>NC_057823.1:60178014-62678014 GCF_910594005.1 Cervus elaphus | reverse complement strand
CTCTACTTTTTCTCCTCTGCAGGCGGGAAGAGTGGAGGAAACAAGAAGAACGATGGTGTGAAGGTAAGCCCCAGCCAGCCCAGCAGGGCCTGCCTCCGGCTTGCAGGGCCCGGCTTGCAGGGCTGGGGTGAGAGCCAGGCTTGCCGACAGGGTTCTGGGCAGATGCGCTCACCCATGCAGCCTGGGGTCCCCAGACCCAGAGACCTGGGCTTCGGTGCCCACCCTTCCATCAGCATGGATGGGGGCAAGTGGGGGAAGGGAGGGTTGAAAGAGGGTGGGAGAGGCAGGTGGCTTGGGGTTGGGGTGGGCATAAGGGTCAATTAAAGGAGATTTCTGTGATTCTGGAGGACTGGTGAGTGAGAGGTCACAAAGAAGGGACAGAGATGTCATGAGGGGTGACCTCCTTCCCAACTGTGGGCTGGCTGGAATGGGCCCCTGACCCAATGCATGCCCCAGTCCAACCTACAGAGCCTGCAGGGGATGGACAGCCAGTCCTCTCGGCTTTGACATCCAGAGGTACCCACCCCCCTCAAGGCCTGCCGGTTCAGTGCTAAGAATCCCCTCCTCCCATCCCCCTACCCCACCCCACCCCCAACCCAGGCCTGCCCAGTCCCCACCCCTGATGCCCGAGCTGCTTCCCTCCACACCCCACTGACCCATCCCTCCCTCCTCTCTCTTTTCCCTCTGCTCTCTGGGGCCTGGTCCCCTGCTCTCTGCAGCTCCCTCCTCCCCTGCCACTGGCTTGCCTTGTGGGTTCTCCTCTCTTGAGACCCTGCCTTTTTCTGGGCTCAGAGCCCTGCCTGGCCAAGGGCCCCAGGGCTGGTCTATGCCCAGAACACTGGAAGGTGTGGGATGCTGTCCAAACACAGCCACCCAGGTGGTCTGGTGGCTTCATGGCTTGGTTCATAGTGGCATGTAGAGTCTCAGGCCCCTGGCTTTGATCTGCCAGGGGTTGCATGGAGGGGACTGGGCTGTTTGCCTGAAGCCAGGATATGGACCTTCTCTCTGCTCTTAGCCCTCTGAAGGCTTGAGTCTCCCCATAAGTACAGTGGGGAAGCAGGGCGATGTGAACTCCATGATTTCCAAGATTTCAGCTTTAAAAACAAGCAAAAAATCATTTTCTCTTCTCATCTTGGGTGCTTGAGGAATATGTAATTATTTGGTTATCAGTCAAAGCCCATGATTTTCAAATGGAACTCCTTGGAGCCCAAAGCTTCTTGGGAGGCACCTCTGGCAGCAGCTGGAGAGGGACTGAAAAGTGGGAGGCTGAGCAGAGAGGCGGAGGCTTCCTCACCTACTTCAGCCAGAACAGCTCCACGGACCAGCCGTCACAGTGGTTGAGAGAGCCTGGGTGAGCTTAGGGCCCATTATTTGAATCTCTTGAGTCTGTCTTTCTTTGTTCAAGCAACGGGTAGAAAGGGTCTCCCACCTCCCAGAGCTGTTTGTGAGGATGTACTGAGACACTGTGTTTTGAGGACTTAGCACAGTCCTGGCCTGTGAAACCCGCTCATGAGAGGCTAGTCAGTGGTATTATCTTTTCTGCTCTATGTGTTGGACTTTTGGGTAAGGTTTCTTCTGAAGTGTGCTCAAAAAAATATTTGGAAACCACAGATCTAAAGCCAGCCTAATTTAGAAAGTTGACACGCATCCATCCCAGATGCTGTAATGGAATCCAGGATTGAGTTTTGGCTTACCTGCTGTTTGGGGTTACCCACGAGTCACCCCCTCCTCTCCCAATTTGAAAGGGTGATGGAGGGCTGTGCAGTGTGGGTGGGGGGCAGGCACGGAGCAGCCGGGGCTCAATCTGGCCCTTGTGTGTAGACACTGGGGGTGCTGGGTGCCATGGGAAAAATCCTATTTGGGGGATATGGGGCAGAGGCCACAGGTGATGGTGGGCTGAGGCCCATGTAGGAGGAGGAGGAGGAGGAGGAGGAGGGGCCCAGGCAGGGCTGCCGAGGTCTGCTTGGTACTCGGGTGTAACTCTGGCAAACTCTTGGTCAGGGCCTCCCTCAGGCCAGGTGGTGGAATGGAGCTGTAGTCTGGCTCCTCTCCGGTTGTGGCAGGAGGCGGAGGCTGTCTGAGGGCAAGGACATCCTATAGCATGGCAGGGCTCTGGTTGGTCAACGCAGGACCTTCCAGTGGGCACAGCTGAAGAGCATGCCTCTGCTCCCTGTAGTGCAGGACAGAATCCGGGTGACTTTTCAGGGTGGCCTGGATGTGGAGGAAGAGACACACAAAGGTTGTTCCTGGCCCGACCCTTTCTCTGCAGCTCAGCCTTCTCCCCCTGCTTGGGATGAAGGAGGGGGAATGTCTAGTAGGAAGAGAAGAGTGACCCAAGGGGCTTGGCCCAGGATCTGGCTTACAAGATGTTGTTTTCGGAGGTCCATTCATGTTTTTACTCTGACTGAAACCGGACCTCAAGTCAAGAAGCCAGGGTTGTGAGCCTGGGCCCCACTGTTCCCTCCCTTGGGGCTCCGGGTCATCAGTTCCATCATCTGTGCAAAAAGAGAAGAGCTGTTTTCGGGGAGCTGGTGAGGGTCTCCCACCGGGGCAGGCCTGGTGGAGCCACACCATGATGCTGTCTGGTAATCAACATGTGCTCAGCCAAAGTGGGGAATACACAATTCCTCTTCCAACTCGGTCCCTAGAGACAAACCACTGATTCCACCATGAGCTTGGTTGAAGAAGCACTGATTGGTTCCAGCGCTGGAGGAAAAACTGGTTGGTTCAAGATATGACACAATACAGTACTTCATAGGCTTTTAAGGGCTTTTCAAGGCTAATTTTGACCATCGTCCATTTCTACCATCCTTGCCAACCTTAGAACAAGCTTCTCCATGTGGTTCTAAGAGATGTGACTCTACTTCTGGTGACAGCCCACTTTTGAAATGAAACTAACATGCTGGTTGGTGTGGGGTTATTATTAGCTTCATCATCATCTTTATGATTCAGGAAAATTGAGTCTTTCCATTACCAAGAAGCAATGCCCTCCCGTCCCAGCCACTACTGGGCCACTACTTCCATGAAGAGGGGCTGCTGCTCTCACCCCTCAACCCCACTCACTGCCCCGTTGGTGTCCCATCCGTGCGTCATGACCCCAACCCTCCATGTCCCATCCTGTCACTGTATGTCCGAATCTGATGCAGTCTCTGCTCTGTGTTTCCTCCTCGTGTCCCGCCTGGAACCTCCTGGCCCCCACGCCACTCTCGGGTTTCTGCCGACAGCCGAGCTGTGTGGGCCTGTCCCGTCCAACACGCACTGTGCCTGGCCCGGCTCCAGCCAGGAGTGAAGCCGACACTAGGAGGAAAGGAGAGCGGAGGAGATGAGAGGGGAGGGGAGGAGGTACTGGCTGCTGGCTGCGGAAGTCACACCGCCCGGGCCAGCTGGGGCAGGGGCAGGGGCTGTGAGCACTGACACTGGAAAAGCCCAGTGAGCCACCCTGGCTGCCTCTGCAGAGGCCCTCGGTGGAGAGGAAAGGATCTCAGGCTCCTGGACCTTGGAGTCAGAAAGCCCAGAATTAGACCCGAGGACCCTCAGAGAATACCCAGTGCCTCCCCTGGCAAAGGCCTACCTGAAGAGCATCTCAAGTCTCCCTGCTGGTCCCCACACAGAGCAGCTCAGGGAGGAGCCTCCTGGCCTTTCAGATGTAAGTGCTTCCAGGATGAGCCATGAGGAGCCATCAGGCTGTGAGTACCTGAAGACCTAGACAGGGCAGAGGGCCTGCATCAGGGGTTCCAGCTTCTTCATTGCTAGTAGCTATCTGAGCCACCTTGAGCCCCAGTTTCCCACCTGTGCGATGCAAGTGTCAGTCTTGACCTGCAACCTCCTATGAGTGTGAGTCTTTAAGACTCCAAGTTTAGAACTGAAAGAAGAAGAAGAAAAGTTACATGCTCCTTTTTCCTTCCCTTGAGTCCCACAGGTCACATGACAAATCCCTGCAAAGTTAGAATAGGCTGAAGGGAGGACCCTCAGGATTTTTGAGGGCACTTAGGGGACTGGTTCCCACTCCTGTCTCTGCTTTGGAATCACCTGGGAATATCATTTAAAATAAATATGACCAGGCTCTGATGCAGACCTAGTTATCAGACTCCTGAGAGGGGGCCCAGTTATGTATATTTTGGACAAGTTTCTGAGTGAGTATGACACTCAACCAAATAAGGAGTGGGGTCCTTTCAGCAGAGAAACAGGGAGAGCCTGGGAGGAGACACTGAGCCTCGTCTCCAGACCCGAGCATCCTTTTGTCCCTCAAGAGCTTTGGATCCTGGAGGTCTTGGGCAGCTAGTATCTGAGACCCAGGATTTGTCTCCACATCCCAGTTTGGCGTAAGGGGAGCCGTGGTCCAGAAGAGGCTTGGCCTGGAGCTTGGTGGCTGGGTTGTTAAGACCCAGGCAGCTGCGCGTAAGGCCCCAGAACTCCAGGCTGGAGAGGACTGTCCCTGCCGGGTCAGCTGCTGCTGGTGGCCCTGACCTTGTCCCAACACTGGCTGGCCAGGGGCCACAGAGGATGACCCCGAGGCCCATCCTCCTTCCAACCCTCCCCTGTCGTTCGTTCCTCTGCTCCCTGCCGTTTTCACGCTGTGTCTTTTCCTGTCCCATCTCTTCTCCTTGTTTTTCCAGAAAAGAAAGTCCAGTTCCAGCGTTCAGTTAATGGTGAGTGTCTGCCGTCTCCCAAACGCCGGTAAATCCTGGGCCTCGAACCCTCGCTCCTGCCTCCCTCCTGCAGGCTGCAATGGGAACCCGGGGCGGGGAGAGGGGGCTCAGGGCGTGCTTGGTACGTGTGCCTCGTGTGACAATATGTGTGTTGTGTGTGCGTGTTGTTAGTGTGTTTCTGTTGACACCTCCAACTCCATGGCCCAGGCCAGCAGCCTGACAGTAGACCTGGGAACTCCCTTGGAAGCAAAGGTTGATTTGAACCCCATCCCACATCCAGCCCGTGGCTTCTCGCTTCTCCCCACCCTGGCTCTGGGAACTCAGCTCAGGGCTCGGTTTGTGCCAGTTGTGGCCGCTGGGGGGCTTGGTTTGGCCAAAGCCGTGGAGGCCCTTGTTGAGCTTCTGCGAGGCAGCCCAGGGCCTGCCGGTGGCAGAGGAGCCACCAGCTGCTGCCTCTGTCTAGGGGTTCCTGTGGTGGCATGGTGGCCCACGCCCCTCCTCTTCTGACTCCATTGCTGTCTCTCCCTCAGTTGTGTGGTTTTTCTCCCCCTGAAAAGCCCAGGCTCTCTCACACTGGGCCTCCCCCCCTCTCTCTTCCTCCCCTGCCAGTGTGTGTACTCCTTCCCCATCCTGTGGCCACCATGTGCCTCTCTGCCCTCCACACCCCCTCTCTGCTCCCTCCAGCAGACAGGGCTCGGGACAGCCCACCCCCACCGCCCCACCCAGCCCTCCCAGAAAGGCCAGGGCTCTCGCGCATCCACCCCTTTCCTTCTCACCCCGCTCCCCGCCACCAGCCGCCTGCTGAGTTGGGCCCGTCCCCTCCTTAGGCTCGGAAGGCTGATGGGATTTTTCAGTGCAGCATCTGGACGGCAGAGCCGATGAGGCTTACGGAAACGGGGCCGCAGCATCGGGCAGCTGGGGCAGCCCCCAGCTGACCCCACCTCTTTCTGCTTAGCAAGTGGGCCTCACCACCTCCCATCTTCTCTTTGGCAGGAATCTTCAGAGAGCACCAATACCACCATTGAGGATGAAGACACCAAAGGTAGGAGGGGTCTTGCCTTCAGCATCAGGGCTCCCAGGCCTCCTGGTGGGCCCCCTTCACTGACAGTCTCCTGCCTGGAGGGGCCCCTAGGCCAACTTTGTGTCCCATTTCTCTATAGAGAGCCTTACTTTGCTCCCTATAGGCTGGGTACATCGTGGGGCAGCGTTTCCCCGTATGGCGTGCCTGGCCCACTAGTGGCATCTGGATGGACTTCTCTTATGGCAGCAGTTATGTGTTGACTTTAACATGTATTAAATTAATTCAACATGAAAAAAATTAACATAGTCAAGTCATAAATGTAGTAGTATACATTTTCCTTTAAGTGTTTTTGAAATTTTTTAAAAAGATGAGTTGATTTTAAAAACTTGAAGTAAAGGAAGGGAAAGCAGAAATGTAGAAAGTTCAACAAACTGGAATATGGAAAACACTGCTTAAGACCAACCCAAGGACTTCTCTGGTGGTCCAGTGGTTAGGACCCTGCACTTCCAGTGCAGGGGGCACAGGTTCAATCTCTGGTTGGGGAAGTTCCGCATACTACTTCAGCATGGCCAGAGAAAAAAAAAAAAAGACCAACCTAAAATGCAGGGGCTATTGTAGCCAGTGACTAATAGTCTTCACCAGCACTCAGATGGAAGGGGGAGCAAGACCCCAGATAAATGTGATTTGATAGTAAGAGAGGAAATAATAGAATGGCAACAGGAATAATGGCTGTCTTTTATGGGGCACTTGCTGTGGGCTAGACATGTTTCAAATGCTTGATATTCAACCTAGGCTTTACAACAAGCCTAGGAAGTAGGTACTGTGATTAACCCCATTCAACAGTCCAGAACCTGAGGGGTTGAGTAAATTTGCCCAAAGTCCCAGAGGTCATTAAGGGTACAGTTAGGATATGAACCTAGGCAGTGCACCTCCAGGGCCTGGCCTGTAACCTTGGCTGGGGAGGCCTTGCTGGGTGGAAAGTGTGCTTGGAGCTTAGAGGAGGGAGGGTGCATGCTGACATCTGCACCAAGTCCTTGGATGAGTTAGTGCTGGCCTGCTCTTCTGCCTGTACCTGGCCCTCCTTATTGCCCCGGGACAGGGAGACCCGGCAAGGCTGGGGGTCCTCACACTCGGGCATGTGGCCAAGATGCCTGGGGAGTCTCTGAGATCTAGAAAAACAGCACTGACCTGGAGAGACCACAGTGGTGCCAGTCGAGATATTTTCAATTTAGAAGACTTGCTTCTAAAAGAATACGGTCATGAGGAAAAGAGTGTTTTCTTATGTAATACATATTCTGCACCGTTGCCAGTCAGGCTGATTTAAGGCAGTTTTGACACGCTGAACACTGTGACTGCCTCCTGACTCTACCAGGATGTTTGGAAGAGTGGTCCCACCCTGTGTGTATCCGACTCTGGTCATTCCCAGCTGGGAGTGGGGTGGGGTGGGGGGCGGTCACTCCATCACCATTGCCTGGTGCCAGAGCAAATCAAGCTTCTACCATGGCACTCGGGACAGCCTTCAGAATGCATTATCTTGAAGAATTCTTTGGGATCAGGCCAGCATTCTCAGCCCCTTGAGCATTTATAACCATATTCCTGGCCCTGCTCGTGTGGATCCTGATTCCATAGGTTTGTGGTGGGGCAATAGAGGGTGTGTCTGAGACACTGGCTGTATTTGAGGCTCCCTGTCCCAGTGGTAAGAGTTGAGTGCTGGGTGTTTTGAGGAGACTGGTTCTGGCCTCATAATCCTGGTCTCAGAGCAGACAGGGTCTGTGGAGGCAAATGAGCTCTGTGATTGTTCACTGGAGTCTATTTGCTGGGTGACTTTAGGCAACTTACTAAACCTCTCTGAGTCCCTGTTTCCTTAACTATAAAGAGATGATGATAACAGTACCAAGCTCAGAGGACTGCTGTGCAAATGAAACAAGAGGCTGTGTCTAAAGTGCTTACACGGTGCTTGGCATATGGTCACTGTTTAATAAATCTTAATTTCTTTTCTTTCAAACTGGAGCTTATGGTTGAATGACTGGAAGCCATACAGTATTTTCCTGGAGCACCGGTTTTACTCAAAGATTACTTTAAGATAAATATTTATATGTTAAACAGACAGAGAAATGTTTGAAATAGAATGTAAAGTTTGTGTGCACTATTAATGTAATGTGCAATGTGCAACGTGACCCGTTAAAGACATTTTCCACCTGGAGTAATGGCTCTGGGTTGTATCCCTAAGGCCTGACATTTACAATCATTATCTTCTGCTTTAGAGCTATCAGGATGGGAACATTTGTGAAGTCTTGAATTTTAGTTCATTTGGGTCCCTTTTAAAGAGGGGAGGAATAAGTTGCCCTGGTGGTCCAGTGGTTAAGACTCCGCGCTTCCACTGCTGGGGGCATAGGTTTGATCTCTGGTTGGGGAACTAAGATCTCACATGCCTATAGCACGGCCAAAAATAAATAAATAAAATAAAAAGAGGGAGGCTGAAGCCCAGAGAAGAGAAAAGGCATGTCAGTGTTATTAATGGTAGGACTTGGAGCCCATTCCCTGCCTCAGTTTCCATACATGTAAAGGGCCATGTCTGCTGGAAGAGATGCTGGCCCATCCAGGAGCTTCTCCCACTGTTTGGCAGGAGAGAGGAGCCCTGAACCTCCCCCAGGTTCTTCAGGCCTCAGAGAAAATTTCCAGAGAACCATTTTCTGGTGTTAATTTGTTAAGTCTTCTTACTAAGTGAGAATAGCAGCTGGTAGGGTGGATTCTAACCTAACATTAAAGTTAATTAGAAATGTCATCCTCCAGGGAACATTTCCCCCAGAGCAAAGAAGGGGACATGAATATTTCAGAGCCCCTCAGGCTGATACACAGGCCTCTCCCTCTCCGAGCTGCACTGGGCTCTGCTAGGCTTCCTCCCCACCGCCCTTCTCCTGGCCAGCTCCTTGAAAACTCCGTTTCTTTTCCAAAGAGCTGCCTCCAAATCTGGGCAGAGACATTCTGGGAAATATTAGCTGGGAATGCTGATCTCATCTCACCCGCCGCATGCTGTGTGACCTTGAGAGAGTGTCTTAACCTCTCTGGGGCTTCAGCTTCCCCAGCTATGAGGGAACACTCTTGGTTGTCTGGGTGAATGCCTAGAAGATTAAAAATGCCAGAGTTGCTACTGAGCAGATGCTGGATGAATCTTTCATAGAGCAGTGGGTCTGCTGAGGGCATGGGAGGGGCTCAGAACAAGAGTGAAATTCTCCAGATCTAAGGAGCACCAGAGCCCCAGATCTTTGGTCCCAGAGAGTGAAGTGAGGGAGATTCCTGCCTGCCAGGCTTTAACCGTTGGCAAACTTGGTGTCCTATGTGGGTGAAGGCCAAGTTAGGCATTTGGGCTAACGTGTCTCGGGCTACATTAATAGAGGTATAGTGTACAGAAATGGGGAGGGGATAAAGAGTGCTACCCTAGGCCTTAGATTCTGCAATATTCAAGCTACATCTAGGACTGTGTGCTCATACTCACAGAAGCATCTAACAGCTTAAGTACCCCAGAAGAGTAGATAGCCAGCTTGAGTGAGATCCTGCAAATCACATGCTGGAAGCTTTCAGCCCTGAGAAGAAAAGGCTGGTAGGTGGAAGGCATAAAGTCTGGGATATCAGGTGCACAGTGCAGGGCCCCAGTAACTAAGGGGCTTCTAGGGGGAAATTTCAACTTAAAAGAAGGACATGGGTGCAAATGGAAGAAACTCTCCAGCAGTGTGGTGGCCTCTCAGGCAGGCTGCAAGCCCCAAAGCTTCAACCAAAACTGAAGCATCATGTATCAGGCTGCTGGGAAGCGTCCCGGCCTGGCTAGAGGCTGTCCTCAGGGGGAACTTCCAATTCAGAGCTTTCCACTGGGGATAATCACAGCTCTCAGTTATGGAGCGCCGGGCACTGCTCTCAAGGCTTTACATAATGCATCATTATTTACATAAATGACTTGATATAAAGGGCTTGGAACAGTAGCTGGTTCTGAGTGAGGACCATATGTGTGTTAGTTATTTTTGTTGATATATTCTTAACTCAACCCTCAGAACCACCCTATGAGGTAAGTACTATTAGTAGCTCCATTATACATATGGGAAACTGAGGCAGGGGGAAATAGCTTGCCCAAGGGCACACAGTTATTGAGTAGTAGAGCTGGGGTCTGGCTGCAGAATCCATGCCCGTGACTGCTTGGCTAGTCTTTCTGACATGCTGGGGAGAAGCAGCCCACAGGAGACCGGGTGTTAAGCAGAAGCTCATGGAGTGTCAAGCGGGAAGGGTACGTAAAGCCATGCGAACAAGACAGGGGGAGGGGCTCGGGCCCCAGGGCCCGCCAGGAGCCTGAGAATTTGCCCTGGGTGGTCACCATGATTCCACATGGGAGCAGCTGGAATGAGGTATCTCCTGATAGAGGTGCATTTCTCTCCATCCTCAGTCTCTAGCTTGACCAGGAGACTGGGTTGTTGGGCTCCAAGGGACAGAGGCCACTAGGCAACTTGGGCAGTTCCAGGGAACAGGGCAAAGACAGCAGCCCCAGACCCTGATTTGGTTTATCCACTCATGCATTCATGCTGCCTATCTCAATGCCAGGCAAGACCCCAGGGTCACCCGGCAGAGCTCATGGTCTAAGACACTTATTCCCAGTCCTGGTGATTCTTAGCGGAGCCAGGAGATAAAGACTGTGTGGCTCACTGTGGTGGCTGACACTGGAGATGGTAACTTCCAAGATGGTTACATCTACTGAGCGCTTACCACGTGCCAAGAGCTCTGCTGGGCATCGGGCCCTGCCCTGAGCGGCACATGGCGGGGCAGAGATGGTGATGATGGCTTTGTTGCTGCGCAGACACCGGAGCAGACCATTTCACCTGTCGCCTCCAGTGTGGCTGGAGCTCATCTCGGAATGGGGAATGAGCAGCATAGGAAGCTGTGCTGGGAGGCTTCAAGCTCTAAGGCTTGAGCACTAGCACGCTCCCTCGCTCTGCAATGAATGTCTGCAGAGCCAGGCCTACTCCAGGGGCCAGTGAACCTTTGCAGTGCTCATATTAAATATTTGAGTTGGGGAAGAGACAGCCCATGGGCACAACATGACAGGGAATGTGTTGGAGCTCCCGGGTTCTGGGAAAGGCCCTGCGCTGGGAGCCAGACAGCACACCCGGGATGTTCTGTGTCCTTGGGCAGGCCACACCTCTTACCAGGCTTCTGTTTCCCCAATAGCTGGATAAGGAGGCTGAGTCTCTGGTCTCCAAGGTTCTTGCAGCTTGGGTGCTCTGTGATTTTGTGTGCTTTGGGCCTGAGGTGAGCTCCCCAGTGTGAGGTGGGGCAGGGTGGCCCCTGCAGTTGGTAAGGAAAAGGGCAGGCAGGGTCAAGGGCTCTGACAGGAGCAGTCTCCTTCCCATGCTCCCAGCCTGAGAGATGGGCAGTATGTCCACCCGTCTCACGTAAGGTTGCTCTGGCCAGCCAGCTCACTGACCAGGTTTGAGGCCAAGCTTGAGCCTGGGGAAGAAGGGGAGGCCCCAAGAAACTGAGTGAGGCTTCTGGGAGGACCGCCCTGCTGGGAGCCAGGACATTTGACTTCCAGTTCCTTCATTGCCGAGGCTTGGTCTCTTCATGTATCAAATGCGAGGAAACTGGCCTTGGCTCCCCCTACCCCCAGGCCATGAGGAGCAGATGCAACAGTGCATGTGGGAGGATATAGGAAGTGGTACTTATGGTGTGTACCTTTTATGCGCCAGGCTCTGGTCCAAGTGCCTTGGGCACATCATCTCATCCCATAGTCATAACAACTCTGGGATGAGGGCATTATTGTCTCCATATGATGGATGAGAAAACAACTTTGTGGCCCATGGCTACACAGCTAATAAGGACCCAGGCTGGGATTTAGATGAAGGTTGTCTGATACTGAAGCCCAGGTTCATTACACCACTTGTTCAGCACTGAATGTATGAGAGGTGATAGCATCCTGATTTTACAGATGGGAAAGCTAGGGCACAGAACATCACACACCTAATAAGAAGATTGATATCTAATCCTCTACCAGAAAGCAGCTGTTTGTGGTGTTTCAGTGGCAGACAGGGGAGGCCAGGTATCAGTAACTGGGATTCATTATGCCTGGAAAGTTCTGGAAAGCTCAGTGCCTGATTCTTGTAGGTATGCAAATGGAATAAAAACTCACCCAGACCTAAGGGATAAATAAGCCCTAAGCCCTTCCTTAGTGGCCCCAGTTTGGACCACAGGGGAACCTCTGTTTTTTGGCTGCTGGTGGTGATCATCAAGGTAACCTTGCTTGGATTCAGGTGGCAAAACAAGGTGATGGAGAAGTGTATTTTGGAGTCAAGATGTGGGTTCAAATCAGACCTAGATCCAGAACCATGCTTGCTCTCTGGAAACAGAGGCTGCCAACTAAGACACAGGCTCTACCCTTTGTGGTTGAGGGGAATTTCACACCCTTCCACCCTTCTGGGCCTGTTTCTTCTTCCATGAAATGGGAGTGATGACACCCAGGGACAGTGTGGGGACAACCGAGACAATGTGAGGCCCTCAGGGCAGGGGCTGGCGCGTGCGGAGGGCTCAGGATGCGGGGGCTGGCACCACATCTCCGTCACGATCACTGTTATTTCCCTGTGTCCCCTCCTGCCTTACAGTGCGGAAACAAGAAATCATAAAAGTGACAGAGCAGCTGATTGAAGCCATAAGCAATGGAGATTTTGAGTCCTACACGTGAGTTGGCTGGGTGCATCCTGCATGTCCTGCCTGAATCAAGGGGCGCTGATGGCTAACGTTGGGGGGTCTTTGTCTCTGACCCTCATTCACTCACACTGCATGTGCCATGAATCAGGCTGAACTCATTAAGTCTGGTGTGCCTTCAGACTTTATGCTTTCATAATGAAGCTTTTTGCTCACAGTACTTGTCTATATCTCAGTCCTGCTCCTCTGCCTGCTCCTATCTTGTTGTTTAGGAAGAATTCCAACAAAACTCTTTTCCTTCCCCAAGGAAAGAGGGGGTGGCTTCCACTGCAACATGGGCCTCCTCAGGCGATAAGCTGGGAAGGAGGGGAGGGAGGCAGGCCCTTCCTCAGTCCTGCTATGTGGGCCTTGGCCGCACTGGACTTCCTCTGACCTCAGATGAGCAGGAGCAGGCAGGAAACCAAACTTCAGTGAGCACACGGGGAGCAAAAGAACTGCAAAAAGCAATTCTGAGCCATCCAGGGATAAAGCAGAGTGCACAAAAATAGCATGATATGAAACAAATGATATGAGACATTCCCTACACACCTGGGCCAGCCCTTGAAGTGACCAGTGTACAAAGACTGGGCTGGAGCGCCCCCTGGTGGCCATCTTCAGCCTTGCTGGTCGAGGCCAGCAAGGACCTCAGTGGGCCCCCAGAGAGCCAGGATTCTGGGCTGAGGCCTCAACGTCTTGGCCAGGGCTGACAAGGCCTGGGTCCGAAGCCCCCACCTGTGCTTTTTGGTGGACAAAAGCTGCCAACTAAGGGCAGAACGACCCTTGCCTCGGGTGAAGTAGGAATGACCTGGGTGGGCTTTGCTCCTTGGGCAGCCTGATCCTGGTTACTGCTATGCCCAGGAGTTGAGAAGTTTATCTGTCAAAGGCTGGGCAGGCCAGGTGCATCCTGATCGTGGGAGGGTTTCAGCAGCAGCGGGTGACAAAGCCCCAGCAATCTGCTGATTATCTCTGGAGAAACAAGGACCTTGGAAGGTGCAGGTGTGAGACGGAGGCCGCATGTACACGTGAGTGTGATGTACCTATGCACATGTAACATGCACGTTTGTGACTGCGTGCATAAGGGGTGTGCATGGGTGTGTGTGCATGTGTGCCCCTGAGGGTTGCATAAGAACATGGAAATGTGCTCTTGAACAGATTTTGCACCTGGCCCTGGAAAGAATTAAGTCAGTGTTGAGAGAGCCTGAGAGTGACTCTGAGGACACAGCTATAGGGAGGGAGGGAAGGAGAGGTGTCTCCTGTTGACCCCAAACCCCCCAAGTCTTCCACCTCTGCAATATCACTTCCTCTGTAGCCTAGGTTTTGACCCCTTGCTATGACCTCTGGGGCCTGTGGTGCTGAGTCTGACTGACCCTGTGTCACCCTGGATAAGCCCCTTCGTCTCTGCGAGCCTATTTCCCTACATGTACAATGGAACGGGAGCAGATGGTTTCTGAGTCCCTTCAGAGGCCCAGAGACCTCCTGCAGAGGGGTTCCTTGGAGAGAGTGAGGGGGTGCTTAGTCTTCCAGATGGTCAGGGCTCAAAGCCCTGCCTTAGAGGACTCTGGATCTGGAAGGATCCTGGGAATCCCACACGATCTGAGAACAACCCCGCTGGCCAATCCGTCAGGAGAAGCTGAGGTTCTGAGTGGAGAAGCGAGTTGTCTGGAGTCACACAGACAGAGTGGTTAGGGCAGAACAAGGGCAGGGCACCCTGCACTCACCACAGCTCCGGCTCACCGAGGCTGGGCCCTCCGCCGTTGTCTTCAGCCCCTCCCTAGGTTGGGATCTTTGCTTCTCCTGGGGCACTTTCTGTCCCTGGCTTCACTGTCATTGTCACAGGGGTCCACGTTGTGTCATAGAAGATCTCAGAGACCTAGGGATGGGGGAGACAGTTTTTTCCTTCCTCCATCTGGCTATTAGGGTCTCTCAAAAAGCACACCAGAGTGGGAGCCCTGAGCTGAAAATACACAGCAG
Organism: Cervus elaphus; assembly: GCF_910594005.1. Taxonomy (NCBI): domain Eukaryota; kingdom Metazoa; phylum Chordata; class Mammalia; order Artiodactyla; family Cervidae; genus Cervus; species Cervus elaphus. Next base: position 62,663,653 of record NC_057823.1, on the reverse strand, counting down.
AGGGCCCGCTCAGCCACGCCCCGGGCTCCTTCCTCCCTGGCGTCGCTTCTTGGACTGCAATTTTCCTCATTTTACAGAAGAGGGACCTGGGGCTCCCAGAGGACGCTGCTGCCAACAATAGGACATCTCTGTTTAATGTAGCAAAACGCACTCCCTCCAGGGACACACCTGCTTGGTGAACAGAAGTCAATTTAAAGTGAAGGAAAAGGTCCCCCTGCCCAAGGAAGACAAATTAGGAAAGCCCCCTCTGGATGCATCTGCTGCCTGAGGTGGGGGGTGTGATGTAATCTGGAGAGTTGTATACAGACTGGGTTATCCCCACTGGCATCTTGGTATGGCCCTCTTGCTCAGAGATGTTAAGCCATTGCTGGGGGCAGGGGGGTGCAGTGGTGGTCTCATGACGTGTAAGAGGCAGAGCCATGGTTTGGAACCAGGCTTCCCAGTTCCCAGTAGCACCTGCCAGTCAGCAGTGTCCACACTGTACCTGTCCCAGCCCTGTCCCCTCCACAGCCTCATTGATCCTATGAGGTGGGTGCAGTCACTTTTGATTTCACAGGCTCACCTTCCTGGGGTCCAGGCTCCTGGAATTAGAGGGGGCACCCGAGAGGCCACCCCAGCCCATCTTTCCTCTGACTTCCTCCCCCCAGGAAAATGTGTGACCCTGGGATGACGGCCTTCGAACCCGAGGCCCTGGGGAACCTGGTCGAGGGCCTGGACTTCCATCGATTCTATTTTGAAAACCGTGAGCAATCCCTTCCCTCTGGGCTGCCTGTTGTCTGCTCTGTTCGGCGTCCTGCCAGATGGCACAGCAGGGTGACGGGCAGGGCCCCCGGGGCGGCCAGGAGCCAGTGAAGAGGAACAGCCCGCGTGGACAGGGCTTGGTACCACCTTGGTTCTCTCTCCGAACCGGGCCTGTCCAACCGCTGTGGCTGCGGATGGGGACCTGGATCAGTGTGACAGGCCCTCCCAGCCCTCACCTGCCCATGACCCTGGGAGAGCCTGGGGAGACCTGTATTCCCTTTCTACAGATAAGGGAGCCCTCCAGGGCCACACCCCCAAGTTACAGTCACCTGAATGCCTGCGGCCACCCCAGCTGACCAGCTGGTTGCAAACTGGTGCGTAGGTTGTCATGCAGGTGCCCCGATGGGTGGGCATGGAAACGCGCTCGTAGGTGAGAAGAGGGGACCAAGCTCACACTGCTGTGCCCTGCCTGTTTGTCTAGGTCTCTGTCCGCATGTCTGTCCTTCCCGGGCCTCTCCTTTGCAGGAGAGACCCTGGCAGCTTTGCAACCCGGGGCTGGCAGGGGGCTGAGGCTGGGCCTGACCTCGGGCGCTTTCTGCCTGCGTCTGTGTCTCGCCTTGGCCAGGGGTCAGACAGGGATAAACCAATGTACTCGCAGGTTAGACTCATGTAGCTTAGGACGCAGAGGGAGGCCCCGAGAAGAGGCACAGCCAAGGTCCCCCAGAGGGAAGCACTGAGGCAACGCTCTCTGGTTTCCTGTGTTTGTGGGCACCCACTGAAAAAGCACTGGTTCACACAGTGAGAAAGTGGGTCCCTTTCTAAATTCTCTTTCAATACATCTGGCTCTGCCAAGAGGAAAGGCTCACTTTAATGTTAGTCTCTCTTAAATACCTACCCACTTTCTTTCTTTCTTTCTTTTTTAGTTCTACCACTTTATTGCTACCAACCCATCTCCCTCCACCCTTGTGCACACATGCTCAGTCATGTAATCCCATGGACTGCAGCCCGCCAGGCTCCTCTGTCCATGGGGATTCTCCAGGCAAGAATACTGGAGTGGGTTGCCATTTCCTTCTCCACCTACCCACTTTCTAACTCACCTCTTTATCAAAAAGAGAGCGGCCTCAGGTCCAGGTGCCTTGCAGGAAAGAGCATGGAGCTAGGATTATATAATTTGATTTCATTTTCATTGGGCTTATTAAAAGTGTATTCTGTAAGACTGGTTACTCATTAATGATTGTTTTAGAAAGTTGTCTTTTAAAGTAAATGTATATACATTAATAAAGTGAATTGATTTAAGGAAATAGTTTCATAAAGTAAGTATGTGCACATGCTAAGTCGCTTCAGTCATGTCCAACTCTTTGCGACCGCATGGACTGTAGCCCACCAGGCCCCTCTGTCTATGGGATTCTCCAGGCAAGAATGCTGGAGTGGGTTGCCATAAAGTATAGGTAGATGGTAAAAATAAAGGTAGTACGTAAGCAACTGAAGTCGGCTCTAGTCCAACTCTTCATTGTACAGAGGGGAAACTGAGGTCCAGAGAGAGGAAGCGACTTGTCCAAAGGACCCAGAACGTTGGTGACAGAACCTGGTCCCGACTGCCTCCAGTGCCTCCTTCCTTCCCTGTGCTCTCCCCTCACCTGGGCACCAGAGCTGGACACTCCTCTCCTGTCTGCCTACAGACTAATGGAATCTTGGAGAGTACAAGGGCTTAAGAGCATCCCCCAAAAGCTATGAAGAAGGAAAGAAGGAAGTTGCATTTTCTTTGACAAATCAAACTCTGCTTTTCCAAGGTTAGCAACAGAGGTAGAGTGTGAAGAGACCTGGCTGGACCCCACAGTCAGTCCCACTCACCCTGGAGCTCTCTGGCTCATCACCAGGGGCACCTCTCTACTGATCTGTCCTCTAGGAGGCGCTGGTTCCCCACAATGAACACCACAATCCCCACAGAGTAGAGATCAGGCTGAGCTGGCTTTTAAGACTCAGGGATGCAAAAGGGGGAGGAGACACGGAAGGCTGTGTAAGCCCTTGGCCTAAACTCTGGCAGTGAGTCCCATCGTAACACTGGCTCCCTGGACTCCGGGCTTGAACACCTGATCACATCAAAAGATCGAAAAGAACAAGACACAAGGTAACTGCCTGCCCTGGGGCAAGTCTCACCCTCCTGCCTGCTTTTTCCTGCTGGAGGACCTGGCCCTTTCTCCCATGCTATCCACGAGGGTAGATGTTGGGAGCATCAGATCCATTCAAGAGATGCCACGCTAGGGTGACCATTGCTTTACAAATGACTCTCAGGACCCCAGCCCTGGTAGACAGCAGTAAGGCCCAGTGCCCTCAATGGTGCTAAATTCTGTCCCTTTGGGGATTGTTCTAGATTGTCCTAATTCAGTCACACCTAGAGACTGACTTCTTTAGGTTCTACTGCATTTCTTTCAGAGACTGGCCCAGCTTTGGACAAGTCCAGTTGCTTCTCTGGACCTCAGTTTCCAGATCTGCTCAATGGAGGCATTGAATTAAACAGTGTTGAGAGCCTCCAACCCCAAATGCTGTTGAGGATGCTCACAGAGGCCTCCTTGCATTTTGTGGGAGGGCCAAGGGGTGACCTCTGATCTCTGAGGTCACTCCAAAGCTTATAGTGCAAAAGCTCTTCACTCCTGCTATACAAGAGCCCCAAACTGTAAAAAGCCTCTTAAGTTTACATATCTAAGACTCAGTGATTTGGGGTCATTTATCCAAAACCAGGGTATAATGTGAGTATAATATTTAGGCCCAGATACTATTAGATGCTTTCTGCAGTTGTGAAAAAAAAATTTTTTTTACATTTTTCAGGAAATCAGTGGCTCACAAACCTGGCTGAGCATCAGAATCAGGGGATGGGGAAGGGGAGGGAGCTTTTTTAATATGACAGATTCCTGAACTGGCATCTCCAAGGGCGGGGCTGGGCAATCTATATTTTGAATCAGCTCTCCCGTGGAATTTGGGTACATCTGGGTTACACTGAGGGAAGGTGTGAGGGTTCCACTGAAGCCCAAGATCCTAGTGACCCCTGTCCAGGCCCTCCCGAGGTGATTGTCTTCCTGTGTTTTGTTTTCTATCTTGCTGAAAAGAACTGAGAGTTCCTAGAACCAAGATGGTGATGATGATGATAGTCATAATTGCGGCTCACATAGTACATGAAGAGGGCTGGTTTTGTTAGTTCTAGCGTGATTACAAGAGCTGTGCCTTTCCCCCCAAGTCTGGAAAGCTCCGCGACCACATCCCTTGGCGACCAGTACCATCCCTACAATTCCAAGATTCTACAGTTTTAATATTCTTCAAGTTTCCATAATTCTATACGTTGAGAATCGAGGTGCTAATGAGGTGCCCATAAGGCGTATCTGACTACTTGTGTTTCATGTGGTCTGCATGATGTTTTAAATTTGAAAGCAATAATTAAAACTGAGGCATTTGACAGAAATCCAGATGTCTCGATTCTCTTGAAAAATGAGGTGTGTAACATGAGTCCCACTTACATAGCAAATGCCAGGGAAGCTGCGGACAGGGCACCTCCTTAGAAGGGACCTGATGCACTATTCACCACTGTCTCCACCACTCCCCATTGTCCGCCTCACCCAGACACAGAGGGTCCGTAGCCATCTAGCATCTCGTACCCAGTTCGACGCCTTGTTTGTGTACTCCCCCGGCCTCTGTAGGGATCTGGGTTGAGACTGGTCTAAGCTCACCTGACACTACATTCACCTGTATGTCTGAGATACCATGATTCTCTAATTCCATTCCCCTGCGTTTGAAGAATTCACCTTGTCTTGAAGTCCACTGTATCTCCGCTGGGGTTTGATCTGCAAACTGTGCCCTGACTCCCAGGTAGCTGAGCCCTGTCACGGAGACCCGCTCCTCTGGGAGTGAGGCAGGCAGAGGTGCTCTGCTGAGGCGGCTGCTGAGAAGTGGGGAAGGGGAGGAAGTGAGAGGGAGGCCCCCAGGTGCAACTCCTCCGCCCCCTCCCGTCCCCGCCTACAGTGTGGTCCCGGAACAGCAAGCCTGTGCACACCACCATCCTGAACCCCCACATCCACCTGATGGGTGACGAGTCGGCCTGCATCGCCTACATCCGCATCACGCAGTACCTGGACGCCGGCGGCATCCCCCGCACGGCCCAGTCGGAAGAGACCCGTGTCTGGCACCGCCGGGATGGCAAATGGCAGATCGTCCACTTCCACAGATCCGGGGCGCCTTCTGTCCTGCCGCAGTAAGAGCCCCTCCTTCCAATAATCTAAAAGGACGGGGTGGTGTCGGTCTAGAGGTGGTACACGGAGGTGGTGGGGAGCCCGGCTGCTGGTCGGGCCCTGAGGCGGGGGTGGGGAGACCACTGGGAGGAGACCAGGCCTGTGGGTCCCAGGGGGTGGGGGGAGGAGCCGCGGGTGGGACCCGACCCACAGCAGGCAACTTGAACCCCATCCAAGGAGGTGGGCATGGTGCCCTGAGAAGCACCCACGTTACCCACCACGTCAACCGTGTCTTGCAGCTGAAGGACCAGGCTGGAGGCGCTGTTTCGCAGAGATCCACTCTTTGTCCGTGGAATGTGGCTGCTGGTTCTCCCACTTGGATTTTGCTGGAATTCCCCCAATCACATCATCCCACCACCACCGCTATCGCCGTCACCTTCATACCTGCGTCAAGAAAACCTGTCCGTTCGCAAAAGCCATCACAACTTCAGAGCAAATGGCCACATCTCCCCATCTCCACCTGTCACTCTTGCTCTCTGTCCCCTGCTGGGGTGGGGCTTCCTCAGGCCCAGGTGCCCTGGGTGCTGGCCCCAAGGACCCCTCTCCCAGCTGTCATTGGCCTGGTCTTGCCTTGGCCGGAGGCCACGGTCCCAGCTGTGTGTTCACCCAGGGCCTGAGGAGGAGGGGCAGAGCCAGGAGGAATGTGGCACCTGCCAGAACCCCCTCCCTGATCTCCCCTCTTCTGGGGTCCTCGGGAAGGGCAGAACACCCAGCCCCCCACACCAACCTCCCCCGTGGGAGAGGGCAAAAGCGGAGCAAGATGTCAGGAGCCTCCTGCCTCAAACTGCCTTCCTAACTCTTCTCCCATCCTGTCCTGCCCTCTTGTTCTCCAGCCGACCCTCCTCCCTCAGTGTGGGGGGCTCGATCCTCTCAGGGTGCCCCCACTTCTTCCTTTCTTCCTTCTGCTGATGTTTACTTCCAACACTAGCTGCCCATTCCACCCATCCATCAGGCCTGGAGAATTCCAGCTTCATCATCCGAAGGAGAGAATCTGATTGCTTTTTGAAGGCAAAAGAAAACCTTTAGGTATCACTTCTACTTGGACCGCATGCCTTTTTATAGCCAAACTTCTGTGTGTTTCGTAAATGGATTTCGCGTTAATGGATATTTATGTAATAACTAGACCTCTCAAATTATTGTGAGAAGGTTTGGGTTGGGAAGGGAGGTGGGAAGAGGGGTGAGGGGTAGGTTTTTTTTTTTTTTTTCCTGTTCTAGGTCTTTTTTTTTTTTGTCATCTCTGAGGTGGACTTTGTCACTTGTGGGTTATCTGGGGCTGAGGTAGACTCAGCCTGACGGGGAAGGATCTCTGACATTTCAGTCCTCAGGTTCCCTTGGGGACTGGAGAAGCATCAGATGTTAGTACTGATGAAGAAATAGCAAATCCGGGCAGAGAGAGTGGGGGAGGTTGTCAGGGTGGCAGTATCTGGACTTTATCTTGCTTGCCTCCCAAACTGAGGTCCTTTCTACCATGCTGCCCAGGATTCCATTACATCTGTGCACCACCCTCAGCGCCCCCCCCCCATCCATCCATCTCTGGGGGGTTCACAAGCATGTGTCTTCATGCGGGTCCAAAAAGAACACTGGGAGTTCTCCTCTTCACCCCTCCTCCTGCGGCTGTGGTTTGCATCTCTCTTTTCCTTTCTCTTTCCCTCTTCCCTTGGGATTAACTCTGATGTGGAATGCCTTGGCACATCCACCTGGATCTACTGTCTGCACTGTTTTCTTTGCATGACTTTATATGCAGTAAGTATGTTGAAACAAAAAAAAAAAAGAAGAAGAAGAAGAAATAACACTCAGCAAAACCAATCTACATGTTTTGGACAAAAAAAGAAATAGAGGTTGTATTCTCAGTGTCCGACTCGGAATTATGTTGCTGCCTCTCTGTGCTTTTGGCCTCTGTGTGGCCGTGTTTTGCCAGCATGAGATACTGTCCCCTCTGGAGGATTTTAGGGGAGGAAGAGCCACATCTCCAAAGATTTGAAGGAATCTCTGATCCCTCCAAACCTCTGGGGTATCCTGGGTGTTGAGTGGAGCAGGACTGATGGGATGTGACCCAGTACTTCCTGAGTTTTCTGATCATGAGCTGTCTGCTGGGCCCATTCTCTTGCACTCTTGCCCCCGGGACAGGTGAGGCAGGCTGGGCAGGGGCCGCAGGCCAGGAGAGAGTCGACTCAGCCCTCCTGGTCTCCAAACTGGTTGATCACTGGCCTCGCTCCTTGGCAGAGATCCTGCTGCCGAGGCCCAGGGCAGGCACTTGGTCTGTCCCAGGTCCAGAGGGCTTCCCAGTAAGGCCCAGTGATCCCAGCGTCCCAGCAGCAAAACTGCCTGCCTCCCTTGTGAGCTGCCAGCTCCCACAGCTGTCCCCAAGCCAAAGGTGAGGGATTGCTGCCATTACCAAGGCAAAGTCTGGTCCTTTCTTCAGCCTCAGTTTCCCCCTCCATTAAAAGGGTTAAATATTGCTGCCCAGCCTATGTTACAGGGCTGACGGGGGATCGGACAGAACACTGGGGTGGAGACTGAACACTGAATACATCCATGAGAATCGACAGGGTGAGTCACTGGCTGGATCCCTGTCCTTTCCTGGGCCGGCCAGTCCCCCTGCTCTCCCCCGGCTGCCCCTCAGCTCCCTCTTTGTGCCTGTCCTCTGCTAATCAGCGGAGGACTGCGGGGGAAAGAGCCACGTTTGGGGGTTCCTAGGATTTCCTTCCCAGCTCTGACCAGACTTGCTGTGTGGCCTTGGGAAAGTCCTTTCCCGGCTCACCCCTCGTTTCCCCACCAGAGGGAGCTGAGCTGGAGGACACCCGCATCCTGCCTTTTGTCTGCTGACGCGCCCCCTGTCCACTCTGCCCCTCTCTGGATGCCAGAGAAGTGGAGGCTGGTCCCTACCCCAAGTTGAGATGGCTCTACTGCAAAGGCCACGCCTGTGGGTGTGCAGCCAGCTGGTGTGGACCGCAGGGCACGGCGTGATCCTGAGACAGCAGGCAGGGAGACTGGCAGACAAAGTGGCCCAGAGCCCAATACCACCAGACAGTCAAACATCCTGTAGATGCAAAAAAAATCCAGACCTAAGACAAGTCCTAGGCTCCAGCATGCAAACACATTCACGGGAAAGCATTCTCCCGTGTGTGCGCCCAGCAAGTGCTGATCCTGACCCCTGGCCTCCTGTCTCCCTTCAAGGGGAGACCCTTTAGGGGATGTATTTGCCAGACCCCCCGTGCTGGTATTTTTGTTACTATTTGTTTGGGGGTTTGTTTCAGTTCTTTCTTTTTTAAAATATGTGGCTGTGAACTTGAATGACCACTGCTCAAACTTTCTGCTATTGTGGGGTTGGGGGGAAGAAGGGGTGTCTGTTTTATTCTTGGTGTTTTAGTGCAATAAATAGCTACCAACTTCTGTGCACTTGCTGTCTCTCTGTCTTGGTCAAGCAGAGCACTGGGGGCGTATGTCCATTTCCTGTTCTAGTTCCTCTCGGTTGCAAAATAAAGGCCCAGGTCTTTATTCTGATTGGTCTAACTTGGTCACAAGCTCAAGGTTGAGCCAATCACTATGGGATTATGCCTGGACCTGTGTGTCCTAGCCTTAGAGCCAGGGATGGGGCTGGGGTGCCCTTAACAAGAGCAATGAGTTGCCACCAATGGCCAATAGAAAGTCTCCCTTAGGGACCTGGGGCAAGGCTCTTCTCCTCCAGGCCTTGGTTTCCTTGTACAGTGAAGAAGCTGTTCCAGAAGTCCCTTCCTACCCAATATTTTTCCTCTGCCCAACCTCACAGACAAGGCCCCAGGCCCCAGAGGCCTTGAGACGGGGAGGGAGGGGTAGGGTCTCTTTACCCACAGACTATATGTGAACCTAGAGTCTAGGGGCTGTCTAGTCTAGAACCTAGAGGCCTTGGGGCTGGAGAAAGGAGTGGAGGAAAAGCTCCATTGGGGGAAGGGAGGCCACTACCACATTAGAGGCTAGTTGGTTCCCCGACCTCAAGTTGGTCAGGCTGACCCAGGGTGGTGATACAGAGGTTTTGGCCCCCTCAGGCCATGACAGGGTGACCAACCATTCATTGCTGACATGAATTTTCAGTACAAAACCCAACAGTCTCATGCAAAATAGATGAGTTGCTCACTGTAAGTCATGCCCCCACCTAAGAGATGTAACTTGAAAAAAAAAAAGCACAATGTGAGAGTTGCAAGGTAAGGTTTATTTGGCAGCAAAATGAAGACTATCCAAGGAGACAACATTTCAGATAGCTCTGAGAAACTGCTCCAAAGTAGTAGAGGGGGAAATCAGTATTTACATGATTCTGGTGAAGGGGGGGAGTACATGCAATCAAGCATGTATTTTTTGCAGAAGGTTTCTGCTAGTCATGAGGAGCAGTTGTCATCATGAAGGATTTTGGTGCTTTTCTAGACAAGGGGAGATACAAGAATCGGGCTCATAAAATCAGCACCTAAAAATATCTCACAATCTGAAGACCTGTTTTGCCAGTTTTTCCCAGAGCACAGAATTCCTAATTTCTGCTCTCCACCCTGAACTCCTTTCAAGGAGTATTAAGAATCAGCAGCTGCAGCAGCACATGATTTAATCCTTGTAGAGCTAGATCGCAAGTGTTGATGGCAAGGGCCAGTTTGTATTTGATGAAAGCCTGATTCCACAGGGCCGGGGGGCAGGGGTGGGGGGATGACTTCTAGAGCCTACGGTCCTCTTTAGACCATGCTCTGGGTACCTGGGCTTCAGAATTCCCGCACCAGCTGCTTTCTGGGTCTATCCTGGCTGCTGGCATGTGAGATGGCCAGAGGGCATTTCTACAGGGCATATGCGAGGAGCTTGGCAGTAAGGCTGAAAAGGGCAAGGAGGTGTGAAGCAGAGGGATCCAGGCCCTTCCTTTGCACTCTTGTCTTGGAGCCTGGCATGTCAGCGCCAGGACAGCTTGAACCTGAGCCCTCAGGTGCCCTGAATCTCCCTCCTGGGCTACAGGAATGACTTGAGAACTTGAGCCGCCATTGCAGATACTCGCCGGCAGGTGGCAGCACAGGAGCAGATTACAGGAGGTCCAGCGTTGTGTGTCTATGAAGCTCTGGGCGGAGAAGGCAATGGCAACCCACGCCAGTACTCCTCTTGCCTGGAAAATCCCATGGACGGAGGAGCCTGATAGGCTGCAGTCCATGGGGTCGCGAAGAGTCGGACACGACTGAGCGACTTCACTTTCACTTTCATGCATTGGAGAAGGAAATGGCAACCCACTCCAGTGTTTTTGCCTGGAGAATCCCAGGGACGGCAGAGCCTGGTGGGCTGCCGTCTATGGGGTCGCGCAGAGTCGGATACGACTGAAGCGATTTAGCAGCAGCGGCAGCAGCATGAAGCTCTGGGAGCTCCCGGTAAACCTCGAGGTATCCTTTACCTCACAGTGCCAACTCCACTTGAAGCGCTATTATTATCTACAAGAGCATGATCTTTTAGAGTTCACAGGGTGCTTTCACACCTCTTACCCTAGTTGGAACAGTCCTATTTTGAAGGTGAAGAAAATAAGACTCAGAGGCAAAGAGGCTTCTTGCAAGACAGAGAGTCAGGACAAGCGCAAGCAGAGCTCTAGGGTCTGTGTTTCCCCGTCTGTGGATAGCCAGCAAACAGTGGCTGGGATTCTCAGGAACCTCCCCCTGCTCAACCCCCCTTCTCTTTAACCGCTATCCACTCCAGCTGGTGCCTCATCTCTTAGTTGTCTACATCTGTAATCTCCACCTCCTCACTGCCCATTTACTCCAGAACTCACTGCAGAGGACTGGATTCCTTTTTATTCCTTGCTCAGTGCATAGCAACATCTCGGCTCCCTTGAGGACACAGCTGCGGTACCTTCTCCAGGAAGCCCCACCTCCTTCCCAGCATGCACTGCGTTAGGTCCCTCCACAGGCTCCACAGTCTCCTCTACCCACTCCCAGCATGCACTGCGTTAGGTCCCTCCACAGGCTCCACAGTCTCCTCTACCCACTCCCAGCGTGCACTGCGTTAGGTCCCTCCAGAGGCTCCACAGTCTCCTCTACCCACTCCCAGCGTGCACGGCATTAGGTCCACATGTAGGCTTCGCAGTCTCCTCTACCTACCTCACCAGAGCTCACTGATTTGAAGTCACCTGAGCAAGTGTCCACAAAACCATGAGCTTCTTGAAGGCAGTCAGCACCTTGTCCATTTCCGGATGCACGCAGCAGGTATCGTCATCCTTGCCGAGGGTAGACCCCTGACAAATGTGTGCTGCTAAAATTGTTCACACCTGCCCTCCTTTATATGTGCTCTCTCACGACCCTCCGTTCACCTCTCTGGGGCACTACGATTCTCTGCATTCCACAAATAAGGAAACTGTGGTGCAGAAAGTGAAGACACTGGCCCAAAATGGCCCGGGGAGAGAAGGAGGTGAGATTCAGAATCGGAACCACGCCAAACACCTGCTAGGGCGTGCAGCAGCCAGACTGGGCTCCGGGAAGGACGCAGAGATGAGCTAGCTTGTCTCCTGTCCCCAGGAATCAATGACCCCCATCCCAGAGAGTGAGAACCAGCACTCAGGGCAGACTAGGGTGACGGCTGGACCTGGTAGCAAGGTTTCAGGAGCCAAAAGAGGCAGGAGAGGGTGGCAGCGCCTCGGAGTTCTGGGAGGATCTGTATGGATGCTTAGCAAATTGAGATGTAGGGGAATCATGCAGTCAAGAGCTGGGCTGAGAGCCCTGACCGGTGGGTCGGTTAGAGGTTAGGGGAGAAGGGGGCCAGAAGTGTCAGAAGGCCGCGAGTGCCCCTGAATCTACCGTGCTGCTTGCGTGCTAAGTTGCTTCAGTCGTGTCCGACTCTTGCGACCCTGTTGACTATAGTCTGCCAGGCTCCTCTGTCCATGGGGTTCTCCAGGCAAGAATACTGGAGTGGGTTGCCATGCCCTCCTCCAGGGGAATCTTCCCCACCCAGGGATCGAACCCACATGTCTTATATCTCCTGCATTGGCAAATAAGTTCTTTACTACTAGGGCCACCTGGGAAGCCCCCTATCGTGCTGGGGGCATGCCTTTCCAGGGCATGGGTGGGTCTCCAGCAATGGAAAAGGCCTTCCCCAAACCAGGGCCATAGTAAATCTTTTAGGGAACATCCCCCAGCCGGTGCTGGGAGTGTTTGCAGAGGGCAAGGTGGGGCAGGTCCAGTCCTGTGGGAATGCCCCCCGACTATGTCCTTCCTCCTAGGATGAGCCCCACCCTACCTTCTCCACCTGGGCCTGCCAAGGTCTCCGTGGCCACTTCCCTCTGGGCAGCCGTCCCTTCCAGGGCCCTGGCCCACAGCAGGCAGGGAATGGAGTTATCTAGTAGTGGACTATAGCTTCCCTCAGGAAAAAGGGGTGGATTATCATCACTGTATGACCTTGGGTAAGTTACTTTCCCTCTCTGGACCTCAGTTTCCTCGTTATTACAACTATGGGGGTAAACCTGTGGTCCCCAAATATGAAAACTGGGCTGGCTGCTCAGAGTCACCCAAGAAGTTTGCTAAAAATACAGATATTCTAGGCTCCACCCTCAGGGATTAGGACACATTAGGACTGGGCAGGGCTCCAGACCACTGTTGTTTTCGTAAGGATTTAGTTTGGGAATTCTGTATCGAGCACCCCCCTTCCTTGGTTCCCACAGTCACACTGGGATTCAGTTATCGGCAGGCCCCACCCCAGCCTTGCTGCTTCCCCATCCTGCTCCCCTGACTCAGCTAGATCAATATTGACCATCGGCCCCTCCCCTGCCTCTGACTTCTGTCACCCCAACCCCTGAAACTCTCTGAGACCCTGACCCTGGGGCAGCAGAGTCAAGGTCAGAGCAAGGCTTTTGGCCCAGAGGACTTTATTCCTGTCCCACTCCCCGACCCCAGCCCAACACCCCCCACTCCAACTGGTTTTGCAGGACATACCAGCTCACTGAAGAAACCATCAGGGCTCCTACTCTCATGAAGTCCATCCTGCAAGTGAGGACAACCCCTGAATCTGGCTCCAAAGAGGCGGTGCTCCCCACATAGCTCTCCATGACACGGTCACTGACAAAAGGCTGAATTGAGCAGGCAAGGGCTCAGAGCTCCCTTCTGCCCACGGCTCTCCCTCCAGTCACCTTTGTGGGGCACAATGAGCTTCTTGTCCAACCCATTCATCTTATTGATGGGGTCACTGGCCTTGCCTCCAAGGAACTTGCTCACGGAGCTGGAACGTGCAAGCCCTGCGTCTCCATCTTGGCCCTTCTCTGGCTCCAGGCACAACACCCTCTCTCTGTTTATCTGGACAGCAGGCTCATGAGAACCATCCGACCTGGAGAATTTCTACATGCCATGTTTTAGGTGAAGCACTCTAATCATTTTTTAAAGCTATGCATCAAGCAGCTATATTATCTCATTTAATTTCCTGTTATTCTCCCCATCTGCGTCTGAGGACACCTGGGTTCAGAGAGGGAAAGTCAATTCAGCTGGTCACACAGTCAGTGAGCAATGGAGTCGAGATTGGACTGTGGCCAGCAGATGTCCGAGTCCTCCTGGGCTGCTACCCACTACAATACTCAAAGGGATACAATTCACAGATGTGGTGGACTTTAGTGGGAAAAGGCTTCCCTCACCCCCTGCCCACACCTCGCAAATGAAAAGTAATCCTGGATAGGGGCGCTGGGAGGAGGCCTCCATGTGGCCAGAAGGGGCCGGCTGCTGCTCTGTCCTGGGGGAGAAGGTCAGGCAGCAGGAAGTCAGGCGGACATGGAGCAGGGGTGCTGACCATAGCTCTGCAGGCGGGAGGCTACTCTGGATGCCCTTCCAGGGCAAGACCAGCGTCAGCGAGGCCTCAGGCCCCAGAGGGAGCGGTCTGGAGCTCAAGGAGCCAAACTTTCCATGAGCCATTAGCAAAAAATGAGCCTGGAGAACAGTGTCCACCGCAGACCCGGAGACTCAGCAACCCTGGGTCACGTGGAATTCAGAGGGGCTGGGACTGTCTTAACTCTTCCCTGGCTGTCCCCAGAGCCACCAAGAAACTGCTTTCAGATGGATGCTACACCCATCGTGCAAAGCTGTGAAGTGGCAGTGTGGGTCCCCCAGGCCACACAGCCAAGACAGGCAGAGCTGGAAATGACCCCACGCCTGCATGGCTGAGCAGTGCACCCATCCCTCCCATGGTACCCTGCTGCTGCCCCAAGCACTTGGGTCCAAGGAATGTGAAAAAAAATGTCTTCATAAGTCCATGAAATGGTTTGTCTCAAAAGACCATGAGTGCCCTGTGCAGACTGGGCTGGGCTGTCAGAGCTCGCTGGATGTAGGGCTGAGTCAGCCCCCATCAAGACTCCAGGAGTCCATACCTGGATGCTGAAGAGTGTATAGAGGTGGGCCCTAAAAGGATGGGCAGGATTCCAGTGGGTAGATGGAGGAGGCACTAGGTCAGGGAGCCTGGACCTACACAGGGAACCATGCAGGGATGAACTTGGCGGGGGTGGTGAAAGGGAACACAGAGGGCAGGGCCTACTGAGGATCAAACACCAAGATAATCAGTGTGACCCCAGTGTTATCTGTTGACCCTCACTTGACCTTGGGAATATGGCTGCTCTAATGTGTGGCCAGAAACCCCTCTCTCCTCTGCCCCACCCCCACCCCCATTTGCTCTCACAGATCATAGGCTGGAAGTCACTGCATTTGGTCCAGGGCCCCATCTCAGTGCCTCCCGGCATTGCCCAAGGAAACACCTTTTCTGAGGAATCCCAGAATAGGAATGGAGTGCCCCAGGCCACCTTCCACCACATCCCAGCCAGGCACATTCATTGCCTCCCAGAACCCTCCACCAGCCTCCCAAGGTCAGGGGTCCACAGACACAAAGATCAACTAAGACAGGAAGCAGAGCGCTGAGTAAGTGTGGGGTGCCCTGGGCGGGGCTGAACTCTAGGTCATTCTCACTGGGAATTCTCAGGCAAGCCCTGCCTCTCTGACTGCTAAGCCCCTAAGTCTGCCAAGCTGTTGGCCTGCATTGAAGGCCCAACAGGAGGCCTTAATTGAGCCATGCTGCTTTATATCTTTTGAATCATTTTTAAATGGGACATATTTTGTAAAACTCCAGATTTCCCTCTTCTCTTAAAAATCCAGAATATCTGGCAACCTGGGCCCATGCTTCTGAGGGGTAGCTGCTCCTTTAGAGAGACAGACCTTCTTTCCCAGATCACCACAATCTGCACCAGGCCCTCTTGTCTCTCTAACACTAAGGGTCAACTGCCATTTACTCTCCCACTCACACCTACAGCTTTGCTCGCCCAGGTTCCCTGCCCTGTAGGCACTTGGGTTTGGCACCTGCTGGGACATTCTAGGATTCCAGGCTAGGGTTCTACTCCAGACAGGGCCGATGTCTTCTCTCAAGTGAGAACTGTGCTGTCAGGGTTTCCTCCAGCTGTGGGTCCCTGATCCCCAGTCAACTCCCACTGCAATCGGGGCCTAACTGGCATCTGGTATAAGGCGGGGAGATATGAAGTCAGTATGGGGACCAGGATGGGGGCAGTGGGGACAGGGTGTGGGCAGGGAGGGAGCAGGAGTGTGGTGTGGCAGGGAAGGCTGTGGGAGCAGTGGAAATGGGAAGAGCAGGGAAGACTGGAAGACTGGGCCAGGGAGAACAGTCCAGGAACTGCAGAGGCAGGAGGAAGCAGGGCAGGTGAATGAGGTTGGAGAGGCTGAAGCTGGTGGGGGTCTGTAGAAACCTACAATCCTCCAAATGCAGACTTGGAATCTAGGAAAAGAAAAGCCTAAAATCTTAGGATCCTCCATTCCTGACTCCCAGCACCCAGGCCTACAGCTCAGTCCTAGGAGCTGAGGCTCAATCCTAGATTAAGTCCTGAGCATGCTTCCTCCAGGGCCAGGGCAGCTCTGAGCAGGCTGGGTACCTGGGGCTCTGTGAGCAAGGCTTGAGCCCACCCCCACCCCCAGGGTGTGGGAAGAAGCCTTCTGAATTGTGATGGCCATTCCTGCATCCTTTGCAAATTAGCAAACCCATCTAGTCCCCCACCTAGAGCCCCAAAGGGGGGTGGGGCGGAGGGGGCTCTGACCCTTTGTTAGGGGAAATTTATTAATATCCGAAATATGCAGCAGCCCCTCCTCTCCACCCCAATCAAAGCATTTGCAGACACCTGGGCCTCGCATTTGAAAGGCCCTGGGGCCCTTTTATATTGGCAAGGTCCTGCCAGATGGGGGTGGGTAGAACCAGGAAATTCTTCCAGCCTGGGAAACTCTTGGCTCCTCCCAGTCCCTCTATTGGAGCTCTAGCTGCTACTGCAGGTAAGGCTGAGGAAGACCTGGGAAGGAAAGGAGGACAGCCAGCCAGGGAAAAGAAGAGGACTGGTGGGCCCTGGTTTGTCCCCGGCTCTGCCTGTCTCCACTGGGTAGCCTTGAGCAAGTCTCTACCCCTTGGTGGGCCTTGGTTTGTCCATATGTATAATGGGAGACTAAATGGTCATTAAGGACCTTCCTTATCATCCTTCCTAAGCCCCACCCACCCACCACTGCCGTGGACAAACCGCAAAGCTAGTGTCAGGCCAGGAGGGCCAGGAAAGGAGGCAGCTGAGCTTCAGTTTCTTTATCTGTCCACTGAGAACCAGAAACTTCTGTGCTGGCCACCTTGTGGCTCTCAGTGGCAAGGAGACAGGGTAAGGAAGATGACTTCACTGGTGTTTATTAACAATAAGCCAACAGGACACAGATGAGTTGGGGAGACATTGGGGGAGAGAGAGAGCAGAGGCTGGACAACTGCTCCAGGCCGCCCTGCCCCACAGAGGATGCCCTGTGCAGGGAACCTGCTCAGGCATTTTCCCACCCCACCCTCATCCTTCAGGGACGGAGGGACCCTAGGGCAGCCCCTCCCATGCCTGGGGTTTGCAGATGCCAAAGTCTCTGGGCAACCTGTCCCCAGGTCACAGGCCTGGGGTGTCGGTTGCTCTCTGCCTCTACCCTCATGTCCACGCCCAGGGACCCGCATGCTGAAGCAGAGTGGGCAGCATTGGGACCAGACAGTCATGTGTGTGAACCAGCTCCAAGTCTCTTAGTTGCCTGGTGGTCCATAGCCAAGGTCAATTCCTCAGCAATGCCTGGAGCTGGTGGAGACAGTGAGGGCTGCCAGGACAAGGAAGAGGGGAGGAGGGGGACCCTAGGTCCTGACTGTGACCCCTTGTCTCCACCTCCACAGGGCAGGGCAGGTACCCCCTCCCCCAGTCCTAATCGTGTCCACGGCTCCCTGTACAGGAGGAAGTGGGGTCCAGTGAGGGAAGTTGTGGGGTCCTCCTCCTTTCCCTTCCCTCCACCCACTTAACACCCCAGCTTAGGCATTGGCCCCTATGCTCTGTCCTCAGCAGGCTTCCCACCTCCTCCTGGTGCTCTGAGCCAGAAATATATTCTGTCTAAAGCACAGGGTCATGCAAATGGCCTGCCTGCCCATGTCCCTGCCTCCCCCACCCCCTCAGTCTTCATTCGTACCCGAATCCTGTTGTAACCTGAAAACACTTGCTTCTCCCACCATTCTCCCTGCTCACGTGGCCTTGGTCACTCCCTGGACTGCCTCCTGGCCCCAGGGGAGGAAAAGGGGGCCATATTCTAACCCCACCTTGGCTGGGTGAGCTCCTT
The DNA here is from genome assembly GCF_910594005.1 of Cervus elaphus. Lineage (NCBI taxonomy): Eukaryota > Metazoa > Chordata > Mammalia > Artiodactyla > Cervidae > Cervus > Cervus elaphus. The sequence goes on along the minus strand of NC_057823.1, from coordinate 62,646,021 downwards.
GGTCAGAGGCCCTCCCCACCCTGCCCTCCTCTTTTTCTCTCTCCAAATCTGCCCATCCTCCAGGGCCTCAGGCCCCACCTCCTTTACGAAACTTGGCCTGCACCCGTGACCCCATGGGGATCTTTCTCCCACTTGACTTGCTAACCCTTGATGGGGCCTCACGAACCTTGGGACACCCAAGTGTCCCTGCCCAGCTCCAGATTCTGGCTGCATTGAAGTGTATGGGGCAGGCTTCCTTAGGGAAAGAGAGGGGACTGAGTCCTGAACAGAGATGAGCGGGTGGTGCCAGCTGCCATGTAAAAAAGGGAGCTAGTTGGTTAGGAGGCCTGGGGTCCAGTCCCATCTGCCATGTGACCTTGGGTAAGTCCCTTCTCCTTGGCCTCAGTCTGTCTGTCTATGAAGGAAGGGCTGAGCTGGCTCATCTCAGCTTTGAATGTCTGTGTGTGTGTGTAGGGAGCAGACAGAAGTTTTGGGAGAGGCAGAGGTCACAAAGAAGGACTTGCTTTGGGGACCAGCATCACCATGGCAGCCTCCAACAGCCTCAGGCCTCTCAGAACCCCAGAGGGTGTGCCGCTCCCCTTGGGGGCCGACAGGGCCTGGTGTCTGCCTTCTTTCCGTCTCACATCATGGATTCCTCCTCCTCTGCAATCTCACGGTCTACTTCGATAGCCGTGTTCTCGAAGCTGGTGATGCCCCCGTACTTGCGCATGTGCACCATCAATGGCTTGGGTGACTGGCTCCCAGCCAGTGTAGCCACGTACATGCCTGTCCGGTTCTCCTCCAGTGATGGGCCCCAATCCATGGTCGGCCGGCTCGCCTGCTGAAGCCGCTGCAGCAAAGCAACCACAGGGGTGAGAACCAGGGCTGATGGAGTGCTTCTTGCGGCTAAGCACTGGCAAAACCCTCACCAAGTCACCTGGATTAGTCTTTGCAAAAACTGGGGGAAAGGGAGGGGGCGCTGTCACTTCCCCAGAGGAGTGTCACATGAGTAGAGAGAATCCTGCCCTGCAGCTCATAAGTTGGGTGGGTGGTCTTTGGGCATGAAATTTAAGCTCTGCTTCCAGCATCTGTAACTTGGGAAACAGGATGCCTTCAAAGGATGGTTAGTAAGACAGTGAGATGAAGCTCTCAGCGGGGTACTGATAACAGAATAAGGCCCAGTAAATGGTGGCTGTTGTTGTGGTTACGTGACAGGCAGTCTGGGAGTCCACTCTGGGTCCCTTCCACTAAATGCTGAGTCTTGAAGAGCTGGGAGCTTTGGTGGGACACCCATGCCCTAGGAGGATGGAGACAGGGTGACCATTTAGTCACAGTGGGTGGCATGTGGGATCTTAGTTCCTTGATCAGGGATTGAATCCACATCCCCTGCATTGGAAGCATGGAGTCTTAACCGCTGGACTACCAGGGAAACCCCAGAGTGGCCTTCTCTGACACCCTGCCTCTGTTTTACTCTGATGTCTAACCTTTCCCTCTCTCAGCCCAGTTTCCATGGAAGGAGGGAGCTGACTAAGATGATGACTAAGCCTGGACATTATAGGGTTTCGTCTTCCTCAAACCACATTCCCAAAGTTCTCTGCCTGCCCTGCCAGGAAGAAGAGCCCCAGACTCTTCAGTGAAGAAAGACACCAACAGTAAGTGGAGCCACGGGGTGTAGATTCCAAGGGAGATAATGTATGTGAGCCCTGGGCTAAGGGCCTCACATCGCCCCTAACTCAAAGCATAGTGATGTCCATTAAAATGTGTTTATTGAAAGCATGTTACCCCACTGATCAGAAACCTGCCAAAAATTTGTCATCTCACTTGGAATGAAATCCAAAGTGCTCACCTGGCCTTCATGTCTTGGCCCCAGTCTATCTTTATGATGTTGGCTCCTGCCACACACTCTCTACCAACTCTGATCCAGTCTCACTGACCTCCTTGCTGGCCTCAAACATGCTAGCCCCTCCTGCCTCAGGGCCTTTGTGTTGACTGTCCTTCTGCCTAGGATGCTCTCCCCTTAGACATCTAAACCAATCACCTTGGCGATGTAGTCAGGTGTCTATCACCTCCTCAGGGAGGTCTCCCCTGGTCACCCTGGCCAGAACTTCCTTCACTCTCTATTCCTGTATTCTGGTTTGGTTTGGTTTTTAAGTATTACACTTACCACTGCCTTCATATGTTTGTTTACTGTCTGTCTCCTGCATTAAAATACAAGCTCCCTGAGTTTAAGGACTGAAATTTCTTTCCAGCTGCACTCTAGTGTCTAGACCAGGTTTCCCAACCTGAGAGCCCTGCTGACACTGTGGTCAGAGAGGAGTTCTGCACATGCAACAGTGTGTAGCAGGATGCCTGACTTCTAGATGCCAGTAGCATCCTTCCTCCAACCATACCCTCTCAGGACAATCAAAAAGTCTCCAGACGCTACCCAATGTCCCCTAAGGGCAAAATCACCCCGGATTTTGAGGCGATTTTGAACTGGCTTAGAACTGAGCCTCGTGCATCCCAGCTCTGTGCTGAGGATGGGCTTATTTAATCCTTAGAGTATCCCAGTGAGAGGGTATTATTATTACCTCCAGCCCCACAGATACTATCTGAAAGAATTAGTTAAATTGGCCAAGGTCGCAGGGGGGGAAGTGGTGGCGCTGGTGTTTGAACCCAGGCAGTCTTGACCACATCCTGAACTTGAAAAACACCCTGTTTTTCTGTGTCTCACAGTACTGACTATGTTGATGAGCTTTTTCTTCTCACAGCAACCCTATGGGCAGGTATCACTATACTCATTTTTTTCCCCTTTTGTTTCCAAGGAGAGAGTGAACTCAGCCCCCCACTACCACAAATTATGCAGTTGAGTTTTCTACACTTGGGGAAATCACAGGGGTCAGCACATCTGGAGTGCAATGGATGAACCACACCCTGGAAAACCACCTTCGTGATCATGGCAAGTCCCCTGACAGGTAAGGACACTGCCCTCATTTTAAAGACAGAGAAAGCAAGGTTCAGAGAGGTGCATTCACTTGCTTAGGATCCCAAAGCTGGCAAGGGGCAGCCCCAGGAGTCCTATCCTGGTGTGTCAGTGCTGGGTGGGAGCCCTGGTCTCTGAAGGTGGCACCCCTGAGCTGGACTGTGACTCCTCTGGGGGACTCACAGAACGCCCAGTGCCCTGGCCCCTCTGCCTGGCTGTGGGTGGTGGCAGCAGCAGGACAGGAAGGAGACAAAGCCAGGCTTGGGCACCATAGACTTCCTCCTTCCCTTCGCGGACACCCTGGCTCTCAACATGGAGACAACCTTCCTTTGGCAGCACAGGTGGGGCTGTGGGGTTCAGAGAGGGAAGGGGTTGGCCTCAAGTCACACGGCAGTTGGAGACAGAGCAGTGGCTGGACTGCAGGGCTCCTCTGTGGTCTGTGCTGTGTGACCACAGTCCACTTCTGCCAGGGAAGGGCTCTGAGCTTCTCTTCAGAAACTGGAAGGTGGGATGAGGGACAGCCAAGGAACAGGGAAGGTGAATGAGCAGGTGGGCAGCAGTGTGCTGGTTAGCAGGCTGGGGAGGAGTGGAGGGGTATAGGAGTCCTGATTCCTAGCCAATTTCACTGTTATAATTATTCCCACCCTTGTCAATTTCAAGTTATCAATGATTTCACCACTGGCTCACAGTTCTCCTGAATATTTAACAGTTAGCTCTCATGAAGCAGTGCTGGTGGGTCTAGCCCACATTTCTAATGGTGGGCATGTATGTGTGTGTGTCCCAAGGCTGTCTCTGGGTCCTAGCATGCTCACTCAGCCCTGCTCACTCTGAAACCCTCTTGCCACCAGAGGACTCCCCGCCCACTGCCTCAGAAGTGGAGGACTCAGTGTGTGCAGGGCACTTGAGGTTCAGGGCTGGGGGGTCTCCAGCAGACACAGCATCCCGGCATGTCCACTGACCCACAGAGGGCCCCTGCTCCCATATTCTGAGCCTACAGAATCCCATGCCAAACGGCTTGCACTCTGTGTGCTTCCTGGGTCTCCCCACAAAGCCCTGGCCATGGGCAGGGCTCCTGGTCACTGGAGAAGGGTGATAGCTCATCCTTGGGGTCCCTCCATGTTGCTTCAGACCCTGAGTTCCATAGGAAAGCTAGCAACCCAAGTTCAAGTTCTGACCCGTGCACAACTCACCATGGGATGGTGGATAAACCCCTTGTCCTTTCAGGTTCCCCCAGGACAGGTGGCATTGACCAACATTAGTGGTCTCTGGATTGCGCCCCTCCCCTGCCAGAGGCCCCGCGTGGTATGAGGGGTCACAGAACAGGACTCTGGCCCTCAGAGCTTGCCGCAGCTCAAGCTGATCAGAGCTGATTCACAACTCGGGCTACTGGTTAGGAAAAAATGCTCTTCCCAGTTAAAAGTACTCTGTAGGCCCTGAAAAAGGTGTTGGAGCAGAGATTGTGTGCTCTAGAGGTTGGGTGCAGAGCAGGGCCATAGGGTTGGGGGCTGGGGGCAAGCAGGGGTGGGGCAGACTCACCTCCCAGAGCGAGCCCTCCTCTCGAAGCACGGCTACCAGCATGCCAGCTGGGATCATGAGGCAGGACAGCAGGCCCATCAGGATGCCCAGCAGCTCCGCCCAGGCTGGGAAGCGGTAGCTGCCATACACTGAGGGCTGGTACTTGACGATGCTATACACCAGCAGGGCCTGCAGGTGGGGGCTCCTAGTGTCACAGAGGGCCTTGGGCAGGCCCCAGGGCGTGGGATAGCCCAAGTCTGAGCTACTGTAAAGCCTGAGATAGCTCAGCCCAGGGCCATCCCAAGGCCTGAGAGAGCCCAGCCCAGAGCCACCCAGTCTCTGAGAAAGCCCAGTCCTAAGCTATACCAGAACCTGAGCTGGCCCATCTTTGGAGCCTTTGCAAGTCCTGAGACAGCCCTGTCCAAAGCTGACCCAATGCCAAAGTCTGAGACGGCCTATCCCTGATAGACAGCTCCAAATCCAAGGCTAAGAAGCACAGCCTCACCACCCCAGCCCTAAAGCTCTGAAGCCTAAGAAAGCCCCACTCATTCTGCTAATCAAACACAGGGCCAGGCCCAGCACAGCTACAAAAGCTGGGGGCACCATGGGAGAGGGGAGTAGACCAGGATCCTGGTACTCACTCTATCCCCCCAGCCCTGACAGAGGTCCACTGAGGGCCAGGGCAGTCCTCCCAGACTGAACGCCCAGAGGGCCCGTGCTCTCACCCCTGAGCCCCCAGCCAGCAGCCCTCCCTTCCACCCTGGTTACCAGGAGCGTGGCTGGGGACAGGAACAGCCAGCAGGCCCTGAAGTAGAAGCCCGGCTTGAAGCCCAGCATCATGTGGATGTCCCGGCAGAACCTCTGGATGCCTGCATGGGGAAAGGAGGGGAATGGCCCCACCCACAGCCCCACAAGCACCATCAGCCCCTCCTCCTACCAGTTGCCCCCACTGGAAACCCTGGCCCTTGGGACCAGGGACCCAGTGCAGGGGGGCTCCAGGGTAGACTCCCATTCTCCCACAGCGGGGGAGCCTGACTCCGCCTCCCACAGCCCCTCTCACCATACACCCGGGTGACGGCGAGGCACGTGGTGATCACCACCACCATCAGCCCGAAGCTGGCGCTGTAGTCGTCCAGAAGGACCAGCCAGTACATGCCCCCCTGGAACACAAGTCACAGCTCTGGAGTGCCCTCATCCCAGCCTCGATCCCCAATGCTGCCCCTTCTCCAGGCAGGAAGTGAGCAGGGAGCAGGCAGGCCAGTAGAGAGAGCAAGATGGTGAGAGTGTGACTGCTGTCTGCCTGCCAAGCCCTCTATACACACCATCCGATTTGAGTCTCACAACAAGCCTATAGCCTATATGTAGACCCCACTTTATCAGTGGGAAAACAGGCTCAGGGAGGTGAAGCCACTTGTCCTGAGGTCACTCATCAAGTGCAGGAATAAGGCTTGAAGGCTTTTCAGACTCCAAAATCAGAACTCTGGGTCATAGGCCAAGCTGCCTCTTGAGAAAGAGGGTCTGGGCTGCACTAGCTTCCTCCCAAAGAGGAAGAGGCAGGTAGCTTGGGGCGTGTTTGGCCTGGCCACAGACAGAACTGCGGGTGTCTGCCCCAGCCTTGCCCACCAGCTGTCCGCCCACCCCACAGCACCACTCACATCTGTGGTGAGGACCAGCCCCATCAGGTACATGGCCACGCAGATGAGCCCCGAGAACACAGCCTTCTTGGGCCGAAGGTAGTATGGGAACTCGTCCGTAATAGCTGTCACAATGGTCTCCAAGAAGGCAAACTGGGGGGAGGAAGGGGGTCAGAGTTCTGCCCCCACCACACACATACAAATACACACAGAGATGTACATCCCACAGATCCAGATACACACACAACACACACACATCATCCACACATCACACATATCATACACACAGCAACATCACATGAAGACATACACAGATACACAGTCATACATTTCACACTTGGACAGATACACACAAACATAGATACACATACAGACAGAGACACCCACATCACACACAGATAACTCATTCAGCGAGACAGACACACATTGCAGACACGTACCACAAGGCACACCCACTGGCATGGGCAGCTCACCTGGCTGTCCAAGCCGAGAGTCAGCAGCATGAAGAAGAACAGGAAGGACCAGAAGGGTGACAGAGGCAGCATGGTCATGGCCTGTGGGTAGACGACAAAGGCCAGGCCAGGGCCTGGGCCAAGGGCACACGGGGTCAACAGCCTGGGGAACGTGGGGGCCCCACATATGTACTTAAACACACATGGTTACTACTTACACCCACATGGGCCAAACCAAGAGATGTACACTCACTGCACACTTCCAACACTTTCTTAACTCCTAAGACACAGGCCAGCACACTGTCCGTGCTCCATAAACACAGGTTGATAAAAAAAATAAATTAATTATGAGTACATGAGTAAACACAAGACCAAATATAAACCCTCATTTGAATACACTTACGTGCACAATCATTTGCACAAACAGTTCCACGTACACACACACTCAGATACTCCCATTGGCGCAAGACAGTGATTCACAACATCATCTAAACCCTCAGTTCACTTACACAGGCATCTCCATACAGGATGTGACTCATCTAGACGAGCAAGGCAAGTTCCTGAGATGTGACAAAACACGACAATCTCCTCCAGAAAGTCACTTCTCTCCAGACACAGGTTGATATATACTCATTTGCACACCCATCCTTTTGCACTTGAACACTCAGAAAACAGTTCAGACACATTCATTTGCATGCATGCTATGCATGCACACACACACACACCATACCCATCCAAAGCCTTGCTGGTCCACATGTATGCTCACTTGCCCAGCCCAGCTGTGCCCAATGCACCCTCCACCCACCAGGGCCAGGCAGCCTGCCCACCTGCTTTGGCTACTTGGTCCACAGGTACACCCAGCTCCTGAGACATGTAGCCCAGCACAGAGAAGATGGCAAAGCCAGCCAAGATGCTGGTGATGGCGTTGCCCAGGGTGACAATGAAGGTGTCTCTGCCAGGAGAAGCCCAGGCACAGGCCGGGGTGAGTGGCCCGGGTCCTCACCCACAAGGCCCTCCCCGGCCAGCCACTCTCCTACCCACTCCAGCCGCCGGGGTCTGGGAAGCAGCACTGACCTATAGATATTCTGGTGAAATGTGTTGTAGGAGGCAAAGGTGAGGAGCCCCCCGAAGCCCACACCCAAGGAGTAGAAGATCTGAAGAGCAGCTTCGATCCACACCTGTGGCAGAGAAGGATGCAGAGGGAGGGCAGAGAGGAGAGGCTGGCACACCGTGGTGCCCAGAGAGGGAAGGAGGTAGGGCGAGAGCCGGTTGACAGGCCCAGGGATGCTGTGGTGAAGGGCCTGGCTAGTGAGTGACAGCGTCTGGGAGCAAAGCCCGCTCTAACACTGCAGGACTTGGTCAAGTTCCTTCGTCTCTCTGGGCCTCAGTTTCCCCATCTAGGATCTAGAAGATACTCTCTAAGCTTGGTCCAGTTCTGAAGAAAGTAGTGCCTTGTATAAATTTTCAGTAGATGTGTACTGACAATCAGCCCCTGTAACCCTTTTACTGCCTCTCTAGAGTTGGAGGAACCTGGATTTGAATCCCAGTTCCCCCACTTTCTTTTTTTTTTTTTTTCTTTTTTTTTTTTCCCAGTTCCCCCACTTTCAAGCTGTGTAGACTGTCCGGGCCAATTACCTCTCTGGGCCCCAGGTCCCCCGTCTGTACTGAGGGGATAGGAATGGTACCTGCCTCATAGGCTGGTGGAAAGGATCACATGACTACATTATGCACAATGCTGGAGTAGGGGCAGGCGTAGTCATCCACCAACAAAGAAGAATGCTGGCTGTCAGGACCATTGTTTCTATTATTATTACTAATACCCTCCTTAGGCTTTAGAGGCAGGTCTGGGTGGAAGTCCCAACTCTGCTGCTCCCTAGCCGTGTGATCTGCTAATTCTTTGGGGCCTCAGTTTCTTCATCTGTAAAATGGGAGAATAATGACTACTGCATAGGATCGTGTATAATAATAAAGGAGAAAGACACACAGTGCCAAGCACAGTGTCTGGTACAGGGAATTCACCATGTGGAAGGCCCTCCCCCCACTCCCTTTCCCAGGGGAGTCTTCCTTCCACTCCATAGCCTGACGTCTCCCTTTACATGCTAGCCTTGAGGGTCTCACCTTGGAAGACAACAGGTGGTGGAACTGAGGGGTAAGATAGAACTGGATGCCCTTCCAGGCCCCAGGGAGGGTGACTCCACGGACCAGCAGCATGAGCAGAATGAGGTAGGGGAACGTGGCCGTGAAATACACCACCTGAGAGACAGTACATGGGGACAGAAGGGGTGACCTTCTCTCTTCTCTCCTCCTCTTACTGAAACCCCCATCTTACTGACTCACCTCCCCAACCTTCAGGTAGCCCAAGTTGGAAACAGCCACCATCTATGATGTTCTCCTTCCTTCCCTCACTCCCACCACACATCACTGCTTCCCAGGACTATTCCCACCCATCCACTGTCTCCAGCCCTGTGCCCTGGTCCAGGCTCCCCACCCCTCCCCTTCTCTCACACAAACCCAGCCTGCATAGTCATCAGACATTGGACGTGCCCAAATTCTCCTCTGTCCTGTCCTCACCTGTTCCCAAACCTCCAGCTTCACCCTCAGCAAACACCAACAAGTCCCAAGCCCCTCACTGCCTTGGCTTGCACCATGATGACCTCTCCTGGCTTTCTAATGGTCTCCATGCTTTCTAACCTTTCTTTTAATAGTTCTTTTCCTCATGGACAACATCTCTCAGCACTTTGCAGAGAGATAAGTTCTAATTTATAAATGATTGAGTAAACCACTCAGAAGGTTTCCAACTCCTGAAACAGCTCTATGGCCCTTCCTGCGCTCCATAAGCTACAGTGGGCTTTGTCTTCCCAGCTTCTAGCTAGTCTTTTTCACATAACAGTTGCCTGATTTTTCCACCTGGGGCTGATTCAATTTCCAGCTCCAGGCCCAGCCAAGCAGAGCACTCAACCCTTCTGCCCAGGGTGACTGGTCCAGAGATAAGTCTAAGACCCATCTATCCAGTGAGACTCAATTCTAGGATTTTTGAAACCTAGGGCAAGGGAGAACCCTAAGTAGGAAAGATGTATGCCTGGAGTTGCTAGGGGCAACCTCATGAAGAATGAAGCCTGAGAAGTCAATCTGGAGGAAAGCATTGCTGAGAGACCAAGAGAACAACATTCCTGATCTGAACCCCTAAATCCAGCTGTACCTGAAATAGACCCTCTGGACTTTACAACTGAGTTTGATAACTGGCTTCTAGTCCTTGCATTTCAAAGAGCTATGACTCATGCCCACCCTCCAGGCATTCAACAAACACTTGCTGAGCTTCTCCAAAGTGTCAAGCACTAGATTAGGATAACAGATAGGTCCTGCCCTTGGCATGTTTCTAGTCTAGTGAACCAGCTTAGCCACCATCCAGCCCCATCTCCACATCTTGCTTCAGGCAGTGCCTCCCCCTTCCCTAGTCTCAATGTCTTCTCCCTTCCCCTCTTCTCATCTGAAGTCCATTCATCCTCTCAGGTTCAGTCCACACCCTGCCTCCAGGAAGCCCTCACCCTTCCCAGCCTCTCAGGCCTCCAGGGCCTCCCAGCTTCACCTTGCCCGAGGACTTCACACCCTTGAGGATACAGAGGAACACGATGACCCAGGCGAGCAGCAGGCAAAGGCAGAGGTTCCAGCGGATGTGCCCGGGACTTCCGATGCCCTGGCTTCCTTGGATGTGGAGGACGTAGCGGCTGTGGGAGACAAGGCCTGAATGTCCTCTGGTCCCCTTGTCATGCTCCACAGACACGCAGTGAAGCCGTGGCCAGCCCACAAGCCTATCCTGGCTGTTCTCTGCTTGATTCCTCTCCATCCTTCTATGATCAGCTCTGCACCCAGGAGTTGGGCCTCTAGAGACACTATCACCCAGGCTTCTTCCTCTTCAGTTTCCACATGGGTCTGGCTAATGGGAGGCAACAGCAGGAGACTGGATGATGGGTTAGGGTATTTGCGTACATGTGTGTATACACGTGTAAGCATGCACACCTGCACACCATCAGAGGGTCTGGCTGTGACTGCCTTTTCTACAGCACAGCTGGTTAGGTGGCCCTTCCTCTGAGGCTTTCAATCTGCCCTGGTTCTGATAACACTGCCTCCTTGCCTCAGGGGTGATATGACTGTCTCTCTTGCTAGCCCTTGGTGCCTCACATTTTCATGTGGATCCCTCACCCCTGTGAAGTCCCTCCACTCACTCAACTCCCTTCAGTGGAGCCCTCTGACAGTGCCAGCTGCTTCCTGCCTGCTCCCCAAGTGATGCAGCAGGCCATGGTGTTGCCATGGAGAACCTAGGCAGCTGCCAGTGACCATGTCACGTTCTTTGGCTTTTGGTTGCAGACCCAAGCCTGTTCTTCTCCACTGGTCAGGTATATTCCTCAGCAGGTGCAGACACTTTAGATTCATTTCAAATGGACAAATGAATGAACTATGTAATAAATGCAGGTTGGAGGCTAAAACCTTTAAAAACATGGGGCTCATTTGGGAGAAAACTCCTAAGAGTAGCCTTTTGCAGGCAGAGGGGTATGGTTATCTGGTCTGTGTCCTCTGTCCAGCCAGTGGTCCCTACCTAGGAACAAGGCTACTCTGGAATGTTCCAGAACAGGACCAGGCATCAGGAGGCCTTGGTTCCAGTACTGCCTCTGCTAGTAAGTACTGAGCAAGCCCCCGGGCCTTGTTTTTTCAGCTATAAAGTGGGACTTTGGGACAGGCCAATGGGCAGTGATGCCCTTCTGACCCCCACCACTCACAGGGGCTCGTGATATGGCTGGTTCTGAGTTACCCGTGTCATTCTCAAGCAACCCTATACTCTCCTTGAGTCTCCTCTCTCCTGTTAGACTAAGCGGAGATGGTCCGTGTGACCATGGTCTCTGCTAAGTGTTTTGTCTACTAATATAGTCGGCGCTCAATAAACACAGATTGAATGAATAAACGAGTGACTGACTGACACCATCCTATGAAGCAGGGACTCTTACTGCCCCTTATACAGAAGAGGAAACTGAGGCTCCACATGTTGACAATGACTGTTAGCATCAGCACCATTACTATCAGCTAGCATTTATTGAGCACTCACTATCCACCAGGCTGAGCGGCACAATTTATATGCCTTCTTTCCTTTAATCCTCACAGTAGCCTTCAGATACTATCACACCCGATTCAAAGATAAGCATCACAAGCCGAATAAATTGTTTACGGTCACACAGCTGGTCAGGTGAAGAACTGGGATTAGAACTCAGAGTCCATCCAACACAGCACCTGAACTCAACCTTTGAGGTGCATGTAGAGCCCCATAGGAGCACGGGCACAATCCCGCCCTCTGTCCCTCCCTGCCTGCTGCTGGGCCAGCAGGGGCCTGACCTCCAGTACTCCTCGCTGGGGCTGACAGTGCTGGTGAGGTTGAGGGGCAGGGCCCCGTTGCCATCCGTGGAGCCTCTGTGCTCGAGGCAGAGGTCCGTGTTCCACCAGTTGCCGCAGTGTTCCCAGGGCAGGGTGCTGGTGAGGGAGGCGAGGAGGTAGAAGAGCACGTAGGCGATAATCATGTTGTAGTAGACGGCCACCAGGCCCACGATGAGCAGCATGGCTGCACCGGCACCTGCGGCGGGCAGGGGCAGCCTTCAGGCCAGGGAAGCCATCCCCCTGCTAGAGTTCACCCCCCTCCCTGCCTCCCCCAGGCTTTCAACATCGCCGCCCCCAAGGCCTCACCTTTGAAGAGCGGGCTGATTTTCCAGACAGCCAGGGGTCCCAGACTGGAGAACTGGCCCAGAGAGAGCTCAAGGAAGAAGAGGGGGATGCCGCAGATGGCCAGCATGAGGAAGTAGGGTACAAGGAAGGCGCCTGCAAGGAGGAGGGAGGGTGGGGAAGGTCTAGGGATGGGGGGGTCAACTCCCCTGAAAGCCTAGCTGTAGCCCCGCCCCCTCCCATGACTGGCAGACACCTTCACTTCTCACGTGGGGCTGGGCATTGCAGGACTGTCTTCTTTTCTGTCAGGAGATCACTGAGGGCCAAGTGGACGTATGGGGATTTACTTACCTCTGTAGCCCTAGTGCCCAGGCCAGGACTGGGCTCAGAGCAGACATTGAGTGAATGAATGAACAAATGAGTGAATGAATGAATGCATTCCCTGCCAGATAAAGTACAAACTCCTCAGTACTGAAATCGATGACCTTTAGAATCTGGCTCCTGTCTACCTGCTCCCCCCCTCCTCCCAATGCCACCTCAGATGCTTGTGGCTGCCACCTGTAGTCGCCTGTGCCCAGCATCCCTCCTCCTTTTCTTCTCATATTGGCAGCTAGCTCCTTTACAGGACTGCCCACCACCATATGGCTCTGGAAGGGCTGCCAGTCACACCAGCCAACCCCTGCCCACCCTTCCTGGGCACATATCCCAAGGCAGGCCAATTAGAGACCTTCCCTGCAATTCAGCATAGATTCATTCAGAGGGAACAGTTCTGAGAAGGAAGTCATTCCATAGTTGTCTTTGGCCACCCCCGACACACCTGTAGGGAGGAAGTCTGATCCAGGGAAAAATGAGGTCAGCACACAGAGAGAAAAAGCCTCGGGAACCAGGGAGAGGGAGGGCAGAGACCACTGTGGACATCCCTGAGTTCCTGGAGCTTCAGAGGCTAGCACTCATTCCATTCTTCCCCATCGTCCCAATTCATTTTGTCCTCGCTTCATCTAGTTTCACTTGCATTTCTGTTGCTCTGCCAATATGTGCTTCTTTAAGGAGTTTGGTAGACATGGGAGGAGACACGGAGTGCTGGCAGGAACAGATTGGCTCCGGAAATGATAACCCTGGGGTAGAACGTTGGGTCGCCACTGTGTGACCTTGGGAAAGGAACCTGGCCTCTCCAAGCACAGTTGCCTCATCAAGACAACAGTGCCCACCCAGGTGGTTGTCATCAGGGTTAAGTGAGGCAGGCCTGGGGCCTGGCAGATGGTGAGTGCTCAACCCCAGCTATTGGTGGTGAGACTTAGAATAGCCACTTGATGAAGAAGCAGGGACAGAGAATTTAAGATGGAAAAGATGTTGTATTTGCAGCTTGAAAGGAAGGAACCAGGAGGCAAAGCTATATTGAAGATTTAAGGATCCAGGAGTAACTGATTGATGGAGTGAGGTTCCAAGGGAGGTGAGGTGGGAGAGGAAGGGATGGGGAGAATATTGCGAGCACAGTAACCACTGATAGGCAGATACAGCCCTTTATCACAAAGCAGAGGCAGCCCCCTCTGCCCATCACTTAGGGCCCAGGAAGTGCCAAGGCTTAGGGAGAGAATTGAGTGAGTATCCACGCTGGGGATGAGAGAGGAAGGAAGGGACTGGGAGAGGAAAAGGGATGAGGCAGGGTGAGCTCCTACTTCCAGCCCAGGTCACCGCTTTCAACTAATTCAGCCCAGGGTCACATAGGGGACAGTGGCCAAGGTCACTTAAAACCTCACTCCACCCTGAGCCTTGGTCCACTGGCCTCAATGCCCCTCATGCAGGCATCAAACTCATACCTCCTCCATTGGTATAGGCTCGATAGGGAAAACGCCAGACGTTCCCCAGGCCGACACAGTAGCCAATGCAGGACAGCAGGAAGTCCAGCTTGCCTGTCCAGTTCCCCCGGTCTGCGGCAAAGTCCATGTCCAGGTCTACATCGCCCTGGTCGCTTGGGGTCATCAGCAGGTCTGGAGTGACAGGCTGCCAGTAAGAGACACCAAAGAGGTGAGGCAGAAAGCTGAGGCCAGGTTGAACTGGGATCCCCACCCCCCACCCCCATCTTGAATAAGAATATGAACTCAAACAGGGCTAAATGCAAAGAACTCTATTGGTTCAGATAATCAACTGCTCTCACTGTTAACCTGGTCTGACAGGTTAGCAGGCAGGAGCTCCTCAAGATTTCAGGTGACTACAAACTTTTGAGAGTAGTAGGGTGGCTCTGGCCCTCAAAAAGCTACTTTAATCTTGGTTTGGCTAACACAGAGGTCAAATCAAGTGATGGTCCTATTTTGATGATGATCTTAATAACAGTTACCATGCGTGAGCACTTATGCACTCACTGTGCGAAACATTTTACTCACATTACCTGATTTCATTCCCAAAACAATTCTGAGAGCTAGGTACAAACAGAGGTATATGCATACTCAGTTGTGTCCAACTCTTTGCGACACCATGGACTGTAGCCTGCCAGGCTCCTCTGTCCATGGAGATTCTCCAGGCAATAATACTGGAGTGGGTTGCCATTTCCTCCTCCAGGGGATCTTCCCCACCCAGGGATTGAACCTGTGTCTCCTGCATTGGCAGGCTGATTCTTTACCACTGAGCCACCTGGGAATCTCTGAGAGCTAAGTATCCATCAAAGGGAAACTGAGGCTCAAAGAGGTATGTATCAATGACAAATCCAGAGTTTTTACAAGGCTGACTAGTGGGAGAACCAGGTCTCCAGTCCAGACTTGCTAATGCTGAAGTCCAGATCTTCAATCACCCAGGTCTGGAGTCCTGCTACTCCATTCTGAGCGCCGTATTTTAAGAATGATACCAGCAGTTTGGAGCATGTGCACAAAGCAGGTGGCTGGACTGGAGCATGTTCAGGAAAAGCAGTTACAGGAGGACAAGAGGAAGAAGCGGGGGCCCTTAGCATAGAAAGGATGGGGCGTAGAGGGAATGTGGGCTCCCTTGAGTTTAGATTTATGCTGTGTGGCTCAAAGAGGCCTGCTGAGGACTGTGAATTTTAGTTCTGAAGCAGGAGGAAGCTACTGAAGCCCCAGTCTGTCTGAGGAAGTTGTGACCTTCCTGTCTCTGGAGGAGAGATGCTTGCACAGAGGGGAATGGGAACCAGCTGTCCTTAAGATCCCCTCCCATAATTTGAGGAGGGTGGAGAAGTTCACTGGGCATCCTCCCTTTAGGCTGGGGCTGGGAGATGGAGGCCCTCCTCAGGGTGCTTGGAATCCTGGCCCAAGGGATGTGAGGCGCGTGTCCATGAATTGTCTGGGCTTTGGACTTGGAAGGAAGCCCAAAGTCCCCAGGATGACTATCTAAAATTCACACAGCAGTTCCCAGAAGTGAGTCTGGGAATGGGGCAGGAGAAAAGGGGCAGTTAGACCTTTTCTGCTTGACTCTGAAAGCCATGTCCCATGTAGAGGAGAACAGAGCTGCAAAGAAGGCAGGTTATCAAATAGTGTCATGGTTTTCAGAGAGGGAAAATTATCTCCTGCTTCCTGCTGAGGAACAACCATGGGAAACAGTGATTCCACTAGACTGGACATCAGGAGATGATGATTTTCACCCCAGGTCTGTGCCAATTCACTATGCAACCTTAGGAAAGACTCTTCTGAGCCTTAATTTCCCCATATGGACACTGAGGAGATTTCCAAAAACAAATCACTTGAAATGTTTGTAGATGTTTGAGGGAACATGGGATTTTTGAATCAAAAAAGTTTGGGGAAAGCTGGGTTATCACAAGGTGAAACAGGTTTCTTTGTTGCAGGACTTGTCAGATCCTTTAATGGGCCACTATGCACTGTGACTCTCCGAGAAGGGACTAGAACAGACAAGTATCCTCCAATTCTATTTAAGAAAAGGGTTTCAAGGAGCTAGCATGCCGGGATATACTTGGCGGAAATGCAGGTCTAGATAATCTTTAGTTAGTAGTCTTTTGGCTCTGATGGTCTGTGAGGCAAGATTCACCAAGGAGACTTCGCTGCAGTGGTCACGAATCAGATCAGGTCCAAGCACAGGGATTCAGCAAACAGCTACTACCCAATTTGTTTTATCTCCTAAAATTGCCCTTCCTGGCACCAGCCCAAGGAGGTGTCTACATACACATCAGGTGACAGAGGAAACTTTGCTGGTGACTTGTCATGTGAGCAGTGCTAGAATGAAGATGGTGAAAGGAGGGTCCAGGTGTCACAGGACTGGAGGTTTCTGGCTGCGGTGGCAGAAATGTGGTAACAGCATTGGGCCCTCGGTGATAATGACAGCCATGGTGGTGATCCTGCCTGAGGCTGGCTATCGGCCAGAGGGGCAGTGGTGATGGGGGCAGCCTAACATGATTATGGGTGATGGTGACAATGAGGAAGAGCATGAAAAAGCTGCTTTTCAAGTAACTGGGCTCTAAGGGTTGAAACCATTATATTGCTGGTAATTTCTTAGCTGTGATCTCAAACATGCTGGGGTGAGAATAGCAGCAGCTCCCAGAAACCCACCTCTTCCTTCTGATTCCCCTTTCCCTCTCCAGCTGAATGGGTATCAGTCCTCTGGAGCCACTCACTCCCAGGTGAACTCTAAGAGGGATAGGGTAGCAGCCATTGACACTGGCCCCTGGTATTGGATGCGGAGGCAGGCCTGACACCCTGTGACTCCCCAGTCCCATTCAGGCCAGCTGGCAGGAGGGCCCGATAATGAGGTTCCTCTGATCCCTCCTGAGAAGCTGCTGCCCTTTCTGTGTTCACAGAGCGGTCCTGGCTCTCTGTTTCCATGGTGACAAGAGTTTCAAGAGCAGGATGCTGTCAGCTCCTCCCCCAATCAGAGGGAAACCTGCTTCTCCTCCAGGGACAGAGGATGGGTCCTCCAAAGCTGAGCCAATCCAAAACCCATGTGGTGCCTCCATCCCCACCTTGGGGTAGATCCCAGGGGCTGGCACAGTGAGGATGGAACTAATTGAGAGACAGGAAAGCAACCAAACCAATGGGGCAGGCTGGAAGCTTAATGAGTTAGTTTCACACTTCTGCCTGAATGTGAGGCTCCTACCCCTGATCCCCCCACTCCCCACCCAGAGTCACAGAGGAACACACATCTGAGCTTGCCAGATCCGCACCCCTCTTTTAGGGACCAGCAAATGCAGTCACCAGCAGCAGCAGGTCTGGGAGAGGTAGGATTTCCCAAGCCAAGGCTCTCATACCTTCTTCAGGATGAGAGGGACAATAGGAATCTGGAGTCTGACTTCATCATTGTGCAGACGAGGAAATGAGTTTCAGAGGAGAAGGGGTGAGTTCAAGGTCAAATGGTAAGTTAAGGGCAGAGCAAAGCCAGGACCCAGACCCCCGGCTCCCAGTTGTATGCTCCTCTCTGAACAACACCATCCCTTTGCCACACTTGGTACTTCCTCACTCCCTGCCCCCTTCTCTAAAAGACCAAGAGAGGGGACCCTGAGGCCAAGGGCCCCACCCCTACCCTGTTGGTTTTAGGTTCCTCAGCTTAATCTTCAGGAAAGCAGTAAGTTGCACCCCTCTGTGCCTCAGTTTCCTTGTCTATAAATGGGGGATAATAAGACCCAGCTCCCAGAATTGTTGGAGAATTACTTGAGATAAGGTTTCACACAACATGGGTATTTACATAATGAATGGCCTTGTGCCAGTGAGGGGCGGGGGCTTTCGTGAGGAGGGAGAGGAAGGAGGAGAGAGTAGGATGGAAAAGAACAGAGGCTGGACTTAAGACCCAAAAGACCCACAAATGACCCTAACAAGTCACTCATGTCAGTAAATAAAAAGAACCCATTTATCACAGTAGTTCCACACTCAACTGCCCAAGGGCAGAGCGCTTGAATGAGTGCATGTTGGGGGTGAGGGTGTGGCTTGTGTGAGAGGGGACAGTCAACAACACCAGCTGTTGTGAGTTCATGGTATCCTCCCACCCCAGGACTGGGGGGCCTGCTTTGGTGCCCCTCACTGGGGACGGACCAGCGATCGTCCAGGTTAGAGAACATACTTGTCCAAAGTCACCGGGTAAGTGGCATTTGCAGAAACATTACCCAGGAGTTTGGACTCCTTGGTTAATATTGGCACTTTTAAGCCCAAAGCCAGAAACTTCCCCCAAGACTCTCCCTTCTCATGCACTTGCAACTTGGCTGGGAGGTCCAACCTCAAGGACAAGGTGGGGAGGGGCTGAGGTCTGGGCCCAGGAACACAGAGACTTAGCCTTCTCTCTCATGCCAGCTTCCACCCCACCTCCTGAGCTGTGGGGTCTTGCATTTCTTCCCTCCTTGCCTTTGCCTCCCTTGCGTCCTACTGAGGGGCAGCCTGGGGTCTTAGCAGGGAAGCTAAAGCTGCCAGGAGAACGAAGCCGGTGGGGAGGAAGCAGGTGGTGGGCGCTGCAGGGCAGGAGCACCGGCAGGAAACCAGAATGCCCCTGTTGGCTCCCGGAGGCTGCTTCAGTGTAGCATGCACAGATAAGGACCTGGTCCAAGCCCCCAACGCCACTAATCCAGCTCAAGTCTGTCTCAGCTATTCCAGCATCCCCCACTCCCCTAATTAGCTCCTGGGGGAAAGGGATGCAGGTACTGGGGAGGGGCGAGTGCCTAGTCCCAGCACCCCTACCTCCCGCCTCCTTTGGCTGCAGACACCTGTTCGCAGAACCTGGCCCAGTGAACCCTAGCCTCTCCCCGCCTCCCCTCCCCCCGCCCCCCGTCGTCACACTGCATCCTGACCCCCAGATGGGGAAGGCCACCCCCCGCCCCGCGCAGACCGTGACCCCTCCCCTCTCTGCAGTCCCGCTCAGCCGGCCTCCCCCAGAGCCCTCAGCCAAGCGTAGGTGTCCTCTCCAACCCTCCCAGGGGGCTCGAGAGGGGGCGGGCCTCTGCACCCCTCCTTCAGGGGGGCCTGCCCTCTTGCCCTACCTTGCGGAGGTGAGCTCCCTGGAGCTTCTTCATCTTGGAAGACAGGTCGCTAGGGCTTCCCGGCTTGGCTTTTCCTGAGCGCAGAGAGCGGGCGAGGGAGCAAGAGATCCTGCCGCTGGCCGGCTGCCGCGCCGTGGCCTCCGCGACTCCCGCACACCGGCTGGGGGCCGCGGGCGCAGGCGCTGCCGTCTGCTGCGGGCGTGGGGCGCGGGCTGGGCGCTGCAAACGCCCTGCCTCTCCCTGCGCAGCGCCCGAGGCTGGGGAGGGGTGCACCGCTGAGCCGGTGTAGACTCCCAGACTGATGGGCTGACTGATGGACAGCGGAAGAGGGGAGAGGCGGGGGGAAGAGATGCACATCCCCGCAAGCAGAGCTGCGGATTGGAGGGGCCCCGAGCGCGTGAGGAGGGGAGTCTAGGAAGGAAACCCTCGGTGTTGAGGCCTCAGCTATCGCTCCCTGCGTGACCTTGGGCAAGTACTCTGCCCTCTCTGGGTCTCCCTCTCCCTAGCTGGGCAATGAGGGAGACAGGCCATGCACATGAACACTAACAGCCCGGTCTTGGGTTCCGGCATCCCTGTGCCTCCTCTTTTCTGTGGAGACCCTGTCCACCTGACTTAAACTCTCTGTGCTGTCGCTTCTTTACCTGGAAAGTGGGAACAACAAACTTACCTTCCTGACAAGGATGTGAGGAATCTAGGAAGTTTGTACAAAGAAAACTTTTAGCATAGGGCCTGGCACATTGTAGGGGCTCAGTAAACATTTATGGACCAGTATGGGTTGTCCACTCTTGCCAACAAATGAACAGCCAGTAGTCAGGTATTTATTCAATCACCTAACCTACCAATATTTATTGAGCACCTAAAGTGCGCCAGATCCTAGGCTAGGTGCTAATGTTTTCTCAACACAGTGACCTGGAGAAGAGGTTGTTATCTTTGTTTAACAGAAGGGGAAACCAAAGCACAGGGAGGTTGAGTTAAGTTCACAGAGCTAGTGAGGGGCGCTGTGACAGAGTCAGGCCTCATGGACCTTCTAGACTAGTAGTAGTCCTGAACATGCCTCTTTCCTTGGGATGAAAGTGAAACAAGAACTTTGGGGTAAGGAGAAAAAATAGGGGATGTGCCACTGTATGGTGGTGATAATTAGCGACTTAGATCATGAACACGTGGGTTCCTGTTCCCCAGAAGTATGACCTTGAAAATGTTCTAGTTTCCTATCTGTAAAGTGGGTCATCAGCCAATTTGGGCTTGGCTGACTTCTCAGAGTGTTGTGAGGGTCCAGTGAGCCCACAGGTAGGATGGGAAATTATTACCTAGGGCTTCCTAGGTGGTACAGTGATAAAGAATCTACCTGCTAATGCAGGAGATGCAAGAGACTCAGGTTCTTTCCCTGGGTTGGGAAGATCCCCTGGAGTAGGAAATGGCAGCCAACTCCAGTATCGTTGTCTGGAAAATTCCATGGACAGAGGAGCCTGGTGGGCTATAGTCCATGGGGTCACAAAGAGTCGGAAATGACTGAGCAAGCACGATTATATGCATTGGTTTGTGGAACTGAACCCGTATTTGGTAGCAGGCCCAGCATATACATTGCAAATCATGCTCCTTTCACTCTCAGAAGTGTCCCAGTTCAGACACTCACGGCATTGCCCTACTCGCAGCCAACATGGGGAGATCTCTGGGGAGAAAGAGATTAAGTGTCTGCTGCCTCTCCTCTCCGTGGAGTGGGGGACAGGAAGAGTTTAAAGCACAGCACAGGATTGGATAAAGGACCTGGCGGGCTCCCAGGCCTACCTCTCCTCCCCAGGTCCCACTTGTTGTTATTCAGTTGCTAAATTGGGTCTGACTATTTGCAACCACATGGACTGCAGCACGCCAGTCTTCCCTGTCCTTCACTATCTCCTGGAGTTTTCATGTCCATTGAGTCAGTGATGCCATCCAACCATCTCATCCTCCATCACCCCCTTCTCCTCCTGCCCTCAATCTTTCCCAGCATCAGGGTCTTTTCTAGTGAGTCGGCTCGTGGACAAAGTATTGGAGTTTCATCTTCTGCATCACTCCTTCTAAGGAATATTCAGGGTTGATTTCCTTTAGGATTGACTGGTTTGATCTCCTTGTTGTCCAAGGGACTCTCAAGAGTCTTCTCCAGCACCACAATTCGAAAGTATCAATTCTCTGGTGCTCAACCTTCTTTACGGTCCAGCTCTCACACCCATACATAACTACTTGAAAAACCATAGCTTTGACTATACAGGCCCTTGTCAGCAAAGTAATGTCCCTGCTTTTTAATATGCTCTCTAGGTTTGTCATAACTTTTCTTCCAAGGAGCAAGCATCTTTTAGTTTCATGGCTGCAATTACCGTCTGCAGTGATTTTGGAGCGGAGTGGTTTTTAGGTCCCACCCAGCTGCTCCTTTCTTTAAGCCTGGCCTCACAGGGCAGGCAGGGCCTCTCCAGACCCAGGAAGAAAGGAGGCCCTTAGCCATGAATGTGAAGTGAAAGGGAATTCATTGAGCCCTACTGTGTGCATTGAACTCATATCCAATATCTAAATTTTAGTTCTTTCCAACAGCCTGGAAAGTCAAGTTTGTGCATCCCCATTTTGCACCTGAGGAAACTGTCTTCGAGGAGTGAGGTTGTATGCCCACTTCACTGAAATCTTTGCGCTTTGAAGATAAAGCCAGGAGGGCCTAAGGCCATGCCTCTGTCAGTTCAGTTTAGTCACTCAGTCGTGTCTGACTCTGCGACCCCATGGACTGCAACATGCCAGGCTTCCCTGTTCATCACCAACTCCTGGAGCCTGCTCAAACGCATGTCTATTGAGTCAGTGATGCCATCTAGCCATCTCATCCTCTGTTGTCCCCTTCTCCTCCTGCCCTCCATCTTTCCCAGCATCAGGGTCTTTTGCAATGAGTCAGTTCTTCGCATCAGGTGGCCAAAGTACTGGAGCTCCAGTTTCACCACCAATCCTTCCAATGAATATTCAGGACTAATTTCTTTTAGGATTGACTGGTTTGATCTCCTTGCAGTCCAAGGGACTCTCAAAAGTCTTCTCCAACACCACATTTCAAAAGCATCAATTCTTCGGTGCTCAGCTTTCTTTATAGTCCAGCTCTCTCATCCATACATGACTACTGGAAAAACCATAGCTTTGACTAGATGGACCTTTGTCAGCAAAATAATGTCTCTGCTTTTTAATATGCTGTCTAGGTTGGTCATAGCTTTTCTTCCAAGGAGCAAGCATCTTTTAATTTCATGGCTGCAGTCACCATCTGCAGTGATTTTGGAGCACCCCCCCCCCCCAAAAAAAAAGTCTCTCAAGGTTTCCATTGTTTCCTCTTCTATTTGCCACGAAGTGATGGGACCAGATGCCATGATCTTAGTTTTCTGAATGTTGAGCTTTAAGCCAACTTTTTCACTCTCCTCTTTCACTTTCATCAAGAGGCTCTTTAGTTCTTCACTTTCTGCCATAAGGGTGGTATCATCTGCGTATCTGAGGTTATTGATATTTCTCCCAGCAATCTTGATTCCAGCTTGTGCTTCAGCCAGCCCAGCATTTCTCACGATGTACTCTGCATATAAGTTAAATGAGCAGGGTGACAATATACAGCCTTCATGTACTCCTTTCCCAGGTTGGAACCAGTCTGTTGTTCCATGTCTGGCTCTAACTGTTGCTTCTTGACCTGTATACAGATTTCTCAGGAGGCAGGTAAGGTGATCTGGTATTCCCCATCTTTTGAAGAATTTTCCACATTTTGTTGTGATCCACATAGTCAAAGGCTTTGGCATAGTCAATAAAGTAGATGTTTTTCTGGAACTCTCTTGCTTTTTCGATGATCCAACAGATGTTGGCAATTTGATCTCTGCTTCCAGGCCATGCCTGGGGAGAGGCAAAAGCCAGTGGTTCCTGGATCCAGGGGCCTGTGGCTGCCATCACACCTCTTACAGGATGGGTGGCAGCTTGACCGAACCACTCCCTCTCATTGACTTGTAGATTTCATTAGACTCTAAGCAAGGCGCAGAGAAGCATGGGAACAGGGAGTAGAGACAAGGCATTGGCTCAGGAACCCTAAAAGACTTGCCTCCTTGTTGCCACTTCCCAGTAGCACCTGCTCCCCCGAGATCCAGCCCTGGAGGGAGCCAGCCCTAGAGGAGGAGAAGGGAATGGGGCTGGGACTTTAGCCATTCTCAAATACATCATGAGGTGACCACCAAACAGCACCAGCAGTCACTGGGGCTCACCTTTCACATGGGGAAAGTGAGGCCCAGAGGAAGCAGGACTTGGAAAATCATTCAGTGAAGTAGAGGCAAGTGAGGCGAGGAATCAAGGAGTCTGACCCCACCCAGGCTCTGCCCTCCATATCACAGCTTCCTCCATCTTCACCCTCATCACCACAGCCCTTGTTGGAAAAGTCTGTACTTCATACAACAAACAACCCCCTCAACATTTTTCACAAGACATTGTCCACATGAGTCAGTCACCCTCTGAAACTCTAGTTTTATGATCATGCAACTGGCCATGAGTTCTGCCACTGAGCACATTTGACAGTTGTTCTCAACACTACCCCTTCCCCCTCCGAGGGGAAATTTGGGTACCACTTGGCAAAATAACTAGTTAGGAATCCAAACCTAATACATAATCTATTTCTCTTTCCCCCTTCCCTCTCTCTCGCCTTTATTTTTCTTAGTCTCACATCAAACCAGAAAAATGGGGATATGTACTGGTCTTAAAGAAAATGTGAGATGAAAATGTACTTCCTTTTATTATATAGGAAGATATTTTTAAATGCATATAAATAAACATTTTTAGTTTGCTTAAATGTTCAGACTTTATCGCTGTAGAGCATGTGTTTTGTTACACCAGCCAGTGGTGACTGTGAAAGATGAGGATCCAGACTGCTAGTCCATCTGGTGAGATTCAGAGAAAGTAGTTCTGGAGCGGCCATACCCTCTGAAGCCGCCCCATCCTACACCTGCTCTGCTCCCAGCTTCTGTGTCCCACTGGTTGGGCATCTCATCCACTTAGAGCCAGGTCGGCTTCCTGGCTAGAGACCTCCTCTGTGTGGATACTCCACTCCCAGCCCCGAGTCCCTCCCTGGTCTTGATCTGTGGCCCTCTCCACTCAGCCCACACCAGGCTCTTGGCCATCAGTGACGGAGTCTCGTCCACAAGACTCAGGTTCTCAACATGGTGTTAGGGGTCTACAGAAATGTAGTGCTAACACGCATGTTTCGGATTTGCTAGAGGCCGTGACTAGGCCCTGGGCCTTGCACAGCCAGGCCAGGTCAGGTGTCATTTTTGCCTCCACACTTCTCCCATCTCTAATACCAACTCAGGGCCTGCCACCCAGCCAGGGGGGAAGCACAAAGTCACTATATGCAAAGCAGAAGCAGCACCGGGTCATTCTTGATAGGAAAACCCGAACACCTCTTAGCACTGGGGTGACTGCAGGGTCTGACAGTACATGAGGGGTCCTTTTCCTGAGCCATTACAACACCCCCAGATCTGGTGGAACTCTCTGTGTGGCAGGGAATGTATTATCTCACATGGCATCTCAAGACACTGCTTGGAAGATGTCTTAGATCAAAGTTTCCTTTCCCATGAAGCTCAAACAGCAGTTGACAGGTGATGGCCAGCCCAACCTGTGGTTCTCACCCAACCCCCGGATTTTCCAGTAGACAGCAGCTGCAATTTCCTCAGCCTGCCAGCCTGGAGACTAACCTCCAGCCCCACAGAGGTCTTCCTGTGGCTGGAGACAAGCTTGTCCTGCCTCAGATCCTCCCAGCCGCCATCTGTCCTCAGCCCTGGGGGCAGGGGTAGTTAGAGCATCAGTCAGGCCTGCCAGTGTCTCACCCTAGGATATAGCAGCCCTGGGAGCAGGTGGCTAAAACACAGGACTTATTGCATGTCAGGCCCTCTGCTAAACACAATTCTGAGACAGCTTAGAGTATTTTATTTCCATTTGACACATGGGGATGCTGAGGCTCAGAGATGCTAAGTAACTTGCCTGAAGTCTCACAGCTTGGAAGTAGCCAAGCTGGAGTCCAGGCCTTGTGACAACAGAATCTTGCTAACTAAACACTGAGTCACAGCTGAAGTGTGGCCCTCCAGCCCCACACTCCAGAGCACACAGTCTTCTGTGGGGTGCTGGTAGATGCCAGTAGGGGTCTCCTGGATAGTGAAGCATGGGGAATGCTGGATTAAAGAAAATTCAGGGGGTTTCTTTGCTGTGGGACTTGTCAGTCTTTGATGTGTTAATGCACCACTGTGACTATCCCAGAAGGGTTGAGTCTCCAGGACTTCCCAAACTTACTTGACCACAGTCATTTTTTTCCCTTGATAAACAAGCTCCTTTGTCTTACAGATGGGGAAATGAGGCTCAAAGGGGGGAAGCAATTACCCAAGGGTCACACAGCAAATGTTTCTGAAGGTCAGAAAACTATATTCAATCACTGCTAGCCACCCTGCCACCCATCTTCTTCCTCTGCTCCTGGAAGCCTGGTCCTTTCCCCTGGTTCCACCAGGTCCCCATGTCTTAGATGTCCACCATCCTCAGTTAAGCCATGATGCCTCCCAGGCCACCAGGAGGAGAAGGAGGAGAGAGGAGAGCCTCTGCTCTTCAGGGACTCATGTGGGGACTGAATCCACCTCACGCACTGTTGTAATGTGCCCCAGGAGCAAAGGGCAGGCAGGAAGACTGCACACAGTTTTTATGGCTGGGCCACCTCCCAGAACAGTAAACAGAGGGGCAGGCAGCTGGCACCGGAACCCTCTAGGGAGTGAAGGCCCCAGGCAACAGACTCCTCTCCACCTCTGAAAGGGAGCTGAAAATAGCAGCTTTTCTCAGGAGTTTCTAAAAAGTAAACTTCAAGCTCATGTTGTTCATAATCTTTTTTTTTTTTAACCATTCCTCCTTCTTGGCTTGACAACACCCACTAGTCCTATAGGCCTCACTTCAAACATCACCTTCTCCAGGAAGCCTTCCAGACCCTCAAAGATAAGCTGGGAGCTCTCTCTGGACTCCCTGGATGCTCTGCTCCCCTGATACCTAAAGCATAGCTCAGACTGGGAATTCTGGGGGCAAGGAGTGTGCATTCCCTATGCCTGGCAAGTGGGAGTGCCCAATGAATGTCATCTGTTAAGAGAAATCCCTGAGTGTTTGAAAAATTCAAAAGACTGAAAGATTGAATCTGATGATTCTGCTTACAAAATGGACTTAAAATTTGACATAGTCTCATAGACTTACTCTAATGATGTTGTGTTTTGATCTTTAAAATGTGTTTTAAAGGTGACCTTGTTGTAGGCCTTCAGAGACTAGGAGGGACTATGCAGTTGCTGAGAAAGATGAGGATGATTTACACTTTTTAAATATTTTCGTGCTATGTATAATGATTTTTATACATTTTTAAAAAGAGAAAAAAAAATTTATTCTTGACGCTGCATCCAAGAGATTCCATTCTCTGTGCAACACACTTGCCCAGTTGTGAGGTCTGTTTGGTTCAGAGAAAGTCCTCTGGGGGCTCTCTGAGGCCTGCTCCCCAAGGGACAGCCTGGTGGGGTGGTAGAAACTTGGTAGGGTAGACTCTGCCCCTATGTCCCCTTCAGAGGCCTCCCCACAATCTGGAAACCCCACTGAGAATGGGTGTGAGGGGATATGCTGTGTAGCTCAGAGAGGACGGTCATCTCTTGCCCAGGCTCAATCCTGCGGGCTTTGTGCTTTGCATTCCGCAAGAAGAGGGTTCGAGGCACGTGATTATGGGGGCAGGTAGACGTGAGCCTGCAGGAAAAGGCAGGTGGCGGCTGACACCCTTCCCTTGGACCCCCTCAGGTCTTGGTCTGCAAGCCATCTTCTCTGGATTCCATCTCCTTTCTCCAGGAGTCTGGTCCCTACAACAGCCTCCCACCTTTGAGCCTATGGAGGAGGAGCTAGCCCCTCCTCACCTAGCTCCCTGGGGATTAAGACTTCCCACCCCAGGCACCCTTATCCCCCTGAGGCCTAGAACACCAAAGCGGGGAAAAGGTCCTATTCAACATGTTCACTGCATGGGTGGGCCCAGGGGGTGCAGGGAGTAGGTGGGTGATTTGTCCAGGGTTACTCAGAAGGTCAGTGGCATGGCTTAGGACTCAGATTCCTGGGCCCCAGCAGGAGCCACATTCCCAGCACCTGAGTCCTCAAGGCCCCCAGCCCACAAGGCTGGTCAGGGGGCTATGGAAGATATTCCTCCTTGACAGGCACTGGGGAGGAGGCGCCCAGGAGGCTGGCTGAGCTGGGGCACAGGCCCCCCAGGGGTGGCCCTGCTGGGGTGGGGGTGATGTCATGGGCTGGTGGGGGTGGCTGTGGAGGCTGCTGCTGCTGTTTCTTCTTGTTCACTTTGCGCTCCTTGGCCCGCCGGTTTTGGAACCAGATCTTCACCTGTGGGGTCAGAGAACAGAGATGGGGCGGACGGTGTGGAGACTGAATGACAGAGCAAGAGGAAGGGAGAGTGCAGCGGAGCTCTTGTTTCTTACTGTGGCATTTGGGGCTTCCCTCCGGCTCCAGCTACCCCAACCGTTCATGTACCCTGAACATGTTCTCCCCTTCTGGAACTTGTTTTTTTTGAAGTACCGGTAATATTTTTTTATTCTGCCCAGCAATATATAGGAGTTGCAGCAGTTCCTCCATCCCTTTACTTTACTTTTTATTTTAATTTTTAAATTTTATTTATTTTTAATTGGAAGATAATTGGTTTACAATGTTGTGTTGGTTTCTGCTGTGCAACAGCATGAGTCAGTCATAAGTATACATGTATTCCCTCCCTTTTGAGCCTCCCTCCCACCCCCACAGCCACCCCTCCACCCCTGCTCCTTTACTCTTAAGACAACTTTTTCTGTAACCCTCTTCCTCTCCATCTTCCAAAGCCATGCTCCAATACCCCTCCTCCAGGAAGCCTTCCCTGTGCTCCCTGTGACTGCTCCCTCCTCTGGATTTAAACAGCACTGATCAAAGCCCGCTGTAGCCTATAATTAATCAGACCCCCTATCCCCCTATTGGTGCCCAGGGATATTGGGTTTTATTGGCCAGGGGATTTATGGCAGCAGCTCAGTTCCTGTTCTGTTGTATGACCATGGCCAGGAGACAGCCTCTCTGTTCTCCCTTGACTGAGCTCCATAATCTGCCTGGTAGCCTGGAGGCCAGACTCGCAGTGCTGCTCCTGCAGCCGAAGTAGGGGCCCTACACACCTGCCGTTCAGTGAGCCCCAGGTTGGCGGCCAGCTCTGATTTCCGCCGGATGGTGATGTAACGGCTGTAGTGGAACTCCTTCTCCAGCTCCAGGCGCTGGTGGTCAGTATAGACCACGCGGTATTTGTCCTTGGTCCGGGTCTTACCTGAGAAGCAGAAGTGCCAGGGGGAGAGATGAGTGGGGAGAGGAGCCTGCAAAAGGGCAAGGCAGGGCTCCCAGGAGGAAGAGCAATCCAGGCCCCCTGGAGAAGAATGCTGAGAGAGTAACAATCAGGCTTGGAGACTCCCAACGTGGGAGTCAAGCACTGTTCTCATGCCCATCTAGGGTCCCTAACACTGAGAGAGAGGCTTCCTCGATGGTTCAGCAGGCAAAGTATCCGCCTGTAATGCAGGAGATGCAGGGAATGTGGGCTCAATCCCTGGGTCAGAAAGATCCCCTGGAGGAGAGTATGGTAACCCACTCCAGTAGTCTTGCCTGGAGAATCCCACGGACAGAGGAGCCTGACAGGCTACAGTCCATGGGATCACAGAGTCGGACACGTCTGAGCGACTGAGCACGAGGCTCAGAGACAGGGTGCAACTTGCCCAGGTTTACCCAGCAAGCTGCAGGTGAAGGTGGGGTTTCAGCCAGGTCTGCTGACCCAGAGCCCTACTCTGACTGCCCGGCCCACCAGCCTTTATGCACCAGTTCCCAGGTGTGGCCGCACACAGACACATGGGGAACTTGTGAAAAACACAGCTTCCAGAGCGTCACTGAGCATGCAGACTAGAAAGCCTTGGGGTGGAATCTGCATCTTTCACAAGCTCCCCAGGTGGTTCTCATTCAGGGATCCTTGGAGGAACACCTGGCAGCAAGGGTAGGTTGAGACAGAGACATCGGCTGCTCTTCTCTCCTGTGGTGGAGAAAGCAGGAAGGGCCGCCACAGCCAGAGGCTGGAAGCAGGAAGCTTTCAGGAACTGCCCTGGGGTATATGCTCCTCAGTTCCTGTTGAATGCCAACTGGTTGCTGGCCAAACAATCAGACAGAAAGTATTGGGGCTGCTGGTTGTTCCCCAGGACGTGTCAGGTTCCTCAAAAGACCGTGGTTCTAGACACAAGCCCTGAGCTGGAGCTGCATGCCGGGGGCTGGTCTGCTTGGAGCCATTCACACTCCAGCCTGAGCCCAGACTCACGCAGGAGTGCTCAGATCAGCCCACAGATATTTACAGAGTTCCTGCTGCGAGCCAAGTCCTGGGTACAGCAGTGAGCAAAATTAAAAGTCCCTGCCCTCATGAAGCTTAGGTTCTAGTGGAGGGAGATAAGTAAAAATTAAAAAATATGAAAATTATTTATGTTAATTGATGAAAAGTATTTCAGAGAAAAAAGAAGGACTGGTGGCTGATTCATGTCAATGTATGACAAAACCCACTGAAATGTTGTGAAGTAATTAGCCTCCAACTAATAAAAATAAATGAAAAAAAAAAAAGAAGGACTGGGAATTTAGGGAGGAGAGAGGCTATGATTTTAAATGGAGTGGTCCATGAAGGCCTTACCTTGAAGGGGAGCTTGAGCAAAGATCTAAAGGAAGTGAGGGAAAGAACAATGCAGCTGTCTGGGGAAGAGGTGCCCAAGCAGAGGGAACAGTAGGTGCAAAGGCCCTGAGGTGGGGACGTGCCTGCTGTCTGAAGAGGGAGGAACAGTGAGGAGGCTGGTGTGCCCAGGATGCCATGAGCAGAAGGAGTGGGCAG
Organism: Cervus elaphus; assembly: GCF_910594005.1. NCBI lineage: Eukaryota > Metazoa > Chordata > Mammalia > Artiodactyla > Cervidae > Cervus > Cervus elaphus. The sequence continues at coordinate 62,615,927 of NC_057823.1, read as the reverse complement.
GTCATGCAAGGCCCACAGGCCATGGAAAGGACCCTGGGTTTTGCTCTGTCTGCGACAGGAGCCATTACAGGGTTTTGAGCAGAGGAGACATGAGGTTTGATGTAGGTTTTAAGATGCCTCTTAAGATGCCTCTGGCTGCTTCATAGAGAACAGACCGTGAGAATGGCAGAAGTGTGGGGAGACCTGCCATAACTCAGGAGAAAGAAGGTGGTAGCTTGGCTGCCACATGAGACTCAGCCTTGGACCAGGAACTGGATGGGTTAATGTCAGGGATTTCTTTTGGGCTGGGATCAGAGGTCTGTCTGGAGAGACTATTAAAGAGTCATGCTTGGCCTGGGCTGCTATGAGGGCCTGTCTCAATACCAGTGTCCTTTTGTAAGAAACTGGGCACGTGGCTATGATCAGGAGGCACATGCAAGCATTTTCAGACCCACCCCTGCATCCCACCAGGGCCTGGTCGGTCTGAATAACCATCGACCCCCTCCCACTTCACCCAGATGCCCCCACAACAACCTGACCTTCATCTCCGTGGTCCCTGCTCTGGGCCTGCCTGTCCCTCAACACCCCTGCACTAACTACCCCCCCACACTGTTCCAGCCTCCGCCTTCCCCACCCAGCCCACACAGCTTGGCAGGACAGTGCTGGGCTTCCCAAGAGCCAAATGGTTTGTGGAGAACAGGAGACAGCAGATGTTCCTGGGCTCTTTCCCTTCAGTTTCCTGCCAGAGCAGCAGAACCACACTGGACTCTTCCACAACCACTGACCTCAGCCCATTGCCCGACACAGCACGAGACAGCCTCGGCCCTCAGCCAGGCCTAACCCAGGAAAGGGACCAGGGAGTGGCCGCCGAGGCCTTGGCTCCAAATGGGGCCCCTTCTTGACCTAGAAAATTCAACGCCAGCTCAAAAACAATTCTGCCTAATGCCACCACTGCTGGAACCCAGCAGATCTCTGAACCCACAGCCCTGCTGGGCTCACTGGGCCAAAGCCAGAAAGGGTCATAGAAGTTCAGTCTCCTCCCACATTATAGATGAAGATATTGACGTTCAGAATGGTTATACAGCAGCCAGAGGTCCAAATAAGAGAGGCCTTGTGAGTTCTTCTCGTCCAAACTCCCTGTACATTCAGGGTTACTGAAGCCCCAGGCAGTTACCAGGCCTGCAGCTTCTGCTCTAGTGCATAGGTCCTCACCCCACCAGATTTGGGGTCCACAGAGCCTGCTCTATGGCCCTCTAAGCACTGGCATTAGAAGCTCAAATTGCAGACCCATGGTCTACTTGTATTTCTGAAAGGGAGGGTCCAGACCATGGTGAGGGCAGATCCCCAAAAGTCCTGGCGGGGGCTGGATGGCCCTCAGGTTGAAAATGCCCAAAAGATTCACTTTTGGCAGTAGGGGAAGGAGGCTTCCTACCCACCCAGACCTCAGCCTAAGAGATTATAAAGACATCCTTTTCCTCAGGCATCCAACCCTCACTCCTATCCTCCCTGATGAGCAAGTGGGGATCCATTACACCCATTTCATAGATGGGGGAAATCAAGGCTCAGCAAAGGACACTTGCTGAGGGTCATCCTGCCTGGTAGTGGTATCAATCTGGGCTCAGGTTTTCTGACCTCCAGCCTGGGCTCTTTCCCCCAACTCTGGGGGCAGCAGGAACTAGACAAGAGATGGGGTTCTGGCTACATAGTTACTCCTCTCTGCATAGTTGCACCTCTAGCAAGACTGCCAGTGAAGACCCAGGACCTGTTACAGCCTCCTGGACCCAAGAGAGGGGCTAGTGGGCTCAGGAACCTACTGACCAACTTCTATCTGGGGAAGTTGCTCAAAGCACACAATTTACTGCGGAGAAAATGGCTCTGCCAAAGAACCAAATGTTTGAAATCACACTGTGTGGTCCAGGAACCAGAAAGTCCCATCTACTGGCCAGAGGGTGATAATGGGAATGTCCTCCTTGGAGCCCAACTTGGTGATCTCAGCCTCATTTAACATGCACATGCCCTTTGACTCCTGAATCCCTCTTCCAGGGGGTGATCCCACAGAAAACTGCCCAGAGAGGTAGCTGTTTCAGATAGCACAAAAGTAAGGACAATGTACATGTCTGTGAGTCAGGACTGGTTAAGAGATGGTACATCCATGGAGAGGATCATTAGGCAGTCATTAAGAAGAAATTATAAAGCTCTGTATGTGCCAATATGGAGCAATTTCTAAAAACATTATGTTTTTAAAAAGGCAAAATGGTGTGAATAGTATGTTACTATTTTCATATAAAAATGGAATATACACACACACACACATATTTGTGCACCCATAGAGTTCTTTCTGAAAGAATATACAGGAAGCCAGTATCAGGCTGCCTGGAGAAGGGACTGAAGCCTGGGGAGCCACAGGGAGGAGGGAGTCTTCGGGGTATTTGCATTTTTAGCCCCTGAAGATGTGAATTTGTATTTTTAATGACAATCAGGCGCCCTGGGCTCCAGTCCCAGCTCTGGGCCAGAACTCCCCACTGCTGAGAGCAGCCCTCCTTTCCCCTCGTGTTATCACCTGTGCCACCCTGGGGGCCCAGGAGGGAGGGAGCAGGGAGGTGCGTGACAGCGGTGGGGCAGGGAGGGGGCCCAGGATGAATGATTTACAGGCCTTTGGGACACTGGGCCTAAGAGGGAAGTCCGGACTCCTGTAACAGGTGTCTGATGGGGGCCAGGCCACTCCCAGTCACCTAATGAATAACCCTCTGGGCCAGATGCCAGGGCACGTAGGTGGGAGAGAGGGTGGGAGTCCCCCCACCAGCTCTTAGGGGTGAAGCATGGGAGGAGAAGAACCTTGGATAACTCTCCAAATGAGTCTTTCTCTCTGCTCTGGTTGTAGGATGCTAGGAACGGTCCATCCATATGCATCAGGCTGCCATAGAAGTTAGCAAGCTCCCCACCCCTAAAGCATGCACAGCAGAGGCCCTGGGAAGCTCCAGGCTAAATGTCCTGACTCCTGACCAGCAGCCTCAAATGCCCGAGGAGCCTTTTAAAAGCACAGATTCTGGCCCAGAAGTTCAGGCTCAGGGGGACTAAAATTGGGCTCAGGGATTTGATACTTGAAAAGCTCTTCAGGTGACCATGACATGTGGTTGTTTGAGCAGGCAGACCTCTGGGGCTTGCTGTCCGGCTTCTCACTGGCTGGGTGATCTAGGACAGTCACCTTACCTTTCTGAGCCTCGTGTTCTGTATCTAGAAAATGGCAATAATTATTCTAATAACAGCCAATATGTCCATGTGTCAAGAACTCTGTATACATCTCTCAACAACCTGTGAAGCTGTGTAGGTGTTAGCCCCAGTTTACAGACACGAACACTGAGGCCCAGCAAGGTCTGCACACCTGCAGGGGGGACCTGGAGACAGACCCAGGTCTGTCTAAGCACTAGAACCAATCACCCAGTGTAAGGTCTCCCATAATTAACTCTCACCCGAGTATATAGGGGGTCACTTGAGATGGATGAATGAATGATGCCTAGCATATACCGAACACATAGTAGGCATGCAGGGAAAGGTAGATCCTAATGATTTCCATGGTGGGATAACCATATGGCAGGGATGCTGGGAAATGGATCTAAGCAATGGATTGTATGTTGGATGAGACCATTTATTTATAAGGTCTCTTCCAACTTGGAAACATGAAGCTCCCAATGTTTGTTGATGCTCTGATTATATTTGTTATTATTGCTGAAAGAATTCTAAGACTGATTTCCCTGTCTGAGAGTCTAGAAACAAAGTCTGCCCAGCTGGAGGGTGCGAGCAGGAGCCTGGCAGTCTGCAGTGGGGCCTCCTCATCCAGCCTGGGCCAGGCAGGGACAGAGTTCAGCCTCTGCCCCCAGGGCGGAGTTGGTGGCTCCCAGAAAATCAAGTGGCCTCTGGGTCAGCACTTCCTTTGACCTCTTCCTGCTGAGTCTGTGGCCCTGAGGGATGACACTGCCAGCTCTGGCCCTCAGAGCTTGGAACACAAATCCGTGACCCCTCTCTGTGTGGTCCAACCCCACTGGCTTTACGTCAAAATCCCCCGCACCCAACAGACACACACAGGCTCAGAGAAATGCACACAGGCAGGCGTGGATGCTTGTTAAAAATCCACATTCACAAGCTCTCAGGCCTGTTGCATCCTGGTCTCTCTGCCATCTTTAACAAGCTTACCAGAGGGGGTTCTGAATCACCAGCTGGAGTCAGCAGGTCCCGGTGTGGCCGTAAATCAGTCCCCTCTCCCCTCTGGGCCTGTTTCTCCTATGCAGCTGCAGAGGTTGGGTGTCAGCTCCCAGGGCCCTGTAGATTCTGAACTTCTCTGTAGCTCTGGGCCCATCCTTACGGACCTGGGCCCAGGTCTGCATCCTTAGCTAATGGACTTAACAAGTGGTTGAACTTCTTTGGGCTTCCCTTCCCCCTGGGGAGCAAAATGGATGTGAAAGCAGTTTGCAAAGGGCAAAGAGCTATGGAGAAGACAAGCTGAACTGAGCTATTTGTAGAAGCGGATGTTGGAGGGATCCCTTGGGAGAAGGAGGAATGCTGCCTGATGGGGGCCCGCAGGGCAAAGAACATTGCCTGGGGGTGGGGCAGTCTGGTTGGGCCACCAGCTGGACATGTGATGTTCAGCTTGGACCCATTTCCCCATGTGCATGACCAGTGGGTGGACTTCTGCTGCCCAGTTCTATGATGGATGGATATCCTCCCTGGGCCATGAGGCACTCTCTATTGGGCCCATGATTAGTCCTTGTTTTGGCTGGTTTGCCAGTCCTAGCTGCTCTAGCACAATTCCTCATTCACTCCTGCTCATTCCTGGAGCAAGAGTGAGGCTAGCATGGGTGTGGGGGTGAGATGAGAGGATGGCCAGACCAGCCACACTCAGGGCCCCTGCAGGTTTAGGCAAGTTTCTCCACCCATGTCACCCTCCTTCCTAGGCAATAAGTTCAGTCAGCACCGCCCCCTCCTCCTCCCAGGCTGCCTCTGCATCTTCCCCTCACCCGGCTTCTTCAAGGAGGTCCCCAGTCTGACTTGGCTATGGGAGGCAGTGAAGAGGACAGAAAGTTCATAGTCAAATAGACCTGATGGTTCTAACCCAGCCCGGCTGTGGGCTAGCAGTGGGAACCCAGGTAAGCCTCTGAACATTTCTGAATCCCATTACTCATCTGTGAAACGAGGACAGGAATACTTCCTTCAGACATGGAATCTGTGGAGAGTAGATGTGATCATGTATTTAACAAGGTATTATTTAACAAGATATTAATAAAAGCTATCTGTGACAATGGAGAAAAAGAAAGAAGGGAAGGGAGGAGGGGGGATACGAGGGAAAGGAGGAGGAACAGAAGGAATAAGATGATGATGCAGAGACAAAAAGATGATGACTGCAGAGACAAAAGAGGCAAGAGAATCCTCAGTGGAGAATAAGGGGCACATCAGGAATGGATTACCGTTCTAGGAACTCTGGAGAGGAATTTTCCTGCACTGTCCCATATGACAGCTACTAGCCATATGTGGCTACCTAAATTGAAATTAATTAAATAGAATTAAAAATTCAGTTTTTTAGTCATGCTAGCCACATAGCAATTGCTCAGTGGACACGTGTAGCTCATGGCTAGCACACTGGACAGTATAGATACAGAGCCATCATTACAGGAAGTTCTATTGGACAACACAGCTAGACCAAACTCCCAGCAAAGTCCAGATGCCCACACCCTCATAGCATATACCTAACCCGACTGCTTGGACTATCTGCAAAGCAGCCTGTCCTTGCGTTCATCACACAGTTATATTCTTCCTAGGATTTTCCACAAGGGGCACCAGAAATAGGGGGCACTTTTGGCCTAGAACAGCCCTTCTGGGAGTTACAAGCAGCAACTGCATCCCTCTGTCTTCTGGGCTGAACAACCTTCAGCCTCTCAACTGTCTCCTGGTGGAGTTTCCAGGCCTCTGCCCTACCCTGGCCATCCTTCTCTGGTCTGGAGGTGAGGTCCCTGCCTAATCGTCTACAGGTGTGGGTCCCGAAGAATCACATCTGGGGCAGAGGTGCAGGGAGGGAGGGGCTGTGGACCCCAGCCCATTTCATGCTCACTGAGGGACCTTAGCAAATCCCTACCCCTTGGTTCCTGGCTCCCTACATGTTCCATGATGGTAGAGACCATGCATCTTGCTCATTTGGTTCTGCAACTGTGCCAGACACACACAGTGAGTACTTGATGAATCCTTGTTAAACTTAACAGAGACTCACTGCTTCCTGGCCTTCTCCTCACAGTAAATGGCCCCTCTCCTCCAGACACTCAGGCCAAAAGCCTAGGTGGCAATTTCCCTACTCCCCACATCCCATCCATCAGCTGGTTGGCTTAACCTCCAAAGGACATCCTTCTGTCTAACTCCACTGTTCACACAGCCTTAGTCACAGCCACTACTCTAATAGAGAAATGTGTTGTTCTAGGGTCAAAAATACTTGCATTTGAAAAATAGTGAGCACTCAATAGATGGTAGTGCATATTATTATTACTATGGGAAGTGCTTGGTACTTATTTATTAAATGGTTCATTCCCACTTTCAAGGGTGGGGGGTAGATTAAAAACAAACCAGCATAAGAAATAGTTACAAACTGTGATTAGTGTGAAGGAAAGGAAGCATGGAGCTCAGAGCATAACCTCACACCTCTTACAGTTATGATTAAGATGTGGGGGTGGGGTGGCAGGGGGCAGAGAGCCTACTTTATTTAGCTTGAGGAAAGTGTCCTGGAGGAGGTGACATCTAAGCCAAGATCTGATGGTTGAGAAGGAGGTCTCTATGCCACCAATGAGGAAGAATATCCCAGGAAAACAGAAGAGCATGTGCAAAGGCCCTAAAGCAGAGAGAGTAGCAACAGAGGGCCAGACCCCCGAGGGACCCCGTGTGCCTTGCCCTGGCAGGAATCCCCAGCACCCAGTAGAACAGAAGAAAGACTCGGAGACTAGCACTGCCTCCTGCCTCATGAATGAATGAGAGAGGCGAGAGAGGAGGCTGAAAAGGCCAGCAGGGTTTTGAGCCCCAGAGTGAGGGGCTTGGGTTTGACTCTGAGAGCTGTGGGAAGACATCGGAGCCTGGAGGGTCAGTCTTGGCTTCCACTGACACCTGTTTCCTCTCTCTGTTGATGCTGAGGGGTCTTTGTGGTGCACCCCTATAAGGCTGAGGGGCAAGTATGGCAGGGGAAGGGCTTAGCCTCTTAACCTGGTGATGGACCTGACTCTAGACATATATGTTGTTTCCAGGTCCCAAGAATTCTGGGACAGAAACTTGAGGGGCATCTCATTAAGATAATTCCCACCAATAAGAGAGGCTTGCAGCTAATAAAGCTGTTTTGGTCCTTCAGAACAATTCCCCAAGCTCTTGGCAGCAATATCTGCAAAGTGGGGGGGAAACACCCAACCAAAAAAAGCCTTCTGCCACCTTCTAACTGGGTCATTCCCCCCTTCCCAGCTACATCTGAGAGACGAGGTGTCGAATGGAGCTTCTGCCTGGAGAACAGGTTTTAAACAGCCTGCTGTGCCCATCCTCCCCCTTCAGCCTCTTACAGCTCATCACTGCCTGGCCTCCTTTTCCCCACCTGGACTGGAATGCACATGGGGAGAGGGGCTTGGGCTCCCATTCTGAGTGTGTTGCTTCATCTGATAGATGGTCGTCAGGCTGTTAGAGTCTAGGTTTGAACCCTGGGCAGCAGCAAACCTGGCTGTGTGAGCTTTGGCAAGTCACTTTACCCTCTCCAAGCCTCATTAACTCTATCTGTAAAAATGAAGCTAATAATAGATCCTCACACCTCTTACAGTTATTATGAGACTTAAATGAGATCACCCATGTGGAGTTTTTGACACAATGCCTGGCACGTGGTAGAGAATCAGCTGATATCACAGTTATTAGCTTTATCATGAGCTCCTACTATGTGCAAGGCACGAGGAGGAGGATGAGACTGACTAGGACTGTTCCTTGAGGGGATAACACATGGTAGATGGCAGATATCAACAAGACAGTCAGTGATAAATGTTCAAACAAGGATCTGATACAGTGCTGGGAGGGGAGGGAACCAAGGAGGGCTTCCTAGAGGAGGTGGCCTTGGAGAAGCAGCATTTGACCTGGTAAAGATAGAGGAGGACAGTTCAGGTCAAGGAACCCACACTAGAGAGGCAGGGAATATGAGGTATGTGCTCTCATGCACCTGCTAATTGACAGGTAGAGATCAATAGTCACAGGCACTAGTACACTCAGTACCTACTGTATGCCAGGCTCAGGGCTGTGATTTACAGGAACCATTGCTTCAAGGTGTAATCCTGTTATCATCTTGATATCACAGTGGAAGAAACTGAGGCTTAGAGAAATGATCCACATCAATTTGACTGCAGCTAATGCAGCTTCTAACAGAAATACAATTCCAGGCTTGAGGCTCTGAAGCTGGACTCTTAACCGTCCCAGGTAAGCATTTCTGTATCTCAACAAACTAATGGGAAAGTGGCTTCAAGAGTGGGTTGGGGCTGGTTCTCAAGAGGACTCTGAAATGGGGCTGAGTTTTCATTACAGCAATTGAATGGTATAAAACGAAAGGGCAATTCCATGGCAGTGGGGAGCCATGGGATGCTCTTGAGCAGGGGATGAGCTTTGAGAAGGTAAATCCAGTAGTGGTTTAGAACAGTGCCCGCCCTCCCCCAACTTTTTGGCACCAGGGACTGATTTTATGGAAGACTATTTTTCCAAGTGTGGGTATGGGGGATAGTTCAGGTGGTAATGTGAACAATGGGGAATGGCAGATGAAGCTTTGCTTGCTCACCCACTGCTCACCTCCTGCTGTGCCACCCATTCCTAACAGGTCACACACCAGTACCAGGGGGTTGTAGACCCCTGGTTTAGAGGACATCGAGGGCAGTAGGGGGGCTTCCCAGGTGGCTCAGTGGTAAAGCATCTGCCTGCCAATGTAGGAGACACTGGAGATGCAGGTTTGATCCATGGGTCAGGAAGATCCCCTGGAGGAGGAAATGGCAACCTCTTCCAATATGTTTGCCTGGAAAATCCCACTGACAGGGGAGCCTAGTGGGCTATAACCCATGGAATTGCAAAGAGTTGGACACAACTTAGCGACTAAACAGCAGCAGCAGCAGCAGCAGGGTATTGGGGAGAGGCTGAAGGTGAGAGTCCAGGTTGGTGGCTGTGGCAATGAGCCAAGGGAGAAGGCCTGGAACGTAGTGGGGGAAGGAGGGTTCATCCCCTCCATGGGCCTCAGTTTCTCTGTCTGATAGCTAAAGAGGCTGGACCAAGATCCAAACCCTGCTACAAGTCTTATCATCTGAGTGAACATTTCCCTACTTGTATGGGACTTCAGCCACACCAATGGGCCATTAACCTGTGAAAAACTATTTATTGATACTGCTTCAGAGACTGAACCTTTGACAGAGGATGATTTATAACATTCCTAAAGAAAACATTTACAGACACAAAAGGGGAAGACAAGAATAGAGTCACTTGCAGTCATTTACCATCCTGGCCTCAGTCAAGTGACAGTCATCACTCAGAACTGGTTAATATTTTGTTTATGGACAACATAATAGCCTCTCCCGCACCTTCCTGAGCTTTGCTGCCTTCTCCTTAGGTAAAACTGGCATCTTAGTCCCAGTCTCAGCTCCGCCAATTCCCCGGGTAAGAACAGAGTACTGCCCATCCATGGAATCGGGAGAAAGGGGCAACCAGGCTTCCACCACTGGCATGAGCGGCTTAGCTGGACAGTTGTGGGTCCCATCTCCAGATCTAGATCTCATCTCTCCTCTGTTCTCCCAGAGCTGTCTTACTGTCCTTCAGACACTTGCCCCGTTCATTCACTCAACAGAAAATATTGAGCACCTACTAGATGCCACACGTGGAGCTGGGTGCCTGGAGTACAGTGAAGTGAAAGTCGCTCAGTCATGTCTGACTCTTTGCGACCCCATGAACTATACAGTTCCTGGAATTCTCCAGGCCAGAATACTGGAGTGGGTAGCCTTTCCCTTCTCCAGCAGATCTTCCTGGCCCAGGAATCGAACTGGGGTCTCCTGCATTGCAGGCGGATTCTTTACCAACAGAGCTATCAGGAAAACACAGTCATAGGTAAAATAAACATGGTTCTGGACTTCATGGGAGTTTACCTTGGTGGGTTGGTGTGGGAATAGACACCACACAAACACACAAATAAGTAAGTTAATGTTCTGAAGGAAACAAGGCAAAGATTATCAACGGGTATGTGGGGGAGGCACCGACTTCAGAACATCATGGAGAACCTCTCTGAGGAGGTGGCCATTAAGCTAAGTAAGACCTGAAAGACGAGACAGCTTGAGTTTTCCTGGAAGAGGGAATACAGCAAATGTATAAGACTTGCCTGTAGAAGCACATATAGCTTTGTAGACCTCAGGAAGGAGTGTAAATTTTGCCTTAAATATGATGGGAAGCCATCAGAAAATTTTTAACTGACTCATCCAACATATACCCCAGCCCAGCCTCCACCTGTGTGAAACCAGAACATTCCCTTACAATCTCCAGGCTTCAGTTTCCCATCTGTATATCTGGTCTCTAACTGTCCAGTCAGATATTCTAGAGTGCTAGAAGCACAGAAGGCAAGGAAGGGGCAGGAAGGATACCATCAGATCGGGGACCAGCAGCACTGGGCGGGGGGCGGGTGTGGGGATGGCCTGCACTGACCTACCCTCTGCTGTTCCAGACAACAGTGTTACCCAGGAAACACCCCTGGAGACCCCACATCTTCATTCCCCAGAGGGACAAGCTGAGGCCAAAGAGGAAAGGGGCTTGGCCCTCTCTCAGGGAGGGTCTGTAACCTCAACCCAGTTCTGCCCTCGCCTCAAGAGCACCGGTCAGATTCAGATGCCACCTGAGTGGACAGGCAGCTTCCAGCTTCCTAATGGCAGAATGGTTCTTGCCTGGCTCCAGGGGTGGCCACTTTCCTTGGGAACCCCCAAACCTCCCTTGGCCCACCCTTCTACTTTCTGGGAGTGAGAGTGAAAGAATGTTTGCCTTTGGGCAATGTTACTCCTAGGCCTCCAATGTGCCCAGGGCAACAGTTTCCGGTGACTTTTGAGACCCGAGCCGAACTGGGTTTGGCAGCTCCAATGCCCAGAGAGCTGGGATTTGCCTGACATCACACAGCCTGGAAGCTCCTCAGGGCTCCTGCCAGTCCTCTGACCGCCACAGGCCCCTGGAGAACCTCCCCATCCATCTCCATGGTCGGCTGATGAGCAGGAAGTAGCAACTGGAATAAAGGAGCAGGACAAGTGGACTTTCTTCTTCAGAGAAGAGACATAGAACCACAGGACCCCAAGTGTCTGTGGCCCCAGACACTTTCTCTCATATAATCTAAGGTAAAATTATCAACTGAGGTTTATGGATAAAGCTTCTAGGGGCCGTTGGAACCCCTGAAATTGTCTGCCCAGTTAGAAAACACTTTTTCTTTTTTCCTAGAGAGAATATTTATGCTTTCCACCACATTTTTCAAAGGAGTCCTTTTGTAACTCAAACAAATGTACAAGACCCTTCTCGCTCATGTCACAGCTGGTAAAACTGAGACTTAGAAAAGATGGCTGATTTAAGGGACTCTTTTGAGAGGATTAGAGCACAGGCTTGGTCACATCCCAGCCCCACCATGTACTGGTTACAAAAGTATAACTATATATGCCCTACTTTGTCATCTCTCTATGCCATAGTTTCTTCATCTTGAAAAGGGGGATGATAATAGTCACCATGATAAAGTTAGAAGGATGAAAAGATCTTAGGTCAGCGCCTGCTCTGTTAGTAGGTGCTCTGTAAGAATTAGCTGTTGTTTAGCCACAGAGATAAGTGGCACAGCGGCAGCAGAAACCTCAGTCCTCTGAGGCCTCTGGAGGCAGATAGGAGGTTCTGCGTCCCAGGGACTCTCAAGGAGGTGGTACAGTTGCAGTCAGACCTGTAGCTGCTGATCACCCCCTCCGCAGCATCTGCCCCAGGATGAGCTGTCCGTGTGAGGGGACATGGGGGTGAAGAGAGAGAGGGTGGAGAGGTGGGGAAGGCCCAGGCTCACTCCCAGCTGGGGGAAGGGGAGGAGGGGCTGGACATCAAAGGGTGGGCAGGCCAACTTCCCGCCCCTAAGGCCAGGTGGCCTTTGTCAGGACAGGCCAAACACAGTCAGGACAATGGGGTATCATGTTCACTTTCCGGCCGACAGGAGTCACTGCCGAGCCAAGGCCCAGCCTGTTACATGACAAAGGGGGGACCTATAAAGAGGTCAGGCCACCCCCTATTAAAGCTGAGCCTTTGTCCTGCCCTCTCCCCTGCCTTTGAAGAGGGTGGATCCGAGAGGCCTGCCTGGGGGCAGGAGGTTCACAGGCTCAGGAGCCAAACAGTAGCCACCTTCCCAACTGCTGCTGCTGTCCCCTCCCCCAGGGTCAAGAGTTCAGGAAGAGCCCTGGATGGTAAGGTGGGGACCCTCAACCACCACCGATGTAACCAAAGAAGGCTCTTTTTAAGCCCAAAGGATATGACCCGCCAATCTCTTCATTATATGGATAGGGAACTGAGACCTGGTAAGGAAAGTGACTTGTGTGTGTACACATATAGTGCATGTCCCCTGGGGGCTTGCAGCTTGGAGGCTGGGATAGGGGTGCAAGGAACAGATGACCACCTGGACCAGTGCTGCCAAAAGTTTACGCAGGGATAAAGGTCTGGGGACCTGTGTTTAGTTCCTACAGGGCGTATTTCTTCATTGCTTGGGTCTCAGTTTCCCTACGTATAGGGAAAGACAGGTTGTGCTTTCCAATGCTCTGGCTGGCCGGGATTCAGAAGGGGGAAAGTGAGAGAACAGCCTCCAGGGAGAGTGGTCGGGGGCCACATTCTGGAACCCAAGCAGGGCCACGGCAGAGGTCAGACAGCACCTGCTGGCGCCCAGGGGAACCATTCGGAGGCCCAGAGCGAGAGAGGGATCCTTACCGCTGCCACCGCCGCCTCCAGCCGCCACACTGCGCCGCATCCACTCGTAGGGTGTCCGCCTTTGTGCTCCGGGTGAGGAAGGTGTGCCTGGGCCGCCGAGGGGCTGCGCCAGGAGACCCGGGCCAGGCCCCGGGGGCGTGGGCACCGCGCCAAAGTCCGGAGGGGGCCCGAATGCCAGCGGGGCCGGGCTGGCGGTGGGAGCCGTGGGGCCCGGGCCGTAGGTAGCAGCCCATTCGTCCTTGGGCGCAGAGAAGGGCGCACTCCAGGCTGCAGGGGGGACGGGGCCCGGCTCCACGTGAGAGTAGCCGGTGAAATCAGGGTACTGCGGGGGTCCAGGGGGCGGGGGCGGAGGGCCGTAGGCTTGCGGCCCCAGGCTGAGACTAGCGGGCCTGGCGGGGCCGGGGTACACGGGGGAATCCTTGTCCAGCACATAGCCCACGTACATGGTGGCCGCGAGGCCGCCCGCGCATGCTGGGCCCTGGAGCCGCCGCAGCCGGCTGCCCCGACGAGCGACTGCACACCTGAACGCCCAGCCCCGCTGCCGCCCGCCCCACCCAGGCCTTTTATAGCTCTGGGCCGCCGGCCGCCCCAGCCGCGGCGGGTTTGCATTTCAAAGCGGGGGGAGCCTCCAGGCCGCGAATCAAAGGGGAAAACCCGTCGGGGGCGGGGGGTTCAAAAGGAGACAAATTGCCGCCCCAAGCGGGAGGTGGACTCTGGGGCCAGAGAGGGTGGGGGCGCGGAGGGCGCATCCCGGCGAGCTTCGAGGCATCACTAGGTATGGGAGCCTCTGCAAGGCCCCGGCCTAGCGGCCTTGGGGCCTAGTCCTCCCCGCGGCTTGTTCTCGCTGCCGCCACACCGACCTCTCCGCAACCCCCTTTTACAGGTGAAGAAAAGGGATCTGAGTGGTGGTAGTGGGGGGACTGCAGGTTAGCGTCACACAGCCGCACCGGGCCTGTGGCGCAGTCGGTAGGGACCAGTTTAAGGTGAAAGGAAGGAACCGCTGACTTCAAACAGGGTTCTCGTCTTTAAGGTAGCGGGTCCTTAATCTTTTTGGGGGGGAGGAGGGGTCACGACCCCTCTTAGTCTCTCCTGAAAGCTGTGGATGTTTTTCCCCTGGGGGAAATGCACATATGCACATACAAGAGTCTGTAAACAATTGGGGAGTTCACCTGAGTTGGCGCTGCAGAGGAAGTTCTCACAGAAGTCGGGTAGGAGCATTCTTTTAGAGATATTCTAGGGAACCTTTCACAATTCTGTTGACAACCCCCCCCCTCCTCCCCACCCCTACCTTCATCTTAATGAGAAGTTTCCAATACACACAAAAGTAGAATTGTAGAGTGAATCACTATAGACCCGTCATGAGCTTCAACCATTATCAAGATTCTGCCACACTTATTTAACTGACTCGCCTCCCTTTTCTTGCTAAAGTATTTTAAAACAAATTTCCAACATCGTGTCATTTTATCCCTACATACTGCAGCATGCATCTCTAAAACAAATGGACATTTTCTTACATAATATGCTATTATCAAACCTAAGAAAATTTAACGCAAATTTCGGTGTATTATCTAATACCCATTCACATTCAGAGTATTTCAATTGATTTTAAAAAATGTCTTTTTAATAGTTGGTTTATCCTAAAGCCCTAATCCATTTATTATTATAGCTGGGGACCTCTTGGATTTTAAATGTTTCATGCATCACCCCCTCCCCCCTCCATCCTACCCAATTAAAGACTGTCAAACATTTCAGAGCTATGATGTGTGGTGGGGGCGGTGAGGGTAAAGAGTTGAGAGGCCATTAGTGAACTGAGAGTGGGGAGCGAAACTGAGGGTTTGGGGGAAGGATTCATGAAGAACAGGGCTCTGGATCAGAAGGCCTGTAAAAAACCCCTTATGGGGTTTGATCCTCCAGTGTTTCCTGGGAGCCCCCTAAATGTGCAGGGACATGTGGCCCCAAAGGTGGAATCAGAGTCTTATCTAGTCAGCTTGTCCCTCCCTTGAGTTGCCACACTAGCCAGGGCAGGTCAGCATCATTTCAGGACTAGACAGATATGTCAGGATGAGGATACAGTTCACAGGGCCCAATGCAAAATAATGTGAGATCCCTTGTTCAAAACTCATTTAAAATTTTAAGATGGTAGCCGCAGAGTGCACAGCCAAGCACGGCACCCTTCTAAACACTGGGCCCTGAGTGACTGCACCGGTGTCTCGGCCATGAGGCTGATCTTGGTCAGCATCTTGTCCTTCTGGGACTCTGATGGATACCATAACCGAGTGAGGGACAGTGAGCCCAGGATGCCCTTTCGTGCTTGGAGGAGCTCTTTTCATTGTACAGGGGGAAGCACCAACATCCAGAAAGGAAAGGGGTTGTGCCCAAGTCTATGTAGCAAAATGAATGCTGTTCATGGAAGAGAGGAAAGAGGGCTTCCTGGTTTGTGGCTGACATGGATGAGCTCCCTACAGCTTCAGCAGGGAAGGTCAGGAAGTGGACGTGTTGGGGATGGTTTGCTCAGAAGCCATCTGAACCCAGGACCCAATCTTTCAAGGGGTTGGTGAGCAACTGGGAAGTACACAGAGAAGGGAGAAGAGACCCCAGAGGACTGGGCTCTGTTCTCTGAGCTGGTGTAACCAGCACTGCTTAGACTGGACTGCAGGAAGAAAAGACCTGGAGGGTGGCTCGAAAATCTGAGTTTGAGGAAGGAAACAGGGCAGACCTAAGACCTGAGAGAGAAAGCTGCAGGTGCAGACAGATTTCAACTCCTCCATAATAAAGTGCTCTCTAAGGGGCCGTCTGTCATGAAAGGACAGTTGTGAGAGAGTGAGTTTACCATCACAGAAGGTACGCAAGTGATTGCTGGAGGTCCCCAGTCAGGGATGCTGCTTACAGGATGCCTATCCTGGGAGGTGAGGACGTTGGTGCCCTCTAGGTGCCCTCTGATTCCAAGAATATGTTACCTCAGAGCTAGATGGAAGGCTTAAAGTTTGGGAGTAGGTATAGGAATTCATTTGTTCGTGTATTCCTATGTTTGGTGGTAGTTAGTTGCTAAGTTGTATCCAACTCTTGCGACCCCGTGGACTGTAGCCTGCCAGGCTTCTCTGTCCATATGATTTCCCAAGCAAGAATACTGGGGTGGATTGCCATTTCCTTCTCCAGGGGATCTTCCCTATCCAGGGATTGAACCTGGGTCTCCTGTATTGCAGGCAATCTCCTGCATTGCAGGCAGTTCATATGTTTGGAAAATGTGTATTAACACTCCTCCTTTATGCTGACATTGTGTTAGGTACTAGGTGAGGCTCTGTCCTTGGGGTGCTTACAGAATGGGAAGGGGGAGAAGCAGGTATGAATCAAATGATCACAAATAAGGGTAAAATTACATTTTGGAGAGGGCCTGGAATCCAGAGAGTTCTCCCAAGGGAAGGAGACTTGGCAGTCTTGCAAGAGGATGTGACATATGAGTCAGGGCCCTGGCGAGCAGGGAAGGGCACTGTGGTCAGAGGGACAGTGTGAGCAGAGAGGCTGACGCTGGGGACACGTGGTCTTCCAGAACTGAAAGAATGATTTGGAGTTCATTGATGGTGGCGGGGGCACAAGACAGGGGCAAGAGATGAGTGTGGGGAGAGACAGAGCAAGGCTTGGCAGAACAAGCTTGATGAGGGATGGGGGGGTGGGGATGTTATCAAGGGTTTTGCTTGGTGGGAAGGGGGCTATGGCTGGTGTGTGGAGAATGAGCCAGAGGAGAGGCGGGAAGCCCAAGAGCTACAGGGAAGCTGGGCAGGGGTCCAGGAGTGATGAAGTGTTCAGGACTTGGGTGGTGGCTGAGGGAGGGGGGACTTTCCAGGCAAAGCAGGGACTATTTCGCTAGCCAGGGAGAGAGCAGAGTCAGGGAGGCCTGAGGCCTGGGGTTGGGGGTGCGTGGGGATGGGGGGAGGGCTCCATGGCCCCCTCATTGCCATCCTCTCCCAGGGTGGAGGCAGGGGGTGCCTACCTCTCCACAGACATCTCCTGGAGAGGCCTCTACCCATCTTTTTGTCACCCCATCTTGGGCCTGTTCTTTCCTGAGCCCTGGGTACTGGTGGGACAAGCTGGCCTCATTTGCTGAATGAGGAAAGGAAGCAGAAAACATGGAGAGGCTAGGTGTCTGGCCAGAGCTACACATGGCTGGGCACAGAAGCTGGGTGCCTTTCTTGCTGCCCAGCCCAAATACCCGAGGGCTTCCCAGGCTGCCCGGCTGATCCTCCAACTCACTCCTTTTACAGATAGAGAAACTGAGGCCCAGAAGCCTGAAGAAAGCAGGGATTTTTTTTCCAGGTTCCCTCAGCAAGTCAGCACTGTACTGGAATCAGACCCAGGTCTTCTGATGCCCAGCTCAGCACCCTTTCACTTAATCTTTCTGAGGTTGCAGTGTTTACTCTTTCACCTGTGCTGAAATAATAATAACAATAGCATCATTATTTGTTGAGCATTAATAAATAATGCATAATAAATATAAATAGGTAAATAATCGGTAAATGACAATATAAAGCATCATTATTTATGGAGTGCCAGGCATCATACCAAGTTGTTTGCGTGTATTAATCTCATTTCATCCTCACACAACCCAGTAAGGTAAGGTCATTGTTATCCCCAATTTGATTTGCAGATGAAGCAGCTAGAGCTCAGAGAAGTGAAGTTACCTGCCTGAGCCCACACAGCAGGTCAGGGGCTTGTCTGGAAGTTTCTCTTTCCTCTCCAGCTGAGCTGCCTGGAAGGATAGTGAGTCTGTATGTGCCTCTCCTTCCCACCCAGGGTTTTGCCTAAACAAATACCTAGTTCTTCTTCCTCTTCTGGCTTCCTCATGCAAAAGAGCCTCAGCTATCCCCCACCCTCACCCCTCTGTGGACCCCTCAATCAGAGACCTAAACTACCCGTCATGTTGCATGTTAAGAGGACACTATAACCTTGTTTAAAACTTTCAAGCTGGGCACCTGAAATCACAGGTCTTCCCCCTGCCTTGGCCTCTGACTCACATGTGACCTTGAACCCCTGCCTCCCTGGGCCTCAGTGTCCCCAAGGTACCCACTGGGGGCTGGCTGCTTTGGACAGCCATCTAGCATGTGGCACTGAGACCCTGTGTAGCAGGAGAGCCCCCACCCCCAGGTCGCAGCCTCTTCCTCTGTGACAGCCCCTTATCTCTGGGAGCGGCTGTTTACTGGGCCCCTCTTCCCTCTGGAAGTCCTCCCTCTGGGCTGCTCTCACACACCCAACCAGGGCCTTCTGGGGTGGGGTGCAGAGACAATGGCCTCATAAAGATCTTGGTGATAACTTGGTTTTTAAATCAGGTTTATGGCCCTGAAAGAGAAGAGGTTCTGGGCCCAGCTTCCTGTTGGAAGTGATTTGCCTAAAGAGAAACTGGTGGGCACCAGGGCCAGCAGAAGGCTTACCTAGATTGCTCCCCAGTCCCAGCCCAGCCTCAACCTCACTCTGTGACCTTGGGCAAGGAACTCTCCCTCTCGGAGCTGTTCCTGAGGTGGAGGTGGGGATGGCGACCTCTGCCCACCTCCAGGGGACAGGTGTGAGGCTCATGGGTGTGTGCTGGGGCTCCTGGGAGCCCCTCCCCACCTGTCTCCCCTCTCATCCTGGTCCCCTCCACCTCCTGCCCCCTCCAGAGGCTGGGGGTGCCACCTGCTGGCTCTGCGAGGAACTACTCAAAGGCTCACTGGAGGCTCAGTCTCCACCTTGACACAGGATGTGCTGATTCCCCTCCTCGTGCAGAAACAAGAGGCGTAGGGGAGGGAGGCAGTCTCCAGCACACAGCTTCTTAGGGAGCAGAGGGGACACTCGAGCCAGAGGTCCAGGGGCGGAATGTGCTCATCCGAAGGAGCACTGTGTTGACCCGTTGTTCAGAGGAGATACAGTGGCCGGGAAAGGAAGGTCACTCTGTGAGTCAGAGGTCAAGCACGGACTAGGGCTGAGAAGTTCCAACTCCCAGTTGGAACATCCTCCAGTCTCTGGGATGGACAGAGTCAGGGTGGGGACAGTCAGCTCATAGTCGACTACCATAGCCTCCCCACTAGCCCCCTGCCTCGCCTCACCTCTTGCCCCTGTTAGCCCATCCTCCTCAATGTACCACCATAATCCCATCGATCTCCTATTTAAAATCCTGCACTGGCCCCTGCTGACCCTCAGGACAAAGGCCAAACTTTACTACCTCTCCAACTTTATACCCCACTATGTCCCCTCTCTGTGCCTCAACCACGCTTTTCTTCCTGTTCGCACACACCAGGCTCTTTCTGGCCTCCCAGCTTTTGCACATGCTGTTTCTTCTGTCTAGAACACTGTTCCTGCCCCTGCATTGTATGTAGCCCTTTAACCTCAGATGTCAGTTGAAATATGTCTTCCCCAGAGAAGTCTTAGCCTACCTAAACAAGAACCCCTATATCCAGCCTGTTATTCTCTGTTTCTTTCATCATTTTTTTTCTTTTTTTGGTGTGGCATGTGAGATCCTTGACATTAGTTCCTTGACCAGGGATCAAACCTGTGCCCCCTGCAGTGGAAGCACAGAGTCTTAACAACTGGACTGCTAGGGAAGTCCTTGTCATAATTTTTATATTATTAACCTGTGGTTTCCTTAGTGTTTGTTTATGAGCTCTATGAAGGTAGGGCTCAGTGTAGGTGTTCCACTAACTTGCATCGTTTGAGAGAAACAGAGAACCTGAGAGTCAGAGGTCCCACTCCAGACCTGCTGTGTGCCCTTAAGAGGATTCTAGCCTTCTCTGGGCCTCAGTAGACCCAGTGAGAGGGAGGTATGTGGCCTCTGTGGGCCCTCTTGGTCTGATGATCTGTGAGCCATCTGTGTACCAGAAGGACACACCCTTGTTCCCAGGGGCCCTAAGACCAAGGCCAGCTGGAGGCTGGGGAGAGGCTGAGATGGGCAAGGTCTTGAAGCCCTTATCTCCAGGGACCCTGTCAAGCCTTGGTGGTGACAGCCTGGCCCAGCAAGAGCAGTTCTAGGAATCTAGGGTGGGAATGTGGCCTGAAGTCCCCACTGGCCCCTCTGCCCCACCAGATAGCCACTATGCGGAGTGTCCAGGAGGGGGAGGGGCAGTGTCCTCTGTGTGCCTCTTTTGGTTCCCTCGCTTTTAGGTACAAGGACCTACCTGCTCAGGGTGTGCAGGATGGAAAGACACTGCACTGGGAGTCAGAAGTCCTGCCTTCCCGGCCCCTTCTGTCTCTGCTGACCTCAGGCAAGCCCCTCCACTCTCTGGGCCTCAGTGTCTGTGCCTGTCCGATGGAGGCCCTCTTAGGGCTCTTCAGGCCCTGACATCCAAGATGACTGTGCCAATGTGTGGGACATGCATGCTGCGACCTCACCCCAGGCCTGGGGAGCCTGGAGGAGGGGCAGTGCTGGGAGCGTGGGAGAGCCAGATGTGGTGGCTGCTGGCGCTGCCTGATTGAGTGCTGAACCGGCCTACTGGGAATTCTCCCACTCAGGCGCCCTTTCTGGCCCCCCCTCCCTCACCCTACGGAGAGCTTCGGCTTCCGGCTCTAAGGAGCGTGGGTGGAGGCTGAGGAGGGGGGTCAGTTCAGCCTGATTCCCTCCTTTAGAGAAGAACATGGTCCTGAGAGTCTAGACCAGAACCTGGGTGCCTGTCCTGGACTCACATCATAGTCACTCTCCATCCCTGGGCCTCAGACATCCTGGCTGTCAAATCAGCGGTTGCACGGGCTTCCCTCCAGCCCTGGTGGTGGACTTCTGGGACAGCAGCTCCTGGTGACAACAGAGAATCAGGTATCTTTTGTGGAGCTTTCTCACTCTGCCCTAGTCCTTGAACAAAATGCCTTTGGTGCATCACTTACTCAGGCCTCTCAACAACCCCATTTTACAGCTCAAAACACTGATGCTCTTTGAGCTCAATTCATGTAATGTGTCCACAGTCACATGGCTAGGACGTGGCAGAGTTGGATTGGAACTACCCATATTAGATCCTTGGTTCTTAATCCTTGAGCATGACACTGTGCAGTGGGAAGGGGATATACTGAACCCCAAGGCCTGCAGCTCCTCTTTCCCTCTGCACTCTCTACCTCAGGCAGGGCTCCCCACACCTCATGCTCTGCCCACTCACCCTCACCCTAGCCTCTCCCAAGACAGGATGGTCAGAGGACCATAGCATCTGGACAGGTGGGAGACTGCTTGTGGCTCGTCCTGTCCACAGCGGGGCTGGGGGCCATGCTGATCACCCCAGTGTGATGGCACTGCTCTGCCTACTGCTCACCCCTTCAGAGTACACAGGGGAAACTGAGGCCCAGGAGTTTAAATGACTTGCCCAAGATCCTGTAGCTTCGAACTGCTAAAGCTGGGATTTGAACCAAGCTCCGTCTCCATCTCTGAAACCTGCCCTGTCAATCATGACCCTTCTTCCTCAACTGTCCAGCCCTCGGTGAGTGCCCTGTGGTGTTCCGTGTGATTCTGCATCCCCCAACCCCATCTCAGCTGTGAGGAGGCGTAACAGCCCTGGTGCCTGCCAAGGGTTAATGGTGGTAGGGGCTAAGTGATTCCAGATGGGCCAGCCGGACGGCCGGGCTGGCCGGAAACCGGCGGCCGCCAGCTTCCCAGGGGAGCCACCAGCAGCCGCCCCCTCCCCTCTATGCTGCATCTCTGGCCCCCAGCTGTCCCCTTGCCCTGGGGCCCACCCGCCTCCTCTCCCTAGCTAGAGTCCAGATCTAAGAAACTTATAGGTAGAGCATCCCAAGGGCCCTCCAGCACAGTGAGCCCATGCCTGCTATGAACAGATGGGAAAACTGAGGCTCAGAGAGGACAAGGTACCTATCCAAGGCCACACAAGAAGTGCATAGCTGGGTCTTGTGACTCCCAGACTATCTGGTTTGGTATTAGGATTTGAAATGCCTCCTTGTTCTCCCCCACCAGCCCCACTGACCTGGTCCTAGCAGCTGGACCATGGTTTCAGAGGTGAATGGCCAAGGCAGATGCTAGGAGGGGAGTTGCAAAGACTGATGAAATCTTTGGACAGGAAGGCCTGACCCTGTGGTCTTTGGAGTCCCTGGACTTCCCCTATGACTCCCTTGCCACTGAGCTGGACCAGGCGCCCTCCCTTGGGAGACTCGCATAGCCCCCGCCCCAGCATGTGCACCTAGTCTGAAGAACCCTTCTCCCGCTGTGTGGTCTAACCCAAATGTTCTCTTGGGCAGTCCCCACTGGGACAAGACCAAGAAATGAGCACAAGATTGGTGACCATGGTTGGCATGAAATCCTAACCTCCTTCCCCCATGAACAGACACCTGGGTTGAGGTGTTGGAGGAAAAAGGGTGTAGAAAGAGGGCAGGATGGACGGAACTCTGGGCAGAGTCAGGTAGGGCTCCACCTGGGACACCTCTCTTTCCCTCTCTGGGACTCCGTTTCCCCATGTGTTACAGTAGTAGGGATAGGGTGACACAACCCAACTCTCATTAAAAATGATGCCCTTGGTCAGGAATCTGTGATTGGAGACTTGTTCTGATCTGAGGAAATGAGGGTTGAAGAAATGAAAGGATGGGACTTCCCTGGAGGTCCAATGGTTAAGACTCTATGCTTCCACTGCAGAGCACGTGGGTTCAATCCCTGGTCGGGAAATTTCTGCATGCCATGGGATTGCAGGCAGGAAAAAAAAAAGGAGAGGGTGAGAGGTTCAGGGGCTCCCAGAGAAGCCTTGGCAGACCTTGGTGCAGAGGTTGGAAATGGAACACAACAGTACTGGAAGACAAATGAGAGTTGGGGAAGGGATAACAAGGAAGAGGGTAGGACAGGAGGGCCAGTCGACACTGCGGTGTGGGTCTTCCGTTGAGGTCAGAGCACCTGAGTCTGTTCTGGTATGTACAGACCTGATCCTGCCTTAGCTCTGCTGTAGCTCTGTGAGCTTGTGAAGCTCATCTGACTCCTCTGGGCTTCAGTTTCTTGTCTATACAACAAGGAAATAATCCTTTCCTGGTCCTCTGGGGATTTTGAGATGATAGAGGAAGATGTCTGAAAATCTGAAGTTTGCTGGGTGACCTTGGGAATGTCTCTTTCCCTTTCTGTGCTAATTCACCCATGGACCTTGATTTCTTCTTATGAGAAGTGATTGATAACCTCAGAAGGGCTTTTTCTCTCTTCTAAGTCACCTTTTTTCAGAAGCCCTTTCTGATTCCCTCAAGCCTCAGGGAGTGCCCCCCTTTCCGGGCACTGTATCTCCCACTAGCTGGGTACCCTGAAGTCAGAGACTGTAACTTACCACTGTAACCCCCAAACCTGGCACAGTGTCTGGCACATAGTAGGTGCTCAGCAAGCTTGTTTAATGAATGAGTGTCGACTGAGTCACCAGATGGGTTATCAGAGCTCCCTCTGCAGATGGGAAAGCAGAGGCCCAGAGAGGGGACCCACCCCCGGGTGCCACAGCCAGGGGAGGCTACCACCCGAGACAGGCATCAGGCTAGTGGGCCAGGCCACTCTTTAATAAAAGTGACTCAGCGGCTGGCTGGCGTGGGCTGTGGAATTTCTAAACATCCCCTCACATCCTGAGTGAGCAGGCTACGGGAGGGAGCAAGCAGAGGGAAACGAGGAAGAAAAACAAGAAACTTGGGGGAAAAGAAAGAGGGAGGGGGAAACTAAAATTGAAAACAGACACACGCGTCCACCCTCCCCGCCCCCAGCCCCCCTTCTCCCAGCTGAGCCAATCAGAGGCTTCTCTGCAGCCTTTCCCCCAAAGTAGGGGGGTGGGGGCAGGGAAGCCCACAGTGGTGTGAGCTCCTGGGGCCGCCAGCGGCCCGCAGTCCCTGCCCGCCCTGTCTGGAGCCAGAGAGAAGGAGGGACTGGGAGGAGAGAGCCGGGGCCCCTCTGACCAGCGCCACAGGCGCTGAGCGACCCAGGCAGCCAGACCCAGGGCGGCCCCTCCTGGCAGTCCTTCTCCTCCACAGGGATGCTTTGGGAGTGAGGCCACTCCTCACCCTGTAGTCCTTCACTCCCTCCATTCTCCTGAGGCTCTGGGAGCCTACAACGCTCCTCACTGTCCTCCCGCTCTGCCACTGCCCCACTTCAGGTCCAGCAGAGTCCCTCTGATGACAGGGGAGAGTAGGCAGTGAGGAGGTCTTCCTGGAGGGGGTGACAGCCCAGAGCCCAGGACTCTGCCCACACTTCAGAAGGCATCAGCAGCAAGGTAAGCGCTGGGAAGAGGAGGGAACCCCAGACTCTTGTCCTGTCCCCTTGTCCCAGACTGCGCCTTCTTGGGTAGGTCAAAAAATGGAAAATATTTTTAACAAAACCAGATGGGAGGAGGCTCTGAGATTGTGGGCGACATCTGGGCTGGAGGAACCAGCTCTCTCCTGCTCAGGCTGCTTCTGGGGTGGGTGCCCCTTGCCCTCATCAAACAAATCCCAGGGGTTTCTGGCAGTGAGGGGGGGAGGAGAGGCTTCCAAAGCAAAGCACTGCCTGTGGGGGGCCGCGAGGAGAGCTGGAAGGAGTATGAGAGGGGAATTGGGAGATGGATCCGGGGATGTATCCATGTATCCGGCCAGATACATAGAAAGGGAATCTAGCAGGGGGCTGGGGACCTCAGACGCACAGCCTCTGTCCCTGGGCCCAAGCCTTGTCCCTAAGAATCTGTCTGGCTCTAGGCCAGTCGGCCGCCAGGCAACCTCTCGGGATTTAAATGGATTTGCAAATTTTCCGGATTCCTAAGATGTCCTTCCAAACCCCCAGTGGCTGGGAAAGTGCGAAGGTGAGGGGGCAGAGGCAGGCCCGTCCTCATGCAGGCTGGGCTGGGGGCCTGGGATTCAGCCTGGGGGCCCGGGATTCAGCCTGGGGGCCCCTCTGTGAAGAAAGGGAGTTGGCTGTTGGGCCCTTTCCTCTGGTCAAAGGCAGCTTCTCAGGCCTTCTCATCTCCCGTTTTTTCCGCTCCATCCTAAAACATGTATCTGATCACCATCCCTTCCGTGAGTTTCCCCAGAAGATGGTACCTATGGGAAGCCCAAACTCCTAACAGCAGCTGCCACTCATTGACACATTGCATGCTAGGACCATTCAGGGTGTTTTCTATGCTGGATTTCATGTAGCGTTCACCAGCAAATCCGAAGGCAGGGACTGATTTTATACCAAATTTATGGGTGAGGAAACAGAGCCTCAGGGCAGCCACACAGCTGGTAGGTGGCAGAGCTCAGGAGATAGTAAGCTCCCTGCCCCATCACACCAGACTTGGGTTTTGTGTTCCTGCCAGTCAGATCCCAGGATTCCCAGAGGAATTTTCATGATCCTGCCTGTAGGCACGCCCTTCCTCACTACCTTCCCTATTCCTTTAAGGACCCTCCCTATTCTACCTCCTCCAGGCAGCCTTCCTTGGTTCCTCCAGTCTTCCAAGAGCTTGCCATGCCCATCATCCTGGAGCCTTGTTGCTTGACCCTCTGTTTGTGTTCTGTTTACATATCAGAGATTGTTTGGGTCCCAGGCTTCCCCGGCCTGTGTTCTGACCCCAGGGCCCATGGGAAGGCAGTGGGACTGAGCCAATGTGGTTGTAAAGGGGAGGAGGGACCTACTGAAGACTTTGTGTTTCCAAGGGTGAGCCCAGAACCCACGCCTCTTATCTTCTTTCCTTTCTTCCTTCCTTATCACCCTCTGGATGCCTGTCCAGAATCTTACATGGTCTTCCCGACATTTTTCTATATTAAGGGGGGAATGTTCCTGCCTCTGTGATCCCAAAGTACACAGAGGCCTCTAGTGAGGTCTTCTGAAGTCAGGCCATCTTCCCTTGCCTCCAAGCAGCAGGGCCTTGAATCCACAGCAGTTGGGAACATGCAGATTATGTTGGGTCACCATCCTGGAGTGCTAACTCTGTGCTGGGTACAGAGCCTGGAACCTCTCAGGCCTTATAATCCCCATCGCAGTTCTTTAGAATCAGTATTATGATTACCCCTGATTTGAAGACAAGGGAAACAAAGCTCAGAGAAGCTAAGTGACTTTCCCAGGGTCGCACAGTTGGTAGAGTTGGTATGTAGGCTGAGGTCTGCCTGAAACCAAAGACTTAACCTCCTTGCTCCCATGGAGGCTCTGGTAGGAGGGGAGAGTCTCCATCTTCCCGCAGAGCCTGCTCCTGGGTCCAGCACCTTCTCCAGCAGAAAGTTTAGCTCCCGGGTCCACGCGGCCCCGGCTTGGTCCTGAGTAAGGAGGGAGACCATCTGGTGAGCCCCCTCCCTTCAGTAGTGATCAGGCAGCCCTCCCTCCTCTGTGGGAAGAAGAGCTGAGACTTCTAATTGCCCACAGATGTGGGGCAGCGGAAAGCACCGTGGATTCAGAGTCAGGAGACCCAGAGCTGGTCCTGGCTCAACTCAAATCCTCTGTGTGGCCAACCTCAGGCCCCCATGTCCTCTTTCTTGCTGCGTCTGCATCTGGAAGGCAGTGGGCATGGTGGGTAAACAACACCAGTTTCGGGCATCCAATGATGCCCCCTTGCCTCTAGCTGTGTGACCCTGGGCCAGTGCTCTGCCTCTCTGGGCCACAGGTCCCTCCTCTGTGAGCAGTAGGGTGAGACGCAGGGTCGACAAAGTAATAATATAGATAAGGCACTTAGCGTGGTTCCTGCATCTCGTGCGGCTGGACCCAATGCCTAAGAGAGCCGACAGAGTGCCTCTGCTCTCCCCGCCTCCTGTACAGGACGACATGGCTGTGAGATTGGCCTGCACCTTGTGAAGGGCTGTAGCCGTGGAAGGGAAGGGACCTGGGCGTCATGGCTGTGCTGAAGACTCACGTCCATCCTCCAGGCACAGTCTGGCTCTGAGACCAGCTGCCTTCTGGGCTGAAGGAGGGAATTCTGGGCCTTTTGCTCAGGTTGGGCTATTGAACGGTGAGGAGGGAGAAAGGAATGAGAGGGCCCCAGGCACTCCTGAAACACCCCCATGCCCTATTTCTGGCAGATGGTTCAGAACCCGCAGACAGTGGACCCTTGGAAGGGGGAGATCTTCCCCCACTATTTTCCACACCTCCCCCCTCTGCCCATTGGCCATGTCTTCCCATCATCAGAGCTTGAAACACCTCAAATGGGAAGCCATGTGTGAGAGAGGACAGAACTGGGAGCAGCCTTCTCTGAGCACTTTAACTGTGCTTTTTACATCCATTACCATCAAGTCCACGGCTGTATTTCTCAGCACTTAGAACAGGCCTGGCATTCAGTGACTGCTTAATAAATATTTGCGGAACTAATTTAATCACCGCAAACTACCTCAAGGAGTGGACATAAACTCTCCATTTTATACATAAAGAAATGCCCAGAGAGGTTAAGAGGTTAAGTCAGTTGCTCTAAGTCCCACAGCTAGGATATGATGGAGTCGGGACTTAAACCTGGTGTTTTTGACTCCAGAGTCCATGACTGAGCGACTGGGTGGGGCCTGGGCTTCAGCCGTGGGGGCCCCCTCAGAGCTCTAGAGGTGGTCATCAGACCCCGGAACCTACCCTGTGTGACTGTGGGTGAGTCAGTCCCTCTCTGGGTCTCAGTTTTCCCATCCGTAAAATAAGGATTTTGAACGAGATGATCCCTGAGTTCCTTCCAGCCCTAAAACAATTCCAGGATTCCAAGCCACGCCAGCCCAGATTGGCAGCCACACAAGCCCTGTTGTGTACTCAGGGATCATGCATATTTAACTTCACAATGAAAGGGTTTTTTCTTACCCTTTTTCTGCACGTTACAGAAAGCGGTCAGGATCGATGACCACTAATGGAAAATGGTGCCCTATAATCAAGAGGAAGAACTTTCTGACAATCAGAGCAGCCTGGAAATGCACTCTATTTCTTGGGGGAGCTCTGAGGGTGTGTTTCCCCAGCACCCACAGGCCCATTTTTCTTGGATACTGAGGAAGGAGGGTCAGGAGGAGTGCCTGTGAAGGGTTGTGTGTGGATGCTGTGACGCTTTGCTGATTTTTGAACTTCATATGCTCTGATTTCAAGGCAAGGCTTTGGCCCGTGGTAGATGGACAAATGGTGGGGTCCAGAGGCAAGGGAATGAATACAGAGACCCACATCTAATGAGAAGAGTGTGGAATTCACATACTGTTGCTCCCAGTGTAGAAGCCAAACCCTAGCCCCTCCCAAGACTTCAGGCCCAGAACCCTCAGGCCAAAGAACTTCCTGAACCTCCAGGCCATGGCCCCAGGAACCCCCTTCCTAACCCCAGCCTAGTGCAGGAGGTTGAAAATCAAAGTGTATCGTTTTAGCTGCATTAGCACCCTCTCTTCTCCTTGCTTCAGTTCAGAGATCTTTAATTTCTAGGTGCGCAAAACCTTTCATCTGCCAGAGGTACCAGCTTCTCTGCCCTGTGATGGAAGGGGTTGTCACTTGGGAGGTGGGGGCAGCAGGGCCAGGGGGTCAGACAGCTCCTGAAGGTCAGAGATGAAAAGGACTATGGGGATCACTGTGTTCAACTTCCTTATTGTATACAGGGGAAACTGAGGTCCAGAGAAGAGGAGGGATGTGCCTCAGCTATAGCACTGAGCCCAGGACCCAGCCTGCTGGCCTGGACTTTCCTCTGTGCCAGCACATGTGTTGGATCCTCTCCACCCGTCTCTGTGGCCCAGGGCTAAGGCTCCAGCTCTCACTAGGTTGAGGCCATAGGGCAGAGTTTAGGCTAGAATGTAGCAATGCCACCCCAATGAGGGATGGGACCCGCTCTGGGTAGTCTTGTGGACCATGGAGCCTTTGATTACATCACTTCTTCATCCTGGCCATAATTTCCTTTTGTGTAAAACGAGGGGGCAAGGGGACAGTTCAGTGACCCCAAGGGTTACATCCTGCTCCATCCTTGGCCCCTGAGAGCTCCTGTCGGCTTTGTGTGGCTGTGTCTCATCTTATTGCTGTCCTGGTTACCTTCTGTCTTGGTAAGTGGGGCTATAAGGGCTGTGACACCCTCCTTTCCCTCCTCTTCTAGCTTCTCTGCTCCTGAGGCTGAGCCTAAGAGGTGGATAGTGGGAGGAGGTTCCAGAATCAGCCCCAGGGGGCAGGGCTCAGATTTACAAACCTGTCACTGAAGCCTTGGGCTTCTCCTAGCCCAGGGCTTTGGGCATGAAGGGAAAGGCTCAAGGGTGACTCAGTGGACTGTGGGCCATTCCAGTCTTACCTATATTTATGTTCTTATCATAATAATCTTATCATGTTCTTTTCAGGCCAGAGCCTTTCTGTTGAATGGATAGTAAAAGTGATAAGTACACGGAGAGATGGATAAACAGGTTGGTGGATGGGTGGATGGACAAATAGATGGCCTCTGCTTTAGTCCAGGGAGCAGGGATGACTTCATAAGCATTCAACATGTGCAGGCACAGAGGATTTCATGCTTAGAATGGCCTTGCCTTGAAATGCTTAATAGTTTTTTTTAACAAGGGTCCTGACATTTGCATTTTGCCCTCAGCCCATCAAATTATATAGTTGGTCCTGCCAAGGAATTCAGGCTGGGTTTGAGATGGCTTCATCCCCAGAGCTGGTGTCGCTGCCTCTACTGTCCCCGTCCTAATCTACACACTCCCACAAAATGCCGGGCCACTCCTGTCACTCCCCCTTGTGGAGGCCCTCCATCCCCATAAGTGCTTAGAGGTACACTGTTGTCACCCCAGGCAGCAGCCAGCCCCCCACCCTCACTGTCAATACCCTGACAAGTTGGCTTCCCAGTGCCTCCAGGGCAGAGCCCAAGTCCTTACCCATATCCCAATCTTTTCCCAAAGTGACCTCTGCCCTCCTTCTCTGCCCATCACCTGCCTCTTTGCTGACAAGCCCCAGTTTCCAGCCTCACAGTCCTTTCTTTGCCATCACCCGATGCCTCACGATCTCCCACTTCCTTAACTGCTCACACAGAGCTTCTGTGGAATAGCCTTCCCTGACATCATCCCCCAGAGAGCCCAACTCACAGCCTCTCCTCCCCCTCAAACCATCCTATAATCATAACAGTTACCATTGACTGAGCCTGTCATGTCAGGAGCCTTTCATCATCATCTCTAACCCTCACAGCAATGGAAAAGGGTGTCTCTTTTGTGGTTTTCCAGGAAAATGGGACTCAGGGAAGTTAAACTCCGAGAAGTCACGTGGTTACGAGGCAGTGGATTAAGTGGCGGTATTGCTGTTCCTGGCCTGGCCGAGCCCCTCCGCGTGCTTTCACTTCCCTGGGAGGCATCAGGCGCCACCCCCTGGCATCAGAGTCCCATATATCTGTTCAGCCCCCTCATCACTCCGAACCATCACCTCCCTAGATGAGAAGGGTCACCATCACCTATTATCCCAGTGTCCCAGCCCAGGGAGTCCTGAGTTATTACAGGGCAGCTGACGACCAGAGAGCTGACCTTCCACAGCCATTTGATCTCTCATGTTGAGTAAGCATCTATTGAGTACCTGTGTGCATGCTAAGTCACTTCAGTCATGTCCGACTCTTTGTGACCCAATGGACCATATCCCGCCAGGCTCCTGTGTCCATGGGATTCTCCAGGCAAGAATGCCAGAGTGGGTTGCCATGCCCTCTTCCAGGGGATCTTCAGGATCCAGGGATCAAACCCACATCTCTTATGTCTCCTGCATTGACAGGCGGGTCCTTTACCACTAGCGCCAGCTGGGAAACCCATATTGGGCACCTACTGTAAGCCTAATCCTATATGAGGAACTTGGAGATATCCCCCAGATTGTTGGGCTTTCTCTTTTGTGCAAAGTCGAACTAAGGGACTAAGACAAAGAGCAGGTTGGCAGACAGTGGACTGGGAGTCATTAGCCTTGGGTTCTGGTCCTGGAGGAGGAGACCCCACCTCCACCCAAGCTGAGCCTGCTGACACCTAGTAACAAACAGCAGCGACACTTCTTGGCTTTCTCACCACCCCGTTTCCCACACAGACCCCTTTGCTGACAAGCCTAGCCTAGCCTAGCTGGGTCTCAAGGCCAAGTGAGTGAATGAGTGAGTGACTTATTCTCCCGTGAGTGAATGAAGAAGAGTCACGTGGCCACTGACTTGGCCGAAGGCTGTGCGCCAGGCCCTGCTCTGTGCATTTTACTTGTATTAACTCATTTGAAGGCCTCGACAACTCAATGACGAGCCCGGACTTACAGAGGGGAAACCGGAGGCACAGGGAGGCTGAGTAACAGTGAGTGGGAGACTCAGGGTGAGCACCTGGAGGAAGAGGTGAGAGAACAGATGTGGGGAAAATAAGGGGACTAAAATGTGGGAGTTTTCTCCCCTCTGGCTCTGCTGCGCAGGAGGGCTATGAGGGGAATCTCAATGCTCTGTAATTGGCATCAGTTAATGGCAGGTTCTTGTTAGCTAGCTGCCCCGCCCGATGTGTGGACTCTGGGCTGCTGGGGGAAGGCCGCGTGCTGGTGGGTCAGTCCACACAGCCGAGGCCCGCCTGCCCCCTGCCCACTTGGCTCTGAGAACCCATTCTGTGTGCGGCCCCCACCCCAGCCGGGGGCTGATCCCGGGCTGGCAGCAGCCAGGGGAACAGAAGGTTTGCTTGTCTGCGCCTGCCGCACCCCCCTCCCCAGTCTGAGCCCGGGACCCCTCTCGGGGGCTCCTTTGGCTGCCAGGGCCTGGCGCTCTCTGTTGCCATGGCACCGGCCGGAGATGAGGCTCTGGGGGGCGGTGAGGGGCGGGGGTTGCAGGGAGGACAGCCGAAGGATGGTGGAGGCCTAGAACTCTGCAGCTGCAGGGGCCCCTGGGCCATCTGAACAATGGAAAGGGGGTGCTGGGGCCCCAGCAGGGGTAGGCCTGGACCCCAAGTGCAGCATAGCATTGCATCTAGCCCGACTGCCAGGATGCTCTGTCTGAGGCCTTTGGGACAGGCCTTGTGGCAGACCAGAGCCCTGCTGTCCTCAGCAAAGACTCCTCTCCTCAGTGTAGATGCTGACCCTCGGGTTCCACAGTGATGTCCCAGAAAGGTTCTGAGATCCCGTCTTGCTTAACTTCCAAATTTGTGGGTGAGCCGGGGTAGATCCCCTGCTCAGGACTCTGACCTCTGAGGACCTCGAATACCTGAGAGCTTGGCCCCGTTAGGGTGAACCCATGTGGGAGTGTTTCTCTGTGAACAGACCTGTTTCTGGGCAGAATACAGGCAGTCCTACACAGCGGTTAAGAATACATGTTTGGAGTCAGTCAGATGGGCCTGAGTTTGAATCCCAGCTGATCATTGGCTTTTATTAATTTGCTGTGTGACCTTGAGCAAGTTGCCATACCTCTCTGAGACTTAGTTTCTTCCTCTGTGAATAGGAATAATGATTGTACCCTCCTCACAGGATTGTTGTGAGGATGAACCCAAATTCCCAGGTCATGTCATTTAGCAGAGTGCTTGGCTCTGAATTAGTAAGGGCTTTTGTTTGTTTTCACATTGTGGAGCATCAGAAAAATGAACGAGAAGAAAGATGCCCTGCTTGTGGGAACA
Organism: Cervus elaphus; assembly: GCF_910594005.1. NCBI lineage: Eukaryota > Metazoa > Chordata > Mammalia > Artiodactyla > Cervidae > Cervus > Cervus elaphus. The sequence goes on along the minus strand of NC_057823.1, from coordinate 62,583,569 downwards.
GGGGGGCATTGACAGTGGTGAATGGAAGCAGGAATAATGGGTTGAGGATATAAAGAGATAGATTGAGCACATGTAATAAAAGTTTTCAAATAGCCTGACCCCTGAGGAACCTGAGCTGTCCAAGAATGGAACAGGCCATGGTGAGGTGGTGAGATCCCTATCATGGGAGGTGTGCAGTTGGGAGGCTGGACAATCTCTTTGTTTGCAGAGAGCCTGGGGGAGATGTGAAATCGGAGGACTTACAGCCCATCTCACACCTAAGAAGATAGGTTTCTGTGAAAGATGATGTGACTGTCTGCCTCTTTGTTCTGCCAACTTCAGTTTCACCCAGCTAAGAGGGGAGAGGTTAGGAAATAGAGGGTGAACAACAAGCCCACTGACTCCTTTACTGAGCTCATACTCTGTGTCAGGCACTCAGAATCTGCCTCCTGCCTTAGAAAGGCTGTCACACGGGTGTTGAGCCTGTGTGCTCTGAGATGAGTCCACCCGGGATCCAGCACGGCTCCACCACTGGGAACTCTGTGACCTCGGGCAAAGGATTTGCACTCTCTCTGCCTTGTTCTCCTTATCTATAAAATGCAGAAGCAACACCGATGTCATGGATTGTTCTGAGACCATTCACATTAAGGGCTTGGGCCAGGCATTGGGTGATAAGAACTAAATCAGAATTAGCTATTCTTATTTTCAAGGTCTTCTAAGTCCTTTTTCCTTTTCAAAGGGGGCATTGAGGCCCAGCTGGGATCCAGAGGACTCTAGTCCAGGGATCCACTGGGCCTGGGCAGAGCCAGGCCACAATGGCCCAGGGGGTGGCCACGGGGACGAGCAGGGGGCCAGTGAGGCGCCGGAGGAGGCAGGAAGCGTTTGCTTGGCGGGCGGGTGGACAGGGGTATGTGGCGGGCCTCCCTCCCTCTCTGACCTCCTTCTCAGGCCGGTTCCCAGCCTGTGTGGGGACCCAGACCCCCTCCCCTGGGCCCCCAGTGGCCGTGAGGCACACACTGAGCGCTTTCCCACGAGCTGTTCCAAGTAACTAGGCCTGCTCCCCCTACCTCCAAGCGCCTGCTCTGCTACTCTGTGGCGGGTGAGGGGTGTGTGGCAGGAGACGGGGGCTCGGACTGGGAGGGATCAGTCCATGTTTTATCAGCCTGGCTCCGATCCAGACAGATGTTTCGTTTTATTTTGAACTTCCAGAAAAGAGGTCATTTCTTTCCATTGTGTCCCTAGGGAGGCCTCCTGGGGAGAGAAGAACAGAGTGAGTGACAAGAGCGTGGGGGCCTCGCTTGGGCCCCCAGGGAGCTGGAAGGACAGCATCCTGCCCCCTCTGTGGTGATGAGCTGTCTGTCAGCAGGGCAGGGCGTGAAGGTTCTTACAGGCTGGGCTAAGAAGCCAGCCTTTATGTAGGGTGGATGGAGAACCGTGGAGGCACCAGGGAAGGACATGGTTGGGTGGGGATTTCAGGAAGGTTCCTCTGGTCAGGGGGTGAGGACAGGCAGGAAGGCTCAGACTAAAGGCGATATGGGAGTGTGTGGTACCATGGGGTAGCCAGAGGCCACCAAACTCGTGCTGGAGGGGGTGGGTTAGGGCCATCAGAGTGATGTTGCATGGAACTGGCACTGTCCTTTCACCCCACGTGGACTTCCAGAACAGCTGGGTCCCATTGCAGGCCGCAACTTCACTGATTTCTGCTGCTTTGTTTGGAGGACCTCATAGATACCTGGAAAACAGGAAGGTCCTCTGGGTCTAGAAGCAGCATGGCAGAGAACTGGGCCTGGGTGACTGTGTGGCATCGCTGTGTGCCTCAGGTCAGGTTGCTCACCCTTTCTGGCCTCCACGTGATCCTGAGGTTTGTGGGGAGGTTCAGTGTGTAGGGTGGAATGCTGACCTTCAGCAGCAGAAGGGGCACTGGATTGAGGGAGGCAGGTGAGAGCTCCACAACCTCAGCCACTTTCTAGCTTTCTACCCCCTGCCCATAACTATCTCCCAACCCAACAGACCCTGCTCTCCTTCCTGGCTCCCAGGATGGGGTTCCATACCCATGCTTCAGGATCGCACCTACAGCTCAGCCCACTTGGGGTGAGCCCACAGAGCCACACCCTCTGCCATCACTCTCATACTCCCCCGACTGCTGACGGGAGGACTCAGGCTTTGGCTCCAGATCCCTCTTGCCCCCACACACTCCCGGGCCTGGAGCTGGCTGCCTTCTTTGAGCTGAGTCATGACATCCTGGCCCAGGGCCCCTCCCCAGCACCCCACCCCCACCCCAGCATTTCAACTCAGCACTACTACTTCCAGACCAGGGTCCTGAGAGTCACCCATGTCAGCCCCAGCAGTGTTCTCAGGACAGCCCTGCCCACCCCATGTACAGATGGAGAAACAGGCTCAGAGAGGGGCAGGACTGTAAAAGCAGGTGACAGAGCTGGACTAGCTGGACCCATATCCCCTCCTCTCAGCTGGGGATCTGCCCCTGAAGTTTGTGTCTGGGGCTGTGAAGTGTCCGTGGTGTGCAGGAGGGAGGACCAGACCACCAGGCAGGAGACTGGAGTCTGCATCCCACTTCTGACAGCAACTTAGCAAGTCGCCTCCTCTGAGTCTGTTTCTAATCCCTGTCTGGCTGGGACAAGGCCGGGAAAGTGATATAAAGGTCTATGTGTGGTGGGTGGGGGCAGTATCCTGTGGGGAGGGAGTGGATAGCAACTGTTGTTCAAATCCTGGGCCTTGAACCACCAGCCTCACATCAAAGCCAGGGCTGGAGGCAGGGGCTGCCCAGTCAGATAAACTACAGCACCCCATTGGCCCCCTGAACCTGGCCTGCTAGGTCAAAACCCTGACACTGGTCCCTGTCCTTCTCCAAGCCTCAGTTTTCCCATCTGCTCAGTGGTGCACAGGAAGAGGGTTGGATCAGATAGATGGTCCCTGAGGGCCTCAGAGCTCTGACATTCCAAGACTCTAACCCCATGACCCCAAGGCCAGGCCTCCCCCTCCCTCTGGCATCTTGTTTATTCAGAGCATCCCTGGCCCGAGACTGAGGGCCTCAAGCACCCCTCCTCTGTGAAGCAGGGCTTCCTCCCATCCCCATCTCACTGCTATTTCTGCCCAGCCTGATCCTTGCCTCCAGACTGAGTGTCCCCCTGTTCCCTCAGGTACCCACATCCCCTCCAAATCCTAAAACCAGCTCAGGGCCAGCTCCCACTCCTGTTCTGCCTCATTCTCATCTCAGAAAAAGATATTGTGCCTCTAGGACAGACACGTTCCTGCCCCCTAAGTACTCCAAGCCAGAAATAGGAGTGGGGCTCATTTAGGATACCTCTTTCTCCAGCCCCTCTACGTCCAGTCACCACATCCTGTCATTCTGGGCTGGATAAATCTCAGTCCTGTCCGTTTCCATCAGTCCCCGCTGACGTTGGAACAGCCAAACCCAGTAAACACAGTAGTGCTGGCAGAGACATCTGCCTTGGCTCAATCTCTGCTCTCTGCTCTTAGGCAAGTAAATAAGCACTCCCTGCCTCAGTTTCCCCATCTAAAACAGGGTGATCCTTGTATCTGTCTACCTCATAGTGTTGTCTGAGGAGCAAGTGAGCCAGTCTATGTCAAGTGCTCAGGGTAGTACCTGGCACAGTAAGGGCACAGTACACGTTGACTTTGTGGCTTGTCTGTGCCCACATGTGCATGTGTGTTCCGGTGAGTTTGGGGTCCCATGGGCATATGCTCTATGCATGTTGCATGTGCGTAGCTTCGCTTGTGCTAAGTACATGTGTGATTTAACCTGCATGTGTGTGTGCACCTCACATGGGCATGTGGGAGAGCACCGAGGTGGTGATCCAGGCGCGGTGGAGCTGCATGCTCCATGCATGTGTGGGCGTGCACGTCTGGTGCTGGCGTGCGGGCTGGGCACACACAGGGCCCGCCGCACACGGGTGTGTTTCAGAGCAGTGTGTGAGCGAGCGCGTAGGCAGGAGCCTGTGCTGTGTGTGCACGTGCTCTCCGTGTGTGAGCCTCCCCCACTGGCAGCCGTGCAGGCCCCCCTCCCCAGCCTGCCTGTGTCGTGGGAGCCTTGGGACCCTGAGGGAGGGAAGCTGCTGCTAGCGGATGTGGCCAAGATGGACTGGATTTATTTAGATTAAGGCGGTGGGAAAGGAGTGGAGGCTTGTATGAGCAAGGCTGAGGCTCTGAGGAGGAATACTCAAGCACACTTGTTCCTCTGGACTTGAGGTCTTACCCTGGATTGAGGGGGTACCTCTGACTCACTGTGAGGAGCTGGGCAATTATCCCATCTGTGGATCTCTGTACCCCCAACCTAGCCAAAATAGGAAGAATCACGAGAACGTCCCACACAGCACTCGCCTCACAAACAAAGGGGAGATCCCTGAGGATCCCCTTCCTCTCTGTGCTCCAAGGGCCTTCTGAGGCAGGAGAGTGTGGTAGGAAGGGGATTCCTCCTCCCTATGACACCCACTTTGTCCCAGGTGGCTCCTCCCTGGAATGCAGTCCTGCCCCTGAAGAAGAGAAGTGGTTACAGGCAAGCTCTCTTCCCCTATATCAGCCACCTGGGCCTTTCTAGGGTTGGCTGGAAACAAACACCCCCTGGGAAGCACAGAAGTCTATAGGTAATCGGTGGACCACTGGAGGGGTCAAGGAGTCATCCAAGATGGCCCAGAAGGTGGGGTCCCAGTCCCCAGTCTGGTTCTTTCCAATCCACCAGCTTGTTGCCCATGCCACTCTTCCCCTGTCACCTCCACAGGGCCATATTACCTGTTTATTTGTCTGGAAGTCACCTGAAAAACAGAAGCCCAGAGAGGGAAAGAATTTGTCAAAGTATACACAGCAAATCTGGGACCAAATGGTTAGGGAATTGAATCCATGGAATGAAAATGGGTTATGGATGCTCATTTTGCTCCAGCCTCAGGAATGTCGCCTTTCCTCTCATCAACAACCCCATGTCCCCAGGCCACCCCAGCAGGAATAATAGTAACTAGAACCTTCTCTCTGGCAGTGTTAGAGCAAGGCTGGCTCTCTGAGGTGATCCATCCAAACGTCTCCCTGTATGGAAGGGGAAACTGACTCCCGGAGAGGGCTGGAGACTCAGTCTCATGGTGGGTCTGAAGCCCCATGTGAAATGCCCATTTCATGGAGGGAGAAGCCAGTTCAAGGTCCGTGGTTATCTGTACTCTCCCTAAGGTGTCTCCCCTCTCCCTGAGCTCCTTTGCCCAACCCATCCTCTCCCTGCAGCCTGATTCTGCCTTTTTGATGTGACTGGGCCATGACTCTGTCTGTAGGTCTCTGATGCCTGTTCAAGAAGGCCCCTCCCAGCTCAGAGCCTCAGGGACTCAAATCCCCCTGAGCTGCAGGCCTAGCAGAGAGGAGCCAGGATTGGGAGCTGCTCACCCAGGGGCCTAGCCCACAGCCTTCCAGAGCCAGGCCAGTCCTAGTTGTCATGACCTCCCATCTCCAGGCCAGCCGACCAAATTCCTCCTTTAGAATAATAAACAGTGTGGCCAGCCAGGGAGGTGGGGAAGGGACGGGCAAGGAGGCTGAAATGACCCCTTCCCCCAGCCTCCACTGCTAATGATTTTCTTTGGCTGAGATCTCTAGCAGGAAGGGGGGGATCCAGAGAGGCACCCACTAAGGGGCAGATAGGCCTCTGTGGGGGCTGCTGTCTCCACTGTGGCGCTGCTTCATCCTGCCGGAAGCGGTCTGGCAACCAGCTGGAGGGCTGCAGCAGGAGGGGTGGGCGGGGGGCACTGGGGATGTGGCCTAAAAGCATTTGGGAGAGGGGAGGGGGCCCTCAGGCAGGCTGGTCTGAAGGGACTAGGAGAAAGAGGAACAGGAGAGCAAATTTATTCAGGGAGTTCTTAGGGTGCTGAGCAGAGAGCTGAGGCCAGCGGTCCCCAGTCCAGGGCCCTTGCCTGTGTTCCATGATGAATGTGTAAACACAGCCCTGCAAGTGAGCCACTTGCCATCGTCCTTTTTTTTGAGAGCTGGAGACGGAGGCCACTGAAATGTGATGGTGCGGGAGGTAGCCCTGCTGGGGCTCAATCTCAGCTCCTAGCCCTGTATTGCAAACTAAAAGGGATGAGACGAGGGTGGAGTGGGCGCAATCTGGCATGGGCTTAGGAGCCAGGCCAGGCTGGGCAGCCACTCAGGGAAGGCAGCAGGTCTTCTGGTCTCCTTGCCACCTGGTCTATCCCACATTTCTGGCCTTAGGACCCCCACCTACTTCTGGCCTCCTTCCTGTTGATACTGCAGTCAGAACTTTGCAAACCTGGTTATGGTTGGTTATTTTGGACCCTCGGATGGGGCTGCCAAGGGCAGGGAGATGGTGAAGACCCATGTAGTTTGACCTGCCTCCCTTTGTGTCCCTGCTTCTCTTTCTGCCTCCATCACTGGGTGATTCCAGTCTGTATCTCTGAGTCTTTGTCTTTCTACCCGTTTCGTTCCAGTCACTTTTGTCTCCCTCCAGAAGAAGCTCTGCCATGTAACCTTAGGCAAACTTCTTCCCCTCTCAGAGCCTCAGTCTCCCCATCTGGACACTGAAAGTGTGGGCGAGGGGGCTTGGATTCAGTAGTTTGCAAGGATGCCTTGCTGTGTGGTGAGGCCTCCCCTGGGTCCAGCCCCTGGCCCCTCCCCCTGGGCCTCCCCGTGCAGCTTGGAGCTGAGTTAAGGGGGCCAGGCATGGGGGTGCCCCCCCACATTCCACAGCCCCACTCCCCCGCTTCCCTTCCCAGAGCCGCCTCCACTTCCTGTTGTGCTTGTGGAACTGTGGGAGTTCTCTGGGTTCTGGCTTACCCCCTCCCTCTCCCTCAGGCCTTTCATCACACTTTCCTAAATATTTGTCCTGGCAGATAAGAGCCTGGTATTGGAACTGTCACCCAGAGGACAGGCTGTTAGAGCCGGTGGGCCCCTGAACAGCATCCAGGCCAAGACCCCACCCCCACCGTACGTGCAGAGGAACTAAGACACAAGGAGAAGCGGGGGGTTCAGTCAAGGTCATCGGAGAAGAAGAGGCAGAGCCAAAGCAGGGTCCAGGCACCCCGAGACTTGGCCCAGTTCAGGGGAAAGAGCCCCTTGGGCATGAGTGCCCTCTTGGTGTGGAGTATGGGTAGCCTTTGACTTTAGCCTAATGGATCCAGGGGCTGGGTGGCTCAAGCCGGGGCTTACTCTACAGGACCCAGGGCAAAGACGGGCTGTGGCACTGCCTCTGGCTACTCTGGGCCCTGACTCCTGTTTAACTTTGCAGGATACCATGCGGATTCCAAGCATCATGCGAGCTGTTGTCCTCAAAGGTAGGTAGCCTTGGGCAGGGATAGAGGGCCCTGGGGAGCCTCCAGGTAGGACCCTGGAGCTGGCAGGGTGGCTCATGCTAGCACTAGGGCCTGGGAGCCCAGGGGCGCTGCTCTGCTTTTGAGCTTCAGTTCCCTGCCTTTCTAGTGGGTCTCAGTGGAGGCCTCCTTTCACTGTCCACCCCTCAGCTCAGAAGCCTCAGTGGACCTGTGCCTGTCCAGAGCCATCAGCTCAAATCCTTGGCTTGGCCCTCCATAGCCCATGTCCCCTCACCAACTGTCCCCACCCTCTTTCCTAACAGTCACCCTGGTCTCCCATCTCTTATCAGCACTTAATGGTATCAGTCTGGCATGTCTGGTTCCGGTGAGGGACCCCTCCTATTCATGGACCCCTCATTGGCTGTGAGCTCCCAAGTCTGGGTGAGCTTTTTCAAGCAATCAATGCTGACCAGGCAATCAGTGACCAGCCAAAGGTTCACCCAAGGATATCTGACCCACTGGCTGAGCACCCACCCATCTAAACGGGTGCTTGTTTTCACCTCCAGGGTTTTCAGCTGCTGAGGCTGGGTGCAAGGCCTACAGCATCCTTCCACAGGGCATCAGCAGGCAGAGGGAAAACCAATCACTAGACATCCCCAGCACCTTCAGCCTCCAGGGGCCTCAGTCTCTTTTCTGACCTGATCTGCCCCACTCTGGACTATGTTGGCCACCACCTCCCCAAGCAGGGCCATCTCTGGGCTTTGGGCACAACCTGGGCAGCTGGGGCAACTGCAGGGAAGAGGCTCAGAAAGTGACCTGGGAAGTAATGCAGGAACTGGGGGCCTGGGAATTGCTTCCCAAGGATTTCCTGATGCCTTTGAGAGAACATGCCTGCAGCCTGAATGCCGCACTGCAGAAGGACTGCAAGGCTGGGGGTCTCTAGGCACTGAGAGCAGGAGGCCAGGAGTCCCTGGGGACTAGACCCTGGGCAAGCAGGGCTCAGAGCCATGGGTTCCAGTCTCTGTTTTCTGTGGATTAGGGAGGTGTGTTCCTCAGGGTCAGCTGTGGAAAGAGGTACTATTGCTCTTGTGCCCTGACGTCTGATGCCTCCTCTCCCAAAGGCCAGGTGCTATTGCTGCCCCTGCTGTTTCTGCTGGGACCACGGGCCTTCTGGGGCCTGGTCATCATACCCCCGGGGCCAGAACTTGTCCTCAACCTCTCCAGCACCTTTGTTCTGACCTGCTTGGGCCCAGCTCCAGTGGTGTGGGAACGGATGTCCCAGAAACCCCCACAGGAAATGACCAAGACCCAAGACGGCACATTCTCCAGCGTGCTGACACTGGTCAACGTCACTGGACTAGACACAGGAGAATACTTCTGTGGCTACAAAGGCTCCCATGGGCTGGAGGCCAGTGAGCGAAAACGGCTCTACATCTTTGTGCCAGGTGAGGACCCCTGGCCTATGTGCTACACCTCTACTGCTCTTCTTAGCTGCAGGCATCTGGGGGAAGCTCAGAGGGCGCTTTACTGATATGGTGAAACATAGCCATCTCAGAAATGCAGATGAATCAGAGAATCCAGCCTGGCTCGGTCCAGGAGTATGTCCACTCCCACCCCTGGGTCTGGATATTTGTCTGCTGTCTGCCAGTCCATCCCATTCCTGGTTCCCAAGAACGCTGCATTCTCAGCTGGTTCCAATATGTACCCCCTTGGCCTCCACATCCCATCTTCCCCATTTTCCAAGCTCAGGTACCAGCTGTCCTTCAGCTTGTGACTTATCTTGTTTCTCAGGCTGATGCTGTCCATATCAAATGCTAAAGCTAGAAGGGACCTCTGAGAGCATGCTTCTTCTGTAGAAAGTAGACTGAGGGGCAGAGAGGGAAGAGACTTGTTCAAGGTGATAGAGCAAATCAGGGAAGAGCCAGAAACCCAGCTCCTCTGACTCACATTCTTGGCTCTGCCCCTGGCAGATCCTTCTGTGGGCTTCCTCCCTGTCGACCCTGAGGAGCTATTCATCTTTCTCACGGAAATAACTGAGACCACAATTCCATGTCGAGTGACGGATCCGAGGCTGGTGGTGATGCTGCATGAGAAGAAGGTGGATGTCCCCCTGCCCATAGCCTATGACCCTCAACGTGGCTTCTCTGGTACCTTTGAGGACAAGACCTACATCTGCAAAACCACCATTGGGGACAGGGAAGTGGATTCCGACGCCTACCATGTCTACAGCCTCCAGGGTGAGCCCCCTTTCTTGCCTGGTGCTCAGCCGAGGCAAGTATAACTGTCCACAGAGGGACTAACCTTTTCAGATTATCAAGTGTGCAATTCCATTTTCACTGGATTCTCACTACAGCTATGGAAGGCAGGTGTGTTGCCCTATTTTACAGATGAGAAAACTGAGGCTCAGAAAGAGGATGAAGTATGCCAAAGGTCATGGGAAGCATTAGTGGTGGAACTGGGCTGTATATACTGTGGTAGGCAAAGGCACAGGCTTTCAACCAGTGGGATTTGAATCCCACTGCCACTTCCCATCTGAGTGACTCTGCACAAGGCAAATAATCTCTCAGAGTCTGCTTCTTCCTCTGTAAAGTAGGTTTAATACAGACCATTTATCTAGGGGGATTATTGTGAAGATTAAAAAAAAGATGGAGAGTAGCTGGTTGTGCTCAGTAAGTTTCTTTTGTACTTAGGTACTCAGAGAGTACTTTGATTTCAAAACATTCTAGAATGCCAGTTTCATGAGGATAGGAATTTTGCCTGTTGTATTTCCTGCTAAAGCCCTAATGCCTAGAATAGGACTTGGCATATGGTAGGTATTTAATAAATATTTGTCGAAAGAATGAATCTTCCACACACCAGTCATGCCCTCCCTCTGTGGACCCTGACCCCATCCCTAAGCTGATGTTGGTGGTGACTTCCTCAGCCCTAAGCCAGTCTCTTTCCACCAGTGTCATCCATCAATGTCTCAGTGAATGCAGTGCAGACTGTGGTCCGCCAAGGGGAGAATATCACCATCATGTGCATTGTGACCGGGAATGAGGTGGTCAACTTCGAGTGGACATACCCACGCATGGAGGTAATGCCAGGCCACAGGTTAGAGGAAGGGTCAGGCAGGGATGGATATTTCAACTTATAGCCTGACTTCCTGGACCTTTTCTGATGTGGGGGGCTTGCCCCAACTGTCCCTACAGAGTGGACGCCTGGTGGAGCCAGTGACTGACTTCCTCTTTGAAATGCCCCACATACGTTCTATCCTGCACATCCCCAGTGCTGAACTGGGAGACTCAGGGACCTACATCTGCAATGTGTCAGAAAGTGTGAGCGACCATCGTGATGAAAAGGCTATCAATGTCACCGTGGTTGGTGAGTGCCTTGAGCTTAGCCCCAGCCTTCATTCTGAACTGGACCCAGACCTTATCACAGCCCTGGGGTACTGTCAGCCATGTTCTAATCCAGCTCAAGCCTCAGTGCCAACCAAAGCCCCATTTTCAGGATCAACCCAACCAAAGCACAGTATCAGCTCCAAGTCCAGTCCTAATCCCAACCTAGACTTCCCAGCTAGCCAGAACCCTAGCCTCAACCCGATTTCTAAATCCCTACTGCCATTCCAGGCCCAGGCCGCCCCATCCCCAAATTGAAGCAGGCTGTAACTCATCTCAGCCACAATCATCAGACAGAACACACCTAGAGAGCACTGCAACTCTAGTCCCAACCTTGAACCCTGCCCCCAAACCAATATCAGACTCAAATTTGGTTCCTGCTCCAGTCCACCCAAGTCCCAACCTGAACCCCGAAGCTCAGGTTCAGTTCCTAAAGCCTGAAGCCCCGCCTCCAGGACGCTGGGCTCCTTCGGTGTACAGCTGATGCCCCGCCCCAGGAGCCCCGCCCCCAGGAGGTGCTGCCCCATTGGCTCAGGGCACAGCCCCACCTCCGACGGCTGCCCCTTGCAGAGAACGGCTATGTGCGGCTGCTGGGGGAGCTGGACCCTGTACAGTTCGCCGAGCTCCACCGCAGCCGGACACTGCAGGTGGTGTTCGAGGCCTACCCGCCACCCACCGTCATGTGGTTCAAGGACAACCGAACCTTGGGTGACTCCAGCGCCGGCGAGATCGCGCTGTCCACGCGCAATGTGTCTGAGACTCGGTGAGCAGCCTCCCGTCCACTCTATTATAGTTATTGTTCTCTGCAGCCGCCAGGCAGCCCACAGCCTTAAGACCTATCGAGGCCCATCTTTCCTGAGAGCCTACTCTGTGACAGGCACCCTGCCAGGCCACTGTGCCAGGCACTGGGGACACTGCCTGAATAGAGACAGACAGCCCCATCCTTCCTAGAGCTTCCTCTCTAGAGGGGAAAACAGATGCTGGTCATATGACCACCCAGATGTTTAGTTGTCCTTGTGATGGGTGGGGCCAGCAGGAAGCAGCCCTGGAGGAAAAGAGGATGACTAGGGAAGAGGGTGCCAGGCAGGCCAACTGCCACCTATGCAAGAATGTGGCCCTGAGGCTGGAGATTAGCAGGCCGACCTGAGGTGCTGTATGTTAGAATAAGGCAGTGTCAGGCCTTTCTGAAAGGGATGAAATGTGGAGGAACAGAGATGGTGCTTCCCCTCCACCATGCCCTCCACCCCAATCCTTCTAACCCTCCCTCTTGGCTCACTGGAGCTGCCTATGGGTGGAGACCCAAAAGTCCTGGCACTGCTACTGACACCCATGTGACCTTGGCAATCCCCTTCTATTCCCTAGGCCTTGTTTTTCTTATCTTTACAAGAAAGGTGGGGGCTGTAAGAGTTCTTCCAGCTCTGACAGCTGGTCCCCTGGCCTGTCCTCCTCCTCAGGTATGTGTCAGAGCTGACACTGGTGCGGGTAAAGGTGGCTGAGGCTGGCTACTACACCATGCGGGCCTTCCATGAGGATGCTGAAGCCCAGATCTCCTTCCAGCTGCAGGTCAATGGTGAGGAACCTTCCACCCTGCTATCCTTCCCCTGACCCTCCCATCTCTGTTCTCTCTCTATTCCTACACTGGCCATCCACCCAGAGGAGGAGCAGAAGAGGGAGTCCAGGACTCAAAGGGCTGGATTCTAGACAAGGCTCCAACACTGACCACTGCTGTATGCACATCCCCTCTTTGCACCTCAGTTTCCCCAGCTTTTAAAGAAAGTCATTGCACTAGACTGGTATTTGCAAAACCTCAGGCATTCATGAGCCAGTGCCATGATTTTTCCTTCTCACACACCACTTACACTATACTACTAATTAGATATTTATTGAGCAGCTACACTATGCCAGTCCATTCAAGGTTCTTGAGGCCCTGCCATGGTAGAGCTTGAATCTTAGTGGGAGGAAGAAAAACATTCAGTGGGGGAAAAAACAGCAAGCCAGGTACAAGGTTAGAAGGTAACAACTGCTGTGAAAGAAAACAATAAAAGCTAGGTAAGGAGGACAGAGACTCCTGTGGACTGGGGAGTGAGGAGAGCTACAATTTCAATAGCATGATCAGGACTGACTGCATGGAGATGACATTTGTGTGAAGACTTGGAGAAGGTGAGGGCATTAGCCAATTAGGGAAAGGGCACACCACGCAGTACGAAGGCAACATTGAAAGACTTGTGTGGCCAGAACAGAGTGAGAGATAAACGGTGCAGATGAGGTCAGAGATGACCTTGAACAGTGGGAGATGAGGTCAGAGCTGAGATGGGCAGTTGGGGGCCCATGGGAGGATAGATAGTCTAGGCCCTCATGGGCCTTGTATGGACTTTGGCTTTTACGCTGACTGAAATGAAAAGCCACTGCAGGGTTTTGAGCAGAGAAATGAGACAATAATGACTTAATGTTTTGTGGACTGACTTCCTAAAAATAAATTTATTTTGACTGAAAATTGAACCTCTCCATTGTAGATGGAAAATCAGCATCACATGTCATAAATATAAAGCAACCACTAAAATAAACTCTGAGAAAACAAAAAAATGCTATTAAATCCTGGCTCCATGTTCTTGCTGATCCAGGACTCTGATCCGAGGCTTGCCCTCTCTTTGTTAAAGGGAAGATTAGAAAATCTTAGGTGTTAGAGACAGACTAGCTCCCTACAGGCATTCCCTTTGAAGTACCCAGAAGGGGAATCTGTCCGTTTTCACACGGCGATTCCTTGTATTTAGTGCTCACCTGCAGTCTGCAGTTCCCCTCCCCCTCCCCCAAAGGAGACTGTGGCCCAGGTCTTCCTTGAGGGCCTTGCTCACTGACTGTCAGTTCTGACCTCTCCGCCTCTCTGCCTGCTCCCTTTTCATGCAGTGCCTGTGCGTGTGCTGGAGCTGAGCGAGAGTCACCCTGCCAATGGGGAGCAGACAGTTCGTTGTCGCGGCCGCGGCATGCCCCAGCCACACCTCACCTGGTCTACCTGCAGTGACCTCAAAAGGTGAGCAGACCCTCAAGCCTCAGTTTACCAGGGTACCCACAGCTAACTAGATGGACTCAGTGAAAGTCATCTAGTCCGGAACCTTCCTCCGGGAACACTGTTCCAGGCTAGAGCCATAGTCTAGAAGACGTGGCTTCTTGGACATGCTCTGCATGATTTAAACTGTCGCTTTTTCTTACCTCGACCCTGAGGGTCAAACGAAGGGAGTGGATTTTGCAATCCAGGGTTCCCAATTCTAGGGTAGGAGCGCCCCTGCTGGTCAGTCGAGAGATCACAGGAGGAACCCACTAAGGAGCAGGCAGTGGGTAAAAGAAACTGGACAGGCCCGGCTTCCTTCCACCACCACACAGTGGCGCTGCCTGCTTATGGCCTCAGTTTTCCCGCCCGTGTAGGGTGGGAAGGGACTGGAAGTCGACCTGGCCGGTTCTCTGCAGGTGTCCGCGGGAGCTGCCGCCCACGCCGCTGGGGAACAGCTCCGAGGAGGAGAGCCAGCTAGAGACGAATGTGACATACTGGGCGGAGGAGCAGGAGTTCGAGGTGGTGAGCACACTGCGCCTGCGCCATGTGGATCAGCCGCTGTCCGTGCGCTGCACGCTGCACAACCTGCTGGGCTACGACGTGCAGGAGGTCACCGTGGTGCCGCACTGTGAGTCCTCCATCCTCTGTGGCCCCTTGACAACCCCTCACCCCCGCCTCCACCCTGCTATACTTGGATCTGTGTCTGTATGCCCATGGCGGGCCAGAGCTGGCGGAGCCAGGGCACTCAGGAGCGCTGCAAGTCTATGTTCCTATGTGCTTACACAACAGCACAATATTGGCGCATGTGTGTGTCCACGAGCGTATGTGTGTAAACCATGACTATGAACAACTCTATCTCCTTATGTATGTACTTTGTATATATGTGTGCTTGAGCCTGCCTGATCCTTGGACATTGGTTTAAACCCTCCAAGTGTAGATTTGTAAAGCAGGCAGTGAAGAATGTCTGATCCCCACATACATGCATAAAGCTTGAGCATGTGTCTGTAAGCATGTACACAAGCATATTTGTGGATGTAAACCTAGTAAGTATAGGTTTGTAAACCACATACACGAGCATCCTAATCTCTGGGCAGATATGTAAACTCACAAGTGTATGTCTGTAGGTGTGTATATGTGGTACACAATCCCCATATAAGTGTGCAAACAGTGCATGTAAAACCCCTGTGCAGCATGCACACTGGCATAGTGCATGTCTGTAAGCATGGAGATGCAGCACACCTTTCAGTAAAAGTGGGCAACCCAATCCCCCTACATATATGCTTGCTGTGCCATGCATATCTGGTAGCAGACACACATCCGTGCATAATTCTCACCAATATGAACAGTGCCTATGTTCACCGTAGGGCACCCTATGGTGCCCCTATGCTTTTGCTACCTGGCAGTCCCAGTGCATACATGGACCTGTATGCATAAACTTCATTTATGCACCTGTTTCCTCATTCAGTAAATAGTCACAGGATCTCAGCTTCTCTCTGGAGAAAGCCCAGCCCTGCCTGTCCTCCTAGTGCCCATGGCCCAGAAAGGACACAGACAAGGAACTAGGCTACCTCACTGTGAGGGTCAGCTTCTGGGGGGAAAGCCTAGAGGAAGAAGGAGCTCCATCCCCATCTATGGGATTCAGAAAAGTATCCTGGTGAAATGAAGCTTTAGGCCAATACCTGAAAGATAACTAGGAGTTAGCCTAGTGAGGAATGGTGCTCCAGTCAGAGAGAACAGCCTGTGTAAAAGCTCAGAGGCAAAGTGAATTCAGAGCAATTAAAGGAAATCAGCATGGTTGGAGAACAGAGTATGTATGTATTTAGGGGTTGGGAGAGGAGGTAAAGCGGAGGGGACTACAGGAGAAGCCAGAAGCCAGTGTGAGCAGAGCTATGAAGCTTGTACAAGGTGTTTTAGACACACTTATACTGGCACTTAGGTAGGTCTTTGGGCTTGTATAAGCAGATATTTCTTTACATGGACCTGCCTTCCCCTGCCCTGTGGTGGCATGGGTGGAGGTTTTAATGCCTTATCTCATCCACACTCCCACACATGCGTTCATATTCCTGAGCAAGTGGGCACCTACTGACCAACTCTGAGCAAGGCAGAAGTAAAGCTTTTGTGTGCCATCTGAGGGGGAAGCCATATACCACCCCACAGGGAACTGTCATGGCTGGGTTAAGTCCCCTCTTTTTGCTCAGAGATAGCTCCCTAGAAGATGTAGGCTCCCTAGAGCTCTCTAGGGAGCAGAATAGGGCCTGTGGGGGACAGGGGAGGAGGGAGGGAGTTCCCAAGGAACATCATGGGAGGCCAGAGGGGCAGGACAGGGTTGATGAGGGTCTGGCTGAATGTGGAGGGAGTGGGAAGAAGTGGGTATGTGCAGCAAAGAGGCTGAGGCTTTGAGAGTAGAGGAGACTCAGGGTTTGGGGACCCAGAGTTGGCCCTGTTTGGTTACCCCTGTTTCCTGGCCCCTGCCTCAATCTGCTTGACTGTTGCCATCACCGTGGGGGAGGAAACAGGCTCCTTTCTGGAGTCTGTATGCCTCAGGCTGTGGGAGTTCGGTTATTGTATCCATTGGCCTCCATCCTAGCTGTGACAAGCCCCCATGAGGGCATAGATTCAGAGGAGAGGTAAACCACAGCCCTGCTCTCAGGAGCTTGTATTCAATCTGGACCTGTGGCAGACAGGCCAGACTGACCCTGGAAAGGGCTGAGGGGATATGGACGCCAGTGGTGATCCAGGGGGAGTTACTGTGGGATATTTAGGGTGAGGCTGGAGGTGTGGCCCAGAAAGGAGAGGCTAAAGGTCTGACATCATAGGCCAAAGTGGGGATGCGGCTGGTTCCATTCTGGGCAGGATGGGCAGAGAGGTTTTTGCAGAGGTAGATTTCAGGGAGGGGAGCTGCCACATGCCCTGTTTGTTCATAAGCATCTCTTGTCTCTGCGTCCAGCCCTGCCCTTCAAGGTGGTGGTGATCTCGGCCATCCTGGCCTTGGTGGTCCTCGTGATCATCTCCCTCATTATCCTCATCATGCTCTGGCAGAAGGTAAGCCCCACCTTTGCCTAATGGGTTCAGAGTGGCACACCATTTTTTTGCATGGACCTCTGCCATCCTCTAGTGCTGCAGGATCTGGCCGTGTCTGGGGCCCAGCATGGAGCTCAGGTGATAAAGATGATATAAAGTGATGCGGGGTGTCTGAGCTACCTCCAACCCCAGCAGCCTGGACCAACATGGGCCTGGTCCAGACCATCTGGAGTGCCCTGACTCTGCTGTGCACCCTACTTCCCACCCAGCATCCTGCTCGGGCATCATGCCTGTCCATCCCAGCCACAGGACACAAGACCTTTAAGGTGGACTGCCTGGGTTCCAGCATTCTTCCAACTCTCACCCACACTCCTAGGATTCTACTGAAAGGCATTCTAATCCTGCTAATCTGTCATTTCAATGGTCTGTTCTGTGGTTTCACCATTCCATGATTCTACCATAGGATTGCTGCACTCGATTCTGTCATTCTAAGATTCCAATCCTGTGATTCCAGCATCCTATGATTTCAACATTCTAAGGTTATATTTTTCTGAGATTCCCACTGTGACTGACCTGGCATGGGGAGGGGCCAACCACATCTAGTAGAATGTCCCTGCCTTGTGTCACTTTCCTGGGGTACATACTCCTTATTGCCATCCGAGGAGCAGCTGAGGTTCTGGGAGAAGCTGGTGAGAAGGTTCTGATGAGCCTGCCGCTCAGCTGTCAGCTGCTTCTCAGCCACCTCCTCCTTAAGTCTGTTCCCATGGAGCCCATAAAGGCCTTGGCTCTATTGATAACTTGCCGTATGACTTCAGATCTGTATGACTTCAGATAATCTTTTCTGGGCTTCAGTTTTTCTTGCCTCATCTGTTTCATAAGGAGCTGGACCTAGTGGTTCCCCTCTGATGATCCATCCCTGATCTTGGTTCTGCAGAAGCCACGCTACGAAATCCGATGGAAAGTGATTGAATCTGTGAGCTCTGATGGCCATGAGTACATCTATGTGGACCCTATGCAGCTGCCCTACGACTCCACCTGGGAGCTGCCACGGGACCAGCTTGTGCTTGGTCAGTCCAAGGAGGCCTCAAGTGGCAGTCTGGGGACTTGAGGCGGGTGGGAACACTGTCTGACACGTGGGCCCAGCCTTGCCATGATTGGCTTGAGACCTAGGGCTGATGTCTTGCCTTCTCTGGCCCTCAGGGCCTACCCTCTGTACAATGGGGGTAACATGATCCCCTTGAGACCCTCTAGCCTTTATGTTCTATGATCCAGAGATGAGATGAGATGAAACCCCTTTGTGGAGAGAGAGGAAGTATTAGTGAGTGCCAGGCCTGTGCCTAGTCCAGCTAGAGAAGCTGAGAGGGTACGGAGAACCTGTGCTCCCCTCTGGGGGAGAGGTTTTCCAGGGACTAAAGAGGGGCCAGAAAGCAGGCAGGACTAGGGTGAGACCAGGAAGGACCACAGAGCACTGTGATTTTAGGAGCCTTCATGGGAGAAACACCTTAAGTCCAGGGTGGCTTGAGGGATGACTAACTTGACCTCAGAGAGCATACATGTTGAGATTCTTTGTGGGTCAGCAGCTGACAGATCATCTCTTTCCCAGGCCGCACCCTGGGCTCCGGGGCTTTTGGGCAGGTGGTGGAGGCCACAGCTCACGGCCTGAGCCATTCTCAGGCTACCATGAAAGTGGCTGTCAAGATGCTGAAATGTGAGTCCTGGGAGCCCGCCCCTCTCTCCCCTCACCCCCGGCTCCCCCACACATTCAGGCACTCCCAGAGCAGGTCTTGTGCTGATTCTCTGGGCACAGAAGTACAGGCATACCACAGCCAGCAGCACTCCCGATTCTACTTTGGGAAAGAGGCTTCCTCACCCTGCCGCCTCCTCCAGAAGCCCCCCCACCCACCCTCTTTCCTTTCTCCCGCCCGTGGGTCCTCACCATCCTTGACCACATGGGTCTAACAGCACAGACTGGGGCAGATGAGCCAGAATAGGCTCCGCTGAAGCCTCCGTGACTGGGCCAGGCCTGAGGTCCTCTCTCTCCCTCAGCCACAGCCCGCAGCAGTGAGAAGCAAGCCCTCATGTCGGAGCTGAAGATCATGAGTCACCTCGGGCCCCACCTGAACGTGGTCAACCTGCTGGGGGCCTGCACTAAAGGAGGTACAGCCCACTCCCAGAGAATTCTGGGGAAGTGCCAGTGGCCAAGGCCTGGCCCCTCCCTGCCCCCTCCCCAGTCCAAGGACAACAGGATGCTCCCACTGGAGAGTCTGTGCCTACCCAGTCCAGTGCCCTCACTTCACAGAGCCAGATGTGTGTCAGATTAGCAAGTCACAAAATCACATCACCTCCAAGACCAAAGCACCCTTCAGGTCACCATTCCTAGCAGTTTCCAAATCAAGGAGTCCTCTGACATTTTAAACTTTTCACAATTGATTTTAAAAAGGGTAATAAGTAACAGCTCATGAGACATTGAAATGAGCCCTTCCTCTGGAGACCACCAACCGGCTTGCTCACTGAGAGCTGCTTTCACTCGGAACGTAGAACAAGTAAGGTCTCTCCAGTTGAGTGTGTTTATTTGAAACTGATTACAAGTTAGGCCACAAAAAAAAAAAAAAAGTTATCACTGTTTGCAGCTGCTTATTGTGAGATTTGGGATTTTCCTCAGTATTGTGCAACCAAAACAAAATACAGAAGTACACTATGTGCGTGGACCAATTTATGTCTGCAGTGGTCACACATTTCAAAATGTTTGATCCCACCAGTATCTTCAAACTGCCAAGTCAATGCATTGTGTTTGAATTTAAACAGTAACCTGGTAATAATCAGTTGACTTTGTTTGCTTTATATCCTGGGCTCAAAATTCAGCTTCATCAACAACAGCTAACTCTGTGCTTGCAGTTTGCCAAGCACTGAGCTGAGCTAACCAAAGGCATTATCTCATGAATACTCATGAGATACTTTGGGGTGGGTATTACTAGCCCCATTTGATAGATGAGGATAGTAAGGCTCAGGGAGATTGCCTTGCTCACAGCCAGGAAAATCCAGGTTTGCTTGGGGCCTGAGCCTGTTTGCTGTCCCACGTGCAGCCTGTCATCAGCCTCATGGCTCTGACCGGAAGCCTGACCCCACCCCCACCTCCTGCCCTGGGACTGTCGCTGAGCCTGTCCTTCTGCAGGGCCCATCTACATCATCACCGAGTACTGCCGCTATGGCGACCTGGTGGACTACCTGCACCGTAACAAACACACCTTCCTGCAGCGCTGCTCGGACAAGCGCCGCCCGCCCAGCGCCGAGCTCTACAGCAACGCCCTTCCTGTCGGGCTCCCCCTGCCCAGGTACCGCAGGGGGGCTGGGGCCTGAGTGGGGGGGAGCCCTGAGGAGCACCTGCTCTCCCCTCCTTGTCCAGGACAGGAAACTGAGGCCAGGGCAGGCAGAGCCTCTCCTCGAGCCAGGTTTCACTTGTTTCACCAGCCAGCCTGCAGCCTGGCCCCCTCGGCCACCCCCGAGGTGGGCATGACAATAACAGTGGTGACGATGGTAGCTGCCACCTGCTGATTGTAGGAGGTGTGCCAGGCCCTGCACTGAGCACTCTGCAGATGTGACCCCCTTTGACCTCTCACCAAACACACATCATTGTCTCTCCATCAACGGGGAGCACCCTTCTGTTTCAGGTTGACCCTCACTGTAGCACTCTCCACTCTACTCCTCCCTTGCTGCAGCCTTCCCCCTCCTCCACACAGCAGTCTCTCCAGTGCCTCCAGGGTAGCTATCCTCTTTCTTCTTCTTGTCCAAAAATAACACTTCTTTTCTCTTTTGCTGATGGCAAAAGCAATACTTGTCTATTTCAGAGGAAAGAGTCAGTTAAGAATAGCATTAAAAGACATTAAAATTCATCCATGTTCTCGTCAACATTTTGATTGGTTTCCTTCCAGTCTTTTTTCTCCTCCTAGAGACACATGTGTATTTCGTCCCACAGCTCTCTGGAGAGCTGATGCTGCAGGCAGAGGCATTAAGGTGATTCACTGCCCACTTGCAGGGCCTCATGGCTGGGCAGTGTCCTTCCTGTGACCCTTGTCTTTGGATATTGGAATCGCCCTGGGCATGAGTTCTCTGAGGACACAACCTAGGTCTTAATGTCATCTTGGCAGCCCCAGTGCCCAGCTCAGGATGGGTCTGAGGTTGGCTGGAAGGGCTCACTACATGGTCGTTCGTATTATGACAGATTGTGAGTGGAGGATGCTTGAGTGAGGGAGAGAAGAAATGCGTAAGTGACAGGTCCTTTCTGGCCCCAGTGGTGAGCAGAGGGGCAGGGGGGGATGAGCGGGGAGAGCCTGTGCTACTGCCTCTGTGATGCTCCTCTGCCCCCAGCCACGTGTCACTGCCTGGGGAGAGCGATGGTGGCTACATGGACATGAGCAAGGACGAGTCGGTGGACTATGTGCCCATGCTGGACATGAAAGGAGATGTCAAATACGCAGACATCGAGTCCTCCAACTACCTGGCTCCTTATGATAACTACGTCCCCTCTGGTGGGTGCACACAGGGTCCTCACACCTGTGTTGTCATGCATTCTTTCCAAACCCTTTCCTCCACCCAGTCTGGCAACAACCCTGCCAGGAAGGTGGCCTTGTGCCCATTTCATAGATGCAGAAACTGAGGCCTGCCACCTACCCAAAGCTCCTGTGTGGTGGAACCCCAATATCAGCCCCTGTTTCTGGGTCAAGAAATGTGCACACAGCCTTCAGGGAGGAGAGGAGCTTGGGTTGGAGGGGATGCCTGACCTGCTGGGGCCTCAGGAAAGAGTGGTCTGCTCAGAGCAGGCCCCAGGCTGACTAGTGCCCAGAGGAGCAGGCAGGCCAGGCTGAGCAAAAGTGGCCCAGGGCTAATGCCAGAAGTTTTTTCTGGAAGTCGGAGAATTTAAGAGATATTTGGAAATTATTTTCCTTTTGGGGAAAACTTAGAGGATCAGGAGTCTCCTCTCTGGGCCATCCAGCCCCTACACGCCAGAGGCCAGGGTTCTGTGGCCCTGGGGGGACTCAAGATGTCCTTCTGCTCTTCCCTAGCTCCTGAGAGGACTTGCCGGGTGACTTTGATCAACGAGTCCCCAGTGCTTAGCTACACGGATCTTGTGGGCTTCAGCTACCAGGTGGCCAATGGCATGGAGTTCCTGGCCTCCAAGAATGTATGTGTAGTCACAGTGAGCAGAGTGGGGTCTTGGGGAGGGGGGGGTCCCCCGACCAGCCAGGGTCCTCCAAGTATGTGACCCGTACAGCGGCCCTCTGGTGGCTGAGGATGGCCAATGCCCTCACACCTGGTGGCCCCTCACACCTGACCAACCATGAATTTTTCACAAAGCCCTTGACCCGGAGAGCCTTTCCCACAATCGCCCCACAGTCAGAGCTCTGTCCCCTCTGTCCCCAGTGCGTCCACCGAGACCTGGCAGCCAGGAACGTGCTTATCTGTGAGGGCAAGCTGGTCAAGATCTGTGACTTCGGCCTAGCTCGTGACATCATGCGGGACTCAAACTACATCTCTAAGGGCAGCGTGAGTGCCTTCACCGTCATCATGGTTCACGTGGCTTTGGCTCATGGGAAGTCAGGCCAGAGTCCTCGTGGGCTCTGCCTGCCTGGCCCTGTGTGTAGGGACAGGAAGAGGAGCCACCAGCTGGGCATGGGGAGGGGTGGGGGTGAGACACCCAGGCCTGTGGGGTGGGCCAAGGGCTCAGATTTGCTGGGCATGGCAGGGGCCAAGTGGCCAGCTCTAAAGGTTCTGGGGGAGGATGGATAGGGAGCAGGCCAAATGTGCTTCTCAGCAGTGATGGCGGGCAGAGGCAGAAGCCCACATGAGTGAGTGGCAGGTGGTACTTGGATAAAAGGTGACCATCCTGCCTCACACTCATGTCCCCACTTTCCACACATGGACAGAACTGGAGGGACACTAGGCTCCAGAGATATAAGGTAGCTAGGATGAGAGCTGGGTGACACCTGTGCACGACCCTGCCTCCCCTCAGCAGGGGTCAGGAAAGGGATCCTGCTCCCCAAGTAGTCTCAGACCCTGGGGCTCTTCCTCACAGATAGGGGTTGCTGTGTCCCCAGCTTGTGAGAAGAGAAACTCAGCCTCCTGATCCTCTGACTAACCAGCATTGGGATGGGTGTGGGAACTGTGTATCGGCAGTGATGGGCCCTGGGGGACCAGGAAGTGAGAAATAGCTGGGGTGGGGACTGCTGGGCCTCCTCCTGCCTCCCAGGTGCAAAGTGGGGCTCGGCCCCTCCTTGCGCTCAGCAGTCTCCCCCCTCCCACAGACCTTCCTGCCTCTGAAGTGGATGGCCCCTGAGAGCATCTTCAACAGCCTCTACACCACACTGAGCGACGTGTGGTCCTTCGGCATCCTGCTCTGGGAGATCTTCACCCTGGGTATGCTTCCTTCGTTCTCCAGGGCTCACCCACACATGGCATAGCGTCCACCCTGAGCGCCCACACCTGCATTCTAGGGGGGCGGTGGGACAGGGCTCAGAAGCTCTGCTCTTTTCTTGTTCCTGTGTGACCTCGGCAAGTGTCTTGCCGTCTGGATCCCCTTACCTCTGCATCTCAGTATAGATGGTCTTGGACAGTGATGTCAAGAAGCCTGGCTCTGGTGTTCTCTGGTTCTGATTCCGGGGAGGGATTCAGTCTGTGTCCAGAGCCTATGAGGGAGTCCACATTTCCCAGTGCCAAAGCCATGATACCCACACCGATCGATGGGCTGGTATGCCTCTCCCTGTCCTGTAGGAGAGGATTCCTGCCACTTTCCCAGCACCCCTGAGCCTGTGTCTCTTTCTCTGCTCCCTAACAGGTGGCACCCCGTACCCAGAGCTGCCCATGAACGAGCAGTTCTACAATGCCATCAAGCGGGGCTACCGCATGGCCCAGCCTGCCCACGCCTCTGACGAGATGTGAGTGGAGCCTCTGGGAAGATATTTTGGGGTGCAGACAATACATATCCAACTTTACCAGCTTAAGACAAAAATAGATTAGTTCAGAGATGTAGAAAAATTAGGTATAGCTGGATCCAGTTGTTCACAGACATCATCCACAGTCTCTTGTTCTATCCTGGGGCTCTGTTCTCCTTCCTGTTGGCCTTACTTTCAGGCTGGCACCATCCAAATAGCTTCAGCCTGGCTGCTTTCACCATAGTTGCAGCAAAAGACCCAGAGGTGGCTGTCAAGGGCTCTGCTGGGGTCACAGGCCCATCCAGAACCAGCCACTGAGCTGAGGGGATGAACCCCTACTGGCCAGACCCGGTCATATGCTCACCAAGGTGCGATCAACCCCATGGAAGCACTGAACTGAAGGTGAAGGAAGGACTTCTCAAGGGAACATTCCAGAGCAGTAAAGGGGGGACCCCTCCTCTCCTACCTCTTTTTATTTATTATTCACTTTGTCCTGGGAGGCAACAGGCCCTGAACCTGAGGCCCTGACCTCTCTGCCCCTTTCCCCAGCTACGAGATCATGCAGAAGTGCTGGGAAGAGAAGTTTGAGATCCGGCCCCCCTTCTCCCAGCTGGTGCTGCTTCTTGAGAGACTGCTGGGTGAGGGCTACAAAAAGGTACGCTGAGGCAGGGTGGGGGTGGGGGCCGGAGAGCACCAGTCCAGAAATAGACACAGGGTACAAGGCTCACTGTGACACACTGCTGTTTGGGGACAATCCTTTCCCCTCTCTGAGCCTGTTTCCCTCTTGGTGCCAATAAGGGATGTGAGTGTAGTTTATTTTAGCAGCACAGAATTTCTTAAAGTGAAATCCTACTTGGAAGCTGATTAATTTAAACTGGAGGCAGGGAGCCTATAGCCCCCCACCTCATCCTGCATCCTTCCACTTGCCTTTGCAACCAGACCAAAACTGGGCCTCCGTCCCAAGTCTGAACAACCCCAGGCGCAATGACCACTAAGGACCTGACCGCTTAGACCCTGTGGCAGGCTCGTACAAGGCAGATATTGCCAGCAGGACCTTAAAACCCTCCCTTGCCCCACTGCAAAGCTAGTGCGAGGGGGATGCATGTATCCTTTGTGCAGACACAGCCTTTTCCCTCAATCCATTCCTCAGTCCGCTCCCAACCCCATCTGGTTATCGCTCCAGGACCAGTAGTGAGGGAAACAGGCCTCAGCGAAGGAGGCCGTGGCAGGCAGAGAGCCCACGCCTGTCTCCCCTGAAGCAGGGGGAGTTAGGGTCATGGGTGCCGGTCTGAGTACTAACCCCTCCCCAGGTGACCCTCAGCTCACCTTGTCTGTTGAGAGGCCAGAGAGGAGGGTAACTTAGTGGCTTTGGGCAATTCTCCTTCCTCTCTGAGCACCAGGGACCTTATTTACATAATGCTGGAGGGGCTGGCTCAGAATCTGCCTGTTAGGTGATCTCTAAAGTCATTTCTGGTCTGACCCTCCCTTGTCTCGGATTCTTCCTGCCCCCTGAGCAGAAGTATCAGCAGGTGGATGAGGAATTTCTGAGGAGCGACCACCCAGCCATCCTTCGGTCCCAAGCCCGCTTGCCTGGCTTCAGTGGCCTCCGATCTCCTCTGGACTCCAGCTCCGTTCTCTACACTGCCGTGCAGCCCAACGAGGGGGACAATGACTACATCATCCCCCTGCCTGACCCCAAACCCGAGGTTGCTGATGAGGGCCCACTGGAAGGTTCCCCCAGCCTTGCCAGGTAGCTATTCCTACCTGCAGCCCAAAGCAGTGGTGTACATAGTGTGTGTGTGCACACGTGCGTGTGTGTCTTTGTGTGTGTGTGTGTGTATCAGTCTGTATCTTCATGCCTTCAGACCTGGCTTAGAAGTGAGTTACCTCAGGTGAGTACTTATTCCTGCCAATGAGTAGAAAAAAAGAATGGAACTCATTTGACCTTTGATGACCTCAGGTGGAAATGGCAGGCTGGTAAGAGAAAGAATGGCATGGGATGTATTTGCAAAATATCTGTTTCCTTTAAAGGAGCTCCCACAGGCCATCTACTTTGTCCCCTCTCTCGGCTGTGACTTAGCCCTAAGGAGGGAAAAGGAAAAATCTAATTTGCATCCCCAGCACCACATGTATTACTCTGTGATTTGGCCTTCAGCACCATGCCCTGAGGACCCCAGGGAGCAGGGAACAGGGAGGCAGAGGTGTCTGCAGAAGTTCAGGCCAAAATTCAGACTGGGGAGAAGATTCATGCTTTTCTTTTGCCTTGGGATGTGAAGATCAGCATGAGGGGAGGGTTTTGGAGGAAGGCCAGCTATCGCCTGGACTAGATGTTCCGCATGAGGCCAGACCCACACCCAAAACAAGATCCACCCTGTGGTGAAATGGCTGGGGCTGCAAACTGGATCCCAGCTGTATCTCTGCCACTTGCTGCAGTGAGACCCGGCCAGGTACCTTTGCTGTGAGCCCATCTCTCTACATGCACTAGGGGCACACACAGGACTTAGAAGGCCCTCACCACCCTGTTTGAGAAGCTAATATTCCAAGGCTTCAAGCAGCCAGTGTACAGACGAGTTCAGCTGAGTTCAGATAGCTTGGGGTGTGAATGCTGGGGCTGCTCTGAGCCTTCAGACCAGCTGCTTCTCCTCTCTGAACCTCAGTTGCCTCGTCTGCAAGATGAAAACAGTAGGAGTATTTCAATTTGGAGGTTGTTATGGGGATTGAATGAGGTCATTATGCATTCAGACATGTGGGAGATGGAGACTGATGAGTAAGCAATGAACTTTGGAGTCAACTAGGTCTGCTCTAAGTCCCCACTCCTATACTTAGCCACTGTGTGATTCAGGGCAATGACATAACCTCTCTGAGCTGCACTTTCCTCACGACGCCTGCCTCGTGTAATCTCTACAAGGATTTTAGTGAGCTAAAGTGTGTAAGGTGCATGCAGCCAGCTCAGGTAGATAGAAGGCTCTATGTTAATGCTGTTCTTTCACTGAGGTTCCCTCCAGCCTCTCACTCACTCCCCCTCCCCGCCTCTAGCTCCACCCTGAATGAAGTCAACACCTCCTCTACCATCTCCTGTGATAGCCCGCTGGAACCCCAAGAGGAGCCAGAGCGAGAGCCGCAGCCTGCCTCCCAGGTGGAGCCAGAGCCCGAGCGGCCGCCGGATTCCAGCTGCCTGGGGCCTCGGGCCGAGGCGGAGGACAGCTTCCTGTAGGGGCTGGCCCCCACCCCGGCCTGCCCTACTCGAAGCTCCCCTCTACCTCCCAGCACCCTGCACCGCCTGGCCGGGCCCGGCCTCCCGTCAGCCAGGCTGCTCCCGTCGGCTGTCCCTTTCTGGAAAGCTTCTGCCCCGGCACATCATCCCCAAGCCCTGGAGCTGGCTTAAGAGGCAAGAGAACTGGAGGAGCCATGACCAGTCCTCTGCCTCTTGGAGCGCCGTGTGACTCTGAGCCAGCACTCTCCCAGGGGACTCAGTTTCCCCATCTGGAAGATGGGAACGGTGGCTTGGCAGCCCACAGTCTGGGATTCTCACCCTGCCTGACAGGTGTGGAGGATGGAACCCTCAAGTTTCGTGAAGTGGTGGATTAACTCTTTTCTGTTCAGCCAGCTGCCCCTCAAGGAGCTGCAGCTCTCTCCTTGCACTTTTTTCTCCAAGAGTTGGGGAAGGGACCCCAGCGTCTCTGGCTCCTGGCCGAGCTAGGGCCTGGCCTTGGACAGTGTTGCCTCATCCAGGAGACACCTGCCCTCAGTGCCAGTCTTTGCTTTCCCAGGCCCAGGCTGGTCTGGGGCCTTCTGTGCCTAATTAATGCTGGGGGCTGAGCCAAGTACAGGAGGCCCTGGCCTGTAGCCCCAGGCCCAGGCACTTAGGGTGCACCTCTCCATAACATGCCTTGTCCATGTCTTCCTGGCCCCATGGGTCCAGGGATCTTCTTCCTCATCACTGCCAGTCTTACTCCACTCACCAGAGTCTCCAGGGCCAGATGAGCCCCACATCTCTGATGAGTGTGTTGACATGCCTGCAACAGGTGCCTGCATGTGTGGACCAGTATGGCATTGGACCTGCTACGAGACCTTGGAGGATTCCTTCACCTTCTCTGGGGCTGTTTTCCCTGTTGAAAAATGAGCGTTTGGACTCACTGACTTCTGGTACCCTGCCAGCACTAACATTCTAGAGTATTCCAGGGGTTGTACACTTGCCCAGATGAAGCAAAGATAAACACTCCAAACCTCTATCCTGGGATCAGCTGGGGCCTGGGGAGGCCCTGATCACACATCACACACATCCGGGCATTCAGGAACTGGGCCCCTTCCCCAGGGCCCTGGCAGGTCCCCAAAGGCCCAGGCCTTGGCTCTGAGTGATAGCCAGTGTCCTGGAAAGCCCCCAGAAGCTGCCCCAGGAATGGAGGGAGACCATGGGATCCCTTTCACCACCCACATGACCTCTGGCTGGAGCTATCCTGGGCAAAGGAGGCAGGCAGCAAATCGGGGCACCTAGCGCATCCCACCACTCCAGCACCTTTTGTCCAGGGCTGTGCTGCAGACCTGACGGACAGTGAGAGGACAAGACGCCTTGAAGGGGGGACCTGAGGAGGGGATGCAAGAGGTGGGTACTTTGCAGGTTGCCTTCCCACCTTCCAGCTGCCCCACCCTGAGGAAGGAACCATGGGAGATGGCTTTGTCCGCCCAGGGGTGCTCACCTCATGCCTCTGCCAGCTCAGTGGGCAGTGGAGGGGCCTGGAGAGTGAGGGCTGTGGCCAGGACCATTGGCAGGGGAAGGGCTGGATGGGGTGGGGGTGGGTGGGTGAGGGAAGGTCAGCGACTCTGGGAACCAGCCTCCTGTGTTGGTTGGCACATCCCTGCCCTGGGACCCCCAAAGCCTGGTCAAGGAGAGGGCATGGGTTCTCACTACGGTACCAAAGATGTAATCACCTAGGTTTACAAGTATTTTTAGGACTCACATTAACACACATTTATATGACAAAAGTGCTATTTTGTACGCCATCAAATT
Organism: Cervus elaphus; assembly: GCF_910594005.1. Classification (NCBI taxonomy): domain Eukaryota; kingdom Metazoa; phylum Chordata; class Mammalia; order Artiodactyla; family Cervidae; genus Cervus; species Cervus elaphus. Next base: position 62,554,935 of record NC_057823.1, on the reverse strand, counting down.
TTCCTCTCTGTGTACTTTTTTAAGAGAAAGATTTTAATATTAAACCTGGTGCTTCTCACTCACAGACTTCGTGGTGTCCCACAGGTGTGGGTCCCTGGGCCCAGGAGGTGGCAGGAGTGGGGTGGGACAGCCGGGCTCACCCAGCCATAGGATCCCCACATGGTCCCTCAGCTCAAGTCCACTTCCATCTGTGAGACAGGGTTTTTCACACTTCCCCCCGCCCTTCCCTGGTAGCTGGGGGACCTGGACCTCAGGCTTTGGTTTTCCAAGTTGTGAAAGGAGAAGGCTCTTCCGGCTCTGTAGTGCTTGGTTCTGGGTGGGGGCCCTGAGCCCCACTGCCACCCCCACCCTGCCCCACCATGTGCTTTGGCTTTGGCCATTAAGCCAGCCCCGCTCCCTGCAACCTGTGGCCCAGATCCAAGCTGGTGTGGCTCATAAGAGGCCTTCGCTACAGCCCAGATCCCAGGCCCTGGTGACTGGTGGTCAGGTCTCAGGTACGGGCAGGGAGACAGACAGTGCGCCCGAGGGAGCAGAGCGGAGGAAGGAGAGAGAAGAAGAAACAAGGAAGATGTGGGTGAGTGTGGCCACAGCACGGCCAAGACAGGGAAGCTGGGGCCCAGCTGTGGCTCTGAGCACAGAGTCTGCCAGGCTGGGAGAGGGGTGCAGACTCACCCCTCATGGCTGTGGCAGCTTAGTGGTGTGGGGCTGGGATGAACCAGGCATCTTGGTGTCCACTGGCCAGCTCAGTACTGGTTGTAGGCTTCACTTGCCAGCCCAGGTCTGGGAGACCCAACAGCAGAATGGGGCCAGGGCAATAGAGCTGCTGGGGCAGAGGGCAGAGTACACAGGCCCTGGCCCTCCTGCCTGGCCCCTTTGGGACGGGTCACCTGAGGGGACACCAGGGTTCTGCCTGAGACCTGTCTCACCTCACTGTGCGACCTCGGCCATTACTTGCTCTCTCTGAGCTGGGGATGGGGCATCTCAGTTTGCTTCTGGGGACTAGCACCTCCTTTCGGAACCACAGGCCTCCCTGGACTGCCTCCAGAAGTCTGGGGCCGTGGCTGCCAGTGGGCAGAGGAACAGAGACCTGGGGCAGCTCTGACTCACAGGCCCAGCCGCCAACTCAGGGGCAGCTGAGCCACCCCCAGGGAAACCCCCCTGCCCCACCTTCCCTGTTTCAGGGCCTGGCCACACAGAGCCCACCCTCCTGGGGGTCCTGGCCTCGGAGCCCATGACCCCATCTCCCCTGGCTGTGTTAGGAGATGAATAAGCCACACCCGGATCTGCCCTGTAAAGAGAATAAACAGCCACATTCCAGATGGGGATTATCCTTGCCTCTGGGAAAGCCTCCATCTGGAGGTCAGGGGACCTCGGTTCCCTTCCGCTCAGGCCTGCTCCTTGTGGGGTCTTGGGTGGGTTAGACCGGTGGTAGGTGGAGCTAAGGCACCACAGAGAGAGGGGGGAGGACTCTGCTGGTGCCGCTTACCAAAGAGTTCCTCTGTGCCAGGGCTGCCCTGATGCTGCACACATCTTCCCATTTGCCTTCACATCCACCCTGTGAACCTAGGGCTGCTCCTGTCCCCATATTACAAGGGGGATACCAGTTCAGGAGAAGTTGAGGTGACTTGCCTAAGGTTGTCAGGTTGGTACAGCAGGGAGGTGATGGGCACCTGGGCCTGGCTGAACCCTGGGTCAGCTCTCAAGGGGGTGAAGGGAAGCCTGGGTCCCAGCTCCTGTTTCCTGACTCCAGACCTCTAGGGCTGTGCGTCCCCAAGAGAAAGTGCTGGGGGGAAGGAAGGAGCTAAGAGACTCTGAGGGCTAGGTGGATGTAATAAACAAGCATCTGGTGGGCTGGGAGCCCACACATCCCTGTGCAGAGGGGATGTGGGAGCTGGAGGATGGGGAAACCGTAGGTCCTGTGGCTCTCCCATCCCCACCACTCAGACGGGCCCATGGGAACTGGTGAGCTGGAATTTTCCTCCCAGACGATGAGCCACTTGACTACACAATTCTTCCGCCACCCTATTCACAGCCAGGGTCCTTGTTCCTGGAAAAAGAGAGAAAGACTGAAAGCTTTTGCTTCCAGGGCCCTAACCCTCAGCTGATGAGGGGCCCCACAGCCCCCATTAATGTGCCTTCTTTGAATTAGAGCCCTGTCTCCACAAGGTCTCTTCTATTTCAGTTTCTCATTCAGCTTCATAAACATTTAAAATTACTTTTATAGAAGCAGTTATATAATATATGCCTGCATTAAAAAGTACCCATTAGCAGATGTATAACACAAAAAGAGACCCAGGAGACCCTGGCTCTGTCTCGGTCACTCATCATTTAGAGCGGGTTCTGCTCTGTAAGCCAATGTGATGTTCACAATAAAGCTAGGCAACAAGCCAAGGGAAGACCCAGATGAGAAAGCTAAGGCTCAGAGCCATGAAGTGCTGGTCTAAGCTCACATTGGGAGGCTCATTCCTGCCAGTCTGGTTCGTTGCTACTGCCTTCCTCAGGGAGATTTGGAGTTCAGTTTCTGGATCCAGAGGGGATAGCAGTCTGAGAAGCTATTGAATCAGGTTGCCAGCCACCCACTCAGGGTGAGGGTCTTGGAATTCCCTGAGTAGGCTCCTCCTTGGAGGGAGCTTCTGGGGCTTCTTCTGGGCTGTGATCAGTTCCCACAGCTCAGAATACCATTAGCCATGACTGCTTCGGAGCCTGATGAAGGGGCCTCGGCCTGGGGCAGGGGGCTGGGCCTTCTCAGGATCCAGCAGGGACTCGGGGACATCATAGAAACCAGACTATCTCCTTGTGGTCCCCTCCAACTGGCTCAGCCCCTGCCCTTCTCTCTGGACACCTATGGCCTGTGTGTCGGCTCTTTCCAATGGCTTCTTTCCACCTGACAGGATTGGGGCAGTTCCAGTCTCTTTCTGGTTTAGGGTTTTGTGGGTAATCACTGCAAGGAACTAGAAAGTCACAAACACGGGGAAGTAACAAAGCTTCTGGAAAATCACAGAATTCTCAAGTATGGTTGTTCCCCTTCTGAAGGGACAAGATGGCAACTTCCATGTCTGAAAATTTTTCTTCTCTGTTACCGATCTTCTTGAAGCATACTATGATCTTGTCTCTATTTGCTCAGATACCTTTGATGGCTCCCCATGGCCCAACAAAGTCCAGATATCCTTATGTGGTCATGAAGGTCCCTCCTGACCTGGCTTCAGCGTCTTTCGCCTCTCCCGTGTCTGTGCTCCAAGGCCTGTCTACTCCTGTGTGGACCACAAGCTGTCCAACCTTCCAACAGTGCACAAGGGCTCCCTTCTCTCCACATCCCACCAACACTTGCTATTGCTTGTCTTTCTGATAGTAGCCATTCTAACAGCTGAGAGGTGATTTCTCATTGTGGTTTTGATTTGATTTCCCTGATGATTAGTGATGTTGTGCATCTTTTCATGGGTCTGTTGGTAATTTGCAAAAATATCCATTCATCTGTCTTTTAATTGCATTATTTTGCTGTTGAGTTGAATGAGTTCCTTATATTTTGATATTAACTCCTTAGCAGATGCATATAATTTGCAGATTTTCTCCCACTTAATAGGTTGCCTATTCATCATGTTGGCTGTTTCTTGTGCTGTGCAGAAGCCCTGCCCCTGCACCTCTCTGGGTGCTGCCCTTACCACCTGGGACACTCAGCCCTCTATGACTGAAAGGAAAATTCTTGCTCTAACTTCCAGCCCAGCTCAAAGCTGCCTCCTCCAAGAAGCCTTCCTAAAACCCAGCCAGAAGTGGTTTCTTTGCCCCGTCCTTTGCTTGTGCCTCTGATGGGCCCTCATCAGTCCACTAATGTCCTATGTGCTCTCTCACCTCCAGGCCTTTATCATGCCATCTCTCCTTCCTGGGAAATTCCCACTCCTCTCTGCATCTCTCCCCAGCTCCTTCTCAGTTCAGGCAGACTCTTGTCTCTCCTGAAGTGCTCCCAGGCTGTCTTGCAATGCCACTGCTGTCCTGATTGGTCTTCACCAGCTGGCCGTGAACTCCAAAGAGGAGCTATGCCTGCCATGTTCAGCACTATTCCTAGGGCCAAGCAGAGAGTCGGTGCTTGATAAATATTTGTTGGATGCACTTCACCTGCCATTATTGTCTCACTGAATCTGAGTTAGTAACCCTTCCCCTGTTTTACAGACAAAAAAAAAAAAAAAACCTTAGAGGCCAGGACCTGGCTGTGGTCACACAGCTATGAATGGAGAATGTGATTCCCAGTCTGTCTGGCTCCAAAAACCAGGCCAGTCCCCCTCTACCCTTGACCTTTCTAAGAGCCCCAGCCATTGCTGAAGCAGGTAGTTAAACACATGGGCCCTGGGGCTGAGTTCCTCAGTTCAAATCCACCTCTGCCATGTGTCAGCCGTGTGACCCTGAGCAGAACATTTAACATCTCTGAGCCTGTTTTTCCTTATCCGTACCTATCCTCTAAAGCTATCCCCTTAGATGGTTATGAGAATCAGATGAGATGACTTGTACAGAGAGTTTAGTCTGAAGATTCTCACAAAGGAAGTGTCTAATGAAAAGGGGACTCAAGACAGCCCCTCTTTGTGTAATTGTTTTACTGCAATTGTCAGTGGCACCCCTTTTGGTCTCAAAGGTTCACATTTGGACGACAAATCGAGCAAGAAAGATTGATGTCAGTGTTATCACTGCAGTATAGTACCACTGCTAAGGACAGGGAGGGACCTGCAGGTAGCAAACAGCCCTGAGTCTCTCCTTCCTGGGCCCAGAACAGGGCATGGCTGGTTTCTGAGAGTGGAGGACTCCTTTCACTCTCTTTTCGTTTGTTTACGGGCTTCCCTGATAGCTTCCTCAGCTGGTAAAGAATCTGCTTGCAATTTGGGAGACCTGTGTTCGATCCCTAGGTTGGGAAGATCCCCTGGAGAAGGGAAAGGCTACCCACTCCAGTATTCTGGCCCGGAGAATTCCATGGACTGTTATAGTCCATGGGGTCACGAAGAGTCAAACATGACTTAGTGACTTTCACTTCACTGCCTGCAATGCAGGAAACCCCGGTTCAATTCCTGGGTTGGGAAGATCCCCTGGAGAAGGGAAAGGCTACACACTCCAGTATTCTGGCCTAGAGAATTCCATGGGCTGTATAGGCCCAGACTGCTGGTTTCTGAGAGTGGAGGACTCCTTTCACTCTCTATTCGTTTGTTTATATGTTTACTCACTTATTTGTGCATCCAGCACTGACTGAGCTGCCACCACCTGCCAGGCATGGGCCAAGAACAGAGGGTGTGGGGAAACCAGCAGAGGTGCAGGGCCGGCTGGGAAGCTGTGCTGGGGGTGGAGGGGGTCAGTCAGCAGGGCGTTACATCAATAACGTTCCCCACTGAGAACAGCCCTTCACTGAGAAGCGCTGTGACCTCAGCGGGCCAGTGTACGGCAGACACTGGAGGAGGGGTGAGTACAGACCAGACAGAAGAAGGACCACATCGAGCAGTAAGAGAGCAGGGTGAGTTCAGGAGCTGGGAACTGGGGCTTCAGTCCTGCAGGGAGAGCAGGTGGGAAGAGCAGAGGAGCTAAGGCCAGGTGTGGGTAGGTAGCAAAGGCCATTGCTAGAGCATGGACCTGACCTACACCTCTGGGCTGGAATAGCAGATGGGAACAAATACCCTTGGTAGCCTAAGGCAGACACTAGAACTCTTTCTATCCTCAGTCCTGATGGGAGTCAAGTGTCCTGATGATAGTCCTTGTGTCCTGGCTTGGGCCCCTCCTCTCCCTGGTGGGGAAACTGCCTGCATGGGCTGGGGCTGGGGTTGAGTGGTCAGGAACATGGGGGCTGAGCTTTCCCTGCCATGGAGTCTAGAGGTGCCAGGACCCCAGAGCCAGGCAGGGAGATGAGGAGAGACACTCAGCATGTGCAGGAGTGTGACAGGCCCACACAGTTGCTTCAGGATTTCCTAACATTTGTGCTGACATGCAAATCCTTTGCAAAGTTCCTCTGCCACAGGAAGCCGGATGTCAGTCTGGAATCCCTGTTCATCACCCTCCTAGCAGCATCACCGCAGCTTCCCCAGCCAGGGGTCACCCCTACATCACCCCCACTGTGCCCTACAGTGAGCCCAGGGCACTTGCACCCACATTCATGGGTGGTCAGCACCCTCACAGTCGAGAAAGACCCAGGGTCACATTGTGCTTTGTGGGGGTCATTAGCAAAGTCTCTGCAGCTAGCTCGGTCACTGCTGGCTCTGAGACCTGGGGCAAGTGCCAGTCTTTCTGAGCTTTGCCCTCCTCATCTGCAAAATAGGGATAATTAATAGAACCCGCCTCCTGGTTGAGAGGATTAATTGAGATAAATATGCAAAAAGCCCGGCTTGATACCTGGCATGTAAACAACACGTGAACAATGTTAGGCCTCCAAATGCCACATTTCTAGGAGGGCAGAGTGCCTTCCTACTCATAGAGCTTTGGAATACAACATTCATTCACAGATTCATATATCCCTCAAACATCTAAAGTCAGTGGATCAGAATGTTCAGGTATACCACAGGCTCAGGAGGCAGAAATACCCTAACCAGCTGTGTGATCTCAAGAAAGTGACTTAACTACTCTGAGTCTTGGGGTAAAAGCCACATCTACCTGTAAGTGTGGCCTGTAAGTGAGGCAAGAACTGAGATGGGGTGAGCCCAGAAGGCTTGGGATGCATAGGAAGGACAGGGAGGTCCCTTCGAGATAGTCCAAGCTGTTGGATTTTCCAGGTGGACAGAAGTAATAGGAAGCAGCTGAGCAGCTTCCTCTGATCTCTGGGGCAGGGACGCTCTCTGCTGAGGCCACCCCTCAGGTCCACTGTTGACTTTCACTACCCACCCGGGCTAGACCCATCTCTTCTCCACCTCTCCACCCTCCACCAGGAACAGGTCTCTGCCAGCCCCAGTCAGGGACTCTGAAAATCCCATGGAAGCTGAGCACCCTACCCCAAGACCAGAGACAAACTTCTACATCTTAAGATTCTCAGGTTTCCACAATGCCATTCGTGAGCTTTCAAGGGCAGTGGCCTCAGACATTAGTAAGCATCAGAATTCCCTAGAGAGTCTGTCTCCTGTGCAGGTTCCTCTCACTTCTAATTCTGCAGGCTTGGGATGGCCCTGGAATCTGCTTTTTAACAGGCTCCCTTGTGATTCTGAGGCTGGGGTTCTTGGACTGTAGTTGGAGGTACTCTGTCTGCCGGCTCCCAGGAAGAACCGTGGCCTTTAGGATAAAGCCTAAGCTCCTGGCCATGTGGTCAGTGACTCTTTGCACTTGGATGTCACCCCTTCCTACCTCTACCTCTGTACCCTTCCTCTGGCCTGCCTCTACCTCTGCACCCTTCCTCTGGGGAACTCTGACTTTTCGTCCCCTTCGTCCTCATGCCAGTGAGTCTCCTGAATTTCTTTTCTGCCTGAATGACTCCTCTGAGGACCACCTCCAAAGCCACTGCTCATGAAGCCCTCAAAGACTCTCCATCCTGTGCCCTCATGAAATCTGACTGTGCTCCTGTCACTGTACAAAGGGGCTCCCTCCAACTGGGTGGAACGTGAAAAAATTAATGTCACATTGGTGACCCTGCATATTGTTGAAGATCTGATGAGGGTGAGGCTGACCGGATGTGCTGGGAGACCAGGTCCCAGGAGGACCTCTAAGGGACCAAAGTGTTTGACTTGGAGACATGGTGCGTCCAGGGACTCAGGAGAGGTCCCACATTCCTGGAGGCCTGTCAGGGGACAGGGAACAGAGGTACCTGGGGATCCTGAGTGCAGAGCCAGAAGCAACAGGGGGTGCCCCAAGGAGACAGTTCTGTTTCCCGATAGGAAGCACATGCTGCAGCTTTCTAACTACTAGATGCACACAGGTGACCTGCCAGGAATGCTATGAGTGTATGGGGAGTGGTTTGAGTGGATTAACTTGATAGCAGGGAAACCCAAGTCTGGGCCTGAGACTCTGAGAATCCCAATTCCCGCTCCAACTCTTTCCTAAAGTCCGTGTATCCTGAGATAAGTCACTTACCCTCTCTGACCCTTCTTTTTCTTATCTGGTGGAGATACTATGCAACACACTGAGTCCCTGTGGCCCAGGCGTGTATGAGAAAATGGAAATGAAAGTGCCCTGTAGACAATTAGTGGCTCAGCCTTCCTCAGCAAGGTACAAAACCCAGAAACCAGAAATGAAAACACCAGCAAATTTGACAACATACAAAGCTTCTGTTGTAAACTTCTGTGTAAATAGAGAGCAAAATAGAAAGCTGAAAGAGATGTGGTGGACTGGTAGAGAATCTTTTCAACATATCTGATAATAGGGTTAATAGACATAATACAGAATATAAATAGTGGCAACAAATCAATAAATGATAAGAAACAGGAAATGGATCAAGGATATATGCAGAAGAAATCCCAAAAGCCAAAATACATGTCAAAAAAGTTCATTTCACAATCAACCATGGAAATGCATATTAAAATCTCAATGAAATAACATTTTATTTTTCCGTTCATGTTGGGAACATTTTTAAAGATCAGTAATAGCCAACGTCAGCAAGAATGTAATGAAGCTGGGTTTCCCCACACACTTTTGGTGGGAATGCACATTTATACAGCCTTTCTTGGAGGGCAAGTGAACAGTAACTGCACATTTAACTTTACCTACTTTCAGACCCAACAATCCTTCCTCTAGGAATGGATTCCACTAAAGTGATGTCACACACGCACAGTGATTCACATGCTCAGATGATCACTGCGATGGAGAAAAATCAAGTAACTAAAGTGTCCATTCAGTAGAGGAATGGTAAAAAATTATGGGGTATTCACATCATCAATACAAGAAAGCAATTTAAAAACCAAGGAGGTAGCTGTCTACGTACCCTGCATATAAGTTAAATAATCAGGGTGACAATATACAGCCTTGACGTACTCCTTTCCCAATTTGGAACCAGTCTGTTGTTCCATGTCCAATTCTAACTGTTGCTTCTTGACCTGCATACAGATTTCTCAGGAAGCAGGTCAGGTGGTCTGGTATTCCCATCTCTTGAAGAATTTTCCATAATTTGTTGTGATCCACACAGTCACAGGCGTTGGCATAGTCAATAAAGCAGAAATAGATGTTTTTCTGGAATTCTCTTGCTTTTTCGATGATCCAGCAGATGTTGGCAATTTGATCTCTGGTTCCTCTGCCTTTTCTAAAACCAGCTTGAACATCTGGAAGTTGACAGTTCACGTATTGCTAAAGCCTGGCTTGGAGAATTTTGAGCATTACTTCACTAGTGTGTGAGATGAGTGCAATTGTGTGGTAGTTTGAGCATTCTTTAGCATTGCCTTTCTTTGGGATTGGAATGAAAACTGACCTTTTCCAGTCCTGTGGTCACTGCTGAGTTTTCCAAGTTTGCTGGCATATTGAGTGCAGCGCTTTCACAGCATCATCTTTTAGGGTTTGAAATAGCTCAATGGTGATGGAATTCCATCACCTCCACTACTTTTGTTCATAGTGATGCTTCCTAAGGCCCTCTTGACTTCACATTCCAGGCTGTCCAGCTCTAGGTGAGTGATCACACCATTGTGATTATCTGGGTCGTGAAGATCTTTTTTGTACAGTTCTTCTGTGTATTCTTGCCACCTCTTCTTAATATCTTCTGCTTCTGTTAGGTCCCTACCATTTCTGTCCTTTATTGAGCCCATCTTTGCATGACATATTCCCTTGGTATCTCTAGTTTTCTTGAAGAGACTCTCATTTTTCCCATTCTATTGTTTTCCTCTATTTCTTTGCATTGATCACTGAGGAAGGCTTTCTATCTCTCTTTGCTATTCTTTGGAACTCTGCATTCAAATGGGTATATCTTTCCTTTTCTCCTTTGCCTTTAGCTTCTCTTCTTTTCTCAGCTATTTGTAAGGCCTCCTCAGACAGCCATTTTACTTTTTTACATTTCTTTTTGGGGGGATGGTCTTGATCCCCATCTCCTGTACAGTGTCATGAACCTCTATCCATAGCTCATCAGGCACTCTGTCTATCAGATCTAGTCCCTTAAATCTATTTTTCACTTCCACTGTATAAGGGATTTGATTTAGGTCGTACCTGAATGGTCTAGTACTTTTCCCTACTTTCTTCAATTTAAGTCTGAATTTGGCAATAAGGAGTTCATGATCTGAGCCACAGTCTGCTCCCAGTCTTGTGGTCTTGTTTTCGCTGACTGTATAGAGCTTCTCCACCTTTGGCTGCAAAGAATTAATCAATCTGAGTTCGGTGTTGACCATCTGGTGATGTCCATGTGTGGAGTCTTCTCTTGTATTGTTGGAAGAGGGTGTTTGCTATGACCAGTGCGTTCTCTTGGCAAAACTCTATTAGCCTTTGCCCTGCTTCATTCTGTACTCCAAGGCCAAATTTTCCTGTTTCTCCAGGTGTTTCTTGACTTCCTACTTTTGCATTCCAGTTCCCTATAATGAAAAGGACATCTTTTTTGGGTGTTAGTTCTAGAAGGTCTTGCAAGTCTTCATAGAACCGTTCAACTTCAGCTTCTTCGGCATTGCTAGTCAGGGCATAAACTTGGATTACTGTGATATTGAATGGTTTGCCTTGAAAACAACAGAGATCATTCTGTCGTTTTTGAGATGACATCCAAGTACTGCATTTCGGACTCTTTTGTTGACTATGATGGCTACTCCATTTCTTTTAAGGGATTCTTGCCCACAGTAGTAGATACAATGGTCATCTGAATTAAATTGCCTTGATTCATGGACCTAACATTCTAGGTTCCTATGCAATATTGCTCTCTACAGCATCGAACCTTGCTTCCATCATCAGTCACATCCACAAATGAGTGCTGTTTTTGCTTTGGCTCCATCTCTTCAGTCTTTCTGGAGTTATTTCTCCAATGATCTCCAGTAGCATACTGGGCACCTACTGACCTGGGGAGTTCATCTTTCAGTGTCCTATCTTTTTGCCTTTTCATACTCTTCATGGGGTTGTCAAGGCAAGAAAACTGAAGTGGTTTGCCATTCTCTTCTCCAGTAGACCTCATTTTGTCAGAGCTCTCCACCATGTCCAGTCCGTCTTGGGTGGCCCTACATGGCATGGCTCATAGTTTCATTGAGTTAGACAAGGCTGTGGTCCATGTGATCAGATTGGTTACTTTTGTGTGATTGTGGTTTCAGTCTGTCTGCCCTCTGATGCCCTCTCCCAGCGCCTACCGTCTTGCTGTGGTTTCTCTGACCTTGGACGTGGGGTATCTCCTCTCGGCCACTCCAGCACCGCACCGCTCACCGCTCCAGCCTTGTAATTCTTTAAGTGTCTGTAGAATTGCTGGTGATGTCCACTCTTTGATTTTTGACATTTGTAGTTTATGTCTTTTTTTTCTTGGATATCTTATCCATTTTTTTTAAATGAAATAGCTTTTGGCTTTACTGTATTTTCTTTAACATTTTCTGGATTTCATTCATTTCTGTTGTTACCTTCCCTTCCTTATAGTTACTATGAATAAGTGTTCTTTCTCTAGTTTCTTATGTAGAAACTCAAATCATTGATTATTTTTTCATTCCATTAAAACAATTTTCTAATTTCCCATGTGATTTCTTCTTTGACTCAAGGGTTGCTTGTAAGTGTGTTGTTCAATTTCCACATATTTGAATTTTCCAGTTATCTTCCTGTTAACGATTTCAAGTTTAAATTATTAAACCTGCACAAGAATTGTGCAAGTTATTGTGCAATATTTGTATGATTTAGATATTTAAACTTTGTATGCTTTTTACATTTTTAATGGTTTTTCATATAGATAAGGTATGGTACTTCTAGGTGAATGTTCCATGTGTCTGTAAGAATGTGTATTCTGCTGTTAAGCGGAGAATTCTATTAATATCAATTAGGTCAAGTTGGTGTATAGTTTGGGTCAGGTTTGCTGTATTCTTACTGACTTCCTATTAATACTTGTATGGTCTATTAGTGACAGAGAAATACCACCCCAGATTTTCTGTCTCTTCCAGTTCTATCGATTTTGTTTCATGTATTTTGAATATCTGTCCTAAGGTACCTATACCTTCAGAATTATTGTCTGCTTGAATAACTGACTCTTCATTTGTGATATTCTTCAGTATTCCTAGAAATATAACTTGTTCTGATGTCTATTTGTCTGATGTTAATACAGCACTCCAGCTTTTTTTTTTTGACTACTGCTTACATGGAATATCTATTTGCATTCTTTTACTTTTATCCTACCCTTTCTATTTAAAGTGGTTTTCTTTTTTTAAATATTATCGATGTATAGTTGATTAACAGTGTTGTCTTAGTTTCAGGTGTTCAGCAAAGTGATTCAGATATATGTGTGTATGTATGCATATATATATTCTTTTTCAGATCCTTTTCAATATAGGTTATTGTAAGATATTAAATGTAGTTCCCTGTGCTATACAGTAGGTCCTTTTTATTTGAATTTTTTGTATACAGTAGTGGGTTTATGTTAATCCAAAATTCCTAATTTATCCCCCCCTTTCCCCTTTGGTAACCATAAATTTGCTTTCTATGTCTATGAATCTGTTTACTTTTATAATTAAGTTCATTTATATAGCTTTTGTAGATTTTATATATAAGTGATATCATGTGGTATTTGTCTTTCTCTTTCTGACGTCACATAGAATGATAATCCCTAGGGCCATTCATGTTGCTGCCAATGACATTATTTCATTCTTTTTTATGGCTGAGTTACACATATACATATACAGATAGATAGATAGATAGGTGTGTATTCTTAATGAAACCAGCCCTGATCACCATGTTGGAACAGGTGGGTAAAGGAGAGACAAGGAAGCAGGAAACAGGAAAATTCACCCCAGAACATCCCTGTGTCTGGCCTATAGGAAGTTTATACAGCTGGGCACATTTTGATTCTTCCTCACTGAGAATTTTAATCCTCTTTTGCATGAGCCAAACAAGCAGGGTTTTAGCATCAATGGCTTTTAAGTGTGTCTGTGTCCATAAAGGAAAGTTTGTCTTGAGGAGCAAAGATTGTGGTGGTGCTAAGGCCACATGCCATGTGAGGTCTTGGACTGAATGTTTTCTACTTGGAAATTTCCCAGATGCCAGGATGAGCTTGTTTTTGATGTCTGCTGGGGGGTAAAATGTTGTGGTCATCTACCAGGCAGATTAAGCCCCTACATGCTTAGAAAGTGAGGGAGGTCTTGGATATTTCAGCCTGTATCCTCCTGAAATCCCCTCTCAGAGTCAGCCCTGACTGAGTCTCAGACAGCCCCCTCCTCACTTTGGTTTCTTCAAGGGGATACAGCCAGCTCCTTCACCTGCCTCCTCATGGGGGAAGTTTTCCAGGTAGTGAGACAGAGTCTGGCCTCTCCTAGGCTCCCCTGCAATGGGAAGCCTGCCCTCAGCACTCAGGGAAACTCTTAGGAGCCTCTGACCACAATGGCTACAGTCTCAGAACTGCCAGGACGGATTCCTGGGCAGCTGAGCAGCACCCATGACCTGTACGTAAGTGGGCCCAGGTGCTGCCTATAAAGAAGCAAGTATGTTCAGAGCCTCAACTGGCAAGTCCTGGGGCTTCCCTTTCCCTCCCATGAACGCTGGGGTTTCCTAGGTGCAGCCAACTTTGCAGGGTCTCACAGCATCATGATGGGCCCAATCCATAAACGCTGGGGAGAAGCAGCAGGCATTTGGTGAAGATAGTTGTTACAGGCTTTTCTGGGGTTTTGCTGGCCAAGAAGTAAATTATCTTGAGCACCACAGTGGAGGAAACCCAGTCAGCCAACTGCAGAGCCCAGTCTCTCTAAGTGCTTGGTTTTCTTCCGTGGATAAACTCCTGGTTGTTCCGTATCAGCTCAAGCATAGGTAGGTAGGTACAGGACTCTGCTTGGAGCTGAGGTGCTGACACAGCAGGAGGTGGGGTTCTGGGCGGGTGGGGGCGGTTGAGGGGAGGGAGATAAGCCCAGAGTGCAGTCCCAGCTGGCAGTCCAGTTGGAGAGCGGCTGAGGCCGGGCCGGGGCAGCACCAAGCGGCAGTCACGGAGTCCCCAGTGGCTGTGCCAAGTGCTTGGAGTGACTGGCAGAGCAAGGGAGTAGGCAGAAGGGAGGAAACTTTGCAAGTGTGACCCAACTGAATGCTCAGACTGGGAAAAAGAAATGGAGGAAGTGGGAGAAAGGGCAGAGCGAAGGCTGCTGCCTACAAAGGGGATGACTCTTCACCCTCTGCCCCTTACCCTCCCTTTAGGGTACACCCTCCCTTTAGTTATATGATTTTCTTCTTTTGTTAAAGCAGTGCCTGCTTCAGGGCTGGCTGGGGGCTCGGCCCATCCACTTCCTGGGGTGTGTGCCTCTCCCTCTCCCTAGGGTCCCTCCCCCCCCCACCAGGTGCCCGCTGTTCAGTGGTGTAGATTTTTTCTCCCATATGCGGGGCACATGCCCCAAGGGACGGGACAGGATCCTCTCCTTAGTCTTGGCTCCTGGAGCTCTTCATAAGGAGCTGGGGGAGGGGGAGGCACAGGAAATGGGAACTGAGCTGAAGCAGGGGCTGAAACTGGGCTGGGTGAGGGTGCTCCTGGCTCCCCAGCCTTCCTGGGGTTCTAGCTGCTGCTCCCAGGCAAAAGTATGGTCTCCCCTGCCCTGCTTGTGGGCCCCACGGTGTGATGCTGTGGCTGTGTGTTCTACACAAAGGTACTTGCCCTTTCCCTTTGTAAACTTACATTTGATGTGGATTAAACCACTGTTGGAGGAGAAAATGGCAACCCACTCCAGTGTTCTTGCCTGGAGAATCCCAGGGACGGGGGAGCCTGGTGGGCTGCCATCTATGGGGTCGCACAGAGTCGGACACGACTGAAGCGACTTAGCAGCAGCAGCAAACCAGTATAAGGGTATATGGCTTCCTGCAATGCAGGACCTGTAGGAGACTTGTGTTCGATCCCTGGGTCAGGAAGATACCCTGGAGGAGGGCATGACAACCCACTCAGTATTCTTGCCTGGAGAATCCATTGGAAGAGGAGCCTGGAGGGCTACAGTCCATGGGGTCAAAAGAGTCAGAAGTGATTGAAGCAACTTAGCACACACCCAGTTTGTCCCAGGGCCTACTGTGCCTCAGGCAAGGCAACATCCTTTAAGACAAATTCCCTCAGGTCTAGAAGATCAAGATCCACCCAGGGTGTTTGTGTGCCCTCCCCACTTTTCTAACTCTGATCTATATAACTGTAGGAAAAAAACTCACACCTAAAGGGCAGCTCTCTCTGTATGCCTGTATAGTCCCTTTTGGGGAAGAGATCTACTAAGAGAATTAAATGATTTTCTACTTTTCAGGACAAAGTAGGCATTAAAAAACTTCCAGGTCCATGCTATATCCTGTACACTGTGCTGTTAAAATCAGGAGACAAGCCTCAACCAGAAGTCCCTGAACAAACTCTACAAAAGGTTAGGAGTGGATGTATGGGCTGACGGGAGGCCAGGAAGGGCCAAGAGGCTGACCCAGGAGAAGTTAAACTCTGCAGATGCCAAGGCTCCTAATGTAAAGTAGTACCTTTTGAATTGGCGTGGGCAGGAAGATACAAAGCCTCTGATAACCACCCTTTCTTAAATGTCTGTTAATATGACCCTGTGAATCCCCATAGAACACTCCAATTCTACTGATACAAAAACCTGGAGCCAGAAATTATTATTTAGTACAGGATTGGAAACTGTAGAGGATGTGTATCTGGTTCTGTCAAATCCTTACACTTGCTTACAACTTTATCTAGAAACTTTTGCTGGCTTATATTTCTGTCCTTGTTGAATTATAGGAGATATATCTACATAGATAGATATATTCTAGATGCTTAACACTCATATATATTTTGCAAATGATTTCTGCCATGTTATGTTTTCATTCTCTTGATGGTATTTGTACCAAAATGTTTAATTTTTTATGAAGTCTAATTCATTTTTTGGTTGCTTGTGGTTTTGATTGCATAGCTATGAAATCACTTAGTCATATGCTTTCTTCTAAGAGTTTTATAATTTTGCCTCTTATAGTTAGGCCTTCGATCCATTTTAGATTAATTTTTGTATATGGTATAACATAAGGGTCTGACTGCATTCTTTTGTATGTGGATATCCAGTTCTCTTAACACCGTTTGTTGAAAAGACTGTTTTTCCCCATTGAATGGCCTTGACATCCTTGTTGATAATCAATTGGTTGTAGATGTGAAGGTTTTTTTTTTTCTGAATTATAAAGTTTATTCTATTGATCTCTGAATCTGTTCTTATGCCATTCCACTGTTTTCATTTCATCAGCTTTATAGTAAGTTGTAAAATTTAAAATTGTGACTCCAATTTCATTTTTATTTGTTATTTTTTTCAAGATTGATTTGGCTATTCAGCATCCCTTGAGATTCCATATGAATTTGAGAATCTTTTCCACTTCTGTAATAAAGGACACAGGGGTTTTGATACTGAATTTATTTATCACTTGGAGGTATTTTCGTCTTAACAATATTAAATCTTCCATTATGTGAACCCAGATGTCTTTAAATTCATTTAGTGTTCTTAATTTTCTTCATTAGTGTTATGTGGTTTTCAGTGTTTATGTCTTGTACCTCTTTGGTTAAATTGGTTCCCAAATATGTTACTCGACTCATTTTGATGTTATTGAAAAACAATTATTCTTAAATTTTTCTTTTCAGGTTGTTCATTGCTTGTGTATAGAAATACACTTGAGTTTTGTATGTTGATTTTGTATCCTGTGACTTTGCTGAATATATTTATTAGCTCTAATATATTTTGCGGGATAGTAGATTCTTTAGGGTTTTTCTCCATATAGGATTATGTCATCTGTGAATAAAGAAAGTTTTATATCTTCCTTTTAATTTGGGCACCTTTTATTTCTTTTTCATGATCGCTCCGCCCCTAATACAATGTTGAATAGAAGAGGTATGAGCCAGTGTCCTTGCCTTATTCCTGATGTAAGGCTGTGGTGGGGGAGGGAGGTTTTTTGGTTTTTTTTTAATGCCCTAATTATGTGGAGGATGTTCATTTTAATTCCTAGACTTTTGGACGTTTTATTATGAAAGCATGCTAGATTTGTTAAGGTCTGTTTTTCTGCATCATCTGAGTTAATCATGTGAGATTCTGTTGTTCTGTTGATGTGGCGTGATCAGTTGATTTTCACGTGTTGATCCATCTTTGAATTTCCGAGATAAAGCCCACTTGGTCATAGTGTGGCTCTTTATTTTTATATGCTGTCATCATTTTAATATGCTGTCAGATTTGGTTTGCTAGTGTTTTGTTGAGTATGTTTGCATCTCTTTTTCTAAGGTATATTGGTCTGTAGTTTTCCTGCCTTGTCTAATGTTGGTATCGAGATAATGCTGGCCTCCTAGAATGAGTTGAGTGTTCCCTCATCTTTTTTTTTTTTTTTTTTAATGAGTTCAAGAAGGATCCAGGTTAATTCCTTAAGTGTTTGATAGAACTCACCAGTGAAACCATCTGGTCCTGGCCTTGTCCTTGTTGGTAGGTTTTTGATGATTGATTCAATCTCTTTGCTAGTATGGTTCTGGTCAGAATTTCTAGTTCTTAATCACTTTCAGTTGGTATCCATGATTGTGAAAGGTACAAAGCACTTTGCTAAAACATTAAGATTGGGTGAGTGAGTGATAGTCACTTAGTCATGTCCAACTCTTTGCAACCCCATAGACTGTAGCCTGCCAGGCTCCTTTGTCCATGGAATTCTCCAGGGAAGAATACTGGAGTGCCATTTCCTTCTCCAGGGGATCTTCCTGACCCAGGGATTGAACACAGGTCTCCTGCATTGCAGCCAGGTTATAAAATTTGTATATCTAGGTGGATGGAAAGAATGTCTGGGTAGACAGAAATAACAGGGCAAACAGCTTCCTCTGATCTCTGGGACAGGGACACATTCAGCTGAGGTGGCCTAAGCCACCCCTCAGGGCCACTGTGACCTCCAACTCCCTGACCAGCCACATCCCTTCTCTACCTCAACACCCTAGTGGGTGTTCAAAGTCAGGGACTGAATTACATGGAGCTGAGCACCCTGTCCTGAGACCAGACACAAACTTCTACATCTTAGAGATTCTCGGGTTTCCTCAACACCATCTGTAAGCCTTAGAGGGCAGTGGCCTCAGACATAAGTAAGCATCAGAATCTCCTAGAAAGCCTATTTCCTGTGCAAGCTTGTACTTTGTGTCTGGAATGGCCCTAATTTGCATTTCAACAAGTCGCCCTGTGATTCAGAGGCTGGGGTTCCTGGACTGTATGTAGTTGGAAGTACCCTGTTTGTTGGCTCCCAGGAAGAACTGTGGCCTGTAGGATAAAGCCCAAGCTCCTGGCCACCTGGTCAGGGACTCTTTGCTTTTGGACGTCATCTCTTCCTACCTCTACTTCTGCACGCCTCCTCTGGCCTGCCACGAGGAACTCTGACTTTTTGTCCCCTCTGTTCTCATGCCAGTCAGTCTTCTGGATTTTCTTTCTTCCTGAATGACTCATCCAAGGACCACCTCCAAAGTCACTGCTCATGAAGCCCTCAAAGACTCTCCATCCTGTCCCCTCATGACATCTGACTGTGCCCCTGTCATCACATGAAGGGGCTCCCTCCAGCTGGGTGGGACGTGAAAATATTAATGTCACACTGGTGACACTGCATATTATTGAAGATCTGATGAGGGTGAGGATGACCAGATGTGCTGGGAGACCAGGTCCCAGGAGAACTGCTAAGGGACTGAAGAGCTTGACCTGGAGACACTGTGCCTCTGGGGGCCCACGGGTGGTCCCACATCCCTGGAGGCCTGTCAGAGCACAGGGAACAGAGGTATCTGGGGATTGTGACAGATGCTTGTCACGACTGATGGGTGCCCTGAGGGAAGCACGTGCTATAACTTGCCAACAATAGACATGCAGGTTACCTACCAGCAACGCTGGTAGTGTGGGGATGAGGGGGAATGAGTGTGTGGGGAGTGGTATTAGCCCATTGACCCCAGCTGTCAGGAATGGTAGCCTGGCCCTGACTCTGAGAACCCTAATTCCAGCTCTAAGTTTTCTCCAAAGTACCTGTGTGACCTGAGATAAGTCACTTACCCTCTATGACCCTTCTTTTTCTTATCTCTGGTGGAGATACTAAGTATCACACTGAGTCCCTGTGGCCCAGGGCTGCATGAGAAAATAGAAATGAAGTTGCCCTCAGCAAGATACAAAACCCAGAAACCAGAAATGAAAACACCAACACACTTGATAACATAAAGAGTAAAACATTGGTGTAAATAGAGATAGCAAAAAAGAAAGTTGAAAGAGACATGGTGGACTGGTAGAGAATATTCAACATATCTGATAATAGGGTTAATAGACATAGAATATAGTGTTGACAAATCAATGAAAGACAAGTAACAAATGGGAAAATTGGCCAAGAATATCTATAGAAGAAATCCAAACAACCAATATACATGTCAACAATTTTTTTTTCTTGCTTCTCCATCAACCAAGAAACGCATATTAAAATCTCAATGAAATAACATTTTTCTATTGGATTGGGAGCATTTTTAAAGATCAGTAATAGCCAACGTCAGCAAGAAAGTAGTGAAGTTGGATTTCCCCACACACTGTTGGCGGGAATGCACATTTACACAGCCTTTTTTGGAGGGCAGTTGAACACCACCTTCCCATTGTACTGTACTTAACCCTAGGACCCAGCAATCCCACCTCTAGGAATGAATCCTGCTCAGATGATGTCACACATGTATGGTGATTCAGGCACTCTGATGTTCACTGCAGCATTGTTTGGAGAAAAATCAGTTAACTAAAGTGTCCGTCCAGTAGAGGCATGGTGAAAAAAAGGAATATTCACATCGTAAATATGATAAGGCAATTAGAAAAACAAGGAGGTAGGTCTCTAGGTACTGACATGGAAAGACTTCTGAGATATATGGTTAAGTGATAAAACCCAAGCACCTAGCCTAATAAATATCATATGAGGCCATTTTTTTTAAAACCACAAACTCTGGTTGAATGGATGGATGAATGGACACATGGATGAGCATGCAGACACACAGACCAACATCAGGAAGGGTGTACCATGCGCATGATTCAAACAAGTGGCTGTTGCTGGGAAAGAGGCTTGGTTGGAAGAAGGGTGTGGGGGGACTTCCATTCTGGGGAGAGTAGATCCCTCTTTATGTGAGACCATGTTACAGTGAGTGCTGTGGGAGCAAAGAGGACTGTAGCACAGTGGTGAGAAGGAATTCCTGGCTCTGCTGTCCTCTGCCTGCTCCTGTAACTGCTGGTGGTTGACTAGCAGGTCTGCTAATTGCCTTTGCTGTTCATTTTCTAAATGCCCTTTTTTTTTCTTCCCTGTCTCTGCATGGCAAAACACAACCCTCCCCAGCCTTGGCACTTATCCCAGCTCAATACATTATTAGTTAGCTTTTCTTGTATCACAATCAAGCAAATAAACCCCCACATCTCACAATAAAAATTAAAAAAAGAAAAAAAAAACATGTCCTTCTCTCTCATCTACACCTTGTGCAGCTGATCTGGTGGCCTTAGTAGATTAGTAGGGATCACTCATGGATCTACAGGACAACTGGGGGTTCTGCTCCAGGCTGGGTTTAGAAGAGATACCTTAGGTGGTGCAACCTTGCTTTACATGTTTTCCTTCCTCCTCTTAGGAGCAACAGGCCTGCTCAGTAATATTAGAAGCATCTTCTTATCTTTCCAGAGATTTGTCCATTTTATCTAGCTTGTTGAAGTTATGTGCCTAGAGTGTTTCATAGCATTCCCTTTCTTTTACTGTCTAGTGACACTGTGGTACTGTGTTCAGAGGCACTGTAACCCCTGGCATAGTGTATCTAAAGGCACTGTAGCCCCTGGCATGCTGTAGGCCCTCCCCTCAGCTCCTGAGAAGCCACCTAAAGCAAATTTGTGTAGACGGTCAGCTGTTGGGTTCCTATTCCCTGCTCTGGCTCTCCAGGCTCCTCAGTGCTCATTTTAATTTTGAGAGAAGAAATGGCTCCTACATCAGATGTCTTTGTGGTGAGTAACGTTGCTAAAATGCACCTGTGCCTACATTGCCTAATAACCCCACATTGTTGGTTAGAGTTCCACCCCAAGGGAGACAATATAGAAGGTTAAAGCCACTGACTTATGCAAAGGATCCATCAGTTTTGAGTTCCAGACCCTGGGTTGGATCCCCGCCTTTGCATTGGTCCCCATCTGACTGTTTTCTTTGTTAGGACTGGCTAATTCAGATTGGTGTGTCGATGACTGTAGCAAATGGCAACCCACTCCAGTATTCTTGCCTAGAGAATCCTGTGGATGGAGGAGCCTGGTGGGCTGCTATCCATAGGGTCCCACAGAGTTGACACAACTGAAGCGACTTTGCAGGCATGCATGCATGCATGCATTGGAGAAGGAAATGGCAACCCACTCCAGTATTCTTGCCTGGAGAATCCCAGGGACAGAGGAGCCTGCTGGGCTGCCTCAATGGGATCGCACAGAGTCGGACACGACTGAATCAACTTAGCAGCAGCAGCAGCAAACTTTCTTAAACCTGATTTTAATGGGGGTCCTCTGATTTCAGGGGATAAACCTGTTGCTCCCTGGCTAAGCTTGCCTTACAGAAGTGTCGGGAGTTTTCACCTGTGTTTAATATGATTGCTGGGAGGTATTGATATAGGTGTGTATTCTTAACGAAACCAGCCCTGATCACCTTGTTCGGACAAGCGGGTAAAGTAGAAATGAGGGAGTAAAAACCAGAAAAATTCACCCCAGAAGAACATCCCTGTGTCTGGCCTATAGGAAGTTTATACAGCTGGGCACATTTTGATTCTTCCTCACTGAGAATTTCAATCCTCTTTTGCATGAGCCAAACAAGCAGGGTTTTAGCATCAATGGCTTTTAAGTGTGTCTGTGTCCATAAAGGAAAGTTTGTCTTGAGGAACAAAGATTGTGGTGGTGCTAAGGCCACATGCCATGTGAGGTCTTGGACTGAATGTTTTCTATTTGGAAATTTCCCAGATGCCAGGATGTTTTTGATGTCTGCTGGGGGATAAAATGTGGTCATCTACCAGGCAGATTAAGCCCCTACATGCTCAGAACATGAGGGAGGGCTTGGGTATTTCAACCTGTATGCTCCTGAAATCCCCTCTCAGAGTCAGCCTCACTGAGTCTCAGCAAACCCCCTCCTCACTTTGGTTTCTTCAAGGGGATACAGCCACCTCCTTCACCTGCCTCCTCATGGGGGAAGTTTTCCAGGTAGTGAGACAGTCTGGCCTCTCCTAGGCTCCCCTGCAATGGGAAGCCTGCCCTCAGCACTCAGGGAAACTCTTAGGAGCCTCTGACCACATTGGCTACAGTCTCAGAACTGTCAGGGCAGATTTCTTGGTGGCCAGGCAGCACCTATGATTTGAGGCTACAGTTCTGACAGCCCTCCTCCTTAAGAGAACCTTCAAATGAAATCTGGTCATCTTTGAGACTGCCCATTCTCCCTGTGGCTTCTCCAAGGAATTCTTACAGTCAAGTTGGACTTCCCTGGTGGCTCAGATGGTAAAGCGTCTGCCTACAGTGCAGGAGACCCGGGTTGAATCCCTGGGTCAGGAAGGCTCCTGGAGAAGGAGATGGCAACCCACTCCAGTATTCTTGCCTGGAAAATCCCATGGATGGAGGAGCCTGGTAGACTAGTTCATGGGGTCACAAAGAGTCGGACACGACTGAGTGACTTCACTTTCACTTTCTTTTCACTAGTACATTTGCTTGCTGCTTTCCAGAAAGCATGCTAGGAGATGAAACTGGATCTAAAATCCTCAAGTTCTTGCTTTCTCTCTCACACTTCTTAAAGCTGTCTGAGTTCCCTCTGCTTTTTGTGGGGAGTGAGGGAAGGTCATTTCCTAGAGACTTGAAACCCACAGACCATCCTCAGCTCTCAGATTTGAAACCTGGGATATTGACTAAGCCTTTGACTTAGGGGTTGCTTGTTCTCACGCTGTCTGTAAACGTGCATTCTCAGGGGCCAGCTAACCCCTCAGAAGCAGCACTAAGGTGGAGAGCAGTTGAGGGGCAAGTGGCAAGCATGCCCAGGTGCTGCCTATAAAGGAACAGAGTGCTCAGAGCCACAGATGTATCAAGTCCTGGGGTTTCCCTTTCCCTCCCATGAACGCACACGTTTCCCAGGTGTAGCCAACTTTGCAGAGTCTTGCAGACCTGCCTGCAGTCTCTGAGAACACCACTGGTTGAGATAAGGTCTAATCAGTAAAGACTGGAGAGAAGCGGCAAGCATTTGATGAAGGTAGTTGTTCCAGGCTCTTCTAGGGTTTTGCTGGCTGAGGAGTAAACTCTCTTGAGCACTACAGTGGAGGAAACCCAGTCAGCCAACTGCAGAGCCCAGCCTCTGTAAGGGTTCAATTTTCTTCTGTGGATAAACTTCTGTCCTTCCTTTATCAGCTCAAGAGTAGGTAGGTACAGGCCTATCCTTGGAGCTGAAGCACTGATGCCCAGAGGGTGGGGTGGGGGTGGGGGAGTGAGAAGGAGGTGAGCTTGGGGGAGGGGATCAGCCCACCACAGCCCTGGCTGGCAGCCAGAGCACCAGAGGCTAGGGCTGAGGCAGCACCAGGTAGGACCCCAGGGTCCCTCTAGAGCAGCTCCCAGTGGATGTGCCGAGAGCTTGGAGGGAATGTCAGAGCAGGGGAGTAGGTGGAAGGGAGGAAACTGAATACTGAGACTGGGAAAAAGAAATGGAGGAAGCAAGATGAAGGGCAGAGGGAAGGCTCCTGCCTACAAAGGGGATGACTCTTCGCCCTCTACCCCTTAGCCTCCCTTTGGTTGTCTGATTTTCTTCTTTTGTTAAGAACACCTGGAAGCAGTGCCTCCTTCAGGGCTGGCTGGGGGCTCGGCCCATCCACTTCCTGGGGTGCATGCCTCTCCCTGGCTTCCCTTCCCCTCCCAGGTGCCCGCTGTTCAGTGGTGTAGATTTCTTCTCCCAGACACGGGGCACATGTCCCAAGGGACAGGACCCTCTCCTTAGTCTTGCCTCCTGGTGCTCTTCATAAGGAGCTGGGGGAGGGGGAGGCACAGGAAATGGGAACTGAGCTGAAGCAGGGGCTGAAACTGGGCTGGGTGAGGGTGCTCCTGGCTCCCAGCCTTCCTGGGGTTCTAGCTGCTGCTCCCAGGCAAAAGTATGGTCTCCCCTGCCCTGCTTGTGGGCCCCACGGTGTGATGCTGTGTCTGTGTGTTCTACACAAAGGTACTGTCCTTTCCCTTCGTAAACTACATTTGATGTGGATTAAAATCGTAAACTCATTTGATGTGGCTCAGACAGTAAAGTGTCTACCCGCAGTGCGGGAGACCTGGGTTCAATCCCTGGGTCAGGAAGATCCCCTGGAGCAGGAAACGGCAACCTACTCCAGTACTCTTGCCTGGAAAATCCCATAGATGGAGGAGCCTGGTAGGCTACAGTCCATGGGGTCGCAAAGAGTCAGACACGACTGAGTGACTTCACTTCACTAAACCAGTATAAACAGAGTAGATAGGTACAATGTTTGAACAAGACTGGTTTTTCTAAGTTATTTTGCAAAATAAATTTGAAGAAGCATGTAAAACTGTATCCTATACCCAATTTGCCCCAGGGCCTACTGTGCCTCAGGCAAGGCAACATCCACTGAGACAGGTCTAGAAGATCAAGACCCACCCAAGGTGTGTGTTTGTGTGCTCTTCCCACTTTCTACCTCTGATCTACATAATTGAGGGAAAAAATCCACACTTAAAGAGCAGCTCTCTCTGTATGCCTGTATATCCCTGAATATTCCCTTTTGAGGAAGAGATCTATTAAGAGAATTAAATGAGTTTCTAACAGGAGAAAGTAGGCATTAGAGAACACCCAGACCCGTGCTATGCCCTGTACGCTGCGCTATTAGAAACAGGAGACAAGCCTCAACCAGAAGTCCATCAACAAATGCTACAAAAGGTAAGAGTGGATGTATGGGCTGACGGGAGGCCAGCAAGAGCCAAGAGGGCTGACCCAGGAGAAGTAAAACTCTGCAGATGCCAAGGCTCCAAATGTAAAGCAATACCTTTTGAATTGGCGTGGGCAGGAAGATACAAAGCCTCTGATAACCACCTTTCTTAAATGCCTGTTAATATGACCCTGTGAATCCCCATAGAACACTCCAATTCTACTGATAACAAAAACCTGGAGCCAGAAATTATTGTTTTGTACAGTGTTTGAGAGTCCTTAATACAATCATAGAGGATGTGTATCTGGTCCTGCCAAATCCTTACACTTTGCTTTTAACTGGAGACTTCTGTGGGTTTATAGTTCTGTTCTTTTGTAATTAATGGAGAGAGATATAGATATATTCTAAATATTTAGCCCTTGTGTATATGGTTTGCAGATGTTTACTGCCATGCTGCATTTTTAGTTTCTTGATGGGATTCTTCATACCAAAGTGTTTAATTTTGATGAAATCCAATTCATTTTTTGGTTGCTTGTGTTTTTGATGACATAGCTATGAAATCATTTACAAGTCCAGGTCATATGCTTTCTTCCAGGAGTTTTATAGTTTTACCCTTTATATTTAGGTCTTTGATCAATTTGAGTCCATTTTTATTTATGTTATGAAGTATGGGTCTGACTTCATTCTTTTATATGTGGATATTTAGTTGTCGTAACAGCATTTGATGAAAAGGCCTTTTTTCTTTTTCTAAGTCTTGGCATTTTGTTGAAAATCACTTGACTGTTGAAGTGAAGGTTTCTTTGTAAACTCTCAAGTTAATTCCGTTGACCTCTGAATCTATTAGGCCGATACCACACTGTTTTCATTTCTTTAGCTCTGTAGTAAGTTGTGAAATTGAGAAGTGTGACTCCAGTTTCCTTTTTCTGTTTAGCTTTTTTTTCAAGATTGATTTGGATATTCAGCATCTCTTGAAATTTCGTATGAATTTGAGAGTCATCTTTTCTATCATAAAGGCCATTGGGTTTTAATAGAGACTGAATTTATTGTTCACCTTGGGGTTATTGTCATCTTAACAATATTAAATCTTCCAATCTGTGAACACAATGTCTTTAAATGTATTTAGTCTTCTTAAATACTTTCAGCAGTGTGTTGTGGTTTTCAGTGTTTACATCAGAATCTCCTTAAACTGGTTCTGAAATATTTTATTCATTTTAATGCTATGATAAATACAAAATTAGTTTAACAATTTTCTTTTTAGGTTGTTCACTGCTCGTGTATAAAAATACATTTGAAAAAAATACACTTGAGTTTTGTATGTTGATCTTGTATCCTGTGACTTTGCTGAATATATTTATTAGCTCTAATATATGGGGGGTTATAGTCTTATAGGAGTTTTTTGTATATTGGATTATGTCATTTGTGAATAGAGAAAGTTTTATTTCTTCCTTGCAGTTTGGGTGCTTTTTATTCCTTTTTCTTCATGATTGCTCTGACTGGAACCTCCAGTACAATATTGTGGAAGCTGTGAGAGCAGACATTATTGCCTTGTTCCTGATGTAAGGGTATAGTAAGGGAAGGAGTTTTCATTTTATCATTGGGTTAGCTGTGAGTTTTTTATATATGCCCTTACTTATGTGGAGGATGTTCATTTTAATTCCTAACCTTTTGGATGTTTTATTACAAAGGATGCTAGATTTTTTAAGGGCTTTTTTGACATCAATTGAGTTAATCATGTGAGATTCTATTGTTCTGTTGATGTGGTGTGGTCAGTTGATTTTCATGGGTTGAACCATCTTTGCATTTCTGAGATAAAGCTCACTTGTTCATGGTGTATAATCATTTCAATGTGCTCTCAGATTTGGTTTGTTAGTGTTTTGTTGAGTATGTTTGCATCTCTGTTTCTAAGAGATATTGTTCTATAGTTTTCTTTTCTTGTGATGTCCTTATTTGATGTTGGTATTGAGATAATTGTGGCCTCTGAGAATGAGTTGAGAAATACCCCCTCATCTATTTTTTGAATGAATTCGAGATGGATCTGGGTTAATTCCTTAAATGTTTGATGGAACTTACCAGTGAAACTATCTGTTCTTGGGCTTTTCTTTGTTGGGAACTTCTTTATGATTGATTTTATCTCTTTGTTAGTTATGGTTCAGGTCAGAGTTTTTAATTCTTGATCAATTTTGGTTGGTATTCATGATTACAAAATGTTCAAAACACTTTGTTGAAACATAAAGATTAGGGTTATAAAATTTGTATATCTAAGGAGATGGAATGTCCAGAATGAAAATATCAGGGCAAACAGCTTCCTCTGATCTCTGGGACAGGGACAAGTTCTGCTGAGGTGGCCGAGGCTGCCCCATGGGACCACTGTGACCTCCACCTCCCTGACCAGCCACATCCTTTCTCCACCTCAACACCCTTCACCAGGGAGGAGTCCCTGCCAACCCAGGTCAGGGGACTTTGAATTACATGGACCACTGTGACCTCCACCTCCCTGACTAGCCACATCCCTTCTCTACCTCAACACCCTTCACCAGGGAGGAGTCCCTGCCAACCCAGATCAGGGACTTTGAATTACATGGACCTGAGAACTCTCCTGAGACCAGACACAAATCTCTCCTACATCTTAAGAGATTCTCAGGTTTCCTCAAGACTGTCTGAAAGCCTTGGAGGGCAGTGGCCTCAGACATAAGTAAGTGTTGAAATCCCCTAGAGACCCTGCTTCTTGTGCAGGCTCCCACTTTGGGCCTGGGATGGCCCTGATCTGCATTTCAACAGGTCCCCCTGTGACTCAGAGGCTGGGGCTCCTGGATTGTACTGCCTCTGCCAGCTCCACGAGGAACTCTGACTGGTAGTATAAAGCGTTAGCTTCCAGCCATGTGGTCAGAAACCTTTTGCAGTTGGACATTGCTGGTTCCTCCCTCTGCCTCTGCCCCTTTGCTCTGGCCAGCCACGGAGAACTCTGACTTTTCACCCTGGAAGGCATCTGATTGTGCCCCTGTCACCACATGAAGGGGATCCTTCCAACTGGGTGGACTTGAGGAACGGTTAATGTCATATTGCTGACCCTGCATGTTGTTGAAGATCTGATTGTATTGAGGATGACCAAGTGTGCTGGGAGACCAGGTCCCAGGAGGACTGCTAAGAGGCTATTCCACAGCACTGGAGGCCTGTCAGGGGACAGGGAACAGAGGTTCCTGGGGGTCCTGAGTGCAGTGACTGGTGAGTGCCCCAGGGAGGCAAATCTGTTCCCTGATAGTGAAGCATGGGCTACAACTTTCTAACAAAAGGCACACAGGTGAACTCCTAGGAAAACTGTGAGTGTGTGGAGAGTGATACTGGCAATTGACCTGGGCAGCTGGTAGAGATAATCTGGGCCAGACCCCTGAAAACCCCAATTCTGGTTTCAAGTCTTCCCGAAGTTGCTGTGTGACCTAAGATAAGTCACTTACCCTCTCTGACCCTTCTTTTTCTTATCTCTGGTGGAGATCCTATGCACTTCACTGAGTCCCTGTGGCCCAGGCCTGCATGAGAAAACAGAAATGAAAGTGCCCTGTAGACAATACTGGCTCAGTCTTTCTTAGCAAGATATAAAACCCAGAAACCAGAAACGAAAGGATCAACAAATTTGACAACATATAAAGTAAAACTTTTGTGTAAATAGAGATAGCAAAAAAGAAAGTTCAGTGAGATGTCTTATAGGTTGGTCAATAATTTTTTCTTTTTTTTTAATATTTATTTTTAATTGATGATTGCTTTACAATACTGGTTTGATTTCATCATACATCAACATGAATTAACCATAAGTGTACATATATCCCCTCCCTCTTGAATCTCCCTCCCACCTTTAGCCCATTCCCACCCCTCTAGGTTATTACAGAACCCCAGTTTGAGTTCCCTGAGTCATACAGTAAATTCCCATTGGCTATATATTTATGTATGTTAGTGTATATGCATCCATGATACTCTCTCCATTCATCTCACCCTCTCCCTCTTCTCCCCCACCCTTGTCCGTAAGTCTGTTCTCTATGTCGGCGTCTCCACTGCTGCTCTATGAAAGGTTCATCAGTACCATTCCTTTAGACTTATATATATATGTGTGTGTTAATGTACAATACTTGCTTTTCTCTTTCTGACTTCACTCTGGGGAATAGGCTCTAGGTTCATCCACCTCATTAGAACTGACTCAAATGTGTTCCTTTTTATGATTGAGTAGTATTCCATTGTATCCATGTACCACAGCTTCTTTATTCATTCATCTGTCAATGGACATCTAGGATGCTTCCATGTCTTGGCTATTGTAAATAGTGCTGCAGTGAACATTGGGGTACATGTATCTTTTTCAGTTCATGTCTGATAGGGTTAACAGACATAATGCAGAATATAAGTAGTACTGACAAATCAGTAAAAGACAAGCAACAGATGGGAAAATGGACCAATATAGAAGAAATCCATATAGCCAATGTACATGTCAAAAAATTTTTTTTTCTCATTTCACCATCAACCTCAGAAATGCACATTAAAACATCAATGAAATAACATTTTTCTATCAGACTGGGAACATTTTTTAAAGATCAGTAATAGCCAACGTCAGCAAGAAAGTAGTGAAGCTGGGTTTCCCCACACACTGTTGGCGGGAATGCACATTTACACCGCCTTTTTTGAAGGGCAGTTGAACACCACCTCCACATTTTACTGTACTTTACCCTAGGACCCAGCAATCCTGCCTTTAGGAAGGGATCCCACTCAGATAATGTCACACAGGCACAGTGATTCAGGCAGTCTGATATTCACCACAGCATTGTTTGGAGAAAAATCAGGTAACTAAAGTGTACATTCAGTAGAGGAATGGTGAAAAAAAAACTACAAAATATTCACCCCATGAGTATAATACAGAAATTTAAAAAATAAGGAAGTATAGATCTCTATGTACTGACATGGAAAGACTTCTGAGATGTGTGAATAAGTGGTAAAACCCAAGCCCCCAGCATAATAAATAGCATATGAGACTGGTTTTTTAAAACCACAAACTGGTTGAATGGATGGATGAATGGATACATGGATGAGCATGCAGACACACAGACCAACATCAGGAAGGGTGTACCATGTACACAATTCAAACCAGTGACTGTTGCTGGGAAAGGGGCTTGGTTGGGAGAAGGGTGTGGGGGGACTTCCATTCTGGGGAGAGTAGATCCCTCTTTATGTGAGACCATGTTACAGTGAGTGCTGTGGGAGCAAAGAGGACTATAGCACAGTGGTGGGAAGCGATTCCTGACTCTGCTGTCCTCTGCCTGCTCCTGTAACTGCTGGTGGTTGACTAGCAGGTCTGCTAATTGCCTTTGTTGTTCATTTCTTTCTAAAGGTCCTTTTTTTCTTCCTTGCCTCTGCCTGGCAAAACCCAACTCTCTCCAGCCTTGGCATTTATTCCAGCTCAGTATGTTATTAGCTTTTCTTGCATAGCATTCGAACAAACAATATCCCACAAATCCATAATAATAATAATACAGTTATTTCTCTCTCATCTACTCCTTGTGCAGCTGATCTGGTTGTCTTAGTAGGGATCACTGATGCATATACAGGACAACAAAGGGTTCTGTTCCAGCCTGGGCTTAGCAGAGATACCTTAGGTGGTACAGCCCTGCTTTACATGTTTTATTCCTCCCTTAAGGAGCAACCAGTCAGCTCAGTAATGCATCTTCTTGTCTTGCCAGAGATTTGTCCATTTTATCTAGCTTGTGGAAATTACATGCCTAGAGTGCATTATAGTATTCCCTTATTATTCCTTTAGTGTTGATAGGGTTGATGGTGATGACCACTCTTTGATTCTTGACGTTTGTAATTTGTATCTTTCTTTTTTTTTTTTTCTTGGATACTTTACCAATTTTTTTCAATGAAACAGCTTTCACTTTACTGATCTTTCTTTAACATTTTCTGAATTTCATTCATTTCTGTTGTTATCCTCTTTCCTTCCTTATAGTTACTATGAATTTAATGTGTTCTTTCTCTAGTTTCTAGTTTCTTAAACTAGAAACTCAGATCATGATTATTTTTTCATTTCATTAAAAATAATTTCTAATTTCCCATGTGGTGATTTCTTCTTTGACTCATGGGTTGCTTATAAGTGTGTTGTTCAATTTCCACATATTTCAATTTTCCAGTTGTCTTCCTGTTAATGATTTCAAGTTTAGTTCTGCTATTGTGCAATAAATACTTTGTATGGTTTAGATATTTAAACTTTATATGCTTTAAAAAAATTTTTTAATGGTTTTTCATATAGATAAGGTATGGTACATCTAAGTGAATGTTCCACGTGTCTCTAAAATGTGTATTCTGCTATTAAGTGGAGAATTCTATTAATATCAATTAGGTCAAGTTGGTGTATAGTTTGGGTCCGATTTTCTGTATTCTTATTGACTTTCTACTTGTACTGCCGGTTACTGGGAGAGAATTGTCACCACAGATTTTTTTTTGTTTCTTCTTTCAGTTCTATCAGTTTTGTTTCATGTATTTTGAATGTTCTAAAGTGTATATACATTTAGACTTATTGTCTGCTTGGATAATTGACTTTTTGTCAATATGTGATATCCTTCAGTATCCCCAGAAATATTCTTTGTTCTGATGTCTTCTTTTTCTTATATTAATTCAGTACTCTAGCTTTTTTTTTTTTTTTATCGATTACTGTTTACATGAAATATGTTTTTCCATTTTTTTTACTTTTATCCTGGTGGTGGTATAGTCACTAAGTCGTGTCTGACTCTTGTGACCCCATGGAATCTAGCCTGCCAAGCTTTTCTGACCACAGGATTCTCCAGGCAAGAATACTGGAGTGGATTGTCATTTCATTCTCCAGGGCATCTTCCTGACCCAGGAACTGAACCTGGGTCTCCTGCATTGCAGGCAAATTCTATAAAGATAACGACTGAGCTATGAGGGAAGCCCTAAAATGGAAGTTTTAGGTGTTGGCTATTAATTCAGCCTTCTCCTAACACTACCTATGTCTTTATATTTAAAGTGGCTTTCTTTTTTAAATTATTATCTACTTTAAATTATTGATCTATAGTTGATTTAAAATGTGTTAGTTTCCAGTATACAGCAAAGTGATTCAGATATATGTGTATGTGTGTGTGTATATATATATATCTTTCATACTCTTTTCCATTATAGGTTATATAAGATATTAAATGTAATTCCTATGCTATAAAGTAGATCCTTTTTGTATGTATTTTGCATAGTGTGTTTGTTAATCCCAAACTCATAATTTATGTCCCCCCTTCCCCCTTTGGTAACCATAAGTTTGTTATCTATGACTCTGATTCTGTTTATCTTTTGTAAATAAGTTCATTTATTTAATTTTTGTATCTTTCACATATAAGTGATATCATGTGGTATTTGTCTCTGACTAGACTTACTATGATAATCTGTAGGTCCATCCAGGTTGCTGCCAATGGGATTATTTTATTCTTTTTTATGGCTGAGTTATATATTCAAACAAACACACATACATATACAGGTGTGTATTTAATGAAACCAACCCTGATTACCTTGTTAGGACAAGCAGGTAAAGGAGAAACGAGGGTGCATGAAGCAGGAAAACTCTCTACCCTAGAAGAACTTACTCTGGTTCTGGCCTAAAGGAAGTTTATACAACGGGGCACATTTTAGTTTTTCCTTACTGAGAATTTTAACCCTCTTTGGCATGTTTAGAGAAAAGGGGGGAATTGAAATAGCACCTTGTTAAGCTGGTTTTGCCTCCTTAAATATGTTGTTGATGAATCAAACCTTTGTTTTACGGAGACAACAGAGCCCTGCATGTGTGCAAGATGGGAACCCATGCCTTCAGGGTAACCCCAGAACAACGAGTATTTAGTCTGTTAAACTCAAAGAATAGAAATGTTGCCACCAACGTGCTTTACAAAGTGAGAATCCTTCATAAGTAAAATCTGGTTTCCAACAGCATTGCAAGTAGCTTATATGGACTGATTTGAGACTAGCCAATCAGCTTCCAAGCTTGAAATTTCCCTGAACCCCTTAAGTGGAAGTGAGTGAAAGTTGCTCAATCCTGTCAGACTCTTTGTGACCCCATGGACTATACAGTCCATGGAATTCTCCAGGGCAGAAGACCAGAGTGGGTAGCCTTTTCCTTCTGCAGGGGAACTTCACAACCCAGGGATCAGACCCAGGTCTCCCGCATTGCAGGCAGATTCTTTACCAGCTGAGCCACAAGGGAAGCCCAAGAATACTGGAGTGGATAGGCTATCCCTTCTCCAGAGCTGACCCAGGAGTTGAACTGGGGTCTCCTGCATTGCAAGTGGATTCTTTACCAACTGAGCTGTCAGAGAACCCCTTAAATTTCACCCTAAATCCTGATGAAAAGAGATTTGAGAGCCTTACCTCTTATCTCCTTGCCAGTTGACCTCGCAATAAAACTGTGTTTTCTCAAAAGCTAGTGCCATAATATTGAACTTCTCTGCATGTCTGGTACTGAGTCCTTGCTGGGTAACACCCAGGAGTAAATTGCTGGGTCATGTGGTAATTCTCTGTGTAACTTTTTGAAGAACTCACAAATTGATGACTGCAGCAGCTGTACCACTTTAAACTCTCATGAGGGTTGTGTAAATGTTCCAATTTTTCCACATCCTTGCCAACACTTGTTATTTTCTGATTTTTTTTTTTTTAATTGTGGGCAACCTAGTTGGTGTGAGGCAGTATCTCACTGTAGTGTTGATTTGAATTTTCCTAATGACTAATGATAGTAAGCATCATTTCATGTACTTGTTGGTCATTTGTATATCTTCTTTGGAGAAATATCTATTCAACTATTTTGATCACTTTTAAATTGAGTTGTCTTTGTTGAATTACAGATGATATATCTAGAGGAAAATATACATGATACTTAACCCTTGTATAAGCAGTTTGCAAATATTTTCTGCCATTCTGTGTTGTGTTTTACTCTCTCGATATTCTTTGCACCAAAATGTTTAATTTTGATGAAGCCCAATTTATCTTTTTTTTTTTTTTTTTTGTCTCTTATGGTTTTAGGAACATAGCAATGAAAACATTTTCAGGTCCAGGTCATGGATATTTACCCCCATGCTTTCTTCTAAGAGTTTAATAGTTTTAGCCATGTATTTACACTTTTGATTCAGTCTGAGTTCATTTTTGTATATGGTATGAAGTAAGGGTCTGACTTCATTCTTTTGAATGTGGATATCCAGTTCTCTTAACACCATTTGTTGAAAGGGCTGTATTTTCCCCAATGATTTGTCTTGGCATCCTAGTTGATTATCAATTGGCCGTACATGTGAGGGCTTCTTTCTGAACTCTCAAGTTTATTCTCTTGGTTTCTGAATCTATTCTTATGCCAGTACCACACTGTTTTGATTTCTCTAGCTTTGTAGTAAGTTGTGATATTGGGAAGTGTGAATCCAGCTTTGTTATTTTCAAGGTTTATTTGCTATTTGGCATCTCTTGAAATTTTATATGAATTTGAGAATCAGATTTTTCCATTTATGCATTAAAGGCTATTGGGATTTTGACAGGGACAGTGTTGAATCTATAGATCACTTCGGGGAGTATTGTCATTTTCATTTTGTGTGTGAGTGCTCAGTTGCTAAGTTTTGTTCTACTCTTTGTGACCTCATGGACTGTAGCCTGCCAGATTCCTCTGTCCATGGGATTTCCCAGGAAAGAATACTGGAGTGGGTTGCCATGATCCAGGGACTGAACCCGCATTTCCTGCATTGACAGGTGGATTCTTTACCACTGAGCCACCTGGGAAGCCCGTGTTAACAACACTAAATCTTCCAATGTATGAATACAAATATCTCCCCACTTACTAAGCCTTCTCAGTTTCTTTCAGAGTGTGTTGTGTTTTTCAGTGTTTATGTCTTATATCTCTTTGGCTGCCAAGTATTTTATTCATTTTGATGCTATTGCAAATACAGTTGTTTTACTGGATTCAATACTAGTGTATATAAATGTGCTTGAGTTTTGTTGATCTTGTATCCTGCAACTATGCTGAATACATTTATGAGCCCTAATAGATTGGGGAGGATTATAGATTTTTTAGAATTTTTCTGTGCATGGGATTATGCCATCTGTGAATGAGATGGTTTTATTTCTTTTTATTTGGATGCTTATTCTTTTTCTTCATGATTGCTCTGACTAGAACCTCCAGTACAATGTTCAATAGAAGTGATAAGAGCCAGTGTCCTTGCCTTGTACCTGATGTAAAGAGGTGGGGGAGGGACCTTTCAGCCTTTTATCATTGAGTAAGCTGTGACTTTTTTGTATATGCCCTTAACTGTGTTGAGGATTTTTTTTTTTATTTTAAAAGTCATTCCTAGTGAAACATTTATTTTTTCAAATAACTGTATTTGGATTTAGTTGATTTACAATGCTGTATTAGTTCTGCTATATAGCAAAATGAATCAGTTATACATATACATAAACCCACTCTTTTTTAGATTCTTTTCCCATATAGGTCATTACAGAGTATTGAGTAGAGTTCCCTGTGCTATACAGTAGCTTATTATTAATTCTCTATTTTACATATAGTAATGTATATATGTAAATCTCAAACTCCCAGTTAATCCCTACCTTCCCTTTCCCCCTTAATAACCATAGGTTTTTTTAAAATATAAATTTATTTATTTTAATTGGAATCTAATTACTTTACAACATTGGATTGGTCTTGCCATACATTGACATGAATCTGCCACAGGTGTGCACGTGCTCCCCATCCTGAACCCACCTCCCTCCCCATCCCATCCCTCTGGGTCATCCCAGTGCACCAGCTCCGAGCACCCTGTATCATGTATTGAACCTGGACTGGCAACTCGTTTCACATATGATAATATACATGTTTCAATGCCATTCTCCCAAGTCATCCCACCCTCGCCCTCTCCCACAGAGTCCAAAAGACTGTTCTATACATCTGTGTCTCTTTTGCTGTCTCGCATACAGGGTTATCATTACCATCTTTCTAAATTCCATATATATGTGTTAGTATACTGTATTGGTGTTTTTCTTTCTGGCCTACTTCACTCTGTATAATGGGCTCAAGTTTCATCCATCTCATTAGAACTGATTCAAATGTATTCTTTTTAATGGCTCAGTAATATTCCATTGTGTATATGTACCACAGCTTTCTTATCCATTCGTCTGCTGATGGACATCTAGGTTGCTTCCATGTCCTGGCTATTATAAACAGTGCTGCAATGAACATTGGGGTACATGTGTCTCTTTCAATTCTGGTTTCCTCAGTGTGTATGCCAAGCAGTGGGATTCCTGGGTCCTATGACAGTTCTATTTCCAGTTTTTTAAGGAATCTCCACACTGTTCTCCATAGTGGCTGTACTAGTTTGCATTCCCACCAACAGTGTAAGAAGGTTCCCTTTTCTC
This sequence comes from Cervus elaphus, assembly GCF_910594005.1. Lineage (NCBI taxonomy): Eukaryota > Metazoa > Chordata > Mammalia > Artiodactyla > Cervidae > Cervus > Cervus elaphus. Next base: position 62,518,628 of record NC_057823.1, on the reverse strand, counting down.
CACACCCTCTCCACCATTTATTGCTTGTAGACTTTTGGCTAGCAGCCATTCTGACTGGCATGAAGTGGTACCTCATTGTGGTTTTGATTTGCATTTCTCTGATAATGAGTGATGTTGAGCATCTTTTCATGTGTTTGTTAGCCATCTGTATGTCTTCTTTGGAGAAATGTCTGTTTAGTTCTTTGGCCCACTTTTTGATTGGGTCTTTTATTTTTCTGGAATTGAGCTGCAGGAGTTGCTTGTATATTTTTGAGATTAATTCTTTGTCAGTTGCTTTGTTTGCTATTATTTTCTCCCATTCTCAAGGCTGTCTTTTCACCTTGCTTATTGTTTCCTTTGTTGTACAAAAGCTTTTAAGTTTAATTAGGTGCCATTTGCTTATTTTTGTTTTTATTTCCGATATTCTGGGAGGTGGGTCATAGAGGATCCTGCTGTGATTTATGTTGGAGAGTGTTTTGCCTATGTTTTCCTCTAGGAGTTTTATAGTTTCTGGTCTTACATTTAGATCTTTAATCCATTTTGAGTTTATTTTTGTGTATGGTGTTAGAAAGTGTTCTAGTTTCATTCTTTTCCAAGTGGTTGACCAGTTTTCCCAGCACCACTTGTTAAAGAGATTGTCTTTTCTTCATTTTATATTCTTGCCTCCTTTGTTGAAGATAAGGTGTCCATAGGTGTGTGGATTTATCTCTGGGCTTTCAATGCTGTTCCATTGATCTATATTTCTGTCTTTGTGCCAGTACCATACTGTCTTGATGACTGTGGCTTTGTAGTATAGTCTGAAGTCAGGCAGGTTGATTCCTCCAGTTCCATTCTTCTTTCTCAAGATTGCTTTGGCTATTTGAGGTTTTTTGTATTTCCATACAAATTGTGAAATTATTTGTTCTAGTTCTGTGAAAAATACCGTTGGTAACTTGATAGGCATTGCATTGAATCTATAGATTGCTTTGGGAAGTATACTCATTTTTACTATATTGATTCTTCTGATCCATGAACACGGTATATTTCTCCATCTGTTTGTGTCCTCTTTGATTTCTTTCACCAGTATTTTATAGTTTTCTATACATAGGTCTTTTGTTTCTTTAGGTAGATATATTCCTAAGTATCTTATTCTTTTCATTGCAATGGTGAATGGAATTGTTTCCTTAATTTCTCTTTCTGTTTTCTCATTGTTAGTGTATAGGAATGCAAGGGATTTCTGTGTGTTCCCTTTCCCCCTTGGTAACCACAGGTTTGTTTTCTACATCTCTGACTCTATTTCTGTTTTGTAAATTAGTTCATTTGTACCATTTTTTTTTAAGATTCCATGTATTAGAGATATCATATGATATTTGTCTTTCTCTGTCCTACCTCACTCAGTATGACAGTCTCTAGGACCACCCATGTTGCTGCAAATGGCATTATTTCATTCTTTGTTTATGACAAGTAATATTCCATTGTATATATGTACCATATCTTCTTTATCTATTCATCCATCAGTGGACATTTAGGTTTCTTCCATGTCTTGGCTATTGTAAAAAAAACACTGCAATGACATTAGGATGCATGCATCTTTTTGCAGTGTGATTTTCTCTGAATAAGTGCCCAGGATTATGATTGCTGGATCATATGGTAGCTTCATCTTTTTTAAGGAACCTCCATACTGTTCTCCATGGGGCTTCTGTGATAGCTCAGATAGTGAAGAAATCTGCCTGCAATGCAGGAGACCCAGGTTCGATCCCTGGATCGGGAAGATACCCTGGAGATAGCTACCCACTCCAGTATTCTTGCCTGGAGTGGAGAATTCCATAGACAGAGGAGCCTGGCAGGCTACAGTCCATGGGGTCACAGAGTCAGAATTTACTAAGTGACTAACACTTTCACTTTTTATACTGTTCTCCATAGTGGCTGTAGCAACTTACATTCCCACCAACAGTGTTAGAGGGTTCCCTTTTCTCCACACCCTCGTCAACTTTTAATGTTTGTAGGTTTTTGTTTTGTTTTGTTTTGTTTTGATGATGGCCATTCTGGCTGACGGACTTCCCTGCTGGCTCAGATAGTAAAGAAGCTGCCTGCAATGCAGGAAACCCAGTTTTGATCCCTGGATCAGGAAGATCCCCTGGAGATAGCTACCCATTCCAGTATTCTTGCCTGGAGAATTCCATGGACAGAGGAGCCTGGCGTGTTACAGTCCATGGGTTTGCAGAGAGTCAGACACGACTGAGCAAATAACACTTTCACTTTGATTCTGACTGATGTGAGGTGATACCTCATTGTAGTTTTGATCTGCATTTCTCTAATAATTAGTGATGTTGAGCATCTTTTTAATATGCTTTTTGGCCATTTCTATGTCTTCTTTGGAGAAACAACTGTATTTAGATCTTCCACCCATTTTTTCATTGGGCTGTTTTTTGATATTGACCTTCATGAGCTGTTTGTACATTTTGAAAATTAATCCCTTCTTGGTCACTTTGTTTACAAATATTTTCTCCCACTCTGAGGGTGGTGTTTTCATGTTCTATATGGTTTCCTTTGCTGTGCAAAAGCTTTTGAGTTTAATTAGGTCCCATTTATTTATCTTTGGTTTTATTTTCATTACTTATTTCATTTTCATACTTTATTTCATTACTTTCAGTAAGTGGACCAAAAAAGATCTTGCTGCAATTTATGTCAGAGAGTGTCCTGCCTGTGTTTTTCTATAAGAGTTTTATAGTAGGTAGTCTTAAATTTAGGTGTTTAATCCATTTTGAGTTTATTTTGTGTATGGTGTTAGAGAATGTTCTAATTTCATTCTTTTACATGTAACTGTCCAGTTTTCTCAGCAGCATTTATTGAAAAGACTGTTTTTTCTCTGTTGTATGTTCTTGAATCCTTTGTCATAGATTAGGTGACCATTGGCATGTGGGTTTATCTCTGGATTTTCTATCCTGTTCGTTGATCTATATTTCTGTTTTTGTGTCAGTACCCTACTGTTAAGATGACTGTGTCTTTATAATGTAGTCTGAAGCCAGGGAACCTGATTTCTCCAGCTCTGTTTTTCTTTCTCAAGGTTACTTTGGCCATTTAGAATCATTTCTGTTTCCATACAAATTGTAAAATTATTTATTCTAATTCTGTGAAAAATGCTATTGGTAATTTTATAGGGATTGCATTGAATTTATAGATTATTTTGGGTAGTAGTGTCATTTTGACAATATTAATTTTTCCAGTCTAAGAACATGGTCTGTGTCTCCATCCATTTGTGTAATCTTTGATTTCTTTCACCAGTATCTTACAGTTTTCTGTGTTCAAGTCTTTTGCCTCCTTCAGTAGGTTTATTCCTAGGTATTTTATACTTTTTGATGAGATGGTATATGGGCTTCTTTCCTTAATTTCTCCTTTTGACCTTTCATTGTTAATGTATAGGAATCCAAGAGATATCTGTGTATTAATTTTGTATCCTAGAATTTTTGTTTTAATTCATAGTTTTTTAGGTGTGTTACCATGAAAGCATGTTAGATTTTGTTAAAGACTTTTCTCTGTATAAATTGAGATAATCATGTGAGATTCTATTGTTGCTTTGTTAATGTGATGTTGATTTTCCTGTGTTGAATCATCTTTGCATTTCTGTGATAAATCCAACTTGGTTATAGTGTATAATCATTTCAATATACTGTCAAATTTGGCTGCTAGTATTAAGTATCTTTGTTCATATTAGTATGAACTTTCTTCATTAAGTATCCATGTTCATAAGGGATATTGGTCTGTAGTTTTCTTTTCTCCTGATGTCCCTGTGGATTGATGGTATTAAGGTAATGCTGGCCTCTTAGAATGAGTTGAGAAGTGCTCATTCATATTCTAATTTTTTAATGAATTTGAGACAAATCTGGGCTAATTATTTCAATGTTTGGTAGAACTCAACAGTGAAACTATTAATATCTGATCTTGGGCTTTTCCTTGTTGGGAGGTTTTGATGATTGATTCATTCTCTTTGATAGCTATAGGTCTGGCCAGAGTTTCTCGTTCTTGATGGTTTTGGTAGATGTTCGTGATTAGTGCAGATTCAAAACACTTTACTAAAACACAAGTGTATCTAGAAAATTTATATAGCTAACGAGATGGAAACAATGTTCAGATAGACAGAAATAACAGGGCAAACAGCTTCCTCTGATCCCTGGGACAGGGACAGGTTCTCCTGAGGTGGCCTAGGACACCCCTCAGGGCCACTGTGACCTCCATCTTCCTGGTTGGTCACTTTCTCCACCTCAATATCCTCCACCATGGAGGGGTCCCCCCCAGCCTGGGTCAGGGACTTTGTGACAGTTGTATGGAAGCTAAGCACCCTGTGCTAAGACCAGAAACAAACCTCTCTAATATCTCAGAGATTCTCAGGTTTCCTCCAGCCCCATCCGTGGGCTTTGGAGGGCAGTAGGCTCAGACATAAGTAAGCATCAGATTCCCCTAGAGAGTCTCTGCAGGTCCCCACCTCCCACCTCTAATTCCACAGGCCTGGGATGCCCTGAAATCTGTAGTTTAACAAGTCACCCTGTAATTCTGAGTTTGGGGTTCCTGGGCTGTACTTGGAGGTCCCCACCTATACTGGCTCCCTAGGCTCATAGAATACAACCCAAGCTCCAGCCACCAAAATGTTTAATTTTGATAAAGTTCAATTTATCTGTTTTTTCACTTTGGTTACTTGTAGCTTTGTTGACATAGCCATGAAACCATTATGAAGTCCAGGTTATGAATATTTACCCTTATACTTTCCTTTAAGAGTTTTATACTTTTAGCCTTTGTATTGGGAGAAGGCAATGGCAACCCACTCCAGTACTCTTGCCTGGAAAATCCCATGGACAGAGGAGCCTGGTAGGCTGCAGTCCATGGAGTCGCGAAGAGTCAGACACGACTGAGCGACTTCACTTTCACTTTTCCCTTTCATGCATTGGAGAAGAAAATGGCAACCCACTCTAGTGTTCTTGCCTGGAGAATCCCAGAGATGGCGGAGCCTGGTGCGCTGCTGTCAGAGTCGGACATGACTGAAGTGACTTAGCAGCAGCAGCCTTTGTATTTATGTCTTTGATCCATTTGAGTTAATTTCTACATATGGTGTGAAGTCAGGGTCTGACTTAATCCTTTTGCATGTGGATGTCCAGTTCTCTTAACACATTTGTTAAAAAGGCTTTTTTCCCCATTGAATTTTCTTGGCATCTTTGTTGAAGATCAGTTGATTGTATATATGAAGGTTTCTTTCTGAACTCTCAAGTTTATTCCATTGATGTCTGAATCTATTCTTATACCACACTGTTTTGATTTCTTTAGCTTTGTAGTAAGTAGTAATGTTCAAGAGTGTGACTCTAACTTTGGGTTTTTCCAGATTGATTTACTATTTGGCATCTCTTGAAATTTCAAATGAATTTGAGAATCAGCTCTTCCATTTCTATCATAAATACCATTGGAATTTTGTTACAGACTGATTTTGTTGGTCACTTTGGGAATATTGTTATCTTAACAATATTAAATCTTCCTATCTGTGAACACAAATGTTTTTAGTCTTAACATCTTTCAGCAGTCCGTTGTGATTTTCAGTGTTTGTGTGTTACATTTTTTTGGTTAAACTGGTTCCCACATATTTTATTCATTTTGATATTATTGCACATAATCTTTTAAAATTTCATTTTTGGGTTCACTGCTGACTATGTAGAAATACACTTGAGTTTTTTTGTGTTGATTTTATATCCTAGAACTTTGCTTAGTGCATTTATTATCTCTAATAGGTTTCAGAGTATTTTGTAGATTCTTTAGGGTTTTCTATATATAGGCTTATGTCCTTTGTGAATAGATGAACATTTACATCTTTTAATTTGAATGCATTTTAATTCTTTTCTTTGTGATTGTTCTGACTAGAACTTCCAGTAAGTGTTGAATAGAAATAGTTAGTGACAGTGTCCTTGCCTGGTTCCTGATGTTAGGGGGTGGAAGAGGACATGGAGCTTTCAATCTTTTATCATTGAGTTAACAGTAAGTTTTATACTTAAACTTTTAATAATTTTGAGGATTTTTAAAAATTTCTAGTCTTTTGTGTGTTTTATCATGGTAACAATTAATGTGAGGTTGATTTTCTTGAGTTAAACTATTCTTGCATATGTGGGATAAATCCCACTTGGACATGGTGTGTAATCATCTTAATACTCTGTCAGATTTGGTTTGCTAGTATTTGGTTGAGTATGTTTGCATTTATGTTTATAAGGGATATATGTGCTTAATCACTCATCATGTCCAACTGTTTGTGATCCCATGGATTGCAACCTGCCAGGCTGTTCTATTCATTGGGATCCTCCAGGCAAGAATACTTTAGAGGGTTACCATGCCCTCCTCCAGGGGACCTTCCAAACCCAGGGACTGAACCTAGGTTTCCTGCATTGCAGGCAGATTCTTTACCATCTGAGCCACCAGGGAAGCCCAAGAATGCTGGAATGGGTATCCTATCCCTTCTCCAGGGGAACTTCCCAACCCAGGAATTGAACTGGAGTCTCCTGCATTGCAGGCAGATTCTTTACAAGCTGAACTACCAGGGAAACCCATAAGGGATATAGGTCTGTAGTTTTCTCATGATATCCTTGTCTGTAGATGGTGTCAAGGTAATGCTGGCCTCATGGAATGAGTCAGGAAGTGCTCACTCATACTTTAAATTTTGAATGAGTTTGAAATGAATTAGAGTTAATTCTTTAATTGGTACAACTCACTAGTGAACCTATCTGGCTCTGGGCATGTTCTTGTTGGGAGGTTTGATTCAATCTCTTTGCTTGATGTAGTTCTGGTCAGAGTTTCTAGTTCTTACCCCAACTTTGGTTTGTGTTCACAATTAGTAATGGTGCAAACACTGCTAAAACACAAATGTATTTGCAAAATTTCTGTATCTAAGGAGATGGAAAGAAAATGTAAAAACAATTGCATTTGCAATAGTATCAAGATGAATAAAATACTTAGAAAACAATTCTGTCCTGGTAGACAGAAACAAGAGGGCGAATAGCTTCCTCTGATCTCCAGGACAGGGACAGGTTCTGCTGAGGTGGCTTAGGCCACCCCTCAGGGCCACTGTGACCTTCAGCCCACTGGTCAGCCCCCTTCTCCACACCAGGAAGGGGTCCCCAACAGCTCCAGTCAGGAACTTTGTGACAATTGCGTGGGAGCTAAGCACCCTATCCCAAGATCAGACACAAACCTCTCCTACATTTTAGAGATTCCAGGTTTCCTACAGCTCCATCCACTAGCTTTTGAGGGCAGTGGGCTTGAACATGAGTAAACTTCAGAATCCCCTAGAGAGCCTGCTTACTGTACAGGTTCCAACATCCTACCTCTAATTCCACAGGCCTGGGTTGGCCCTGGAATCAGCATTTTAACAGGTCCCCCTGTGATTCTGAGGCTCAGGTTCCTGAACTAAATACTTGGAGGTCCCCGCCTTTGCCAGTTCCCTGGCTTATAGGATACAGCCTAAGCTCCAGCCACCAAAATGTTTAATTTTGATGAAGTTCAATTTATCTATTTTTTCTTTGGTTGCTTGTGGTTTGATGATATAGCTATGAAACCATTATAAAGTCTAGGTTATGAATATTTATCCCTATGTTTTCCTCTAAGTGTTTTATACTTTTAGCCTTTCTATTTATGTCTATGAGCCATTTTGAGTTAATTTTTGTATATGGTATGAAGTCAGGTCTGACTTCATTCTTTTGTATGTGGATATCCAGTTCTCTTAATGTCATTTATTGAAAAGACTTTTTCTCCCTGTGAATGGTTCTAGCATCCTTGTTGATAGTCAATTGCCTGTAGATGTGAAGGTTTCTTTCTGAACTTTCAATTTTATTCTATTGATCTGAGTCTATTCTTAAACCAACACTACACTGTTTTGTGTTTTTATTTCTTTTAGTTTTGTAGTAATTATTGGGAAGTGTCAGTCTAGCTTTGTCTTTTGTTTTTTCAACATTGATTAGACTATTCAGCATCTATTGGCTATTCCATATGAATTTGAGAATCAGCATGTCCATTTCTATATTAAAGACCATTGGAATATCTACAGACAGTATCTGTAGATCTCCTTGGGAATGTTGTCATCTTAACAATATTCAATCTTCCAATCTGAACACAAATGTTTTTCCATTTATTGAATCTTCTTAATTTCTTTCAGTAGTGTGTTATGGCTTTCAGTGTTTATGTCTAGCATCTTTTTCATTAAATTGTTTTCTAAGTATTTTATTCATCTTGATACTATTGCAAATGCAATTGTTTTTACATTTTTCTTTTTGAGTTCTTCACTGCTAATGTATAGAAATACACTTGAGTTTTGTGTATTAATCTTGTATCCTATAACTTTGCTGAATATATTTATTAGCCCTAGTAAATTTTAGAGTTTTTTTGTGGATTCTTTGTGGTTTTTCTATATATAGATTATGCCCTCTGTGAGTAGAGAAATGTTTATTGCTTTTATTTGGATGCCCTTTATTTCTTTTTCTTTGTGATTTCTCTGACTAGGACTTCCAGTATAGTGTTGAACAGAAATAGTGAGAGATGGTGTCTTTGCCTTGTTCCTGGAAGATGGAGGGTAGGGAAATGTCAGGGTTTTTTTTTTTTTTTTATCATTGAATTAGTTGTGAGTTTTTTATATATGCTTTTAATAATTTTGACAATATTTGTTTTTGTTCCTAGTCTTTTGGGTGTTTTACCATGAAAGCATGTTAGGTTTTCTTAAAGGCTTTTTCTCTATCAATTGAGATAATCCTGTGAAATTCTATTGCTGTTCTTTAATGTAATGTTGATTTTCTTATATTGAACCATCATTGCATTTCTGCACAGTGGGATTAATCCCACTGGATCATGGTATATAGTCATATTAATATGCTGTCAGATTTGGTTTGCTAGTATTTGGTGAGTGTGTTTGCATTTGTATTCATAACAAATATTGTTATGTAGTTTTCTTGTGATGTCCTTGTCTGTTGATGGTATCAAAGTGATGCTGGCCTCATAAAATGAGCTGAGATATGTTCGATCATCTTCTAATTTTTTAATGAGTTTGATATGAATTGGGGTTAATTCTTTAAATGTTCGTTAGCACTCAGCAGTGAAACTATCTGGCCAAGGGCTTGTCCTTGCTGGGAGGTTTCTGATGATTGATGCATGTCTTTCCTAGTTATAGGTCTGGTCAGAGTTTTGAGTTCATGATGGTTTTGGTTGGTGTTCATGATTAGTAAAAGTTCAAAACGCTCTGATAAAACACAAATGTATTTTTAAAATTTCTGCATCTCAGGAGATAGAAAGGATGTCCAGATAGACAAATAGCTTCCTCTGATCTCTGGGACAGAGACATGTTCTGCTGAGGTGGCCTAGGCCACCCCTTGGGGCACTGTGACATTCATGCCTCTGATCAGCCACCTTCTCCACCTCAATACCCACCACCAGGAAGGTATCCCCAACAGCCTGGCCAGGGACTTTGAGACAATTGCATGGAAGCTAAGCACCCTATCAGAGACCAGAAACAAATCTCTCCTGCATTTTGAGATTCTCAGGTTTCCACCAGCTCTTCAATGGGCTTTGGAGGGCATTGGGCTCAGATATAAGCAAGCCTAAGACTCCCCTAGAGACCCTATTTCCTGTGCAGTTTCCCTCCTCCTGCCTCTAATTCCACAGGCCTGTGATGGCCTCAGAATCTGCATTTTCACCGGTTTCCCTGTGATTCTGAGGTTGGGCTTCCTGAACTGTACTTGGGGGTCCCCCACCTATGTTGGCTCCCCAGCTTTATAGGAAACACCTAAGCTCCAGCCACCAAAATATTTAATTTGATGAAGTTCAATTTATCTATTTTTTTGCCTTGGTTGTTTGTGGCTTTGGTGACATGAAACCAATTTCACATCCAGGTTATGAATATTTACCCCATGCTTTCCTCTAAGAGTTTTATATTTGTAGCCTTTCTATTTGTGTCTTTGATCCATTTAAGTTAATTTTTGAATATATATGAAGTATGGTTTACTTCATTCTTTTGTATGTGGATATTCAATTGTCTTAATAACTTCTGTTGAAAAGACTGTTTTTCTCCCTTTGAATGGTAATAGCATCCTTGTTGATAATCAATTGCCTTAAATTCTTTCAGCAATGTGCTGTGGTTTGCAGTGATGATGTCTTGCATATCTTTTATTAAATTGGTTCCCAAGTGTTTTATTCATTTTGATACTATTGTAAATATGATTATTTTAAAATTTCCTTTTTTTTCATTTATTTTTATTAGTTGGAGGCTAATTACTTTACATAAATTTCCTTTTTGATTGTTCACTGCTAGTGTATAGAAATACACTTGTGTTTTGTTTGTTGATCCTGTGTCCTGTAACTTTGCTGAATACATTTATCATCTCTAATATTTTAGAGTGTTTTGTAGACTCTTTAGAGTTTTTCTGTATATAGAATTCTGTTCTCTGTGAATAGAGAAACGTTTTCTTTTCATTTGGATGCATTTTATTTCTTTTTCTTTGTGATTGCACTGACTAGAGCCTCCAGTACAATGCTGAATGGAAATAGTGAGAGCTGGTATCTTTGCTTTGTTCCTGATATAAGGTGTGGGGTAGGAAGCTTTCAATCTTTTATCATTGAGTTAGCTGTGAGTTTTTTATATATGCTTTTGATAGTTTTGAGGATTTTTAAAAAAAAAAATTCCTAGTCTTTTGTGTGTTTCTCATGAAAGTACATTAGATTTTGTGAAAGACTTTTCTGTGTCATTTGAGATAACCATGTGAAATTCTGTTGTTCTGTTAATGTAATGTTGATTTTCTTTTGTTTACCCACCTTTGCTTTTCTGCAAAGTGGGCTAAATCTCACTGGTAATGGTGTTATTTATTTTAACAGGCTGTCAGTCTTGGTTTGCTAGTATCTGGTTGAGTATGTTTGCACTTATGTTTATAAGGGATATAGGTCTGTAGTTTTCCCATGAGGTCCTTGTCTATTGATGGTGTCAAGGTAATGGTGGCCTCATAGAATGACTTGAGAAGTGCTCAGCCATCTTGTAATTTTTAAATGAGTTTGAGACAAATCAGGGTTAATTCTTTAAATGTTTGGTAGAATTCAGCAGTGAAACTATTAGTATCTGGTCCTGGGTTTTTCCTTGTTGTGAGGTATTTGATGATTGATTCAATGTCTTTGTCATTTATAGGTCTGGTCAGAATTTCTAGTTCTTGACTGTTTTTGTTGGTATATATCATTAGTAAAGGTTCAAAACACTTCACTAAAACACAGATGTATCTGTAAACTTTATATATCTAAGGAGATGGAAAGAATGGACAGATAAACTAAATAACAGGGCAAACAGCTTCCTCTGATCTCGTGGACAGGGACAGGTTCTGCTGAGGTGGCCTAGGCCACCCCTCAGGGCCACTGTGACCTCCATCCCCCTGATCAGCCACCTTTTCCACCTCTACATCCTCCACCAAGAGGGTCCCCACCAGCCTGGGTGAGGGACTTTGTAGCAACTGTATCCCATCCTGAGACCAGACACAAACTTCTCCTGTATCTTAGAGATTCTCAGGTTTCCTCTATCTCCATCCATGGGCTTTTGAGGGTAGTGGGGCCAACATAAGTAAGCATCCAAATTCCCAAGAGAGCCTGTTTCCTGTGCAATCCCCACCCCTAATTCAGCAGGCCCTGGCCCTGGAATCTTCAGTTTCACAGGTCCCCCTGTGATCTGAGGCTGGGGTTCCTGAATTGTACTTGGATGTACCCGCCTTTGCCCACTCAGTGACCTCATAGAGTACACTCTAAGCTCCAGCCACCAAAATGCTTATTTTTTATGAAGTTCAGTTTATCTATTTCTTTTTTCCCTTTGGTTGCTTATGGCTTTGGTGGCATAGCTATGAAAACATTTTTAATTCCAGGTTATAAATAATTACCCCGATGCTTTCTTCTAAGAGTTTTATACTTTAGGCCTTTATATTTTTTCTTTGATCCATATTGAGTTAATTTTTGTATGTAATGTGAAGTCAGAGTCTGACTACATACAGAAGAATGTAGTCTTCTATATTGTGGATATCCAGTTCTCTTAACACCAGTTGTTGAAAAGACTTTTTCAACATTGAATGGTTTTGGCATCCTTGTTGAAAATCAGTTGACTGTGGAAGTGAAGGTTTCTTTCTGAACTCTCAAGTTTATTCTATAGATATCTACATCTATTCTATGTATTTCACCATGCTGTATCACTAAGAAAAACTGGAAATGTCCTTTGCCTTTTAAGTTAAGGTGTATGTTTAAGACTTATAGCCCAGAAATTCATTACATACTCCTCATAAAACCACCACTCTGGAATTCAATTTATTAAAAAACATACTCCAAAAATAAGAAATATCCACACTCCCAATTTTAAAATATTTACCCTCCTTATTGAAATATTTACTTGACCTGGAAAACCTTAACCATCAGAGGGCAGACAGAATGGAAACTACAATTACAGAAAACTAACCAAACTGATCACATAGACCACAGCCTTATCTAACTCAATGAAACTATGAGCCTTGCCATGTAGGGCCACCCAAGACGGACGGGTCATGGTGGAGAGTTCTGACAAAACATAGTCCACTGGTGAAGGAAATGGCAAAACACTTCAGTATTCTTGCCTTGAGAACTGCATAAACAGTATGAAAAGACAAAAAGATATAACACTGAGAAATGAACTCCCCAGGTCGGTAGGTGCCCAATATGCTACTGGAGATCAGTGGAAAAAATAGCTCCAGAAAGAATGAAGAGGCTGAGCCAAAGCAAAAGCAATGCCCAGTTGTGGATGTGACTGGTGATGGAAGTTAAGTCTGATGCTGTAAAGAACAATATTGCATAGGAACCAGGAATGTTAGGTCCATGAATCAAGGCAAATTGGAAGTGGTCAAACAGGAGATGGCAAGAGTGAACATCAACATTTTAGGAGTCAGTCAACTAAAATGGACCGGAATGGGCAAATTTAATTCAGATGACCATTGTATCTACTACTGTGGGCAAGAATCCCTTAGAAGAAATGGAGTAGCCATCATAGTCAACAAAAGAGTCCGAAATGCAGTACTTGGATGCAATCTCAAAAACGACAGAATGATCTCTGTTTGTTTCCAAGCCAAACCATTCAATATCACAGTAATCCAAGTTTATGCCCTGACCAGTAATGCTGAAGAAGCTGAAGTTGAACAGTTCTATGAAGACCTGCAACACCTTCTAGAACCAACACCCAAAAAAGATGTCCTTTTCAACCTCTTTAACAAGTGGTGCTGGGAAAACTGGTCAACCACTTGTAAAAGAATGAAACTAGAACACTTTCTAACACCATACACAAAAATAAACTCAAAATGGATTAAAGATCTAAATGTAAGACCAGAAACTATAAAACTCCTAGAGGAGAACATAGGCAAAACACTCTCCGACATAAATCACAGCAAGATCCTCTATGACCCACCTCCCAGAATATTGGAAATAAAAGCAAAACTAAACAAATGGGACCTAATGAAACTTAAAAGCTTTTGCACTACAAAGGAAACTATAAGTAAGGTGAAAAGACAGCCCTCAGATTGGGAGAAAATAATAGCAAATGAAGAAACAGACAAAGGATTAATCTCAAAAATATACAAGCAACTCCTGCAGCTCAATTCCAGGAAAATATATGACCCAATCAAAAAATGGGCCAAAGAACTAAACAGACATTTCTCCAAAGAAGACATGCAGATGGCTAATAAACACATGAAAAGATGCTCAACATCACTCATTATCAGAGAAATGCAAATCAAAACCACAATGAGGTACCATTACACGCTAGTCAGGATGGCTGCTATCCAAAAGTCTACAAGCAACAAATGCTGGAGAGGGTGTGGAGAAAAGGGAACCCTCTTACACTGTTGGTGGGAATGCAAACTAGTACAGCCACTATGGAAAACAGTATGGAGATTCCTTAAAAAACTGGAAATAGAACTGCCATATGACCCAGCAATACCACTTCTGGGCATACACACCGAGGAAACTAGATCTGAAAGAGACAAGTGCACCCCAATGTTCATCACAGCACTGTTTATAATAGCCAGGACATGGAAGCAACCTAGATGCCCATCAGCAATGAATGGATAAGGAAGCTGTGGTACATATACACCATGGAATATTACTCAGCCGTTAAAAAGAATTCATTTGAATCAGTCCTAATGAGATGGATGAAACTGGAGCCCATTATACAGAGTGAAGTAAGCCAGAAAGATAAAGAACATTACAGCATACTAACACATATATATGGAATTTAGAAAGATGGTAACGACAACCCTGTATGCAAAACAGAAAGAGACACAGAAATACAGAACAGACTTTTGAACTCTGTGGGAGAAGGTGAGGGTGGAATGTTTCAAAAGAACAGCATGTATACTATCTATGGTGAAACAGATCACCAGCCCAGGTGGGATGCATGAGACAAGTGCTCCGGCCTGGTGCACTGGGAAGACCCAGAGGAATCGGGTGGAGAGGGAGGTGGGAGGGGGGATCGGGATGGGGAATACGTGTAAATCTATGGCTGATTCATATCAATGTATGACAAAACCCACTGAAATGTTGTGAAGTAATTAGCCTCCAACTAATGAAAAAATTAAAAAAAAAATAAAATAAAAAGCATTAAGGAGACAACCAGGAAAAAAAAAAAAAAAGATGTCCTTTTCATTATAGGGGACTGGAATGCAAAAGTAGGAGGTCAAGAGATATGTGGAATAACAGGCAAGTTTGGCCTTAGAGTACAAAATGAAGCAGGGCAAAGGTTAACAGAGGTTTGCCAAGAGAATGCACTTGTCATAGCACCCTCTTTCAACAACACAAGAGAAGACTACACATGTACATCACCAGATGGTCAATATCAAAATCAGATTGACTACATTCTTGGCAGCCAAAGATGGAGAAGCTCTATACAGTCAGCAAAACAAGACTGGGAGCTGACTGTGGCTCAGATCATGAACTCCTTATTGCAAAATTCAGACTTAAATTGAAGAATGTAGGGAAAACCACTAGACCATTCAGGTATGACCTAAATCAAATCCCTTACGGTTATACAGTGGAAGTGACAAATAGATTCAAGAATTAGATCTGTTAGAGTGCCTGAAGAACTACGGATTTATTACTTTATCACTTTAAATTAGTCATATCCATTCTTTACTGAACATCAATAAGGACATGGAACTCTTTTTTTAACTAGATGAAAGCAAAAGCACATTTTGTAGTGGTGTAATCAAAGTCAAAACTTCCCTGGTGGCTCAGTGGTCAAGAATCCGCCTGCAATACAGGAGACACAGGAGATGCAGGTTCCATCCCTGGGTCAGGAAGATCCTCTGAAGGAGGAAATGGCAACCCACTCCAGTATTCTTGCCTGGAAAATCCAATGGACAGAGGAGGATTTTCTGTATATAGGCTTATGTCATCTGTGAAGAGAGAAAGTTTTACTTCTTTTAATTTGGATGCATTTTATTTCTTTTTCTTTGTGATTGTTCTAACTCGGACCTCCAGTATAATGTTGAATAGAAATAGTGAGGGATGTTGTCCTTGCCTTGTTGCTGATATAAAGTTGTGGTGGGAGGTGTGGGGGCAGGGAAGCTTTCAATCTTTTATCTTTGAGTTAGCTGTGGGTTTTTTAATATATGTTTTTAATAATTTTTAGGATGTTTGTTCTCATTTCTAGTCTTTGGGGGTTTTATCATGAAAGCATGTTAGATTTTGTTAAAGGCTTTTTTCTGTGTCAGTTGAGATAATCATGTGAAATCCTCTCATTCTATCATTGTGATGTCAATTTTCTTGTACTGAGCCACCTCTTCATTTGTTGGATAAATCCCAGTTGATCATGGTGTATAATCATTTTAATATGCTGTCAGGTTTGGTTTGCTGGAATTTGGTTGAGTATGTTTGCAGTTAGGTTCATAAGAGAAATTCATCTATAGTTTTCTTATGATATCCTTCTTTGTTGATGGAATCAGTTACTGCAGCCCTCATAGAATGAGTTGTGAATTGCCTAGTCATCTTCTATTTTTTTGAATGAGTTTGAGATGAATCAGGGTTAATTCTTTAAGTGCTTTTCTTTGTTGGGTGGTTTTTATTGATTGATTGAATCTCTTTGATATTTATAGGTCTGGTCAGAGTTTCTACATCTTTTAGTTTGTTTTCATGATTTGTAAAGGTTCAAAACACTTTGCTAAGACAGAAATGTATCTGTAATACTTATATTTCTAAGTCTATGGAAAGATTAATCATTTTCCTGGATCAATGTTTATTGAGTAGTTCTTTTTTCTTTTTTTTTAGCTTCTAGAATTAATTTTATAGCCACTTAAATAGAAATAAAAACACTGAAAAAATCAACTAAAAGTGGTAAATGCAATTGCATCCAAGAAAGGGGGCAGAGGAATGCTAATTTTCTTAGAAGTACAGCAGCACAGTTTAACCCTTTGTAAAAATTAGTCCAGAAGAAGGCAGTTCTATAGTCAGGTTGTTGTTGTTGAGTTGCTAAGTCATGTCCAGCTCTTTGGGACCTCATGGACTGCAGCACTCCAGGCTTTCCTGTCCTTTACTATCTCCCGAAGTTTGCTCGAATTTATATCCATCGAGTCAATGATGCTATTCAATCTTATCCTCTTCAGGTTGTCTAGATCCAAATTCCACCTCCATTTGGTAGCTGTGTGACCTTGGGCAAGTTTACAGTGTTTGATCTCTCTGAACCTCAATTTTCCTATTGTAAAATGGGAATGATAACAGTACCTACTGTATAAAATTTTTGTGGGAACAAAAGGTGACAGTGGTATGTAAAGGTTTGGCTGATGAGTGTCCTGTAAATGGAAGCTTCTTGTTACTATCTGTTATCAGGCTTGTCCAGACCAACCTAACTTCCTTTCCCACTTAGCAAGAGCCCCCTGCTGCTCTGGAGACCCCCGTGTGTACAATCAACTGCCTGTCTAACATTGGGCATGTCTCTTCTCTCAGGGCCCCTTAGAGGTGGCTTCGGAAGGGCTCCAAACTTAGCCAGTCCTACCCTGACTCCAACCCCGCCCCCTGGGGGTCATGTCTTTATTTTGTTTTGTTTTTTTTTTAACCAAGATTTCCAAACTCTGTGGTTGCCTTGCCTAGCTAAAAGAGGAAGAGGGGGATCAGCCCAAGGAGAAGAAGGAAGGGGAAAACAAGACAAACAGCCAGTGCCAGTGGAGAGGAACACATGTCTAGGGGGTCTGGTCCCGTCAGAGCTAGTGTCCAAGAATCCTGTTCTCTGCCTATCCGCAAGCCCTGCATCAGCCTGCCACTTTCCTGCTGAGGCCATGGGCCCATGGACCCTGCTGATCCTGCTGGTGGCCACAGCTTGGCATGGTAAGAGCAGAACCAGAGCCTTGGCGGGGGGGGGGGGGGGGGGGGGCGGCGGTGAGAGGGATTGTGACAGGGTTCCTAGGGAAGGACTCTCTAAACCTCTGCCCCTCACTAGGGGTCCCCACTCTGTGTTTTCATCTCCCAGCCCTGGACTTCGGGTGTGTGGGTGTCTGCTTCGGAAAGGCAGTGGAGGGGAAAGCGGGTATGAATGGTGTGGAACCAGCCTGGCCAGGGCTGCGGATCTTGCCCAGCTCAGATGGTGACTGTCCCTGTGTCCTGAACACATCCCTATGCCCTCAGGGCTCTTTAGTGCCTACTGAATGGTCAACGGCATGTTGTTGGGGGTGATGGACCAGACAAAATGCTCCTCAAACCCCACTGTGCACACAGATCCCCCAGGGATCTTGTTACAGTGCAGACTCTGACTCGATCGGTCTCAGGTGTGACCTGAGATTCTTCATGACCAGTGAGTTCCTAGGAGATGCCAGTGCCGCTGGTCCAGACCTACACTGAGCAGAGAGGCCCAGAAAGCCCCTCATGGCTCCACTGGCACTGCCAGCCTGGGACTCACGAGGCCAACTAGGCAGGATATGACTTGGAGGGATCTGAAGAAGCAATGGTCCTTCCTTGGGCAGCTTGGGCAAGAGGTCAGAAGGAGAGGTAAGAGGTTAGCCTCTCTGGCCCAGGGCTCAGGAGAGGTAAATTTTGGATGAGAGAGTACAGGGCTAGCAGCTTGTCTCGGGGGAGGACAGTTGAGGGTCTGCTAGGCTGAAATCCTCCCAAACACAGGCTGCGGGGCCTCAGGACAGAGAGCTATGGAGCAGACCCCACCTGAATCCCATCCCTCCAAACAGCATCAGTGATGCAGGATCTCCTGCTAGCAGGGTCCCTAACTGAAGCTGGGGGCTGGGTGCTGGACTTGTATCTACAGTAGGCCCAACAAACACATGTTAAGTTCTTTTGGCCACTCTGTGCGGCATATGGGATCAAACCCATGCCCCCTGCACTGGGAGTGTGGAGTCTTCACCATTGGATCACCAGTGAAGTCCCTAAATTTTATTGCATATTTGGAGGAACTCTAGGGAAGGATGGGGACTGTGGGTGGGGTAGGAAGGCAGCAGCATCTCCAGCCTTCCCACAATCCTGTGGCTGCAAGACCCTGAGGAATAGGTGTGTCTGGTCCCTGAGGAGGAGCTGGCCCACTGAAGGGCTTTTTTGGGCCCAATCAGTTCCACTGGGCTTGCAAGTCTGTCCTCTTCTGTTGAGATGTAATTTACATGTAGTAGAAAGCACAGATTCTTAAGTGTCCCTATGATGAGATTTGACAAGTATATAAGCTTGTGTCCCCACCATTTCAATTAAGATAGAGACTCTTCCCCTCATCCTAGAAAGCTTTGTGGGTTTTATTTCACTCTTTTGTCCTATCTTCCTGCCCAGAAAATGCCTGTGGGAGACTGATGGGGGATGGAAGGGCTGTCCAGCATCTCGCCTGCAAGGAAAGAAGAAATGGGGACTGCAAGCTGGAAGCCTATGTTTTCAGTAGACCAGTGATGAGTGAGGAGCAGTTGTGACAAAGTTAAGGGACAGAATCAGTGTATCCTAGAGACCAAAAGAAACTTGCTAAGAATCTGGGCCAAGGAGGAGGCCGTGCCCCAAACCTTGGCATACTGTGTGTGTGTGTGTGTGTGTGTGTGTGTGTTGGGGGAGAGGTGGGGGGTGTGGGGGCACACCCTGGCAGCTGATGATGAGGGGGGTCTCCCAAGCAAGTGGGAGGGGGTGAGAAGGTTTGGGGAGAGAGATGGTGGGGTGAAGGGGCAGAAGGGGTCCAGCCCCTACCCAGGGAGTAAAGGCCTGAGCAAGCTTTTCCTTCCCTCCAGTCAAGCCAGCAGTGGGCAGCTGGAGCGGAAGCTGAGGGTGTCAGCCCTGTCCTGCATGAATACTCGAGACGACAGGACAAAATAAGATAATGCCTCTCAGACTGCACTTCCAGGAGGCCGAGGCTGGAGTTAGACAGGGGAAGGGGGGGGAGGGAGAAGGCGCCTGTGAGACCCAGCAGGGGCAGAAGCGGAATATAAGTCACAGAATCTGAGACCGCGGGATGTGACAGGCGTAGGCTGTGACCTTTGAAAGTTAGCACTTCAGCTGTGAGAGTGTGAGGATCTGAGAGGAGGTTAGGAGAGTAGTAGTTGAAGCAGTAACACAGGACAGGAGAGCTGACTCAGGCAGAGGTTGTTTATCACCTCCTTGAATCCTCCCAGGACCTTTCAGAGGTGGAAATTCGGATTATTCTCATTGAAAGAGTAGCCTGAGGGTCAAAGGTTAAGCAGCCTACTTAGTTAGCACGGAAGAGCCAAGTTTTAGACGCAGGTTGGCATAGCACAATGGTAAAGAATCCTCCTGCCAATGCAGGAGATGCAAGAGACTTGGGCTCGATCTCTGGGTCAGGAAGATCCCCTGGAGGAGGAAGTGGCAACGCACTCCAGTATTCTTGCCTGGAAAATTCCATGGACAGGGGAGCCTGGCGGGCTACAGTCCATGGGATCGCAAAATGTCAAACATGACTGAGTGACGACTGGCTGACATGAGCCCACAGTCAAGCTCTTCCCTCCAGTACCCCACCCCCACCCCATGCCCTGCATGGCTGCAGCAGGGATAGGCCAGCACCTGCTCTGTTGGGACTTGCCAGCAGCCTGCCCAAAACGATGTTTGCCCCTCTCCCTGGTGGTCAGCAGCACAGGGAAGCCTGGCTGCAACCCCCAGGTGTTGGTTTCCGCAGTATTTCCCTGGTCACTCCATCCTTTATGCGAATCAGAAGCTCGGGCAGACAGCCTGCACATCTCTGATGTGTACAAAATCAAAACATAAATTAAGTCATCCTGAAATAATTTGACAGGATCTTTCTGATTCTGGGGTTTGTGATGAGGGCAGGGTGTAGTGGGATGGAAAGACCCATTTAAGAAGCTTTTGTGCAGTACTTCCCTGGTGATCCAGTGGTTAAGAATCCACCTTCCAATGCAGGGGAAGTGGGTTCAATACCTGGTCGGGGACCTAAGATCCCACATGCCATGTGGCAACTAAGCCCACATACCGCAACCTTAGAGCACTTATGCTACAACAAAAGATCTCACATGCTGAAACTAAGACCTGATGCAGCCAAATAAATAAATATACTTTTTTTTTTTTTAAGAAGAAGCTTTTGTGCAAGATGATGAAGAGTCCCTGAATTTTCCTAGTTCCCTCAGGGTTGGGATGTCCGTGGCCCCATCACTGGGACAGACCGATTGGACTCAGTAGGGGGGTACCTCGTAGGTCAGTGGCAGATCCGGGTCCCACAGCCTGGGACATGCCTGTGCCCAGCAGGTGGTACTGCCTGTTTCAGGGGGTGAAGGGGTCTTTCCCCTAAAGGGGACAGTGGCCAGGAAGCAGAAGTGAGAGCCTCCTTGGGAGAAGGACTGCAGGCTGAGCGGAAACGGGGGCTAGGCCGGGTGCCAGCAATGTGTTTCCTCCTGCACAGGCTGGAGGGCGCCTGGCAGCCCCTCCAAGTCCTTGAATCAGCTCTCACTTCCCTCCTTTACCCCTATTTTAGGCCCTGGAAAAGTGCTGACACTGCAGAGGCAACGGGCCTTCTTCCCGGAGGGCCTGAGATGAGTTTCAAGTTCTCTTTTCTCCTTCAAGAAAATTTTCCTTAAAAGAGATTGTCCCCCTAGTAAACACAGCAGGGCTGGGATGTTATGGTGGGCTTCTGGGGGTAGACTAGATAGTAAATAGAATGGCTAACCTTTGCTGAGTTATTTATATTTGGTGACGGGTGATGTTCTAAAGCTTTCTGTGCATTTAAATCTCCCAACATCCCAATAAATGGGTACAATTTTGGTCCCCATTTTTTAAGTGGGGAAACTGAGGCACAGAGCCTCTGAACCTCCCCACTGTGCTACAGACCAGATGTCCAGTGATGAGAGAAGGCACACCAGAAGACTCTGAGCTCTGCTATGTTAAGATCCCACACCCCTTTTCTTCTTCTTTTATTTCTTTAAGATATTTTTTTAAAGGTATATGCATTTTTATCTGTTTTTGGCCATATCATGTGGCATGTGGAAGTCCCCCACCAGGAGTCAAACCCGTGCCCTCTGCAGTGGAAGCTCGGAGTCTTAATCACTGGACCATCAGGGAAGCCCCTTTTTCTTCTTCCTCGTGTGAATCAATTCAGAGCACTTTGCCACAAACATTCTATTCATTTGTTTCTTCCTTGCCTGGAGAATCCCAAGGACAGAGGAGCCTGGTGGGCTACAGTCTACGGGGTCGCAGAGAGTCAGACACGCCTGAGCGACTTTCACTTTTGCTTGTTTGAAGCCCCTTCTTTGAGCTAGGTGCTGGACTTCGTAGCAGGAATGCAGGCCATTTATTACATCAGGCCAAAGGAGTCCACTCCTGGGGAGAATGATGCAGTCATGGCCAGGAAGGCCGAGGCCAGAGGCTGGGGTAGCCCCCACGGGACAGTGGCTGGGTGGGAGGCCAAGAAAGCCCCCAGTCCCCTTCTCTCAGAGACATCAGAGATGTCAGTCCATCACAGAAGGTTTGGGGTAGGGCCTGAGTGAGTGACCGGAGAGGGGCAGGGACTTGTTCGAGGTGATCCTGCAGGTCGCAGCTGAACCCCAGAACCAGAAGCACCCTGCCAGAGTAGCACCCATCTCAGAGGCAGGGTACAGCCAACGGGGTGTCACCTCAGCCCTCGTTTCTGTTTGCCACTTCCCATCACCAGGTCACGGGGTCCCAGTGATAGAGCCCAGTGGCCCTGAGCTGGTGGTGGAGCCAGGCACAGCGGTGACCTTGCGATGTATGAGCAATGGCAGCGTGAAGTGGGATGGCCCCATTTCCCCCTACTGGACTCTGGACTCTGATGCCCCCAGAAGCATCCTCACCACAAACAATGCCACCTTCATACACACGGGAACGTACCGCTGCACGGAGCCTGGAGACCCCTCGGCGGGCACTGCTACTATCCACCTCTACGTCAAAGGTGAGGACTATGAGTCCCCTCCCAAGAGGACTAGCCCAGCACGGCCCACCAGGAATGCCCAAGAGGGCTGGGCCCTGACGTGAACCATCATAATAAACCAGCTCCAGGTTTTCTGAGAACCTGCCACAAACAAGGACCTGTGGCAGTGCTTCTAATTTCATTCCTCACAGCAACCCTGTGAGAAGGTTCTCGTTCCTCCCCATTTTCCAGACGCTCAGAGAGGTTGAGTCATTTGCCCAAGATCACACAGCATTAAATAGTGGGGCTGGACCTGGCCACAGAGCCCCCAAGCCTCAGCTGAGCTTCCTTGGTATTATGTGACCTCAGGCAAATGAAGAACATCTCTGAGCTTCACTGTCACCAATGTCCAGGGACCGGTTAGCCTGGCGGAGGGGGGGCAGTTGTAACCCTGTATCTCCGTGCTCCCCAGATCCTGCTCGGCCCTGGAGGGTCCTGGCCGAGGAAGTGACAGTGTTGGAGGGTCAGGACGCGCTGCTGCCCTGTCTGCTCACCGACCCGGCCCTGGAGGCGGGCGTCTCGCTGGTGCGGGTGCGCGGCCGGCCTGTCTTGCGCCAAACCAGCTACTCCTTCTCGCCCTGGTATGGCTTCACCATCCACAAGGCCAAGTTCATTGAGAGCCAGGACTATGAGTGCAGTGTTCGGGTGGCCGGCAGGATGGTGAAGTCCCTCAGCATCCGGCTTAAAGTTCAGAAAGGTGCGTGGACAGGGTGGACCCAAGAGCTGGTGTCTGGCCAGAGGGGAAGTAAGGGTGGGTGCTTTGTTTCACCTCTTCTTTCCAGTCGTGCCTGTGTCGTCCATGGGGCACCTTCTGGAGCGAGACCGAGAGGTGTCGGGTGCTGGGAGGCAGACCGCACGTACGCTGATAACTCAGCTGGCAAGGTAGTCTCAGGTCATGAAATAGGCTATGAAAAGCACTGAACACGGTGGTGGAATAGAGTGTGGTGGGGGGGGCTCGTGGAGAGAGTGACATTTTATTTGAGCGGAAATGTGAATTATGAGAAGGGGGAAACAGCAGAGGAAACAGCAGGTACACAGTCGTGAGCTGGGAACAGGCTTCGGATGTTCCAGGAATGGAAGGCGGTCCCGAAGCTCTCCCACCCCTTCAGACATGGATTCCTACTCAGGGCCCACCAGGTGCTGGGTGCTGAGCACAGGAGGGGGGCACCGTGAGCAACGCCCAGGCGCACGGGACGCCTCTGGCTGGGAGGCATCAGTGGTGGTGAAGTGTCTCTCCTGTCTGCTCCCACCTCATTTCTGCTGGGCTGGTAGATGGGATTCTGGTTTCTGGGAGGACTGGTGGGAGTCAGCAGGACCCCAAGATCAGAATCTGAGCCTGAGACAGGAAGCAAGCACCTGTAATGAGGCCAGGGTCAGAGTGGCAGAGCTGGCCACTGCCCTGAGCCCACGAAACCTGTCCAGGAAGCCAAGGGAACCCACTTTGTGTGCAGAGGAGCCAGGCAGGCCCTTTTCCTACAGCCCACCTTGCAGAGGGATTCTAGGGTCCTCGTTTTGCCTTGATTCTGTGACATGAGTGAGCTCCTTAACATCTGACCCTGAGAAACTGAGTCAGGTTATCTTTCAACAGCAGCCACAGCCACAGATGTTAATTCATCAGCTAGGGCTTCCCTCATAGTTCAGTTGGTAAAGAATCCGCCTGCAATGCTGGAGACCTGTGTTCGATTCCTTGGTCAAGAAGATCCCCTGAAGAAGTAAATGGCAACTCACTCCAGTATTCTTGCCTGGAAAGTCCCATGGACAGAGGAGCCTGGTAGGCTATAGTCCATGGGGTCGCAAGAGTTGGACACAACTGAGCGATTAAACCACTACCACTATGTTTTAGGCACTGGGTTAGCTGCTAGGGATATCACCTTCATTTACTGGGGATGACGGATGAGAGAGAAAGCAAGTAAATGTGATGAACAAGAAACCAAGCTGAAGAGATTTGGTCAGGGGAATCCGTGGGATTCTCCAGGCAAGAATACTAAAGCAGGTTGTCATGCCCTCCTCCAGGGGATCTTCCCGACCCCAGGGGTTGAACCCAAGTCTCTTACGTCTCCTGTGTTGGCAGGTGGGTTCTTTACCACTAGTGCCACCTGGGAAGCCCGAAGCTAATTCAGCTAACCTGTGACAGGAGGCCCCTCTGAGGAATGTTTGAGCTGAAGATGTGAAGATGAGAACAACCAGTCAAAGTGTGGTTGTTGCATGGATCATGCATTCCCACAGGGAAGAGCAAGGGCACGTCTTGGGTGGGAGGGGCCACAGTGGCTGCAGAGCAGTGAGGGGGTGGCAAGTGCATACAGGTCAGGAGCAGGGTCTGGGGAGGTACGAGGGGCTGCAGCTTTTAGTCTGAGAGTGATGAGAAGCCGCTGAACATTATTAGCACAAGAGAGGAGCGTGATCCAATCTTCCTTGTAAGGAGCTCACGTTGGCTGCTGTGAGGAAGCAGGGAGGCCTTCCAGGTGGCTGCGGGAGTCCAGAGCAGAGGGAAAGGGTGTGACTGGGGAGAGGCGCTGGTGATGGAGCCAACGGGACTCTTCCAGGTCCATTTAGGAGATGGGACTTGTTGTGGGGAAAACTGAGGTGTCATGGCTGCCTCCCAGGATTTGGGAAGGGAGCCTGGGCCCATGTCAGGAAGCAGAGTGACAGCTCTGGCCTGGGTCCTCATGGGTGCCTTCCCCCGACCTCAGTCATCCCAGGACCTCCAACCTTGACACTGGAGCCTGCAGAGCTGGTACGGATTCAAGGAGAGACTGCCAAGATCATGTGCTCAGCCAGCGACGTTGATGTCAACTTTGACGTCTTCCTTCAACGTGGAGACACAAAAGTCAGTCCTTGGGGGCGGGGGTAGGGGGGTGGGTCTGCCTGTACTCCTGGCACTCCAGGCCCCACCTCAAGCTGGCACTGGGAGCTGAGGGCATAGCTCAGGACCAGAGAGGGGAGTAACTCACCCAAGGTCTCACTGCTGGTCAGTAGATGATGCAGAAGCAAGTCTCAGGCTCCTGCATCTACACTTTGTGATGGGAGAGGGAGGAGGCAGTATTGCACCCCCTTGACCCATGACCTTTGTCCTAGCCTGTAGACAAGAGGCATGTGTCAGCTCACTTCTGACTTTGCAAGGGGTTCCAAGGCCATCTCTGAGGCTCAGGAATGTAAAAATTATTTCAGAACAACTCTAGAGAGAGGAAAAGGGGGTTTTCTCAGGAGGAAATGGCATTAGGCTGCTTCTAAGAACATAGTTCCTCCGCATGCCTTCCACATGCCAGGCCTAGTCCTATGCCATTTGCATGTTCCATCTCACTCACTCTTCACTACAACCCTAGGAACACGGGCCAGTGTCAGTCCCAATTTGCAGTTGAAGAAACTAAGGCTCACAGCTCAGCCTAAAGAAAAGCAGATAGTAATCTTTAAAGGCTGAGAATTAGAACCCAGCTCTTTGTAATTCCTAAACAACCTCAGCGTTTCTGTTCCTTCTGGCTGCAGCTCGCAATCTCTCAACAATCCGACTTCCGTGACAACCGTTATCAAAAAGTCCTCACCCTCGAACTCGATCACGTAGTCTTCCAAGATGCTGGCAACTACACCTGCGTGGCCACCAATGCCCGGGGCGTCCACTCCACCTCCATGGTCTTCCGGGTGGTAGGTGAGCATCGGGGTGGTGGGGGAGGGTCAGCATGGATCCTGGAGCAAGGTGGGTGCGTAAGGTGATTGAGAAAGAGGGAGCTGATGTTAAAAAAAAAGGAGCAGACACTATTAGAATAGCTCACTAAAATCCCCCTTTTCTCAGCCTGGCTGAGGAGCCATGTCTGTGTCAGCCCTCTGATTCTTCCTCTCTCAGAATCCTCCCTCTCTCCCACCTTGGAGGTCCCACAGTACATGGCTGCATCTCATTCCAGCATCATTTTGTTGTGTTTTGGGATTGATGTCCAATAGCTCCCTCCTGGACTTTGCTCCCTCCTGGACTTTGCTCCCTCCTGGACTCATTCATTCATTCCTTCATGCCTGGAACTCACATCACATGGGCATGTGAACAGACAGCAGTCACCCTGGGTGGGCATGGGAGAAACCTGAGGTGTCCTGGGAACTCCAAGAGGGACTCCCCAACAAAGACTTGGACTAAATGGACTCTAAGCTGGGACCAGAAGAATGGAGGTGGGTTAGCCAGGCAGAGGGGAGGGGAAGAAAAGGGAACAGCACTTCTGGCAGAGGGAACAGCATATGCAAGCCTCAAAGGCAAAGAGAGCAAGAGCAACAGAGACATCCAGAGAAACCGACAACAGCAGGGACGCGAAGGGGTTGAGGGGGGGTGGTCACAGGAAAGCGGGGCTGAGGGTAGTATCTGACAGCAAGTTGAACGGGTAGCTTGCATCATCTCTGGTGGGCGGGTGTCAAAGGTTTTAAGAGGAGAGTGATGAAATCAGATGGAACAGAAGATGCAGGAGTGGTAATCAGGAGCCCACAGTCCTGAGCCACATTCCAGCCTGCCTCCACCAGTGACTTAGGTAGGTTGCTTAAACTGTTTCCCCATCTGCAAAATGGGGATCCTAACAGTAACTGTCTCACAGGTTTGCTCTGAGAATTCATTGACTATATCTGAACTAACTGGGGCAGGGCCTGGCACAGAGTAAATGCTCAGTGTGCCTGAGGAGGTGTCATTTGAGAAAGCTCAGCCCTGGGTCACGTGGAGTGGACAGGAGACTCGAGGCTGGAGACCCATCAGGGCAGTTAATGCGGCGCTCCAGGCCAGAGATGGCGAAGGGTGCTGGATTGTGGTGGGGACCCCGGAGAGTCTGTTATCCAAAACAATCTAGGAGGGGCAATGGCTGCTGGGGCAAAGCAGAAAGGAGCCGAGATGACCAGAGTGATTGGGGAGGAGGCCGTGACAGTCACTGGGCTGAGACTCCAGAGCAGAGGGCAGCTTCTTCAGGGTGGACAGGTTCAGAGTGCTTTCAGTTTGGCCATACCTCATGTATCAAGCTGGGAGCCCGAGGGGAGGTGGGAGGGCAAGCCTAAGAATCATTACCCTCACAGAGCAAGTATTACATCAGGCTTGCAGGAGCACCTAAGCTCTGTTGTGGGCCCACCCTGGGCCGGCAGCTCTGAGGGCTAAGGCAGGAGAGGAGAACAGTGAACTGTCTCCCAGTTATGGAGTCTAATCCTATCCATTTTGCAGTGCAGACCTACAGTAATCACTCAACAGATATTGTTTTCCTTCACTCTTCCCTCTAGATTGTTTTCAATGCTAGGGATCCAGTTACAAATGAGAGAGAAAATGCCCTGCCCACATGGAGTTTGTATTCTAGTTAGGAGAAGACAAGCAATAAACAAAGTAAATTATGAAAAAGATAATTTGATAGGGTTTTCAGTTTAAAATTGGGTGATCATCAAGGAAGACTTACTGGGAAACTGACATTTGAGCAGAGACTAGAAGTTGGTGAAGGACCAAACCATGTAGAATCTTGGAGAAGAGAGCTTCAGCCAGAGGGAAAGCAGTGTTCTTAAGGCAGGTCCGAGCTCACCACATGCAAGGAGTAAGTCAGCCAGTGTGGCTGGGTGGAGCTTGAGAGGAAGTGTAGTACCTGATGACGTCAGAGGTGAAGGGGAAGGTCTGGGAGGCCAACATAAAGACCTGGGCTTTTCCTCTTGAGAGAGAGGGGATACCATTGGAGGGTTTGAGCAAAGGAGTGACATGATCTGACTTGAGAGTATAAGATGTAATATGGCTTTCTGGTGCTTTGTTGAGGATTGTCTATTGGGAGACGAGGGTAGAAGCCAGGAAACTGTTAGGAAACTACTGCTAGTTTGAGCCAGAGGTGATGGTGGCTTGATTAGGGATGGATATGGTGGAGGTGATAGGAAGTGGTTGGAGTTTGGATGAATGAATGGTTGGCTGGCTGACTAAGGGAGAAAGAGAGAAGAAAACAGCCTTGCCCTCAAAGCTCACAAGCTTGAAGAGAGAAGACAGCTACCAAGGGAGGACCAGATGCATGAAGTAGTGTGGTGGTGGTGGTGGTTTGGTCACTAAGTCGTGTCCAACTCTTGCGACCCCACGGACTGTAGCCTGCCAGGATTCTCTAGGCAAGAATACTAGAGTGGGTTGCCATTTCCTTCTCCAGGGGATCTTCCCAACCCAGGAATTGAACCCAGGTCTCCTGCACTGCCGGCAGATTCTTTACCAACTGAACTACGAGGGAAGCCTGAAGTGGTGTAGATGTGGTGCCTAATGACTGTACAATCTCAAAGGGCCGCAGCGGTTATCCTGCTAAGTGAAATAAGTCAGACAGAGAAAGACAAGTACTATATGATATTGCTTATATGTGGAATCTTAAAAATACCACAAAGGGACTTCCCTTCTGGTCCAGTGGTTAAGAGTCCACCTTCCAATGCAGGGGCTGTGGGTTCAATCCTTGGTTGGGGAACTAAGGACCCACACGCTGCAGGATGCGGCCAAAAAATTAAAATAAATAAAACTTGGGGAAAAAGATCCTTTAAATATAAATAAATTTAAAAATTTAAAATACCACAAACTAATGAATATAACAAAAAAGGGGCTGACTCACAGAGAACAAACTAGCAGTTACCAGTGGGGAGAGGGAAGGTAGGAGGGGCCACATAGCAGTAGGGGATTAAGAGGTAGAAACTTTTATGTATAAAATAAATAAGCTACAAGGATGTGTTATACAACACAGGGAACATAGTTAATCATTTATAATAACTTTAAATGGAATATAACTTTAAAAAATTGTGAATCACTTTGTTGGATAGCTGAAACTTATCAAATATTATACATCAATTATACCTCAGTTTTTAAAAAAGCAAAACAAACAAACAAAAAAAAGCAAAATGAATCAAGAGGAGGGAGTACTCCTTTAGCCTGGAGTGATGGGTGGAGTCTCCCTGATGGGGGGGTCTTAGAGAATGAGAAGGATCTAAATAGAAGAAAGGAAGAATATGGAGTTCCTGGTAGAGGACACGATTGAGCAAAGAGCCCAGGTTGGAACTACTGTGGGGTGTTCTGGGGATATGAGGACACCAAGATGGGTGGAGAGTTGTGTGTGTGTCTGTGTGTGCACATCTGTATAGGAAGAGCGGCCATGGCTAGATGGGCTTCAGTTCAGTCGCTCAGTTGTGTCTGACTCTTTGCAACCCCATTAACCGCAGCACGCCAGGCCTCCCTGTCCATCACCAACTCCTGGAGTTCACCCAAACCCATGTCCATTGAGTTGGTGATGCCATTCAACCATCTCATCCTCTGTCATCCCCTTCTCCTCCCACCCTCAATCTTTCCCAGCATCAGGGTATTTTCAAATGAGTCAGCTCTTCGAATCAGGTGGCCAAAGTATTGGAGTTTCAGCTACAATATCAGTCCTTCCAATGAACACCCAGGACTGATCTCCTTTAGGATGGACTGGTTGGATCTCCTTGCAGCCCAAGGGTCTCTCAAGAGTCTTCTCCAGCACCACAGTTCAAAAGCATCAATTCTTCTGTGCTCAGGTTTCTTTATATTCCAACTCTCACATCCACACATGATGACTGGAAAAACAGTAGCCTGGACTAGACGGACCTTTGTTGACAAAGTAATGTCTCTGCTTTTTAATATGCTGTCTAGGTTGGTCATAACTTTCCTTCCAAGGAGTAAGCGTCTTTTAATTTCATGGCTGCAATCACCATCTGCAGTGATTTTGGAGCCCCCAAAAATAAAGTCAGCCATTGTTTCCACTGCTTCCCCATCTATTTGCCTTGAAGTGATGGGACTGGATGCCATGATCTTAGTTTTTTGAATGTTGAGTTTTAAGCCAACTTTTTCACTCTCCTCTTTCACTTACTTCATAGGGAGACCTAATTGAGAAGAGCCTTGAATGCCAGGCTGAATAGTGGAGGTAATGGGGAATCAGAGTTGGCTTTTTGAGCAGGAACATCAGATTAGAAGAGTGAATTTTAGATTTCATAGACTTGAGTAAGAAAAGGAGCCCTGAGAGATGATCTAGTCCAGGGATTTTTACAAAGCCTTGGGATTTTAAGAAAGCATTTCAGAAGCATCCATGAGTGGCATGGAGAGTCTGTGGATGGGGGTACCTCTCCTTTGCCTGCAATTCAATCAGAGTAGCTTGATTTTAATTCATGCAACATTTAATGAAGGAACCAGTCAAGAATCTTTCAGGTATAAGTAGCAGAAATCAACTCAAACTGACCTCACCAAAAGAGGATCTTATTGGCCTTATAGCTAAAGCAAAACAAAACAAAACATGGGTATGAGCTTCCGGGACAGTTGGATTTTGATGTTCAGATGTAGACAAGAGTCTATTGCTTCCCAGCCCTCGGCTCTATATTTTTCTTGTGGGGCAGCACCAAGCTTGGAAACCCCAGTGGGATGGAAGCTTCTCTTTTCCTCCAGTCCCAACAGAAATAATAGGAATGAGTGTCATGGACTCACTCATTCCTACCCCCAAACCAACCACAGTCCAAAGGGCACAGATTACCCTGATTGGCTGGCCTGGGTCACATGCCCACTTTAGAACTGGATATGGAAGTTGCATTGATTAAACTTCTACCAGAAAAAGGGGAACTATAAACTACTACCAGAAAAGGGGACCTTTTTAGCTGCTAGAAAACATTCTATACAGTTATAACACGATAGATATATTCTATTAATCTCTTTATTATGTAAACAAAGAGGTAGAGGTGGCAAGGAGGATAGGAATTTGCCCGGGTTCTTTCAGGAACTTGGAGAGAAGAGTTTAAAGCCCTGGGCTTTTGAGAGGGGCGGGAGTGGCAGGAAAAATATGACAGAGGGCAAGTTTTGGTTACAGGTCGGGTCCGTGTGACTGGCACATCACATGCTAGGTACTCAGGGAGGGTCCAGCTGAAAGACTGGATCCACAGGCGGATCACCAAATGAACACACAGACAGACATTTTCCCACTCATGCCAGATTTCTGTGCATTCTGCTTTCCAGACAGTGCCTACTTGAACTTAACCTCTGAGCAGAACCTCCTCCAAGAGGTGGCCGTGGGTGAGAAGCTCGAACTCAGAGTCAAGGTGGAGGCCTACCCAAGCCTGCAAAGTTTCAACTGGACCTATGAGGGTCCCTTCTTTGGCTCCCAGCCCAAGCTCAACTTTGTAATCACCAACGACACATACAGGTACCACCCACTAGCTCCCATCTGCATGGCCCACAGCCAGACAGAGAATACTTTAACCAAGAGTCAGCACATTTGGGTCCTGTCTCAACCTTGATTAGGGGGTGAGTCCTTTCCCATTTCTTGGTCTCAGTTTTCTTGACTATGTAGAGCCTCAACGTCAGTCATCTGTGTTTGAGATGTAGATGACATTAGTGTAGCCTCTGTGCTGTATCCTTGGGAAATTAAATGTCCTCCTCAAGAATTCTACCATTTCTTGGGTGTGTGCATTCTGACAGTCACCCAGGTTCTCCCGAGCTTATTCATTCTCCTCTTTCGTGACTAATCCAAATGCAGAAGACCGTCCCCATGATTTCCACTTACAGTCACACTCCTGATGGCAGTTGCACGAGGTATCTGCCTCACACACAGGTTTGGGGGACTAGAGGGAATTAATATCTCTCAGTCACAGATACATCGAAAGTTCTTTAAAAGCCTGTGGCCATCCACCCCTGAGAATTTCTCACCAGCTACTCTCCTCCACTGGATCAAAACTCTCCTTATAAAGGTCTGTCTGCCTGTGCACGCCCCCACCCTCCACTCCCAGAGTCCTGCTTACTCTACGTGCACAGCATCTTAGAAATGTCTTTTTGTCTCCTGTGGACTCTCTCCTCAGGGTCTTTCTTTCCTGTCCAAAGTGACCTAACCAGGTGGTTTCTAAACAAGAGAGTTTCTTCCCTAAGGAGGTACACTGATAACAAATGTGAAAATAATAATTTCTCTGCCCGGTTCTATTTCTAAAATTTTTCCTGGAGTAAGGAAACAGCAACCCACTCCAGTATTCTTGCCTGGAAAATCCTATGGGCAGAGGAGCCTGGCAGGCTCCAGTCCCTGGGGTCACAGAGTCGGACACGACTGAGCATGTACACACTCCCGTCCGTAGCTGCTTCACAGTGTTGCGTTAATTTCTCCTGCACAACAAAGAGAATCATCTATGCGTATATGCACGTCCCCTCTTTCCTGGACTTCTTTCCCATTCAGGTCAGGACCACAGAGCATTGAGTAGCGTTCCCTGTGCTATACAGTCGCTCTCATTAATTACCTATTTTATACATAGTATCAATAGTGCATATATGTCAATCCCAATCTCCCAGTTCATCCCATCTCCCTCTTCCCCCATTGATATCCATGTTTGTTCTCTATGTCTGTCGCTATTTCTGCTTTATAAATAAGGTCATCTATACCAATTTTTTCAGATTCCACATGTATGTGTTAATATACGATACTTATTTTTCTCTTTCTGGCTAACTTCACTCTCTATGACAGTCTCTAGGTCCATCCACATCTCTAAAAATGACCCAATTTCATTCCCTTTTATGGCTGAGTAATATTCCTTTGTATATACATACCACATTCTCTTTATCTATTCCTCTACCATTTGAATGAGGGAGTACAGCTCCATTAAGGACAGCAAATATGTGGTGTACACGCAATCACGTCTCCTCCCACAGCTGTGATGAACAGCCCTAATTCAGTTTTGAACCATTTCCTGCAGCGTCTAAACGCAGCCTCAGAGTCCTCAATGCAGTCTTCAGGCTGTATTTCCATCATAACGGGCTCACTTGGGGAGACCTGCTTGCCACCTCTGGTGGGTAATCCCCGGACACCTTCCGACTCCCAGACTCTCAGGAGTTCTCTTTCTAGTTCTGGAAGCCCAAACCTCTTCGATTCCTGGATTCTTGTTTGTTGATCATCAGAATCAACAAAGATGTTCCCTTGTCCTCATTTTCCTCTTCCCACTTCCTTTCTTGTCCTTTCCAGCCAGGATTTCTAGCTTCCTCTCTGCTAAAGCAGAAGTTCTGAACTGGAGTCAGCAGACCCCTGGAAGGAGGCTGATCCATGGATAGGTCTCAGGGGTCTGTAAGCAATAGGGACACTGTGGAAAGGAACCAGAGAGGTGTCCTTGAACTCGGTAATCTGGGGCCTTTCAGCACAGGGCCCCAAACTGAGGCCATGTGATAGGTGTGTTCATCATGGTGATTTTGACTCATGCAAAAAGTTAAATTCTTTCAGTTTAAGAAGCAGGTATTAGTTATCTCAAGAATTGACACATGTTAGAGGGGTTCTATATGCCAACGAACTGGCTGAGTAAATACCATGTGTTTTAATCTAGTAGTGGCTGCAGATATTTTCCAATAAAGGGGCAAATGTCTGCAATGAGTCAGGCTCTCTGAATACAGATCCCTCTAACCCTTAGGCTGAGTCAGTGAATTAATTACTCTAAGTGTCATGCTCAGGAAAAGAAACAAAGGAACAGAAAGGTTAAGTAAGTATCCTTGCCTAAGGTCACACAGCTGGGAAATGCAGTACTAGGACTTGAGCCCTGGTCTCTGGAGCCCCAGGGCTGTATCCTGCCTCCCTTTCCTCTCAAAGCCCCCTCCTGGCAGGGCTGGCGCTTTGGGAATAGAAGCTGACCAGGTACTGGCGTTTTCAGCAAGGACTGTTTAGCCCAGTGGTGGTGGTGAAAGGAGATATATTCAGCGAGGCTTGTGAGGTGCCTCCCAGCATCGGCACTTTACAGACACCGCCTCTACCAAATCTCAGAACTGAAGTGCTTTGCGGATGAGAGGGACAATTAAGGAAATCGGGTTGGTGGTTTTTCCATGTCTCAGTGGACCCAGCCTGGGTACCTGGCTCAGCCAAGGCCTTCATGCCCCAGACCCTTGACCAAAAATAAAGCCACCCCCTCTAAGGTGGTTGTTGGAACCCTCTGTCCTCACCCCAGACGGCCTGCTCCTCCCACACAGATACACTTCCAAGCTCACCCTGCCTCGCCTGAAGCCCTCCGAGGCCGGCCTCTACTCCTTCCAGGCTAGAAATGCCAGAGGCGAAGATAACCTGACCTTTGAACTCACCCTTCTTTGTGAGTAGAAGGGCTTGGGGATACAGGGTTCCTGGGGCGGCCCAGATAGATGAGCTGGGGGAGGTTGGGCTGGGGCAGAGAAGGCTCAGGGTGGGCGGTCAGGCGAGGAGACTCAGGCCCTCTCTACCTCAGACCCCCCGGAGGTAGAAGTCATGTGGACCTTCACCAACGGCTCTAAAGCCCTGCTCTGTGAAGCCTCGGGGTACCCCCGGCCCAATGTGACGTGGGTGCAGTGCAGCAGCCACACCAACAGGTAAGTGACTTCCCTCCTCACCTGGGCTCGGGGGCTGGGCACCCCAAAGCTCTGACCACATTCTGCGCTTCCCAGATGTGATAAGACCCACGTGCTGGTCCTGGAGGAGCCGAACCCTGACGTCCTGCGCCAGGAGCCCTTCCGCAAGGTGACCGTCCAGAGCCTGCTGACCCCGGGGACCTTGGAACCCAACAGGACGTACGAGTGCAGAGCCCAGAACAGCATGGGGAACACCTTCGCGGCCTTGGGGCCCATCTCCGTAGGTGAGCCTGGGACCCCTGCTCCAGGCTGCGACAGGAGCGGGGGCCCGGGGAATACCCCCACCCACTCCTGGGAGCCAAGGGCCAGAGTTCCAGCGCCGAGTGGATCCCAGCCGTACCGAGTTCTAGCTCTCCGTGGGTGACTCTAGGCCCCTCGTGACCAAAGGCTGCAAGATGGGCAGTCTAGAACCCAGAGGGCTGGAGTAGTAGGGGGAGAAGGGCAGAGGGGAAGCAGAGATCTCGAGAGAAAGCAGCGGCAGCCTAATCTGGCCCCTCCGCTCTTACTCCTGCACTTGAGCTGACTGGTTAGTTTACAGGTGTGTATTTGAGACTCAGAGAAGCAGGGCCTCCCCTGGGTTTAGAGTCTGGTGACGGGGACAGGCGACTAATGAACCCAGGCCCCGCTCCCAACCCAGGGCCAGCCTCGCTGGCCTTTCCCACCCTTCCCGGACTCCCTTCCATCAGAGACACAATCCTATCCACCCGGGGCCGCTGTGCGGTGGGGGTGGGGGACAAATGCCGCAGCAGCCTCGTCTGGAGGAAGACGCATCCTTCTCTGCATTGCACAAAGGCTGCATGTGGGTGAGTTCTCTGATTCTGAAAGGCCCGAGACTGTACAGGGCCACAGCACCCTCAGGCCTCTGAAAAGCAGGTTCGGCACCCACTGTGTGCCAGGCCCAGAGAGGACAGACTGGGCCTCTGCTTGGCTCCAAGGGGGCTCCTGGGGCCCTAGCCTTTGGAGTCCCAATTCCACATGCCCTGGCGGCTCTGTCTCAAGCTGGTGGTCCTATATTACAAATAAGAAAGCCAACATTTCGCTGAAGGCTTACACTGTGCCAGGCATCATGCTAAGCCCTTTGCAAACATTATTTTAGTGCACTCGCCTAATCCCGGGAAGTTGCTTTAGTACAGTCTGCCTTCCCTCTTGGGGTATGATGAACCTGAGGCTTCGGGAGAAGTCACAGGTTTGCTCTCACACCTCCTAAGAGGTAGAAGTGAGGCTGAGTCTCAGATTCATGCTGCTGATCTGGCCAGGGGGTGGAAATTAGGTCCTTCCCAACACATCAAGGGAACTGGGGCTACTGATGTGGGAAGAGAAGACCTGGGTCCATGAGTCTGGTTTTCAGACTCTCGGAGGGGTGTGTGGTCCCAGAGGGCACTCGGGGATGCCGCAGGGACCTCCTGGGGAGGCGGATTTCAGTCCAGCCTCTAGAAGGTCTCTCCGTCCAAGCTGGCCAGAGGTGTAGGTAATGAGCCTCCACACTGGGGGAGTGTACAAGTCACAGCTGAGCCCCAGAGGCTTCTTGTATAGGCAGGGGGTGGGTTGCGCGACCTGAGGGGCTCCCCCGGCTGCAGAGGCTGTGAGTCTGGGTAGGGTTTAGAGCTGGGCGTGAGCAGGGCTGGAGGTGGGGGGTTCTCCCTGCCCCTGGCTGGGGGAGGGTCTGCAGGCTTCCTGCTGAGAGGACACCTTGTTCAATCAACGAGAATTTGGGGGGCACCTACCGTGTTCCAGGCCAGTGGCCTGTTTCAGTGGGGCAGGGGGTCTCAAAGGCCCCTTCGGCTGGCTCACTCCTCTGTCCCGCCCCTTCATGCAGGAGCTTCCACGAAGCCCCGCGATGAGCCCCTCTTCACGCCGGTGCTGGCAGCCTGCATGTCCATCATGGCCCTGCTGCTGCTGCTGCTGCTGCTGCTTTTCTACAAGTACAAGCAGGTGAGCCTGGGCGGGGCGGGGGCCGCCAGACCCTGGGGTAGCACCGCCAGGCTGTGTGGATCCGCCCGGCATGACCACTCATCCGTCAGCCGGTCATTCACCGACAAGGGTTCTCCAGTGTATGTTAGTGTGAGTGGCTGTGTGTCAACACTCAAGCCTCTGGGGTTCTGCCCTCGTAGGCTTCACTGTCTAGTGCAGGAGGCGGCTGCTACCGTGAAAGTGGAGGGCGTGGATTACAGAGGAAAGATGCCATGGGAGTCGGGGAGAGGGTGAAGGTGGCATCCTCTCCCAGCTGGGGCTTCCAGGGGCACAAGAGGGGCCCCAGGGGCCAGGCCTGTGTCTCTGTCAGGTGGCAGGTGAGTTTGTGGAGGGAAGGCCTGACCATCATGATCCTCTTCATTATTTTTTAAAAAGATTTGTTTGGCTGTTTCAGGTCTTAGTCATGGCACACCAGCTCTTGGTGGATACCCATAGGCTCCTCTAGTTGAGGTGCATGGGCTTATTAGTTTCATATGCACACTTAGCTGCTCCGCGGCATGTGGGATCTTAGTTCCCTGTCTAGGGATCGAACCCATGTCCCCTGCATTGGAAGGTGCATCCTTATCCACTGGACCACCAGGGAAGTCCCTATCCTCTTCCTATCCACAAGCATGCCTTGTGTATGCTAAGTTGCTTCAGTTCTATCTGACTGCGACCCTGTGGTCTATAGCCCACCAGGCTCCTCTGTCCTTGGGATTCTCCAGGCAAGAATACTGGAGTGGGTTGCCATGCCCTCCTCCAGGGGATCTTCCCAACCTAGGGACCTGACCCAGGTCTCTTATGTCTCCTCCATTGGCAGGGCGGGAGGTGCTTATGTCAGCACCCAGCATGAGGAGGCAGCTCTGAGTGCAGCCTCCAGAATCCAGGGCCCTAGGTCAAGTCTTCAGGGATCTTTACCACTAGCACTACCTGGGAAGCCCCTCCTCTTCATTATTTAACATTATTGTGAATCAAGTCTGCTATTAATTGCACTTTGACATTTAGTACCCTGCCTGTCACTTTGAATGCTCAATCAGTGATTGAGCAGTGATTTTAGGTGCATTTTTATGACATGTGTTACCTACATCCTCTCATTTACTGCCCTCAGCAACCATGGCATGTGGATAGTATCACTAACCCCATTTTACAGAGTTGGAAACTAAGGTTCCAAGAGATTGAGACAGATGACCTAGTCTACAGCTGGCCAATGGCAGAGGCTGGTTTTGAAAGAGTCATTTTCTAAACCATTTTGCAAAACATGAAGTCATCTTATTTTACCCTCACGGCAATCTGGAGGCAGGGACAAGAGCAGTCAGCATTCTACAATAAGGAAACGGGCTCAGCAAGGTTGAAGGACCTGCTCAAGAATCCCAGTTGCTTCCTACCCCAGAGCCCACGGTCTCCACCATTTAGCCTCACTGCCAGTCTATGTGAAAGACCATTTCCGGTGCGGTTGGGCGCTGACAGGGCCAGGCCAGAATGCTGTGGGAGGCCAGAAGTGGAGGGACAGTTTCTGGCTGGCAGGGAAAGGAGTCTGCTTGGAGGAGGTGGCCTGGCGTGGGTGAGATGGGCCATGGAGGACGGGGCAGGCAGCCAAGGGAAGAGGAGATTCAGGGCAAGGGTGGCTCTGGGGAGAGGGCAGTGTGCACAGAGTGGGGAAGACCACGGGGAGCACTGGAAATACTGATGCCTGGGAGAGGATGCAGGCGGGGGCACATTGGAGGTCTGGACCCCATCCTGAAGGTTCAGGAGATGTGAACAATAGGATGAAGGGAGTTACAAGTGAATAGCCCATCTGTGGGCCCCTTTGCTGCCTTTTCTTCCCCGCACCTGCCTTGAGGGTTTTAGTGTAAGTAGAGGACTTGGAGTAGACAGGTAGATGCTGTGTCGGGGGGGGTGCCCCAGAGGTGCACAGGGTGCTTGCAGCTTATGTCAGCACCCAGCATGAGGCAGCTCTGAGTGCAGCCTCCAGAATCCGGGGCCCCAGGTCAAGTCTTCAGGGATCTGGGTCCACCTCTGACACTGGCCGTGTGACCTTGACTGGCAGACTGCAGACTGCAGACTACTCAGCAAGGTCCTGGGTTTGGACAGCGCTCAGACTGGACGCTGAACATGCCGGGCCCAGGAGGAAGCTGGCTGGGGAACCTGAGTTTGCTCACGCATTTTGGGATTGGAGTGCTGTCTGAGGTTGGGCATCTCCTTGACTACACGCCCAAAGTGGTTGTTGGGCACTGCTCGCCCACCTCCAGGGGGACAGGACTTCACTCTCGTGGCCTCCCGTTCCTTCTCTGAGCAGCTCTGTTGCAAAGTTCTTCCTTATATGGAACTGAAAGCTGCCTCCCTAGCCCCGCAGAAATTCCAGAGAAGGGCCCAGTTCCCCCTCCTGCCCTTTCTGCCTTGGACTGCCCGGACCCCTTGGTCAGTTGTTGTTTGGGAACACTCTACCTTCTCTTCAAGGGACCATTTTTGGAACATGTACGCCCAGGCACCTCTTATCCTATTTAGGAAATTGAACTGGCCCCAGAGCCCACCCAAGGCCAAAAGGAGGAGGGTATCCCAGGAGTCAAGATGGCCATGCCCTAACGTGATGGCCATGCCTGAGGGCTTACCGTCCAAGTATCCTTTGCTTTGCCCCTTGGGGTTCTGAGCCTCGCCCCTTCCCTGGGGAGCCAGCCTGGCTTGTCCTCACTACCCAGGCCTGAGGGGAGGGTGGCTCCAGTTGGGGGAAGGGTTGCTTCTGTCCCGGGGCTGAGTCATCGCCTTTCTGGCCCCCAGAAAGACCACAAGGGGGGCTGAGGGGGAAGAGAAAAGGGCAGGAGTCAGCAGGCTAGAAGCAGGAGAGACGTGCGGAAGAGAGGATGACAGTGACGGGAAGGAGCAAAGGGGATGGTGGGAGGGGCAGTGGAGAGGCTAGCATTCTCGGGAATGGGGGGTATAGAGGGGATGCACAGGAGGGTCCCTGAGATTTCTGGTGAGAACTGTTCAGATCTTCCCCTT
Organism: Cervus elaphus; assembly: GCF_910594005.1. Lineage (NCBI taxonomy): Eukaryota > Metazoa > Chordata > Mammalia > Artiodactyla > Cervidae > Cervus > Cervus elaphus. The sequence continues at coordinate 62,478,990 of NC_057823.1, read as the reverse complement.
CCCAAGACAGAAAGCATCCTCCCACCCAGACAGCAGGCCTACATAGGGAGTTGTGGGGACTTTGATGATTCCATGCCCACCTCGGTCGGCAAGGGGAAGTGGCCTGGGCCCGTTACAAGGAATAAGTGAGATGACGCACGTTGAGTGTGGAGCCCAGTGCCCACTCACAGGAAGTGCTCTGCAGGCACGCACTGACAGCATTCTATTCCGAGGCCACCCAGAGGAGAGGCCCCTCTGGGCAGGAGCTCCCAGGAAGAGCCACGTGTAGGCGTGGCGGAGGGCTGGGCAGAACTGGAGGCCGCCTCCCAAGAAGAGGGGTGGGGGCGGCTGAGACAGGCGGGAGAGAGTGGTGTCCTCCTCCAGTGATCAGGTCTGGGATTCAGAGGCTGAAGTTCCAGCCGGGCAACCTCGCTTGCCTTGATCACCCTCCCCTTCCCCACTCTCCCCTGCCCGGCTCGGGGTGAAGTGGGGAGGGGGCTGACTCAGGCCCAGCTGCAGGGCCAGAGGAAGGAGAAGTGGCGAGGAGGAAAAGATAGCCCTCACCGCAGTGGCTCCTGGAGATAGAAGTGGCCAGGAGAGGAAAAGGAATCCTTCCTGGTACTGTCTCTGTCCTTTGGGTTGGAAAGGCAGCCACAGGCAGGGTTTGAATCCGTTGACACTCAGGAAATCTTCCTGTCCCATTTCAGACTGTCTGTTATAACTCTAACATGGCTGTCCTGACATTTACCCATAGTCTCTTGTTAGGAATCAGAACCTGGAAGTTCTTCCTTATGTCTAACTAGTCTTTCCCTCCAAACTACCATCTGGATGTTCTTCCTGATGGCTACCTGGAGTCTTTTCTCTTAACCTGGGAGACTTCAGTCACAGGCCACGCTCCTCCCAGCACCCACTTGAGCTCCCCCCACCTCGAGGGGGGTGCCCCATGGAGGATCCCAGCTGCTAAACACAGCCCAGCTGGCCTCCATGCCCCACGAGTGACCGGAAAGAGAGTTGGACTGCTGATCCGAGGCCTCGGTGTTCTCCACTGCCCCACTCCAGCTTCCACTTTCCACCTAAACTCTGTCTTCCATCAGCACTTCTCGTGGGCACCCTCTGGCATCATGCCCCCATGCAGCTGCCACCCTGGGCAGGAAAGAGAGCGGCAGCCACTCCCCGCTCTTCAGGCTCTGCCACCGGCCGGCTGGCTGGAGCTGCATGGAGAGCCTGAGTGGGTGCGCCAGCTGCTCGCTGCTGTGTGCACGGGGTCTCTCTCCGTCTGTCCTTTAACTTTGTAAAGTCCGATGCATCACTCGCCTGCATCAAGCCTAGGGGGTTTCTCCTGGCACTGAGAGAATTCACTCAGTGACTGGCAGCCCTCAAGACTTTCCTGCCTTCAGAACTGTGCCTGCTCGCCTCCAGCCACATGGCACCTCCAGTCCCTCGGCCTCTCCAGGACCTTTGCCACATCCACACCTCTGTTCCCCCGCCGCTCCCCTGGCCAGCACCCTCTCACCTCCCAGGGGGCCCTTCCTGACTTGTCTTCCATTGTATTTGTAGTCCTTTATATGTATTTATTTGAGTGGAATGCCTATCTTAACCACTAGAATGCAAACTCCAGGGGACAGGAACCTTGTTCTGTTCAACTCTGAATCATTGATGCCTGAAACAAATAGGTGCTCAGTGGGATATTTAGATGGGAGTAATACTCAGCCTTAAAAGGGGAGGCAATATTGATATAGGAAACCACATAGGTGAACCTTGAAAACATCATGCTGAGTGAGACGAGACAGTCATACAAGGACAGATTCTGCATGATTCCAATTAAATCAGGTCCCTGGGATGGTCAAATGCATAAGTGGGAGGTGGGAACAGGGAGCTGTTGTTTAGTGAGCACAGAATTTCAGTTTTTCAAGATGAAAAGAGTTCTGGAGATTGGTTGCACAACAGTGTGAATGTACATACCACCACCAAATAGTATACTGAGAAATGGTTGATTTGGGGAGTTTTGTTATATGTTTCTCACCACAAGTGAAAGTAAAACAGCTGATACTTGGATGGGAGGGTGGACGTGTGAATGGACCTATAGTTTCACTCTCCCTCCTAGCTCAGGAATTACCAAATTATCAGAGTTGTCAAGACCCTCAGACATGGTCCTAAGTCTTTCAATATACAGTTAAGGAAACCGAGGCTTGGAGAATGGATGGTCCCTTGGTAAGGCCAAGCTGACAGGGACTGGGCTCTCGGTGCCATGGGCATGGGGTGACACGGCCCCTCTCACCAAATCGCAGGCCACACCCACCTCCTCCCACTGTGCAGTGGGACCGCCCAGCCCCTGTCCTCCTGGGTCGGGATGATGTCCCAGACCCACCTGGCAGACCCGGCTGACCCTTCCCCTCCTTCCCCAACCCTCCCCCCAACAGAAGCCCAAGTACCAGGTACGCTGGAAGATCATCGAGAGTTATGAAGGCAACAGCTACACCTTCATCGACCCCAGCCAGCTGCCCTACAATGAGAAGTGGGAGTTCCCCCGGAACAACCTGCAGTTTGGTGAGCTGGGGTCTCTGCACCCACCAGGCCCTCCTGTCACAGGGCCAGCATGGGTGGCGGGGAGCCTGTGGGCCCTTAGAGAGAGGCCCCTCTGGCACCCCAGGACCTGAGGAGGCTGTGTGTGTGTGTGGCAGGTAAGACCCTCGGAGCTGGCGCCTTTGGGAAGGTGGTAGAGGCCACGGCTTTTGGTCTGGGCAAGGAAGATGCTGTCCTGAAGGTGGCCGTGAAGATGCTGAAGTGTGAGTGCAGGAGGGGCTCTGGGGTGGGGGAGCGGGTAGGAGGTAGTAGACACCACCAGGATGGTCTGTCCTGTGGTCACGGGGCATTGCCCGCATTTTCAGCCTGTCAGAGCCTGGGATCAGGGCTGAAGCCACTGTTTTCTTTGTGAGCGCCAGGCTCCCTCTTACTCCTGGGTGTGGAAGGGCTTCTGACTGAACCCCAAAGGGGCTGGGATGAGAGGCCACCCTGGGGTCTGGCTTGGCCACAGCTTGGCCTGCCACCCAAACCAGTTCAGTGACGGACCACCTCTCCTCTCTCTCCCAACTCCCATCTGTATGTCCTCATCTATTCTGCCTCTCTTGGCTTCTGATGATCTTGGGCGCTCTGGGTGCCCCCTGCTTTGCTCCCTGGTGCCTCCTGTGTGTGGCTCTCCACGTCCTGTCCTCTCTCTGTGGCCCCACCTCCCAGCCACGGCGCACGCTGACGAGAAGGAAGCCCTCATGTCAGAGCTGAAGATCATGAGCCACCTGGGCCAGCACGAGAACATAGTCAACCTCCTGGGAGCCTGTACCCATGGAGGTGAGGGGCCCTGGCAGGCATGCGGGGCCACGGTCTTGGGCATCTGAGGGCCCCGGGGTGGCCTCACTCCATCCATCTTCCCCTTCCCATTCCCACAAAGTGAAGGTAGGATCCTGTCTGGGCACCCCTTGAATTCCTAAGGCCAGACGCCTGGACTGGTCAGAAGCTGCTTGTGGATGACAGGCAGTTCTGGGAGCTCTGACCAGTGGCTCTCAGACATGCGTGGACATCAGTCACCTGGAAAAGGAGCAAAGAATGCAGATCTTCAGACCCTGCTCCAGGGAGTCTGATGCTGTGGGTCTAGTGAAGCCCTCCAAATCTAACTTTAAGCCCCACTCAAAGAGGCTGGGCACTCACCGCAGGCCCATTGAAGTGTCCCAGGAACCATTGGGATTCAGTCTGCCCCATCCTATTCTCCTACAGCAGCTATGACTTAATATGGAACTGCCTTAGTTTTCCTTGGAAGAAAGAATTCTTCAGCTAGTTTTTTGGGGGTCCCTCTGCTCTAGACAGATGTGGTCACCAAGGCCCAGAAAGCATGGAGGGCTGCTTACAGTCAGGCAGGATTAGAATCCGGGGCTTCAGAGTCACAGTCCAGGTTCTTATTGCCCTTTCCCCACATCCTTGTCCAGGTGGGGTGGTGGATAAAGGGCGCACTGACCCCACTCTCTTGGCTGCTCTAGGCCCTGTCCTGGTCATCACTGAGTACTGTTGCTATGGTGACCTGCTCAACTTTCTGCGAAGGAAGGCTGAGGCCATGCTGGGACCCAGCCTGAGTCCAGGCCAGGACCCCGAGGCAGGCACTGGCTACAAGAACATCCACTTGGAAAAGAAATACATCCGCAGGTAGTATCCTGGCAAAGGCCAGGAAGGCCAGGACTGGGAGGTGGGGCCCCATGTCTGTTCCCAAAGTCAGCTCAGGGTTGGGTGGCTGTGTGGTCTTCACCTTCCCGTTCATGCTGTGGGGAGTAGCTACCTGTATTATGTGGGCACTTTAGTTTGTTTCCTACTTATTCCCATCACCCAAGGAATATTTGAGCCCCTACTCAAATATTCTGAGAGTATAACGGGCAGAGATAGGCAGCTCACAGTCTGGTGGAGTCAGGCGTTAATGGATCATTTTATTGTGTGTATAAGATCCATTCGGGGCCCTAGCTAAAGACAGGCAAGTCTTGGGGATAATGGCCCTATTTCTCCCATAGCATGTGCTATGAGGCCTGGAGGGCACCCATCCCAATTTTGAGCAGCCATGGGGAAGTGGGATAGAACCTGTTCCTTGTTGGATGACAGGGGGCAAAACAGCATAGCTGTGGCCAGGTCCTTGGTCCACTTGGGCCTCAGTTTCCCCAACAAGCCATCCAGGCAGAACCTCTCAGTCTTTCTGCTCTCTCGGTAATGCTGTGATTCCTGGAAGCCACACAGAGGCAGATGGACAGAGCCACATGGGGAACCACAGAGAGGAAGTGGCCGGCTTTGTGTCATACACGAGGCAGAGGCAGAGGCGGGGCCTGGTTGGACCCTGCTGCTGCCTCCTTGCCCAGTGCTCACCTGAGTCCAGTGTTGGACTCAGGGCCTGTGAGGCCTCGGGGCCAGGCTGCTGCGAGCTGCAGCAGGATCAGAAGGGTATACACTGGGCTCCTATCCTACCACTGTCAGCTACCCGGTCTGGGAAGGCAGAAGGGGAAGGAGACCATGTCACTCTATCCAGTGACCTCAAGCACGGGGGCTGGCAGGATCTGCTTCCTCTTCGGAGTCTCTGACACCCTTTGGAGAGGGTGGCTCATACTGGGCCTCAGCATGCTGGGAACTCAGGGCAGATCAACTTGAAATGAGAACAGAAATCAAGTGTTAGCTTCCATATTCATGATTTCAAGGGCAAATGGCATGTGACCCAATCTTGCTTATAGTATAGTTTCCAGACCAAGAGAGAGGATGGTTTTTCGATGGTCAGACTACAAATAAAACACTGGATTGTTTTCCTAGGAACACTAGAGTAAGGACATCATCACAGTACACATCTCTGTCACAGAAGGGGGCAGTAGGTGAGAGGTCCAGGCTCCTATCTGGTTGGAATATTAGAAGCAGTGGTGTTTCACAATCTTAGAAAGTGGAAAAAGTGTCACTCAGTCATGTCCGACTCTGCAACCCCATGGACCATAACCTACCAGGCTCCTCTGTCCATGGAATTTTCCAGGCAAGAGTACTGGAGTGGGTTGCCATTTCCTTCTCCAGGGGATCTTCCCGACCCAGGGATTGAACCCAGGTCTTCTGCATTACAGGCAGACGCTTTACTGTCTGAGCCACCAGGGAAGCCTATCTGGACCTTAACAGCTACCCAAAGCACAAGCTCATAGTCTTCTGAGAGCTGTTAGGCATGTACCATCTCAGGCACCTCCAGACGTGCAGAGTCAGAATCTGCATTCAAATAAGATTCTCCAGGTGATTCACATGCACATGAATTAGTTTAAGCAGCTCTAGATCAGGCCTCCACTCTGGCTGCACACCAGAATTGCCTAGAGAAACTGGTGAGTGGGAATGACTAAGTTTTGTCCCTAGTTTCCAAAGTCTTTAGTCTTGGGGGAGGGGGTGCGGTCTGAGTATCTGGAGCTTCCCAGGGTGAAGCCAGAAGGGAGAGGCACAGTGCAGACAAGTGGACTCAAAGAAGGGGCCCTGGCGTAAGCTCAAATCCCCCCTGGGGCGTTCCAAGGATGAGACAGACGCTTTTTGAGGGCAGAGTGAGGACTAGGAAGAGGAACAGCCCCAGGGCAGACTAGCATTAGGAACAGTGGAGAAACTTCTAACAGGCAGAGCTGCTGAAGATGCAATAGGCTGTAAGCGCCCTTGCTGGATGGCCAAGCACGAGTCACTGATCACTCAAGAGAGGGTGGTTCAGAAACTGAAGTCCAAGTTGACTCAGGTTCCTTCCTCTCTGCTAAGTGGCTGGGCGAGGCCTGAGCTGGGCAGTGGGAATGATGGGCCCCTCTCCTCTGCAGGGACAGCGGCTTCTCCAGCCAGGGTGTCGACACCTACGTGGAGATGAGACCTGTGTCCACTTCTTCGTCAAATGACTCATTCTCTGAGCAAGGTGCGAGGAGGTACCCAGGGCTGAGGGAGAGGAGAGGGGCTGCTGGGTTCGAGGTGGGGCCGGGGGCCGGGGGCCGGGGGCGGCAGTCAGCGGGGCTGCCCTGATGCCTCTCCCGACCCCAGACCTGGACAAGGAGGACGGGCGGCCGCTGGAGCTGCGTGACCTGCTCCACTTCTCGAGCCAGGTGGCCCAGGGCATGGCGTTCCTTGCTTCCAAGAATGTAAGTCTCAGAAAACAGGTCCCTCTGTGTGGTCACCCCGGGGGGCGGGGGCAGCTGAACCCGTGAGGCTAGATGGGTGAGGACACGGGGAAGAAAATGGAGTTTGTGAAGGGGGCCATGCTCCCCACAGCACAGACTGGGGTGTCTAGAGCTCGAATGCTGGCTCCGCCACTTGCTGTGTGGCTTTGAGCAACCGCTGAACCTCTCCAAGCCTAGGTTTCTACACCTATAAAGACAGATGCAATCGCAGGATGGCATGAGGGTAAGATAGGGTTACGATGTGTGCAGATACTTAGGGGAGGGCCAGCCCTGAGGGTGGCGGCCGCTGGTCCTGTTAGCAGCTCCAGAGCTGTTTCCAGGCCCGTGCAGACCACCGAGCTTCTGAGGCAGCTCCTGATGCTCTCAGCCAGACGGCCAGTCATGGCGGTTTCTCAACACTGCCTGTCTGACCACATGACATTTTCTCAGACTTGGGTCATGGTAGAAGGCAGGGCCTGGAGCCAGGGTATGGGACCAGAAATGATGGCCACTGCCTCATCCCCCAAGCCCTCTGGGGCCCTGGCTGCTCCTCCTGAACCCTGGGCTCAGGCAGGGAGGGGCCAAGACTGACCCTCAGCGCCTTCCCTCAGTGCATCCATCGGGACGTGGCGGCCAGAAACGTGCTGCTGACCAGCGGCCACGTGGCCAAGATTGGGGACTTCGGTCTGGCTCGGGACATCATGAATGACTCCAACTACATCGTTAAGGGCAACGTGAGTGCTGGGAGGGCTGGGCCAGGCAGGGGAGGGGTGGTGACCTGGGCCCAAGGTGACCGGGGTCTGCTCTGCCAGGCTCGCCTGCCCGTGAAGTGGATGGCGCCAGAGAGCATCTTCGACTGCGTCTACACTGTTCAGAGCGACGTGTGGTCCTATGGCATCCTGCTCTGGGAGATCTTCTCACTCGGTGAGCCGCTGGCCCGGTCAGGCTCAGCGTGGGGCTGGCTGGTGCTTGGTGACCCATGGCACCTGCACCTCCTGGAGGATGCTGGCCCAGGATGCCTGGAGGTCAGCGCAGAGCAAGGGCTGCCGAGGGCGCAGGGGCGGGGGAAGCATCTTAAAACGAAGTGTCGCGGCTCCAACGTGGGCTGAGCCCCTCTACCCTGACAGCACTCCCTCCAGGCTGTTTCCTTGCATGCTATTTCCCCTTGTCTGAGACGTGCATGTCCCTGAAGACCCAGCGCCCGTTTCTGGGGCACTAAGACAAGTACCTGAGCTCAGCCCGTCCATGTGCTCCTCCACCGACCAAAGCCTGTGCTGGAATTCCGCGGGTGTAATGAGACCTGAGCAAAGGTTTTCTACATCCTCGAAGTCTATAATTAGCAGGACACCTTTGGCAGCGCCTGGCCCGTAGTAAGCGCTTGTTAAGGGGAGCTGCTGTTCGACTACCACGTCCAGCTGGGACCCGACACCCAGCCCCGCCAAGCTGCAAGGGGGAAGGGGACGGCGGGCACTGAGCATCGTGATCTTACCTTTTGCAGGGCTCAACCCCTACCCTGGCATCCTGGTGAACAGCAAGTTCTATAAGCTGGTGAAGGACGGATACCAAATGGCTCAGCCCGCATTTGCCCCAAAGAACATGTAAGTGAAGCACCCCGGGGTTTGGTGGAAGTGAATGGAAAGGTGTGTGGCCCATCTTTCCAGTCCAGTGTTCTAGGGCCAGGTTTCCTCTTGTCCACAGTGGACTAATGCAGACCCCTTTTAGCAAATTTAGGGTTTCCACGGGTTTTCCAGGTAGCATGGAGGACATTCTCAAAGAGGGATCTTAACAGGGGCTGGCCCCAAGACGGATGATGAATGTTTCATCTGGACTCTGCTATTATGAGCCCAAGAAGGCTCTTCTCTTTGCTTCTGTCCTGGCGGCCGGCCTCTTGCTCAACACAGCCACCAGCCACTGCACTCTCGTAACCGCCTCCCGACAGCCGGCCCACCACAAGCTCCTCACTGGCTCCCTGCCCTCACCACAGCCCTTCCGCAGGCCTGCTGGCCCGTCTCGCCCACTGCGTCTTTCTCCAGCCACTGTCTCCCCACAGCTGCTCCCTGCGCCACCCAGGGGCTCCCTGCCAAGGTGGATGCACGCAGCCCGCTAACCAGCTCCTCACCCACTTTAGTACTACCACCAAGCAGCCGCTTAAACCTACCTGCAGGCAGCAACGGTGCCCCTTTGTGCCAAGAGCTTGGGCAAAGTAGCATCCCTGAGCTTTTCTTAATTTTCAGGTCCATTCTGACAAAAAGCCCCCTTTCCCAGGGTTACCGGAAATATTAGATAAAGCACACCAAAGAGTTCACACTGGTCTTGTGCTAAGCTCACTTCTGACTCGGTTTCAGGACCTCTGCCAGGCAGGAGTGTGTATGTGTGTGTACGTACGTGTGTGCACACGTACATGATGACTCCCAGGCCCATAAGCAGCTGCTTCCTCTCCCGTCTCAGATACAGCATCATGCAGGCCTGCTGGGCCCTGGAGCCAACGTGCAGACCCACCTTCCAGCAGATCTGCTCCCTCCTCCAGGAGCAGGTTCAGGCAGACAGGAGAGAGCGGGTGAGTGGGGTCTGGCTCACGGTGGGCGGCTTGGTTAAAGCTGAGCCTGAGCCTTCGGGACTGACCGTTCCCTGGCCTCTCTGCACCCAGGATTATAGCAATTTGCCGAGCAGCGGCGGCAGCAGCAGCGAGCCAGAGGAGGAGAGCTCCAGCGAGCACCTGACCTGCTGCGAGCAGGGTGACATCGCCCAGCCCCTGCTGCAACCCAACAACTACCAGTTCTGCTGAGGAGGGGACCACAGGGAAGTACTGCCCTCCCCGCCTCCAAGCTCGCACCTCCTCCATGGATGGGGCACCACGGGAAGAACATACAGACTCTGCCCTCCGTCTTTTCCCTCAACAGCCCGGCCCAGCTCTGAAACTCAGGAACGGGACCTCTATAGGTTGGTGAGAACCCCACTCCCAGGGCCTGGGCCATCACTGCCAGTTGGGGACTGGGGCTGAGCCCCACCCCACCCCACCAGTTCTCAAAGCTGTGGCCTCAGCTTCACTATGCCAACTGGGAGAACACCCAGCTCACTCTTAACCTGTTCCCACTTCTGGGAACTGCCTCCCATCCATCCCTCCTGTTTCAAGGGAAATGGACTGATTTGGTGATTGAAGTTCCCAAGAGGAAACCAAGGTTCCCTGGGCTTTGGCAGAATGGAAGGGACAGCCACTGAGTGGCTCGATGAGAGCAGACAGATGCTTAGGACTGTGCTCAGGCCCTGGGAGCAAGCTGGCTCCTCTGGAAGAACCTAACTGTCCCCCTCTGCCTCTAAGCCGTCTCTCCACAGCCCCACCCCGCCCTGGGTCTGGTACTGCTGCAATGAGCCAGGTGGCAGCTAAAAGCTTGGAGTGTTCTGTTTGGCCCCCACCATACTGAGGTGGGAGGCAGGGGACCTGTGTGGCTGGCCACACCAAGCAAGCAGCACCCGCTCCAGGTTGACTCATCATAACTAACAGTCACACTGTGGAATGTCCCTGTCAGCATTAAACTAACCCCATTAACACAGCCGGCCTCTGTGTCTCTGTGCCCCACGGACTCCCTGGGACTGCCTCCGTCCTTCCATGGTGAGTGACCCTCCCCAGCACCTCTGAGGCCCAACCACACTCTACCCCACACAATGAGACTGGAACTGACTCTTGTTGCACCCAAACCATATAATTTAATAAACTTTATTCTGGTCAGGGGAAGAGAGAGGGGGGGAAAAGCCATCTATCCCACTCCTCTCAATAAATTAAGTAACACGGCCAGTTCCCATGCCCTAGGCAAACCATGGGCACTTGAGCCAGTCCCGCTGTTTCCTTACGACCCAGTCTGCTTCCCCTTCACAGAAGGGAGTTTTCCTGCTGCCGCCAGGTCATGCCATGCTCAAGGGCCACTTCCTCTTTAGGGGAGGAAGGAAGCTGCAGCAGCAGTGGCCAGGAGGGGTCCTCACAGCTTGAGGCAGAGGAGAGTCCTGGAAGGGAGCAGTGGCTTGCCCCCTTCCACCCGCTCAGCTGCCCCCAGATGTGGGTGCAGAAGAACAGGAGAGAGATGCATGCCTATAAAGACCCTCAGAGCTAAGGAAGGCCCCGAGGCAAAGGCAACAGGCTGCGGGGGAGGGAAACGGCATCCCCGGCCCAGCCAGGGCCTCCACCCCGACCCGCAGGCGCCCCGGGGAAGCAGCAGTCTCCCCAACTTCTCTCAGCCTCCCTGTCTCTCTAGTGGACACATAGTGCCACCCATTGAAGTGTGCCTCTGGGTCTAGTAAGGAGCGTCCCGGTGCCTCTCCCGACCTCTGGAAGGCTGAGAGCCAAGGACCCCAGGCTCCACCGAGCTCAGGAAATGGAAGCTCTTTGGTCAGTCCCAGCCTCAGAGGCTGGTCCCTGGATGGATGTGCCTCGGGCAAGGGCCTTGCTATGGCTTGAGACGTGCTTACTCTGTGGCCGTGGCCCCGTCCTCTTCCTCACCGTCCTCCTCCGCCTCCGTCTTGATCTGAGCAACCCCAAGGCGGTATAGGGTGTCACGGATGACCACCTCACCAGGCTGGCAGCTCTGCACAATGTCGTGGATCTGCCGGTTGACAATCTCGCGGCTGGTGAGGAAGTCCATGAGGCGGTTGTAGAGGTAATAGTGAGTGGCATTGTCAAAGGCAATGGGCCGCTGGCGGACGCTGTTTGGTTTGCTGTCTGCAAAGGAGGCCAGGATGGCTGCATAGGGTGCCAACTCAGGACACAGGGCCAGGGAGTGGTGTCCAGCACTAGGGTCACCAGGACTGGGCTGTGCGCCTGCATGGACGATGCGCCGTGCGGCAGTCTTGGTGACCGGGTGCTGGACAGAGTGCTCGGCCTCTGTCATGTCCACTGTATAATGCTGGTCCAGGAGTTCTGGGCAGGACACACTCTAGAAGGGAGATGAGAGGGAAGTCCAAGCTGTGTGAAGGATGGCGTGAAAACCGGCTCAGTCAGCTCTGTTTCAATCCTCCATTGCCACAGGGCAGGCACATCTTCCAGGGTAATCCCCCGTTCCTCCTACCCTGGGCCTCGTGTGATGCAGGGGACAGTAACAGTGGCCACCACCTAGAGCAGACTCGGGATTACCGGAACTGCTCTTACTCTGTCCGTGTCTCATCAATTCTGCCCAGGGCTGCAGGGAAGGTTCCCCCAGAGGCTCTGATGTCCTGCAATGCCCCTCACAAACTCACAGGGTGAGCAATGCCCAGGGAATAATAAGAAAAAGGCAAGTGATGACAACGATGTCCTCCCCTTCCTCCTACCAGTCTAATGTCTCTTCCAGCAAAGGGCATGTGCCTGTGCTAAGAACCCAAGCTTGAGACAATGCACTAAGACACAGAGGCCAGAGCTCTGCTATTAATCTGCTGTGGGACTCTCAACCAGTCCATTTCCCCTTCATGGCCTTACTTTCCCCTTTTAATTAGAGGAAAGAGGTTGATAAGGTCAGCATTTTCTAAGCCACTGTGCCTCTAGATCACAACACAAGGAACGCCAGGCAGCAGATTCAGGCAAAGCCAAAGTAGGGCTGCTCTGGGCCTATAGTATGTTAGTGCACAGTGTCTTCCAAGGTGGCAATCTTCTAGGCTCATCTGCAAGATAATCCCTTTGACCCCCACAATACCTGTGTTTTCACCCTGGGTACACTAAATGACATGCTATGGCCTCACACACAAGGTCAGTAGAGATTTGTGGCATAAATGCTGGTTCCAGTGTACTGAGACAAAACACTGGTGGAGAGAAAAAAAGATGCTGGATGGGTCACAGAAGACCTGCCCAAAGAACCAGGGAGTAAGACACGGTCAGCCTCGTGGGATCCCAGTTTCTCAGAAGGGAACGTACCACTGGTGGCTCCGTGGGGCTAGAGAAACAGCCCTGATTCCTCCCCCACATCTGGTTGGTCAGCTCCGGATAGCAGAGGTCAGCACACAGGGCCACGGGTGTGGCCATGTCAACCACGTACACAGGAGGCCAATGGCGGGAAGAGACAAGCAGATCCACGTGGTCGAGGGCACTCTCGCCCCGCACAAGATACTTGGAGCCGCAGACCACCTGGTGGAGACGGAGGGTATAGCACAGGGTGAGCAAGGCAATCTGCAGAGATGGGTCCACTCACTTCCTCCTAGGATGGTGAACAATCGGGTTTCATGCCTGAAGTCCTGCTATCCTACAGGAGCCTCCTGCTCCTGTCCCCAAGTGAAGTCGCCAGTTCACTCCCACATAGGAGAAGAGCACCCAAGCCTCAAATGAGGCTGAAACACACCCCCCACCTCCCCAAGGCACTGGCTCCAAACCCCCCTCAACATCGCACCCCTAAACCCCATCTAGCCCGATGGTTCCCAAGCTGCTTGGTGCCTGCAGCTCTGAGATGGTTAGAAGCCAAAGTCTCCCTCTGAATCCACAGAATCAGCCTCTGGGGGTGGAGTCTGAACACCTGTATTGCAAGCAGCCCCCTACCAGGCCCTGAGGGAGCCGTCCAGATGGGAACCTCTGGTGAAGGCTACACCTCCCCAAGCAGGATTCCCCAAATGCCAGGCTACTGCAGGGCAGCTCTGTATCTACTTTCTGTCCACCGTGTCCAATTCTGCCTCTACCTCCCTCCTCCACAGCAGTGCTGGCTATTGCCTCCAGGTACTATTGCTGCCCTCTCACAGCCCCAAAATCTATAGCGCTCACACCCCTCTGAGTCCTCCTCGTGAGCTGGATGCCAGTCACATAACACGATGCTCAGAGAAGGCTCTGACTTGTCAGGGGTTATAAAAAAGGGCTGATGACCTGACTCCCTTTTGGTAGCCAGTCCCCTGCCCACTCTGAACTGAAGGCTTTGTGAAGCTGTCTTCCCCATTTAGCACTTACTTTTTCAGGAGGCTTCCTATCCTGGCATCTCCTTGGTTCGGGATGACTGTCATATAGGGCACAACCTTCCCAGAGCTATCCTGGCAGCCACATACCCTAGGCACACTCTCTACAGACCTAAGGAGTGATCTTCTGAGAACCCAAATCAGACCATTTCCCATTCAAACCATCCAAAGGGCCCCTCACCACTCTTGGAAGAAAATCCAAACTGTTCCTCTGGCCCACAAAGTGCTACATGATCTGGCTTCCAGAGACTCCTCCCACCTCCCTCCTCCGCTCACTAGGCTCCCCTCTCAGGACAGTGGTCACACCCCTTCCCCAGCTCACATGGGGCTCTCGGCCTCCTCTGGCTGCCCCGCTGGGCAGCAGGCTCCTCTCGGCTGCTTTCTATCTCTGATCCTTGTCTAGTTCCTGCAGAGCCGTTGCCACGAGCCATGAAAAAGTTGCTGAGTCGTGTCCAACTCTTTGCAACCCCATGGACTGTATAGTCCATGGGATTCTCTAGGCCAGAATACTGGAGTGGGTAGCCTTTCCCTTCTCCAGGGGATCTTCCCAACCGAGGGATTGAACCCAGGTCTCCCACATTGCAGGCAGATTCTTTACCAGCTGTTGCCACAGCCATGGTGACTTTATTTCTCAATATGACAGCACTGAGGAGGAGTGATGTCTTTGCTGCTCACCCTCGTACTCTCCACCACTGATGCAGAGGCCAGCACACAAAAAGGCGTTTACTACTCTCTGGTGATGACCACAGCGGCCCAGCGACCTAAGTGCCAGCTCCGGGATGAGATCCTCTGTGTGGGTAAACTGACATTCACTCCGAGTTCCTCGTCATCCTCTTACCTGGTGGGGGCACACCTTGTAGACTTTGCCCCCTGTGAGATGAGGTGGGGGCTGTCGAGCTCTGGCTCCATTCTGAACAGATTCGTAGAGGGCCAACAAGGAGAAGCAGAGCTGCTCCTAAGCAGAAGGAGCAGCTTGGTTAAATGGTGGTAAACGCTCAGGGGCCAGGATTGGTCCACAGCAACTAATGCTCGCTCAGGGCGAATGAATCAACTGGTAAGGCCAGAGCAGGCCTTGAAGCCTCACCAGCCCAACGTCCTGTACCTAAAGGTACTGATAGGAACACCGAGGCCCTGAAAGGACCAGGTCACAGAGACAGCCACACTGCTCAAGCTGCCAGGCTCTGAGGCCTGGGTTCTCCTACTACTTTTAACAGGGCAGAGAAGGGATCAAAGAGGAGCCAACATTTGGATCTGAACTTAGCACATAGGATTTTTAAGTGTGAAATACATAATATATGGGTACAATATGCATACACGCATACTCACTCTATGAATGCTACAGCACTTCTTTTCTAAGAGCCTAGAGAGGTGATAACCAGACACTGCAAACATCATGAGGCTGGTATTTTGGTTGTTGTCACTTTGCAAATGAGGAAAATGAGGCTCAGTTTATCCAAGGTCACACACAGTCAGCAGGAGAGCCTGGATTCTTGAACCCGAGTATGGACCCACTACCTTCAACAGAGGAACTGCCTGGATGCAAAGGCCTCACATGCAAGGCCTGACCTGGCTGCTGGCTATCTCCCAGGCTCCCCTGCCCGCCAGCACCCTCTGCCCCAAACAAGTACCCAGTCACAGGGATTTGTATCCCTGGCCAGAAAAATTGCCCACCAGAAAGTCCCCGTCCCCAGCACCGCCCTGAGACCCACCTTGGAGTCTTCTGCCCCAAAGGGGATGCCACACTGCCTCAGCAGGCACTGCAGCTCCTCCTTGCTGTAGGAGCCGATCTCCTCAAGCTTACACGCGCCCTCCTGGAGCAGCCGCACCAAGGCACTGCCGTTGCCTGCAAGAGATGACCAGCTGATGGGAGGCGCTGCCGCAGCCACCAAACACCCTAGGAAGTCCCTCACACGTGCGGATGGACAAGCGGGGGGCCCAGTCCACAGTCGAGCAGGCTCTGCCCCAAGCAAAGCCTGGCGGCTGAGAGAGGGGAACTCAAGGCAGGCCTCAGGGTGTTCTACAGACACACGAGGTCTCGCAACTGGCCTTCTGCTTCTGAAGATCTAGGGGAGATATCCAGCAGAGCACTGGTGCAGAGAGCCCCCAAAACGGGTTGGCTTTTAACCTTTTAAGGTTTTTCAAAACCATGATCGCAGATGCTTACCACACCACAGCAGCTCTCATTTTAAAAATACTCTTGATATGCTACATTCCTGAACCTGCTGATCAACAGAACTATGTGGGGGCCTTACTTATAAAATCAATTTAGCAGGCCATAGCAGAGTCGGACACGACTGAAGTGACTTAGCAGCAGCAGCAGCCAGGATTTTAAAAATGAAATAAAACAGCATTTGTTAAGGAAAAGGACGGTTTTATGAAAGTTGTTACTTACAGACACATACACATGTGCTACTTAAATGAGCAGCACACTGGGTAACAATGTAGAACCTACTGCTCCCTGTGAGTTGCAGTTAAACAAGAACTTCAGCTAACAGCTCACTTAACCATCACAACAACTTAGGTGGTGGGGAGCAGTATCATGCCCCTCTGTAAACAACACAACAGAGAATAGGGCAATGAAGAGATGTGGCAGAGGCCACATGGCTACTAAGTGGCACAGCTAGGAATCAAACTCAGGTTGTCGGAAACCAACATTCTCAAAGGAGCACCTGAGGGCTTCTCAACATATAAGCACAGAGCACCTGCAAAACCGCGTGAAAGACCTGCTGAGCAAGCCTGCCTCCCCCACATCTGTCTGTGAGAATCTCTGGACTGGAGCCCTGTCCCCAGCGTTTTTCACAGGGTTCCCACTGTTCAGTGCAGGGCATGCCAGAAGCCTGACAAGTTCTGTGGGTCAGTCCTAGACAACGTGGCTGACAGCTCTTCAAAACTCTGACTCTCCAGGGGATTTTGTCACAGGTTGTCACTATCTTTCCAGAAAGCTCTCTGGGTGGCCTTGGCCCCCTCTTTACCACTCATGTTGTCTGGCTACAAACAATGTTCCAGACTCCACAGGACCGTGCCCTGACCCCAGTCACCAGCAGGTGGCCTCACCAGGTACTGGCTGCATGTCCAGGCTCTTGTCTTTCTCGGTGTTGACGACCACAGCTCCTCTCATGAGTGGTGGGAAGAAGGGGGCAATGACGGAGGCGTCAAACCTGGTGATGGGGATGCTGGCGGGGAAGGCCACCTGCTCAATCACCTCTGTCTCCATTGTGGCCCAGAAGTCCTCCACATTGACCTCACTAGATGCCAGGAAGTCAGGCCAGGTGAACTAAAAGGTCAAACAGAAACAATCAAAACACACGAGTCACAGAACATCAGCAACATAACACGTAACAGCCTACCGTCTCAACACAGGCTGAGTAGGGGGGAGGGAGATTGAGAGCTATGTCCTGCTGGGATACCCCCAAATTTAACATCTCAGTGCCTCGCCTCACTGCTCCCTCCCACATCACTGTATTCCCCAAGACCTAAGTTCCTTCTGCATCTCTGTCTTTATTCCCGTCATTTTCACTGCCTCACCAGGAGAGGTCAGCTACCACAGCCTGTCATGTGCCAGACACTGGCTAATTAACTACTACTATACAAGCCAGAGGGGGCCTGAGGTAAGACCAGACCACCAGAGTGAGGGACAGAAGGAGAATGTGAACAAAGATCTAGTGCCAAACCCTTAATCCCTATGCCTGGCTTGCAGGAATCATGAGAGTAAAATTTAGCGGCACTCTGCGCACTTTCAAGGCCCTGTTGTTTCCTCCCTGCTCACGAAGGTCCTCCCGACATGCAGTGATCTCTACGTGCAGCACGTACCATCCACTGTAGACATCTAACCTTGTGCTATTCAATTCTCCTTCTTGTGAGCCCTGTGATGCGACCCTCAAAGTAAGACCCTGATCCTAGTACCTCATCAGATTTGTGTTCCTCAGCAATGCTGATACCCAGGCTCCATCTCAACCTGGATGAACTAAATCCCTAAGTTTGCTTTTTTAAAAGTGTCCCTAGGTGAGTGGTTCTTGGTGTGAGCCCTGGATCATAGGCAGGAGTACCACATGGGAACTTGTTGAAAATGCAAATGCTCGGCCCATTCCCCATGCACTGAATCAAAAATCCTGGGGGTGGGACCAGCAAGCCTCACACCAGGAAGTTTGCAAACCGTTGTCCAATGTAATTCTTATGACCACGAAATCAGAACCACTGCTCCACATGTAGATGGTCCAGATGTTTTTCCTCTACACAGTCCCCGAGGGGAGGGGCCAACTCTACAAACTCCTCATGGACAACTGCGTATTTGTTTTATACCTTCCTGTTTTAGTTCACAGACTTTAGAACACCCCCATCCGATTCTCCTCATATGCACTATCCAACTTTTCATCCCACACACAAAAGGGAGAAAACTAAGTCCTAGTCTCTAAACACCCAGAAACCCTGAAAAGAAGAGACATGCATATGGAAAGTGAAGGCAGCGCTACTCCATTCTACGAGGAAAGAGCTTTGATCAGGACAGGGCAGGTGCCAAGGAGGACTAGGACACGTGAGCTTTGCAGGAAGGTGGGCTTCTCTCTATTCTGGAGAGCAAAAAGTCAAGCAGTCTGTGACCAAATGTGTTTCAAAAACTGGAGCTCAGGGTCCCAGGAGGTACTGGTGAATACGGCTGTGCTTAAGACCTCAGACTCTACAGTTAAGGAGCGAGACCAAGGCCAGATCTCAGCACCACCCCTTCCCGGCTGGATGAGCTTGGAAGGGCTTCAGTCCCTTCATCTACAAAAATCTCACTGGGTTGAGAAGTCAGTCAGAAAGTAAAGCATTGAGTACAGAGTAAGAACCTGACATATGCAATAAAATGCTCAATAAATCATAGCTGCATTACTATTAACATTTCCACAAGACAAGCAGATTTGAATGAGTCTGGAAAGAGCCTTTTTCGTGATAATAATACAAAAGCAGTTCATTTTACCCACAAGGGACACTCAGAAGGCTCCAGTGGTATTATGCCAGTTTTCATACATCTCATTATGCACCACCCCCTTAAAGATAGAACTGTTTGATCAGTATACATACTTTTTTTTTTAATTGAGAAGAAAAAGAGGAATATGCCTTAAATCACTAATACACTCAGCTGGTCAGGCCAAAACACACCAGAGCTTTTCTTCAGAGGTCCTGAACCATGCCCCAGTGGAGTGAGTTACACATCTAGTGTGTGAAGACTCACATGAGAGTTCAGAGATGGAGAGTCTGCACCCCTGTAACTACTAGCATACTCACTGGGCATCCCAAACCCTATGCAGGCAGACCAGCCCTCTCAGCATGATGATAGGGAAAGTATTCATCTGTGGGATTTTTTTTTAAAATTCCCAACACTAGGTTAAAGAATTTTCTCTATCAGTCTCAATTTGCAACAGGTTTTATCACAAATGGGTGTTGAATAAAACTGAAAGCCTTTTTAAGACATCCAGTAAAATAATCATATGAGTTTTCTCCTCTAAACTGTTAAGTATTCAACTATATTAGTATATTTTCTAATGTTGACATAATCCTCCTTTCCTGGGATAAACTTAAGTCATGAGTTTACTTTACATGTTGTTAGATTTGTACTCATTACTAATTATTAGATTTGCTATTATCTTATTCAGGACTTTGGTATCGATATTCATGTGTACCATCAGCCCAAATTTTCATCTGGTATTAAATGTTTGGTTTTGTTTTCAGTTATATGGCCTTATGTCTTACCAAAATAAATCTACTTTTGCAATTCTTCTATGACTAGAATCTTATTTCTTGGATATTTGTTAAAATTAATATATTAAGCCATTTGAATTTGTTGTTATCTCTGTGTGACATTTTTCAGTTAAGAACCTAAGTCAGGTCTTCCCTAGGTGGGCATGGTGGTAAAAACTCTTGCCTGCCTGCCAACGCAGGGGAGACAGGTTGGATCTATGATCTGGGAAGATTCCACATGCTGCCGAGTAACTAAGCCCGTGTGCCACACTATGGGGCCCGTGCTCTCGAGCCCGGGAGCTGCAACCACTGAGCTCACGTGCCCCAGAGGCTGCTCTGCAACAAGAGGTGTGACCTGTCCTCAGTCACTCAGTCAAGTCCGACTCATTGCAACCCCACTAGGCTCCTCTGTCCGTGGGACTGTCTGGGCAAGAATACTGGAGTGGGTTGCCACTTCCTTCTCCACCCAGGAACTGAACCCGCATCTCTCGAGTCTCCTGCATTGCAGGTAGATTCTTTACCACTGAGCCACCGGGGAAGCCCACAAGAGAAGTTCCTGCACCACAACTGAAGAGCAGCCCCTGCCGCCACAACCAGAGAAACAGCCTGCACAGTAACAAAGACCTCGCACAGCCAAAAACACACACACACAATTATGCATACATATATGCAGAGCAGGCCACTCCTTCTCAAAACCCTTCGCTGGCTCTCCATTTCACTCAGCAAAAGTCCTTACAGCAGCCTGGGCCACCCAAAGCCTCTTAAACCTCACATACCCCACCACTCTCTCCCCTGCTCACCAAGAGCCAGCCACATCGGCCTCCTTCCTCCACCACGCCCAGCGAGCCCGCTTCCGACTCCGCTCCTGCTGCTCCCTCTGCCTGAAAATTCCCCTGCTGAAATCTACATGGGCTTCAGAGCTATTCTGATGCCCCTCTGTCAGAGAGGACTTCCCCAACCACCCTCTATAAAGCAAGAATCCCTTCTTCCTGCCACACTGCTCTCATCTCCTACTGTGCCTTATTGTTACTGTGTTACTTTTAATGAATATGTATATTAATAGTATATCGATATAATATATACAATTATTAATGTTTGTTTCCTATCTGTTTCCTCAAATCAGAAAGTGAGCTCCATAAGCACCGAAACTCCATGGGTTTAACTGCCGTTTCCCAAATGTCTAAAAAGTGCACCTGCTGCTGCTGCTAAGTCGCTTCAGTCGTGTCCGACTCTGTGTGACTCCATAGATGGCAGCCCACCAGGCTCCCCCATCCCTGTGATTCTCCAGGCAAGAAACACTGAAGTAGGTTGCCATTTCTTTCACCAATGCATGAAAGTGAAAAGTGAAAGTGAAGTTGCTCAGTTGTGTCCGAATTTCAGCAACCCCATGGACTGCAGCCCACCAGGCTCCTCCATCCATGGTATTTTCTAGGCAAGAGTACTGGAGTGGGTTGCCAATGCCTTCTCCAAAAAAGTGCAACCAGTTCATGTTTAATAAATTAGCTGAATAAGTAACAAATGCCCCCATTTCCATCCAGCCTTCCTTAGATGAAAACCTGGGCAGTGGCGGGAAAAGGCTCCTCGCCTTACTCAGGAAAGAATCAGAGCCATCTGCTCCTGGGACCTCATGCAGGAAGGTGGCTGCCAGTGTGAGGAGGCATCTAAAAGTGACCCGTGGTGACCAAGAGGCACTTACCTCCACACTCTTTAGTGCCAGCACATTGTTTTCACTCCTCTGGGCAACTTCCACTTTGGGGGCCACTCCACAGATGCCACAGATCATGTCATTGTAGTCTCGGACAGTGAGGCACTCGAAAGCCCAGTAGCCATTGCACAGCAGCTCCTGCAACTGGCTCAGCTCCTCCGAGGTAAGAGTCTTCTCTGGAAGGAAAGCAAGAGCTCTGAGAAGTTCACAGAAAAAGATCTGGAGGCCACCGGGGATGAACAATGGCCAGGAGGAATAACAATTCTGTAAGAATGCTTCTCTCCTAAGAACATCTACGACTATTAACCACCGGAGGGTCAAGCACCTGGGCTTTTAGGTGTTCAGGTAGCAACTCAAAGGGCAACTGCCATCAGAGTACTGATGGGTGTACCCAGCACCCACTGGGACCCAGACGCTGTGCTGAGAGCTTTGAACACATTCTCTCATTTAACTCACATCCTTAGGAACCAAGAGCTGTGATTATCTTCACTGTGTAACTTAAAAAACTGAGATATAAAGAATAACTTACTGAAACCCACAATGCCACTAAGTAGCAGAGGCCAGAGTCAAACACAGACCCTAGGACCTTGGCTCTACTCCATCTGACCTCATAGCAAGGAAGGGACAGGGGGCTGGATTCTATAGGAATGAATGGAAAAGCGTAAACAGAAAGAAATGAGGGAAGCAAGGGGAAAAATAATTTCAATAATAAAGAGTATGGTGCCCATGCTTAGGTCTCAGTGTGAGCTTTGGAAATGGGGGAAGATCTCCAGAAGCTGTGTATTCAGAGTGAACTTGATTAGCATGTACTAAGGCCAAGTCTACCTATGACCAAAGAATGAGCTTCTATAAAGTCCATTCAATCTTGTGTTGAAGGCTGCTGGACCCGTGGAAAGACTCAAGTTTTCCAAAGTTAGTTCAGCATTTGTAAAACTCAAAAGGAGGAGTGTGTTAGGAAGCCAATGTCTCCTTTTCAAAATATCAGACTCTCCTCCAGGTAATTTTTTCAACAAAACTCCATCACTGAAAATCCCCAGGGAGCCTAGGACTAACCTTGGAAAAAGGGAGGAAGCCAACCTTTACCTGTCTGCTCCTGCACTGACTTCAGGAGAGTGCTGACGGACACTCTGGGGTCCTCCCCCAGCTTGATCTGGTTTCGGATTGCAAACAGCAAGTCCAGGCTCACTAGTAGCTTATTTCCCACATTAAAGAGACCTGCAGATTAAAAAGTGACAACAGAGAAACTCACTGTTAACAACATCCATGATGGCAAAACACTGGATACTAACTAGGTGCCCATCAATGGGGAACATTAAAAAAATAAACCACGGTACATTCATATAATGCAAAACTAGAGGTCACCTGCAAGTTGGTAACCTACAAGCAGCTATGAAGGAAGCTGTTTAACTGGATTCCATTGTACCCAGACCACAGAGCAGCCATCGCAGCATGCAGGAGTTGCTCAAAAAAATTGTGTGGAAGATGGCAGAGTAGAAGACGTGGGCTCATCTCTTCTTATGAAGACACCAAAATCCCAACTAACTGCCAAAAAAACCATCAACAAAGAAATGTTGAAACCTACCAAAAAAGATATCCAACATCCAAAGACAAAGCAGACACAACAAGATGGCAGAGGGGAGCAACTACTATAAAATCAAATCCCAAACCCATCAGGTCGACCCACAAGTTGGAAAATAACTATCGCAGAGGTTCTCCCACAGGAAGGAAAGTACTGAGCCCCACGTCAGGTTCCCCAGCCTGGAGGTCTGGCAATGAGAGAAGCAGCCCCAGGAGCACCTGGCTTTGAAGGTAGTGGGGATTGATGGCAGGAATTCCATAGGAGTGGGGTAACAGAAACTATTCTTATAGGGCTCACACAAGGTCCTGTGTGCATCAGGGCCAAGGGAAAAAGTAGTGACCTTGTAAGATCCTAGAGAGGCTTCCCTGGTGGCTCAGACAGTAAAGAATCTGACTGCAACGCTAGAGACCCAGGTTTGATCCCTGGGTCGGAAAGATCCCCTAGAGAAGGGAATGGCTACCCACTCCAATATTCTTGCCTGACAAAATCCCCTGGACAGAGCCGCCTGGCAGTCTACAGTCAAGGCTGTGTATTGTCACCCTGCTTATTTAACTTACATGCAGAGTGCATCATATGTATGTACTCTGCCCAGCCTGAAATGCCGGGCTGGATGAAGCACAGGCTAGAATCAAGATTGCTGGGAGAAATATCAATAACCTCAGATATGCAGATGATACCACTCTTATGGCAGAAAGCAAAGAGGAACTAAAGAGCCTCTTGATGAAAGTGAAAGAGGAGAGTGAAAAGCTGGCTTAGCACTCAACATTCAAAAACAAAGATCATGGCATCTGGGTCCATCATTTCATGGCAAATAGATGGGGAAAAGTAGAAACAGCAACAGATTTCATTTTTGTGGGCTCCAGAATCACTGTGGATGGTGATGGCAGGCACAAAATTAAAAGATGCTTGCTCCTTAGGAGAAAAGTGTCAAACCTAGACAGCATATTAAAAAGCAGACACATCACTTTGCCAACAAAGGTTCCTATAGTCAAAGCTATGGTTTTTCCAGTAGTCATGTATGGATGTGAGAGTTGGACTATAGAGAAAGCTGAGTGCTGAAGAATTGAAGCTTTCAAACTGTGGTGCTAGAGAAGACTCTTGAGAGTGTCCCCTGGACAGCAAGGAGATCAAACCAGTCAATCCTAAAGTCCTGATACTCACTGGAAGGACTAATGCTGAAGCTGAAGCTCCAATACTTTGGCCACCTGATGCAAAGAGCTGACACAATAGAAAAGACCCTGATGCTGGGAAAGATTGAGGGCAGGAGGAGAAGGGTGTGACAGAGGATGAGATGGATGGATGGCATCACTGACTCAATGGACTTGAGTTTGAGCAAACTCAGGGAGACAGTGAAGGACACAGAAGTCTGTGGTGGCTGCATTTCATGCAGGTCGCAGAGAGAGTCAGATACAACTTAGCAACTAAACAACAACATGACCCAGCAGTCCCAGTCCCAGGCATGTTGTTGTTGTAGCGAAGAGGCTCTTTAGTTCCTCTTCACTTTCTGCCATAAGGAAGGGTGGTGTCATTTGTGTATCTGACATTATTGCTATTTTTCCCAGCAATCTTGATCCCAGCTTGTGATTCATCCGACCCAGCATTTCACATAATATACTCTGCATGTAAGTTCAACAACAATATACCTAGGCATACACTTGGAGAAAACCATGGTTCAAAAGGATACGTGCACTCCAATGTTCACTGCAGCACTGTTTATAACAGCCAAGACATGGAAGCAACCTAAATGTACATCAACAGATGAATGAAGAAGATGTGGTACATATATACAATGGAATACTACTAAGCCATTGAAAAGAATGAACTAGGACTTTCTTGGTGGTCCAGTGGGTGAGAATTTGCTTGTCAAGACTGGAGACACAAGTTTAATCTCTGGTCTGAGAAGATTCCACACGCCACAGGGCAACTAAGCCCTCGTGTCACAACTACCGAACCTTGCGTGCCCCAGAGCCCATGCCCCACAACAAGAGAAGCCACCACGAGGAGACGCCTGAGCACAACAAAGAGTGGCACCACTCACTGCAACTAGAGAAAGCCCACGTGCAGTGACAAAGACCAGTGTGGCCAAAAAAAACCCCAAAAAACCCCAAAATATGCCATTTGCAGCAACATGGATGGACCTGAAGATTATCATGTATGTGAAGTAAGCCAGACAAAAAAAGGTAAATGTCAAGATATTGCTTATATGTGGAATAAAAAAAGTGTTAAAAATGAACTTATTAATACAAAACAGAAACAGACTTGGAGACTTAGAAAACAAACTTATGGTTATTACCAAAGAGGAAAGAAGTGAGGGGAGGGATAAAGAGGGAATTTTGGATTGACAGATACCCACTACTATATTTAAAATATATAACCAGGGACTTCCCTGGTGGTCCAGTGGTTAAGAATCTGCCTTGCAGTGCTGGGGCCATGAGTTCAATGCCTGGTTGGGGAGCTAGGATCCAACGTGGCATGTAATAACTAAGCCCATGTGCCACACTACAGAGAGCCCACATGCCACAACCACTGAACTCTGCCACGACTGGAGCCCACACGCCACGGTGAAAGATCCCACCTACAACAATGAAGACGCCACAGGCCACAAGTAAGACTCCACGCAGCCAAGAAATACACATTTTTGGAAAAAATACAATAGATAACCAATATGCACCTACTGACAGCACAGGGAACTCTGCTCAATATTCATGATAACCTAAATGGAAGACCTGATACATGCATATGAGTAACTGCATCACGCTGCTATACACCCGGAACTAACACAACATTTTTAATCACCTATTTGCTGCTGTTTAGTTGCCGAGCCATGCCTGACTCTCCCGACCCATAGTCTGTAGCCTGCCAGGCTCCTCTGCCCATTGGATTTCCCAGGCAAGAATACCGGAGTGGGTTGCCATTTCCTTCTCCAGACAACCTTCCAGACCCAGGTATGGAACCTGTGCCTCCTGCATTGGCAAACTGTATTCCAATATAAAATAAAAATTAAAAACAAACAAACAAGAAATCTTTAAGAATAAAGTAAGTCTAAATGCTGTGACATGAAGTTTTCCACAATACATTGTTATGTGAAAAGAACTAATAAAATACATATCAGGGTTTTTTCCTTTTTAATAAAAAATGAAATATCGCCTTACCACCCAATTCAGTCCTTATCACCAAAAGGATTACCATTCCTCCACCTCTCACAGTTATACCATGAGGAAAGGCCAGGAGCATCCTTTAGCCCAGGGATGTACAGGGAATATAAAAAAGGCTAATAACATCACCCCTATGTCAAATCCTGGGATCAAAGACCCAGAAGAATTTAAATGCAGCTAATTTAAAATGAATAAAAGAGGGTGGTTTGACATGTGCACAAAATGAACAAAAGCAAATTTTGGCATATGATTCCCAATAATGAACAGTATAGAGGAGTGGGGAAGACCTTTTTAAACATGATACCAAAGGCTGAGACCACAAATGAGAGGGTCCAAGTTCTGATCACATAAAAATTTAAACAAGGGGAAAAAAAAAAAACCACACACACAAAAACCCAACTCTCATGTCCAAAAAAAATCAAATTTAAAAGATAACTAATAAACTGGTGAAAAACTCCATCAACAAAACAATCCCAAAGAGTGAAAATGTTTACAAAAGAAATTCATGAAACAAGACTGAAAAACACAGAAAACATATAATCTTCCCAGCTGTCAAAGAAATACAACAGGAGGAGAGTGACCAAGATGGTGGAACAGTAGGGCATGGAGCTCACCTCCTCCTACAAATAATCAAAAATACATCTAAAGATGGAACAATTCATACAGAACATCTAAACACTGCAGAAGATCTGAGACTTCCAAAAGGGCAAGAAAATCTCCATATGACCAGGGAGAACAAAAGGGCAGGGGGGTGGGGAGGTATGGGGGAAAGGAGGGCAATCAGGATGTGACCTGTGCCCCAGGGAGGGAAATGAGAAGAAAGGTTCCTGCACCTTGTCCAGCACCTTGTGAAGCCCCAGCACTGGTGGGGAAACCAGCCTGGAACCAGGAGGAGCTTAGACGCCTCAGGGGGAAAGCACAACAGTCAGTGTGAGGAAGGCAAATCGGAGACACTTTGCACAGGTGGTCAGTATGGCCTCCCTGCACTCTCCTGCCTGAGATGCCAACCCACCTGTGCAGGCAGTGGGTGCGTGCTGAAGCTCGGACTTTGGAGATCACATCTGGGAAGAAGACTGGGGTTGGCTGCATGGAGACAGTCTGAAGGGGCTGGAGTGTGGTGACTGACTGTGTACGTCAAAGAAGCCTGGGTCTCCCAGTGAGACGAGAGACCACTGTTGGGGGGTATACAAGGAAAGGGGCAGGAGACCACAGGGGTGCTTCTTTCCCCACACATGTTCTCAGTCAACAGGACACTACCTATACAAGCTCCAGGAGCCAACATGAGCTGCCGCTGCCATCACAAGCTCCAGAGGTATGCGCAGGCCACCCCTACTGCTAAGACATGCACGAGCAAGCACCAATCACTGCCCCCGCTGCTAGCATGCGGCCCCAGGAGCACAGGTAGGCCACTATACCTTCATACTCCCTATCATAAGGATGACAGCAAGCATGGGCTAAGCAAAGAGGTAACAAGCATCCAAACTAAAAGCAACAAAAATATTAAACCCATACAAGCTTATACAAGGATGCTCCCACATATAGTGTTCCAAGACTATGGTAGATAATTGTTTCTCCTAAACTCATACAGTAAGAGAAAGGTAAGTAAAATGAACAAGCATAGGAACCGTTCCCAGTTAAAAGACCAAGAGAATTCCCTTGAAGGAACAAACAATAAAAGATGTTTTCAATCTGAAATTGAGTTCAAAAGAGTAGTAATAAAAATTCTGAAGGAATTAACAGAAAGGCCATCAACAGAAACACAGATTACTGTAAAAAGGAACTAGAAACTATAAGGAGTAGCCAAGAAAAGTTAGAAAATTCATTTGCTGAGACAAAAGATGAGCTAAAGGCAATGAACAGCAGAATAATGCAGAAGAATGAGTAAGTGATCTGGAAGACAGAATAATGGAAATCATCCAATCAAAACAGGAGACAGAAGGTGAAATCAAAAATGACAGCAATATAAGAGACCTATGGGATAACCTAAAGCATGCTCGTCTATGCATAATAGGGACTGCAGAAGGAAAAAGATCAAAAATGTATTTGAATAAATTATGGTTAAAAACCTTCCAAACCTAAAGAAGGAAACAGATAAACAGATACAAGAAGCAGAAGGTCCCAAACAAGATGAACCCAAACATACTTATGCCAAGACAATAAAAATGGCAGGGAAGGAAGAGACATGGGTGTGCCTATGACTGATTCGGCTACTATGAAGGCCAGGAGTGGCAAAATACATTCAAAGCAACCTAGAATATTATACCCAGCAACATTATTTCTTAGAATAGGAGAAGAAATAAAGAATTTCTCAGACAAGCAAATACCAAAAGAATATAGCAATACTACACCTACCATAAAAGAAATATTGAAAGATCTTCTCTAAATAGAAAAGCAAGAAAGGTACACAAAAAAGGAAGTCACAATGGGAAAGTAAAGCACAAAAAAATCTTATTTGTGAAAGTGAAGATAAACACAAGGAACAGCAAAAGGATAAACAAGAAGATGTAAAATAAAATGTGGCGGAGAGGAGTAAAAACATTTAGATTCTTTTTTTAAAAAAGAATGTGTTTGAGCCAATATGACTATCAGTCTAAAGCAAGTAGATATAGGAAGGGGTTAACATACTTGAAAAACAGGGTAACCACAGATCAAAAGCATACAAAAGACTCATAAAAAACAGAGAACACAAGCATAACATAAAAGGAAATCATCAAGCCACAAAAAATATGATAAAAAGGAACAAAGAAGAAACATAGAGCCAATAGGAAAACAAGGTTTAAAATGGCAATAAATACATATTTTATCAATAATT
Source organism: Cervus elaphus (assembly GCF_910594005.1). NCBI lineage: Eukaryota > Metazoa > Chordata > Mammalia > Artiodactyla > Cervidae > Cervus > Cervus elaphus. The sequence continues at coordinate 62,450,483 of NC_057823.1, read as the reverse complement.
ACCTTAAGTATCAATGAACTAAATGTTCCAGTCAAAACACAAGGTGGTAGACTGGATTAAAAAACAAGAGCCTACAACATATTGCCTATAAGATTCACTTTAGGGAAAAGCACATACACAGATTTAACGTTAAGGGATGGGAAAAGATATTTCACGCAAACAGAAATGACAAGAAAGCAGGGGGTTGCATACTCCTACCAGATAAAACAGGCTTTAAAACAAAGGCCATAAAGAAAGCTAGACCTTATATAATGATAAAAAGGGTCATACAAGAAGAGGATATTACATCCATTAACATATATGAACCCTCTATAGGAGCATCTAATTATATAAAGCAAACATTAACAGACATAAAAGGAGAAACTTACAGGCATACAATAGCAGGAAACTTTTAACACCTCATTCACATCAATGGACAGATCTTCTAGACAGAAAATCAGTAAGACAACAGAAACCCAAAATGATACAACAATTATGAGACAATTATTTCAGGATATTACATTAAAAAAATAATAATACACATTATTTTCCAGTGTACATGCAACATTCTCTAGGACTGACCACATACTAGGGCACAAAACCAACCTCAGGGAATTTAAGAGCATAAAAATCACTTCAAACAATCTTCTCTGATCTACAGTAGAATGAAACCAGAAAGCAACCACAGGAAAACAAGTGAGAAAAAAATTACATGAAGAATGAAAGCATTTTACTAAAAAGGCAATGGATCAATATGTAAATCAAAAAGGAAAATTAAAAATACCTTGAGACAAGCAACAATGAAAACACAATCATACAAAATCTATACAAGGGAGCGAAAAAGTTCTTTAAGCTAGGAAAGCCCACAGCTATACAGGCCTTCCTCAAAAAACAAGAAAAATCTCAAGTAAGCAACCTAAATTACCACCTAAAAGGCTGAGAAAAATAAGAACAAGCAAAGCCTAAACTCAGCAGAAGGAAGGAAATAATAAAGATGAGAGAAGAAATAAAACAAGATTAAATAATAGAATGAAATCAATAAAACCAAGTGCTGGTTCTTTGAAAAGGTAAACAAAATTGCCCAACTTCTGGCCAGGCTCACCAAGAAAAGAGGAAGAACCCAGATAAACAAAATAAGAAACAAAGAAGAAATAGCAACTGATACTGCTGAAATACAAAAACCAGAACAGAATCCTACAAACAATTATATACCAACAAATTTGACAAACTAGAAGAAATGGACAAATTTCTAGAAACATACAGCTCACCAAAATTGAATCAAGAAGAAATCCATATTTGAACAGACTGATTACTAGAACTGAAATAGACTATGTAGGGAAAAAAACAAAACCAAAAAACTATCTACAAACTAAAGTCCAGGATCAGATGGCTCCACAGGCAAACAATACCAAACATATAAAGAAGAACTTTTACTGACCCTTCTCAAACTCTTTCAAAATACCAAAGCAGAGGGAACATTCCCAAAGATATACGAAGCCACCACCACCCTGATACCAAAACCAAACAAAGGTAATGCCAAAAAAGGAAAACTGTAGGTCAATATCCGTGATGAATATAGATGTAAGAATTCTCAACAAAAACACTAACCAAATCCAACAATACATAGAAAAGATCAGATACCATGACCAAGGAGGTTCATTTCAAATTCACAAGGATGGTTCAATATACACAAATCAATTAATATGCTACACCACATCAACAGAAGAGAAAAAACATGTAATCATCTCAACAGATGCAGAAAACACACTTGACAAAATTCAACATCCATTCACGATTAAAAAAAAAAAAAAGACTTAACAAAATGCATATAAAGGGAACATATCTCAATATAATAAAAGCTATTTATGATAAACCCACAAATGATATAATACCCAACAATGAAAAGCTGGAAGCCTTTCCACTAAAATGTGGAACAAGACAAGGATGCCCACTCTCACCACTTCTATTCAACATAGTATTGGAAGTCCTAGCCACAGCAATCAGAGAAGAAATAAAAATTGGAAGGGAAGAGGTAAAACTGTCACCACTATATGCAGATAACATGATGCTATACACAGAAAACCCTGAAGACTTCAGAAAAAAACAGTTAGAATTGATAAATGAATTAAGCAAGGCAGCAGGATACAAGATTAACCCACAGAAATTGGTTGCAGTTCTTTACACTAACAGTGAAGTAGCAGAAAGGTAATGTAAAAAAATAATACCTTTAAAAACCACACTCCCCCAAAAATAAATAAATAAAATACTTAAGAATACTTTCACCTAAGGAGGTGAAAGACTTCTACACTGAGAGTTATAAAATATTAATAAGGAAACTGAAGATGATTCAAAGAAATGGAATGATATCCCATGTTCTTGGTTGGAAGAATTAATATTATTAAAATGGCAACTATCCAAAGCAATCTACATATTTAATGTGATCCCTATCACATTACCCAGGATATTTTTCACTAGAACAAATAATCCTAAGATTTATATGGGACAATGAAAGACCCTGAAGGAAAATAACAAAGCAGCAGGCACAACCCTTCCAGACTTCAGACAATGCCCCAAAGCTACAGTAATCAACACTGTGGTATTGGTACAAAAACAGACACACAGATCAATGGAACAGAATAGAGAGCCCAGAAATAAACCCACACACCTATGGTCAGAGGTGGCAAGAATATAAAATGGGAAAAAGACAGTCTCTTCAGCCAAGTGGTGCTGGGAAAGTTGGACAGCTGCATGTAAATCAATGAAGTGAGAACACACCCTCATACCATCCACAAAAATAAACTCAAAATGGCTTACAGAGTTAAATATAAGACATTATAAAACTCCTAGAAGAGATCACAGGCAAAACATTCTCTGGCAAAAATTGTAACAGAGTTTTCTTAGGTCAGTTGCCAGGTCAATAAAAATTTTTAAAAAGTAAACAAATGGGATTTAGTCAAATTAACAAGCTTTTGCAGAGTAAAGGAAACCACAAACAAAAGGAAAAGATAACCTATGAAATGGGAGAAAATTTCGGTGAACAATGTGACCAACAGGGCTTACTCTCAAAGACATACAAACAGCTCATGTAGCTTAACAACAACAAACTAAACCACCTAACTGAAAAATAAGCAGAAGACCTAAACAGACATTTACCAAAGGTGACATGCAGATGGCCAATAGGTACATGAAAAGACGCTCAACATCATTATTAGAGAAATGCAAATCAAAACTACAATGAGGTACCACCTCACATCAGTCAGAATGGCCACCATTAAAAAGTCTAGACACAGAATGAAAGATCAAAAAAAGAAAAGAAAAAGGGTTATATACAATAAAAGCTGGAGACTGTGAGGAGAAAAGGGAACTACCCCCTCCACTGGTGGAATGAAAACTGGTGTGGCCACTATGGAAAACTAAAAATAGAACTACCATATAATCCAGCAATCCCACTCCTGGGCATATATCCAGAGGAAAACATGGTGTGAAAGAATACACGTACCCCTGCAGCAGCAGTATTCACAACAGCCAAGACGTGAAAACAACCGAAATATCCACGAGAAGGATGAACAAAGAAGGATGGATGGATACACACACACACACTCACACACACACAGAATACTGCTGCTGCTGCTGCTAAGTCACTTCAGTCATGTCTGACTCTGTATGATCCCATAGACGGCAGCCTACCAGGCTCCTCCATCCGTGGGATTTTTCAGGCAAGACTACTGGAGTGGGCTGCCATTGCCTTCTCCACACAAAGAATACTGCTGCTGCTGCTAAGTCACATCAGTTCGTGTCTGACTCTGTGTGACCCCACAGACGGTAGCCCACCAGGCCCCCCGTCCCTGGGATTCTCCAGGCAAGAACACTGGAGTGGGTTGCCATTTCCTTCTCTAATGTGTGAAAGTGAAAAGTGAAAGTGAAGTCGCTCAGTTGTGTCCGACTCTTAGCGACCCCATGGACTGCAGCCTACCAGGCTCCTCCATCCATGAAATTTTTCAGGCCAGACTACTGGAGTGGGGTGCCATTGCCTTCTCCACACACAGAATACTACTCAGCCATAAAAAAGAACAAAATAATGCCATTTGCAGCAATAAGGATGCAACTAGAGATCATCATACTAAGTGAAGTCAGAAAGAGAAAGACAAATACCATATGATATCACTTATATGTGTAATCTAAAACAGCACAAATGAACCTATGTATGAAACAGAAACAGCCTCAGACACAGAGAACAGACTTGTGGGGGAGGGAGTCGGGGAGGGATGGACTGGGAATCTGGAGTTAGAAGATGCAAACTATTACATATAGACTGGATAAATAACAAGGTCCTACTATAAAGTACAGGAAACTATATTCAATATCCTGGGATAAACCATAATGAAGAAGAATATAAAAAAGGATATAGGAGGTAGGTCCCGACAGCCCTCGGAGCTGCAGCCGCCTTTCGCGCCCTCCTTGCCGACACTATGCTCCAGTTCTTACTTGGATTTACTCTCGGCAATGTGGTGGGAATGTATCTGGCTCAAAACTATGACATACCAAACCTGGCTAAAAAACTTGAAGAAATTAAAAAAGACGTGGACGCTAAGAAGAAACTCCCTAGTTGCTGAAGCCAACTCCAGCACTGCCTTCTGGATAAACTGTCTACTGTTCTCCAGGGCCTCCTTTACCGTCTGAACCAAAAGCTTTTGTTTTAATCTCCAGCCTCAGCAGTTTTCGTTTTCGCTAGACCTTGCATTGCCTTACAGCACAAAAGGGACCAGAAGTTAAGAACGACCCTTATTTCTCCAACATCCTCACTTCTTCCCTTCCTCCTTCCAGCCTCTTGGGAGGTCCTGAGAATGGAATCATGGTACTCGATTAGTTATCATACCTTTAGTTAGTAGTCTCTCCCTTATTCTTTGAGATTTCTACTACCTTTTCCAAAAGAAAAATGGATGAGTTTTGTGTAGTTGATGAGATCCAAATAATGCGTGTTTCAGAGTCTGGTAATTATAATGGGTTTTTAAACGTTTGGTACTAAATTATGTTGTTTCACAGTAGTAATTAAAATGAAAATCTGGAAGCTAAAAAAAAAAAAAAAGGATATATATGTGTGTGTGTATAACTATGTCACTTTGCTGTAGAGCAGAAATTAACATTATAAATCAACTATGCTTTAATAAAAAATAAGTTTAAAGAAAAGCAGTGATGTAACAGTTTCTATGTATCAAATTGACAAAGCTGAAAGAATTATAATGATGAGGAAGGACTTATGGTTCAAGATGGCAGAGTAGAAGGTATGTGCTCATCTCCTGCAAGAACACCAAAATTGCAACTAGCTGTTAAACAACCATTGACAGGAAGAAGCTGGAACCCATCAAAATAAGATACCCCACATCCAAAGACAAAGAAGAAGCTTCAGTGAGATGGTAGGAGAGGTGCAAACACAATAAAATGAAATCCCATATCTGCTGGGTGGGTGACCCACAAACTGGAGCACAATAATACCAAACGAAGTTCTCCCACTGTTGTAAAGGTTCTGAATTTCATGTCAGGCTTCCCAGCCTGGGGGTTTGAAAAGGGCCTGGGAACCCCCTGCCAATCTGGCCTTTAAGGCCAGTGGGATTTGATTATAGGACTTCCACAGGACTGGGGGAACTACAGACTCTAGTCTTGGAGGGCACAAACAAAATCTTGCCCACACCAAGACCCAGAAGAAAGGAATAGTGACCCAACAGAAGACTGAACCAAAACTACTTGCTAGAGTTGGAGGGTCTCCTGTGGAGGCATGGGTTGGCAGAGGCTCACCACAGGGACAGGGGCACTGGCAACATCAGACCAGGAAGTTCCCCCTTAGCGTAAACCCTCTTGAAGTTCACCATTAACCCTACCATAGAGCCTGTAGACCCCAAGGCTGGGTCAAACTACCGGGGAAGGAGTGCAACCCCACCCATCAGATGATTGGATTAAAGCTTTACTGAGCAAGGAAGGCCCTGCCCACCAAAGCAAGACCCAGTTTTTCCCATTGCCATTCCCTCCCTTGAGGAAGTTTATACAAGCCTCTTAGCCTCATCCACCAGAAGAGCAAAAAGAAGCACAGTCCCACAGCAGCTAAAACAAAAACCATATTACAGAAAGTTAATCACGATAAAAAGCAGAAAGTTATGTCCAAGACGAGGAGCTTCCCTTGTAGCTCAATCCATAAAGAATCTGCCAGCAATGCAGGAGACCTTGGTTCAATTCCTGGGTCGGGAAGATCCCCTGGGTAAGGAAATGGCAACCCACTCCAGTATTCTTGCCTGGAGAATCCCTGGACAGAGGAGCCTGGCAGGCTACAGTCCATGAGGTCACGAGAGTCGGACATGACTTAGTGAGGCTTCCCTGGTGGCTCAGACGGTTAAAGAATCTGCCTGTAATGCAGGAGACCTGGGTTCAATCCCTGGGTTGGGAAGATTCCCTGGAGAAGGGCACGGCAACCCACTCCAGTATTCTTGTCTGGAGAATCCCTTTGGACAGAGAAGCCTGGTGGGCTACAGTCCATGGGGTCACAAAGAGTTGGACAGGATGGAGCAACTAAGCACATGTCCCAGATGAAGGGACAAGATAAAACTCCAGAAAAACAACTAAATGAAGTGGAGATAGGCAACCTTCCAGAAAAAGAGTTCAGAATAATGATAGTGAAGATGATCCAGGATCTTGGGAAAACAATGGAGAAGATGCAAGAAATGTTTACCAAAGACCTAGAAGAACTAAAGAACAAACAGAGATGAATAATACACTAGAAGGAATCAATAGCAGAATAACTGAGGCAAAATAGATAAATGAGCTGGAGGACAGAATGGTGGAAATCACTGCCACAGAACAGAATATAGGAAAAAAAAGTGAAAAGCAATGAAGACAGCCTCAGAGACCTCTGGGACAACATTAAATGCACCAACATTCGCATTACAGGGGCGAGAAAGGACCCGAGAAATATTTGAAGAAATAACAGCTGAAAACTTCCCAAACATGTCCAGGGCATGATAAACCCAAGAAGGAATACATCAAAACACATACTAATCAAACTGATAATAGTTGAAGACAAACATAAAATATTAAAGCAAAAAGGGAAAAATGACAAATAACATACAAAGGAACTCCCAATCAGGCTATCAGCTGATTTCTCAACAGAAACTCTACAAGCCAGAAGGGAACGGCATGATATATTTAAAGTGGTGAAAAGAAAGAACCTACAACCAAGACTACTCTAACCAGCAAGACTCTCCTTCAGATTTGATGGAGAAATCAAAAGTTTTCCAGACAAAGCAAAAGTTAACAGAAGTCAGCACCGCCAAACCACTTCAGTTCACTCACTCAGTCGTGTCTGACTCTGCAACACCATGGACTGCAGCACTCCAGGCTTCCCTGTCCATCACCAACTCCTGGAGCTTGCTCAAACTCATGTCTATCGAGTTGGTGATGCCATCCAACCATCTTATCCTCTGTTGTCCCCTTCTCCTCCTGCCTTCAATCTTTCTCATAAGTAAGCATAATGTATATATTTTAGAAAACTTATGAATTTTTGCCTAACTAAAAAATTTATGACATTTTGATTCCACTTGTTTGACTTACCATGAATAGAATGCTATATTTAATTTAAAGAACTAAATGTGCAACAAACAATGAAGGTCTACTTTATAGCACTTTATAGTACTAACTTTATAGTTAGTACTTTGTAATAACCTATAATGGAAAATAATTTCAAAAATATTATATGTGTATATGTATAACTGAATCACCTCGCTGTGTACCTGAAACACTGTAAGTCAACTATACTTCAATAAAATACATATATTAAGGAAAAAAAACCATGCCAGGAAAGAAATTATAATGCTAATCTACTAAAGTTCTTAAAGTTAATAAGTGAGTTTTACAAGGTCATTGAATAAAGTTCAATAGATAAAACCCAATTATGTTTCTATACTAGCACTGAACAGTTAGAAATTGAACCATGTCATTTAACACTGAACAAAATTAAATGCCTGGGTATAAATCTAACAAAATACCTACAGGACCTACATGCTAAAAACAATGAAACACTGATGAAAAAAAAAAAAACACCACCTAATCAAATAGAAAGACAGACTATGTCATGTATTAGAATATTTTTAAGCATGCCAAACTTCTGCAAACTGGTCTACAGATTTAACACAATTCCAATTAGAATTCTAGAAGGATTCTGTAAATACTAACAAGTTGATTCTAAAATTCATATGGGAATGCAAAGAAACAAAAAGAGTTAAAACAATTCAAGAAGAACAAGGTTGGAGAATTTACACTACCCAAAGGATAAGAGTTACTACAAAGCAACAGTATTCAAGACAAGTGGTACTGGCAAAAGGACAGACAACACAACCAATGAAACCGACCTACATACACATGACTAAGCTGTTTTTCAATTAAGTAGCAAAGGCAATCCAAAGCAGAAAGGACTACTTTTTAACAAACAGTGGAATAAATGGATGTCCACATGGAAAAAATAAACCTCAATCTGGACCTCACACTTTATGTAAAAATGAATTAAAAATGGATTACAGACAAAAACCATAAATTATACAGCTTTTACCAGAAAACGTAGGAAAAATATTTATGATCGTCACCTAGATAAAGACAGCAATAACATCAAAACAATTGCTAAAATAAAATTTAATCAATTGGTCTTTATCATACTTGAAAATTTTTGCTCTATGGAAGATTCTGTTAGGAGAATGAGAATATAAGCCACAAACGTAATAAAATATCTGCAAATCACTTACCTGACAAAGGATGTATATGAGAATATATAGGGAACATTCAAAACTCAACAGCAAGAAAACTACCCAGTTCAATGGGCCAAAGATGGAACAGGTACTTCACCAAAGACACACAGATGGCAAATAAACCCACAAAAAGATGCTCAACTTCATTAGTCTTAAATACAAATCGAGACCACATTAAGTTATTACTACACACACCTATCAGAATGGCTGAAACATACACACACAAAATAGATAATACCAAGTGCTGACATATGAAGCAAATTGGAATTCTCACCCATCATTAGAGGGAACACAAAATGGCACCAACATAAGTAATTGGTTTGGTGATTTCTCATAAAACTAAATACACACTTACCACATGGCCCAGCAATGTGACTCCTAGGGTATTTACCCAAAATAAAATGAAAATTTAAGTTTAAACAAAAGCCTATACATGAATGTTTACAGTTATGAATACAACTGTCAAAATAGGTAAAAATGCAAACATTCCTCAAGGAATGAACAATCAAGTGTGGTGCTCTACACAATGCAAAACTACTCAACAATAAAAAGGAAAATCTACTGATACACAGAACGATATGGATGAACTTCAAAGACATATATATATAGTAAAAGAAGCCAGACTCAAAACACTATTCACTATAGATTTATATGACATTCTGGAAAGATAGAAATATATGGAATGAAGAAACTATCAAACGGTTGCCAGAGGTTAGGGGTGAGGGGTCATTAAGAGAGAATGGCGTTATTAAAAGGGACATTAAAAGAGAATGCTTTGGAGGTGATGAAACTGTTCTATATACTGATTGTGGTGGCAGTTACAAAACTCAGTGCATTTGTCAGAACTCAGAACTGCATAACAACAAAGTTTACTGCATGCACATATAAAACATAAAGTTAAATATTTTTTTAAAAAAAAGAGAGACTCCAAGTGCTATAGGCTGAGACAGACTGCAGGGAAATGGCACTCTCATTAGTTGTTGAAGTAGTACAAGTTCAGTCTGGCAATATAAGACATTAAAAGCATGAATTCAAAATAAGGCACCATAAGGTTCTGAAGACAAGGAGAATAATAAACACTTCATCTTCAGCACTCAATTCTACATATAAAACTCAAGATTCAAATTCTCAAAATGGTTAGTACATGGTCAATGTTCAATGAATGATGCTGATGAATAGAGGAAAAGCAATTCCACTTTTGAGCATCTGTCCAAAGGAAATAATTAAGGCTGTACACAAAGACTTAATTATAAAGAGAACTCTAAAATGGAACAGGGTCATATATTTCTCCTTAAAAATGGGATGCATTTTGCCACTTGCCAGCACAAGAAGATACCTATGATACATTGTGAAATTTAAAAACAACACTCCAAAACAACATCCAGCACAATCCCATTTTTGTTCAAAGAAAAACTGTTAAACCTATAAATCCTATACCTTCTTTTATTCTGTAGGGATGAAAAACACATCTGAAAGACTACAGAATACAATGTTGAATATTACTCTCATGACAGTAGGATTATTACTGATTTTTAGTTTTTTCTTTTTACTTGTCAGCGTTTTGTTTTTTCCACAACGAAGATCTGTTATTTTAAACTTAACTTTGTTTAAAAGAGCCCTAATAAGAGAGTCCTAACACTTCAGAGATAAACATAATCTTCTGGGGCTGGGCTATCCAGGAGCAAAGATGTCTTCTTCCTCAGAAGCCTCATCTGAGGGAAAATCCAATGCTCACAGGACCAGAGGTCTGACCCAGAGGCTGTCCTCAAACATGTCCTTTGAGGGTAAAAAGGCTGGCACCCACCTGTATAGATGTCCATGAAGCTGTGCAGGGCCAGACAATGGGGATTCAGACACATCTTCACCTGAGCAGTCACGACCTGCAGCCAACTGGCTGTCAGCAGCCAGCACTCCTGGGGCCCCGCCGGGGAGCTAGTACCAAGAATATTAAAAAAAAAAAGAAGGAAAATCAACCTTTTAATGCACTTCCTAGGCTCGGTGATCAACAGCAAACTCAAGACTTTAAATGTAGTAGGAAATGAAGGTGCTGGACCTTGTGCTCCAAGGATTTTCTTAGGTGGGTGTTCCTCCTTTGTTGGAATTGGGCTTATGGAATCACCCCTAAAGTTAACGCAATTCTGAACTTATTATCCAATTTAACAAGCCTAATGAACTCCCACGGAGAAGGGAATGGCAATCCACTCCAGTATTCTTGCCTGGAGAATCCCATGAACAGAGAAGACTGTCAAGCTACAGTCTATGGGATCACAAAGAGTCGGACATGACTGAGCCACTGGCAACCCACTCCAGTACTCTTGCCTGGAAAATCCCATGGACAGAGGAGCCTGGTGGGCTATATAGTCCATGGGGCTGCAGAGTCGGACACAACTGAGTGACTTCACTCACTCACTCAATGAATTCCCAAATCCAAGCATTTTACCGGGTAGTCCAGAAGTAAACTAAATCCTAAGCTGGGGATAGTATCATTTCAATAGAAATAATAATCACTATTATTATTATAATTTTATTTTTGGTGATTGCAAATGTAAAGGAAACCTAAGAAAAGCTGAAAAGAACATCTGCAAAGGTTATAGCCTTAATTGTATTTGAAGAAAGGGGTGATACAGGTTAAGTAAGATGGGGCAGCAAGGGGAGGGTAAATCTGAAAAGGGTGCTTACTTTTGTCCCCCTTTGAATAATGGGCTGCTACAGAGAAGGCACTGCGTGGATGGAGACTCGTAGTAATTTGACCAAGAGGTTTGCTCGATGGTGACCGTCTCCTCACTCACGTTGGACAGGACAAGCCGAGAGCTATTGAGTTCATGAATCAAAGAGAAGACCTCGGCCAGCTCTGACTCATTCTCAGGAATCTGCAGGACTTTGCGCAGCAGCTGCAGTGTTGACTGGCGCTGGATCTCCCTCTGGGCTGCGCTCAGGGGCTCTGTGGCACTTAACACATCCGGGAGTGGTGAGCTTGCCTCCTGGAAGAGAGTAGATCCATCACGAAACACCATCAAGGGCAAAAAAGAGGTGGCCATGGGCTAAAACCATGAGAGGGTGTGACTGGCAAAGGGAAGGGCCTACGATTGAGGTGGGAAACCTAGGTCCCTAAGCCACTCAGCTAATAACTCACTGTATAACTCACAGCAAGAGTTTTCTCTCCCTGGCACTATTTCTCTACCAGTAAAATAAGAGGATTATATACACCTCTTGGTAATGGTTTCAAGATTCTGCTCCCATTCACCAGCTGTGAGGTTTGGAGGATAACAGACCAGGGGTTCAATTCTGGATACGCCACTGAAGAGTTGTAAATGGGTAACCCCCTGCAATACCTCCAAAAATGAGGGATCAAAATACTAATAATCTCCTAGAGTTGTTGCAGAGTAAATGAGATAGTGCAAGTAAAGTATTCAGCATGCAACAAAAACTCTATGAATGGTAGTTTTGATACATAAACAGGCACCTGTAGAGCTTAAGCATTTATTTTTAACACCGTGTGGCTTCTGAATACAAGGGAACTTTATACACCAATCAGAGGCTTCCAGGAAACAAGGTTCTGAAACGGTCTCTGAAACAGGTCCTTCTTATACAGGTCCCTTTTCAATGGAGGTCCTTCCCTGATCTGTGCAAATGTAGCATCAATCACTCGATCCTTCACGCTCCTATAGTCCACTCCTTTACTGCATATTTCATTTTCTCATAGGCGGCAAGTCATTGTTCTCTCCCCTGCTTATTTACTGAATTTCTAATACCACCACTGAGGGCACACAAAAGATGCTAACTCATATTTGCTGGACATATTATATGTTGTTTCATGGAGGTTAACTGCATAACAACTTATTAACTCAGTATACCTGTGACAACTCTTGTCTTGCTATCTGTAATAGTTTGGTTACCTATCTTCCCCCTAAGCTAGACTGTAAGCTCCTAAAAGGAAGTGGGCATGTCTTATTCATCTTTGTATCCCCCAAAGCTGACCCATAACAGGCTTTCAATACATGCTTGCTGAAAAAATGAATTTGAATGAATGGCTATAGAAGAGCTGAGTGACACTAGAATGAGTTGCCCCAGGACGCTGTGTGTTTTCTCATTTACGACTATGTTGAACCATGGGATGATACTACCCTTTGGCTCTGAAACACAGATGAAAGATGGAAAGGAAAGAAGACCATTCCAGCCCAGAGATACTGCAGTCTTAATTACAGCCACTGGTGACAAACTGCATAGGAAATGTATGGTCACCAGGGGGCTCCAAAGAGAAGGCACATAAACTTAAAGGTCCTTGGGTTTCTGAACAGTGTTTTGTGGAAAACAATTATTTTCTTTTGTTTCTCTAAAATTTAGACAATTAGAATGTGAGGGAATGTATGAAGATGAGGGTCATGGGGACAGGCAGCTACCAGCTAGCTAAAGAAAAAAGAAAATAAAAAAGAGTGGGACTTGAAATCAACTGTCAAAAGGTCCCCAGATAATTCTTGTATGACCAAGAAAAGCTAAGTCACTTCACCAGTAGAGACCAACATCCACTTTCATAATGCAAGCCACATCGACAGCTACAATAAAATAGGAAAAAGGAATTCAGAGCATCTACCTACACAGGACCCAATTCCATTCCATAATCACTGACACATTATATATGCAAGCTCCAGCATTAGAAATATGGGGACTGGCAATTCCCTGGGACCAGTGGTTAGAACTCTGTGCTCTCACTGCCAAGGGCCTGGGTTCAACCTCTGGTTGGGGAACTAAGATCCCACAAGCCACGTGGCCAGAAAGAAAAAGGAGTATGGGCCAACAGATTACACTTGCCTGACAAGTGATTGTGGTCTTACAGGGAACTAAAAGGGTGTCAAGACAGGGTGTCATCAACATTTTCTATTTGTTTCCTTAGAATCTTTTTGTTTTAAACTTTTTATTTTGTATTGGGGTGCAGTCGATTAACAATGTTCTAATAGTTTCAGGTGAACAGGAAAGAATGTTTATATCCACAGTTTTATAGTAAGCAAAGTACTGATGTTGAAGCTGAAACTCCAATACTTTGGCCACCTGATGCGAAGAACTGACTCATTTGAAAAACTCTGATGCTGAGAAAGATAGAGGGCGGGAGGAGAAGGGGACGACAGAGGATGAGATGGTTGGATGGCATCACCAAGTCAATGAACATGAGTTTGGGTAAACTCTGGGAGTTGGTGATGGACAGGGAGGCCTGGTGTGCTGCAGTCCATGGGGTTGCAAAGAGTCGGATGTGACTGGGCAACTGAACTGAAGCAAAGTACCCAGAACATCTGAATTTTTTACACTTATCAGAAATTATTTCCATTTTGTAGACTAATCTTAATCTTTTCATGCATTAATAATTTACTATTAATAATATTTAATTATCGTTCTGTCACTAAGTCGTGTTTGACTCTCTGCGACCTCATGAACTGCAGCATGCCGGGCTTCCTGTCCTTCAATATTTCCCTGAGTTTGCTCAAACTCCTATCCCATTGAGTCAGTGATGTCATCCAAACATCTCATCCCTTGTCATCCCCTTCTACTCTTGCTCTCAGTCTTTTCCAGCATCAGGGTCTTTTCCAATGAGTTGGCTTTTCACATCAGGTGGCCAAAGTACTGGAGCTTCAATACCAATGAAAATTCAGGACTAATTTCCTTTAGGATTGACTGGTTTGATCTCCTTGCTGTCCAAGGGACTCTAGAGAGTCTCCAGCATCACAGTTCAAAAGCATCAATTCTTCAGCACTCAGTGTTCTTTATAGTCCAACTGTCACATCCAAACATGACTACTGGAAAAACCATGGCTTTGACTAAAGGTCTGCCAATAGACCTCTGGTGGCAAAGTGATGTCTCTGGCTTTTTAATACGCCGTCTAGATTTGTCACAGCTTTTCTTCCAAGGAGCAAGCATCTTTTAATTTTGTGGCTGCAGTCACCGTCCGCAGTGATTTTGGAACCCAAGAAAATGAAATCTGATACTGTTTGCACATTTTCCCCATCTATTTGCCATGAAGTGATAGGACTGGATGACATTACAATTTATTTTATTTCAATGGTAGACACAGGTTATCTCTAATTTTATCTGTTATAATTATAGAATGTGTGATGTTTCAGACGGGCTTTATTTCAGATATTTTGTTTAATTCTGGGAATATGTATTCTCGTATTTGTCAAAAGTATCTGTTCTGAATTTGAGTCCCAACACTTGTCAAGAACCATGTAGATGTATGTTTGTATGTGAGCACTGAAAGTTTTATTCTGGAAACTGACTTAGGAAATAGTTCAAACAAACAAAAAGTTAATCTGGGGTACAAAATTTATACCCTGGGGTATAATCTGGGGTATAAATTTATAGATCTAAATCAATTTTCTTTATATTGCACTGGAATTATCCCTGTTTATTAAATAACATTCACTTTCTTGAAGGAAAAAAAAAAAGACATAGTGTGGTTGATGTGCTGTGAAGAGGAGCACATTAACCACATGGGGAAATCAGAAGGAAAAGCTCACTGCCAGCAGAGGGCACCCTGTGTAACAGAATGTGACAGAAGGTATGGAAGCACTCCACATGCAGTGCTGAGACTCCTCGAAGCTTAACTCGAGTTTTCTCTAGTGCTCACGGCCCCAAGAATAGAAGGCCCAGATCTAATCCACCTTGCCTGCTTTGTTTTACTGATGGGGAAACTAAAATTCAGGATAGGGAAAGCAAGCAACTTAGGGTCACTTCCAAGCAGGTCTCTCAACTCCTATTCTCAGTGTTTTCCTTTTAGTTCCACTTCTCTTTCTCACAATAACCTCAGAATACTACCTCGAGCACAGAAAGAGATCTGAAGATTAGGGGTGAGATTCACTGCCAGAAAACCCCCTCCCTCCCATATACACAGAAAACTGAGCTTGAAGAAATCCTCCCTAACCTAGTTCTGTCCACTCACAAACCCCCTGACCTCCTGACATAACCTTCTGGGCCTCTCCATGGCTCAAGGACATTCAGTATAACCCCACTGCCTGAAAAACAAACTGCCTAGTCTTAGCATTAAAGATCCTCCATGATACACGGTCCCAATCTTTTAAGACGTCTTTTCCATACTCCTCCCTATACACTCTCTCCTCTAACCCAATGGAACATCAGACTGCCTACCTCCTCACATCTACTCATGCCTATCCTTGAGGATATTGCACACCTTTCCCTCCCACCCACATCCTGCACATCTCGTGAGGTGTGGGTTAGATCTGGAGGGGCCAGGCTCCATTTTGGATCCTGACCTGCTCTGTGAGCCATCCTCTTTCCCTCCAAAGCATGAGTTGAGATCTCTCTCTATGTTCATCCCAGTCATTCTGTTCACTGCCTTAGGTAGGTACACTTTCTGTTCACTTAAAAAAAAATTCCTATGTGGAATTCAGAGGTCCCCTGAAACTGCCCATTTTCCCTGGTTCCAGTAAACAAACAAACAACAAAAGCAAGCCCTAAGGAGTCAAGTGGAATGTGTTTTACTATCCAGCAGTTTGGTCCCACTTCAGGGAGCAGGCCTGCCAAAACAGCTAGAAGTAAAGCGCTATGCTATGGTTGGCCAAATGCTCTGCAAGGAACCTGAGTAGCAGCAATCTCATCTACAAAGTCCTGAGGCTGGCACTCTGTATTTACCAAAATTCTATTTATAGGTCCTTCAACAACCTCAGAGCTAAAATGATGTAACCTCTCTAACCCTTTCTTCTTAAGAATCCTCACTAAGGCCTGTGTTGGCTATTTTTTTCTCTGTGAATGAACTCTTGGTCCACTGAGCTAGAAGGTTCTTGGAGATCAAGGTATCTGATAAACTCCCTTATCTTAGCCAAGAGGATAAGGAAGCCCAGAAAGAAGGCACTGGCCAGGTTCAGAACCTAGAACCTGGCTCCAGTCCTGGTGCTAACTACAATATGTACCAAGAAATCCTTTTATTTCTCCTAAAGCTGAACTGCTAACAGAGCCCTGTCCAAGATTGGGAGGTGTGTTTGGGGAAGGAACTCACGAGAACCTTGGTGGTTTTCTCAGTCCGGTCTTTGGCAAGGTTAAAACCACAGCTGGGACAAATCCGAGGTTTATGCCGGTTGGTGTAGACATAGCTACAAGAGGGATTCTTGCACTTTCCCCGACCTCGTGATGTAGCCAGGCCCAAATCCTAAAAAATAAGACCACATTTCAATTCTACAAGTCAATTTACACCTGTGCAGAACCAAGAATCAGGATGACTTGCTATTGGTAAAACAGAGGAGAGTGGCAATTACAAACCCAGATTTAGACCAGCTCTCAAAGAGCCTTGAAACAAGATACTTTTTCTGTGGTTATCCCCTTTCAGTCTTAATATAGCCTGAACAGTTTTGGCAAATCCTCCTATCTGTGAAACAAATGAGTTGAATCTCAAAGGTCAGAAATTCAAATGCCTTCAGGGTCCAGACAATCAGCAGTGAAGCAGGTCTATTCTAACAAAGTGCCAGGGGGACCAAAGACTTCAAGCTCCATCTGAAGAAATATTGTGACCTGTGGCCTCCACAAGCTCACAGCTCCGGCACTGAGGCTCTTACAACAAGCTGCAGTCTAATCAGCTGAAGAGAGGGTCCTGGGCAGTCCCCACCAATTGATGCCCCCAGTGGCCTCCCATAGCCACAGGGGAGACAGTGCAGGGATGGACAGCACAAAGAAGGGAGTGATTAGGCCTTTGGAAAATGAAGCCTGAGCAGCTCTCCAGGATGAGAGAGACCCTCTTCCCAAGATACGGCCGGACAAGGCAATGACCCACCATACTATGTTGTCTTGTTCCTACTAAATGCCCAGAACAGGGCATGGCACAGAGAATGTGCTCAATAGAAGTTTTTGAATTTTTAAAAATCATGAATTTTAAAAAATCTAGCTGCTTTCTCAAAATCTGTGCATCTCACTCCTCCAGGGAAACTGCCAAAGGTTACCTGACTGGTTGGTACCTTAAGGATCAACAAAATTAGAGAGTATTGAGCAAGAGAAGCCCCAAAACATGCTTTCTAAGCCAACAGAGTATTTTTACAGTGAAAACTGAGGACCAGAGAAGGAAAGAGCCTGAAGGTCAGGTGGCATGCCAGCAGTAGAGCCAGAACCACTTCTGCACTAGGTCTTCCGACATCTAGTATTTATTTCACTGCTCCAGGCTGCTTAGCCTGCAAAAGGATGACCCCAGAGGCACACAGTCGTTTATTGGGACGTTAATATGTTATGTTAAAAATAAAAGCAGGGGACAGAAAACCCTGGTGGGAAACACCAGGCTGAACAAAATAAGTTGCTTTTACTAAATCACTCCTCAAACCCTATCAGATACTAGTACCGAATGTGACTGTTTTAGGGAGAAAAAAATACATTTCTCAAACTTACATGTAGAGCACTAAAAGGTCTAAAGACAGCTGAATGCTGAAGCTGGACTGAATTCTCAGTGACTTTCCAAGAGAACTACTCTCAAGAGAAATACCTTGGTCAGCAGGCCTGCACTTCATGGATCCCACTTGGGAAAAACAAGAAACCTAGCTGATTCACTCAGTAACTACTATGATTTTTTCCAGTGACGAGATGTTTCGAATCAATGATCGAGCCTTCACCCTACCCTCACTCCCAAGTACCACCCCCCATGCCCCTCAGACTCCTACTCACCCTCTACCACACAACCAAACCACCCCTGTGTCCACCCATCACTTAGTTCCACTTACCAGTGTGACAGTGCAGCTGTACTTATATGGAGGAAACATATCAGGCTTGACCTCCACAACTTTCACCTGAGAGGTCCTATTGGCTTGGCCATTTGATAGCTGCAGAT
The DNA here is from genome assembly GCF_910594005.1 of Cervus elaphus. Taxonomy (NCBI): domain Eukaryota; kingdom Metazoa; phylum Chordata; class Mammalia; order Artiodactyla; family Cervidae; genus Cervus; species Cervus elaphus. Next base: position 62,431,913 of record NC_057823.1, on the reverse strand, counting down.
CAAAACAAATTACTTAGTGCTTTTGAGCCTCAGTCAAGCTCTTGAGGTCCTATGTACTGAAACAGCTTGAGGAAACAGTTGCCCAGGAAGTTGTAGAGCTACGCTCCAAATGAGCCCTCTGGGATGCCAGTCAGCAGTAACCAGCCCACCAAAGGTTGAGTGTCGCTTTCAACTCCCGAGGTTGCCACATTCCTTTGCACAGCTTCTAACACTGCATATTAGTAGCACTATAAATCAGATTTACAACTACTATCAAGTGAGAAAAGCATATAATTGCTCTATACACAAATATGTGGTTGAATTATGCTGACATAAAGAAGTCTGTGGAATTCCCTGGCAGTCCAGTGGTTAGGAATCTGCACTTCCATGGCCAGGGGCCTGTGTTTGATCCCTGATTAGGGAACTAAGATCCCATTTTTTTCAGCACGGCCAAAAAAAAAAAAGAATGAAGTCTGAAAGATTATTCACTAAAATGTCACAGGTTGAGGGGAAGATAATGGTTGTTTCCCATTTTACCAGTAGCTATAAAATTTTCAAATGTTCTACACAAAATGCAAAAAAGATGAAGAAAGCATTCTAAATTAAAAATAACTATTCTGTAATAATTTAATTTTCAGAATATAAGACCTCATGCAAGTTAACTGGTTTAAGACTACTAGCAAGAGCGCTTATGGCTTTTTACAAATACCGAATTTGCAAATTAGAAGGAAACTGCAGAGGAGACTGGCAATTTATACACATGAAGGGATTCTTAGGCCTGGAGATCTAGGAAGTAGCCGAAGCAGACTCATTACCATCCTTCTATAGTCAAAGATCACACATGCACCCAGAGGTGTCACCACTACTGGGTGAAAAAAGATCAACCTTCAAAGTAGAAGCTGGCTGATACCCTTGTTGGATAAAAGCAGTTACCTGACAGCACAGGGCAAGGGAGAAGGCAGACTGATATTTCTATTCCAATTTGGTCCCTTTTGGGGTTTTCAATTTCAAACTGAGGGGTCATGAAATTAACTTAATGGGCTGAAATCAGGATTTTGAAAAAGAAATGGAAAAATGACTGCATTTAATATGGGCATAGCTTCATTAAGCTTTTAATGTGTAGCTGTATGTATATGCCTACTGATGTAGAAATGTGTTACTGACAGGCATGCTCAGAAAAGTGCTGATTTAAGGAATTTTGATCATATTCAGGTCACATATGGCAAAGAGAACTAAAACAAAAAATCTAAGAAAAAATGTGCTTCAACACATGCAATTTTGACACCTGGTAATAAATCTTTAACAGCTTTATAATTAAATGGAATGAACTATACTGGTTACAAGCCAGTGGATGAGATGACTGGATGGCATCATCGATTCAATGGACATGAACTTGGGCAAACTGGGAAACAGTGAGGGCAAGGAAGCCTGGTGCGCTGCAGTCCATGGCATTGTGGAGAGTTGGACTTGACTTGGTGAATGAACAAGCAGCCAGTATATGGAGAAAGAGCCATTCTTTTAGGTTTAAAAGATTACATTTAAAACATAAACAGAAAAATGCAGGAAAGCACTTGAGGGCTGAATAGTACACACCAGACTGTCAATAATTGTTATTTCTAGGTGACAGGATCCTAAGACTTATTTTCTTTCTGCCTTACCTGAATTTTCTATATTTTCTATAGCAATCATGCATTCATTTTTTTCTAAAAAGATATGACAACTAAATGCAGTATCTAATCCTAGACCAGATCCTGTACTGAAGTAGAAAATGCTATAATGGACTTAACTGGGTAAAACCGACAAAATTGGAATACAAATGAAAAAATATCAATGTTTCATTCAGTAACAAACCACCTCTATTTTTAGGAAATGCACAATTAAGCATTAAAGAGTAAAAGGCCATGTTACCCTTAAATTATGCCTATTTTAAATACACACACACACAATGGGGAAGATACATGAGCACAAACGATAATGCAAAATGGGCTAATATGTTAACAGTAGGTGACGTTAGAGAGTGCATGGGTGCTCTTTGTACTACTTTTATTCTTACAACTTTTTTGTTTTAAATTGTTTCTAAATAAAAGTATACATAACAAGAAATTAAAAAATAGACATGTCATTCATGCTAAACCTACTCCCAGAGCTCTACCAGTATAATAATGGGGGCTTTTTGCCTATGGCTTTGAGACACTCAATGGAAGCCCTGTATTCAGAGCAGCCAGCACCCCCCATGGAGCTCCCCCTCTGGGGAATGGTCTTACCTTCACCTCACCAGTGCTAGATGGCTGTTGGATGGGCTGGCCCAGCTGCTTCAGTGTGCTTGGCTTCAGGCCACAAGTCCTCACAGAGGGAGTCTTATCTGAGACAACCAGGAGCCAAACTGGTGACTTAAGTGCATTCAGAGTCGCCCTAAGTCTCTCATCTCCATGCTCAACCCCCACTCCTGCCCCCTTCCCTTTCAAAGTCCCTCCTCCCGGGTCTGTCCCAGACCTTACCGCTCAGAGGAAAGGCCTGCCTGGCCCTGGGCAGTCCCATGCTGCTGCCTCGGCCCACATTAGCTGGGGCTGGAAGAATTGCTCTCATGGGTCTTGCTGCAGCCAGTAATGACGGCTTGCCCCGTGCCCTCCCTTTAAGCTCTGGGGCTCTGGGCATAGGAGTGAGCAGGTCAACTCTGAAAAAAGAGAAAAAAAGAAGGAAACTCTCCTAGAAATTCCAGACCAAAGGGAAGAAAATCAAAATGCTATCTCCAGATAGCACTTTATTAGAGGAATACCGTCCTGGTTAAAATGTCAGACTTTAGACATTAATTAAACCATTAAGTAGCTCTGTAACCCTAGGCAAGAGATCTCTGTTTACCTCAAGTTTCTAATATGTAAAATGGGAAAGTAATTACAGGTACTTCATGGGTCATTATCAAGATTTTTAAAACATGCAAAACTGTGCCTACAGTGAGGAATTATCAACAGCCAATGTAGTTATAACATCTAATCCACCCCCAGTCAGCTCAAGTATTTAAAGTGTATCAGTCTCCCACATGAGGGCTGCTGAGAGACCCTGGAGAACAAGGTCCATGTTTTCTTCATCTCTGTAGCTCCAATTTGAGCATAAAGCCTGTCCATAGGAGGCCTCAATACACCTTGGCTAAAGTGCTTCAGCTGCCCAAAGCAAAAGTGCACAGCATCCTTCTCTAAGGACACAGAACCATCTCAAAGTATTGATGTATTGTTAAATTTTAAAAGGCAATGAGTCAAAGTATGTATGTTATGCTGCCATTTGTGTAAAGAAAGGTGGGGGAAAAAATACACACACACACACACACAAACTGACCTTGAATAGCATGTATTAGGGGAACTGACCTACACGTACTAAAAAGCTCAGTGATAACTGCACAGCCCTCCCTCCATATCCAGAGTTCCCCATCTAACAGATTCAACCCACTGCACACCACGTAGTACAATAGTATGTATGTATTGGAAAAAATCCATCTGTAAGTGGACCCACACCATGCAAGCCCATGTTTGTTCAAGAGTTAACTCTGTATGTACATACATCACATGTATTTTTCCCACTTTACACAAATGTCAGCATAACATACATATTTTAATATCTTGACTTATTATAAATACACAAACACACTACTATCTGTTTATATATACAGATATATATATATATATACACAGATATATACATATATGTTTATATATAAGATAAGATTATCTCTAAAAACACAAAGTTGGGAATATTGTCTCTGGTAAATGGGAACGGAGCACTGAAGTATGGGACAGAAAGATTTTTTTCAGTATGTATTTCTTACATCTTAGAGTTTGAACTAAGTATATTTTCTATTCAACAATAAAAAATTTCATCATAATAATATAAACCAGAATTTCTAAACCATGACACTACTAACATTTTGGGCCAAATAATTCTCTGGCAAAAAAGGCTGTCCTGGGCAGTGCAGGATGTCTCGCAGCATCCTTGGCCTCTATCAGTAGATGCCAGCAGCACTCTCTCCCCAATTGTATCAACCAAAAATGTCTCCAAACACTGCCACAATATCCCCTGGGGCACTGTGCCCCTTTGAGAACCACTGATATAAACAAATAAGGAATTTCCATTGTAAGATGATAGCTGCCTCTGGAAAGCAGCTACATAGAGCATCCAGTTAAACCTCTAAAAAAGGGAGGGAAAACAGCCTATACTTACGGACTTCTCCTATCTGAAAGCTTTACATGTGATCTTTTTCAGGCAGTATGATCAGGCACTGAGGATATGATTTATTTTTTTTTTTTAAGAAGACCCAACTCAAAATTTTCCAGAGGGGGAGAATCGGTATGAAGTGACTGTGCCCAGTCAAATAGAAGCCCAGGAAAGAGTCACAATCAGAATTTAGTTCTCTGACCACCAGGACAGGAATCTTTACGTAAGATTCCTTAATAATGCCTCTCTTTCCAAATGTAGGAGCCAGGATTGGATACTAGGGCTGTAACACTGCCCACAGTCTGTACTAGCAAGACTCTACAATAAATGCTTTAGGGAGACTGACAAGAAGAGATGTATAAGGACCAAGACAGTAGTGAAAAGACAGCAGAGTATAGGAGAGAGGGCAAATCAATGTCTCTAGGCCTTGGTTTCTGTATCTAACATAGAAACCATGAATTGGGCTCTGTTGCCTCTCTCAGGAATGCTATAAAGACATGGACAAAACAAAGACAGGGCACTTCACAAGCTGCTGTTCTAAACGCAATGCTATGTATAAACACACGGGGTTACCCTGTAGGCTTTTTAGGAGCAGGGAGTGAACCGGAGGTGCTGGTCCCCTCGGCTGGCCGTGGCACGTCTAGTCCAGGACTGTCATTTTCAGTTGTCCCCAGCGAGACCTCAGGCTTGACCACTGGCGTCTTAATGACTGCTGTATCATGATTCCCAGGAGTTTCCTTGACCAAAACATGGGCATCTGAGATGATCACTTCCTCCCACTCATTCTCCTCACCCACTTCTCTTGGAGGAGCTACACTGAGGAGCTGGCTTACAGCTTCTGAGTTCTCCAGAGTCAGTTTGGAAGCGTTTTCCTTGGTGGAATTTTGCTCAGTGGTGACAGGCTGCTGATTTCTTTTAACCACAGAGCCTTTGGAGGAGACACCAGAAGTCAATTCCACTTTGACTTTGGCTGGCTTTTCCTAGAAAAAATAAGAAAACCTTTTATGCATGTGGCATTTTACAACTGACAACACATTTACAAATATTCTCTCATTTGATCCTCATAACAATATTGTATAGGCAACAGATAAGAAGCTGAGGCTGAGAGAGGAAAAGGCTGACTTCAGGTCCCAAGTTTTATAAAACTGGCCTGAACCTAAGTCTTCTGATTCCAGTTTCCTTTCACCATAATATTCAAGGCTACAGTTAGGATAAACCTATTCTTCTAATAAATTTCTTAATGACATGTTTCTTTAGGTTTCAGCAAACAAATGCTAGAATTTTTTACCTTGACCTCTGACTGTCCAAGGCCTACTCCCTAAAAAAATTTCTTAACAGTGGTTATGTCCAGAATGTGTCTCAGAGGGTGTTTCTTCCACATGAATAGTGAAAGGCACTATAAACTAGAAGACAAAACACAAAAGCTGGGTTCTGTCTAGGCTCTGCTTCCTCCTAACTGTTTATGTCACCTGAGGCAAGCTTCATCTGATTCCTCATTTCCCATTATGGAAAAAGAGAGCTCTTGGGTCAACCGCAGGAAGACAGCCTTTTGGGAGACTTAATTGTTCATGGAGGAGGAGCAGGACCCCTCTTTGCATTTTTCAGGAAGCTCAGTACCTGTGGCCAATGCCATTAAATTTCAGTATTGTCTCCCAGTCAGTGACTACCAAGAACCCCTGACATTTCTAAAGTCCCTCTGGGCCACATGGTGCCTCTGGCTAAGAACCAACAGAGACGACCTTTAAGAAATCTCCAATAAAGCATTCTTAGGTTCTAACACACAAGGACAAACCATGAGGACAAGAAACATTCTTAGTAAAGTGTACCCAGCTTTGTGACTGCTCAAGAGGGAAGTCAGCAGAAAAACAGGAGACATGTTAAACCATGAGATATTTGAGCAAAATGTTGCCCACTAAGTAGGCTATAGACAAAAACTCTTTGCAGGAAGACTGAGTAATTTAAGCAAACAGAGCAAAAAACCTTGAGCTAGTGATCTCACAATTCCTTCACTCAGCGTACCCTTTTTAGATGTCACTTTCTTTCAAGATGGAAGACAAATACTACCAGCTCCTCATGCAGAGACCTCAATTACTGCTATAGGAGTGAGGCCTTGAGCTAAAGAGCCTTATATACCATCTTTTGTTCCGTCCAACTCACTGGGAACTGTGCCACATGTTTCTTGGGCTAATTTTAGCCAGTATGAACTCCAGAACAATATAAGAAAAGGTGAGTCATTTCCTGAATGGCATGGACATATTTGGAACTTTCAGAAACTATTTATACTTGCTCCTTCAAAAATCAGAACTCAAGAAATCTTAAGATTCTGCAGCTTAACAGCACAGCAATGCCTGCAGTTTGGTTCAGTGGAAAAGGCAATAGCATAATTAACAATGTGAATGTAACAAGTCATTTCTCCTCAATCTATTTTTCCTCAGCTGGAAACTGGGAGTTGAACTAGATGATAACCAAAGTCACTTTTATCTCTAAAATTTTAAATGCATTTATGCTACAACGTTACCCTTTTTCTTCTCACACTTATTCTGTTTCAAGGAGACTTAGAAGTCACAGTACATGCTCTTTACATGGTAATTCTTTTTAAAAAATATTTACTTATTATTTATTTGGCGGCATCAGCTCTTTGTTTTGGTGAATGGGCTTAGTTGCCCCCAAGGCATGTGGGATCTTAATTCCCCAACCAGGGACTGAACCTGTGTCTCCTGCATTAGGAGGTGGATTCTAAACCACTGGACCACCAGGGAAATCCCTACATAGTAATTCTTGGAAAAACCTTGGAGAAAAAAATTCTGGCTTAGCAAGTAAAGACAGGAGACAAGCAGCTAAGAAAAAAAATGTATGCATGTCATGAATTCGATCTCAGAAAGAGAATGGCTTAAAAATTATTTCAATAAAAGGGAGGGGAGAAGACAAAATGAAAAAGGAAAGAAAGCCAAAGTCAAAACAGAATCTGAAGCAGATTATGCACAGGATCGGTTAGACTATTTCACACAGGAAACAAGGTCATTTGACAGATCTGCTGTGCATCAGTGAAGAAGGGCCAAGGAGGAGTTCAATTACTACCCAATTCAATCTTCCTACCGCAGCTGTGGAAGTATATTTTGGGAGAATAATTAGGGTGGGAATAAATGAAATGGCTTCACAACAACACAAAAACTCCACAAAGCCCTAGGTATTTCCTGCCCCTTGAAGTGTTAATGTTCACAGCAATAACAGAGATAATTATACTCCTGCCAACAATGGGAGCAGTGCACCCCTACAATGACTGAATACATAATTACACTAGAAATGAACCATCCACTTTGCAAGGATAATTTCACCTGACCCCTCCAACAACCCTACTGACGTAGGTAATATTGTTAATTTCTATTTACAAATGAAAGGAAGCCTAAATCAAGAACAGAAATGTAGAATGACTTTCCCAAGGTTACAAAGTTAAATACCTGAGAAGTAGGGGTTTGAACTGAGGAAGCTGACTTCAGAATTATATTCTTAATTATTAACCTATTCTGTCTCCAAAACTGGTGCTATCCTGAACTTCAATACTTAGCCAGAGGGCAAAAGTCACTATCCTGATAATTTTCTGAGAAATGTTCTGTGGAAAATGCCCCAAAGGAACTTAGTAAGTATGACACTATGTAAGTTTTCTCTATAGAGAAAATAAGTTTGGACCATGAGTTGAAACACATGATGAACACAATCCTAGCCTGAACTATTTTCACAAAAACAATGCCTTTTCTTTCCTTTTCTATCTACCCAAATTCTATTGCTCTTTCCAAACCATCTCCTCTATAAAACCGCTTCTATTTTAGTCCTTTTGTCCCTAGGTATAGTCTCATATCAAAAATGTGGCAAGTATGTATGCTTTATAGTCAGTACTAAGCATACAACAGATAACCAAAAACGTGTTCTGAACTGAACATCACAGGGGCACAGCTCTGAAGCTCATTTATTTACTGAGCACCATTTATTTGGCAAGTTAAACTATGGCAGAGCTTGAATATTGGGTTAAAGACCTCCACTTTTAATAGAAGCTATAGGAAACTAAGTACGCTTCCATGGTGGCTCAGATGATAAAGAATCTGCCTGCAATGTGGGCAACCTGGGTTTGATCCCTGGGTTGGGAAGATTCTCTGGAGAAAGAAATGACAACCCACTCCAGTATTCCTGCCTGGAAAATCCCATGAACAGAGGAGCCTGTTGGGCTACAGTCCATGGGATTGCAAAGTCAGACACTACTGAGCAACTAACACTTTCCACATGAAACCAAAAGGACTTGGAGCTAAGGAATGAGATGTGCCCTGTGTTTATGAATAGCTAAGCAGTTAGAGTGGAGGGTGGATTGCTAAAAATGTGACCCTAACAGGAAATGAATAATTTAACATAGTATAGTCATTCATGGAAAACTATGAACCAATTAAAGATAATGTTTTTGAAGAATATTTAATGATATGGTATGGTGAAAGAAAAAAGACAAGATACAGAATTTCTATATCCACAGATAGACTAGAAAAAATCTTAACAGACACTGAAATCTTAACAATGGCTTTTCTTTGGATGGAGGTTATGGATTACATTTTATTCTCTCTTCTTAAAAAGAAAGAAACTGATTTATTTGCAGCATCAGAAAAGTTAAATGAACATTAATTTAAGTCATCTGCTCCTAAGGGGAACGGCCAGTTTACTTTGTGGGGTTTCTGAAGCAGTGATGGCCAACGGGCTTTACCTTTGGGACCCACTTCCCTCCAAGGAAGTTACCACAGGCCGGGCACTTGGGCGGTTTGTGCCTGGTGACGTACGTGAAGGAGCAGCCTGGGCTGGTGCACGCCCCGTGGCCCCGTCGGGTGTATGTAGTAGTCTGTTAAAAAAAAAAAAAGAAAAGGTCAGGATCAATAGTACAATCTAATCTCTCTTAGATCCTGATGATTAGTATAACCCCAACAACGGCAGGACGATACCAGCTTGCAAAAAATCAGCCAGTTCATGGTCTTAAAAGGTCAGAGTTGGAAAGACCCCAAAACACAACTAATTAGTTCACTTTTCAGAAATGGAGAAAGTGAACGCAAATGAAGAAAGACAACTGCCTAGGGTTACAGAGTTAGGTACCAGAAGAATAAAGATTATGATAGTTACAACTAACTAATTAGGTGAAGTACCACACAGTGCTAAACACTCTATCAATATCTCATTTAAAGTTCTCAGCAGTACTATGAGGTAGGTATTACTACTACTGAGGTTCAGAGTGGTTAAATGTTTTGTTTCAAATCATGAATCATGTTGGGACTCAAGGACAGAGCCAGGCCTAGAAGACAGATCTTTTTGATTCCTGGTCAAAACTCCTTCCATGCATCCTGCTGCACGCTACGGCTCTCCATACATCAAAGAACTTGCTTCATCTTCATTCTTATTAGTTAAAAATCAGAAAACCTAGAATCTAGGATTCAAAGATATAAAAACAGTCCAGTCACTAAAAAAAAAAGAGAGGGAACTCCAGTTGAAACCAGGTCCTTTGACACTCAACAGAATTTGATTATTTGCATACATATATTCAATCACTGGCACACATAATCTCTGGTGATTTCACTTTGAACAGAATGTATTACATTTCAGCTACAAATAGAAATTAGCCACGCTCCATTTCTTGATTAATGCAGGAAAGAAAACACTTCCCTGTCAGATCTGTTCGGTCACTTATAAACGGCTTACTCAGCTACCAATCCAGTCTCCCTAGCCTGGCCAGAAAGCAAAAACCTCCCTTGGGAAACACCAAGCTGCCTCTAGGCTGCCTCTGGCCAGAACACCTGAGGAGAAAGGGACATGACAGTGGTGGCAAATCAGGGATGAGTGTGAAGTTGGGTGACGCCAGGGAACAGGATGTGGGCTCCGGCTTCGCCACCGACACACTGAGTGAGCTCTTGCAAGAACCCATCTTGCTCTCGGGCCCTGGGTTCCTCGTCTGTAAAACCACTTGCCCTTTCTGCTTAATGGGTATGTCTTGAGGAACAAAGAGTTTGTGAGACTATTTTTAACGGAAAATAAAACATTTCTCTTTTCTCTGACTGTGGCCCATACAGAATATTCATTCTGAATACATTCCCAGAGAAAAGTTAGTTCCATAAATAAATCACCACCAACTTGGAAATACTCCTCAACAGCAGCTTACAGAAATGACTTTAGAAAATAATGCCAGTGTTCAAGGCTGATGTTGCCTTCTTAAGTAGTTCTAGAAGAGCCTGATTAACATTTATTAGACCATGAAAGAACATTAATTTCCTGAAGAGGAAAGGCTCAGGAAAAATAATTTACTACAACTTTCTTACCTAGTATTGTTTATCTGTAGCGAGAATTTTAAGAGGAAAAGGCAGACTATGACAAGTTAAATATATGTACCTAAAAGAAACCATGTATCCTAAAAAAAACCAATACAGTAACAAAGACAAAGTTAATAAATAGGCCATAGACCAATAAACGAGATAAAATGGATTCGTTAAAAATATTCAATTTGGAGTTCCCTGGTGGTCCGGTGGTTAAGAATCCACCTGCCAATGCAGGGAACATGGGTTCAATCCCTGGTCCGGGAAGATTCCACATGCTTCAGGGCAACTAAGCACATGTGCCACAACTACTGAGCCCAGGAGCTGCAGCAACTAAAGCCCGTACACTCTAGAGCCCTAGCTCTGCAAGAAGAAACCCGAGCACCACGCTACAGAGTAGCGCCCACCCACCACAACTAGTGAGAGCCCACATGCAGCAATGAAGACCCAGGGCAGTCAAAAACAAATAAATAAATTTTAAAAAATATTCAAGCATTTCAAAAGAAAATATAACAAAACATAACCAAAATAATATAACAAGAAGTAAGAGGACATATTTAAACCAAATCATATTAATAATCACATTAAATATATAGTGCCTAAATACTAAATACCTAAATTACAAGGCAGAGAGAGTCAGATATGTCTACAGCCAAACTATATGTTGTCTACCAAAAAGGTACTTTAAATACAAAGCTATAAAAACGTAGAAGGAAGGAAAAAGATATAGTTTGTTAATAACAATAATCAAAAGAAAGCTTGATATCAGAACTAAGTAGATTTCACAGGCAATAGTGTGAGAGATGTCATTTCTTAATAAAGGAGCAATAAACTTATCCAGAGGATTTAACAACCCTAAACGTTTATGTACTTAGTAACAGTCAAAGTACGTGACACATAAACTAATAGAACTGCAAAAAGAAATACATAAATCTACAATGACTGGTGGATGCTTTCTTAGTAGTTGAAACAGTCGACAGAAAATCAGTAAGGAACATTATAAATCAACTCAACCTAATCTGAAATGTACAGAACACTCCATCCAACAGCAGACTACACACTCTTTTCAAATGCACTTAGACCATTTATCAAGAGAACCCATACTCTGAGCCATAAAATAAGCCACAATCAATTTAAAAGGATTCAAGTCTTATACAAATTACAAAGTTCTAATCACAATGGAATCAAATCAGAAATTGATACAGAAAGATATCAGGAAAATCCCAAATATCTGGAAAGTGATACACCTCTAAATAACTCATGGGTCAAATAAGTTAGAGAACATTTCAAACTGAATGAAAATGAAAACATACCCTATCAAAATTCATGGGATGCCACTGAAGTAGTGCTTGAAAGTGGAAGTCTGACTCTTTGCAACCCCATGGACTATACAGTCCATGGAATTCTCCACGTCAGAATACTGGAGTGGGTAGCCTTTTCCTTCTCCAGGGGATTTTCCCGACCCAGGGATTGAACCATTGCAGGCAGATTCTTTACCAGCTGAGCCACAAGAGAAGCCCGAAGTAGTGCTTGGAGGCAAATTAAGCGCTAAGCAGCTATATTAGAAAAGAAGGTCTCAAACCAACAACTTCAGCTTCTACCTTAAGAAACTAGGTAAGACTCAAATTAAACCCAAAGCAAGCAGAATGATGATAATAAAGATCATTGCAAAAATGAGTTAAACAGGAAGCAGAAAAACAATAGAGAGGATCAATGAAGCCAAACGTTCCCTCTCTGAGAGCAATAAAATCAATAACCTCTAGCCAAGTTTATCAGGAAAAAAGAAAGAAGACTCAAATTACCAATGTCAGTAATGGAGAAAGAAAATCACTACATATTTTATAGACATTAAAAGGACACAGGTTCCTCAAAACTTTAAACACTGAATTATCACATAATTCAGCAATGCTACCCTCAGGGTATTACATCCAAAAGAACTGAAAACAGGGACTCAGACATTTTTATACCAAAGTTCACATCACCACTATTCACAATAGTCAAAAGGTAGAAATAAACCAAATATCCAACAATGTTTATGAATGGATAAACAAAATGTAGTATACACACACAATGGGATATATTTTAGCCATAAAAAGGAATGAAATTCTGATACACGCCATAAGATAGATGAACCTTGAAAACATGTCAAATGAAAGAGTCAGATTAAAAAGGTAGTATTTGTATGATTCCACTTATTTGAGGTACCCAGAATACACAAATTCCAATAAAGTAAAATAGCTATTACTAGGGCCTAGGGTAGAAAGCAGGGCCAGGGAATGGGGAGTAACTGTTTAATATACAGTTTCTGGTTGGAATGATGAAAAAGTTCCAAAAATGGATAGTGGTAATGACTGCATGACACTGTGAATATACTTAACATCAATAGCACTTGAATTGTACACTTAAAATTGACTAAAAGGGTAAATTTCATTATGTATATTTTACCAGGTTTTTAAAAAAAGAGTAAGGGAATGTTTTGAACAATTTTATGGCAATAAATTTGACAATTTAGATGAAATGGACAAATTCTGTGAAAGACAAACTTTCAAAGCTCACTCCAAAATAGATAATCTGAATAGTTCTATATATATTTTAAAAATTGGACTTGCCATTATAAACCTTCCCACAAAGAAATCTCCAGGCCCAGATGAGTTCATTGGTAATTCTAACCATTTAAGGAAGAAATAACGCCAATACTATACAAAACTCTTCCAAAAAACAGAAGAGCGGAAAATATTTCATAGCTCATTCTATGAGGTAGCATAACTTTGTACTAAAACAAGAAAAACACTGTATAAGAAAATTAAGAGACCAATAATATCCCTCATGGCTATAGATACAGAAATTCTGAACAAAATGTCATCAAATCCAACCCAATAATACATTAGAAGGATAATATATCATTGCTAAGTGACGGTACCCTAGGAACACAGAGTTAACATTTGAAAAATACTAATAATCCTACTAACAAACCAAAAAAAAAAAAAAACAAAAACAAAAAACCCAATCATCTCTAAAGACACACAAAAATCCAATATCCAATCCTGTTAAAAACTTCCAGCAAGAATAACTTCCTAAACATGATAAGGGTATCTATGAAAAACCTACAAAAAGCTAATGATGAAAGACTAAATACTTTCGCCCTAAGAAGACAGACAGACAAAGATGCTGGCTCACACCACTTCTACTCAACAGTTTACTGGAGGCCCTACACAAAACCCTGAGACAAAGTCTCAGCCCACATGCTGCAGTGTGTGACGGAAATAACACTGAGAATCCAAAGGCCTGGGTCCTTGCTCTGCCTTGTTTCGCAGTTCAGTGACCCTGAATCACAAGTCCTTTCTCTTCTTTGGACCTTTTCCCTAACCTGCACAGTAACAGGACTCAATTATATCAGTGATCTCTCAAGTTTTCTACATCTACACTTCAGAAAATATGATAAAAGCCATGGAACCTATCCCAGGAAATTACCTTCTCAGAGAGAAAAATTTGTATGTAACTTGAGGAGTTCAAGGATCCTGTGGAACTCTATTCACAGACCCGCCCCCGCTCCCTCACCCCCAGTTAAGAATATCTGAACCAGAAAATCTCTGAGATCTCTGCCAGTCCCCGTGTCCTAAGTTTGTTAACAATTTTAGAAAACCACCTGAAAGAGAATTCTTACGGAGCCATAATCTCCATCAACTCCCCACATACTAACCAGTTTGATGGAGGTGGGGTTCTCCACAACCGAGTAGGCAGGAAGAGGCAACATGATGAACTGTGTGGCTGGCGCAGAGGAGCTACTCTCACCGGAATCCTGCGGGTACAGGAGAGAAGACAGTTTTATTGAGATGGAGTGAAGAACAGCCAGAAGCACTCGTAACACTGAAGACAATCAAGTCCAATAACCAGAGATAACATGCTTATCCAGTGGATGCATCAAGAAAATGTATGAATCTACAATTATCTCAAAATAAAAGTTTAATTAAGGACAAAGAAAACCACTATCACAGGGAATGTGCTATCCTCATTTTACAAATGAGAAAACTGAGGTTAAGATACTTAAGACTCCTAAGATCGCATAAACAGTCAAAGAAACCAATTCTTGTGACCCTGTCAAACGTTCTTAAGTGAAGTCGCTCAGTCGTGTCTGACTCTTTGCGACCCCATAGGCTGTAGCCTACCAGGCTCCTCAATCCATGGGATTTTCCAGGCAAGGACACTGGAGTGGGTTGCCATTTCCTGCTCCAGGGGATCTTCCCCACCCAGGGATCGAACCTGGGTCTCCTGCACTGTAGGCAGACGCTTTACCATCTGAGCTACCAGGGAAGCCCTTAGCAACCTATTAATCTACCTTAACAAGGCCAATGGCATGCTTCCTTACTGTATACAGCACTGCAGCAACAAAGAATAAAATTTATGCCTGGCAAGGAATCCTTTGGAGGGCTATCTGCTGTCATCCATCCAGGCTGCAGGGGCCACTGCACGCTGGTCCTCTTAGATTGAGTAGGACAACTACCTCTCTGAGGATGCCATCCTAACCAGGATGAGAGAGAGCCTGGTGGCAGCTCCCCAACTCTTCACTTCCAGGGTCCACACTGTGGGATGACTGAAATCACTGCTCTTTCCCCTCAACTGGGCATGACTGGAAAACCACTGGGAAGAGACCTCCCCCTTCTTTCTCGGCTATTAGTCCAATCAACCTGGCTGTGAAAAGAACTTCCTTCTTCTACTTACTCTGTGCCCAAGAAGACAATTTACAATCCCTCCTGAACAGTTCTCAAGATGCTATTGTGTTTGCTGAAACAATCATAAGGGAACATAAAATCCTAACCAATGCTAACAGCCTAACAGATCCTGGCTTTGACTCATGGACAGGCCAAATATCATTCCCATCCCTCCTGCTAATGTACCTTATCTCGTGTGAAGAAAACACTGGCTATACTGAGCAAGAGGAGATGTGAGTGCCTAAGAAACTGAAAAGGACTTTGGACCAAGCCTAGGGGCAAAAAGATTCAAGAGGACTGCAGTCCAACTCAGAAGTGCCACACCAATTCCTAATTACCACAACTCCAGAATCAAACTGCATGGGACTAGCTGCCTTTTTAACTCTCTCAGGTAAAGCAAAATCACAGCACCTGTCACTTACCCTCATGACTGTTACTACAGACATACTCTCCCCCACCTGGGGGTGGGGCACAGCCAGGCTTCCAGTGGTGAGGTCTGATGAGCCGTTCACTAAGGTTTCTTCAATAACCAGGCTTGTCTGATAAGGTTGATGGCTCTCCCCTACCTCCAGGGAAGCCTCATTTAGGAGCACATCCTGGCCGAGGATCTCTGAGGCGGCGATCTCCTGTACAGCACCAGGCTGGGCAAGGGCCCCCACATCCTCAGCTAAGGCCTCCACAGCCAGGCATTGTTCTGCCATGCCTGCATGGCCGGGCACTGTCTCCAGGGCAGTGTTGGACACAAGAGATGATCCTTTGGGGGATATCTGGTTCTGGGCCACACACAGCTCTAGCTGAGGGCAGCTCCGCTCCTCCTGCAGGCTGCTCTTGGGGATGATGATGTAATCTGAGCGAGGGAGAATCTTGCGGAAACCTGGGATGTCCGGAACCACAGCAGTCAATCCAGAGAGCTTAGAGTTCTGACGATGAAGAAGCCAGGTCAGGGAGACAAGCAGAGATAAACAGAGTAAGACCACATGGATATACACATATAAGCTTTTTTTTCCCCACAGAAGAACCAGGAAGATTCCATTCTCTTGACCTATGACTTAGATAGGGTCAACCTCTGCCAACAGCAATGTCATCTTCATTTGAATCACACTTTAGCCAATGTAACTTACTCACTCAGTCACAAAGGAGACAGAAAGTGGATTCGATTCTATAAGGAGCACTGATCTTGGCATCATGCAACTGTGAGCTGAAATCCCAGGTCTGGTGGAGTCTTGAACAAATTCTTTCCCCTTTTTAGGCTTTGCTGCCCTATCTGTAAAACAAGGGAACTGAATCTGGCTATTTATGAGTTCTTTTCCAGCTCTGATACTTTAGGATTTCAAAGCAGCTTTAGATGCCAGGATGTATAATGCTCAATGAAACATTTAAAGCATAAGATACAAACCAATAGGCCACTCTGGATCTCAGGGAAGCAAGGAAGAATTCTGACATCAGAGCTTCTCCCAGACTTGCAAAGAAGGCTTCATAATAGAATGTGTATAGGGAAGTGGTTATATGATAAGGACATGAATATACTGGGGGAGGTGGGAGAATATATACATTAACACTGACCTAGGAAGGTTTAGAAAATACTTCTTAAAAGCAATACTATGAAGTTAGGTAATATCATGCCCATTTCTCAAATGAGGGAACTGAAGGAGGGTAAACTTTCCCAAAACACACAATTAGTAAGTAGTAAGACTGAGACTCCAGGCCAGGTCTTCTAAGGAGCTAGAAGACCAGGTACTAGAACACTAGAAGCCACAGCTCTGCATGGCTACCTGGAACCAAGAAAAGGGTGCTTGTGTTGTATTTTTTCAGTTTAAACTGAAAGTTACCCAACAAGGAAAATAGAAAAGTTAAAAGTGAACAGATAAGTGAGAACAGAAATTAAATGGACCAAAAACTAATTTTAGAAGCATCACTTAAAAAGAACTAAATCAATTACAAAAGGATTTTTAAAAAATCAAAAGAAGTGGATGAGACTCTTAGGCTACAAAGGAAGCACTCAGGTGAAACTTGAAAGCAAACTGTCCAAACCCATTATGGAGCCTTTACTGGAGAGATAATGAAGAAATGATATTCTCAAGTCACCCTTTGAAACTAATAGGTCAAGAGAACAAAACTAAATGGTAGCAAATACAAAGGCTGGTCTGGACTTTATCAGCAAATCCAAGCCCAGAGAAACCAGGGCAGCCTGAATGACATTCATCTTACACACTGTAAGGAATGACACTGCAACCATGGGCCCCGCAACCTGGCAAGGGACCTAAGGAGCTGCAAGGGACACAGCCCACCACAAGGTCTCCAACAGGTTCCCACAGTATGCAGGTAGGAGGGTCCCACCTGCACACCAGGTAATTGGGGAGAGGTCAAATAGCATATAAAATCTCACCCGGTATTGGTACATCCCAGATGCTCATTAAATGTCACCTTTTCTTATTACATGGTCACTAGACGTTTAATCTACTAAAGAGTGATATTTACTGACCAAGTCAGTATGTTCCAAGAACTCAGCCAGGTGTTTTACATTATCTATTCTAAACATTGTGAACAGATACTATTATCCCCATTTTACAAATAAAGAAAGCAGGACTCAAAGCTTAAATGATTCTTTCAAGGTTACAGCTAGTTAATATTAGAGCTAGTTTACTCATAATAATCTTGGGGATAGTGGTGGAGATGATGGTAGATACAAATTTACATATGGATAAAGAAAAATCATTATATAGATGATCTACTTAAATTTTTTAAGTCCTAATAAGGACCTATAATAACAGCCAGTTTTAAAAGCCATGTCAGGGGACTTCCCTGGAGGCCCACTGGATGAGACTCTGTGCTTCTATAATAAAATGGGCATGGGTTCGATTCTTGGCCGGGCTAACTATGATCCCACACGGCCAAAAAATTGAAAAATTTTTAAAAATTAAAAACCGAATCACTTCAGGATTAGGTAAAATTTTCTTGTATCATGGGCAAAAAGTTTGTGACTTTACAATGGGGAAACCAAAGAAAATATATGTACTTTTCCTAGACTCCACCTCTCCTCCACAGGGATTGTTTCCTAGACTCACAGTTTACAAACAAATCATCTAGAGGAGGAGTAGAGTGGCATCTCCCAGACGGTAGGTAACACAGAGCTCTTCTAAGACAAATGCTAAGCCAATAAGGACAAACTAATCTAAACGGCGGTCAGTGGCAGATGGGCTCCACTAAAGGAAACATAACCTGTTTTGCTATAACACTGTCATTGCATTCCTGAAGAACCTTTGCTCTACACGATCAAAAAAGTCAGAGACTCTTGTTTCAATTGGAAAAAAAGGAGTCACGGTGAAAAAGTTTCAGCTTACAATAACAAGGTTATTTTTCCTGCCGGAATTTTAGTTTTTAAAAGAAAAAGCAGTACTAATAGTTGTCAGTACATTTTATTATTGTGAACAATAATAACAAAATGGCTGACAGACACAAACCAAAGAGCTTTCTTGCTTATTCTTAAATGCAAACATTCAAAGGCTTAGTCTCCTCCATGAACTTCAGCTTTAGCCTTACACTGTTCGTTCAATAGTTCAATACCAGTGCTAGAACATAGTCTTATATAAAGCAGCTGTGTCTACCTCTAAACTCACAAGCCTGATTGCTGATTATGGGATAAGTGATAGTGGTCAACACAACACAAACTAATAATATTCACACTCAACTGATAACATGAAAATCCATGGTGTAGGGAAAATGTCTGTAGAAGCTACTTGATGAAGGGAAAGGAACACTAACTACTCATAAGGACGAGAGGCTCCAAGTTTTGCCAAAATTCAGAAAAGGAACCTAAGGCTCATAGGAGATAATGTACTGCCGCAAGCAAAGAGTACAAGACAGTGTGGGGCATCATCGAAATGGAAACAGAGAGGGAGTTCCCTGGCAGTCCAGTGTTTGGGACTCAGTGCTTTCAATGCCATGGCTCAGGTTCAAGCCCTGGTCGGCTTGAGATCCTGCAAGCCATGCAGCACAGCCAAAAAAAAAAGAAAGAGACAATATCAGACTCAAGAAAGGTAAAAATGACTCAACTTAAAAGTTTTCACAAGAGAAGAAAACAGGAGAACAAGAGGTTGGATTCCCCAAGTCTCACCACTAGAGCAATGGAAGTATTAGCTGAAGGGGGAAAAAAAAATTACTTACAGGATCCAGACCTTCTTTCTCTAGTTTGGCTTTCTCCAAGTAGTAACTCCTCTCAGCCACACTGAGAAGCCTCCAACTCTCACTAATCTTCTTATTGATCTCAGACTGAGGGAGGTGGGGGAGCTCCTGCTGCACTTTCAGGTAGATGTCGTAATAGTACAGAAGGTAAGCAGACCTGAGGAAGCAAGGACTTCATAAGTTTTCCCCTCCCTCAACCAGTAAATTCTACAATATTTGAGTAGTGAAGAGTTAAATACAAAACCCAGCTTTTCATTTCAAAAGCATTTCTGTAAACAGAGACTGAGGCAAAGAAGCATTTAAATTATTATTTAATTTACCCCCCGAGGGTAAATGACGGGAGGTTTCTCCCTCCAGAAACCTGGAAGCAAAGGCTTGCCCGGTTTACTTCACCACCACCACTTTTTCTGCAGGGATGACGGACTTTAAATCCCAATATGGGCAAAAACAGATACAAATGTTCTGTCATTCCACTTTCAGGAAAAGGTTAGAGGACTGATTACCACTCACATCCTCCTACACAGCCTTTGGTGATCTCATTGGTAAACAGCACCTAGCCGAGGCCGAGAGGGAAGCAAGCAGACCTATCGAAGTGACCCAGAGCTGGGAGCCCAAGTCTGGGGAGTTCACAGTTAAGAAGGAGATTAGAGCTACAATCTGGATATTCTTTATAGGTATCATTGGTGCTACTTATAATCCCATATTTTTATTGATGCCCTAATTAAAAATTTAGACAACAGTGGTATTAATAATGCAGGATGTGGTTCTCTTGTACAAAACTTCCCACCATTTGTATGCCTATTTCCTGCTACAGCCTAGAAACAGGACCAAAATTTGGAAAGGAATGACAACTGCTAACATCAACTGGCCACTTTCTACTCCCCAACTCCCTCTCCCCCCAACCCCACTACCCATCAGGAGACTTCAAGAACTGACATGGCACCCTCAATGAATCTGGACATAGTCTAAAGTCTTCTTGTTCACCAGAGCTCTCTAAGCAGATTCTGTTTATAAATGCCAGCTACCAAAATGTGTTGGCTAACCTGGGTTTCTTGGCCTTTTCTCCATGTATTTTGTACTTTTTCTTCTTCTTGGGTGGCCCAGGGGAGGTGTAACAGTAGGCTTCCTCAATTTCCTCCATCACGACAGTTACCTCAGTACCATCATATGATGCATCCATGGCTAGAGGAAAGTCAAACACAAACAAGTGTCAAGAATCTACCTGAAAGGGGACAGCAGCCTCCCAACCCAATGATCCCTTATCTCTGCCAAGGCCTTAAGACTCAGTCACTTCCCAAACTCAGTGGATGGATCTTCAGCACCACCTGGGGGACTTACTAAACATACAGATTTTAGGATTCCACCTCAGCCTTCTGAGTCTCTAAAGGGTATGGCAATATGTATCCTTAACAAGATTTTTGTGCCATGTGCTTAGTTGCTCAGGCATGTCTGACTCTTTCTGACCCTTTGGGCTGTAGCCTGCCACAGCTCCTCTGTCTGTGAGATTTTTTCGGGCAACAATATTGGAGTGGGTTGCCATTTTCCTCCTCCAGGGGATCTTCCTGACCCAGGAATTAAACTCTCGTCTCCTGTGTCTCCCGCAATGCAGGCAGATTCTTAACCTGCTGAGCCACTGGGGAAGCCCTTCATGCTGAAGCTCCAATACTTTGGCCACCTGATGCAAAGAGCAGATGCTGGGAAAGACCTGATGCTGGGAAAGATTGAGAGCAGGAGGAGAAGGGGGCAACAGAGGATGAGATGGTTGGATGGCCTCACCGACTCAATGGACATAAGTCTGAGCAAACTCCAGGAGACAGTGAAGGACAGGGAAGCCTGGCGTGCTGCAGTCCATGAAATCACAAAGAGTCAGACATGACTCAGTTACTCAACAACATCCTTAACAAGGGCCCCAGGTGATTCCCCTGACTAGGCAAATCTGGGATCACTAGCTTAGCCCTTTCACTTATATTCACTCATGAGACACTCAGTAATCCTTCAACTCAAAAGATCTATTAGCCCCATGTTATAAGAATTCCATATGGTAACAGGGCTGATTCCCTGGTGGCTCAGATGGTAAAACATCTGTCCTCAATGCAGGAGACCTGGGTTCGATCCCCAGGTCGGGAAGAACCCCTGGAGAAGGAAATGGCAACCCACTCCAGTACTCCTGCCTAGAAAATTCCATGGATGGAGGAGCCTGGTGGGCTACAGTGCATGGGGTCGCAAAGAGTCGGACACGACTGAGCGACTTCACTTTCACTTTCTATGGTAACAGGTGAATACTTGGCCAAGAGTCATTTCTGGACGCTCCTTCATGTTTCATGCCTTAAGTAAAATGCTTCATTGATTTTCATTCATTCAAATGTGTAATAAGTGCCAATATATAGGAAGTTTCTTTACACTCTGCCAGCCTGTGTGACTTTGGATAGGTCCTTAAGCTGCTTTATGTTCAATTCTCTTTTTAAATAATAAAAACCAATGTCTCACCCACCTTACCACAGATTACAGTGATAAGGCTCAAGGAACAGCAAAGTGCTATACAAAAAGGGTTCATTATTAAAGATGAATAGGCTGTGACTGAGATGCTTAATGACCTGCCCAAAGGGACACCACATCCAGGGACTCGAAAAGCAGATTTTTTTTTAACTCAAAAATTCAACTGTGAGCCTTCTTCCATTACACTACACTGCTCCCATCTCCATTAGCAACATTCTAAATCAGCACTGTTCTATTAACATTTTGAAATGATCGAAATGTTCTTCATCTGTGCTCCTCCAATATGGTAGCTACTTATAGATACTGAGCACCTGAAATACAGATTGTGTGACTGAAGAATTGATTTCATTTTACTTAACTGTAATTAGTTTAAATAGCCACATAAGGTTAGTGACTAAGGTATTTAACCACTCAGGTGTAAACAGTAATCTGACAGACAGACATTAACTCTCCAGAACTGGTCTAAGAAACAGATAATCTACTAACAGCCTTTCCTAGGGAAAGGAAGGCATTACAAAAAATTTCAATGACTAGTTCAAGAAGAGTTAGTTTATTTGTGGCCACATTCTAAGTTGGAGTTTTACCCACAGACTCAATCCTTGGACGCAGAAAGGTTCCCAGAAACTTCATTGTACAAGAAATAATACAGTTGCTCCACAGAATCTGTGAGAAGATAATTTAGGATTCTGGGAAGAAGGAGCTGTGTAAGTAAACACAGAACTGCTATGTGTATTACAAGGTCCACTCACATTTCAATTTAGAACTCACTCCACAAATGAAGTATCTGATAAGTTATAATGAGAAAAAGAGCACTGCATGTTGAGTCAGGAGACCTGGATCCAAGTCTAAATTCTAACCAAGCGATCTCAGGTAAGTCTATTCCCACCCTAAAATTCTGCTGTTCCTCAAGTTAAGACTGAAGACGCTGAAATCTGTGGCTCCTAACCTTGAGAGGCAAGAACACCTTTGAGAATGCTGTGAAAGTGGAAATACTCTCTCCCAAAAAATGCAGATAATTATTTCACTTTTAATTTTTAAAGATATACTGAAGGCTAAGAACACACTTCCTAAAGTTCTTTCTACTTCTGTACCACCTCTAAATGATTTCACTTACCACTAGAAAACATAACAACCCCCCACCCCCCAAAAAAAACCCCAGCCTTCTGTTACAGCACAACTCTAGAGAAGAACATAACCCACATTCGACTGGGTCAGAAACAGACCAGTGCCTTCACTGAGTAAGGGACCCAAGGGTTCAAACCAAAGCTATGTGAGGATGTGCTTTTATTTTTTGCCTTCAATTGACTCCTCAGCCCTTGAGTCTTACAGAGAAAAGCAATCACTGCAGGAGAGCTTCTGTAAAGAATGACATAAAGGGTTTTAGCACGCAGAGCAAAACAAGTTAAAAAACAGTCATACAAACACATTGAGGGTTAGGGGCAGGAAGAGACTACCCTGGGTCTTGGCTTGTTTGACTAGCCTGGCTTAAGCCTGGGTTCAACAGTGTTTTCAGATCCTAGTCCCCAGTACAGCAATGCAAAAAAAAAAAAAGCCAAGATAATATAAAGGGTAAAAACCAAGGGCTCTGGAGGACAGAAGATCAGGGTACTAATTTAATTCACGCACTTTAACAGCACGCGCACAAAGTTCTATGACCTTGAGCAATCTACTCTCACTGTCGAAGCCTCAGTTTTCTCCTCTTGTAAAAGAAAAGTAAGGTAATACTTGAAATATGTGACACACATTCACTATCCCATCAGATACCCCTCGGACCCTCATTAAATGGCCTTTGACAGCACAGCTGTGGGACACGGTTGGCCTATGGGCCTTAGACGAATGCGGGAGGAGACTAAGGCACACTGCTCCCAAATTGAGGAAGAGGCAACAGCGTTCAGAGAGCCGCAGCTCCCAGCTCGTGGGCGCCCAGCTCGTGCAGCGCCGCGCTCAAGGGCGGGACTTACCTGGAGAAGCGTGAAAGCCGCGCGGCTCACATTCCCGGAGGCGCCCGGCCAGGGGGCTCGACGAGGGGGCTGGCCGGCGCACTCGCGCTCCCCGCTGTCGGCGAGAGGCGGCTCCAGTCGTGGCAGTGGCAGCAAGGAAGTGGAGACGAGGACTCGCGCGCGCATCCCGGGGGCTAGAGGAGCCCCGGCCCCGCGGCCCCGCCCGGCGACACACGGCGCGGAGTCGCGACAGCCCCTCTCGCTCCCCTTCCTCGGAGTCGCGATATGGGGTCGTGGAGGGAGGGTGTGGAAGCACACGTTCGCCCCGCAGGCTCTTCAATGACGCCTGCCGAGGGCCCCGGGGGTCAAGCCCCGGGAAACCCGAGGAAGAAAGCAGGGACACGGGCGTCACCGCGGCACCGGCTCAGCCGCAACAGTGGCGGCAGCACCAGCAGCACACCTCGAATCGCCAGGGAGACCTGTCCCGGCGGTCCTCGCGGCGCACCGGAAGAGGCCGGCGGCGCGTGACTGCGTGCGACCCCTCGCGCAAGCGCAGTAGTCCCGTCTCAGACTGAGGGGCGGGCCCATAGAAACTGCTTAGAGACTTAGAAGGGGGCTGCTAAGGAAGACGGACTGCTTCCTGCTAGAGGTTCCGGGAGACGGAGGAAGCTGCGGCCGCCCGCGCTGGAAGCCCTCAGCCCCTCGGGTGTTGCCGTAGGGCGTTCAGGTAAATGGGGCGGGGCTGTGCCGAGGGCGGGGATCGAGGCCCCGCCTCTCCTGTCAAAGCTAAGTCGGGCCAGAGGAGCCTCAGCACGATCCCCCAACACGGGATGCCAACAAGGCATGACCCCATTCCTGCTCTGTCACCGCTTGTTCAAGATAGGGTTGTTACTTCTTAGCGTGTCATCAAGCCGTCCTCCTCACCCAGTGATCTGCCCGCAATCCGTCTCTCCCACCGTCCCACGCACAGTAGTGGTTGTGACGGATTCAAATGGAACTGAATGACATGTGCAATCAGATAAGAATTGTCCCTTCCTGCCGATGTTACAGGTCGTCCTACATTGGTACAAGTCCCTGCACTCTTACTACTATGCAAATCTGCTTATTTTCTCCTTATACCACCATCACTTTTCTCCATCTACCACTATCACCAGCCTTCTCCTAGTCACCTGCCTGGACTGACGCAGTTTCTTCCAATCTCCTCTCTTTTCCCTCTACAATCTATTCTCCACACAACACGCAAACATATCTTCTTGTATTGTAAATCTGATTAGGTCACTCTCTGCTTAAGACCTTCCAGTGTCCTCTTGTTTACTTCGAATAAAATTCAAATTTATCTTGACCTCCAAGGTCTTGATTTAGCTCTGAGTCATTCTTCCACATCCCTTCTCAGTACTGGTATTGTTCCCAGAACAAGCTATATCGCACTCTGTAGTATGCAGAATGCTAGCTTTGTGCTGAGCTTCCTTGGGTTTGAATTCCAGTCCCATCATATATAAGCTATATTAAGAATGTAAAGTATTTATAGCAAGTTATGTTTACAAAGAACCAATAATTGGTACTCATTTCAGTAAATGGCATCACCATTCACTCCATTGATAAGTGCTCAAGCCAGAAATCTGGGAGTTATCCTTGACTCCTCTTGCACCTCACATCCAATCCATCAGGAAGCTCTGAAAGAACATAGTCCCAAACCGACCACTTCTTACCATCTCCATTATTACTCTAAAACAAGCCACCATTATCTCACATCAGGACTCCTGCAACAGCCTCTAGTCTCCTCCTTTTTCTCTGACACCCTTCCATTCGATTCTTCACACAGCAGTCATCTTTTTCTTTGCTTAAAATCCTTCAGGAGTTTCTTGTTGCACTCAAATTAACATATCCCAACTATATATGGCCTACTAGGCTAGCCTGCATTTATCTTCAGATTTAGGGCCACCTCTTAGGAAAATGGACTTTACCCATTAGGTTCTCCACCTTGCAACCAAAAGACTTTCTAAAGTGCAA
Source organism: Cervus elaphus (assembly GCF_910594005.1). Lineage (NCBI taxonomy): Eukaryota > Metazoa > Chordata > Mammalia > Artiodactyla > Cervidae > Cervus > Cervus elaphus. Next base: position 62,406,065 of record NC_057823.1, on the reverse strand, counting down.
ATCTGATCATGTCATTCCAAAAACAAACAAACGAAAAAACAAAACTCTAAAGGCCTCTTACTATCCCAAGATCCTTGTTTTCTTCTCCAAAGACACTTCCCCCCCGACAATGCCTTTTTATTTTCTACAGTACTTCATTGCCTTTACACATAGTTTCTTCTACCTCATGAATTCCTATTTGTTTATACTTTAACTCCTAACATCAATCTTGTTTCCTCTTAGAAGTACACTGCCCATCTCTGTCCCACCCAGTTGATCATCCCACTTCTGTGTTCTTCCACAGTACACTGTAGCCTCTATTAAAGTACTCCATACACTCTATAGTTTTGTCTTCCCTGCTTCCCTAGTAATGTCCTCAGTGGTAGGCACTATGCTGTATTCATCTTTGTATGGCTGACATCAAGTCCAGTGCTTAGCACAGAGAGGATGTCATGAATGGATAGACATGTGTGGAGGTAGTGGCAGAGGTCTCACAGCCTAACGTACAGCAGCTTCTCTTGTTCTCAGAGGATTCTCATGATAAAAGGTTTAAGCAGGAAGTTACCAAAACTGCTACCGCTGAATTATTTCCTTCATAGCACATATCACACTCTGGATTAACAAATTTTTCTGTTCAATTATTGTTTATCTCCCTACATCACATTGTATATTTCATAAGGGCAGGAACCTTGACAATGTTGTTCATCACTGTATCCTCACCACTAGGCACCTGTAATTATTTATTAAATGGATGTGTGGCTACCAGAAACATCTTCCCACAGTGAAAAATCCTTCCAAACCATGGTGACAGAGCTATAAAGATTTCACTGTGGTGAGATTTCAAGCAGGACTATAGATTGGCAGAAATAGCACTAATCTGAGTCAAGAAATCTGAGCTATATGAACTTGGGTAGGTCCCTTCCCTGGGCCTCAGTTTCTGCATCTATGAAATGAGCCTGATAATAATTAATTGAATTTATATAATGCATTGCTATTTGCAGAGATTTTACCATCTATTATTTCAGTGTAGCCTCATAGCAGACAGAGCAGACACAGTTATTATTTTTATGAAGGCTCAGAAAATCTGAGGAAACTTGACTAGATCTATTTCAAAAATTCTATTAATATGATGAATCTGTATAAGTAATCTCTACAATAAGTCAGTAGCATGAACCCCATCTTCTCTTGACTTTGGCCTTATCATTTTTTAATACGATTTTAAAAAATCTGAACCCATCTTTTAGGGGGAATCCATTATCGTTGGTTCCTGATAGGCACTCCATTTTGTCTTCTCAGTTTTCCACACTTGTAGCAAAACAAGCCAAGAAGAGGAACAGACACAGCCTTGGTAGTTGTGGCCTGGCCCTCATTCTACAGACATGGCAAACAAGGGGATCAAGAAGCATCCGCAGTCCTCCCTGGAGGAGAAAATGAGTTGTGGAAGCTGTAGACTCAGGCAAGAGGAAAGGCAATGTGGCAAAAGAATTTGGCATTACTCCTTCTACTCTGTCTACATTGTTAAAGTGAAAGTCACTCAGTTGTGTCTGACTTTTTGTGACCCCCGTGGACTATATAGTCCATGAAATTCTCTAGGCCAGAATACTGAAGGATCGTGCCAAATTTGAAGAAAAGATGCAGGAGGCATGTATGGGACCTCAGCAGAAAAGGATAAGGAATGCTTTTTATGACGACATTGATAAGGCTGTTTTTGCCTGGTTTCAAGAAATCCATGCCAAAAACGTTCTTGTGACTGGTTCTGTCATTTGGAAAAAAGCACTAAACTTGGCCAATATGCTTGGCTATGACAGTTTTCAAGCAAGTGTGGGCTGGCTGAACAGACTTCAGGATCGCCACTAAATTTCTTTGGAAGCAGTCTGTAGAGGGGAGAGTGAGAGATTAATGAACAGTTAATAAGTGGCATGCAGAGGAAATTATAAAACTAGTTGCTGACTTCAGCCCAGATGATATCTTTAATGCTGATGAGACAGGAATGTTTTTCCAGTTGTTTCCCCAGCACACACTTGCTGCTAAAGGGGACCATTGTCAAAGGGACAAGAAAGCGAGGCAGCAGTTGACAGCACTCTTTTGTTGCAGCGCTTTAGGAACTGAAAAAATGAGACCGTTGATTGTTGGTAGGTCAGCCAACCCACGCTGCCTCAAGAATGTCCATTCTCTCCCCTGTGACTACTGAGCCAACCAGCAGGCATGGATGACACAGGATCTGTTTAATGAGTGGTTGATGCAAGTGGATGCCAGGATGAAACAGGTGGAATGCTGGATCCTCCTGCTGATCGACAAGTGCTCTGCTCACAGCATGCTTCTTCCATGCTTAGAAAGCAGTCAGGTGTGGTTTCTGCCCTCAAACTGTACTGCCGTCCTGCGGCCACTGAACCTTGGCATAATTCATACCATGAAAGTGCTGCACAGGGGCCACCTTCTACAACTGATCCTCCTCAAGTTCAACAGCAGTGAGGATAAAGAAAAAGTGGACATCAAGCAGGCTGATGACATGATTGCTACAGCATGGTGGTCAGCCAAGCGGTCCACAGTGGTGAAATGCTGGCAGAAGGCAGGCATCGTCCCTGTGGAACTGACAGATTCTGACACAGAAACAGTCACCGGTGAACCAGGTATTGCCACTGAAAAGTTGTGGCACTTGGTGGCTCTTGCCACCTGTGTCCCAAATGAAATAAATTTCTAAGACTTTGTCACTGCAGACGATGACCTCATCATCTCTCAGGAGCTGTTGGACACAGAGGTAATCCAGGACATGGGAGCCAGCCAAAGTACTGATGAAGCTGGAAGTGAAGATAAGGGGGAGGCATCTTTACCACAGCAGCCAAAAATCACCATCACAGAGGCCATCTCAAGTGCACAGAAACTTAGATGGTTCCTTTCCACCTGTGCTGGTGTTCCTGATGCCATTTTTGGACAGCTAAATGGCATAGAAGAATATTTAATGAGATGAGTGATGCAAACTCTTGTTGATTCCAAAATTACAGATTTCCTCCAAACAAAATAATGTAGAAATTAACTGCCTCTTTTAATTCAGAGGATGTAGTTTATAAGAATAAATTTCTTTAGATAGGATATTGAACTTAAATTTTGAGCAATATTATGACAACATTCCAGTTTTCTGAAATAATCAAGAAACTTTCTTGAATGGAATTTGGGACCGAAGGCTTTTCATTTCTAATAAGTTCCCAGGTGATGCCAATGCTGATGTGGTCCAAGGCCCGTGCCTGAGAACCACTGGTCCTGCTGGGTTCTACCATTTCTCTTTTTAACTAGCCATCTAAATACTCCCAATCACTAACTGTCAGAAAAAGAAAAAAGCATCAGCTGTTCTTACTCTAGAGCTGTAACTCCTTCCTGCTGATCTCGTAACTCCAGAACCTTCTTAGCTATTCTCCTGAATGCCCTACCAAGTATTCAGTAAAGGTACATCTATGTCAAAAGAATTACCAAGAGCCATCTAGCCTATCAAAGCATCTTTTAGCACTTCAGGATTATTATCAGTAGGGTGCCAGAGTATGGGAAAATAAAGTGCCTGATAGAGGAGACATGCTACAACCTGGAAAGCATGGTAATACTGGTACCTCTCAAACCCAGGCAAGGCATGAGGAACATTTATAAGAGAAATGACCTGTGTGAGAATGTTTGGATTATTCGGATAATCCACAGTGGTCCTCTGCACACCAGTGGATAACCCAACCTGGACCATGTCATTAATACAAGGGCATACTGTTTGCCTTCACTACAATTACTTCATTGCTGTTGTTCAGTCGCTTTGCGACCCCATAGACTGTAGCCCACCAGGCTCCTCTGACCGTGGGCTTTCCCAGGCAAGAATACTGGAGTGGATTGCCATTTCCTTCTCCAAGGGATCCTTCCAGGTCAAGGATCAAATCTGCATCTCCCACACTGGCAGGTGGATTCTTTACCACTGAACTACCAGGGAAGCCCATAAATCACCCTTGTTCATTTGTATTTGTTTCTCAAAGAGTCTGTGAGAGCAGAGTTAAGTTACTTAAAGCTGTATAAATTTATCATCAAATTTATATTAAACACAACACTGTAAAGCAATTATCCTCCAATTAAAAATAAAAAGTAAACTTAAAAATTATATTAAAAGTTTTTCTCCTATAAAAAGGCATGCTTAATATCCTTTGAAACCCTAGTATCTATTCGTCATGAGTCAGATAAGTATCAGGTTCATTTTTAGAAGGTGTACACAATACCTGTTACTGTTGTAGTGTGGTTCCCTGCCATAGGTTAATTTTATGGCTATTTCAGAAATCCATAGCAATTTAGTGACTTTTCTTCCTGTAGTTACTTAATTGAAACAGATGTATAAAGCAGATTAATCATAGAAAATACCACTTCCATGTTGAACAAAAGAACAAACACAGCAGATGCTTAAATAGATGTGTTTTTTTAAAAAACCTTATTATGGATATTTTTTCCTTTTAACAAACTAATATAATTTGAATTAAAGTTACTATACATATTTAAAATTATTAACACATAGGAGAGGAAAACAGTATCTTCTGGCTAAGTCCTGTGGTTCTGTCACACTGTCAGCACCTTAATTGCTCTCATCATGTGTCAAGATTACTGATGAAATTTCTAATTTCTTCCCTCATCTTTCTCCTCAAGTCCATTTTGCACATAATGTTAGAACTCTTTCCCCTCCCCAGTTATCTGTGGTGGCTCCCAAAGGCCTACAAAAGCAAGACTATTTAGCTGAGTTCTAGCACCCTCTGGAGTTGACTACAACCTGCATTTCCAGCTTGGTTGCTCAGCAGTTTAGTGTGTGTGGCCCCCACCATGGGCCATTGTCTTCACTCCATACCCATGTCTGCCAGTGTGCTTTGGCCTGAATGCCTCACCCTGTTCTCTACCAAGCTGGGCCTCACATGTTCTTCAAGCACTAACCAGAGTCCTCTTTCTTTCAGCCCTTCTTGAAGACTCCAGCACCTGTTCCACCTTTCTCTCCCTCAACTCCTCAGCACTACTGTCTCTGTCATTCAGTTAAGCACTTAAACGTTTTGTCGACTTCCTGTAGCCAGACTGTAAGCTCCATGAGAGCAGGAACCACTCTGCCTTTGTAACCATAAAGGTGCCTAGCACTGTCCTGGGAACATCAATAAACATCAGTAGGCACATTAGTAAACACTGGTGTATAAATTAACGTCAAGTAGTGTCAAAGCCACCTTATTTTTAAAGCTGCCAGAAGCACTGATCCTACTAGAAAATGATTTGGAGATAAGATAGTGCTGCCCTCTATTTTAAAAGGACTTGCAAAATTTTTCCATGAATCATTGCTCAAATGTTATTTCAGTCCAGGTTACAATCTATTCTTTGATAATGAAGAATTCTAATACAGTGTTAAACCTATTTCCTTGCACAGAAAGTCACTGCGGGAATCTCCATTTCTGTAAGAGAAGACTTTGGTGTGAAAGGCTTTGTCTCAGTTCTTTGTATATAGTAATATTCAGTAAGTATGTGCTTAAATGTGCTCTTTAAAAAAAGAAATCTCACATTCTTGACTCATTTAACATATCATATGAATTATATCCAAGTAGATGGAAATCAGATCCAGGAGAGCTTTTGCAGTCTGGTTTATGTCAGGTGAAACTTCGCTCCTCTTGGATATTGGTTTTTTTTGTTGTTGCTGTTTCTTTGCCTTCTGGAATGTGGGATCTTAGTTCCCTCACCAGGGATGAAACCTGTACCCCCTGCAGTGAAAGCACAGAGTTTTAACCACCGGACCACCTGTAAAGTCCCCAAATTAGAGGGTTTTAACACTTTTTTAAACTAAAAAAGGTTGATACTATCCCTCCTTGGTCTACTGTCTTCATCAGGCCCTCTCTGGCTTTTCTCTGACTTTCTGTTCCCTCCAACCCCACTTGAGGATATAATTTTGTTCCATCTGACCAATCCATTTTGTAAGCCACCATTCTGGGATTATGGACCTACCTCAATTGTGCTGTCATGAGGATAAAAAAAGTGTACCTGTAAATGCTGTCTGTTGTCATCACTTGCTTCCCAAGTAGCCTAGTGGTAAAGAATCCCCTGCCAAAAAAAAAAAGATTCCACCTGCCAATACAGGAGGCACAAGAGATGCAGGTTCGATCCTTGGGTTGGGAAGATCCCCTGGAGTAGGAAATGGCAACCTGCTCCAGTGTTCTTGCCTGGAAAATTCCATGGACAGAGCCTAGCAGGCTACAGTCCACGGGGTCACAGAGTTGGACACAACTGAGCACATACACACACATTGTCATTACTATCCACCCAATTTGAAACCTAACCATCTAGAGGCAAGGACCTGCCTTACCACTAAAATATCTTGGGATTCAGTGTTCCAGAACCACCCAACCTGAGAAATAGATAAAACTTAAGGAGTTATCTTTGCCCTATTCCTATGAAGGGCTCTTTCATTAAAATGGAAGAAAGCTAAGGAACTTCCCTGGTGGTCCAGTGACTAAGACTCCATGCTCCCAATGTAGGGGGCCAGGATTCAGCCCCTGATAGGAGAACTAGATCTCACATGCCACAACTAAGACCTCAAGAAGCCAAATAAATATTTTAAAAATTGATGTGTAAAAGAAGAAAGCTAAGCCTTATTGACTGCATATTTATGTCAAGCATTGTCTCACTTCTTATCATTTAATCTTTCCAACAAATAATACCAAAGGCTAGATAGTTACCTTCGAATTGGGATATGGTAGAGGGCTTCCTTGGTAGCTCAGTTGGTAAAGAATCCTCCTGCAATGCAGGAGACCCCGGTTTGATTCCTGGGCCAGGAAGATCCTCTGGAGAAGGGATCAGCTACCCACTCCAGTATTCTTGGGCTTCCCTTGTGGCTCAGCTGGTAAAGAATCTTCCTGCAATGCGGGAGACCTGAATTCGATCCCAGAGTTGGGAAGATCCCCTGGAGAAGGAAAAGGCTACCCACCCCAGTATTCTGGCCTGGAGAATTCCATGAGCTGTATAGTCAATGGGGTCACAATGAGTCCGACACAGATGAGTGACTTCACTCACTCACTCAGAGCATATTCCTGCCACCAGAGGGCAGGGGTGGGCTACATGAGGGAGACAGTTCAGCCAACCGAAGAAATTAGGAGCAGCCACTTGGAATTTCTGACATGGCAGAGACTAAAGTAGACGAGGAAGGGGAGAGGAGACACGGGATGTGGGACTTGTTCAAGCAACTGATTTAGAAATAACTGTACCTTGAGCTTCCCTGGTAGCTCAGTGGTAAAGAGTCTGCCTGCCAATGCAGAAGACATGGGTTCAATCCCTGGTCCAGGAACATCCCACATGCCAAGGAGCTACTGCTAAGCCCATGTGCCACACAACTATTGAGCCTATGCTACAGAGCCCTTGCACTGCAACTACTGAAGCCTGTGTGTCCTAAAGCCCATGCTCCATGACAAGAGAAGCCACAGCAATGAGAGGCCTGTATACCGCAACTAGAGTAGCCCCCAATGTCCACAACTAGAGAAAAATCTGTGCAGCAATGAAGACCCACCACAGCCAAAAATAAAATTATTTTTAAAAAAGAAATAACTGTACTTCAGACTACCCAGTCGACCCCGTTATACACACTTATCCCTTCAACTATTGATAACCACATGCCACATAATTGACTCTGGGCAATAATTGACAGGCTCTGCAAATAAGCCAGTGTTAAGAGAAGTAGTCACCCATCAATATATCCATGCTTTCAATAATCACTGAAATGTTGGACCTTATAAAATACCCACTGCTGACCTAAGAGGCACAAAGAATGAATTAAGTTCATGACCCTCCCCTCAAGCAGTTCAGGAAGCAGAGATCAATGAGAGGGGAAAAAATAATAATAAAGTTGTAAATACCATTTTAGAGAATAACCAGAGAATTTACAGAAGTACAGAGATAGAGCCCAAAGGAGCCCCTGCATGAGAAGAGGAATTCAATAGGAATTGTTGCTAAGAGCCAGGGACATTTAATATGAAGTGTCTGAAGGAAGAGTAGGGAGTTATGTATATGGGGCTGGGAAGCAATCCCTGGCAGAAGGAACAGCCTTCTACAAAAAGGCCTGAGTATTAAAAAAAAAAAAATGGCCCATTTGGGAAAAGCTAAGGTTAGAGGTAGGGATGTCAAGCAAAGGATGTGTGGTAGGACAAGTGACTGGAGATGCAAGCAAGAACATAATTTTTAAGGTCCTGTTGGCTAAAGCATTAATCTTGAACTTAACCTAAAAACACTGGAGAACCACTTATAAGTGTCAAACTTCATTTTTGTAGAAATTGAGAACTAATGTAGAGGCTGAGCTGGAGAGATACAGGTAAACTAGTTAGGCTGTGACATCATCCCAAAGAGAAACGATATACATTGATGGCAAGGAAGAGGTGTTGGACTTCAGACTTGTCAGGTAGATGGCTTTGGTGTGAGAGATGAAGAGGAATGTTCTAGAATTTCCCAGGATTCTGGCTTGAGTAGCTAGCTCATGCCATAATCAAGAGAGGTTAAACAGGAGGCACTTGGAGATATGCTGCTTATGAGATGCCCATGGGATCCAGGTTGAACTGTCCAGTAACAGCTGTGGAGATTTATACACAGACAGACATGCTGGTTAGTGTTTAGAAATGTCAGGCTGGAAATTATGTTTGGCTGGCGTTAGCATACATATAATAAGGGAATTAAAGCCATAAATGTGGATGCAGTCACCAGGGGAGAGCTTACAATGCAAGCTGTTTATGATATGAGGGTCCATGAACCAGCCTTTTTTTTAATAATCAAGTGTCTGTACATACATGCACATGTGGCTGTTTCTCCAAGAAGAGCCATACTTTGATCAGTTACAGTGGATCTGGAAATTCAGACTTTAAGCAGTAGTGCTCTATGAGGAGAAACAAGGCCAAGGGCACACGCACTGAAAGGACCGATAGGATAGCAGAGCCCTCCAAGTTGGTTAGAGGAGATGCTAGAGAAGGAGTGTGTGAGGCACTGCAGGGGCTCTGGATCCTAGATGCTGCGTGCAGACAGTTACACACTCCTTCACCCTGTGGGGTAGGTATGAGTTTAGGAGCAGAATGCCCAGGGTTACCAAAGTACTGCCAAAGGAAGACTGAAAACTCTCCTTAACCCTATACACACACTCCCACTTCTCCACAGTTGAGAGGCAGATGAGGGGGGACATTCCGAGAGGCTCTCGGCAGGGATGGGGAGGGGTTGGTGGTATAGAGTCGTCCTTACAAAGTGGAACGTGCTCCAGTCAGGAACGGCACTCCCACTTCTCTCACTTAGCTGGTATAAGGTGTTAGCTGCAATTTGATGAGGAAAATGTACTTCAAAATTCAGTGTTCTTCAAAATACAGTAGTAAAACATAAGCCAGGTTTGAGTTTTCTGATTTCAACACAGTAACGAACAGGAGTCATGCAACATAAGAACTGGCAGACTCTTTGAGCAATCCAGTCCTCTTCCCCTATTTCACTGACAGAAAAATTGAGTCCCTAAATGGGACTCAGGACCCCAAAGCAAAGAGGAAAGAACTAGGCTTTTTTATGCTTTAAGACTTTCTGTAAGGACAAATACTTTTGTCTGGTGGGAAAAATGAATGACTAAATCACCCTCCAAATGTAAAGAGATGGTATTTTAAAATTCACTGGTGACCTAAATGTGCTTAGTTAGAAACACTTCCCTCTTGCACTTGAATAATTTATACACAATATTTTGTTAGCATAACAATTTATTAGCAGACAAATGAAATGACACCTCGAGATCTCAACATATACAGGATCTTATTAATAAACATCACAAACAGATCCCAGAAGAAAAGGAGCTGCTATTAACCAATTGCCCCCTCTCTTGAAATAGGCTGTAATCCATCAATACCTCATCCTCAATCCATGGAGGATTAAGCATGACTTATGTAGAGTAGCATCAAGGCACTTGTTTTAATTTAAACAGATATACATACATGGTATAAAACACATTCCCAAAAGTCATTAGCCTTGAATAAACTGGAAAAAAAAAAAAGCAGTATACTTTTTTAGTGAATAGACAAGACTGAGAATTTAAGTTCATTCAGCTCTAATCCTAATATTGACTTGTATATAAAACTGAAAAGGAGACCAAAAAAGGTAGCGTTTTATATAGGTTGGTTTGTTCACACTAATTTGAGGAATCATGGCAGCATCAGAACTCAAACAGTAACTCCCCAACTGATTTGAATTGAAAAGGCAAGAGCAAAAAAAAAAGAAAAGGCAAGAGCAATTTCATTCCAAGTAATTTATTATTTTAGGGATGGGGATTGGGGTGTGGGAAGAGAACTTCCCTAAAATAAGTTTCTTTAAACTGCAGTTAGAGATCCTTTGTGCCTAAGGATGCTTGTCTGTTTGCCTAGTAAAAACCCTTTGTTAGAAATTCTGTCATTGGTATTTTTAATAAGATTACAATTATTTGGCCAATTTCAGAGTCATAATTCAAGTCCAAGAAAGGTTATTCAAAGTTCCAATGTAGATTTATAAACGTGGTGGCTCCAATATAGGCATAGTGTCCTTCATTATTCCAGTTTTCATTATTCAGTATCTCCTTCCTATTTTACATCACTAGGAGAAAAATATACACAAGAAAAAAGTCTACTATTTGGTATATGCTTATTTTACTTTCCTAACTGTATTAACATGTTTACTTTAAAATTTCATGTGCAAAACACTTGTTTAAAAAATAGTCCTTGTCAAGATAAAAACTACCTTATAGAAATAAATTTCCCCCACTTCTATGTTTAAATTCTCCATTTCTAAAGTTACTAACATCTTTTTTAAAAACCTAAAATTGTATATAGTATTTCAAAAGTATTTTACTTTAATAATGATAATAGGCTATAATAATAAACTAGTTGGTATAATATTTTGGCCTACTGCATTATAATTTTCATTCTTGTTATTAGCACTTGAATGATTCCATTCATGATTTCTAAAATCCTTACTCCACAAGGAAAAAAAAAAGCCTAATTAGTTCATAGCCTAAAAGCTTTCTAGATCTAATTTCTTCCTTTTGCAGTTCTTAAAGCCGTTTCAAATAAGGCATCACTAGAACAGATAAACGGAGAAGGCAAAGGCACCCCACTCCAGTACTCTTGCCTGGAAAATCCCATGGACGTAGGAGCCTGGTAGGCTGCAGTCCATGGAGTTGCGAAGAGTCGGACATGACTGAGCGACTTCACTTTCACTTTTCACGTTTATGCATTGGAGAAGGAAATGGCAACCCACTCCAGTGTTCTTGCCTGGAGAATCCCAGGGATGGGGTCGCAGAACAGATAAAATAGTAGTGGAAAAAAAGAGAAACATCAAAGAACAGAAAAATTAAAGTCTGAATCCTATCGACTGGATCCTTACCTTGTCACTGTGCAATCATTCCTTGAGCAGAACAGGGGCATCCTTGTTTGCCTCAGTTGCCTGCCTTCCATTCAGACATCAGTCCAGGTTCAGCTTAGGCCCTCCATAAAGCAACTCCAAGTACTGCCATGTGTTACTAGAAAAGTTAGCATATAGCCCACGTACTGGATTTAAGTTCCAGCATCTGGCCAGGGCCCTGGACTCCTGCTTAGGTCCTCAGGATATATTTGAGGTACTGTCTACAATGATGTTATGGCTCATCTATAGGAATACATAGAGGAAAACAATTAAGAACATAAATAAGGAGCACAGAGCTTGAATTTATCATAACTTCCAGGTCTGACTTAAGTTCCCCAAAAATTCACTACAACCCTAGTCTTTTATATTAAGCTCAGGGCTAACACCTCAGTGTTCTTAAGTGACTAATTATTAACAGAATACCCCTGCAGGGAATTACTTTTCTTGTTAAAATGTGGTCATAAGCATTAGGATAGTCTGATGAACTCATCTAATATATTGACACAGTTTAAAGATCACCGCTTACCATGCTATAAATTTACCAATAAATTTTGGTTTCAGTGTCTACTGATGTTTAAAAGCTATGTCAGTTTATCCAAATTTTGCTCCTTAAAAAAGTCAATTAGTTGTGAAGTAATTAGCCTCCAACTAATAAAAAATAAAATAAAATAAAATAAAAATAAATAATAAAGTAAATGTGAAAAAAAAAAAAAAGTCAATTAGACATCTGTCAGTTTTACTGCTATCAGAGGCTACAGTCACTCAATCGAGAGCTCTGCAGTAGGTCAACCCCGGCTTTGGCCTCAACCTTGGCTACCGGCTCTTTCACTTTAGTGAATTTGTGCACTCCCCTTCTAGAAGCAGAATCCAGTTCTGAGTCTGCTCTCACAGTATGCTGTGGCTCTAAATCCTGGTCTCCCTGCTTATGGACAGTCATGTATGACGCTAACCAGGGCTGAATCCTATTCATCTGAGGCCCTCTTCTTTTCTCCCTTGCTTGGTCAGAGATCACCTTTTTAATAGTCTATTCCCTTCACCTCTCTCTTGAATATTACCCTTTGATTCTAGGTGAACTCTACCTCACTCTGGCTGTATGAGTTTTAACCATCAAGAGTGTACATATATTTCAATTAAATGACCATTGTAAGATATTCAGAATTTTGTACATTCATCAATAAGCAATACAGATACAGTTAGACTGTAAAGTTCAGAGTAAGCAAGACATTTTTGTGTCAATGAAGTGTGTAAAATATCACCTAATCAACTAAATCAACCAAACCTTTGAGCAAGAAAGCAGATTCCTTTGGCTACGGTTTCAGGCTTGATTCCTTTAAATACCAGCAATCAAAAAATCTTAACATGAAAGTACAGGCAGATTTCAAACCAAGCAGACAAGGTAAGTATTAAATTCTAGTGTATCTTCAGTATTTTTACAAATGGCTTTCAAAAGCAGATCTCTTACTTGTTCAGGTAGGTAGGAGAAAAACCAGAACACAATTCAAGAATCTGCTAACTGCATAAAGTTCCATAATTGTTTATATCTACATTTTGGACAGAAATGGGAGGTAAAGGTCAAAGCCTGTTATTTTGTCCTTTTAAGAGATTTTCTAAATTCTTTGGACTCTTTTCTAATTTCCCCATGGTAGGGTTTGCTAAATTATAAAGTCATCTTGAACATGTACTCATTACATGTACTCTGAACGTGGCATTAGAGAACATGAACATGTACTCTGTCACATGGCATCAGGTATTTACCATGATCTGGATTCAAACTTGGCTCCGGTGAGGTATAAGACCGGGTTGAAAACAAATGACAACCAAGATACTTTGATTTTACTATTCCTATTCCTAAGACTGGAGAGACAGAGCAAATATTTGCTACAAACAAGAAACAAAAGAGACACAAATACCAACAGCAGTTAACATTTCTGCAATTCAAGACTTAAGTTCTAAAAGGATGTCAAAACTCTAAGGACACTATTACATTTAATCGTGATGTCAATCACCTCAAGGAGAGAAATCTAGCTCCTGAGAAACTGCTTTGTTTTAATGATAGAAAGGCATTTTTCATGTAAACTGATGGCAGAGCTCTATCAAAAGAAAACCAACACTGCAGTTTATGGAGCCAATAAGAAAGATGTTTAAAAGTCTCCCACTTCAGTAGATGCGTTATACATAGGGTTTGTTTCTCATAAACATACTGTTTAGAATGTAGGAGAATGGGTTAAAGATGATTTTGCAATTTTGTAGTTTTTATCTTGTTTGTTTAAAATGGCGTGCTAAACGTTTCAGTCTCATATAAACTAGTCTCCTAATCCTAAGTTTGGAAAATCTGTTTTCTTCCCTCACCCATAAAGGTCCAGATACAGAACTATAAGCTTTCAATGTTGGACATACTTTTCCAAAGGAAATATTTTTGTACCACACTAGTGACCAGATATGATAAACAGTACATCCCCAGAACCTGGGTTATATGAATGTGATGCTTCTAAATCCTTTTACACAATAGTTTTAGGTGGCCCAAAGAGCGAAAAGTAGTCACTGTCATCAGTATTTATTATACATCAACAGGGTGCGTAGCAGTAAGATTACTTTGTTTTCACTAAAACAGCTACAATTATTGATGTTCTTTTGGAAGCATTCTGTCACTTCTGTGCATTTTTCTCCATTGGTCACAATAATTTTTTTTCTTACAGAGTAAAAATGAATAGCAGCTTCTCAAATATGAGAAAGACAGTCAATTCCCAGCTGACTCTCGCTAAACAAGGGAAGGAAAGAAAAATTCACTACTAAATAAACAAATTATTAAGGGAAGAATCTGTTTAAACAACTTAAGGGAAGTTGTCAGTCATTCTTTTTTTTGCAATCTGTCCGGAACAGTTTGCCTCAACGTCACTTAAAAGGCTACATGAAATTGCTAAGTCAGCACCATGCCTTCTGTCTGGCAAACTTGTCACTCACTGGCAATCAGACATAGCGGTTTAGAACAGATTCCATGGGAAACACACTAAATGAAAGTTAAAACAGAGCTTAATGGCAGATTAATACTCAGAAACAAGGACAGACAGGAATCACAGGAGACAGGAAGGATTCTCACTATGTTGACTGGCATGAAGAGCTCTTTTCTCACCTACTTACCCTAACCAAAAAGGCTGACTAAAAATATCACATGTATCACACCAAGAGCATCCTGTGTAATGTGGGACTGGCTGGTAGGGTTTCACAAACCTGCTCTGCCAGCAGACTCCTGATAAGACTGTGCCAGAGAGGAATGATGCTTCCCTGTAAAAAGCCAGAGATCTGACTGCCATCTGGAGAACAAAGACAGGGGCTAGAGAAGCTCAAGTGAGAACAAGCTTGTCTAATTACTACCCTACACTCCAGAAGCCTCTTGACTTGCTGTTACGAGAGAAGACATAAATTCTTTCCCTACTTCCTTTCTCCTCTCTCTCCAAAGAGCCATGCCAAACAGGCTCCAGCACCTCTTATGTACATGCCAGCTTTACCCCTTTACCTCCTGGAGAAGCAAGAGTCCAGATGCGTATCTCCTAAAACAGGATGGTAATTAAGTTTGGGGGCTACTTTACAGTTCAACAGATATTTATTTAATTCCAAGAATATCTCATATTTACGAGAAAACTTAAAAACACATTTTCTTATTTTGATTCTGCTTAACTAAAAGCTCTGCTGCCTTTGCGTATCTACAAAGGCCATCAACTTCAAAGGAAGAATTCTGCCTAGCCAAAAGGTTAAAATTTCTAGTGTGCAACAATTTCCAGTTCCACAGTATAAAATGCTACACACTTGAAATTTTAACCTATTGGCTAGACGAGATTCTTCCTTCCATCTACCTCCTCAATCAATCACTGGAAAAACTTGGACCATTGGGAACATATCTCTCTTTTTGATTCTGAGAGTCTTCTGCAAAAGTCATTGCTTCATATACACTATAAAAAAGAAGGTTTTCTTCATCCTTTTTGCAGTACTCTCCCCGGGCCAGGGAGTCCCTCACAGAGGGATTGCATTGAGCCAGCAGAACCTGGATGCCAATAGCTTCATAATCTCTGCGAACTTCTTTCAGTGTATGGATCCCTGCTGTATCTAAAAACTGTATTGCACTACAGTCAATCACTATTGTATGGAACTCTAAGGGATCATGGGAAAGTTGCACTGAAACTTCGTCCTGGATTCCACTGAATGTTACTGTTTCCCTTTTGATCTTTTTCTTTGCTGCCTTCCTCTGAGCTGCTTTTACTAAGACTGGGTTGAGAGTTTTTTTGTATAAAGCAGATTTAAAATATTCTTTGTTTACATAGTAGAGTGGGGCCACAAAGCGGAAAATCTTGATGCCTGACTTGGTCTGAAGGTTCTTGTAGGCAGACATGGATTCAAAGACTTCAGAATCTTCCACCAGGCCAAGCAATGAAGTCCTTGGCTTCTGAGTGCGGAGGATGACACAAAACATAGAAAAACAAACCCCAGTAAGCAGGCCTATTTCAGTACTGATCAGTGCAGAGGACAGCATGGTAACAAACCAGATAACTGTGTCCATTCTGCTAATCCTCCACATCTGGGGCAGATCCTTAAATTTACGTAGGGCTCCCCGGAGATTTACGATAGTTATCACACCAAGGACACTTTTCTGCAGGGAGAAGAACAAAGGAGCTATGACCAAGAGGACCAACAGAAGAACCAGAGCTGTCACCACACCAGAAACCTGAGTTTGACAGCCTGTGGATTCCTTCACCAGTGTCTTTGCAAGAGCTGCACTAGTAGTGAAGCAGTGGAAGAAGGAAGGGATGATATTGCAAAAGCCGATAGCGTACATTTCCTGATTAGCTTTGACTGTGTAGCCATGTTTCTTGGCAAACATCTCAGAAAGTGATACAGTGATAGCAAACCCAATGATAGCAATAGCTATTGCATCTACAGCCACTCTAGGAATTAAGTTCCAGTCAGGTGCTTTGGGTGGCATAAACCCAGTGGGAATATACCCAGCAATACTGGTGCTGTATTTCTCATTCAGTTTTCCAAAATGAGAGGCTAATGTGGCTGCCACAACAACAAAGAGTTCAACAGGAATTGGTGCCTTAAGCTTGGACTTGAAGCGCTCATTGAGTTCTTTGGTTGGCAGAAGAACCAGAAGGCACAAAAGGCTGGTGATGAGATCACAGATATTGGTCTTATGAATGTTTCTGAATACATGTATCCAAGTAGTGATGAGTGATCCCACTCCACTACTCCGAGGAAGGCTGAGTCCAAGGAGGTACTTGACTTGAGATGTAAGAATAGTGAAGGAGGCACCAGTGACAAATCCACTCAGCAAGGCATCAGAGAGGTAGACTGAAACAAAGCCCACTTGAAAGAAGCCCATCGCTACCTGGAAGAAAGGATATACAAGTGTTAAATATAAATGGAGAAGACCTTATAAATCCTATATTCCCCTAGCATTTCTTTGTGTGGAGACACACTACCAGAGCACCACAGAACGTCAAAGCTAGAAACAAAAACACAATCATTTATCAATCCCCTCATTTTACAAACAGAGGGCTCATTTTACTGATACTCAGAGGCCTGAACAAGTTGCCCAAGGTCACAGTGTTACTAACTAGCCCAGACAAGAAGTCAGGATTCCTACTTTCTTGTTCAATGTTTCTTAAACTTGAATAAGGTTCAGATTGCTTTGAAAAAGAAAAAGTTTCCCAAGGATCTATGAGAGATCCTAAAGATGCAAACTGGAAAAATTCTAACTTAAAAAACATTTATTTTTCTTTAAATCACATATCATTACTGTGAAAGTAAAGTTTTAACTGATAAAACAAAAAACTAGATTCACATCAAAATGGAATCACACTTTAAAAATTATTATAGAGCTCTCTTTAATCTAACTTCAAACTGAGAAACGATTTTCAGCCAGTGTACATGTGCTTATGCCATACTGCCTCCCATGTTAATTCTACCTCCTCAGAGATACAATATTTTATTTCTTTTTCTTCTTCCCAATTAATTCTTCCTCAAAATTCTAGTGTACCCTTTCTCATTCTTGGTGAGGCATACTAATGAAAAAGCAAAAATGAACTCTGAGGACACAACTCTTCTGTTAACCAGCCTCTTCTCCCTTCCCTCCTACCCAGGCACCTAATAGAGTGAGCTACTCTTCTGCGTCCCATGTTGGTTCTAAATGTCTCTAACAGAGAAGAGGGTTAATGCTGGCACTGACTCCTGAATGCCAAAAGGCACAGGCATGATGATAATGGCCAATCAGTGGATTCTGTGGAGACCCAAGAACTTCATTACTAATTCTTTTCCTGGCTGATAGTATGAAATAGAGGTCCCCAACTTGTTTCCTCCCCAACAGTCCGAGAAAACTACAAACTTTAGTGAGAGTCACTGACTAGAGCAGCAATTCTAAAAGAAAGGGGGAAGTCACCTACAGTTTAAAAAACTTGCACTCTTCCTCTCTCAACCCCCAGTCACCCTCTTGCCTGTTAGTGCTGACTCTGCCAGTAACCAACCACAAGTAACTTCAAGCAAATCTGATAGTTCTTGATATATAAAATTAAGAAGTTGAACTAGATGGTCTGAGGTCCCTTTCTGGTCTAAATTTTTACAACCAAATAATTAAATTCTGGCTGGCTGACATTCACTAGTTAAAAGGCAGCCTAAAGTTGAGAAAACAGAGGCGGCCTGATCTTACTTGTGGAGTCAAACCAGGGTTTAAATTTTGGTGCTACCTCTTCCATATCCTGGGCACTCAATGATAGCTTTATTATGATTGCTAAGATCCCTGACAGAACTGAGACTTCACGTATAGTGATTTCTTTTGCCAGAAAGAGTCACTTATTCCATCGTTTCTTACCTGATAAACTC
This sequence comes from Cervus elaphus, assembly GCF_910594005.1. Classification (NCBI taxonomy): domain Eukaryota; kingdom Metazoa; phylum Chordata; class Mammalia; order Artiodactyla; family Cervidae; genus Cervus; species Cervus elaphus. Next base: position 62,387,807 of record NC_057823.1, on the reverse strand, counting down.
CAGCCACAAAGGTTACAGTGCTGCCAACTATAATTGCATAGCAACTTCTGTCACATGTCTTGTCTGACATCTGGTTTACTAATGAGCTCTCATTTGAAGCAGCATGGACACTATCATAGCCAGCTATGTATAGTTCTCGGTCAACTACTTCACCAATCATAAGGCACAGTACTCCAAAAATGCCTACAGAGATGTGACGGGAGGTACCCAAAATGAAATAAATGAGGCTGGCAAAAAAAGATGTGTACAGACCATAGATAGGTTCTTGGCCAGCCAAGAGAGAATAAGCAATGGATTGGGGCACCAATAAGATGCCCACAATCAAGCCAGACATCACATCTCCTAAAATGTTTTTCTTCAGATCATATTTTGGGAGCCACTGCAAAACAGGAAGGAAACCAAAAATGATATTTTTGGCTTTGGTTGAATTGCACTGGCAACTCTTCTCTAGTTTTTTGATAACAAACTTCTTGAAGTTATTATCTGATTTCTCTTGAGGCTCTAAATAGATCCTACGGTGTCTAAAAAGATCACTGGACTCAAACTGCCGGGAGTCATTACGTGATTCCTCTTCATGCTCCAGGTGGATCCCAGATGGAGCTCTGTACTGGTCATTTCCTTTAACTGAGTCCTTGGGTGAAAGGTCATTTTGCTCTTCATTTTTCAAAGACATTTCTGGAGATAGATGTTTCAACCTCCTATCCCAGAGAAAACAGCAGGGTTAACTTATTATGTAATTCTCAGTACTCACATATTTTAACAGTCCTACTTGTCATGCATGAGAGTTAAGACGAGTTCAATTTGGGGGTAGGTATCTTTCGTTCACTCTCCTTAGTTGAGCCTCATTTGTCTTGACCCAGGAAAAAAGAATCAGACCATAAACAACCAAGTTAAAGCAAACAATTTATGGAGTACATGGCTTCCCAAAAGTATAAACTATCAAGGATTTTTCTCCACCTCTGCTGGCACCTTACGCAGTTTTTTTCCTTCAGAAACAGTATCAGGGTAGCCTGTCTCCTCCTTTCTACCTGCTACTAACTATCTTACTTTCAGGTTTTTTTACTCTAAGGAATTCTGAAAAGAGGTTCTGGTCTCAAACCTTGACATCTACCTTACCTGCAACAGTCCCTGAAACAAGGAAGATGACTGATTTTTTTTTTAAAGAGGTGGGGCCCTTTTAAAATAACCTACTAACTGTTGAAAATAAACAGAAGGGAAATGTGACACAGTAAACTTAAATATTTTGGGAAATTGAAAAAAAAAGAAAAGGACAGGATGCATTTGGATCTTTGAACATATTCTAGTTTGGTAGAAAAGAAGAGAGTTAAGGTGATAAGGGACTGTTGAAGGAAACAAACCACCAGCATGGGGTGGACTGATGGGGCAAGTGTCTGATACATGCTCTGAAAGGTTTTGGTCTATTCATTCTACTTTGTTTTGGTATAGTCACACCTGTCCTGTGTGCAGGATCTATATACATGCAAAGACAGCTTTGCTTTACTATTCCAAGTACACACTGTGAAACATAAGCTGAATGGAGGAATGATGGTGCCCAACATGTCAACCTGGAGGGCGATCCAGGTGACCCCGCATCTCTGGGTCCTAAAGCACAACACCAGTGCCACATGACCTGTCCCTAAGGACTACAGGAAAACAAAGAAGGTAGAAACAAGTAAACAGAGAGGAGGGACAACAACAACAAAAAATAAGTCTTGTAGTAAAAGAGAAGGAAAAAGAAACAGGTCTTCAGAGGAACAGAGTGTCAACTGGCAAATACTTCACCAGTGTCTTTGTGTTAGCTGTTTGCTTAGCTTAGAATGGCCATCCAACTCTTGCCTATCAAGATCCTAACCATTAAAAAAACCCAGTTAAAAATTCCTTCTCTTCTTCAAAGCACTGACCAATCTTCCTCAGTCCAAATGAATCTTAATCAACCGGCACTTCACACCTGCACTACAGTACTAACCACACTCTTATATTAAGAGTCTCCCCAGCTCCTGGGGGAAAGGATATCTTGTTCATCTTTGTAATCATCAACAATGTACAGTAACTGTGAGACAGCAGGCTTACAAAATGTTTCAATGAAGGAAAGAATAAATGAATAAACAAATTTATGAGTGTGGCCAATAAGAGGTGAAATAATATTAAATAAAGGACTCAGGGAGTTTCCCATTTCAGAACTGACAGAAAGATAGGCCCTTGTGAGGTGCCATAAGCCTAATATTGCCAAGAAGTCATAATCCAGGACCCATGACCCATACAAGCACATAGTATTTGTAAAAGCAACCCACATTAATTTTGTTTAGGATAAAAGGACTGCAGCTGGTCATCCCACTGAACAAGAGTAAAATAACAGTTACACTGATGGTCTTGTTAAATAAACAAGGAAGGAAAGAACAGAATTAGATGACTACTTACCCTGAGCAAGTCAATCAGACTGATGAAAACACACAGCAGCTCTTCATTCCTCAATGCAACTGGTCCATAACTTTCTTCTCACCTTCTACTTTCAGGCCAAGCTTGCTTGAGTGCATTCTTTATGTCATTCTATTTTGGAATACTTCTTAGTGATTTCTGAGTCAAAAGGCTTTTCCAAACCTAGGTATGCAAAAGAGGCATAAGAAAAACTAATAAAATTCAAATCTTGCCCTATATAACAGCTAGCTGGAAAGGAAAAGGTAAAAATTAATACTGGAAAGTGCGACAGAGTGATGGAAACTGTAAGGAAGAACTGAGATGAAATACGAAAAGTGAGAAACACAGTAACAGAGATAATGAATGCCTCTGACAGGACCATCCGACCTGACAAAGCCAAAGAAAGAATTGATGAAATTGAAGATAGGTCGATAGAAATTACCCAAACTAAACAGAGAAAAACAGAATTTAAAAAAAATCAAAAACAATAAGAGAACATTCAAAAGTGGTGGGGTGTGTTAAATTATCAAATTTATGCGTAATTAGAATCTCAAAAGGGGAAGACATAGAGTGGGTAGAAGGAATATTTGAAGACATAATAGTCAAGAATTTTCCAAAATTAGTGACAGACACCAAACTGTAGATCCAAGAATCTCAGAGGATACTAAGAAGGACAAATATAAAATGAAACCGAACAACATTGCACCACACACCTACACAGATTGTATTCAAACTGCTGAAAACAAAGATAAAGATAAAATTCTGAAGACAGCCAAAGGAAGGGGGAAAAAAAAACATGCTAAATATATAGGAACAAAGATATGAGTTATAGCAGACTTCTTTTTGGAAACCATATAAGCCAGAAGATGGAGTGATACTTTTATCACAGAAATATAACTGTTAACCCAGAAAAAAACATTTTTTGAAGGATGAAGAAGAAATAAAAACTTTCTCAGACAAACACGAAGAGAATTTATTGCCAGCAGACCAGCACTACCACTACTACTGCACACACACACACCAGACAAAAACTCAGGTGTGCACAAGACACAACAAAGAAATACACAACAAAGAAATAAAGTCTAGGAAATGGAACAAATGAAAATAAAATTTATTCTTTAATTAAAACTCTTTAATTGCTCTAAAAGATAACTGCCTAAAGCAAAAATAGAAATGCATTTTGTTTACAGCACATGCAAAATAAAAATTGTAACAGTACAAATTACGGTAGGCAGAATTAAGGATTCTAAGATCTTGTACTATATATGAAGTAGTACAATACTATGAAAGATGTATACTGTAAACTCAAGGGTACCCACTAAATTTTTTAAGATATAAATAATAAGCTACTTGTGGAGATAACGTAGAATTGTAAAAATTTCTCAATTAACCCAAATGAAAAATGAGACCCAAAACAGATAGAACACATTGAAAATAGCTAGCAAGATGGTAGAATTTTATTCAGACATATAAAAAATCACATTAAGTGTGATTTAGTGTGAACAGTCTAAACATACCAATTAAACAGATTGCCAGGTAAGATTTAAAAAGACCCAATTACATGCTGTCTATAAGAAACCCACTTTATAATCTTGAGAAAGAAGAATGGAACTGGAGGAATCAACCTGCCTGACTTCAGACTATACTACAAAGCCACAGTCATCAAGACAGTATGGTACTGGCACAAAGACAGAAATATAGATCAATGGAACAGAATAGAAAGCCCAGAGATAAATCCACGAACCTATGGACACCTTATCTTTGACAAAGGAGGCAAGGATATACAATGGAAAAAAGACAACCTCTTTAACAAGTGGTGCTGGGAAAACTGGTCAACCACTTGCAAAAGAATGAAACTAGAACACTTTCTAACACCATACACAAAAATAAACTCAAAATGGATTAAAGATCTAAATGTAAGACCAGAAACTATAAAACTCCTAGAGGAGAACATAGGCAAAACACTCTCCGACATAAATCACAGCAAGATCCTCTATGACCCACCTCCTAGAATATTGGAAATAAAAGAAAAACTAAACAAATGGGACCTAATGAAACTTAAAAGCTTTTGCACTACAAAGGAAACTATAAGTAAGGTGAAAAGACAGCCCTCAGATTGGGAGAAAATAATAGCAAATGAAGAAACAGACAAAGGATTAATCTCAAAAATATACAAGCAACTCTTGAAGCTCAATTCCAGAAAAATAAATGACCCAATCAAAAAATGGGCCAAAGAACTAAACAGACATTTCTCCAAAGAAGACATACAGATGGCTAACAAACACATGAAAAGATGCTCAACATCACTCATTATCAGAGAAATGCAAATCAAAACCACAATGAGGTACCATTACACACCAGTCAGGATGGCTGCCATCCAAAAGTCTACAAGCAATAAATGCTGGAGAGGGTGTGGAGAAAAGGGAACCCTCTTACACTGTTGGTGGGAATGCAAACTAGTACAGCCGCTATGGAGAACAGTGTGGAGATTTCTTAAAAAACTGGAAATAGAACTGCCATATGACCCAGCAATACCACTCCTGGGCATACACACTGAGGAAACCAGATCTGAAAGAGACACGTGCACCCCAATGTTCATCGCAGCACTGTTTATAATAGCCAGGACATGGAAGCAACCTAGATGCCCATCAGCAGATGAATGGATAAAGAAGCTGTGGTACATATACACCATGGAATATTACTCAGCCGTTAAAAAGAATTCATTTGAACCAGTTCTAATGAGATGGATGAAACTGGAGCCCATTATACAGAGTGAAGTAAGCCAGAAAGATAAAGAACATTACAGCATACTAACACATATATATGGAATTTAGAAAGATGGTAACGACAACCCTATATGCAAAACAGAAAAAGAGACACAGAAGTACAGAACACACTTTTGAACTCTGTGGGAGAAGGTGAGGGTGGGATGTTGTGAAAGAACAGCATGTATACTATCTATGGTGAAACAGGTCACCAGCCCAGGTGGGATGCATGAGACAAGTGCTCAAACCTGGTGCACTGGGAAGACCCAGAGGAATCGGGTGGAGAGGGAGGTGGGAGGGGGGATCGGGATGGGGAATACGTGTAAATCTATTGCTGATTCATGTCAATGTATGACAAAACCCACTGAAAAAATAAATTAATTAATTAAATTAAAAAAAAAAAAGAAAAGAAACCCACTTTAAATATAAAGATACAGATTATAATAAAGTGAAATGACTTACTCAATTTAGTAATTCATGTAGCTTGTAAGTAACTTAGCCAGATAATAAAATCCAGATTTTAAGACTCTAAGAATAGCTCTTTTTTGAGCATGTTACTACCCATATCACTAATTAGCTTTCTTTAACTTCACTTATCTCTAAACACTTTGAAATTCAGGTGCCCTATAGATCCCAGTTTCACCTACCTGCTACCCAAAATGACCTAGCACTGACAACAACAAACTTGTGTCCAACTCTCCTTTCTCTGTGTTCATGGCCTTGGTCCTTTTCCATCTCCAGCTCTCAAAAACTTAGGTGGAGATAAAACAGGTATTCACTCACAAGCACTAGAAGTGGAACTGATTTAGTCATCAGTTTAAATCCAAAAACTATCTATAGTCTTTTACTGATCCTAGTCACCCTCTAGAACCCTTCTCAAAAACTATGTTTTTCCCTTTTTCAAGCCTATTTTAAAATCCCAAAACAAAACTACTACTATTAAAAATTATCTTAAACTAAATTGTAGGTATGACCTCCGAATGAATTAAGCTCCTTAAGAGCAAGTTCCATTCTGGTTCATCTCTGTATCCCCTACTGTGTCCAAGTATATGCTTTCCAAAACAGGAATGAAAATATTTGCTAAATAAATAACTGAAATACAGAAAAGGTAGGATGCAAAGCAGTATTTATTTTCAGGTGGGAATATCTACTTTGGAACACATTTTTCAAGTATCCTTTTTTTTGCACAAAAATCCTCTCATTCCCTCAAGCCTGTTACCGCTTAATTATAGTATTCACCAACTGCTTCATGAAAATTAAGAAGTTATAGTATTTATCCTTGAAATATAGTTGATAGCCAGACCCCCATGTTTAAAAAGTTGAAATACCTACTATATATTCCATGAAATTCAATAAAATAGAATTCTCCTGTATCATACAGGGTAGTCTCTCCCTTTATCAACATTGATGTTTGAGAGTGAGAGATAAAAAAGGCTCAGGAGGAAAACGCTGAACCTTTCACACTATCTTGCAGGGACTGGAGAAAAATAACCAACAAAATATTTGAAAAATACATTTACACATTCATATATTAAAGTATAATGGCAGTTCAGGCAACACAGAAAGAACATTTCTGTACTTTCTTCTTTGATCAGGCACATGAAGTTGTGACCACTTAGTTCTCTTTTCCTGGTGATCAAACAGCAGCACTGGCACTGTTTTCCGTGTGAATTACTGATTCTGGGAAAGACTGAGGACAGGAGGAGGAGGAGGCAACAGAGGATGAGACAGCTGGATGGCATCACAGACTCAATGGACATGAATCTGAGCAAACTCTGGGAGACAGTGAAGGACAGGCAAGCCTGGTGTGCTGCAGTCCATGGGATCTCATAGACACCACTGAACAACTGAACAACAACAAAGAGCGCTGAACTAAAAGAGAGGACATCCCTTCTATGTAAGCCTGACAGCAGTCGGCCAACTTCTTTTTGGAATTTTGCAGATATAAGAGAAACAATGTCTACTTTTTGGTTAGTAATTATAGCATATTTTAACCAATAGTGTATATAAGACAGTTTTGCAATTTGTGAAATTGAAATGCCTTTTTGGAAGGCAATAGTCTTCAGAGATTGGTAAAGTCTCCCTCTGAAGCATAATGGTTCCATATTCATGCTTTGCTCTACTGTACTTTAGACTCTAACTGTATATTCTCTAACTGTATATTAGACAACTCACTGTTAAATAAACTCGAAGCTGCCAACTACTATGATCAGAGCATCTAAGCAGGGAAGAAATCTGCAAGAGATAAACAGTTTAGCCAGGCTTCAAGGGAACAACATACCTACCTGGGCTCTGAAGTCTGGGTCAGAGATGAAAGAATGAAGACTTGGAAAATGGATGAGGGAGAAGAAAACACAAACAGCAATAGTTCTGGGGTTGGAGGGAAAGAATGAGAAATTAGTATGAATTGTTTAAAGCACCAGGTGCACATGGAAGATCAGTGAAAGAGAAAGCGGTAAAGGTACTGTGCGGCCTTGGAACGCCAGGGAAGAGAGGGAGACTTTCCCGGGCAGGTAGTGCGCGAGCCCTGAAGGTTTTTGAGAAAATCACTTACTGTATCACTCATTTGATAATCATTATCTATTATCTCATTACATCTTCTGGTCTGTTATGCGGTTTAATTCTTTTTCAACTAAGTAATTAGTATTTTACTTTTCTGCCCTTTATGAATAAAAATTAGTTTTAAGATTATTTAAAAACAAAAAAACTAAACCATAAAGAGGTAAAACCAAGACAGAGTCTCCATTTACACAGTTCCATCTGATCCTGTAGCTCACTGTTGTCAGATAAGTTCAGGGAAGATCATGACGTTGTGCAGCCTGAGAAGCTAAAAGGATGAGCTAAAGCTTCTGTATCCAGCTCCATCCCATCCACAGGTGCCTGCAACCAGGATGGCTCAGCTCAGCCCAGGCCACTGATCCAGGACACAGACTAAGAAGTTCAAACACTATGAGATGAAAATTTAGACCTATCTTTGTTCTGTGGGCCTGCAACCCCTGCTTACTCCACAAACGTTCCTAAGTGTCAACAAGCCTTCCAAGGATGGACTGGTTAACTTTCTATGTGAGCTCCTAGAGACTGAGTACTGGTCTCCCCATCTACTCTTAGCTAACCACGTGCTAGACACAGTGCATCAGAACCTAGACTACAAATCCAAGGGTCAATTTTGCTTTTGCTTAACCCCCCCACATACCCCTCCCCCCACCCCCCAATCTGCTCTACCTTAAATATATCCATCCTCTCCCCACTGTCCAAAGTATCTGGAATCCAGTCACTTCTTACTTCCCTCCACCATCAGATCTCAACTGGGCTACTCCAACAGCTAATAATATCTAAACCCTGTCCAAGTCTCCATCCTCATTTCCTACTGGTCTTCTTGCTGTTACTGGAACATGCTAAATACATGCCAAGTTGATTCCCTTCTTAAGGTCTCTGCACTTGCTCAACTCCTCTGCCTGGAACAAACACACTCAGATCTGGCAGGCCTTTTCTCATTCTTCAGGCCTCAGCTTATATATCATTTCCATACAATGGCCTTCCTTGACCATAACAAATAATATTGCCACTCCTATCAAAAATCCTTATCTGGTTTTATTTTCTTCACAGCACTTTCATATACTTTTGAAATTATATTGTGCATTTATACTTTTAAAAAATATTATTTATAGTCTTTCTCATATCTACTGTATCCCCAGTAAGAACAATGCTTAGCACATAGTAGGAGATCAGTAAATTCATATGAAAATGAATAAGAAACCCAGTTTCCACCCACAATCAGTGGGTTAAGACAGATTTATAAACAGATAAACTATAACACTCTAAGTGCCATAACAGAGGTTTGCCATAGTCTGAGAGTAGAGAATAGGCTATAGGCCAGTGTGAGGAAGTTGCAAAGTAGGTAAGAAAAGAAAAGAAACTCAGGCAAGTGGGAGGTCCCAGAAAAATCCAAGACCCAGGAAAAAGTCACCTAGATTGCCAGATTTCTGGAGTGAAACTGCAGAAGGTAAGACTGGAGTGCAAGACAGATCCTTATGTAATCCCAAGAAGCCTGGACTTCATCCTGTAAGCTATGACGGACAAAGACATAAACTCCAAGACAGTGCAGGGAAGGTTTGATATTTCAGAGGTGCAGCTAGACAAAAGATGATGCTTGTACGAAATGGACACATCTAAGATGAATTCTGAGGGGGACTACATAAAAGGATAGTGCACGGGACTATGGAGGAGAGAATGGAAAGATAGGAAGTAACAAAAAGGTTGCCTTATATTTCATAGGTTTGAGATTTTTAGATATCCAAATGAGAATATCCAGTAAGCAATTAGGAATGGGCATTTTGGGGACTTTCCTGGTGGTTCAGTGGTTAGGACTCTGGCCTTCCACTACAGGGGTCATGCATTTGATCCCTGGTCAGGGAACTAAGATCATGCATGCTGCATGGTGTGGCAAAAAAAAAAAAGAAAAAAGAAATTTGGGGGTGTCAAGCATAGGAGAGAAGCCAAAATTGAAAAAAATAAATGAGGAGGGGGAGAGAACATAGATCATCAGCACATAAACAGAATCTCATTTTTCTCTGAATTCTCACCGTTCGGATGTTCAATAAATGTCTGCTGAATATACATTTTATCTTTTCAACTAGATTAAAAATTATTCAAAGAGCTACTTTATGCATTTTGTGAACTCTCACAATACCTTGCATAGAACTAGGCACCCAAGATGCATGTACTAAGATTTCTGTTGATGGATAGATTCGTTTTTATTTTTGAAAGTTATTTTAACAAAAAAGTTTTATTCAAAAATAATTTTTAACTTTGAAACATAACTGATGCACTGCATTAGGAATGTAAAATGGTAGAAACACTGCAGAAAAAGTTTGGTAGTTCCTCAAAGAGTTACACAGAATTACTATATAACCCAACAATTCCACTCCTAGGTATATCCCCCAAAGAACTAAAAACAGGGACCAAACATCTGTACACAAATGTTCACAACAGTGTTAGTCACAATAGTCAAAAGGCAGAAATAACCCAAGTATCTGTCAATAGATGAATGGAAAAAAAACTATGGTCTAGGCCACACAATGAAACATTACTTAGCCAATTAAAAGAAATAAAGTTCAGATACTCTTCATCTACAGCACAGATGAGTGAAAGAAGCCAGACACAAAAGGACAAACATTATATAATTCCACTTATATACTTAATGCTACTGAACATTTAAAATGGTTAATATGGCCAATGTTATGCTATATATATTTTAATATACACAAAACCAGGAGCGAGCATAGAATTGCATCTTACACTATACATGAAATGATATTATATCACTTGAAGGCAAACTGTAATAGTTACAGATGCTATAAACTCTAAAGCAATCCCATTAATAACAAAAAGTTTTGTGTTTTTTTTTAATAACAAAAAGTTAAGGCTAATAAACAATGGAGATAAAATGGAATCACAGAAAATACTAAATAATTCAAAAGAAGACAGAGAAGGGTGGACTTCTCTGGTTGTCCAGCAGTTAAGACTCCATGCATCCAGGCTGATTCATGTTAATGTATGGCAAAAACCACTACAATATTGTAACTTGCCTCCAACTAATAAAAATAAATGGAAATAAATAAATAAAAGCTTAAAAAAAAAAAAAAAGACTCCATGCATCCAATGCAGGGGATGTGGGTTTAATTCCTGGTCAGCGAACTAATATCCCACATGCCATGTCGTCACAGGCAAAAAAAAGAAAGAAAAAAAAGACAGAGAAAGGGATATAAACAGTTACTATATAAAATAACCTCAATCTAAAGTTTGTGGAAAACTTGAGAAGTCTTAACATTAACCTAATATTAATGTGAACAAAAAGTCTCTTTTCCTAAGTGGAAAATCTCAGTTAAACTGGGCTGGAATAGGTGTGGACTGTGTTGTTTGGAAATAATTTTCCAGTACTCACACAGCTTTTAAGCAGTAGAATCATGATGAGAATCAAGACCTGTCTGATTCAAATCTACTCTCTGTCTCTGAATGGCTTATTTTGAAACCTTTCAAATATTCAGAGAAGTTGAAAGAATGATACATGGAACACTGGTTATTCATAACTCACCCATTTAACAATTTACCAATTGTTAATGTTTTGCTATATCTGTACTACTTTTGCACTCTTTACACATACCAGTTGGTTTGTTTGGTGATTTTTCTCTCAACTATTTGAAAGTTGCAGACACATTTCAGCCTTAACACTGAATAGAACCAATGTTTTTAACCACCATCCCATGCTGCCTCTTCTTCAAAAGTATTCATTAACAACATGACATCAAATCATTTGGATACACTCTCCAAAAATCTGCAATAACTCTCTACCTCTTTGAATATAGTCAAATAACTTTAGTCTTCTGTGAATAAGCCTGCAGCTCCCTTTCTCTTGCTTCTTTTCATGCACCAGTGTTCCAATCACCAGTCCATGAAAATACGAAGCAGTCTTTGTCCTTTGGGGCCCTTGCTCATGTCATTCCTTAGTCTGGGATGCCTTTCCCTTCTCTCTCCATCTGTCTTGGTCCTTTTTCTAATCTTTTAAGTCCCACCTCAAATGCCATAGAAGAAGGGGGCTGAAATTTCACAGGCTATGTTTCTCCAACAAATGACATGACATTTAGCACTCAAGTCGCTCAAGTTTACATGTCTCTCAAACATGAGTACCATTTCAGGACAGACACCAAGTCATCCTAGTGTCTACATACCCAGAATCTAACACAATGCCTCCAACTTGCTATGTATGGCTATAGATTTATGATTATTGAAATGAAGAAACAGGTGTAGTTCCAAGTAAATATAGTAAAGACAAAAAGAAAAAATTCCTGGACTTCCTTGATAGCACAGTGGATAAGAATTTGCCTGCTAATGCAGGGAAGATGGGTTTGATCCCTGGTCTGGGAAGATTCCACATATGGAGGTAACCCCGTGTGCCACAACTAATGAAGCCCATGTGCCTAGAGCCTGTGCTCCGCAAGAAGAAAAGCCACTGCAATGAGTAGCCTCTGCTTACCGCCACTAAAGAAAGCCAGTGCAAAGCAACCAAGACCCAGAGCAGTCAAAAATTTTAAAAAATAAATAAATAATTTTTAAAAACCCTCCTGGGGCTTCCCTGGTGGCTCAGTGGTAAAGATGTTTGCCTGCCAATGCAGGAGATGTGGGTTTGATCCCTGATCCAGGAAGATCCCACATGCCTCCAAGCAACTAAGCCTGTGCGCCCCAACTATGAAGCCTGTGCTTAGAGTCCGTGCTCCTTAATAAGAGAAATCACTGCAATGAGAAGCCCAAGCACCACAACTAGAGAAAAGCCCCTGCTCGCCACAACTAGAGAAAAGCCTGAGCAGCAACGAAGACCCAGCACAGCCAAACTTCAATAAATAAATAATTTTTAAAAATTCCCTACTTCTCAGTTATCACAAATGATTGACAATGTCCATTAATGTCTGTGATACAAAAACCACCACCACCACAGGGCTTATATCAGTAGGATAAGCACTATGATATATTGTTTCTCTTATAAAGTCCAGTGTAAGACAAAATAATAAAATACCCAAGAGGAAAATAACTTACTGTAAAACCTTGGTAAAATAATTAAATAGTTCCTTGCACAGCACTTCACTGCTTTCAAAAAATCTTCACCTAAGAAAAAAAATTTTTTAATAAAAATTTAGTAAGATTTCATCAACTTCTTCCACTTGCCTTCTCAGTAAATCTGAAAACAGAGTACGAATTCCTATTCTCCAGTATGAGAAAAATCAGTTTAGTCACTTGTTCAACTGGTAGAACCAGATTCTCAATCCTCATTTTCCAATTTCCAAGCTTAGCTCTCTTCCAAAATACCACACGGCCCCCAAATTTGTTTCCTTGCTCAGAGGTCTTAGGAGCTAGTTCAGAGCAGTAATTTTGTGGCCAACTACTCAAACTCATTTCTGAGTCTATTATTAATTTTAATAATTAATGCAGTTTGCAACTGTATCCCCTGTACCTTGAAACATGTACAGCACCTAATAAGAGCTTAACAAATATTTGTTAAGCAAATGGATGAATAACAGTTTAAGAGCTATGTTGGTGGAGAAAAGGGAATTACTCTTCCCCCTCCACCCTCATACACCATAACCAAGTTTGTGTCAAGAAATTAGTTTGGCAAGCATCTATCTGACAGTTTATACCCATTAAAAGTAACGTCAATGCTCAAAACGACCCCTAGTGAATCTAATTTAGATCTTGTCAAATCCCAATACATCATCTCTAGATTTTCCTCCAGGAGGCAGCAAATTATATTACAATGATACCCAACATGGAGATCTGTTAAGATGCAGATTCTCAGACAAACCCAGGGATGAGATTCAAGACAGCCCCTTGGGTGATTGAGCCAGTAAGTAGACTGTGGGCCATATCGGAAGAATCACTAGGTATGTTCTGAAGTCAGAAAGAACTCTAATCAGATCCCAGTCTCACTGTTCAACATCTGTATGGCATCAAGTGAAAAACTTCATTTCACTCAGCAGTAATTTCTCACCTGTAAAATGGAGATAACATTACCTAACTTAAAGTGTTGTTTTAAAACGAAGCCAAGTAAAGTACCTAGCACAGTGCCTGGCACATAGCATTTGCTTAAAAAATGACAGCTGCTAGTCTTCATCCTTTGAGATTACTGAAGAGGAAAAAAAAAAAAAGGACTTATTTCTCTCCAGCAGCTTTGGCTCTCCATTTCTTATTCACTCAACTTTTGAAGACAAGAACTTCTGTTTAATCCACTATTTGCTATCACATTAATTCTGGATTTCACATAAAGAGCCCTAGGAATGAGGGAAAAAGCTTCTAGAATGAGTGCCAGAAAGGAGTTTTAAGACTTGAATGCTTCTAACTCACCGTAGTCCAACAATCTGCGCAAAGAAGGGGCCCAGTCTAATAGCCTTTGAGTCTGGAAGAGCTGGGTCCAAGTCCTAGCTCTGCAAATGACTTGCTGTGCGACTTTCGGCAAGGCTCTGTCCCTTTCTGTGTCCTTTCAGTGTCTCCGTCTCACCAGCGAAAGGATTTCAACTTCAGTCCATGCGTCTCAAAGAAGTAGAGGTCTGATTTGTACTTAACCTGGTGTGTAGTTTTTAAAACCAAGATAATCAAGTCCTCTCTCCTGCCCAAGGCTCAGTGTACCCATCTAAAGTGGTGAAGGTGGCCCTCATCTTCTCGGTCCTGCTCCCAGATATCTGGGTTCCAAATGGCACAACGAGGACTTCGGCGGAAGAGCCGCACCTTTACCTACGAGCTGAGGAGCACCCAGCGCGTTCTATGGGGTGAAGGACAAACAGACCTCAAGCGCAGAAGCTGGGTCGGGTTCACTGGGTGGGGATGTGGGGCTTCGATGCTGGCCCTGCCTCCGCCCCTGCCGACAGAGGAAATAACCCCGAGGCACGCCCACCTCTCACGGCCCAGCCACTACTGCCCGCAGCGACCGTCGGCGAGGGGGTCCTCCCACCACACGTGAGACACAGGCGAAGACGACTCCAAGAGGAGCCAGCTGACCGCGCGGAGGCCAGAACATCTCACTCTCCCCGGTCTCCAGTCCCTCCCTTCGCCTCACCTCTCGAGTCTCGGCCGCACCGAGCGATCCGGCTCCAAGGCGCGTCCTCCGCTGTGGCGGGACCGAGGCGGTAGCGTGGCGCAAGCGGAGGTAGCCCACTCCCGGGCCGGCCTCCCTTTAACCCGCCAGTCCCCTTGCCCGCCCATCGCCCGGCCCCAGGAGGAGGTGTGGCCCGGCCGGGCGGGACTGAGGCGAGCGGTGAGCAGGAACCGGCCGGGAAGTGCGGAAGGCGACTATAGAGCGAAAAGTCAGCTTGCGCAGTCACGTGGCACTGCGAAAGAGCGACGCGGCTATCAGCCAATGACGAGGCCAGAATTGGCAAGAGTTCCGCCCCCAAGCCGCTTTCCTCCTCGCGATTGGCTGTCCTGTACAGAAGATGCCACGCGTTCCTGATTATAAAGGAGATTTAGTGTGTTGAAAGTGAGCAGATGACCGGTCCTCCGGCTTAAGGTTGGGGGTGATGCGAGGACTCACTCTCGAAAGAGACGTGGAAATGCTCTAAGGAGAGCTTAAACTGTTCTTCCTTTAATAGGGGTATCTTTTTCATCTTCGACTTTTTGGCGCACCCCCCCCCCCCCCTTTTACTGATAGAGAAAAAAACTGCTAGTCGCTCAGTTTCGTGTCCGACTCTTGGAGACCCCATGGACTATTGCCCGCCAGGCACTTCTGTCCGTGGGATTTCCCAGGCAAGAATAAGGGAACGACAGATAAACACACATGGAAAAAAAAAAGAATAAGGGAATGGGTGGCCATTTCCTTCTTCAGGTGAGCTTCCCGACTCAGGGATTGAACCCAGGTCTCTCACATTGCGGGAAGATTCTTTACCGTCTGAGCCACCAAGGAAGCCCATTGATAGAAAAATGGAGGCCCTAAGTGGGAAAAGGTCTGCTACAAAGTAAGAGGGCCTCTTGCCCCAATTTAACTTCCTCTCCACCGAAGGTACCAATACCCAAAGGTTCTTTTAAAGATGTAAATGAGTATATAAAAATAAATATGAAATGTAATTCCAGTCCTCGTTTAAAATCCTCCGTGGCTTTCCTTGACATTCATAGATAAGGTCAAATTTCTCCCTATGCCCCCAAAGTCCTGAATGTCCGGGGCCCCGGCCCCTTCCTTCTAACGTCGCAACTCTCCTTCCTTCAGCCCTCTCCACCCATCCTAACCTCCTTTGACAAGTTTGTTCTCTTTCTCAACCTAGACACTGGTTCCAGTACCTGGTTTCTGCTTATTTCTCCAGTGTCAACCTAAAGACCTGCCTGCCCTTTCCTTGGCGACTGTCCTGCTAGTCACTTTCTAGCATGTAGTCTTCATTTAATTATGTGCCACAAACTAGGCACTATCCGATATAGATTTTATGTTCATTTGTTCATTTTCCATCTTATATTGCCTGTAGGGGGGTTCACAGATGATGATTGCATAGAATGATAGGATAGATGGGAGTGAAAGAAAACCAGTGAAGGAAACAAAATGGTTAACTTCCTTTTCTTCCCTTTTCAAGAGCGCATTCAAGGAACTCCCTTTCTTATCCTGAGATGAGCCTCAGGTTTCTGTCACCCACCAGATTCAGAACTTCCAGAGTCACAAGCCATATCAGGATCAGAACACCTGGGTTCTGCTCCTGGTGCGATCTCTTAGCAATGAGGACAAATTGCATAATCTCACCTTTCCAAGGGTAATTAATGGCCCCACACTCAAGAGTCCTGGAGAGGGTCAAGTAAGACAATGGGTATTAATGTATTTTGTCTACTCCTTATAAGTTGCAAAACAAACAGAAGGCAACAGTTAACAATTTCTGGTTATTTATTTCTGGATGCACACAACTTCACATTTATTATCATATTTAGGCCTCATAGAAGCTTTTGTGGAGAAGGGAATTGCAACCCACTCCAGTATTCTTACCTAGAGAATCCTGTGGACAGAGCAACCTGGTGGGCTGTCTATGGGGCTCACAGAGTTGGACACGACTGAAGCGATTTAGCAGCAGCAGCAGCAGAAGCTTTTGAGGGGGTGTTATGTTATGATTCTCCCTTTTTAGGTGAAGAAATGAGACTCAGAGATATTAGGTGACCTGTCCACAGTCCCACGGTTATTAATAAATGACAACAGCATGATTTCAACCCAATTATAGCTGCCTGAAAAGCCCACTCTTAACCACTACACTCACTGTGTTAGTCAAATGTAAGACTCTATCCCCATCCTTGGGTGTAATAGATACCACTAAAGATTGGTTTAATATAATAACGGCTATCATTTTCTCTCTCTTATTCCATACGTTCTCGTCAACTTTTGTTGTTTTTGAGTTGCTAAGTCATGTCTCATGGACTGTAGGAGGACTCCTCCTACAGGCTCCTCTGTCCACGGGGTTTCTCGGGAAAGAATATTGGAGCAGGTTGCCATTTCCTTCTCCAGGGCATCTTCCCTATCCAGGGGTAGAACCTGCATCTCCTGCATTGGCAGGCAGATTCTTTACCACTGAGCTCCATGGAAGCCTCTCGTGTACTTTGCAGATGAAGAAATCGCAGCTTGGAATATTGTTACTTAACAGAGCCACTCAACTGACAAGTGGTGGATTCTGAGGTGGGACAGGGAGGGGTTTTCTTTGTTATAGCTGTCTCTCTCCCAGGCTTCTCATTGGTGCCTCTCACCCCCCTAATTCAGCATCCAGGCTGCTATTTAATGTTGTGGTCCTCTCACCTACCCACATACAAATCCCCAGGGGCCTCATACAGCTAGGCTTTGGTCCACTGTTCCTACCGTGCCTTCATCATGCTCCAATTCTCTGCAGCAGGAATCTTAAGGTGTGAAACAGATAACCAAATCCCTGCTAAAGGAGAGCTGGCTAAGTAATAATCAGCTTTTCCTCAATAACAGCATGTCAGCAGCCCAGCCAGCCAGAACCCAGATCCCTTCACCCCTCCCAATCAAGCCTAAGTGTTTTCCATCCTATTGGTCTTAGGGTGCACAGAGGTGACTGGCAGCCAGAGGGTTGCACATTATAGCCATTACTCTGTCCCAAACTATTTTCCAAAGAGTAACTAATGATGTGTTAACTGGGGATGTTATGGGCCAGCAAAGAAGTCATTTCTGGTTAGGGATTACTTCAGGATTCAATTCCTCAGCCCTTCCTGACTACCCACTCTTCCAGGAAGGATAGGTCACTTCCTTTGAGACCCCACTATTGAGTGACTGTTACTGATTTGCTATTTGGGATTAATTTCTGCTGATACAGCTATTTTGCTTTTTTCATTTTCTTTTTTTTTTTTTCTTTTTAATTTAACTTGATTATTCTTACGCAGAACTCACTGGTAGCTCAGCTGGTAAAGAATCTGCATGCAATGCAGGAGGCTCCAGTTCAATTCTTGGGTCAGGAAGATCCCCTGGAGAAGGGATAGGCTACCCATTCCAGTATTCTTGCCTGGAGTATCCCATGGACAGAGGAGCCTGGTGGGCTCCAGTCCACAGGGTCGCAAAGAGTCAGAGACGACTGAGCAACTAGCACTGATTATTCTTAGAAATAGGTAACATGTACAAGTAAACAAATTCAAAATATCAAAGAGTTTACAATGAAAAGTAGATCTCTCTCCTACACTATCCATTCTTACCCCAGCATCCTTTTCTGGAGGCAAACACAGCACCAGCTTCCTGTGTTGCCTTCCAAGTTAGTCTATACCAGAAGTTCTCTACTCTGGCTACACATCAGAATCTCTTGGGAAACTTTTAGAAAATAAAAATACTTTGGTCTCATCCTCAGATATTATGATTGAGTTGGGAAAGAGTGGGCTCAGGCATTGATGCTTTTTAAAAGCCCACCAGAAGATTCTGATGTACACCTAGGGTTGACAAGCCAGTGATCTATGCATGTACAAGAGTCTCCCAATCAACCAATCAATTAGTCACTCTCATATATACTTAAAAAAAAAACACAAAAAACGAAATGGGCTGGGACTTCCCTGGTGGTCCAGTGGTTAGGAATCCATCTTGCAATGCAGAGGACAGACATGGGTTCAATCCCTGGTCAGGGAACTAAGATCCCATATGCCTTGGAGCAACTAAATCCACCTGCTGCAACTACTGAGCCTGCACGCTCTGGAGCTTGTGTGCCACAACTAGAGAGTCCATGCACTGCAGTGAAAGATCCCGCATGACGATGAAGATCCTGCATGCTGCCGCTAAGACCTGACACAGCCAAATAAATAAATAAATAATTTTTTAAAAAAAAGAAATGGGCATACAATATATTATTATTCTATACTCTTAGAAATTAATAATACTAAACTTTGAAGATTGTTCCATCTCAGTGCATAAAGAGCTCCTTTATGACTATCTATTGCTAAGTAACAAATCACTCCAAAACTTAGTAGCTTAAAATACCAATACTCATTTTGTTATTTCTCATGGTTTCTGTGGGTCGGAGGTTTGCTGAGAGTTTCCATGGGTGGTTCTGGCTTGGTTCTCTCATAGAGCGATATAGTCAGATGGTGGCTAGAGTGGAGACAGAGAATGAAGAAGCTGAAGGCTGAACATCTCTCTTCATGCAGACTCAAGGCCTCACCCTGTGTCTCTCTGTATGGGCTAGTTTAGGCTTCCTCACATCATGGCAGTTTCAGGGCAGTCTGTGCTTAAATGACCTCTGAAGACTTCAAGGGTTCCAGTAATAGAAGGATGCTGTATAGCCTTTTAGGATCTAGCCTCAAAAGTCACATACTTGCAAGTCTCAATAAGAGACGTATCAAAGTCACATTGTAAGAAGGACATGTGGGGTGGGGAAGGAATATTGCTGTGGCTATCTTTGGCCATAGCAGCTGCATGGTATCCCACTCTTCAGGGGGACCATCATTCATGTAAGCATTGATGGACATTTATATTGTTTCCATTCTTTTTAACTAATTAATTAACTTGACCATGCTGGGTCTTAGTTCTGGCATGCAGGCTCTTAGTTGTAGGATCTAGTTCCCTGACCAGGGACTGAACCCGGGCCCCCTTCATTGGTAACAAGGAGTCTTAGCCACAGACCACCAGGGAAGTCCTCTCCACTTTTCCTCATCTCCCTCTCCCCCAGTTCCTAGAGGGAGCTTGGCCCTTCTTGATCACTTGCCTCTCAAGGATGCTGTGTGGCAGGATAGGAAGTAACTGTTCTCAGACTCAAGGAGAGATCCTGTCTTCTTTTTGGCCTTTGAGGAAAATTAGACTGAATTGTCCCAGAGAGGGAAAGAATGGAGGAGGAAAGGAGATTTTTGAAAGCCTCTGCCAAGAGGGCTAGGCTTGGCAGGATCTACGAGTGACAAGGACCTGGGCCTCGTCCTGCCTTGGGGAGGTGGGAAGGTTTGCCACGTGGGTGCCTTTTGGTAGCTCTGGGAGCCTGAAGCCATAGCAAGAATCCCAGAACCCTGGCCAAGAACAGCACTGTTTCAGGGGCATTATCAGTTTGGACAAGGGGCACATGTGTGGACGCAGAATGAAGCAAATAAGGTTACAGGGCTTTTCTCCAGCTGAACTGAGTTAGACCAACAGGCCTTCACATGACCCTGGGGTGGAACGATGGTCACAGTAATTATTGAGATTGGATATCCTGCCAGCACTGTGGGGTGGGGGCTTGGAACATATACAATTTGATTTGGAAGAAGAAAAGAAATGTAACTCTTACACTGGGGGTGAAGCAGTACAAGTTACCCTTGCTATAATATTTAGGTACAGAAAGTGATCTGTTACTTGGGGTTTCATAGTGATAACAAGCCCCAGCATTCCAGATATGTTCTTTCAGGATTCTGGGCCAGGTGCTGTGGGAAATGGTCATTCAAGATGGAACATGATCTCTGCACTAAAATATTGACTTTCTCAACATTTCTTTACTTAAATGCTTTTATTTTTGGATAGCCAGGATAACATCTTAAAAGATTAGTAGTTGAAATTGTTCTTTCTGTTCATATTTTTATTAAAAGGTGACAACAATAAGAAAGTGCACAAAGATTTAGCAAATGTTCTTTAAGAATACCAAAGAAAAGAAAAAAGAAGGAAAAAATCAGCCTAAATAACCAATGGTCAGAAATATGTTAAATTATGGTACAGCCACCCAGTGGAACTCTGTGAGGCCATTAAAAGTCATGTGGTAATGGAATATTTAATAGCACAGAAAGATGTTTACATACATGTTAAACAAACAAAATATCTAGGGACTTCCCTGATGGTCCAGTGGTTAAGACTCCATACCTCCAATATAAAGAGCAGGGGTTTGATCCCTAGTCAGGGAACTAAGCTCCCACATGCTCTGTGGTGCAGCCCAAAAAGTATTAAACTACCTTCATAGGCGTCCCTGGTGGTTCAGGTGGTAAAGAATCTGCCTGCAATGCAGGAGATCTGGTTTGATCCCTGGGTCAGAAGATCCCCTGCAGAAGGGAATGGCAACCCACTCAAGTATCCTTGCCTGGAGAATCCCATGGGCAGCAGAATCTGATGGGCTACAGTCCATAGGGTCACAGAGAGTCAAACATGACTGAATGACTAACATACACTTTTTATTGAGAACTAGCCACAAAGAAAGTTCTATACATACACTGCCACTAAGCCTCACCACAGTTCTATAAAATAAGTATCATTATTATCCACAATTTACAAATGAGAAAATTGAGACCAGATTTTAGGAAATTGATCCCTGTTCAGGGAACTAGATCCCACAGGCCTCAGATAAGAGCTCACATGCAGCAACTGAAGATCCCAGCACAGACAAATAAATAAAAATGAATATTAAAAAAAGAAGAGAAAATATAAATGACGTAAAGGTTAAAACGCATCTAAGGAGAAAATTTTGCACGGCTCATCCATCACCCAGGTTAGATCCTCAAAGTATAACAAAGACAACTTCACAGACTAGCCACGCTCTGGAGGCAGACTCAACAGGAAACCCAAGTTGCTCAATAAAGGCGTTAAGTTAACGTCAGGAGGCGGGACAGTGAGGAACTGACATCAACTCTAGGTCAAGGATAAGAACAAATGAAATATCCAGACAGCCAAGATTAAGTATAAAATGAGGGTGTGTTTGTGTGTGTGTTCGGTCACTCAGTCGAGTGTGACTCTTTGTGGCCCCATGGACAGTAGACCATCAGGCTCCTCTGTCCGTGGAATTTTCCGGGCAAGAATACTGGAGCAAGTTGCCATTTCCAACTCCAGGGGACCTTCCTGACCCAGAAATAGAACCCAAGTCTCGAGTGTCTCCTGCATTGGCAAGTGGATTCTTTGCCATTGTGACACCTGAGAAGCCATAAAATGAAGGTGGAGCACAATAAAATGAGGCTGGAGGCCATTCCAGCAGTTCCAAGGTGGGGCCAGGAAAACTTCCCTTCTATGGCTTCACAGAGGTTGTGCAGTTTGGCAAGCCAGAGGTGAAAGTCCTCCAATCAGGAAATGGAGGCTAAATCAACATTTAATGTCAGCAAAATGTCCTGAAGGGGGGGGACACTCAACGCCCAGTGACGTAAATTACCCAGGCTGGCCCCACTGTTTCTCAGGCCGTCTCCCAGTCAACCAATGTGTCTTCCACACCTTTTTCTTGCTACTGTACCCACTTCCTTCTCTCCAGTCTCTCAATCCTCATTCTAGGCCAATTCCTTATTCCTCTGGGAAAATTGCAAATCAACTATACTCCAATAAAAATTATTTTAAACATATTTGCAACCACTTCCTTACTGATTAACGGGAATCATCTTCCTAGTTAAATGCTGATATTCAAATCCTCTGCCTTATCCTGGGCTTACCTACTTTCAATGACAAGGACTTGACTATGTTTAAGGTAATCTGGTTAATCTTCAATAGTTGTGATAACTAATAATGATTGGATGACTACTATTAAATTGAACAGTCTGAAACTGCTGTCCCTAGAGGACAAAAATAGTCAAAGAGGAGCAATTTTATATGGTTCAACTTAACATGCACTGGGTACATAGCTGCACATTACACAATATATTATTTCATCTCCACAACCACCATGTTAAAGAATTCTAATTTTATAGCTAAGCAAAGTGAGGTCCAGGGATATTAAATAATTTACACACCACCTCTTAAGCACTATGGGTATTGCTTTTTTCTTTTTCCCTCACTGCAAGGCTTGGGCTATCTTAGTTCCACAACCAGGGATCGAACCTAGGGCCCTGGCAGTGAGAGTGCTAAGTCCTAACCACTGGAACGCCAGGGAATTCCTTGGTGTTGCCTTAGTATAATAACTTTTGTCTCTGACCTACTGGCTTGTCTGGCTCTCTGGTTCCTCACTGAACAAGCTGGCACACTCCACTCCCAATAATCTTTCAGAGCCTCTTCCTAGTTGAACATCCTCAGTTCCCTCATCATTGCTATTAACACAAGTGATGAACAGTGGGGGCCTGTGGACACCACTTCACTAACACTAGGATTTGCGGTGGCCACTGACATACAATACAACCCATTCCTATTCTAGCAGCTCCTGAATTTCATGCTCCTCTTCTTTCCAAAAAGGTGCCTCACAAAATACCTTTCCACACATACCTCTCCTTCACCCAGTTGATTCCTTGCTGTGCCCTATTTCTTTCCTTTATTCCCTCCTCTTTACCTCCAAACTCTGTGTCTTAAAACCACCTATGGACCCAGCAGTTGCACTCCTGGGTATATACCTAAGAGAACCAAAATCACATGTCTACACAAAGACTTGCATAGCTAAAAAGTGAGAATAACCTACATGTCCACTAACTAATAAATGGGTAAATGAAATGTGGTATCTATATCCATCATAATGGAACATTATTAAGTCATAAAAAAGAATGAAGCTCTTTGGATGGATAAACCTTGAAAATATTATGCTAAATGAGAATGGTCAGACACAAAGGCCACACACATATTGTATAATTCTATTTATATGAAATGTCCAGAATAGATAAATCCACAGAGAAAGGAGATTAGTAGTTACCAGAGGATGAGAAAATAGATTAGTGGGGGCACAACAGAAGAAATACACTAAAAACCCCTGAATTATACCCTTTAAAAAGATGTTTTTATGTAATGTGAATTTTATCTCAATCAACACATATTTTAAAATCATCTATGATTTGAGTCACCTAACTTTTCAAAGCTTTTCAGTGAAATATAGATCTTGGGGTAGAGATTATGTTAAATAAGTAGTTCCAGCTTTCCTTCTGGGAGGATCCTTTGGCAAGGCTTGTGGTCAGAAACACAGAGGTCAGCCATTCCTGGTCAGTCTTGTCTCATCCCAGCCCATTTGGAGTCATGGAACCAGGAGTGCTAGAGATAATGTTATTCAACTCTTTTGTTTTGTTCTTAGGAAAATCAACAGAGCCTTGAGAGAAAACAGAACATTTTCAAGGTCACAGAATGAGTCAGTGGCATTGTTGGGCCTACAGTCCTGTTTTCTTCTTTCAAGTAGAACATGTTCGTGTTTAGACTGGACTACAGAAAGCATTCTATCCTACGCATACTGGTAGCCCCTGTTTCCAATGAAAGAAGCTTGATTTTCCTTCGCTGACATCTGAAATCAGGCCCATTGAACAGGCTTATAGGAGGTGACCTGATGCAAATACTAGCTTATCCCTACCTAGCCAACAACTAGCACTAAAGTTTGTTAGCAGATTTGACTATCTCATTCTGGCATATTGAAAAATAAGGTAAAAATAGATTTCTTGCAAAAGAGTTGCTTATATTCCCAGCCAGAGCTAAGCCCGGTGGGCATATGACAGGAAAGGACCTGGGCTGGCCTGTTGTAGAGACTTTTTAAAAGGGGTAACGCTTTACTCCTATCCTCAAAGACTTTGAGTTTGATGAGAGTACAAATGTATAGAAATAACACAGCCTAGAATGTAGAAACTCCTATTGACATGGAAGCAAACCAATAGTTTGGAGTTCAAAGTAGAAAAAGTCTAACTGGAGCATAAAAAATCCATGGTGGGAACAGCATTTGGACTGGGTGGTATGGGACAGGCCAAGAGCTCAGCAAGAATAAAGAGGCAAAGTCAGAGAGAATGGAAAACACTAGGGTGGAGCTTAGAGCAGGTGTAGAGAAACTGTACAAAATAAAGTAAGAAGGAATATTGGGGCCAAATTTCGGAGTGCTATTAATGTCAGGATTAAGAAAGATTGCTCAATTTTTTGAGGGGTGCAGTAGGGGTTAGAACAGCCTCAGAGTGTGGGTTAGAACACACACTCTGATAGAGCCTTGTAGAGCAAAATTCGCATTATTTATTCAAACCGTTAGATAGCTGCAAGCTCTTTGGGCCTGGGATTTCACTTCTAGATATTTCCACTAAGAAATGTAAGTGTTCATTAGAGCATAATTTATACTATTAGAAGATTAGAAACAACAGAGGAGTGGAGCGGTTGTTCTCAATAGGAATAATTTGATCTCAGGGGACATTAGGAAATGTCTGGAAATATTTTTTATTTCCACAACTTAAAGGGAAGGGAGTGCTATTGGCATCTAGTGGGTAGAGGCCAGGAATGTTGCTAAGCACCTTTATAGTGTACAGGACAGCTTCCCACAACAAAGAATTACTGAGCCCAAAATGCCAATATATGAGTATTGAGAATATATGTATAGATATAGATAGATATGGAAGGATGAAAAAATATACAAAGACTATTGGTGACGATAAAATCTGGGATTATGTTTTATTTCAATTTTTTCTTTTATAACTTCCTGTACTTTCTAAATTTTAATCAAGAATATATAGGATTTTGTGGGACTTCCCTGGTGGCCCAGTAGTTAGTTAGGAATCTGCCTTTCAATGCAGGGGATGGGGGTTCAACCCCTGGTTGGGAACTCAGATTCCAGATGCTGCAGGACAACTAAGCCCACATGCCACAACTAGAGAGAAGTCCATACACCTCAGGGAAGACCCAGTGCAGCCAAAAAGAGAAATATAGGGCTTTGTAGTAGGCAGAGTAATATAATTCAGTTTGAGTCCAAGGGACGAAGGTTTAAGTCCTAGCCTGAGTCCAAGAATCAGGAGTGCCAACATATAAGGGCAGGAGAAGATAGATGTCCCAGCTCAAGCAGAGGGCCAATTCACTCTCCCCTCACCATTTTCTTCCCCCTATTCAATCTCCTGATGGATTGGGGGATGCTCACCTGTGTTGGGGAGGGTAAAATTCATTACTTTGTCTACTGACTCAAATCCCTATCTCTTCTGAAACACCCTTAATGACAAACCCAGAAATAATGTTTTACTAGTTACCTGGGCATCCTTTAGCCCAACTAACACACAAAATGAACCACCACTAACATCATTTAAAAACAACATTACTGAGCATCAAGGATTATGCTAGGCAGCCTTGCAAAGGCTCAGCAATCAGTCCTGACAGGTGCCTGCCCTCACTAGAGCTCACAGTATAGAGAAGAAGACAGAGTTGACAAACATAAAACAAGAAAACACATTTTAATAGTCATAGAGGAATTAAATGGATGATATGGCAGGCAGGAACTGGGGAGAGAGTGATTGGGGCTCCTTTAGATAAGACAATTAGGGGTGACTAGCATGAGCTGAGACCTTGAGGCTGAGGAGCTGGCGAGCCAGGGATTCACATTCCAGACAGAGGGCTCACGTTAGTTACGGTGGATGTATTTGGAAAAGTTGTTGCAAGGTCCACCAGACCAAGGGTCATCTGTATACACAGTGTTGAATAGGCACAGTATCCTGGGAATTAATTAATTACACTCTACAATAAAGCAAGTGATCTATTAATACTTTCCATTAAAGTTCACTTACACAGCTCAAAGTGCCAAGCACAGTCTATGATCCTACATTCCACAGTGTTTATAACACAGGTGTGCCAGGCTCTCACATATATATATCCATAGTCACTACAGTGTATTTTATCCAGAAAGAATGCACTCTTTTCCTGCCCTAGTGGGTTAGGAGAGACAACCCGATGAGGATTCTGGTATTTTGAGCCTCACTGGAGCTGATAAAACCCACACTATTGTGTGCGTTTCTGACTGACAACCCAAGAAGATACTGACTGAAGCCAGCAAAAGCACCCTAAAATGTCAAACCAAAGATCAGGGACTGAGGACAATAGAAAGTTAAGCCTCTACGTAAAGCACAGAAACAAAAATGTTAACTAAAGGTTACCTCTGAATAGCAGGATTATGGGTGATTTTAAGGGTCTTCTTTGTGTATTTTCTATAGAAAACATGAGTATTATAATAGAAAAAAAACCAACTATGAAAGGTGTTGTTTTTACAAAGTGAAAAGTGAAAGTCACTCAGTCGTGTCCAACTCTTTGCAACCCCATGGACTATACTGTCCATGGAATTCTCCAGGTCAGAATACTGGAGTGAGTAGTCTTTCCCTTCTCCAGGGGATCTTCCCAACCCAGGGATAAAACCCAGGTCCCCCTCATTGCAGCTGAGCCACCAGGGAAACCCTGTTTTTATAAAGGTCTTTCAAATTCAGAGATGTAATGTGGAGATTTGACCCATAATGTGCACAAGGGAAGCAAGTTCAGTGGCGAGCGTGCAGAGGGAAGCTGTGTGTTAGGGAGATCCTGGGGACGGGGGTGCAGAAGAGTGGGGTGAGGGGCGAGGGGCGGGAGGTGGATGCCCAGTTCCTCTCAGCTCTAGCCATTTCTGTTGCCGAGGAACTGGATATGGAGTTGTTAGATCTTCTGATTCTCTGAGAGAAGCTAAATGAACCTCTTAAACAGTAAACATGGGCTTCCATGTTAAATGTTAAAGAAAAATACCATACAGGGCAGAGAAAAGCATGTTTATAACAGTATGATGTCTTGTGTTAGCAGTTTGCAGCCTCTGTTTTTGGTGTTTTCTTTTACTTGATCTCAATGCCAGCTCTGTGCCAAATTTTCTTCTCCTATTAGCAGACCAAGGTGAAAAGAGAACTCTCACCTCTCCCATCTGGGGCCCAGGAGCATCCGGAACACCCTGATCCTCATAATCCTTGTTCTGGGGAAATATTAATGATTTAATCTCCCAAGCTCACTCACTCTGCTCTGCAGCCACACCAGCGAGGTTCACAGACAAGACTCAGAGAAGTCTAGGCCAGGCTCACCCTCATCCACAGAAATAGACAGTGCAATTCCCAGTCATGGGCGAGGTGACGGCAGAGGAGGTAGAGAAGTTTCTGGACTCAAATGTTGGCTTTGCCAAACAGTACTACAACCTGCGCTACCGGGCCAAGGTCATCTCGGACCTGCTGGGACCCAGGGAGGCAGCCGTGGACTTCAGCAACTACCACCCGCTGAGCTGCGTGGAAGAGAGTGAAATTATCTTCGACCTCCTGCGGGACTTTCAGGACAACCTGCAGGCCGAAAAGTGTGTCTTCAATGTCATGAAGAAGCTGTGCTTCCTGCTGCAGGCTGACCGCATGAGCCTGTTCATGTACAGGGCCCGGAATGGTATCGCAGAGCTGGCCACCCGGCTCTTCAATGTCCACAAGGATGCTGTGCTTGAGGAGTGCCTGGTGGTGCCTGACTCAGAGATCGTGTTCCCCCTGGACATGGGAGTGGTGGGCCATGTCGCGCTCTCTAAAAAGATCGTCAATGTCCCCAACACAGAGGAGGTATCCTCTTCCCCGTGGGAGTGGGGGGCAGGGAGGCATTATTCCATGGGGTTAGGAGGGGAGGGTATATGGGATGGGGAGCTGTCGGCCACCAAGATGAGGCTGGTGACCACTTAGCACTTTTCTTTCTTTTTTCACTTGTCTATTTTTTTTAATTAATTTATTTTTTGCTGCTCTGGGTCT
Source organism: Cervus elaphus (assembly GCF_910594005.1). NCBI lineage: Eukaryota > Metazoa > Chordata > Mammalia > Artiodactyla > Cervidae > Cervus > Cervus elaphus. The sequence goes on along the minus strand of NC_057823.1, from coordinate 62,359,293 downwards.
TCATTGTTCTGTGAGGGCTTTCTCTAGTTGCTGTGAGTAAAGAGCTACTCTTCCTTGCAGCATGTGGTGGCTTCTCTTGTTGCGGAGCTTGGGCTCTAGGTCCTTGGGCTCAGTAGTTACCACATAGTGGGATCCTCTCAGACCAGGGATCGAACCTGTGTCCCCTGCATTGCCAGGCAGATTCTTAACCACTAGATCACCAGGGAATTCTATTTGTTTATTGATAACTTTTTATTAAAAAAAAAATCAGAAGAGTTTAAAATATAGTACCAAGAACTGTATGTTGTTCATCCCAATTCATCAACTGTTTACACCTTACCTGGTTTCCCTGATGGCTCAGCTGGGAAACAATCCACCTGCAACACAGGAGACCTGGGTTCAATCCCTGGGTTGGGAAGATCCTCTGGAAAAGGGAAGGAGAATTCCATGGACTGTATAGTCCATGGGGTCTCAAAGACTTGGACACGACTGAGCAACTTTCACTTACACCTTACCACATTTGCTTTATGTCTCCATTTTTTCTGAGGCATTTGGGAGACAAACACAGACAACATGTCCTTTTAACCCCAGGAATTTTTCTGTGTATTTCCAGAACAAGGACATTTCTTACATAGCCAAAGTACAATGATCAAACTCAGGAAATGTGACAGTGGTCACAATACTCTTATCTAATGAACAGTCCATATTCAGTTATTTGCGAATCGTCTCAATGATGCCCATTTAGCACTGTCTCTTTAGTCTCCGATCTGAAACAGTTTCTCAATCTATCTTTGTTTTCCATGACTCTGTTTTTGAAGGATACAGGCCAACTTGTTCTGCAGAAATGGCCCTCCATTTGGGCTTGTCTGATGTGTCTTCACATTTAGGTTCAGGCTACGCATTTCTGGCAGGACTGTCACAGAGGTGATATTATTTTTACTTTGTGCTTTGCGTCAGGAGACATAGGCTGACAGTCATTACGGAAATGCTAAATTGACCACTTGGTTAAGCACTTGGCTCTGTCTTCTAAGAGTTTAGGGTTCTGTGGGATTCTCCTGGCAGCCCTGACAAAGACTTCTTTGATCACCTACAGCAAATCATTTAATGCAGTTCTCCCCATAACCATCAGTCAGGGTCCACTCCTACTCATCCTTCAGATCTTAGCTTAAAGTTCACTTCCTCAGGGAGACCCTCCCAGATCCTTCTCTAAGTTTCCTCCCTAAAACCATTTACCACAATAAGCCCTGGAAGCCAGGGACCGTGCCTGCCTTGTTGTCCACTTTATACCAAATGTTTGTCCACTTTATAGCAATTGTTCACTTTATAGCAAAGGTTTGGCACAAAGAAGATGCTCAACAAATACTTAGCAAAAAGACTCACACTCAGGTAATTTTGCAATAATCCCTTTAACACCCGTCTCACCCCAATATTTGCCCTATGCTGGCAAGGCCCATGTGGGTCTCATTTATTGCTGCACTGGCCTAACCAGGAGCCTGTGTTCAGTCATTCCCAAGATCCAGCCTGGACATTTTGTGACTTTGTGTTCCCCTTATCTCTAACCTAATTTCAGATTAAAGGTCTTAAAATTAAAAGCTGGGGAGGTATGGGGCTTCAGAGATTGTCTCATCCAGCTGACTTATTTAATGGATGAGAAGTCTGGAGTCAGAAGATCTTGAGAAGGGGCTTGCCCAAAGTCACTAAGGCATCAGAGCAGAGCTTCCTGGACTTCACATGTACAGCTGTAAGAATTCCAATGGATTATCCTTTTGACTTGGATTCCTTTTTTGAAAAAAATTAATTCCTTCATTATTTGACTGTACCAGGTCTTAGTGATGGCACGAAGGATCCTCTAGTTATGGCATGGGGAAATCTTTAGTTGGGGCTGGCGAATTCTTAGCTGCAGTACATGGGATTTAGTTTCCTGACCAGGGATTGAACCCTGGCCCCCTGCACTGGGAGGGCAGAGTCTTAGCTACTGGACCACTAGAAAGTTCCTTGAGTTTCTTGGCAAGATGAAAGGCGCAGACTTGGGCCTTTGTGGAACCTGGTTTTCTTTGAAGTATGCTAGGCTAGATCTCCTATGGGGTTCCTCTCTCCTTGCCCCTCCTAGGGTAAGGGTAATTCTGCACCCTGGGAACTTTCCTGAGGACTCATCCATCTGGACTAGAGTCTGTTCTCCCTTCAACTCTCTCTAGACTTCAACTGTAGCCAACATGGGTTGTCACAGACTTATAACTGATTATCCCTGTTTTACATATGATGAAATTGAAATCTTTTCTCAGTCACACAGAAAGCGGCAGAGCAGGGATTTGAATTCAGGCACTCTGACTGGTGCCAGACCCATCACTGCTCTGCTATTCTCTACTTCCTCCTGGCCTATAAAACGAGTGCATTAAACTAAGTGCGGTGTACAAAAAACAGGTTGTTGCATATCCCGTGGCAGAAAATTGAGATGTTAAGCTTTGAGGGCAGATCTGGGTGTGAATCAAGACTCCCTTTCTAATAACATGGCCTTGGCAAACTGTTTAGCTTGTGTGGGCTCACTTCCTGATTTGTAGAGTAGAGGGAGAAAGCCTAGCTTCTCTAAGTGTTGTGTAGGATAAAAGGAGAGAATTCTTTCTCCTCTAGCATAGTTCTTAGTGCATAGTTTAGGCTCTTACGGCAGCTTCTCCTCCTTGTTAATATTACTACTACTTTGTTGTTGCTGTTAAGGAATTTATTCTATGGAATAGATGCTGGATCATGTCTGTGTGGGTCTTGGAGAGGAATCCAGTCTTGTCTTTCTGGAGCTTTCAGTTTAGATTTTGTTTGTGGGAAAAACAGAGAACAGAGGTGCTGAAAGCTTCTGTGGACCCTGGTGTTGAGGGCCTGAGGATTTAAGTAGACTCTCTGATCCTAAAATATCCCTAAGAGTTTGCTGAGCCCCTGTGCTAAAGGACAGCCTGCTGTTTCCTTGTCAGCCCCAAAGTTCATCCTGGACGGGATGGCTGTGTTCCCGGGAAGCTTTTGGGCCAGGCAGCCCCCGTGGTGTGTGCCTCAGGTCTGAAGTGATGTCAGTTCAGGTCAGCAAGCCTGTGTCCTTCAGTTGTACATATCTTCCTCCTTGAGATATCATACTTTATTGGGGTCTGTGGACAGACACTGGGAGCTGGATGAAGAAGAAGCAGGGATATGGTGTAGACTGGGGGGTGGGTGGTCCCTGAACCACTAATAAGTGATACTCTTAGCCTTTAGCACACTTCCCAGCAGCCCCCACCAAAACCTGAAAGTGGTTGTAATTACTGCATTGAAAAATGTAAAACCATGTATGGGGTTTCCTGTGGTTGTAATGTGGCTCCCGTGCTCTGACACATTCTTACTTATCCTTGGGATCTTCTTGGGGGCAGCTTGTCATTAGGGCTGCTAGATATAATGTAAGCTGCCCAGTTGAATTTGAATCTTAGATAAACAAAGAGTACTTTTTTTTTTTGGTTGAGCTGCATGCCATGTGGGATCCTAGTTCCCCAAGCAGGGATTGAATCCATGCCTCCTGCGATGGAAGTGTGAGTATTAACCACCGGACCACCAGGGAGGCCCCAGAGAACTATTTTAGTATGTGTTACGTGCCAATAACTGTTAAACTGTCAATATTCAATGCTGTGACTGGACAAGCCCTTGTGGTTCCAATGATGAATGCAAGATACCCCTTAGCACTAGTGATCAGGAAACTGAAAAAACAAAGGCTTATTACTTATAAGACCTGGAAATTACATTGCATACCTGGGGCCGCACAAGGAGGTCTCAGGTTAGAGAGGGAGAAAGTGGGCTCTGGCCTAGGATTTTCATGAGGGTCGAGGGTTTCATGGGCTCACTTTTTATTAGCGAATTTAAAACATAAGAGCAGAAATTGAAATCTTGGTAAGAGAAAATAGAAAGCAAAAAGTGGCTCCAAATGATCAGTTATCAAGATCAACCAAGATCTTTAAAACAAAGGAGCCTCAGTGTGAGGAGGTGGCATGGCTCTTTATCTAGTGTGTGGCTGACAATGTGTCTACTTGAGATAGCCAGATAGCCATCTTTGAGATGGATGTCAACAATCAAACCCTCAGTCATACACTTACATTACAAAAATGAAAACAAACAACTACCAAGAGTGTCCAGCTCACACTATAGTATACCGTATACAATATATGATATACTAAAAAAATTGTTTACCTGAAATTAAAACTTAATTAATCCCTGTGTTTATTTGCTAAATCTGGCAATCCTACTTGACATTCAGTGTATGTCTGTGTATTTATTCTTTACCCTTTCTCGTTGGGAAAGCCCGCAAGGCTTGTCTATTCCTGCGTATCTTATTCACCATTACTGGTCCCCAGACCTAGCCCAGGGCCTGGGACAGAATGGGTCCTCATTACAGTTTATTGAGTGAATAATAAGTGATGGCCCTTTCCCAATGGGCTGTGATATTGTGATTTATAAAAAGAAATATTTATTTGGTCTTTGTCCTGGTTCCTGACACAGAACTGACCCTTGTAATTTCCTGAGTGATAGAACCATCTGACACAGAGCTCCTAAGTCCCTTGGAGTTTCCTGGGTGGTAGGTGGTCTTTTGTTCTAATGAGAGGACTCTTGGTGGACTCCTGGATGGGGACCAGAAAGATAAAGCCTTGATTAGACACCTGAAACCTTCAGCCCATCCCCTATTCTCTTAAGAGGGTTTCCCAGGTGGTGCTAGTGGTAAAGAACTCGCCTGCCAATGCAGGAGGACATAAGAGATGCAGGTTCAATCCCTAGGTTGGGAAGATCTCCTGGAGGAGGGCAACGGCAATCCACTCCAGTACTGTTGCCTGGAGAATCCCATGGACAGAGGAGCCTGGCAGGCTATGGTCCATAGGGTTGCAAAGAGTTGGACATGACCAAAGTGACTTAGCACACACCCACCAATTCGAGAGACTCAGGTTCGATCCCTGGGTCAGCAAGATCTCCTGGAGAAGGAAATGGCAACCTACTCCAGTATTCTTACCTGGGAAATCCTATGGATAGAGGAGCCTGGCGGGCTACAGTCCAGGTGGTTGCAAAAGAGTTGGACTCGACTTAGCAACTAAACAACAACATTCTCGTAAGAGGGGAGAGGGGCTGGAAATGGGGTTAATAATTGATTATGCCTTTGTGATTAAACTGTCATAAAAAAACCTCAAAAAACAGGGTTCTGAGACCTTCTGGGCTGGTGAACACATACATGCATGTGCTGGGAGGGTAGTGTACACCCCAACTCCAGGGGACAGAATCTTCAGCACACAGGACCTTTCTGGATATCACCTTATATATCTCTTTATCTGACAATTCATCAATCAGTACCCTTATTCTATTCTAAGACTGTAAATGTAAATACTTCCCTGAGTTCTATGAGCTTTTCTGGCAAATAATCAAACCCAAGGAGTGGGTGACTGGAACCTCGATTTACAGCCAGTCAGGCAGAAGTACAGATGACAATCTATGACTTGACATTAGCCTCTGAAGCAGGGGCAGTCTTGAAAGGCTGAGCCCTTCAGCTGTAGGTTCCTGTTCTCCAGGTAAACAGTGTCAGAACTGAACTGAATTGTTGGATACACAGCTAGTGTCAGAGAACTGGTCAGTGTGGGGAAAAAAAAAACTACATATCTGGTTTGCAAAGTGTTGTGAATATGGTAGTTATGTGAGAGTAAAGGAAAACAGTGAGTTTCTTTTAGACAGTGATAATCCCATTTCTGAAGACTGAACCTAAAAGCACTGTCATTTCCAGAGGCTCTTACACTGGTTGTCCTGCTCTCCTTCCCGCCCTATGACACCTGGGTGTCATGCCAGGCCAGAAAGAAACCTCAGAGAGAACCTGGTCTGACACTGTGATTTTACTGAGGAGGAAACAGGCTTGGAGAGGTTTCAACTGCTGACAGGCTCATGAAGCCACTCAGAGAACAAGTCACTACCTCCTGGGGCCCCAGGATACCACCAATCCTCTGGGGGCTTTCTTCACATTATGGCTTGAATTGTGAGTTCATACTTTACATGATGTCCCCACTATACAGTGACAACCCACTGAGGACAACCTCACCTTTCTTACTGGTCTTGGCAGACCCAGTGCCTCTCACAGAGCCAGTGCTCAGTAAATACAAGTGGATGAATGAATCAATCCGTCAATGAGCCGATCAGTGTATCAGTGAATGAATGAATGAATGAATGCAGTGGCTCTGCACTTATGAGCAGGAGAATTGTCCATAAAACAGGGAAGGAGAGAGTTCTACGTGACAGGGAAGATGTGAGAGTTAATGAACTGTCTGGCTCTGGGCCTAGTACATCACTGAGAGTGAAAGTTATTCAATAAATAGATCTCATCATGGGACACACTGGAGCTTGGCACAGAGGATGTTTGAAAAGAGAAACTGGGTTTCCAGGAATGAGAAGCAGTCTCGAATTACATTGGAATAAAATCTAAGCTCTTCTAGTGGCCTCCAAGGCCCTGTCACGTAAGGCCTCTGCCCACCTTTCTGAGGGGCTTCCCTGGTGGCTCAGATGGTAAAGAATCTGCCTTCAATGCAGGAGACCTGGGTTCGATCCCTGAGTTGGGAAGATCCCCTGGAGAAGGAAATGGTTACCCACTCCAGTATTCTTGCCTGGAGAATCCCTTGAACAGAGGAGCCTGGCTGGCTACAGCCCATAGAGTCACAAAGACTCAGACACGACTGAAGCAGCTTAGCATGTACATAGGCACGCGTGCCACCTCTCTGACTTCATTGCCCTCCAATCTCCCTCACTAAGCAGGTCTTCTTCCTGTTTTTCGGATCAGTCAGTTCATTGCCCCCTGCTCCTTGGCATCCTCTGTGCCCTCTGCTTGGAATATACTTCTGTCTGGCTGGCTCTTCTGAGCCTTCACTCTCTGCACTACCTCTTAGAGAAACCTCCCTACCTGCCAGGACTGACCAGAGCAGGTTCAACCTACCCCCGCTTCCATCACTTTCTATAGCATCATCCAGTTTCTCTTCTTCAAAGCAGATGTTTATTTGCTTTTTGTCTGTCCACACCATTTGAGTGGAAGCTTTACTAGGGAAAGATATTCACCTGTCTTGTTCACTGCCAAAACTACCTAGCATACATTAAAGGCTCTCTGTTAATGCCAACTGAATGAATGAACGACTTTGGGCTTTTCTCCACTCAACTTCTGATTCCTGGGCTTTAAAACAGATAGGTTAGTGACTTCCCTGGTGATCTAATGGTTAAGAAAGTGTTCCCAATGCAGGGGGCCCAGATTCAATCCTTGATCAGGGAACTAGATCCAACATGCTGCAACTAAGAGCTCAAATGCCACAGCTAAAGAAAAAGATCCCTCATGCAGCAACTAAGACCAGACACAACCAAATAAAAAAGAAATAAACAAAATAGTTTTAGCAAAGTGGCCTTTAAGGCCCCTCCGTCACTGATAAATTGAGGTTCTGTGACACAGTTGAGAACTCTGTATATGCTGAAAATATAAGGTTGCCAATGATTATACAGACACCAGTCAATTGGCAGCTGTCCTATTTGTGAGAAAGTTCTAGGGCTGAGAACTCAGTGGGAGGGAAGGTACTGGTGGCCTCAGTAACATTTGCCTCAGATGCGGGTAAGGCCCAAGTACTGCTTTCCTTGACAGAAGTGAATACTGAAAGACTGAGCTGACTTGGTGCAATGAGTCTGGGCATGTCCCACTCAGGCTTGCATTTAGGGATTCATCAGTTGCCCTTAGGGAGTGACATGGAAAACCCTTGCGGTTAATACCTCTTTAGAGATTTTGCTTAATCCTCCAACACTAATTCAAGTTGAGCACTACTGGCTTCTCTTAATTCCTTTACCCTTCACCTGGTTTGAGACAGCTTCATCGACAACAGGGCCTGTTTATTTATTTATTTTTATTTTATTTTTTTATTTTTCTATTTTTATACACCACCCCACTGAGGGCCTGTTTATTTAATCCCACTCCAACTGGAAGAACCCACAGATGCAGAGCACCACACTCTGAACTTGTGCAGTGTGAGAAAGTTCTAGTTCTAGCACAGGTCTGTGAATTAGCTCCGCAAAATACATTTCCTTCTCAGAACAGCATGAACTGTACACATCTCAGCTGGCTTCTGTTCCCAGCAACGCTAACTGTTGGGCACAGTGCAACCAGGAAACAGAAATGTGGATTCTTTTGGATTTAAGACAACAATTCAGGCTCTGTTCCCACTTTCTGACCACCCAGACTGTACCGCCCTATACTGGCCTCTAAGTTTGCCTTCAGGGTGGGGTGTGGGGGGTGTGTGCTCCTCTGCACTCCCACTGCTTTGAGCCAACCTTTATGTCCTGTGTTATCTGTGTTAATTCTGTGTGAATTCTGTTAATTCTGTGTGGTTCATCTGTGTGCTGGCCTGAATTTTAGTCTTCCCTCTATCCCCAGTGCTTAGCATAAGGCCTGACACAGAGTGGGGCTTCCATTAAGATTTGTGGAATGGGGATATTCACTGGACTGGCTGTGTGGTGCTAGAACTGGATTGCAAACAAAGTTGAAAGCGGACTTCCCTGGTGGTACAGTGGATAAGAACCTGCCTGCCAATGCAGGGGTACAGGTTCAGTCCTGGTCCAGGAAGATTCCACATGTCTCAGAGCAATTAAGCCTGTGAGCCAGAGCTACTGAGCCCAGGCTCTAAAGCTCACGAACCACAATTACTGAGACCGTGTGCTGCAACTACTGAAGCCTGAATGCCCACAGCCTGTGCTTCACAAGAGAAACCACCACAGTGAGAAGCCCATGAACCGCAATGAAGAGTAACCCCCAACGCCACAACTAGAGAAAGCCCGCATGCAGCAACGAAGACCCAATGCAGCCAATAAATAAATAAATAAAAGCTGGAAGTAACAAATTCTTTGGTTCAATGACCCAGACCCAGGTCTACAATTATCCAGGCTTCCCTGAAATGAAGCTTCCCTGGATGAAGCAGCAGAGCTGAGGGCAGTTTCTTGAATCACATACACACACAAATAATAAGTAATGTTAATCTTGAGTTTCAGTTTCCCCCTTCATAAGATGAACTACTAATGGTCCCATCTCTTGGGTCATTGGGAAGAATACAATGAGCACCACACACAACACCTGCTAGCAACTGCAATGGTTATATTCACTAAGGTCTTTTCCTCACTCAAGTTTCTGTTTTATGCTTAACTGTCATCAGTGGAAGAGAGCCTTCTCAAAATCTTCCTCCACAGACAAAGCCAACCCTCCACCTCCACGCTTGGGTCCCTCCAGTGCTTTGCTCACATCTCCATAACCCTTAGTGTATTTCAGACTTTCTTCTACTGGATTTTGGGGACTTTCAGGGCAGAAACCATCTCTAATTGCCTTGTCCCTGATGAAGGGGAGTAGATGGAACTGGTTTCATTCTTTTGTCAACAAGAGAATGGGGAGCCTCTTTATCCCAACTCTACAACAAACTGTGGAAAATTCTTAAAGAGATGGGAATACCAGACCACCTTACCTGTCTCCTGGGAAACCTGTATGCAGGTCAAAAAGCAACAGTTATAACTGGACATGGAACAACAGATTGGTTCCAAATTGGGAAAGGAGTACATCAAGGCTGTATGTTGTTGCCCTGCTTATTCAACTTCTATGCAGAGTACATCATGAGAAAGGCTGGGCTGGATGAAGCACAGGCTGAAATCAAGATTGCCAGGAGAAATATCAATAACTTCAGATATGCAGATGACACCACCCTAATGGCAGAAAGCAAAGAGGAACTAAAGAGTCTCTTGATGAAAGTGAAAGAGGAGAGTGAAAAAGGTGGCTTAAAACTCAACATGCAGAAAACTAAGATCATGGCATCTGGTCCCATCACATCATGGCAAATAGATAGGGAAACAATGGAAACAGTGAGGCTTTATTTTCTTGGGCTCCAAAATCACTGCAAATGGAGACTGTAGCCATGAGATTAAAAGATGCTTGCTCCTTGGAAGAAAAGCTACGACCAACCTAGATAGCATATTAAAAAGCAGAGACATTACTTTGTTGACAAAGGTCCATCTAGTCAAAGCTATGGTTTTTCCAGTAGTCATGTATGGATGTGAGAGTTGGACCATAAAGAAGGTTGAGTACCAAAGAACTGATGCTTTTGAACTATGGTGTTGAAGAAGACTCTTGAGAGTCCCTTGGACTACAAGGAGATCAAACCAGTCAATCCTAAAGGAAATCAACCCTGAATATTCATTGGAAGGACTGATGCTGAAGCTGAAACTCCAATATTTTGGCTACCTGATGTGGAGAGCCAACCCATTAAAAAAGATCCCGATGCTGGGAAAGATTGAAGGGAGGAGGAGAAGAGCACAACAGAGACAAGATGGTTGGATGGCATCACTGACTCAGTGGACATGAATTTGAGCAAGCTCCAGAAGACAGTGAAGGTCAGGGTTGAGTGGTGTGCTGCGTCCATGGGGTTGCAAAGAGTCAGACACGACTGAGCGAATGAACAACAGCGGTAACCATGGGCACCTGGGGCTCTGGGTTGCTCTCCTGTCTTTGTTCTTCCTCTGCCCACTCACGCTTGTCTTTGTCTTCCTTTAGGATGAGCATTTCTGTGACTTCGTGGACACCCTCACAGAGTACCAGACTAAGAACATCTTGGCTTCTCCCATAATGAATGGGAAGGACGTGGTGGCCATAATCATGGCTGTGAATAAAGTGGATGGGCCCCACTTCACCGAGAATGATGAAGAGGTAAGAGTGCTTAGAAACTGTCGGGTGGGCCATGCCAGCACATTCTCCCAGCTCACAAATCCTCTGACTCTTGCTATTTTTCCTGACCTTGGCTTTCCAACTTTGTAAGACAAGGAAGTTAGTGGTCTGATGATCTGTGGGGGAGGCAGGACAGAATAGTGATTAAGATGTTGGGCTCTAGAGATAAGAATGCAGGGATAATGGTTCTGGTTCTGCTAATATCTGTTTGACTTAGGCACGTTTTTCTGAACCTCAGATTTCTTATCTGTAAAATGGGAATGATTTTATAGTATCTTTTATAGAGAGTATCTATAATATCTCTTGAGGTCATTTGTGACCATCAAGATAACATACATACATGACTTATCACAGGGCCTGCAAACTCAATGAACAGTAGCAACTTCTCGTGAATACACTTCTATTAACATTGACATTCTACATTCTGTGAGTTTTACCTTCACATAATGCAACATTTTATGAGTCAGCTTTCCATGATCCATCTGCTCAAACTGTCTCGGATGAAGCTTTGAAAATGTTCAAACTTAGCGGCTGATGCTAGAAGTGGCCAGAAGAGGAACTTCTCCTTCTCATCTGTTTCTCCTCATGCTGTTTGATTTTCAGATTCTTCTCAAGTACCTCAATTTTGCAAATCTAATCATGAAGGTGTTCCACCTGAGTTACCTGCACAACTGTGAGACTCGACGTGGCCAGGTAAAGGGCTTGACTTGAGGGAATGAACTGGACTGAAGGTGTCCTCTTCCTTAAGCAATGATGTGCTAAACTAGAAGGCAGTAGTAACAGAAGTGCCTGGGAAGTATCGTACAGTCTCTCCCAGCATCCCTGGGGTGCATGAGTCATGGATGTCTGTAAAGCTGTAACCCAGGGTGACTGCACGTATACGCTTTCATGTCAGCCGGCTTGTATTTGAATCCTTGCTAAGCCATTTACCAGTTCTAAGACCTTGAGCAAATCACTTAACCTCTCCAAGCTTCAGGCTCTTCTTTTGAAAAATGGGGATAATTATGGGATATGGGATAAAGTATGTAGGGTACTTGGGCTCTGTCAATGTATGTTATCATCATTGTTATTAACAAGCTAAGAGATAAAAGAATTGGAAAGAGTTGGACCCAACAGAAGCTGCACCATTATTCACCTCTCTGAACCTCAGTTTCTCCATCTACAAAACAGGGGCAGTTATTCTTGGTTATTGTGAGCTGCTGTTCTGTGCCTCAGGAACACTAACTATGTTTTTGTATTTCTTCAGATACTGTTGTGGTCTGGTAGCAAAGTCTTTGAAGAGCTTACAGACATTGAGAGGCAGTTCCACAAAGCCCTGTATACAGTCCGCGCCTTCCTCAACTGTGACAGATACTCCGTGGGGCTCCTAGACATGACCAAGCAGAAGGTGAGAACACTTAAGAGCAGACATTTCCAAGAACAGGTTAAATATATACCAGCTATATACCATGTGGAACCCAGCCCTGTGTCATGAATTCGGTTGCACAGGGAAATGGCTGGCAGGAGGTGGATGGTTATGAAAGGTTTTTCATAGGTCTTTTACACTGAGGAGAGGAGTACCAGCCTTTACAGAGGAAAAGTCATTCCAGGGCACAGGGGAGGAAAAATAACCTCTATCTTCCCCAGTCCATAGGGAAAAAATGAGCATGTGAGAAGAAGGCATGATGAGGTGGTAAGGTGAGTGATAAAGAAGTTTCCATGTAGGGTGAAAGAGCAGCAAGAAGAAAGTTGCCAACTTCAGAGACTGTCAGAAACTACACTCAAAGGTGGGCAGAAACCTTTCCTATGGTGTGTGGAGACCAGAGCTCATCCAGGCTGTGAAAGTGGGGGTACATACTTAGATCTGGTCCCTCAGAATGCTCTGAAGCCATGTTGGCTAAGGAGGCAGAGAGACTCAAATGGCCTCCAGTCAGGTTCTTCAGCTAGTTTTCACCAAACTGACTCTCCCGTTGTTCTTTCTCTGCCTGTCTTTGCAGCTAATCATTTTATGCCTTGGCACAGAGTTCCAGAATTATCTAGATATACTTCCGCTACCAAAATCCTAAGACTAAACTGTCAGTTTCATTCTGTGCCCTTTGTCATATTGCATGTGGTACACAGCCCAGTGGAGACTCTCCAAATATTTGGTTGAATGAATAAATGAATTACAGAATCTGGGGTTGGAAAAGACATTAGTTCTAGTCCAGAGGCTCCCAAATGTGACAGTAAATTAGAATCTTCTGAGGAGCAGTTTCAAAATTGCTGAGCTAATCATCAAAAAGTCTTCAAATAATAAATGCTGGAGAGGGTGTGGAGAAAAGGGAACCTTTTCTACCTCCTACTCTGTTGGTGGGAATGTAAAGTGGTACAGTCACTATGGAGAAGAGTATAGAGGTTCCTCAGAAAACTAAAAATAGAATTATGATATGATCCAGTAATCTCATCCCTGGATATATATCCAGAGAAAACTGTAATTCAAAAAGATACATGTATCCCTATGTTCATAGCAACACTATTCACAATAGCCAAGACATGGAAAGAAGATGCTATGGAAAAACTTAAATGAACTTTTTGGCCAACCCTATATATATAATGGAATATTACTCAGCTAGAAAAAGAATGCAAAAATGCCATTTGCAGCAACATGGAGGGACCTAAAGATTATCATACTGAGTGAAGTAACTCAGACAGACAAAGGCAAATATCTTATGATATCACTTTTATGTGGAATCTACAAAAAATGATAAACTTATACACAAAACAGAAACAGACTCACAGATTTTGAAAACAAATTTATGGTTACTTGAGGGGAAATGTGAAGGGGAGGGATAAATTAGGAGTTTGGGATTAACTTATACACACTAATAAATATATGAAATAATCAACAAGGACCTACTGTATAGCACAGGGAAATCTACGCAGGGAAAAGAATCTAAAAAAAGAATGGATAATGTATTTATATAACTGAATCACTTAGCTGTACACCTGAAAATATCATAACATTGTAAATCAACTATACTCCATTAGGAAATAAAATTTAGGACTTCCCTGGTGGTCCCGTGGTTAAGACACTGTGCTTCCACTATAGGGGGCATGTTTTCGATCTCTGGTCAGGGAACTAAGAGCCCACATGCTGCGTGGTACAGTCAAAGTAATAATTATTGTAAAAAAGAAAAGAAAAGAAAGATTAAATTAAAAAGAGTAAATAGAAAATCTGACTAGATCTATAACAAATAAAGAGATAGAGTTGGTAATTAAAAAAAGAAAAACTTCCTACGAAGAAAAGCCCACAGTCAGATATTTTCACTGATAAATTCCACCAAGTGTTTAAAGAAAAAATAATACAAATACTTCACAAACTCTTACAAAAATAGAAGAGGATGAAACATTTCCCTACTCATTCTGTGAGGCCAGTATTACCCTAATACCAAACATATCACAAGAAGAAATCCTACCGATCAATATATTGTCTGAATACAGAGGCAAATTATCTTCAACAAAATACTAGCAAACCACATATAAAAAACTGTGGTCATATATAAAAACCATGGTCAATTGATTTTCAACTAGGGTGCCAAGACCATTCGAAGGCAAAAGAATAGTCCTTTTAACACATGGTGCTGGAACAACTGGATAGCCACATGCCAAAGAATGAATTTGGGGCCCTATTTCACATAATATACAAAAATTAACTCAAAATGGACCACAGACCTTAAACTATAAAAACTCTTAAAAGAAAATACAGATGTAAAACAAGTGGTACCTAATTAAACTTTTAAAAGCTTTTGCATAGCAAAGGAAACTATAAATAAGGTAAAGAGACAACCCTCAGAATGGGAGAAAATTATAGCAAATGAAACAACTGACAAAGGATTAATTTCCAAAATATACAAGCTGCTCATAGAAGTCAATACCAGAAAAACAAACAACCCAATCAAAAAGTTGGAAAAAAACCTAAACAGACGTTTCTCCAAAGAAGACATACAGATGACTAACAAACACACGAAAGATGCTCAATATCACTCATTATTATAGAAATGCAAATCAAAACTCCAATGAGATACCACCTCACACTGATCAGAATGTTCATCATCAAGAGGTCCACAAACACTAAATGCTGGAGAGGGTGTAAAGAAAAGGGAAGCTTCTTGCACTGTTGGTGGGAATATTGATACAACCACTATGGAAGATGGTATGAAGATTCCTTAAAAAACTAGAAATAAAACCACCATATGACCCAGCAATCCTATTCCTAGGCATATACCCTGAGGAAACCAAAATTGAAAAAGATATATGTACCCCAAGGTTCATTGCAACACTATTTACAATAGCTAGAACATGTAAGCAACCTAGATGTCCAGTGACAGATGAATGGATAAAGAAGCTGTGGTACATGTACATATAATGGAATATTACTCAGCCATTAAAAGGAGTGCATTTGAGTCAGTTCTAATGAGGTGGACGAACTTAGAGTCTATTATACAGAGTGAAGTATGTCAGAAAAAGAAAGATAAATATTGTGTACTATTGTAATATTGTCCATCCCTGGTAGTCCATTGGGTAGGACTTGGAGCTTTCATTGCCCAGGGCCTAGGTTCAATCCCTGGTCAGGGAACTAAGAGCCTGCAAGCCATGTGATGCAGCCAAACAAACAAACAAGGAATCTAGAAATATGGTACATACGAATTTATCTGCAGGGCAGCAATGGAGAGGACACAGGGTGGTGGGTGGAGAAGAGAGGGTGAGATGTATGGAGAGAGTAACATGGAAACTTATATGACTTTATGTAAAATAGACAGCCAATGGGAATTTTCTATATAACTCAGGGAACTCAAACAGGGGCTCTGTATCAACCTGGAGGGGTGGGATGGGGAGGGAGATGGAAAGGGGGTTCATGAGTCGGGGGACATAGGTATACCTATGACTGATTCATGTTGATGCTTGACAGAAAACAACAAAATTCTGTAAAGCAATTATCCTTCAATTAAAAAATAAGTAAATTTTAAAAAAAGAAAATATAGATGTAAATCTTTGTGGCCCTGGATAAGGCAATGGTTTCTTGGATATGACATCAAAATCACAAGTAACAAAGGAAAAACAGATAAATTGGGCTTCACAAAAATTTAAAACTTTTGTGCTTGAAAGGACAGTAACAAAGAAAGCTTTTGAAAAGACTAGTATGTAAAATATAAAAAGAACTCTTAAAATTAGAAGTATAGGACTAACAGATACAAACTTATATATAAAATAGACAACAAGAATTTACTGTATAGCACAGGGAACTATACTCAGTATCTTGTAATAACCTACAATAGCCAGTCCACTGGCTAAGACTCTGCGGTCCCAATGCAGGGGGCCCAGCTTTGATCTTTGGTTGGGAACCAGATCCCATGTACTGCAACTAAAAGTTTGCATACCACAGCAAAAGATGGAAGATCCTGTGCACTGCAATGAAGACCAGGTGCAGTCAAATAAATAAATAAATGTAAATAAATAGTTATGATGCACCTGTTAATTTAAAAAATAATGGAAATATATATATATAATAATCACTTTGCTGTACAGCTGAAACTAACACAATATTGTAAATCACCTATATATACTTCCATCTTTTTTTTAAGTTTGATGTTTGCTCACAAAGGGGAAAACAAAAATCTCTTACTACTCAACAATAAAAAGATAACCCAATTTAAAAAATAAAATAAATTGCTGGGCAACACGATAATCTGTCTTTTTTACATAATGCTCTACAAACATAATTCCATAGTACTACATGCGGATTTTTAAATGATATACGTACATATAACAAACACACAGAGAAAAGCACTATTACAGGAAAATGGTTCAGTGAATTACCGCAAAGTGAACATCCCACATAACTACCATCAAGATTAGGAAATAGAACATTACTGGCCCCTCAGAAGTCGCTTTCTTACATCTCTCCAGTAACTCCCATTCCTTCTTCCCAAAAGGTAACCACTCTCTGACCTTTAAAGCCATGTTAGTTTTTCCTAATTTTGAAATTCATATAAATGGAATTATACTCTTTTGTGTCTGACTTCTTTTGATCAACATTTGGGTTGTAAGATTCAATCTTATTGCTCATCATAATCATCAATTTTCATTAATTAGTTCATTGATTTTCATTCTTGTAGAATATTCCATTATATGAGTAATCCACAAAGTATTTATTTATTCTACCATCAATAGACATTTGAATTTTCCAGTTTGGACTTTCATGAATGTTGCTATCATGAACACTCTAGTACATATTTTTTGGTACACATATATATTCTATGGTTCCTCTTTCTATAATCTGCTTTATTTCTTGATTTTTCAGTTAATCCTTATCTTGTACATGCCCATTTATTTTTGTTTGAACACTAGAAATCTGCATAAAATGTTTTAGAGATGATTTGAAACTCTTGGCAATGTTATATTCCTCCAGAGGGGATTTATGTTACTTCTGGTTATAAGTTGAGACAAAGGCAGAGTACCTGAATCCAATCAAGGATGGAGCCAATTTGAAGGTTCTTCAGTTTTTCTGAGGATTATTCTGTTTCTGATTCACTTTTACTCCTAGAGTATAAATCTTTAGGAAGGACCAGCTAAAAACCTGCGTTGTTTTCAAGGATCCCTCCTTTTTGACAGGCCCTGAATTTCAACCTAGTCCTACAAGTCATGTAGGTCTACTGAAAGCTTTGCACACCTTTCCAGTTGCTCCACAACATCTTTGGTATCAGTAAGAGGACAAGTTGAATCAGACATCAGGCTCATATCTCTGGGCTTCCCTTGTCTATGATATCTTGGCCCATCAAACTATTGCTGCCTTACTAGCGCTATGATTCCTTCACATAAATGTTTATATACACATACACACATACATATACACAGTCCAGATTTCATGATAATTCTCAGTTGGAGGATTGGTTGAAACAGACTGGCTACCATTGATAGTAGTAGAAATCCTCTTTCTTTGTTCTTTAGTCCACATAGATTTACCTCATTTTTTAAAATAGTATAGGTATACCATAATTAATTTATCCTTTCCCCTATTTCTGGGCATTTAAATCTTTTCTAGATAGTCTTGCAATTGAAGGCAATGCTGTAGGGGACAACCTTGGAGTTAAATCCTTGCGCACTAGACAGAGACTATCTATAGGACAAAGGTGTGGAAGTAGATTACTAAGAAAAAATTTTTATTTCACTTTCTCCAAATTTTCCCTCTAAAGGCTAAATCATTTTATACTCCCACTTGCACTGCATGAGGGTTCCCTTTCTCCAAACTCCGGCCCCCAATTCTGTGTATCTAAATCTTTTTTATTTTTCCTATGTAAATGGGCAAAAAATGTTGTTATTCTTTTTTCTAATTGTTTTTTCACTGATTATCATAGAAAGGTAAATACATTTTATATATTTATTTGTAATTTAACTTTTCTTTTTACATATATTACCCAAGTTTTTCTGTACAATATATTGCCCATTTTTCCACCATTAAAATTGAATTCTTTGTCTATTTCTTATTAAAATATAAGAGTGCTTTATATTATATAGACTATATATCTGTTACCTAGCTACAACCAATATTTTCCCTTTCTGTGGATTATATTTTAACTTTGTCTATGGCATCTTTCATCACACAGAAGATTTAAATTTTATGGCTTCTGTGTTTTGAATTTTGTTTAAGAAAGACTTCCTCAACCTTAATATTATAGCCTAAAATAACCTGATGTGTTTTGATTAATATATTTTCATCTTTTACTCATCTTGAAATTATTAGTATGTTATTAGGTAGGGATAAATTTTGTGATCCCCTCATAATTGCCCATTTAAATAATAGTCTACCCTCTCTCTACTGTTTTGAAATGCCACCATTTTGATATGCCATTTTACAATATACCAGATTTTCATATATTCACGGGTTTATTATTCTGATTTTTTACTTTAAAATATCTCCCTAAGTGACTCTGGTGCAGTTGAGTCATGTGCTGATTTCAGGGAACTTCTGGTTTTAGTGCAGCCATCCATTTGATTTTGGTCAATTCCTGAAACAAATATTTTGCCAAACATGGCTAAATCCAGCAATAACACTCTGATACTCCTTCAGAAAGCACTAAATGAATTCATATAAATGAATGGTTCTTTTTTATTAATTTATCTTTCATTGAAGGATAATTGCTTTACAGAATTTTGTTGTTTTCTGTCAAATCAGCCATAGGTACACATATATTCCCTCCCTTTTGAGCCTCCCTCCCATCTCCTGTCCCATCCCACCCCCCTAGATTGATACAGAGCCCCTGTTTGAGTTTCCTGAGCCATACAGCAAATTCCAGTTGGTATCTATTTTACATATGGTAATGTAAGCTTCCATGTTACTCTTTCCATACATCTCACCCTCTCCTCCCCTCTCCCCATGTCCATAAGTCTATTCTCTATGTCTGTTTCTCCATTGCTGCCCTGTAAATAAATAAATTCTTCAGTACCATTTTTCTAGATTCCATATTTATGTGTTAGAAAACAATATTTATCTTTCTCTTTCTAATTCACTTCACCCTGTATAATAGGTTCTAGGTTCATCCACCTCATCAGAACTGACTCAAATGCATTCTTTTTATGGCTGAGTAATATTCCAGTGTGTATATATACCACCACTTCTTTATCCATTCATTTGTCGATGGACGTCTAGGTTGCTTCCATGTTTTAGCTATTGTAAATAGTGCTGTAATGAACAATGGGATACATGTGTCTTTTTCTATTTTGGTTTCCTCAGGGTATATGCCTAGGAATGGGATTGTTGGGTCATATGGTGGTTTTATTCCTAGTTTTTTAAGGAATCTCCCTACATCTTCCATAGTGGAAATGGTTCTTTTTTAATCAGAATTTCTGAGTAGTTGAATTCAAGAGTCCATTTTAAGGTGCTCAGTTTGTGCCTTAAAAGATCAAAACACAGCTTTGAGCTGCAGTTCTGCCCTCTGTTTCTTTTGAACTCTCCCTCAAAAGGGAAAGTCACATTTAAGTGAGAATATCCTGATTTAGTCATCCCCAATAGATGGAACAATCTAGCATTTAGAAATGGGCTGGGTTGCCTATAATCACTCTAAGAACCAGTTCTCTTCCCCCTCCCCTGCCCTCTTGCCCTACCCCAGATAGCTAAATTCTTAACTGAAGTATTGACATTATGAAAAATGTCAATAAAGGCCACTGAATTGTACACTTAAACTGGGCGAATCACATGGTGTATGAATTATATCTCAGGAAGGCCGTTTAGAAATAAAAGAGAGAGATGGAGACAGAGGAAGGCAGGCACAAACATGCCCCACATTCCAGCCCACCCTTTGTTGACATCTACTTCTCCTCAGGACAATCCTCAAAACCATGCAGTGTTTGACCTTGACAGTGTCAGCCTGATATCCTTCTTCTGGTCTCCTCTAACATTTGTGTTCTCTTTTTATTACTGTTTTGATTCTTACGCTGGCTACCTTACTAAAGTCACTCAAGGGCTTAGTTGTCTCCTCCATGAGATAGCAGATTCCTCTGGGCATGAACTGTACCTTGTCTCTAGCCAGCACGAAGCATGTTGTGGAGCTTAGGGAGGTCCCCAGTTCTCATTTTCACCCAGAACTGAATTGCTTCCTGTTGTCAATAGTCAAGAGGAAGAGTTCAACAGGGCAGAAGGGTGAGAACATGAAATGTGAATGTCATGTGATCATCACTTCCCATCTGCTTGCCCTCTGGATGATGTAAGAGCAGACAAACCACCACAACAAATATGTTCAATGAGAGAGAGAGAGAGAGAGAGGTCAAGAAGCAGAGGGGCTTGACATCCTGCCCATGATAACCCAGAGTGAGTGGATCACTGTCTCTAAACACAGCAGATAAGTGAACAGAGAGGCACTGGAGGACAGAGGCCTCCTCCTCAGGCCCGGATTTGGCCCAACCCAAGTGTGCAGCAGCATGCATTGTAGAAAAACCAGAGGAGAAGCAGCAAGGAAGCCTGGGTGGCATCCTAGTCAGTTTCTTCCCCTGGGGCTACATGACCATGCAGAGCCTTTGCTGACCCTTTCCTCTCCTCTCTCTGCCCCTGTCTTTGCCAGTTATCTTACAGGCATCATCCCTTCCTGTTGAAGCTCAGATAAAGGTCTATCTGTCCATATCTGGCACCATTGCTTCTCCTTCCTTATTTGGGAAAAAATTTTTTTATTATGAAAGCCATACATTTTATTAAGGAAGAATTGCTAAATAATCTCATTCCAGTCCTCCCAAGAAAATCAATTGTTAATGCTTTGTTGTGAATTCTTTGAGAGCATTTTCTATATAGAGTTAAACCATTGGGGTCACATGATCTATGTATCTTTATCACTTCACATTTTTTACTCATTGATGTATCATGGACATCTTTTTAATCAATACATACACATCTGTAATATGCTTGTTACTAGATGTACCATAATTGATTTAATAAGTCTCCTCCTTTTGGATACTTCCTGCTCAGTCACTAAGTCATATCCAACTCTTTGTGAACCCATGGACTGTAGCCCTCTGTCTGGGCTCCTCTGTCCATGGGGCTCTCCAGCCAAGAATACTGGAGTGGGTTGCCATTTCCTATTCCATGGGACTCTTCCTGACCTAGGGATCAAACCCATGTTTCCTGCATTGTAGGCAGATTCTTTACCACTGTGCCATTGTAGGTTTTTTCTAATTTTTCACCGCTATAAATGATACTGTAAGAAACATTGTTCTAGCTAAACATTTGATCACATGTTTAGCAGGTATGTAAGGTAAATTTCTTGGCCATTGAGTCCTCTTTTTCCTTCTCATGTCCCACAGCAGAGGAAGTATGCAGTTGCTCTTGCTTAGCTCCCAATTCTTGGTTATTGATTAAACGGATCCAGTTCTGATAATACTGATATATTTTGAAGCACAGACGTAATTGACTTTTTCCAAGTCTAGAGAATCTTGCAGCCCTGCCAAGCTTAGGTTCCACTGAGTTCTTCCCATCTTCAAAATTTCAATGATAGATGAGTCATCCAGGTGAGTCTTCTTTTCTTAATCTCCTTTTTCAATCTGCTTTCAAGACACATAATTATTGTTTTTCTCAATCCTAGGAATTTTTTGATGTGTGGCCAGTCCTGATGGGTGAGGCTCCACCCTACGCTGGTCCCAGGACTCCGGATGGAAGGGTAGGTCTCTCTCTGGCCTGTTCAGTATGAATAAATGTTTAATGAAATATAATGTAAGGCACTATAGGCCCTGCTGAAGTTTCTCTACCACTTAGGTATTTATCTCTTCTGGGTTGCGTCGTCGCCTTTGAAATTATGGTAATTCCTCATGATTGCTCAAGCCCTGTAATTTGCAAGGTGTTTTAATATCTCACTGGAGTTTCACAACAACCTGGTGGGACTGACAGAAGAGGAAAAATATTCTTATTCCATAGATGAGGAAAGAATTCCAGAAAGATCAAGCAACCTGCTTAACGATTCACTCAGCAGAACTGTAGACTATTAAAGCTGTGAAGAATCTCAAAATCTAATCTAGATGTACACATTGATAGCCGGAAGGTCATTTCCAGTCAATAGATAAATATATTTAGCTATGAAAGTTTTTCAATTCTTTATTTCCAATAAATGTCTAGATTCTCAGATCCTTTTGAAAAGGTGGCAGATCATTCAAAACTGCACAGTCCCCTCACCCCCATCCCACAGGGCAAATTTGATTGGAGCTGAGTAGCAGCTGCCTCCTTGCAACCTGGCCTGAGTTCCCTAGTTTGCCACAGTCCCCCTGACTCCCTCTTGTGTACCCCTGGCTGCCTCCTCTCTTTTGTTTCTATTACGTCTCCCTTGGCATTTCAGTGTGTGACCTCTGGCCTCCTACTATTGTACATTTAAAGATGGGACATAAACACTTTAAAGAAGCTGTAATGAAATATGTGGGGATGCAAAGATGAAGCAGGATAAACAGACCTGGCACTCAAATGGCCTATAGAACCTGTAGAATGTCTTTAGCTGAGGCCACAAAGAATAAGTAAGCAGCATAGCTATGTGCTGAATTGAGCTTTAGTCCAGTAATTGTCTCACAAAACCTTCCAGGCTGTCTGAAATGGTATATCATTTCTGCTAAGAGGCCTGATTCCCCCCAGCCAACACTGCTGATGCTGCTAAGTTCTTCAGTCGTGTCCGACTCTGTGCAACCCCATAGACGGCAGCCCACCAGGCTCCCCTGTCCCTGAGATTCTCCAGGCAGTAATACTGGAGTGGGTTGCCATTTCCTTCTCCAATGCATGAAAGTGAAAAATGAAAGTGAAGTCGCTCAGTCGTGTCTGACTCTTAGCGACCCCATCGACTGCAGCCCACCAGGCTCCTCTGTCCATGGGATTTTCCAGGCAAGAGTACCGGAGTGGGTTGCCATCGCCTTCTCCATGACAGACCTTATTTAACCTTAATTCAAACTCTAGGTATTCAGAATTAACACCCTGGCTGTGAGTTTCATATACACACCAGAAAAGATTTCAACCTTGGAATCAACAATGTCTGCTGAGCTTTATACAAAATGACCTTTATAATCTGCCACTGTCCAGTTTCAAACTACTATTTTGCCCACACAATTTCATGTTTTCATTTTGGAGGACTAACTCTGCAAAGCTAACATCATGTGCTATTGTCAGAAAACTGTTTGCGGACATTTTTTTCTTTTTAAGTACAGCTTGCTGTATTGGCATAGTTGAGATGTTACTACTGAGTTTTCATCGAATTCACCTATGAGTTGGTTTTGTTTCTTCCAGAAATTTAGAATTTTTGGAACTAGGGTAGAGACCACTCTAGCTTTCAGACTCCACCAACTTCAATTAATTTCAATTTTCTGGGCTGCTTTAATATTCAGCTCTCTGAGCTGAGCCCTGTGGTCAGAAGTCATCTCCAACTCCAGAAGGCCTAGAGAAATATCAGGCCCTATCTAACTTATCTGGTTCTTCACTCTTGAGGATCCTTATCTTCAAGATTGAACTGAAGATGGGGGAGAAGACACATTTATATGTATAGCTGAGGCCCTTTGCTGTCCAGTTGAAACTATCACAACATTGTTAATTGGCTATACTTCAATATAAAATAAAAGGTTGTTTGTTTTCTTTTTTAAAAGATTGAACTGAAAAGGACATTTTCTCACTAAGCTCCAGCCTAAAAGGGATGCTCATCATCCGATCATTTCAGAAGCTTTAGTTTCACTGAGGTGACCAGCACACTCATGGGTAAAACTTTTCTTCCTCAAACCCTCCTCCAGCTCATGCAGCAATGACCCAGTCTTTGTAAGAGTGTGACATGTTGCAATGGAAAAGGCCAGAAGACAAAGAACTTTGGTCTTAGTAGGTTGCTAGCCTGTAGGGCGAGCTTGGTCAAATAACCCCTTAGGGTCTCCATTTTCTCTTCTATGGAATGCTATCACCGAATTTATCTCCAAAGGCAGTTTGATGTTTAGGACACAGTTGGTAAGGAAAACACAGAGAGGCCTGAGCTGGGGCCCAGACACAGCAGGACAGGACTGGACAAAAGCAGATCTTCTGGAAAGAGCAAAGGGTTGAAGGGAGGAAGACTAAATTCAGGTCCCTGCTCCAGCAGCTGGCTGTGTGGCCTTGGACGCCTCTCGGAGCCTCCCCTTCCTCATGTGGAACACCCAGGTGATCAAGCTGACCTAGGCAGGCCATGGTGGCTAAAGCGAATCACACTGACTTGGTAGGCACTCCGACAACCATGGCAACATAAGTCTCACTCTCTGCCGGGCACTTCACCTGGAGTCTGCGAATATACTCTTCTCATCAGTTTATGGAGGAGGTATCCAGGTAGGTCAGTGGTAGAGAATCTGCCTGATAAGCAGGAGACATGGGTTCAATCCCTGGGTCAGGAAGATCCCCTAGAAAAGAAAATGGCAACCTACTCTAGTATTCTTGCTTGGGAAATCCCATGGACAGAGGAGCCTGGGTGGCTACAGTCCAAGGGATTGCAAGAGTTGGATACAATTGAGCAACTAAATAAAAACAACGTTCTCTTTATGTCTGTTGGATAGTAGAGGACATTAAAGGCTTGAAGGGGAAAAATCATTTACACAGTTTCAAACCCTGTATGCTTTTCTTTCAGGTAACTATCATTGCAATCATGCTGCTTAACATCCCCTGTTGCCTTCTAACATCACTCTCACAATTGATCTGCCATGTTCACGCTAGAAACACAGTTTCTGTCTGGATTTTGACCAATTAAGCTCCCCGAATCTTGGGTCTGAAGCTCTCCCAAAGCAGCTCTACCTCACTTCATCTCCTTTTAAAAATAAAGCATTGTATGTGTGTGTGCTTTCATTATGAAAAACAGCTATGTAGGCTTCATGAAAAAAACAAAAATGGCACTTCTTTTAAAACTGGTATATTTCCATGCATGATGATCTGGCTCTGGTTGTATCTGGCTCTTTCAAAGACCCTGTGTTACTGTGTCAGCTGCTTAGGTGCAAGGTGACAAAGGCACTCATTGATGGCTTGGTTTTGATTTTCCAAAAGCGGGTGGACTCCTACATGAATATGGCCTTGAAAGTAACTTGGCTGAGCTACAGCGTGTGGAAAAAGTTCTATTTATCTAGAGAACACTGACTTTTCTGTTGCTCTCTGTGAAGGTAAAACTGAGTCTCATGTTAAGTTTAAAAGAAAAAAGTCCATCTCTCATCTTTCTAAAAGAACCTGGTAGAGACCTCTGGGTAGGGCAGTCTACCAGGCCCAGAGAGCCAGCAGGTTGCCTAGGGGAGCAGTGAATAGCCCAGGTTCAAGGACAGATGACCCTGAAGCAAGAAAGCCATCTCCCCGGCCAGGAGGAAACAGCTCTGCCAAAGGCCCAACAGATTTCTAGAACTGCCCATAGGATATGACTTCATAGTTTTAAAATGTTCTTAGCACAATTGTTTATATTTACTGAAAAAGGAATACATGAGAACAGAGAAGAGCTCACACCATACAAAAGAGTACAGTACAGAAATCTAGCCTGCCTTGAGGCAGCTAGGCAGCCACTATGAGTGGTCTATCTTTCTCAAATGTCTATGGATATTTCTGTATGTACATATACAAGCTGGGTTTAGAAAAGGCAGAGGAACCAGTGATCAAATTGCCAGCATTCATTGGATAATAGGGATTCCCAGGTGGTGTTAGGTGAAGAATCTGCTTGCCAATGCAGGAGACATAAGAGACAAGGGTTTGATCCCTGTGTCGGGAAGATCCCCTGAGGGAGGGCATGGCAACCCACTCCAGTATTCTTGCCTGAAGAGTCCCATGGACAGATGAACCTGAAGGGCTATAGTCCATAGGACTGCAAAGAGTTGGACGTAACTGAGGCGACTTAGCACTGGATCATAGAGAAAGCAAGGGAATTCCAAAAAAACGTCTACTTCTGCTTCATTGACTACACTTACGCCTTTTTCTATGTGGATTACAACTAACTGGAAAATTCTTAAAGAGATGGGAATACCAGACCACCTTACCTGCCTCCTGAGAAACCTGTATGCAGGTCAAGAAGCAACAGTTAAAAGTGGACATGGAACAATGGACTGGTTAAAATTTGGGAAAGGAGTACATCAAGGTTGTACACTGTTACCCTGCTTATTTAACTTTTAGGCAGAGTAATCCTGGGCTGGATGAATCACAAGCTGGAATCAAGATTGCTAGGAGAAATATCAACAACCTTAAACATGCAGATGATACCACTCTAATGGCAGAAAGTGATGAGGAACTGAAGAGCCTCTTGATAAGGGTAATAGAGGAAGTGAAAAAGCTGGCTTAAAACTCAACATATAAAAAACTAAGATCATGGCATCTGGTCCCATCATTTCATGGCAAGTAGAAGGGGAAAAAGTAGAAGCAGTGACAAATTTTATTTTCTTGGGCTCCAAAATCCAAAACTTCAGATGACTGCAGCCATGAAATTAAAAGATGCTTGCTCCTTAGAAGAAAAGCTATAACAAACCTAGACAGCATATTAAAAAGCAGAGACATTACTTTGCTGACAAAGGTTCATATAGTCAAAGCTATGGTTTTTCCAGTAGTCATGTATTGGTGTGAGACTTGGACCATAAAGAAGGTTGAGCACCAAAGAACTGATGCTTTCAAATTGTGGTGCTGGAGAAGACTCTTGACAGTCCCTTGGACTGCAAGGAGATCATTCTGGTCAATCCTAAAGGAAATCAACCTTGAATATTCATTGGAAGGACTCATGCTGAAGCTGAAGCCCCAGTACTTTGGCCACCTGATACAAAAAGTCAACTTATTGGAAAAGACCCTGATGCTAAGAAAGATTGAAGGCAAAAAGAGAAGAGGGCAACAGTGCATGAGATGGTTAGATAGCATCACTGACTCAATGGTCATGAATTTGAGCAAAATCCAGGAGATAGTGAAGGACAGGGAAGCCTGATGTGCTGCAGTCCATGGGGTCTTAAAGAGTTGGACATAACTTAGTGACTGAGCAACAAGAAATGTATGAATTCCACCACCACCCACCTTGACAAATGTGATAATTCTATTCTGTGCCTTACTTTCCCACCTGAGAATATTTGGCATCTTTCCCTATCAGCACAGATACAACTCTGGAGACAAGCACCCACTATGCACAGGCACTGTTTTTCAATTATCTCCAAGGGATGGACATCAACTATCTCTAGGCTTTTTAAAGCAGTCTGGCTGAGAGCCCTAGGTGGGGAAAACAATGCTTTTACCTACATTTGGGTATATATCTATAGGATTTATTAGCATATGTAGAATTACTGAGTCAAAGAATATGTGCATTTTAATCTATAAAAGGCTATTCATGCTTACTATCCACCTACAATCTTAGACTCAAAGCTGGAATGGGCTTTACAGATTCCCCAGTTCAGTGTTTTAAATTCCTGGATTATCTTTAGAATCCTAGGTTTCCACAGTGGCTGCCTCAGCCAGGGGTGAATGGGGCAGCAGAGGACAGGACAGGGAGTGAGGGAGAACCCAGAGATGCAGGATCTCGAGGTACCAGACTCTGCTCCCATCAGGGTGGCGTTACTTTCCTCTGCTTTCTAGGAGTAGGGCCTATGCTTTGTGAGGAGAAAGAGTTCTGCTACCTGATACTGACAACAAACAAGCACCACCCATCTTACAGCTGGGGCCCAGATCGGACACCAAGGGGAACCAAGACCAGAGCCTGAGTCTTTGCACTATGTATCTATTCCTGACTCCACATCCTCGTGCTGCGGGGGCACCTGGCCTCCCCTTGCATGCTTCCTGTTGCAGGGAGCTCCTACCTACCCTGGAGCAGCCATGGGTGCTCTGAAAGGATTCAGTCACTGTAGCTGCTTCAAACTGAGCACTGAGGGGCAGAGTGTCTCCTTCTCCCTCATGATCCTGCAGGTCACAATTACCTCTCAACTAGGCACCTTGACTAGATGAGGAATTTCTATTTGGGGAGGTTCGGGGTCAGGTGGCCTGGGTGGGCTCAGATATCTACATTTTAAACTCTAGGGCGATACTTCTCAAAATGCCTGTGTTAAGGAATAATTTTTTTTTAATTTCCAATTCATTCTGGGCTAATACTTTTAAAGATATGATAAAGGTCTATATTTGAAAAACTTGTCTTCTAAAAATTTTAGAAGACATACAAAATGTTAAGTCTTAAAAATTATTAGTTTCAGCAGACATAACCTAACTCAGTCAAATTCCTATAAAAGTTTCTAAACACTGACTGCCAATTTCTGTTTTTATCTCATCATGGAATAGTAATAAATAGTGTACAGACTGGTACCAATCCAGGGACCACACTTTGAGTAACCCTGTTCTAGGTGAGGGTGATACAGAGAGGAACACACTGTTTAAGCCGATGAACCTTAAGCGACACAGCACAAAGAGCTCTCAGCCTGGAGTCAAGGGCCTAGCTTCTGATCCTGGTTCACTGTCTCATAATAAATGTGTCCTTTCTCCTCTCTGGGTCTCAGTTTTCATATCTGTAAAATGCTAACATTCCTATCACATGTAGGTGTTTAGACATTTTAATAAGGTAAGGGATTTTTCCCCAATTATATTTTTCACGTAATTGAACAGATTTACTGTAAGAGAATGGGGGTTTTAATGGTGCAAGGAGGTAGGAGGGATGGAGGAGGTGGAAAGTGAATGGGATGCATGGGGCATGATTGGGAAGGCAAGTCTGAAAGAGCTGATGAAGCAGAGAGAGGAGCTGAGTGAAGGAGGAAGGGGCTGTGACCATGAAGCTGACTCTGCATGGAGGATGGCTGGGTTGACGATGATGCTAATGGGACAGGAGCCCCCTTCCATCTTCCTCTCTCACTAGACTCCAGCAGTAATCTTTTCTCCTTGTCCTGAACCCCCAGGCCCCCTCGGAACACTTCCTACTCCTTTTTGAAGCCCCAGATCCCAGCCCCTGCCTGGCCACTGTGAGCTGGCTCCAAGGAAGAGCAGGATGAATCTTGAGACTCAGCTGGCAGTGAGCTCCAGGGGCACTGGGACACGCCCTCAGAGGGTCAGGCCAGTGCTTCTGGAAAACCCCAGGGCACAGGGGAAAGAACAAAGCCTGTCTCAAGGACACACTCCTGCTGGAGTTCTGTCTCAGACTCTGAAAGTATATATTTCTCTCTCTTCTGCCTAGGAAATCAGCTTTTACAAGGTCATTGACTACATCCTGCATGGCAAAGAAGACATTAAAGTCATCCCGTAAGTCTCTTCTCCAAACGTGCAGAATTGCAGGTGCATTGGTGTCCATAACACACTCATTCAAAAACCAACACTAACCAAACCCAAGAAGGCCACCCACTCAGGCAGAGCAACAAAGAGACAATGCAGAAGGGTGGGAAAGATCATGCAGGCTGGAAAATGAGGCTGGATTCTTAGTCAGCTGCTGTGAGTTCAAGTCCCAAGTCCAGTTTAGTAAGTGGCCTCTCTATGGAATGAGACCATGGATCTGATCAGGGCTTTTCAATGGTTTTCCGTGGAGGCACATCTGGGGCCTAAGGCAGAGGGTGAGGGAAAGGCAGGAAGTTAGCAAAGGAAGTGACTCAGACCCCAAAGAAAGCTTACTCTGTAGTGTCTTTTTTTTTTCTGGTTGCACCATGTGGGATCTTAGTTCCCCAGAGATTGAATCTGCGCCCTCAGCAGGGACAGCTCAGAGTCCTAACCACTAGACCACCAGGGAAGTCCCCTCTAATGTCTTAGGTGATCAAGGAGGATAACGAAAAGGCTAAAATCCCAGAGGGTGAGGCCTACCTGCAGGTGGTGGGGCCTCAAAGGCCATTTTAAGATTCCAACACTCAAGAATGTTTTGCATATAAGCATGAACTTTTTGGCCAGGAGAGCATGTCCCAAAACTCAGTTGTCTTTTTATCTATTCGAATCCTCTGTGGGTGCCAGGATCCATGCCCACAGTTCTGTCTGAGGCTTGGCTGTTTCCCAACTGAACTTCAGACTCCTTGAGGCCAGAATCAGCCTCTATGGAGAGCCTCACCTTTCCTCTCATTTCTGGTTCACATGTAGAGATTTATTGCAGGTCACCTCAATCCTTAAACAGTGCGTGTGAGAGGCCTCAACTGTTGCCAGAGAATTTTGATAGTGCAGTCACTCAGATAACCCAGTTCTCTGGTTTATCTTTTCCTGATGAGGGATGAGAGATTGCTTTACGTTCCTGAGTTTCTGGGTTTTCTCTGTTCAGTCCTGTTTATACAATGACTAAGTCTTTTCTAAATTCATTTCTTTTCTTTTTTTTTTCTTGTGAACAGCATACTCTGCCCCCATCCTGTTCTCTGACCACTTCTCTAGAGGTGCCAGTTTATCAGACTCATTGTCTGTGTTCAGAGTTATCACAGCTCACAGCATTCCCCATCTCACCACTTCTCACCAAGCATCACATCCTCTAGTCTCTGATAACATCCACCTTGCTGCCTTCTACAATGGGGCTATATCCACACTGAACTTAATATAAATTCCCAGAAGTAACTTCAAGAGATTATACTATGATGCAACACCAAAATAAAAAGCAGCTTTGAATGGCACAAAGAGACAGGAGAAAGATGCGAGATATGATAAAAACCCAAATCTAAATGCTAAACGAGCTCTGTCGATATTCATAAATAACTTTAAGTTCAAAAAGCTTTGTATTACAGATTAACTGGCAGAATATTATCTTTCTCAGGTGTGTATAAGAAACGGTTCCTGGGAATTTCCTGAAAGTCCAGTGGTTAGGACTCTGCACTTGCACTGCAGGGGTCAGGCAGTTAAGATCCCACAGGCCGGGTTCTTCTAAGAACTGATGAGTTCCAAGATATATTGATATATGAAGAAATACCATATATCCTGTTTACAAGAAACCTATCTAAAAGATCATACAGAGAAAATGAAAGAATGAACAAAAGATATGCCTTGCAAATGATAATCAAAAGAAAACTGATGTAACTATGTTACTATCAGATAAAAATAGGTGTCAAGGTGCACATTAGTAAAAATAATCACTTCTTAATGCCACAGGACTGGAAAAGGTCAGTTTTCATTCCAATCCCAAAGAAAGGCAATGCCAAAGAATGCTCAAACTACCGCACAATTGCACTTATCTCACAGGCTAGTAAAGTAATGCTTAAAATTCTCCAAGCTAGGCTTCAGCAATACATGAACCGTGAACTTCCAGATGTTCAAGCTGGTTTTAGAAAAGGCAGAGGAACCAGAGATGAAATTGCCAACATCCGCTGGATCATCAAAAAAGCAAGAAAGTTCCAGAAAAGCATCTACTTCTGCTTTATTGACTATGCCAAAGCCTTTGACTGTGTGGATCACAATAAACTGTGGAAAATTCTGAAAGAGATGGGAATACCAGACCACCTGACCTGTCTCTTGAGAACCCTGTATGCAGGTCAGGAAGCAACAGTTAGAACTAGACACGGAACAACAGACTGGTTCCAAATATGAAAAGGAGTACGTCAAGGCTGTATATTGTCACCCTGTTTATTTAACTTATATGCAGAATACATCATGAGAAACGCTGGGCTGGAGGAAGCACAAGCTGGAATCAAGATTGCCGGGAGAAATATCAATAACCTCAGATATGCAGATGACACCACTCTTACGGCAGAAAGTGAAGAACTAAAGAGCCTCTTGATGAAAGTAAAAGAGGAGAGTGAAAAAGTTGGCTTAAAACTCAACATTCAGAAAACTAAGACCATGGCATCCGGTCCCATCACTTCATGGCAGATAGATGGGGAAACAGTGGCTGACTTTATTTTTCTGGGCTCCAAAATCACTGCAGATGGTGATTGCAGCCATGAAATTAAAAGACGCTTACTCCTTGGAAGGAAAGTTATGACCAACCTAGACAGCATATTAAAAAGCAGAGACATTACTTTGCCAACACAGGTCTGTCTAGTTAAGGCTATGGTTTTTCCAGTGGTCATGTATGAATGTGAGAATTGGACTCTAAAGAAAGCTGAGTGCCAAAGAATTGATGCTTTTGAAGTGTGGTGTTGGAGAAGATTCTTAAGAGTCCCTTGGACTGCAAGGAGATCCAACCAGTCCATCCTAAAGGAGATCAGTCCTGAGTGTTCACTGGAAGGACTGATGATGAAGCTGAAACTCCAATACTTTGGCCACCTGATGTGAAGAGCTGACTCATTGGAAAAGACCCTGATGCTGGGAAAGACTGAGGGCAGGAGGAGAAGGGGATGACAGAAGTTGAGATGGCTGGATGGCATCATCGACTCAATGGACATGGATTTGGGTGGACTCCGGGAGTTGGTGATGGACAGGGAGGCCTGGTGTGCCATGGTTCATGGGGTCGCAAAGAGTCGGACACGACTGAGCAACTGAACTGAACTGAACTGAATGATAAAGGGGTCAATTTAACTTGACTTTCTAGGAAGAATTTACAAATGTATATATGCTTAACAATGTGGCCTCAAAAAGAAAGCAAAAACTGACAGAAACTTAAGAATGCATAGACAAATTCAGGTTTGCTAATTGTTACAGTAGACTAAAATAAACAGAATAGAGAATATTTAAATAAGATAATTACCAAACAATCTAATGGATATATACATTAATAGAACATGACATCTCACACCCAAACTACAGAACTCTCAGCCTTTTCAAGAATACCTGTGCATTTATGATAACTGGTGATATAACAGACCATAAAACAAACCTCAAATGATTGAAATCATACAGAGATGTCTTCTAGTCACAATGAAAACATGCTAGAAACTAATAACAAAGAGTTAATTAGAAAAAAACTCCATATGCTTGGAAACTAGAAACTACTTTTATGGGGAAAAAAAAAAAAGGAATACACTTCCATATGATCCATGGGTAAAAGAAGAACTCAATGGAAATTATTATATTTTCTGAACTGAAGAGAATGACAATATCACATGATATGTGATAAAACCAATGTGATGCAGTGAAATCATACCTAAGGTGAAATTTACATTATTACACTTTCATACTAGAAAATAATAAAAAATAAAGTAATAAACTATGTACCAAAATTATATCACCCAGGGCCCCAACAGATACTAGGTGTCACATTTAAATCAGGGTATTTTGGGGCTTCCTGGTGGTCCAGTGGCTCAGGCTCTCCGCCCCCAGTGCAGGGGGCCTGGGTTTGATCCTGGTCAGGGGACTAGATCCCACATGCCGCAACTAAGAGTTTGAATGCTGCAACTAAAGATTCCATGTACCATCACTAAGACCCAGCTCAGTCAAAGAAATTTTTTTTTTTTTTTGTTAGTTGGAGGCTAATTACTTCACAACATTTCAGTGGGTTTTGTCATACATTGATATGAATCAGCCATAAATCAGGGTAAATCAAGGAGGGTTTATTTCCAAAGGGATGAATTACAGAGGTGTGTGTGTGGATGGAATGAAGGAAACCAACCACAAGAGAATATTTTAGTAGTAAGGTTGTAAGCACTTCTGGGCCCTAAGGAAATTTCTAGAATGTGGTGAGGAGAAACAGTAATATAGAGCAGGCCATCCTTAGAGAAGTGCAGACAAAACAAACTCAGAGCAACGCTGCCAGGAGGAACCCAGGGAAATAAATAGCCTGACCTTCCTGTTCTACCGCCCTGTAGTTTTGGCCAGGTCTCCTCTTCAGTCTAAACTCAGTCAGAAGCTGGAAGGCCAGACACCCCGTTGATGGAATCCACACAGACTGGCCTCCCGTGACAGGGAAGAGCAGGTTGGAAGTGGCTCTGGAGGGGCAGATGGGAGTTATCTATCACATTATCTCAAGAAACTAACAACAAACAAGCATACCTTTTCAAAATAATAAAGATAAGCCCAGAAATTAATTAAATATTAACAAAATATTGAACAAATGCCAAAAGTTGGTTTCTTGGACAGATTAATCAAATTGATGAATTTCTGTCAAGACTGAGCAAGAAAAATAGGAACTCGAATGAACTGTATCAGGAAGGAAAAGAGGAATAACCACAATCATACAGACACTAACAGGATACAATAAGAAGATATTATGCCCAGAATATTTTAAGTCTAGATGAAAGAGGCAAATTTCTATAAAAATAAAACCTACTAAATATAAATCACAGAGAAATAGAAAATCACAAGAGTCTTATAACAGTAAAATACATTAAAACCCTTCCATAAAGACATTTCAGGCTCAGATGCCTTCAGAGATGAGTTTTACTAAATATTTAAGGAAGAAATAACACAATTCTCATACAAATTATCCAAGAGAATAGAGGGGAAAAAAATGACTAGTATAAACTTGACACCAAAACTCAACAAAGTCTGTATGAAAAAGGAAAATTCATACCAAGCTTACTTGTGAACCTAGATGCAAAGATCCTAAATAAAATTTTATCAGATAATAATTAAAAAGGGTTATACATCATGACCCAATTGAGTTTAGTCCAGGAATGCAAGGCTAACATTAGAGCAAGCAATCTATAAAGTCTGTCACATTAACAGAAACATGTTATAATTATTTCCATAGAGAACTTTATTAATCTAAAAATATTTTTTTTTAATGTCTGAAAATACTAAAGCATTGACAGAGACATGGAGCAAAGGCAACTCTAATATACCACCGATGGTAGTGCAAATTGGGTTTTAGAAAACAGTTTGGCTTTCTCGAGTAAAGTTGAAGATATGCACATCTTATGACCCAGTATTTCTACTCTAGAAATACCACATGGAACTGAGAGCATGCATACACCAGAGTGTTGGAAGCAACAATACTCATGTTAGCCTCACACTAAGGGGATGTCCATCAACATAATGCATAAATTATATGCAATCTTACAAGGAAAAATAATTTAAGTCTATCAAACAAATGAATTACAGCGACATGAAAAAAGAAGTCCAACAAAATAATGCATGTTCATTGAATGATTCCACCTGAATGAAGTTGAAAAATATGTGAAACAGGGTACAGGAAATCAGGTGGTAAAACTCCACAGAAAAGCAAGAATCATAAAGTTGGGACAACCGTTCCCTTTGGGGTTCAGGAGAAGGTTGTGAGTGGGAGGGGCAGGTTAGGGATTTCCAAGGTGTCAACAGGTTATTAGAGTTCCATAGATGTGGTTCCATAGGTGTTCACTTTCAAATAACTGAAGTTCTTAATACATTTTTCTGTGTATTTTTAGCAATAAACAAGTAAAAATATACCATCTAAAATAAATATATAAATCTAAATTGTGATATTGCTGTGTATGTTAGTCACTCAGTCATGTGTAACTCTTTGCAATCCCATGGACTGCAGCCTGCCAGATTCCTCTGTCCATGGAATTGTCCAAGCAAGAATATTGGAATGGGTTGCCATTCCCCTCTCCATGGGATTTTTCTGGCCCAGGAATCAAACCCGGGTCTCCTGCAATACAGGCAGATGCTTTACCATCTGAGTCACTTGGGAATGAGGGATAAATAAGTATGTAAACCGCCTAGCTTAGTGCTTGGCATGTGGTAGGAGCTCATCCTAGGTGGGTTTCCCTCACTCTGCATGGTATTGAGCAACTCACTCTCCGTAAGGACTGGTGGAGGGAAATGATGGCATCTGGTTTTGCTCGGCAGCCAGTAACCATCTGTTGGATCAATTTTGTCTCTTAGAGAGCATGAAATCCATAAAACTGATTTATGAGTTTTTTCTCAGTGTCTACATTTGGACACTAAGATGCTTAGCCAAGATTTGGGGCTTGATCTTGGGGGCTACTTGAAGCCACCAGAGAGAAGAGGGAAGGTAAGATCCAGTTTCAAGTTTTTAGTCCATCTGTCCCCACCTAAAAAGTCACCACTGTCTTTGGTCTTGACAGGAATCCACCTCCAGACCACTGGGCTTTGGTGAGCGGTCTCCCCACATATGTTGCCCAAAATGGCCTGGTAAGTAATATAACATTCAAGGGGGAGAGTTTTGAATCAGGTGGAAGAGTAAAGGGATTTCAGATCAAGAGAGTGGGAAAAACTATGGCAAGTATGGATCTCTCAAAGCCTGGTTCTCTCGTTTCTCAACTCGCTTGATGGCTAGTCCAAGAGGATGTGCATAAAATTGACATTTGAAGAAACATGAGACAGAGAAGTGTAAGTCTCCCTGACAACCAAAGATACTTATGCAACTATCAGGGATAATGTCATGACTGGCTGGTCCATGAGGCTTACCACAGAGCAAGACCCAGCCTCTTATCCCAGAGACCTGGTTGCCCCTCCCAAGCCCCCATCCCTGCCACATTTCTAACCTCACAGTGGAGCTCAGATGCTCTGTCTCCCACATGCCCTACCCACAGGGTCCAGGGTAGGGTGACAGCATCCCCTGCCCTCGAGAAAAGAGCCATGAGTATTAGCAGCACGTCACCCTGGAATTTGAGGCCACTCATCTCTGTATCCTTTCCCAGGCACACACCACCCGGTACTGTTCATGTATCAGGGTGTTTATTTATTGGGCATTCCCTATGTGCCAGGTGCTGTAGCTGGCTGTGGGGATACAAAGATAGATGAGTCACATAATTTCTGTCCTGAAGCTCATCATCAAATGGAAGGTATCTTTATGAACTGATACTTATATTATAATGCAATGGGGTCACAATAGAGATGTACATGGTATATTCTAGGAACACAAGTAGGCGGGGAGGGGCATCTAAACCAGCCTTTACTTTCCAGGGTGTTTTGGTATGAGTTGAATTTTAAAATAAATAGGGGTAAGGCAGGTAGGGACCAGGAAGCAACATGGTGGAGAAAACAACACTGGCCAACAACTCTAGCTTGGAGACTGGGAGCAACATGGCGTGTGCAGTTTGGAGTAGCTGGAGTGTTAGGTTTGAGACAGGAAGATGGCAAGAGATGAGGCTTGAGAGGGAGAAAGGGAGGGGCCAGATCACAGCAGCTTTGGATGGTAGATCAAGAGGGTGGAACTTTAATCCACAGGTGACAGGTTTTTAAGTAAGAGGTTGACACAATAAATTTCATTTTAGAAAGAAAATTCGGAAAGCTCCCTGGAAAATAGATCTGAAGAGACTTAAGATTGGAAGCAGAGAGAAAAGTATGTCGTCACAAACAAGAGGTGATGAACATCTCAACAAAGGCAGAGGCAGTAAAGAACACTAAATAGCCACCGAGTTCTTATGATAACGCCAGGCAGTAAATACATTTGGTCATTTAATACTCACGGCTCAAACAAAGATGAGGTGGAGAGAGGAAGATCAGAACTCAGATCTAACAGTGAGAGGGCTTTGTGACTGATTGTGAGCAGAGAGACAAGGAGAGAAGAGTCAAAGCCAATTTCAGATTTCTAGACTGGATGGATAATGCTGCCACCAGGTTTGGATGTTACCTGCTGAGATCAGTTTCATATAAGGTGCGACAGAGACTTTTTTCAGGAGTAGGTGTCCAGCAAGTAGCTAAAGAGATGACTCTGCCACTGTGGAGCTAGATAAGGGATAGAGATGGAGATTTGTGTCAACAAAAGGTAGAGATTCATACTGACTACAATGCAGAAGATATTATAGCATAGAAAATATTATAATCCTTGACCACTTTGCTCCTAGTAGCAGATGGTACTTGAAACCATGAGTGTGGATAAAGTTACCAGGGAGAGTGAGGGGGACTCAAATAGGATATTGGAGGATGCCAACATTTAAAGATTGAGTGGCAGAAGAAGAGTGTGTGAAGGAAAATTGGTAGAAGGGTTCAGAAGTGTCTGGAGACCCAGGAGTGGGTAGTGTCATGGAAACCAAGGAAGTGGAAGATTTCAATAAAGAGAGAGAATACCAAATGCAACAAAAGTGATCCAGTGAGATAAGAACTGAAAGTCCCCATTGGGTTTGGCAACTAGAAAGTCACTGATGTCCCTAATGAGAACAGGCTTGGTGTTAAGGTGATGGGATAGGGGAGTGGGGACAGAAACCAGCAGGTGGTCTTCTGAGGTGTGAGTGGGTAATGAGAAGGTAGAGAATGCAAGAGAAAAAAGAGAAAACCTGGATGGTTACTACTGGGTAGGCCAAAAGTTCATTTGGGTTTTCTGCAACATCTTACGGAAAAATCTGAACACTGGCCCCGTGGGCAGGGCTCTGGAGGGATCAGATAAGTATCACTGGCGCAGTAGAGTAAACTGGCCTAGTTGTCAGGAGAGAAATTTTGCAACATCCTACCAGAGCTACAGCACTTTTTGTTTCTTCATCTGCTGTGACATTTATACCACAAGGAAAAAGACTTGCCCGGCAAAACAAATATAATCATTTCAAAAATGTTTATGGTAGCATTATTTATATTAATTAAAAAAAAACTGGACATAATCCATTCCTGAACAAAAGGGGGAAAGAAAATGGGACGCCTTACTATAAAGCTACAGTAACCAAAACAGTATGGTGTCAGTACAAAGACAGACTTATAGATCAATGGAATAGGAGAAAAAGTCCAGAAATACACCCATAAGCTATGGCCAACTAATCTACAACAAAGGAGGCAAAAATATACAATGGAGAAAAGACAGCCTCTTCAATAAGTGGTGCTGGGAAACTGGACAGCTATGTGTAAAAGAGTGAAATTAAAACATTCTCTAATACCACGTACAAAAATAAACTCAAAATGAATTAAAGACCTAAATGTAGGACCAGAATCTATAAAACTCCTAGAGGAAAGCAGAGGCAGAACACTCTCTGAAATAAATCACACCAATATCTTTTTAGATCCACCTCCTAGAGAAATGCAAATAAAAGCAAAAATAAACAAATGAGACCTAATTAAACTTAAAAGCTTTTGTGTAGCTAAGGTAACCACAAACAGAACAAAAAGACAACCCATAGAATGGAGAAAATATTTGCAAAGTAACCAACAAAAGATTAATCTCTAAAATTTACAAAAAG
Organism: Cervus elaphus; assembly: GCF_910594005.1. Lineage (NCBI taxonomy): Eukaryota > Metazoa > Chordata > Mammalia > Artiodactyla > Cervidae > Cervus > Cervus elaphus. Next base: position 62,320,241 of record NC_057823.1, on the reverse strand, counting down.
TTCATACAGATCTATATCCCCAAAAAAAAGACAACCCAATCAGAAACTAGGCAGAAGATTCTAAATAGGTATTTCTCCAAAGAAAGCATACAGATGGCCAAAAACACATGCTCAACATGACTAATTATTAGATAAATGCAAATCAAAACGACAATGAAGTTATCACCTTACACTGATCAGAACGGCCATCATCAAAAAGTCTACAAACAATAAGCTAGATTCCACATATAAGTGATTGTATGTGATATCTACAAAGCACATGCTATCAGGTATGTATGGAATCTAAAGAAAAAGACACAAGTGAACTTACATACAAAACAGAAACAGACTCACAGACTTAGAAAATAAACTTACTGTTACCTAAAGGGGGAAGGTAGCGGGGGCAGGGGGAGAGGAGGGATAAATTCGGAGGTTCAGATTAATATGTATACTCTGCTATATATAAAATAGATAATCAACAATGATCTACTGTATAGCACAGGGAACTCTACATATACTCTGTAATAACCTATATGGGAAAAGCATCTGAAAAAGAATAGGTGTATGGATATGTATAACTTAAAAAATGAAATATGAAAAAAAAGCTAATGTAAAAAAAGAAAATAGGACACTATACAGCTATTAAAAATGACAAATTGTAGCCTTAACTTTCTCAAAGCTTAGAAATGACTCAGAAGTAAAGCAAATGGTAAGAAGTCATGTTTATAAGGCAGCTTTCCTGTTTGGTAACCTCAGTTAATAATTCAAAACCATCTTGAGCACGTCTACCTAATGAAAAGAATGTGAATGCCGTGGGCAAGGATGTGGTATTTTTGAAAATAGCATGCCCAGTGCCCTCATTGTGTACTCTATCGAGTCTAATCAAAACTCCATTATTCCTCTCCATGGCTTTCAGATTTGCAACATCATGAATGCGCCTGCGGAGGACTTTTTTGCATTCCAGGTAAGTCATTTTTCATTTGCTCTCTTAGTTATATGGTATTTCCCCCCCCAAGGAGGATTAGAACACATTAGAATCCATCTACTTTATTGGGAAGCAATCTCAATAAAGTGAAAATGTGAGTGGAAAAAAGTCATGTGCCAATGGAAGTGGGGAGAGAATTAATTTGGTAAATGCCAAGGTTCCATTTGGTTTTAAGGTTTATAGCCTTTGCTTTCTGGCCTCGGGACCTTTGCTTATGCAGTTCTCTCCCTCACCACCATCTCTTGCCCAGTTCTCTCCCTCACCACCATCTCTTGCCCAGATGCCCTCTGCCCTTCAATGACAGACTCAATACTATGAAACTTTTATGAACTTTTATTCTGCTTCCCCTGGCTGAGTATCATTTCTGTCTCCTTAAGATGATCACAGAATCTTGTTTAGTATTCCATTTGATGTTGTCTGTGTGTCTTTTTTAAAAAAATGTTTGTGGAGGGCACGGTCTGGGCCAGGCATTGGCCCAGTGCTACACTGGCTACAGAGGTGGACCAGACAGGCATGGTCTAGGTTTGCCAGGAGCTCATGATCTCTTGGGGAGAGAGACATATGGAGTGCTGGCCAGGAGAAGGGTAGAGGAGGGAATCTCAGGGGGGCCTGAGTTCATCTGGAAGGAATCAAGGAATGTGTCCTTGAGAAATTATGTTTGGGCAGTAAAAATGGAGAGAGGATTGCAGGAAAGAGCAGGCTTGTGGAAGGAACCAGAGTAGATCATTGAGCCTGAGGGGACAGTGGCAGGAGGAAATTCTAGAGAGGGAGACAGGCCAGGTAACACAGGGCCTGGAAGGCCGTGCCAAGGAGTTTGTCTTCGTCACTCCATTTCCCTTACCTCATATTTTATGTTCCTTCCTTGCCTTTTAGGCTAATTCTTCTGGGTAAAATATTGGCTTTCTTAGGTCAAAGGTTGTGGCTTATCTTTCTTAACATCTTCAGCTGCAGGTGCCCTGTCAATATTTTGAGTTTAGCATGCTAGGTATACGGAAAACAAATCATAAGCGGTCAGAAAATAACGAAGAAGGAAATGAAAATGACTCATAAAAATTAGTGGCTTATGTGTGTACTCCTTAAAGAGCATTATGAAAGACCTTAGAGAGACTATCCTTCCAAGGTTAAAACTGTGTGTCTTGTGTTGTGATGTTGACCATATCAGTATGACAAGGCAGATTGTTGCTGAGAGTTGCTACGATGATTATAACCAAAAGAGAACTTGGTCTTTACCCAAGTCATCTGATTATAGTTTACTCATATTCATGAACCAAATCTGACCTTGTTTTTAGATCATAGTCTTCTATCTCCACAAAGAAGCCCAAGTGATGTTTTAAAAAAACATAGGTTGTCTCAAATAACTTCTCTCCTTAAAAATTTTTAATGCTTTTCCATTTCACTCTTGATAAAATCTGCCTCCTTATCAGGGCCTTCAAAGGGAAGGGACTCCCCCAAGGTGAGGAAGAGGGTGGGGAGGAAGGCATGCCGTAAACTCAAGTTTCCTGACTGACAGCCTGGCGCCCTTTGGACTATGTACTGCATCCCTCTGGGGTCACTTTCCTCACAGGTGCTAAGTTCCAGTGTTACAAAAATAATAATAACCATCATCTTGCCACCTTCAAAACCTTGGAACTTCTGAGCTGGAAGACTCTCCAACTCCAGGAAACCGTTCTTGACTTCCTTCCCTTCCCTGGCTCCCACAGTACCTTAGAGAACTTCCTGCATGCCATCTGATGGCCTCCTCCTTGCCTTCCAGATGATGGGCAACTTGAGAACAACACCTGTGCCTTACTTGCCTTGGTTTCCTCAGATTCTAGCTCTTGTACATTGTAAAACCCTTGATAAATCTTTAACAAATCAGTGGGAAAAGAGCCTAGAAAGTATCTAGTCTAGTTATTCCCATTTTTATAGATGATGGAAGTGAGGCTCAAATAGGAAATGACGCACAAAGAGCACCTTCTAATTGACCAAGAAATTTCACCTCTATTTTCTCATTTGTCCCATGAGACACATACTCTTACTACTATCCCCATGTATAGATGAGAAAATTGAGGCCCATGGAGATAAAATGACGTGCCAAAAGGAACACAGACAGGCAGATCAGCAGTCAAAAGGTGCAGGTTATATCTACTTGATGAGTTCAAAGTTACACGTATCACCGGGGCCCCTGCTAAGCCAGTCCTCCACAGTCAGCTCCTGTATCTGAAAGGGAAACACTGCCTCCCTGTACTGTTTGTGGGCATCCTTAGAGCCAGCAACACACAACTCACTGCCTGGCACATAACGGCCCTGATATCTTAGGAATGTAAACAGTATAGCTATTTGGCTTATGGAGCTCCCACCAGATGGGCAAACGGTTCGTGGCATTTGGTGACTAAAACCAGGCATAATCCAACAAGGTCTAACCTCCTGCCACCCCCTCAGCCAAGCAAGGTCACAACACAGCATGAAATCCGTCATGGATGTTTCTGTAGCCTGGTACCCGGGCAACTTATTCTGGCTCTTCTCTTGCAGAAAGAGCCTCTGGATGAGTCTGGATGGATGATTAAAAACGTCCTTTCTATGCCAATTGTGAACAAGAAGGAAGAAATTGTTGGGGTGGCCACGTTTTACAATCGCAAAGATGGGAAACCCTTTGATGAAATGGATGAGACTCTCATGGAGGTATGGTTTTTAAGGAGGCCTCTGGATGTGGGATTCAGAGGTGACTCTGAACATGGGACTTCCAGAGTCATGTGGTAGGAACCTAGCATGCTGCTGCCCCAGCCCAGGAGGGATAGGGGCTCACCTTGTAGATTCTTTCCTGATTCAACATTTATGTTTGGCTCTCCTTCTGCACTGCCTTGGTTGCCAAAGAAATCTATATTCCCTTCTTTAAAAATTAACAAACTTTACCTTTTAGAGAAGCTTTAGGTTCACAGCAAAGTTGAGCAAAAAACACAGAGTTCATTTATATCCTCTGTCCCCACATAGGGACAACACATTCCCTTTTTGTGAAGTTGTTATGCATGAGGATGACACTTGGCGCTAGAGCTTTACTCACAGTGTATTCTCAGCCATCATTTCATCTTATCCTCACAGCATCCCTTTGAGGAGGCCAGCACACAGCTAACCGCACCTGTTTTATAGCTGAGAAGATGGAGGCTAAGGGTGTTGCCCCAAGTTACAGAGAAAGGACCAGACCGGAATGTTCTTCCTCTGATTCTTCCTTTCTTTCCTTTCAGTCTTTGGCTCAGTTCTTGGGCTGGTCTGTCTTAAATCCTGACACTTATGAGTTGATGAACAAACTTGAAAACAGGAAGGATATTTTCCAAGACATGGTGAAATACCATGTGAAGTGTGACAATGAAGAAATCCAGACAATCTTGGTGGGTAGTGGTTTTTCCCTGTTTCTCCTCAAGAAAAGGCTGTTCTGGGAACAGTTGTCCCTCTGAGGGTTACCTCAGTCTTAAAACCCTGTTGTGGCTTAACAGCTCTAGAAACTCCATTTTCCTCTGTGTTCAGGGCTGACTTGGTTGGTACTAGAGATGGAGTCACCAACCACAATTCCCACTCTGAGAGGAAGCTCTATCTGTCAGACCAATGGACAATGGTCAGTTGCTCAGAGCCTCCCTCCATGAGGTCAGCTAACCACACCTATTTTATAGCTGAGAAGATGGAGGCTCAGAGAGTCTTGCTCTAAATTACAGAGGCAGGATCAGACCTGCCTTAGAAGGTCAAACTTTCTGAGCAAAGAAATAGTTCAGAGGGTAGGGTCAGACGTTGGCAGGAAGCCATCACATAGCTTCATCGTTAGAGAGTATATCCGGTATTTCAAACCTATGATGCCCAGTAAGATGGGCAGGGTAAGGATTTTCACCCTATTGTAGACATGAAGAAACTGAGGCCCAGAAGGGGGAAGGAAGTTATCCCCAAAATCACACAACTCACTAAATAGTTTTCATTTAACATTTATCAGGATAATGAACAAATTATCACCGTTATGAAAGGGCTTCCTTGGAAGGTAGTGAGCACCCTGTCATGGGAAATATTGCAACACAGGCTAGATGAGCACATATCAAGGATGCTATAGAGGAGAGTCCCACGTGGGCGGGAAATGGGATGACAGGCTTTCCATGATATGTGAGAATCAGCAATCCACCATTCCTGAAATTTTGGACTCATAAAGATCAAGGTTTTAGAAGCAAACTGAATTAACCAAAGAGCATTAGATATGATGACCAGCTGAGTTTCCAAGACTTGTTGGGTTTATGCACTGTACAAGTTGAAAAATATAAGCCAATGTGTTCAGAGGGCATTTCTTAAGCTGGAAAGATATCACAACAAATCAGATCATTTTGATCTCAATAACTGAGAAATTCAAAGAAGAAAATATCTAGTTTGGATGAACTGGTTAATGGTTTGCTTGTCTCAGTCCACAATTTTAAGGAACATGATGGATATGTAGACCCTATGGAGGCATAGTGAACCAGTTACAAGTAGGTAGACTCTGCTCTAGATCAAGAAATCTGGAACAAGTTATTGGGTCCAAGTTCCTCTCCCCCTGTAACACAGAGGAAATAGGACCAGAGGGGAAGGAACTTGGCTCAAGTCACATAGTAAGAGGAAAAGCCAGGGCCATGAGCGGGACCTCCAGACTCCCAGTTAGTAATAAAAACAGTAAGAATATCAACAGCATTATTTAATCCTAGCACTCACTATATACCAAGCACTGCTGTCAGTGATTTACATGCATTATTTTAATTTCATATACATTTTTTAAAATGACTTTGGATAATCTAATTTTAATCTGCCAGTTAAGTACTGTTAGTATCCCCATTTTTCAGATGAGGAATGAGGGATCCAATTGGTAGAGCCTGAATTTGCACGCAGGACTCCATGACTCCAAATCCCATGACCTTGAATTTACTTGGCAATAAATGCTGAATGGCAGCCTCCCTGAGTTGGCAGCTCTGTTGCAAGAACTTTGGAGGAAGAAGAGAAAAGGAAATGGAAAAGTAGAGACATACTTTGACCTCAGATGTAGTAAACTAATGTTTTTCTCTGCTCTTTCGGGCCCTGGCAGAAAACCAGAGAGGTATATGGGAAGGAGCCATGGGAATGCGAGGAAGAAGAACTGGCTGAGATCCTGGTGAGCTGGGCAGCATCACTGGTCCTGACCTGTTACAAGCGCAGGGCGTGCGTGCCCCCAAGCATGTGTGGGGAGCATCTCTGCCAAGTGTGACCCTTGCCACTCTGCTCTGATCCTTCCAGCAGACTCAGATCAGGGACAGGGCTGGTGCGGGGTGGGCTGAGGGAGGGACCAAGGAATTCCTCATGGGCCCCAGTGACTTGACTCCATGTTTCATACAGCAAGGAGAGCTGCCAGATGCAGACAAATATGAAATTAATAAATTCCACTTCAGCGATCTGCCCCTGACGGAACTTGAGCTGGTGAAATGTGGAATACAGATGTACTATGAGCTCAAAGTGGTGGATAAATTTCACATTCCTCAGGAGGTGAGGTTGAAACAAACCTTTGGTTTCCCTTTTTTCCCCTTCCTTTCTTGCTTGCTTAAAAAACAAACAAACAAAACACCTCAATCTGTAAACTGCCTTAGAAAAAGTGTACTCTCAGCTTTTAAGATTCAAAGCATTAGTCACATCACACAGATGAGTCATTTACCAGAAAAGAGACACATGGTTCCTCTGAACCATGATGTTTCTCAAGGTAGGTTCTGAGGTACTGAGTTTTGAAGGTTGTGGATAAAAGCGATGCAAAAAAAAAAAAGTTCCTACAGTTCAACAGGGTGGGAAATGTGTGTTAAATCCGTTTAGACAGGGCTTTTTTCCCCTGCAGGATTCCTTAGGTGTGCTGTGCATCTAGAGGCATGGGGATGGACAGAAAAGGTGGAGCTGGGGATGTATTGTGTGCAGAATTTCCCAGACTTCTTTGATTAAAGCAGCAGTCCTAACTGTGCTTTAAACCACATCAGTATCACCTGGAAAAGGATCAATGCCGGCACGGGTCCACCAACACCCATACATACACTCTCTCTCTCCCCCTCCTCTCTCCACTGGCTGTGAGGAATCAGAAATTGTTTTAACAAGACCTTCCCGCACCCCGCAGCGACGCAGAGATGCACTCAAGTTTGAGGACCACTGATTTCAACACGCCTTTGGTTTTCTCTCCTACAGTTCCTGCAAGCTTCTCCCAGGACCTTGTTTCATAACCACGTCCAGTGTCATAGTATCCAGCCGTTTGAAAGTGCTCTCAGTCTCAGTGCATCCATTGCTAGCGCCCACTTGTGGTCCAGTGTGGGAACTGGAACACGGGGGTCTCAGGCAGGCAGGCGCCCCCGCAACGCCCACCCCAGCGCGGTGCTGCCGCCTCACAGTGAGCTGTGTGTGTGTTCGCAGGCCCTGGTGCGCTTCATGTATTCCCTGAGTAAGGGCTACCGCAGGATCACCTACCACAACTGGCGGCACGGCTTCAACGTGGGGCAGACCATGTTCTCCTTGCTGGTGGTACGAGAAGAGTGGGACCCAGCGGCGTGGTGGGAGGGACCTCGGGCTGCTAGGGGCTCCCGCTGCCCTGGGCACCTCGGTGCAGCTCCCCAGGCAGCAGCGGCGTCATTCTTCCACTTATTGCCTTTTTCAAAAATAGACAACAAGAGTACATGCTTAGCATAAATGGATTCGAAGAAGAGAGAAGTATGTAAAATAACAAGTGAAAGAAAGCCAGTATTCTACTCCCACCCCCCAAGCCGGTATTTGGAGAAAACTATGGCACAGCTCCTTCCAGATTTCCTTCTAGAAGCATCGAGATAGATTTGTTCACACACACATACACAAAATTTATTTTATTTATAATTTAATATATAATTAAATAATATGATTCTATAGTATGCTTTTTTATTTGATAATATGTAAATATATCAATCACATTTTTCTATATATATTTTTTATTGTGGTAAAACATATATAACCTAAAATCTACCATTTAAGCCCTTTTTAGGTACACAATTCAGTGGCATCAAGTACGTTCACAGTATTGTGCAACCATCACTACTCTCCATCTCTAGAACTTTTCCAACTTCCCAGACACCCTGTCTCCATTAAACAACAACATTAATACAACTCCCCATTTCCTCAGTCTCCAGCCCCTGGGGGCCAGCATTCTACTTTTTCAGTCTCTATGAATTTCCTTTCTTATAGGTACCTCACCTAAGTAGAATCATACAGTATTTGTCCTTTTGTGTCTGATTAATTTCACTTGGCATAATATCTTCAAGGCTTATCCATGATCTAATTTTATGACTTCATAGTATTTTGCGTTGTTTAAGTAGACAACACTTTCTTTACCTAGCTCCCCTATTGTTGACATGAGGATTGCTTTTGATCTTTCACTATTACAAACAACGCTATTATGTCCTTGGTTGGACATACCTATGTGTATATGTGTGAGTCATTTTGTCTCAGAAGGTTTGGAGTTTTTATATTTCACTTAAAAGTGTTTTCCCATCCAGGTTATGACACAAATCTTTGCCCTTGCCCTGTGTCCCCATCCTCATTCCTTTCCCTCGTGGCTGGAATGGTCAGGTCAGAGAAAGCACAGGGGCCTGGGGGCAGGAATTCTAGCCAGGCTGCCTCCGAAGGTGAAAAACACACCGCTTAGATGTGATTTATGTCTTAGAGTCACGAGTCAGCGGCACCTCCTCGGGGCTCTTTCCCCGCTTGACTCCAACACCCGGCACAAACAAGGAGTTAAGTGAGGACACCCAGGGAAAAATTCTTCTGAGCTGTGTTTGAACCAGTAGACCAGGTTTGGAAGGTTTGTTTTACCAGTCTGGACATGTTCCAACACCGTCTAAATCCTCAAAGTCCAGGGCTGTCTGTTTCTCAGCAATCATCCAGTCTGACGCCCTCCACTTTAAGGGGCAGAGGGAGGTGGGACCAGCGAAGGTGACTCCGGAGTAAAACGACCCACCGTCACCTTGGTCTGGACTGCCCAGTTCTAGCAGAGAGAGTCCCACATCCACACCTCAGTCCTGGCAAACGTCTGGCCATCCTGTGGCCCAGGGGTCGAGCCAAGACCAGCCCTGTGTTTCCAAGCTCCAGGCCCTCCCCCTTACTCCTGCTCTCTCAGTCCTGCTTCCAAGCCCCACACAAAAGGAGTGAGTAGCATCTCTGACTGCCCTTCCAGACCGGAAAGCTGAAGCGATACTTCACAGACCTGGAGGCCTTGGCCATGGTCACCGCCGCCTTCTGCCATGACATTGACCACAGAGGCACTAACAATCTCTACCAGATGAAGTGAGTCAGCCCTTACTGGCCCTTCTCTCTACCTCCTGCCTCTGGGATTGATTACCTAGATCTGAATGGGTCTTAGACAGACTCATTTGCCGTGGGGAATTCCCACAGTCCACAGCTTCCCACTTCCTCCTACCCTTTGGTTCTGGGTAAACTCCTGTGATAGAATAATGAAGCTTAAATATGTCCACGCCCCAGTGCCTGGGGCCAGGGGATATGTTGCCTTACATTCAAAAGAAACTTCATAAACATGATTAAGGATGTTGAAATATAGGGATTATCTTGGGTTATCCAAGTGGACCCCAAATAGTTAGTTAGGAGGGTCCCTGTAAGAAGGAGGTAGGAACTCAGGGAGGACAGAAGATGCTACACTGTTGGCTTTGAAGATGGAGGATGGGTCACAAGCCAAGGAATTAGGGACCACTTCAGTGTTCTTGCCTTGAGAACCCCATGAACAGTATGAGAAGGCAAAATGATAAGATACTGAAAGAGGAACGGACAGGGAGGCCTGGCTTGCTGCGATTCATGGGGTCACAAAGAGTCAGACATGACTGAGCGAAAAAAGAAAGAAGAGAAGAAAGAAGAGGCTAGAAAAGGCAAGGAAACATTCTCCTCTAGAACCTCCAGAAGGAAAGCAGCTCTTCAGATCATTTTAGACTTCTGAACTCCAGAGTTGGAAGACACTAAATTTTTATTGTTTTAAACCATTTAAGTTTGTGGTGATTTTTTAGAGCAGCAACAGGAAATATATTAAACTTTCTCACTCTGCTCCTTCCTCTCCTACCTACTGAACTAATTTAAGCCAAGGTGTTAGTAACTGCTAATGATTCATTTATTCACCTTGGGTTTATAATGTGCAAAAGGCCAGTGTGGTAGGCCCTATGTTAGGCAAAGGTGGTTCCATGGTGAACAAACCAGACACAGTCCCTGACCTCACAGAGCTTATATTCTAGATAGTCTCTGAAGTAGGGGCCATGAACCATGGTCTCGGGGGACCCTCATGACCACCATGTGGACTGGGCAGAGCAGGGACTAGTGTAATACCCAGGCTCTGCCCAGGGCCCACAGACTGTAAGTCATGCTTCTGTGAGTCTTCTCACTTTTTGCCTGCTGCTCCAAGGTTAGAGATTATGTTTACGTTTTACCTTGTAGAAGACGAAGTACTGATCTCAGTGCTTGGCACACAACAAGGGCTTAGCAAATGTTTATTGAATAAAGACGTGAATGAACATGTTGCTTGTGGGAATCCAGTGACCTCTCAGAATCAGGCTTGGAAGATCTGGGGCTTGGCGATCTTTAAAGTACTGGCTTTGGGAAAAAAAAAAAAAGTAAAGTACTGGCCAAGTGCCAGGGTCCATGGATGGCTATGGGGATGGGTTTGTAAAACTGCATGTGGCATTGTGTTTGTGTCTTTTTCTGGAGATAATGGTCCAAACTTCTAGGGAGGCCATGTCCCCAAAGAGGCCTAGAGTTAGTTATGGAGAAAGTTAAAGTATGAGAGCCAGGACACCTGCTATCTAGTCCTATTTCTCACCGTTGTACTGTGTGACAAGTCCCTTCTTATTCCTGCACATCAACCTCTCTACCTGCAGAATTAGGAGGTGACAGGAGTGGATGATGTCTTTAACCTTCATCTCAGCCATTCCATGTTAATCCTTTCTCTGTGTGTCTCTTTCTCCTCATTCAGATCCCAGAACCCATTGGCCAAGCTTCATGGGTCCTCCATCTTGGAAAGACACCACTTGGAGTTTGGTAAAACACTGTTGAGAGATGAGGTAGGATGAGGGCCCTCTGCACTGGCTTTGGGGCCTGAGAAGGAGTCCCCATCTCACAAGAAGCCTGAGTGTAGCCAGGCATTGGCCTGGGCTGTCTCTCTGGTCACCTGGGGCAGCCATCGGGAATTGAATGACTTTACTGCCAGGATCACTTCTCCCTTCTCTCCTTCTCACATCACTTTTTTCCCTCCATTTTCTCTTTAGAGCCTAAATATCTTTCAGAACCTCAATCGCAGGCAGCACGAGCATGCAATCCACATGATGGACATCGCGATCATTGCTACAGACCTTGCCTTGTATTTCAAGTTGGTGTTTCTTCTCATTTTAAGAATAAAAGTGATTAGGGAATTCCCTCCCAGTTTCCAGTGGTTAAGACTTGGGGATTTTACTGCCATGGGCCCAGGTTCTGTCCCTAGTAGGGGAAATAAGATCCTGCAAGCTGGAAGGCACAGACAAACAAAAAAGAATACTGATGATTATAAAAATAATGAACACCACAGTTCTAATTGATTTAGTGAGTATTCTGTGCCAGGTACCACACTTGCGCTATGGACACATCCATTCTCACTACAGCTCTGAGTTAGATAATCTTACCCTGTTATACAGATGGGGAAACTGAGACTGGGGGAAGATTAGTTAAGATCAGATAATAAACCCATGGTAAAGTCTGAGTTAGAACCTAGGTCTTCACTCCCAGGCATTGGTTCTTTTCACCTTTCTTTTTAAAAATTACGTTACCGTAATTAGCCTCTGAAACACCCAACATTAGAAGGCCAGGGGTTGCCTTATTCTAATATGTGCTCCTTTAACAAACTGGTGTTTTTTGTAGGAAAAGGACAATGTTCCAAAAGATCGTGGATCAGTCTAAGACATACGAGACTCAACAGGAGTGGACACAGTACATGATGCTGGATCAGACACGGAAGGAAATTGTTATGTGAGTTGAGACAAGACTTAAACCCTGATTCCCTTAAGCCCAGGGTCAAAAGGCAAGATGCTAATACTGACAGGCTTCTCTGTCTTCGAGAGAGCCCTGCAAAACTTTTCATTCTGGAGGCCTCTGACACACGAAACAAAGAAGTTATACCAAACAGCACTGCAGAAATGATATGTTTACTCTTCATTCTAGCACAAAAATACAAGACAGTACCTGTGGCTCAGTAAGTAAAGAATCTGCCTCCAATACAGGGTACCACCTGTAACACAGGAGACATGGGTTCAGTCCCTGGGTGGGGAAGATACCTTGGGGAAGAAGATGGCAGCCCACTCCAGTATTTTTGCCTGAAAAATCCCATGGACAGAGGAGCCCAGTGGGCTACAGTCCATGGAGTTGCAAAGGGTCAGACACGAGTGAGTAACTGAGAATGCATGCATGCATGCATACCTCTCTGTATACAAAAAATACAAGATTTGAAGTACTTCTATGCTAAAATGCAGAATTTTGGTGGTAAAGTGATATAACTTTTGGTGATAAAGTTTTTGGTAAAACACAGAGCATTAAACCAATTATGGTTTGAGTGATAGCTAAGTGTCACTCAGAATATATGGGCTTAATCTCTTTAGCGTTCCTTTATACATGGCAAAAGCAGGCATGCAATTCACAAGTTAGTTTCCTGGTTTCTGTGACATTCATAGTGTTTTGTTGGCATGAGGTCTAATAATGCGACTCAAAGTTTTCTGGTGAATATCTTCTTTTAGTTTCTCAGTATGCTTCTATGATTCACCTCAGTTGATGATGGGGTGAGAAATGCTGATTTGAGTCCTTTCATGACTATGTGGCCCAAGCCAATGGGTCCCCTGGCTTCCCTGTGACAGGTCTTGGGTGATATGAAAGGAGACAATGCCCGACCCAGGACCCGGAGAACTGTTGTTTGTCTATCCCCAGATGCTTCTGCAGAGGTGAGGTTTAATCAAGTCACGAATGTCGCAAGTCCAGAGAAGGGACAGCTGCTGGGACAAGCTCAGGGAAGATGGGTCAAGTGGCCAGTTGTCCTTCCCTCAGCTGTGAAATTGCCCAACCAGCCCTCCCCAAAGGTCCTCCTAGCCTGGGGAGCAGTGTGACCTGCGCCCACTGAACAATGAGGCATGCTCTAGCTATAGCTGCTCCCAGGCAAACCAGGAGCTATTCCACGACATTTCAAAATGGTGCTGCAGAAGGACTGAATGAGTGGAAAGAACCCTAAGTTCTTGGACAGGGGGACTTATTATTACAAAGCTGTCTGTTCTCCCTATTTAGTTATTTATTTAAAGTGATTGCAAAGAAAATATCAACTTTATTTTGTGGAGAATTAGGAAGCCAATTCCAAAATCCTTATGAGAATTAAGTATGCAAAAAGAGCCAGAAAATCCTGAGAAAAAAAGGAAATAATAGGGGCCAGCAGAACTGAAGATAGCTCAGTCCTAGGTATAAGCAGGAGAGGTCAGTAGACAGACTGAAAAGACAACGCCTGTGCTAAAAGTGGATTTTCTGCCAGTGGAGAAGGATAATTTCATAAATGGTGTTAGGACCATGAGGTGATCTGATGGATCTTTTTTCCCCCAAGACCAGTAAACAGTTCTCCAGTGCTCCGTGAACACTGACAGGCTGTCCTACAAATTTAACTCAAATCTCACACTATCTACCTGGAGATAGCATCAGACCCCACAGACTAAGGGCTCAGCCTCACAAGACTGGCTTCTTTTCAGATGAAGCAGTCCAGCTAGCCTGTGCTTCTGATTGCCCAGCTATAAACTGGAAGTTGCTGTGAACTCCTCCTTGGGTTTGATTAATTTGTTAGCATGGCCCACAGAACTCAGAGAAGCATTTACTTACATATCTAGTTTAGTATAAGGATTATTACAAAAAATACAGAAGAATAGCCAAAGAGGTACATAAGGTAAGGCCAGAGGGTCCTGAATGCAGAGGCTTCCATTATTACCGAACCGGGGTGTGTTCATCAATGCTAATGCTTATTAAATCTTTGTTCAAGAGTTTTTACAAAGCTTAATCTGCAGCTCCCCCCAACCCTTTCCCAGAGGCCTGCGGGTGGGGCTGAAAGTCCATCCCTCTATTCCCTTGGTCTTTCAGGTAGGCCTGACCCCATCTAGGGACCCTACCCTCAGTCACTCTAAGTCACTTCATTAGCATAAACCCAGAGGGGTCTTCTTGGGAAGGACAAGACACTTGTATCACTAGGGAAATCCCAAGGGTTTTAGGAGCTCTGTGTGAGGAACCAGAAGAAATATATTTCAGATTCTGCCATTGATGGCCACAGAGGCAGACCCCTATTTCACTTCTATAGCAAACAAATTCAAGATGAATCAAGGATTTAAAAATAATGAGAAAATAAACTAAGAATATGGAGAGAGGAAAAAAGCTTGGGAGAATTAAAAAGAGTAAGCTTTTCTAAGTGTGACATAAAATTCAAAAGTCGTAAATAGATTGATAAATTTGACTACATGAAACTTTAGAGATTTCTGGACAACACCCACAAGAACTCAGAGATAAAGTCAGAATTTAAATGATACACTGGGGGGAAATATGTGCAATGCTTCTGACAGAAAAAGAGCTAGTTTCCTCAGTAGTGTTAATATAATTTAAGAAAAAGACTAATCCCACAGAAAAATGATCAAAAGGCGTGAGCAAACATTCCCCAGAAAAGGAATTACAGTGGGATATAAACACGTGAAAAGATGATGACCTTAGCCATAGTGAGAAAAATAAAACTACTTTGGGATATAACTGTTCATCCCTCCTATTGGCAAAGATGAAACAAACATGTTTGCTAACATGTGGTGTTGGGCAGAGTGAGGGGCAACAGGCAATCCTATTCACTGTGGTGGGAATGTAAATAGGTGCAGTTTTTGTTTCTTTGTTTTTCAATGTTGGCTTATACTTTTTTTGGCCACGAGATTTTAATACCCTGACCACCCGGGGCCATGGCAGTGAAAGCCTGAGTCCTAACCTCCGGATGGCCAGGTAATTCTCCAATAGGTGCAGTTTTACAAAGGGCAATGCCTATCAAAATGGAAACCAGCCATACCCTTTGACCCAGCAAATCCCAGATCCAGGATTTACCCTACAGAATTTCTCCCACCTGTGCTACAAGAAGTATGCATAGAGTTACTCATTGCAACATTACTTGTAATCACAAAAAATATTGAAAAAATCTTAAAAGACCATCAGGGGGGACCAGGTTAAATACATTATATTATTTTCACACAGTGTGGTGTCATGCATTTTACAAAGACGACATGAAAGGTTTCACAAAAAAAATAAAGCCAGAGGCAAGACTTCTTGAATCATTGTAAAAGCCAAGGTAGTCTTAAGCAGAAGTCTTCAGACCCCACACATAGCCCTTGCAAAGCCTTCCAAGACAAACACAGGCTTGGATGGCCTCAAGGGAATCCGTGTTTTCTCTCTTTACATCATCTTCCGGAGAAAGCACAGTAGTTGAGGCACGGTCAGTTCCTCACTCTTATCCCCTGTGACAAAATAAAGGCAAACTTGCCCTTTCTTGAAGTCTATAGTGTGAAGACCCCTGGGGCATCAAACAGAGGGACAATAAATACTGGTGTTTTCAAAGCTCCTTTTAATCATGGCGTTATAAACCCAAGGGACGGCTTTGGACCTTCCCTGTCTTATACATTTATTTTGTTAGGGCGTTAGAAGTGGAGAGCTTTGTCCTTTGATTGTACAGTGGGGCAGCAGGAGCTGAACATCCTCTTCCTTCAGAGAATGAACCACATTCTCTGCTGTCAGGGATGTGCGATGGCCCCCTGCCATCAGGGCCATCAAAAAGGTAGCAGTACTTGATTTCATCCATGCTTCTGTCTGTCTATCTGTCAATCTATCTAGTCTACCTACATACCTATCCATCTATCTATGAATACCTCTGCCTTTCTCAGAATTAAGAATAAAAAATTAGGTGGGTGTCAGCAGAATGCATTCTTTTTTTTTTTTTTTTTAGCAGAATGCATTCTAATAACATGCTTATATGAAATGAAAAACAAGGTTCAGATTCTTTCTGAAACAGGTCTTATTTGCAGGCTTTTGTTGACAATAAAAAACTGGAATTTCCAATTATGTTACATGGCAGACATTTCCAGAAATAAACGAATCAAACTTGAAGGTTCAAAGTTTTGATGAAAATATAGCTAAATGTTGTGATAAGATAAAAGCACTTTATAAAAAATACAGCACTGGGAGGGGGAGGGATAAATTGGGAGTTTGGGATGACATATATACACTACTATATTTAAAATAGATAACCAATAAGGGCATACTGTACCACACAAGGAACTCTGCTCACTATTCTGTAATAGCTAAATGGGAAAAGAATTTGAAAAAAGAATAGATACATGTATAACTGAATCACTTGCTGTACACTTGAAGCTAATGCAACATTGTTAATCAAATTGCTCCAATATAAAAAAAAAAGTCAAAAAATATAAAACTGGAAGATATATTAAAATGAATAGTGTTTTAATTGACCTAACATATTCTGAGTATCTTGGGTTAACCAAAGTACCACACAGAAAGTGTCTGGGGTACAATTAATAGTCATATGAGGAATCTTAGTCAAATCTTTATGGCACATTTCCCAGAAACTGAGGAAGTGAATGACTCTAATGTTTGCTTTAGACAAATTTAAAGGAGAATCTGATTAAACTGTCAACTGATAATGTGGAAGAATTTAAAGAATGGAATGATGTTGTAACAAAACTTTTTCCATTCCCAGGGTTTCTGATTGTTGCATCTAATTTGTCTTGCCGTATGAAATATTCACTAACTCATTTTTGGCCACGTCACATGGCTTATGGGATCTTAGTTCCCCGACCAGGGATTGAACTCTCGCCTTGGCAGTGAAAGCTCGGAGTTCTAACCACCAGACTGCCAGGGAATTCCCCATGCATTAACTGATTTAAAAAAAAAAAAGTCCCATCCTCTCTATCAATAGATGAACGCCCAAAAATATTTGCGTTTTTAATAATTTCTAAAAAATAGGTAATATGTTTTATTGTATTGGTTAATCATGTAATAACAGTAATTCAATCCAGAAGAAACATTTTCTATACTTGGAGATCTATGGTCAAAGACAACAATATTTAGTTACATATTTCAATAAATAGATGTATTTGGTTAAAAATCAGTATTAAAAAGTGATCAACACATTCCATATATATATTCAAATACCTGTAATATATATACAGTTATACACATATATAGATACACATACACACACACACACATATGTAAAACCTTAGGATAAACTCTGTAGGGGAAGTTAACTGGAAATACATGTTTATGGAGAAAAAAAGAATGCAAAGTTCCATACTTTATTTTTTAATTGAAGCATAGTTGATGTACAATATTATGTAACTTTTAGATGTGTAATGTGGTGATTCACAATTTTTAAAGGTTATACTCCATTTATAGTTATTATAAAATATTGGCTATATTCTGTGTTGTACAATACATCCATGTAGCTTATTTTATACATAGTAGTTTGTATCTCTTGATTTCTTATATCGTTATTCCCCACTTCCCTCTCCCTACTGGTAACCACTGTATCTCCAGTTTGTCCTTCTTATCTGTGAGTCTGCTGCTGCTTCTTTTATCATGTTCACTAGTTTGTTGTATTTTTTAGATTCCATGTTTAAATGACATCATATTGTATTTGCCTTTCTCTGACTGATTTCACTTAGCATAATAACATCCAAGTCAATCTATGTTGCTGCAAATACAAAATTTCATTCTTTTTTATAACTGGATATTACTCCATTGGATGTATGGAGTACACCACATCTTTATCCCTTCATCTGTTGACAGGCACTTAGGTTGCTTCAAAATCTTGACAACTGTAAACAGTGCTGCCAAGAACATTGGGATGCATGTATCTTTTTGAATTAGTGTTTTTTTTCCCCAGATATATAACCAGGAGTGGAATTTCTGGGTCATATGGTAGTTCTGTTTTTAGCTTTATGAGAAACTGTCATACTGTTTTCCACAATGGCTGAACCAATTTACATTCCCACCAACAGTGTATAAAAGTTCCCTTTTCTCCACACTCTCATCAGCATTTATTTTATTATTTTTATGATGATGGTCTTTCTGACAAGTGTGAGGTGATCTCTCATTGTGATTTTGATTTGCATTTCCCTGATGATTAGCAATGTTAAGCATCTTTCCATGTTCCTATTGGTAATCTGCATTTCCTCTTTGGAAAAATGTCTATTCAGTTCTTCTGCCCATCTTTTAATCAAATTGTTTGCCTTTTTGTTTTTAGGCTGTTTTTTTGAAATTGTAGGAGTAGTTTATATTTTTGTATATTAAACTCCTTATTGGACATATCAATTGCAAATATTTTTTCTCATTCTATGGGTTGAATCTTTGGTTTGTCAATGGTTTCCTTTGCTGTGAAAAAGCTTTTCAGTTTAATTAGGTCCCATTTGTTTATTTTTGCTTTTACTTCCTTTGCTTCAGAAGACAGATTCAAAAAAATATTGGAACAATTTATGTCAAAGAGTGTTCTGCCTACCTTGTCCTCTAGGAGATTTATGGTTTCTGGTCTTAGGTTTGTATGTGCATGCTAAGTCGCTTCAGTAGTATCTGACTCTTTGTGACTCTGTGGATTGTAGCCTACCAGGCTCCCTTGTCCATGGGATTCTCTAGGCAATGTCTCTTATATCTCCTGCATTGGCAAGCAGGTTCTTTACCACTAGCACCACCTGGGAAGCCTTTAAAACTCCAGAATCTTAAAGAAAAGCTGGTTCATTTGTTTTTAAATGGATGGTACACTGACGGTTGGTATGAAAATGCTATGTTATTTAGATTTCTTTATATTTAAAGAATAATGCAACCATTTTAATAGTCAAGATGTCAACTTAAAAATGTACAAGAAGGTAAACATTTTTCAGAATTCTTCTGGTAGGCACTCAGTGAAAAATGTTTGAAGATCTATAAAGTAGAGTTCTCAGCCTTAACACTATTGACATTTGGGAGCAATAACTGTAATAGGGGCTGTCCTGTGCATTTTAAGATGTTTAACATCATCCCTGGTTTCTACTCAATAGATCCCAGTAGCAACCCCTCCTCCCCAGTTGTGACAAGCAGAACTATCTCTAGACATGGCCAAATATCCCCTGGGAGCAAAAGTGGCACCTGGTTGAAAAGCACTGTTGTGAAGCAGTCTTGGGGCTGGTCCATCTACTAGGTGATTAGACACATAATTAGAGCTACTACACACCCGGGTATAGTGTACCTGTTACACACTTGGGGCTTCAGCTCCAGAGGGTCTGGTCTCATCTCTCTCACTTACTGGTGGTTGACCTTGAGCAAGTAACTTCACTTCTCTGTGCCTGTTTCCTCATCTGCTCAAGGAGAGTAATGGTAGTATCTACCTTATGGATTATCACAGGGGCTGAGCTGGGACACATGGAGTGCTGTGATGCATTGCTCATGGCAGGCGTGGTGTCAGGCTCTTCCTGTGATATAAAGAGATGTATGTATTTTGGCCTTTGTCCCCATTTCCCAACACAGAGCTCTAAAACCCTTGATAGCGATATGAGTCATAGACTTGATAGGAGTGTCTTTGGTTCCAAGGGTTTCCCTGGTAGCTCAGCTGGTAAAGAATCCACCTGCAATGCAGGAGACCCCAGTTCAATTCCTAGGTTGGGAAGATCCACTGGCGAAGGAATAGCCCACCCATTCCAGTATTCTTGGGCTTCCCTGGTGGCACAGCTGGTAAAGAATCTGCCTGTAATACGGGAGATTTGGGCTCAATCCCTGGGTTGGGAAGATCCCCTGGAGAAGGGAAAGGCTACCCACTCAAGTATTTTGGCCTAGAGAATTCCATGGACTATACAGTCCACGGGGTCACAAAGAGTCGGACACAACTGGGCCACTTTCACTTTCTTTTGGCTCTAATGAGGCAACTCTTGGTGGAACCCTAGAGGGCTTCAGGGTGGGTGCTGATCACTAGAAAGACAAAGATTTCATTAGAAGCTTGGAACTTTCAGCTCCAGCCCAACCTCTGGGGAGGGGAAGAGGACTGAAGACTGAGTCAGTCAGTGGCCAATGATTCAATAAATCATGTTTATGGGGCAAAATCTCCATAAAAACCTCTGAAAAACAGTTCAAAGAGCCACTAGGTCAGTGAACGCATCGACATGCTGGGAGGGTGACATGTCTGAAAAGAGTGTGGAAGCTCTGTAGGCACTCCCAACCCCATACCTTGTCTGGTGCATCTCTTCCATTTGGCTATTCCTAAGTTACATCCTATATGGTAAACTGGCAAACAGAAGAGTTTTCCAAAGTTTTATGAGTTGTCCAAACAAGTTTTTGAACCTGGGGTTCGTGAGAACCCCTTGCCTCTATAGTCAAGTCAGAGGTGTGGTAGCCTGAGGCTCTGATACTTGCAACTGACTTCCATGGTGAGGGCAGTCTTGTTGGACTGAGACCTCCAACCTGCAAAGTCTGACGCTAGTCAAGTGTTAAAAGTGAATTATATTGAATTGAATTGAATCAGAGGACACCCAGTTGGTGACAGAATTGGTTGTTTTGAGGAAA
Source organism: Cervus elaphus (assembly GCF_910594005.1). Classification (NCBI taxonomy): domain Eukaryota; kingdom Metazoa; phylum Chordata; class Mammalia; order Artiodactyla; family Cervidae; genus Cervus; species Cervus elaphus. Next base: position 62,299,663 of record NC_057823.1, on the reverse strand, counting down.
AAACCCAACACTTGCCTCCTCTGCTCTGATTATCTTGGAGTGCTCCGGTCAGTAAGCTTCATCTTATTTGAGGTCCACACCTCAACCCTTGAGTTATCTTTTTTTTTTTCCTCCTCATCCTGAGGTATGTGGGATCTTAGTTCCCTGATCAGGGATCAAACCCATGCCTTTTGCAGTGGAAGTCCCTGTGGAGTCCTAAGCACTGGACCACTAGGGAAGTCCCAACCACATTTGCGAGTCTCCTGCTTTGCTATCTCTTGGGTCACCCTAATTCAGTGTGCTTACTGTAGGACCAGGATGTTACAGTACCTTCAGAATCAGGGCGTGACTTCCACTTGTCGTTAAATCCTTTCAGTCTCCACCTAATTGCAGGTTTCACACCTGGTAATATGACAGACCATGCCCTGGATGGCTTAGAGATCCTCCATGGCTAGAGCGTGAGGCCTGCCACCGGCCATGAGCTAAGAATGGCAATTACCTTTTTAATGGCTGGGGGAAAAAAATCAAAAGAATAATCAGTTCAGTTCAGTCTCTCAGTCGTGTCCAACTCTTTGTGACCCCATGGACTGCAGCATGCTAGGCCTTCCTCTCCATCACCAACTCCTAGAGTTTACTCAAACTCATATCCATTGAGTTGGTGATGCCATCCAACCATCTCCTCCTCTGTCGTCCCCTTCTCCTCCCACCTTCAATCTTTCCCAGCATCGGGGTCTTTTCCAATGAGTCAGTTCTTCGCATGAGGTGGCCAAAGTATTGGAGTTTCAGCTTCAGCATCAGTCCTTCCAATGAATATTCAAGACTGATTTCCTTTAGGATGGACTGGTTGGATCTCCTTGAAGTCCAAAGGACTCTCAAGAGTCTTCTCCAACACCACAGTTCAAAAGTATCAATTCTTCGGCGCTCAGTTTTCTTTATAGTCCAACACTCACATCCATACATGACCAATGGAAAAACAATAGCCTTAACTAGACAGACTTTTGCTGGCAAAGTAATGTCTCTGCTTTTTAATATGCTGTCTAGGTTGGTCATAACTTTTCCAAGGAGTAAGCGTCTTTTAATTTCATGGCTGCAGTCACCATCGACACTGATTTTGCAGCCCCAAAAAATAAACTCTGTCACTGACTCCCCATCTATTTGCCATGAAGTAATGGGACCAGATGCCATGATCTTAGTTTTCTGAATGTTGAGCTTTAAGCCAACTTTTTCACTCTCCTCTTTCACTTTCATCAAGAGGCTCTTAAGTTCTTCAATTTCTGCTATAAGGGTGGTGTCATCTGCATATCTGAGGTTATTGATATTTCTCCTGGCAATCTTGATTCCAACTTGTGCTTCATGCAGCCCAGAATTTCTCATGATGTACTCTTTAAATAAGCAGGGTGAAAATATACAGCCTTGATGTACTCCTTTCCCCATTTGGAACAAGTCTGTAGTTCCAAGTCCAGTTCTAACTATTGCTTCCTGACATGCATACAGATTTCTTAAGAAGCAGGTCAGCATCAGGCAGGTCTGGTATTCTCATCTCTTGAAGAACTTTCCACAATTTGTGGTGATCCACACAGTCAAAGGCTTTGGCATAGTCAATAAAGCAGAAATAGATGTTTTTCTGGAATTCTCTTGCTTGTTTGATGATCTGTCGGTTGGCAATTTGATCTCTGGTTCCTCTGCCTTTTCTAAAACCAGCTTGAACATCTGGAAGTTCACAGTTCACATACTATTGAAGCCTGGCTTGGAGAATTTTAAGCATTACTTTACTACTGTGTGAGATGAGTGCAATTGTGCAGTAGTTTGAGCATTCTTTGGCATTGCCTTTCTTTGGGATTGGAATGAAAACTGACCTTTTCCAGTCCTGTGGCCACTGCTGAGTTTTCCAAATTTGCTGGCATATTGAGTGCAGCACTTTCACAGCATCATCTTTTAGGATTTGAAATAACTGGAATCCATCACCTCCACTAGCTTTGTTCATAGTGATGCTTCCTAAGGCCCACTTGACTTCACATTCCAGGGTGTCTGGCTCTAGGTGAGTGATCATACCATCGTGATTATCTAGGTCATGAAGATCTTTTTTGTACAGTTTTTCTGTGTATTCTTGCCACCTCTTTCTTAATATCTTCTGCTTCTGTTAGGTCCCTACCATTTCTGTCCTTTATTGTGCCCATCTTTGCATGAAATGTTCCTTTGGTATCTCTAATTTTCTTGAAGAGATCTCTAGTCTTTCCCATTCTATTGTTTTCCTCTATTTCTTTGCACTGATCACTGAGGAAGGCTTTCTTATCTCTCCTTGCTATTCTTTGGAACTCTGCATTTAAATGGGAATATCTTTCCTTTTCTCCTTTGCTTTACGCTTCTCTTCTTTTCACAATTATTTGTAATGCCTCCTCAGACAGCCATTTTGCCTGTTTGCATTTCTTTTTCTTGGGGATGGTCTTGATCCCTGTCTCCTGTACAGTGTCATGAACTTCCATCCATAGTTCATCAGGCACTCTATCATATCTAATCCCTTGAATCTATTTCTCACTTTCACTGTATAATTGTAAGGGATTTGATTTAGGTCATACCTGAATGGTCTAGTTGTTTTCCCTACTTTCTTCAATTTAAGTCTGAATTTGGCAATAAGGAGTTCAAGATCTGAGCCACAGTCAGCTCCTGGTCTTGTTTTTGCTGACTGTATAGAGCTTCTCCATCTTTGGCTGCAAAGAATTAATCAATCTGATTTCGGTATTGACCATCTGGTGATGTCCATGTGTAGAGTCTTCTCTTGTGTTGTTGGAAGAGGGTGTTTGCTATGACCAGTGTGTTCTCTTGGCAGAACTCAGTTAGCCTTTGCCCTGCTTCATTCTGTACTCCAAGGCCAAATTTGCCTGTTACTCCAAGTGTTTCTTGACTTCCTACTTTTGCATTCCAGTCCCCTATAATGAAAAGGACATCTTTTTTGGGTGTTAGTTCTAGAAGGTCTTGTAGGTCTTCATAGAACCATTCAACTTCAGCTTCTTCAGCATTACTGGTCAGGGCATAGACTTGGATTATCATGATATTGAATGATTTGCCTTGGAAACGAACAGAGATCATTCTGTCATTTTTGAGATGGCATCCAAGTACTGCATTTCGGACTCTTTTGTTGACTATGATGCTACTCCATTTCTTCTAAGGAATTCTTGCCCACAGTAGTAAATATAATGGTCATCTGAGTGAAATTCACCCATTCCAGTTCATTTTAGTTCGCTCATTCCTAAAATGTCGATGTTCACTCTTGCCATCTCCTGTTTGACCACTTCCAATTTGCCTTGATTCATGGACCTAACATTCCAAGGTTCCTATGCAATATTGCTCTTTACAGCATCGGACTTTACTTCCATCACCAGTCACATCCACAACTGGGTGTTGCTTTTGCTTTGGCCTCGTCTCTTCTTTCTTTCTGGAGTTATTTCTCCAATGATCTCCAGTAGCATATTGCACACCTAACGACCTGGGGAGTTCATCTTTCAGTGTCCTATCTTTTTGCCTTTTCATACTGTTCATGGGGTTCTCAAGGCAAGAATACTACAGTGGTTTGCATTCCCGTCTCCAGTGGATCACATTTTGTTAGAACCCTCCACCATGACCCATCCATCTTGGGTGGCCCTACACGGCATGGCTCATAGTTTCATTGAGTTAGACAAGGCTGTGGTCCATGTGATCAGATTGGTTAGTTTTCTGTGATTGTGGTTTTCATGCTGTCTGCCCTCTGATAGAGAAAGATAAGAGGCTTATGGAAGCTTCCTGATGGTAGAGACTGACTAAGGGGGAAACTGGGTCTTGTTCTGATGGGCATGGCCATGCTCAGTAAATCTTTAATCCAATTTTCTGTTCATGGGTGGAGTTGTGTTCCCTCACTGCTATTTACCTGGGTCCAAACTATGGTGGCATCTAGTCAAGGCTATGGTTTTTCCAATGGTCATGTATGGATGTGAGAGTTGGACTATGAAGAAAGCTGAGTGCCGAAAAATTGATGCTTTTTCACTGTGGTGTTGGAGAAGACTCTTGAGAGTCCCTTGGACTGCAAAGAGATCCAACCAGTCCATCCTAAAGGAGATTAGTCCTGGGTGTTCATTGGAAGGACTGATGCTGAAGCTGTAACTCCAGTACTTTGGCCACCTCATGAAAAGAGTTGACTCATTGGAAAAGACCCTGATGCTGGGAGGGATTGGGGACAGGAGGAGAAGGGGACAACAGAGGACGAGATGGTTGGATGGCATCACTGACTCGATGGACATGAGTCTGAGTAAACTCCGGGAGTTGGTGATGGACAGGGAGGCCTAGCATGCTGTGATTCATGGGATCGCAAAGAGTCGGACACGACTGAGTGACCAAACTGAACTGACTGAACTGAAACTATGGTGGAGGTAATGAAGATAATGGCAAATAATATTTCCTGATAAATAGAAATTATATGAATTCCAATTTTAGTACCCATAGATTGATTTTAATAAAGGGCCACATTATGACATTTGTGGGTGGGTCATAGGTACTTTTGCCTTAATGGCTTCTTCCTCCATTTAAATAAATAAAAATCATATTTCATGACTGTTAATATAAATGCAAATATAATCCAGGTTTAACTCATTATTCATATATTCACTATTACTATTTTTTTTTTAAAGAAACTAAAATTTAAATATTTTCACAAGTTCCTAAAACCATCCTGAACCCTACTTAGGCACTGCCTTAGAGATAAGTGACCCTGTCATTTTCTTTTTTTGTTTTTAACTCAGCAGCTCATCCTCCCCTTCCCCATTCATCCAACCATCTAGAAATGAATGTTAAGAATTTAGAATCTGCCCACACTCTGTCTGTGGAGTGTTTTCCTCCCATGGCCACTCTTGCCTTTTGAGACAGACCACATTCTGTCAATGGAATGTGTACCTCAGTCCTAAGTCCTCAGCAATCTGTCTGGGGCCTGGCATGCAGTGAGCACTCAGCAAAGGTGTTCTGGGTGAGTTAACAACCTCCAACTCGCCCCAAGCCCCAGTCCACGAAGCCCAGGCCTCAGCAGCACCTTTCTGGTGCACCAACTGATCTTATCTGTGGCTGCTTTCCCATTGTGATGATGAAACTGAGTAATGCAATCGAGTCCACATGCTCTGCAAAACCTAAAATATTTGCTATCTGGCCCTTTACAGAAAAATTTGGTGCCTCCTGGTCTCATGTTTTACAAATGAAAAAAATGAGGCTCAGAGAGACAAAGTGACTTGCCTAGTGTTGCATGGGCATTCGTGGAACATCAACCAGGTCACCCTATCCTCCTCCCATACACCCACAGCTTTTCTTGGCTCCCTTCAAACTTCCCCTGCAGGCTACCCACTTCAGACCAAGGGTAATTCCAGGAAGAGTCTGAATGCCTCATAAGGGTGCCTGGGATGCTTCCACAGTCAAGCTTCGAGCCAAGGGTCAAGAAGAAGCACTGCTGAGCATCCCAGCTGAGCAGAAATAATGTTTGCTTTGGGCCTGGTGGGCAGGAGCCCATCCTGGTGATTAATATGATGCGGGTGATAGTGATGAAGATAAGGACCATGGTAGCACTTATAAAATCATCTTATGTGTTGGTCACAGTAACCCCTAGGACAGATATATTGCATTGAGCTCATGAAATTGCTGACTTTCAACTGTTTTTTGTTTTTTTAAACTTTTTTATATATAGCTGATGAAAAATGGTGTAATAGTTTCAGGTGAACTGCAAAGGGACTCAGCCATACATATACATGTATCCATTCTCCCTCAAACTCCCATCCAGGCTGCCACATAACATTGAGCAGAGTTCCATGTGGTATATATTAATAGTAGGTCCTTGTTGGTTATCCATTTTAAATACAGCAGGATGTACATATCCATCCCAAACTCCTTAACTATCCTGTTCCCCATCCTTCCCCCTGGGAACCATATGTTTGCTAAGTCTACTAGTCTCTGTTTTTTAAGTTCATTTGTATCATTTCTGTTTAGATTACACATATAAGGAATGCCATATGATATTTCTCCTTCTCTGACTTACTTTCCTCAGTATGACAATCTCTAGGTCATCCATGTTGCTGCAATTGACTGTTTCTGACCCACAAAATCAGAATTTTGTACGACCAAACCTAATGTGACTATCTCATTTCACCAACGATCAGAGAGAGCCTCAAAGACATAAGTCACTTGTCCCGGACATGACAACTAAAGACAAGAGCAAGGATCTAATTGCTCAGTCTGACTCCAAAGACTTGCACTGAATTTCATACTATTCAACTTCACCCCCTCCGACTGATGACTCCCACCCACCTTGAGGATAAGGTTCAGATTTCTCCACAAGTCTTCAGGACTTTTCCTCTCTTCTCCATAATAACCACGATGTCCTCTTTCATCCTGACACTACCGTCTTCCTCACTCTGCATGTCTAATCTATCCCCAAGCCGTGCTGAGTTTATTTTTAAATGCCTTGTCTGTCTGGATACTTCATTTTATTGCCACATCCATCTCTTGTCTGGACCCTTCAATGGCTTCCTAACTGGGCTCCTGAGACCTCATTACTGAAGCCACTGTGTTGTTCTCTGCAAAATGCAAATATGACCCCTCCCCTACTCTTCAGTGACTCTTCCTGTTGCTTAGTATGAAAATGTCCCCTCACCTGGGCTCTGGGTCTACCCTGCTCATCTTGGGTCCCCTCTCAACCCCTCTTCCATCTACTCCCCGAGCCCCTCCTTGCTTCCAGGCTTCCTTCCACCAAGGCCTTTGCACTAGATGTTCTCTCTGCCTAGAATGTGTTTCCCCTCTGCTCCTTACATGACTCCCCGCAGTCCTCTCTGGGTTCCTAATGCCTAGCATAGCATCTTGGTCAAGGAACACCTAAGGCCACGGTGCTGAAGTGAATGTAATGCCTTGTCTTTAGGACACGAAGCTTGGGGTTGCCTTTCTGGTGTCCAAGTGTCCCCCACCCCCAGCGCCCATCCCATGCACCTACCAAATATCTATCTATAAAGCACTTAGGTGTTTCCCTAATTGCTGGGAGTAATTGTCACACGCTTTCTTCAGCCAGGGAAAGTAAACATCCAGAACTCTCCTGAATCCACTCACAATGTGGACACTGACAGGTAACAAGGAATCAGTGACTCCTGGATGCGCAACCAAGTGTTAATTTGCTTAATGTGTTTGACAGTAAATGTAGCATGTTGACAACACTTAACATTAAGTATCAGGCATGTGTTTTGATGTTATTACAAGGAATAAATGGTTTTCTATGGGACTTCTTTGTAGCTCATATGGTAAAGAATCTGCCTGTAATGCAGGAGACCCAGGTTCGATCACCGGGTCAGGAAGATCCCCTAGAGAAGGGAATGGCAACCCACTCCAGTATTCTTGCCTGGAGAATCCCATGAACAGAGGAATCTGGTGGGCTACAGTCCATGGGGTTGCAAAGAGTCGGACACAATTGCACGACTAACACTACCACTAAATGTGTTTTTAAGAAGATGTAGGCACTCCTGAAAGCTTATTTACTTAAAGAATTTTTTGAGTTTTTGAGGGTTTACTTAAGGATAGTTAAACTTGTTAATATTTCATAACTCTTAAGGCCTCCCAGGCCAGCTTATGTAACCTATGCCAGATATAGCTGGTTAACTGTAAAATCATCCAAGTGCTAGTTAGGTTCAGAGCCCCAAGCTTCTCCAACTATCCCCCACAGTCCCTGCCCGTCCTCTCACCAAGTGCGGTTGACTCTACCACATGGGGTTGATCCCATGCTCTCCCAGCCAGGAAGTTCAGGCCCTCCTGCAGTCCTTCCTAAACTGCTGCAGCATCTCTCCTCCCTTCCTTCCTCCCTCCCTCTCTCTGCTCTGTCCTACAGGTGCTACCAAGCAACTCTGATGAGGTCATGATCTGACCCTGAAATGTCAATGCACTCCCTGCTTATTGGATACACCTGCACTCCCCAGCATGGGATTAGCACCCACAGCACATGACCCTGGATTCCCATCCCAGACTTCATGCCACTGTGCCCCATCTGTGAAACACCTTATTAAATTCCCTCCTCTTGCTTCAATTCTTTTCACATGTCCCTTCCCTTTCTGTCTTATGTCATACCTACCTATGTAACAATACCTGTCTTACCTTCCTTTTACTGTGAAAGTCCTTTAAGAGTTTACCTTTTAATCCTTTTTTTCTTTCCTCAGTCTGTTCCTCTACTTCTTAACATATGGCTTCCTCACAATGACCAGGGTTGTCCTCCTTTCATCATGCATTACCTGATGGGGCAAAAAGTAGTTCTCAGGAGAGAAGCAAAAAGATCTTAGATAATACTGTGATCTGTGGCCCTCCAGAGGTACAGTATGTCTGTGTTATTAAAATTTCATGGTGAGGTGGTTATAGGAAAGATGTATAAAAAGGTTCTTTGACAATAGATCAGGGAGGATGAAGAGAAAAAAGGTTGAGAAATACTGTTCCATTCTAGTCAGAAGGAACTCTGAGGGTGTGATGAGATTTAAATGAAATTGATATTTATAAAATGCCTAGAACAGTGTGGGGCACATAATGTATAGAAATCCAATATAAGTTCCTGATAATTGCCAGTTTATTGTGCACGTGGGCTTCTCTGGTGGCTCAGACAGTAAAGAATCTGCCTGCAATGCAGGAGACTCCAGTTTGATCCCTGGATTGGGAAGATCCCCTGGAGAAGGGAATGTCAACCCACTCCAGTATTCTTGCCTGGAAAATTCCATGGACAGAGGAGCCTGGCAGGCTACAGTCCATGGGGTCACAAACAGACACGACTGACTAACACACACAAATTGTGCACATAACATATCTAGGCACCATGCTAAGATTTTTACACACATTATCTCATTGAATCTTGCACCCACTCCATGAAGAAAGTACCAGTATTATTACAGACAAGGAAACTGCGGCACAGAGAACTTAGTTTAATTGCTTAATGCCAAACTCCTAATAACTGACAAAGGCAGGATTTAAATCTGTTTGACTTCAAAACCTGACCTTCAGATGCAGTTGGGCAATGACACCTCTGCTCACAATGGGATGAGGCCACCTACTAGTAGGGGCAGAAAAAGGAGAGATAGATGGAATCAACCAGATATACAGCACTCCCTGCCTCCAGACTGATGGATGGTGTCCTTGTGTGCAGGGCCATGATGATGACCGCCTGTGATCTCTCAGCCATCACCAAGCCTTGGGAGGTGCAGAGCAAGGTATGCACTCCTCCAGTCCTGAGAGGAGGAGAATCCCAGTCCTGGTGACAGCAGCTAATGCAGTTTGGATTCTCTAGCTGCTGAGGCAGCCGACTGCTCCATCATCCTCTGGCAAGATGTGACAATCCCTTGTGATGACATAAAGTGGGATGGTAGGGCAGGAGTGGGGTGTATTTGCTGAGCTGGAAACTCAAGTGGGATGGGAGCAGGGGCAGGAGGACTGGGGCTGGGACCTGACTCCATGGAGGGTGTCTGCCTGCTGCAGGTGGCTCTGCTGGTTGCTGCTGAATTCTGGGAACAAGGTGACCTGGAGCGCACGGTGCTGCAACAGAATCCCATTGTGAGTAGAGAAGGGACCTCAGCCTGATACTGGGCGTGTGATCTTGTTTTGGTGGACAGCAGTGACCTGGCCATGATGGAGAGATGTGTCCCTTCATCCTTGACCCACAGATGTGTGACCTTACCACAGAGATGACCTTCCCCTAATGCAGTGGTTCTCAAAGTGTGTTCCCTGGAGACCACCATCAACCTTGTTACCTGGGTACACATTAGAGATGCAAATCCACAGACCACTCCACCCCCTCACCAACCACCTCCCCTACCCGTGCACATCCTGGACCTACCTGGACAGAAACTCTAGGGGTGGGCCCAGCAACATGCTCCCTCCTAAAGTTTGGAGACCCTGTTCTAAGGTGTATCCTTGGCTCAGTCAGCTCAGCAGAGATTGACAAGTGGCCAAAACTTAGATTTCCCTTTCAGTCCTGACAGTCTAGAAGTCTACCTCCCATAGCTCTGTGCTAACAGCACAGACCAGGCAAGGGGAAGACCTGTCCAGCTGTGAATCTATCAGTGTTGAAAGGAAACTTGGCTGGAATGGTCCACTGGCTCCCCACCAGACTCAGGGAGACCAGTGAAAGGGTTTTTGTTTTGGAAGAATGTTTCCCTTCATAGGTAGGATGGGCCCCCTGCTGCATCAGCCCAGGAGAGGCCCAGTGCAGTTAACTCTCTCTCCCTGACAGCCCATGATGGACAGAAACAAGGCGGATGAACTGCCTAAGCTTCAGGTCGGCTTTATCGACTTTGTTTGCACCTTTGTCTACAAGGTAGGTCCTTCGCTTTCTCAGGCCCAACAAAATGTCTCTGATGAGCCTGGGATTCCCAAATGATATCAGGAATAAAAAATCCTGGCAAGTGACCTATGAGTGCTACTTTACAAAGTGCATCTCACCTCCAGTGGCATTTGGTTGTCAGGACAGCCCTGAAAGAGCTTCTGCAACTTTTCACCCAGGCCAGAGCCTGGAACTTCATACATCCTAAGTGAAAGTTTCTCAGTCGTGTCAGACCCTTTGCAACCCCATGGACTATACAGTCCATGGAATTCTCCAGGCCAGAATACTCAAGTGGGTAGCCTTTCGCTTCTCCAGGGGATCTTACCAACCCAGGGATCTAGGTCTCCCACATTGCAGGCAGATTCTTTACCAGATGAGCCACAAGGGAAACCCAAGAATACTGGAGTGGGTAGTCTATCCCTTCTCCAGTGGATCTTCCTGACCCAGAAATCGAACTGGGGTCTCCTGCATTGCAGGTGGATTCTTTACCAACTGAGCTATCAGGGAAGCCCAGAGTTGCTCAGTAAATAATTGTGGGTCAAATGACATATCATGTTTTCAGGCAGAGAAATGGGGAGCATAGCAGGTACGTGTCCAGTTAACTTCCCCAGCTGGCGGGAATATGACAGGTTACAGTTAACTTAATTGTCGAAAGATACTCTGAATTTTCTCTTTGAGTTCTGGCTCAATGTTAAAGTCTCCCTCTTGAGAAACCCACCATGCCCCTATCCATATTATCTGTGCCACCATCCACCTCCCATTGGTTATTTTTATTTTGGCTATGTTGCAAGAGGAGACAGATGTCAAAGAGGAGAAATGACAGGGCCAGGACACAGCATCAGAGCAGGGAGCCTGACCCTATATTTGAGGGCTCTTTCTGCTACGTGAGGGCTTTCCTGATAAACTCGTTGGTAAAGAATCCACCTGCAATACAGGAGACCCCGGTTCGATTCCTGGGTCAGGAAGATCCACTGGAGAAGGGATAGGCTACCACTCCAGTGTTCTTGGGCTTCCCTTGTGGCTCAGCTGGTAAAGAATCCACCTGCAATGCTGGAGACCTGGGTCTGATCTGTGGGTTGGGAAGATCCCCTGGAGAAGGGAAAGGCTACCCACTAAAGTATTCTGGCCTGGAGAATTCCATAGACTGCATAGGCCATGGGGGTCACAAAGAGTCAGACAGGACTAAGCGACTTTCACTTTCACTTGAGCTGCAGCCCTTCTGCCTGCAGGGGGCGCACGAGTGCATCTCTGATATAACACAGACTAACCAGGATACTGCAAGCAACAGGGCAGGGTAGCTGATGCTCTCTGTGATCATCAGTAATATACAAAACAATGGGGACTGGTCTAAGAGCTTTACGTACATTATCACAGCAACTCCATGAGGTACCGTCCCAATTTCAAGGGGACCTGCCTAGGGTCACACGGCTGGTGGCACAATTGATCTGAGCACAGCTAGCTCTGGCTGAACTCTGCAGTGGACCCTGGATGTGCCATTCTGACCTTATGCAAATCTCTGCCCATCTGCATCTCCATTTCTTCCCCTAAAAATCTAGGAGTGAGGAGTCTCATTGTCCCACCTGGCAGGAGTTTTCTGAGGACCAAAGGAGACACAGTGCATCGTAACCTGTCATGTGCTGTGCTCAAAGGCATCATTTTTATTCTAGGGCTAAGAGACCTTCAGAATCCTCTTCGCATCCTGATCTCCTTCAGCAAATACTGACTGAGTGTCTTTGTGCCCCAAACCCTGTACTGGGCCAAGGTCACCCCAGTGAACGAGCAGAGATGTGCCTGCCTCCCCAATGCACAGCTCTGGAGGCAGACTGGCAGAGGGAGTCGCTACAGTGAAATGCGATGTGGGAATGAAAGTTTTGGGGAGCTGCTAATAGAGGACTCAACTTACCTTGGGGATCAGAAGAGGCTTCCCTGGGGAAGTGATGTCTGAGTAGAGCCCTCAAGGAAAAAGAGGGGGAAGTTAGTTCCAGCAAAGCGACGAGCTGGTGTGAGGCCCAGACAGAGATCTGGAATGTCCGGAGGGTTCCAGTTGGTGACGAGGAAGCCCACTGGGTCTGGGAGCCTTGTGAAGGAGTTTGTGCTCCAACCTGAAAGCCAGGTGGTGCCACAGGAGGGTATTACGCAAGCGAGGTATGGGACCTTGTGACTGAGGGCCCTGCAGTGTCGTCTCAAGCACCACTGGGTGACGGAAGCTGTCGCCCACCTGGGGAAGCTCACTCCAGTGAGGACATGACAGACTGCCCTGCCTGGAGCCCGATCCTGGGGCTCCGCACCTGTGCCAGAGCCTCTGTCTCTTGCAGGAATTCTCCCGTTTCCACGAGGAGATCACTCCCATGCTGGATGGGATTACCAACAACCGCAAGGAGTGGAAAGCGCTTGCTGATGAGTATGAGACCAAGATGAAGGGGCTGGAGGAGGAGAAGCAGAAACAGCAGGCAGCCAACCAAGGTTTGTGGAAAGGGGAGGATGGGGGGTCCCAACCCAACACATACTGGGCGCTTGTGACCTTACACACGTGGGCCCATTCAGGCCACTCCACAACCCAATTGCCCCCATTCTACATATGAGAGCACAGAGGCTCGCAGAGGTGAAGTGTTGTGGTCAAATCACACCGTTAGCAGTGGCCCAGCCTGGTTCCCAAGACTGAGGATCCCAGCAAAGGAGCCTCCCCTCTACTCCTCCCCGACTGCCCCTGACCAGAGTAGGACAAACTCCAGTAGTAAAGTGGTGGATGTAGGGCCTCCAAAAGCCCTTGAGTTTTCAACTCTTGGTCCAAACAAGGTCAGAGGGAAAGCCCGCTGCAGCCTCCTCTCACCTGGTGTGTTCTCTTTCCTGTCTGATTGCAGCAGCCGCAGGAAGTCAACCCGGCGGAAAGCAACCTGGGGGCGGGCCTGCATCCAAGTCTTGCTGCGTCCAATAGCAGAGCGAGGATCCAGGGCCCAGGCCGGCCCCACCCTTCACGGACAAGAGGACCCGGGCCGGTGGGAAACCACACACCACCTTCTGCTCGAGAAGTCAGAGTTGTGGGGTTTGAAAACTGAAAGAGAATTTAGTTTACATCTTTCCTAGTGGCTTTCAAGCCTCTTTTTCAGCTGTGAGAACTTTTTATTGAGTGACAACTGACATTTTAGCTTTCACAGACTCATTAGTGCCAGACTCACCTGCTTACCTAGAATCTTTTGTGCTCTTATACTTTCATTTTATAGTACACAAATATGCAATCATTCACAAAAGTAGAGAATTACACAATGAATTGCCACCTACCCATCACGCAGATTCTAACATCAGGATTTTTGCCGCATTTGCTTCATCTGTCCTTTTAGAGTTTTCATTTTTTTCTTAGCTGAAATATTTAGAAGCAAATTCCAGGCATATCATTGACTCCTCCATTACGCATCTTTAAAGATGAATGGGTGTTTTCAAACATAATCACATCATGATTACATGCCACACATGAACCCCTAGTATCCAGTTGTGGCGGATGCTGCGATGAGCTGCCCAGACCCTGTCCTGAAGACCATGGTCTCAGCAGTGACGAGCCCTGTCAACAGACAGCCCTCGGTCTCAGTCCCTTTGGGATTACCTCATCCGCGGGGAGACAGTGTGCCTGAGGGTGGTGGCCTGCAGCCAACGACAGATCCATGCCAGGTGTTAAGGCCTGTCCATCTTGGCTCAACCCAGGACAACTTCGCAGCAATAACACACACATCCAAGATGAAAGGTCCTGGAAGATGCCACTCTTCACTGCTCTCACTGGGAGTTAGTAAGCAAAGGAAAATGTTTCAAGTTCACCCAAGTATGGTACACAATTCAAGTCTCTTTTCCATATTCTCTGTCCAGAGATTGTTTCACAGTTGTCAACTGGCAAGTGTCTTTGCTTGAAACCATAATGTCAAAATATCTCTTTTAGCACATATATGTAGTGTGTTTGTGTGGAAAAGCGGATATACCGAAACAAGGGAGTCCTCGTTCAGAAGGTGGTACAGCTTTACAAAAGTCATACTGGCAAAAACCTGGGAATGGAGCGATGTTATGGGAAGCAAGTCTGAATGGTTCCTTGTGATCCATGAAAAGTGCTGTGAAGAAAGGACAAGTAAACTTGGAAAATTTTGGAGAGGCACCCTGGGCTGAGGTCTTCTCTGAGAGATGACCCTGAAACTAGAAGCCTTTTTCTAGTTAGTAACCGGAGCAACCCTCAACAAGCACATAGGACCCAATAAAGAAAGACACACCTGAGCAGAGCTGCGGGTGGTATTTTCTTTTTAATCTCCATAGTGTATTTGTTAAGTTTATTTATAAGCAGATCACTTCACTATTTACAGTACATGAGCATAGAGATTCTACAGTTTTTGTGATGTAAACAATAACTCCACAGTGGGAGTTTGAGAAAAGAAGCCAGTTCTTAAGTATTTACAGACGTTAAAATAGAACTTTATACTCACAGAATAATAATACATAGAGCAATTTGGTTAAATTATCTATGAAACTATAGAATCTGACAATGTACAAATACAGGAAAACATTTTCTCATTTAGAAGGTAAGACAGATAAATCACACCAGAAATAAAATAGGGACGATGACAACCACAATAATTAAAAGCAAAGAAGTTTTCTTCCTTGCCTCTCACAGATAAAGTATTTATATAAATAAGGACACAACCCAACAAAATGGAAAAAATATATAAAAAATCCTCTACCAATTAAAAAAAATAGCAAAACTAAAAACTCGATTCTCAATCATTAGCAGTGTCCTTTAAAAAATTAAAATTTAGCTTTCTATTATAAATAACAAAGCAGATGTGTCCCTCTGTGTAGGTGAAATTCTTGCACCTTTCTCAAGAAATGCATCAATGTAATTCCACACACACACAAACATAGGCGTGCAGACACACACACACACACACACACACACACACACACACACACAGCCTTGCACTCACGCACCCCAGGCTGTAGTTACCTTGTTGAGCTTCCTAATAAATAATGCCCCCTATGGTAGTACCCCTGGGGATACCCAAACCTCACAAGGTGAGCCGTTCGCTGGTTTGACCCTGTTACAGAGCCGGGGAAAGCCCTGGCTTCCTATTGCTCAGAATTCTCTAGGCTGCATGGTCACACCAAGAGAAAAGAATTTGAGTCCAAGATTTGGAAATGCTGGAAGGGACCATAGGGACCACCTTGCCCTGTCAATTAAGGCTAGCTACAGACACCATCTCTTTAGAAACCTGGGGTGGGTGGGGAGAGGAATCTTGGGTTGGTTTCAACATTAGCAGCCACCTCTGGAAGAAGCAGATGCTCCAAGCCAATGCTAATGCTAATATCGCAGCACAAGGAAGTGAAGGGGGTGGGTGGGTGTGAATTTCCGGAGCAGACTGCCCCAAGTTGGACTTCTGGATGGTCATCTTCCACTGAAACCATTTGGAAATCCAAGCGGTCCACTTCCCTGGTCCACTGACCACCCTGACCACACACCCCTTGAGATTTCCAACCTCTTTCTGTTGGAATCAGAACATTCCTCAAGAAACAAAGTTGGGAGTAGTTTATGACTTTTTATTCCTAACACAAAAACACTTGACAAGATTTTTAAATACAAAATACAAAACAAGCAAATAAAAGCTGTTTGGCTATTCGGTAGACCATATCAAAGGCCACGGCCAGGCCCCCACAAAATCCTCACGCACAACCTCTCTGCTTGTCCTGAGGGTCCAGTGGGGGCCACCTAGCAGAGGTTCACTTAACAAGGTCAGCAGCTGGGCTGCCAGTATTGCAGTTACAGTAAACCCCTCCTGGGCACCTGGGCCAGGTCCACTCGTGTTTCCGCTGCCCTCAGGAGAACTAGTGTATTTTTCTGTCTGAGTGGTTGCTTCTGGGGCTTCTGACTGGTGTTACACTGGGCTCTAAACACACAGACAGTTCGCTCATGTCCTTGCATTTCATTCCCAACATTGGTGTTGGACTGCAAGGTGGTCGAAAGGCTTTATTTGCCTTCTATCTGGGTAGCTGGTGGATACAGTCTTTGGCCACTAGATGGCGACTAGACATTGATAAGGCAAAGTGCGGAGGTGGAAGCTGACCAATCCCTTCAAAAGTCACCCATGAGCAAGGCTGGCAAAGTGGAGGTCTGGAGGATCCTTTGACAAAACATACAGCACAGAGGGGGTCCTAGCTATAAAACACCTCTTGGAGGTGTTGTTGCACAGCCCAGGGACTGACCACCTACAAAACCCTATTCTCCGAGCCCCCAGTTTGGGCAGTTGGGTTTCTGTGCTGCTTCTGAATGTGCAAGGCATTCAGATGAACTGGAGTTTTCTGAAAATCTGCCCCACAAAATCTCAGAGCCTCAGCTACCACTGCTATACCATTAAAGAAACAAAAAACAAAAGCTGCCCTAAACATATGCAGTGTGATCCATGCCTCCTGTTGCCCCGTATGTTTTACAATCATTTGAAACAAATGTGTGAAAAGTGCCTAAGTTAAGCTGTTTTGCAAAAACAAGTGTATTGCTAGTATTGTCTGAGAGCAAGAGAGAAACAGCCAAGTGGTCACAACATTCAGATTGAAAGCTGTTTGGTGGGGACGATGACAAAGCTAATGTGAGATCTGACATCACCATCCAGCCAAGCTGGGGTTTAACTTCTCACCATCCCCACCAGAAACTATGGCTTAGATCTGTCCTGGGGAGCTGGCCTCCTCATATAAGGTAACTCGGCCAGGACCATGTGGATTTGAATTCCCTGCTAGTTGGTTACCTTGCAGAGAACTCTCACCCTGAACATAAGCTGGGCACAGCCAGAGAATGGAATTGGTTTCATGAGTTAATGATGGTTTCCCGATGCTCCAGGATGGGAATCTTAGCCCATCAGAGGTGAAAGGGACTTTAGTGCTCAGCCCATCCAATATTCATTCCCATCTGTAAATGAGGAAACAGAGGCCCAAGATCACATAGAAAGTAAGAAACATTGGGTTTCTCACTTTAAGATGGCTTATAGGTAAGTGACTTGCTCTGCAAACCCATTTCAATTGGCTGTGCTGTCTTCATTTTTTTTTTTTTTTTTTTACAAAAATAGGTACCAGATCAAAAAGCATCGCTCCATTTTCAGGACTGGCCCTAGGATGGGCTCTCCCTTGGCTGATGTCTATGAAGGCATCTCTGCCTTCCTCCCTCACCAGCCCGTTTGCTGGCCCCTGTCCCAATGCCTAGGAGAGGACCTCACATCGCCCAGGGAGATCCATGTTTGCCAGTGTAGAAACATGGAGCCAGGCTTAGTGTCATGGTTTTCTCAAAGTGCTTTTATTGGTTTAATGCAAAGTCAGTCTCTGCCTGCTTCCTGGGCATTCTACAGCCGGCTCCCAGGGGCCTTCCGCTCTATGTCTGTTTTGAGCCAAGGGCATCTCTATGCACGAAGGTTTCCCAGCTCCTGAGCTCTCCCTCCATTTACCCTGTACCCCTGGACTCAGCAGACAGTCCTGGAGCCCATCTATGTGTGCAAACGTCTCAGGGACTTGGGGCCCAGCTTAAACATATTGCACATAAGCATTAACTGGTTTCCTTCTGCCCCAATGGGAAGGATCCCTCTTCTTTGGCCATTGAAACCATTAGGTTCACTTTATTTGCTACTATACATTCAACTTCTTTCCTTGGTCATGTCTGAGGACAATTGCTAAGTCACAAATGGTAAGAAAAGACTGCAGTTTCGACATGAGTGAGTCAGATCAACAAATCCTTTGGGTTGATTCTGCTTCACAGCTGGGACATCCCATTGCTCAAGCTGGGGGCTCGGCTGTCATTTCAACTGAACCGGAGGCCTGGAATAGGGTTTCAAGCTGTCCATGCAGAAGGGCTGCACTGTCATGCCGTCCCTGCCCCTCAGCTTGCATGTTGCACATGCCTAGAATTGCTCTCCAAACATCAACAAACACAGGCTTTAGGCGAGAAAGATTTCTTACTGCATCTCTTCCCACATAAGGACCTGAGTACCAAGTCTTTGCAGTTCAGAGCATCCCACCCCACCCCGCCCCCCCACCTTCCTCCTCCCACCCTGGAGCTCCCAAAGCCTCGCCTCTCTCCTGAGCACATTCCACACACAGGGCTATGAGAGCCCACAGCAGCTGTAGACACCTGACTGGTGCTTTGTATTGATACCTCAAAGCAGTGTTCTAATTGGGGGGCGAGGTGTGACGGGGAGAAGAGGGTCAGGGCCTTAGCTGCACTCCATCCACTCATATTCTTTACCTCTTTGATGCATTTTCCTTCATTAACCAGAGCCCCCAAGAGTGAGGATTCTGATTCAGCCTTGTACCGACTGAGGAAGGAGATGGAAGAATTCCACTTAGCATTTAGATGGAACATATTTGGAAAACACCAGCACGGCACAGAGATGGACAGTACAACCTGCCTTGTGTGGGTGGCTACCAACACAGTCTACTGTAAGCTTGTATGGCAATCACATGTAAACATGACAGAGAGCAAATACTAGGACAGAGCTACAATGAGATGGTTGCCAATGGCAGCTGCTCCCTCTGGGTGACTCCTTAATTTGGTAGGAAAGAGACCAAGGTTGACTGGTTTTCCTGGAGAGACCTTGGAGTTTCCTTGGTAAATAATACACAGCACCGAATGAGTCTTCGGATGGAGGTTGTCTGCAGGGTTGGTCAGTTTTAGAACTTGTATCCTTTTACGTATGGGATGGTGAGAAGAAACTGCTCAATGCCCTCAGCAGGCACCCTCTCCCATCCGCAGGCCCCAGCCCCAACCTTAAGCATATCACCAGGACTAAACTCAAATCTCTGCTCAAGAGCTAGCATCTGACCACCTACAAATGCCTTGTATTAATCTGAAGTGAAAGGGCGGCTTTAGCTGACCCGGTAGAGGGAAGAGACTTGTCCTTCGCTAAAAATCTGCATTTCTTCGCCCTAAGGTACCATCTGCCCATGGGAGAACCTCTGGTCTAGTGCAATCAAGGAAGAAGCAAACAGAAGAGGCTTAGAGATCTTCTAGTCCAACCCCTCCTGAGACTTAGGGAGACTTAGGGAGAGGAAGGGACTCTGACTTACTGAAGTCACAGAGTTAGTTCTTGGCAAAGCCAGTACTCAACGCAGCTCTCTCCACTCTGAATGTATAGTTCCTTTCTATTTTTTCCACAGGATGAAATTTCAGTTTACTCATTGGTGCAAATCAGGAGTTAGGGGAGCCATCAGGTGGATTTAAATTCTATTCCATTCCATTCCATTCTATCCCATAACGATTTACTGTGTGCCTACTGTGTGCTAGGCAGTGAACAGCTATAAAGGGAATTTATAATGTTCAGACTCGTGCCATGGAAAGTCTTTTTGGTCTATCCTCATAAACCCTGCCTTCTCCAAACATATTCCTGTCCACTATTCCTCTTGGCCCCCACCTTCAAGCGGGATTGTGTTGGAGTAGTACTGGAAGTCCTGCGCCAAGGAATGGCTTAAGGGCAATTTTCTCTTCATAGATCAGGACATGACATAGAGGGATGGGCCAGCATGAAACCTGGTCACCACAGGGTTCTGTTTGACAGAAACCTTTCAAAGATTAGACCAGGATGTCAGATAGGTTAAATTCCCATCAACTAGTCATGACTGCTCAGAGCACTATGATGATGATTGTTGAGCATGACCAAGTTCAAAGAACATGAGTGCAGTGGTCAACTAGTTACGTCTGCAACTGGTCAAGGATGTGGGAATAGTGGCCCATATGTCATGTACTTGCTAGATACACCTTAGAAGCCACAGCTATCAGAGCTGGCATGGACCTTTGAGATCAGCCTGCCTAATTCTCCTCCTTGGTCCATTTCACAGAAAAGAAAGCTGGGGTCCAGAGAGGTGAAGTGACTTGCCACACAGGAACTCAGATTCCCTGTTTCTTCCCGTGCCAGTCTCCTCCAACCTTCTCTGTGGGCTTGAAGTATGCTCACCTCTCAGGAGAGGCTTATCGGCCCAGTTAACCTACTGAGGTATTTTATAATCTTAAGAACATAAACAGAAAACCCAAACCCCATAACTACCAATTGCCAAAGAACAGGGCTTGGCATTAGTAATATATTATATCACTTTGTTTAGTTAAATGAGCCAAGTTCAAACTTTTTTTAAGCAGCAGGATCTTTTTTCTCTTCTTTTCTTTCAAATACAAAAACTCCCCAAGGAACTCTGATGTGTGAAAAAGACCAAGCTGGAGCCACTCTGTCTGAAGCTGAAGCAGTGTGCTCTTACCCTGCCTGGCCATGCTCCCCCTCACAAATGGCCCCCAAGGCACCTCCCGAACATCCAAGCTGGACATGGCTTTGATATCATTCAAGAACACAAACTTTAAAGTAAAGCCCAATGAGAATGTTTTCTAAGTTGGAAAGGAGCTTGGAGATTGTCTTATCTATCCCCACGCCTTACATCCCCTCCTGCTCCCTGTTACCCCTGCCACCTGAATAACTTCACAGGTGAAGAAAAGGGAAGTCAAGCTGAAGGAGGATGAGGTGGTAGCTGGCCCCAAAAGGGCAACTGCTCCAGATCGCCTCTCTGCATCACTCCAGGTGCATCCTGAAGCTCTGATGGCGTGTCCAAAGGTGTAAGCACACCCAGGACCCCTTGGATCAAGACTGGTGCCAAAGCCTGAACTTGCCTGATATTGACAAGGCAGCTGCCAACTCACCCCCCAAAATGAGCCCCGAGGTGCCTAGCCTGTTGTCCTTTTCAGTTGAACCCACCTCTACCAGTCCTTGCAACTTTGCCTCTTTACCCTAGCTAAGGCAGGAGGAGGGGCCTGGGTTGGGCCACTA
Organism: Cervus elaphus; assembly: GCF_910594005.1. NCBI lineage: Eukaryota > Metazoa > Chordata > Mammalia > Artiodactyla > Cervidae > Cervus > Cervus elaphus. The sequence goes on along the minus strand of NC_057823.1, from coordinate 62,278,537 downwards.
TAGTCTCACGGGTTGTGAAACCCTGGGCAAGTCATTTTGCCTCCTAGGGCACTGCAGGCCTCAACTGGAAAACGGGAATAATGCAGCTCACCCCACCTTCCTTCCAAGGTCCGTGGGGATCTGCGCACTCATGGCCAGGCACAAACTTTGAGTGTGAGCTGGGCACCGACTATAAACGGGCCCCAGCTTGCTCAGTGAGACAAGGCAGCGCTTGGCAGAACAGGCCCAGAAGCAGGCCCTCTCTCCAGCGCTCCCGGCGGTGGCTGCATGCCTCTCTCCCTGGTGACCAGTCTTCCGGCCGCCAGCATCTCTGGGGCATTCTGGCAAAGGGAGCGGTGCAGGTCAGTGGCAAACACCTCACGACAGTGCATAGTTAACAAAACCAAGGAAGCAACACAATAATCCCAGGCACAGGACGTCTGAGCCATAAATACATTGTTGTAAGGATATACTTTTTTTCTTCAATTAGAAATGAGTTTATAATCCTGATTCTATTCACGAGTAACGATTTCATCATCACACACTACAGACGAGAAATGGTATGGTGAACACAGCTGCACGTCTACGAGGGGATGTCGGTCGGGGAGGAAGGGGAGGTGGGTGCAGGGCCAAGCATCTGGCGCCCACCCAGGACAACCCGTCGGAAGCGAGGACACTAATGTGGCAGTGGAACATCAACACCATGGAAACTCACAGACAGAAGCAGCTTTGTTCAATGTAAACATTGATTTTTTTTTTTAAAAGGACAGCAGTTCTGAGTTTCTCTCTCTCTCTCTCTCACGCGCTCGCTCTCTCGCCCTCTCATATACTTAATTTCTTTGAAAACGTAAACATTTTGGAAGGGCCTTGTCTGAGGTATTGAGGTATTCCTCGAAGGTTAAGGCTGTTATCAGTGCAGGCTCTGCTGGGCCTCCTTCAGTAAGCTGTCAAAATCCATGGCTTCGTACTTGGTTTTCACTGACGCAGGCAGGGCCTCTTCTGAATTAGAATCTGGGCGGGGGTGGAGGAGTCAGTGAGAGGGGAAGGCAATGAGTGATTCAGAAAGCCTGCCGATCAGAAAATCTGCCACCAGGGTCAGCCCCACGGAGCGGAGGTAGCCTGAGGTTTCAGAGAGCAGTGGGCAGTGGCTCTGCGTTCCTCCGGGCCACCTCTGCCATGTGGGTGGCGTCTTGGGGGCTTGGCTGCCCTGGTTGCAGGCTGGGGATGCCTGAACCAGAGCCCTCCTCCCAGGGCTCCTTTCCCGTTCCAGCAGCCTCTAATTCTGCTTCTCCTAATGGTTTCATGCCCTTTAGGAAACCAGTGCAGAAGTCACGTAAGGCAGACAACTACGATGTCCTCAGTGCATGGCTGGGGAACTGAGTCCCCATGGGGGGACACAAAGTCAGGAGCACTGCCTGGTCAGGTGCCTCCGGGGTCTCCTGACACTCAGATCTGCACTATGGAGGCTGCAGCAGACAGTGGCCTACCACGAACTCTCTCCCAAATTGTACTTGTCCTCCTTTACTAACTTGTCCCTAGATGGTGAGGGCATGATGACAATACTGTTTCGCTGTGGCCCAGTAATGGACAAGGCTGCTGTCTGTCAGGGCCACCGTGGATGGCAGGGCCTATGAGGTCAAAGAGACGGCAGCTGTGGTTCTGCCACCTGGCTGCAAACACGAGACTGGACCTTCCAAGAGGCCACAAGAGGCTTCATCTCTTTGGTACCAGTCCTGGCATAGGGCAAGACAGACCAGACGCCAGAAGGAAAACAAGAGGACAGCTTCCAGGCCAAGTGGCTGCCAAGTTATTCCCACCAGCCTGGGGGAGCCTGGTCTTCCCCCGTGGCTCAGGGGTAAAGAATCCTCCCCAATGCAGGAGACGTGGGTTCAACCCCTGGGTCAGGATGATCCCCTGGAGAAGGAAATGGCAACCCACTCCAGTATTCCTCCCTGGGAAACCTCATGGACAGAGAGCCTGTTGGGCTATACTCCATGGGGTCACAAAGAGTTGGACACGACTCAGCGAAAAACAATGACAGGGGAGCCTGGGCATGGGAGCCATGTCCAGAGGGGACTTTAGGTTTCAATAAAGGAGGTCACTGCCCCCAGAGCTTTGGTGAGCAGGATGTGCAGGGCCTGTGTACTCACCGTAGTCAGTGTAGCGGGGCCAGCAGTAGTGCCGGAGCCCCCCATAGCTCAGCTGGAAGGAGGGCTCGCTGCGCTTCCTTAGGGCGGCGCCATTCCTCAGGGACAGGGCAGCATGCTCAGAACACCGGTAGGTGATAAAGCCATACTTCTCGCCTCTGGAAGGAGAGGAAGAGGGGAGCGTGTCACTGGGCCAGCCCGGTGGACACTGTCCGACCACCTGCTACCAGGTGAGGAGCGGGAAAACCATGAGTCATGAGTCAGAGATTCATGACTGCGTCGCATGGCTCCCCGACAGACATGATGATGGTCACTGGGTTGGCAATAAAATACTAAGAAGTGCTGGCCACCACCCGTCGCCTCACAGGCTCTTCAGACACCCTGTGACCGGGAACTGTTGTTATCTGTCCCTCTGGGATGAGGAACAGGCTCTTGAGTTTAGGATTTGCCCAAAGACAGGGGGCAGAGCAGGGACTCAAACCCAGACTTCTTGCCTTGAAACCTGAGGCTTTTCATGCTCCTCTCTATTTCCTTCACAACGCCCATTTTTCAGGATCGGCCACACCTACGCTCCATCCTACCACTCCCACACGCTTCAAAGTCAGCCTCAGCTGTCACTTCTTTTTTTTTTTTAATTAAATATTCATTTATTTATTTAGGCTGTGCTGACTCTTCATTGCAGTGCGTGGGATTTCTCTAGTTGTGGCGCTTGGGCGTCTCTTCTTGCAGCACATGGGCTCTGGAGCACACGGGCTCAGTAGTCGTGACATGCGGATTCTCTAGGGTCTCTAGCCGTGGCACACAGGCTTAGTTGCCCCATGGCGTATGGGATCTTAGTTCCCTGACCAGGGACTGAACTCACATCCTCTGCATTGGAAGGTAGATTCTTAACCAGTGGACCACCAGGGAAGTCCCTCAGCCACCACTTCTTTGGCTGTTAACCTGTCCTTCACCTTCCCTAAGATTGCTGGTATTGCATATACATCTCCTCCTTCATGCCTGCCTATTCAGCATTATCTCCCTGCCCTCTGACAACACCACCCAGTACTCAGCTGGGCTCAGGGCACCAGGGTAAGGCACAAGACACTGACCCTCCTTGGCCGTAGTGATTTGTTCAAGCATGAACCTGTCACCCAAAACAGAACCCCAAAGATTCCATGCCATATCTTTGCTGGAACTCCTGCTTCCCTGGGTAGGAGATATGCTCACAGCTCACAGCTCACAGATATGCTCACAACCACTTTGCTAGCATGAGGGAAGCTTGCCTGAGAAGAATGCCAACATGAGGGGGACCTAAAGTCAGATCTACTCTCACCAGTTTCACAATCAAATGAATCCTGATCTATCAGCCTGCTACTCAGATTCCACAAGTACAGCACCATCCTACCATTCAGCACAGGTCTACCGACCTCAAGTGCCTCACAAACATGCAACTGAATTGCATTTCCTGACACCTCCCTGAATCAGGCCAAGGCTGGAACCCTCTGACTCTAAATATCTGAGACTCATGAGTAATTTTTAAATCTTAACAAATTGAACCATCTCCTTAGAGATTAATTTTCTTGCTTTGTTTTTAACATGTTCCCTCATGTGATATCCCAAAGACTGCACACAACATAAAATAGTTTGTGTCATGACTTTTTCAAACAAATTATGACAAAAATACACACCATAAAATTTACCATCTTTATTATTTTTCAGTGTATGGTTCAGTTGTGTTAAGAACATGCGTGCATGCTAAGTCGCTTCAGTCGTGTCTGACTCTTTGCGACGCTATGGACTATAGCCTACCAGGCTCCTCTGTTCATGGGATTTTCCAGGCAAGAATACTGGACTGGGTTGCCTACTCCAGGGGATCTTCCCGACCCAGGGTTTGAACCCATGTCTCTTACATCTCCTCCTGCACTGGCAGGTGGATTCTTTATCACTAGTGCCACATTGTGTTAACTTACACTGTTGTAAGATGGATCTCTAGAAATGTTTCATCTTGCAAAACTGAAACTGTGTACCCATTAAACAACAACCCCCTATACCCTCTTCTCCCAGCCCCTGGCCACCACCATTCTACTTTCCATGTCTATGAGTTTAACTTCTTTAGATCCCTCATGTAAGTGGAATCACACAGTATGTGTCTTCTTGTGACTGGCTTATTCCACCCAGTATAATATCCTCAAGGTTCATCTATGTAGTAGCATGTGACAGGATTGATTCCCATCCTTCTTAAGACTAATATTCCACGGCATACATATACACCTTGCTTATCCATTCTTCTTGAGTTGTTGTCAACTCTTGGATATTGTGAGTAACAGGGCTATGAACATGTATGTGCAAATATCTCTTTAAGATCTCGCTTTCAATTTTTCTGATGATATACCCAAAAGAGGAATTGCTGGGTCAAATGGTCAAATTCTATGTTTAATTTTATGAAGAACCCCCATACTATTTTGCACAATGGTTGCACCTTTTATTGGCTTGTTTGGGTTTTCCATAACATCAGTTGGAAAAAACCCGAATGAACTTCTTGGCCAACCCACTACATTCTGACCCATAGCGCACAAGGATTCCAGTCTCTCCACATCCTCACTTGTTAGTTTTCTATAGCCATCGTAAGGGATGTGAGATGTGTAATGATTCTTATGTAGAAACTATTTTCTCACTGAAGTTTTTAAAAGTCATTATTAAATTAGAATTTTAAAACCTTAATAACTTAGTTTGCAAGTAATAACAGGAGATACTTCAAATTATTTCAAATCTGACGAAGTTTTGACACCTAAGTTGTGCATTTATATGCAACCTATTCTTGCAGATCTCCCGAGAGATGAAACACTGCTTCCCGGGTGAGTGGGACACAGGGCTGCAGCTGTAGAGGAATGGAGGGATGAAGTAACATGGGGTTTGCAGCCAAGAGTGCAATGCAAAAGTGCCTTCAACCACCATGGGCTTTTGGCAGCCCCGTACCAGCTCTAGGATGGAAAACCAGAAGTGGACATATGGGCTGCAGATCTGGCTCTGCCACTAACTAGCTGCTCAGTTAACTTATCTGAGCCACCCAGAAAGGAAAGGCTGCATATGTCACACGCAAGTTGGAAAACTGAAGTAAGACAACGCACGAAAGTTGCCTCGCACTTTAGCAGAGTATCAGTACATGTTTGTGGTGATTCCTGGGCTGCACAATTGTTACAGGTCCTCCCTTCTCCTGTGCCTGATGGTAGGTTTGTCCTGGAAGTCCTCCTGGGCATCTCCAATGTGGTGAGCCCTGAATTGGGACCTCTGCACACCCTTGCTGCCCTCCTCTGTGAGAGCCTGACTCACCTCTTGCTTCTCGTGAGCACCTGGCACTCCACAATCTCGCCAAACACTTCAAAGCGCCTCTTCAGTTCACGCGCGCTCATGTCACTGGAGAGATTTCGAATGTACACCACGCGGCCTTCACCCTGCCGGAGGGCGACACAGAGGGACCTGTCATTCGGGTTGCCCCCTAGATGGCGGGCTCCCACAGAGTCCTCGTCCCCAGTTCATGTCACCTGGCTGAGAAAGCGACTCCAGCTGGGACTGGAGTCAGAGATAGGACCATGACAGTCACTATCCCAGAGGACCTGCCTTACGGGAGGAGGGGGCTGTTAAGCATCGGATGGGAGGTGGCCCAAAAGGAAGCGACTGTGTACTTGAAGGGAATGAACAGAGACTGGGCGGAGACAGGAGAGGGAGTCACCACTACTACTGTAACTGCACCCTGAGTAGCTTCTGTATCTGTTTGGAGTCTGACTTCTGGTATTGGGGGAGGTGCTAAGGATGCTAAAGGGCGAGCACTGGCAGCCAGGTTGCTACAGGTCAGAGGGGACAGGGGCATAAGGATGTGGAGCCACCATTACCTTTGGTTTTGCCAGGGTGCTATGTAGACACTTGTCACCTTTAGGTGCCAGGCCCTTAGACCCGCCCACCAGAGGGGGTGCATCGGGGAAGCCCGGTTGGGACCTCCCCCGCGTCCCACCACCATCTAGTGACTGGATCCAGTTAAAGGCATGGCCATCAGAAGAGTGGCTTTGATTTGCTGAAGAAACTCCAGCTGTGCTCCTGATGGGCAAGACCACCAGGGTCTGGTCTAGACAGGCTTTCTCTGGAACAGGTTAAGGCCAGCGATTCTCCAGCCATGCCCTCCTGCACCTCAGAGGGCAGCGGTCCAGAGAGGGCACTGCTGTACAGTCTCAGACACCAGGTACGTTCCCCAGGGTGGCCCAGTTCAGCTCCGTGTAAGAATGCAACCGCCCTCTGCCCCCTCCCCACCCCCGCCTCCTCCAGCACCTTGAACTCACAGGCCCATCCCCGCTTCTGCACCCCCCCACGCCCTCCGCTGTCCTCCTGAACCTTTGCTTGGATGGTTTCTTCCATCCCTTGGGGCCTAGCTCTCTGAAGATGCCCTTTCCAGACAACCATGTAAATAAATCCTCCCCACAAGTCAAAACATGATTTGTTTCAAACATCTTAGTTGTGGCGTGATTAATTTCACAGTGCACCTCCCAATCTGTAATGACAGTATTTATTGCTTTGCTTATGAGTCTGTCATCTCTCTCTCCCTTCTGGCCCAACCATGGGAGTGGAGACCTTGTTTGTCTCATTCGCTGTTGCCATCCAGCACCTAGAACAGGGCCAGGCACGCCACAACTGCTGAATGGTCACACAAGGATCCCAGAAGATGCTCCATGTGGTTTTAAGTACCTGCTTGCAGACAGCTGTGTGTACACACCTCCGGGGTATGCATACCTCGAGCATGCCCTGCCCTGAAGCACCATGCTGTCGGGGGCGGGGTGTGGGGGCGGTGGGGTGGGGGATGGAAATCCAGTGAGAGTCTGTCTGTGCTTCTGTCTTACTTTCCCTTCCCTCCTTTCTAATGATATGAGGACACTGACTCCAGCTTCCTAATGACTTTTCCCTGTGTGGTGCTTTGCAACAGGTTTACCAGGCACAGCCTGGGCCTCTGGACTAACTCTGGGGGAGGACTAGAGAGTCGGGCAGGAAGAGACAGGCTCTCTTGGTCCTTTTGCCCAGATCACACCAGGGGACCTTATATACAGATGAGTAAACTGAGGCTCAAGGAAGCTGCTCAAGGTCACACAGAAGTGGAAGCAGGGCTGGCTCTGCTCCCTCATCAGTGCTCACCCCCTGGCCCTGTTGAGCTTCTGATACTGAGCCCTAAATCCTCACCAATGGCACACTACCCCACCCCACTCCCAGACCAGTCCATTGGCTGCATTTTGCGCATGCCACCTTTGATGCCCTTTGGTGACCCTTGTGCTTTCGTAAATGAGAGAAATACAACTATCTCCTGCAGGCCAGATGACCTCAAAGCACTTTGGGTCTCTGAAGCCCCCACACTTCCTGATGCCCCTGCTTGTCCCCACTCACTCCGGGCTCTGGGGCCCCAAGTCACTTACAATGGCCTTTTCCCGCTGCTTCCTGGCATGCCGGACGCTTGGCGTTCCGTCTGAACACGACCCTCTGCTCTCACATCTGTCAGTGAACAAGCAAAGCAGACTCACTCACTCTTAGCAGGGACCACAGTGGGGCGGGAGGAGGACTTGCTTCAGGAGGCGAGCGATGTTTCTTCAGCTTTGTTAGGACTTGTTCATTAGCGAAGGTAGAACTAGGAGAGAGAGCCCAGCTCTCCACCTCAGCGGTCACCACCCAGGGCCGCATGTGGGTCTGAACATGTGACTGACACATGCCTTCTATGTTGCTAACCATAATCCCTGTGAACCTTTCTATGCTGTTGGGGGTGGAAAGGCCCTTTCGCTTCATTATGATAGTTGACCTGATGAAAAAATATCCTCTGAGGTCTCATGCTTCCCCATTTTTCAGATGAAAATCTTAAGGCTCAGGTTCAAGATGAAATTTGCCCCGAAGCTAAGAAGCGGGAAAGCCAAAGCTAGTAGGAGGTCTGCTGATTCTAGACCCTCCATTTGTGCTGTCTGGCCAGGCAGCAACCTCGGCCATCACAGCCCCTGCACCCCAGGCAGCTAGTGGGCTACTCAGCTGGAGAAGCTCCTGGGTGCCGCATGCCTGCGCCCTCCCAGGCACCTGTCTGCACAATGCCCTCTCTTCCCAGGGGCCAGGCAGCTGGAGGGGAAGGAGCACAGCATGTAAGGGGGGTTGAATGCCGACTCGGCCACACACCGTTTGCATCCTTGGGAACACAGCAGAGAATGAGAGAGAGCAGGGGCTCCAGAGTCAGGTAGCATTCCAATGCTGATTCTGCTACCTCTCTGCTGGTGACCCAGGACCAGCTACTTAAGCCAGTTCTTCATCTGTAAACTAAGGAGAATCAATTGTATTTGCCTTCTCAGCCATTTGGGAGAATCAAATCAGAACATATGTGTACATGCTTAGCTCAGGAATGGCTCAGTACTGGCTGGCTATATTTTTCTATTGAAACTCTTTGAGCCTCAGTTTCCTCATCTATAAAATGGGGATGAAAAGCACTTGAGCTTCCCTCAAGTGCCTCTGTGAAGCTCAAAGAGGGTAATAGAAAGGGATGTGACTTGCAGACTTTAAGTGCTATATAATAAGAGTATCATTTTCCACTTGCAGCAGCATTGGAAGTCTTCCCCCATGAAGAGCTCAGAGTGACTTGAAGGTGCTGTAGGGCTTGTTAAACCAGCTCAAAGCCTTCCTGTTGATTATGTTTGGTAGCAGATGCACAAGTAGAGAAATGCTGGTCTGGAGAAGGCTGAAGACTAGTTTATCCAATTGACTAGCCATCAAGCTCCGCCAGGCAGCTGAGTAAGAACCAAGTTAACCAATTAACTTTCTCCAGCGAAAGCCAGCCTGAACTTAGCCCAAAAGTGAGAAAGAGGAAAAGGAGAATCCAAGGCGGTTGAGAGAGGCCCCTGACTAGTGTGCCAAGCCCATGGGTAAAGGGCCTGAACAGGTCAGGAGGGGAAGGAAGCCAAGAAGCTCCAGCTCTGGCCTTGGGGAATGTGCTTCAACAGGAGAAGAACCTTAGTAGCTTCTGAACAGACGCTGCAGAAGAAACCAGCTAATGTGAACAACAGGCAGACTAGCTCACAGCGACCCTCTGGGGAAAGAAGAACAGAGCTGGAAGTGGGGTTCGGAGAGGTCTGACAGAAGATATCTCTGACTAACTGTTCTGGCTTATTACATAGACAGGCTTTTAGAGAAATTGTTCAAAATGAGTTCATTTTAAATAACAATTCAGGGCTTTGGCACAATAGTGTCTGGGGGATCCAGAAGTCCCCTAAAATCCAATGCCCAGTGAGCTGTCTGCATACATTTTAATGGGGAAAGGAAGCTTTGTTTTCAGCAGATTTTCAATTAAGAGCCACCGGTAGAGATAAGAAAATATAAAGAGGAATTTTCTAAGGTTATCTTCCTACTACCTGAATTCTGTTTCTCGGAGTATAGCACTCTAGCAATGTCATCGTTACCCCGGAACTTGTTAGAAATGAAATTCTCCACCCCCACCCCCGACCTACAAAACCTGAGGCTTAGGAGGCGAGGCCCAGCCACCAGCTTGGTAAGGAGGCCTCTTCCGGATTCTGCTTGCTGCACTGCTCTGAACCCAGGAGCGCCATCTGGTGGTCACTCAGGTGCATCTCGGGCAGAGGGTTTGGGACTTGCACCCACGCTCCTGCGGCCTCCCCTCTGAAGAGCCAGGTCCTGCTGTTAGCAGGGAAGAGAAGCAAACTGTCTTCACCAAAAGATGCCAGACTTCCATTCTTTCTGCCCAGCTCCCCACAGAATTCTGGAACGGCTCCTTCTACAGTCCGGTTCAGTGAGCAAAGACGGTATGAGGAAACGCTCATGACAGGTCATCCTGGTGTGAAAGAAGAAGAGCTCTCCCACCGGGTGACTGACTGCTGGAAGACTGCGCAACTCCGAAGCCCCGAGAAACGGGAATAAACCTTATCTCTGCTTTAAATCCGGGTTTTGGGGGGTTTTTTAGAACACAAATTAGAATTATGCTAATCTTTGTTTTACAAGTAAATTCACATAAGTATTACACTGTGTACATGTGTTGACCCTTGAACAACAGAGGTTTGAACTCTGAGAGGCCACCAACACTGGGATTTTCTTCAGTAGTAATACCACACTGTCAGAAGTCGCTGAATCTGCAGATACGGAGTTATCTCAGATGAGGAGGGCCGACTATAAGTTACACACAATTTTTGACTGTGTGGAGGATTGCTGTCCCTAACCCTCACCTTATTCAAAGGTCAACTGTATATATTTACACAAAAACCTACCCACTTTACAAATATAAAAGCAGAAACAGATGAATAAGGTCACAAAAAGCCAGAAAGTGTGTTTTCTTCCTCCCTCGAGGCCAGGAGATCCGGACCACTCCTCACTGGACCACTGGACCACACAGCAGGCTTCACTTGGCTTCAGGACTTGCCCATAACACCCCAAGGAGTCCACCTCCAGGGCCTCTGACCAGGACACAGGCCACACAGGAAGCTGCAGCCCTGGTCTCAGGGCTCCTCTCTCCCCTGACACCTCAGAACTGGGGGTGCTCAGCTGCCCACCATCCATCCTGAGGCCACCCACCCATCCATACCTGAAGGTCCTCCGTGTGGCTGGTGACCGGGAGCGGCAGGATGAGGAGCCAGAGCTGGAGCGGCTGCGGGAACAGAGCCGCCGACTGGCCTTGCTGGGTGGGCTCTGGTAGGGGCAGTGGTCAGAGCGAGGGGGGCTGACCCCCGAGTCCTCTCCTTCATCATCGTCCTCCTCCTCGTCTTCCTCCTCCAAGAGGAAGGTGCTCTCGCCACTGCTGCTGCTGCTGTCCTCAAAGACTGTGTCATACTCGGGGCTCTTGCAGGAGGCCAGGTCTTCCTCCTCCAAGGCTGTCTCTAGGAGCCCAAAGTGCTTGGTGAGGCTGGCACGGATCTCGTGGTCTCTGAGCAGTGTGCTGTCCTTGCTGGGGGCATCAACATTACAGCTTCCGTCTTCCTCCCTGCCAGAGGCCTGGGCCTCAGCCCGTGGGGCCCCTTGCTGGGGCCAGTCCTTCATGTGGGCCCCAGACGGCTCCCAGGACCTCAGCACCTTCCTCTGCAGGGCGCCGTCTGGCTTGAGCACCTGGCAGTAATCATGGTCGCCGAAGGAACAGGAGAAGGGGCGCTTCTGACCAGCCTGGGAGGCTGGCTGGGCTGGGGTATGCCGCAGGTGGGACAGGAGCTCGCTCCTCTCTGGGTGCTTCTTTGGCAGCTTGTGGACAGCCTCGGTGGTGGCCTCAAGCTGGGGACCCTCCGAGGTGGGAGCTCTGTCTTTGCCTGGGCTGTGCTTGATGTCTGGCTTGAAGGGGTCTTCCTCTGCGGGCTTGTAGGGAGGCGTGGTGGGCGGAGTGAGTCCTACCCAAGCAAGAGGAACACCGTGAGACAGATTTCTCCAAGGAGCACTGAAACCCTCGTTTGGGATGGCAAAGAAATAGCATGCGTGTCACCACTCCCCAGACCCAGTGGATAGCAGGCATTGCTAATCGATCATTGCGCTGCTGACTGAGCCTGGACGTGGCCTGGGACTCCATCTCATACAGTCCGTCAACAGTTTTTCAGAGCTGGCATGTGATGAAATCCATTTGCCATCCCTTCTGTAGCCTTGCAGAAGCCTCCAAGTTATCTGAGATCTCTCTTCCTGCTCCACATTCCATCATTCCACAAGCCCCCCCAACTGGTCATCCCAAATACCTCTGAAGCCTCCCAGGGTACAGAGGTGGCAGGCACCACAGGCAAAAACCTCCCATCTGGATTTGACCACCACAGTGACCTTAGGTGGTCCTGCAACTGACCTTACCCTTCACCCTCCCCCAGGTACCAGAGGGAACTTGCCAAAATGCCAGTGATCTCTTCCTTTCTGGGGCTCCTGGAGCCTTGAGGATCTACATAAAACCCTTCAGCCTGACATTCCTCTCAGCCTTTGATATTTGCTCTTGCCTAACCCCCCAGTTCTCCCCACAGCACTGCCATGTGGCCGGTCTCCCCCGATGCACCTGTACTTCCACTTCTCTGAGCCTTTTTGCTCATGCCGATTCTGCTGCCAAGAATACCCTTCTCTTTTGTTTTTGTCTCCTCAACTTCTACTGCCCTGCAAACGTAGCTGAAATGCCTGCTACTCTGGCTACCCATGCATCTTCTCAGGCCACATCCTGCCCCTCCCCATACTGTCCCTTCCTCTATGCTCCCAGAGCTCTTGCAAGGTCTTTGGAACAAGCACGTGTCAAACAGTACTTGTCATGATGTGAGTCTGTTTCCCACATAGGACTGCGGGCTGCTTCAGGGGAAGACATGCATCTCTTTTTTTTTTTCACATCAGGTCATGTGCCAACTGTCAGCAGCCGAACAGCTGAGCCTGGGTCCTGACTCTCCTTATAACTCTCTCAATGGGAATCTCAAGATCCAGCGTAGCCTGTGCAGTGGTGGCAAGGAGGGCTTGTTGGGGTACCCCCTTACTGTCTGAAATGCTTCCTCCCCAAGGGCACCTCCCCATTGAGCCCCTAGCGTACCTGCTGTGCCACAGAGCTCCACCGTCAAGGTCTGCTCGAAGGTCTTCTTGCCAAAAGGAGGGTCACTGGTGGGGCTGGAGGACAGGAAGGAAAGATGCCAGTCAGTAGCAGATTCCACCTCCCCGAGCATGCCAGGAGGGCAAGGGGACACTGTGACAGATCCTGCTTCTGCGCCCCATGAAAGTGAGGCCTGGGGAGAATTTGCAGGAGAATCCCCATCCTGGCTGTTATAGGAATTCAGAGCTATACAGCTTTTAGGAGACGTGGGAGAGATCTGAGGGAGTTGGAGACAGGACAATCATTGTCAACCTCCTTATTTTACAATGAAACAGCTGAGGCCCAGAGAGGAGAAGACACTTGCCCAAAGCCACACAGCACTGTCAGCTTTTCCCCATGAAATTCTCCATCTCTTAGGCCTGCAGAGACCAGCTTCTAAAAACCGAACTGCCTACCAAGGAAACCCAGCTCCTGAGAACCCTACATGGTAAAGAGGGCAGGGGTGTGGGGACAGGATCAGGCTCAGTGGCCAATGAGTCACCCTACACCCAACCAGATAAGGTCTCATGAAGTAATAAGCCAACAATTTCCAGAAATCTACCTTTGCGACAAGGCCAGCATGAGGCACCTGGGAGAGTCTGAAAAGAAGACAAAACAGAAAAATAAGATTTTTCAACATGGCATTGCTAGAGAGGATGTTTCCCTCTGAACTGCATTGGTACCAAGCACAGCTTCTTTCAGGCATGTGACCCAAAAGCCTCTGCCATTTTCAGGGACGAGTAGGAACAGCTCAAAACCTTCATTCCCCTAGACTCAGCGACATTTATAGCTGGCGGAGCTGTGGCTTTTGCAGCGTTGATGGGTTCTAGGGCAACCCCTTATGGCCCATCAGTATAGCGCGTGTGGTGAAGCATTCCCACTTCTAAGGCCAGCATCTGTGGGCTCAGCCCCAAAGAGATGCAGGACTAACTAGTTGACTAACCATTAGACACCTATGTATCTTTGTTTCCATGTGTTAAAACAGGAATTACAACAGCACCCACCACATAGGTTTCCTATGAGGATCAATGGGGATAATCTGTATTAAGTCATAGACCAAGCCTGACAGAGCAAGTGTAAAATAGATGACTACTGTATTATTATCCCCACTTGTGTTACCATTTAAAATTCAACCTCACTGTGGAGCTGAATTTAGAGACTCACACCATCCATCACATTGTTACCCAGGAAGTCTTCTTTAGAGGACTTATCACAATTTGTAATTACTTTCCTTTCTTGCTCACTTTATGATTGCCCATCTCCCCCACTGATACACAAGCCCCAAGAATGCAGGCATCTTGCTCCTTGTTCATTAAGGACGCCTGGCCCATGCATGATGAGAAACTCAGAGATGCTCAGGTGATTCCTGAAGGTCTGCCCAGCTAAGCCCATTATACAGGAAGGGAAGTTGAGAGCCAGAGAGGGAGAGGGGTTTGCCCAACCTGGGGCTCCTGGCTCCAGTGCAGTGGGGTCAGCCACACCTCAGCCCCGCCCCCTCTCTCGGACCACCGACTCCGACTACCTCTGGAAGACAGCCTCGGGCAACTGGGGTCCTCGTCCGTGTCCCCACACCCGCTCTCACAGGGGCTCTCCAGAGCTGGGATCTGGGGTCCCCGCAGGAGCGGCTGGTCTTGGCCACTGTCCTCATCTGTGGGGCTGTCAGGCTCTCCCTCCACATCATAGGCTTCGGGGGCCAAGCGCGAGGGCAGAGGCCCCTGGGGATCTGCAGGGACCATGGGCTCATCCGTGAACGTCAGCCAGGGGCCAAGCTCAGGGTTCAGTCTCCTGGAACGTCGCACAGGGCACACGGAGCTCTCTGGCTTCCTCCCCAGCTTGGTCCATGGCAGGCCGCGCCCTGGCCTTTTCCGGCCCCATTCCTCCTCGTCCTCTTCCTCTTTTTCTTCTTCCTCCTCCTCTTCTTCCTCCTCTTCCTCCTCCGGCTGCAGCCTGGCTGACCGGCTGACATGCCCTTTCACCTGCAGCCGCAGCGGGCGCAGGCTGGGTCTGGGCCCCGAACTCTTGGGTGAAGGTGAGACCCTCACCTCCTCCACGGGACCCGGGTGGCCCGCGGAGGCCTGGCTGTCCTTGGGCCGGGGCCGGGGCGTGAGGGAGGCGTAGACAGGTGTGGCCAGACGGTAGGGTTTGCTGACATCGCAGAGGACATCTTGAGCCAGAAGTTCCCTCAGGATGGAGAACTCGGTCCAGGTGGCTTTAGAAGGGTGCTGGGACCGAGGCCGGGGTCTGACCTGCTTGGCGGGACTGCTGCTGGGCTGTGGAGCTGGCTCTGGGGCCTGTGTGGGCAGCTTCCTCTGTGGGAGACAGTAGGTGTGCATGTAGCGGATGAGCTGCACCATGGCCTGCATGTCCTCCTGGGAAACCTGGGCGCTGGGGTCTGTCCTGCCCAGCGCTGGTGAGTCCCCGGGGGAGGCTGAAGCCAGCTGGGGGCTTGGGCAGTCCTCGCCTGCCTCCTCATCCTCCTTGATGGGGAGCCAGGGACTCAGGGATGGTGGTGGCTGCAGGCCTCTATCCGGGGAGAGGGCTTTAGCCCGAGGGCAGGCCGGTGCCGAGGTGAGGTGCTTGTGTAGCTCTGTGCAGCTCCGGCTCTGAGGGTGCAGAGTGGGGCCCTTCCTGTCTTGGGGGCCATCCATCTGGAGAGGGGAAAGAGGCCAGAGTGAGGAGGGAGACCCGCACGGCTTCTCCCCGCTGCCCACACCTGCACCACTGGCCAGGCACAGCCTGTCTCTCCAGGATGATCACGCCGGGTTTCATTGCTCAACCCCCAGCTTCCAGCACAGAACCACACTTGGCAACACTCAGGGGATGATGATGAAGGAACGGCCAGCCTCCTAACAGGGACCCCAGCTATGGACCCCGCCCTTTCCAGGTTTACCGCCAAAGCCCTGTCCTGACTACCTTGCTCCCCTGCGCGGAGCCCTCAGTGACAGTGCCAAGAAGTACATTAGTGGCTGCCTGGGGCTGGGCGTGGGAACAGGGACTGACTGTAAATAGAGACACTGGGGATCTTCCTGGGAGGATGGAAATGTTCTAAAACTGGATTGTGGTCATGGCTGCACAACTCTGTAAGTTTATTAAAAATCACTGAATCATACTTTTAAAACAGGTGCCTTTTATGGTATGTAAGTGGCACCTTCATAAAGCTCTTTAAAAGAAAAAAAAAAATTCAGTAGCTTTCCAGTGCCCGTGTAGTAAAGGGGAAGCCCCTGGTCAGGGGTCCTCTGCAACATGGCCCCAGCCAACAGCCCTCCCCAGACTTATCTGCCCTCACTCGTCCACACACGGGCTCCACCCCCAGAGCAACCATCTCTCTGCTGAGGCCAGGCCAGCTGTCCTGCTGTCTCTCATGCCCCATCCCCCGGCAATGCTTCCGAACCTTCCAGAGGGCAGGCTGGCTCACAGAGGGTCTTAGCTGCTGCCTCTGTGACAAAATGGAACATGAGGGATGGCCCTCTCTTTTGGGAGGCCAGCCAGGACAAGTAGGGAGGGGACACAGGGAGAGGGCCCACCCTCCTCCCCCACCTCCGGGCAGACCAGGAGGGGACAGGCTCCCGCACCGGGCCACTATCTGAGAAAGATGCTATCCTGAGTCTGCCTGGAGGGGTGGGACTGTCCGAAGCAGTCCATGCCAACGGTGTCCGGGAACAAGAGGATGGGGCGCGTCCAGGCTCTGAGTAACAGGAACACTGGGAAGTCACCTTGGAAACCCCTCCTTGGAGGTCTCAGAAGATGGAGCCCAAGAAGGGAAAAGGACTTGCTTCCCTCTGGGTGTTCACGATGGCGCTTTCAGCTCTGATGCGCCCCACCCCCAGGAGAAAATCAAACTCCTCCTTGTGGTCCCCACGGTACCAACAAGGATATTATGCTGGGTTCTGTCACCTCATTAGAATAAGCTTCCTGAGGGCAGGCCACAGCCTCCTTGTCCCCACTCTTAACTCAACATCTAAGACTGCCTGGAACACTGAAGTAGAGTTGCCTTTTTTAAAAAAATATTTATTTATTTGGCTGCGTTGGGTTGTAGTTGAGGCATGTGGGATCTAGTTCCTTGACCAGATTGAATCTGGGCCCCCTGCATTGGGAGCATGGACTCTTAGCCATTGGATCACCAGGGAAGTCCCTCCAGTTGACTCTTGAACCAGACAGAGGTTCCACACAGTGGAAAATTCACATGTGACTGATAGTCAGTCCTCAGTACCCACTGTTGCTCTGCATCTATGGATTCAATGAACTCAGATCCTGCAGTACTGTAGTATTTACTACTGACAAAAATCCATGTAGAAGTGGCCCTGTGCAGTTCAGACCCATGTAGTTTAAGATCAACTGTACATGAAAAAGTCCAGGGCTCTTTCTCAAACCCCAGATCAGCCTAGGTTTCAAGTAGTGTCCAGGACATCAGCAACAAGGGTTGTGTGAGGAGCAAAGAGTGAACTGTGAGTGTATTGAACTTGATGGCCTCTAACAAGAGTGAAAGGGTGCACCCCCTGCCCAGAGACCCTCTTGGAGGAGTCCTGGGTGGGTCTGGGGGCATGTGTAGACATACCTTGACACAAGGCCGCGGATTTCTGGACCTGAGGCCTGCCTGGCGCCATGCGGTCCCTTCCTTCTGGCTATCGGAGGTCGAGGCTGGGTAGGACGTGGCGAGAAGGAGTTTCTGCAGCTGTGGGAGGAGCAGATGGGAGAAGCCAGGGCTGAGCTACAGCCAGAGACGCAGGGAAGCACATGTTAGGGAGAAGCCCGGCCTGGAGCCAACCCCCCCGCCCGCCGCCGGAGTGACCACACTCTGACCCCGTCATCATGGGAGCATGGAAGAAGACAAGGAGGGCACTGAATGACCTGGAATACATTAAGTACAGAAAGCAGGTTGTGTAGGAATGCCAGACAGACAGAAGTATCCCAGTAAAAAGTAAAGTCCTTTTCAGAGTGAATAACCCAAGAGAAATATCTATGATCTTCAGAAACCCAAACAGATCTTGGGTGATGTCTACCCATGTTACCACTGAAATGTGATGCACACACTTGATTCGGACACTCTACGTACACTTGTGGTTACACACACGCACACACACGCACACACATACACAGTCTGGATGGTGAGGCCCCATAATGTTTCTTTGGTGTAGGATTTTAGCTGATTTTCCTTTGTTCTTTTTGTTTAATCATACTGTTTAGGAAATTGATTCTTTACCTTAAGCGAATAATACTTGGAAATGGTGGAAAATACACATACCACAAATACTAACGGGTAAACAACTGGAAGCTAGTCTCCCTCCTGTCCAAGGTCCCAGAGGCAACTGCTACTAACCACCTTCTTGTGACCCTTTCCTGAGGTGGGACTCAAAAATATATACACACACAATGCAAGAAGGTATATATGTACACATCACCTCCAACCAAGCCAGCTGTTTTTACACAAGTGGAAGCATACTAAGCTGATGCTTGTCTGGCTTTTCTAATTTTTCTATAAAAGTTGATAAGCTTTTCACACTTCTATACCCAGAGGAAAGGTGCTCAGTGTATTCCAGCCAACAAAGCAGGGAGGTGAGTGCACCTGGGGATTTCGCCGGGGATCCTACCACAGCCGAAGTTGAAAACAAGTCAGGAAGCATGAGCGGTTTTTGTTATAGCACTGAGTGTTTCCTCAGGAGACATGACCCCCAGGTCACCCCAATGGGATTGCCAAGGGCCCAGGAACCAAAGAAAAGGCCACTCCCACTGCCCTAGGAGCTGCAGGAGCCATACGACCCTACCAAGACCCCAAACCAGCATGTGCATGTCTGTGATCCTCTGACATGGACAGGAAAAGATGGTCATACCAGAGCAAGGGACCTGGTTCTAACCTAGTTCAACCCAACTCACTGTGAGACCTTGGGTGAATCCTTCCCTTTTCCTGGCCTTGCTTTCTCCAAGGTTGAGTGTGTATGGATGTGTGTGTGCATGTGTGTGTGTAAAACAGGAGCAGGCAGACTAAATAATTGGGTCTTTTTTGATTCAGGGGTCCCTGTAAGAATACGAGAGAAGCTGCTAGCCTCAGAAAACACACACGTATGCAGAGGTCCATGGGTTCTGCAGGTGGACTCTCTGGGACCCATGACTCCAGGTTAAGAATCTGTACAAATTCTCAGGGCCTTTCTAGAACTATGCTGGAATGTGGGGAGTCTAGATGGCAAGTCTAGAAACAGAAGTACAGTCTAAGGCACGAGAGGGAACAACCAACCGGTGACCAGCAGGGGTCGCTCTCTACCTCTCTACTCAGGTGTGGTCCCTCTGCAGAGTCCTATACAGAATTCCTCTCTTACTACTATCACTACTGGGTTTCCCAAGTGGTGCAGTAGGAAAGAATCCACCTGGCATGCAGAAGACGCAAGAGACGTAGGTTTGATCCCTGAGTCGGGATGATCCCCTGGAGAAGGAAATGGCAACCCACTCCAGTATTCTTGCCTGGAAAATTCCGTGGACGGAGGTGCCTGGTGGGTTATATAGTCCATGGGGTCACAAAGAGTTGGACGTGACAGAGCGACTAACCACACACGTGCTCACACGCACAACGTATTCCTACTACTGATACTGGGCTTCCCTGGTGGCTCAGCTGGTAAAGAACCCGCCTGAAGTGCAGGAGACCTGGGTTCGATCCCTGGGTTGGGACGATCCCCTGAAGAAGGGAACAGTTACCCACTCCAGTGTTCTGGCCTGGAGAATTCCATGGACTGTATAGTCCACGGGGTAGAAAAGAGTCAGCCATGACCAAGTGACTTTCACTTTCACTTTTTCACTACTAATACTACTACTAACACCATGGCCGACTGTTGTGACTATCACTTAGATAGCGTTTATTGAGCCATTTCTTTGTACCTAGCACTGTTCTAAGTGCTTTACATGTATTATCTGCTGTACTCCTCCCAACTGCCTTTGAGATAAGCACTGCTATTAACCCCACCTTACAGACCAGGAAGCTGAGTCAGAGAGAGGCACAAGAGCATTCACTGGTGAGGCTGAGATTCAAACCCAAGAAGTCTGATTCTA
This sequence comes from Cervus elaphus, assembly GCF_910594005.1. Taxonomy (NCBI): domain Eukaryota; kingdom Metazoa; phylum Chordata; class Mammalia; order Artiodactyla; family Cervidae; genus Cervus; species Cervus elaphus. The sequence continues at coordinate 62,258,824 of NC_057823.1, read as the reverse complement.
ATCAGAAAGGACATTCGACCCTCATCAGCAGGAGCCATCACATGGGACTGAACACACTCTTGAGTCTGGCACGCATAGGTCCTTATTAAATGTTCCACACTGCTTTGGGGAACATGAAGTCAGCAGGAGAGAGAGAAAATGGTCCTGGACTAGGAGTCAGAAGACCTTGCTGGCAAGTCAACTTGTGTGATGCTGGGAGAGGCCCTCCCCTCACTGGGCCTCAGTTTCCCCAGAGGTGCACTTTATGATTACCAAGGGCCTATTTAAGCTCTAACTCTCCACAACTGAAGATCCCTGCCACCTCTAACAGGCCCTGACTTTTCAGCTAAGTCTCACCAGCCCTAGGAGTGCCCACTGATGAGGTAAGAAGCCTCAGATGAGCTGGACTTCACAAGCCAGTACACCTGGGGTTCTGGCACCTTTAGCCTGCGACAAGAGCAACGGCTTTTGGCAACTTCTGAAATCCCTTTGGAATCTGAAAAGGCTGAGACCCTCTCCCCAGAAACCTGCAACACCATGCGTACATTTCCACATTCCACATTGATTCAGGTAGCATTTAACTTTTGCGGGTCAGAGTATGAACTGGTCCAACCTCTTTGGAGGGCAGGCTGGAAGTACTTGTCTAAACTGAAAAACCACATACATTAAGACCCAGGAATTCCTTTTCTAGGAATGGATCCACTTCCTCCTGGTGAAGGACACAGTCTAAGGCAATGGAACAATAAATGAGTTGAAACAATGCACATATCCACCAACCAGAGGATTAGTTAAAGAAGTTATGGTACCTTCTTATAGGGAACACTATGCAGCTGACAAAAAGGATAAAACAGAGCTACCTCTGCTCATCTGAAAGAGTGTCCATGCCACACAATTCACTGAGGAAAGCAAGGTTTAGGCTGTGTGTAACGGAGGCTCTTTTTTGTCGTTAAAAAAAAAAAGAAGAGGAAAGTCACACAACAGATCAGTAACCATGGTTACATCCAGGGAAAGAAAAAGCCATTATGAGATGGGTAAGGAGGTTTTGCTTTTAACTCTCCATACTTCCTGCTTGAATTTTTCACTGTGTGTATATGTGTGAAAATGAAAGTGAAAGTCAGTCGTTCAGTCATATCCAACTCTTTGCAACCCCATGGACTGTAGCCCACCAGGCTCCTCTGTCCATGGGGATTCTCCAGGCAAGAATACTGGAGTAGGCTGCCATTCCCTTCCTTTCTCCAGGGGATCTTCTCGACCTAGGGATCGAACCGAGGCCTCCCATATTGCAGGCAGATTCTTTACCGTTGGAGCCAACAAGGGTGTGTGGAAAATATTTGCATTTAATTTCAAGGTTTAACACACACTTAGGGTAAATCCATGAAATCCCAAAGGGCCTACAGAGTCGCAGGTTAAGCCCAAGGAGGCTGCCCACTACCAGGCTGGCTGCCCTGAACCCTTGCCAGTGATGCACAGAGATTCTTGCAGGGGTTGGAGCTGGTTTCCCTGCATCCACCACCCTTACAACCACACACCACATCTCAGGCCACCACCATCACTTCAGTTGGAAACAGATTCTTACCAGCGAGAGCTCGTCCACCTCAGGGGCCGAGGCAGGGGGCCCCTCCAGAGAGGGGCTGGGGGGCGCAGAGGAGGGGACAGGTGATGCAGAAGCACAGGAGGGTGTGTCTCCATCATCCAGGGCTGGCAAGGCAGCCAGACTCACAATATCCTCAGGGATGTCATCCAGGGTTTTGGTGAGCGCTGCCAGGAGGGCCTCATTCTCATTGTCGATTATCTGCAGTGAGGGGACACGGTTAGCCAATGCCTTGGGCTCAGTGACTTTGGGTAGAAATCTGCTCTGTACCTGCAGCTGTACCACCACCGCCATCACCCTCCTGCCACACCTGCTCAGATCTTCCCAGTTTCCTAGGCAAGCAGATGCTCAAGAAATGTGCTATGGACTCCAAGAATCAGAGATTTTCAAGCAGGCAGCAGGTGGTAACAGAAAGGGCCTTGGCTTGGGGTCACATGCTAATCAGGGGATGTCCATCCCTTCCTCCAAGGACAGTCACTTCATACCACAGCCTCCTGTGTCCAAACTCCTAGACAGAGTACTGAGGCTGGTCTATGCCACTGGCAGCCCCAGGTCAGCCTCTCTGACCGTGGGGCCCAGACAGCTGGTAGAAAGACTGGAAGCTTCAAGGTTCAACCGTGACAGTGATGAGCAGAGCAACAGGACAAGAGCTACCATGCCCCTGTGGGTTCCCAGGGCCTGCAGCCTCATTCACTCATGGACAGGCAGGGCAGTTAGTGTGGTGGCTAGGAGCTTGGGATCTGGAGCTGGGGTGGATCCCAGATCTCACATTTACCAACTGTAACAACAGAACCTACTTCATAAGGTTATTGTCAAGGACTGAGTTAATATATGTAAGATGCTTGGAAAACAGTGCCTGGCACATAACAAGCACCGATTATTACTACTACCATCACCACCACTGCTACTACCAAGACGACTCCTGCTATAATGATGATGATGGTGATAATGAAGGTGGTGACGATAGTGGCGTGGGGTAATGGTGATGATGATGGCTGTGGCGGTGGGCAATTCCTTCCCTCCCCTTCCCCCTCTTCCTTCTTCTAACACATATGTACCACTACTCTGTGCTTGGCAATGATTGGAGACTGGTGATACAGACGGGTAGCTCATGGAGTTTACCCTCCAGCAGAGAAAAGAGTTAAACAAGGAGACAAAACTAGATCATTTCAGAGAGTGAGAAAGCTTGGGAAAAAAATAAAAGGAAGCCGTGATGCAGAATAAGAATGCGGTAAAGATTTATAGGCTATTTACAGCAGTCAAAGAAGGCTGCTCTGAGCAGCTAATACTGAAACTTAGGCTTGAAAGATGAGAGGGTACCAGGCAGGCAAAGAGCTGAGGAAAGATGATTCCAGGCAGAGTGAAAACCCAGTGCCAAGGCCAGGGACAAAGAGTTTGGCTGATGAAAGAAATAGAAGGCCTTTGTAAATACTGCCTCAGGTAAACCCCACAATAACCCTTGTGGGGGTGGGGTTGTTGTTCAATCGCTCAGTCGTGTCAGATTCTTCGTGACCCCATAGACTGCAGCACGCCAGGCTTCCCTGTCCTTCACCATCTCCCAGAGCTTGCTCAAACTCATGTCCATTGAGTCAGTGACACCATCCAATCATCTCATCCTCTGTCACCCTCTTCTCCTCCAGCCTTCAATCTTTCCCAGCATCACGGTCTTTTCTAAGGAGTCGATTCTTTGCATCATGTGGCCAAAGTATTGGAGCTTCAGCTTCAGCATCCGTCCTTCCAGTGAATATTCAGGATTGATTTCCTTTAGGATGGACTGGTTTGATCTCCTTGCAGTCCAAGAGACTCTCAACAATCTTCTCCAACACCACAGTTCAAAAGCATCAAGTCTTTGGTGCTCAGCCTTCTTTATGGTCCAATTCACACATCCATACATGACTACTGGAAAAACCACAGCTTTGACTATGGACCTTTGTCAGCAAAAAGTCTACTGTCATGTTAGATGGTGACTGCAGCCACGAAATTAAAAGATGCTTGCTCCTTGGAAGAAAAGCTATGACAAACCTAGACAGCATAAAAAAGGGGGGTGGGGTACTATTCTAATTGCCATTTTGCATTTGAGGAAACTGAGGCTCATGGAGGTTGACCAACATGCCCTGGGTACATTTCATTCATTCACACAGCAAATCCGGGGCAGAGGCAGGGCTGACACAGAGCAGAGCACACACAGATGAACTGACAGGCTTCCTTCCCTGATGTCTCAGATCTCTGACACGAGGGTCAGCATGCACACTCCCAGCCCACCAGCCCTGCACAGAGATCACCCTGCTTCCAGGTGAGGCACTGAGCGTCCCACTCAGTAAAGCCCAGCTACTGGGCTTGTTCTGGCAGGAGGCCTGTCTGTCACATGATGTCTTAACCAGCGCTCTTTCCCATCCCAGGTCAGGCTGTTTATCCTTTCTTTAGGAAGTTCATCTGAAATACACATCCCGTGACAGCCTTTTGGCTGCACTAAATCTGTTCCAGGCCTTGCAGCCAGTGCAGCAGTTGAGTAATTCGAAGGAGGACATGGGAAAAGAGAACAAATGTGGTTGTGACTTTGCAAGACAGCTAAGAATAAAAGAAAGGTCAAAGGAAGGTTTCAGTTTAGCCTGACCCAGGCCCCCAGGATGGGGCTCCAAGGGCAGGTCCAGGAACTCCGGTTCAGGAATGCAACAGGGCTCAAGCGGCAGCCCAAATCCCCATCCACAGGCCGGACCCCCAAACCTGTGTTTCCAGAGCAATATGTCCAGCCTGATAGGGAGCTAAGATCTTGGACCTGGGGCTCAAGGACCACTCTTGGGGTTGACTGAGGGGCACTCTACCACTGACAGGGTGACTTTGGGCAAGTCATTTCCCATTTCTAAGCCTTGCAGCTTTGGGGGAAGACCTGATCCCCAGTCAGTTTCCCTCCAAGGGTTACTAGGGAGGCTGGTCTGGAGGCAGCCACACAAGGGCTCTGTGAATTGTTCCTCACCTAGCTCAATGCCTGGGGCGTGGGAGGCTCCAGGCAGATTTGATGAATGGAAGAATGAGTGAACCAAACAATGAACTCTGACCACTGGGGAGATTAGAGTCTCAAAGAACCCATTCCAGAGGGAAGTTATTCAGAAGTCATTCAGTGTCATCAGCACTGGAAGGAAGGAGGGGTCCTACTTTCACAGCCAGAGGAAAAAGGCCCAGAGATATTCTTAATTATCACAAGTATCAAGAGCTGGAAGGGCCTGTGGGGGTCACACGGAGACCAGGGAAGTCAAACATGCTGCTTGTGTGCTACAATCCCTCATGCCCCCACCCAATGTTCCGTCCACACCCTTTCTTAACCCAACCCTCCAGGCAACACTGTGGATCATCTGGGTTGGAATTCACCGGGAAGCCTATTTGCCATTCTTTTTTGTGGTGGGGGAATGAAGGTCCAGGGGAGACTTGTCAATATTGCGCAGCAAGTTGGGAGCAGGTAGGGAGGATGATCAAGGACTTACTAGGTACTCAGCATGGTGCTGAAATGAATACCAGGTGATAGAGACACCCAAGGAGCCCCAGCAGGTCAGGCAAAAACAAAATGACTAACAGAAGGCCTTCTCTCTCTGTCCTCAGCCCTCCTTTAGCAGGTCCAGTTCGCAACAGCCAGGCAGGGTCGGGGGTCCTGACTCTGACTGGGAAGAGAGTCCAGCCCTGCCCTCAGCATGGTCCCACCAGCACCCCAGGATATCACAGGGAGCCACACCGCCCCTCTCCTCTTTCCAGGCCCATTAGCTCAGCTCTCCCAGCTCTGCTTAGAAACGGAGTGCAAATTAATGGAGAGTTAATCAGCTGAGGAAGGGATATTAATAGGCTTGGCCCCACCCCCAATCTTCCTGAGCGCTCTGAGGCTGGAGAAAAAGGAACCTTCAAGAAACCAGAGGGAGAACCTTCATTCTGAGCACCTAGAGGGGCTTGAGGGAATGACAACAGAACAGAGTTCAGGCTCCCAGGGGCAGAAGAACACTCAGAAATTGTCCCCCATTCACTGGGGTGCAGGAAACGCAGGAAGTCAGTTTCCCTTCCTTTTTTCTGGGGGTAGGTCCACAGATGTCACAGGAGTCTAAAAAGGACCCAGGGGCGCTCTCCCTACAACAGATTGAGGACCGCTGATCTAATCCGTGCTCTTTCCTCATTTCTCACCCAGGGAAACTGAGGCCCAACAGGGAGGAGCTACTAGCCCAAGGCCACACGGCACACGGTGACAGAACCAAACGCCTGCCTCCTCCAAAAATATTTACTAAGTTTAGCCTACTGTGGCCCTGGCCCCAGCACTCTGGGCACACAAACAGAAGGTACTGTCCCTGCCTCCGGGGGCAGTTGTCAGCTCTTGTAAGGATAGCTGTTCTCCACTCTCCCGTCTGTTTCCATAGCAATGGTGCCACCTGACTTGTGAGAACATGGCTCTGACACAGGGCAGCATGGCTATACGACTGCCGCTGGTCTATGAGGACTCTGTCCCAGTCAGTGGCAGGGCATGTTAGAACCTCTGGGCTCTGAATTCCAGCTCAAGGACTTCAGAATGGGTCATGTCTGGCCCTTGGCAGGAAAGAAAACATTGCAATCAGTTTCTTCATTCAACACCTATGACCGAGTCTTTTCAATTCAATGTGCAAGGGCCTCACAGAAGAACAAAATACTGCTTGTCCTCAAGGAGCTTGAATTCTGAAGGTCACATGCTTGCACAGGACGGGAGCCCAGAGAGGAAGTGACTGACCACCTGCCTGAGGAGAGCTAACATGAGAGCTGGGTGTTGAAGGATGTATTCATATAAATATTTTTCTAAGCCCAAAGAAAGTGCCGGTCTCTGTGCACAGCCTGGGACCATGACAATTTACAGTGTTGTATCAGCCCCCAAGCTCCAGGGGTGGGGAGGGGGCTGGGGAGGAACCAGGCACTGATCATCTAATCACCCTCACAGAGGGGGCACTGGGGTGTGATGGGTGGCGCAGGTTATGGAATGCAGGGCAAGAAGGGTAGAGAGGCAGGGTACGCAGAGTTCCACCACTGTCCTGACCATCTCTGGAGATTCTTCTGCCTTCCTTGCTGTGCAGAGCCCAAGGGCCACACCAGGCTGATCTGTGTCTGAGGCCGTTTCATGCACATAGCAGGCTCCTGGCAGGAGCTTACTACTGGGTCTGGCCGGTTTCTGAATAGGCGGGGCCTGTACAGTTTGGGTGGGGATGGTCTTTAAGCTGCTAAATTGCTAAGTGAAAGTCACTCAGTTGTGTCCAACTCTTTGCGACACCATGGACTATAACAGTCCATGGAATTCTCTAGGCCAGAACACTGGAGTGGGTGGCCTTTCCCTTCTCCAGGGGATCTCCCCAACCCAGGGATCCAACCCAGGTCTCTCACGTTGCAGGTGGATTCTTTACCAGCTGAGCCACAAGGGAAGCCCAAGAACACTGGAGTGGGTAGCCTATCCCTTCTCCAGCGGATCTTCCCAACCCAGGGATCGAACCAAGGTCTCCTGCATTGCAGGCAGATTCTTTACCATCTGAGCTATCAGGGATGGTCTTTAGGCAGCATTCAAATCCCTCTCGCTCATCAGTTCTCCATAACCTGAAAGTGTTTCCTGGAAGGTGGCCCCACTCTGAGGGAGGAAATAGCAGAGCACAGCTTACCCCATTGTTGTGAGAAAGAATGGAGGCTGCAGAAGGAGCCAGAACCAGAGCCCAGTCCTGCTGATCCTCATACAACAGCGAGGGGGCTGGGTTCCTACATTAGAGTAAACACACTGACCCTTCCTAACTGTGTGGCCTTGGGCAAGTTACTTAACCTCTCTAAGCATCACTTTTCTCATCTGTAAAATGGGTTACTGATAGTTTTTTTTACTGATAGGTTTGAATAATCTTGGGGGAAATCCAACTCCTTCCCTGGTGGCTCAGACAGTAAAGAATTTGCTTGCAATGCAGGAGTCCCAGATTCTATCCCTGGGTCAGGAAGTTCCCATGGAGAAGGGCATGGCAACCCACTCCAGTATTCTTGCCTGGAGACTTCAATGGACGGAGGAGCCTGGTGGGTTACAGACAATGGGGTTGCAAAGAGTCAGACACAGCTGAGCGGCTATCACTTTCACTAATATGACCCAGAAGAGCATGCATAATCTGGCCCCTGCCTAGCCCATCCCCACCCCCCATTTCCTGACACTTTCCCTTTAGCTACTGTCCTCCAGCCCTTTGGTTCCCCAACACAGCAAGCTTTCCTGCTTCTTGGCTCTGGGATCATCATGAGGCTCCTTTGTCCTCCTTCAGCTGAAGCATCTCCTCTTAGAAAGGACTTTCCTGACCATCCAGTTTCTCCTCATCCAGATGCTCCTCATCCCAGGTTAATTCTTATTGTGCCCATGTCCCTAGTGACCACTGTTTGTCTATGTATTACCTGATCTAGGGTCAGTCTTCCCTCTAGACCGTAGAGTCCACTGTTGAATGCAGTGTCTGACACACATAGGGAGCTCCATAAACATTTCTAGAAGGAACGATACAATTTATCAGGAGAACTATTTGAGAGGATGCTCATGACACAGTGACTCGGCACATGGTATGTTATTATTGTTGTTATTGTTATTGCTATTATTATTATTATATTGTCAGATAGGCACAGGGAGATATGCATTCTTCCTCCAGTGTTTATAGAGGAGCATATTTCAAGGGAAGAATAATAACTCCAAATGTACTCATTACCCAGCTTCAACATGGCCAATTTTATTTCACCTATTACTCTCCATGCCACACACCCACACATGCAAATGCATGCAGGGATTGCTTTATTCTGAAGCAAATCCCAGACATCACATTATCCCACATTAGAGGCCTTCTTAAACGAAACGTGCCTCCAAGACTGGGGCTCACAGGGCAAGAGGCATAGATATGAACTGCAGGTCCTGGCATTGCTTCTTCTTAAAGACCGTCTATGGGAGGGGGGAGGGAGGCTCAAGAAGGAGAGAATATATATATATATATATATATATATATATATATATATATATATATATATATAATTATGACTGATTTGCATTGTTGTACGGCAGAGATCAATACAACACAGTAAAGCAATTATCCTCCAATTTTAATTTTTTTTAATAAAAATAAAGAAAAAAACAAATAAATAAAGAACCTCTAGGCACCAATAGAAATATGGAGATAAATACACTCCTGTCTGAGAGTTGTTAATAAAATTAAGTGAGTGAATATACACACACAGGGACAGTCCTGCCACAGAGAATGGGAGTCAGTCCCATTATGGTGTCAGCCCTTATGGCGTCAGCATGATTATAAAGCTCTGGCTTAGGAGGCAGGCAAACTGCGTTTCAATCTAGTTCAGCTGACAGGGTAAATCGCCCTAGGCATGTAGCTAAACTTCTCCAAGCCTCAGTTTCCTCATCTGTAAAATGGGGAGATAATCTCACTTGCTTCAGAGTGGGAAAGAGAGTTCAGTGGGATCATTCAAGGAAGGGAGGAACTCGCTCTGGCTCACAGAGAGACTCAGTTCTGACTAGGGGCATGGAGAAAGTAGCTCTTCCCAATCCCCACTTCCCAGAGGCAATAATACTACCTCTGAGAGGACAAGAGCTGCCCAAGACCAAGTGCAGACCCAGGACGACAGACAGGGTCCCAATAGCCGGAGTGGATGAAGAGACTTCTTTGCATGAGCAAGTGGAGAAGAAGGTGACTCAGGGCAGAGCCAGGCTTTCAGGGGCAGAGAGAGGCACAGTGAGGCAGACGGTGGTGAGGTTCGGAGGGCATACCTGGAAGAGCTCTGCGTCATCAGGGCTATACTCGCTGGGGTCGGTTTCAGAGTTCTCTGGACACCACTGCAGCTCCTCAAAGCAGGTGGCTGAGTCGAAGTCGCTGGCATCCAGCTGGGAGAGGTCGAGCTCGGGAAAGTCAGCGCAGAGTTGTTCCTCCCCAGATCCCCCACCCTGAGGAGACAGGTAGAAAGGAGGTGGGTCAGAGCTGAGCCTGGCTAGATCTAAGAAGGGACCCTCCTACTTAGGATGCTGCCAGTCTGAACCCTTGGCTGCCTTTGTCTAGGGCCTGATTTTGCCAAGTGACCAAGAAATGGAAAGATCTACGTCATCCTCTTGCAACTGCTGAAGCTACCAGGAGGTAGGTCAGGCTCTAGCATTACAAATGCCCCTGCCTGCTATATCTTCCCTTCTCCTCCACACTCCTTTACATCCCTCAAAGCCCTGCCCACATAGGACCTCTTATCTCTTCCCAGAAATATTTGGTTGAAAACTCGATTACAACCTATAAATAGAGATCTACTCCTTTCTATAACTGTTCCCATTTGAAAGGGGATTTCTAGAAGGCAACAACCCTTCTATATGAATAATGAAACAACAAAAAGCAAGAACTGACATCACTGAGTGATGGCTGCATTCTAGAAAAACACTCACCCAGGTTCCCAGAAATAATTGTCTTGTTTAAAAAGGTAGAAGATCACCCATCAGCAGACAATAGGTAAGTAAAACTCTAACCATCTATATCATGGGATATTACTGTTGAAAAGAATGAGGGCATTATGTATGTTCTCCATACCATGTTAAATCTAAACTGCAGAACATCGGCAGGTAAAATACTATCCCACATGTGTAAAAAGAATGAGACAGACTCAAGCCACACACTGTTCATGATAATATATATGAGAACACAGTGCCAGTACATAGGAGGTCTAGAAGGCCCTAAGTGGGGGGTGGGGTAGAAGAGAGTCAGGAAAGACCTGGTAATAGCACCGACTAAATCCGTGCTTCTGAATGTGGTCCCAGGACCAGCAGGAGCAGCACCACCTGGGAACCCAATGGAAACAATGCAGGTTCTCAGCCTAACCCAGACGACAGACTCAGAAAGTGATTACTTTCTCACCCTGGCCTCCCAGGTTTAACAGTTACCAAGGGACTTCCCCGGGGATCCAGTGGTTAAGACTCCAAGCTTCCAATGCAAGGAATTAAGATCCTGCATGCCACTGGGAGCAACCAAGAAATTAAAATAAAAAAAAGTTACCAATAGAAGGGTACCTTGCAGATTCAGAAACAGCCTGAGTTGGGGGAGGCTGACACAGAAACAGGATACCATAGACACTGGGGTCCAGCATCTATGAATCACAATCCCCATGTATCAGCTGTGATGCCTTAGGCAAGACCCTTCACCTCTTTGAAGCTCACCTATCTCATCTGTAAAATGGGACAATAACACCTGCCTCATACAGTTAATATTAAATAAGGCAATGCTATAACTTGGCTTGGTAAGTGCTCAATAAATGGCAGCAAGCAGGAATGGTGACAAATTTTAAAAAATAATATAAAACAGCAGAGTTTCATGGCAGGCAGAGATGGGTGGAACCTTCTTCGAGAACAGAAAGAGGCCTGCGTGACACTGAAGAGAAATAGGTTTTATCCAGGCCTTTTCCTTAATTGTTACCACTTACTAGGCCTCATAAATTATGAATAAATGTATATTATTAGCTCAACTTGACACAGGAAAAAGGCTTTTATCCGAATTTGGGTCAAATGTCTTAATTGGCATTTTGCAAGAATCCTGTACACCCAGGCAGCAGCAAGGCCGGTTCTCGCAAGCGGCCAGTCCCTGTTTTCAGGCCAGGTAGCACGTGTCCAGAGAGTGCAACTCCAGGGACACTCCCACCCATGCCTGCCCTCTATCTGCCCGGTCTTCCTCCAAGCCACATGTGTTCAACACTCATGGGAATTAAGCCCTGTGTCACTTGGTGAGGATTCTCAGCCGTCTCCTGGGGCTGCCTCCTCCTCCCCTACTGAGTTGGCTCATGGGGGTACAGTGGTCTTGCCTGTTCTAAATGGATATTTGGTTTGTTTTCAGTTTGGGGCTGTGATGAACAAGCCTACAGTACTTGTGTACAAGTCTTTGCATGATAAAGACTCACACATCATACAATTTTCTCTCTCTTGAGTGAGTATCTAGGAGTGGAATTGCTCGCTTATATGGTAAGTGTCTGTGCATGCGTGCTCAGTTGTGTATGACTCTTTGCAACCCTAGGGACTACAGCCCGCCAGGCTCCTCATCCATGGAATTCTCCAGGCAAGAGCACTGGAGTGGGCTGCTATTCCCTTCTCCAGAGCATCGGTGTGCCTTGATAAAACCTGCCTGAGAAACTGCTCTCCAATGTGGTTGTGGCATTGCACACTCCCATAGGCAGTATGGAAGTTCCTACCGTTCCATGTCCTCACTGGCACTTGGTTTTGTCAGTATTTAAATGAGCCATGCATGACAGCGGGGGCCTGCAAACATTATATTACATGCTACTATAAGGCGGGCCCTGTGATGTGTAAGACTCAGTGCTTTCCTTCATGATTTGCCATCTCAGTGGGAAAAGAAAACACAAACATATTTCATTACAGGTTGTGTTAGTGCCACAACGGAAACAAACCAGGTGCACTGACGGAGGACAAGAGGGGGAGGGGGATCTACTCAGATGGGGTTGACCAAAGGCTTCCTGGAGAAGCCAATGTCTGGTTTGAGACGTGGAGGAGGAGCCAGGCAGTTGAAGATGTGGAGAAGGTTTTAGGCGGAGATCCAGGTGGGGACCAAGCCTAGAGCGGCGGGCACTGACCACAGGCCAGTGAGGCTGCAGCTCAGCCCTGGAGTAGCAGGAGGGAGAGGATGCCTTCAGAGAGGCCGTGGAGGCCCGCTCAGGTAGGGATTGGATGGATTGGGGCCTTATGCCAAGTGTGATGAGGGTGGTGGCACTACTGGTAAAGAACCCGCCTGTCAATGCAGGTGACATGAGAGATGTGGGGATTCGATCCTAGGGTTGGGAAGACAGCTTGGAGGAGGACATGGTAACCCACTCCAGTATTCTTGCCTGGAGAATCCCCATGGACAGAGGAGCCTGGCGGGCTATAGTCCATAGGGCTGCAAAGAGTCAGACACAACTGAGGCAACTTAGCACACAAGCATGCACATGGTGGGGGTGGGGCCAGTGTAGAAGCAAGCAGATGGGCTAGGCTGACTAGTATCCAGTAGAGACGCAGGCGGGAGGGCTGGGAGGACTGCACTGAGGGCCTGCGGAGCAGGAGGAAAAGCCAAAAGCAGAGACACAAAGATGCTGGACAACTGGCACCTCACTGGCCAGCAAAGCCCCCACCCATAAGCTCTCTGGGGAGCTCTTTCTTTATATATTCCAGAATCAGCCCATCCTAGTAACTCAGAGCAGCCACCTCTGTAAGAATCGCCTCTTGAATCTTATAAACAACTTTTAAATCAGAGTTCCAGAATTCCAGACCAGCAAGGAACCAGCCACCCCAAGAGGTTGAGCATGCAGGTCATTGTGGGCAAGTCAGTAGACCCCTTCCAGAACCAGATATGGTAGGTGTGCACAATGCATGTGTGTGCAAGGAATTCAGACTTAACCTCTAGGCCTCGTAGACACAGTAAGAACTTCTGACTCGCCTTCCCTTGGCACATATGGAAACTGAGGTCCAAGGAGGATAATGGATTAGCTCAGGGTCGTCCAATGAGTATCCTTCCTATGAAAGCTATGCCACTGCCTTTATAAAATGCCACCAAGTGGCCATGACCACTGCACTTATTGATTTACAGAGCAGCTCGACACACTCAGAGTGTACCTAGGACATAAAATAAAGAAACCTCAGCCTCGCGGCCTTGTCGATTAGGGCTGAGGCCACACTCTAGCTAAAAACCATTAAGTGTTGCATTAATAGTGACTTCTCTGGCCCTCTCCATATGTAGAGAGGCTTTTGGAGGGGTGCCTCAGGTCACCTAAAGGGCCTCTAAAGTGGCCAGCTCCTGTAGGCCCCACTCAGAACGGTGGGAGGCAGGGGCGTCAGAGCACAGGAGTGCCATCTATACACCGTGGATCAGGCCAAGAACTTCATCTGCATTCTCTCATTGGATTCCTCTAACAGCACTGTAGGGCAGGGGTCACTGTCCCCTTGTTACCACTAACCAGGAAACTCGGAGATCCCGTCACTTGTATTGGTCTGCCAGGGCTGCCGTAAGAGAGCACCACAAACTGCATGGCTCAAACAACAGAAATATTTTGCCTCCATGTTCTGGAGGCTGGAAACCTGAGATCAACATGCTGGCAGGATTGGGGCTTTCCGAGGCCTCTCTTGTTGGTGAGTGGATGGAGTCTTCTCCCTGTGTCTCTCCCCATCATCTTCCTCCTACTCATGCCAGGCTCTGTGTCTAAACTTCCCTAGATTAGGCCCACCCTGATGACCTCATTTTAACTCGATAACCTCTGTACTAGAGACCCTATCTCCAAATAAGGCCTTATTTTTAGGTACTGGGGATTAGGAGACCAACATATCTTCGCATGGAGGATGCAGTTCAACCCATAGCACCCAGGGTCCCAGAAATGTAAAACTGAGATTCGAACCCGGGTCTCCTGGTACCCTACATAGCCTTTGCCATTGTCTGACATCCTGCTTCTGAAGGTGAGAAGGAACTTTTAAAATCATTTCCTCCCATTTATGGGCTTTCCTGGTGGCACAGTGGTAAAGAATCCTCCTACCAGTGCAGGAGCCACAGGAGACACAGGTTCAATCCCTGGCTCGGGAAGATCCCCTGGAGGAGAAAATGGCAATCCACTCCAGTACTCTTGCCTGGAGAATCCCATGAACAGGGGATTCTGGAGTCTGGCAGGCTACAGTCCTTGGGGTTGCAAAGAGTCGGACACGACTTGGCGACTGAGCATACACGCATGCATTCCCATTTATGGATGGGGAGACAGAGCTTTGGGAAAGTCTGAGAAAGACGCAAGTCACAGGGTTAGTTTGTAGCTGAGCAGGGACAGTCCTGGGGCCACACGTGCTGTGTTGTGCGCTGGCCCCAGGCACACAGCCCCCCATGGTCCCCACCACAGGCACACAGCCCCCCATGGTCCCCACAAGTCTGCTTATACCACTGCGGCAGGAACACCTCTGGCTGCTGCATCATCTGTACCCATTCCTCCAGCAACATCACACCCTGAATCTAAGCAGGCTGAGGCTGCCCCAAGCCAGGGAGATAAACACCCCTGGCAATGGATTAATGGTGTTTCATCCAGGTTCACATAAGTGCCTTCATTGGAAGCTTGTGCATCTTGTTGGAAATCGATTCCCTGTTTAAGAAAGAATGCATCTGCAGGAAAAATTGGTGGCTCCACCTCCCTGACTACAATCAGCAAATCTCCTAGCTTAGCATGCCTGGCCCAGAGCACATTCTCAGAGTTAGACCTGGTGGAAGGAAGCGGGAGAGGGGGAGGGGCGGCTGCACTAAGAACCTGGGTGCTGGGCCTGCCCGAAGTCACTATGCCTCCTTCAGTGGGTCGCCCCCTCTCTCGGGTTCTCACTGCCCCCTCTGAAAAAGAGAATATGAAACACACAGACCCTATGGACCCATCGTGCTCAAGCGGTTGATACAATTTTGTACTTATCTGGTTTCTGTGATCCACATAGACTTTGGGATGAAGGCAGAATGAATAAATGAAATTTATGGAGGGGGAAACAAAGGTACAGAAGGAAGGTCCGTCTTAACATGGAAAGAGGCCCAGACAAGAAGGACAAAGGGCTAAGCCTGGCTTGGTTACTAATACTCATCCTTCGAGGTCAGGACCTAAATTTTGTAGCCTCAGTTTCTATCAACAAAATGGGGATAATAAAAGAATCCTACTTCACAGTGTCCTTACAAAGATAAAGCAACACAGGTCAGACTCAGGTCTGGCATGTGTCAGATACCCAGTGAATGGTGGTCATAGAGCACTTATAGTTGACATTCAAGTGACATTCACAGCTATAGCCTCATCGATACCTTCCCAAGAGGCAGGAAGGTAGGCAGTGGTCAATGTTCCCACTGCACTGATGGGGACAGCAGGGCCTCTCAGAAGGTCAATGCTTGGAGAACTTGTCTCCTGACCCATCCCCTCAGTCCTAAACCTGCTGACACCCTCAATCCTATGTTCCTTCAGCCTGCAGCAGCCCCCACTCCAGTGTTACCGTGGCTCATGGTTTCCCTTGGAGGATGATCTTGCCCTAACAGACAGACCACACACTGGCTCCCTCCAGGCCTCACACACTTCTTGACCGCCATCTTGGACGTCCTAAGTACTGCCCTACTGCCAGCTTGGAGCCTCCATCACTGACAAAGTTGTATTAGACGGTCTCAGGCAAGTTTTCCCTTTTAAATGAGTGGGCATGAGGTCTATTAGGGGTGCAGGTATCTAGCACTGGGCTCACCTTTCCTGCCTCCCTAACTGTAGCAGACACCACTAACCAAACATGGCTCTACTTCCCAATGAGCCCCAAGCATTTGCAATGAGGAGCCTTCATGGCCACTGCTAATCCATAGACTAGACCTATGAGCCTGTGCCTCTATTTGCCTTCTAGGAAGGGAGGGAAGTAAGCATGTATGAAGTCCCCACAGAGTCATTTCACCGTAAAGATGTTTTCCTTTTTCTCCTCCCACCTCTGCTATTTGGCTGGCCTTCCAGCCATTCCCCTTCCTAATGATGGCAGCCCACTGATCTTCCTTGGGGACGTCATCCCTCCTCCCAATCCAGTCGGTCCAGGTGAGTATAGTCTGGCCAATTTAAAGGGTTTCATCTAGTGATCAGGGCAACTGGTTCACAGTGGCGGTTCAGGGTGAACATCAGGAATGTGCTGTAGCATTTGGACAAGGGTGCCCAGCTGCTTGAATGTAATTCTGGAGACACTGAGAGCCATTTTTGCTTCTTCCTGAGAATGAAGCCAGCACAGGGAATGCGGAGTCAAGAAGCAAAGAGAGATGTATTCCTGAGAAAACAATGTAAACACTTGGATCCAGCTGTGCCTGAAGCCAGTCTAGTCCCTGTTTTTCACGAATATGTGAGTGAATAAGTTTCCTCTCCAGATTAGGTGCCAGCTGGAGTTTATCATCTACCAATGAAAAAGTTATAATTGATTCATCTCTCTTACAACCAAAAGGAAAAAATCTAATCTTCCCACTGTCTTCCAAATTAGTGCAAAATTCCTAAAGATGCTTCCAGGAGAATAGTAGGGAAAGTAATTGATTTTTAGACCACAAAGAAATACTACTAGCCTCCTCTGAAATAAGACTCAGGAGTCATAGACACAAAATTAAGCTCCAGGAAGAATAAGTAGAAAATGCAGGAGCTCTGAGCCCAGCCTAAAAGAAAAAAAACACACTGAGCTTAAAGATAAATCAGACCATTGAAAGGATCTTCCACCAAGACACTCAAGGCTAAGTGTCTCAAAACGTCATGGAGGCCCTTTCCACACGAAAGCGTCAGTCCCAGGCTTGCCAAGTGCAAACTCAGTGATGCTCAACCCTTTTCAACCAGGTCCCAACCCCCAGCCACACAGCTGACCACTCAGGGCTTAGTGTAAGGTGATTTGATGGAAGATCACCAGATCTGGTGGGAGTGGGTCCTCCAGCCCAGAGAGCAAAACAGGTCCAGGGCTCAGAACTGGGCTACAAGGCCAGGTCAGACTCAGACAACCAGGGAGGATGACAAGTTAGTTACCAGTGACCTTGAGAAGGCAGCTCTGATTGGTAGACAGGTGAACAGGATGGAGGAGGTGGGGTCCCTGATATTTCGAAGCGCCAATCGAAACCTTGCCATCAAACCTATCCTAATCAGGCCGTTAGGCCTCTGGTACAAGAGACGCTTCCCTAAGCAACAGACCAGGTTAATACACACTCTTCAATCCCTCCTGTAACAACACACATTACTAAGGCCCACGGTGCCCCAGTGTCTCAGAGACAACCCTCCAGGTCATCTACACACCTGCCTCCAGTGGCTGGGTTTTTTGTTCAGTGTCGGTTGTGTTTTCTCCCAAACACAACTATAATTACAGACTTTTTTGTTTTCACTGTGCCATGAGGCATGCGGGATCCTAGTTCCCAGACCAGGGATCAAACCCGTGCCCTCTGCAGTGACAGCGCAGAGTCCTAACCACTGGACCACCAGGGAATTCCAATCATTACAAATTTTATTATTTTTTTTAAAATATTTGTTTATTTGGCCACACTGCACAGCTTGCAGTTCCCCAACTGGGGGGTCAAATGCAAGGCTCACAGCAGTGGAAGTATGCAGTCCTAATCACTGGACCACCAAGGAATTCTGATAATTACAAACTTTGATGAAATGTTTCATCAAGAGAAAATATAAGAATAAGAGAAAAGACTGCAATGGAAACTAAGTTGAAGGCTATGGAAGGAGTCAATAAAGTTGAGCTGTTTTTTTGTTTTTTTTTTTTTCTTAAAAAGAAACACAAAAACCCTGCTGTCAAATTATGTGTGGGTGAATTGATAGTAGAAGATTAGGAAGACACTGGCAAGAATCTGAAGAACTCTGCACTTAGATTGCTTGAAGAGAGTCTAAATTCTTAATCCAATTGAGTGCATCCCCAGTCTGGAAATAGGAGCCCTGGCGGTGTGGGTGTGGACCAGGCAGGAGAGAGAGCTGGGGATTTCAGTGCCAGCAGCACAAGCAGTCCCAGAGCAAAGACTGGCAATAATGAATGTGCATGCCATATGGCTTCATTAAACAACCATGGTAGGTATTAGGTTTTATGGTTTTGTGCTTTCACTGACTTTGTCTGAGGAATTCCCCTCTCTGGCCCTCCACCTACCCCTCCAACCCCCAGCTGTAGTTCCCACTCTTTATCAGATAAGGTGACTATTATACATGGATTACAGCCTCAAAAGCACAGAAAATTAATCCCTACAATGGATTCCCAGAACTGGGGCTTTAGGCACTGGAGGAGCCTAGGGAAACACTTCCAGAGACAGAAGACTTATTTTGCAGATAAGGACACTGAGGCAGAAAGTCTCCTGGGACAGGTGTTATCTTAGTCATATCCTTTCTTTCTCCCTGTTGCCTTCCAGCAGCCCCTTTGCCAACTGAGATCCCTAAGATCTCTGAGAGCTGTGCCTGAGTGAGGTGACCTGGGGTGGAGCAGCTCCTGGATGTCCTGGCAGGTGGCTGGCACCAAGGTCTTAGGGGATGCCATCAGCGCCCCACCACCCATCCTGGCACCTGCCAGCCGGCACAGGTTGCCCCTGGCTTGGAAAGGTGGTGTTTTGTTTATTTTTAAAGCGTAATGTATACTCTGTGACACGAGCGAACGAGTGAGTGAGGGTGTTCCAGGGGCAGTGCCATTCGCACACTGTGTTCCCCTACAATTGCTATCAATTTTCTGCACTTGAATTCAAGGGCCTCTTGAATTCAAAGGAAAGCGGCAGGAAAAGCGCTTTGTAAACTGTGAAGTGTGTGCAGGTATCCACCTGTCGTTAAGAATGGTTGAGGAAGAGCTGGCCCTGGCTCATCACCTGCTAGTTGCAGGGCATCCCCTAGCCTCTTTCCATCTCCAGGGACCAGCCTGCAACACAGAACGGCTGTGTGGCTTGAGTTTCCACCCTGGGGCCTCTGTGCCGGCAGCTCCCTCGGCCTGGGAAGCCTTCTCTCACTTTGATCTGCGCACAGCTGGTCCTTTCTTATCAGCCCCAGCCCAGATTAAGTGTCCCTCTGAGACCAGCCTTGCTGACCACTGTATCCTGAAGTTGCTGCCCACCTCTCTCCCGTCACCTGCTCCAAGTTCCTCAATTAGCACTTTTCGCTCTCTGATGTCCCCCTCACCGCCTTTGCCGGTAATTTTTTTAAATTGTAGTAAAATATACAGAATATAAAACTTTACATTTTAACCAGTTTTAACTGGGCAATGCGGTGGCATTAGTATATTCACACTGCTGTGTAACCATCGGCAGCACCCCTCTCTAGAACTCTTCCCCGTTGTCCATGTATCTACTTGTATATGTCACCACCCCCAGCTAGGAGTTGCATCAGAGCAGAAGCTTGTTCCCCGCTGTTTCCCCAGCACCTAGCAGAATGCCTAGAATGTAGTGGCTGCTCAATAAACAAAGTGAGAGCCATGTGGAAGCGCCCTGTAAACTGTAAAGGGTGGTGCACAAGAGCAAGAGAATGCAACCTGGACATCTATTCCATAGAGTCTTGAGACGAGGCCTAACTGCCTGGCAGCCTCAGTTACCTGATAATGATTTTTGTCCTACTCTGTGAGGGCAAGAGCACCAGGAGCTCCTTTTCTTCCCTGGTTCCAGGTCCCTTTGAGAGGTCAAGAATGAAGATACACGATCACGTAAGCCACCTGACATTGACACTCACCATTTCAACACATCAGCTCTACCCAGAGCAACATTTTATCAGTCACTGAAGGGCAGGCACAAAAATAGATGGCAAGGATCAAATGCCACCCTTGGTAGTGGTTAAAAGCCCTGGCATACGAGGACTTGAGGCCTGGGGACCTGGGAGGGAGGGGGTCCTCTGTCACAGGAGGGCACAGACTCTGGAAGGTGGAATCAGGGCTGGGATTAGGCTGAGGCGTGGGAGGTACCAACCTCGGGCACCAAACATCCAGCAATCGAGACAGATCATATTTAATGTAATATTGTGAAAACAATAAAATTTAATGCCCACCCCCCAATCCAGGATGAGCAAAACATCAAAACTCTAAATAAAGACAAGGTCAGTCTGGCTCTGCATGGCAGTCTTCCTGCCTTTAAAGATGTGATATTATTATATTCAAAATGGATATTTTGGTATCGACTATTAACAAATTAACTAACACATTAACTATTGCAATATATTTAAAGTGTTGCATTAAAATATGACTTGATTACTGAACTTTCTGTCATCTCAACCTCTGTGCCTGAGCCAAGTATCTCCTTTGCCTCACCGTAATCCCTCCTAATCCTAATGAGAATGAGTTACTGTATGTTCTGGTGACTGAAATGAGATCAGATCCTGTCCTAGATCTTCACTCTGGGGCCTCAGTTTCCACATCTCTACAATGGAGCCCATAACCCTAGGTATTCCAGTCCTATCCAGTGAGGCATTTGGGACTCTAAAGTGCAATCTATAGGTGAGGAACTGTTATTACATTTTTATCAAAGGTCGTAAATGGGCCATAACAATGGTGGGCAGCATTCAGCTTTGAGGTGAGTTGCAAGAAACTTGCCTGATTCATAAAGAAAGGAGTGAAGTTTGCTAAATGAATAGATTTTCTAAGTGGGACCTCCTCTCCCATTCTGATTCCTTTACTGGACGGGAAGGAAGGCAGAGGGCTACAGTGAGCCTGAGGAAAGCACCACTCCTTGCAGCTGAAACGGGCGACCCCCCAAATCCCTGATCACACTGCAGGATCGCTCTCCTTCCCCATCACATTTTCTGGGGTTCCCTCAAAATCAGAATAGGCTCAAGGGCAGGGAAGGAGGGACTGGCATGTGTTAGCTATCAGATGCGAGAAGGATAAAGAAACACCTGGAAATGGATAGTGGTGCTGTCTGTACAAAATCGTGAATGCACTTAATGCCACTGAATTGTACACTTAAAAATGGGCAATATTATCTTATGCATATTTTACTACAATAAAATTAAAATAAATGCTAAAAGTTCCAGAGACCCAAAATAAAGTGCCTGGCCCACTCCTTCTGGAGGAGTTCTCTGGGGTCCTACAGTGTCCACGTTCTTTGCTTCTATTTATGTGTCCCTTGCCGTGGCTGGCAGGAGACCTGGGGCGGGGGCTGGGCCAGAGCTGAGCTGAGAAGCCCTTCTGCCTGTTGACACTGTTATAAATAACCCAGAAAGAGGCGAAAGAGGGGCCTGGCGTGAGAGTGAAGGTCAGGCAGCCCCTTCGTGGCATTAGAGGAAATGTCACGCCCACCGGACCAGCAAGGTGCCCGCTCACATCTCCAGCCCCCAGCTGCCCGGGGCTGACTGCGGCCGTGCTGTCGCGCCAGGGAGCATCACTCCCACTCTGGAAGGGCAGCCCCAAGGTGGCTGGCTCCCGGAGGTTCAAGCAGAGAGGAGACCACAGGGTGAGTTGGGGGAGCAGAGAATAGCTGAGGATCCCCCAGCCCAGCGGGCAGGGAGTGAAGTCAACTTCCCAAGAACCCAGGCCAGGGCTCAGCCACCAACACAGCAGCCTCAGATCGTCAGCCAACACACACAGACCGCGGAGGGAGAGATGACTCAGCAACGCACAGCCCACAACTGCCCCTGCTGTGGCTGCTGCGCAGCGTGGGAGCCGGGACGGCCTCACAGCCCATCTGGTCCTGTGGTTCCCACGCTGGGCTCCCTGGGGAACCCCCTGCATGCTCTCCACCCCCGCATCCCGCCAGCGCCCTGGGCTTTGAAGTGGGAGGGATGATGAGGGAGCTAGTTAATTAGGTTTTCCATTTTTATTAACTAAAAACTACACCGTGGCAACGCATCACACTCCTGTTTAACCTGAGTGAATTCAACATTACGAGCTTGGCAAAAACCAAACACACAGGAAGCCAAATTTCTGTTTCTTTCTTCCATATTAGAATTACGATGACATTACGTTTTGCATGTGAATTTTATACTTCCCCATACCCACACACTCATACCTAGTATTCACATATGCTATTTTGCCGGCAATTTAAAGGCTTTACCGGGTTCATTTGAAATCTCCGACTAAGAAGCCACTTTCCAAGTAGGTGGTATCTACTACCAGCAAAGCGGGTATTCCCCTGTGGTACCGATGAAGAAGCTAAGACTCGGGGAGGTAACATGACTTTGCAAAGCAGAATGTAAATGTTGGAAAGTCTTTATGGGCTCAGGAAGCCCAGGTAAGAAGGTGCTGTGTAGACCACAGAAGATACCGCCAAAGTTGGGGCTCGCCCACCATCCCCAGGGAGCTGGAGGCACGGTTGAGACTAGGGGCTGTTGCTCACCCTCCTGCACTTGTATGAGCCTTCCCCGACTTGTCACCGCCCTTGACAAAAACACAAAGTTCTCACCTGCCTATGAGGCCTGGCGCGGCCTGGGCCTGCCTCCTCTCGCGCCAATTCCTGGGCCCTCTCACCCTTCCCATGCTGCGGACACAGCGGCCTTCTTCTCCTGGAGTGAAACTCTCTCAGCTGGGGCTCTCCACCTGTGACACCTGTGTCTGTCCTGCCTGGTCCCAGGTTACTTATCCAGAGCTGGGTCTCAGTGAGAGGCCTTCTCCAACCCCTAACCTGCTATGGATCACGTCCCCGTGTGTTATGCACAGCATAAACCCAGGGACT
The DNA here is from genome assembly GCF_910594005.1 of Cervus elaphus. Lineage (NCBI taxonomy): Eukaryota > Metazoa > Chordata > Mammalia > Artiodactyla > Cervidae > Cervus > Cervus elaphus. Next base: position 62,236,141 of record NC_057823.1, on the reverse strand, counting down.
CTCTGTCCCCTCCAGAATACCAGCTGCAGGAGAGCAGAGGTCCAGGCTTGTCCTCTCTTGAATCCCGATGCCTGGGACAGTGTCAGGCACAGAGTAGGTGCTCACTAGATCTTTGTGGGATGGGTGGAGGTGGGCCCGGGGAGCAGAACTCCAGTTTCCCAGGTCAGTTCAGGCAGCTCTGCCTCACGATGCTATGAGTCCTGCAAGGCCTTCCTCTCATGCACCCGCCTTTCCTGGGCGGGGGGGGGGGGTGGGGGGGGGGGGGGGGGGGGGGGTGGTGTCCTTTTGCATCCATTTATTCCCTTAAGGAAATATATTTCACAGAGGTCAGATGATGAGAAACCCAGACCCATGGCTCCCAGATAAAGCTGGTGGGAAACAGATTCTCTCTGGCCCCAGCAGGCCGTCCCTGGTCATGTGGTCAGCGAGGGCCCACTCACTCACGTCCCCCAGGCCCAAGGCACCGGCGCCCTCCAGCCACAGGTGAACCTGTCCATTGTGGAAGTGTGTTCACCGGGTGTGTAAAGTGAATCTTTGTCAAGCAAATCATACCTTTCCATTCCCTTCTTCTTAAGTAACAGGGAGGTGGTCCACAGGGTGATATCGCCACTGGTTTCCCAACCAGAGACAGGGCCCTCACGGTGGAATAGCAGGCACCGGAGTTAGGAAAGGGGCACCATCTGACATGCCTGGTCACCACGCAGCCTGCAGGGAAACAGGCTGGAAGTGGGGGTCCTCCAAGACAGAACAGTGAGATCTTTCAGGGAGTGAAGCTCCTGCCATGGGAGCCCACTTCTCTGACCTACCGGGCTCTTCCCACCCTGCCAGGATTAGGGGTCTTGGGGCTCGTAAAAATCCTTTACATCTGTAAACTAGACATTCTCCCAACTGACCCTTACCATAGGGCAGAGGTTAAGCCATTTTTTTTGATGGGGAAGCTGAGGTTCAGAGAGGGGAAGTAACTTGCCTAAAGTCACGGTGCAAGTTAAAGAGAGGAACAGGACTAGAACTCCCAGACCTCTGACTCAGTTAAAGCAAAAATATCACTGATTAGGAGTGGCAACCTTGAACTCTCTGCTTGAATGGCATGGGACCTCGGACGAGTCCCTCCATTTCTCTGAGCCTCAGTTTCCCTATATCTCAAAACTGGCTAGGCTTGAAGACCGTGGTCAGTCAGCTGGGCTTTGGGACATGCAGGGTCAGCCTATGATGTCCTGGGGGCATAGTAGGAAAGCCTCAGCTGCCCCATTGGCAATTCCCAACAAGGGGGAGAGGTGGAGAAGATGGAGGTGATGACCACTGCAGGAGGCATCACATGGGGTGTGTCTGCAATGGCATTGTGAGACAGCATGTGGAAGATCTGCTAGCTCCTCACTCTGCTACTCAAAGTGAGGTCCATGGACAGCAGCACTGCCCAAGCCTGGAGCTTGTTCAATTCTGCAGAATCTCATGCTGAAGCCTAACACCTCCTGAATCAGAACCTGCATTTTAATCAGGTCCCTAGGTTGATTCATAGGCACATTAAAGTGTGGGAAACAAATTTTAAATCGGAAGACCAATTGTAACATGTGACCTTCAGTTCAGCACCTAAATCCTCCGAGCCTCAGCGTCTGCATCTGTGGAGTAGAGATAACAATGTGTACACCTCACGGGACTGCTCTGAGCGTTGTAGATCACGCATGCCAACAGTCTAGCCCAGTACCCAGCAGGTAACAGCTGCCCAAATTGCTAGTTCCTTTCCTTCCTGAAAGGCCGGAAGGAAGAAAGCCTCTGCTTCCATTCCAAGTCCTGCCTGCAACATCTGGGAGGCGAGGAAAAGACCCCCGTGGGGCAGCAACAGATGGGGACAGGGTGGGAGCAAAGGGAGAAAGGAGGAGGGCAGAGGAAATGAAGAAGCAAAATAAAAACAAGCAGCAGAGACCATCTGAATCCCCAAGAGGCAGGCGACATGTGAAACCCAGAGACACAGCCATTTCAGCTCACGTCAGAGGATAAAAGGCTGAGGATGGAGGGGCAAGGGCCAGGGGGCTGTGTCCCCTCAGGTCACACACAGCCCCTCCAGCCCAGCTCTGAACCAGTTCTTGTGGCCAGGGTGGGCACAATACCAAGTGTCACTGGAGCAACCAGACAGAATCCGGGGGGCTAGGGTTGAGCCCCAAGAAGGGTTCAACTTGGCTGGAGGACACTGATCCAAGGGTCGGTCAGCCCAGAGGAGCTGGACAACAGGGGGCTGAGCTGTGTGATTTTTGGCTGAATGATTTAAACTCTCCGGGCCTCAGTAAAACAGGGGGTGGTAATAATAGTCACAGGAACCTTGTGAGGATTTAATGAGAAGGGCTTGCATTGTGTCAGGTGCACGTTAAGTGCTAAAAAGATAACGGTCATTCCTGAGATTGTTACACAGGAGACCTGAAGCAACTGCTGGAACAGATGCAGCCCTTTGGGATTCCAGAACTTCCTCTGTACCCCATCACTGTGCTAACCCTTCCAGCTCAGACTGACTCAGTCCAACCACTATCAACTCACAACTTACTGGCAGCCATGGCTTCCTGCTTCTACTCCAGCCGCCTCCAGGCTGCTGGGCAGGGGGCAGCCATAGCCAAGTGCTTTCAAGTCGCAGATCTGACTGTACTGGACCCTGTTTAAAACCTTGCTTGTTCCCAATTCCTCCCGGATAAAGACTCAAACTCTTCAGGAGGCCTTTAACATTCTGCATGATCTGGCTTCTCTCTACCTGTTCAAAATCATTTCCTGGCATTAACCCACCGTCCACCCAACTTTCAGCCCCACTGACCTTCTCTCCAACACTAGCACTTGCCAGGACCTCGCTCCTGGCAAGGTCAGGACCTACGCATGTGCTATTCCCTCCTCTGCCTGGAACATAATCCCACACACAGACGCTTTGTCTAGTTATCTCGTATGTACCCTCCACTCTTTACCTCCTGAGGAAGGTTTCCTTGAGCCATGCAGACTGCAGGAGCCTGGCCTTCTGGAGGCCCTGAGCCTTCAGAGCTTATCACAGTTGTTAATTAAAACATTGACTTGCATGGGCATGTTATTATTGCTCACCAAGGTATCCTTGGGCTTCCCTGGTGGCTCAGTTGGTAAAGAATCCACCTGCAATGCAGGAGACCTGGGTGTGATCCCCAGGTTGGGAAGATCCCCTGCAGAAGGGAATGGCAACCCACTGCATTATTCTTGCCTGGGAAACCCCATGGGCAGAGGAGCCCGATGGGCTATGGTCCACAGGATTGAAAGAGTTGGACACGACTTAGAGACTAAACTACCACCACAATGTATCCCGGGCACCCGGCACATAATAAGTGTTTAATAAACACAGATAATAAGTGAACAACTCCATTCTCTGGCAACCATCTCACCGCCCTCCCCAGTCTTAGGAAATCCCACCTTACCCCTCACATCTTTCCCTAGGCCTTAATTCTCTATACACACATGGGACAAACCCCAGGGCTGCCTGGTCCTCAGCCTCCACCCCTGACCTGCAGGACCGGCGCCAGAGATCCGAACGTTTCTAGATCTGATTTTCTTGAAAGCAGCTTTGGGCTATGGCCAGGGGAGGCGTGCACCGCCGGCCTCGGCAGTAAACGCTGATGAAGCTGTCTGGACCAGCTGAGCTGAGATCAGGAAATGCCAAGATTTAAAAGCATCCGGAACCCATTTATTTATTGTTGTTCTTGCACTTCCAGGCTATTTTAAGCTTCAGATCGATCAGATCCTCTCTCCAAATATCGCTCCAGAAACACCCACCACGTACCTGGCCCTACCTGTCAGGGCTCAGTTCCCCCTGCCCCATCTGACACAACACCCTGACGACAGCAAAAACAAGCAGCTAGTCTTGTTGACTGGGTACCTCTGTGAGCTGTAAGTGAAAGTCCCCAAACATCTCACAGGTAGGTTGTATTAGCTCCATTGGGAAGATGGGGAAACTGAAACTCAGAGAGGTAAAGAAACTGGCCCAGGGTCACACAGCTAAGAACGTGCTGGAACTGGGATTCATCCCCAGATCATCCGAATTCAAAGGTCAGCCTGGGCTCCTAACCACTCAGATTATTGCTTCCCTCATTCCCCTGCCACAGCTTTTCATACACACTGTGGGGTTTCTCATCTTGCCCGTGCCCTTCCAGCCACCTGCAAGGACCAGCAGAGTTCTCATGCCATGAGTCAGAGCCACCAACCCCCATGCGTGCTGCTATGGGAAGGTTGCCAAGCTGGGCTGGTAAGAGAAAAGGGGAAGTTAACGTTACATGATCACGTTTATTTTTTCAAATGATGCATGGATGGGAAGACGGACATATGGTTCATAGATTACCAGCTGAGCCACCAGGGGAGACCAGATTATTGCCAGAAGGACACAAAAGAAAGCGCCAGGAGTTGGGGGGTGGATTTCGGGAATAAGGAATAAGGAGTTGACTGGGGATAAGGGATATCAGAGAACACCTGCTTTCTATGTTACATCTTTCTTTCCTCTTTGAAGGTTTTTATTTTCATTGACCATATACAGGCTTCAACCCATCCTTAAAAGGCCAATTCTAAAAAAAAAAAAAAAAAAAGGCCAATTCTGACTTCCCTAGTGGTCCAGTGATTAAGAATCCACCTGACAATGCAGGGCACACAGGTTCTATCCCTGGTCTGGGAAGATTCCACATGTCTCGGAGCAACTAAGCCCATGAGCTACAACCACTGAGCATGTGCTCCGCAACAAGAGAAGCCACCACTGCTCACCACAGCTAGAGAAAGGCTGTGGGCAACAACAAAGAACCAGTGCAGCCAAAAATAAAAATAAAAAAAAATAAATGGTCAATTCACAGACCACCTCCCCCATGGAGCCTGCCCCGATTGCCCCTACTTGTCTCTCCTCTGCATCCCTACCACATTCTGCCTGCATCTCTCAGGGCAATTAGGCCATTGAGCCTGCATCCTCAAAGTGCACACACCCACGGGAGTCCCCAGCCAGACAGGAGCCTGGGTCATTGTCCTGAGCCTCTGGGGTCTCCCCAACACTGAGCCTGAGCCTCTGCTGAGGCAGGGGTGCAGAGAGGCCTGCTAAAGGAACAACTATGTTGCTTTCTAACTTGGTCCATGACCTCCTAAAGCCAAGGAAGTTGGAAACTCTAAAATGGAGCTGGGGGATGGGGAGGAGAGAAGAGGAAAGCAGAGAATCAGAGGGTAAATTCAGCTCCTGGAAACCTGCCCAGCGCGCATCCCTGGGAAATGACTCAAGCACAGCTGATGCCAGCAGACAGTCCATTTGGGCCCTGAGGTCACCAAACCTCATCACAGCCCTGCTTATTAAATATAGAGGCGCATGAAATAAAGCCACCAATCTGGTGTGGGGCTCAGAGGAAGGCGCAGAAACAGGGATGAGAGGCAGGGAGTCTGGCCTCCACTCCCCACCCCTGACTGATCACCCAGGAAGCTCTGGGCTGTGGCTGAGACTGGACCCTTCGGTCAGACTTGGCTCCTGGTCTTGGAGGGAACTTGGTGATGGTCCCACTTCACCTCCCGTGCAGCAAGGGGGTTCCTGCCCCTCTCAGCACCCACCCCTGCCTGAGGACCATGGAGAATTCGGTAACCTGTGGCCCATGATAATCACAACATTTGGTGAGCCTCTCTTTTATGCCATGCACTCTACAGCCATCTCCTTGATCCTGTCCAACCAAATAAAGAAAGGCAGACACCATCCAGTCCATTGTACAGATGAGGAAACTGAGTCCCAGTAATGTAAGTAATGTGCTTGAGATCACACAGCCAAGTTAAGTGATATTGGAACTAGACCAAGACTGCACAGGGGAAAAGGCAGAACCAGAACTCCATTGGCTGGAACTATGGGGCCACAGCCACCGGGTGACTGGAGGCCTCAGCTTTCTCATTATCTCGGGGCTATTGGCCTAAGAATCACTGAGTTGAGGCCATGCCTCTCTGTCTCTGATCACATACCCACTGGAGGCGTAGTTGTGGGCTGAGATACTCCAAGGCACAGCCCAGGTAAGGTGCCTCTTCTCAGAACTCCCTCAGAATTTCCCTCCCAAGACTTGGCATAAAAGAAAGTTAAATTATTTCACTAGTAAGAAAAACTTTCTTCTAGTATAAAAAATAAGAGTATGCTAGGGACTGGAATGTAAAAGCCATAATAATTTTTTTGGATAAAATAACAGTTTTTGTGCTGTGGGTTCTGTTTAAATCGGTTGTAGGTTTAGCTGATGGAACTATGTTGGAGGCTGTGCCAGGACTGTTAAGAACGAACTGTGGGATCAGATAGATCTGCATTAATTTGGGCTCAGCCACTCAATCAGCTGTGTGACCCTGGCCTGATCTCAACCTCTCTGAGACTTAGCTTCTAAATTGGGAATGATAAAATCATGCTTGCAAAGTAGGAGTCCTTAACCTTTTTTGAGTCATGAATCCCACTGACAGTCTAGTAAAGGCTATAAACTTCTCAGAATGTTTATGAATGCATAAGATATAATAAATGAAGTATTTTTAAATGCATGAAATAAACCAGAATTATTTAGGAAATCAACACTATCAAAATACATTTATAAAATATTAAAAAGACTAAATTTATGTTACAGTAATATAGCAGGCTTCCTTATTACTATACTAAATAAGATGTAGTAACAAGTGTATTAATCACCAGTAATTTCAAAGTAGCAATGAGTATAAGTATTTTTAGGTATCCGAAAAGACTGTAATGTGATATAAAAATTATGTGATTTCCATTGGTGACAAAGTCAAGGTACCACTAATACTTCTACAGTTTGTCACCTACATTCACAATGAGAGGAAATGCTAAATTTCACTTGGAGGTTGGCAAAAGTAAAAATGTGATTTTTTTTTTCCATCCAAGTTCCCAGACCTCTGAATTCTATCCCCTGGGGTTAAGCAACTCAGTTGTAAAGCAGTCTACACAGGGCCTGGCATACCCTGTGAATGTTCTTCAGGGTAGCTGGTTCAAGCTATGCCAGGCTCTGCCCCCAGGCACGACAGGGTCCACGGTTCCACCTGCATGCCATTAGGAGCCCTCTAGGGGAGGGATTTGAGCAGCCCTGCGCCCATCAAGGGCTCAGGGAGGGATGTGGGTCATGCAAAGCTGTTAGGTGACTACGGAAAGCTCTTAAAGTTAATCCAGAAGCTTAGGGCTGGCAGAGGGTTAAGCCCCAGCTAGATATGCACTCAGGCTGTCTCAGCTCAAAACAAGCTGCGTCCTTCCGTGCATTAGCGCGTCCTCAACCACTCTGCAAAGCAGCCCTTTCACATCCTACCTCCTGACAACTCCACTTGGGTAGCTTATTGGCATCTCAACCTTATGTCCAAACTGAATTCTATTTGCACCCAAGCCAGTTTCTCTTCAGTTTTCCCAGTGTCAATAAATGGCAAACCCTTCACCCAAGTACTCAGAAGAAAACCTAGGATCCTCTTTCCCTCACTGCCCGATTCAATCCATCAGCCCTGTCCACTCCCTCTCCATCTCTGCTGTCACCACACAAGCCCATAACATCACCACCTCCTACCTAGGCTTTTACAGTGCTGCCCAAAAGGACTCTACTTCCATCCTTGCCAATCCCACCCCATCCTCTCTGGCTACTTACAGCCTTGCTCACCATGCCCTAGGCATCCCAGCATTCTTTACATCAGCGTGCAAAGTAGTCACTGCCCCAGGGCCTTTGCATAAGTTATTTTTGCATGGCTGGTTCCTCCCTGACATTGAAACCAAATGTGACCTCTTCAGAGAGACTTTCCCTGACCATTCACTATAAAGTGGTTACCCCTCCCCACACTCTGGCAAACTCTCCATCACAAGGCTGCATCTCATTTCTTCATGACCCACGTCACTGTCTGAAATAAACTTGTCCATTCTGTTGATGTGTTTGTTATCTGTCTACCTGCACTCAAACAGAAGCTCCTGATTGCTGAAGACTAGTCTGTCTTGCTTCCTACTATGCTGGCACACAGTAAGCACTCTTCAGATTTTACTGAATGAGCTTTTTACTGTGTAGGGGAAATGGGCTGAGTTCTGGGCAGGCACTATGTCATGCAGTCCTTACAGCTGCTATTCTTTCCCTTATACAGAGGCAGAAACTGAGGAGGCCCAAGGAGGTTCCCCAGCTGGTTGAGGGCTGTCTGATCCCAAAGCCGGATTCTTTATCACTTCATCATACACTTAAAAAAAAAAAGAAAAAATTATCCCTTCCCACTCCTCCATCTTCTCCAAAAGTCATCCCCAAAGAGAAGACCAGGGATGGATGCTTCTACAGAAAGATGCAGAAGTGCAGGGCTGAACTGATGGCATTCCAGGACTCATGATGCTGTGACCTCATGCTGCTCAGAGGCTGTTCCCCTGCTGGACCGCTCTGCCCATAGAAACTGGCTGGCAGGGATGTGGCACCCACACCTGGACTCACATTTGCCTGCAGCACCCTGGGAACTCCCCATGGCTCCTTTCTCCTCAACTGCTTTTTCCAGGCCTCTAATCTCCAGATCAGGTTTCCAGAGCTGGGAGTGTTGTCTGCGTAAGAAATTCCCCAGGCAACACTGGGGCAGGAAGGAGACCTACCTGAGAGGCTGGAGATCTCGAAACCAGAGCCACGGAACCCCAAGCAGGAAAAGAGCCTGACCGCCAATCAGTCCAACCGCTCTCCTTATGCTTTAACCAAACAATAGCTTCAGGTGCCTCATGGGATAGGTTCCCTTATAGCTCCATTTCACAGATGAGGAAACTTGAGGCCCACAGAGGTCTGTTAATTTCCCTTGGAGACACCCAGCTAAGTAAGTTGTTAAGCTGGGATGGGAACCCAGGAAATCTGACTCCCTAAGCCGCGACATTTAACCTCCATGCTAGAATAAAAACAAAACCCTTTTTGTTTCAGAGCCTCACCAAGGAGGCACAAGTGCCAGAATTATCAGAGTGAAAGGGGCCCTTAGACAGACCTGGCTCTAGCTCTCCTGTTTTCCAGAGGAGAAAACTGAGGTTCTGAGCAGGAGAGTCTAACTGCCCCTCTGACTGCATCAAGCTGCCCCTGGTGAACTCCACCCAGCCCGGACGCCAGGCAGGGTGTGCAGGCACCACACGTGGGTGGGCAGTGACCCCCACGAAGGACCAGCTCCAGGAGCACTCGCCCCTGGAGTCCGCATTCCGATCGGGTTAGAGCAGGAAGGGCAGGTGCTGGGCAGACAATGCTCCATCCGCGGCGGGCGGGCGGCAGCTGTCGTGCAGGAGCTTGCCTTAAACAGAACTCCCTGTTTCCATTTTAGCCCTGTTGCCATGGGATGGGTCTGGCTGGGACAACGGCCTCCTTATATAGGGCAAAGCAGAAATCCTTGCCCCCCTTCTCCTAATGCAAAGGCAACTAACACAGAAAAAGACAAAATAAGCAATGGCTCTTTAGAGGCAGACACATCTCTTTGCCATGTTACTGCTTATAGGGTTTTGCTTGTGTGTGTGTGTGTGTGTGTGTGTGCGCATGCACATGCGTGCGCATGCGAAAACACACATGGGTGTATGCACACAAGCATGCCACAGAACAGCAAATCAGAACAAAGTGCTCTGGTCTGGATTTGACACTGTGAGCTGCCACCACCATATGCTCCCAACAAAGACCCCTTGCCTCCCCAGGCCTCAGTTTCTCCGTTTCTCCATATGGATAGGCAAGAGTCAGATGAGACACTGGTAACATCCTTCTTGGCCTTAATGTTTTACAATTCTATGAAATGCAGATGATCTGAAACCTTTTCCATTCATTAAAGAATCAATACGTGAGGAACACCACCATCAGCCAGTCTGTCTGGAAGTTCTTCCCCAAGAGACTTCACTCCTCCACTCCTCCTGGTCTTGTTCTAACACAGGCTGAATTTATTTTTATTTTTGGGGGGAGAGGGGAATGCTGCATGGCATGTGGGATCCTAGTTCCCTAATCAGGGATCAAACCCACACCCCATGCAGTAGAAGTACAGAGTCTTAACCACTGGACCGTCAGGGGAAAAGGCTGAATTTTAACCCTTCCTTGGTAGCTCAATCATCAGGGGTTGGCAACCTTTTTCTGAAAAGGGTCAAATGGTAAATATTTTAGGTTTTTGAGCCATACAGTGAACTACTCGGTCCTGGAGTTGTAGTGTAAAAGCAGCCACAGACATGTGAACAAATAGGCATGGTGCCTTCCAATAAAACTGTATTTACAAAAACAGGCAGTGATTGGATGTGGCCCTTCGGGCCTAGCTTTGCTGACCTCCGGGACCATCATGTTAACCACCACCCGCTCCAAGTGGTCCTCAGCTCTGACACAGTGCTGCCCCTCCCTCAGGACTCTGAGATCTTCGGAGCTGCTGGTCTCTGCCCTTAGCAATCACCCGCCCTGGACAGTTGGGTGCTTGGCTGACACATCTTCCTGCTGTGAGTGTGCTGTCTTCAAGAAGCTCCACCCTTCTCTGCTTAGGTACCAGTTCTAATCAACAGTGGACTGGTCAACCAGAGCTCAAAGCTGAAGGCTCCATCTAAAACAAGAATCAGGGACTTCCCTGGTGGTCCAGTGGCCAAGAATCCACTTGCCGATGCAGAGGATGTGGGGTTTGATCCCCAGTCCAGGGAGATTCCGTGTACTGAGGAGCAACCACCAAAGCCCGTGTGCCTACAGCCTGTGCTCTGCAACAACAGAAGCCACTACAATGAGAAGCCTGCACACTGCAACTAGAGAGTAGCTCCTGTGTGCTGCAACTAGAGAAAACCTGTGCATAACAACAAAGACTCGGTGTAGCCAAAAATAAATAAACAGACAACATTAAAACAAACAAAGACAACAACAAGAATTCGTGGGCTCTGAAGGAGACTCACTTGGGGGACTGCAGGGCCTGGTCCCTGTGGTAATGATCTTGGCTACCACAGGCTCTGCTCTAGACTCCAGAAGGCGTAGGCTGCTGGATGAGATGTGTCTGAAGGCATGAGGAAACCAGGGTGTGATCTGTCCTCCCCACAAACATTTGTTGCATGAGTGAGGCAGCACAAGAGCATTCTTCTAAACAATGGGCTACTTATACTATCAGTAACAGCATAGGGGGATTTGGGAAAGACAGAGGATGCTCGAATGAACCAACTTCCTTCTGTCCTTCCCTGGACTTGTTGATAGAACCCTTTTCCCTCTGACAGGAAAACATCTCCTGTGACTCAGGGGCTCCTCCTGGCAGGCAGAAACCACTCCCTTGTCCAGGAAGCACTTGCCCACCTCCACCCAGTTCTTAGGCAGGCCAAGAGGAAAAAGCAGGCAACAGCAGCTGCCCCCACAGGCCTTTTTGTGGGGTGAGGGAGTCACTGGACCAGCAACCCCAACTGCAAGGGCAGGGAGGCCCAGAGAGGTGGAGGACACACCCACTGCCAAACCCAGTGGCCTCCCAATCCAGATTGGGCTCTGATTGCATGTCTTGTCCCAAGGCTGTGGTCACTTTTATCTGCACATCTCTGAAGGTCAAGAAGAAGACACATGAAGCTCTTTTAGGGGCCCCAAGGGCAGATCCAAGATACCAGTGGGTGAAAGCCACATTTTTTCCCATACAAGGAAGTATGAAGGCAGTGATGTCCTCTTTGTTGGGATTTATACAGCGGCCAGCAGTGCAAACCACAAAGGGAACTCAAGCACCCAAGAATGAAGATGCTATAACTGATCAGTATGACTAGGTACCAAATCTGTGTTCCATTCAAGTTCTTACCCTTCATCAGCATATTCTTTTAGCCTCAAATCAATCCTCAGGGTAGAAACTAATGATCCACTTTCCAGATGGGAAAAGCTCAGTCAACAAAGGCTGTAACAGAGAGGCAGAAGCAGTGTAGCTTGCCAGGATCCGACTCCAGCTCCCTTGTGTCAGTATCTCCATAAAATCACATTCTCTGGTACTTTCCTGATGGTCCAATGGCTAAGACTCCGTGCTCTCAATGCAGGGGGCCTGGGTTCAATCCCTGGTTGGGGCTCTAGATCCCACAAGCTGCAACTAAGAGGTCGTATGCCACAACTAAAGATCCTGCATGCCAGCGAGATGGAGGATCCCAAGTGCTGCAACTAAGAGTCAGTGCAGCCAAACAAAAATATACATTTCTAACTGTTTTTTGTTTTTTTTTTAAATCACATTCCTTTAATGACACTCAAGACTCCTAGTCCCATCCCTACTCCACCCTCAAAGTGGGATGAATCATTCTGGGAGGTGGTCTCAGCCTTTCTTTGACTCTTGCCTCTGGGGAGCTCCTGTGAAGAGCAAAGGGGTGGGGACCCCACATCTTAAAGGCCCCAAGGAAGAACTCTGTCTCCCTCTGCCCCCATCTCATCCCTGAAGGATCAGAACCTCCCTCAGGAGGACTGGAAGGGCTCTCTATGCCAGGCCTGTTTGCTAATGCCTATTTTATAAGGTCTGCCCCACCCCACCCCACCCTCTACTCCAAACAACTGATGGTTCCACCTCAGCACCTTTGGACGTGGTGTTCTACCTTCCAGCGCTCCACCTGCTCCCCCTCCCCAGTACGGTCACTCCGTCCTCTTCCAAACCCTGCCCTCCCAATTCTTGCCCCAGGATACCATCTGCCCAGCTTATATCTCTCTGAGCATTTAGCATCATTCCCCCAAGGACAGGCTTTGAATCATGTGTGTCCAAGGGTCCCCTGGGGCCAGCAGGTGCTCATTTATCCCATGTGTGCTGAATGAGTGAAGCTTTTATAGACGTACCCTTTTATATTTAAACAGGAAAACCGCAAGGCACTGGGATATGGTCCCTCATCTTAATCTGTAAAAGGCTGTAAAAACAGGGGAAGGGAGCTGCCAGACACCAGGCCAATGACGGTAGCTCTCCTTGTCTCAACTCATTGGGTCTTCAGTTAAGAGCGTCTGCAGAGGGGAAAAATGTCCTGGGTGAAAAAATAAAACTTCCTTCAGGCTCTAATATTCCCTAATTACCACTCATTCTGCAGAAATTGACTTTTGCTATAAAAGACTAGCCTCTCCAGGCAATGAAATCACAGAATCAATCTCAGCACCAGCATCTGCACATAGTCGGCTCACAGCCCCAGTCCAAGCAGGCAGGCTCCAAGCCCCATACACACCACAGGGATGGGGAGCCCATGAAGAAGTAGAAAGTCAACTCTAGAAACTTCTAATCAGAAGTTCTGGGGGTCCTGCAAGGTTCACCCCCAAGAGTTGAAGTTGGAATGGCTGAGAAAGCGGAGTTAAGGAGAAACGTAATAGCGACTGAATCAAAGGATATTCTTAAGAAAGACTCAGTATTTCCCAAGGATTGGTTCTCTGATCACCTGCTGCAGAATCTCCTGGGGGAAGCTTGTAAAAATGCAAGTTTCCCAGGACCCACCCCCAAAGGCCCTGAATCCATCAACTGGAGGAGACCCGGGAATCTGCATTTTAAACAAGCTTCCCAGTGATGAAGCAACCATTACTGTCCTCTGCCCAGATTCCTGCCCCAGCCCAGGAATCTGTACCTGTCACACACTGCCCATGGTCTGCCAGGTACTCCCAGCAGATGGGAATGTCTCCAGAGTGACTGAAAGGAAAGCAAAGCCCCAGTAAGCTTTCTCACTCATTTCTTTACTTCATCAGGTCCAAAAAACAAGAGCACTTGTATACTTCCAGATGTCTCATCCTAGAATCACGATCTCTTCCGGCTATGCTAGCTCCTTTTATTATAATTCTGAAGCCTCAAAGGCCCCTAGGAAATGCAGGCCACAAACCAGCTCACTCTGGATCTGGCTACACTGGGGCTGCAGCGGGCTAGTCACAGGGTGGACAGGGAGTACAGCTGGAGGCGAGCGAACGGCGGGAAGAACTGGTGAGGAAACAGGCACGCCCAGGGTGCCTGAGTCCTAAGTCTGGGGGCTGAGGGTGGGGGTGGTAGCTTTCACTTGGGAGGGGAGAATTTCCTCATAATAAACGATGCTGCAGAAAGAAGAGTCCTGGTCCTCTGCCCAGTCCTGAGAGAGGCAACTCATGCCCACCATTTCAGGTCCCTTTAACTTCTGCACCCCTCCTCCCATCACCTACACTGAGTATTTATTATGTTACCAAGCACATCCCTTACATTATCTCATTTACTCCCTATAATAATCCTACACAGAAGGTATGATTTTCACCTCTATGTACAGGTGAGGAAACTGAGGCTCAGAGAGATTAGGGAACTTGCTCAAGGTCACCCAGCTAGAGCCAGGAGATGAACCCAGGCAGCCTGACTGGAGATTAGGGGCAGACCCTTAGATTTACCCTGCTTCCCCTTCTGAACCCCCACAAGGTCTTAGAAAGGTGTCACTGGGCTGTGAAGGGTTGGCACACAGCAACCTCCGTGGGTCTTAATGAGAGGGTAGACAAGTGAGGCATTTCTTGAGCAAGAAAAGAATTAGAGGTACTGCTTTAGGTAATCCCTTTCTGGTGCATTGCACTTTACAGTTTACCGTGGGAAGCATCACAATGCCTAATAAAGGGATCCAAAGCAGTGACACCTGAACCAGGCTGCCTGGGCCTGAGCCCTGCTCCCAGAGTTATATGATCTTGAGCATGTGACAACGTCGGCACCTAAATACCATTTCCTATAAAATGAGGATAACAACAGTAACTACTCCACAGAGTTATTCTGAGGATTTAATGAGGATATAAGTAAAGCACTTAGAACAGTGTCTAGCCCATAAAAAGTGTCATTTAACTGCTCACTGTTATTGTAAGTATGATAAAATGATCTCACATTTAGTACTTTATTTTATCCTCATAACAGCCTTGCTTGGTCCACAGGACTGGATTATTTGTCCCAATTTTCAGATGAGAAAAGCAAGCTTCAGCAGGGAAAATGAATTCCACAAGGAAACACAGACAGCAGCATGAGTCTCTGAATTCTCAAAGTACCTCCCAGGCAAGTCCCCATTTTGCATTTGCTTTTCTTTTGAGCCCTGAGGTTGCCTCCATTTGTTCTGTTGACTTATATCTGAAGTGAGAGAGCTAAAAAAAGAAAAAAGTACAAGAATGGTCTACCACACAACAAACATGCCACCACTTTCAATGCCTATGTACATGGCTGCTGCTGCTGCTAAGTCGCTTCAGTCGTGTCCGACTCTGTGCGACCCCATAGACGGCAGCCCACCAGGCTCCCCCGTCCCTGGGATTCTCCAGGCAAGAACACTGGAGTGGGTTGCCATTTCCCTCTCCAGCTCATGAAAGTGAAAAGTGAAAGTGAAGTCGCTCAGTCGTGTCCGACTCCTAGCGACCCCATGCAGCCTACCAGACTCCTTTGTCCATGGGATTTTCCAGGCAAGAGTACTGGAGTGTACATGGCAGACACCACGAATCAATCATAGGCCTTGTTCCTACTGAGCCTGAGCATAGATATGGACTCTCCAACACAGTATTCTTGACAGTCATTACCAACTGATCACAGATGGTAGATGATCAAACCTTTCATTGTGTAGGCAGAACCTTCTATTCAAACTTGGACTATTTCCAAATTTAGTTCTGACTGGGAGACAGGGGTACTCATAGCCTAGTCCCATTACTACACATGTCAACCTCCCTGCAGATACTTATAGATTATAGTGTCCCTGTGAGTAGAATGTGGTCACAGCAACATTCTTCTTTCCCTACACCCAAGAAACTGCTCAACATAGATGCCTTGCTTAGCTGGTCCCGCATCATGACTGGCAATCATGTCAGCTCTCGGGGGAAGCACTGGACATCAGCAGGTCTCCTCTGATTATGGATACTGGTGAAAGGTATGGGAGGTAATTAGTTACTAATCTAGTTTAAAACCCCAACCTGAAGAATGATTTGGTTTTTAATTAATGTAAAATGGAGCAATTCAATGGGCACAAGGGTTTTTACCCCTCCACCACCCTTCATTAGAAGGAGAACAATACCTTCTTAACCTGGATCTCATGGGTCAATGATGCTCAACCTACATACATACTCTTGCTCCAGAGGTAGACCCATGGTCCAGTCCTGGGCAATCAGAGAGCCACATTCCCAGACATCATGACTGGCTTAAAGCTGAAAAATGTACTGCCTAATCCAAACAATGAGAGTCAGTCCTAGGATGTTAGCTGTTGCTATTGGGAAAAAATATTCTCATCCTATTGCAGTTGCTAATCCGATCCACGAGAGGCCTTGTGGCCCTTTTTTTCATTGACTGGAAAGAACCTGTGTGAGAATGGAGCCCCAGTAAAGGAAAGCTACATTGAACGATCATGCTCCTGGATCAAACTGAACCTGAACCTCACATTCTCCAGTTATAGAAACCAATAAATTCCTTTTTTGGAGGTGACTTTGAGTCAGCTCTCTTTCACTTATAACCACAGCAATCCTGACAGTTAAATACATACATTCTCATGTGGTTAGAAAAGATCTCCAGCAGGAACATGGGTCCTGCAGCTTCTCTCACCCAATTTACAGCTGATAAACTGGACACACATAGAGGAGTGAGCCTGGGTTCTCTAACATGCATGTTGGGGTAAATTTTTTTTAAAAAGTTTGAGAATCACTGAGCTTGACCCTGTGTTCTTCTACTGATGTCTCTTTTCTACCCTAGGCACCTAATAAAATTGATAATACTTGAGCCAAGGGAGTTATTGCTCTGCTTCTGAGGCCTGGGAAACAATTTTGCTTCTATTGGCAGAGGACCTTTATTCATTCATTGGCTCATTCATTCCTTTGTTTATTTCACTGACATTTGTGCTTTTGATGGTCTTCACTTCAACCCTCTGAATTCTCCTCCATATTCTCTACTACCCGAGACATTCCTCCCCTGACTGTCTCAAATTCCAGTTTCTGCAGTCTATAGCATGGATGCAGCTGGGTTACACATAAGGCTACCCTATGACAGGGTGTCCAGGTCTGCACAGATACTTGGATCTTGGATCTTGGCTGCTGCCTCCGGGGCATCCTCCCATCAAGAATGGATGTCAGGCTTGGTCCTTGGCTTGCCTTCGCTCTAAGCCCAGCCCAGCCCACTGTGGAGCTAATCTAGTACATATGAGGGGAGGGGGTCAGCCAATGACCCCATATTCTGGCCTCATTTAGTGCCAACCTGGGATGGGGTGCCACAAGCCCCCAACAGTCACACCACCAACCACAGCAGGCTGCACAGACACATCCAAACCACTCATGTGAACCACCACCAGGAGACCACGAGGTCTTCACTCTGTGAAAGACGGGGACTGGGATCTCAGGAGAAGTAGAGGGCAGGACCAAATACACAGGGGTCATTCTATAAATACTTGGCACTAAAAGTTAAGAGGATAAAAAAGAATTTTCCTTAATGATAGCAATTTATGAGTCATTTGAACTGCCACATTTCATCATCAGATTGTAAACTAAAAAGGAAGGGGTCCTGGTTTATTGTGTGTTTACTAAGTCTCAGGCACTATGCTGTCTCACTGGAGATCACAGAAATGAGTACCTCCACCTCCTTCACAGATGAAGAAACCAAGGTTCAGAAAGGCCTCAGGTCACCTGCCCAGCGAGTGATATAAGCCACGATTCATATCTGGGTCTGTCTGGCTGCAAAGTCCATGCTGTTAGCCCATCATTTTTTCTGCCCTACCTTTAGAACTGGAACGGCCCTCAGACAAAGGTGCCAGGTCCAATCCTCAGATAGGAGATTGAGGCCCCAAAGGAAGAGGCCTGCCTGGGACCCAAGGTTGTTGCTACCTTGGGTGGGGTTTCTCTCTAGACTCCGGAACCCTGAACACAGTATGGAGAAAACCTGTCATCCCGAGGGTACGTGTACTTCCCTCTTTCCTGAACTGTCACTTCAATGCAAACCTGAGCCGTGCTTCCAAGGATATAGCAGGGATAGAAAGAAGGCATCCCCACCATCCAATCAGGTGGTGCCCAGGCTAGTGCCCAGGTGATTAGAACACAAAGAGAAGGAATTGAGAAAAGTTCAACCGGCTGGAGTGAGGGTCAGGGATGAGGATCAGGGGGAAGCAACCTGAAGGAATTCTAGGCCTCGATGGGGAGGTTGCCCTTTGCCCCACGATCATGGAGCTTCACTGACAGTGTTTCTGCAGGACAGTGACCTGATAGCTCTGTGCTCTAGCTGCCATGTGGAGATGCAGACAAAAATGGCAGCAGGAGGCCCAACTGGGTGGCTGTCCCACTGGCCAGAGTGACACAGTGGCTGCTAAGCGGAAGGAAGTAAAACGAACAGAAATGAATGGACTGGACTGATTGCCGACAGGGCAAGATGAGGCAGATGAGCTGATTGGTCAAGACAAACTCCCTAATCCCACTGGGGGCTGTGCATCTCAGTGGAAGTTAATTAATGGGCTTCTGGGGTATTGAGTGTGGCAGGAGGGAAAGAGATGTGTCCCAGGGGTGAGGAAGGCCTGAGTGGGCCACCAGTCTCTCTCTGTAATTCCAGTGTGACACTGAGACAGTGACCCAGGAGTTCCGATGCCCATTCCAGAACCTCTGCCCTAAGCACCTTGACCTTCTAACCACTTCCAAGTGCAGAAACCCTGGCTAGGACAGCCCCACCAGCTGCCTCCACACAACGTCTTTCTTCCCTTCCTCTTTTCTCCCCATCCTACCCCTGCCACCCCAGTCCCAGCCAGTACTTGGCAGCCCCCCAGAGGCTTGCTGGGGCTCAGGAGGGAATGTTGAACATCTGGCCAGAGCCCAGGCCAGCCCTGTGGGTTCACATCAGGGCACCTGCTAACGTGCAGGACCCTGAGGCACGCCGCCCTGTGATTGGTTGGCAAGACCAGGCATCGGGGCCATTCCAGCACCCAGGGCCGCATGACCCCGAATCCTGGCTATAAATAGAAGAGAACCTGTCAGCCCCCCCGGCCCATACCCAGCCTCCCCTCCCTCTTGGCGAAGAATGAAAGGGCGCCTTGAAATGGTGCAGAGGCCCAGATGCCCAGCTCAGTTGCTCTGGACCCAAACCTTCTGCTGATCTCAGGGAAAACACTCCATCCTCTAGAAATCCAGGGATCCATCAAGCTCAGGCCCCACTCAGCCCACATCTCACTTCTATACCCAATAACTCTCCTGGTGTGGTTACTGCTTCCAGCCCCCAGATTTCTGAGTCATTCGGGTCACACTTTAATATGCCGCTACCAGCAAGGCATTCATTAGCTAGTCACTGCTGGAGGAGAAGGGTGTGTGTGTGCACTGGTCTTTGCAGAAATATTTGTCTTTTAACACTTCTTCACAGCTTTGAGGATATGAGACCAACCCTCGCCCCTTACCTTACACAAAATATATGGGCCTTGAACTTATTTACAAAATACAAACAGATTCACAGACTCAGCAAGTGAACTTACAGCTGCCAGGGGGGCAGGCGGAGGATGAGGGGAAGGGATAGTTAGGGAGTTTGGGATAGACATGTACACACTGCTATATTTAAAATGAATAACCAAAAAGGTCCTACTGTATAGCACAGGGAACTGTGCTCAATATTATATGGAAGCCTGGATGGGAGGGGAGCCTGAGGAAGAATGGATACATGTATACGTGTGGCTGGGTCCTTTTTCTGTCCACTTCAAACTATCACAACATTGTTAATCATCCATACTCCAATATAAAATAAAAACTTTAAAAAATAAAATGCATAAAAAAACCCCCAAAAAACCCAGAATGGGCATTCCCCAAGGTCACATAGTAAGTGGGTAGTAGAACAGGGACGAGACTCCCAGGCCAGTGCTCACCACAGTCCCTCGTGGGATCACGAACCCCACTCCCGGCCCAACATCACTTGGGTTTTTGTTTTGTTGTGCTGTGTGCTGTCAGTTACTCAGTCATTTCTTACTCTTTGCAACCCATGAACTAGACTGCCAGGCTTCTCTGTCCATGGATTTCCCAGGCAAGAATACTGGAGTAGCTAGCTATTCCCTTCTCCAGGTGCCCTTCTTGACCCAGGAATCAAACCTGGGTTTCCCACATTGCCGGCAGATTCTTTACCATCTGAGCCACCAGGGGAGGTCTTTGCTTATGCCATGTCAGTGGCCTGGAGTGCCCTTCCCGCTTCTTTCTTCTCTCCCCTCCGTCCTGGACTCAGCCCATTACCACCTCCAGCAAAAGGCTTTTGCGATCATTTAATTTACTTCACAGCTGTCCTGACCCCCAGGCCCCACCAATGCAAACACTTCCCTTAATGCATTTACTGAGTCACTTGCTTGGCACTGACCAAGAATGGCATTAGTATTTATTTCCCTTTATTAGGAGTAGCTAATAGTCTATCTCACAAGCTAAATATAAGTTGGTAGTAGCTGCCATCATGTGGGTAAGGATCTGCAGGAAAAAGTACGGTGATTGATTAGTGATGTCTGCCCCGGCCAGACAAATTGTCAGTACTCATGCCAGCTTTTGTCATATCTGCTTTAGTATCTACTCTTCATTCTTCTCCCCCAAAGATTAAATTTCTTAAGACAGAAGCTCACTATATAGATCAGTCAGCTTGAGCTATGAGTGCAGGGATTCTCCACTCCCTATGCGTGTGTGCTCAGTTGTGTCTGACTCTTTGCAACCCCATGGACTGTAGCTTGCCAGGCTCCTCTGTCCATGGGATTTTTCCGGCATAAATACTGGAGTGGGTTGGCATTTCCTCCTTCAGGGGATCTTGCTGACCCAGGGAAGATCCACTGAGCCATCAGGGAAGCCACTCCCTGCCCACCACCAGACGTCAGCATGGTAGCAAGTAGACATCACAGAGGAGGGGAAAAACCAATAATTATTTCTTGCTCACGCCTGTAACTGCACCACACAAATGACTCCACAGTTGTCACCTCAGCTAACCTGGACAGCAAGGCTGAGAGGCAGACAGGTATTCTCTCCCTTTTTCACATAAGGAAACTGAGGCACACGGACACTAAGTGACTGTCCCTGGATCAAGCGACAGGTGTCAGGCCTGAACCCAGGTCACAGGAGGGCAGTCACACAGAACCAGCAAGTATCGTCACAGCCAACAGGTGACCACCCACCTACCCTCTCATACCTTGCATGACAGGAAATGCCCTGCCACCCAAGGCAGGCCAGCTTGTTCCACCTGGGTCAGTTCTAGACATCGGGGAAGCTCCTTACTTGCCTGAGTTGGAACCTTTCCTCATGAAGGGGTGGCACCCCCCTCCAGTGCCACCCCTCGCCCACGGCAAATATTTGCAGGCAGCTCGTGCCCTCCCCAAAACTCCTTCTTTCTTTGGTTGCGCACTTTACAGCTCCTGCCGTTTGGAAGAACACGTGGTTTAGAGCTACTCGCTGTGGTTCCCCTTTATCTGACAGCACATCTGTTTGCCTACTTTGTTGAGGACCACCTCCTCCCTAGTTCTAGACGCCAGACTTCTATCAGTACAACCAAGCATTCAGAAGTACCCATAACTTTTTGAGATTCAGCATGCTTCACACTATACACCTACTTCCCCCAAATATCCCCGTTCGGCAAAACTAGAAAAAAGTAGAATAATAGACTATCAGAGCAAGAAGGGCCTCAGAGATCCCAAGGTCAGACTTCTTACTGCATGGCTGAGGGAGAAGGGCACTGTTTCAAGTTCAATGGCGAGATGGTGGAGAGCCAGACCAGAACCCAGATATCACCCTCTCCCTCTTGGACTCTGCCCACTAACCACTAGGTAATGTTTGACTTGAAATCCTACACCCGACTCAAGGTCAGGCGAGCCAACCTGGGCCTTACTGAGGACTGCTGAGAGATCAGGATGGGAGTCTGAACCCAACAGGTCTGGGGTCACACTTGGCTCCTGCTGCTCTGCACACGGGCTCCTCTCCATGTTAGAACCCGTGCTGGTGACTTCGCCTCCCCGGGTGTGTGGGCTGACCACCTTTCAACTCCACGCAGCTCTGTGCCCCACTCCTGCCCACCTCCAAACTCTGCAGCAGGAATAGGCCTGCGAGTTCACCACAGGCTCCATTCCCTCCACCCCACGCAGGAGGAGGCCCTTTCACCTAGATCTCCTTTCAGCTCTGGGTACAGGGATCACATGCTGCCAGTCAGAGGGTGTTTGCAAACGCCAAGTGAAACAGGAGAGCTCCCATGCAGAAGGACTGGGAGTGGGCTCTGGGTACCCCTGTATCAAACATCACTGGCCCTGAGCAGCCCTGGAGCCCAGACACCAGCACACAGCACGGCGCGGTTCCGCGCACACCTGACCTCATCACAGCCGGGACCTGCTCCTGTCTCCCTCCCCCGTCCACCCGTGTTTCCGCCACACCACCCTCCTCTTCTCTTGAAAGCCCACCCTCCCCAGGCTTTCAAACGCTCTTTCGTGCCTGACGGTCTCAATAGTTAATCCCAGAACAAGCCTTTCCTGATGCCCAGCCCCCCATCATTGTTGTCTCCTTCTGCACCACACCACCCCACAGTCTGTCACCAATGTCCCCTGATTTGTGTCCTTGCTTCTGTGTTTTTAGAGAGCTCCACAGGTGCAGCGACTGGTCCGTCCTTATACTGTTGTATCCTCACTGTCTGGTATATAGCAGATGTTCAATAAAAACCTGAAGGCATGAGTGCTGTGTGGTACCTGAGGTGGTCTACCCACACTCTGGGGACAGAAGAGGCAGCTGCTCCCCCAGGCTCGGGGGGTGCCTATTGTCTGCTGTTTACCAGTTACTGCGCTCTTGTGATGCACCAGGAACTAACATGCAGCCTACAGAATCCCTACAACACTCGCCCTACCTAAAAAAGATGGGGAGACTCAAGTTCAGAAAGGCTCAGTGATCTGGGATGTGTACCCAAGACGCAGCAGAGACGGGATTCAAAATTCAGGACTCTTCCACGGACTGCGCTCAGATTTGGGGCCTGGCTGGGATCAGATGGTGACGGGCCCTCGCCTGGATTTTTATCTCATAGCTAAGAGAAATCTGAGGAAACCCTTCTGAGGAAAGGCTGGCGTGGGCCCTTCAATCTGGGACCCTCAAAAACTAGATCTTGGACTTCCCTGGTGGTCCGGTGGTTAAGAATCCATCTGCCAATGCAAGGAACATGGGTTCACTCCGTGGTCTGGGAAGAGCTGGTATGTCTCGGGGCAACTAAGCTGGTGTGACACAATTACTGAGCCCATGTGCTGCAACTACTGAAGTCTGCTCAACTAGAGCTGGTGCTTCGCAACAAGAGAAGCCACTGCAATGAGAGAAGTCCTCACATCGCAACGAAGAGCAGACCCCACTCACCACAACTAGAGAAAGCCTGTATGTAGCAACGAAGACCCAGTGCAGTCATAAATATATTTTAAATTAAAAATTAAAAAAAAAAAAAACTGGATCTTATGAATGATTTCTTGGGTACCTGCTCTCCAAAAGACTAGCCTGCAAGTAAACTCCTTGTCAGACACAGACAGTGGACACAGGCTGTCTCCCCTGTGAGATGTTTCTAGAACCTTCTGGATAATCTCTTTCCATGGAATTCTGGAAACTTGGAGACGGTTCTGAGGTCACACAGTCATTCACACTTCCCTTTTTACTAACAAAGAAATTGAGTGCCAGTTCTTGCCTGAGATCCCCCAGCCACAGCCAGGCAGTTACAGATCCTGGATGGTTGGCCTGGGGTATTGTGAGGGAACCTGGTGGGAAGAGGGGATGAGGGGCTGTGACTGGCAGGAGGAGAGAGCTTCCTTCTGTGAGGTCCCATGAAGCTGAGCCAGGGCAAGGGTAGGAGCTGAAACTGCAGCTCATTCACCCCAAGGAAGCGCCTGCGACAATCCAAGCTGCCCAAAGATGGTCACAGGCAGCCCTGTGAGACAGTGAGGGCTCTGTGACCCACGAGTGCAAACACAGGCTGCCTGGTGGATGGCAAGGCGTGCAAGCAGGAGATGGTGGGGGCGGGCTCAACGAGATAGCCTTGTGGTCCTCCCAACCCAGAGAGCCTGGGAGCTCTGCTCTGAGCCTCTTCTCACAGAGCCTGGGGTCTCTCTGGCCCCTGAAGGCCCAGGAGGAGTCAGGAAGCCTCACAGACCTCTTTCCCACCCCCACCCCTCACCAAGATGCAGGCTGAGGCTGAGAGACAGACTAAAGTCTTCTTGCCGGGAATGTGGGCCTCTTCCCCACTCATGGTTCAGGGGCTGCCTCTCTCCCGCCATGCACCTATAAAATGCACCAGCATCCGCGGACACCCAGGTGATGCTGGTCCATGCATGTGAGCAGCCGGACACAGTGTGTGTGTGATTTCAGAAGAGAGTTTCGAATCCTTCCTTCTAAGAGTTCCTCTCTTGGGGAGCTAGAGCTCTGGGAGGAGGATGGGGCGGTGCGGCCCTCAAGGGGAGAGAGGACCAAAGAAGGCAAGATGTTAGGATGCAGGGGGAGGGGCAGTTTCCGGAGGAGGCCCAGGCTGTAAAAGGAGTGAGGCCTCCGTGATCCATGAGGGACAAGGCAGATACTTAACTCTTCCCTTCCAGCGTGGGAGGGCAGCGGAATTTCCCAACACATTCCCAGGCACCAAGCCCAGCGAGCCCCCTCTCACTCCTGGCTGTGGGCGCAGCTCTGGCCAGTCCTCACTACTGAGCAGGGCTGGCAACAGCCCCGGAGCAGTGGGCTTTTGGAAGGAGATGGGAGAATTTGGGGGCGAGGGAAACAGGCCCTGGAGACAAAGAATGGCCTCAGATCCTGGCTGTGCCAACCTGGGCGGTCTTGGCCTGTGATTCGGGACTTTGCTCAGAAGTTTCCACATCTGTGAAGTGGGCAGACAATGTGTGAGAGATGGATGATTGAGAAAATTGTTCCAAAGCCCTGGCACACATTTGCTTGACTAATAGTAGATAAAGCAAACCACGAAACTACTGCGACAATCATAACAGCAAGAAGGCATCCACACAGAGTCCAGCCCAGGCGCTGCTGCTTAACTAAGATGAGCTCTGTCACCTCTTCTGAGCCTTGGGCCCTGCATCTGCTGAGTGGGAAATGATAGCAGACTAAAACGTGCAATAGACTGGGACATGGTCATCCCTAGTGTGGAAGAGCTGGGTGGAGGGGAGGGGAAGGGCTCGGGGGCAGGCACGAGGCAGGAACATGAGAGTGTGAGCACGTGTGTGCACGCATGTCGAGTACAAATGGCCTGGAGAGCCCCACCCTGTCCGCTGCCAAAGGGAAAAGG
The DNA here is from genome assembly GCF_910594005.1 of Cervus elaphus. Lineage (NCBI taxonomy): Eukaryota > Metazoa > Chordata > Mammalia > Artiodactyla > Cervidae > Cervus > Cervus elaphus. Next base: position 62,211,064 of record NC_057823.1, on the reverse strand, counting down.
TTACTGGGCTATTTCCCTCATTCCCTGAGAACCGCGCACAGTCCTGTTCAAACCTGTCTGAAGCCTCAAAGCCAGTAAGTGGCCAAGCAGAGCTATGAACTCAGATCTTATTGCTGAAGCCTTGGTCCCTCTGTTACTCTAGTGTTGGCCTCTGGTTGGGGTCACTCCCAGGGCCTTGGATGAATTCACTGCAGCTCAGTTGCAGTTGGTACCAGAAGCCTGCCCAGGTCTCCACAGGCCAGCATTCACCTCATCCATGACCTCAAGACTCCTTGATCTATGGATGCCAACCATAGGAGGAACCACTGCCATAGGCATTTGGGAGTTCCAGGTTGGCACAATGATCTGACTCAGGGGCCTGGTGGCTATATTTCCTGCACAAAGAAAGCTGTCCAGCCTAAAGAAATTTCTGGTACCCCTTTAGGGAAACACACAGGCAAACTTTCCAAAGCACAGATGGGGAAACCACTGCCCACAGAGGAAAAGGAATGTGCTCGTGGTCACACAATAAGCTTGCAATGAAAACGAGGCTGTGGTTCAGCTCTTCCTGCTCCGGGTGCAGTGGTCCTTGCATCGTCTTTATCACCAGCATTCTGCTGTCTTTTCTAGGATATCCATTGGAGTTAGAACAGAAGGGGTCCAAAGGAAATATCCTTGGATGAGGATGCTGACAACAATCACTGTTGAGGAGGCCTGGGCAGTCAGTGCTCTCTTGATGCCAACCACTAGGGGGCAATGTTGGCTTCACACAGCTTGGTTGTGTTGGAAGAATGTTAAGAGGCCATCAGAGAGAGGAAATCAGAGAGGCCATCAGAGAGAGGAGAACTCCATTAACTGACTTCTATCTCACCTGATTTACTTCCCTTATAGACTGTCCAGTGTGCCTAATGCCATGATTCCCTTTGGTGCCACCTGTGGAGGGAGGCACAGAGGGAAGAGGGACATGGAAAGAGGTCCAGAGGCAGATGCAGGTCAGATAAGCCACAGAGACTCAGAGGACCTCCTAGCTCCCATCCAAAGACAGAGGAAGAGGAGTGGGTATCTCCAGCTGAAGCCTTCAACGCAAGATAGGTCCAGCTGCAAACTCAGCATCCCTTTCTAGGTCTCTTAAAGAATGTTTATCTCAAGTGCCAGCTCCAACTGACTGGGAAGCTCTGTTCTGCAGAGGGTGCTGAGGCCTGTCCAGGTTCATGGGGAGAGTATGGTGACTGATCAGTTCTGTCCACCATGAGCATGTCACAGATTCCTGTGAGCTTCAGCTACTGTACCATCTCAGTCATGACCCTTCTTCCTTCCAGGAAGCCTCACTCTACTGCCTCCTCCAAGTGGCCTGGGCAGTGGACAGGGCAGAAGCAAGTGAGCCCCTCTGAAGGGACCGAAACTGAAGACTCACAGGGCCAGCAGACTGTCCCAGGGATTCCGTGTCACTGACGGTAACAGGGAAGAGAACCTGGGTAGGGGGCTCCATCTCCCCTGTTATTACTGCGATGCATCCACAGAAGCGTGTTCTCAGTTGCCTCTGCCCTCATGGGGTGGCCGTCAGGGCTTCTTCAGTGAAACTGAAAGGGGTGAGAGTTCAGCCACGTGAGGCTGTGAGAGGCTGTTGCGGTCTCCGCGGCAGGGAGCTGCCCTACCTCACCCCTACACACCCTTCACACACCCCTCAGTTGCCCATGAACACACCCCACCAGAGAGGAAAGGGGAGGTCAGTCCAGGTGAGGTTGTGCAACCAGCTCCATCCATCTGCACCTGCCTGACAGCCGCCAGCATGGGCTGCAGCTCCCCCTGCTCTGACGGAGGAGCGTGTTGCTCGGAGGGTCCCAGCCTGAGACTCAGATGAGCCCACCTCGACCCTGGAAGATGCTGGTGTGGAGTCACCCCCCTCCGCCCAAAAGGCCATGCTGCACAATGGGAGGAACACTGGACTCAGAGTCCAGAGTCTCAGACTGAGGCTTCAGCTCTGCCATTCACCCACTCTGAGTCCTTGGCCAAGTCCCCACCCCACCCTGGGCTTCCGTTTCCTCTCTGTTCCATGAGGGTTCATGGCCTCCAAATGCCACGAACTGTGGCCAGCAGCATCAGAGCCACCCAGGCACAGGGCCAAATCCCAACCCCAGACCCAAGTGAAGACCTGGGCATGAGGCTTGGAACCTATGCTGTGAAGCAGTTTCCCACAGGACTCTGAGATCTCGAGATAGAACTCAATCCCCCGGCAAAAGGCCCTCAGCTGCCAAACCAGCAACCTCATCTCAATGACTTCCTTGAGCCGGTCCCTAAGCAATCTCAGCCATTTTCTGAGCTGGCCAATGGATGCAGGAGGTGGGGGGAGGCTCAGAGCCTGCCCAGCAGCAGGATCACACGTTGGTGGGGGGTGGAACAACCCAGCCAGCTCATCCCTGAACACTGGCTCACCCTGAAAAGAGCCTGGCTCACTCGGGGTGCGGTCTCCTTGCTGAATGAACAAACAAATATCAAAGCTGGAGTCTGAGAAATCACCCCAACCTCTTCTCAATGCTCAGATGTGATAACTGTGGTCAGGCCAGTCACCATGGGGCCAACCCCAGAAAGATGAGAGTGGCAGCAAATCTTTATGAAGTCCTTACCCAGTGCCAGGCCTACAGTTAACTGCATTACCTGTGAACTTCACAACCCCCGGGAGCATGTGATATATTTAGCTCCATTTCACAGGTGAGGAATAGGGGGCTGGTATACACAGTCAGTAAGCAGCAGCACTATGGGGCCCTCTCATCAGAGGGGGACAGGGGTCTCCCCCAGGCTCCCTGCTTCACAGATTCTATGAGACGCCAACCCCAGGCTTCCCAATGGGGCTCAGATGCCCATAGCATCCTGGCCTCTGCCAGAAGGGCATTCAAGTCAGAGCTGAAATGGGGACCCAGGACAAGTGCCTCACTTGTTCTCCTAAGTGGTGCTAAAATGACTCTGAGGCACCCCTGCAGACACTTCCTTTCTGACTGATGGGGTGTGCAGGCACCAGTGGGGTCCATGCAGGGCTGGATGGGATCCTGGGGACAGAATAAGCTGGGACCTGTCCATAGTCACCCAGGCCAAGAGTCACCATCAAGCCAGACAGCTGGGTCTCTTCCCTCAGAACTTCATAATCGGCTTACTTCCCCACAATTCTGCCCTCCTGCCCCATCTACTTCCACCTCACTCCAGTCTCCAGCTTACGGCCGCCCTGCCAGCCCCTCATCAGTCCACCTCCCTGGTTGTTGAGCCTCCAGCCACGAAATCTGTGAGCTTCATAACACCCTCCCAGTGTGTAATTACACGCTGAGGTAGATACTTAATTAGTGTCTGTCTCCCCCCACAAAGGCAGGGACACTGTCTTATTTGTCTGTTTGCCCAGTGCTGGAAAATGGTGGGCCCTCAATAAATGCTTATCAAGAAACAGGGAAATCCAGTAGGAGGCAAAATGCAAAGTTGAGAGTGAATGATCCCAGTAGCGAGGACTGACAGAACCCCAAATGGGCAGAAATTGATCAGGGTTGGGGCAGATGGAAGAGAGGGAGTCAGTCAGGGAAGGCCTCCTAGAAGAGAAGTTAGGCTTCAAAGGGTGAGTAGGAGTTCGGTGGTCGTTTCAAGAGGGTGGACCCTCACAGGGCAGAGGTGGGGCTGTCCTTGGTGGGAGCGGTCCAGGAGGGGGTCAGACTGAGACTCCACCTCTGAGAGGAGAGGCTCCCTCACACCATACTGCCCACCTGCCAGAGAAGGAGCAGAGGGTCAGCCCTCCTGTGGGCAGCAATGGCTGAGAAAGTTCAATGCCAGGTTCATTCAAACACTCAGCATCCCTGCCCATACGAGGGTACCAAGGGCTGCCCCAGTTAAGCTTTGGGGGGCACTGTTGTGTTTCCTCTGGAGGCTGTTTTCATTAAAAAAAGGTGTGGAGGTCTGCAGGAGCCACCACCTCAGTCATCCCTGTCCCCCAATGCCATCACAGCCTGTGTGGTCCCCCGTTCCCATCCCCAAACATCAAGAAGGTAGAGATAAAGCATCAGCTTTGCCAGCACCATAGCCAAAAACACCAGCATCGCACCCACGAGAAAACACTATCCTGCAACACTACCAGAGCTGGGACCAAAACCTTCAACTCCAGGTACAGTCACGCTACGTCGACACATCGTTGTTGTCCAGTCACTAAGTCGTGTATGACTTTTTGTGACCCCATGGACTGCAGCACGGCAGGCTCCCTGTCCTTTACTATCTCTCAGAGTTTGCTCCAACTCATGTCCATTGAATCAGTGATGCCATCCAACCATCTCATCCTCTGTCACCCCCTTCTCCTCCTGCCCTCAATCTGTCCCAGCATCAGGGCCTTTTCCAATGAGTTGGTTCTTCGCATCAGGAAAAGTATTGGAGCTTCAGCTTCAATATCAGTCCTTCCAGTGAATATTCAGGGTTGATTTCCTTTAGGAAACACTGACACATAGTACCAAACCTTAATTGCGCCTTCACCTGGTCACAAGCACTGGCGCACCCAATCTGACCACAATGCCACCACCTCCGTCACTCAGCAGTTACAGAAAACACCACGGACACCACAGCAATGCCACGCAGCCCCACAGCCGAATCCATCACCCCAGGCACCTTAAAGATGTATCATTAACACAAATCCCACATCCCATGACAGTCAGCAGGACACAAATACCATCATCACAGCCTAACCCACTAGCAACACGTTATAACCATGCCCCTACGGAACACACTCGCAGTCACACATCACAGTTGCCAGCCCAATCAGCTCACAGCAAAGGCCTTACCTGCCAGAGCTTATAAAACACACTCAGACCTAACACCCAGTATTGCCCTTGTGCCTGCTTATCCAAGGGTCCTGGGGCTACCTGGAGGGGGCCTTTCGGAGGGCCCTCACTGACCGGGTGTGTAGCCCACCGGACAGATCTGGCTCTGGATTCCACTGGTACCTGCCCCCACACAGTACAGTGTCCCCCCGAACACACCCAGAACACAGCAGGCCAGCAACTACAGTGGGTCCCCATCGCTGTGCTCCTCTCAGCCCCTTTGGGACCTGCCTTCTCCACCCCACCCCACCCACCCCAGTAAGCCAGTCACGCTCTCCAGATAAATGCCCCATCAGCGGCCCTGCCTGATTTCTCAGAGGAAGTCCTAGGAGAATAGAAGGGCTTTTTAAAAAGCTCCCAGAGGCTCTGACACGGAATCCAACCCCCAGGGAATCCCTGTGGTTAAAGCCTGACACGAGGACCAGAGGGAAAGAAACCCTTCGACCCGCCGTGCCTTTGGGGTGATATCCAGCCCTCAAGACTCCACAGCAGCAGCCCCGCTCACCAGAAGGAGACCTTGGGGGTGATCTGTCTCCCTATCTGCAGAATGGGGACCTCCATCCTGTCAAGATCACCCCAGCTGGTCCCTGCTGAGCAGACACTCCTCAATACCTCTCGCAGGGCCAAGCCTCCTGCAAAACGGTTGGCAGGACACTGCTATAGCCCTGGGGCCTTAGGATATTATAAGCTAGGGCTATTCAGCTAGGGCTGCCATAACAAAATACCACTGGGTGGCTTAAACAACAGAATTCATTTTCTCACAGTTCTAGAGGCTAAACATCTGCCAACAGGGTTGGTTCATGGTGAAACCTCTCCTCAAGGCTTACAGGGCAAGTCTGCCTTCTTGTTGTGTCTTCACATGGCCTTGTCTCTGAGGAGGAAGAGAGATCTCTGCTGTTGCTTCATCTCCTGATAAGGATGCCAGCCCTACTGGATGAGGGCCCACCTTTATGACCTCATTTAACCTTCATTACCTCTTTAGAGGCCCCATCTCCAAAACAGTTGCACTGGGGTTTAGAGCTTCGAAACATGAATTTCGGGAGGGAAACAATTTAGCCCACACAAGGGGGAAAGGCTTGAAGCCTTGGCAGTCTGACAGGCCTGGGTTAGGAAACTTCACCTTCTGAGCTTGCTTCTTATCTGTAAGTAGGAAACAAGTGTTCACAGTGTTGTCTGAGGATGAAAATAAGAAGGCAAAGGGACTGCCTTGGTGCTCCTGTGGCTAAGACTCTGCTCTCAGAGCGGGGGGCCTGAGCTCCATCCCTGATCAGGGAACCAGATCCCACACGCTGTAACTAAGAGTCTGCGTACTGCAACTAAAGATCCTGCATGCTGCGATGAAGACCAAAGGTCCCACATGCTGCAACAAAGACTGGGCACAGCCTAACTAATTAAATAAAATGAAATAAATATTTTTTGTTTTTAAACGAGCATATAGAGCAGATGAAAGCTGGAGCCAGCTTGGAGAGAGCGCTCAGTAACATTCCGTTGGTACTGTGAAATCAGCTGTAGGTGGGCAATTTACATCATGGAAACTGGTCAACCCTAAAAGTGACGGCCCCCAGCCCATCCCCGAGCCCACTGTTACACATTCACCAGGACACCACTGAACACAATGCTGTAAGTACAGAACTTTCTACTCAGTGCTGCCAGACAGCCAAACAGAAAGAACAAGGAAAAAGGAATGCCACTCACAATATCTTCCTATGCAAAACTAACAGAGCAAAGGAAAACATTTTCCTTGCTATAATTTATGTGCAACATTATAGGTGTTTCCCGTTACGCTATGCTTTTGTTTGGATTCTCTCCACTCCCCAGGTCTGGCCTCATAGATCCATGGCCACACCCAGCTGCTCCCACCCTCATGCCGCTGCCTCACACTGCCTGCAGCGCCCCTCTAGTGTCCCCAGCAGCCCAACAGACCTGGCCATCAGGGCCCCTGCGCTGGGCTTTGTTTGCATCCTTAGAGGGCTTGGCGCTGGCCCCCCTCCAGCAACGCCCTCTGGACCCACACATGCCTGCCTAAATGGCCCTGTGCCAGCTTTCAGGGCCCATGCTGGCCTCTGCCCTGGATCCATCATCCGCAGGAGGACTGCATGGTGTGTGTGCACGCTGAGGCCCAGGGGTGAGTGAGCAGTGGCTCTCTGCAATTCCCCGGTAGATGGAGGGGTGAGTGAGCAGTGGCTCTCTGCATTCCCTGGTAGATGGAGGGGTGAGTGAGCAGTGGCTCTCTGCGGTTCCCCAGTAGATGGAGGGGTGAGTGAGCAGTGGCTCTCTGCGGTTCCCCGGTAGATGGAGGGGTGAGTGAGCAGTGGCTCTCTGCATTCCCTGGTAGATGGAGGGGTGAGTGAGCAGTGGCTCTCTGCGGTTCCCTGGTAGATGGAGCTTAGACGTGCTGCTGGGGGCTCCATTGGTACTCTGTCCTAGCTGCAACAAACCTGCCATCCAATTTCTTCAAGGTTCTAGAAAAAGAACTGTGTCAATGTTGATGATGATCATCCTTCAAAGCCTAAGGTCCTCCTGTCCTCCATAAGCCACAAACCATAGCCAGCCCTGCCCCTAGAATAGTTTTGTATCACATTTAGTCATTTAAGTCCTTATGACTGCTTTGATGTGACCACTCAAGGTTATTTCAAGTTATTCCAATAAAACCTTTGTATTTCTATAATAAAATCTGTTTTTATTCTTAATACAACTCGTGGGGGGGAAAGGAACATGCTATTATTTCCACCTAACACACAGAAGACTTAGAGCTATTAAGTTACTTGCCCAAGGTCACATAACCAATCTGGCCATGAAGTCAAAAGTCTGCATGGGTGCTTATGTATGTCTCCCTCTAATCAGATGATCAACTCTCTTGAGGGCGGGGATAATGTCTTATATTTATCTGGACTTTGAGGGGCTACTGGGCAACAAAAATACGGTTCCTAGAAGTGTAAAGGGGGCTTTGCAGGTGGATCAGTGGTAAAGAATCCACCTGCCAATGCAGGAGCCACCAGAGACACGGGTTCCATCCCTGAGTTCAGAAGATCCCCTGGAGGAGGAAATGGCAACACACTCCAGTATTCTTGCCAGGATAATCCCATGGACAGAGGAGCCTGACGGGCTATAGTCAATGGGGTTGCAAAGAGTCGGAAACGACAAGTGACTGAGCACTCACACATGAGATGTAAAAATTAGGTCCCTTTTTTTTTTAAACTTTACTCATAAGAAACTGAACACAATGTGACAGCAGGAGAAGGCAACTTCAGGACTTCAGAGCTCCTCCCCATCAAGAAGCCAGACCCGGCAAGAAAGCAGGGAGTTCCTTCAACCCTGAGGAGGCTTAGGTGCAACTGAGGGGGACACTGAGCTGTCACAGAGCTGAGGGGACTCTGGAGATGGAATACTGTCCCCTGAAGATGCCCATGTCCTAAACCCCCAAACCTGGGACTAGGCTAAGTTATAACGGGTTTTGCAGATGTAATGAAATCAAGGATCTTGAGATGGGGAAATTACGTTGGGTTATCTGGGTGGGTTCCATGTAATTACAGGGTTGTTATAAGGAGGCAAGAGAGTCAAAAAAGGAGATGTGATGATAGAAGTTGAGGTCAGAGCAACGTAACCACAACCAAGGAATGTGTACAGCCCCTAGAAGTCTACAAAGGCAAGAAGACAGATTCTGCCCAGTAAGAAATGAAGCCCCGCCATTGGCACAAGTCCAGTGAGACCCATCTTGGCCATCTGACATCCAGAACTGTAAGATAATAACTCTGTGTTGTTTTAAGCCAATGAGTTTGTAGTGATTTGTTAGAGCAGCAATAGGAAGCTAAAACAACTCCCGTTCAATGTATAAGAAATTGAAACCCATAGAGAAGGCAGTGGCCCTCGACTATGAAGACAGACCCAAGGAGAAGCAGAGTTCATGGTACCCTTGATGGACTTCTAGTCTCAGTGAGAACCACTTCTTCTGCAGTTTGCTATTTAGACATCTTGGTTACCATTTGTAAGGAAGAAACATAAGACGTCATGTGGAAGAATATAGAAAAATGCTACAAAGTTACAGGGGAGCAGAGTTCATCTCAATGAAAGGAATATGTGAGCTGTCAGATGTAACCACAGTGAGAATGAATGTCTTATCCCTGGAGGTGACAGCTGAGTGGGTACAGCATTTTCAGGGATACTAACAGAAGCTTTCTTACTTTGGAAAGTTAGACCAAAGGATATCCACAAATTCATGATTTGAGAGGATCCTAGATTTCTAGAATTCCTCTATACTGAGTCTCCATTCCCCTGCAGTTTCAAGATCTCCACTCTACCCTTCAATAAAGCCTGAGACCCCATGCTTGTAAGATGTCTTTACGTCATCTCTCCACACATCCTCAAAGTTTCCCGGTGTCTCTGTGGAGTCAGAGGAAAAAGCAGGAAGAACACTTCCCCTGGGAGCCCTGAATTTCTAAACAATTATTTTATTACCAAGGAATCTTTCCAGCCAGCCTCACTCAGACCACATCTCCTGGATCTAGGAGAAAGGCTGGGGGCACAAGAATGCATTTGTGGGCTCCTGCACAAACACCCCCTCAGGTTCCCAGAGCCCACCTCTGTGAAATTTACACCCCAACCCACACCCTTCCCTCCCAGCCAAGCCAGCGTGGGAAATAGGCCGAGATGTCTAACTCTGCAGAAAGAAGACTGTTGTTTCCTAGCATAGGCAGACTTCCTCCCCTGGCGCAGGGGATGTTCTTGCACGGTGGGTTGTGGGGAGCCAGGCCAGGGAGTTGCCAGGACAGCTTTCCACTCGCTCAATGCAGGAACCCTGTCCTCATCTCCAAGTTAGCCACACTGGCCACTCCAGGTGACACCACCAACCAAACTAACTGGGAAAGGAACCTGCTGGTTTTGCTTACCCCTCACACCCCTGCCACCCCCCCATCCCAGGCTGGTTCCATGCTCAGGTTCGCAAAGTACAACCAAGTATCTGCTTCACTCTGAGCCATTCAGAGAACATCCACCTTTCCCAAAGAGGACAGCCACCTGACTTTGTAGCAGGAGGGAAACAGGAAGCGGGAGAAGAGATAATTCCATCATCTCACTTTCGCCTTCAGTCAGATACAATGAAATTATGATGAGCGTGCTACCACGCTCTGTAAAGGACACAGGCAGGACTCACAGCATAAACCCAGGCCCTAGCATGATGCAATGCTTCTTCAGGCCAGCTGCAGGCAGAAACCAAAAGCTCAGCCTAGTAAACCCTCTGGGATCCAGAAACAGTATGGATATTTGGCCTGGCCTTTGGTGAGGGGCAATAAAAGGGTTAATATTTCTGGGTATTTATCTGAGGAAAACAAAGGCACTAACTGGAAAGGATCTGCATGGCCATGATCACTGTAGCACCATTTATGACAGCCAAGACATGGGAACAACCTGTGTCCATCGACAGATAAATGGATAAAGAATATGTGATATATATTTTATGTATATAATTATTTTAGGGGCTTCCCAGGTGGCTCAGTGGTAAATGATCCACTTGCCAAGGCAGGAGACCTAGGTTCAATCCCTGGGTCAGGAAGATCTCCTAGAGAAAGAAATGGCAACCCACTTTAGGTATTCTTACCTGGGAAATCCCATGAACAGAAGAGCCTGGCGGGCTACACTCCATGGGACCACAAAAGAATCAGACATGGCTTAGCGACTAAACATTAGTAGTAGTAGTTATTTTATATATGTATAAGTAACTATATATATAGTTATTCAGTCATGTCTGACTCTTTACGACCCCATGGACTGTAGCCTGCCAGGCTCCTCTACCCATGAAATTAATGAGTTACCATTTCCTACTCCAGGGCATCTTCCTGACCCAGGAGTAGAACGCACGTCTCTTGTGTCTCCTACATTGACAGGAGGATTCTTTACCACTGTGCCACCTGGGAAGATATATATATAGATATACATAGATATATATATGTATACACACACACACACACACACACACACACAATTCAGTCATGAAAGCAGGAAATCTTGCTATTTGCAATAACATGAATGGACCTTGAGGGCATTATGCTAAGTGAAATAAGTCAGATAGAGAAAGACAAATGCCATATGATCTCACTTATACACAGAATGTAAAAAAAAAAACAAAAAACTCAATGATATAGAGAACAGACTGGCAGATTGGTGGTTGCCAGAGGCTGAGGGGTCTGGAATCAGTGAAGATGGTCAAAGGAAAAACTTCCAGTTATAAGTCCTAGGGATATAATGTACAGTGTGGTAATATAGTTAATAATACTGTATTGCACATTTGAAATTTTAAGAATAATTTTTTGAAGAAAGGGCTAAGATCACACACAAGCTTTGGAATCAGACTGCATGTTAACTCCCAGCTCTGCTGTGTGAGGTGAGGTGTATGTTGTCAGGCAAGTTAGTTACTTTCGAGCCTTAGTTTCCCCTTTTGAAATATGGCACTAGTAAGTAATACTGATCTTGCTATGAGGAACAGACTACAGAGGAGGTATGCAAAGGGCCAATCAAGTTGCCTGGCCTATTAAGAAAGAGCTTATTTAGTACTCCCTTTAAATATATGGGGGGCTTCCCTGGTGGCTCAGAAGTTAAAGTGTCTGCCTGCAATGCGGGAGACCTGGGTTTGATCCCTGGGTCAGGAAGATCCCCTGGAGAAGGAAATGGCAACCCACTCCAGTATTCTTGCCTGGAGAATCCCATGGATGGAGGAGCCTGGTGGGCTACATTAGTCCATGGGATCACAAAGAGTCAGACACGACTGAGTGGCTTCACTTTCACTTTCACTTTAAATATATAGATTTCTGGATCATTAAGGCCCTACCAGGTCTGGTATTCCGTAGTTAACCTGGTAAAGATACTTTAGCTTGTCTTTCCAAGTTACCCTGTAACTACATGACTTAGATTTTTCTGATCTATCTCCTTTCAGACCACCCCATTCAAGACAAAAATAAAATATGATGATAAAAAATAAAACCAGGGGACTTCCCTGGTGGTCCAGTGGCTAAGACTCAGTGATCCCAATGCAAGGGGCCCAGGTTCATTTCCTGGCCAGGGAAGATCCCACATGCCGTGAAAAGATCCTGCTCCAATGCAGCAAAATAAACAAATTAAATTAAAAACAAAACAAAACAAAAAAATAAAACCAAAAGCAAGTCCTGCACCTGCAATTTGGGTGACCTGCCACAAGGTGGCAAACTTCCCGATGACAAGGTCTCATGAGGTCCAAGCTTTGCCGGAGGAGTCAGAAGGAATACTGGTAACAGATTAGTAATCAATTTTTACACGTATTCATTTTTATAAATCTCTTTATTAAAATAGCAGCCTTAAGTAAACTGAACAATATCTTCTAGGTACTGTCAAATGCTTAACCTCATTCAACCCTAAAAACAATCCCACAGAAGCTGGCATTATTATCCTAATTTGGGGGAAATACAGAACTGAAGGCTCATAGCGGTGCTGTGGCACGCCCAAGGCCACACAGCCTGAATCTCTTAAAGGCAAGAGAACTTCGGGTAAGAGTGACCACCACTCTCCCCTTTCCACCCTGAAGTTTTGCCCTCAGCTCCAAGTGGCTCCAGTCGCAAGTGCTCCAGGCAGGCAGTAAGGTCTCACCAACGAGGCCCCAGCTGACTGCCCCTGGGCAGTCAGGGAACCAGCACCTGCCAGGCTGGCCTCTACTGGCTGTCCCTCCCTCAGCTAAAGGAGGTATTGTCTTCCTTTAATAAACAAAAGGTGAAGAAGAGGGTTCTTCCCTCCTTTCCTTCCATAGGATTAGTCTGCCTTAAAAAGAAAATTCTGAGTTATCTCGGAAAGGGAAAGTGTTAGTGGCTCAGTCATGTCCAACTCTTTGCAACCCCATGGACTGTAACCCACCAGGCTCCTCTGTCCATGGAATTCTCCAGGCAAGAACACTGGAGTGGGCTGCCATTTCCTTTTCCAGGGGATCTTCTCGACCCAGGGATCGAATCCAGGTCTCCTGCATTGCAGGCAGATTCTTTACTGTCTGAGGCACCAGGGAAGCCCCTGTTATCTCGGGGTACCCCCTTAACACGTCCCTACCTGTCAAACATCAGTTGGTTTCCTTCCAGCCAATCCGAGGGGGAAATGCCCATTCTTGCATTTTGGCCATCAATAACTCTTTGTTGTTGCTGTTTAGTCACTCAGTCATGTCCACCTCTTTGCAACCCCAGGGACTATAGCCTGCCAGGCTTCTCTGTCCATGGGATTTTCCAGGCAAGAACACTGGAGTGGGCTGCCATTTCCTCCTCCAGGGGATCTTCCCGACTCAGGAATTGAACCTGCGTCTCCTGCTTGGCAGGTGGATTCTTAACCACTAGTGCCACTGGGGAAGCCCTGGTGGCGCTAGTGGTAAGTAACTCTAGTTTCATTCATTAATAAGCACCTTCCACTTGCATTTTCACACTCCTCCCTCCCCCAGCACCCTGAAGAAGTTGACATTCCAATGACAGGAGGGACAGTAAGCAGGACACAGATAAGTGAATCAGACACCATTCTGATGGTCAGCAGACTTGCTCCAACCAGCAGACCCTCCTAGGGAGGGGCACCTCCATCATTTCCTGCCATTTGTATACTGGCAGCCCCAGTCACCATCCTGACTGAGCCTGCATCCTCCATGCCCTGAGACAGCCAAGGCCTAACTGAAGCCATCACTGCACAGGCCCAAGCCAGCTCTCCCAGCCTCCCTATCTCACAGACCAGCAGGACACGTGGCACTGTCCCTTTAGTTTCCCGAGTCACAGAGGTAGGGGCAACCGAGGCTAGAGCCCAGCCCCATGTCTTTAGGCTTCAGCTCCCAGCCGATTCTGCTCCATCAGCCTGGAAGAGGTTGAAGCTCAGGTCCTGGAGAAAAGCCCTAAGTAGCTCCAGGCCCTCTGGGTCCCTCTTTTGCTGCACCATTCTTGGGAGAAAGCCTGCCTTAGGAGGGAAGTAGGGGGCACAAAAGTTCGGGGCCTATGCTTTGCCCTAAGGGGAGTCCAACCTTAGGGCAAAGGACTTAGAATTCAGGACTCAGCCCGGGTCAGTCAGTGGTCACTAGAGTACTATGCTTCCCATGCCAGCTGCCTGAGTCTTACTGTATCTTTGTAACCCCTCCAATGATTTTTTTACCCAAAATTTTTCTTTAAATCCTTTCCTTCTTTTCTCCTTAGATTCATCCTTGTAAGATACACACACACACATACACACACATATATATAATAGCTACATTTTCTCAAATGCACCTAAATAAATACTTAACTATTAAATGAAATAACCTGATTTGCTTGCTGCCCCAAATCAACAAGTAGACCACTCACACTTCCTTTGGAACTCTGAAGTCACTCATTCACACGCACTGACTTTATCCTAGCTGCCTGCCCTTGCTGGCTCAGGTCTTCCCCTGGAAAATTCTGAAACAGTGGCAGCTGAGGTCTTTTCAACCCAGCACCTGGCCTCCCTCGGTCTGGCACCTTTACTGGCCAAGGATCACGTCATCCTTGTACTGGAGCCTGTCTTGATGACACTAATTCACAGGTTCCATATCTTTCACCAATTCCCACTCCCACTCTCCAGTCCCCATGTTTGATCCAGCCCCCTCAGCGGGGCTGGAGGACATCACATCCTGAGCCTTTGTCCCTCAGGGTCCTTCTCACCTATCTCCCTCCCCGTCCTGGCACACCCCACCAGCCCTGCTCCAGGCTGAGCCACCCAGCCTCTTGGGCCTGCTCTGAGCACTTCTTTCCTCCCCAGCCTCCCTGCCCTCCCACCATTCACTGTGAAGTGTGGGGGTGCTTCTCTGGACCTTAGTTTCTCTGTCGGTACAATGAAGGAGGAAAGACTGAGATAAAAGTTCTTAGGTGGGGCCTGTACCTGGCTTTCAGAGTCGATGAAATCACATGCACACTTGTCTGTTTTAACATTCTTACGTAAAACAAGTCCACACTATCTTCAGAGTCCCACATAAGGGCTCTGACCCTGTTTTAGTCAGCCCCAGGAGCACAGGCTCTCTGAAGGCCTTGGGGCTCTCATGCTCACACCCTGAATCCTTGGGATGTACACACTCCCCACACCACACCCACGACCCAGTGTACAATGGACCTCAATAAAGACCTAAAACACCCTCTCTTCTCCACGAAATCCATGCTTCGTGAACAACAGCCCCTGACAACAAAATAGAGAGAGAGAGAGAGAAACACACCAAGTGCTTGATGCCTTTTATTCAACTTGAGAACCAAAGCAAGTTAACAACTTTTATAACAAAAAAAGAAAAGTTCAAGAGTCACCCCAGGGGTGACTGGGGCCTGGGGCCATGGCAAAGCTCTCATTCTAGTGGGGCTCCCCCAGGAATCCAGACTGAGAACTGGAGGACCAGGGCCAAGGACCAGAGGGAGGGAGGCTACAGGGCCAGGGAAGGGGAGAAGGGGGTAGCAGGGGCCAGCCAGTTCACCTCTCCAAAGGGACTGAGGGGGCTCCTGGGAGAGCCAAAGGATAGAATTCACAGATTCAGCTCAATACCCACATGTCCCTAAAACTGTCCCCCCAACAAACAGGGGGCCTCCAGAAATAGCAAGCGCCCTGTCCTGCGTGCACAAGCAGCAGCTGGGAAATCTAAGCCCTGTCCATCCAAGAGGATGTTGGGTGGGACGGCCTCTAAAATCTCTTCTATTCTTGAGAGTCTTGGAATTCTTCCTCAGGACAGAAGAGAAGGCTGGGGCCTGGGAAAGCACAAGAGCCATCCAGAGAGAGGCCTTAGTGGGTGAGTCAGGGCAGGATCAGCAGAGAGGCCCGCGGAGGCCACCACGACGGCCTCCTGACCGAAGTCACTCCATGTGCCCCTCTGCTTGTCGCTGCCCTTGCACTTTACACCATCACTCACACCAGTCCTCATGGGAACCCAGGGAGGATAAGGGTCTGACCTGAGAACAGAATGGGGAGTAGACAGAGCTAAGGAGGGAACAGCAAGGCAGGGGCAGACACTCTAGCTGGGAGAGCAAGCAGCAGCGCTCACAGCAACAGGCACCGTGCACTAAGCTCTTTAAACATGTGTTATCCTGTCCCCAGCCCCCACGATGAGGTGGTGCTGCCAGTGCCCATGGGCCCACGAGAGAACATGCACTCCCTCGTTCTGGACAAGGAGACTGAGGACAGCAGGGACCCGCAGCCTGTCAAGTTAACAAGCCATAGAAGCATGATTAGACTCTAAGCAACCCCTCCAGGGCCCACAAAACCAAAACAGTGTTGAGAAGTGTGTGAGAAGGGGCGGGACTCGGAGACAGCATCAGTCACTGAACAAAACCCCCAGACGCCTTTCGCTGTTTAAATAACTAGAACAGCAGGAAATATGCCCGATTCCAGAAGGAATTCACCCTGCTCCCCTCCACCCTGACCTGCAGCTCAGGGCAGGAGTCTTTTCTTTTATCTTTACTTCAGGGAGGGCAGGCTCTCCCAGAAGGCTCACTGGAACACTGGGCGTGCACTGTGGGACCAGGTCAGATGGGATTCTGCCACACCTCAGGGCAAATTCCAAAAATGATTCTGCCTCTACCAGGGGCAGCCAGACACAGCAGGCCTCGGGGGCTTTCTTATTTGCGTGGCAGGTGCTTAAATGGCTGGTAGGGCAGTGTCTGTCATATTTGCATAGCATTTGGGCTCCACTTACATTTCACTCCACAGCAAACAAGCAATGCCAATCCCAAGCATGTCCCAGACTTCTACATACCTGCTGCTGTGAGGGACGGTGGCAAAGAAGTTAGTGAGGATAACCACATGACTGCTGGAGACACATGATGTCTGTTTATTATCATTTTATTCTTCAGTTCAGTTCAGTTGCTCAGTTGTGTCCGACTCTTTGAGACCCCCATGGACTGCAGCATGCCAGGCTTCCCTGTCCTTCACTAACTCCCGGAGCTTACTCAAACTCCTGTCCATCAAGTCAGTAATGCTATCCAACCTTCTCATCCTCTGTCGTCCCCTTTTCCTCCCACCTTCGATCCTTCACAGCATCAGAGTCTTTTCCAATGAGTCAGTTCTGCACATCAGGTGGCCAAAGTACTGGAGCTTCAGCATCAGTCCTTCCAATGAATATTCAGAACTGATTTCCTTTAGAATTGACTGGTTGGATCTCCTTGCAGTCCAAGGGACTCTCAAGAGTCTTCTCCAACACCACAGTTCAAAAGCATCAATTCTTTGGCGTTCAGCTTTCTTTATAGTCCAATTCTCACATCCGTACATGACTACTGGAAAAACCATAGTTTTGACTAGATGCACCTTTGTCAGCAAAGTAATGTCTCTGCTTTTTAATATGCTGTCTAGGTTGGTCATAGCTTTTCTTTTAAGGAACAAGCATCTTTTAATTGCGTGGCTGCAGTCACCATCTGCAGTGATATTGAGCCCAAGAAAATAAAGTCTGTCACTGTTTCTATTGTTTCCCCATCTATTTGCCATGAAGTGATGGGACCGGATGCCATGATCTTAGTTTCTTGAACATTGCATTTTAAACCAGCTTTTTCATTTTATTTTCATTTTAAAAGGATGCATCTTGCACCTTTTTTTTTTTTTTTTTTTTTTGCACCCTTTTAAAACAGGGTAGGAGGCTCAGAAAAGTCAAGCAACTTGCCCAAGGTCACACAGACTGTTAAATGGCAGAATCCTCAGACCCAGCACTCAAGTAGATCTGACTCAAAAGCCCTACCTTGAGCTGTCTTCCATGCCAAGGCCCTGCTCCTGCCTTCAGGGGCCCTGCAGCTGGGGCAGCCCAATCTCAAGTCCCAACCCCCAGCAGTTTTTCCCAGCAACTGCCACCCACAATGCGATGTCCCTCACTGGGCTGACTCAACAGCCTCGACCTTCTGACAGCTTGCCGTCTGCTGGTTGATGTGGTCTGCCTGCTCACGGCTGTGTGCGCAGTGCAGACCATGGCTGTATGCTGAGCAGCTGAATCAGTGGATGGCCCTGCTGTGTTCTTGGCCCTTGCTACATCTCCTGCATTATATGTACAAAGACTGCACCCCTTCTTTGTCTGTCCCCCCCATAGCTCCTTGCATATAACAGATGCTCCATCACACTGGGTTAAAGAACATGGAAAATGTGGTAGGAAATCTCTGGATCCAAATCTCAGCTCTGCCACTAACACACTGCCTGACGTGTGGGTCACTAGCTCAGTCCCTCTGGGCTTCCACACTCAGGGCAGGTGTGGGGAGCCCCCAGTTTGGGAGGCTCTTGGAGGACAGGCCCTTCACCAGCTCCCAAGAAGCAGCCCTGCAGCTGGCCCTCGTTGCTACTAGAAGCAGGCCTGGTGCTGGATGTGGGTCATTCTTAACCAAATGCACTTCCTCTGGTTTGTGAGGCCAAGGGAAGGGGCCAGAGCTCTGTCTCTACATTCTATGCCTACCCAGGGAGCAGCCCAGCACCCCGAGTTTTTCATTTATATGCTGCTCAAGTTCAACTCTGGTCTGCTGTGTAAGGCAGGTGACTTGAGTCTCCAGCTCCTGGCCACTGAATCAGGAACAGTGGTACCCTTTCCCTCACCTCCTACTTCATGGTGGCAGAGCTACTGGTACAGCATTCTCTAGGCAGCAGGCCCATCTGTTCATTCAACCTGCACATTCACTTCAAGAGGCAGGTACAGTAATTTCTCCCTTTTACAAATAAATAAAGAGGCAAACAGGAGTCAGTTACTTGCCTGAGGTCATGAGTAAAAGATAACTGAACAAACCACAAAATAGAATCTCTAGCTACATCCATGAGAAGTATTAACTTGCTGGCATCAAAGCAGTGAATTAAAAAAGTCCAGGGAAGGCCAGGGAAAAGACCTTCTATAAACCTTGATAAAGATTAATGAGATCTTAATAAAGATATATCATCCAACATAATGCTAAGTGAAAAAGTCACAAAGACAATACGATCTGATCTCTTTTTCAAGGAAAATTGTTCATGGGAAAAAAGAAGAAACATTCATGGTGGCCACGTCTGGATAGTGAAATTATGGGTGGTCTTTATTTCCTTTTGGAGGATGTACCTATGTCTTTAACTTTTTTCAAAAAATATTTAATTCTTTTGTAATTAAAATTTTAATAAATGTTTATTTTATACTTCAAAGGGATTTCCCTAGTGGTTCAGGGGCTAGGACTCTGCACTCCCAATGCAGGGGGTCCAGGTTCAATCCCTGGCTGGGAGAACTAGATCCCACATGCTGCAACTAAAGATCCTGGCTGTTGCAACTAAGACCCAGTACAGCCAAATAAACATAAATAAATAAAAATTTAAAGAAAAACAAAGCAGAAGTAACTCTTTTGTGAACCAGAGGAATTGTGAATGCATAAAATTACTGTCCAATTCTTTAATTAATTATATCTGCTTTAAAACTGGAAGTAAAAATGTGAAAAATGTATAAGTATAAACATTTGTGATTATTCAAATATTTATTGAATTAAAATAAAAAGCAAGATATGACCCCACAACAGAGACAGAGGACACCTTGGAGCCTGGAAGGAAGGCTCAAGCTCATGGGCAGAACTGGCCTGCAGACATCTATGCATCCCCGAGGCAGGGAGCCCCCAGACAGGACCCCTGCTCCCACAAGGTGGCGCCTGGCCCAGCACGTGACCACACAGGAGATCCCGCCTGGATCCAAACCCCCAGCCAACTCTCGGTACTTATCTTTTGAGGTCTGTCTCACAACAGTAACTGATAGCTTCCATGATAAGTATAATCATAATAATGATGCATTCAAGGCACAGGTCCACTCTGTCCTCTTCCCAGAGCACTGGAAGACAGTGGGGACAGTCTGTCCTGCTGCGCCTGTGCCTCTAGCTCCCAACACAGTGTTGGGATGGATGGTGGATGAAGTGAATGAGGGAATGGATGAATAAGTGAATGCTGATCTAAGAACAAGGTGGAGGCTGGATTTGTCCCAAAGGCAGGGTTACCTAGCCAGAGTCCACACCACAGTAGGACACGAATTGGCTGCGTATACAACCTTACCACCTTTGAGCTCACACGGCCACTACGTGGTAGACCTGTCCCCACAATCAGCTGGCTTTGCCCACAGACATTACCATGTGTGGGATGGGGGATAAGGGTATAAGGGAGATGGAAGGAGGAAAAGATTCCATCATCTAGGCTGTTGCTAGGAGAGATTAATCACCAATGGTCCAGTGGTTAAGACTCCACACTCCCAATGCAGGGGGTCCAGGTTCGATCCCTGGTCAGGGAACTTGATCCCACATGCCACAACTAATATAGATCCCACATGCCACAAAGAAGACTGAAGACCACCCCCAAGCCACATCTAAGACCCGGCATAGCCAAATAAATAAATACATATATTTTTCTAGAAAAAGACCAAAAGAATGTCCCAAGCTGCCCACCTGGTCTTCTTCTAAACTTCTGGGGCAAAAAGACTCCCTCCCAGGGCAGCGGAGTCTGTGGGAGTCCAAGGCCTCCACACTCACCTTTGTCACTCCAACTCTGTGATCAGCATTTCCCTCTGGCTGGGCCTTCCTTTCTCCTCCTGGCCTTGCCTCCTCCTCTAGTCCTGTGGTTTCTCCACTCTGTGACCCTGCCCTGAGCCCAGTTATTCCAATTCTAAGAATCTCCTTCTTATTAAGCAACCCAATTAGCCGCACTGACCTCGACTCTCTGAAGCTCTCCGAGCAGCCGGGCGTTAAATCGCAGATCTAAGTGGAAATTGACTTTGCATCGAGGGTGCCTTAGGACGCTGACACGACTAGATGGAGAGCCAGTGAGGAAGCCTTCATCTGTTAGGACAGCCTGCCAGAGCTCCTCTGAATTAGCAAAGGCCTCCATTCTGTAACTTAGAAAGGCCTTGTGCATTCTACTCATTTCAAAGAAATATTGTAGCTTAAGCAATGGGCTAAAATACAGATGTATTCACTCAACTCTCCCAAGTGGATCCCCTCAGGCAGGGCCTGCTCTGATTTATAACTAGCACATCACCTGCTCTGAAAAGATGCTCAAACTCCAGGTCTCCATGCAGCCTCCCCTGGGATCCTGGCTGCACAAGTAGCGGGTGTTTCTTGTGAAGACTGACGGACCCAGCTGCTCCAGGCTTTTGCCTGTGCTCCTCCCCACTACCTAGAACACCTTTCCCCTAAAGGTTGCTTCCTTTTTTATTTCTCAGGCCTCTGCAAAATGGCTTCCCTGATGGCTCAGCAAGTAAAGAATTCACTAGCAATGTAGGAGACACAGGAAATTCGAGTTTCATCCCTGGATCAAGAAGACCCCATGGAGGAGGAAATGGCAACCCACTCCAGTATTCTTGCCTGGAGAATCCCATGGACTGAGGAGCCTGGCGGGCTACAGTCCAAAGGGTCACAATGAGTCCGTGTCTTATTTGTTCTTAAAGTTTATTACTAGCTGAAATCATGTTCCTTTTCTGATTCCCTATGTCAGTTCCCCACAGTCAGGACTGGGTCTATCACTATGTCGCCTTGTCCAACCACAGGAAATGGGCATTAAATACAGGTGGAGTGAGATGGAAACTCCCTACAGCCAAAATAACAATGAACCAAGCAGGGTGATCCAGGTCCAGGGGTCAGGAAGCCAGAAACTATCTCCATGGAAAGTCAGACAAGGCACTGGATCTTAGAACTTCAGTTGCAGTCAAGGAAGCTCTGGTCCCCTCCACTCACGGGTCATCAGATGAGCCCCGCCCCCACTCCTATCCCTATTTGGGGAAGGGGAAGGCAGGTTGAGTCATATTTTCTGGGATTACGGAAAAAGAACATTTCACAGGAAGTGATCTGCAGAGTCTACAAGGAGCAGGAAAATTCCCCAAATCCCCTCAGAGTGTGTGTCCTTGGGGTTCTAGGTCAAGCGGAATCCACATCAGGACCTAACTATGGCCAGACTCTGCAGCCCTTTCTATGACCAAGAACAACAGGAAACTAGGATGTAGGCTTCCCAAGGTCAGGGACCCTGCTTCTTTTTGCTAAATCCTCAGTCTGGACCAGTGTCAGCACATAATAAACACTTTATTAAGTATTTTTTAAATAACTTATTTTTTTATTTGATGCTTCCTACATAGTAAGCATTTTATATACAAAGTTCAGTGATTCTTCAAATCCATTCTG
Source organism: Cervus elaphus (assembly GCF_910594005.1). Classification (NCBI taxonomy): domain Eukaryota; kingdom Metazoa; phylum Chordata; class Mammalia; order Artiodactyla; family Cervidae; genus Cervus; species Cervus elaphus. Next base: position 62,189,157 of record NC_057823.1, on the reverse strand, counting down.
TATAGCCAGGACTCCTAACACCTCCTCAGAGAGATGAGGTAAGATGGCCAACCAGCAAGGGGAGGACAGGGCAAGGCCTTGAACCTAAGGTGTCAGACAAACAGTAATGATGACACCACCTACCAAGCCAGACAGGCAAGGCTCTACCATTGTGGTCTCAGTAATCCTTTCAACAGCCCTCTCTGCTCCACAGAGAAGGCAATCATGGCCCCAAATGAAGTCACCCAGTGTAGAGTCTACAGTTAACGCTGAGCAGAACTGGGATTCCAACCCAGATATCTCTCAGCTCTGAGCCACGGGCTCTTGGGGTTCAGCCACAGGCACTCCACTGAAACAGAGACACTGTAGTAGAAGTTAGAATAATTAACCGCCTGAATCATAATGCTCTCAGAGAAACTGCACATAACCAAGACTCTTACTGTAGTAAGACAACTCGGGACCCTCCCTATTCTGGGCCAGACCAGCCTCTCACTTGGGCCTCTGGCAGGTCTACTCTCTGGGCCTCACTTTCCCTACCTGTTTGATCCCTATTTAACCAGATGACACGGCTCTCAAGTTTTAAGAATCTAAAATTTTTTTTCAGTCATCTGAAACTAAGTAAATATTCATGCAATTTTATGTTTTTACAGCTTTCTACAGCTTATAAACACTTTTTAGGTTGATTATCTAATCTATCCAACAGCCCTGCTCTTGAACTAACAGCCTCACTTTACAGAGTGGGAAAAAGTGACTCAAAGAGCTTAAGTGACTAGTCAAGTCACACAGCAGGTAGGTGTCAGGACCAGAATCTAGATTCCAGCTCTAGTCCACAGGGCTTTCCCCTTCACCTGGGGTGCTAGAGAGGAGGGTGGTGCCCAAGAAGGTGCCAGGGTATTGTAAGGGAAAGCAAGCACATCTATATAAATCAGTAAGGATCAACAACACAATAGGCAGTCCACCGGAAAGGAAACACAAGTGACTCTTAACCATGAGAGAAAGCCTGCAAATTAAAACTTCCAAGAGACACCAGATTAACAAAGATCAAAAACATTTAATACCATGTTGTGTTACTGAACAAGCATTTCCTATTCATTTCTGTGGGAATGCAAAACTGATGTAATCTCATGAAGGGGAATGTGGTACCATTCATCAAAATTTTAAATGCATACACCTAGGACTTCCTTGGCAGTCCAGTGGTTAAGACTCTGAGCTTCCACTGCAGGGGGCCCTGGTTCGACCCCTGGTCAGAGAACTAAGATCCCACAGGCTGCAAGGTGTGGGCTGAAATATATAACAGTGTTAAAAATAATAATAATAAATGCATACACCCTTTAACTGGGCAATTCCATTTGGCAGTATTTATCCTAACATACCTACTCACACAAGTGTAAAATGACGCCCATACAAAAATATTCACTACAGACTAGTAGCAGCACTAAATTAGGAATAACCAAAGTCTCCAATTGAAATCTGGTTAAGCAAACTACAGTCAAGACAAAAAGTGAAGTAGATCTTTCTTTATACACTGATAAGAAATGATCTTTTAAGATATAATATTAAGTGGAAAAAAAGCAACCCGAGGCAATGATCTTAGCTTGCTACCATTTGTGCAAAAAATGGAGGCAGAAGTTTGACCATATATATGCTACACAGCTTTTCTCTGGAAGAACACTTTAGAAATTGGTAGCAGGGTTGCTGTGGGGACAGGAGCACAAGAATGGGAGAGAGGACTTCCCTTTGTAACTTTTACAATTTTTTTCAAGGAGGATCACATATTAAATTTTCAAAATAAATACGAAAGCAAGTCTATTGTCTCTTTCCCACTGAACAATGCTGTATGTCGAAACCAGTATGAAAATTAACTTGCTAGGTGGCTGGATCTCCCCAGGACCTGCTCCACGTGACCCCCACCCGATGTCTTCCCCTTGGGTCAGCTCCAACTGCAGCCTCAATCACAAGCTGGGTCAGCTAACACTTTACATGGTCTGGCTGAGTCAAGAATTCTAAATCAGGAAATCTGGGTTTAAATACCTTCTCTACCTGCATGGGTGCTTAACTTGCTCTGTACATACTAACAAATATATATAAAAAGATTTGATGTAATATGTGTGGGGGGGGGGAATGTGTGTGTGGAATAAAAGCCAAATCTCTGGGGTGATTAAACTCTGGGAGATAATGGTGATGCGTCATATGAAACACTTGGAGGTGATCAGATACTGTCCAAACTTGATATGGTCTGAGTTAAAACAATAGCAGTCACTGTGGTGGGTGCAGGCTGGTGAAGTAATAACACTGCCTTACATCTGTTAATGATACAATGTGCAATTAGCTTTGAAATCCATGATACATGCATTCTCAAGGCAATGCAGGGGTGGATCCCATGTTATGAAGAAGGACAGAGGTCACATGGTGGGCAACATTTAAGCCAAGACTTCAGTCAAAGTTATCTGTTTCTCAAGGCCATGGGCAGAAATCAGTTCATAAAGGACTGGAAGGCGGAAGTGTGCCCAAGGAGGGAAGTTTGGTTGGTGGTGGAACAAGCCAAGAAATAAAAAAGGACTGCTTATGACTGGTTGTTCCTGGGTGTGGGATTCTTTGTTTCCTTTTGGCCTATTTGTACTCTCTTAAATTTCAATAATAAATTAACAGTTGATACTTTTACAACAAGAAAATACAATGTACATAAAAATAAAACAGAGTGACAAATTCAGTTATAAGGCATTTAAACACAATCAAGATGCTAAGAGTGGTTATTTCTTGAGGGCAAGAGATTACAAGATGGGGGTGGCCTCTCACTTTCTCTGACAAGTTAGCTCCTAACATTGGAAATTTTTTTTAATGTTTTTAAATTTTTATTAAAAACATTTTAATATTTTGAATATTAATTTAAAAACATATATGTTTGTTGAAAAAAACAACAAAGATATTAAAAAAGAAAACTTAAGGCAATAAGTTATTTCTCCAAAACACTTGAGGATTAATGGCAAATTATGGAAAAAACCCCGATGCTGGGAAAGGTTGAGGACAAGAAAAGGGGGCGACAGAGGATGAGATGGTTGGATGGCATCACCAACTCAGTGGGTTTGACCAAACTCAGGGAGATAGTGAAGGACAAGGAAGCCTGGTGTGCTGTAGTCCACGGGGTCACAAAGAGGCAGACACAACTTATTAACTGAACAACAAAATGGAGCAATTAGACAAATGTCTGAGTTACAGTGATATCAGATTTTTGTTTCAAATTCCATTATTGTTAGCTTCCTTAATTACCCAACAAAACTGATTTTTAACTAACTTGTTCTGGAAGGCTCAGAGCAGAGCTTCCCCTGGATGCAGGCGGATGCTATCTCCCGGGCTGAAGCGGGGCCAGGCTGCCTGCGTGCACCTACCAGGCGCACGTGGACCTGCCCATCAGTCCTTCTGTCACCTAATCCTCCCAGCTGCAAGATCTGGCAGCTGGCGCAGGCCGGAGGGAGTTGGGTAGCTCTGGTGTTGAATTGCCTGTTGGCCACATGGTATGGTAAGTGCGGTCGCTCTTTTTCCACTTGCTGTGAGCTTTCTTTAAATAATTGCAGACCTAGTGGCTGAGCCAGCAGGAGCTGCGTGTGGAAGACTCCAGGGGCCAGGGCCCACGAGTGGCCATCCTGAGCCTCAGAGAGCACCCACAGCCAAGTCTGCAGTACCCTTGGGGTATCTCAGAGTTCACTAACACCTTCCCTCCTTTCTTAAAATATTTTTTTTAAAGTAAAACAGAGAGGAAAGCTGAAAGGCAGTTTTACAGATAAAAGAATGATTCCAGATAGATAACATAGCACTGTGGGGGGGAGGAGGAAGGAGGAAGAAATTAATTTTAGATATAATCTATCAATAGAGGATTCTGAATAATTTGCTCCTTTAAAAAATCTGGCCTGAAGTTCCTGATTTTCACCCCATCTTTCCACCCCCATGAGTGTCTTATCCAAGTGTTCCGTGATTCACTGGGGAGATTGGAAATCAGGGACTCTCTTGCCTGGAGTTCCTCCTCCACCTTCTTCTCTTTACAAACCCACACGTTTAAGGCACATGATCTCATGATAAACTTCTTCCAACTTGCAGTTCAAAGACAAGTTGGCACCCGTCACCAGCAAAGGAGCCACCGCCTGGGAAGCTGAGGGCCTGACACTGGCTTTGCCCCCTGGATGGAAGGAAATCACGTGCCCGTCCGAGATGTGACGGTCCCCCAGCTCCGTCTGCCTCCGGTATCCAAACTTCTCCCTCTATCCAGCACCTGGCAGTTCTGCCCCAAACAAAATTTACAAAAGCAAGGCAGCCTCCACGACAGAAAAAGGATAAGTCATGGCATGGTAGAGATGGGAAAACTCAAGCCCAGAGAGGAGGCCAGTGGAGAGGGATGAGCAGGACCTGAATCCAGGCCTTCCTCCAGACCCTAAGAACTACGCTCTCACCATGGCACTCTTACCTCTCTCATCTCCAGGACAGCTACAGAATTCTCTAAACTCTTCCCCGACTCAAAGAAGAGTTGCTGGAAATTAAACTTTTCTGGGGGAGATGAAACTATTGCAAAATCACACTGTGGAAGGCTGTTGCAACTCCATAAAGACGGGATCATTGCCCCAAGGAGAATTCAAGATAATCTTGGGAACTCAATCTAGACAAGGCACAGACGTGAATGGCTGAGGGGCCCTTTCCAAAGCCATGCCTTCTTCACCAGGCAGAACTTGGGTACCACAAATGCCATATTCTTCTCAAATTGAGAAGGTAAGACATTGACCTTATTGGGTAAGACATTTCAATATCCCTGGGTCTCAGGTTCTTCATCTGTAAAATGAAAATGGAAATTGTCATGAGGTTGTAAAATACTACAAGAACTTCCCAGTAATATGCTAAAAGGGATAATAGTAGAAGTGAGATGAGTAATAGTAATAATAATTATGGCAATAATTATCACTATCATCATTAAATTTATTAACAGCTCCTTCTGTAAAGCTACTAGCCTTCTCCCTGTCCATCAAGTAGTCGTTGGCTGTGTGGGGCTGGCCCCACCATGATGGAGATTACCGCCTCATTGGGCAAAAGGACCTTGGTCAGGTCTGCAGGTGAGAAGCTGTGCCCCAGCCCTCTGCCTTCACTCTACACCTAGGGCTGCATAGACCACAGGGTGACAGCACTCATTCCATCCTGCCTGCGAGGCTGGCAGAAAATCTAGTCAACCCCCACTTCCAAGACCTCCCCACTCCATCAGAGCAGCCTCCTGCTAGTTCCTACAGGTGGAAATCTTGGTGCTCCTGCTTGTGATTCTTCTAGACACTTAGCTCATCCTGAATGTTCTTCCCCCTCACAGGAGTCATCCAGCCAGCTCAAAGCCTCCACCAATGAGGAAGGAGTCCATGTCCCCCTGCAGTCACTCACTGCTCATTCACCAGCCACAGGACATGCTGGGCCTTATGACAAGATGGTCTCTCTCTCTAGGACACCCTCCCCCACTGGTCAGCTAGCTCACTCTTCAGTCTTCTTTCTGCTACACGAGCTGCCTGGACACTCCCTCTGTAATGGCCACCCTCCACAGCCATCTGTGGATCTGTTTTTCCCAGGATGGGAAGCAGGGCTTGTTCAAACCTGCAATTGTAGCTTCCTATACAGGGAAAGGAAGAGGTATCAACTGATAATCAACGGTTCTGTAACTCATGGGGTCTACTGGTTTTTGCCATCCATCTGTCATCAAACCAACCAGTCACTAAATGCCACTGTTATGGAGAAGAACCACCTCCACGCACCGCACTAAGTTCTTCAGACACTATATCGTTGCAACCACTCATCGATACACTTACTATCATCCCATTTCACAGTTGAGGAAACTGAGGCTCGGACAGATTAAGTAATATGCCCTAAGCCACTCAGGTGCTAAATGACAGATTCTGGACTCAGGCCCCAATTCAGAGCTCCAGTCTTAACCACTGTTCTGGTCTGCCTTCCACTGACCCTCACAATCCAGACCCCAGGCTGAGTCCATTACTGGAACCAGCTGACACCTCTCCTCCTCTGGTTGTCCCACAACTGGATCCTTGAAAATTTACTGTGAGGTCACCTGAGCAAATAAGAGGTGCAGGTTTGATCCCCAGGTCGGGAAGATCTCCTGGAAGAGGGCATGGCAACCCACTCCAGTGTTCTTGCCTGGATTATCCCTTGGACAGAGGGGCCTGGCAGGCTACAGTCCATGCGGTTGCAAAGAGTTGGACATGACTGAAGCGACTTGGCATGCATGAACTTGAGCAAAAGAGGACTTCTCATTCTGGGGTAGATTCTACATTTCCCTCCTCCCTCTCATGCTTTTGACCTCATTCTCTAGCCCAGGGGTCCCCAACCTCCAAGATCTAATGCCTGATGATCTGAGGTGGAACCAATGTATAATAATAGAAATAAAGTACACAATAAACGTTATGTGCTTGAATCATCCTGAGACCATTATCCCCCTTCCCACTGGTCCATGGAAAAAACTGTCTTTCATGAAACCAGTCCCTGGTGCCAAAAAGTTTGGGGACCACTGCTCTCGCCCACTCTGCTCTCCCCACATTTCAATCTACTAAACCGGGCCCACTTTGTCTCTAGGGAAACAAGCTTCTAGGACGGTGGTGCTAGTGCTAAAGAACCCACCTGCCAATGCAGGAGATGTAAGAGAGGCAGGTTCCATCCCTGGGTTGGGAAGACCCCTTGGAGGAGGGCATGGCAACCCAGTCCAGTATTCTTGCCTGGAGAATCTCATGCACAGAGGAGCCTGGCAGGCTACAGTCCACAGGGCCACAAAGAGACACAACTAAAGCAACTCAGCACACATGCACAAGATACCATCATTGTCCTCTAGGCTCACCTGCTGCACTGCCTAGTCTGAGACCACCTCCAGAGGTGGGAGACAGCCACATTCCTGCAGGGGGCTGGTCTACACAGTGCATGCCAGGCAGCCACTCCCTTGGCCACCAGGGCAAAGGGCAAGTGCTGGAGGCCTGGGTGCTGCTGGACAGATGCCCATGGTGACACCCACAAGAGAGGGTGGTGCTGTTGCCCAACCCAAGGAAGAAAGTGGCATGAGGTTACTGGGGCACTGGGGCATGACTCCTTGGGGGCAGGGTGCTATTGGGACCCCAGGTGCCTGTGTGTGGCTTGAGCAGCAGAGGAGCTAGTCCCCCAGCCTACACTCACCCTCTGAGCCTCAGGCCCCTCATCTGAAGTTTGGGGCTCTATGTCCTGGGGTTGTTGGGAGAGTTAAGTGAACTCAGCACCATAGCCAATACAGATTAAAGGCTCAACCCAATTCATTCATTCAAGAAACATTCAATGAACGCCAACCATGCATCAGGCCCTAGGCTAGCTTCTGGGGGTACAGTGGGAACCAGATAGGCAATATCCAGTCATGATGGGGCAATAGGCACTCAATGGGGTGAAAAGTAATAAACAAGAAAGCATCTGGGGTGGCTAAATACCTTAAAGAAAAGAGAACATGGTACTGCAACAGAAAGTGGACAGAACAGGAAGATCAGGGAAGGCTTCTCTAAGGAGGTGATGTCTCAGTAAATCTGGAGGAGGTGAGGGGGCCTGGGGAGAGCATTCCTGACAGAGGCAACAGCATGTGCAAAGGCCTCACTACACTAGCTGGAAGATTACTCCTGTTATCACTGGAGCCAAACCCTGTCTTCTCCATAGAAGCAGCACATAGAGCTGGGAGGACAACCAAGTGGGCATCAGGAGAAGTGGCTTCCAGCTCTACACCATCAGAGGGCCTGGGAGGACAACCTGCACCAGCCTGTAAATGGGTCTTTAAGGGTCTGTAAGCAGCCTAGGTTCCCTCGAGCTCCCTTCTTTCTCCCTCTTCCAACCCACGCCCTTTGCAGTCCTCACAATCCGCACCTCCTGAGTTGCCCAAGAAATGTATGTGTGTGTGGTGGAGGCTCTAGCGGGACAGACAGAGGGATAAAGACAAAGATCTGATTCACTGCAGGATCATTATCAAATCACCCTCTTTGGCTGCACTTGCCCCTCTGTAAAACGGGAAAGCTGTTCAGGTAGTGCTAGTAGGAAAAGAACCTGTTTGCCAGTGCAGGAGACATAAGAGATGTGGGTTCGATCCCTGAGTTGGGAAGATCCCTGGAGGAGAATGGCAACCCACTCCAGTATTCTTGCCTGGAGAATTTCCAAGGACAGAGGAGCCTAGCGGGCTACAGTTCTTAGGGTCGAAGAGAGTGGGACACAACTGAAGTGAATTAGCATGCACATACACTCTCCTCTTGCTATAACATGAGATTAATGTGAAGGTCAAGCAGAAATGCCAGATAAGGGAGCCACCCTGCTTTACACAGGCATCATAAAGGGGCCTTCTATCTGCTTCTGGGTCATTTGTATCCTGTGCTCTGGACTAAGACTGGAAGGACAGAGAAGGGAGGAGACAACAGAGTTCATTCCAGACACTCTACAAATAGTATCTGATTGTTTAGGACCAAAGCAGGGTGTCTATGACAGGGAGCTTTCGAAAAACACAGACACTTAAGGGGTTGCTCTCAAAGATCCTCATTCAATAAGTCTGGAATGGCCTCAGACGTATAATTATTATTTTTTTTTAAACTACACTGATGATTCTGATATGCAGTCATGGCTGAGAACTACTGATTAGTTCTACCAACTCTGGCAGGTAGGAGCTATTATTATTCCCATTTGGGAGCTGGCAAACGAGAGCACAGAGTGGCTAACTCCTTGGGTCACACAGCTAATAGCCATAAAGCTAAGATTTAAAACAGACGGTCAGCTTTCACTTATCACAGGGCTACACAGTTTCTTGAAGCCAATCAGCATGTGCCATAGGCCCTTTCTACTACTCCATGCAGCCTTGGAAATCCAAAAGACAACCTCTCACGTGACAAGATTGCATCAACTTTCAAAGAAACTTTTACAGCTAGACCAACTCCTTCTTCATCAGCCATTATCAAGAAATAATGTGTGCTCACAATAAGCTTCATGTATAGACAACTTTGAAATTTTTCCTCCTCTTGAGAGACCTGTTTTAGACAGTGACACCAAAATACATTTCACTTTCTTGCTTCCTTGAACAGAGGCCATGGATCAGAATATCTTTCCTCGGGGATGATACACTGTCTCTACGATGCATTAGCTTTGTACTTTTGCACAGTAATGTATTCAGAATAAGGGGGCTGCTTGCTCAGGCCCCAGGAGCCTTCAGTGCTGAATCCACGTGTTTCTGCCTCTGGTGGAACCGTACCCCGCACCCCACGTTTGCATGGACACACTAACAGAACTGACTTGCTGCTTCTAATGTCCTGAGGCTTGGACAGGACTGCCACGCTTGTGAGAGCTGTGTGTAAACAAGAAGTGAATTGGCCCTAGGCGGGAAGGGTGAAGGGTGATCTTCTACGGAACAGAGTGAGTCTCCAGGCGATTCTGAGCAAGGAATGATTGATCTGGCTTGGAGCTAATCCTCTTGGGCTGGAGAGTACAGTCCTGGGTTCCTGAATGATCCCTTTACCTCTCTGAATTCCCTCTCTACTTTCTTCCTCCAGAGTGGAGGCCGGACCCAATGGAATAAGCAGTTGGGCAATGGACATGAGGCCCGGTGCAAGGTGTTGGTTTTGGTCTCCCTGGAAGATATAACATTTGACCAAATCCCTCCCTGTAGATTCTGGAAGCTCTGAGCCCCTCCCCAGTCGGGCCAGAGCAACAGACTGGATTCCTAATGTGTTTTAACATTCCACAAAGACCTGCCCGCTAGAGGTGTGTTCTGATAGGGGGTTCTGGAGGCTCCAAAAGATGTTTGTCCTTTGATTCCTTTGTGTGCAAGGCTTACCTTGGAGACAAGGGCAGTGGGTTCCTTGTGGGGACTAGCACAATCCTCCTACACCCCCCCACACACATCCTAGCTCCACACACAGAGAAGGGGCTTCTGTGGCCAGGCAAATGACTGGTGACTTTCCTGAAAGATCAAATGGCATGTGTTCATTCATTTAGTAATTCAACAAATATTTATTGGGGGCCTACAGCCCCCAGCCGCTGTCAAGGCATTGGGAGATCTGATGTTGAACCAGCTTGACAAGATCCCTCTCCTTAGGGAGCTCTGGTCCTGACTGGTTAGAGAAGAAAGAATAAAGAATAAACACATAAAAGTTATCATAGGCTGGGACCAGAGTTCTGCATTTAATAAGGCTCCAGGGAAGGTCCAGAATAAATAGAGGTCTACTCCCCATACAAATCTTCCCACAAGGCAAATTCTCCCTGTGCCCCACCCCACCCCCATCTCTGCTATAGGGATGCCACTCTGAGCCCCCTGCACTCTCTCTTCTCTTCCACTTTTTCTCTCACTTCCAGTGAGCATCCCCCAGCTGAGGCCAAGTTTAGATGCCTCCATCCTGCTGTCCATCACCCCCATTCCAGTCCTTGTTATATGCTCAGCCAGACTGATCACACTGCAGTGGGTAAGACCATGTGCTCTGAAGCCAGGCAGACCTAGGCTCAAATCCCAGCCTTTGCATTGTCTGTCTGGGTGAATGGGAGCAAGCCACTGAACATCTGGTAGCTTTAGTTTTCTGGTTTGTCATAGCACCGACCTCTCCAAGTAGCTGAGAATCCTTTACCTGACAATGTACCTGAAGGTCCTAGCTTAGTACCTGGCACGTATTATGTGGTCATGAAATGTTAGCTACTTTCTATGCTTACTGTTATTAATAACAATACTAACAAAAACCTTTGCTGACGCCTCACCAGGACATTCAAAACCCTCATAGCCAGTTTCCCCATATGCTTTGTTTTGGAGTGGCTAAAGGGCAGATATAAACTAATCAGGGTGACAGAATACAAAATGAAGATAGGAGATGCAAATTCTGTCATAGACTATAGGATCACAGAGCAAAAGGGGAGCAATTCTCAGAGGGGGATTTAGGGGAGGCAGCCCTTGAGGCCTTGAAGGATGCTACTGGAGTTGGGGAGGGGCAACAGATACCCATGATAGGGGTCCTAGGGGTTGCCAGGTGTAGGAAAGAAACTGCAAAATAATATTAGCACCATAAACTGGAAGTCAGCCTCAGTTTACCCCAGTTTACCCAATTGCAAAGTTGGGTAAACCCCACTTCATGGGGTTCCTCTGAAATTAAATGCTGTTCTTGAAAGGGTTAGCAGTTTTTAACTGTTCTCATTATCATCACTGTTGAAGGATATGGTTGAAGAGGAGGGCAGTCTAGGAACACCAGGATTCATGTTAAAAATAATATATTGTTCTGCTCTTGTGGCAGTGGGTACAGCGTTGCACGGTCAACAGTACTGGAATAACAGATGGACAGATAGATGGATAAATGGGTAAGCATTTGAGGTCTTGGATGCTGTACTAAGGAACTTGCTTCTGCAGGTCACTGAGGATGAGCCTGCAGATGTTTCGAACAGGGGTTGCTGGGGTCTGGGGTCACTAGCAGCATGGAGGCTGGGTCATCCTCAGTCCCAAAGAACCAGGGCAGGGCCCTCCCCAATGTCCTGGGTACCACACTTCTCTGAGAAGAGCCTGAGAACAGAAATAAGGTTCAAGCAGCCACGTTGCCAAGGCTGTTTGCCATGGCAACATCAGGGAGCCACTCGTGGGCCGGCTGCTGCAACTGCTCAGGGCCTGGTTTCTAACGTCTCCTCGCTCTCCCTCTGCTAAATGACTCTGTTCTGCCAGGCAAGCACAAGGAAAAAACACGGCAGCAGAGCTGCCGGGGAGCATCCATCTCAGCCAAGCAGGGCTCGCCCAGCTGAGTTCCCAGACAGTGGGTCCCAGACAGTTGAGTCCCTGCTATGCAGAGCCACCTCTGGCCAAGCAGACAGCAGCCAGGCTGGGCGATATGAAGGCATTCCCTAGTCTGCTGCCTGTCTGCTTCTTCACCTCAAGGTAAGGGCATTGAGCAAGATGGTCTCTAAGGCACTCCCAAGCCCCTGAAAGCTCAAGTTTACCTTGGTGTATTTACATAATTACCACTGTCATCTTCACAGTGGCTTACTATATGTCAGGTGGGTGCTTACTATATGTAAGGCAATGTGGCAGGCATATTTCTCTCCTGCAGTTATCTTAAGAACATACTATAATTATCCCCCAATTTTGCATGAGGTAACTGGGGTCAGAGAGGTTAAGACACTTGGTGAAGGTCACATAGCTAGTAAATGGTAGAACACAAATTTAAACCCTTGGCAGTTAAACTCCAAAGCCCAGAGCTCTTAATCATGGATATTTCTTCTCCTCTTTTTAAGTAGCATCTAACTGGATTTGCTTTTCAAAAAGTCAGCATGGGAACACTTGGCTAACGCTGGAGGGGATTCTTCTCCAGTCCCCCCAGAAAGACATAGTGAAGGAAATCATAATATTAGGAACCTCAGGGCTAAGACAGGATCAAGGACCAAGAGTTCAGTGGGAAGATAAATAGCAAGGTCTGAATTATATTTGTCTGTTTTTTAACAATGGTTCCTATATACTGAGCATTTCTAAACACTTTACAGGCATCATCTCAAACAGCCTTTTGTAAAATCCCTTGAAAAAGTGAAAGTGTTAGTTGCTCAGTCCTGTCTGACTCTATAACCCCATGGACTTAGCCTGTCAGGCTCCTCTGTCCATGGGATTTTCCAAGCAAAGAATACTGGAGTGGGTAGCCATTTCCTTCTTTAGGGGATCTTCCCGACACAGCGACCAAACCTAGTCTCCTGCATTGCAGGCAGATTCTTTACCATCTGAGCCACCAGTGAAGCCTGAGTGAAAGTGTTAGTCACTCAGTCGTGTGCGCGACCCCATGGACTGCAGTCTGTCAGGCTCCTCTGTCCAAGGAATTCTTCAGGCAAGAATACAGGAGTGGGTTGCCATTCCCTTCTCCAGAAAACCCCTTAAGTACGTGCTACTCTCAGTTCTATTTCTTAGATAAAAGTGCTGAGGCACACACACACAGAAACTCTTGTGCCAAAGGCCACAGGGCTCACCCCGTGAGTACAATCCTAGGATTCAAAGCCCTCTCAGCCACTGAAACAAATAATTAGAGTAAACCTTTGTTTTCTTCCCTAAAAGACAGAGCAGTAATTACAGGCCTTTGGGGATAATTAATCAAAGACTTTGCCATGACTTGTAAAAGTCTCTCTGGTCTCCTACTCTAGACCTGGGGCCCCGGGTGGCAACTCAGGCTCTGCCTTAAAGGAAGGGCAGGGCAGGAGCCCTGGAGTCTTGCTGCCACCAGAGCCTAGCTAGCTATGTGCCTTCAGGCCAGCTTCCTCCTCTCAGCTCTGTCCACTCCCAACCCTGTCTCCCTTAAGGGATGGTCCTGAGCACCTAAAGAGAAAACCCAAGGTCAACTGCATGTTAAAAAAAAGCAGAAACATTACTTTGCCAACAAAGATCTGTATAGCCAAGGCTATGGTGTTTCCAGTAGTCATGTATGGATCTGAGAGTTGGACCATAAAGAGGGCTGAGTGCTGAAGAATTGATGCTTTTGCACTGCAGTGTTGGAGGAGACTCTTGAGAGTCCCGTGGACTACAAGGAGATCAAACCAGTCAACCCTAAAAGAAACCAATCCTTCATATTCATTGGAAGGACTGATGCTGGAGCTCCAATACTTTGGCCACCTGATGGCGAAGAGCCTACTCATTGGAAAAGACCCTGATGCTGGGAAAGATTGAACACAGGAGGAGAAGGGGACAACGGAGGATGAGATGATTGGATGGCATTACTGACTCAATGGACATGATTTGAGCAAGCTCCAAGAGTTGGTGATAGACAGAGAAGCCTGGCGTGCTGCAGTCCACGGGGTCGAGAAGAGTCAGACTCGACTGAGCCACTGAAAAACAGTCAACTGCAAGAGGAACCGGTGAACCCACTGGGGTTTCGGCACAGTGAGAGCTGGAAGAACGTGCAGTCTGTCCCAGGAGGTGGTGATCTGCACCCCAGGACTCCACAGTCACCACAAAGCCTGGCCACCTTGGGCAGCAGAGTCTCTCCTCCGACCATCACACCCTGTCCCTCCCCCAGAGCCAAGACCCACCCTCCCCTCAAGTTCTGATACCAGAAAAAAACTAGTCAGGGAGTAAGAGACCTGGGACTCCTCCAGCAAGGCGGCTTCTCCTTCTCTGGCCCAGGGTCCCTTCTTCTGAGAATGGTAGGGGCCGATTTGATGTGCTCCAAGGTCCCTCCCAAGCCGAGGAGAGTGAGCTGCTCAAGAACCCATGTTCAAATCCCAGGTTAGACACTCACTAGCTCCAAGACCCTGTGTGACTACTTTAACCCCTCCATGCTTCAAGTTCATCACTTACAAAATGGGGAAAACAGAAGCAATCTCACCGTTATTGGAAGAAACCATTGCGACAGTATTCAAAAGTCTCTTCACAGGTACACACTGAACAGCCACAGATGACATGTGGTCTGTGAGTGGACAAACAAGAGTGGCCGCTTGTCAAAAATGGCCAAAGCTGGGTGACAGTGGCATGGATATTCCCGATTCCCTTCCTGCCACTGGCTTTGGCTGTGCATGTTCGCTATTTTCCATCGTAAAATGTTTAAAATACAAAGTTCTTTGCAGAGAACCTGACACTTAGTCATATAAAACATTCTTCAGCTCAAAAATTTGCCTACTTAATGGGTAAACACAAAACCAGACCAGGATAAAAATATGTTTTCTTGCCCTTCCTAAGCTGTCATTCTAGTTATAGGGATAAAAGCACACAAGCATGGCTTTCTCTGGCAACCCAGTGGTTTATTTATTTATTTATTTATTTTTCTTTCAGATCAGAATCGCCTCGATAATCAATGGCGCGGGACAAGACCGGCCTCGTCTATCTGATCAATTCATCACTTCTGAGCGCCGGGCACCATAGGACCGGCTCCGGAACCTCCGGGGCCACGGCGTTGCCACCGCCCAAGGGGCCTCGCTGCACAGCGCCCCGAGGAAGGGCTTCGCAGGAGGGAAGCTTTTCATTTTGGGTCGGCCCGGCGGGGCTGGAGTCACAACCCGATCAAATAAGATCAACGTGTAGGCCGGGGGAGGGGGCGCAGGGGCAGGCACACGCACTCACACATTAACTCATCCATTCACACATTCACGCGTCCACTCACACACTCGGCCTACACGCGCCGCCCCCCACCCCCCACACACACCACACACAACACCACACAGCAATTCACAGTAACCTAACTTCCAGCCCGCTCTCCCTCCGGTAACCCAGTGGTTTAGACTTCGCACTTCCATTGCAGGGGACATGAGCTCGATCCCTGGTCAGGGAACTAAGATGCTGCACAGAAAATAAAACAAAGCACTAGCAGATAGTAAGTGGCACCCTCCATGTCAGCAGAAGAGTGTGCTTCACAGGCTTTCCAGAGTGGTCAAGTGTGAGCAGGGGCCTGAAATGCAGGTAGGCTATGACTATATTAAAATGCTGGGGATGGATGTCTGGAGAGGAACTTTCAGGTCATTCGAACAGATTTTTTAGTCTGCCTCGTCTGAGCAACATGTGCTCTGAAAAGGCTCATAGTCTAGCTCATTTATTCACCCAGTGAGGATTCTGAATGGCTACTGTGTTCCAGGCATTTGTCTATTCACTATGAGAAAAAAATGTTTAACAAAGTGAATGAAAATCCATGCCCTCATGGAGCTTAACAACAATCTGGAATGATTTCCTAAACACTTAAGGAGACATGTTGCAAGAGATGCACCTATCATTGGGTGCTTCTATGCCATGCATTCTGTTAGGTGCTTTAAATCCATTTGTCCTTTGATTTTCATTGACTCCGTAGTGAAACAGCTTTATCAGGGAAGTACTATTTATCGTTATCTGTACACCTGAGGAAATGGAAGTTCGAAGAAGTCACATGACCTACCAAAGGTTTCACTGCTGGTAAATCACAGAACCAGGACTCAAACCCAGGCAGGCTGACTTCAGAATCCTCTCTGCTACACATGGGATGGAGCAGTGGTACCTGCATGTGAGATGTCACCAAAATGATGGCGTGGGAGCTGAGTCTTGTGCAGGATGAATAATGGAAATAGTAGAAATTGCAGAAAATAGCTGCATGAGCCAACGCCTCCTGGAAGATTCATGACATAGCCTGGGGCAGGCCAGGATCCCAAAGAGAAAGCAGACAGCTTGGGATAAAGTCAGGGGCCTAACTCTTCAACCTCAAGTACCCAAAGGCCCTTGCCCATGAGGTTAAACTTTAGGTTTTCATTTAAAAGTACTTGGTGGCTCAGACAGTGAAGAATTCGCCTGCAATGCAGAAGACCGGGGTTCAATCCTTGAGTTGGGAAGATCCCCTGGAGGAGGGCATGGCAACCCACTCCAGTATTCTTGCCTGAAGAATCCCCATGGACAGAGGAGGCTGTCGGGCTACAGTCCATGGGGTCGCAAAGAGTCGGACACACCTGAGCGACTAAGCACAGCAGGGAGCCACGCATGATGTGTGAGCAACAGGGTGGCATCAGACACATGCTCTAGGAGGACTGATCTTCCACTGGGGCTGAGGACAATCAGGAGAGGATAAAGTCTGGTGTGATAGTAAATGCAGGAACCCAGCTGTGAATGGACAAGGACCCAGACCGGAAGTCAGGGAGAGTAACAGGAAAGTCAATCCAGTCCAATTGATTCCTCATCAGCTGAGTGTCCACAGGATGTAATTGAGGCATTCAACTATGTTGGAGAGGGAGAGACAGTAAACAACCCTGCTCATTCTCTTCTAAATGACTTTATTTGGGTTCCCTCCATCCTTATCACAAGAATTGTGCTTCCCTTTCTTACAGAGAAAAGATTGCACTGGCAGGAGTTAATTCTATGCTTCTATCCTTGATCTTGCCCTTCTAAAGTATTTCAGAGACAGAAGGATTCCAAGTTTTGTGTACAACAGATGCTCATTTTATGTACATTCTATTATTTAATTTCCAATCCTGAGAGTTAGGGCCTAGTATCCCCATTTCATAGATTGAGAAACAGAGGCTTAGAGAAGTATTTCTGCCTTCTCTCTTGACAATTTGCCTTCATTTGCTCAAGGTGCTGGAAGATGATGAATAGAAATAGAGTAGTCCCTGTCTTCATGGAACGTGGAATCAAGAGGTCTGGGGACTTTGCCCATTGATCCTGGCATTTTCACTTATTCCAAGGTAATGTAGGTAGACCATCTTCAGCAAGTCAATGAGTTTTCTGAAACTGTAAATGCCTCAGCTGTAAAATGGGACTAATGGCATCTATACTTTGTAGAATCCTTATGAGAATGATATGTAATAACGCAAACAGAAGGCTCAGCAGAGCACACAGCACATAGAGGATGCTCAATAAATGGCATTGATGACGATGATAATGCAGGAGGAGATAGCTATTAATACTGCAATGCTCATGTTAGGGACTCGCTTCCCAGCATAAGCCCCCATTTGCAAGGCTTCTTCTGACTCAAACCAGTATTCCTTCTATTGTTCCAGAGAGAGAAGGAAAAGGGTGACTCACATCCTGGCAATGATGAAGCTTCTGGCTAGCCTGCAGCAGCTGGGAAGAGGAGGGCCCCAGGGTGAAGGGGAAACATAAACCCCCAGGGGCCAGTTGCTGGGCCTTTCCTGGGTTCCACAAGCATCCTGAGCATTAGCACCAGACAGGGAGCCCCAGTGAAAGTGAACTCTGGGTCTCTAGTAAACAGAGCCAGCAAATGTGTCCCCTTCTACGCTCAGGTGAAAAAGTTAAGTCTCCTGGGTCTCACACAGATGAAGAGTGGGTAAAGGCACCCAGCAAAGGTTGCACTTCAACCTGCCCCATAGATGGTCAGAACTTTGACTTGGAAAAGAAGTTAGCCCTGGTTTCAGGGGCTGTGGAGGCAGCAGCATTCCAGACCAAGCAAGTCAACACCAGTCAAGCCATTTTTTCCAGTTCTCCATGTGGCAGGTGCTCCTTTGGGTGTTCAGATCCAGTTTTAGAACAACGAGGAAACAGGATACCAACTGAAAAATGGGCCAATTTCACTAACACAACATTTCACAGAAACAGACCATAAATGGCCCATAATCATTTGGGGGAAAGGTTCAGCAGCACAAGTCATCAAAGAAATGCACATTAAAACAATAAGGTGACAAAATTTATTGATGAATAGACTGGTAAAAATGAAAAACAATTAAAATGCCAAGAGTTTTCTGGGTATGGGGAACTGGGCATTCCCATACAATGCTAGTGTGCAAATTAGCACAATCTTTCTAGAAGGCAATCCAGAAATGTGTTTACCAAACGCCTGCATAGTTCCTTTGACAGAGTAATTCATTTCTAGGGATTTAAATGAAGAAAAGAAGACATACGCAGAGATATTCATTTCAGCACGGCTTACAAGAGCAAAAAAAAATATATATATATATAAACTACTTAAATGACAAAGGATTGATTAAATACCTTTTGATTCAACCCTCAATATTACATAACCATTAAGATATTAAGATACTAGGTAGAATACTTGCTGATGTGGAAAGTATATTGTTTGGAGGACAAAAAAAAGCATGTTAGAACGGTGTGATTCCAAGTTAACAATTACCATACAAAGAATGATTCCATTTTTGTAAAAAAGATATAATCCATAGGAATCAATAGGAAAGAAAAAGTCAGAAAACACATAAAAATTAATGGTGGTTATGTTTGGGTAAGATTACATATTTTCATTTTTTTTCTTTATGCTTGCCAGTTTTTCCTAACAATTCTATTATTAAATATTTTTAAATGATAAGGGGTTGGACTTGATGATTTATAAAGATCCTGCCATGTCTGACAGTGTGCACATCTATGATTGATGTCCCAAGTGTCTTCAAACAACCCATATTTAGTGTGGGCTTACTATGTGGTCTCTGGAGCCTAAGTCACTGCCCACAGCTGCAGCCCTCTGCATTCCTCTTTCCCCATACCCAGCCCAGCTGTCCCCCCAACCAGCCTGAGAGCGTCCCATGTCTGTCATTTCTGTGCCTAGCCAAGAGCTAAGCAAAGGCGCTCAGCACGGTGACAGGTGACAGAGGGGCACAAAGACATGAAAGGCACCACTCTAGCTCCAGAATCTTACTGGGCCACAGGACTCACACACAAAATGCTTGGTTGTATAACACAGACTAAGACAACCAGAGGCTAGAGAAAGCAGGGCAAGCTGGGCTAGAGAGGCCTGCCAGAGGAGAGGGCCACGCAGGGATGGTGGGTGAGGACACTACATACAGGGGCCCGGAACAAAGAGGAGCCAACACAAAGTCCTTTGGGACACATGCCCCAAACCTTCCCAAGAAACTTTCACAACCCTTAAGCTGTTGAATTTCTGAACTTTGACCTGAATGGGTATAAGTTAAGTCTCCGCAACAGAAATCCTCCCTCTATCTAACTCTGGATTAGCTGCCAAAGACAAGTCTTTGGAATAAAGCGGATAAATTACCTTTCTACTCACTCTCCCCACCCCTTCCAAAGAGGGAGACGGTGGAGGGGAGGGCCAGGGAGGGTCTGGGGGGAGGAGAGGAAGTTACAGGAAGGACCAGACATCTCACATGCAAACAGTGCTCACCCCCAACCACGGGCCTTGGGCTTCTCTTGCAGGCACCACCAGCCCCATTTGACAGATGGGGGAAAGGAGGCTCGAGGGTTAAAATGGCTTGCTCCGGGGTCACCCAGCCAGAGAGTGGGGAAGGCGACTCCACTCAGGCCTTCTGACTCCAAGTCCAGTGCTATTTCGAGGTAACACACAGGACCTGGAGTCAGGAGCCCTGGGTGGCTCTGTCACCCACTGGCTGCGTGGTCCTGTACCAGCCGTCCAGCCCTCACAGCCTCGATCCCCAACTGTAAAATGAGGAGGCCCGCGAAGACCCGCCCAGGTCCTCTTCCTTCTGGCTCTCAGAGCCTTCTAGGGGCGGCGGCAAAGCTCCCCCTATCAATTACACTTTCCATGTTGGGACGGCAGAGATCACCCGAAGGGCCTCAGCCCATCACGTGGTTGCATAAAAAAAGCAAAACGTCCCAGATTAACTTCTACTGCACTGCTTCTGCTGATACACGACTACCCAAATTTCTAGTTTCCTCAGGTGAAATTTGCCTGCTGGGTAGGCACTCTGGACGGCTAAAAGGGCAAATGTGAGCAGAAGAACACAGAAGATGGTGTTGAAACCTGGGGTCGTGTCCAAAGTGGACGAGTTCTTCCTGTGGGTCTCTGAACTAGTATCTGGCTATTTCAGGCCTCCTACATCCGCGTCTTAGTAGAGGGGTTTGCAGACACCCCCGGACAAGCGAGAGGGCCGAGGGCAGAACTTTCGTAGCAGCAACTCGGCCCACCCTATATCCAGTCCCTCCGGCCCCACGCTGTCGGCTACAGGGCTGGGGGCCAGGGGACTGTGGGCTCGGTGGTGGTGCCGAGGCTGGGATCGGCCTTCGGAACTGACAGGGGCCGGGGGCGAGTGCCGGCTCCCGGTGACTGCCGCTGGAGCTCCACTGCAGTTTCGTCAGAGGTAAAGGTACGCGCCCGGTGCGCGCGGCGTGTGCACACAAACACACACTACCGCGCGCAGACCATTCATCACACTTTTCCCCTGGCCTAGAGAAGCGCGATCATACGCCACTAGCCCCTGCGGCCCCTGCCCGGAACCCACCCAAACGATCCCGCCACCGACCACGAGGCCCCGCGGCTCCCTGACGCATGGACGTCCGCAGCGATCAGGGACCGGCCTTCTCCGCGTGGCGGGCTTCCTCTCGGCGACACCCCGCCACGCCGCGCGGTTCCAGCAGCCAGCGGGACTCACCACCCAGAGTCCCCCAGAGCTGAACGTCTCGGCTGCTGCGTCCCCTCCAAGTCGCATCTCACGGCAAGGAGTCAGCTAGCAAGCCTCTCCCCGCCCACCCGGTCCCATGACAGCTGCTGCCGCCCAAAGACAGGCAGATATAACAAGAAGCAAAGTTTCCCTCTCTCCCCTCCCACATCCCGCCCCCCTCCCCCTCCCTTCCAGTGTTATGCAAAACAAGCCGGCACCGGCGCTCAGACTCCAGGTACCCAACCAGCCCTAGCGAGCCGCGCCCGGTAGAGCCCAGCTGCCCCTCTCTGCCTCCGGCTTGCACCCGCATCCGGGGTCTCATTCGCGGCTCGGCTGCACCCCCAGCCTCCCCTCTACCCGCGCCGGGGTAGCCGTAGAAAAAACCCTAACTATGGGGCCAAACTTTATGCTTGCAACAGGCATGGGGTGGGGAAAACTGGGGAACGGGTAGGGGGCGCGCACTCCCTGTGCAGGCATTTTCCGAGCAGTTTATCCCAGCAGCAACCCCCCCGCCCGCGTTTCCAAGTAACCAGCTTCCTCGCCCCTCCCGGCCCAACGGAGCACCCTCTCCTGTCACGCGCGTGTCGCCAGTGGGTCTCCCAGGCGCAGCCTGATCCCGGTTCGCCGCTTCGCCTTCCCTTCCCCCAGCATCGCCGAGCGCGCAGCAGGGGCCGCGCGCAGTAGGGGGACCCAGGCGCCCCCAGACGGTCCTCCGGCCCCATCCTGCCAGGCTTTCGCCCCCGAGGGCTCCCCCGGGTAGCAAAACCAGGAAGGTGCTATCCCCGCCCGCATGTCCACGTGCCCTGCAGACCCCTGTGCCTCCAGCGGGCAATTGGCAGGAAACTCCGCGCTGCGGGAGCTTTTGGAGAGCCTCGGGGGGGGGGCTAGCTGTAGAAGACCGCGTACCCGAGACCGGAGGATCAGGGGACTCCGGGGACCGGGACAGGCGCCTGCGCCGGGGCCACAAGTCCACGTGAAAGTACGGCAGCAAGTGCTGGGAGCCTGAGGGCGCGCCTTCTGCACCCAGACCCAGCATGAGGGTCCCCCACACCTGACGCGGCTCAACCTCTTCAAGGAAGCACGGAACCCACCCCCCCAGCTCAGCGGTCGGGGGTGTGGGGGTGGGCCGGACTCCAAGCAACCAAGGCTAGACCCTCCCCAGCGGCCGTAGCGACCGCAACGGTCCGGCAGGCGTGGTGGGAGACCTCCAGCTCCCTGTCCCCAGGAAGAAGTGCATCGCAGGGTGCATGGAAGGGGGGCTCTGCAATCTGGAACCCCCGATCCCCTCAATGTGCCCACCGCTGCCTCCCGGCCTCCGCGGCTGCGGCGGCAGCCCCCGCAGCTCAGCGGCCCTGGCTCCCCGCCCGTGGCCCCTGCTGATCTTACCTGCGTGTCCGCGAGATAGTTGAGGAAGAAGGAGGAGAGCTCCTCATCCAGCAGCGAGCCGCAGTCGTTCCCCGCCATCTTCCAGCCGCGGCTGCAGCGTGCGGCGGAGTC
Organism: Cervus elaphus; assembly: GCF_910594005.1. Taxonomy (NCBI): domain Eukaryota; kingdom Metazoa; phylum Chordata; class Mammalia; order Artiodactyla; family Cervidae; genus Cervus; species Cervus elaphus. The sequence goes on along the minus strand of NC_057823.1, from coordinate 62,166,909 downwards.
AGCGCCGAGCCGGCCGGGGGGAGGGAGGGAGCGAGCGAGCGAGGGAGGCGGGAGGAGGGAGGGCGGCCGGCGGGAGGAGGGAGGGCGGAGCTCAGGCCCCGGCTGCCGCAGGGCCGCTGGCTGCGGGGGCGGGGCCGCAGGCGCCCGCGCAAGCAGGGGGTCGCGCCCCCACTTCCCTGCGCAATGTGTGGCGCCGGGATCCTCGCCCGCGGCCCCCGGCCCAGGAGGAGAGCGCCCGCAGCCGAGTGACGGTACTCAGCCGGCAGCCCGATGCCTGCGCAGCAATGCAGGCAGCCCACTGCTCCTGCCTACCGAATCACGTTGCGTTAGCGCTGGGCGGGTCCTTACGAGACAACCTGCTTCGGCACAGCTGGGGAAACTGAGGCCTCAGAAGGCAGAGGACCTCGTTTGAGGCCACAATGTAGTTTAATACAGGAAGACAAAGCCCAGGTCTGACTGCCCTGGAGGCTTGAGTGTCTCGCTGGACTGCAGCCAGAGAGGGAGGGATACCATAGGTCAAAGGTGGAGAAATCAAGGAAGGCTCCTCGGAGGGGGAAACTTTTTTAAAAAATCTTTTCTTTGGAAGATGCGTTGACCCAAATTCTTAACCATCTCTCTCTGTCTTCCTTCACGCTGTATTTCGCCCCGGAAAACTTCAACGCCTTCTCTGACCATGGCCACAGTGCCTTGAAGTGGCCAGCTTCCTGCTGGCCCACTGGCCTCCCCGTTTCTTGGGTAAGCCATCCGACTACCGAGTACTGTTTCCTGCCCACGGGTATTCACGGAGTAAACCTGTATTCTTCACTGTATCCTTCCCTGCTGCTCCTCGGACTGTCAACTCACTCCCTCTCCTGCCACTTCCAACATTCCCAGCTGCTTTAGCTCTGCAGACCTTTAAAACAGGTAACAGTTGCCATTTTACCTTAGTCACAGGGAAGATTTGATCTTCAGACCTCTTCTACTAGACTTCAAAGACCCATGAAAGCAGGGCCTGAGTTTGTTTTTGCACAGACTGTCTCCAGTGCTAGGCACATAGTAGGTTCTTAGTAGTGTGTTAACTAAAAATCCCAGAGGATTTAGATCTCTCATTACCATCACCACACATTTCGTAGATAAGAAAACTGCCTAGGGTCAAGAGTGTGCATGGAGTGAGTGCCAGGGCCAGATCCAGAGCCCCCAGGCCTCCTGACACCAGCCTTGAACTTTCATCACCATGCCCTGCTGTTTGCCAGCCAGGAGATGAGGGCACCGCCTGGGTAAAGGCAGAAAGGCGGGAAGATTTCAACCTGTTTTATTGGGCCCTCCTGCTCTCCTCCCATCCCAAGCTAGCAAGGGCTGCCCCGCCCTGCCCACCCTCCCTGGTTCCCTCCCAGCCAGAGCAGGAAAGGAGCGCAGGGAGAGTCCCTAGACACCTGCTCAGACTTGAACACGGGAGCAGGAGCTTCCTTGTTCTCCAGTCTGAGGCTCCCAGAACCAGAGGGCGTGATTTCACTCTTTGGGCTTTAGTTCAGGGCACTTTTAAGGAACAATGGATCCCAAGAGAAAGCCTACATGGAGCTTCGGAGCGCTAGCCTGGGAGTCAGCAGTCCCAGGCTCCGGTCCAGCCCATCACATCTCACTCCAATATTGGGTCACGCAGGGAGTTAAGAGCATGGGCCCTCTAGTCAGAGTGCCTGGTTCTGAGCACCAGCAAGTTATTTATTCTCAGGCTTTGGTTTTCTCATCTACACAAACAGGGACCATAGAATTACTTAATAGGGGTATTATGATGATCCAGGAGCTAACATATGCGAAGTGTTTAGTACAGTACCTGACTTCATGGGGGAAGTGCTAACCTCTCTCTGGTCCTCTGTTTCCTCATCTGTAAAAATGGGGGTGAAATATATGTCCCCCGAAGCCCTGGCCAATGTTATTTTCCTCTCTTCCAGAGCTTATATGCTGCTGGCTATCTTGAACTCCAATAGGTCTGAATTTGAATCCTGGTGCTCACTAGCTTTGTGCTAGTTTACTTAACCTAAGCCTCAGTTTCCACCAGGTAGGGATCTTGAGAAAAGTGGACGGAACAATGCATGTAAAATTAATTACTTGGTTCTGTAGCCTGCAAAGAGGAAGTGCTGCTTCTCACACTCATCATCATCACTACCGTTACCAGTGTCATCACCTTCAGCACTAAAGACATGTGCTCTCCTGAGGCCATGCTTTTTTGCTGCTGCCTGTAGACATCAGAGCCAGAGCCTCCCAGGACGCTGTTTCCAAGAAGCATCCCTCCCAGATCCAGTCTCACCTCTGATTGGTGTTATGCCCCCTTATAGCCCAGAGGCCATTCTTGGAGGGTCCCCAAGGCTAGCCATCTCCAGCCTTGGCCTGGCAGAGCTGCAGTGCCAGATAGGGCCCCCCAGGGAAGCCCTCAACAGTGCCACCCAAAAGCTTTTGTCTTTAATTGCCCAGCTACAGGGCCTTTCTCACTAATCCCTGTGTCCTCAGAATAGGCTACTCATTGGCAAGAGACTCAGATGAGAAGGCACCTGACCTGAGATATCTAACTTCTTTTACAAAAACATCTTATCCCAAGGATTCCTTTATTAAAGGCCACTCAATGGATTCTCAATCTCTTCACATTCTCTGATCCATAAAAGCCCTCAAGAAACCTAATGGGCTATATAATCTTCTGCAATTACCGTCCCCTCTCTGAGGCTGTTTCCATACCTGTAGAAAACAAAAGAGTTGGGCTAAATAGACCTCTACTGAACCCTCTAGCCCAGATATTATGGGCATTTATAGGTACCAGCCCAAACTTAGTTTCTCTCTTCTGCGCATGTGCCAGACAACTGAGCTTATTATCATCTCAGATTGTCTTCAACAACCCTGAGTATTTGGTGCTGTGATATCCATTTTATGACTGAGGAAACAAATGCTTAAAAGGGGTTGAAATGATTAGTCCAAGACCAAGCAGTTAGAGACACAGCTGAGATCTGAAGCTAGATCTGTGCATGCTGTAAACCCCAGACCCTTGAAAGGGATTGAGGAAGACTTCACACCAGCACCCCCTCCCAGAACACTGGGATGGTGGCACATTTCCTATTTTATGACTTTCAAGTGAAGGTCAATAATCATGCCAAACTCGAACTTCATGTGGCTCGACTCCTATTTCCTCTGCCTTTTTTTTTATTGGCCTTGCCTCTCCCAAGATTAGTGAAAGTTTGCCTTGCTCATACCCTCGGTGAAGACCAGACTGCTACAGACTGAATGGAAATGCCTTTCCATTGGAATGGAAATTTTCCAATGGAAATGCAGCAAAGTGAATCTGTTTGACTTCAGTATTTAATCACTACCAACAAATGCTCAAAAGTAAAAACAATCAGTGTTTTCTCCCTTCTGATAATAGAAGAATCCTTTATTCAGATTTTACAGCCATGATTCTCAAACTCTGGAGTCATGACAGATACCTGGTCCCTGTCACCAGAGATTAAAATTCAATAGGTTGACAGTGGGCCCAGGAATCTGCATTTCATAGGCTCCCCTAAATGACTGCGCCGTAGGAAACTACCCATCAGTCAATAGACATCTGATGAGCACCCACTATGTGCCAGCTGGGATGATGTGAACCATGGATAAATCAGTGAACACAACAGCTGCCACCCTGCCCACATTCTATTCAGAACAATTGCTTAGTAAATTTTTGCTAGTGAATGGGGGAGAGGGCACATGAGTCTTGATCATCACTGAAGTTTCCTGCCAGCCGCCCACAACTCGGTGATCCTCTCACCCAGGCCAGCGAGTCTGAAACACCTATTTCCCACCTATTTCTCCAGTCCCAGGAGGCAGGGATTCAAGCCAAGAGGAACTAAGAAGTCACCTGGTTTGTATTGTTAACTTAGAGAGCTGGCTCCATATCCTATTGAATTGTAAAACTTGAGAACTGTGACGTGTATGTTACCCACCAGCTTCACTGAACACGTAGCAGAACGTGGCCAAAGCTGCACACCCCTTCGGGACTGAGCCAGGACTAGAAGCCAGGGCTCCAGGCTGGATGCATTGTGCTCAGCTGTCTTCACGGGACAGACTTCTCACGGCTGAGCCTGTGGAAGAAACCACCCAGCTGTGTCAGTTGAGGGTCTTAGAATTGGGGACTAGAGCTTTTCGGTGCTTGAAATTCTATCATGGGACTTCCCTGGTAGTCCAGTGGTTATGACTCCATGCTTCTATTGCAGGGGGCATAGGTTTGGGGAGGTTCCACATGCCACACAGTGGAGTCAGAATTAAAAAAAAGGAAGTCCATCATAAGCAAAGCATTTCTTTATGTTGCCCTCTTCTCCCTGTAGGGTCAACTTATAAACTCACCCATACATTTAGGGGATACTTAGCAGATCACTGTCTCTTTTACACACTACAAATGATGAAAAGGGTTCCCAAATCAGCAGGTGAGGGGCACTAAATAGCTGTTAAGTCACCCATGACTGTTTCCCAGTTTTGCAAGTGCAGGTTTTCATTCACTCGCCTCTGCCTTGTTAATGACTGTACACAAAGCATGGGAATAATGAAGCAGGGTAGGAATAGAAACACCTGCTTTTTCCTCATCTGTCCACAGAGCAAAAAGATCCTAGACAGGTGTGACAGGTATAATGGTCCCTCATTATACCCATTTGATAGATGGAGAAACAAAGGTCCAGTGATGTGAATTATTCTGTTTTTTCACAGAGATGTAAATTCTACTAGGTTATTATATATATATATATATATAAAATACATAATTAGATGTATAAAATACATATATGTGTGTATTACATATATAATATAATACAGCAACATTTAATACCTGAATTAAAGGGCAACATCTAAATTTAGTATCTCTAGCAAATAAGGCAAGCAGATGGTAAGAATGCCTGAGTACCTATTGTTTGTGAATATCTTTATGCTCTTATCACTTTGGGATCTTTTTAAGGATCGACCTGTCTGTCCTACCTGACCTAGAATTTTGTGTGGATCAAGTTCACTTACAAAGGACTTTGAACTTCACATTCACTATCCTAAATCATCAATAATGCTCCTTTGGAAACATATCCTGAGGATCTGATTCAAAAACTGGGACTGCTACAGCATAATGTTTGTGTAGATAGATAAATAGATAGATAGATTCAATAAATATTTTTAGAACCTTGCCAGATGCTAGGCACTGTGCTACAGGCCCACAAATGGTAAGCATAATATAATCTTTGCTCTTGTAACTCACAGCTCTGATCTCCACAATATGCAGGGGAGAGACTAGTCAACATGCAGTTTGCTAGAGTGTAGTAAGTCCTTTTTTTAAAAAAGATTATTTATTTCTGAGTGCACCAGGTCTTGTTGCTGCACTCGGGCTTTCTCTAGTTGCAGTTCGAGCGGGGGCTACTCTCTGGTTGTGGTACTCGGGCTTCTCATTGCAGTGGCTTCTTTTGTTGCAGAGCACAGGCTCTAGGCACATGGGCTTCAGTAGTTGTGGCATGTGGACTCAGTAATTGCCATTTGTGGGCTCTAGAGCACAGGCTCAATAGTTATGGGGCATGGGCTTAGTTGACCGATGGCATGTGGAATATTCCTGGATCACGGATCGAACCCATGTCTTCTGCATTGGCAGGCGGATTCTTAACCACTGGACCACCAGGAAAGCCCTGTAATAAGTTCTTTCATGGAGGAAGCTGGGGGGCTGAAAGCTGAGGGGGGCTGGGAGAAAAGCCTGTGGGAGAGGTGGGATCCTGAGCCAAGACAATGAAAGTAGTAGGAGGGATCTGGAAGAGTGAATGGGCGGAGGCCACATTTTAGAGTGGGAATCACTAGGCTTTTGTCATAGATAAGAAATAATGGGCTGATTACAGGGAAGAGTCAGGACTTCCAGGTTCTGGCTTCAGTGGATGATGAGTCTTCGAGAAGAGGCAGCTCATAAGGGTTCTCCTGAGTATTTTCAGATGACTGTGGGACAAGAGGAGACATACAGGGGGAGCACACTGATACCAAGAAAAAAATTGGTAAGAACCTCAGCATCTAGTAAAGAGCAGTTCAATTCCACACCTAGTTACAGACAGTAGACAAAAGCTCACACATGTGTACAGAGAACTGTGTTCAACGGTGTTCATTGCAGTATTGTTAATCATGGTAAAAAAAAAAATACAGGTTACAGGAAAAAATGAACTGTGTGGTGAGATCACATAATGGAATATTAGACAATTGTGAAAATCAATAACAGCTGCATGAATCCACAAAGACAAATCACAAAAGCAATGAGTGAGATAAACAGGCAGCCTAAGGATATATGCAGTATTATACTATGCATGTAATGTTTTTAAATATGCAAAATAACACTCCATTGCATTGGCCAGTACATATATATGAAATAAAAGCATAAACATGGAACAGCAAAGGCACAGCTCATTTCAGGAAAGTGAGAGGAGAGGGGGGACCCAGGGCTGGCTTTATGGGTGAGCCACCTCACTCATGCAGTCACACTGGCCTTGCATGTGGTTAATTACTCTGCTGCTGCTGACTTGAAATTCATGATGATTTTAAATAAGGGTTCCTGCATTTCATTTTGCACCAGACCCTGTAAGTTATGTAGCTTCTCCTGGTGGAATTAGAGTACATTGTATGTAAGAGAGCTCCAGATGTACCTGTGATCTTGTTTATAATCTCAAAAATATTTTTAAAGTATCAGTATTTGTTAAATCTGTGTAGTGTATTATTCCTTGTACTTTTCTGTATATTCAAAATATTTGATAATTCAAAAACAATGAAAATACTCTGCAGAAGGTAGAAAGCTATATGGAAAATGTACAGGAAAATATATATAACATTAAGTGAAATAGGGTTATAAAAATGTTTATAAAGTGATTGTAGTTGTATGCATAAATGTACATGTAAAGTGTATATGTTAGAGTGACATAAGGATTGTGAACAAACAAAACATGATGAGGATGGCGGAAATAATTTTTTTTCATATTTTCATTTGTGTTTTGTTACAATTTTGTTTTTATAATAAATAAAATGTAACTTGCCATCTATGTTATTTAAGTAGCCTATTTGCATTGTAACAGAGACATTTCAGAGACTTAAGATCTCAACATAAAGGAGTAGCTATGATGGAACTGGTAGGAACCCTCCCTAAAATGAGCTTTGAACTGGATGTCAGTTTGGAGTCCAACTTGGGCACCGAACTCACGTTTGGATAAACCTCTTCTCCATGCTGAGACTCAGATTCCCTGTCTGCACAACAATGGGCTTGGACTGGGTGGGCCATCCAAAACGCGCCTTGGATGGGTGTCTCCCCCAAGGCCAGTGCCCTGACTGTGAGATGCTCTGATTCCCTCTCCCCTTTGCAGGGGAAATCATTCAGGCCACGTGTAGTTTGGCAGCAGAGACGGTTGGAGTCAGGATCCTGAGCGGAGAATCCAGGTCAGTAGGCCACCCTAGGAGCGTTTTATATCGGGTGGAAGCTCTTTGGCTCCTGGAGCAGCCAGAACTTCAGAGTCCCCGGGAAAGGGGCGTGGCCTCACAGGCAGCGGAAGGTATAGAGAACATAGTGTGGCATCCTGGGTGCCGCAGAGCATCCTGGGTACAGCATGATGGGCGCAGCCCTGTGCTCTTCAGCTTCCCTGAAGAATACTGGCAGACAACGCCAAAGACAAAATATCAGTTGAAAGGGAATATTCCACCTTCGTTCAGAGTTATTATTTATCATTGTAATTTTTTTTTTTTTTTACTTTCTGGCCTCGCCCTCTGACATGTAAGGATCTCAGTGCCCCAACCAGGGATCAAACCCACATCCCTTGCGTTGAAAGTGCGGAGTCTTAACCACAGACTACCAGGCAAGTCCTCCACTACAAATTATTTTAAATCACGTGATACAATTATTTTATCCTTGTGTAAAAAATGCAAACAAGAGACTTCCCTGGTGATCCAATAGCTAAGACTCCATACTCCCAGTGCAGGGTGCCCCAAGTTCAATCCCTGATCAGGGAACTAGATCACATATGCTGCAACTAAGAGTTCACATGCTGCAACCAAAGACCCAGGGCAGCCAAATAAATAAGTAAAATGAAGATTTTTAAAAAACAAAAAATGTAAACAATACAAAGAAAAGACAAGCTTCTATGATCACCTTCACCCAATATCACTTCTTCCCCATAGGTGCCCACTGTTACTGTTTCATGAATTGCCTTACAGAAAAGAAAAAAAGAGAGAGATTTTTCTTTGCTTTTTATACATAAAAAACCTAGAAACCCTCAAAGTTTCAATTGAGACTTTTAAACAAAAATGGAATCCTACTATAATTACTATTTTGTAATTTCCTTCTTAATATGTCTTAGAGGTCTTTCCATATCAGTACATACAGATCTACCTATTTCTTCAAACTGTTGTTCAGTTGCTAAGTCATGTCCAATTCTTTGCAACCCCATGAAGTGCAGCACTTCATGCCAGACTTCCCTGTCCTTCACCATCTCCTAGAGTTTGCTCAAACTCATGTCCATTGAGTTGGTGATGCCATCCAACCATCTCATCCTCTGTCACCTCCTCCTCCTCCTGCCCTCAATTTGTCCCACCATCAGGGTCTTTTCCAATGAGTCGGCCCTCTGCATCAGGTGGCCAAAGTATTGGAGCTTCAGCTTCAGCATCAGTCCTTCCAATGAATATTTAGAGTTGATTTCCTTTAGGATTGACTGATTTGATCTCCCTGCTGTCCCAGGGGCTCTTAAGAATCTCCAGCACCACAATTGGAAAACATCAATTCTTCAGCGATCAGCCTTCTTTATGGTCCAACTCTCACATCCATACATGACTACTGGAAACACCATAATTTTGACTATATGGATCTTTATCAGCAAAGTGATGTCTCTGCTTTTTCATACGCTATCTAGGTCTGTCATAGCTTTTCTTCTAAGGAGCAAGTGTCTTTTAATTCTTTCAAATTGCTGCATGGCTCTCCCCGGGGTGAATATGCCATGGATTTGATTTGTAACTGTTGGTGCATCATGTTTCTAGACTTAGGTTCTTCAGGTGGTTATATGGCCCTAGTTATATCACTAAAGACTATACAAAGCTGGAGATAGAAAATAATGACAATGGATGCATTCCTTTATTCATTCAATCAACAAAAGCCTGTGGAATGCTTCCTGTGAGTATAGACTTCATCTTTTAATACACAATCAAGCCAGACCTGCATGTATGAGTTTAGTGAATAATATCAATCATGTTGCTACATTGTTTGAAACTCATTCATCATTCCTTCATGAGCCATCTACTTTGTGCCAGGCCTTCTGCTAAGCTTTGTGGGACTATAGAGTATTAGTTGTGGCTGCTTTGGTTGCAATTAATAAAAAACCCTACTTAACCTGGCTTTAACAGATAATATATTGGCTTTCATTAATTAACACATTTAAAGGAGGAATGTCACCAAGAAGACATGGATGTTCATTTCTCAGCTCTGTTTTCCTCTGAAAGCTTCATTCTGGGACAGGTTCTGTCCTGGTGATGGCAAGGTGGTATGCTCCAGGCCTAAACCCAATCCTCTTAGCAAGTTCAGCAAAGGAGCTATGCCAGTTGCCTAGCAAAAGACTAGGATTCACTCTGATTATATCAATTTGGCTCAAATGCCTGTCACTGGGCCAATCCCTGCTCTGATTGGTCAGTACTGGGTTACATGCCCACCTCTGAATCTAGGAGTCAAGCTGTTTCATACAACACCCCTGCTATCTCTAAACCAAGGTTCTTAAAAAGAGACCATTAATTTGAATGGGAAATAATTATATCTCTTTCTGTTAATTTCTAACTGAAATTTAGCATTTCCTTCTATTATGAATGTAGCAAACATTTCACAGCAGTATTAAAAGTTCCTATAACTTTGGCACCAATAGAAATCACAGATATTTCATATTTCATCACAAAATGTCATTTATGTTCATCACTAATTCGAAATTTAGGGTAACTATCAGACCAATTAGATCTTGCTATTCATGTGTTAATAAAGAAATATATATATATTACTATATCAAAATTTCTTTTGTGGTAACTGTTTCAATATAATTGAGTTTTTAAAAATTGTTTGTAGTTGATATTAAGCATTTAAAAACATCAACATGAGGAGGGGGCCATAGCCCACGAAAAAGGTCTATACATAATATGGGAGAAATATGTAATATCTAGATATAATATGATTCCCTCCCCAAAAGGACATCAGGTGCCTTTGCCAGAGGTGCCTCTGCCCCACAGGGAACACTAACCTACACAGCTCAGGATCAGCTGATCCTCACGACTCTGCTGACTTTATTGTCCCCCAGAAGCCCAGAAGAGGTTCTCCATACCAGGAGCCAAGATTTCCTCTGTCAAAGGAGATGCAAAAATAGAAGGAACAAAATGAAACCTGGATCTCCTTTGTGAAGAGGAGGAGGAAACTTAGCAAGATGCTTAAGGAGAAGCTCATGAGATCACTTTGCTCTGCAGATGCCAACTTGTCTTAGCATAGAACCCAGCAATAGGCCTGCCCTTTGACCAGGATTCCCTGTTCCTGGGAGTTCACCTTAGAAATGAGTAGAAGGAAGAGAACAAGCTAGCCAGGCAAAAATATTCACTAAGGTGGGCTGGGGCTAGGGAGGCTGGGTCTGGAGCCTGGAGTCAGGCAGGCCTGTGTTTGAAGCCTTGCTCTGTCACTATCAAAAGGGTAACCAACAGTGCCTCCCACACACATGAACATCCCTCTGACATCAGGGATGCGGTCTAGTTCTTCCCCTGGATTTCAGCCTAGCTTTCTGACTTGTCTTGACCAAGAGAACTCAGCAGAAAGGATGCTACGCCAGTACCCCCCTAGGTGTCAGGACAATGGGAGCTTCTGCTTTCACTCTCTGGGAAGCCAGTCACTACGTAAAGAAATGCTGCTAACATGTCAGATAGACCATGTAGAGAGACAGCGGCCCTGAAGGATGAGAGGCCACAGAAACAGAAACCAGCTGACTTGTAGCCATTTTAGCCTCCCCTGCTGCAACACCAGACATCTGAATAAACCCATCTTGGAGCCCCCAGCCCTAGTGAAGCTGCCTCAGTCAGTACTGTGTACAGCAGAGATGACTCAACTCCACCAAGCTCTGACCACACTGCAGAACCATGAACCATAAATAGTTCTCGTCCCTTGAGCTACCACATTTTCATTTTCTAAGTGAGTGAGTCTCCGTTTTGTAAGTTCATTTGTTTCACTTCATTTTAGATTCCACATATAAGGGATGTCATATGATATCTCCTCCTTCTCTGACTTATTTCACTCAGTATGACACTCTCTAGGTACATCCATGTTGATGCAGTGGCATTATTTTGTTTTGGGTTTTGTTTTGTAATGACTGAGTACTATTCCACTGTATATATGAGCACAACCTTTAAAAGAATGACATAGCCCGAGGTCACAACATAACTGATTAGAACCAAATAGGTCCAAGATGGTGGACAAGTCAACTTCCACTAGACTGTGAGCCTCAGTATACACTCATTTAACATACCAGCAAGCTGAATGACAAACCCACAGGTGCCATGACTGTTCCAAGGCCAACCATAAAGGTCAAAAAGTGAAAGGTGGCCCAATTCCTGGAAATCCCTGTCCCATCCCCAAAATAGCTGGAGTATTCCTTCTACTCATTAGCCTATGAAATTACCCACCTCTATAAAAACTGACAACTCCATACCCTGGGGCCACTCTCTCCTCCTGAGATGGCCCACACTCTGTCTGTGGAGTGTGTTTCTCTCTAAATAAACCCACTTCTTACCTATCACTTTATCTCTCACTGAATTCTTTCTGTGATGAGTCATCAAGAACCTGAGCTTCATTAAGTCCTGAGACCAAGTGTGTGATCTCAGTCCTGGCCCATAGGTTCAAGTCCCATCCTGGGTTTCGGCTGGGTCTGAGTCCCAGCCTGATTTACACAGTGTTAACAATATGCTATAATTTCCTGCAGGGGTTGAGTTTCTCTAAGTTATTGGAATGACTCTACTGGATAGAATAGCACAGAACCATTAGAAATCATAAGCACAAAGTTCATGAACTTTATTTATTATATAATTCAAAGTAAAGAGAGTCTTTCTGATTCTAATGAAGAAAAAACTTTCTGAATAAAAGTTGTAAGGCAATAGGAAAAATAAAAACTGGTAGTGTACTTGGGTGGTGGGTTTTATTTACAAGTGTACTTTAAGGATTTCTGTAGTGTTATTCTCAGCTTCTTAATAATAAATCGTTTTAATGCAATTTCCAAATGGGATTAAGCTTTGGAGAAAACATGGAGAAATGAAGACTATGTATTTGAGTTTTGATTTTAGTGAAAATGTTCTCTGCTCAAATTTTCTTTAATTTGATCTTGATAAAAAATAATTTTAATGCAATTATTAAATAAAAAACTGGTCATTGTGTAATTTATCCAGTGCTATTATAAGCCCAGCAGGGAACTAAGTGTTTGTGTTCCTTCATTAATAGTGAAATCCAGAGCTCCAGGGGACGCTTTGTTCTTTGATGCCTCCCAGCAACTCTATGATGTTGGTGGTGTTATTATCCCCATTTCATAGATGAGGAAACTGAGACTCAGAGAGGTTACGTTACTTGTCAAAGTCATTCAGCTTGGAAGTGGCAGGACTAAGATTTGAACTCAGGTCTCTTGAGACTGTCTTCTCATTATCATTCACTTCTTAGCCCACAGCAGTACAGACTGCTCCGATTAAACAGACTGACTCAGCAAGTCTGTAAGCACTGAGAAGCAGCATGCTTTTCTCATAAAATAACAGCATGGAGTCAGGAGACCTGGACTTGGATCCTGGGTCACTGTGTGGTCATTCCCTCTGTACCTTCATGGCCTCACAGGCTAAATGAGGGATTTGGATAAATACTTGGAAAATTCTGGAGAATAATCCAAACCATTACTTTACTAGCATGTGAGATGAGTGCAATTGTGCAGTAGTTCGAGCATTCTTTGGCATTGCCTTTCTTTGGGATTGGAATGAAAACTGACCTTTTCCAGCCCTGTGGCCACTGCTGAGTTTTCCAAATTTGCTGGCATACTGAGTGCAGCACTTTCACAGCATCATCTTTTAGGATTTGAAAGAGCTCAACTGGAATTCCATCACCTCCACTAGCTTTGTTCGTAGTGATGCTTCCTAAGGCCCACTTGACTTCACATTCCAGGATGTCAGGCTCTAGGTGAGTGATCACACCATTGTGATTATCTGAGTCATGAAGATCTTTTTTGTACAGTTATTCTGTATATTCTTGCCACCTCTTCTTAATATCTTCTTCTGTTAGGTCCCTACCATTTCTGTCCTTTATTGAGCCCATCTTTGCATGAAGTGTTCCCTTGGTATCTCTAATTATCTTGAAGAGATCTCTAGTCTTTCCCATTCTATTGTTTTCCTCTATTTCTTTGCACTGATCACTGAGGGAGGCTTTCCTTTCTCTCCTTGCTATTCTTTGGAACTCTGCATTCAAATGGGTATATCTTTCCTTTTCTCCTTTGTTTTTTGCTTCCCTTCTTTTCACAGCTATTTGTAAGGTCTCCTCAGACAGCCATTTTCCTTTTTCGCATTTCTCTTTCTTGGGGATGGTCTTGATTCCTGTCTCCTGTACAATGTCACGAACCTCCATCCATAGTTCATCAGGCACTCTGTCTGTCAGATCTAGTCCCTTAAATCTATTTCTCACTTCCACTGTATAGTCATAAGGGATTTGATATAGTCATAAGACATTTGATAATGTCTTGAACCTTAACTTTAACTGATTAGAGTATGTTAGTCTTAAAATTGTGGTACAAATATCCCAATTGTACTCAAATACTATTGTAAGCAGTATTTGGACTTAAAGTTCCAAGATTTGGGTTCAAAGATTGGCTGTGCTTTTGAGTGACTTTGGGTCAGTTTTCTAGCTCTCTGACTTTCAGTTTCAAGGGCAATAGCAATCCTAACCTCACTTGTTGATTGTATGGACCTGGTGTGGACCCAACCCAAGTGGAAGAACTGAATAGTCAATAAATAAATATAATATGTATGTGTATATATAGATCTTGAATGAAAGACACTTTAATGAAACATCACAGTAAAAGTACATAATATATACAATTAGTATAAATCTGTTTTGATGTTTTATAATCACTTAGGAATTCTTTGATATAATTTGAATATGTGTATACTACATATGTGATACAGATGATATATAATATTCAAAAATATATTTTAATATGATAAATGAATGGTAACATGCCTACATATCTGTGATGATAGAATTACAGGGGAAGCTCCCCCCAGCTCCTTGCCCTACCCCCACTCAAGTCTTCCACCCAACATCACACCTGGCCGGAGAGTGGTCTTCCCTGTATCCTGGGCTTACCATGATTAATGCACTAACACCTTGAGTGAAAACATTTTCTCCTTTAAGTATCCATTTCCCCCTACAAGACTATGAACAAATCAAGGCCAGGAATTGAGTCTTATTCTTAGATACAGCAGCTCTCACTGTAAATGATACAGAGTAAGTAAATAAATATTTGTTAAGCTGAATTGAACCTGTAGAGCTTGGAGATTCCTAAAAGCAGAAAGTATTGTTTTAAAATTAGATCTATTTTGTGTGAATAGCAAATAGGCACATGGAAAGATGCTCCATATCATTACCAGTCACAAGGGAAACATAAATGACCATCACAATGCTATACACTATCCCTTCCCTGTGATGACTGAAATTTTAAAATCTTGCCATACTCAGCATTTGTCACAATGTAGAGCAACTGAAACTCTCATACAATATTGACAGGAATGAAAAATAATTCAAAGACAAAATGACACCACTTTGGAAAATAGTTCACCAGTTCTTTAAAAAGTTAAACATATACCTTCCAAATGACCGAGAAATCTCACTCTACGTATTTATACAAAAGAAAATTTTTTTAAAAGTTTATACAAAGATGCATAGGTGAATCATCATAGTAGGTTAACAACAGTCAAAAACTAGAAAAACTCCAAATGGCAGACTGACTAAACAAATTGAATGAATAGACAGATCATGGTAATAGCTATTCAATGAATACTGTTCAGCAATAAAAAAGAACAAACTCCTAACATATGCAACAACAGAGAAGAATCTCAAGTTCATTATGTTAGGTAAAATATGCCAGACTCAAAAGATTGAATAGTGCATCATTCCATTTAAATGAAATCCTAGAAAAGGCACAATTTTAGTAAGAGGAAGTAGAGTGCAGAGGTTGGGAGAAATGATAGATTACAGAGCAAAGTTTGGGGCCTTGTGGTGGTGGTTACATAACTGTATATGTTTTTCAAACTAAATGTTATACTTAAATTGGTGTATTTTATTGTATGTAAATTATACTTCAATAAAGCTGATTTTTAAACCATATATCTATTTTCATGTTTTTTGTTTTTTAAACATAGATTGCTTTTTAGAGTAGTAAGTGTCCTGTCCCCAGAGAATTCCAAAGACCAGCCAAATGGATATGTGTCAGGCATGTTTTAGAAGGGATTCCTGAGTTGGGTGCAAGCCCAGATGAGATGGCCTTTAGCATAGTTACAGTTATGGAATTTAGGCTTAAGTGAGTATTGCTTAATGCGTAGTAGAAAGAACAATTGTCTAGTAGTCAAGAGCTGTTCATTCATTCATTCATTATTTACTGAACACCTTACACAAGCCTGGCAATGTTCAACAGTGTTGAGCTTAAGTTAGAGTTGGGTTTCTACATAGTCACACCTAAAAAGTCCTAACAAATATAATCCCATCAAGAGTGCTCAGTTGCTCAGTCATGTCTGACTCTTTGCAACCCAATGGACTGTAGCCCACCAGGCGCCTCTGTCCATGGGATTTCCCAGGCAAGAATACTGGAGTGGGTTGCCATTTCCTTCTCCAGGGGATCTTCCTGTCCCAGGGATGCAACTTGCATCTCCTACCTTGCAGGCGGATTTTCTACCACTGAGGCCCTAGGGAAGTGGGATAATCCCATCACTCCATATTAAATTGGGTGATACTCCTCTGATACTCTTCCTAAGTGCCAAGTGAGGAGATCAGTGAGGGCCTGAGGAGGCAGGGAGACTACCTATTTTTCTCCGTCTCCATCACCACCACCTTGGTCCAGGTTGCCATTGTCTCTGACCCTGAATGATTACAGCAGCCCCCTTCTGGGTCTCCCTGAGTCCACTTGACCTTCCTTGGGTTCATTTTATACACAGCATTCAGAAATCCAGAAATCCACCATCTGAAATCCAAATCTGACTCTAAAAATTCTTCCATGCTGTTTCCTTTCCCCAAATTAAAGTCCCAATTCCTCAACATGGTTCCAGAGCCCCCTATGACAGAGCCCTGAATTGAAGGAAGATCAGTTAGGGAGATGTGTGGAATCCTATGGGCTGGTGTGGGGAGAAAGAGCAGGAAAAGATGGACCGAAGAGATGTTTTGGAAGCAAAAACCGCCTGAGTTCAGGCACTGGCTGTGCTGTTGCCCTGTGTAAACTGAGCCTCAGTTTCCATATCATCCAGAGATGAGACAGGTGATCACGAAGGACCGTTTCAGTTCCAGAGTTGTAGGTTTACGCTTCTAGGTATGTTTCCTAGCTGTCCCTCCAGCTCTGTCTCTCTGTGTGTGCCTCTCACTCAGCAGACACCTTTACAGAAAATTGTTATCTGCGGATATGAGTCACAGATTATAACTGGCTCAATCTGCAGGAGGCTTCACAGCCCATCCTGCTGACATGATTCTCTGCCCAGAGGAGCTCGAGGGTCATGTTACTGACCTGAAGTGCAAAAGAAAACCTGGTGAGTGTCCTTTGAAATGGGAGAAGAAGGAAGGCACTTATAGCTACTGACACTCTCCTGGACAATAATTGTCCCCTGGAATCCAGCAAAAGGGAGTGAGTGGGAGAGGGAATGGTCCAGCCTTTCAGAGCTTTCAGATGCTGTGTGTCCAAGGCACTCAAATACTACCCTAGAGGTGCTTCCTTCCAGTCAAATGGAAAGGTCACTGAACTGGCCATGAATCAATGGGCTACTCAGTCACTCAATCTTGGCTTGACCTTGACAATGTCACTTCACTTCTAGCTCAATTTCTCTACCAACCAGTCAGACACAGTAAGGACAGCTTCAATTCATCCAACAGTTCCCATTATTTTCAATTTCACAAGCAGTACATGTTCCTTAAAGAAAATGTAAAGCATGAATAATCAGAAAGGAAAAATAAATTCCTTAATCTCACCATTCTGACATGAACAGATGTTTTTCTATTTTAATCAAAATGGGACTGCAATTGCACATTCCCTCCTGCACCCAATTATTTTCTTCAACAATACATTGCAAACATCTTTCCACGTCATTACACTTTCCTCCACGTTAGGATACTCAGATGTGACTGGATACCCACGGGTATTCTCCAATTGAGGCCAGTCTCTGTATTTCATTTCACCCTTCAAAAACACATCCAATCCCAGAAGAACCAGCAGGCACTGCATATTTCACTGAAGACTTTGTGGGCCATGGAGAAGAGAGTTGCATTGCGCACCATCCAGCAAACACTCTCAAACACCCCACTTGGTACTCCATTCTCTCTATAGTCTGACTTTGCTATTCCCCCAACACAGTCTCTCAAGAACCACCACTAGCCCTTCTGGTCTACTTGTATATGCCACGTAGCAAAACAATAGTAAGGGGGCATTCCTCAAGGATGGCCCTGGGAAATTAATTTGACAGTATTATTTATTCATTCATACCAAACACCTTTATATGATGGACATTGTTTTGGGTGCTGAGGGATTTTTCATTCAATAAGAGGAAAAAAATCTTGTTTCTCATGGGGCCTATTATTTTTCACCATTTACACTGCTAATGAAGAGAGTCTTATAATGTATTTAAAAAGTCAGCTCTTCTTGGACTTCAGTGTTATTTCCTGTTCTCCACCTCCTGGTGGTAAACAGTGCCAAAGTGAACATTTCTGAGGCTTAAACTCCCATTTTTCAATTTTTAAAGATCTTTATCTTGTTTTAGTCATAAGAATCTAAAGAGGCTTTACTGAAAAAGAAGGTAAGGGCCAAGAGAAAACAAGTCATTTCCCCAGGGTTACATGTTTGGCTATTTGGTGGCAGATTAAACAAACAAACACCTTTTTAAGAGGAAAACATGAATTCACAACAGTATGAGTCAGATCACATTGAGTCCTCTACCCTTGAACAGCAGTAGCTGATGTTTACAGAGCACCTACCATAAGTATGACCCCAATACATGTGTGCTAAGTTGCTTCAGTTGTGTCTGACTCTTTGAGACTCTATGGACTATAGCCCACTAGGCTCCTCTGTCCAAGGAATTCTCCAGGCAAGAATACTGGAGTGGGTTGCCATGCCCTCCTCCGAGGGATCTTCCCGACCCAGGGATCAAACCGATATCTCTTACGTCTCCTGCACTAACAGTTGGATTCTTTACCACTAGCACCACCTGGGAAGCCCCAACCCCAATATATACATCTCATTTACTCTTCCTTAAGCTATCAGCCCCATTCCACAGAAGGGCAATGGACAGCAAGTGACAGCCAGGTTGTGGACCCAAGCAGGTCTGATACCAAGGCCTACACTCTGAAGTACTTGTCACCTGGTCTCACTACTATGTGTGTCCAATTCCAATCCCAGCAAACTTGTCTTTAAATCTTAAAAACTGCATAGGAATCTGCTAGTGCTTCCGGCAGATACCTTTTATAGGCAGGGCAGTTGTCATTAGTCCACATGCTGTTTAGCATCATAATATCTTAACAATTTTATATATTATTTTAATTTCCCTGGCAGTTCAATGATTAAGACTCTGCACTTCCACTGCAGGGGGCACGGGATCAAACCTTGATTGGGGAACTAAGATCACACATGCCACATGGCCAAAAAATAAAAAGTAAAAATATACACGTAAAATAATACATTGAAAAATCACTCTGTGTGACAATTTTACATTTTACAATCTCACATGCCACCATCTCACTTGATCCTCACAACAAATGCTCATCCTCCAAGGCTCAACCAGGCATCTACTTCTCCAGGAAATGCTCTTTAATTGTCTTCAGTTGAGAAGTCTCCCCTCTTCAGCCTCACAGGTCACCAGACTGTGGTTCTTTTAGGCTGTGTTGTTATTCTCTATCCCTGAGAATGGTGACCAAGGCTTTTTCACCCCTAATGTCAGGCACTATGCTTGGTTCATTCTGTAAAAAGTTTGTGAGCACCACAGCTTACACTTGGTTCCTAGGAAGAAAATGAGGATTAGAAATCAGGGTTCTTCACTCCAATTCCTCACTGTAAGATTTTTCCTACCACACTTGCTTTAAGCTCAGACAGTTCAAGTCACTGGAGCCCTGTCTGGTGTTAATGATGGTAAAAATGAGCAGATGACTGCATAGATGGGAGGAAGGAAGGAAAGACTGATGGACAGACAGTAGGATGAATGGTTGAATGAAAGAAGAAAGAAAGGATAACTGGATGGATAGATGAAACGAAGGAAAGAAAGAAATATAGATACATGATAGGATACAAAATGATAATGCAAGTATGGGAGGAGAAAGAAGGGGAGAAGGAAAAATGGCACGAGGATGAAGAAAGAGGAGACAGGAGAAAGCAGGGATGGAGGAATAGAAGGTGGGAAGGAGAGAGAAGAAAGGGAACTGTGACTTGGCTGAATAGAAGATTCAGGACTGATTTATTTAGAACCTCGCTCAAAATCACACACCCTTCAGAGGATCAAGCATGGGAGCCCTTCTCTGCTGAGATTTTGCATTCCAGCCAGTAACCAATATTTCACGTGCTGGATTAACCAAGGGCTCAGAGAAGTGAAAAGTTTATTCTTTCAACCAAGAATTAAGTTCATCTAGACAGTCAAACTGGATACTTAGGATTCCAAAGCTAAATCTCTAAAGGACAATAAAATCAATCTTTAAAGAAGCATTTGCTTTCTAATCTATAGACGAGACAGTTATAAGAGGCACAGAAGGTCAGCAAGGAAACAGAAGTCTTGTAATAAGCCAGGTCGACCTAATAAATACCTGTTATAAACCAACTAGACCTAATAAACACCCATTTGAGTTAAGCAAACAGGATCAATTTTTGTTAAAATTTTGTGCTTGGCCTTGGGCACTTCCCCTCCCTGATGCTCTTGAAATGCCTGTACTAGAGCTTCTGAGACTGTTTCTGAGAGAGGGAGACACACTGGGGTGACTACGGCCCAGACTAGAACTGCTGCTCAGACCTGGACCATCTGTTTCCCTGAGTCCCTCTGGGTCTCCCCACCCCTGGGACACAGCCTTGGATTCAAAAGCCCAGAACTGATCAGGCAGTAACTTCAAATGGAGACTGACTGTCACCAATTTGCAGCTACTGCCTCAGAGTGATGGTTGGGGTGGGGGAGGTCCCCACTATCCTGGAGGCTGTGCAGATGGTAGGGGCCCAGCTCCAGCCCCTGGCCCAGAAGGCCCCCACTGCCCCAAGACAAGCCTTAAGACACAGGAAGCCCTGCCCTGGGTTCTGGAAACACAGAGATGAACCAGATGTGGGACTACCTTTTCAGAGCTTCTAGACTATTTGGGGAGATGAAGCCAACAAGTACTACAAAGTAGTATGAAAAGTGACCAGAGCCATGTGAGGGTGTGATGGGGAGGGTCTGTGGGATCTCCAAGGAAAAGGAGTTGTTTCTAGCTGGGACTGGGTAAGGGAGTGTCCTAGAGATGGAGACTTGGAACTAGAGCTGGGCCTTAAATGTTTGGAAGGATTTTTTTTGTTTGTTTGTTTGGAAGGATTTTATCAAGCTAACACAATAGCAAGAGCAAGGTCACCTGGTCCACAGGCCCATAGCAGAGAATTAATACATGTATATGTATGGCTGAGCACCTTTGCTGTCCACCTGAAGCTATTACAGCATTGTTAATCGGCTATACTCCAATAGAAAAATAAACTTTTTAAAAAGGTCCATAGCACATTTGGGTGCCAGGAACTTTCCAGAAGGGCTGCAGTGGGTGGTGAGTGAGATGAGAGGAGGGAGATGGGGCTGGCGGGGCAGGAGAACTGAAGTCCAACATGCCTTACTCAAGAGCCTGGCTTTAGTATGAAGCGTGGGAAGACTTTGCAGGCTTTTGAGCAGATATCATCTGTATATGTAATCCCTGTGTTTCCTTTGTACACTGGCTTGAGGATCAAGCTCCTCTGGAGGGCTTGGTAAAATGCAGATCCCCAGACCCAAGTGCAGGCAATTTTGATCCAGTCTTTCTGGAAAGTGGGGGTATGGATAGGGACAAACACTGTTTTGATCAGTCCCTCAGATCAGAGCTCAGCCTCAAGTCTTTCCAAGTCCTCTGTCTACCTCGTGTTAAAAACCTCTAGCCTTCAGCTGTGTCAGGGATTGGGGCAGTAGATAAACCAAGCATGGGAATATTTCCTGTGGTGTGATGTATGGGAGGACCAACGGGGCAATGTCTCCTACCCCAGTAACATCAACCCCAATGAACCTGGTCCAACACTCACGGGGCTGCAATCAACCCCTCTCTCCTCCACAGCCTCATGGGTGTTGGAGGGAGGCAGCCTGGCCAAACGGCATGAACTTTGGCCTAGTGTTATCACTTTTCCTGAGAAACTCAAAAGTGGCCAAGCAATTCAAAGGTCTATTATGACCAAGAGGACAAAAGTCAGCTCCAACCATTAGCCATTAATTATGCCTCACCACACCTTGGATGAGATCCTTGTCCCAGTTTTACAGACAGTCTTAGGGTTATTCTAACAGATATGATGCCAGGATGTCATACCATACTTCCAGGTAGGCTTGTTCAGAGAGAGAAGTCTTCTAAACTCACAACCACTGAAGTTGTGAGTGCTCAGGTTGGAAGGGGTGCTCAAGGTCTCGACCAGCAGAGGAAAGATTTACACTTAAAATCAGGATCTCCATAACAACAACAACAAAACAGTAATTATGTGAGGTGAAGGATATGTTAATTGTGGTATTATGGCAACATTTCACAATAATTAATGTATCAAATCATCACATTGTACATGTTAAATTTATAGTGTTATGTGTCAAGCCTGTATCAATAAAGCTGGTAATCAATAGTAAATCAAACCAAGATTCTTCCTCTCCTGGCTATAACAATCAATATCAAAAACTTTCAAAAAGCTTTAGATTCTTTGTTTCAGCAATTCCATTTCAGGAGTCTCTCTCAAGGAATTAATCCTCAGCACAGACAAGCCTTCAGACACAGAGATGTTCATCGTAGAACTGTTCATGAGAGCCAAAAAACCAGATCAACCATGTCTATGCTAGCCATAGATGAATTGTTAACACTTATTGCATTGGGCTGTTGGCAAAGCATTTCACTAGCATTACCTTGCTGAATCCTAGCAGGAACCCTATAAGGTAAATACTGGTATTTAGCCCATTTTGCAGATAAGGAAACTGGGGCACAGAGAGGGTAAGTAACATACCCAAGGTAACATAGCTAATACCACAGCAGAGCCAGGATATACAGTAACATGAAAAAAATACTTCTTTTGAAACGGGTTTTACTAAACAGGGTCAAAATTTATATATGGAATGATTATAACTGTATAAAACAATAATAACAATAATAATGACTCAGACAGTTATTCCTAAAGACTTCAAAGAAATACTCCAAAATGTCACAGTGATTGCCTTTAAGTACTGGGTGTGTGGATGTTTTGTGGCTTTAGCAAGGGTCGGGGGGCATCTATTTTTTTCTATTTGACACAGTTGTTTATTTTTATAATGCAGGGGAGAAAATGAACTTCTCATTTGTTTTTAAATAGAAATTTAAATGCAAAGAGGATAGTTCCCAAATCAAGTGATTTTAGGCAAAGGGTGTGTATCCAAGAGCAGTAAGGACCTTGCTGCAGCAGCTACCAGAGAACCTTGGAAGTTTCTGACCAGTTCACTTTGATCTGACCTAGCATCACCTCAGAGGTGTGCACAGAATAGCAGAGCAGAAAAGTCATGACCGGGAAAGACTCAGAAAAAAAATCTCAGAACAAAATTTCTAAATTGTTGGTCCTAGACCATAGTGCAGACCAGGGAGGTTTTCCAACAAGTCTGGAGACAGGGAGGCTGGAGGTGTCTTTGTTTTCCTTTCCCCTCTGCAGGGTGGGGACTGGCAGCCAAACAGAGTTCTCCCCCACTGACGCCACACAGGGGGTCAGGAAGGGTGGTCCCGGAGCTGGCTCACTCCCTCATCTCCATCAGTTTCCCCCAACACCTGCATATCCCCTTCTTTAAAATGGACAGTTTAAAAGGGGACAATTAATGTTTGCTCAACCTAACAAAGCATGAATAAAAAATTCTTTGGAAAACATTGTTTTTATTTGACTATAGCATACTATTTGTTCTTTAGTCACTGAGTCATGTTTGACCCTTTGTGACCTCATGGACAATAGCCCTCTAGTCTCCTCTGTCCATGGGATTTCCCAGGCAAGAACACTGGAGTGGGTTGCTATTTCCTTCTCCAGAGGTCTTTCTGACCCAGGGATCGAACCCACCTCTCCTGCATTGGCAGGCAGATTCTTTACCACTGAGCCACCAGGGAAGCCCATAGCATACTATTAGCATACTGTCAAAGTAAAAATCTTACACTTATTGGACAAACATATCTTCCAAACAGCCCGCATGTTCCTCCTAGGGAGGAATCCGGAAGCACCTTGCTCTCCACTGTGCCCTAATTCCATCAGCAAGTCCCAAGGGTTAAGGAGATTTAAGATGGGGACTGGTGAACGGTTTGCCAGGCAGGGAGGGCCATCTGAGGGCAGTGGGAAAGGCCAGGCCCAGGGTCTGAGCCAAGGAGGCTGCAGAGAGTAGGGCCAGAGGGAAGGGTCCAAGGGCTGCTCGGAGGTCAAGGTCAGATCAGCACTGCTTCATCAGCAGCTTGAAACTGGCAGTTCTATGTTGAAAAACTCAGTTAATTACAGACCTTTTCCAACATGTAATAATAGATGTCATTATAGAAAATTCAGAGGAAAACAAAAGGAAAAGGGATGTTAAAAAACAAATGACCCTTTCTCTGATGCCTTTCTTTTACTGAAAAATATTTTATTGTAAGCGTATTTTCCCTTTGAAAGTAAGCTAGGAGTAGTCTGCATATACGTTAAAGATTTCTGTGTTGTTTGAATATTTTTTAAAAATATCTGTCTAATTTATGTTAAGTAATGTCTGTTAATTTAGTAAATATAAAATAGGGCAGAAACTAACGAGTGTTTTTTAACCTAAATATTTTTTTATTCTATGTTTCAGAAACTTTGTTTTTATGACATAAAGCAGGTACGCAGGAAAAAATACATATCTTTGAAAGTCCAGCTACCACATTCAAAAAGTACAGAAAGCAGTTGTTATTGCTGATGTTTAGTTACTAAGTTGTGTCCAACTCTTTTCCGACCCCATGGACTGTACCCGCCAGGCTCCTCTGTCCATGGGATATCCACTCCAGGCAAGAACACTGGAGTGGGTTGCCATTTCCTTCTCCAGGGGATCTTCCTGACCCAGGGATCAAACCTGCATCTCCTACACTGGCATGTGGATTCTCTACCAATACGCCACCAGGGAAGCTCCAGCTACAGTTAATAACACTGTATTGTATAACCAAAAAGGACCTACTGTATAGTACAGGGATCTATACTCAATATCTTGTAAAAACCTATAATGGAAAAGAATCTAATGTATAACATATTATATATGTGTGTATTTGAATATATATATAATGTATATAACTGAATCTCTTTGTTGTACGCCTGAAACTAACACAACATTGTAAATTAACTATCATATATTTCAATAAAAATTTAAAAAATAATGCTAGGTTGCATATTTGAAAGTTGCTAAGAGTGTAGAACCTAGAAGTTCTCAGGACAAGAGAAAAATATTTGTACTATGTATGGTAATGGATGTTAACTAAACTTACTGTGGTGATTACTTCACATTATACACAAATATGAAATCATTATGCCATATATACCTGAAATTAATATTATATGTCAATTACATCCCAAGGAAAATGTTTAGTTTTGATGAACTTCAATTTATTTTGATTGTGCTCAAGGTTATGAAGACTTACCCCTACGATTTCTTTTTTTAAGAGTTTCATAGTTTTAACTCTTATATTTAGATCTTTTTTCCATTTGAGTTAATTTTTGTATATGCTGTGAGGTAATGGTCCAGCTTCATTCTTTGCATGTAGACATCCAGTTGTCCCAGCATCATTTACTGAAGAGATTGTTCTTTCCCTCATTGAATGGTCTTAGCATCCTTGTTGAAAACCAACTGAAGATGTATAGATTTATTTCTAGATTCTCAATTCAATTCCATTTATCTAAATGTAGGCAATCTTTACACCAATACCATTATTTTGATTACTTCAGCTTTGTGGTAAATTTTGAAATCAAGAAGTATGAGTCTTCACACTTGTTTTTCTTTTTCAAGATTGTTTCGGCTTCTTGGAATTCCTTGAAATTTCATATGAACTTCAGAATCAGCTTTTCCACTTCTAAACACAGAATTTGTGGGATTTGAAGTCTTTTTTAGGGATTTCATTGTATCTGTAGATTGCTTTAGGAAGTACTATCATCTTAACAACATTGCCTTCAACCCACAAACAGATGTCCATTTATTTAGACTTCCTTTAATTTCTTTCAGCAATGTTTTGTAGTTTCATTATATAAGTCTTGCATCTTTGTGGTTAAACTTATTCCTACATATTTTATTCTTTTTTGGTGCTATTGTACACAATGTTTTTCCAATTATTTTTGTTATGGTAAAATACAGATAAAACTTATCCCCTCATACTTTTTTTTAACTGTACAGTTCAGTGGTATTAAATACATTTATAATGTTGTGATACCATCATCACCATCCAATTCCACAACTCTTTTCATCTTATAAAGCTGAAACTATATATTCATTAAATCATAACGCCTCATTCTCCCCTCCCCTAAAGCCCCTGGCAGCCACCATCTTGCTTTATAACTGTATAATTTTGACTACTCTAAGTGACTCATATAAGCAGAATCACACAGTATTTGGTTACTGGCTTATTTCATCTGAGCGTCCCTGGTGGCTCAGATGGTAAAGAATCTGCCTGCAATGCAGGAGACCTGGGTTCAATCCCTGGGAAGGTAAGATCCGCTGGAGAAGGGAATGGCTACCCACTCCAGTATTCTTGCCTGGAGAATTCCATGGACAGAGGAGCCTGGTGGACAGTCTATGGAGTCGCAAAGAGTTGGACACAACTGGGCAACTAACACTTTCACTAATTTCATTTAGCGGAAAGTCCTCAAGGTTGTTGCATCTGTCAGAATTCCTGTCCTTTTTAAGGCTGAATAATATCCCTTTTGCTTATCCATTTATCTGTCAACAGACACTTGGGCTGCATTCATGTGTTATCTACTGTGAATAATGCTGCTATGAACATGGGTGTACAAATATTTCTTGGAGACCTTGTTTTCAATTATTTGGGGTATATATCCAGAAGTGAGATTGCTAGATCATATAATAATAGTTCTCTTTTTAATTGTTTAAGGAACTGTCAAACTGTTTTCCATAGTGGCTGCACCATTTTATGTTTCCATCAACAATACACAAACTTCATAATTTCTCTACACACAACTTACTGAATCCAAAAAATTTTAAGTTAACATTTGGACCTCTTTTCACGTTAGTGGTATAGAGTGGATAAGTGGGCTATCTTATCATTTATGGCACTTTATGGATATATAATATGTTTCAATAATCCCTTAATATTGGCTATCTTTTTAAAGCGCTAATGAATCTTGCAAATCGTCCTCCAAAAATATCAGAACTCTGAAGAGCAGTGGGTGAGAAGCCTGTTCCTTACACAAGGTCCAGATGATTTTTCCCCAGTGTCACTTCCAGAGGGGCAGAATGGGGATCTTCACATATTCCTTCACAAGGCAGAAACCTTGAACACATCAGAAACAGTACCATTCAACAGACATGTCTTCCTCTAGAAGGGCCCTCAGCACATCTTTATTAAAATTTTCGCCGTAAAGACAATTTGTCTGGTTTTTGTTTTTATCTCTTACTTCCTCTAGACTGTAAGCTTCATGTGGCATGGGACTGTGTCTGGCTTGTTCACTGTGAGTGCCAATGTCTTGCAAAGTGCCTGGCACAGGGAAGGTGTCAGGAAAGGTTACTTATTATTAGGATGGGGTAGAAGACAGATTACCACAAGCTGAAATTCCCTGAGAACAGGAACAGCGACTATCACTGACTTTTGTGCCTCCAGGGCTGCCAAAGCCTCTGGCACAGGGTGGCAAGCTCAGTGGGTATTTGTCAAATGAATAAAAGAAAGTGCCTGGCTCTAGAGTGTCGATGGTAATAGCAGGTCTGAAGATTTCCTAACCCAGCGTTGTCTCTGTGCTCTGCACCCTCTTACTTTATTTGAATGTTTGTACTGGATTTCTGTCTTTATGGTCCCTTGGTTTCTGTGCTTCAGCACAACAGCCATATTTCTGCTGCCAAACAGACAAGCATGGGACATCACCTGTCAGCAGTTCTGAAGTTCCATCTCGCACTCTCAAGTCATTTTTCAGTGGTGAGGACAAGGGTGGGAATTTCCCCATGTGTGCCCAGCCCTGGCCCATATGTGCCCCCTTTGCTTGGATGATGTTCTGCGGGCTGGAGTCAGCATGAAAGCTATTTTTGACTAAGTGGCTACCTAATCTTACATAACCCTCAGCGATTCAGGCCAAGGTCATTCGGCTTAGTACATGAAAGACACATCACAGAGAGTGATTCCCCCTTCCCCAGAGCCCCTCCAGAGCTTGGGAGTTGCGAGGGTAGTGCTAGTGGTTCTGGGTCTTCATTGAGAAGCCCAACTGGAACCTTCTGAGCACAGCTCAACTTTGCTAACAATCCAGGGGAAATTATCCCTAATAACTGGTTTCCCAGTCTCTTTGGCACATGTGTGGAATTACAGAACTCAGGGTGCAGGAAGTTTGAATACTCCCTCCCCCCTACCACCCAGTTTCTTCCCTAATGTGGGGATGCCTGAGCTGAAGACACTTGAGAGGCCCCATGAGTGGGGAAGATCTTTGTCTCTCCTAGGGGAGAAGGGATAAATTCACATCCACATTTTAAATTTGTGCTATTGGAAAAGAGATAGAACAACAACATTCAAAGTCTTCTGGAATCTAATCCCAAATAGCTTTTCTATCTCATCAGCAAACCCTTAGCCAGAAGCCTGACCTGTCACAGATGCTCCCTAAATGTTTAGCGAGTGGAATTCACTGGCTGCTCCCTGAGACTTCCTGCTACACCCAATTCCCTGCCTTCTGCAGGTCCTGCTGGTGGACTCTGCACTTTGTATGTGCTGTTTCCTTCACCTCATAAGCCCTTTGCTGCATGTTCCACCTTCCTGGACCAGTACAAAGCCCAGTGCCTCCACACCACCTTCAAGATCCTTCTACACAGAACGTGTTGTTCTTTGGTCTATATTTTCCTAGCTTGCCATGGACACTTCTGTTTTAAGCTTCTTATAACTGGTCAGGTATTCATCTGTTTCTTCTTCCAGACTGTGAGCTCCTTGAGGGCAGGGTCTGGTCCTTAGTCATTATGGCAACTCCAGCACATATTGCTGGCTGGCACTCATTGGGTTTCCTGTAAATATCCATTCGTTGGATGGATGGATGACTGGAGATGTGAATGAGGTCTGTAGTTCACAGAATTCTTTGTTTTTCAAATCCCCATGAGCTGGCTGAAGGACAGAGCCATGAATGACAACATCCCGAGTCAATGTTCTGCACTCATAGAACCAATTATAACTTTTCTCTTTTCAAAAAATTAAATATTACAAACGATTGGTGTCAACTGTAGGAAACACAGCACAACTGCAAGAAAATAACTTTTAACGTTTTAGAATATCTTTTCAGACATTTTTACTCCTATGTTTTTACAGAAATGGGGCCTCACTGTGCTTACTGTTTTGTTATCCGTTTCTATCACCAATAGGTAGAGGATCACTGAGACTGCTGGTCCAGTTCCCTTTCCTGGGAAATGATGTTTTTTGTTTAATTCAGGAGCTTTCATTGTGTCAAAGAGACCCCTCCCCAGTCTTACTGGATTGGTCCAGAGGCAAGTCTTGACCCAGCTGGGCCAATCATAGTGCCTAGCTGCCGTGCTCACAATTGATTGGCTGTGATTTGAGCACTTGACCTAAGGTAGCCAATATATTCTTTGCTTGGGATTCCTGGATTGATGGTTAGAGACAGCTTCAGGTAGACTCTTGAGTTCCAAACCTTGTTCCCTGCTGTCTGGTCTGCAGTGAGAAAGTCAGTCTTGTACACAGGGAGAAGCAAACATGGCAGATGAAGAGTGAGTCCTGGAGCTGAAACTGGATTCCATTTCTTAAGATCTGGCTACACTGTGGTGCTTCCCAGATCTTGACTGTTCAACTCTCCTTTGGATTCCATGGACCAACAAATCCTCCCTGTGCCTTTCCCATTTTGAGATGGATTTCTGTCACTTTCCATTTTTTCACTGTGATAAGCAATGCTACAGTAAACATCCTTATAAATTCATCTTGCTTCCATGCATTATTTTATCAAGATGAGTTCCTCAAGGTGGAATTGCTATCAGTTCAGTTCAGTCGCTCAGTCGTGTCTGACTTTTTGCGACTCCATGAATCGCAACATGCCAGGCCTCCCTGTCCATCACCAACTCCCAGAGTTTACTCAAACTCATGTCCATTGAGTCAGTGATGCCATCCAGTCATCTCATCCTCTGTCATCCCCTTCTCCTCCTGCCTTCAATCTTTCCTAGCATCAGGGTCTTTTTCAATGAGTCAACTCTTTGCATGAGGTGGCCGAAGTATTGGAGTTTCAGTTTCAGCATCAGTCCTTCCAATGAACACCCAGGACTGATCTCCTTTAGGATGGACTGGTTGGATCTCCTTGCAGTCCAAGGGACTCTCAAGAGTCTTCTCCAACACCACAGTTCAAAGCATCAATTTTTCAGCACTCAGCTTTCTTCACAGTCTAACTCTCACATACATACATGACTACTGGAAAAACCATAGCCTTAACTAGACGGACCTTTGTTGGCAAAGTAATGTCTCTGCTTTTTAATATGCTATCTAGGTTGGTCATAACTTTCCTTCCAAGGAGTAAGCGTCTATTAATTTCATGGCTGCAATCACAATCTGCAGTGATTTTGGAGCCCCAAAAAATGAAGTCTGACACTGTTTCCACTGTTTCCCCATCTATTTCCCATGAAGTGATGGGACCAGATGCCATGATCTTAGTTTTCTGAATGTTGAGCTTTAAGCCAGCTTTTTCACTCTCCTCCTTCACTTTCATCAAGAAGCTTCTTAGTTCCTCTACACTTTCTGCCATAAGGGTGGTGTCATCTGCATATCTGAGGTTATTGATATTTCTCTCAGCAATCTTGATTCCAGCTTGTGCTTCTTCCAGCCCAGCGTTTCTCATGATGTACTCTGCATATAAGTTAAACAAGCAGGGTGACAGTATACAACCTTGATGTACTCCTTTTCCTATTTGGAACCAGTCTGTTGTTCCATGTCCAGTTCTAACTGTTGCTTCCTCACGTGCATATAGGTTTCTCAAAAGGCAGGTCAGGTGGTCTGGTATTCCCATCTCTTTCAGAATTTTCCACAGTTTATTGTGATCCACAGAGTCGAAGGCTTTGGCATAGTCAATAAAGCAGAAATAGATGTTTTTCTGGAACTCTCTTGCATTTTCGATGATCCAGCGGATGTTGGCAATTTAATCTCTGGTTCCTCTGCCTTTTCCCAACCCAGGGATTGAACCTGGGTCTCCTGCATTGTAGGCAAATTCTTTACTGTCTGAGCCACCAGGGAAGCCTGGAATTGCTATAGCAAAAGGTTTTCATATTTGTTAAGGCTTTGTGGCACAGCTTTTGAGCCTCTTGACATCTTTTGACTATTGCTTCTTCCAGTGACACTGTCCACACCATCATTGGATGCCTTCATGGGATTATATTATCTTGGACTGAGTTGGTCCCAGTGGGTTTGACCTTCATTGCTCATTGTGGGGGTGTGGAGGAGGGGGAGAAGGGGTATCCAGGTTTTGGCTCCAATCTGCCTATAAACCATATCCAAGTACTCTGCTGAAAAATGTATGGAGTCAGTCAGGGGCTGAGCAGTGTCAGAGGATTTTGTAAAGACAAGGACAAGTCCCTGAGGGCACAGTAGACACCTGGGGTGTAGACCAAAGAATGTTCAGCTTCAAGGTCACTGGTTGGGTCCTGAGGGTTTATTCCAGAAGATCAGGGAAGAACATGGCTGTGAGGATGTCTGGCATCCAATGTCAGGGGGCAGGGCACAGTCCTCTGTCTGGGAGGTCGTGGAACAGATCTGTCAACAGTTCCTGTGCTGAGTTCTGGGCTCGAGAGCCAGATACTCGAGCAAACAGGACCCAAGGCCAGGCTAAGTGGCTTGTGCTGAGAACTCTTTCCTGAGTGCAATGGGAGCTTTGGAGGGGACAGCACGGCAAGATGCAAGTCATTTCCCTCAGGGGGAAGCAGGGACAGATTGAATGCAGAAGTAACAGAGTGTGTTTCTGCTCCCGCGGCCTGTCCCAGCGGCCCACGCTGGTGGAAACCTTCTCTGCCCATTACAGGGAGGCTTCCGAGCCCTGAACTCAGTCCTTCTGCAGTGTGAGCCAAATCCAGGGCCTCAACCAGCCCTCTTGCTTTGGCTGATGCCCTTGTGTGTCACCCAGGCTCCCAGCCCAGAGCCTCCTCTTTGAGTGGATAAATATAGCACGTTCACGGAACAGCACACGCCTGAGTACATCCCTACTTTCCACATAAAGAAATAACATCCCCCCCGGCCCCACCCCCACCTTGCCTCCCATACAGACAGGAATCTTTGTCATGAAATTAAATGGAAAGAGATAATGGAACTGAAAGTGCTTTGAAAAGGAAAGAGGACTAGAATGGGGGCTTTCAGTTTTTTTTTTTTTTTCCCTCTTAAGCAGCCGACTCTTCTTCAAATAAAATCTTACTGTACATCCGTTTATCCATCTGCTCCCATGATGCAGCCTTTGGGGACATCTCACATTTTACATGTCCAAAACTACTATCCTCTTTAAATCTTCTCCTCCCCTACCTTCTCATCTTCGTTCAGGTACCTCTTCTCACCCACGTGTTCATGCTGGAAGTTGGGGTGGGGGCAGCCATCATGCCCCCCCCTCACCCTCACAAGCTGTCAGTCCCCCCCCAGATCATCACCCTTCCTGTGGGCTCTTCTCCAACATGTGTCTCTAGTCCATTCTGAGCTCTCCATCCCTCCCTCCATCCCTCTGGACCAACCACTACTTACCTGGATTCTATAACAGCTCTACCTTTTCTCCCTCAGACTGCAATGCCCACTTTCTAGTCTAACCTTCATTACTCATTGTGGGGGTGTGGAGGAGGGGGAGAAGGGGTATCCAAGTTTTGGCTCCAATTTGCCTATAAACCACATCCAAGTACTCTGCTGAAAAAAGTAGGTGTGGAGTCAGTCAGGAGCTGGAGCAGTTTCAGAGGGTTTTGTAAAGACAAGGACAAGTCTCTGAGGGCACAGTGGACAGCTGGGGTGTGGACAAAAGAATGTCCAGCTTCAGGGTCATTGATTGGGTCCCGAGGGTTTATTCCAGAAGGCCAGGGAAGTACATGGCTGTGAGGATGTCTGGCATCCAATGTCAGGGGGCAGGGCATACTCACATACTGGCCAGAGTGGAATATACACAGAGAGTCATGCATAAATCATAACCGGTAAGTTTGACGAATTTGCCTAAACTGGTTGTTGTGCCACCAACACCCAGCTCAAGAAACAGAACATCACCTGTATCCCAGAGGTCCCCATATGCCCCCTCCTTCAGTTTAGTTCAGTTCAGTTCAGTCGCTCAGTTGTATCTGACTCTTTGCGACCCCGTGGACTGCAGCACGCCAGGCCTCCCTGTCCATCACCAACTCCTGAAGCTTGCTCAAACTCATGTCCATTAAGTCAGTGATGCTATTCAACCATCTCATCCTCTGTCGTCCCCTTCTCCTCCTGCCTTCAATCTTTCCCAGCATCAGGGTCTTTTCCAACGAGTCAGTTCTTCGCATCAGGTGGCCACAGTATTGGTGTGTCAGCTTCAACATCAGTCCTTCCAATGAATATTCAGGACTGATTTCCTTTCAGATGGACTGGTTGGATCTCCTTGCAGTCCAAAGGACTCTCAAGAGTCTTCTCCAACGACACAGTTCAAAAGCATCAATTCTTGGGCACTCAGCTTTCTTTATAGTCCGACTCTCACAGCCATACATGACCACTGGAAAAACCATAGCTTTGACTAGACAGACCTTTGTTGGCAGAGTAATGTCTCTGCTTTCTAATGTGCTGTCTAGGTTGGTCATAACTTTTCTTTGAAGGAATAAGTGTCTTTTAATTTCATGGCTGCAATCACCATCTGCAGTGATTTTGGAGCCCCAAAAAATAAAGTCAGCCACTGTTTCCACTGTTTCCCCATTTATTTCCCATGAAGTGATGGGACCAGATGCCATGATCTTAGTTTTCTGAATGTTGAGTTTTAAGCCAGCTTTTTCACCCTCCTCTTTCACTTTCCTCAAGAGGCTCTTTAGTTCTTCTTCACTTTCTGCCGTAAGGGTGGTGTCAACTGCATATCTGAGGTTATTGATATTCCTCCCAGCAATCTTGATTCCACCTTGTGCTTCATCCAGCCCAGCGTTTCTCATGATGTACTCTGCATATAAGTTAAATAAGCAGGATGACAATATACAGCCTTGATGTACTCCTTTTCCTATTTGGAACCAGTCTGTTGTTCCATGTCCAGTTCTAACTGTTGCTTCCTGACCTGCATACAGATTTCTCAGGAGGCAGGTAAGGTGGTCTGGTATTCCCATCTCTTTCAGATTTTTTTTTTTCCCCACAGTTTATTGTGATTCACACAGTCAAAGACTTTGGCATAGTCAATAAAGCAGAAACAGATGTTTTTCTGGAATTCTCTTGCTTTTTTGATGATCCAGTGGATGTTGGCAATTTGACCTGTGGTTTCTCTGCCTTTTTAAATCCAGCTTGAACATCTGGAAGTTCACGGTTCACGTATTGCTGAAGCCTGCCTTGGAGAATTTTGAGCATTACTTTGGTAGCATGTGAGACAAGTGCAATTGTGCAGTAGTTTGAGCATTCTTTGGCATTGCCTTTCTTTTGGATTGGAATGAAATCTGACCTTTTCCAGTCCTGTGGACACTGCTGAGTTTTCCAAATTTGCTGGCATATTGAGTGCAGCACTTTCTCAGCATCATCTTTCAGGATTTGAAATAGCTCAACTGGAATTCTATCACCTCCACTAGCTTTGTTGTAGTGATGCTTCCTAAGGCCCACTTGACTTCACATTCCAGGATGTCAGGCTCTAGGTGAGTGATCACACCATTGTGATTATCTCTGTCATGATGCCCCCCATCCCAGTCACCCGCATTACTCTCCCAGGACAATTACCATCCTTATTTCTAATATCATAGATTCATTTTGCCCCTTTTTGAACTTTACATACAAGAATCAATACAATGTGTATTTTATACCACTGTGTTTGAGAGATACACCCACACTGCTCTCTATGTAGTTAGTTTGCTTGTGTTCATTGTTGTATAGTATTCCATTGCCTAAATTATCATTATTTGTTCAGTCAAACACTGAGAGACATTTGAGTGGTTTATAGTTTGAGACTTTCTCAAAGTGATGTCGATATTTTTGTCTTCGGTGTATGTCAGTATGTATTTGTGTTGGGTATCTACTTAGGAGGAGAATTGCCTCATCATAGATTATATGTATGTTCAAAGAGTGATATCTTTACAGCATAAGCAGATGGCAGCATTCCTTCACTTAAACCCTCCATGGCTTCCCATTGGCTTTAGAATAATGTCCTGACTTTTTATGTCAACTCACTTGGGCTTTGCATGCTCTGCCACCCACTCACTTCTCCCTCCCTGCCTCAAACCCTGCTCTTATACAAGGTGTTTTTCCACCAGATCAGTGTTCTAGTCCATTCTGTCACCTTGCCAAGCTTCTTCCTCTGCCAAAGGGCCCACTTGCTTGATGTGCTGCAGTTTCCAACTGGTCAGTTATTCTTTATGTTGCTGGTCAGATAGAATCCTCAGAAAAACCTCTCCTGATCGGCTAACGTAACTGAGCAATCACTGTTATGATCATTGTCCAGATCATAATTGCACGGAACTGAATGTGAAATTGTCTCATTGTTAATGACTGCCCCACCCAGCAGACTAGGCAACAAGGGACTGGGACTGTCATGTTCACTGTTAGATCCTCAACACTTTGCACCAGGTAGGAACATAGTAAGGGGTCAATAAGTAACAATACTCTTGGGACTTCCCTGGTGGTCCACTAGCTAAGACTCAGTGCTTCCAGTGCAAGGGGCCTGGGTTCAGGCTCTGATCAGGGAACTAGATCCCACATGCCATGACTAACAGTTCACATGCTGCAATTAAAGATCCCACATGCTGCAATGAACATTGAAGATCCCACTTGCTGCAACTAAGACTCAGCACAGCCAAATAAATAAATATTTAAAAATTAAAAACAAATAAATAGGAGCTTCCTTGGTGGTTCAGTGGTAAAGAATCCACCTGCCAATGCAGGAAACATTGGTTTGATCCCTGATCTAGGAAGATCCTACATGCCTTGCAACAACTAAGCTCATGAACCTCAGCTATTGAGCCTGTGTTCTAGAGCCTGGGAGCCACAGCTACTGAGCCCATGTGCTGCAACTACTGAAGCCCGTGCACCCTAGAGCCCATACTCCACAAGAGAAGCCACCACAGTGAGAAGCCCATGCACTGCAACTAGAGAGTAGCCCCCACTCTCCATAACTAGAGAAAAGGCCACGCAGCAGCAAAGCTCCAGAACAGCCAAAAATAAAAATTAATAAATAAAATTTTAAAATAAATAAATAAAAAGTAGCAACACTCTTACCTACTCTGTAGAACTGAGGCCTGGTAGTCACACAGGGATCAGGGTACAAATCTTGGCTCCATTATTCACTACTCTTGTGCAGTTAGGCAAGTTACCTAGGTTCCCTGGGCCTCCATTTCCTCCTCTGGAAAACAGGGATAATCCTGTAGCTTGAGAATGTATGTGAGTACATCACCTAACACAGTGTCAGTCACGTGGTGCTAATTAAGCAGTGGCTTTCTATGCACCAGCTCTTTGAAGCCTCACTACAACCCCAGGGCAGGAACTATTTTAAATCCCCATCTCATAGATGAGGACACTGAGAAACTAAGGCCCAGGGAGGTTAAATACTTTGTCTAATCATTCTGGCTCCAGGCCTTAAGCCTTCCTTCATGACAGTGTGGGTGGTAGCATGTGAAAGATAATAAAAACAGAGGAGAAGGGCAGAAGTGAGCTCCCAATAGCCAACCCCACTCACTCCCACCCCTTTTACATCCATTCATCCCCATGAAACCCAAAGGTTAGGGCCATAGCATGAAAACCCCTGGGTTACACAAACATCCATGATTATTGATAGCTATGAGGGAAAAAATAGAAAGATCTGATTACAGAAAAAAATTCAAAGATCTATGTAACAAAAGACATCACAAACAAGGTCAAAAGAGAAATGAGAGTGTGGGAGAAAATATCTAAACTTCATATAATAAAGGTTTACTCTGCCTGTTATGAACATACTCCTGCAAATAAACTGGAAAAATACAAATGATCCAATGGAAAAATAGGCAAAGAATATGAACAGAAGAGGAAATGACAGTGGTCAACAAACAATGTGTAAGCAGAGAAATGAAAATTGAATAATGAGCTCCTGCTTGTCTCCTAATATTAGCAAAAACGAAAAATATTGGTAACATTCATGCTGATGAAGGCATAAGAAAAGCAACACTACAATACCCATCATTCAGCTGTAAAAATATTGGAACTTTTAGGAAACATTTTCTAAAATATTATGAAACAAGTAATATGCAACAACTTTCAGAAATTAAAGCAATAATGGATGGTGATATAAACAGATACAAAAATAGTCATTTCAACATTTCTGTAATAGCAAGAACCTAGAAACACTTCAATTGCATCAATACAGTTATATATTACATAGCTATTAAGTGAGGTAGATCCATATGTGCCAACTTAAAATTATCTCTAAAATGAATAAAGTAAAAAAGAATGTCAAGGAATAGTATCTATGGCTTTAGTCTTCTGTTTCACAGAAAACAAAAATAAACATAACCAAATCACCCCAAACACTTCTTTAAGCAGTTACTCAGTACTCTGGTGACTTAAATGGGAAGAAAATCCAAGGAAGAGAGGATATATGTATACACGTAGCTGATTCACTTTGATGGACAGAAGAAATTAACACAGTATTACAAATCACCTATATTCCAATTTAAAAAAAAAAAGCAGAGAAAAAAGTAGGAAAATCAAATTTCTAATTACAGTGTCAAAGGAGTCAGACTGGAGGATATTTGGCTTAAGACACATCTTTAAGTTTAAATTGTTGCAATGAGCATAAATTTTATTAAAAATTAATTAATAAGCCCTGCTCATTAATAATGACTCAAGAAATACTGCCTACCTGTCTATTCTTATAAAAATCTTTCCTGATTTAACATTTACTTTGCTTCAATTCCTACAAATAAGCTGCTGGATTGGAGAGAAGGTGTTAATTGTCTTCTGAACAACTTCCTCTGATTAACCTTTTGGCTTGCTCTGCTGCCCAGCCTCTCAGGAAAAAGAAACCTGATATCATTATTATTCTAAAAAGAAACCTATGTTCTGAACATACAGTACATGCATGCAGTAGAAAATTCAAAATGAACAAAACAGTATATAATAAAAAGTGAGTCTTTTTCTCTCCCTAGTATCCAGCCACCCAGTTCTACACTGTTTTCTTACCTATCTTTTCAGAGATATTCTAGGCATGTATATGTATATAGTCTATTTTTTAGAACACTAATGCTATACATAATGTCTATATATATGTATACATTTTGTGATTTCTTCTAGCCAGAGCCTGATTAGTTCCAAGGTTGCACTTCTTTCCTGCTTGAGAAG
This sequence comes from Cervus elaphus, assembly GCF_910594005.1. NCBI lineage: Eukaryota > Metazoa > Chordata > Mammalia > Artiodactyla > Cervidae > Cervus > Cervus elaphus. Next base: position 62,128,802 of record NC_057823.1, on the reverse strand, counting down.
TCAAATTTCCATAGCAGTGGCAGTTTATCAATCCATTCATCCATCCATCAGTCTATCTGCCCATCCACCGTTCATCTAATAGCATCCACTGACAAGGGTTTGGTGACCACTCACTCCGTGCCAGGCACTAGGTTAGAAGCTGGAGATAAAGTGATGAAAAGATAAGGTCCTTGCTCTCACCCAGCTGGCCTTCTGTAAAACTAACAAATTATGTAGAAGACAAATAATAAAAGAAAACTAACATATTTCAGACAATGGAACATGCCTTGGAGAGACTCATTCTCAGTTAAGAGAGGAGGGAAGGAGGAGAGCTAAAAAGGAGAGGGGAGGGAGAAACAGGGCTTATTTTAGGTGGATGGTCAGAGAAGATCTCCCTTGTGAGGTGACATTTAAGCTAAGAACTGAGTGACGAGAAGGAGCAAATGTTGCAGGTTTCCCTACTCTGCTGACTTTAGAATGAGCAATTCCATGGGCAGAGTCTCAACCTAATCTGATTGGTGATGAGGGTAGGCTCTGAAGACCTGGTGGCATTCACTCGAACCCCAGCTCTGCCACTGAAAGCCAGGGGAGCCTTGGGCAAAATGCTTAAGCTCTCTGTGCCTCAGTTTCCTCACCTGTAATACAAGGTCATATAAAAATAGTACCAGCTTAAAGGATCACAGTGAAAATTAAGCGGGTTAAGCAATGTGGTCTGCCGAGGCTGGCACAAAGAAAGTGATCAAAATATGATAAACTTTTTAAAAATTATGTTAGGTATAGTTCTCAGATGAAAAGTCAAAAGCATGCTCTATAAAAGAAGACAGTGAAAAAAGTTTTTATCAAAATTAGAAATATTTGCTCTATGAAAGACATTGTTCAGAGAATGAACAAAGAAGTTGCAACCTGAGAGAAAATATTTGCAAATCACTTATTGGACAAAAGGCTTATATCCATAATATACAAAGAACTCTCAAAACTTAGTAAGAAAACAATCCAACTAAGAAATGGACCAAAGACTTGACCAGACACTCCACCAAAGAGGATGCATTATGCAAAAACACATGAAAAGATATTTAACAGCATTAGCCTTTATGAAAATGCAAAATAAAACCATTATGAGATACCACTACACACCTATAAGAAGAATCTGATGGGATTTCCCTGGTGGTCCAGTAACTAAGACTCTGTGCTCTCAATGCAGGGAGTAGTTCCCTACTCAGGGAACTAGATCCCACATACCACAGCTAAAGAGCCTGCAAGCTGCAACTAAGACCCAAGTGCAGCCAAATAAAAAAATAAATAGTTGTTGCTTTTTTTAAAGAATCTGACCATACCAAAATTAAAAAAAAAAAAAAGAATCTGACAATACCATGTGCTGACAAGATACAGAGAAACTACAATCCTCATGTATTGTTGGTGGAAGTCCAAAGTGGTACAGCCACTCTGGGAAACAGTTTGGCAGTTTCTTATAAAGTTAAGCCTTTACTTTACATATGCTCATTCCTAGGTGATTACCCTAGAGAAATGAAAACTAATGTTCACATACAGACCTATACACAAATAGCAGCTCTATTCATAATCCTCAAAAACTAGAAGCAACCCAAAGGTCCTTTAAGGGATGAACAGATAAACATATTGTGGTAAGTTCATACTACTAGAAAGTGAAAAAAAGTACAAACTCCTGATACATGCAACAGCTGAATGAACAGGAAAGGAGCCAGTCTCATATGGTTATGTACTATGTGATCCCTTTTATATGACATTCTTGAAAAGACAAAGCCACAGCAATGGAGAGCAGATCAGTGTTGTCAGGGGCCGGTGCGGGGAGGAATGTGACTACAGAGAGACAACTCCAGGTGGTCTGGGGCTGATGGAACTTACATGCATCCTGATTATGCTGATGGTTACACAAACCTACATGCACATCAAAATTCAAACAAATATACACCAACAAGTCAATTTCATCACATGTTAATTTTTTTAAATAAGAAAAATAAAAAATGATTAATGATACTGTCATTCTAACTCAGTCACTCTCTCGCTTCCAATCTCTCCTCCCTCCTTTCTTCTTATTTTCTGTAGCCAGAAACTTCTTCAGGAAGAGGCACTTCTGCCCTCTAAATATTTTAAGACATCCTTAATAACTTGGGCTTCCTCCTGGTGGCTCAGGTGGTAAAGAATCTGCCTGCAATGTGGAAGACCCAGGTTTGATCCCTGGGGTGGGTAGATCCCCTGGAGAAGGAAATGGCAACCCACTCCAGTATTCTTGCCCGCAGAATCCCATGGACAGAGGAGTCTGCCGGTCTGCAGCCCACGGGGTGGCAAAGAGTTGGACACAACCAAGCCACTAACGATAACTGGCTTTGTTTCTCTGCATACAAAGGTAATACATTTTTGTTGGAAAGAAAAGAAACAGGAAGGGAAAGAGGGAGGGAGTCAGGAAGAATTCAATCATTACAGAAATGTGTGACGTAGAAAGCAAAAGGCATCAGGAATCCTGCCCTCCAGAATTAACCCCTGGGAGGAGCTTCTGCCAGAACCATTTCAAAGTGATTTTATACTGCTGTTTCCTTACAAGGTTCAGAACCCATGTGGTGGGATTTCATTTGATTGATTGTTCAGGGAAACATGGAGGGCCTGGGGAGAATGACCTTGAAAGGTCAACATCCAGTCCATTCTCATACCAAGTCAAGCGTTTTCACAGCTGGATGAAGTCTAGGGTGATCTAGTTCATTAAAGGTCATCCAGTCGCTTCCTGTCCCTCTCTGCTATGACTCCTACAAGACTCCATGTCTCTCACAGCAGCCTGTTCCCCTCACCTTGAGCTCTCCCTCTGTGCCCTGGCTACCTCTTCCCTCTCACCCAGCTCCATTTGCAATCACTGTTTGGATCATCCAGTCAACGTGCAACAAATCACTCACTATCTGTTCCTTCCTCCCTTCCTTCAAAGATACTTGCTGAGCACGTGATATGTGTACTGTGCTGAGGCATAGGAATACCTCGGGAACAAGATCCACACAATTCCCACCCTACCAGAGCCTCCATTCTAGTCAGAGAGATGGCAGCTAACTACAAAATGATTCTAACACGTATTCAATAAGAACTATGCTAAAGCCTGGAAAATGCAAATACATGGCATGGTGGGAACAATCCCAGCCGGGGCAGGCTTCCCTGAGGAAGGGCAGTTAAGCTGAGACCTGCAGGAGGAGCAGGAGTTGGTCAGGTTCACAGCAGAGGGAAGGAAATTGCCAATGCAAAAACCTGAGAGGTCAAGATGGCTACCATGCACCTTGGGGACCAGCAGGTGCTGGGGTCACAGCAGTGGACAGGGCACAATGATTGCTCTCCAGGGAAATGTTTTGGGGATATTTGCCACTGGCTTTGTGGCCTTCCTTGCCCTTTCCTTCCCTTAAAGTCCTGCATCTGAAACAGAACTTTCCCTGTAGGGCTTAGGGCATGGGATTTGGAATTGGGTCTAGGCTCCATCACTCCCTATGCATGGACAAACAAGCAACAGCTTACTCTCTAAGAGTAAGCTCATTTTCCCCCACCTGTAAAATGTGTATGAAGCTGTAACATGGGAGGACTTCATGAGATAACCCACATAAAGTCCTATAAAGTCATGATCACAGTGCTTGGTACCTAAGTTCATAGTGGCTAGTGTTATCATTATTCATATTAGAGGCCCTGGCTTCTCTGGTGGCTCAGACGGTAAAGAATCCCCCTACAATGCAAGAGACCTGGCTTTGACCCCTGGGTGGAGAAGCTCCCCTGGAGAAGGGAATAGCTGGCAATCCAAGTATTCTTGCCTGGAGAATTCCATTGACAGAGGAGCCTGGGGGGCTACAGTCTATGGGGTCACAAAGAGTCGGACATGACTGAGCGACAAACACTTTCACTTTTCTTTAGAGGCACCGTGGTCCCTGACCTTGGAGGTGCAGTCTATACAGTCTAACTCTATTCAACTCTATATGGTCAAATACAGAGTTCATACAGAGCCAGGGAGGGGCTCCCAGCCTCTGGATTCCTATAGAACCAAAGTCCAAGTAATGATCCCTTTGGAATGAAATTCTGTGAATCCATCAAGCATGTTTTGGGAGTGGACTTGCATTTGGTTGGAGAGTAGAGGACAGGGAAGACCCAGAAATGTTCCTTAGATGACAAATGTGTGCCGCCAGTTGACATCAACCCACCCCCTTCTCCTCCTCCTGCCCTGAAGGCTGATCTCTCATCCAAAGGATTCCAACAATGCCATTGGTAATGAGAGCCCCAAGAAGTCCTCTCTGGGCCGAGGAGTCACGGGTTCTGCCTTCCCAGAAAAGCACCTTTGCTCCAGCAGGAGCATGCCTTTGGACTGATAAAGACTCGCCGTGTCCAGTTATGGGTAGGAATATTGCAAGGGGGTGAAGCTATTTTTTGCCACATGTTCTATCTCTCCAGCAGGCATAGTGACATTGCTTGGGATCCAAATATTCTCAGCTGTAGAAGGTCACGGAGTTGAAGGCTAGAAGGTCTGGGCCTCAAATAGCCAGGCTGTGGGTGGGGGATTATTTGCATCACTGGTTGGAGGGTCCTAGGACCTTGAGCTGTCATCCTTCCATCCTCTGGCCCAGCCCCAACCACTACCCACAGGACTTCTGTTGAACCGATTCCCCTGGGCCCAGAGGCTGGTGGCAACTGTTTATTTTTAGCCTATGATTCCCTGAGAATGCGGGTGGGCCCCTTGGAGCAGGGGGAGGGGGGAGGGAGGAGGAAGAGTAACTTCGGGGCCTGGAGGGCCAGGGAGGACACAGCCCAGTCCAAGCCCTTAGCTCAGCTCTGTGACCGGCAGTCCTCTCTTGGTCCACCCCAGCTCAGGATCAGGTTGGACTCATGCCTCCACGTTCCCCTTTTTCTCTTCCCTGAAGGCCCCAGAGACTGTGAGCTTTCCGTTCCTCTTTACAGTCACCCTCCCCACACTGCAAGCCCTTGGTCCTTTGGGGTTCCCTTGCTCAACCACAGTGGATGCGATACAGGACTCCTCAACACCTCCCTTCCTCCTGCCTCTGAAGAGAGGTCTCAGGCCCATCTCCCTGGGCCAGCCTGGCACCAGAGTCAGTGTTTAAAAAATATGGGTAGACTGAAGGATGGGTTTCAGGGCTCCTCCATATAAGCAAAGGCCTGAGTAATGGAAGAACAAATAAAGGGAAGTTATAGGGGGTTAGAAACTTACAAAACCCTTAAGTCATTGTCTCTGGCTACTAGTTCCTTTCTCCTTTCTGAGAAGTTCCCTGGAGCCCTGGGGCCCCATCTTTGTCTTGTAACCTAGAGGGAAATGCATCTACCCCTTCTTCCTCTTCACTCTACCTTCAGTCATCCCTGACAAAAGGGAAACTGGTGAGCTGACCTCAATCCCGGCACACACTTGCCCTGAGACCCAGGGCAAGACGCCCTGCCCCCTGCAAGGAACTATAAAGCACTCTTGTGGGATTGTTGTGAGAACTAGTGAGGGTATGTGTAAAACAGCTGGAATGTAGTTGGTGCTTAATAAATGGTGATTGTTGTTGTATTATCATTAAATAAATGGTGCAGGACACCAAGCCTTTTTTTTTTTTTAATATCTACTTTCATGGTATACCTGATCATTCTTCTTTATAGAGTACATTAATATTTTATAAGGCACTTTCACATCCATTAGCTCTTCTGATCCCCATACAACCCCTTGAAAAGGGCCAAGTTATTATTCCATGATTATTATTCCCATTATACAGATAAAACCACTCTCATTCCAGAAAACACAGATGACATCATTGCATTGTCAGTGCCTAATGCAGAGCCTGGCACAGAGTAGGTTCTCAAAACAAAACAAAAAAGCAAAATCCATCTGAAGGAATGGCCTATAGAATGTAATCCTATATGCCATTTTGCCTTTCCTCATCTGTAAAATGGGGACTCCTGCTGAAGGATAACACAGGAAATTCAAAGTCTAGGATTCAGGGACTTCCCTGGTGGTCCAGTGGCTAAGACTCTGCATTCCCATTGCAGGGGGTCTGGGTTCTATCCCTGGTTGAGGAACTAGATCCTACCTGCCACAAAGATGATCAGAGATTCCCACATGCTGCAGCTAAAGACCCAGCGCAGCCAAATAAGTAAATAAATAAATATTTTAAAACAAAACAAAGTCTAGGACTCAGCTCCAAAGCAGGGCTTGGTCTTTTTAACAGGCAGAAGGGAGTGAGGTATGTGTGGCACATCTCTCCCAGAGGAGATACTCACTTTTTTAGTTTCGGGAGTATAATTGAGAAGCACCTAGAACAGGGAGATCGTTATAGCTCATTCCTGGGAGAGCTCAGAAAAGATTCACCATGTCCCCGTGTCCTGGGACTTCAGTTTCTCCAGCTGGAAGCTGAATTTTAGAAAGGAGATGGGCCTATGTGCCTATAGTCATGGGGAGCAAATCCCAGAGGAAGTAGGAAGGATTCTGGAGTAGAAATAAAAATTTCCTCTAACATTGACACCATGGGGAAAAGAGTCTGCCACATTTGGAAGAGATGGGGTGAGGTAGATGAAAACATAGGAGAGAATTTACATATGCACAATCCCTTTTTAGGTCAAAAATCATTTTACTAATTTGGGGACCTAAAAATGTATTATGCATAAGTTGATTTTTGCTGCAAAGGATCACAATCAGTATATTACATTTCAAAGTATAATCTTTGTTGTCAGGCAATAATTATAAACCTGTGGCTTATTTTTAATTTATTTAATTTAAAAAAAATATGGACATATAGCTGTTAAATTCTAGGGAATCTCTTCAGTTTGCCCATTGAGGAGAAGCAGAAGTCACCCACGCTGAATTTCAAGAAAGCTTCTAATGTGTGGGAGCTTATGGCTTAAAAGAGACCACACAACTTTAAGAAAATTACCAAGACTGTGTAGGAAGAGGAAAACTCAACTCACTGATAACAGCACAAGTCTCTTGAAACTGACCTCATCACTGTGTATATTTTATTTTCTAGTGACTGCAAATCACATTTTTTCCCTCAGAATAATTAATAACGCTTTTAGACTCTTGAAATTGGAAATAAAGTAGATGCTTATTGAGCATCTACTACGTGGTAGACAATGTTGTGATGACTTTCCATGCATTAATTCATTTAATCCTTATCACAGCCCTATGACAGAGTGCTATGATTATCCCCATTTTATAGATGAGAAAAGAAAGTTCAAGGAAGCAAAGTAACTTGTCTTAAGGTCCCATTGCTACCAAGTGGTGGAACAAAGACTTGAACCTAGGTTGGGAGCAAAGTGTCAAATAGATCAGCATGAACATTAGGTCCCAGTCAGTGCTCTTCATTCAATCAAGTTACCTCCTTGCAGTGAACTTGGGCAAACTACCCACCTCTAGCCTCACCATCGCATGTAACCACATGAACACTCTTCTCCCCAGATCCTGCCCCAACAGGAACATTTGTGATTTAGGGAGCTGAGGAAAACATACCAATGTTCTTTAAATACTGCTTTTTAATTTTTGTAACTCAGAGCAATTTTTAACTCTTTAAAATCTTCGTCTTTAAAGGATTCTTTCTTTAATCCCTTTTATGAGGTCACGTGCATGCTTAGTTGCTCAGTCATGTCCAACTCTTTGTGACCCCATGGACTGCAGGTTCATCTGTCCATGAGGATTCTCCAGGCAAGAATACTGGAGTGGGTTGCCATGCCTTCCTCCCAACCCAGGGATCTTCCCAACCCAGGGATCAAACCCAGTCTCCCACATTGCAGACAGATTCTTTACTGTCTGAGCCACCAGGGAAGCCTTTATGAGGTCACAGGGATGAGAAAAAGCCTATTTCTAATTCCCTCCTAGCTCCCGACTTCTGTCGTGCTCTCACTAATCTGTGTGAGGAAGCATAGGATCCCATTTCCATTCCTTCGTTCCTTTAACACTTACTAATGGAGCGCTAGACCCTATCCAAGATGGGGAAGAACACGGATGGCTCTGCCCTCACCCAGTGAACCTTCTTGTGGGTGAAAACTGACAGTAAACTAGAGCACAAAGAGATGGACTGAATTACAGTGACCATGTCTGTGCTCTGAAGGAAATTGCCTGTGTTTTGACCAGGCAATGTCAGTGCCCGGTCAAGTTCACAGTCACCACAAGGGAATGGGTGGGGGCACACCCACCACCAAGACTGAAAGTTTCTAAAAGGAAACCCCAAGCGAGGGGGCACAGACTTCCCTGTCTTGCAACACCAGCAATTTCCAGGTCCCAGAGGAGCTGTTTCCCCTCTTGACCCACACTCGGGTCACCCTGCCCTCAATGCCTGGGGACTGCCCAGAGACCACACCAGATACAGCTTTGCCTTCAAAACCTCCCTGTGGCTCAAGTTTCAGACATCCCTTCAGAATAGCAAAGTCTACCTGATAGTCTTTGGACAAATGATCTTAAGTGTTTTATTTGAGGGATATTATTTTTTTTTCCCCAGATTAGTTTCTTTGAAGAGCCAAAGAGGTCCCTGAAATAAAACGGTATTCAATCACAGTTCACACCTCTAACTCCTACCTTCCCAGATGAGACCCAGTGGGAGGAACAGGGCAGAGGTCGCCACCTTTTCTGAGCCTGACAAGAGGACTGTCCCAAGAGCCAGCCCCCATTGGCCTGCACCGCGGAGTCCTGGAACATTTTTCCTCTCCAAGATGTGATGTTAAGCAATCCACACGACACCTGGGAGGGGGAGGACAGAGGCTCTCATCCCCACTTTCAGAAGCAGAGCAGGTCATTTGCTGACACCTGATTTCATGGCTCTAAACCCAGCACTCTTTTTATCATCACAGTGTTTCCCGACCTCCGTCACTCAAGTCCTTCCTCTGACTTTTGCCAAATCCCTATATCACCTGTATACCCTGATTAACATATTTCTCAAAGCTGCCTGCTTTTCCCCTTTGGCTTAAACGCCTTTGTTTAAAAACAAAGCTTGCTATCACTGTTCTAATTAGAAATCTGGTTTCACTTACTGTAAAAGGAAGGCAGCCATAAATACAAATGCAAGGAAATGTTACCAAACCCCAGCTAGACTCTGTGGCCGGCTGAAGGCTCTGAGCCCGAGGTCTGCTCTCTCTTTGTAAAACAGGGAGCACAGCAAGTGTCAGAGGTGTTAAAGACAGGCTAGCTCCCAACTGAGGCTTTCTCCTGGAAGGATGAGGGAGAATTGAGAAAGTGATGAACTTTCTCGCCATGTGAGCCAACAAACACTAGGCCGTGCCTATCCTGAACGCTGGCCACCGGGAGCACTTGTCTTGCCCCGGGGAAAGCCTGTGGTGCAGCACCCCTTCTTGGGGGAAGGGAAGTGGCTCCCTTGCCTTGGCGCCCCTCAGTTTATTTCTCCCGAGTGCCACCCCCAGCCACCCTGACCTGTCTGGGAGGCCATCTTTGCAAATCCTTTTCTCTCTCTGCCTCCTCAGCGTGAGCTCTGTCCTAGGCCCCATCCCTGCCTACTCGTGTCCTAGCACAACGTCTCTTCTCTCACCCATACCCTTGCCAGGGGCCAGAGCTTGGCAGGAGTGCTGCAACCCCTTTCGAAACACTCTCTTTTGCTTCTCAGACTTTCCACTTCAATCTGCCCTCCAAGCCAGCCTACGGGCCTTTCTAAAGCTCGGCCAGACCTGTTGTGCTACTTCCCTGCTAAAAACCACTTTGTGTCTCCCACTACCCTCAGGATCAGGTCCTTCCTCCCTTACTCCTCCCCGCTTCCCTCCCCCAGTTCTAGGAATTCACCATGTTGGACTTCCTCATTTCCTTACTAGTCTCTTCCTTGACTTGGGAATTTCATAAACAACATTCCCTCTGCTTCACCCACACATTCTTCCCATCTCCGTTTCAACGTCACTCTCTCAAGGCCGCTGCTCCTGGTCTCCCTCCAGGTAGACCCCACCCCTTTGATGACCCGGTGTTTCTTCCCTGGCTGCCATGAGCCCATGCTCTATTGGAATCACCTGTGTCTGTTTGCCTCTCTAGCCCAGAGTCTAGCAAAGGTTCTGAACTATGTGGAGTCACATAAATGCTTGTTGATTGAATAGAAGGTTATTATTAAACCCCAGCACCTGTCAATCCCCACTCCCACTTTCTACCTGCCCTGCCTTTGTCTTCACCTAAGTTCTCCTTCTCCCAGCCTTGATATTCCAGGTCAATTCCCACCTCCCAGGAAGCCACCCTTACGGCTCTAGCCCAGACAAAATTTACCTTCTATAGAACCCCTAGCATTTCCTTTGTTGAATGAGACATGAGTTTGAGAAACAGATGTCATTTAAAACTCACACTCATGGGAATGACTTTTTTAAAATGACATTTTTAAAATGTTTTTTAAGAGGAAAGGCATGATTTCCATCAGTGGAAGAATAAATTTCTAATGATTTCATTGGAGAGGCTAGTGGCAGACAGAGACAACAGGCTCAAATCACAAAGCCATTTTTGGTTTTCCTTTGCAGTAAAGGTGAATTCTAAGAAGAAAGTCTCGCTCAAAATGTTACTTGGTTTTTTGGAAATAAATAACAAACATGGTACAAAATTCATGGACATGAACTTGGGCAAACTCCGGGAGATGGTAAGAGACAGGAAAGCCTGGTGTGCAGCAGTCCATTGGGTCTCAAAGAGTCAGATACTACTTGGTGACTGAACAACATCAATAAAATTTAAAAAGCAGGTGGCCTTTCTTTAGCATGCCACATTAATGAATTTGAATGTTCGAGGACATCAGCCTGCATAGAGGTAGAGAATCCATTGTTCCTAATCACACAGTGATAGAAACTGTATTCCTAGGGAAGCCCCAACAGGTGGAAAAGTGGACTCTAAGGGCAAGGGACCAAGCATGCAAATGTGGTTCTAGGGTCTGTGAATGGGGGTGGCCAGAGAGGAGATCTCAGGGTGGGTGACCTAAGGGTCTCCAGGCCCAGGGCTGGCCAGCGGTTAAGTTGCCCTTGCTGCCTTATCGGCTACCAGACTTTCAGCCCTCAGATCCCTGGAGGGACAGTTCAGGGGGCAAACAAGGAAAGATGGGTCCAGTCACCCTGAAATCAAACAGGCTCAGAGAGAGCAGGAACCCAGGGAAGACAACTACCCTGGGGACTTGCAGAAATCTTAGGAGGGCATCAGCCTTCCCACTGAGGAGGAATAGGGCTGCAGTCAATGGTATTTTATCTCAAAGGATACATGACCCCAGCTCACACTGGAGTTATAAGCAGCCTTGCTTTATATTATCTTTCTTATTTATTAACACCAAGATCTCTGAGGCCAGAGAATGGGTCTCTTTTCCTCTGGTTCCAAACCCCACTCCCCTGGCCAATAACAGTGAGCCCAGCACTGAATCCATTTTGGTGGCCACCTGTGACATTCTCATTGAGAGAGGACTGTGATTGTGATCCATACCGACCCCCAAACACACACACACACACAGCACCTGGAAACAGCCCAGGGGAGGGCAAAGGCACTGCTGGGCTGCCAGGAGCCCTGGGCCCTAGCCTGGCCCCTACTACCAGTGTGCCAGCCACTTTGGGCAGTCTCAGGGCAAAGCCCCGGATGAATCAGCTCTTGTTGCCCACACCCGCCAATCAACAGCTCAAGGAAACACAAGGCCATTCTTATGGCTGCCGTCCTGGCTGGATTGTAGGAAGGACAAATAAGGCCATTTCTAAAGAATTCCCAACCTGTTCAGATATGAAGGTTATAACAGTCAGCGATTGGCATGAGCAGGGAAGTCCAGGAAAAGCCAGATTGCCAGGGGCCTTTGTAACTGCTTCTGTGGCTGTACTGATCAGGAACCAGCTCCAAGTCAAATATGTGGACAAAGAGGAGGCTCGAACCACTTCTCCCAGCCTGGGCCTGGCCGTCTTGCTGCCTCCACTGGAGAGATAAGAAAGCAAAGACTCAGGAAAGTTAACACAGTCATGTGAACATCAACAGGGTAGTCAAGAATGAACTCCATTAGGCCAATACTCATTCCAGACTTCTGAAAGGCTCCAGGTGACTGAATTTCTGCCAAACTGAGGTTCTCATTACTTTCCAGGGAAAAACATTCTCCAAGTGATGTCAGCATTATAATAATAGTGTGGGAAGGTTGGGGGCTTCTGGGCAGATGAGCTAGTCATCAGCTTGGGATTCTAAATTCTTCACATAGCTCAATTTAAAGTTTTGGTTTTAATTGTTTCAAAGTGAACCAGAATTCTCATGGCATGCACTGGTATCATTTTGTTGTGCCCAAATTTAAATCATAGTTCCAGGAGGCTGGTGTCCTGGAAATATTAACAGTAAGCAAGCCCAGCCTGCTGCCCAGAGGCTACATTTCAACATTGCTTTGTTGTTGTCACATGTCATATACCCTGGAATTCTCAGGAGGTTATGTAAAAAAAAAAAAAATTGACTTTTTATAAAATGTGGTTTCTTGAAAAATTAGCCAAAATGTCTTGGTGATAGAAGGGAGGATTAAAAGAAGTAAACATTCCGTTGTTTCTTAAGCCAGAAAGCAGAAGTTTTGGCTAAATTCAGAATAGGAGATTCAAACCAGTAGGAGTTCAGATCCTAAAACTGACAAATTCACCTTTTTCTCTAAACAATAATTTTTTTTTTTTTTAAAAAAGCTATTTATAAAACCATTTCAAGTGATCAATGGCAATAGCAACAGCAACAAAAAACAACTCTTTGATGAGCAAAAGAAGAAACTTTTGAGAAGCTGAAAAAGCATTTGATGTGTAGCACGGAGATATAACCCTTCCCACAGAAGGCTCTGTATCCGAGAACTGTCCTGTCTTGTTTAAATGGAAGATCAAAGACTTCCCTGGTGGTACAGTGGATAGGAATCCATCTGCCAATGCAGAGGACACAGGTTTGATCCCTGGTCCGGGAGGATTCCACATACTGAGGAAAACTAAGCCCAAGCTCCACAAGTACTGAGACCTGAGGGTTCTAGGGCCTGTGAGCCACAACTGCTGAGCCTGAGTGCCTGCCGCAGCTGCTGAAGCCCGTGCGCCCGTAGCCGTGCTCCACAACGAGAGGGGTCCCCACAACGAACAGTAGTCCCTGCTCACCGCAACTAGAGAAAGCCCAAGCAGCGTAATTATTAAAATAAATAAATACAATAGAGGAGAACTAATTTTACACACACACACACACACACAACATGTAACCCTTGTTGGAGATGGGATTCTGGAGGAAGGCAATGACCCGAGCAAAGTTTTCCAAACACACAGGTTTAGGGCTCATGAAGGTCTCCAGGTCTTAGTCTGGAGAAGACTGGAAGCCACTGGGGAGTCTGGCCTCCCCACCAGCTAGCTCATCCTTCCATTTCACCCCCACTCCCAGCCCATTCCAATCAGCATGTCATGGTGGCATGTCACCTAGTGGTTGAAATGATCACTGCAAGTAACTGCCTCAGGCTTCCTGTTTCGATTTCCATTACACCTTATTTATTTATTTAATGGATTGTTATGGGGTGCCTGATGCTGAGACTATAACAGAGAACATAGACATGGGCTTTCCTTCAGGAAACTTATAGTCTTCTGAGGGATCAGACACATAAAATAAAATATGAAGGTAGGATCATGATATATGATAGGGAGCTACAGAACACTGAGGATGGGACACCTAAACCAGATTTCGTGGTTACGGAAGACTTCCCAGAGGAAGTACCATCAGCACTGGGACCTAAAGAATGAATAGGAATTCATTAAACAAAGAAGGAGAAGGGAAGAGCTTTCCAGGCAGAGGGAACAGTTTGCCTAAAAGCCAAGTGTCAAGAGTACACAACTAGATTTGCTAAGAGTTTTGAACTTCATCCATAGGAACAATGACAGCCATTTGTTTTCTAGGAAAATCAAGAAAGCCTACAGAATTTTATTTTCTCCCAGGCCCTGCCTTACACTTCTTCTTAGAGTCCATCAGTTCACTTCAGTCACTCAGCCATGTCCAAATCTTTGTGACCCCATGGACTGCAGTACGCCAAGCTTCCCTGTCCATCACCAACTCCCAGAGCTTACTCAAACTTATGTCCATTGAGTCAGTAATGCCATCAACCATCTCATCCTCTGTTGTCCCCTTTTCCTCCCATTTTCAATCTTTCCCAGAATCAGGGTCTTTTCAAAGGAGTCAGTTCTTCACATCAGGTAGCCAAAGTACTGGAGTTTCAGCTTCAGCATCAGTTCTTCCAATGAACATTCAGGACTGATTTCCTTTAGGATGGACTGGTTGGATCTCCTTGCTGTCCAAGGAACTCTCAAGAGTCTTCTCCAACACCACAGTTCAAAACCATCAATTCTTTGGCGCTCAGCTTTCTTTATAGTCCAACTCTCACACCCATACATGATGACTGGAAAAACCAAAGCTTTGACTAGACAGACCTTTTTGGCAAAGTAATGTCTCTGCTTTTCAATATGCTGTCTAGGTTGTGGTCTGGTATTCCCATCTCTTTAAGAACTTTCCACAGTTTGTTGTGATCCACACAGTCAAAGGCTTTGGCATAGTCAATAAAGCAGAAGTAGATGTTTTTCTGGAACTCTCTTGCTTTTTCGATGATCCAAGGAATATTGGCAATTGGATATCTGGTTCCTCTGCCTTTTCTAAATCCAGCTTGAACGTCTGGAAGTTCACAGTTCACGCATTTTTGGAGCCTGACTTGGAGAATTTTGAGCATTACTTTGCTAGCATGTGAGATGAGTGCCATTGTCCAGTAGTTTGAACATTCTTTGGCATTGCCTTTCTTTGGGATTGGAATGAAAACACCTTTTCCAGTCCTGTGGCCACTGCTGAGTTTTCCAAATTTGCTGGCATATTGAGTGCAGCACTTTCTCAGCATCATCTTTTAGGATTTGAAATAACTCACCTGGAATTCCATTAGCTTTGTTTGAAGCTTCCTAAGGCCCACTTGACTTCACCTTCCAGGACGTCTGGCTTTGGGTGAGTGATCACACCATCGTGATTATCTGGGTCATGAAGATCTCTTTTGTATAGTTCTTCTGTGTGTTCTTGCCACCTCTTCTTAATATCTTCTGCTTCTGTTAGGTCCATACCATTTCTGTCCTTTATTGAGCCCATCTTTACATGAAATGTTACCTTGGTATCTCCAATTTTCTTGAAGAGATCTCTAGTCTTTCCCATTCTATTGTTTTCCTCTATTTCTTTGCACTGATCACTGAGGAAGGCTTTCTTATCTCTCCTTGCTATTCTTTGGAACTCTGCATTCAAATGAGTATATCTTTCCTTTTCTCCTTTGCCTTTCACTTCTCTTCTTTTCACAGCTATTTGTAAGGTCTCCTCAGACAACCATTTTGCCTTTTTACATTTGTTTTTATGGGGATGGTCTTGATCCCTGTCTCCTGTACAATGTCATGAACCTCCATCCATAGTTCTTCAGGCACTCTGTCTATCAGATCTAATTCCTTGAATCTATTTGTCACTTCCACTGTACAATCATAAGAGATTTGATTTAGGCCATACCTGAACGGACTAGTGGTTTTCCCTACCTTCTTCAATTTAAGTCTGAATTTGGCAATAAGGAGTTCATGATCTGAGCCACAGTCAGCTCCCAGTCTTGTTTTTGCTGACTGTATAGAGCTTCTCCATCTTTGGCAACAAAGACTATAATCAATCTGATTTCGGTATTGACCATCTGATGATCTCCAAGTGTAGAGTCTTCTCTTGCGTTGTTGGAAGAGGGTGTTTGCTATGACCAGTGCATTCTCTTGGCAAAACTCTATTAGCCTTTGCCCTGCTTCATTCTGTACTCCAAGGCCAAATTTCCCTGTTACTCCAGGTATTTCTTGACTTCCTACTTTTGCATTCAAGTCACCAATAATGAAAAAGACATCTTTTGGGGGTGTTAATTCTAGAAGGTCTTGTAGATCTTCATAGAATCATTCAACTTCAGCTTCTTCAGCATTACTGGTCGGGGCATAGACTTGGATTACTGTGACATTGAATGGTTTGCCTTGGAAATGAACAGAGATCATTCTGTCGTTTTTGAGATTGCATCCAAGTATTGCATTGTGGACTCTTCTGTTGAATTGACTATTATGGCTACTCCATTTCTTCTAAGGGATTCTTGCTCATGGTAGTAGATATAATGGTCATCTGAGTTAAATTCACCCATTCCAGTCCATTTTAGTTGACTGATTCCTAAAATGTTGATGTTCACTCTTACCATCTCCTGTTTGACCAGTTCCAATTTGCCTTGATTCATGGACCTAACATTCCAGGTTCCTATGCAATATTGCTCTTTACAGCATCGGACTTTACTTCCATCACCAGTCACATCCACAACTGGGTGTTGCTTTTGCTTTGGCCTCGTCTCTTCTTTCTTTCTGGAGTTATTTCTCCAATGATCTCCAGTAGCATATTGGGCACCTACCGACCTGGGGATTTCATCTTTCAGTGTCCTATCTTTTTGCCTTTTCATACTGTTCATGGGGTTCTCAAGGCAAGAATACTGAAGTGGTTTGTCATTCCCTTCTCCAGTGGACCACGTTTTGTCAGAACTCTCCCCCATGACCCATCCATCTTGGGTGGCCCTACACGGCATGGCTCATAGTTTCATTGAGTTAGACAAGGCTGTGGTCCATGTGATCAGATTGATTAGTTTTCTGCAACTGTGGTTTTCATGCTGTCGCCCTCTGATGGAGAAGGATAAGAGGCTTATGGAAGCTTCCTGATGGAAGAGACTGACTGAGGGAGAAACTGGGTTTGTTCTGATGGGTGAGGCCATGCTCAGTAAATCTTTAATCCAATTTTCTGTTGATGGGCAGGGCTGTGTTCCCTCCCTGTTATTTGACCTGAGGCCAAACTATGGTGGAGGGAATGAAGATAATGGTGACCTCCTTCAAAGGGTCCCATGTGCACACTGCTGCACTCAGTGCCCCCAACCCTGCAGCAGGCCACCGCCAACCCACGCCTCCACAGGAGACTCCTACCCTCACCCTAACCGCTAGTCTCAACCCCCGAGAATGCCATGAAGTTATTCTTTACTTTTTTTTCTTCCCAGGCATGAGTTGCTCATCTCACATGACCTTGAGGTCTCTTTTCCTTCTGTCAGCAAAGAAGTTTGTTTTGCATTGTAATCATTCTTAAGCCAGGGAAGAAATTCAGATCCTGCACAAATAGTTCTGGGAATGCCAAACTCCTTTCTAAGCACAAAGTCCTTGATGAGGAATCATGGCCACTCTGAGGGTGAGGTCCTGGGAAACTGTGCATCTACAGCCTCTGGGCATTTGTCAAAGAGGTAACTTCCCAGATCCCACCTCAGACCTGCTCAGTCCTCACTCAGAAGAGGCCAGCCGTGGAATGGTC
Organism: Cervus elaphus; assembly: GCF_910594005.1. Taxonomy (NCBI): domain Eukaryota; kingdom Metazoa; phylum Chordata; class Mammalia; order Artiodactyla; family Cervidae; genus Cervus; species Cervus elaphus. Next base: position 62,111,518 of record NC_057823.1, on the reverse strand, counting down.
ACCGGTACCCTATGTGACCCAGTTACCTACCTAATCAGGTAGGAAGCACAGGTACAGTGTCAAGTGCACAAACCTTGGGGTCAGTTCCCTCCATGGTTCAGCCTCAGTTCTGCCTCAACCTGCAAGTGGCTCAGCTGTTTGACCTGAGCCCAGCAACTTCATCTCCCCAAACACTGCAACCTCTTCTTCAAAAGGAGAATAAAAATCACAAAACCTACCTGATAGGATATGGATAGAAGTAGATGAGGTTGTAGATCCACGTAATTCTCTTGGCCAGGGTCTGGCATACAAGAAGTACTCAATAAAGATTAAAGAACAAAGATGGTCATGTCTTAGGCCCCATTTCAGTCATAGTGAGCAAAGGGCTTAAGGCAGCAGGCTTGGATAATCAGAAACTGGAACCTAGGATTAAACACACCCAGAGGAGTGGGTTGGTGCTGGGGACAAAGCAGGAGCCTCAGGGCATCAGACATGTGACTCTGCGAGGAGGGTGAGAGCCAGCAGTCCAGACAGGCAGTCCTCCTTTGGGCAGCTGGGAAAGGGCTAAGACAGTGCCCAGCAAACAGGGTGGAAATGAAATCTCTATGAAATGGTCAGAGAATCTGATGGTCTCATAGGAGGCTTGGCTCTGCCAACTCTGGGTAGGAGTCACAATTCTTGCCACTACAAACCAGCCTAAGCTCATTTAACCTTCGGGTAACTGAATCTAGTTTAAACAAAGTCATCAACCAGTCTCCAGTTCTCAGCTCTACTTCCTTCTATGTTAGCTTTGTTGTCAAGCAGGCTTGCTCTTTAAGGTTTCCCAGGTAGCACAGTGGGAAAGAATCCACCTGCCAGTGCAGGAGATGCAGAAGACACGAGTTCACTCTCTGGGTTGGGAAGATCCCCTGGAGTAGGAAATGGCAACCCACTCTAGTATTCTTCCCTGGAGAATCTAATGGACAGAGGAGCCTGGCAGGCTACAGTCGATGGAGCCGCAAATAGTCAGAGAAGACCAAGCTCATGAGCATCTTAGGCTTGCTCTTTATCTTGACAAAAAGTTAACCACAAGTTCCAAATGTAGCTCTGCATGCAACCCCAGCAGAGCAACAACACCTCTTCTGCCATAGGTCCAGCAAAACTCAATGGTGACATTCATTAGCTTGACCTGAGTCACATGCCCATCTCTGAACCAATCACCATGTGCAGGAAAATGGAGTATTCTGATTGGCCAAGCATGAATCATACATTCAATCTGGAACCCAAACTACTGATACATGAGCTAAACATAAAAGGTTTCCCTAAATAAAACAGGGGCCTTGATTCTGGAAGAAGGTGTCAACCTAAAAACAAAACCATGAGAGTTTAGTTCAGAGACAAGGTATTTAGTTAGGGCCAAAGAACTGCAATTTGGGCTACAGAGATTTAGATAGAAAAAAATTAGTGTCCTCATGACAGGAAAGGGTCTCAGGATGTTTATGGGGAAAAAGAGAGGTAGATGAAGTAAACTGTTTTTTCAGAAGAGTTCACTGGTGCAAGTCAAGGTAATTGATCAGGTGAAGTGTTCATTGATAAAAGATGAGGTAAATCCAGATTTGTATTAATACTTTACTGGTCAGGTGAAGCAGTCACTAGGTAAAAGTTCATCGATGGATCGTTTCAACAGGACATTCTGGTTTTTCTGCTGATTTGGAATGTTGGTGGTTTTGTCCAGTTTAGAAGTACAGAAAACAGGACATGAAAGGCATTTCCTCTGGAATGACTGCTTCAGCTCTATTTTATGTGGCTCCAGCTCATGTCATCTTTCATAGAGGAATGAGGACAAGAGCTGACCTTGTTTTGTCCCTGTGTGAGACACCCCTGTGGCCAGATGTCCCTGGAACTAAGGTACTCAGTCTTCTGACCACCTGTCCAGTTCTGCTGCAGCCCCCACAGCTTGGTCCTCAGGCAGAGGATTCCAGCAGTACTGGACAGCAGGTGGGAAGAGTCCTCCCCCCAGAGAGCTATGGCACCACAGATGGCACTTGCTGAGAAAGTGGTGCTGGGGAGAATCAGGCACAGCTGGTTTGCACAAGCCCCCAGCTAGAGCCCCCTAGTGTCCTTCAAGAGAGTCTGTAAAGGACAAAAAATGGGGAATCTCATCCGGGGAGGGAAGTGGGGAGATGCTAAAATGCCTCTAGCACTCTAGAAAGCTGGGTCTTCTCAACCACAGTGCCCAAAGCCCCCGGGGTTGCTGGCAGCCTTGGACTGGGAGGGCATTAGGGACGGTGCTCCTGCTCAGACACTCTCGCTCTTCTCCCTCCCTTCTTCCCCAGCTATCCTCCACCCCCATCCCAGCACCTTAGGAACTATGCAGGCCTGTGAGTGCACTGTTTCCCTCCTGACACTCGTCTCCTGGGCCCTTGTATTCATCAGGCTGCTCAGCACCCGTTGTGGGCCACATCCTGCACCAACTGCTGCAGTGAGTCCCTGTATGTAGCCCACAACCTGTAGGAACACGCAGTTCTAGAAAGTGTGCATTCTTTACTTTTAATTGCACAAGTTAACATGACTCTTGACTTGACACTTGACTCCACCTTCCTCAGTCACTTGACTCCACTCTCCCCAGCCAGTCACTCCCACTCAGAAGCCTCAGTTATACATTTGATGTCTATCTGTTGAAACATTTTTCTACATATGTACATTATAATATGTTCACTTGTAGAAGCATAAGCTAGGTCAGAAGTTAGTTTTTTTTGTTTTGGTGACAGTTAAAAATTAGGTTCAGGGATGTCCCTGGTGGTTCAGTGGCTAAGACTCCACACTCCCAACACAAGGGACCTGGGTTCAATCCTTGGTCAGGGAACTAGATTCCACATGCCACACACATCTAAGAGTTCGCATGCTGCAACTAAAATCCCCCACACAAAAACGAAGCTCAAAGACCCCGAGTGCCGCAGCTAAGACCTGGTGAGGCCAAAGAAATAAATATTGGGCGGGGGGGGGGGGGAAGGTCTAAAAGGGTTTACCATGAAAAGTCTCCCTCCAACCCCATCCCCCAGCCAGGGATGAGCAAACCCCTTTCGGAGCAGCCAGCCAGGTCATTGGTTTCAAGTGCTTCCTTCCAGATAAGCTAGGCCAGAAGTCAACGAATCTTGTCTGGAAACGACCAGATGATAAATATTTTAGGTTTGGTGAGCTTATGGTCTCTGTCACAACTACCCAACTCTGCCAGTGTATTGAGAAAGCAACCATAGACAATACACTAATTCATGAGCATGGCTGTGTGCCAATAAAGCTTTGTTTGTGAACATTGAAACTTGAATTTCATGTCTTTTTTGTGTATGGTGAAATAATATTCTTCTTTTGATTGTTTTTCAATTGTTGAAAAATCTAAACATCATTCTTAGCTGGGCTATATCAGGGTAGGCAGCAGGCTGGATTTGGCCTGTGGACTGTAGTTTGCTAACTCTGGTCTATTCACACAAAAAACACAAGTACCCATAAACATCCTTTGTCCTCTTTTTTACATAAGGGGACATGCTATACACACTGTTCTGTACATTGGTTTTCTCACTTGGTGATACATCATTTTTTTAAAAACAATTTTATTTATTTATTTATCAGCTGCTGGGTCTTTGTTGCTATGAGGGCTTTTCTTTTTTTTTTTTTTATTGTGCTCCACTTTATTGCACTTTGCAAATACTGCATTTTTTTACAAACTTTCTCTAGTTGCGAGCAGACGCTACTCTCTAGTTACGGTACACAGGCTTCTTATTGCAGTGGCTTCTCTTCTTGCAGAGCACAGGCTTAGCAGTTGTGGCATGTGGGATCTTCCTGTATCAGGGATCAAACCCGTGGCTCCTGCTCTGGCAGGCAGATTCTTTACCACTGCACTAAAGAGAAGTCCCCTTATATATCTTAAAGATCATGCCATGTCAGTTCATATAGAACTTCAGTTTTGCTTTGGCATAGTATTACATTTTATTCCATGGTGGTACATTTACAGTAATTTACTTATTGATGCATATTTAGGTTATTTTCTTTTGTTATTTTAGACAAAATTTCATTGAAAAAATTTGTATTTATTTGTATGTGTGGGCATTTTGAGCTTTATTGAGATACAAACCACACATCATACAACTCATGTTGTATTTTAAGTGTACAATTAAATGGCTTTTAGTATATTTTCAGAGCAGTGCACACAGTAGGGCATTCAATTTTAGAACCTTGCCATTACCTCAAAATAAAACCCTTACTCTTTAGCTGTCATCCCCTACAAAGTCCTAGGCAACCACTTTACTACTTTCTGTCTCTCTGGATTTGCCTATTTGGAATATTTATAAGGAATCATAAAATATTGATCTTTTATGACTTAGCACAAAGTTTTCAAGGTTAATCCATGTTTTAGCATGTTATTGGTATTTCATTGCTAGTTATGGCAGAATAATATTCTATTGTATGGCTATACCACATTTTACTTATCCATTCATCAGCTTTCGGGTATTTCAGTTGTTTCCACTTTGCAACTATTATGAATAATCCTGCTATGAACATTTGTGTACACATTTTTTGGTGAACATTTGCTTCCATTTGGGCTTCCCAGGTGGTACTAGTGGTAAAAACCCACCTGCCAATGCAGGAGATGCTAGAGACACGGGTTCGATCCCTGGGTCAAGAAGATCCCCTGGAGAAGGAAATGGCAACCCACTCTAGGACGCTTGCCTGGAAAATTCCATGGACAGAGGAACCTGGTGGGCTACCATCGATGGGGGCACCATTTTATATTCCCACCAGCAGTGCCTGAAGATTCCAATTTCTCCACAGTCTTGCCAACATTTGCCATTATCTGTCTTTTTTATTATAGCTATCCCAGTGGATGTGAAGCAGTATTTCATTGTATTGCATACATTTTTTTAAGCCAAATATATTGTTCTGAGATTTTTTAAATGTATTTCTATATCTTGGGCTCCCCCCCCCCACCCCCATATATACATGCAGATCTTCTTTGTGGTTGTTAAACGCTAGGTAGTATGCCAGAGAAAAACTGGAGCCCGGCTCAGTCATTCCCTCCTGATGGCTATCTAGGCTGTTTCCAACTTTTTATCAGTACAAACAGCATAGCGATGCACATTCTTGTTTTACATCCTTGTGCAGAGAGTAAGCATTTCTTGAGGACAGTCTTTGAAGTGGAATTGCTGGATGAAGACGTATGCACATTTGAATTTTTTAAAATGTTACAAACTATCCTCTGGAAAAACTCTACCAATTAACATTCTACCAATAGTGTATGAGAGTGTTCATTTCACTACATCCATGTCAGCCCTGGATATTACCCCTTTCACTGGTGCCACATCTGGTTTTCATTTGCATTCCCCTCATCAATGTGAGGTTGACTACAGGGCCATATCCCACGTGTGGTTCTCCTCCTCTTTGGCACCAGAGTGCTGCCTGTTCATCTCTGTCTTCCATATTGCCAGTCCAGAGGTGAATGCAGCACCTACTGATAAATGTTGGAGTCAGGCACTGATTTTTGTGGTCCTATCTGACAAAAATGTGTTCTGAGACCATACAAAATTTTACAGTGTTTTAGTTCTCCAAGATTTCATTGCAGATGTTAGAGCTTCCATCTGAGCTGTGCTGTCTTCTAAGCCTTAAAGAAATGAGGAATCCTTGACTCCTGGTCTAGAGTGCAATTTTTTAGTGAACAGCAGAACAACTTGAATACCTGGTCAGGCTAGAACACGGGAGTATTTCAAAACAGGACCTAGGATCCTGATGAACAAGAAAACTCTTTGGCTAGAAACCTCCTGATACCATCATTCAAATGGAATGGAAAAAACCTTAGGGGTCATTTAAAGCTATCTTATTTGTACAAATCAGGAGACCGAGGCCCCAGCTAGAGAAGCGATTTGCTCCAGGTCACATAAATGAAGACCAGAGCTGTGAGTGCAGCCAAGATTCTGATTCCAGGCCAGGGCTCTTTCCTCAAAACATGTGGAGTCAGAGAATTCACACCTAAACCCCTTCCAAAGCTCCTCTGCTCCTAACTGGAGAGCATCACCTTTCTCAAAGCAGCACAGAGTGGGGATTAAGGGCCCTGGTTTTTGAACCAGACAGTTCTAGATTTAAATCCCAGCACAGCCACCAAGGTCTAGTAACTTTGCTCTTTGATCTTTAGTGTCTCCTTCTTTAACAGTTAATACTACCTACTTCAAGGATTATATTTGTAGTTATTATCTACCTTACAGGACTACATCAGATTTTGTTGTTCCGTTGCTCAGTTATGTCTGACTCTGTTACCCCACAGATTGCAGCATGCCAGGCTTCCCTATCCTTCTCCAATTCCCAGAGGTTGCTCAAACTCATGTCCACAGTGTCAGTGATGTCATCCAACCATCTCATCCTCTGTCATCCCCTTCTCCTCCTGCCTTCAATCTTTCCCAGCTTTTTCTAATGAGTCGACTTTTTGCATCACATGGCCAAAGTATTGACGCTTCAGCTTCAGCATCAGTCCTTCCAATGAATATTCAGGACTGATTTCCTTTAGGATTGACTGGTTTGATCTCCTTGCAGTCCAAGGGACTCTCAAGAGTCTTCTCCAACACCACAACTCAAAAGCATCATTTCTTCGATGATGCTTTCTTTATGATCCAACTGTCACATCCCTACATGACTTCTGGAAAAACCGTAGCTTTGACTAGACAGACCTTTGTTGGCAAAGTAATGTCTCTGCTTTTTAATAAACTGTCTAGGTTGGTCATAGCTTTCCTTTGAAGGAGCAAGCGTCTTTTAATTTCATGGCTGCAGTCACCATCTGCAGTGATTTTGGAGCCCCCCAAAATAAAGTCTGTTACTGTTTCCATTGTTTCCCCATCTATTTCCCATGAAGTGATGGGACCGGATGCCATGATCTTAGTTTTTTGAATGTTGAGTTTTAAGACAGTTTTTTCATTCTCCTCTTCCATCTTCATCAAGAGGCTCTTTAGTTCCTCTTCACTTTCTGCCATAAGGATGGTGTCATCTGCATATCTGAGGTTATTGATATTTCTCCCGGCAATCTTAATTCCAGCTTGTGCTTCATCCAGCCTGGCATTTTGCATGATGTACTCTGCATATAAGTTAAATAAGCAGGGTGACAATATACAGCCTTGATGTACTCCTTTCCAAATTTGGAAATAGTCCATTGTTCCATGTTCAGTTCTAACTATTGCTTCTTGACCTGCATACAGGTTTCTCAGGAGGCAAGTAAGGTGGTCTGGTTTTCCCTTCTCTTTAATAATTTTCCACAGCTTGTTGTGATCCACACAGTCAAAGTCTTTGGCATAGTCAATAAAGCAGAAATAGATGTTTTTCTGGAACTCTCTTGCCTTTTCTATGATCCAGCGGATGTTGGCAATTTGATCTCTGGTTCCTTTGCCTTTTCTAAATCCAGTTTGAACATCTGGAAGTTCTCGGTTCACATACTGTTGAAGCCTGGCTTGGAGAATTTTGAGCATTACTTTGCTAGCATGTGAAATGAGTGCAATTTAAATGAGCCTAATTCAGTAAGCACTCATTAAACTGTGCCTTTAATTTGTCCCCTCTAACTGCCTCCTCTCTTGGGTGATTTGGCTATGAGGACATAAAGGTTAATTTATCGTAGCATACGGAATTCCTGGTTCAGACTGCATGCAGTTGCGTGGATCATGTGTCCCCCACTTTGTTATTTCATCTGGGTTGGCTTGAGTTGCCACCCCCCAAGTCATTCCTTTATTAAACCAACATTCACAGCAGAGGGACTGTCCACATCCTTGTTTATCTCCACCGTATAAATTAGAACGAGCTGAGAACAGTGGTTTGGTTTTGTTTTGATTTCAGGGTTCTGTCAACCTTCATAGCCCTTAGAATCATTTGGGAGCATTACAAAGCACCAGAGATGGACCTCATTCCTTCACTTACCCCTTATCGATCAGATTGGGAGTAGGACCCAGGAGGCTTAAAAGCTCCCCTGATGATTCTCATTGAAGTCAGGCTGGAGAGCTACTGTTCTACATGAGTGCTTCTCAACTTTAACATCCATCTGAGTCACCTATAGAGCTGGGCCGCTTCCAGTCAGTCTGGAGTGGTGTCTATGAATTTGCAGTTCTTACAAGTTTCCACGTAATGTGGATGCTGCCAATCTGGGGAACAGTGCTTTTTATTTTTATTAATTAGTTATTTATTTTTGGCTGCGCTCAGTCTTCACTGCTGCAAGGGCTTTTCTCTAGTCATGGTGAACAGCGGCTACTCATTGCAGAGCATGGGCTTCTCATTGCAGTGGCTCTTGTTACAGAGCACTGGCTCTAGTGTGTGTGGGCTTTGGTAGATGTTGCCCATGGGCTCAACAGTTGCGGTTCTCGGGCTCTAGAGCACACGTTCAATAGTTGTGATGCACAAGCTCAGTTGTTGCACAGCATGTCTAATCTTCTCAGACCAGGGACTGAACCCATGTCTCCAGCATTGGCAAGTGGATTCTTTACCGCTGAGCGACCAGGGAGGCCCTGGGGAACACTCTGTGATAACTGCTGATCTAGATGAACCTGAGTGGACCTTTGGGTTTTTTTCCTTCCCGGCATCATTTTCCACTCTGGTGAGAGCTCATGACTTGCCTTTAGTGAACTACCCATCCTCATATCTTAGGCCACAGATGTAAGTGGCCTCCCAACTTCAGGGGCAAGAACATGACCAAGTCTGGCCAGTAAACAGAATCTACACCCTGGCTCCAGTGAGTGAGTGGTTCAGCAATGGGCATGTCACTTAACAGACAAGTGAGAGTCAGCCCTGGTACTTTTGCTGGAACCCTTGGGAAGAAGTGCTAAGCTGGTAAGATGAAAGCCTGGGGTTGCTGGGGAAGAACCTACCCAAGGATGAAACAGGCAAAAAGAGAGCAGAAAAGACTAGAAGTCCTGATGATAACCTGCTTATCCCCTGGATCCAGCCAAGCCTGAATTCAGACCTAAATATTTCAGTTATCTGGGTCAATAAATTCCCTTTTGGTACATCACAGGGAATATAACCAATATTTTATAATAACTTTAAGTGGAATATAATATATAATAATATCAAATCACTATGTTGTGTATCTGAAACTAATATAACATTGTAAATCAACTACATTTCAATAAATAAATTCTCTTTTTAGCTTAAGCCAGTCTGAGGTGGGTTTTGTCATGTGCAATTCAAGAAGTGCTGGGAACTACTTGGTGGTCCAGTGGTTAGGACTCTGTGCTTTCACTGCCAAGGGCCTAGGTTTGATCCCTGGTTGGGGAACTAAGATCCCGCAAGCCATGCAGCTTAGCCAAAAAAAAAAAAAAAAACTGCTGCCTATATGGAATATCTAAAGTGCTTTCCCACCCAGAGACTGGGTGGGACTCTAGGTTCTGTCCTGGTTGCTGCTCCCATTAGGCAATAATCTTCCAAAAGCCCCTGGAATGGAGCAGCAGGACTCCTAGAGGTCATTTAGTGCCATTCTCCTCCTTGTTTCTGTGGGGAAACCTGGGGCACAAGGAGGGGTGAGGTCGTGTCCTGAGTCATGCATACAACAAAGCCGAAAGGATATCAGATCTTGGCTCTGTCAATAAATCCACCCAAACCAGTGGGTGATAACAGCCACCAGTGTGATGCCAAAACACTGACAAGTGTCCTTCTCAAGGACACCCACACAGGGACTGAGGCTCCCTCCTTCGGCTTGAGAAAGAGCATTACTGTGTCTCAGTTTCTCTAATTGCAATTGAACAAACACAGAGGTAAATTCTATTGTTCTTAATAACATGGAGTTTATGGAAATAGGGAAATTTTTTTCCAGGGGACAAATGTGAGCAAAAAGAGGAAAATAAAATCCCCAGTAATCTCACCACTTGTGCTAACATTAACAACATTTGGGGAGCATGTTCCTTTGTGTTTGTTTGCTTTATCTATAAAGATTTACATCAGGTAAGGTGGAGACTGGCCCTGAGACCCAAACTACCTTCAATCAGGAATGAATTGGGGTGAGTCTTGGCAGTGAAAGAGGAGGAGATTTCTTCCAGTCTTGGGGGTTGTATCAGACAGGGTTCTTCGTGTAAGCACCAGAAATGAGAGAGGAGGGGATTCTTTTGGAAGACCAATGGGAGCTTACATAATTGATAAAAGACTAGAAGAGCAGACTTGGGCCAGCAGGAGTTAAGGAAACTCTGAGGGTCAAGAAGAAGAAAGTAGGAAAACCATCATTCACTTGATAGAGACATAGGTCAGGATGCTATCAGTGATCCATAATGGCTATTGCCACAAAGAGAATGACCAGAAACCATTCCTCTGTCCTTGCCAGAGTCAAAGTCCTGAGGAAAGAGCATTTGAGACCACATGTTCCCCGCTAGTTCATCCAGGTGAAAAGAGGAGGGACCTGATCTCTTTGACTTCAACTGAAGGAGGCCAGCAGGGGAAGGAAGGATTCAAGAAGTACTGCTCCCCCAAAATAGTCAGGGAGGAACAATTTTCCTTAATCAAACTAGGGTGCCCTTAGGAGGGGGATGGGAGGTGTACAGCCTCAAACCAAGAGTTACCCACTAGAGAGCTAGAGAGGGCAAGAGCTTGGGGGCTGCTGCTTCTAGGGCCAGTTTATCACTGATGCTGCAAATCAGTCCCAACCCACTACCCCAGCACACTGTTGACATACCTGGGAAATAAAGCAACCACGTTTGAGTGTAGGTGGAAATAAAGAGCCATAACATTGGGTGTCCAAGGTATGTGTCATGGAGTGTATGCAAGAAAAGTTTCTTCCTTTTTCCAAATCCCCCTGGGGAAGCACCTGCAGGACCAGCGAGATGGAATTTGCCTCCATCAATGAAGTGGTTTCCTTAGAGGGCAGGGGCTGTACCTGGTGCTGGGTATTGTTGACTGTGTGTCTCCAGGCTCTGGAGATGTGTTAGAGGAGCACTGACTCTGGGCAACCCAGCCGCCCGTTTTTAACGGTGTCCCCATGTATCAGAATTCAGCAACTGCAGGATACACAATGGTCAGGCTTCCAGGTTTTTCTCCTTCAGGAGATGACAACGAGAACTGCCCCTTTGGACTAAGTAACTGCTCTGAGAGTTATCCTGGGAGGGAGGACCCCATGTTGGGGAGAGAGTCATTCTCAGAAGAGGTGAGATGGGAACTCAAGTCATTCAATTTTAGTAATAAAAATCACATGACATATCCTCCTACACAAAACCCAATTCACCAAGATCCTCTGGTACTGATTTCCTACTGACTACAATCTATCCAGCTCTCCTTGAATCTGTCTCACAGTTTTCTATCATACATAACCATGGGGATAGCATGCATCTGCTTGTCCATTGTCTTGCTCAAGTTCAGACAAACGTGCTAACTTGCTTCAGTCATGTCCAACTCTTTGCAACCCCATGGACTATAGCCTGCCAGGCTCCTCTGTCTATGGGATTCTCCAGGCAAGAATACTGGAGTGGGTTGCCATTTCCTTCTCCAGCGGATCTTCCCAACCCAGGAATCAAACCTGCATCTCGTATGTCTTCTGCATTGGCACGCAGATTCTTTACCACTAGTGCCACCTGGGAAACCTATGTTGCTATCATTTCCTTGTCAAAGAGGGACTTAAGGGGCTTACTGAAGGGAAGAGAAGGTACTGAATCCCTGACATTCAATATCCCCTTTATTTCTATGGGTGGTTTGTTGGAGACTCACATTGCACTGGAAGCTTGGAGTCTTGATCCTCGTCTCTAGCTTGGTCATTAACTTGCTGTGTGATCTTGAGCAAGTTGCTGGAGCTTTCTGAACTCCACATCCTTCCTCAAGCAAATAACTTCCACATTGCCCACTTCAGGGGCTGGTCATTGGTTTGAAAGAAGTTACCGTTGCAGAAACCTAGAAAAGACAAAACAAATAATTATTAACAACAAGTAATATGGGGAGATTTTCTGCTGCAGTACTGGCTTTTCTGTGTCTGCAGAGCTAAGGAAACAGGAAATAAGATTTTGGTTCAGAAAAACAGCTGTTAAGGGATATTTCTGTGTGTTGGTGTACATGTGTTTGAATCTCTCTCTGATTCATATTTCTCTCTGGGTGTTCCTCTGTCTCTGTATCTCTCCCCTTCCCCCACTCCTTCTGGACCTTTTCCCAGTCTTACCCTGGCCAGAGCTGAAGTGTTATCACGAGTGATAGTCCCCTTTAAATCAGATCTGTCCTGCCCTAATGGTTGCAGTAGGCAAGATCAGGCCAAGTCAAAACAGTACCTGGGCTTTTCTGGCTCCAGACTTGAAAGACAGAGCTTTTCAGTCTCTTGCAAGTCCTAGTTAAATAGGACCTCAGTGGCAGATCAGGGCCAAGGAACCCCAGGCTGCTGTACCAGGCTCCTGGGGATTGGGGTGAAGAGACAGCGGGGGGAGGGGAATTTGCCAGCACTTGGAGACTGACAGTTTCAGGCCAAGGTAGGCAGCACTGATGCCGACAGCACGGCCCTGCCTCCCGCCCACTCACTGGCCTCTACCTGCTTTCTGCCTCTACAGCCTCTGGGATCAAGACAAGCCTGGGTGCAAATCCTGACTCCCCCCACCTGCTCAGTGTGTAACCTTGGGCAAGTCATCATTTACCACTACGAATTGGGTTTCTTTGTCGGGGAAATGAAGATGATAAGAGGTAAGGTGTAAGGGCCAGTTTGAACAATAGTATAGCATAGAGCAGGAATCAGCCAAATATGGGCTGCCGACCAATTCTGGCTCACTCCTTATTTTTGTATGACCCTGAAAGCTAAGAACTTGTGTTTGTGCGTGCTCAGTCATTTCAGCAGTGTCCTACTCTTTGCAACCCCATGAACTATAGCCCTCCAGGCTCCCTTGTCCATGGGATTATCCAGGCAAGAATACTGGAGTGGGTTGCCATTGTTTCTAAATGATTGAGGCGGGGTGGGGGTGAGGGAACAAAAGAGAAAGTAATATTTCCTGACACTGAACATGATATGAAATTCAAATTTCAGTGTCTCTAAAGAAAGTTTTATTGGCACACAGCCACACCCATTCATTTTTGTGTTGTCTAGGACAACAGAACTGAGTCATTGGAACAGAGACTGTATGTGATCATAATGCCTAAAGTACTATCTGGCCCTTTACAGAAGAAGTGTGCCTAACCTGGGCACAGGTTTAATAGTACAAACTACCTGGGTTCAAATCTCTGTTCTGTCACTTCCTAATTTTGTAACTCTGGGAAGGTCACTTAATTCATATGTGCCACAATTTCTTCTGTAAAATGCAACTAACAATTGTGATTAGAGGTTGTTTTCAGGATGAAATGAGTTAATATTTGTAAAGCACCAGGACCAATGTCTACATGCAGTAATATGTAAACAAACAAACAAGATCATGTATATGAGGAATTAAGCAATGATTTTGTGTTTTAGATTTTGTTGGAAGGAAAATCAGAAGCAATGGTGGCTTTATCCTCGATACTGTCCTGGGCAACAGTCTTTTTTAGTCAGAAACCTCAATGAAGACGTAAGACAGTGGAATGCATGGAGGGTATGGTTGGGAGTGACTGGGGGAGGATGGAATTGGATTCCTAGAGACCCTGTCAGGGACAAATGCATGAACTATACAGATAACAATTTGGAGGGCAAAGCCTATAATGTGACTGATTACTCTACAGAGATACTAATGTGTGTTTTGTCATTTTTGTTCTTTGGTTTTTTTTTTTTTTTTGCTGCTATTGAATATTAAAAAGAATGAAAGCTGGTTTCTTATCTCCTCCTTGATCACCTCACCTCTTCAAGAGCACAAGATTTTTTATTCTTGTAGTCTTAAAAAGAAATTGAAGGATGGAGGCAGTTCTGCCAAGGTGGGAGAGGGTTTGGAAGACTTGAGGTGACTGAGGCACTTGGGCCTGGTAGCAGCACATATAATATCCATTTTAATACAAAGCAAAATGTGCTACCCCAAAGTGAGTACAACGTCAGGCCACATTAATAGAAGTAGGTATGGTAGAAAGAGGGAAGTTATGTCCTTCTTCCTACTCTGGGCAGCCCATTTCCTACCCTGGGCGATTTAAGAGAGATTAGAATAGATGGGAATCCACCTGCCAATGCAGGGGACACAGGTTCAATCCCTGGTCCGGGAAGATTGCACGTGCCACGAAGCAACTAAGGCTGTGCCCCACATACTGAGCTCATGCTCTACGGCCCTTGAGCCACAACTACTGAGCCCGAGTGTTGCTGCTACCAAAGCCCAAGTGCCTAGAGCCAGTGCTCCAGTGCTCCACCACAAGGGAAGCCATCGCAATGCAAAGACCATGTACCACAGCAAAGAGCAGCCCCCACTCACCACAACCAGAGAAACCCTGTGTGCAGCAATGGGAGAAGACTCCGCACAGCCAAAAAGAAAGAAAGAAACAAAAGGGCTGTCTACATTTGTTGGTATCCCCCACCTTCTTGTCAGTTGCTCTGGGTTTCTCCCCACCCTCATCATCTCTGGTGCATAGGAGCAGTTGGTAAACTCCAGTAGCTTCCGTCTTCCAAACATTCTCAGTTATGCAGAACTCACCCACTCTTTCCTGTGGAAGGCGGGCCCAGAGGATGAATCCCACTGCAGATCAAGAATTCTACTTTATCAGCAGCTACAAAGGCATTAACCTGATCCCCCGGGCTGGGGTTGGGGTGGGGGGGGTTGGTCAAAGTTTAGCTTGTTCAGCAACTCTTGGAATCACCTGGCCTCAGGAAGTCCTGTGTTCCCCAGTGGTCTCAGAGACTGAGTGGCCCATCTCAAAGTCTTCAATGACCTCTGCCATGTGTCTATAGCCTAATTTCCCAGGCTTATCTCCCATTACTCCTCTCTATACTTGCATGACTCAGCCAAAGGAGAGCACAGTTCAGCTTTTTCAAAAGCACATGCTATATTAGTTGCTTTTTGGTTGCGAGGGGCAGAACGCCAACTCAGACTGGGTTGACCAAGAAAGGAAGACTCATTGGCTCATGTGACTGAGATGTACAGGGCTGTCTGGCGTCGGGCCCAGTTGGATCCAGCACCTTAGGATCTCTCTATCTCCTTCTCTCGGCTCAGTGTGAGCTTCATTTGCATACCAACTTTCCCTTAGGAAATTGTAAAATGGTTACTGAAAGCTCCAGGCTCAAATCTGGAACTCAACAACCCTAGCATAAATAGAATTTCACTCCCCCAAGAGTTTAAGTTCAAGACTCAGGAAGTGGCTCTCAGAAAACAGACTGGGGTTATTGTCCATCCCAAATCAAGTCACCTTCCAATACAAGGATTACAGTTCAATCCCTGGTCAGGGAGCAAAGTTCCCACATGCCTCTCAGCCAAAAAAAAAAAAAAGAGTTAGGGGGTACAGTGAGAGTCAGTGTTGCTTACACGCATGATTTGAGAGTGGGAAAGGGTGATCCTTAAAGACAGTGTGCATTCTGTGCTTCAGAGAAGGGGAAAGGGGTGATGGGCAGGCAGTAGCACAGGCCCACAGCCACACATGCTGTACCACTCCTCCTGGCAGCCTAGTGAGCTAGTATCAGTCTGACAGAGAACAAGGGAAGTAAAGCCAGGAGGAGCACCTCTGGGAAAGTTCTGTGTTCCTTTAGGACACCTTTTGGCTCTGGGAGGGGACTGGAGGGGAGGATGAGGAAGCCATGGGGAGGATTTTGAAATCTGAAAGTTGACCTTCCTGCAAAGATCATGACTAATGAAAAGAAAGATGCCTCGGAGCCTGGGCCCAGAATCAGGGAGGAAAATCCAGGGAACTGGGGAGGAATCATGGAGCAGACACTACTCAACACACTTCCTCCCCTTCCATCCTTCTTGAAGAGCCCTCTACAGTTCAGGTGTCCACTCAGCCCAGACTCTGGGTGCATTGTGATTGGTCCAAGCCTATCACGATGCCCCACCCTTCTTGCCAACAACTGAACTAAGTCTGAATGTGTGATGTAATTCTGACCAATGACCAATGGCTTTTCAGAACCATTTTCTTTACAGACAAAAAGAAACACATAGGAAGACTCAGACCACCTCCCTGTGCTGGACACTGTCATGTTTGGAAGTGCAGCAGCTATCTTGTAACCAAGAAGAGAGTCAGACTGATGGCCTTGTGACTCCTGAAGAAGACAGACAAGAAAAATGGAAAGAACCTGAACCTTTGCTTATGACACTGAGCCCCCAAATTAATCAATCCTGGAATCATCCTACTTTGGACTTCTTAGAGTGTAGTATAATAAAGTACCCTTGTTGCTCAGGCCCATCACATTGGAGTCCTCTCTTACTGTGGCCACAGGACACTAAGTGACTCAGATAGGCTCTGATTACTGAAAGAGCTTCTGAAGAGAGAGGACATTTCCAACACTGGGTGTGGAGGCTCTAAGCATGTTGCACAGCCCCTCTGAGACATGTAGAGTAGTAGAAAGAAGAAGTACTTCAGAGACTCATATGCCTAGATCTGTCACTTACTAGCTGTGTGCCCTTGAATACATTCATTCACCACCTCTCTAGGCCTCAGTGTTTTCATCTGTAAAATGGGAAGAATAACCTGTACTTCATCAAGTTGTTGTGAGGGTCAAGACCATGTACAGAGTTCTGACATACAATTATAATGGCCACACATGGAAGGATCACTTTTGTCTGTACATCACTGGACAAGTATCTCAGTGATGTCCACATAATGATTGATAAAGTGGTGACACTTTATCAGAACCTCCTCAGAAGCTTCTTGAAGAATCCAGATTCCTGGACTCCATCAATGGGAATCAAGAGTCAATAGATCTGAGGTGGGATCTGTGTATTAGTCTGGACTCTTTCAGTCACAAATTGCAAAAACCCAACTCAAAGTGACTGAAGCAAAAGCAAAAAAAAAGGAGAAAGAAAACAAAAAAAGAAAAGAGCAATTTATTGGCTCATGCATTTGAATAGCCCAGAGGAATAAACTTCAGACATGGCTGGATCTAGGTGCTCAAAACAGGTTATGAGCTCACTCTCTCTCTTCTGTCATTCCTTGTCACAATTTATCTCTGTGTTGACTTCATTGTTAGCCAGCAGTTCCAGTCTGACAGCTACCAGCCTAGAGCCTCTGAAAAAGAGAGCATCTTTTCCCCTACAGCTCTGCCAAAATCCTGGGGCTGCCTACTCTAGCCTAGTTTAGACCCCCTAGGCTTATTACTCTGTGATTGGCCCAGCCTGGGGAACATGCTCACCCCTGGAGACCACCCAAACTCTGTGGGGCTATGTGAGGCAACAATAGCTCTCTAAGGTAACACAGGGGCTCTTTTCAGAAGAATAGGAAATGGTGTTGAGCAGATGAACACGCTACAGATCTCACAATCTGTCTTTTTTACTAAGTCACCTGGTTGATTCTGATGCACAGGCAGGTTTGGGAATGACTGCTGGACAGATCACTGGTTTTAGGACTCACTAGAGCCATGGAGGAGAAGGCAATGGCACCCTACTCCAGCACTCTTGCCTGGAAAATCCCATGGACGGAGGAGCCTGGTGGGCTACAGTCCATGGGGTCACAAAGAGTCGGACACGACTGAGCGACTTCACTTTGAGTTTTCACTTTTATACATTGGAGAAGGAAATGGCAGCCCACTCCAGTGTTCTTGCCTGGAGAAACCCAGGGATGGCGGAGCCTGGTGGGCTGCCGTCTATGGGGTCGCAAAGAGTTGGACACGACCCAAGTGACTTAGAAGCAGCAGCAACAGCAGAGCCATGGAAGGCGTAAAGGCAGGAGGAGAAGGGGACGACAGAGGACGAGATGGTTGGATGGCATCACTGATTCAATGGACATGAATTTGAGTAAACTCCCGGAAATAGTGAAGGACTGGAAAGCCTGGTGTGCTGCAGTCCACAGGGTCGGAAAGAGTCAGACACGACTGAGTGGCTGAACAACAGAGCCACAGAATCCCTCTCTTCCTAGAAAATCTTAAACAGAAGCAAATAAACAAAATCGACCCCAAAGTGGTCCTGTTCTGGTGGAAGGACAGGTTTGGGGGCCTTCTGTCATTCCCCAAGCAGCCCCTAAAGCCCCCTAAAAGCTCCCTGCTTTCACCGTTTGCTGAGGTCCCTTTCGCTCTATCCTCCAGTCTTGCATTTGGTGCAGTGGACCAGGTGGGGTGGGGTGAAGTCTCAAAGAGCTCACCTAACGCGGTCCCTGCTTCCAGCCCCCACCCGTGCCTCGACAGTCAGTGCCAGAGGAGTAAACAGGGCCAGGAGGGGCCAGCGGCTGACTTAGGAGGTGCGTCAGGCATGCCACATCGGATGCTTCTAGCTTTGAAAGCCCATCCTGGCCTGAGGCCAAATGGCTTCCAGGGCTCTGCAGAGCGCTGGGCCCTGGGGCTGCGTGGGCGTTGATGACCCGCCTGTCTGCCAGTGACAGAGGGGATGGCGGCAGCACTGTGTCCGCGGTGGCAGGAGGAGACGCTGCGGGGACACACTGGCTGGGGAGACGTGGCGGGGGATGAAGTCAATTTCACACTTTATTAGTCAGTCTGGGGCCAACTGAGGCCATCCTGAAACTGGGCTGAGGCCCCAATTGTCCCTCCTCCCTTTGCCAGCAAGAAAGGCCTTTATCGCCTGAAACTCTTCTTGTTGAAGGAGCAGTATTTTTTTTTTTTCCTCCTCAAAACCGCACAGCATTCAAACAAGGAGCTGGAATCCCTTTTGTTCTACAAAAGACCAAGGCAGAGGAGTGAACAAATCCAGTGTGTGTGTGTGTGTGTGTGTGTGTGTGATGTGAGGCAGGGGACGTTGAACCATGTTGTTTATTTATTCATGCAGTCATCCATTATCTTTTCAACAGATTTGCACTGAGAGCCTATGTGCCAGCAAACTGAGACCAGTACTTGGTACAATGAAACATAGAAGGGAACCCTCATTCATTACCCAGATTTCACTGAGCACCAACCAGGTACCTGACCCCAGGCCAAGCTCTGGGGATGCAGTGTGAACAGGCAGACACAGCCCTGCCCTCTTGGAGCAAAGGAGAGGCTCTCAAGTAAAAAGGCAATTTCAGTAGAGAGGGATAAGGACCCAATAGAGGCGCACAAAGGAAGAGCCCCTGAACCAAGAAAGGAAGGCTTTCTGGAAGAAGTGACATGCTACTGAGATTTGAAAGATGATTTGGTAGGAGGAGAGGGGAATGGGAAAGGGTGCACAACCCAGGTGAAGGAGTGAGTGCAAAGGGGACCAGAAAGAGCAATGTAGATTGAGCTCAGCCAGAGCAGAGAGTTCAAGGAGGAGAAGGGATGAACAGGGGCCAGACCATGAAGCTGACTCTGGTGGTGGCTTTGTGAAGGAGGCCCCAGCCTGGGGGTTTGCTAGCAGTGGGGATGGTCAGAAGTGGGTGTCTTTGGGAGGTCTGAGGGACATCATGCTCTGGAGGGGGCATTCTCTACAGAGGTCAGAGGTTGAGTACAGGGGACAAAGACTGGACTGGCATTCAGATGAAGCTAAGTTCAGAACCCGTTCATAACACCTATGTGACCTTCAGCAAGTACCTGTGCCTCCTTCATAAAATGGGACTCCATACCCATCTAATGAGATAGCAGTGCGTGGAAAGGCAAGTACACAGGGTATCTGTAAGGGACAGGAAGGAGCTTATGAAGAGAATGGGAGCTTATGAAGCTTATGAAGAGCTGCTTCACATAGTGGTCAAGCACTGCCTGGGCTGGAAGCCCAGAGAGTGCCTGAACATGAGCACGTTATTTAACTTCTCTGTTCCTCTGTAGAGCACACGACGGTAACACCCTTATAGAACTGTGTGAGGTGACCGCCTAAAAGAGATAGTGCCTCCAAAGAGCTTGGCCCAGTGCCTGGCACACACAAGTGCTCGAGAATGTTGGCTATTATTCTGAAACGAAAGGGGAATTTATGGGTACCTGTAAACAAGCCAGCGACAGAAAGGATGGGGTGGCACTGACTCTGGGTGGGTCACTGTGAGACGTGAACACTATCAGAGGGTGTCTACTGGTCTACCTGTGACTCTTCTGTCTCTCTCTCACTCACTCATTCTCTATTACTCTCCTGTTCTGTCTTTGCCTGTCTCTCTCCCTCTCCCCCACCCTCTCCCCTGTCTCATTTTCTCTCTTCTCTTCACATACCAGTTTCATTCTATTGGGACCATATTCCCAAGATGTGGGACCATGAGTCTCAAGTAGGGTTGCCAGTTAAATTCAGGGCACCTAGTTAAATCTGAATTTCAGATAAACTATGAATAATTTTTTTTAGTGCAAGCATGCTCCATTTGGGACATACTAAACACTATTTGGATTTAGGACTGAATAAGATGGATAAAAGGGCCTCCCAGGTAACTTAGGGGTAAAGAATCTGCTACCAATGCAAGAGACATAGGAGATGCAGGTTCAGTCCCTGGAGAAGGAAATGGCAACCCACTCCAGCATTCTTGTCTGAACAATCCCATGGACAGAGGGGCCTGGCGGGCCACCGTTCATGGGGTCACAAAGAGTCAGACATGACTGAGCAACTGAGCATGCACACATGGAAGATGGATAAAATCCTTACCTTTTAGGAGCTTACTTTCTAATGAGGAAAGTAAACAACAAACAGATAAACAAGAAAATAAGAGGGAGGGGCACGATCTATTACGATAGGAAGACAGGGTGATGAATAGTGAGTGTTGGGGTCAGGGTGCAGAGGGTTGGAAACTACCCAGATGGAGTGGTCAGTGAAGGCATCACTGAGGAGCTGACCTGTGTGGCAAGAAGCCAGCCAAGGGAAGATTTGGGACAAGAGTGTCCCAGGGAAGGGTAAGGCCAGTGCAGAGTCCCTGAGTCAGGAAGGAGCTTACAGTAATTGAGGAATAGAAGGAAGAAAGCAAGTGTTGGCCAAATTACAGTGATCAAGGTGGAGGGTGGTACGTGATGCCGTGAGAGGGAGGCAGGGTCCATTATACAGGGTCAGTTAGGTCTGAGCTAATAAAGTAATGCTCAAAATTCTCCAAGCCAGGCTTCAGCAGTACATAAACTGTGAACTTCCAGATGTTCAAGCTGGATTTAGAAAAGTTAGGGGAACCAGAGATCAAACTGCCAACATCCGCTGGATCAATGAAAAAGCAAGAGAGTTCCATAAAAACATCTATTTCTGCTTTATTGACTATGCCAAAGCCTTTGACTGTGTGGATCACAATAAACTGTGGAAAATTCTGAAAGAGATGGGAATACCAGACCATCTGACCTGCCTCTTGAGAAACCTATATGCAGGTCAGGAAGCAACAGTTAGAACTGGACATGGAACAACAGACTGGTTCCAAATAGGAAAAGGAGTACATTAAGGTTGTATACTGTCACCCTGCTTGTTTAACTTATATGCAGAGTACATCATGAGAAACGCTGAGCTGGAAGAAGCACAAGCTGGAATCAAGAATGCTGGGAGAAATATCAATAACCTCAGATATGCAGATGACACCACCTTTATGGCAGAAAGTGAAGAAGAACTAAAAAGCCTCTTGATGAAAGTGAAAGAGGAGAGTGAAAAAGTTGGCTTAAAGCTCAACATTCAGAAAACTAAGATCATGGCATCTGGTCCCATCACTTCATGGGAAATAGATGGGGAAACAGTGGAAACAGTGTCAGACTTCATTTTTTGGGCTCCAAAATCACTGCAGATGGTGACTGCAGCCATGAAATTAAAAGACGCTTACTCCTTGGAAGGAAAGTTATGACCAACCTAGATAGCATATTAAAAAGCAGAGACATTATATTGCCAACAAAGGTCCGTCTAGTCAAGGCCATGGTTTTTCCAGTGGTCATGTATGGATGTGAGAGTTGGACTGTGAAGAAAGCTGAGTGCTGAGAAATTGATGCTTTTGAACTGTGGTGTTGGAGAAGACTCTTGAGAGTCCCTTGGACTGCAAGGAGATCCAACCAGTCCATCCTAAAGGAGATCAGTCTTGGGTGTTCATTGGAAGGACTGATGCTGAAGCTGAAACTCCAATACTATGGCCACCTCATGCGAAGAACTGACTCATTGGAAAAGACCCTGATGCTGGGAGGGATTGGGGGCAGGAGGAGAAGGGGACGACAGAGGATGAGATGGCTGGATGGCATCGCCAACTCGATGGGCATGAGTCTGAGTAAACTCCGGAGTTGGTGATGGACAGGGAGGCCTGGCATGTTGCGATTCATGGGGTCGCAAAACTGAACTGAAGGAGTTTGGGTCTTGTTCAGATTTAAGCACAGGAGTGACATTCTCTAATTTAGTTTTCCAAAGGATCACTTTGTTCTGTGCAGAGTGGGTGAGGGGGAAACACAAGGGTGGGGATCAAGAGAGTGTCAGGGGGCTCCTTCAGGAGCTCAGGAGAGAGAGGAGGGGTGGAGGGGGTGGAGAGGGGAAAAGTAGACCGGCTGGGAAGGTTTTGGAAGTAAAGTTGATAGGCCTTGCTGGGCTGTCATATACAGGGCTGAGAGGAAGAGAGGAAGTGGAGGGAATCCTGGGTTTTTGGCATGAACAACTGAGAGAAGACTGCAGGAAGAGTGTTTCTGGGATCACAGAGGCAGATTAGGTATTTGTTGGCACTGTCCCTTACAGGCGCCCAGGGAAGTGTGACAGGCTCTTAGGGGAGAAGAGATACAATTCAAATTTTATTAAACATAATATATCATGTGCATATTGTAAAACACGAAGAAAGACAAAAGGCACATGCAAAAAGTGCCTTTTCACAAAACTGAAAAGTAAATCTGGACCAAGTACTTTTGGTGGAATATCCCACGGACGGAGGAGCCTGGCAGGCTACAGTCCCATGGGGTCGCAAAGAGTCGGATATGACTGAGCGATTTCACTTTGTGCTTTTTCAGGTGGGGGTGAGGACACATGACTCCTAAGGGGAAGTACCATGCCTTGGAATCTCTGGCTTGGGAGGGGGCATGGGGGGGTGGGGTAGTGTAAAGGGAAAGAAGATAGATGTTAAGATTTTTCCAGTTGTGTGCATGTAATCGTGTTTGTTTGGCTGGTTGGTTTTTTATGCTTGCTGCTCTGCCTCATAACAGAGGGGTGGGAGAAGGGTGAAAAAGAATTTGAGAAAAAAATATTTAGAAATGTGGCAGGGAACAAAAGTCAGGAGAAAGTATATCCAAAAATGGGTATCAGCAAGGCTATCTCTACTGCTCTGCCTGGGCTCTGAGGGAGCTTCCTGAGAGGGTGAAGTAATCCAAGATGGCGAGCTCTAATCACCATGGAGTATCCGAGGACATGGTCACATTACATTCCCAGGGGGACAACCTTTGGCCTCTTAAGACATCCACTTGCTTTCAGTTTGGAAAGAGCTCACGCAGTGAAGGGGTATTTTTTAATGCCTGAGGTGGTGAAGGGTCAGGAACACAGACGTTAGAGCAAAGGTTGAATGTACTCAGAGTGTTAGCCCAGAGAAGACTCGGGCTGGGGTCACAATGGGCAAACCTTGGGAAGAATCCTTTGGAGGGGTGGGAGCCAGCAAAACTGGCTGTGTCTTTGAGGATCATTCAAGCAGTGTTCCTATGTCACAGACACAGGGCTAACGTCTCCATGAAACAGTGCTAACACCTTCATGAAAGATCCCACCTCGACATTCCAACAGCCCTTTGAGGTAGGACTATTTCCTGGTTTACCCACAAAGAGGAAAGTGAAGTTTTAGGGAGATGAAGCAACTTGTTCGACGAGGTCACACAGCTGGTGGGTGTGGAGTCGGGATATGAATTTGGACATTTTGCAGTGTGAAGTCTGGGCTCCTGACTCCCATGGCCTCTTTGTCCCATACCCTG
This sequence comes from Cervus elaphus, assembly GCF_910594005.1. NCBI lineage: Eukaryota > Metazoa > Chordata > Mammalia > Artiodactyla > Cervidae > Cervus > Cervus elaphus. The sequence goes on along the minus strand of NC_057823.1, from coordinate 62,087,814 downwards.
TCCATCCCAGCCCCTCGCCCATAGGTAACCCATCTTGCTCCTTAGGTTCAATCCTGTCCTCAGATGGGAGAATTTCCAGCAGCTCTGGCCCCTAGGGCTCCAAATGAAGTCCCTCGTGCCCAGGGCTGAATCCTGTCTCCTGCCAGCTCCTTGGTAATTTTTAGTGGACCTGATCACCAAGTCCCCAGAGCCTAGTACTTGAACTTCAACCCGAAGACTGGTACCCACTCTCTGACCTGGCCTTGATATCTTTCCTGTCTGAACATGAGGTGATACTTGTCCTTAAGTGCCCCACTGCAGTTCTGGACACCTACTATCTGTCCCCATGTCTCTGGGGCGCGTGTCCTGGGATCACAGTGATCTCCCAACCTCACAATTCGTCACCCGACTTGACCCTCTTCCTGGCCCTGGCAGCTGGGACTGTGTTGCCAGCCCCAGCCCTGCTCCGGGGAGAGGCCTGGGTTTCACTGCAAACTAGGCACCAGCCTATTCCATGAAATGCAGACAAAATAAGGTCCACAGAGGCTGGTTGCTGTTGAGATTTGTAGGGGTTATTTTTTGGTTTTGATTTTTCTTTACCTTGCAGGTCTTGAGAGCTTCCCATGTGCCAGCACTGGATTAATCATGTAAAGTGGATTCCCTCACATCACCCTCAAACAGCCCTCTGAGACATGAGCAGAAGCTGCGGTGATTGCTATTACTGCACTGGCCTTTCCCTAGGCCAGAGGCTCTGCTGATGTGCCCAGAATCACTGATACCCCAGAATCAAGACAAGCAGGCTCTTCCCTGGCCAGAAGCCCCACCTCCAGTTCCTATCTCACTGCCCCTCCCGAGCCTGGGCCAGACTTGAGGCCCTATGGCTAGAAGGAGGTGACCCCCTCCTCCTCCTGCATGCAGCCTGGCTCTGCCCTCACACGGTCACCCGTGGGTCTCTTCTGGGTCTGCTTCTTTGGACCCTGTAGGAACAGCTTCAGCTGCCCCAAAGGTTGCCCTGCAGATTTTCACAGCCACTGACCCTGAGCCTGACCCACTCAGCTGCTGTCTACAGCTGAACACTCTTCCAAGAGCTCTGGGTGGGGAGGGCCTGACTGTTCCCTGACCCAGGGAACGTGCAGCAGACTTGGTGATGCTCCCAATCTCTTCTGCAGGCTGGGCAGCCTGAGGGGCAGAGGTACCTGGAAGCCCCAGCTTCACTGTCCACCACCCCCCTATACCCTTAGCCACTAAGCCACACAAGAGTCACTGTCCAGTCAGAAAGAGAACCACTATGACTTGTGAACAGAGGGACATGGGGAGGGAGTTACACAGGTAAAAGAAGATCCTAGAAGCACCACAGGGATTAACAATAGGAAAAAGACACTCCAGTCTTTAGGTTGGAGGAACGCAGGGAAGCAGCAGTGTTACTAGTGCCGGTATCTGAAGCTATCTGACAGAAACTGGAAGCACAGCCAGGCCTTCCCAAGGCCAAGAGGGAAGGAACATCCAGTGGAAGCCGGATCCATGGAAGAGACCAGCCAAGGCAGAGATGCTGCCTGAAACTGAGAGAGGGAGAAATACCTAGAGTTCTCCTCTCCTCCTTCCTGCCAGTGTCTCCCATTGGCCAAACATACCAGAAAATCAGAGGTCAGAGGAGCCTGGGAAATGTAGTTCTCTGTAGTACACAGCAGAGCTGGGCAGGGAATAAATGTGACAGCAAGCAAGCAAATGACTAACCTCTGGAGATGTGAGCTGCTTAGAAGGGGTGGATGCAACTCCTATACCCGCTCTGGCCTCAATTTTTCTGAGGCTCAAGGCTGTTCCAAACCTTCAGCCACTGAGCTCCCTTTCTACGCATAGGCCTCAAGGCTGCCCAGACCGCTGATGACAGATGCATGGGTCCAAGGCAGGAAACCCAGAACCACCACCCGGAGGTGCCCTGGAAGCACGGGAGCCACCTGAGACCTAACGGAACAGCATTCACTAGTGCTCCTGACCCCAGCATAAATCAGAGCCCACAAGGACAAGTCTAATCTCCCCCTCTCTTTGTTTCTGAATCTGCTACTCGAAACTCCAGCAAGGAGCCTTGGTCCCCAAAGCTGCTGGGTCCCCTGGGAGCACCCTGAGAAGATGCTTCTGGATGCAAAGCGCCCTAAGCCTATGAGCAGAGTCCTGCTTCAGTGCACCTGCATGCCTGATTATCGTCTGAATCCCTGCCTGACTTGTCCTGATGCAGTGAACCTCAGAAAGTCCTATCACTGGGGAGAGGCAGGAGAATCTAGGACACTCCTGCCTGTGACTGGGATTGCCCTGGATGGGAATGCTGCCCACCCTGACCCAGGTGCAGCACCAGGGATCCAGACCAGGGGAAGTCCCAGGAATGCCTTTGGGGTGTGACAGCAGCCACTGAGGGAAGGGCTGGAACCAGTCTCCACCAGGCCCTCAAGACCTGGGGGCTTCATCTATATAAGGGAGTGGCCAGGCCTCGTCACCATCCCCCATACTGAGAGAAAGACAGGCCCTGCAAACCTTCCTTCAAATGTCATGTCATCTCGCCTCATGTCTCCATAATAATGATAAGTATGTTTATTGAGCACTAATAAGCCAGGCCCTGGCTCATTTATTCCTCAAAAGAATCTTGTGAAATAGGTACTATGGAGATCCTCATGAACGGTCAGAAAATATGACCCACAGTCTAACAGAAATTTGATGACAACAATAGTAACAATAGCATAAAAGAGAACGGTGCTCCCCAGAGATCCAAGGAAGGAAAATTAATGTCTGATGAAGTAGTGAGTGAAGTGGAGACACATGAAGGGCTTTCACAGGAAATAGACATGAAGCTAATTCTTCAGAGGAGATTCTCCACCAGGGCAGCCAACCCACACTCTTGCAGAAGATGTACTAGAGGGGGACCTTCTGTGACCTGCACAATCTCCACACAGAAGAGTTCACATTAAAAAAACAAAACAAAACCCTGGTATTTGACTTCTCTTGAAAAATCAGAATGCCTGGCACCACTGGGCCCTCATTCTGATGTGGCAACACTGGCTGAAGCCGAGCAGCTGCAAGCTCCTATGGCTGCAGTGTGTTCGCGCTGGTCCATCACAGTCCCTGCCACTCCCTAGGGTCTTTCACCTGGCCCTTCCTCCCATCTGCACCACCTGCCTGGCAGCCTCTGTATTTCAATTTGACTGGGGGCGCTTCCAGGCCCAATCTCAGCTGATAGAGCCCTGCTGCCACCTAGCGATCAGAGTTCATAAGTTCCCTCACTACACAGCAGTGACGCTCCCATTGTGATCAACCACTGTTCACAAGCGTTTCCCTCAGTCCTCTCACTTGCCCTGCGAGAAGAGGAATTGTACACTCTCTACAGATGAGAAAAACATCTGGGACACTCCTGCCCATGTCTGGGATTGCCCTGAATGGGAAAGGTGCCCACCCTGACTCAGGAAAAGGAAGCTTGAAAATTACTGATAAGAAAAACAGAAGACCAAAGGGCAGGTTGAGGACCCTCATCAAACTTCTTCACACGCAGAAACTTGTAGTAAATGAGTTTGCTACTTGCCTATGGCCATGTAGGCCCTGAACTCAGGGGTTTTAAGACCAAGTGCTGGACACTTATACCACGATGCTGCTTCCCTAGGCCTGAGAAGTCTTCCCTTTCCCCTTCCCCAATCCTGTGTGCTTAATCACTCAGTTGTGTCCGACTCTTTGAGACCCTATGGACTGTAACCTGCCAGGATCCTCCGTCCATAGAATTCTGCAGGTAAGAACACTGGCATGGGTAGTCTTGTCCTTCTCCAGGGGATCTTCCCAACCCAGGAATCGAACCTAGGTCTCCCGCATTGCAGGCAGATTCTTTACCACTGAGGTACCAGGGAAGCCTGGTGGCTCAGAGAGCTCCCCAATCCTACTTATCCACAAACCCAGCACCAGCTCCACTTCCTCCAGAAAGCCTCCCTGACCCCCTCAGCATCCCCAAAGCTCCTCCTTGTCTGAACATCTAGAAGCCTGGGCTATAACAACTTCTGGGGCTGACAGCTTTCTGCCTTGTGGTGCCAGGTAACTGCTTGATGCTCATATGTCCTTTATAGCTGGATGGGAGACACTTGGAGGCAGGCTTTGGTGTTCCGATCCCATCTGGGTATTATCTAGCAACGTGTTTTGAACATCTATAACTTGAGGCATGTGACAGACGCTTAGGGAGATCCAGGGATGAAACAGCACTTGCATCCTAAACCACAATCCCACATGTGTCACTCTGCTGCTTGAAACCCTTTAGTGCCCCCTGACTGCCTTCACAATAAACCCCAAAGCTCCTTACCAGGCACAACTCACTAAGCCATCTCCCACTGCACCCACCACCCCTACACACACCATGTGCTTCCGCCGTACAGCACTTCAGTTCCCCGATGAGCCGCGCTTGCTCTTATCTCTGGACCTTTGACATGCCCTCCCTCCCACCTTCATCTATTCCATTTCCTGTCAGCTTGGATATCACTTCTTTCAGGAAGCCCTCCTTAGCCACCAAGTCTAAGTCAGGGGCTGGCCTCTCCCTGGGCTCTGGTGGTACCTATAATCACCCATAACAACTAACACTGTGTTTAACTGTTGCCTTGCCTGCCTCCTTCATCAAACTATAGGCTTTGGGAGGGCAGGGCCCCGATCTTGGACTTCTCACTGCATCCCCAACAGCCAAGGCCAACTCCTGGAGGCACTGAAGATATTCAGTAGACACTCATTAAACGAACACATGAATAAATCAGGTGCCATTTTTATATATAGCAAGTGTCTAGTGAACAAAGGTCACACTGACTGGCCCTCCAATGATTAGAGTCACACAAATTTCAGCGACATTTCATCTTTAAGACCTTTATTCCCAGTAGTTGACATCAGTTATTCACCAAGCTAGAACTCACATTAACTAAGAATTTGCTCATCTTTTTGAGCATTGAGATATTGTAATCTGGTCCCCATGTCTAAAACTAGGTTGGAGGCCAAAAGGTTAAACTCCATTGCAGGGAGCAAGAGGCACCCTCGTGAATCAGTCTTCAACTCTTGGAAGTGTTGTTCAAGTCACAGGCAAATACCTTTGCAAGTCTAATATGTGATGGCCCGGCATTGAAATAAATAAGACACAGTGCAATGGTTCTAGGCATCTGGAGGGGAAAGGCACATTACACTGAGTCCTCTGGAGAAAATTCAGGCCATTCTCCATATTCTCAGTTGTGCATTTCCTCACCCTTCAGTGACTTTTAATCTCATCCCCTGGTATGAAAAACCACAACCCGTGTGTTACTGAATACATTTTTATCTTCCTTTCGTGAGATAGATTTGGTTCCAAGTATATTTTGGTTTCCTCCCTTATGCCTACAAGAACATCCAGTTTTGTTCAGGTCCCTTTTAATGGCACTTAATAAATATACATTCTAGGACCTGAAAGAACAGGCTGTCCTGATTCAAACGTCCTCTCAAGCTTTCTGTTTAAAGCATCTCAGTAAGTACAAAGTTCGGATGGGGCACATCCCTAGGTCAGAGCTCGTGACCATTTCTGACCCCAGGTCTATCTCGACCAGCACTGTGTGTCCAGGGCAGAGATCCCCAACCCTGGCCACACACTGGAAGTACTTGAGGAGCTCTCTGAATTTCTGAGGCTGGGCCACACTCCAGACAAATTGCATCAGCATCTCTGAATGGGAACCTCGCTTCAGTCATAGTTGAAAGCTGCCCCAGTGCAAAGAGTAGGCTCTCAAAAGTACTGTAGAACCACACTGGTTCTACCACAGCTGGATTTCCTATTTTATTACCTGCTCTCCTGTGCTTCTTGTTTGCATCAGAAATCTGAGCAGGGAAGAGAAAGGAAAATGAGTCGTAAGCATCTTAGAGTTAATTTTGTGCTGGGTGAAAGGTTGTGGCGACTGAGTTTCTCTTGCATTATGTATGCAGCCTTCATGCTTTCACAAGCCCAGAGAAGGTAAGTTACAGACTGTCTGACACAGACATGTATACACTTATTAAATGTTCTCCAAAAACCAGAGCTAACAATTTTAGGCACTACAGTTATAATACAGAGATGTTCTTGGAATCAAGTCTAAACTGCCACCTGTTTTTACACATAATCTAATGTGGATTTGTTCTGAAATTTGTCATTTGTTTTAAAAGGTACACTGAATCACCTTTTCTCTCTCCTGTGAATCTTACAACTTATCTGAACCCAAAGCAACAACTTAGAAGTGATGATCCAACAGCTGCTGCACCCAAATTTGCCCCGGTGGTCAGTCTTCCTTGAACAGGAACTCTTTTGAGAGGCTTCAATTTCTAGGTTCTAGAAAGGGATGACAATTAATGTGATCTCACCAAGTTCAAATGTTTGGTTACCTAGAATGCAGCACTGGGAGGGATCATGGGTTTAAAGGAAAGGATGCCACACTGATTATTAATGTTGGTCATGGCCATGGGCATGGAGAGTGGCCAGTTGATGCCTCGGGCCATCCTGAGACCACTTCCTGCACATCCTGCAATTTTACATTTATGTCACACTTCATGATTCACAAGGAGCTTCCACAACTTTGGCATCTCCTCATTCTCATCACAAGCCTGGGTTAGGTCTTAACAGATGTGAAAACTGAGGTTGTGTCCTATGTCTGAGGTTCCACAGCCAACTGACATCACCTCCACTGTGGCCTCCAGGCCTTAAGCACCCTTCTGAAACCACCAGGGGTTCCCCTGGCTCCCCTTCTTCCAGAAACAGGAAACCAAGGCATAACCCACCCACCAGGCCTTTAGTTACCTGCTTCACAGTTTCCTCTGAGATTTGCATGGCCCTTTGTCCCCTAGTCCAGAGAACACAGCAGCAGTGTACAACTGCTGCCAACCTAACACACGCCTCAACTGTACAACTTCACACACCCCACCTAACACACCCTCAAAAACCCCTCTCCCCTGGAGCAGCCTCTGCACTTGCCTACACACATTCCAGAATTGTGACTTGCTCACACCCACTCCAGGCCCAGCCAAAAGACTCCTGGGAACCTTTCTACTGCCCTGACAAACCCTCGCTCCCTGCTAGAGAGGGCTCCTGTGTGTTCACTGCCTAAGGTAATTCAGCTCCCACTGTGGAGAAATAAAAGCCGACTGGTCGGCTATGGTGTCTCTATGTCACAGGAAGGAAGTGAGCTGTCAGGCCAGGCAGTTCTGGACTCTCCAGGGGCCCTCCATGCAACCACACAGCACACAGGTAATGCTCATCTAGGTGACCTACTCCCATGGACAGGCTGGGGCAGGAGCACAGGTAAGACTGGCCACAAGCAAGTCCTGGCGCATCAGCTGGGACCTGCCATCCAGGGTGCTGTGACTCAGGTTGGAACGCCTTCTCCAGAGAGACAGAATGAGCTGCCCTGGCTGGGGCCTTTCATGCCCACCCACACCGGGCGTTTCTCAAGGCTCATTTCCCTCTTCCGGCTACCTTCTCTGTGCCCTTCACCCTGCCCTAACCTGATCTCCCTATCCACCCCCAACTTTTCTTTGCTTCCTTTCCTTCCCAGGGTCACAGCCTCTAACCCTCCTGGAACATGAACTTCAAGGAGGGCACCCTAAGAAGGCAAACTCCAGCCCCATGGAGCTGGACTTGGGGCCCTGGCCAGGAAGCTGGAAGGCACATAGCCCCTCTGTCCGTTCACTTCCACGAGGCTCCACTCTGGGTTCCCCTTCTTGTCCTGGGCCTCCAGCACAGTCACCCGCTGGCCTGCCTGTAGACTCACTTCATGGCTGCTTCTGGCCACAAACGGGTACATGGCCACCACCTGAAACACATGGGGAACGACACAGAAGTGGTCAGGCTGAGAGGACAGATAAGCCCAACCCAGAGAAGCTGTTTACCCTCTTCCCTGCCACCTGACTCAGCGGCTGGGCAGTCACTGCCTCCCAAATGTGTCCTTTGACCAAAGATGTCAGCTACCTCCACTCTGCTAATACCTACTGGATGGCAGGCTCTTTGTCTGGTTTTGATTTTCACAGTTCTATAATTCTATTTCCTCCTTTTTTCAGATAAGGAAATTAAGACTCAGAGACATCAAGGAACTAATTCAAAATCACATAGCAGTGACGCTGACCTGTCTGACCTCAGGAGGGGTGCTCTCAGCCCACTGCTGCCATCCTACTGAGCAGAAGACTCAGAGTCCCTTCCTCACTACCCTCCTCAGATCCAAGGGTGTCATCTGTCGAGGCCAATTTCCCAGCTTGGTGTAGAGACAGGAGGGATGGTTGGGCAACTCTGTTACTTTTTAGGGAAAGGGTCCCCCCAAAAAAATCATAATGGAGAGGAGGGCACTTAGGCTGATATTTTACCTCCCTGGGCCTCAGTTTCATCATCTGTAAAATGGAAGGATGATATCCTTCCCTCCAGATAATTGTGGGAACTTAATGGATGAATTGCCTGTGCCTGGTACATAGTAAGGGCTCAACAAATGCAGGCTGCTTTGTTAATAATATTAATAATAATAATATTATTATTATTATTATTATTTTGGTCATGCCATGCAGCTTGAGGGATCTCAGTTCCCTGAAGAGAGATGGAACCCAGGCCTAATGAGTGAAAGTGCCGAGTTCTAACCACTGGATGACCAGGGAATTTGCTGCTTCGGTTATTTTTACCACGACTTTTTTTTTTTTTTGCCTGCGCTGGGTCTTTTGTTGCTGTGGTTTTCTCTAGTTGCCTTGTTTCTCTAGTTGTGGTGTGTGGACTTCTCGTGGAAGTGGCTTCTCTTATTGCAGAGCATGGGACCTAGGATGTGCAGGCTTCAGTGGTTGTGGCTTCCGAGCTCCAGAGCACAGGCTCAACAGTTGTGGTGCATGAGCTCAGCTACTTCATGGCATGTGGGATCTTCCCGGGTCAGGGGTCACACCCGTGTCTCCTGCACTGGCAGGCGGATTCTTTACCACTGAGCCACTAGGGAAGCCCCTACCATGACTTTTATTACTATGGGCCATGAACAGTCAGAGGCAACGGGGGACTGGAATGACCCCATGTGAGTCCCACTGAGCAGACGCACAGAGAGGAAGCAGCTAATGTCTCTGGCCTGATGGACAGCTGAGCTCTCCACATGAGCCCCTAGGTGAGGGTTCTGGGGACACCATCCATACTGGCTGGTGATGGGGTTGAGTTGGGTGGCCAGGCTCCCTTGTGGGACCTTTGTGGGTCCTTTGCCAATGGGTGGGTGTGTCTAGCTGGAGGCAGCCCTGGTGTAGCACTTCTAGCTAATTCTCCTGGCACTGGCCTGAGAACCTTCTCAGCACGTGCCAGAGCTGCACATCACAGCTTCCATGGGCTTCTATGCAGCCCTCCCTCAGCCCATTCCAGGCTCCCCAACTATTCACTGCAAGCCTCTGGGCACCTGCCCCTGGGCCTGGGTCCTTTCTGCTGCTCATTCATCACCTTTGGAGCTCCTCCTCCATAACTGTGCGTGCTGCCTCCATTTACTGATGCTCCCATGTGCCAGCCGCTACCTAAATCAACCCTCACAGCGACCTCACTAACCTTCTTCCCCCTAGGATTTGGCTCTGCAAAGCCTTCCCATCACTTTTTGTTTTCAGATATAATTCACATACACACACTCTACCCTTTCAAAGTGTACAATTCAGTAGTTTTTAGTATGTTCTCAAGGTTGTGCTACCACCATCATTATGTAATTCCAGAACATCTTCATCATCCCAAAGAGACCCTAGACCGCTTAGCAGTCACTTTCCACTCCCCTTGCCCCTAGCCCCTGACAACCACTGATCTACTTTCTGTCCCAATGTAACTGCCTATCCTACACATTTTGAATAGAGAATCACACATTACATGGTCTTCTGTATCGAGCTACGTGTGGTAGCATGTGTCAGAATGTCACTCTTTCTCTTGGCTGTATAACATTTGAAATTGCATGGATATGCCAGATTTTGTTTATTCTTTCATCAGTTGATGGACATAGGTTGTTTCCACTTAGGGGCTGTTATGAATAATGCTGCGATGAACATGCATGTACAAGTTTCCCATGGCATTTTATGAGAAAGATCAACACCCTCGGCAAGGCCACAGGCCCCAATGGCTGGCCCCACCTCACCTCTTCAACAGCACCTCACTGCCCCTATCTTGCTGGCTCCACTCAGTTCCTTACTAACCGTGTCCTCCCCAGCCCTGGGCTTTGCATTTGCTGGGCATGTTTTCAGGGAAGTTCTTCCCATTCACACCCCTTTATCGAATTACTTCCTATTCATCCTTCAAATCTGAACAAAAGCATGATTCTTTTCAGAAAAACCTTCCCTAATCCTCTCCCTCACTTAAGGCTCTGGCACCTATCACTAATAGGAATTTGAGATCATTTATATGATTATTAATCACTGTTTCCCCTACCTCCTAGATTATAAATTTGAGGAAGGCAAGGGCCAAGGTTGACCTCTGCTTATCATTGTATCTCTCATCTAACACAGTGCCTGGCGTATACTGAATAATGAATGCATGAATAAATGAATGAATGAAATAATCCCATTTGCTCTGCTTACTGGAGAGTAAAGGATTAGCTCTCCTTTTGACATGGCAGGGATGAGAGTCCCTTTTCTCCAGGTACACGCCTGGCCAGGACACTGGTGTGGCCACTGCACAGGGTGGTAACTCCTCCTGACAGGATGAAAATCAAAGCCCCGCTCCAGATGGCCCCCACCCCTCTTCTAGGCTCACCTGGGTCACAGTTGGGACAGAGGGGACCGGGGCCGAGACGGACTCTGGTGTCTGATGTTGGAAGTCTCTGTGAGGCCTCGCCTGCCCTCTGAGCTCCTCCTCACTGGGGACCACGTGGTACACCTCCAGTTTTCCAGCTGGCACGTACCCTCGATGTCCTGCAGGACATACAGAATGTTATCTGGCTGTGGATCGCCCCTTTCAGTGGTAGAGGAAGTCACCGCCATTCGTGGATGTGACTGCCTCCAATACAGCTTCTCAGCACTACAGTGGGCCTTGAAAAGTCATCTCAGAACCTCACAAAACCACTCACCCCACCCTGCTCTCACTCTTTCTAGCTTCTGCTTGTTTACCCCAGTGACAGGGAGCTCATTCCCCACAGAGGCAACCCAGTTCATTTGGAACAGCTCTGGCAGAGACAAAAAGTTCTTCCTTGGACTGGAATGAAAACTGTTTTCCTGGTGCTGGCACCTCTGGTCCCCTGTCCGAGCAAGGCTATTCCTCACTGCAGGACTGCCTTCCCAGGAGGCAGAAATTGCCTTTCCCTTTTCAAAGTGCCCCCAGTCCCTTCTTGTAACAGCTACCCCAGGGGTGTTCTGGCTGCTGTTCCTGTGAATGGCTGTCACCTTCTGATAGCTTGCCTGGTGCTGAACTGCACTGGACCACCTAGTCTTCATATCAGCTCTCAAGGTCAGTATTGTTATCTCCATTTTATTGCTGAACCAACAGGGCTCAGAGAGGCTCCATAACTCCTCCAGGATCATGCAGTTAGTAAAGTGCTGAGTTGGGATCCAAACCTGGTCTTCTTGACTCCAGGAGCCTTGTTTTAATCTTCATCCAGCTCAAGTTTTTCAACTAGAGTCCAGAGTTTCCCTTTTTATGATTTTTGCCAGATCTGTACCATCTTAATTTTTTAATAAACTCACTTTTTAAAACTTAGTGTTGTACTATACATTGATAACAATGAATAAAATCATGGGTTTCTGTACTAGTTATATTTTTTCTAATAAACATTAAAATACTGAATTAAAATAAAGTATCTGAAGTGGGGAAAAACTGTCTGCAGATCCCCTCCCAATAGTCCTGTGTAACTGTCATCTGTGGATCACATGCCCCTCTGTGGAAGACAGTGGAGATACTGGGGCATCTCGTCCTGGGTTCACGGTGCCCCTTGCTTCCTGCCCTGATGCCTCCTGGGGCACCCATATCTGAGCAGCACACCCAGGGACCTGACCAGAGCAGAGGGAGCAGGATAACATCAACTTCATTCTCGATGTCAGACTTCTGTCCCTACAGTTGGGATCCAAGTGTTCCTTCTCCACGTATCGCCATTCTTCAAGGTGATCCACAGAACTGCGTCTACACCAATGACTTGTGAGGTCCCCAAGGCAGAGTCCTTGTGAGTCCTTGCCTTCTTTACACAGTGCCCAGCACATAGGAGGTGCTGGATACGGATGTTGCAACATAAGACAACCTCTCTTTTTGGCATCTCATACACCACACTAAGTTGGCTATGTCCCCAAGCCCTCCAAGTTCACCTGTGTTCATTCCCATCCTGGATCTGCATAGCCAGACCCCACTCACAAGAGCGCCCATGTCTCCCCACTGGCTCTCATTGGGTGGTTTTCCCAAAGGGTGGGGAAGTGCCCCCTGAAGTCCCACATACCTCCAGTGTCCACCAGCCATCGGCTGCTGTTGCCTTTGGTGTCCTTGTTTTGAAGGAGGGCAACGATGTGGCCCCGCGGCAGGGTCAGGTCCAGAGTCCCAGCCCCGCTGACGTTGCTTGTCACCTGGTAGAGCTTTCCCGGGCCATACTTGCTCAGGAGCGCCTGCACCTGGCGTTCAGCCCCTGGAAGGAGTGGCTGGGAGAGGGAGAGAGACAGACAACAATGCTGGAGCTGGAGGGTTAAAGCTAACACCAGTGCTGGCCGACATGCTGACAGCCAGGAGTTCTGGACCAAGTCCACCTCTACTCCCCACAGACCCATCCCAGCCAGGGCAACAGCCTCCTCAACAACAAATGGATGGATCAGATGAGAAACACATGCTCTTAGTATCCAAAGGCATTTCAGAAGAAATGCATTCAGAAGAAAGGCATTTTAGAAGAAGCTTCTAAAATCCTTCTCTGGTCTCAATTTCTTGGGATTTCTAAAATCCTAAGTCAGTTTCTGAATCTCCCAGCTACAGAATTCCAGGACTGGGCCCTAAATTCTGCCCATAGCATTAAGCTAAGCTGTCCCACAGGAAAATGCCTTACACACATCTTTCAACACCAATGAGTAAGACTATGAGTGTCATGTCAGCACCAGCTCTTACTCACGTGGGATCTTAAATACCCAGCACAGGGCTGACCCATGTAGACCCCTCACACACGGGTGAACAAAGGGAATTCAGGGTTTTATTCCATGGGTTTTGAGTCCACAAGCCTTTATTGAGCCCCCTACCATTTACAAGGCACGGTAAGCCTTGTAAATTACAACAGAGTTTTTCCTTAATGGAAATTGCCATCTAGCTAAGGAGAATGATTCAGTGCATTTTCAGAGCATCTAGAAATTTGGCACTGTCTTTGTTTTTTCATTCACTGCTTCCAACTAAAGTATTAACAAGAAGGGACTCAGGAGATTGTCCCCTTTTATAAAACAAGGAAGCTAAAAATATTGAATATAGACTTATTATATTCTATATAGATATTCTAGATATATATGGATGGACATATATTCACTATATTCTATATGGTGATTTCCAGGTGGAGAGGTGCTAGGTGTAGGGAGGTAGGCAGAGATGCCCTTCAGGGGCACTTGGGCATGGACTCTGCCATCTCCCATACCTCCAATAGGTTCCTGAATCAGGATCAAGAACCAGGAGAATCCCAGGTTTCTAAACAGGCCCACAAACAAAAGTGTAGAGACACAGTAGCTCTTTTTCAGAATGGCGGTGTTAATGCAAGTATGTGGTAGCAAACGTTTGTCTTCTTTCTCAAGTCTCTGCCCCTCCCTGTGTGAAGAACAGCAGCACTCCCTGGAGGCACTGGGGAGGGCTGCAAAGATCGCACTGGTACTCTCATGCCCTGGGGGGTGACCCCATTCCTCTGGGATCTGTACCCGTAGGCAAACAAGTCAGGAATTTATAGGAAGGTGTGTGTCTGTGTATCTGTGTGTGTGTTGCAGGGATACATGAGAGGAGAGATGGGGAAGCTGGGGTGGGGCTGGGGTCATGGGAGTCCCTTCTCTTCCTACCAATCTGCAACACATCAGGACTATGATGTTTCCATTTCTTTCTATTTTTATGTATCTTCTCTTCTTTTTCCTGCAATCACCATGGCTTGCTTTTCCAATAAGAAAAATGTTATTTTGTCTTAAGTAGAAAAAGATAGAAGTTTCCACGGCTCATCTGAGTGGCCGCTCTTTTCTTGATTTCCTTCACCCTTCCTCCCCTCGGGTGGCAGAGCCCATGTAACAGCCCCAGTGAGTCCTCTGCTGGGCATCTCAGTGTGGGCAACGAAGTGGGGACAGCTCACTCCCAGGTGGAGGCCACCCCACTTGAAGTGCACATACCCCTCTGATGCTCTTTGACGTCCTCTACGCTCTGGTCAGGTGCAAAGGCCACCTGTCTGTGCCCAGTTCTTCTGGGCTCCTTTAATGTTCCCCCATGTCTCTTGGGCCTTCTCCCTTTGGGGGAATCTTGGACCCGTCTCCTGACCCTCACATCACATCTCACATGTGACTGAATATAGTTTCAGTTTTCTCAAACCCAGGTTTCATCATACTCTGAGAGCCTCTTTGCCTTTCAGCTACTTCAATTACTAAAACATACATGATATTTTATATATTCTTTTAAAAACTTTTTAAAGTTTATATATCTTTTTAAAATTATTAGGCTGATTTTATTCTTTTTTATGATTCTGTCTTTATGTTTAATTGGAAGATAATTGCTTGATAATATTGTGTTGATTTTTGCCGTACAACAATGTGTATCAGCTGTAAGCGTACATATATTCCCTCCCTCTTGAATTTCCCTCCCACCCCGCCCGTCCTACTCCATTATTTTATATATTCTTGAAGAATTCTTCAAGTGGACTGCAAGATACCCTTCCATTATATTTTAGAGAAAAACTATTTTACCACCCAAAGAAGCCTTTGGCCAGCCAGAGTTCTGTCAACCACAATGCAGCTGAAACACTGTCTTTTTCAATTAAAAATTTCATAGCAAAAAGAAAATCTAAATTCTTCTAGTTCAAACATTTTATTTATCCTGAATGGTTGTATTTGAAGCAAGTTCTATGAGAAAGTGATGAGGAAACAAGGTTAATTTTGCTGAAAAATCTGAAGAAGTTGCAGGTTTCAGGGTGTTAATGCCACTTGCCTGTTATGACGTCATTAAGAGCAAAATGTTTAGGTTATCTTCTTAACCTGCTTTTATACTTATCAACCATGAAGAGAATGTGTGTGTGTGTGTGTGTGACAGAGAGAGAGATTTCCACCCCACCCTCATCCCCAGGTCACAGAAAGGAGAGAGGGAAAGGCAACGTGTTTCTGGGATAACAGGGGACAACTGGGAAAAGAAAAGGGGAAGGAAATAGGGGGCTGATCTCACCCCACCGGCAGGTGAAGGACTGGACAGTCTTTGAGGGGGAAGGAGGGACACTTACTTGTGTGGTGGGAGGTGGCAGCACTTTCTCGAAATTCTCTTGAAAGGAGTGAAGCTGGTGACTGGTCTGGCCTAGTGCATCCTCCACCAGCTTCCTGAAGGCCGGCTCGGACAGGTGGTGGTGGGGGAGCTGGGGAGCACAGACACTGTCATCACAGCCCTCCTTGGCAGAGAGGAGACCTCTCTGTCAGGGAAACCCTGACAGCCACACTCCAGCCCCAGCTGTTAGGATGGGCCTTTATGTCTTTGTCCTGGTTTGGCCTGGGTACTGCCCCACCTTCCTTTATGAAAGCATCCCTCTACAGGGGTCCAGTGGTATTGTCCCTCCTGGTGCCTGGCCACAAGACTGGCAGTCACAGCATCCCTTTTCTTATCTATCGTGATTGGTCAAGGAGTAGACAGAGGACTAGAGCAAGGCCAATCGGAATCTTCCCATCAGATTTAGTACATGAAGGCTGCGAGTGACAGGGTGATTCTTCTTTTAGATCCTGAGATGTTAAGGTAAACACTTGGAGCTGTTGAGAGCCACTCTCTCCCACCTTGCAGAAAACACCTGCTTGACAATAAAGCCAACCCAGAGAGGGAAACAGCCAGGAGATGCAGTGAAAGCCAGAGCCTCAACAACATTGTTTGTTGGGTCTCCCAGTTATACAATTGTATAATGTGTTCTTTATGCCTAAGCTGGTTTGGAGCCCAAGGAGTTCTGAACGATGCTCCATCCTGGGACCTTGGCCCTGCTGGGCAACTCTTGCATTTTCATCAGACAGTCTACAAGTGACCACGGCCCCACAGCTAACAGAGACATGTCCTCTCTGCTGGTCACCAAAACCACCAGGGCCTTTCCTCTGCCCGCAAGATGCAGAGAGATTGAGGTTCTACCATGCGGGCCTCTCCCAGGTTCCAGAGGACTTTCCAGGAGAATGGGACATGGGACACAGGAAGCTGTATTCAATCATTAACAGGCCCTAAGATTCTATATTACAAAATCAATCAAGAAATGCCGTCTTTCTGGGACTTCCATGGTAGTCCAGTGGTTAAGACTCAGTGCTCCCAATGCAGGGGGCACAAGTTCAATCTCTGGTGGGGGAACCCAAATGCCACATAACACAGTCAAAAAAAGAAAAACAGAAATGCCCTCTTTCTGCTCTTATGAAGTTGACCTCCCCACTACAGTATCCTAGAATACTCCCCAGCCCGCATTCAGTTCATTCAGTTCAGTCCAGTTCAGTCGCTCAGTCGTGTCCGACTCTTTGCGACCCCATGAACTGCAGCACGCCAGGCCTCCCTGTCCATCACCAGCTCCCAGAGTTTACTCAAACTCATGCCCATCAAGTCGGTGATGCCATCTAGCCATCTCATCCTCTGTCGTCCCCTTCTCCTCCTGCCCCCAATCCCTCCCAGCATCAGGGTCTTTTCCAATAAGTCAACTCTAGCCCTGCATGAAGTGAAATGAAGTGAAGTTGCTCAGTCGTGTCTGACTCTTTGCGACCCTATGGACTGTAGCCTACCAGGATCCTCAGTCCATGGGATTTTCCAGGCAAGAATACTGGAGTGGGTTGCCATTTCCTTCTCCCTAGCCCTGCATAGCCCAGTGTAAATACAAGAGGGTCTGCTGCCCCAGATGGAAGACTAGAGGGTGAGAAGAGAATGATCAGATTTACCCTCTGCCTTCAGGAAAGAGAAATGCTTCTTTTTGCAGATGGTTTGGGCTTAATTCAAAAACAGTGTCTGACCACCAGCCCAGATTGGATGCATGAGACAAGTGCTCAGGGCTGGTGCACTGGGAAGACACAGAGGGATGGGATGAGGAGGGAGGTGGGACGGGGGATCGGGATGGGGAACACATGTAAATCCATGGCTGATTCATGTCAATGTATGGCAAAAACCACTACAATATTGTAAAGTAATTAGCCTCCAACTAATAAAAATAAATGAAAAAAAGAAAAAAAAACAGTTGATGTACCCATCAAAAAAAAACAAAAACAAAAACAGTGTCTGAGGACAGGACTCTGTACTAAATGCTATGAGGGCCAAAAAGAAGAGAAGCTTAATGAGGGGAAACAGCTTCATCCACCAACCAAGCAGGATGCAGGTTCTGATAAGAGCTTAAGAGAAGCACATCCTGAGAGCTTCTGGAGTATAGAGGATGGGGAGATGGGTTCTCCCGCCTAGAGAAAGGGAATTCTGAGAGCTTCATTTGTCCCTTATTTGTGGAGGTCTTACCACACGTCCCTGGTGGCTCAGATGGTAAAGCGTCTGTCTACAATGCTGGAGACCTGGGTTCGATCCCTGGTTTGGGAAGATTCCCTGGAGAAGGAAATGGCAACCCACTCCAGTACTCTTGCCTAGAAAATCCCATGGACGGAGGAGCCTGGTGTCCATGGGGTCGCAAAGAGTCGGACACGACTGAGCAACTTCACTCACTCACTATCACATGTCAGGCACTGTGAAAGGTATGGGGGAGATGGGGAGGGATGTTCTAGGCTGAAGAAGGAGTCTATGCAAAGTGGCTGTGATCATACTCAGAAGAGGTGGGAGGCTGCAGCTGCAGAGTGAGACTATGGGCTGGGAAGGTAGTGGTAAGCGTTCAGTTCAGTTGCTCAGTCATGTCCGACTCTTTGTGATCCCATGGACTGCAGCAGGCCAGGCTTCCCTGTCCATCACCAACTGACGGAGCTTGTTCAAACTCAAGTTCATCAAGTCAGTGATGCCATCCAACCATCTCATCCTCTGTCATCCCCTTCTCCTGCTACCTGAAATCTTTCCCAGCATTGGGGTCTTTTCTAGTAAGTCAGTTCTTTGCATCAGGTGGCCAAAGTATTGGAGTTTCAGCTTCAGCATCAGTCCTTCCAACAAATATTCAGGGCTGATTTCCTTTAGGACGGACTGTTTGATCTCTTTGCAGTCCAAGGGACTGTCAAGAGTCTTCTCCAACACCAGAGTTCAAAAGCATCAATTCTTGGGCACTCAGCTTTCTTTAGAGTCCAACTCTCACATCCCTACATGACTACTGGAAACACCATAGCTTTGACTAGACAGACATTTGTTGGCAAAGTAATGTCTCTGCTTTTTAATATGCTGTCTAGGTTGGTCATAGCTTTTCTTCCAAGGAGCAAGTGTCTTTTAATTTTGTCTTTTAACTAATGGCTGCAGTCACAAAATCTGCACTGATTTTGGAGTCCAAGAAAATAAAGTCTGTCAGTGTTTCCACTGTTTCCCCATCTATTTGCCATGAATTGATGGAACCAGATGCCATGATCTTAGTTTTCTGAATGTTGAGTTTTAAGGCAGCTTTTTTACTCTCCTCTTTCCCTTTCATCAAAAGGCTCCTCAGTTCCTCTTTACTTTCTGCCATAAGGGTGGTGTCATCTGCATATCTGAGGTTATTGATATTTCTCCCAGCAATCTTGATTCCAGCTTCTGCTTCATCCAGCCCGGCATCTCACATGATGTATTCTGCATATAAGTTAAATAAGCAGGGTGACAATATATAGCCTTGATGTACTCCTTTCCCAATTTAGAACCAGTCTGTTGTTCCATGTCCGGTTTTACCTGTTGTTGCTTCTTGACAGATTTCTCAGGAGGCAGGTCAGGTGGTCTGGTATTCCCATCTCTTTAAGAATTTTCCACAGTTTGTTGTGATCCACACAGTCAAAGTGGTATCATACAGTGATAAGGGTGGGGGGTGGAAAATTTCAGCGGGATTTTTATGCAATAAACTGTATGGAGAAAGCTGAGCTGGAGCACTGAGGCACAGGAAGCACCATGTGGAACGAGCAACACTGACATTTCTCCAGAGCTTAGACCCACAGGCCACCGAGCTCTGATGTTGATATCAGAGAGAGACTGAAGAAAAGCTGAGTGTTCTTTCCTATATCAACCCCAGTCTTCAAATTTCTAAAATCAAAGTTTACATTTAGAGATTTGTTTAAACCTCTCTGTGCCCTATTTATGCTTTCAGCAGATGGCTCTTTTTAACAGGCTGTCAGGCATTGTGGTTCAGGCTCTAGAGTTCACCTGCCAGGATTTAAATTTAGCCATGAGCTATACGGCTTGGGCAAGCTGCTTAACATCTGTGGTCCTGGCTTCATTTTGAAATGAGAATAATAACAATACCTACTCTGTGGGGTTATTGTGAGGATTAAGTGAGACAATATATGGAAAGTGTTCCGAACCCAGTGTGCAGTAAGGGCTCACAGGGAGATGGCTGCTAGAAGTAGTAGCAGGGGCAGGAACACCAGCTTGAAGCATTTACTCCTGACTGTGTAGAAGGGGCCCTGTCTCTTGTCACCTGCTTCTAATACGCTCCAGGGAATGGACCCAAGGCCTGTTATTTTCCCAGGCAAGCCTCCTGTGTTTCTGAGTCCCAGAGCCTGCAAGTGGCCTAGAGTCCCAGTTCTATACTACCCTTGCTTCCACGGTCTGACTCTATTAATGGAGGGAGAATAGGCATGAGAGAGATCCAGAAGGTCCGCTGGCCTCCTCCTGAGCACCTGGTAGCCTGTTTGGGAGGCCCAACTTCACTCCACCCCAGGCCGTTCAAACAACCCACTGAAGGGATGAGGAGGCCCAGCCAGGCAATTTCCCAGACGTACCCCAGCCCCAGAGGCCTTACCTGGGCCAAGCTGTCCTCTGCCCTCTGCAGCACTTGCTTTGCAAGGTCCCTCTGGAGAGTCACAAATGTGCAGAGGATCTGGCCAAGCCACCGCATGGCCAGCTGGTTAAACTGTGGGAGTTCAGCCACTAGCAGGGAGTTGAGTGCCTGGTACATGTGCCGGGCTGCCTCCTCCTCGTAGGTCACGCTGCCCACCTCCAACAGCTTCTCTTCCACCCTCTCAAAGTCCAGTAGTTTGTCTAGACGCTTCTTGATCAGGTTCTGAGGGCCTGCCAAGGCTTTGGCCAGGCTGCACAACGGCTGCCACACCTGGGCTTCCAGTTGCTGCTTCTGTGGGAAGAGGTGAGCTTGGGAGTTGAAGAAGGAAGTGGCAGAGGGTGGCCACAGGAAGAAGGCACTTTGGAGGGAGGCTCTAGTGCCATTCTCACCGAACAGCTGTGACCTCTACCATGATATCTAACCTTTCTGAGCCTCAAGGTGCCCATCTGAGAAATGAGGACAATGCATGTAACAAGCTTAGCAGAGGGCACAGAATACGTATTCAATATACGTCACTTCTTAATATGCTTACTGTGCAGAGATGTTGAAAAAATTTTGTATAGGACGGTGATCAAAACCATAGTCCTTGGGGCTAAGATCCTAGCTTGCCATTGATCATCTGAATAACATGGGAGGTCACCCTCTCTGAGCCTCATCTGCAGAATGGAGTTATTAACAGTATTTACCCTGTAAGCTATGTTGTGAGGATTAAATGAGTAAAGAATGTAAAGACTTTAGCACAGTGCCTGGCAGATAACATGGCTCAATAAACATTAGCTGGTGCTATTTTTATCAGGAAAATGTACTAATAATAATCTCCACCCTGCTGACTACCCATGACAGTTATGGATGTAACAATTAAGGAAAGGGCCTCACTTCTAAATATTATTCTTATAGACTCTGCCACCTGCCTGAAAAAAAGAAGGGAGAAGTTCCACTCACAAACTCTGGGAAGGCCTGGAGCTGCAGGTCTCTTGCCAGGTAACAGTACTGTACCACTGGCCCCCCGGGGATTTCCAGATTGCAGTCCTGGGGCCGGAAGCGGAGAAAAGCCTAGATGGGGGTCAAAGGAGAGCCCACTGAGACCATCTCACACCTGAATGCCCCTCTACAACATCCCGGAAGAGGTTGCCCAGGCTGTCTGCACACCCTCCAAGTGTCTGCACACAGCTAATCTATCCTTGCACAACTTGGGTGATTAGAATGTTCTTTCTCTAAGCCCACATCTTTCTCCCTATTCCAGTGTTGTCTCCAATTCACACACTTCTCGTTATCACCTTTGTGAATTTTTTTTCTGCCATGTCTGCTCCTCATGTTCTAATAATACTTTTCCTTAAATCAACCTAGCATCCCTATTTAAATCAGTGCATTAAAACAAACAAACAAACAAAAACACCTTATGGGGAATTCCCTGGCAGTCTAGTGGTTAGGAGTCCGTGCTTTCACTGCCGAGGCCAGGGTTCAATCCTTGGTCAGGAAACTAAGATCCCACAAGCTGCATGGCATGGCCAAAAGAAAACACCTTATGATACTTCCATAAAGGGAAAGCCCGGAGAAGGCAATGGCACCCCACTCCAGTACTCTTGCCTGGAAAATCCCATGGATGGAGGAGACTGGTAGGCTACAGTCCATGGGGTCTCTAAGAGTCGGACACAACTGAGTGACTTCACTTTCACTTTTCACTTTCATGCATTGGAGAAGGAAATGGCAACCCACTCCAGTGTTCTTGCCTGGAGAATCCCAGGGACGGGGGAGCCTGGTGAGCTGCCGTCTATGGGGTCGCACAGAGTCAGACACGACTGAAGCGACTTAGCAGCAGCAGCAGCAGCAGCAAAGGGAAAGCCAGTAATAACTGCCATAAATAAGCATGTTAAGAAAACTGCTATGAAAACAATGCTATTAAATTCTGTCTGGGCGTCATGGCCAGCTGAAGGCTTCTAGCCTGAGATTGGTTCTGCTGGTTTATTTACACGCCAGCAAAAGAGGATTTTCCTGGACTCTGAGGATTAAAAGAAAGAGTCAATTTCTTGCTATGGGATTCCATGTCAACACTGTATCTGTCATGTAAATCCTGCATTCAGGGCAACACAGCCTTAATGCTTCTAAGTATCTGTTCTTCTCTGCAAAGCCAGACGTGTCTCTTGGGGGCTTCTGGTTTCTCTCTCTCAAGGCCCCTCCATTCTTTCTCTGAGGGCCTTCCCCTTCTCACTCACTGTGCTGTTATCTTTCCTTGGAGGCTGGGGCAAGATGGAGCAGGAACAAACAGGGGGTGTGCCCAACACAGAAAAGCATAGAACTACGACCTCTCTTCTACACACTTCCAATAATGCCACCCCAAATCCTATTATCCAAAGAGCCTGTTATCATCTGACTGAGCTGGTCTGTGCAAATGGATGTGACTGAAAACAAAACCACGAAAAAGGGACAGACTGGATGGAATGAGTCAGCATCGATGACAAGAACGAAGTGGGAATTTGGGCACAAGGAAAGTGATGTGCTGGTTGGGAATGCAAACTGGTGTCCTTGTGGGCTGAATCTGGCTTGCAGAAATGTATTTTCTTGGGCCCACATAACATTTAGATTCTTATTTAATTAGTTGCTCACGTGGACACATCATGAGATTTTACCTAAAGGTCTCAATTTTCAGTTTTCTTCTTCCTTAAAATCAGAAGAACAGGCAGCATTGGGTCCACACTCCCATGTAGCAACAATTCACGTGAGACAGGGCATTTTATTTTATTTTGTTCATTTATGCATTTATTCAGTCATTCAAACTCCAAATATTACTACATATTGAACTCTACCATAAAAGTCTCATAAATAGACAATAGGCCTATACACCTATACACTTCAGTCAATAATATTACCTGCCTGGTCCCTTTGAGCACCTGCTCTAGCGCCGGCCTGGCAGGGTCCTTCCAGAAGACTCTGTTTCCAGTGAATTTGACTGCCCAGTGGGAACCAGTCCCTGAGCACTCAGTGAGCTCAGAAGTTGCCCCAGCTGGATAACCTCTGGATTAAGGAGTGCTTCCTTCTCTGGCCTCCAACCAGCAACTGTTACAATCTCTTCCAATTGGTTCTTGAGGCTGCTGCCTTTGTCAGGGGCTTGTTCAATGGGCCCCACGTACCTGCCCAGGTATCTCAGCCCCGCCCCCCTATTATTTACCACAGGGCCCTCACCTCCAAATTGTCCAGGTAAGCAGCCATGTTGCTCTTCAGCTCGGTCACACACAGCGACACCCAGTGGAACCTCTCTTCTAAGTCATCAAATTCCTTGTCTTCCGTCTGAGAGTAAAGTTACGCTTAGGAGGGCCGAGAGCATCCACGTGGGGGCAGTGTACACCTCTGTCCCAAGTCCTCGCTAGGAACCACCCACACACACACCTTTCCACAGACCCGCGCATCAGAGCCATTCCTCCAGTCCCCAAACTGAGTGGGATGGTTAGAGGCAGTAAGTGTGGCTTAGTGGTTTTGTATTCAGACCATGGAATCAGACACATGAGCTCTGGTTCACTTGCTTCCTGTCTGTGTGACCTTAGGCAAGTGTTTTGCCCTCTTGGAGCCTGTTTCCTCATCTGCAACATGGAGATAATATGAACATTTACTTCATCGTGTGGAACCATTAATGCCTGGTTCAGAGTAAGTACTCAACCTAAGTTTCTACTAGTAGCTATTCAAGGCTGGTTCCTTGCCCAGACCCAGACATAAGTTCTTCTATCTGTATCCAGGGGCTTTGCTGGTGACTAAAAGGTAAAGAATCCGCCTGCAGGGCAGGAGACACAGGAGATTCAGGTTTGATTCCTGGGTCAGGAAGATCCCCTGGAGGAGGAAATGGCAACCCATTCTATTACTCTTGCCTGGAGAATCCCACTGACAGAGAAGCCTGGTGGGCTACAGTCTATAAGGTTGAAAAGACACAACTGAGTGACTGAAAACACACACACACACCCCTATATCAAGAGGCCCTGGAGAAAGAGCAGCACAAGGTGCAGAGGACAAAGCCCCACCCTGGCTCTTCAGAATCAAGTGGAGGGACTGTTCATTAACTTCCAGTGCAGGGGTGTGGGTTTGATTCCTGGTTAAGAAGCATTACTACGAACAAAGCTAGCGGAGGTGGTGGAATTCCAGCTGAGCTATTTCAACTCCTAAAAGATGATGCTGTGAAAGTGCTGCACTCAATATGTCAGCAAATTTGGAAAACTCAGCAGTGGCCACAGGACTGGAAAAGGCCAGTTTTCATTTTAATCCCAAAGAAAGGCAATGCCAAAGAATCTCATCTCATATGCTAGCAAAGTAATGCTAAAATTCTCCAAGCCAGGCTTCAACAGTACTTGAACCGTGAACTTCCAGATGTTCAAGCTGGATTTAGAAAAGGCAGAGGAATCAGAGATCAAATTGCCAACATCCGTTGGGTCACCAAAAAAGCAAGAGAGTTCCAGAAAAACATCTACTTCTGCTTTATTTACTACGCCAAAGCCTTTGACTGTGTGGATCATAACAAACTGTGGGAAATTCTTAGAGAAAGGAATACCAGAATACTTGACCTGCCTCCTGAGAAATCTGTATGCAGGTAAAGAAGCAACAGTTAGAACTGGACATGGAACAAAAGATTGGTTCCAAATCAGGAAAGGAGTATGTCAAGGCTGTATATTATCACCCTGCTTATTTAACTTATATGCAGAGTACATCATGAGACACACTGGGCTGGATGAAGCACAAGCTGGAATCAAGACTGTCGGGAGAAATATCAATAACCTCGGATATGCAGATGACACTACCCTTATGGCAGAAAGCAAAGAAGAACTAAAGAGCCTCTAGATGAAAGTGAAAGAGGAAGAGTGAAAAAGTTGGCTTAAAACTCTACATTCAGAAAACTAAGATCATGGCATCCGGTCCCATCATTTCATGGCAAATAGATGGGGAAACAATGGAAACAGTGACAGACTTTATTTTTTGGGCTCCAAAATCACTGCAGATGGTGATTGCAGCCATGAAATTAAAAGACACTTATTCCTTGGAAGAAAAGTTATGACCAACCTAGACAGCATATTAAAAAGCAGAAACTTTACTTTGCCAACAAAGGTCCATCTAGTCAAAGCTATGGTGTTTCCAGTAGTCATGTATGGATGTGAGAGTTGGACTATAAAGAAAGCTGAGCACTGAAGAATTTATGCTTTTGAACTTTAGTGTTGGAGAAGACTCTTGAGAGTCCCTTGGACTGCAAGGAGATCCAACCAGTCCATCCGAAAGGAAATCAATCCTGAATATTTGTTGGAAGGACTGATGCTGAAGCTGAAACTCCAATACTTTGGCCACCTGATACAAAGAACTGACACATTTGAAAAGACCCTGATGCTAGGAAAGATTGAAGGCAGGAGGAGAAGGGGATGACAGAGGATGAGATGGTTGGATAGCATCACTGACTCAATGGACATGAGTTTGAGTAAACTCCGGAAGTTGGTGATGGACAGGGAGGCCTGGTGTGCTGCAGTCCATGCAGTTGCAAAGAGTCGGACACAACTGAGCGACTGAACTGAACTGAACAGGAAGCTAAGATCCCACATGCCTTGTGGCCAAAATGCCAGGACATAACACAGAAGCAATATTGAAACAAATTCAAACAAAGACTTTAAAAATGGTCCACAACAAAAAATCTTTAAAAACCAGCAAACTTAAAACAAAAGAATCAAGTGAGGGTGCCTACTCTGCCCCTTCCTGGTCCCAGTCTCCTCATCTCTGAAAGCAGTCTAAGACTCCGCCTCACCACCACACCGTCTTGCCACTTGGGATGGCTGGCATGCAACCCTTCCTCCAGTCCGTTGCTCACCCTGGGAACGAGCCCCGCCTCCTGCTTCAGCAGCTGGCTCAGCCGAGTGGTCTTCTTGGAGAGGGTGTGTGTGTTGATGCGAGCCAGTCGCTCCCGGAGGCTCAGCGGCTCCACCTTGGTGTACTTGGAGGCTGTACCAACAGAGGAAAAGGAGGGCACAGGGACCAGAGCTGACTCAGGAAAGTAAGAGTCCCTAACATCCCAGCTGGGCACCTCTTGGGCCCTCTTCTGAAACATCAGGGTCACACCCATTAGAATGGCAAATCTTGGAGGTAAAACACAGGGCTCAGAGTCCTCACTGACTGAAGAGGTTCATGCCAGCTTGACTTCTTGTGCCTCAGTTTCCTCTTCTGTAAATGAGGCCAACCACCTCCCAGGATTGCTGGGAGATCACATAAGATGATGGAAATGGAGCAAATGACTTAAGCTCTCATTTTACCCAACCGTGAAATGGGACTAACAGTGCCAACCTCAGGACTATCATAAGGATCAAACAAAATAATAAGTGAAAAAAACAAGTCATAGCTAGCCCTTAGTAAACATTAGCTAAATTATCATTACTATACTGTCTTAGTTGTGTAAGTTTTTCCTCTATCTAGGACACTGTGACACTCTGCAGATCTTTCTGTATTAGCAACTTGACAGGCAGCAATCTCCCCACTTTCTCCTCCTACCCTCATCCCTGATACATACACAACTCTTTGCCTCCCAGTATTCATTTCTCCTTAGTATAGCAGCCATGTGGTTTGGATAAGAATGATTTTACTTTAGTTCAGGGAGTGGTTGCTGACTGTTATAAGCCAATTCACATGATCCCCACTCCTCTATCACAGTGACAGGTTCAAAGAAAGGCTTACAACCCAGGCCTAAGCCAATCAGTTAGTTCATGGCATTCCCCTAACCATGGCAATTGGTTCAGGGTGAGCATATGACTCAAATGAATCCTATTAGAATGAAGCTCCAATTTACTGTTTATAACTAAGTGGAAAAAGGGTCCATGTTCTCCTGGAAGGTGTGGTGTTCAGATGTGAGTCTTAGGACAGCAATAACCACTTACTGTTATGAGGGAGGCCAGTTTGAAGAGGCAAGTGATACATAGTGAAGGTCAGAGATAAGAGAATTATAGGGAAATGACACCAGCTCCCAGAAAATCTTACTTAAAGCCCACGTTACCTCTGGACTTGTAGGTTACATAAGTGACTGTCTTCCCTTTACTGGTGAAGCCAATTTGAGGTGAGTTTATTGTTAACTAGAAGCATTCTCACTAATGTATCGCCTAAAGGCCCCAAGTCCTTACCCACTTCTTTGCGCCTCTTGTACTCATTGATGTTGGTGACCACATCCTGGAGGGCAGAGGTAGCCCTCTGAAGGGCAGCGTAGGCACTGGTATCAGGGAGTGTGTTCTCCAGAATTTTCTGCAGCAGCAGTGGGTATTTGGTAATCCTCTGCAGAGGAATTACCAGCAAGAAACTGAGGCCTGAAGGTCCAGCTTGCGGCCTGAGGGAGAAGGCTGGTGTTAAGTAGGTCAAAGTCCACCCTTGGGGGCACCATGGGGCCTGGGCTCTAGTGGCAGCTCTGCTGTTTAACTAACTGTGTGATCTCAGGCAATTCACCCTCCTTTGGGGGTCCTCAATTTCCTCATCGGGTGCTGCTAGTTCTCACTTTACCTTTTTCTAGGCCTCAGTTCCCCATATGTACTAAATCCAAAGGTCAGTTCTCTGTCCTCAGCTTACTCCGTCTTTCAATAGCAGACATAGCAGACCATCCCCTCTTTCTCAAAACACTTTCTTCTTTTGGCCCCAGAGATGCCCTTTGTCCTGCTTCTCTCACCCCACAGGCCACTCTCCTGGCCTCCTCTGCTGGCTTCTCTCCAATGCTGGAGTGCCCCAGGGCCTCCTCTCTCCACTCACTCTCTTCCTGAGCTCCTTTGGTCCTATGGCTTTAAACACACGGCAAACCCAGATTTCCACTTCTTACTTCTGCCCAGAGCTCCAGACTCACACCGTCAACTAGCCTATTTGAGATCTCCACTTGGGTATGTCTCAAGCACAACTCCATCTGCTGGACATGCACATGATACTTCATTTAATAAAATGGTCCAGCTGCTTCAAAAAAGAAGCACTTTTAAAATCACAGGAACTTGGGAAATCCCTGGTGGTTTGATGGTTAGGATTCAGTGCTTCCACTGCTGTAGGCCCAGATTTAATCCCCAGTGGAGGAACTAAGATCTCACAAGCCTTGGGGCACAGCCCCCTCAAACTTTTTATTTTTTGTAATCATAGGAATTTAATGTTAGAGAGACATATAAAGTATTTAAGGGTAAAGACTCATAGTATCTGTAATTTCCTTTAAATTACTTAGTATAAAATTAGATGCAGCAAACAGAAGGTATTTATACTTGCTCATTTCAGGTGGTGGGTGTGTGTGTTCATTACATTATTCTATTTTTCTATAGGGCTTGAAATTTTTTTTTTTTAGGGCTTGAAAATTTTAATTTGAAAAAGGAAAATACAAAACACAAGAACTAATAATGTCAAGGTCCCTTCCATATGTATCATTTGACGCATAAATGATTATTTCTAGCCCCCTTCCTGAAGATGTCTGGAAGTTTCAGAAAGAGTTCCCAAGTCAATGGTATCTGGGACAAGGCTCCAACAGTCTTTTTTGATCATGACCAGTAGCCCTCAGACCCACCTTCTGAGAAACACACGGGTTTCAAACCTCAATGTCTAAGTCCTCCACAAAGACTCACAAATACCTCTCATGACTATTATCTGGCCTCCTCTCCACAGTACCTTTGCCTCTTGCTCTTCTTCCTATGGAAAAAACCTCCAGATCAAATGTCCAGGAAAGATCAGCCATAAGGCCTAGAACAGACAGAGCAGGTGGGAACTACCCCTTCCCTCCCATTAACTGCGGGAGGTTGGAACACAGGGGTGGAACTATCTGTCAGGATATGCCTGTGCTGACCATCTGCTCTCACCAAGGGTTTCCTAGCGCCTGGCTGACTGTGGGCAGGAGAGGTGGAAACAGTGGTCAGGTATTTGCAAAACTCCTGTCCTCTGGGCTTACTTTTCATGGGAAAGGGACAATTGCCTCATAGGGACAACTATTGCCTCACAAATCAGAGATGACAGAGGGCAGGGGGCCTTCAAAGAGATGATTACATCTCTTTTCCACAATCATCAAGAACTACAGAATTATAGCAACCTCTTTCTTTATAGCCTTTCTAAAGTAATTTGGAGAAAACTCTTTACGTAGCCTATCAGATGGGCAATAAAAATTAATTAAAAGACTTGGGACTTCCCTGGTAGTTTGTGGTTAAGACTCTGTGTTCCCAATGCAGGGGATATGGGTGCAATAGTGACTGAAGAAATAAGATCCTGCATACCACATGGTGTGGCCAAAAAAAATTGAAAGACTCACCCAGAGTTGGATGAATATGGGGAAACCAGCCCTCTTACATTCTCTTGGTGGAAGTATCAGTTGGTGGGATCTTTTTAGAGAGTAATTTAGCAATTTGTGAAATATACAATTCCCTCAATCCTACTACAGAAATCTACCCACAGAAATATTAACTCAAGTGAGCATGGATAAAGGTAGAAGTTATTCAGGAACTCTGTGACAGTAAAATTTGGGAAACAACTCAAATATCCATCAACAGCGGATGAGCTGACTATGGAAAAGAACCCTATGCAGGCATTAAAAAAGAACATGGTAAAAAAAAAAAAAAAAGGAACATGGTAAAATAATTCATGGCTATGGTTAAGTGAAAAAACAAGTCCTAGAATGTAGAGTAGGAGTCCCTTAAAAATTCATTAATTCATTCATTCTTACTATTTATCCATCTGTCCATCCATCCAGCATCTAGACTTTCCCATGGAAAGTCTATTTCTTACCTGTCTGTAAATAGACAGAATCAACTTTGGATCGAACATGTTAACTACTAGGGGGAGGCATGGGAAACAGGAAACCAAGGGGGAATGGACTTATACTTTTTACTTTATATAATCTGTGTATTGTTTGAAATTTCCCTTCTTCAATAAGTATGTTACTTTCATACTTAAACAAAAAATGCCAATAAAGGAAAACAGATTCTGTGTCTCCTCCCAACACTCTGCCTAAGCTGTTGTGGAACTGCAGGTGCTTTGTGTTGGACTGATCCACCACTCCTCCCCACGGAAAGCTATGCCATTAGACTGGTCTCCCTAAGGCAAAGCTCCCTGTGGCTGCAAGGACAAGCCTCTGATTTCACTGGCAGTCAGGTGGGAAGCACTGCCTTAAGAGCTAGGATAAACTAAATACCTCACCAACTCACCCACCCAAATAAAAAGTGGGAGGTAGCATATATTTTGGAATCACAAAGATCTAATGAGATGGTGCCATTTATCCTATCTGGATATCCAGCTGGTGTGATCCTAGTCAGCCAGGCTCAGAAAGAGCCCCATGATCTTCAGCACAGAAAGCCGGGATGACTGTTTCAGGAGGGAGGTGATTAATAGTTCTAGAGCAGCATACATAGTAGGAGCCCCTTAAATTCATTCACCCACCATCCATCCATCCACCCACCATCCAATGTCTATACTTTCCCATAGGAAGTCTATTTCCTGTCTGCCTGTAAATACACAGAGTAAAACTGGGATGACCGAAAGGATGTTATTCCTGCTGCAACATTAGACCAGAGGATTCCACTGAGGGCAGTCTTAAAACCTGCAGGCTCTGGGGTGCTATAGGCATTTAGCAGACAGGGTCCCAGGGAAGCAGGATATCCTGCAAGGACAGTCTTGCATTATGGAGAATTGTTCTACGCTTCATATGCCCCTCTCAACATTCAGAGACTGAATGAATGCCTTGAAACAGGCTGCAATTTCAAGAACTGAGATATTTTTGTGACACCTGGACTCCATCCAGTCACATATCTTCACACTGGGAATTACTATGATACTAACTTTTGTAAATACGACACAGGCCATCTGTAAGAACATCATTCCTCATTTTCTCTGCCTCCCAGTATGTAATATTATCCCTACTTCAATTATGTTATTTCCTTCTTTCTCTTATCATACACAAGAAGTCAAGTTTGTATCATTCCAGGGTACACATATTCTCTGCTCTTTTGGTTTTCTGTACTTTGTGTACAGAATGGCTTCTGACTCTTTTTTGCTTATAAACATGTGATTGCTAGTGTAGTGGTGCCCAAGCATTTGCATACTGAAATACATATTACATTATTAGAAATTATTTTCCTTTTATTTCTCCTTAAATTATAGCTAAGCTATTATGTTTATTTTTTTCAATTATGTATATGGGCAGGAGAATCTTTTTCAGAATGTAACTCAGGATAATAAATTTGTTATAAAAAGGGAGCACTGGAACTGAAGGAGCAGAGAACCACAGTGTGGTCTCAGGGAAGCATAATCCCTTCCTAACCAAGATAACTACCAGAGCTGGGAATTACTGAGTATTACCTGTATGCAATGAGACTACATCCCCAAGAGCTGTTGCTTTTACTCCCACTCTACATGTAGGGAAACGAGGTTCTGAGACACTAAATGGCTCCTGCCAAGGTGAATGAAGAGCAGAGAGCTTGATTCGTTGCCAGGCTGCCTGGCGCCAAAGCCCATGAGAAACATCTGGCCTAGTTGGGAAACACCGGAGTGCAGAAGATGTGACAAAGAGCAGTCTCTGTGCCAACTAGGGCCCCCCACACAGTGCTTCTAACATGTCTGAACTAGATGCCAATATTTAACACTGGGGAGACTTACATCAAAGCTTCTGGTTTCTCTTGAAAGATCAGAGGATCTGGCCACAGTGGAATCGTATTTCTACACAGCAACTGAGGTAGATGGTTTACCAAAAAAACGGCTGCAATTACTTTACTCTCTGTATCTATACCCTTTGAATATGACTTTGAAGCTTCTCCCACCAAGAAGTGGGGACTATTTTCCCACCTCCTGAGTCTGGCACAGCATGCCAATTCTAAGCCAAGATCTCAAAAGGCAGAGCTGAGTCAGCTCGTATGTCCCATGTTCATAGGAAAGTCCAGCCAACATCAGAAAAGCTGACCTATGGTTGATCACAGACATGTGAGGGAGTCCAGCCAGGACTAGAAAAATCATTTACTGAGTCCAGCTAAATTGCTAACATGCATAAATGTGACCTTGAGAAATATTTGCTTCAAATTTTGGAGATGATTTATATTTTAAACCACTATATTTGGGGTGATATGCTACAGCAAAAGCTACTTGATACAACAGTGATCAGCTGAGGCTGGGCTGCAGCTGCACTCTATACAGGGACTGCTGGCTCTGATTTGCCAGAGTCTCCATCACTCCCTTTTGTCTCACAGCTGGCATCCTGCTCCCTTCATTTCTGTTACTTGCCTCACTCCTGTAGAAATGTATTTAGTGACCCTTACAAAAGCCTAAGTTTGTAAGATCCATGAAGGGATCAAAGGAATCCAAGAAGAAAATAAAAGTAGGCTTTTTTGAAGGCTGGGAGGGGCTAGGACATGGCTACTTCAAAAGAAGGCTTCAGGGGGCACAAGGGTTAAGGATAAGATGTGCTGTAGCACATGGTTCCCACCATCTCACTGCCCTCCCTGTGCTGGGCACGAGTGCTGTTAACCAAATGTTTCTGCTTTTCCACCTCTGAACACATGGCTGGAAGGCATGCCCTGACCTCCTGGTACTGGATGAAGTCAGGTGATCAGTTCTGGACTCTGAAAATTATGAGAAGCAATGGATATTACTTCTGGCCTGGAACATTTAGTAACCAGTGTGAGACCCTCCAGAGTTCTTTGCCAAGTCACCGGCCATGTTCCAGACAGTGGCTGGGGTCAGCTTGGGTTCCAGAGTGAGCATGACACTGGGAAAAGCCCCAAGTTAACCCACATTGGAGCATAAGGAAGGTGGAAACCTCATTGGTTGATACTAAAAGAGTTGGGGATTGTTTGTCTCTGCAGCATAGCCTAGCCTAGCCTGACTAGGACACTCCTGAAACAGTGTGAGCAGCCCCAAGCGAGGGTGAGACTTTAACAGCCCCTGACCTTGGCATCCGTAGGGATCATTCTACTCACAGCACTGCCTCAATGATGCCCTGGATCTCCCGCTGCAGCTCTGGCTCCTTCCGGTAGGTCTCTACCAGCAGCAAGGCCTGTTCATAGCTGGCACAGTACACCTTATAGACTTGCTCCAACTCCTCTTGGAATTCCAGAAATGCGTTACCTGACAGTGAAAAGGCAACAAGTTCTCAAAAGCATGTCTGCATGTCCTCTTGCTTAGAACAGGGAGGCCGTGAGTGACACAGCTAAGCACTTCAGCTCTGACATAAGACTGTCGGGCTTAACCAGCATTGTAACCTTGGGCAAGTCACCTCATCTTCCTCAGTTCCCATTTTTTCATCTCACTTTCAAAACGCTGCTGTAGGATTAAGTGACAGAATGATGAAGTGTGTGCTTAATAAACATTATCTATAATTACAGCAATAATATTGAAAATTCTCGCATTTGGACAATGCTTTATAGTTTACAAAACACATTCATGTTATATCTTTATAAATACCATGCGTAGCAAGTACAACTCCAAACCCTGTTTACAAAGACACCCTATAGGACAGCACGGATAGTCACAAATGTGGGCTTTGGAGTCAGAGAGAAGTACGGCCAGAACTCCAGCCAATCTTTTCCCAGTAATACAGTCTAGGGTGAGTATCTGGTCCCTCTGACCCTCCATATTTTCATCTATAGACAGGAATACAAATAGTACTTACCTCCAAGTGTTCACTGGGATGATTAATTTTGAAAATGCATATAAAGCACCTGACACAAACTTCATTTCCCAAAAACTTACCAACTACTTATGTATTGACTGTGTATAAGGCACTCTTGTAAGTTCTTTGAATGAAATAATGACCCTGCCTCATGGGGCTGATATTCTCATGGGGAAGACAGACAATAAATAAATATACTTATTTATATGTTACATATGCAAGGCGATCCAATCAATCTATCCTAAAGGAGATAAGTCCTGAATACTCATTGGAAGGACTGATGTTGAAGCTGAAACTCCAATACTTTGGCCACCTGATGCAAAGAGGGGACTCATTTGAAAAGACCCTGATGCTGGGAAAGATTGAGGGCAGGAGGAGAAGGGGGCAACAGAGGATGAGATGGTTGGATGGCATCACCGACTCAATGGACATGAGCTTGGGTAAACTCCGGGAGTTGGTGATGGACAGGGAGGCCTGGAGTGCTGCAGTTCATGGGGTCACAAAGAGTCGGACACGACTGAGCGAATGAACTGAACTGAACTGAACTGATGCCAGGTAGTGATGAGTACCACAGATTTAAACAAAGCCAGATAAAAAGTTAGGTGTCACTATGGTCAAGAATCTGCCTGCCAAGGCAGGAGACACAAAAGACGTGGGTTCGATCCCTTGGAGTAGGAAATGGCAACCCACTCCAGTTTATTCTTGCCTGGAAAATTCCATGGGATAGAGGAGACTGGCAGGCTACTGTCCATGGGGTCGCAAAGAGTCAGACATGACTGAGCAACTAAGCACATACACACAGGAGATCTATTTAGGAAAGACCTCCATAAAGATGTGGATGTTTATCACAGTCCAAAAGAATCCATCCCTGGGAAAGTCTGAGGGAAGAGCAGTGCCAGGCTTAGGGAAGGACAAATACAAAAGGCCTTAAGGCAAGTGAATGCTTGACAAGCAGGTGACACAAGAAGGCAGGTGTGGCTGGAACACAGTGAGCAAGGGCACAAAGTAGAGAAAATAAACAGGAAACTGAAGTCAGATTATGTAGGGCCTTGAAGTAAGTAAGTATGGTATAGTAAGGTGTTCGGGTTTATTCTAATGGTGGCAGGAAGCAACTGGAGGGTTTTGAGCAGGGGCAACAATGATCTAGTTTTTGTTTTAAAAGGATCACGCCCATGCTCAATTTCAATAGCACTTACACTAAAGTTATAACAATACAAGAAAGACTGGCAGTCCCCTGCACACGAATGACATGCCAAGTTGTGACATTCTATATTTAAAAACAAAAAACAGAAATTTATGAGATTAGTTACTTATTGAGGAGACAGAATGGGATGGAAAGAATGGGGAATGGGATAGGACAGTAGGGATGAGAGGGGAACAATGCTTTACTGAATATATCTTCTTATATAGCTCTGATCTTGGAACCATGGTAATATTTCACATACTCCCAAAATAAATATACAGCTAAGACCAACCAGGATGTGGAAGGGGAACCTCAAATAGAAAACAAAAAATAAGGAATGAACCTAATTCTACTACAAATGAATAACATAACCACACTGAAGGGTGTAGGAAAAAATTAACATAATTATTTTTCTCAAAGGTACAGGCTAGTAATTCTAATTAAAATATAACATAACCAAAAAACAATACTCTAGGTGAGTACTAACTTCAAACAAATAAGTAAACACACTGTAGATAATGGCAACCATTTCTACCTGTCACAGAAAGATGCTGCAAATAAGAAAAGAGGAAAGATTAGAATGAACCCTGAGATACTGGACTGGAATTGGAGGTATTAGTAGGAACTCATGGTTTTATGTTTTTTAAATATATAAATATAGATGGGCTTCCCTGGTGGCTCAGTGGTAAAGAAGCCAACTGCCATTGCAGGAGATGAAGGTTTGATCCCTGAGTCGGGAAGATCTGCTGGAGAAGGAAATGGCAACACACTCCAGTATTCTTGCCTGGGAAATCCCATGGAGAGAGGAGCCTGGCAGGCTGTAGTCTATGGGGTCACAAAAAGTTGGACATGACTTAGCAACTAAACAACAACATAGATGGATAGATATAGAAAGAAATGTAGATATGTGTACATGCATGTGTTAGTATATATACACGTATTTCCTACATATCAGCTAAGAGGGCCTAGAAGCAATGACCCCCCAGGAGCAATGAGCACACCAAAGTTAGGAACCAGGTCTCCCAGGAGAAAAGCTGACTGCAAGGACGGGGCAGGGAAAACACAAGATGAGCTGAGAACACCTTGTGGCGTCAGAAAGCAAGAAAGTGCTCACAAATTGTTAGAGACACGTTGAAAGGACACAGGCGTCAACTTGAAAGAGCTCCCCATGGCCAAAGCTGGTAAAATTTGAGCAAGAAAATGAATAACAATAGTACTGGATTCTGATTTATGGAATAAAGCAAATATCCATGAATTTATACTTGTATAAAAGTTGAATAAAGAAACGAATGGGTACAGCACAGGGAATAGAGCTAATATTTTATAACGATAAAAAATCTATAACTATAACCTTTAAAAATTATGAATCGGTGCCACAACTACTGAAGCCCACACGCCTAGAGCCCAAGCTCCGCAACAAGAGAAACCACTGCAGTGAGAAGCCTGAGCATAACTAGAGAGTAGCCACCCATCACCTCAACTGGAGAAGGCCTGCGTAAAGCAATGATGATCAAACACAGCCATAAATAAAATAAATAAATAATAAAAATTGTGAATCACTATGCTGTACAATTAAAACATATAACACTGTAAATCAACTATACCTAAAAATTTGAAAACTAAAAATAACTTTAAAAAATGAATGGAAGGGACATTTCTTGCTTATAGAATAAGAATTAATAAATGTAGGAGGAAAGGGGAGTTGGGGGCAGGAAAAATGGTTAAAGGGGGTCAACTGTTTGGTGACAAATAAAAACTAAATTTTCAGTTGTGGGAACACTGTAGTATATATAAAATCAAACGAAATGTTGTACACCTGAAACTATTAATATATATTAAGAATATTATAAATCAATTTTAATGCCATCAATCAAGAAATATATGTAGAAGAAAAATAGAGTCCTAACCACTGGGAATTCCCTCTACTTAATTTTTCTGTAAATCTAAAAGTGCTCTAAAAAAATAAAGTCTACCTACAATGCGCGTAGACCCAGGTTCAATCCCTGGGTTGGGAAGATCCTCTGGAGAAGGAAATGGCAACCCACTCCAGTACTCTTGCCTGGAAAATCCCATGGACGGATGGAGCCTGGTACGTTACAGTCTGTGGGGTCACAAAGAGTCGGACACGACTGAGCGACTTCACTTCACTCACAGAGTGTGAAAGATGATTCCTAGAACCAACGATTACTTAAGGTGGTATACAGCTAACTTATGAACCACATATAAGAGTTAAGAAGCTGACAAAAATAAAGTCTATTACAGCTATACTATGTTGAGACTAAATCAGGAGTAAAACATGGGACGAGGAATAGCTATTAAAAGGCTACTCCAGGACTTCCCTGATGGTCCAGTGGATAAGAATCCGCCTTGCAATTCTGGGGACATTGGTGTGATCCCTAGTCTGAGAAGATCCCACATGTCCTGGGACAACTAAGCCCATGAGCTGCAACAGCTGAAGCCCATGTGCCCTAGAGCCTGTGCTCTACAAGTGAAACCATGGCAAAGAGAAGCCTGTGCACAACAACTGGAGAGTAGGCCCCATTCTCTACAACTAGAGAAAACCCACCCAGCAACAGAGACCCAGTGCAGCCAATAATAAATAAATAAATGTTAAAAAAAAAAAAAGGTAAGACTATTTGGTTGTCTATCTAAGGGGATAGTGGTGAGGGTGAAGAGAAACGTATTAGTCACAAAAGGGCAAGTAAGTCACAGACCACAGGAACCCCAGCTAAGCCTAAAGCCAGCTGATGCTGTGTGTTGTACCTGTGAAATGCCAGGCCCCCCTTGAGACAGGGAGTAATGAAGGTGGAGGAAAGCAAACTTCCTAGAGCAGAGAGCAGAGCTGTCCAACAGGCAGGAATGCAGGGACACCAAAGACTTATTTCTTCTCCTCTTGTCCTCCTTAGTCACGGACTGGAAAGTCACAGCAGCTAAGAGTTATTCTCAGTATCGAAAGGCCACTATACCTCTGGCTGGAGAAATGAGAAAGGGAGGCAGGATGTTGTCTGAAGGAGCTGCTCAAATCATGACTCTGCCTGGTCAAGCTGTTTGACCTTAGGAAAGTTACTTAACCTTTCTGAGTCTCGGGTTTTTCCTCAACAAAATGGGGATGATAATGTTGCTGTTCAGTCACTAAGTTGTGCCCAACTCTTTGGGACCCCATGGACTGCATGTAGCCCACCAAGATCCTCTGTTGTCCACTAATAATAATAATCAATAAGTAACAAGGTCATGAGAATAAAAAGGACTATTTCATGTTCAGTTCAGTCGCTCAGTTGTGTCCGACTCTGCGACCCCATGCACTGCAGCACACCAGGCTTCCCTGTCCATCACCAACACCTAGAGCTTACTCAAACTCATGTCCATCAAGTCGGAGATACCATCCAACCATCTCATCCTCTGTTGTCCCCTTTTCCTCCTGCCTTCAATCTTTCCCAGCATCAGGGTCTTTTCAAAT
Organism: Cervus elaphus; assembly: GCF_910594005.1. Classification (NCBI taxonomy): domain Eukaryota; kingdom Metazoa; phylum Chordata; class Mammalia; order Artiodactyla; family Cervidae; genus Cervus; species Cervus elaphus. The sequence goes on along the minus strand of NC_057823.1, from coordinate 62,049,580 downwards.
GAGTCAGTTCTTTGCATCAGATGGCCAAAGTATTGGAGTTTCAGCTTCAGCATCAGTCCTTCCAATGAATATTCAGGACTGATTTAGGTACCCATAGTCATGGCTGGCACCGAAATGGGTACTGTTTTCATACAGATGGCATGAAACTGAAGCTCAGAGACATGAATGAGATGTGGGTGACAGAACCTTGCAAGTCAGATTCCAAAGCCCCTGCTCTAAACCACTTGACCTATAAGCCATGAGCCATATATGACTCCTGGGAACATGAAATATGGAGAATCCCAATTAAGATGTGCTGTCAGTGTAAACAACACTGGATTGCAAAGACTTTGTACCAAAAAAAAAAAAAGTAGAACGTATCATGAATAAGTTTTTTTTTTCATTTATTTTTATTAGTTGGAGGCTAATTACTTTACAATATTGAAGTGGGTTTTGTCATACATTGACATGAATCAGCCATGGAGTTACATGTATTCCCCATCCCGATCCCCCCTCCCACCTCCCTCTCCACCCGATTCCTCTGGGTCTTCCCAGTGCACCAGCCCTGAGCACTTGTCTCATGCATCCAACCTGGGCTGGTGATCTGTTTCACTATAGATAATATACATGTTTCAATGCTGTTCTGTCGAAACATCCCACCCTCACCTTCTCCCACCGAGTCCAAAAGTCTGTTCTGTACATCTGTGTCTCTTTTTCTGTTTTGCATATAGGGTTATCATTATGAATAAGTTTTATACTAATTATATGTTGAAATATTACTTTGGATATATTGGGTTAAATGAGATATATCATTAAAATTAATTTCACTGCTTTAGTTTTTTTAATGTAGCTACTCAAAAGTCTTAAATTAAATTCAAGGCTCACACTGCATTTCTTTCAGATAACACTGAACTAGAACATGGTGCCTTCCAGTGACAGGAGCCCGTGGGGGAACTCCACTTGAAGTGCTGCATTTGAAATGACTCGTAAGAACACAGAACCTGACTCATTTGGGAGGTTCATGCCTGATGTCCAAAAATCTTTTAAAATGCTGTGGTATGAAACTGGGATAAGGGCCTCCCTTGCATAGCAGGGCCTGGGGGCTGAGAGAGGAACAGGGAGAGCTGGTAGAAACCAGCTCAGCCTTGATCAAGCACAAAGTTGCACCTAGGAAAAGAAAAGCCCATGTGGATTCTTTGTACCTCTTTTTGGCTAACCATAAGGGGCAGAGGATGAGAAGGCTATTTTCTGTACACTCAGTAAAGGCCAGGGGACATGCTTGCCAAAATGGGGGTGGGGGGGAGCGGGGCCGGGCGGGATATAAGATGCTCAGTTAAATTTGAACTTCAGATAAATAATGAAAGTTTTAATATAAGTATGTCCCAAGTATTCCATGGGATAAACTTAGTATAAGTTTAGTATACTTAGTAAACTTAGTATAATTTTCATTGTTTATGTAAAATTCAAATGTAATTGGGCATCCTGTATTTTATGTGGCAAATCTATCAGGGAAACAGGGAAGCCAGGGAATGGAGATGTCACCAGGCTTGGACAAAGTAGCATTTTAACTTTTTGCAGGTTAAACTGGAAGGCAGAGATGAACAAGTGAGGACCTTTAACAAGGAATTAGTTGAATCTCAAACCCATAGCAACAGAAGAAGCTGCCCTCAGAGTCCCCAAACCCCTGGAGTGTCTTCAACCTAAGGTTGTAACAATTTCTACTCAAGGGACTTCCCTGGTAGTCCAGTGGCTAAGACTCTGCACTCCCAGTGCAGGGGACCTGGGTTTGATCTCTAGTCAGGGAACGAGATCCCACATGCCACAACTAAAATCCAGTACAAATAAAATGTAACAAAAAGATTTCACTCAAATAAGTGGTCATCATTAACAGAAATATAGATAAAATGATAAAAGGTAAAAATATCTACTAGGTACTGTTAAAAAATCTTGTTCCTTAATTTTGTACTCCTCTATCATTTAAAGGAAATAGTTGGGCTTTCCTGGTGGCTCAGTGATAAAGAATTCACCTGTGAATGTAGGAGACATGGATTCAATCTCTGGTCTGGGAAGATCCCATATGCCATGGAGCAACTAAGCCTGTGCATCACAACTCCTGAGCCTGCGCCCATCTACCTTTCTCAGCCCATCCACCTTTGTCCTCTGACTCCACCTGAAAACCCCTAACCATAGACGTTTTATGAAGCAGCCCCAGAACAGGAGACGGAAAGGGACTGCAGAAGTTTGAAATTTACACCTACCCATTCCTCCTCCTTTATGTCTGGTCATCCTAACTATTTCAGAATCAGGAGTCCACCTCCATCTCTCACCTAGGTGAAGGTAAAAGCACCAGCTGATCTCATTACTTCCACTCTTGCCACTCTTTCACAATCCACCGTACACAACTACCAAAAGGATCTCTGAAAACGAAATCTGACCAAATCACTCCCCTGCTCAAAATTGTCCAATGATGTCTCATCACACTTAGGAGAAAATCCACACTCCTAGAAGGCCTTGCAGGATCTGGTCCTTCTCTGCCTCTTCTATCCTACCTCCTATACTCTCCCCTCGCTCATTGCCCTGGAGCCTCACCAGCCTTGTCCATCAAATATCCCAGGCTCATCTCTGCCTAAGAATAGGGCCTCTAAATACCTATTTTCTCTACTCTTTGTCCAGATCATCTCATATCTGGCTCCTCCCTAACAGGTCTCAGTTCAAATGTCCTCTCCTCAGGAGGCCTTCTCTTTTCTCAAAAGTTATCATATTTGTTATTCTTTAAATTACAAGTTACTACTTAAAATTCTCCTGTTTATCTGTGTATCTTCTGTCTCTCTCACTCACTAACCCAAAAGAACAGAAGATCAGACCCTCTGGTTGACTGGACCCTTCTGTAACCTCAGCACACAGCACAGTTAATGGCACAGTGCAGGTGATCACTAAGTACCTATTGAGTGAACGACTGTGAAAAAAACCCTGGGATAGAGTCTCAGCCACACCACTAACCAATTATGTGTCTATCAGTATGTCCTCTCTGTCTTTAGGCCTCAGTCTCTTCGTCTGTAGTGATAGGGTTGGGCTGGATATCATTTGAGGGTCCTGCCAGCTCTGACATACTGTATTTCAGGGACTCCCAAAACAGCCTCTCATTGAGCTGCATCTCCCTGGAATGCTGGGGAAAGTACAGCAATGACCACATGCCTAGAACAATTCCACGGGAATCTCAGGCTGCCAACTGCCTGGTTTTTTGCTCACCGATCAGCTGCACTTGTTCCTCTTCCCTGGAGGCTGTCTCCTGCAGATCATGAAGCAGTCTTCTGTTCACCTTGATGATGTCATCGATGTTTGAGAACAGGACATCCAGATCTCCCTGTGGCAGCTAAAAGGAACAAAGACTTCATGGAAGGTCGCTCAGGAGTTTGGTAAGAGTGATTTTTTTTTTGTAGATTTTGGACAGTAGTCCAGAATAGTCATGCCATCGGGGTTCCATCTCTCTTGGGAAGACCGTTCCAGAGGAATGTTTGAAAGGATTTTGAAATTTTATAAATTAGGTATTTTTATTACTCTAAGAGAAGAGAGGAAGAGATGGAGCACTCAGCATGAAAGGAAAGCTGCACTGCATTATCCTAGGTCTGCTGCCAACTATGATTTTGCTTCTCTCATTTCCCCATCTGTCATATAAGTGTGGGAAGCTGGACTTCTCTCCAGCTCTGACACACTTGGCACCGACCACTATTACCTTTAGATATACTCTGAACTCTGCCCCTGTGGACGAAACCACACCACTGTTGAAAGGAGGCAGGGTATCGGCGTGTGTTGGCTGTGCTCAGTTGCTTTAGTCGTGTCCGGTACAGTCCGTGGACTGCATCCCGCCAGGCTCCTTTGTCCACAGGATTTTTGAGACAGGAATATTGGAGTGGGCTGCCATGCCCTTCTCCAGGGGATCTTCCTAACCCAGGGATTGAACCCACGTCTCCTGTGTCTCGTGCATTGCAGGCAGATTCTTTACTGCTGACCTGCCAGGGAAGCCCTATATAGGATATATGTACAGGTAGAAGCCCTGGATGCACAATCAAGTGGGAAAAGCTAACTGTAGAAAAATATCTAGAGTATGCTTTATTTTTGCTAAAATAAGTAACAATCTATATTTGTTTGTTTAATGCCTCCAGAGGAAAAATCCCAATTTCCGGAGGGTGAAATAAGGAAGGGTTTTCATCTACATTATCTGCTTATTTCATTTATTCAATAAATACTAACTGGAGTCCATTATTCATATATCAAGAACTGGGATTCACTGAACTATTAATAAACAGCCTTTCCCCTTATGGACCTTACATGCTAGGGGATGGTTGAAATTTCTGAAACTGGGGTGAAAAAGATGTAAAAAATGAATACTGAACTATAAATCCATGTAATGATAACTTTTTCATGTTACCACGCTCCAAATGAGACAATTACAAATAGGTCACTTAAAACAATCTGTCCTAAACTTAATAAAGGGCTATTTTATCCATTAGCTCATTTAATTCTCTGAGGTGATTCTTCTCTGCCCATTTAGCAGAAGAATACACTAAGACTAAGCAACTAACACTTTTTATACTAAGGCTCCAAGGTGTCAAAAGCCTTGCTGAAGGTCGCAGGGCCAGTAGTAGAAGTACCATGACTTCACATACACCACTTTCCCCTCCATCAAGCCTGCCCCAGGAACAGATGTGAGGTCTCAGAAGCTGGGACCCATGTTTGCCTCTATAAAGACAGAGTGTGGCCCCACCCAGGTACCTGCTGCAGACGGCTCCTAATGTCAGAGGCACAGAGCTGGAGCACGTGCAAGTAGGAGACCTCGGTGTCAATGAGTTCCCTGACAGCCAGCCTCTGCTGGAGCAAGGATCTGTCCTCAGAGAGTCGATCATCCCCATCTGGAGCACCAGTTCTAGAGGACAGTGCATCGTCCCCATGATTCGTCATGTCAGCAGGTTCTGGAAAGACAGACACATCCAGATTCACTTCTGGGAGCTCTACTGGAACATGCTGCCTTTAGTTCAGAGACAACTATTCACCGAGTGGCCTAAAAACATCTTTAGCTGCCTACAGAGTCAAGATGAACTATTTATTAGTATCTGAACAAATCTTAAAAGGTAGAACGCAGCTCAGATAATTGTTGACATTTTTTATTCATTTCCCAGGATTCAGACAATGTGCTTGCTTGGCTTTTTCTTCCTTTTTTCCCCCCAGCTCTCAACCCAGATTTCTTTATCTGGTTCACTGACTCTCTCTCACCCTCTTTCTCCCAAGGGTTCCCTCCTTTTCACCTGCCACTACCCTATTCAGGCCACACTACCTATCACCTTGACTATTTCCACAGCCTCCAGAATCATTTTTTCAAATCCAAACCCCTCTCCCACCTGCTGCCACCCACACCCATTCATCTTGGATATGCTTCCAGTTTAACCTTCCTGAAACAAAGCTTGTGATCTGGTATGCTCTGCCTCTGGCCTCATTCTCCCTCTTCCCTGAGGCACTCCAGTGAAAGAAAGTCACATGCTTTTCTCCATTCCCGCATAGTCATTTCCGGCCTCTATGTTTTTGCACCTGCTGTGACCCCTCCCATGCCTCTCGGCTCTGACACTCATCTCTAAGGCCTTTCCAGATCCTCCCTGCCAGATGTTCTTTTCTCTTCCATCTCTAAGTTTAAAAAGTACAAACGGCAATATTATGGACAAGAAAAATCTCCCTACTACAAAACACCTAGAAATGCAAGATCAGCCATAACAAACTTCCTTTTCACTAGATGGCAAGTATTGCAAGAAAGTAAAGGAAATCAGCAGGGACCCCCAACCAGAGGGAATGGAAAACCACAGCACGAACAGCTAAGCTGATGCAGCTGTAGCCAAAGTGGACAGGTTGGGCAAAGAAGAAAGCACTGCCCAGCTCAGTGCTTCAGAGACTTGGGCATTAGTGCCCAGGGAGAATCAGGAAACAAGCTCCTTTCCTCAAGCATGCTAGCGAAATGGGGGACTAGAAAAGAAATGCCCCCCTACCTACACAGAAAATGACAAAGATGTTTCTTCATCTTGACTTGGGTCCTGAGTAAAGGAAAAGTCCTTTCTGAAAACTCATAACAGGCCTGCTTTCACTGGATCGCAGATTCAAATGTATACTACACATGTGTTCCAAGGAACTCAATGCTGAGAAATATGCCACAACAAAAAAGAAGTCCTGGACTAATGCTAGTATCAATAACCAGAGGAAAAATAAAATGTCTCCAGGAGGACATATTCTTAACCTAGGCCACATGGTACTCCAAGAGATAACCCTATCCTGAAGATGAGCTTAAAATCCAAAATTACAAGAACTCTAGTGTAAGTGAGCATCATCAGAGACCGCAAGAACAGGATTAGATCCCCAGAACATCAGACAAGCAAACTGTCAGACAGAAACTATAAAATAAGCAGGAAAAGAAAAGACATACAAAAAATTAAGACCTGTATGATTTTTTAAAGCACCTAGCAGAACTTATAGATGTTAAAAATTTAGCCTTCAAAATTAAAAATTAAATGGACACTTTAAACATTTAGGAAAAAGAAATAGGAAAGGAGCAGATAGATATGAAGAAATTATCCAGACTGCTAAAAAGAAAGTGAAAATCATGAAAAATACGAAAGAGAATTAAGAGATCTGGATACAGAAATAAGGTCATGTACCAACTCTGTGTTCCAGGGGACAAGAATAAAGAGAGTGAGAAGAGGCAATATATGAAGACATGAGACTAATAATTGTCCAGAATTTATAAAAGAGATTATTGCTTAGATCTAGGAAGTACAAGTGCCAGGCAGGATAAGTTTTTTAAAAAAATCAAATCTAAACACACTAGGAGGAAATTTCAGAATCCTGAAGGACTGGAGAATTTACCTTATAGTTTCCTTGTCAGGAAACTATGTTCTACCAAAATAAAGAAATAAATCACACAAAAAAAGACACGAGATATAGGAAACTGGTAACCTAATATGTGAGAGAGGCCAAGGAAATTCCCAAGACAGATAAAAGGAAATCCTAAGTTTGACCATTGGTGACAGACAGCAAACAGTCTGGGCTAGATACTAGAATGTCTTGAGGACAAATTTACTGAAACAGCAGAGAATATGGTCCTTATTTAGGCAATTACACAGACAATACACGTGAAACTAAGAAATAAACCAACAAACAAAAAAATTGTTATAACAATTTTTCTAACAAGATTGTGCAGAAAAGATAAAAGTAATTATGCGTCACTACCTGATTCAACTATAAATAGAATCTACACAGGTAATAATGCAAATGATCTAATTCATATTATGTACTGAGAGGACAGAGTGTTGGAGAAGGAGTCAAAAAGAGCTAAAGCCTAATCGTCCATAGGGGAAATCAAAGAACAATGCCTAAATTGTACTGCTCAAGAAGGAACAGTACATGTGTACAATCAGCTAAAATCAACGGAAGGAACTGCCTGGTAGTGCCTGGAGCAGGCAAGAGAAGAGGACAGGGTGCTTTTTATAACAAACACTGTACAACAGAATTACCTGTTTCTCCTTCTCATCACAAAATGTAGAACTATCCATCTCTTTAAATTATATGCTTTTATAGCTTTGAGGGGGCTTCCCAGGTGGTGCTAGTGGAAAGGAATCCTCCTGCCAATGCAGGAGACAAAAGTGATGTGGGAAAAAAAAAAAAAAAAAAAGTGATGTGGGTTAGATCCCTGGGTTTGGAAGAGCTGCTATAGTAGGAAATGGCATCCCACTCCAGTATTCTTGCCTGGAAAATTCCATGGGCAGAGGAGCCTGGCAGGTTACAATCCATGGGACTGCAAAGAGCTGGACACAACTGAGCATGCATGCACACACACACATACACACACATACTGCTTTGAAGTGAACTAAAAATTAAATAATGAAGGACAGAAATGGTATGGACCTAACAGAAGAAGGAAAGTTATGACTAACCTAGACAGCGTATTAAAAAGCAGAGACATTACTTTGCCAACAAAGGTCTGTCTAGTCAAGGCTAAGGTTTTTCCAGTAGTCACATATGGATATGAGGGTTGGACTACAGAGAAAGCTGAGCACCAAAGAATTGATGCTTTTGAACTGTGGTGATGGATGAAACTTTTGAGAATCCCTTGGACTGCAAGGAAATCCAACCAGTCCATCCTAAAGGAGATCAGTCCTGAGTGTTCATTGGAAGGACTGATGTTGAAGCTGAAACTCCAATACTTTGGCCACCTGATGCAAAGAGCTGACTCATTTGAAAAGGCCCTGATGCTGGAAAAGATTGAAGGCAGGAGGAGAAGGGGATGACAGAGGATGAGATGGTTGGATGGCATCACCGACTCAATGGACATGAGTTTGGGTAAACTCTGGGAGTTGGTGATGGACTGGGAGGCCTGGCGTGCTGTGGTCCATGGGGTCGCAAAGAGTTGGACTCAACTGAGCGACTGAACTGAAATGAACTAACAGAAGCAGAAGATACTAGGAAGAGGTGGCAAGAATACACAGAAGATCTTCATGATCCAGATAACCAGATGGTGTTATCATCCACCTAGAGCCAGACATCCTGGAATGTGAAGTCAAGTGGGACTTAGAAAGCATCACTACAAAGCTAATGAAGGTGATGGAATTCCAGTTGAGCTATTTCAAATCTTCAAAGATGACGTGGTGAAAGTGCTGCACTCAATATGCCAGCACATTTGGAAAACTCAGCAGTGGCCACAGGACTGGAAAAGGTCAGTTTTTACTCCAATCCCAAAGAAAGGCAATGCCAAAGAATGTTCATACTGCTACACAATTGCTCACAAAAACTCATCTCACACACTAGCAAAGTAATGCTCAAAGTTCTCCAAGCCAGGCTTCAACAGTACATGAACCATGAACTTCCAGATATTCAAGCTGGATTTAGAAAAGGCAGAGGAACCAGAGATCAAATTGCCAACATCGTTGGATCATCAAAAAAGCAAGAACGTTCCAGAAAAACATCTACTTCTGCTTTATTGACTATGCCAGAGTCTTCTACTGTGTGGATCGCAACAAACTGGAAAATTCTTAAAGAGACAGGAATACCAGACCACCTGACCTGCCTCCTAAGAAATCTGTATGCAGGTCAAGAAGCAACAGTTAAAACTGGACATGGAACAGCAGACTGGTTCCAAATTGGAAAAGGAGTACATCAAGGATGTATATTGTCACCCAGCTTATTTAACTTATATGCAGAGTACATCATGCAAAATGCCAGGCTGGATGAAGCACAAGCTGGAATCAAGATTGCCGGGAGAAATATCAATAACTTCAGATATGCAGATGACACTACCCTTATGGCAGAAAATGAAGAAGAACTAAAGATCCTCTTGATGAAAGTGAAAGAGGAGAGTGAAAAAGCTGGCTGAAAATTCAACATTCAGAAAACTAAGATCATAGCATCTGGTCCCATCATTTCATGGCAAATAGATGGAGATGGGGAAACAGTTGAAACAGTGACAGACTTTATTTTTTGGGCTCCAAAATCACTGCAGATGGTGACTGCAGTCATGAAATTAAAAGATGCTTGCTCCTTGGAAGAAAAGTTATGACCAACCTAGACAGCATATTAAAAAGCAGAGACATTACTTTTCCAACAAAGGTCCATCTAGTCAAAGCTGTGGTTTTTCCAGTAATCATGTATGGATATGAGAGTTGGACTATAAAGAAAGCTGAGCACTGAAGAATTGATGCTTTTGAACTGTGGTGTTGGAGAAGGCTCTTGAGAGTCTCTTGGACTGCAAGGAGATCCAACCAGTCCATCCTAAAGGAGATCAGTCTTGGGTGTTCATTGGAAGGACTGATGCTGAAGCTGAAACTCCAATACTTTGGCCACCTGATGTGAATAACTGACTCACTGGAAAAGACCCTAATGCTGGGAAAGATTGAAGGCAGGAGGAGAATGGGATGACAGAGGATGAGACAGTTGTTGGATGGCATCTCCGACTCGATGGACATGAGTTTGAGTAAGCTCCGGGAGTTGGTGATAGACAGGGAAGCCTGGCATGCTGCAGTCCATGGGGTCACAGAGAGTCGGACAGGACTGAGTGAACTGAACTAAACTGAACAATTAAATGTCAGGCAAAGTGAAAATTTCTCAATTTTGCTGGAGACCAATATTCCAAAATGAATTATATTCCTGTGCAAACCAACAACGATTTTCAAGAGTTCATTTAAGGAAAAATAGCAGCATAAGAATAAAAAGATTCAGTAACAATGTGTTATTTATTCCTTCCTAAATATCTTAATTTAACAAAAGATGGGGAATTCCCTGGCAGCCTAGTGCTTAGGATTCCAGGTTTTCCCTGTCATGGCCTGAATTCAGTCCTCGGTCGGAGAACTGAGATCTCACAAGCCACACATACAATTAAAGAAAAAAAAAATGTACAAAATCTTTATGGAGAAAATGATAAAGTGAAAGTGAAGTCACTCAGTCGTGTCCGACTCTTTGAGACCCCATGGACAGTAGTCTACCAGGCTCCTCCATCCATGGGATTTTACAGGCAAGAGTACTGGAGTGGGTTGCCATTTCCTTCTCCAGGAGATCTTCCCAACCCAGGGATTGAACCTGAGTCTCCCACGTTGTAGGCAGACGCTTTACCATCTGAGCCACCAGGGAAGTCCCGAAAATGATAAAGCTTTATCTAAAATATATCTAAGAACTAATTAGGAATTCCCTGGGGGTTCAGCCGCTACAACTCTGAGCTTCCACTGCTGAGGGCCTGAGTTCAATCCTTTGTTAGGGAACTAAGATCCCACAAGCCATGCAGTGAAGCCAAAAAAAATCAAGCAAACAGAAACATAATGAGATACCATTCCATGTCGAAGAGATCGGCAAAATATGAAAATAAAATGTTGGTGACACTGTATGAATGGGAAATCTCATATACTGATATGATGATATAAATTGTTGCAACCACCCTAAAGAGCAACTTGGCAATATTTAGAAAAGTTGAAAATTCACACACTATCAGGCCAAGGAGTTCTACTCCAGGATATACCCCCACCTCTGAGACACTTCTCCATATACACACACAAGAAATATAGATGGGAATGTTCACTGCAGTACTGATGAAATAACAAAAAAATCAGAAAAAACATAAATGTTTCAATGAAAGTGAATAAATAACTTGTTGTATAATCATATAATGGAATTCTGAACAGTAAAAAAAAAAAAACTATAGATTCATGTGTCAACATGGATATCCTCACAGATGTTGTAAATAGGAAAAAATACATATAAGCAAATCCCAGAAGGATACACAGTGTATGTGTATTAGTCGCTCAGTCATGTCTAACTCTTTGCAACCCTGTGGACTGTAACCTGCCAGGCTCCTCTGTACATGGGATTTCCCAGACAAGAATACTGGAGTTAAAAAAAAAAAAAAGAATACTGGAGTAGGTTGCCATTCCCTTTTCCAGGGGACCTTCCTGACCCAGGAATCTAACCTGGGTCTCCTGCACTGTGGGCAGATTCTTTACCCTCTTTACCTGGGAAGCCAGTATGATACCATTTGTTAAAGTTTAAAATGTAAAAGGAAAAAAAATTCTTTTAAGTTTTTAAAAGTTTAAAATATGTGAAACAATGCTAGATTTTGTTTAGGGACAAATACATGTAGCATAGGTATTAAATATTTTGTAGATGTAATTAACAATAAATCCAGGTAATTAAAGAAATTTTCACATATTGAGGTATACGGAAGTCATTCTGGCTTATACATGATTTAACTTAATTTTCTGCTACCTAAAATGGCCTGTTTGTGACTTATCAGACACACACTGTCATATCTGCTTTAATTATTAAAGAAAATGGCACAATGACCACAAGTAAAGAATGTCTATGTTAAGGATTAAATGCCTCCTTTCCTGGAATACCAATGTTGGTACGCCTTTAATGACAAGACTCCCTCCTTAGGGAGGGACCTCTCCAAGGTCATACTGACTTACTGTGAACATGCTGATCTGTTGGATTTTTTTCTTTAATAATTTATTTAGTTTTTACTGTGCCGGGTCTTCACTTCAAAGGGCTTTTCTCTAGTTGTGGCAAGTGGGGGCTAGTCTCTAGTTGCAGTGCTCTGGCTTCTCACTGTAGTGGCTTGTCTTGTTGCAGAGCACGGGCTCTGGGGCATGTGGGCCCCACTGGTTGCGGTTCCCAGGCTCTAGAGCACAAGCTCTGTAGTTACGATGCACAGGCTTAGTTGCTCTGCAGCATGTGGGCTCTTCCCAGATCAGGGATCAAACCTGTGTCTCCTGCACTGGCAGTTGGAATCTTTACCACTGAGCCACCAGGGAAGCCCCTGATCTGTTTTTTCTGTAACCTTGAAGGAGTATATTCCTGACCTCTTTGATGTTCTTTATTCTGACATAATAATGTAAAACTGTGCTGAAAACCATGCTTCTCTGCAGCAGCTCCTCAGTTATCTGAGGGGCTGTCTCCTAGGCTAAACTTCTCAGTTTGGCTCAAATAAAACTTTTTTTTACTTCTATAATATTTTGTTTATTGATTTATTTCCATCAACATAGGATAAAAGTAACCTCTGGAAAGGGAGCTAGAACAATGGAATTGGGAAGAGTATCAAAGGGGACTTAATAGTATCTGAGGGGCTTTTTAAGTTACAGTTTTAATTTTGAGATAATCAGAGATTCACACACAGTTGTAAGAAATAATGCAGAGGTTCTATGTACCCTTTACCCAATGACATCATCAGGAAAAACTACAGTACATTGTGACAGCCAATATGTTGACACCAATACAGTCAAGACGCAGAACAGTTCTTTCTTAAGGATCCTTCCTTCCTGTTGCCTTTTTACTGACTTGGTTGCAGCCCCATCTCATCCTTAATACCCAGCAAATAAGAATCTGTTCTCCATTTCTGTACTCTCATCAGCTCAAGAATGTATGTAATGTTGATGTATGGCAAAAGTCATCACAATATTATGAAGTAACTATCCTCCAATTAAAATAGATAAATAAAATTTTTTTTTATTAGTTGGAGGCTAATTACTTCACAACATTTCAGTGGGTTTTGTCATACATTAATATGAATCGGCCATAGAGTTACACGCATTCCCCATCCCGATCCCCCCCTCCCACCTCCCTCTCCACCCGATTCCTCTGGGTCTTCCAAGAAAGTATATAAAGAGTTCCCTGGTGGTCCAGTGGTTAGGAATTGGTGCTTTCACTGCCTGGCAGGAGTTTAATGCCTAGTCAGGGAACTGAGATCCCACAAGTTGTGCAGTGTGGCCAAAATAAATGAATAAATAAAGTTTCATTAAAAAAAAAGAATGTATGTAAATCACACAGTATCTATATGTGAATTATATAATATATAACCTTTTGGGACTCACTATTCACTCAGCATAATTCCCTGGAGGTTGATGTAAGCTGTTGTATGTTATTAATAGGTCCTTCCTTTTCATTGCTGAATATCTAAGAGGTTCTATTTTTGAAAAAAAAAAAAACAACTAAAGCAGATATGACAAAATGCCAAAATTAAACAAAGCTAGGTAGTAAGAACATGGGCATCTGTTATTTTGTTCTCTGCTGTTTTCTGAACAGATGAAACAGTTCCTAATATTTAAAGTGGCATGCGTCCCACTCAGCCTTGTACTCGGGATAGCTAGGGCTATGCCTCATCTTCCTGGCTAGACACTAAGCTCTTGGAGACAAGATGCGCACCCATTTACTGCGTCTTCTCTCTGTCTCACAATGCTGATACAGATATGAATATGTATTTGCAACATGAATGCTCCTTTTCATGTAATAGTAGCAGAAGTTTCTGTCCTGACACTGACCCATGGATCAGATAACTTATATAGGTGCTTGGCAAGAGAAAGGTTGTTCAGAAGGCAGAAGGCCCAGAAAGAGCCTGGAACACATCTGTCTGATGCATAGCTCTAGTCCAGCTCCTAAATGCTGCCTGTGGCTCGCTGACCTGTCCCTGGCCTGAATCACTGACATTTATCACCCAGAGCATTGCTTCTCTAGAAAGATTCCGACAGGATTTCAGGAGAGCTATTAAGGCTACTCTGAACTGTTGCTAAATTAACAAAAGCCATAAGTAATACTTCAGAGAGAACTGCTCAATATTTAAAATAGCACTTATAGTAACTGCAATCTAGACCTCCCACCAGGCCTGGGAGACTCTCTCAGAGCAGCACTTTGTTGTTCTCTTAGTTTATATCCCATGTAATGGAAAGAAGCACATTTTAATTTCTTTAAAAATATTATACGTTATTTGGCAATGAAAAGGAATGATGTACTAACGTGTGCTATAACTACAATACATGAATCTTGAAGACATTATGCTAAATGAAAGAAGTTAGTCACAAAGGACCACATATTTGATGATTCTGTTTCTATGAAATGTCCAGAATAGGCAGATCTATAGACATGGAAAATGGATTAGTAGCTTACAAGGCTGAAAGGATAATGATTTGGAGTATAGCGGCTGGATTTCTTCTGGGGATGGTGAAATCTTCTAAATTTATTAGTGGAGATGGTTGTACAACTCAGCAAATATACTAAAAACCATTGATTTGTACACTTTAAGTGGGTGAATTATATGATGTGAATTATAACTCAATAAAGCTGTTACCTACCCCATCAAATTAGGAAACGCTGGCAAAGATGTGGAGAAACTGCATCTCTCATACGTTGCTGATGGGATATAAAATGGTGCAGCTACTCTGGAAAATAGTTTGTCTGTTTCTTTAAAAACTAAAACATACACTTAATAGCAGTCGCATCCCAGGGCATCTATTCCAGAGGATGAAAACTTACGCCTATACAAAAACCTGTCTACAAGTGTTTGAGGAAGCTTTATTTGTAAAAGCTAAGAACAAAACAGCCAAAATGTTGTTTTAATAGGATTTAATAGGTGGATAGCTAAAAAAATAAAAAAAGTGGTATATCCAGTATCACAGAATACTCAGAAATAAAAAGGGATGAACTACTGATTGACTGCAACAATTGGACGGTTCTTGAGGGTATCATGCTGCCTGAAAAGAACCAACCTGAAAAGCTTACTGCGTGATTTCATTTATAAAACATCTAAAATGATAGAGAAAACAGAGTAGAGATCACCTGGTTAGGGATGATGGTGGAGGGGAGGTGGGTGTGACTATAAAAGAACAGCACAGGGAGAATTTCCTGGTGATAGAATAAATCTGTATTATTGAAGTGGTGGCTACAGAAATCTACACGTGATAAAAGGACATCTAAAATCAAACACATGAATTATATCAAAGCCAACTTCCTGGTTTTGATATTATGTTACATTGAAATAAGATGTAACCATTGGAGGAACCTGGTGAAGATACATCTAACTTCCATACTATCCTTGGAACTTCACTCTTGACTTATAATTATTTCAAAATAAAAAGTTAAACACAAAGTATTAGATAGCTTAAGTTATCCACTATCTTTGAAAATGCAGCTTAAAAGCCCGGGAGAGCAGGATGGGTGCCTCTGTTCTACTTCTTGGTCTGGTCTGATAAAGAGACTTGTCCTGGAGAATACATTTGGGAAAATATGCCTTTCAATAGAGTCTAGTCTATGCTCAGTTCTGAGATCTACTTGATGTCCTGTGATAGACAATTAAGAACTAAAGATAAAATCAGTCTAGTACATGAAGTAAAGTGAAGTGAAAGTCGCTCAGTCATGCCTGACTCTTTGTCCATGGAATTCTCCAGGCCAGAATACTGGAGTGGGTAGCCTTTCCCTTCTCCAGGGGATCTTCCTAACCCAGGTATCAAACCCAGGTCTCCCTCATTGCAGGAGGATTCTTTACCAGCTGAGCCACAAGGGAAGTCCAAGAATACTGGAGTGGGTTCAGTTCAGTTCAGTTCAGTCACTCAGTTGTGTCTGACTCTTTGCGACCCCATGAATCGCAGCACGCCAGGCCTCCCTGTCCATCACCAACTCCCGGAGTTTACTCAAACTCATGTCCATCAAGTCGGTGATGCCATCCAGCCATCTCATCCTCTGTCATCCCCTTTTCCTCCTGCCCACAATCCCTCCCAGCATCAGGGTCCTTTCCAATGAGTCAACTCTTCGCGTGAGGTGGCCAAAGTATTGGAGTTTCAGCTTCAGCATCAGTCCTTCCAATGAACACCCAGGACTGATCTCCTTTAGGATGGACTGTTTGGACCTCCTTGCAGTCCAAGGGACTCTCAAGAGTCTTCTCCAACACCACAGTTCAAAAGCATCAATTTTTTGGTGCTCAGCTTTCTTCACAGTCCAACTCTCACAGCCATACATGACCACTGGAAAAACCATGGCCTTGACTAGATGGACCTTTGCTGGCAAAGTAATGTCTCTGCTTTTTTTTTTTTTTTTTAATTTTTTCATTTATTTTTATTAGTTGGAGGCTAATTATTTTACAATATTGTAGTGGGTTTTGTCATCGTCTCTGCTTTTTAATATGCTGTCTAGGTTGGTCATAACTTTCCTTCCAAGGAGTAATCATCTTTTAATTTCATGGCTGCAGTCACCATCTGCAGTGATTTTGGAGCTCAAAAAAATAAAGTCTGACACTGTTTCCACTGTTTCCCCATCTGTTTCCCATGAAGTGATGGGACCAGATGCTATGATCTTAGTTTTCTGAATGTTGAGCTTTTTTTTTTTTTTATAATTTTTATTTTTTTGGCATGTGGGATCTTAGTTCCCTGACCAGGGATTGAACCTGTGCCCTCGGCGTTGGGAGCACCAAGTTCTAACCACCTGACTACCAGGGACGTCCCGAATGTTGAGCTTTAAGCCAACTTTTTCACTCTCCTCTTTCACTTTCATCAAGAGGCTTTTTAGTTCCTCTTCACTTTCTGCCATAAGGGTGGTGTCATCTGCATATCTGAGGTTATTGATATTTCTCCTGGCAATCTTGATTCCAGCTTGTGCTTCTTCCAGCCCAGCGTTTCTCATGGGATGTACTCTGCATATAAGTTAAATAAGCAGGGTGACAATATACAGCCTTGGCTTACTCCTTTTTGTATTTGGAACCAGTCTGTTGTTCCATGTCCAGTTCTAACTGTTGCTTCCTGACCTGCATATAGGTTTCTCAAGAAGCAGGTCAGGTGGTCTGGTATGCCCATCTCTTTCAGAATTTTCCACAGTTTATTGTGATCCACACAGTCAAAGGCTTTGGCATAGTCAATAAAGCAGAAATAGATGTTTTTCTGGAACTCTCTTGCTTTTTCAATGATCCAGCGGATGTTGGCAAGTTGATCTCTGGTTCCTCTGCCTTTTTAAATCCAGCTTGAACATCTGGAAGTTCACAGTTCACGTATTGCTGAAGCCTGGCTTGGAGAATTTTGAGAGTATGAGATGAGTGCAATTGTGCAATAGTTTGAGCATTCTTTGGCATTGCCTTTCTTTGGGATTGGAATGAAAACTGACCTTTTCCAGTCCTGAGGCCACTGCTGAGTTTTCCAAATTTGCTGGCATAGTGAGTGTAGCATTTTCACAGCATCATCTTTCAGGATTTGAAATAGCTCAACTGGAATTCCATCACCTCCACTAGCTTTGTTTGTAGTGATGCTTTCTAAGGCCCACTTGACTTCACATTCCAGGATGTCTGGCTCTAGATGAGTGATCACACCATTGTGATTATCTGGGTCGTGAAGATCTTTTTTGTACAGTCCTTCTGTGTATTCTTGCCACCTCTTCCTATCCCTTCTCCAGCAGGCCAGGAATCAAACCAGGGTCTTCAGCATTGCAGGTGGATTCTTTACCAATTGAGCTATGAGGAAAGCCCCAGTCTAGCACACAGTAGGTACCAAAAGAAAAATGTTTGTTGAACATTATGCAGTGACGGCTTCTGAGTCTAGCATGGGATAAAACAGTTAATTCTCTTCTCTTCTCTCCTCCTCTGTACACACTGGCACAGAAAATTTGAGCATTCACACATTCATTCAACAAATATTTGGAGCAGCTATTTCCAAAAATCCTATTGCTAAGGATTTTTCTGGATTCTGAGGATACAAAGTTAAAGGGGGGAAAGGGGGTTCTACAATAAAGGTAGGGCATTTAAAATATCTGGTTATTTGTTGCAAGTTTCATTCCACTAAAAGTAGAGGGACTGAGTAAATGGACATCCTGGTCATTTCACCCCTTTAAAGATAGAAGTACCAGGGGAAATGAGGGACTTCACTTGAGGTCCAGTGGCTGGACTCCAAGCTCTTATTGCAAGGGGCCCAGCCAGGTTCAATCCCTGGCCAGGGAACTAGATCCCACATGCCATGACTAAGAAGTTCACACGCTGCAACTAAGATCCAGCACAGCCAAATAAATAAATATTAAAACAAAACAAAACAAACAAGGGAAATGATACTCTGAACCTCACTGTGACCAGTCAGAAGTGAATGGAGAAATGGAAGTAAGCAGGTCCCAGACGAAAGTTCACCTTAACAGTTCCTTCAGAAGCTAAAAATGTCATGGCAGGAAAAGATGAACATCCATCAGCCTTCCACTTCAAGTTATAGAGGGAGGTCAATTTAAACATTCAAGGGGGAAAAAATGGATATAAAACCTCTAGGGATTAGGGCTCATGGGCAGACTGTCAAAGATAAAGTTAAACACCACACCAACAAAAGACTGTTGAAGAACAAAGGGAGGAAATACCTATAGAAATGAGAATGGCAACACAGGGATACTGGCTAATGAGCCTCGTTTATACAAGAGTCAGAGTGGAGGGTCCTGTACAAAGAACTTCCAGAACTCTAAAACCCAGGAGGATCTGGGATTAACAAAACTGTAATTATGTAATTCCAAAGTTCTGCCCCTACTATGACTGCCAACTAAATTTTAACATTCATGTTCAAGAAAAGTAAAAACTAGGCACATTGTTTGAAGACTTTGTTTTCCTCTTCTTAGCCCTAAAGAGTGACTGCAGGGGTCACTCTTTTAAGGTTAGGAGCCCAGACCCTGGAGCTAAAAAACCTGATTTACAATTCTGATTCTGCGATCAATCAGCTGGCCTTCCTAGGACAACTATATAACCTTCCTTATAGGGTTGGTATAAGACTTCTTAAGAATCCACGTAAAGTGTTTAGCAGAGTGCCTGTTATGTAATAAACTTTCAATAACAGTAGTTGCTGTTTTTGTTCCTATTATTGTTAAACAGGAAAGAGTAGCATGACCATGGATCAGAGGAATGACGTCTAAGGACACTTGGCTGATCACACTGAAGCAGATGGTGAAAACACCTAATCATGATGATTATAATAAGTAATAAGAACTACATAGCAGAGTATCACTGATGATGTAGCTAATGCCAATGAAACAGAGCTGAGAGATGGAGAGACCATGAGACTAAGCCCTGAGAGCATTGCTTAGTCCAGCCATGCTGGAGAATGATTCCCTTTGGGTTTTTTTTTATTTTTTATATGAGCTAACACATTTTCATTCCCCACCCCACTTTGGCCTAAGCCACTCTGAGTTGGGTTTCTGCCACTCGATTAAAACAGTCTATCAGCCCTTGGAAAGGGAAACAGAGATCACTTGGAGCTACCACAGGTTAACAGAAAAAAGACAAACAGGTCATGCCAGACTATCCTCATTCCTTTCATGAAAGTCAACTAGATCAGTAGAGCAAAGGAATACCATAAGCTACTGTAACTGGACTAGGAAGTTATTGCTGATCTCTGATGAAATCCTTACAAATAGGGAATAAGATGAGATAATGAAATAAAATGTGGTGATGGCGGCTGGGGGAGAGGGGGAGGCAATAGGACAGTAATATGGACTAAAAACTGATAAAACACCAAATTCAAAGAGTGTTGATCAGTGTCAACCTCTGGGATCTTCCTTGCTTTATTAAGGATATCTGTTATTTCTTTTAGTGCTTCCCATCTCTGAGGCCACCTGAATCTAAACCTCCACCACCTTTCACCTGGATCGGTACAACAGCCTTCTGACCAATGCATAGAACCAGAGGGCAGATGTCATTCTTTATGTTTTTCATAAAAGTGACTGCTTTACTTCTCTATTGAAATCAAGACAAGTCTTCTCTGACTCCCATCCCCCTTCCAAGGAACCACTCCTTTCCCCAGTAGATGCTCTAGATGCTCAATTAATTGAATTAATGAATGAATAACCTGGATGAACACTGGTAGAACAGTGATCAAATTGCTAATGATACTGTTAAAGTGAAGTTAGACACACAACTCTTAGAAACCACCACAAAGTTTGAGGTAAGGTAAAAGAACTCCCCTTGAATTTTATATTGTAATTATATGATACATGTTTTTTTAATCTGGCTTTTTCCTTTCAGCAAAATTATTTTGACATCCATCCATGTTATAGCATGCATCAATAGTTCATAACTTTCTCCTGCAAGTAGTATAACATTATATAAATATACCATAGTTATCTAGGCACTGAATAAAAAATTGGTTGCCTCTTGTTTCTCTATTACAATAAAGCTGGACCTAGGAATGCAATGTTTATTTTTCACTTTTTTTTTTAAGGAATGCAATGTTTAGATCACAAGATAGGTGTATTTTTTAAAATATTTATTTATTTATTCGGCTGTGCCAGGTCTTAGTTGTGGCATGTGGGATCTAGTTCCCTGACCAGGGACTGAACCCTGGCCCCCTGAATTAGGAGCATGGAGTCTTAGCCCCTGGACCACCAAGGAAGTCCCACTGTATATTTTTAAAAGATGTCATACTTTTAAAAAAGTGGTTGTACCATTTTCTTTTGCCACCAGCAGTGTATGAGTTCTATAATCTCAACAACACTTGGCATAGCCAGTTTTTGCATGAAGGGTTATCTGTTTGTGGTTTTAATGTGCATTTCCCTAATGATTAATGATCTTTAGCATCTTTCCAAGAGTTTAACTGCCACCAATATATTTTCTTTGGACATCATGAATTTTTTGTTTGTTTAAATTGCAAAAGACTTCCCTGGTAGTCTAGTGGTTAAGACTCTGAGCTTCCATGGCAAGGAGCACAGGTTTGATCCCTGGTTGGGGAAATAAAATCCCACACACCATGCGACATGATAAAAAAAAAAAATTACAAAAGAGGTTCTCACTCATTACATAACTAGACAAACAATACAGATGTGTATAAATAATTAATAGTCTCTACCTCCAACCCACACATAAGCAACCAGAGGTACACTTACTAAGCATGCAAATTCTTTTATTGTTGTTGTTGTTGTATATTTCTTTTTTTTAATTTTTATTTTGTACTGGGGTATAGCTGATTAACAATGTTGTGATAGTTTCAGATGAACACCAAACGGACTCAGCCATGCATATACAAGTATCCATTCTCCGCTCTCCACACCCCTCCCATCCATGCTGCCACATAACATTGAGCAGAGTTTCATGAGCTATACAGTAGGTCCTCGCTGGTTATCCATTTTAAATACAGCAGTGTGTACATGTCCATCCCAAATTCTCTAACTATCCCTTCCCCCCATTCTTCTCCGCAGCAACCACAAGTTCTTCCTTTAAGAGGCATGCAAATTCTTGCTCAATTCTTGACAAATGTGATTCAGTAGGTCACAGATGGGGCATTTTGACAAGCCCCTAGGTAATTCTGATTCAAGTGAGCTATCGTTTCTTGAGAAGGTCTGCTCTTACTCTTGTCCTCCTAAAGAATAGTTGAAGGAAGGAAGTCAGTGAGTCTGAAGAGGTACATCCCTTCTGTAAAGGGTGAGTCCATGTACCCTGTACAGAAGGGGTACATGGACTGGCTTCAAATAAGAAACTTAGTCTAAGTGAATGAGTATGTGTGCTCTGTTGTCCCATAGAGCACCAAGAGTTTGGAACCTAAAGATCAAATTAAAAAAAAAAAACTTTCTAAGAGAGTTACTTTAAAACAAAATTAGGCAACAGAGCCAGCAAGGTAAGGAACTTGCCAAAGTCACCAAGCTTGCAGAAAAAGGACTTCTCTGGATTGAGAAATGACTGATTGGGGGCGAAGAAGAGAGTGGGCAAGAGACAGTCCAGGCATACACATACACATTCTCTCTTTCCTTCTCTCTCCCTGAGGAAGAACTGCCCTTTATAAATACACAGTGAGGAATGTAACCACCAGACAGGTAGTGTGTGTCTTAACCCAAACTAAAAAACAGCTATTTGCCCTAAGCCATACTTCACTGCCTCTATTTGCAAGGCCTAAAATGGTAGAGAAAGGAAACAACACAGTATTTGGAAAGGGCTGTTCTTTTTATAGATAAATTTCCCAGGCCCTGTCCTCATAATTTTGGATCCATAGATTTCAAATAGCTTAATCCTGTCAATAGGCTTTGGACAATCAAGCTCAACAAAAGCCATTTTGCTTCAGTTACAGCACCCAAACAACCACCCTCCCTGATCAGTTAAATAAAAAGCCATTTATCTGTTCTAGAGCAGAATCAACCAAGGCACTGTTTTCCACAGCAAGCAACTGATCCAAGAGGGATCTGAGCCAACTGCCAAGTAACTCCTGTACCCTGGCAGAAACTCAGCTGAGCCTCCATCGCTGGGCAAGATGAGGGGGGAGCCCCGCTTCCCATGTGTGTCCTCCTCTTTTCTCTCATTTAAAAACAATTATACAGATGCTGGCTCCAGTCAAAAGGGGCGCGTGAGGCCCAATAGACAGTCCTTGTTAGAATGTCAGCTGGTTTCTACCTTCAGCATTTGACCTTGGGTCAAATATCGAGTGTAGTACATTATTCTAAATTTGTTGTTTAGTTGTTAAGTCTTGTCAGATCTTTTGTGGCCGCATGGACTGTAGCCTGCCAAGCCCTTCTGTCCATGTGATTTCCCAGGTAAGAATACTGGTGTGGGTTGCCATTTCCTTCTCCAGGGATCTTCCTGACCCGGGGATCGAACCTGTATCTCCTGCATTGCAGGTAAATTCTTTACCACTGAGCCAGCTACTAGGGAAGCATTATTCTAAATAGGTGCACTTATTTAGGTTACCATCACCAAGGTATGTGCAGTCATTTGTAAGCCACTATAGGGCTGACTTTACATTTGCAAATTTTTAACTTTTAACTTTTGTTTTCTTTTACTTCGGATACAGCCCATTTTCCCCCAGTTCATCACCCTTTCTTAAATGGCATGGCTTTGACTCACTGGGTTGTTTGCACCAGCCCTTTTATTGATCATCCACTACTGTCAGGCACTGGACTTAATATTCATCTGTAGTCTGACAACAACATGAAAGATGAAGCAATCTTTGCTCCAGTTTACAAAGAAAACAGGGCCTTGGAATGGGTAAACAGAGTGTCCGAGATCAGGCAGCTAGGGGCCTCAGAACGTTGTTTCAACTCAGAGCAGGAACTCACTCCTTCACCAGCTGCCTCCCTTTAAAGCAAATAAATTGTTCTGAAACAGTGCAGCCTGAGGGCCAGCCTTCAGTCATTCCTCACAGCAGGAAAGCTTCATCCTGCCGTCAAATCTGAAACTGTGTGCAAGGTTATGTGTGAAACCTGGGAAGGAGACTCAGATTTTTAAGGAGTCAGTGATCCCAAGAAGGCCACGAGCCACTGCCTGGGCAGGTGGTCAACTTACCCATTCTCTTAAGTTAGTGGTGCTCGCTGTCCAGGGAACACTGCAGCGGGAGCCAGAAGTTCTGGCTTCCAGTCCCAGCCTTAGCACTATTTCTCTGAGGGCTCTTGGCCCAGGCAGCTCACCTACGGACCACAAATTTCCGTTTTCTTTTCCCCTGGCCTTAATTGCCTATTTATAACTATATTTTCCTTGTCAAGAATTTTTTTAAAAAACCATCGTTCGTATTATTCCATTGTTTTAACGTATATGGAGTCTCATTAAAAGTCCTCCCCAATTTTACACTGAAGCAGGGAGGGATAAGCAGACATAAGGAACAATAGTTTTTACCAAGCCAGCTTACCTCTCTGGGCCTCAGTTTTCCACCTGTAAACTGACCCAGTTGGGTCAGACGTATCAGATTGCTCGCATTCCCACTAGGCTCAAGACACAAAGCTAACTAGCAATCCGCAACCCGGACCGGCATAGTCGCTCGCTCGCTCCCCCACCTCCCTTTCAGGATCTCAGCAGCAGCTGTTTTCCCGAGAGCCTCCCTGGCCCTATCCTGCCGTCCCAATCGCCCGAGTGGACTCACCGCGCTCGCAAGGTGCCAGCTCCCACGGGGAGCTCGGCTGCCCTGGGGATTGCGCAGCCAGGGTGGGAAAGGCGCAGGACTCCCGGACCGGCGCAGCGCTGGAGCCTGCGCGCACTGTTCCCACAGAAGGCCGGGGCGGGCGCGGCTCTGCCCACTGCTTACGTGCGTGCGCCAAGAGGAGGCGGCCCTGGCTCCTGCCTTTGTTAATTGTCCATATGCAGGCAGGTTGTTTTCCACTGTGTGCTCCCTAGAGCGGGCCCCAGCGGGGGTGACCGGGCGACAGCAGCAACAGCCGTGCGCTGGCCGGTAGCCAGAAGGAAGCCATGTAAGTGGATGTCAGTGCTGCACCGCCCACCCGCGGCTTCTGTTAAGGCACCTACTCCTCCCTCAGGCTAGTCAGCCTCAAAACAGGGACAATCAGTTAGGCCATCTGGTAGCAATATTGACCCCAAGATCACTGAATATCTGTGCTCTCGCCCGAATCACCAAATTTTAGGGCTGGGCCTTTATTTAATTCTCAGTATTGGCTGCCCAGGACTTCTGGGTTCCTATCCTAGCTCTCCTGGGAGCCCTTTGCGCAAAGTTAGATAAATCTGCATCTCCTGAGAGGGTAACAGGCAGGAAGACCAGGGGTCTCCAAACAGGAAATAGGCTGCAAGTGTCTTAAAATTCTGTGTTGCTATGAGGACACCTGGTTCCACCTGACCTTAACTTTTCTCAATCCTTGAGCTAACCAATGCATTTTTCTTATGGAAATGTTTTTCTTGAGCTATGTTCATGAAACTATGTATTTGCTTTGGAATTTGCCTCTCTTCAAAATGGTTCCACCTAAGACTAACTTTTGGCTGATAATAGCTCAACAAACCAGTATTCATATCAATTGTTTTAAGGCTGGGGGATGACGCACCTCGTGCCATCCTATCTCAAAGCTGCATATTGTGGGAGAGGGGCCCGGTGAAACTCAGTCAGCCTTGAGGTGTCTCTCTTATCTGATTTAATAGCTTTCTAACAGACATAAAACAGCTTGCTAAAACTAGCAGGGGGGCATTTTCCGTCCCCGTTCTGATGTTTGTGTCAGAAGCATTCTCTGTCCCTTTTTCACTTTAATAAAACTCTGCTATACAAAAGCTCTTGAGTGATCAAGCCTGGTCCCTGGTCCCCAAGGTAAATCTTCTTCAGAGATCACGAATCTGACATGTTTACCGTAAACTATCACTCCCTGCACCCCAGTTTCCTTTTCTGTGACTCATAGTAGTGAGCGGGACACTGAATGTACCAAGTATTCAGCAGTCAACACCACGGACAAGGTCCCTGCCCTCTTGGGATGAGCCAGATGATGAACACACACTTGAAAGCGAGCATTACATGAAAAGTACAGAAAGTTTCATGTCAGGGCAACTAAGTCTTGTTTATGGAGTCATGAAAGGACTAGATTAACTTTTCTAAATCCTCCAATTCTAATATTCATTCTTATTCTCATGTGAATTTTATCATTATTATTAATGATAGCACTAGTAATATTGCTTACTCAGTGCCAGGTACTATAGTAAACATTTTATTTGTATTTTCTCATCTATCAGATTCAAAACTTCTCTCAGAGAAAGGTATACTTTTATTATCCTCATTTAGAGAGAAAAATTGAAGCTAAAGAAAGTATAATAACTTGTCCACTATCACACAGGACCAGTACTCAAATTCAGACTGTCTGAGGCCTCTGGTTGCTTAAGCACTACTCTACACCCACAAAAATATGAAGACTAAAATGGTGTTGCATCTTGAATATGATGGATGAGAACAATAGAAGAGGAGGAGCTGGTTTTAGTCTGTAGAGGAGAAAAGCAAAGTTAAGAGCTTTCTTAAAGAGTTTTCCATGGATCAGACTTCACCTGTATGACCTTAGATATCACTAGCCTGGGGAACGCTATTACAGAGACAAATTGCAAATATGTGAGGAAGAACTTATCTACCAATGACAGTGTTTCAAAAATGACATCAGTTGCATGAGGAGAGTGGCCATCCTGTCATTAAAAGTCAGAATTCAACCAGAGAGGCTTACTGGGGATGCTTCAAAGAAGAATACAAAAGTTAAAGACTAGTTTAGGTGATCTCTAAGTTTCCTTCCAATTCAGAAGGAAATCTGAAGAGAATTTGAGTCCTAGAGTGGTTAAATGACTTTTTCAAAGTCACCCAGGGAGTGAAGACTTGATCCCCAAAACTAGTCTGACAGCTACATCAGACTTCCAGTTTGTGAGTGAGGGTCTTGTGAGTGCTCAGCACCTCACTTTATGCTCCCGTGTGTGTATGAGAGAGACCCCTTATCCCAGGTGTCTGGGATCATCTAATTTACCTGTTTTACTTTCCATTACTAATATAATACCCTTCTTCCTTGCTTGTGTTGAATATTCTGATTTAAGACAGAAGTCTCAAACCTTCTGGACAGATTACTATAATATAGGGGTTCAAGAGGTAGTGGGGTTCCTGCTTCCCTGGATTAATATTTGTTTGGTAATTTAAGGTAAATGAGAGAAGCTGGATGGTATTTTTATTTGATTTTTTAAAATTCTATTTTAGGACTTAGAGTTATCTTGAGTTAAATTTCTGATGCATTGGCACTAATTCCCCATCTTTCATCCTAGTCACAAATATTCTGATGAGCAGAAATCTAGCTGTCAGCTTCAGAAGAGGTATTCTTTTCTCAGAGCTTTTGAGAGCTACTTTGTTTTGACTGGAAACCTCTAACAAAGGAATCCAGTTGCCTTTTGGGATTGATTTCTAGAACATTTACAAAGAAATGGACATCACCTTATCCCCAGGGATACTAACTCAAAGAGTTCCCTTCACTTCTACCCTCAACAGAGTGATAGATTTTTTAATTTATTTATTTAAGAAAATATATTAACTTGTTCAAAATTTCAAAGTATACTGCCAGGGCTACAGATTATTGATCTTTGGATTCTTCTCAGTGCCGGGCATATTGCTTTGTATGTAGTAGGCACTGAATAAGTGATTGTTGACTGGGTGAGTGAATACATGTGAATTAAGTTTTAGGAGATATAGGGAACTTCCCTATGGACCATTGGTAAAGAATCTACCCACTAACGCAGGGGACATGGTTCAATTCTTGGTCCGAGAAAATCCACAGGCCATGAGGCAACTAAGCACATGAGCCACAACTACTGAGCCCACACTCTAAAGCCCGTCCTCCAAAAAAGAATCCACCACAAGGAGAGGCCCACTCACAGCAGTGAAGACTCAGTGTGGCCATGAATAAATTAATTAATTAAAATTTTAAAAAGAAGTCATGGGAGGTAGAGAATAGGTGGTTTATGGTGGGGCAGCAGATATTTTCCCTGAGGTGCGTGCGCTTTTAAAAGGAACCAAGACAGAACTCCCAGAACAGTTGCATATTTGACCATGACTTTATCCAGAGATATGTAGTAAAAGCAGCAGCATTGGACTCTTTGGGCTTGAGCATTACCTAAAGACAATGTACTAGCCAGAGTCTTCTGGTTGTACACAACGAAAACAAATTCACTTTAAGTGAAGCACAAAAGGAATTTACTTTTGGGGTAAATTGGGGAGTATCCGGGAGGTCAAAGAATCAATGGAAAGACTGACTCTAGAAAACTAAGGTAAGAATACAGGAGGCACCAACGGAGGCTGGGTGGCCAGACCCACAGAAGAAACCAGGCCACAGGAGCATGCTGATGCTGGACACTGGCAATGCCCTGGGGACTGGGTGCCATAGCTGACCCAGCTGCCCTCGCTGCGTGATACTGAACGTTGCTACTACCAGAGGAAATTTCACACACTGCCTGCTTCTCTTGACTCCTATCTCCAGAATCACAGTCCTGGAAGGATGGGCTCGTCAGTCATGCTTGGGTTCCAAGCAGACAACAATCAGGGAGAACTGAGACCAGAGCCTTTTGGCTTCCGTGAGTGAGATGTAGGGGCCTGAACCCCACTGTGGCATGTTCCCCAAACTTCTAAAGGCAATTTGGAGGCTGGACGGCCAGGAATGTGACAAATGTCCACTATACAGTCTTCTAACATTTCGTAGGCCAAAATGGAAAGAAGCAAAGAGTATAGTCTCTACAAAATGCTTAATACGGCACCTGAACTGAACTCTCAAAACCAGAAGAGGTGGCTGTCTTTTAGAGTTTCAGTCTCCTATATGTATTTTTATTTAATTCTATAAAATTTACCACTCTAATTTCTACAGTAATAATAAAAATAGATGCTACTTGGACTTCCCTGGTGGTCCAGTGGTTAAGAATCCACCTTGCAATGCAGAGGACACAGTATAATCCCTGGTTTGGGAAGATCCCACAATGCCATGGGGCAACTAAGCCCATGAGCCACAACTACTGAGCAGCCTCGACCTGTGCTTTCCAGTAAGAGAAGTCACTGCAATGAGAAGCCCGTGCACCGCAACTAAAAAGTAGCCCGCACTCGCCACAACTAGAGAAAGCCCACACGCAGCAATAAAGATTCAGTACAGCCAAATAAATAAAGTGGAAGAAAAAAAAAAAAAAGGTGCTACTTACTGAATGCCTAATACATGCTAGAAATTTTTCATGGATTATTTCTAATCCTGACATTCTATATGATAGATATTATTTGCATTTTACAGATGAGGAAACTGAAGCTCACAGAGATAAAGTAACCTGTCCAAGACACAAAGTAACTGATTTACAGCTGATGCGCGCATAGCCAAGTCTACTCCTACTCCATACTTTCTCTCATTTGGTTGCTTTCTCCAAAGATTCCCATCCTCATTCTAAAAAAATTCTACTAAATCCAAATGTATGTTTCTTGAATCACTTCTTCAATCTTCTGAGGTATTGTCAGAAAGACAAGTCAAGAAATGATTGGTTGCTGGGTCTTTAGCAGAATTAAAGGTTTTATCAAATAGCAGGTTAGTGTATTAACCTCATTACTAACATATAAGATATTTTATAACAAGAGTGTCTGCTTTATTGAGCCCTTATTGTAGGCCAGATACTCTGCTCAAGACTCAAGTGTGCACACTCAGTCATATCCAACTCTTTGTGATGCTATGGACCATGGCCTGCCAGGATCTTTCGTCCATGGAATTTTCCAGGCAAGAATACTGGAGTGGGTTGCTATGCCCTTTTCCAGGGGATCTTCCTGACCCAGGGATTGAACTCATGTCTCTTTCATCTCCTGCATTGGCAGGCAGGTTCTTTACCACTAGCACCACCTGGGAAGCCCAGATACTCTGCTAGTCAGCCCTAAAAGAAAAGTATTACCAACTTGTTTTTTTTTTTTTTTTTTTGGACAAATGAGAAACCTGAGGTTTAGAGTGATTCAGAAACTTGCTAGAGGCCTTGCTGCTAGAAGTGGCAGAATTGAGACTGCAGCTTCAGCAGTATGAGTCCAAAGCCTGCATTTCTTCCAGTGTGTCACACCCTCTCTGGACCAGTTTGCTAATTTGTACTGAGAAACTCTACTCAGTACCTCTTCTGTTTCTCACTCTTCCTTGTTTCCAATGGCTTCCCTGTGGGTTCATGGCTCTTTGCAGGTATAATAACCCTTCTAAGGACAGAGCTGTTCTCTCTTCCCTTCCAGTTTTTCCAGCTCCCTCTTCCCATGGGCAAGACCATAACTTCCCTACACAGACCCAGTCTTGAGCTCTGGAATAGTCCTGTTCTTAATCTGTAGAAAAGAGTCCCTCTAAATCTACTTTGCTGGAGCTCTATAATTGATTATGTGCCTTAGTTCTAGCTATTGATTTTAACCCATTACCATCATGATTTGTTAGCCCAGTTTGGAGGAACATACTTTGTTTCTACTGTATTCTGTATATTAGTCAGTACTTCTTTGGTTTGAGTATCAGAAATCCAGTTTGTCCACAAGGTTTAATATCCATCAGAAGAAAAGACCATCTCTGCCTGTGTGTCTCTTCAAGAGCTCAAGCACTCCAAAAAGTTCTCCAGCAGACTTCGTCTACATCACTGACTAGGATAGAATGTCCATACATAACCATAACCTAAACCAGTCACTAACTGGTTTATATGAATGAAGATTCAACATTGGGTCAGCTCCCTTCTGAAACGTTAGTCATGTACCCTTAACAAAATTGGAGTCTTACTGGAAAAGAGGAAAATTAAGGAGGAATGTTCTTGGGTAGGCTGCCAACAATAGATGCTTCAGGAGGGAGAGAGCAATTCTACAGGGAGCCTGGGCAGCCAAAGATAAGGTGACCCTTCCTGCTGAGTCTTTAAGGAGAATTCTTACCAAGCAGATAAACATATAAAGTTATGCCAGGTGGAAAGGACTATATGCAAGGCATAACAATATGCAACTACCTTGTGTTTTTCAGAAACTGCAATCACTTCATTGTAACTGGACTGAATGACACATATTCGGATGTGCAGTTACAGACAGAACTGGCAAGATAGGCAGGTACCAGATCATGCAAGGCATGTATGCCACGCTAAGGAATTTACTCTTTACCTGTAGGCAATGCAGGAGTCACTGAGGAATGGGGATAGCATGATATTACTGGAATTTTAGGGGACTTCCTTGGTGGTCCGGTGGCTAAGACTCTCTCCCAATTCAGGGGGCCTGGGTTTGATCCCTGATCAGGAAACTGGATTACATATGCCACAACTAAGAATTCACATGCTTCAACTAAAGATCCTGCATGTCGCAAATAAGACCCATCACGGCCAAATGAATAAAAATTTTTTTTAAAAAATTTTTTTTAAGAATTAAAAAAAAAAAAAAAAGGTTGGTAGCCTTCACTAAGGAAAAACCATCCTAGAGAAGGAATAGGCTTGGAACAAAGGTTTAGGGGCAAGTAATACAACCAGTTTGGGACTAAATAATCCCTGTGGTTTAACCTAGTGAGGGTGTCCAGTGGGAAGACAGATATAAGGTTCCAAAATAGAGAAGTTTGACTTAGCAATATAGATTTGGAGGTCACTGGCATGTCTACCTAGATAGCAGAGACATACTTTGCCAACTAAGGTCGGGCTGGTCAAGGCTATGGTTTTTCCAGTGGTCATATATGGATGTGAGAGTTGGACTGTGAAGAAAGCTGAGCACCAAAAAATTGATGCTTTTGAACTGTGGTGTTGGAAAAGACTCTTGAGAGTCCCTTGGACTGCAAGGAGATCCAAACAGTCCATCCTAAAGGAGATCAGTCCTGGGTGTTCATTGGAAGGACTGATGCTGAAGCTGAAACTCCAATACTTTGGCCACCTCATGCGAAGAGTTGACTCATTGGAAAAGGCCCTGATGCTGGGAGGGATTGGGGGCAGGAGGAGAAGGGGACAACAGAGGATGAGATGGCTGGATAGCACCACCGACTCGATGGGCATGAGTTTGAGTAAACTCCGGGAGTTTGTGATGGGCAGGGAGGCCTGGCGTGCTGCGATTCATGGGGTCGCAAAGAGTTGGACACGACTGAGCGACTGAACTGAACTGAACTGGCATGTCTATTGTATAGGAAGCTGAAAGGATGAATGAGATCAAACGAGGAAAATAGGAAGGACATAAAAAAAAAAAGGAAGGCTAAGGACAAAGACCTGGTGAAAACAGCCAAGGGGCAAGCAGAGGAAAGGGAACCAGCAACAAAGACAGAAGGAGCAGTCAGATAAAGCTGGGAGGAGAGTTAGTTGGACTTTTATTAAACTTCCTTACAAACTACTTCCTTCAATTGCTGTGTTTCACCTAGTGTGCTTCACACTGCCAAGTAAAACCACAGTTGAAATATCTGATCAGTACTATTTCAAACATTGTTTGAATTATTGGAGTATCAGATTTTTATTCATAGGTGTCTAATAGGAGGTCCCTTTAGTCAGGTCAAAGCAATGCTTTCCTGAAAATTGCATGAGAAAGAGATCTAGGGAGAAAAGGAAACTCCCTCTCTTGCAGTATGCACTCACGGCCCTAGAGTACAGCCTCAAGGGCTTGCTGCCACATGTTTAACAATCAGCAAGGGTAAGGGTATAACCACATTGCAAGAGTATGAGCTGACAAAACCTATCTGACTCATAAATCTCACTTCTGTTAATTTATCCTACAGAAATCCACACACAGGTGCACAAAGATATATGCATATAGTAGTGGTTTGTGACAAAAAAACTCAGAGTGAAAAGCCAGAAACCACTCAAAAACTATCAGTAGAATAGTTCCAATCCAGCATGTCCACACCATGGAATATACACAACCAATTAAAAGAACAAGGTCCATGTGGAGAAGTCCATGTTATAGATGTATTGTTAACTGAAAAAAGGCAGGTTTCAGTCATAGAAAGAATATGTATATATGTAAATCTATATTATATATACATATATTCCATTCAAGAATCCAACAAGTATAATTGAGGTAGGCACTGAACTGGGAATACATTAGTGAACAATACAGAAAGAATTCCTGTCTCATTGAGCAAGTGTTCTAGTAAAGGAAATAAGTCAATAAAAGAGTGTGTTTGTGTGTCAGTAGCTTAGTTGTGTCTGCCTCTTTGCAACCCCATGGACTGTAGCCCACCAGACTCCTCTGTCCATGGAATTCTC
This sequence comes from Cervus elaphus, assembly GCF_910594005.1. NCBI lineage: Eukaryota > Metazoa > Chordata > Mammalia > Artiodactyla > Cervidae > Cervus > Cervus elaphus. The sequence continues at coordinate 62,016,936 of NC_057823.1, read as the reverse complement.
CAGGCAAGAATACTGGAGTGGGTTGCCATTTCCTACTCCAGGGGAGCGCCCCAACCCAGGGATCAAATCTAGGTCACCTGCATTGCAGGCAGATTCTTTACCATCTGAGCTACCAGGGATATATATTACATGCATGCTAAAGTCACTTTAGTCGTGTCCAACTCTGTGACCCTATAGTTTGCAGCCTGCCAGGCTCCTCTGTCCATGGGATTCTCCAGGTAAGAGTAAGTACTGAAGTAGGTTGCCATGCCCTCCTCCAGGGGATCTTCCCAACCCAGAGATCAAACCTGTGTCTCTTATGTCTCCACGTTTCTTGCACTGGCAGACAGGTTCTTTACCACTAGCAGCCACCATCTGGTGGCTCAGATGGTAAAGAATCTGCCTGCAATGCAGGAGACCCAGGTTCAATCTCTGGGTTGGGCAGTTTCCCTGGAGGAGGAAATGAGGTTCCTCCTCAAGGAGGAAAGAACCCAGTATTCTTGCCTGGAGAATTACACAGACAGAGGAGCCCGGCGGGTCGCAAAGAGTCAGACATGACTGAGCAATTAACACTTTCACACTTTCTTTCATATGTATATATATATACACACACACACATATATATATAGTTTTAGAGACTAGTAAATGCTTGAAGGAAAATAAAGAGTTGAAAAGTAACTAGATGTGACAAGGGGGTATGTGTAAGGGTCTATTTTAAATAATTTGGTTATGAAAAGTGTTTCTAAGAAGAGAACATTTTATTTATTTATTTATTTTAAGAAGAGAACATTTTAGCAGTGACCTGAATAAAATGAAGGAATGCATTATAGAAAAAGAACCAACAGGATGGGGTGGAGGGGTGGGGGGATGACAAAGAGAGAGATTTATTTTAATGAACTAGCTCATGTGATTGTGAAAACTTGATAAATTCAAAATCTGCAGGGTAGGCCAGCAGGTTGAGACCCAGGGAAGGGTTGCAAAGAGTCCCAAAGGCTGTCTTCTGTAACTCCTTCTTGCTTGGGAGATGTCAATCTTTTTTCTATGAAGACCTTCAAATGACTGGATGAGGCCCACTCATATTATGGAGGGTATTTTCTTTACTCAAACTCCACCTACTTAAATGTTAATTTCATCCAAGAAAAAAATACCTTCACATAAACATCCAAAATAATGTTTGAGCAAATATCTGGGTACTATGGCCCAGCTGAGATGACACATAAAACTTATTATCATAAGTTCATCCCTTGTCAACTTGGCACACACATGCATCTCCTTAAACCATGCTGCTGCTAAGTCACTTCAGTCGTGTCCAACTCTGTGCGACCCCATAAACAGCAGCCCACCAGGCTCTCCCGGCCCTGGGATGCTCCAGGCAAGAACACTGGAGTGGGTTGCCATTTCCTTCTCCAAAGCATGAAAGTAAAAAGGGAAAGTGAAGCCGCTCAGTCATGTCAACTCTTAGTGACCCCAAGGACTGCAGCCTACCAGTCTCCTCCATCCATGGGATTTTCCAGGCAAGAGTACTGGAGTGGGTTGCCATTGCCTTCTCCCCTTAAACCATACTTATCTCCAAATAAAGACAATATCAAGGTCATACTTCCACCTACCATGATACATCTTGTATACAATTGAAAACATGTTAACTCTTTCCTCAGAGAGGAAGCAAAGTCCTTGTGTGATGTTTACTTTTCTTGACAATCTAACTGCTTTCTGCCATGTGAAAATATAAGTTTGCCAAGAAGGCCTTCACCAGAAGCTGACCTTGCTGGAACCCGGATCTCAGACTTTCAGCCTCCAGATCTGTGAGAAAATAAATTTCTGTTCTTTAAGATACCTGGTCTATCTATGGTATTTTGTTATAGCATCTCAAACTAAGAAAGGGAAAAGAAAGTTTTTCAACCAGTGATGCAAGAATAACTGGTTATCCATATGAAAAAGATATACCTTTGTTTTCTTTTCTCTCTTATCCCCTTAACAGGTAATATAAGATATACTGACTTTATATCATATGTGTTAGTCATTCAGTCGTGTCCACAGCATTCAAAAATTAACAATGCTTGATCTTGTTCAGAAAGCATAATGTGTGTGTGTGTTCAGTCATGTCTGATTCTTTGCGACTCTACAGACTGTCGCCCACAGGCTCCTCTGTCCATGGGATTTCCCAGGCAGGAATACTGCAGTGGGTTGCCATTTCCTCCTCCAGGGGATCCTTCCAACCCAGGGATCAAACCCACTGGGTCAAAGAGGAAGCCCCTGGTATTGTGCAGAAAGCACAATAGGTTTGCTCAAACTCCTAACACTTATTTAGCCCCTCAAATGTTATTATAAGTTCCTCAACTCCAGCCCTTTCCTGGGCATTTAACATTTGAATGCTCAGATCCAACTAGCTGATTCTGGGCCACAGAAGCCAGCATATCCACAAGATGGCAGCATTGTATAATTATTGAAAATCATAATCTGGTGTAGACACTTGAACATACCTTTCTGAGGCATATTATGTGATCTGTTAAGTGGATATCTGCTTTTATATCTTCACTTAATCTTGAAATAAATGAGCAGTTCCCTTCCCAGGATGTTTTACAGTCCTGAGATGCATGGGCTAGAGAAACAGAAAAAGCAGATTCTTTAGAGTGAGAATAAAAATTTGAGTTCAAGTATAAAATGCACTCTTAAGTCATTTAGTACACTTAGGCAAGTTAACCAAAATTTTGGGCCTCAGTCACGCCACCTAAAACTTAAAAATAATGAAATTATTTTCCCCAGAAAACCTTTTTTTTTGGCAGAAGATAATAGCATATTAAAAAGCAGAAACATTACTTTGCCAACAAAGGTCCATCTAGTCAAGGCTATGGTTTTTCCAGTGGTCATGTATGGATGTGAGAGTTGGACTGTGAAGAAAGCTGAGCACCAAAAAATTGATGCTTTTGAACTGTGGTGTTGGAAAAGACTCTTGAGAGTCCCTCGGACTGCAAGGAGATCCAAACAGTCCATCCTAAAGGAGATCAGTCCTGGGTGTTCATTGGAAGGACTGATGCTGAAGCTGAAACTCCAATACTTTGGCCACCTCATGCAAAGAGTTGACTCATTGGAAAAGGCCCTGATGCTGGGAGGGATTAGGGGCAGGAGGAGAAGGGGACAACAGAGGATGAGATGGCTGGATGGTATCACCGACTCGATGGACATGAGTTTGTGTAAACTCCGGGAGTTTGTGATGGGCAGGGAGGCCTGGCGTGCTGCGATTCATGGGGTCGCAAAGAGTTGGACACGACTAAGCGACTGAACTGAACTGAATATGGGTAAGAACAAGACTGTATACAATGCTGTATAAACATTGAAAGTAATTATTACCTTGGCATGGGAAAGTCAATCAGAGTAGGTGCTGTCTGATAACTCAATATCTTCAGGTTGATTAGAGGAAAGGTTCTGAGACCTTTAAAATAGCCTAGAATATTTTATTTCTGTTTTCTATGACACATATGAAATGCCTGTGTTGGTGACCTTGTCAGAGGAATCAACTACATAAAGAATTCAGTTGGGGTAGTGTCATAGATGTTACACTTGTCTTATTTTTGGTTTGGGTGATAACTATTAAGTTCCTATTTCAGCTGACAGCCTGTCTTCCTCCACCAGAAAGGTTAGAAACACCTCGGACTTGAATTGCCTAATAATAACAGCAGGGTACATTTGTATGAGGTTTATAGCTTAAACACAGTGGTTTTACATATCTCATTTCAACTAAGCAGAAGGTATGGTAACCAGTGACATAGTGTGGGCCAAGAAAATATAAGCTAAGAAAGTCAAGAATTTGAAATTCTAAGCAACAAAAGAAAATATTAAAAATACAAGTTTCATATAGGTTAAAGGGGCTATCATTCGCCTAGAAGAACATGGATAAGAAGCAGTCTTAGGAGTTCAGATCAGGTTCAGAGTCTGAGAGAAAGTAAGGAGGGTCTGGAAAGTCTGATTGGGAACTAACATTTAGAATATGAAAGGGGGAGAGGCAGAAGTAATTAACGCTGGTGAGGTAAAAGTATGCAGCATTGGCAAGGAGGGATGACTGGAGGTAAATAGTTGAGGTCAGGTAGCCAGGGTCAATGAACCAGTTGTACAGCCAAAGACTATAGGATTTGAGCTGTCAGCTGGTTCACTGATTCTAGCAACTTAACATCAGACATGGAGGAGATGGGGGTCAACCCTCAAAAAGTATAGTTCAGACACAGATGGACGTCAGGACCCGGATCCTGCTCGAGCACCAAGTGACAGAACTTTGATGCTGAGAGGTCAGTTGAGCTGCAGATGGGCTGGGTCAGGGGGAGGGGGATGATTTAAGTCAACTGTACATCCACTGAGGTAGTGACTGCTAATATATTCCCTATCCAGATCTAGAGCAGGCACCAGGGTCTGAACAGGACACGCTAACTGTGAGAATGAATAGGGATTGCTATGGATCTTAGGGAGTTCACAAAAGTTAGCGCTGCTGGGTAAGTCACCAAACCTCTCCAGAGCTTCAGCTCTCTCAGACACAAGATGAACATGTTACTAAAAGCTCAGCCTCTCTGTATGGTGCCGAATCTAATCTTGGAGACAGCTTTGGGTGAAGTAGAAAAGGACAGCTTTATTGCTTTAGCAGGCAAAGGGAGACACACTGAGCTTCTGCCTCAAAAATCTATGTCTCAACCTGGGGAGGATATGATAAAGGTTTTATAACAATGGTTTAAGGGTGAGGTCTCTGATAAGATTAGGATTGACAGTAGGGTTTGCACTCCCTTAATTTCATCTCAGATGGTCCAGTCTCTAATCTTGATGAGATTCTCTGGTCCCTTTAATCTTGATTCAGATAGTTTCTTAGCTGCTTCTCCCTTAATTGGCAACTAACTGGTTCGAATCTGCACTTTGGAACTCAGGGAAGGTCATGGAGGTTGGAATCTTGCCTATACAAAACAGGGGACAAAAGGTCTTCTGTGCCTGGAAGCTCCACAGGGCCTTCCTCGGTTTCAAATATAACAAGGGATGATTTACCTATCTCTAAAACTGGTCATGAAAAGTACAACTTAGCGTATGACAAATTACTTTATGAACTTTATGAGCCCTTTCTAGGGCTCTATAAATACAATTTGATTTCCTTTGCTTTGTGGATTAGGAGCCTACAATCCAGAGTTCCCGCCCACTCCCCCCCCCCCCCCCCCCCGCCCCGGCCCCCCAGCCCCAGTCAGACCTTAGTCTCTGCTTACTGCAGAAAGTCTTTTTGCAGTGGTGTCAGGCTTGGCCAAGATCAAATGAAGCAGCTGTTCCACTTTCTGTGATCAGTATCAGTGCTTCTTGGCATTAGCATGGAGAGATGAGAGCTAACAGGATGTGCTCTTAGGACCTGTTCTTAAGAATGGCAACTCAAGCATCTTCCAAACTGAGCTTCACAAAGAAAAGTAGATTACTCTAGTGAGTAATAATGAGTCATTGGGAGCGGAGTTTCATGCCCTTGCTAATGAACAATGCAAGGGAAAAGAGGCTGAAAAAAGGGACAGAGCAACCTCAGAAACCCCAAAACGCTGAAGAAATTCTTACAAATAAAAGGTAGCTATACAAATATCCCCAAATGCCATGCATGACAATGCGTGTCCAGGAATTAATAGTTTGTATTATTAAAATAGAAATTGTAAAATATAATTTAATAGGTAAATACTCCTAGGTCACATAGACTGACTGGAACAAGATAAATGGGGGTGAAGTGGGGAACTCAGGGGGAGACTAGGCCTTTCAACTTTTACAGTGCCTTTCAAGGCCTGGCCTTGGTAAGGTCTTTAACCTGTGCATTTAACATCAATGATTTGAATTTCCTGTCAGGACACATCTCTGGCATTCAATTATTACACTGCAGAATGTTCACTGCAGACAAATGAGTTAAAGCCTCAGGCATTATTTCAAAGCAACTTTGACAGGGAAGGGTTGGGCTAGTGGAAACAGTCTTGAAGAGAATATGAAACAAGTTTTCCTTGATTTTCACTGTTGAATTTCAACCTTGCCAAGAATAAGGCTGTGTTGAAGCGTTAAATCATTTTGTGCTTTCCCTGATGAGAATCCAAGTGGGGATCTTTTTAGATTAAAAGGGACCTACAGAGGTCATTTAAGTAAGGCTCCTCCTCCACCTCCAGGGAGAATTATTTAATTCTCTTTCTTAAATATTTCAAATAAAAGATATTTCCCAAACACTTCTAATTTGGGGATCTCTTCTAGTTTCTATCTATCCATTGTCATGTGTTTCACTGTTAGAGAATTTTATTTTTCTGACAAATATTAAGAAGAACCGGTAAGGACCTGCTGATCAGGATGTTACATTATGGATTTTAAGAAGCTAATGTTACATATTATCTGGAGTTTAAGGCGACGAGCATGTTAATTTCTTCCTTCTACTTCAAAATACAGGAGTAATCTTTAGTAAATAGTACAACAATAGGTTTCTTAAACCTATAAAGAACTTTAGCATCTGACTTCTCTTTTTAGAAACTACAACATCGAAGCCTCAGAAAACATTTAAGGTAGAGTCACAACTAAGATTCAGTTCTTCTGAATACTTAGGTCAGATCAGGATACATTTCCTTAAACTATTTAACCCAGCCCTTCAAAAGCCAAATAAATGGATATTCAATCTGGTTTCTCCTGTCCCACCCCAAATTACTTTTTAAGAATAAAATAAGGGTCCACTACTCTAGTATTGTTTCCAGGGTCTCTTGTTAAAGTTAGGAAAACTTCAGGTTCCTGGCTACTCTGAAATGTAGATGGCAACATTTTACTCATAATAGGTGGCAAAGGAGGCATTCTCTTCTAAGAAGCACAGTGAAATGCCTAACTCAGGCATTTAAAATACTTCTGTACTAAAGTCTGGGTTAATCTCACTTTTGGAATAGTGACAGTTTATATTCTTCCCCATCTCTAAGACCTTGCGTATTTATTTTTGTGAGAATAATTTTACATCTGTGGGAATACCTGAGCTCGTGCAAAATATAAGAGATCTGAATATATATGAGACTATTCTGTTTTTCATACTTGGATTCTCCTGGCAAGAATACTGGAGTGGGTCGCCATGCCCTCCCCTCCTCCAGGGGATCTTCCCAACCCAGGGATGGAACCCACATCTCCCACATTACAGGTGAATTCTTCACTGTCTGAGCCACCATGGAAGCCCAACTCAAGCATTTAAAATACCTCTGTACTAAAGTCTGGGTTAATCTCACTTTTGGAACAGTGACAATTGAATTCTTCCCCATCTCTAAGACCTGCATATTCATTTTTGTGAGAATAGACTTTTACATCTGTGGGAATACTTGAACTCATGCAAAATATTAGAGATTTGAATATATATGAGATTATCCTGTTTTTCTTATTTAGTTAACTATATTCTTGATTTTGAGGATCCTTTGATCCTCTAAATTCAGTTCCATCTAAATTCAGTTCCATCACTTCATGGCAAATAGATGGGAAAAAGTGAAAACAAGGACAGATTTTATTTTCTTGGGCTCCAAAATCACCGCAGACAGTGATTGCAGCCACAAAATTAATAGATGCTTGCTCCTTGGAAGAAAAGCTATGACAAACCTAGATAGCGTATTAGAAAGCAGAGACATCACTGTGCCGACAAAGGTCAGTATAGTCAAAGCTATGCTGTTTCCAGTAGTCATGTATGGGGCTTCCCTGGTGGCTCAGGTGGTAAAGAATCTGCCTGCATTTCAGGGGATCCAGGTTCGATCCCTGGGTCAGAAAGATCTCCTGGAGAAGGCAGTAGCAACCCACTCCAGGATTCTTGCCTAGGAAATCCCATGGACAGAGGAACCTGGCAGGCTACAGTCCACAGGGTCATAAATAGCTGGACACAACTGAGTCTAACACACTCATACCTGGTTTTTCCAGTAGTCAGTATGGATGTGTGTTGGACCATAAAGAAGGCTGAGCGCCAAAGAATTGATGGGTTTCAAACTGTGGTGCTGGAGAAAACTCTTGAGAGTGCTTTGGACAGCAAGGAGATCAAACCAGTCATTCCCAAGTTAAATCAACCCTGAATATTCACTGGAGGAACTGATGCTGAAGCTCCAACACTTTGGCTACCTGATGCAAAGAGGTGACTCACTGGAAAAGACCCTGATGCTGGGAAAGATTGAGGGCAGGAGAAGGGAGCGACAGAGGATAAGACAGTTGAATAGCATTAACAAATCAATATACATGAGTTTGAGCAAGCTCCAGGAGAAAGTCTAGAGTGAAGGACAGGGAAACTTGGCGTGCTACAGTCCATGGGGTTGCAAAGAGTCAGACAGGACTTAGCCACTCTTACAGGAAACTAATTTGCCCCCTTCCTTCAAATCAATCTACATAGCTAAAGAAAGCAATTGCTTCACCAATTGGGAACAAATGTGTCTTGCTGGCTGTGTCCATAAAAGGGACATTTTCAATCTTATGAGCACAGACTTGTAAACCACAGATTTACAAAACTCTTGAGATTTTGAAATGGATGGGGAAAGGAGTAGGGGAGTTGCAAAAAAAAAAAAGATCTAATTAATAACAATGACTGGTTAGAAAAGATAATCTTACAACCTCTTTCAAGGACAGAATGAAATGATAAGGATTTAAACTTTTAAGATAAATCTAAATAATGAAAAGATAGGATAGCCACAAATGCTTATTAATTACTTATTCATCACAAATGACCAAAACAGAATTAGGAGTTGTTTATGAAATAAGGGATTTTAAATGACTTTAGCATTTCTAAAAACAAATTCTAACCAATTAATTCCGGATGCGGGCAAAGATTTAGCTATAGGAATATTCATTGAAATTGTTTATACTAGCACGATTTTGAAAATAACTAAAATACTCCTTTAAGATTGGTAAATGCAGTTCTATCAATATGATACATATTTAATATGCAGACACTAAAAATCATATTTTGGGGTACATATGTATACCTATGGCTGATTCATGTTGATGTATGGCAGAAACCTACACAATATTGTAAAGCAATTATTCTCCAATTAAAAATTTTACAAAGTTTTTACAAAATCATGTTTTGGAAGACTAGTTATAGAGAAATATGTCTCCAACAAATCATTAAGTGCAAATCCCATCTTCAAACTGAATGTGCACTATGACTACTTGTTGCAAATTTTTTGGAAATACAATATACATACGTACACATGTTGTTGTTGTTGTTATTTAGTTGCTAAGTTGTGTCTGATTCCTTGCGACTCCACAGACTACATCATGCCAGGCTTCCCCGTCCGTCCTTCACTACCTCCCGGAGTTTGCTCAAACTCATGTCTGTTGAATTGATGACACCATCCAACCATTTTATCCTCTGTTGCCACCTTCTCCTCCTGCCCTCAATCTTTCCCAGCATCAAGATCCCTTTCAATGAGTCAGTTCTTCACATCAGGTGGTCAAAGTATTGGAGCTTCAGCTTCAGCATCAGTCCTTCCCAATGAATATTGAGGGTTGATTGCCTTCAGGATTGATAGGTTCATCTCCTTGCAATCTAAGGGGCTCTCAAGAGTCTTCTCCAGCACCACAAATTGAAAGCATCAATTCTTCAGTGCTACATATGTGTATCAATAAATGTACACACATTCAAGTTATATATAAATAGACACAGAACACACTTAGAAAAAAATACTGGCCATTTATATACAGCAAATTAACATTTCATCATTATCTCTATAAGTTCTTATTTTTTTCCTGATTTATCTAAATTTTTCAAATGAATACTTGTCACTTTCATAAGGAAAACAGAATTCAACATTTGATATGTATAAAAGTTCATTGGGTAGCATATATATGGAAGATACCAACTTTAGAATCTTGAAGCCATATGGGTCAAAAGCACAGATATGTTCAAAGACTTAAGTTAATCGAAATAAATTTATGGTTAATAACACCATAAAAAGAAATGTTAGCAGAAATTTTCAAAAGTGTTTGAAGTTGCTATCATAGATGCAGCTATACACTCTCACAAAAGTTTGTGAATAATGCAGAAGGGGAAGAATAGGAACTGAGACCAGAAAGGAAGATAGAAATTGCTGCCATTGTCAAGGACTAGAAAAAAGACTGAATAGATCCAATAGGACACTTCTAATGTTCTCAAGTTTCCAGTCACCTCATTAACTCCCTTATCTGATACTGATTATGCACAAAGCTGTGTAACAGTTAAACACCTGAAACAGTATTTGACATATCCTAAGGCATTCCATTTTTCTACTTATTGGTACCAAACAACCCTAAAAATGGGCAGGTCGCCCTTCTTATTTTTTATTTGGCTACACAGTAGTCTTAGTTGTGGCATGCAGGATCTTCGGTTGCGGCCTGTGGGATCTAGTTCTCTGACCAAGGATTGAATTTGGGCCCCCTGCATTAGGAGTAGAGTCTTAGCCACTGGACCACCAGGAAGTCCTCGACCTTATGTTTTTATTTTCTTTCTTACTGCAGCAATCTACACCTCTTATGCTTATCTTTATCATTTTACTTAAAACATACTCTGGTTACCAGTGATCTTTCTTTGCATAAACACTGTGGTTTAAAAAAGTTTTCAATTTATCTGGACATCTCTCTGAAAACAGAAGTAATCACAGGGGCATGATTGTCCCAATTCACCTTCTACCCTTTCAATTCTTTTCTTTCAGTTAGAAGTTAGGGTTCTAATCCTTCCTCTGCCACTAAGATCTGTACGATTTGGGGCAAGTCACTTTATCCTAGTTGGGCACAACTAATATGTGTGAAAGCACTGTGTAGATTGCAAAGCATTTAAAAATATGATTATTGGGAATTAGCTGGTTGTCCAGTAGTTAGGACTTCATGCTTCCGCTGTAGGAGGCACAGGTTTGATCCCTGGTCAGGGAACTAAGGTCCCACTCATGGCATGGCCAAAACAAAAATTATTGAACTAGGTGATCTCAAAAATTTCATTCAAGGTCTCATATAAATTATGAAAACATGAAAGTGATAAGTCACTTAGTGGTGTCTGACTCTTCGTGACTGCATGGACAGCAGCCCACGAGGTTCCTCTGTCCATGCAATTCTCCAGGCAAGAATACTGGAGTGGGTTGCCATTCCCTTCCCCAGGGATCGTCCCAACCCACGGATTGAACCTGGGTCTCCTGTATTGTATGCAAATTTTTTACTGTCTGAGCCACCAGGGAAGCCCACTTTACACTCTATTTTTGGTGAATTCAGTTGACCCAGGAGTCAGGAATAACATTTTGGCACATTGTAGAAGACTTCCTCCATTACACTAAAACTGCTGCTGACTCAAAACAACAGAATGATTTATTTGGAACTAAAATAGCACCCAAACAGGTAATCCTTCAATTACTGAGGCTGAAAGTTACCACAAACAACACCTCATTTTAGGAGAAGGCTGAAATTGTAGCCAATACCTAGAACTTCCATTTCTACATTAAAAAAACCCAACTTTTGCCTTCTTAACCTAATAAATTTAAATCTTAAGATTTTCAACTGAAATCACATCTGAAAAGGCTATAACCACTGGCAATATTTTAGTACATTTTGCAGGATAGTGTCAATGTTGGAATAGTGATTACACCAGGAAGGAAACAAGTGAGGAGACACACCGGAGACACACCAAATATACACATAAAATAACAGACTTTCCAGTTGAAAGGGCTTCTAAAAGTTATTTAGACTAAAGAGTCCCATAGTACAGCATTTCAAAAGCTTATAAAAGTTTTAAAAAGGGGGTGGGGTGAGGCAGACATAAAGTGTGAACATTTAGTTTTGCCAAACAAGGATATTAACAAAACAACCATCTACCATCAGGACCATTTTATAAAAGGGCACTTTAACAACACATACATAAGAAGATAAAATCTCAGCAGCATAACTTGAAATAAATGAAAAAATGCATTATCCTGTTCTTTTCTAGGTATCTCATGGAAAACTTTGTTAGACTTGCCCCTGTCCACACAGAGACCTCTGCGAATCCCTAATCTAGTCTACCTCACGTATATCCTTATTCCCCAACCCCCAGCTGAGCATTTGTGTCCTCACTAGAGGGGAAAAAAAAAAAATCTCTTTAAATGTATACCCCACCCCTTATACAGAGAACTCTTCAAGCTGAGAAACCCATTAAATTTTGGATGGCTGTGGTTTAAAAAAATCAGCAGAATAATAGCTATCTTTGGAAACTTGAAAAATTCAAGATGCTTAAACTTGACTTTAAAACAAACACCGGAATCCTGACAGCAGAGAATTTTAAGTAGGCCAGACACACTTAGAATCACCAAAGGAAGCTGTCCAACAGTGCTGATTTGGGAGTCAGGTGGCTTGGGTTGTGTTAGTGCGAAAACTTCACGTTAAATCTGTCTTTTCTCCATTATCAAATTGAAGACATTTAGGTCAGAGCTTTATGAATACAAATATTTAAGCCAGAAATAAAGTACCATGTAGGAATTCCACTTAAGATATCTTCCAGGATGAACTCCATTACTACTTGATCAGCTATCGAGGCTGCAACTAAGTCTACATTTTTGTCAGTTTTTACAAAATTATCTTATTTGGGATAACATAGGGATAAGACCCTATGTTTTTGGGTCAAGACTGCAGTTTTCAACAAGACCAAGATACGATTTTTCAACGTTTCTTTGTCGGGGTGGGGTTTGGGGGGTTGCGAAGAGAATAACCTTTGTATTTGCAAGTTTTTTCACGGCTCTAAATCTTAATTTCTATTGACTATACACTGGCCACTAACATTACTCGGATTTTTTTTTCCCCCTTTGTGTATCAAGTATCAGTGGGTAAACAACACAAAGACTTAGAGGGGCAGGGTTAATTCCTGCTTTCCCTCTTTCCCTCTCTGTTAAAATAGGGAATCCAACACTCCCTAAAGCGCAGAATTCTAGTAAGACTCCTCAGCTAGACTGCTAAAACACCGAGCCCTGAACTAATCCAGCCCGTACAGGCCTGCTTCTCTTTCTTTCCACCAGAGGCGACAGCCTCTTTCACAAGAGATACTGAACTGGAATGGGCCGGTTGGGGGAGTAGCCCCGGTAAAGATCAAAAGGTTAAAAACCGCCTCAAACAAAGAGCAAAGGTCAATACCCAACTCTTAAGGCCTGACGCACCATCTTCCAAGAAAAATGAAGGTGACTCCTCCCTAATACGCTCTCTAGGCCTGGGGCCGCGAGGCCTTTCAGAAACCAGGCGGGTCTGAGGTGACTAACAGGTAGTTCACACTGCCACAGTCGACGACCGGAAGTGGAAATGCGCTCGGGGCGGGGATGAGAAGAGGCCACGGCACGCTTGCGCAGTCAGCAGGGTTGCAGCACGCGTGCGCAATTGGGCGGTGACGGAGTGACGTTCAGAGCGTGGGCCGCGACTCTCACGGATCCGGTTCCGCCCTCCCTCTTGCTGTCGACCCTCCGGGGCTAGCGCTCGCGATCCCTTTCCCACAGTGCTCTGCGCTGTGAAGAAGCGGCTCCCGGCGACTGGGGGCATTTTGTGTTGGTTGGAGCCGGAGCAACAAGATGGCGGCGTCGGCGGAGTGACAGGGGTCCCTCCGGGCGGGAGCCGGCGGCAGTGGTGGCAGCGGTATCGCCGCCCTAGCTTCACCGCTCTTCTTTTCCAGCCCGCGACGTCGCCGGGAAAGCGAGGCAGCGGCGGCCGCCAGAAACAAGTGGCTCAGCCTGATAACCGCGACTCCTTCAACAATCTGCGGCCCGGCCAAAAAACCTGACAGCAGCGGTGATCAGGTTCCCCTTGGCCGATTCTTGGCCCTGTAACGCCGAAGAAGAGCCATCGTTTTCTGTTTCCTGCCGCTCTCCACAGCCTTGTTCCGTGCTCGAGCCCTAGAGGCCTCCATCCTCCCTTTAGAGGTGTCGGGGCTTAGCCCCAGCCTCCATCTTCGTCTCTCAGGATGGCGAGCAGCAGCGGCTCCAAGGCCGAATTCATTGTCGGAGGGAAATATAAACTGGTACGGAAGATCGGGTCTGGCTCCTTCGGGGACATTTATTTGGCGATCAACATCACCAACGGCGAGGTAACCACCTGGGGTGGGGTTCACGACTACGCTGCGCCTGTCCTCATTCCCCCGCCCCGCGAACTGCTTGGGCCTTTTCCCACCGCACTCACGCACTGGGAAGTCCAAAGGGAGCCAGTTTTCCTGTCTTAGGAACCTCCCCCGCTCTCTTTCCCTAAAAGGAAAGAACCCGAGAGAAAGGTTGGGTGTACTAGGAAGTTCCCTAGCTTGTTAAAAATACACCTTAATCGAACTTTTAAAAAACCGTTGTTTAAGGTGAGAATGGCAAAATCCTATTTCTGGGATCCCCTCGTTTTCTTCCTATGTTTTTAGTTTACTGGGGTTCTTTTTCCCATTAGGCCAGCTACCGGTCGCCTGGTTCCCTCATAACCCTCATTACGTTTTCTGGATGAATCATTTTCTTATACTTTAGAGGACGTGCCTCTTTCGTCACTGCTCCCTGAAGAGGGCTTTGAGGCTGGTTGCCTCGTTTTATAATTACAGAGATTTTTCTCTTCCCAGCCTCTCGCCACCTTCTAGTCGAGAGTTGGAGATGTGCTCCTGTTTCCCCCTCTTTTCCCAAGTGACATTGAATCCATAAGGATGTTGATGCCATCATCCCCTCTTTCCCCTGCAGGAGGTGGCAGTGAAGCTAGAATCCCAGAAGGCCAGGCATCCCCAGTTGCTGTACGAGAGCAAACTCTATAAGATTCTTCAAGGTGGGGTTGGCATCCCCCACATACGGTAAGAATCCTTGAGCAAACAGGCGATCTTCTGAGGGAAATACGGAATGGGAGAATGTGTAAGAGGCAGGCAGTGGGACCAGCTGAATCCGGCTCTTGGCATTTGAGTTACCTGGGTTTCCGGTGAAGCGTAAGTCACCACAATCACGGTAAATTTTAGTTTGCCAACTTAGTTTAGGATTTCAGTTTGTTAACACTCTGCTCCGTTTAGCTTCCGTCATTCTTCCCGAGGCTTTCATTTGCAGTGGAAAGTATGCGGGTCATCTTTGATCCCAACGCGGAAGGGTTGCCTGCTGCTTTCTTTCACCTCAGCTGTTACTTAGGTTTGTCCAGCGAAGTGGATTTGAGGGTGCCGAAGTGACCGGGCTGGGCCAGTTCGGGTTGCTATTGGAGCTGGCTTGGGAAATGGCTGCTCTTTTGTTGTGTTTTTGTTCCAACATGTCTTCCTCCTCCGCTTAGAAAATGGCGGAACGACGTGACTCAACCACATATTCCTGCCCTTTTCACTGCTTGGGTTCATAAGTTATGCTTCCTGGATTTCCTCTTTGGCAGCTCCAAGTTGAATAAACCTTTGAAAAGCCAAGAATAAAGCCGCAGGCAGTGGTGAGGTTCAAGGAAAGAGATGGCATAGTGACAGCCTGTTTGTGATCTCTGCAGTAGATGAGATGTGAAATTAAGTTTACTATGCAAAATCCTTCATAGTCTTTTCCAGAAGTGTTAATTAACTCTGTAAAAAATGGTAATGTTTGTTGCATTTCAGTCTGTGTACGAAATTTTGTTTGAAATGACAAAGGCAGTTTGAGCAACACTATGTTGAAATTGACTCAGTTGTATTAAAAGGAAGCTTAATCATGTAACCACAGTTTGACAAGTAACTTTAACCTGTTGAGTTACTTGGTCAGTAACTCCTCACATCTGGGAAATTGTGGCTTTTTTTTGAAGGTGGGATATTGGTGAAGGCAAATAGTAACCAGGATAGATGATGACCAGATGAAGACATTGGGTCCTTTTAAATTAATAAAGGATTTTTGAGTAGTTCGACTTTTAAGATTAAAGAATATCTTCCTAGGGTAGAGACTAAAACACAGTTTAAGATCCAGCCCTTTTCCAACAATTATTTAATAATAACATTTGCAAAAAGATCCAGATATAGTGGAGAATTAACTGGAATGGTATTTACCATAGCCTCTTTTACTATCCTAGCTTTTATTCCTCAAATCTTGAATTAACTGGGTTATATACATTAATTCTGATGTGAAAACAACCAGAGAGACATTATTCTTAAAAAAATATTGAATGGTCATAAACATTTTTAATGGAGAAATTGAATGATACAATTTCCTATTGGTTGGAAGTCAGAATAAATTGTTAGGAAGAAAATACCAGGTTTATCTTACGAGATAAAGATTAATGTGAAATCTGAGATGATCAGATTTGAGATTTTTAATGGTTCTCCATTAAAAAAAACCCTGCTGTGGAAAAATGAAAAACCTTGATTAAAATGCTATCTTTTTTTGTCACAGAATAAAAAAAATTGTGTTAGCCTTAGAATTTTAAATTTCTCTCCTTTGGCTTATATTTTCATTTCTCCACCCTGGCTCTTGCTGATTTACTTCCCATTACTAGTTTTTCTTAGAATTAAATGGAAATGCAATCATACAGTATGAGGTCATTTGTGTCTGGCTTCTCTAACCTAATGCATTTGAGATTGGGAGGTTTTATAAATTTCACAAGTCAGGTTGAATTTAATGTAAAATCATTTTCACAAAAGCAGTAAGTATCTGGCATTTTCAGTGCTAGCTCCAAATTAAGTACTCACAGTTTTATTTGGTAGCTTTTATTTAAGAACAGCACTTAGGAAGACCAGTGAGGGCAGTAGTTAATATGCTGATTACCCACATAAATAAATGAAATTGACCTGTGAGCAAAATTCTGAGAAGTTGAGAGCAGAGGGAGTTGTGGAGTTACAAACTGGGTGGAGCTAAAGAGATTAACCTGACTTTCAAGCTAAGACTTCTTGGGAGAGGAGATGGGATTTCAGGATCTGAGTGACTCTAAGGAAGAAAGCTTGGTGAACTGGTCAGGGAGGCTGTCCAAGAGTGAAGTCTGGCTACTGGGAGTAGTTTCTAAAGCAGAATGTAGTTACTGAATGAGAGTGAGGAAAGAGTGAACTTGTTTTAAGAGTGGTATAGTCCAGGTACATAGAAACAAAAAGTGGATCATTGGTTTTAAAGTATGAGAGAGAACTGTTTGTCCACTGAAGTGGGAAGGATAAGAAAGACTTAATGCATAAGGTTTCTTTTGGGTGGCAGCAACATCTGCTCTGCTTAGTTTGTTCCCCACTATTTCCACATTAACTGTATGCGTGTGTGTTTGTGTTTAGTTGCTCAGTCATGTCCGACTCTGTCGGCCCCATGGACTCCTCTGTCCATGGAATTTTCTAGAGAGGAATACTGGAGCGAGTTGCCATTTCCTGCTCTAGGGGATCTTCCTGACTCAGGGATTGAACCCTCTCTCTTGCATCTCCTGCGTTGGCAGGCGGATTCTTTACCACTACCTGGGAAGCCCAATAAATACACTCAATAAATATTTACTTGGGAAATACTAAATTAAATTGTCTGCTTAGCTAAATTAAATAAGGCAGTCTGTTCCCCATTGTATTAGAAATTTAGCACCAAAATTTTTAGACTTCACTAATATCTTCCTCCTCCCCCGATCAACCCTCACCCTGAAAATTGTCTTAAGATTCTATGGGATATTCTAAAACAAAGGCTGAAAATTACCAGGCCTGTATGTTATAACCTATCTGCTGTATCAAGTCCTTAGTTTGTAAGGACCCTATTAAGGGATCTGTTGTGCAGAAACACAGCATCCATTGAGTATAAAGAGCAAGAGGGGGAGGATGGTATTCAGTCTCTAGATATTTTTAAGAAACTAAAAGCCTTTGGGTCTTGTGAATTGACCTCTGGGAGTTCATTTTAAGTTACTGTGTTTCTGTTACAACCCTCCTTTTTTTGTGCTACTTTGAACTGAATTCAGTTGTTCTCTAAATCTGCCATGTGGTATTGACTGAGTGATCTGGGGTCAGTCAGTCCCTTAATCTTTCTGGGCATGTCAGTTTCCTCTTTTTTGAAATAAGAGGATTTTACCAAGTTGATAATTTTCTAATTTTGTTGGGGTAGAAGTATCCTGGACAGAAAAGTTTAGAATTTCCTACTCATCTGTTGGAAAAAGTTTTGCACACGGAGCTTTTTGGTAGGGTTTGTTTTGTCTTTAGCATTTATTTTATTTTTTTGACTGTGCTGGGTCTTCATTAATTGCTGTACGTAGGCCTTCAGTTGGAGTGAGCAGGGGCTACTCTAGTTGCGTTGCACAGGCGTCTCACTTCAATGTCTTTTATTGCGGCGCACTGGGCTCTAAGCACGTAGGCTTCAGCATTTGCCACATGCAGGCTTAGTTGCTTCAAGACATGTGGGATCTTCCCGGACCAGGGATGGAACTTGTGTCCCCTGCACTGGCAGGAGGATTCTGTGCCACTGAGCTACCAGGAAAACCCAGGTAGGGTTTTGTTTAAACAAGTTCCCCTACTTAAATAAGTCACTGGCCTAGTTGATGTTAGGACTTGTGGCTATGAAATTTTAAGATTTATTTTCAGATGATGGTAGCTAGAAAGCATTTCATCACAGTTTGGTGTTTGGTCTAGATCTTACCTTTGAATGATATTTTAGTAGTGAGATACTACTCAGGACCTTAAAAATACTATCTGCATCAGGTAAACCATGGGTTAGTATTTAGGAGGAAGTGAATTAATGGGGTACACTTTTATAGAAAATATGATGAAGATGGGCAAGGGCATAGGATAATTTTGGTTGTCTTGGTTGTTTTTTTTAACCCACCGCCCCCCCCTTTTTTTTGCCCTCTCTGAATGTCAGAGGTCCTGGGAGATATTTGTAAAGTATTAGTTAATTCTTACTGTTCAGTGTTAAAAGCAACTTAAATTTTAATCTTAACTTTTTGGCACTGAGCATATATCCTGTAAATAAATTCTAATATTGTTACCAGAGAACAAAGATGACATCTACACTGGGTATTTCTTTATTAGAGAGAGAATGTTAGAGATCACCAGATACATGAGAAATGTGATTTTAATTGGTAGAGTAACTAAAACCATAGAGTAACTGTGATATACTAAATCTGTGATATACTAAAGGTACTTATATTGGCTTATGCTGGATTTCTAGTAATGGAATAATGGAATGATGCTTAGATAGCATTTGGAGCTGGGTGAAACTTGAGAGATAATAGCCACACTCGATGGTACAGATTAGACTATTGAGTCTTCTAAAGTACTTCTTACTAGATGTCTCCTAACTTCCAGTTTTCTTGTGAGCAGTTTTCACCTTTATGTCAAGATCAAATTATGTCTGCTTACATACCCCACACCTTTTCACTTGATGCTGTAGACCCATATTATGCCTCCTTCCTTTATGGTATTTGGTCTCATACAGAAAAACTGATAAATGTAAGTAACCTATTGTTTGCACTGTTACTTAATTGTGAAAGTGTTATGTTGCACACCAGGCTCCTCTGTCCATGGGATTCACTAGGCAAGAATATTGGAGTGGGTTGCCATTCTCTTATCCAGGGGAGAATGACCCAGGGATAGAACCCTGGTCTCCTGCATTGCAGGCAAATTCTTTACTGTGTGAGCCACCAGGAAGTCCATTAGGTCCTTAAAATTCTTATAATCCTTTCTCTCCCTTTTGAGTCCATGGGTTGCTAGATGAGAACTTTTGTGGATGTTATTGATTTGTATCTTAAAGTGGAGTGATACTTGTAAACATTTGTATAGTCCATAGATTTTACCGCCTTGGCTTTAGCCATTTTCTAGAGCTAGGTCATTTTGTTTCTGAGTATACTTAATCTGTGGGGCTTCCCTGCTGAATCTGCCTGCGAATGCCAGAGATATGGGTTTGATCCCTGGGTCAGGAAGATCTCCTGGCGAAGAAAATGACAACCCACTCCAGTATTCTTGCCTGGGAAATCCCATGGACAGAGGAGCCTGGTGGGCTATGGTTCATGGAGTTGCAAAGATTTGGACATGACTCAGTGACTAGAGTCACTATCTAATATCTAATACTTAATATCTATCTAAGATACCTAAGATACGATTTGCTAAGGTTTTCTCATTATCTGTCCTGTTTAGGAGAAACTTCAATGTCAAGAAGTCTGTATAAGAGAATTTGAAGCAAATGTTAACTCATTTAATCTTTTTAACTTATTCCATTTTATTTTTTTAAATATAATTTTTGTGTTTATTTTTGGCTGTGCTGGGTCTTTGTTGCTGTGCAGGTAGGCTTTCCTCTAGCTGTGGAGAGTTGGGAATTACGCTGCAGTTGCGGCGTGCAGGCTTCTGGTTGCGGAGCACCGCCTCTGGGCGGGCGGGTTCAGGCTTAGAGCGTGTGGGCTCTTCCCGGATCAGGGCTGAAACTCCTGCATTGGTCTCTTGCTTTGGTAGGTGGATTCTTTACCCACTGAGCTACCAGGGAAGCTGTATTCCATTTTATTCTTAAGATCAGTTCTTGAATTTTAACAGAAGTTTTTCTGAAGCTAAATGAGTACCTTAATAGCTTTCATAATATAAATGAATACCTAGTCTAAATGATGTTTTCTGTTACTATTTTATACAATACAAGTGGCTCTTGAAAATTGTGA
The DNA here is from genome assembly GCF_910594005.1 of Cervus elaphus. Lineage (NCBI taxonomy): Eukaryota > Metazoa > Chordata > Mammalia > Artiodactyla > Cervidae > Cervus > Cervus elaphus. The sequence continues at coordinate 61,996,491 of NC_057823.1, read as the reverse complement.
AAAAACTAGTAATCACATAACATATACTGATCCATGAATGGAATCTTTTTAATGAGGCGTGGTTTTCATACAGTGTAGATAGATAGATAGATTAATGTATCATTGAATCAGTTTTGACAAATGCATGCACTGTAACCCACACTCCCTATTGACATAAAGAATATTTCCTTTTTTTTTTTTTTAAATACTGCTAATCCTTGGTAGGCGACATTTTGTGATAACATAGATTTTATGTATTTTTTAATTGACCTTTTGAATTATTGTAATGTTATTTTTCTGGATTTGATGTTGATTTGTCAGTATGTACGACTACAAGTTAGTAATATGTTTATCACCGTGATGTATACTAACCATCAGTGGGGTGTATTTAAGAGGGACTTCAGAAGTGCTGTAGAAAAATGCTTAGTTGGATGGTACATTTTGATCCTTATTTTTATATTTTATTTTTCTGATCCTCAATAAAAAGGGAAATGGAAAGAGCATTGTATTGAGAGTCAATACTTAGGTTCTGTCTGTGGTGTCATCTAGATTTGAACTTAAAATGAGTTCTATCATGAATGTCAGTTTTCCTTTATAAAAGGGATTTTGTAAGACTGTCTTGGTCTTAAGTTTTTTTAAATGCAGTGTATAAATTAGTGGCATCCATCCACGTGGGGAAAAAAAAAAGAACCAATATCCAGGCATTGCCCATGATCTCATTTAATCATTACAGGAATTCTGTAAGTTGAGTCAAATAGTTAATTTGCCTAAAGTCACACAGTTAATGTGATATTTGAATAGATTTTTACTGTCTCTTTCAACAGTATCAGTGGTTCCCAAACTGAGGTGCACATTGTAATCACTTAGAAAACTTTAAAAAAATATTGACACCTGGCTCCTAACCTCAGATATTTTGAATTAATTGATTTGAGGGTATGACTTCTAGTTTAATTTAGTTTTGGGGTTTTTTGGCTGCACCATGCAGCTTATGGAATCTTTATTACCCAGCCAGGGATTGAAACTGGGCCCCCTGGCAGTGGAAGCCCAGAATCCTAACCACTGGACCAAATCTAGTATTTCTTAAGTGAACAAATGGAAACATGGCTGTACTGGTTGATTTAGCTTTGAATCCTGATGTAGAGATACTGACATATCAAAATGCTAATGTCTGTTAATTTCACAGTAAAGGCTTGCTAATGTGGACCTTTGTCAGCTTCAGTATTTATCAGTGGTTTGTTGGCCTTTTGGAATTTCTTTTGGCTCAAACTTGCAATTTTTTCTACAGGAGAATTTTTTTTTTTTTTTTAAGAAAGAAAGATGGTGACAGTGACTAAGCATACATGGTATATATCACATGTTTCATTTGTGCCAGTGCTAAGTGTGCAACGACAGTGTTTGCAAATTAACCTGAAATTGAGGCTGTCCTATATTTCAGGTCCTCTGGAGGCTGCTCTGAGTGCTACTTACCTGTTACACTTTCTTACACTGCCAGACTATTCTATCTACATGTAAGGTGGCTTTTATGGTGAGGGGAGAATGAGATCTGATTTAAAACTGCCTTGTTTGTTGGAAAGTGGTAGCATGAAGTTTGTACATTTTGTTTCAAATTCCAAATTTTCAAAGTCTTTCAGTTGTACACTTTCCTGTTTTGCTTTTTTTTTGTTCTCTCAATTGAAATTATTCTTAGCACTAGGCTTCCCTGATGGTTCAGCAGGTAAAGAATCTCCCTTCCAATGCAGAAGATATAGGAGACTTGGGTTTGATCCCTGGGTCAGGAAGGTCCCCTGGAGAAGGAAATGCAGCCCACTCCAGTATTCTTGCCTGAAGAATTCCATGGACAGAGGAGTCTGGCGGGCTGCAATCCATAGGGTCACAAAGAGCAAGACCTGACTGAGCATCTGAGCACATATATCTACTTACTGGAAACCTAGTGTTTTCATTTTTTGAGCCTTCATAATATTAATACTTTGTATCCTTCTTAAGGAAGGGAGTGTTGTTGGCTTTTTCTCTGAAAATTAACGTTCTTTTCTTGGAGAGTGTCAGTGAACTTTACGGTACCTTCTAGAGAATAAGCAAACATTTCTTTTCTTTTATTCAACAAATACATGTATATGTGAGTACTTAACTGTTGTGCAGTTTCAGATAATGGGCACATTTCAATGAACAGATAATTTTTGTGAGGCCTACATTCTTTTTGAATATATACCATGTGCATGACATGTAGTTGTGACTTTGTCCCTTGCTGAAAGTTAGTCGCAGAGATATCTAGATTTCATACTGTGAGGACATAACCTTTCCTTAACATCAGACAGCATGCTGAGCTATCCAGAGATTGTCTTGATTGGAGAGGTCAGCAGAGACCTCATTATGTCTCCGTGTGAATCCTGCTTAGTCAACATTTCTCAAACATCAGCCATGCATAGTAATTACATTCAGAGCTTGTTTAAAATGTAAGGTTTTCTGCCTCACCCCTAGATTTGTTTGACCAGTACTGGACTGGGCCTTGTGAGTGTATTTTCATCAAATATATCAGATAATTCCTGCTAAAGACCAGAGAACCACACTTTGAGAAATACTGTGCTGAGGTTTTAACACTTCATTGTTTTGAGCTGTTGGGGGTAGTTAATGATTATTTTGCTGAGAGGGCTCTGACTGTTGTAGGAGATGGTATTGTCTTGTTATTTCATAACTGTTGGGCAACTGCTTTTTGTTATGAAAGTACTCCTTATATTTGTGTAGTGCTTTTATAATCTCGTAATTACTAGGAGACCTCTTGATAGATAAGTATATTAAGAATGTTTACCAGTGAGCAAAAATGGCTTAGACAGGCAAGAAAATGACAAAGGAAGAACTGGAACTTGTGTTTTTGACCATCGATGGATTCATTATTCTTTTCATTTTATTGCATATACTGAGAGTTTAGCTAGCTTTCCATTCTCAAGTCCAACTGCTGGTTTACTGAGCCACTTTTTATTTGTTTAGTCACCGGAGGGTATTTTTATAAGTACACGTTGCATAGTTCTATATTATTAGTTTAGAGTTACATAGAATTTAATTTATGAAAAGATATTCATGTGTTTATACATTACTTTTTTCTTTCATCTTAGATCATTCTAGTAGCTTGTGTTGGTTGCCTCTTCCATTTTCCCCTTTCCTATACTTGTGTTAACATTTCAAGCCCAGACTTTGTGTTCTCTTCCATTACTTCCCCTCCTAAAAGATTATATCAAACTTTGGAATCGTTTGTTTTTTGTGTGTGTTCATTTGCTAATGTAGAGAAATTTGAGTTGTTTTTAAAATCTATAATCTGTCTACTTAATGAAAGATTTACTAAGCAAATCAATGTAGTGTGTGTGTGGCAGGGCAATGTTTCATCCAGCCAAAATTATTTGTTCTCCTAGATCTTTATATGTAAAACTGTCTTAATACAAATGATTCCTATATTGCTAAAAGTACCTTAAAGAAAATGGTACACTATTTGGTCTCTAAATAGTGTACTGAGAGGTACTTTGATTTCCGGACTTACTTGCTTTAAGACTTTAATGTGTGTTTTCTCATACTTTCTCTTAAGGAGTGGAGGTAAGTCATTTTAGCCTTGAGAATTTGAAATTTAATTTAGGAAGAAGGAAAAGGGAACCTAATTTTGTTTTTTTGTTTTTATTTGGCTGCACCATGCATAATTCCTGACCAGGGATCCAACCCATGCACCCTGCATTGGAAGTGCAGAGTCCTAACCACTGGACTTTCAGGGAAATCTCTCTGGGGCCTAATTTTGATATTTTGAAAGTAGCATTGATGGTTATATCTTTGGACATGTTGAGTTTAAGGTGATAGGATATCTCAGGCTTAGCTTTTGTAAAATTAAGTTAGCAGAGATACAGACAGACCTAAACCTCAGCCAGGGAATTAGGACTGGTGTTTATTTAGATCTGAGCAAGATCAGTGTAGAAGTGATAGTAGCGAAAGGAAATTGAGAGGTAAGGACTGAATTCTTGGGTGGAAATGCAAAGGTAATCAAGGCAAGAGGAGAGTTGCGATAATGGGATGTTGCAGTCAATGGAAGCCAGTTTTAAGGGACAGGCAGAGGCCAGATTTTTGGAGTTTCTTATTGTATATGACACTTTGCCTTTTTGGTGTATGTAACGGGGGAGGGACGTTGTTTTCACAGCAGAGAAATGGCACCACGAAACTGTCGAGGAGTGACTAAAACTAGGGGCTGTAGAAAGGCATCTTTCAAAATTTAGCTCAGATGCCAACTTTTCTAAGAAGCCTTCCCTTTTATCTACTCTGAATAAATTACTTAACTCCTCTATATTTCATATTTACTTTATTGTTGCTTTTATATTGTACATGTCACCAGTTATTCTAGACCTTAAGATGCTTTTGGCATCCTTTTTGACAGTTCATGCACATAGCAGCTGCTTAATAAGTGTTGAGTGAGACTTGAAGAGCAGATTTTAGTAAAGGATTTTTAACAGTTTTGATGAGACTATGTATGTAAGCATCATCAACTTAAAGTGTGCAATTCATTGGTTTTTACTATATGTACAGAGTTGTGCTGCCATCCATCACCATAATCCAATTAAAGAATACTTTAATCCCCTCCTGTCCCCAAAAAACCTTGAACATTTTAGTGGTTACTCTCCATATCCTACTAGGCCTTAGATAGCCACTTGTCTACTTTCTATTTGTTTGCTTATTTAAAAAGATTGGTATTGTGAAAACTACAGATGTACTGTCCCACTTCCCAGTGGAAAAGTATATTTTAATACTTGTATTCCCCTGGAGGTTCCAGTTCTTCACATATTGTCTTCCAGTACTACTGTATCCAAGACTAGAGAAAGCAATGACAGCAAGAACCATTTGTGATCTTTGAAATATAATATTGGGCAGTATGATGAGGTGAGAATGATAACCGTTATACTGGGAACCAAGAAAAAAATGAAAGTAAGATGGCAGATAAAAACTAGATTTTTAACAAGTTACCTGTGAACAAGAAAATAGGGTGATCTTGTCTTTTATTATGTACCAACAGTGCTGGCTGTTTTCAGTTCCTTGTGAATAACAAAGCTTAGTGTGTATTCCTAACCCCTACCCACCTCTTTACCTGGCCATCTTCTGTTTGTGCTTCAAGAATCAACTTTACTTGTTCATCGAGAAGTTTTCCTCAGTGCTTCCCTCTAAAAAATTGATTGGGTCCCCATAATTTGTACCTTTCACCATCAGTTTCTCTTTCATCATTTGCCTACACAGACTGATATAAACTATGAGAGCAAAAATTACTTGGTTTTGTCTTGTTAGCTACCATAAATGTTGAAAAGGTAGAGGAACAGCATCTTTAGTAGTAGGTAGTACCAAGTATCAAGGCACGTTTTTTTGTTTGTGTTTTTAAAAATTTGGAGGTTAAAGAACATCTATGAATGTTTTAAAGCAGAGGGCAAGGAACAGGAAGACAGAAATATGGAAATCTTACAGCATAATTCAAAGATCTTAGGGGTCGTATTGTCAGCAGAGGGTTAGTAGTAGTAGGTAGGAGGGTTAGGATGAAGAAGGAAAATGAATCATCTTAGTTAACATTTATTGGCTGAGTGAAACGCGCTGCACAAGTTTTAGATCTTAATCTACAGTCTGTTTACCTTAAAAACAGACTGTTTTTAAGGTAAATTTAGAGGGGCTTCCCTAGTGGCTCAGTGGTAAAGAATCTGCCTGCCAACACAGGAGACATGGGTTCAATCCCTGGTCTGGGAAGATCCCACATGCCGCAGAGCAACTAAGCCCCAGCACCACAATTACTGAACTTGTGCCCTAGAGCCTAGTAGCTGCAACTACTGAAGCCTGCGTATCCTAGAGCCCATACTCTGCAACAAGAGAGTAGCCCCCGTTCACAACTAGAGAAAAGCCTGCACACAGTAACAAAGACCCAACACAACCAGAAATTTAAAAAAAAAAAAAAAAATCTGTTTAGAGCAGGGTTCTTAACTTGATTCAGGGATATCCCTTCTTCTTTTCAAGAGGTCATTGAGTTGGATGAAAAACATTCCAAAGTTTATTTTCAAGTGCTTCACTAGTTTTGACAGTACCTGTGGCTTTGTCACCAATAGAGATCACAGATATTTTTGTATCACATTGTTGCATGTATCTCAAAATAGTCTTTATTCCAATCATACTTCAAAATTATAGTACTAATTAGACCTGCCCCTAAATTTTATTATGTAGTGCTTTAATAAAGAGCATGTATTTTACTATATCAAGATTGATTTTAAAGTAATTTTATGGTAACTGAATTGCTCTAAAATTCCTTTCCTTTATAATGCTACATATTATGCTTTTAAAATATTCTGAGAAGGGATCAGTAGGCCTCATTAGACAGTCAAAGCTGTGTGGGGGGGGTCCATGACAACAAAAAAAGAACTCTTGATGTAGAACTAGTGACTCCAACTCCCACCCACCCACACATAACTTGTTTGAGCAAATTCTTGGTGAAAGTGGAAGTTGCTCAGTCGTGTCTGACTCTTTGCGACCGACCCCATGGACTATACAGTCCATGGAATTCTACAGGCCAGAATACTGGAGCGGGTAGCTGTCCTCTTCTCCAGGGGTTCTTCCCAACCCAGGGATCGAACCCAGGCCTACCACGTTGCAGGCAGATTCTTTACCTGCTGAGCCACCAGGGAAGCCCAAGAATACTGAAGTGGGTAGCCTGTCCCTTTTGCAGTGGATCTTCCCAACCTGGAAGTGGAACTGGGGTCTCCTGCATTGCAGGCCAATTCTTTACCAACTGAGCTACCACGGAAGCCCAAGTTCTTGGTCATTGTGGCTAAATAAAAAACACTTGTTTGATGCAGGATTGGCCTCTCAGTTGGTGGATATCCACTGTTTTGTTTTCCCCTTCTAGACTTGTTCAGTTTTTATCAAATTACTTCCATGCTTGTTAATACCCTCCCCACGGGTGTGAGATTGTAAGGATGGGAAAATTAGCCAGTTAAAGACCTGGGAGAGTTCTGGGAAAGGTTCAGTGAAGTAAAAGATAAAATTAATATCTAAAATTTCTTGAAATCATCACATCAGAATTATTCCTCTGATCACCATATCTACCTCTAAAACTGGTTCTTTTGTTCTGTCTAAACTTTAGTCTAAATTTCTTTACTAAACCTGATTTTCAGACTTCCTTGGTATGGTCCATTGGTTAAGACTCAGCGCATCCAGTACACGGGGTGCGGTTCCATCCCTGGTCTGGGAACTAGGATCTCACGTGCTATGTGGCGGTGCAGCAAAGTGAAAAAACAACTTGATTTTCCAGTTCTTTACAGTAGCCAAATAGCAACATAGTGTCATTCTCTAGTGAAAATCCTCTGGATCTCAAACCAGTTCAAAGATATTTCTGCAGTTGTTTAAGTCCAAAGGATTGTGAATAAAAATTTCCTGTTACTGAACTTGTGAAATATGAATTGTGTTTTAAATGTGAAATTGTGAGAAGAGGAAATAGATTGATGTTTTGATGGCAAAAGAAGTTTAGATCATTACATTTTAGGTGTCTTGTATTCAAAATAAAATGAAGGCCACTAATCTAAGGAACAAATAAGGGCAGAGAAGCTTTCGGAGAATGATAGTTACACAACAGTCTTGTGTACCAAGTTAATAGAAAATCAGGAGATGCCCCAAGTTTAGTCCTGTGTCTGGTTCTCTTTCAGAAAGGCTGAAGAGTTATCATGAATAAAAAATATAGTCAAACTGGTACATTATGGTTCTGTTTTTGTGGTGAAAAATGCCATTAGTAAAATAGAGCTTTATAAGTACTAACAGTTTTAGGTTAAAGGAGTTACGGTGTCTTTAACACTGAAGTTCATAGATGGTTCTACCTTTCAATCAACTATTGAATGCAGTACTAGGAGGACTGATGACTCTTGAGACTCAGGAATTTAAATTGAGAATTGAGGGTAGCCTCCTGTTGGATTCTGGTAATTTCGGAGGACAGTGGTAGTAGGAAGTGCCTTTCTTAACTGTTGTAAATGAATTGTTAATCCCAGTGCACACTCACACCAAAAACAAAACATGGAAAGAAAAGGCAACATGGCATGATTACGATGAGAAGCAAGAAGGAAGCTACAGGAAAAGATGCACTAGAATTGCCTGTAGGTAATTTTTTTGGCCCATGGTAATTTGGGTGCTATTGAAGGATAGGATAGCAAGTGTCTTGTAATTTCATGGCTGCAGTCACCATCTGCAGTGATTCCGGAGCTCAAAAAAATAGTCTGTACTGTTTCCATTGTTTCCCCATCTATTTGCCATGAAGTGAGGGGACCGGCTGCCATGATCTTAGTTTTCTGAATGTTGAGTTTTAAGCCAGCTTTTTCACTCTCCTCTTTCACTTTCATCAGGAGGCTCTTTAGTTCTTTTTCACTTTCTGCCATAAGGGTGGTGTCATCTGCATATCTGAGGCTATTGATATTTCTCCCAGCATTCTTGATTCCAGCTTGTGCTTCATCCAGCCCGGCATTTTGCATGATGTACTCTGCATATAAGTTAAATAAGCAGGGTGACAATATATAGACTTGATGTACTCCTTTCCAAATTTGGAGCCAGTCCCTTGTTCCATGTCTGGTTCTAACTGTTGCTTCTTGACCTACATACAGATTTCTCAGGAGACAGGCAGGTGGTCTGGTAGTCCCATCTCTTTAAGAATTTTCCAGTTTACTGTGATCCACACAGGCAAAGACTTTGCATAGTCAATAAAGCCAGAAGTAGCTGTTTTTCTGAAACTGTCTTGCTTTTTCGATGATCCAACAGATGTTGACAATTTGACAATTTGATCTCTGGTTCCTCTGCCTTTTCTAAATTCAGCTTGAACATCTGGAAGTTCACGGTTCACGTACTGTTGAAGCCTGGCTTGGAGAATTTTGAGCATTACTTTGCTGGTGTGAGAGATGAGTGCAATTGTGTGGTAGTTTGAGCATTCTTTGGCATTGCCTTTCTTCAGGATTGGAATGGAAACTGACCTTTTCCAGTCCTGTGGCCACTGCTGAGTTTTCCAAATTTGCTGACTTACTGAGTGCAGCACTTTCTCAGCATCATCTTTTAGGATTTGAAATAGCTCAACTGGAATTCCAGCACCTCCTCTAGCTTTGTTCGTAGGGATGCTTCCTAAGGCCCACTTTACTTATTATTTGGCTTCTTTGTGTCAAAGATGAGTAGATGCTTCCTGGTGAGTTTATACTTTCAGTACAAGGAGTATTTTTTTTATTCCTTGCTTTGTTTTTCTCATCTGCCATGTCAGGTGTGCCCTAGCCTCTTAAAACCTCTGATACAGCTTTTTATTCTTTAATTCAGCAAATGTTACTGAGTATTTCCTGCTTGTAAGGCATTGTGCTGGATGCTGACAATACATAGTTGTGAACAAGACATAAAATGGCTCTTCCTGTTACATTAGGACTCTCTAAAGGAATTGAACTGATGAGTCTTATATACAGGCATATCTCAAAGTTATTCCAGGTTCAGTTCCAGAACACCACAGTAAAGCAAAGTCACACAAATTTTTTGGCAAGTATGTGTATTAATTTTGAAATACCTTATTGCTGAAAAGTGCTAGCCCATCATCTGAGCTTTGAGCAAGAGGTAATTTTTTGCAATAATAGCATCAAAAATGAAGATCATAGATCACCACAACAATATAATAATAACAAAAATATCAAAAATAATGAAAATGTGATGGACACAAAGTGAGCATGTACTGTTGGCGCCAGTAGACTTGCTCCAGACAGGGTTGCCACAAACCTTCAGTTTGTTTAAAAAAAAAGTGATACCTGCAAAGAGCAATAAAGAAAGATATGCTTGTATTATAGATAGAGTTTTGTTATGAGGGATTGGCTTACACGATCATGAAGGCCAAGAGATCCCATGACCTGTGGTCCATATAAGCTGGAGGCCCAGGAAAACCAGTAGTGCATTTCTGCTTCAAGCCTAAAGGCCTGGGAGCCAAGGGAACCAGAGATTTAAGTCCCAGGTTGAGTCCTAAGATCTGAAAACCAGGAGCACGGATGTCTGAGAGGAGAAGGTTGATTATTTCAGTGCTAGCAGAGAGGGAAATTTCTCTTCCTCTGCCTTTTTGTTCTATTCAGGTCCTCCACGCTAGGGAGAGTGATCTTCTTTTCTTAGCCTGTCATTCTGATGCTAATCTCTTCTGGAGACACCTTCACAGACACCCCAAAATAATGTTTTACAAACTTTTCCAGAATCCCTTAGCCCAGTAAGGTTGACACATAAAATTAACCATCACACTAATCAAGCCATAAGAGAAGGCCTATGTTAAACAAATGTTACCTTTTCTGTTACTATTGTTCTAGTCATAGGGATGGAACATATTTAGGTGCTTTAATCTGAACTGAGTATATTTATGATGATTACACTGATTTACTATTCTTGGAAGTCGTTGGGTCTCACAGCAATATTTAAAATATTTCATTCTTTTTTAAGATACTTTTAGTTTTGTAGATATTTATTAGGGAAAAGAAAGAATCCCTTAGCTCCAAATCTTCTAATTGGTCTTCATGTCATTGTCATTCCTCTTACTCCCTAGTTTCCATATTGCATACTGATTGATACCAAGGCCAGCTTTTAATATTGACTTAATTATATTAGATCCTAGACATACCCTACTGATATTTTCCCAGTTATCTGTAAAACTTAAAGCACTTTAGCCTGGCATTCAAGACTCTATATGATATAGCCCCAAACTATCAGTCACTTTGATTCTCCCCTTTTTACGAACCTGTGTCTATTCTTGCCCCCTGCCTAAGACATCCTTTCCTACCTTCCCTATTGAAATATTATCCCTCCTTCAGGATCTGATTGGTAATAGACCATTTTCACTAGGTTTCTTTCTTTAGACAGATGCAGTTCAACCCATTGATTTTTTTTTTTTTGCTTTTCTGAATTCTGTTAGCATTTTTTGGTCAGCCCCAGTGACTTGTACATGTGTCATCTTAAGTTTGTGCTTTTTACATGTGTCGTAATTTTTTAGCTAGAATTACTTTAGGTAGGGATTTAGAAGAACAAGATGAGATCAGAGATGGACCGTGCCTTCTGTTAGAATTTTCTTCAGACCTTAAGGGACCTTTTCTAATGCTGTCAGTAAGTAATGATGATTTTTTTGAATTGCAAACTCGTTCTTTGACCTGTTTCCTTGATTGATCAGGCAACAAAAGACATTTGAAACAGGAAACGAGAACTTGTACTTTTGTTTTTACTTTCATCCATTAAATTATTTGATTTTTCTGCATGTTTTGAAACTACGTAAGGTCCAAATCAAACCAATTTTTTTTTTTTACTCTCATAAATTATCAGAGTTACCTACAGTGTGCACATTACACCATAGTGTGAAGTGAAAGTGAAGGTGTCATTCGCTCAGTGTCCGACTCTTTGCTACCCCATGGACTGTAGCCCTCAGGGCTCCTCTCTCCATGGAATTTTCTAGGCAAGAATAATACTAAAGTGGGTAGCCATTCCCTTCTCCAGGGGATCTTCCCCACCCAGGGATCAAACCCATTTCTCCCGCATTGCAGGCAGATTCTTCTCCCTCTGAGCCACCAGGGAAGCCTCTTAGCACAGTGTATGTACTTAGTAGCAACACATTGTTACGTACATTATAAAAAATGTCTAAAGATATGACCTTCAATTTCTGGTTGAAGGCAGAAACAGAAGTGAGGCTTTCACTTTGGTGTGTTTCAGGTAGTTTACAAACTTAAGTGACCTCAGAGAATCAGGTTTGTGCTTGCTCATTACCCAGGTTCTGTGAAGACTTATAAAAAACAAACAGTAAGCCCTATGTTACCAGGTGGAGAGTGAGTGAAGCACCAAAGTAACAGTACCTGAATATTTGTACTGTCAAGGGGTTAGATCTTGGATTTAAGCAGTGGCCAGTGGCTATGGGAATTCTGTGAAATGAGAGATCTGTGTGAGACAGGCTACTTAAGGAAGATTTCTCTAGCTGGGTATTAGTATGTTACAATTGAAAATGGAGAGTTAGAAGCTCTCAGAATAAAAGGAAAACATGGAGGTGAAGGTAGAAACTGAGTGAGTATGATTTGGGTAAGCAGAAGACTGTTCCTGGCTCCTAATCTGTGTGTAATAAGGTCTGGATGGATTGCACAGGTGGAAAACACGGATGGGGAGGGTGTGAGGTCTTAGGTTTCCAGAAATTAGTTATATGTTCCTTGCCCTCCAGGCTCCTCTGTCCATGGGGATTCTCCAGGCAACAATACTGGAGTGAATTGCCAGACCCTTCTCCAGGGGATCTTCCCAAATCAGGGATTGAACCCAGGTCTCCTGCATTGCAGGTGAATTCTTTACCATGCGAGCCACCAGGGAAGCCCTGAGATCAGAAGGGAATATGAAAGATAGAAACACCTGTCACTTAGATTTAAGGAGTAAAAATACCAGTTTCTGAGCAGAAAGGCCTAAGTACTTTAGAAATGCATTGTTGCACTTTGGGGAAAAATGCCTTTGAAACATTTATGTTTTAACTATTTGTTATTGAATGTCTTCTTGACATTGAGAATAGGGGATATGTCTTAAAGTTGTGTGTGTGTGTATGTGCCTGCGCGCATGTTCAGTTGTGTCCAATTCTTTGCTACCCTATGGAGTGGGGCCCGCCGGGCTTCTCTGTCCATGGGATTTTCCCAGCAAGAATATGGAGTGGGTTGCCATTTTCTTCTCAGGGGATCAAACCCGAGTCTCCTGCGTCTCTATTGCAGGTAGATGCTTTACTGCTGAACCAGCAGGGCTTAAATTCATACACTTAAAGCAATAAGAAGAAAAATGCCTGATGACTTGATTTTTTTTTTTTAAAGTATGTTTCTAAATTCATCTGATTTTTCCTTGTTTCTAATTATTCTGAGAGCATTCTGTTAAAGGCCTACTTTGCATATGACTTCTCAAAAAGTGCTTTTTGAAATTAGGTGATTACTTGGCAGTGTGAAGTATGAATTTGTGCCTTTGACATGTCAGATTTGTAGTTTGGGTTGGATGCTTGTAAAATTCACTTTATTGTAATTTTGTTAAGGAGCTATTGGTACAAATTTGTTGATGTACTCGTGAGATGTAGTCTTATGAGAGTTAGATTTGTGCTTTCTCTTTTGCCTTTGACTTTTAGTGACTTCCCCTCACTTCCTTAGCATTTTCTGTACTTTGTATTCTTGATTAGAGTCATTTCTTTTTCTTTAAAACCTAGCTAAATTAGATTTATGTTAAAAATCTGCCATAATTCTTAGTATTGGATATTTATAATAGTAAGAATTGGTTTTGAAGCTCCTGATAGCTTCCCAGCACAAATTTACCTCTGCAGTTAAGTACAGAAAGGAGAAAAAAGAAGGAAAACAAGAGGAATCAGGAAAGGAGAACATAACCCTATTTCATTTTGTTCATCACTTATCTTTCAGTATTATTATTTGTTTTGTTTTACCCATCTCTTCCCACGTCCACCCCTATCCCTCAACCCCCCAAAACCCACCACTGTGACCTTTTTTGTGTGTGAGAGAGCTTTTCTTCAAAGTAAATGTTGGAATGAATGTGAAGGGTATTGAATTCCTGTATGGAAAATAAAGGATTGAGAAGAGAATTTTACAGACGCTTTGAACACGGTTTTAGATACAATCTCAGCCATTAGCAGATTGGCACTTCTGTTGCTTTTCTTAGGCTAGTGGGCACAATCTCTGTAAGGTTAAAAAAAAAAAAAAAACAAACCCTCTTTCCCCACCAGGCTATCTTTTTCAGCAAAGACATGTGAAAATGAATTCCTCTTTGTGTGTTTGGTAGTTATTCATGTTTCCTGTTTGCAAAGTAGTCCTCAGGAACAGGTGAAACAAAAGTGTAGGAAACAATGTGCGCTTTTTAAGTCTAGTCCCTTTCTGATCTTTTACATAAAATTCTAGGGATAGTATTTGTTGGACCTCAGTATGGGACCACACTTAAGTAGGACAGCAAGGAGATCAAACCAGTCAGTGCTAATCCTAAATCAAACCGTCTAGTCAAAGCTATGGTTTTTCCAGTAGTCATGTATGGATGTGAGAGTTGGACTATAAAGAAAGCTGAGCGCCGAAGAATTGATGCTTTTGAACTGTGGTGTTGGAGAAGACTCTTGAATCCCTTGGGCTGCAAGGAGATCCAACCAGTCCATCCTAAAGGAGATCAGTCCTGAGTGTTCATTGGAAGGACTGATGTTGAAGCTGAAACTCCAGTACTTTGGCCACCTGATGCAAAGAGCTGACTTGTTTGAAAAGACCCTGATGCTGGGAAAGATTGAAGGCAGGAGGAGAAGGGGACGACAGAGGATGAGATGGTTGGATGGCATGAGTTTGAGCAAGCTCTGAGAGATGGTGAAGGACAGGGAAGCCTGGCATGCTGCAGGCAGTTCACAAAGAGTTGGACATGATTGAGAAACTGAATGACAACAAAAACACTAAATGTTTAAAACAGATTTTTTAAAGCATTTTTTCCCTGTTTTGAATTTTTTTTTCAAATATATGTTTATTTATTTTTATTTGGCTGCACCAGGTCTTAGTTGCAACATGCAGGATCTTTAGTTGAGGCATATGGAATTTAGTTCCCTGCTGAGGGATCGAACCCAGGTCCCCTGCATTGGGAACCCAGACAGAGTCCTAGCCACTGGACCACCAGGGAAGTCCTGAATATTTTTAAAACACGTAAACTTTTCAAATGGTAAATCCAGATATAGTTTCTTATTAGAGTTATTAAAGACAGTCAGCTTTAAAATAGCTTCCTCTTTTGTTTTGTTTACATTTTAAATAAAAGCCAGTTCTTTTCCAAGCTGGGTTTTTGTTTGTTTGTTTTTTGCTGCACTATGCAGCATGTGGGATCTTTAGTTCCCTGACCAGGGATCAAACCCATGCCCCCTGTAATAGAAGCAAGGAGTCCCAACCAACCATGGACTGCCAGGGAATTCCCTCAAGCAAATTTCATAATTTAGCTAAGTTTAAAATACAAATGATAGTGCGTATTTTTCAGAAACTACCCTTATCTGACCTAGAGACATAGACACTTGCAATCACTTACTGCAGTGATTCCTAATCCTTAGAGTCTCTGAAACTAGTAGTTGATATTCCTAGAGTTATTGGGGATAAATGTATATACACAGAAATATAGCAATGGATAATTAAAGCATGATCCTTCTAATAAAAAGTGAATGTCATCCTTGTGGTAATGGGAGTATTTTCTGTAATCTGGAACTAAGCAAGAATGTGACTCCTTATAAATAGAACTTGGTAGGAAGTGGAACAGGAGTTATAATAAAATGGATATTTACTCTCTGAAACATTTTGGAATAACTGATAAAAATCTCCTTCATTTTTTCAATTAAAAAGTAAGACCAGGTGAGGTTTAGAAACTTGCCCAAGGTTACAGGAATTAATGGTGCATGGATAGAGAATTCCGCTGCTGTGCTTAAGAAGCATTTTAAGGTTGCCACACAAGTACTAACTTAATGGGACAGTGGGTTGCTTGACAGAAAAAAATCCCTTTATACATTATTTTGTGTTGGGCAATGTAGTCAGTAAGTGGGGTCATCAGCTAAATAGAGGAAAACAACCTTAAATAAAAACCTAGAGGGAAACTATCTTACATTTTTAAAATTTGGCCATGTTAAGTGATAATCAGCTTTTTATAATGCCTTCCTCTTTCCTTCTTTGTTAGGTGGTATGGTCAGGAAAAAGACTATAACGTGCTAGTTATGGATCTTCTTGGACCCAGCCTTGAAGACCTCTTCAATTTCTGTTCAAGAAGATTCACAATGAAAACTGTACTTATGTTAGCTGACCAGGTATGTGAAACTTACATGAAAATAAAAGCTAAGAAATACTACTGTTTAGTATTACTTAACTATAATTTCAGTGTAGAAACCAGAGTATTATAATCCTGTATATACTTTTTAAAAAGTATAGTCATTCTTCAAGTGTGTTACTCTAATAAGTCTTGCAGGTGTTTTCCTGTGGTATAAGACAAAAATGAATTAAACTGGTTTATTCACCTATAGCCTGGAGAAGGCAACGGCACCCCACTCCAGTACTCTTGCCTGGAAAATCCCATGGACGGAGGAGCCTGGTAGGCTGCAGTCCACGGGGTCTCGAAGAGTCAGACACGACTGAGCGACTTCACTCTTCACTCATTCACCTATAGACTAAAAGAGTTTTCGAGCTACTCCCATCACACAGTATATTTGTTTTAGTGTTGAGTATAACAGGTTTCTTTGTAAGATTTTGTTTGAAGAAAGGATTTGGAGTGTGTGTGTGCAAATATAAACAAATATGTATATATTGAAATTTTGATTAAGCAAATTGAATGGTATTATGTGTTGAACCCTTATGAAAGGTGTATTTTTGAGGAAAATAAGGTACTGAAGTAATTTAATGAACAGTTTTTGACCAAGTAGATGCTTCTTACAGGATTCTCAGGTATTGGTAATATTTAAGCAAAACCATGGAAATTTTTATGTCATGAATTGGATTTATGCATTGATTAAGGTTGGATGAAATTGTTTTAAAGCCCAAGGCTAGATTTTTTTTTTTTTTTTTTTAGCTAAAGTTAATAAAAAAGAAAACCAGTTTTAGAGAATTTTAAGATGGGAGAATAGGGTCAGGAACAGACCTTGAGGAAACAGTTATTATGGTCAGAGATAACAGGTAAATGTCAAGGACCTTGCATAAAACATGACTTCTTAGTACACTTTAACTGACATGTGAGCGAATCTTAATGAAAGAGTTTGTATTCTGTAGACTCAGTAACATGTAGGCATACATGCAATGAACATTCAGGGTCTGCCACTGTACTTAGCACTGGAGTGTACAAAAAATAAGAACTAGTTTCTTCCCTCTTGTAACATAGAGTTAGTGGAGAAAAATGGATGGGTTCTGTCATAGAAGTCTATGTGGGATACTCTGGTAACATCAGAGACATAATGTAATTTAGGGAAGGGGGTTGTAGGAAGGCATCTGTTTAAGAAAGAACCAGCTGATCTTGCTCTGTAAATGATAGGCAACACTTGAGTAGTCTCTAGTTTGTGCTGTTAATTTATCTTTTGCCTGACCTTCCCCCTGAGTTAATACTGATAGTTTAATGATAAGTATTACTTGGCTAGAACAAATACTTAAAGGCTAGAACAAATACTTTATGTACTTGACTGGTACAAAAAGTGAGACAAATGTTTTGTTTTACTTATTTAATATATGAATTACTGCTGTACCTAAAGATGGTATTTGAACATTGTATACATCTATTTCCTTGAGTGTATAGTTTAAGCCAGAGATTACAATTTGCCTTCACAAGCCATTTGCCAAGGTAGAGGAATAAGATTTAGAATTTATATCCTTGGTGATAAAAGCTCTAGAGAAAATGCAGGCAAGTAAAAATAGAATCCTGACATACACTACTAAGAAGAGGAAAAACATATGGGCAGAAAGGTAATTTGGCAGCCTTTGGACATGGAAGACATTTTCAAATACAACTTGTATTTATCCAAAAGGTAGACATAATTGATAACTTAAAAATTTAAACTATTATAGAAGAAATAGAGTTAAATGACAAATTTTTTCAAAATTTAAATCTATTTACATAACAAATGACTGATAAAAGATTGTCTGTTGTATGCAAAGAATTCTTAAAAACTGATGAGGAAAGGACAAGCCAAAAACATAATGGATGAGTGTGGATTGACCGTGCACAGTATAGCACTAAGTCCAGAAGGTCAGTAAAAGGGAGCATGGTTTTAACTGTTAGGAACTTACAAGTGAAGTCGTACCTGTGAAAACTGACAAGATTTAGAAAAAAGATAACTGCTAGTGGGAAAAAAACACTACTGCTGAAAAAATGAGTTATTATAGTCTATTTCAAAGCAGCAACTCTCCCTGCAATGATAGGGGATTTATAACCCACAGAAATAGAAGTGCTAGTAGATAAGGATATGTAAGTATATTGATAGTGTTACTGTTTGTGGTGAGAGGATATTGAAAACAATGAGCATTAGTACTGTGAGTTAGGGGATAACTGGGGACAGTTGGGGAGTACTTCCGTCTGTGCCATAGAATATTTATCGCCGTTAAAAAGAATGATAAGACCATACCACTTGACTTGGCAGAATTTCCAGGAAATTAAAAGCTTGTTAGAATGCCATGTTTGTTAGTTTTGGAATATGATCATACAAATATGCAGAAAAATCATGGGGGAGTCCAAAAAGCATGCCAGAAAGGAAACCCAGCATGTATATGTCCCCATTTGTATTAAAGTTACATGCTTACATTGTATGGTATCAACTTCAAGAAATGTTTGGGATATAATTAGTTAAAAAAAGTGAACAGAAATAAAGCGAGTGGACAACTTCTATTTTAGTTTAAAGCAATAACGATGTATAACTATATCTGTCAGTTGGTCAACACCCTGTACTCGGAAGCACATGTAAGTTTGTGTGTGTACATATAGAAGAGGATGAAAATAGATCTGAGTAATACCAGGCTGTTTTTACACAGGTACCTCAAGGGGCATAGGATTGATGTTTACTTTATATAATTTTCAACGACTGAAACAATTCTAAGTTTATTACTTTTGTAATTTAAAAAAAAAAAAAAAACAGTTCTATCTATCAGGTTAGGTACTGTCATGTTTATAATCATTCACATTCACATTGAAAGAATAAGCTCAAAGGAAACTGCTGGTTTATGCTTGTATATCTGTTAGTCTGAAGGTAAATACAGAGCCTGGTTGTCCTTTTTAATTTTGTCTAGCATTGTCTTTTTGAACTCTAAATAAAGTTAATAAAGTATACTTGTGATCTTGAAAAATGATTGACATATTGAAATAATTGAGACACAATATGTTGCTTTCTTTTGTTTCTTAGTGCAAATCACTTAACTTGATTTTCTCTCCTCCCCTCTTTTTTCCAGATGATCAGTAGAATCGAATATGTGCATACAAAGAATTTTATACACAGAGACATTAAACCAGATAACTTCCTAATGGGTATTGGGCGTCACTGTAATAAGGTTAGTCAAATGTTCTTTGCATGAAAGAACAAAGAGTAAAACTTCCAAGAATTGCTTTGATGAACTTTGGTGAACTTTTTAAGTCTTTTAAAAAGTCATAGTAAGTTGAATTTGCTATTGATAATTGTTTTAAAAGATTGTACTAGAAGGCTAATCCATTAACTTAGTAACTTGAAATAAATTCTCTCCAACTTAACCCAACCAAAGTTAGTTATTTATATAGAAATATAAAATTCCAAGGGCTTTATAATGAAATGTAATCATCTATATTATTGTATGTATTTTTCATTCATTCGAATAGCAAACAAACAAAAAAACCCATATACCATATACTTTTCCTCCTGAATGCTAAAAATCAGATTTTAGCCTTTCTTTCTGAAGTGTGGGTTTTTGCAATATATGTGCTGTGCCAGTGCGGGAACCACTGTCCCGCCCATCTGTCACCATGGCGTTAGCATTTGCTGACTGAGCAAGGTTGATCATGAGAATTCTTCAGTCCTTGGATTTGTGTATTCAAAAGGATAACTTTGGGGCCTGTTTCAAAAGTCGTTTGACAGTTTATTTGGGTGGGGTCTCCACCCCTCTTCTCTCCTGTTCAAAGGAAAGTGTAGACAAGTGAAATTAACTTTCATACAATGAAATTAGTGTTCCGGGGGCCACAGAATGGTTGAATTTACGGGGTGATTGGGTTTTAGCTAGTGACGCATGATTGCAGTTAGAAACTAATTGTGTTGACAATTTTCTGCAATGATTAGTTTTACTGAGTGAATTGCTTTTATTTTCAATTGTTGAGCTCGGGCAGACAGGCAGCATTGGCAATGCACTAAGCATGTTATGATCTGACGATCTGATAGAAATTCTCAACTTCAGGACAACTTGGGGGTTTTTGTGTTTTTTGTTTTGTTTTTGGAAGGAACATTACTATTTGTTTTATTTAGTCATTAGGGAATGTTTGATGTTTTTAGGTCCAGCTGTAAATGTTTACCTTTGTTTGCCTGTATGAATGCCAACTTGGAGCCATTACCATTAGAAGTGGTGTTACTTGTTAATGCGTGAGACATTAATGTTGGTCTGACCAGGTTTTAGGAGTTTAATTTTATTTTTCTTGAAAGCTGAGCTTTAAATGATAGAAGATGTTTAAGTCTACATGTAACCTTTCTTGCCATTCCCAAATCGCATCTTTTTTCTTTTTTTAAATATTATGTGGCTTCTCTCTTTGAAGCATCCAGGTTCTTGTTATTTTAAAACCTGGTTAATTTAATTGAAATATTACTAGTCTTAATTTTGGCAGGCAGTTTTGTCAGAATGACCCTAATCTTTTGACCATTTCCCAGCCTTTTCTTCCCATTTTCTTCCTGCTAAAGACCCTCTATCCTCATGTAATCCATGTTCTGCATGTTGATGTTGCAGTACATGGTTTGTCTTAAACTTAATGATAGTTCAGATAATGTCTCTGCTTCCCCACCCCGCCCCAAATAGCTTATTAATCACTTAGTTGTGTTAGGAAATCCAGATTGCCCAGTGATATGTAAACCTTTTTAGAATCTTATGTCCTCTTTTAGAGATACTAAAAAGAAGATTGTGAAATTGCTTTGCTGTTACACAGATTCAGAGAGACCATAGGTTTAGAAGTGCAGTGTTTTACCTAAGATTCTGAATGTTGTTCTTGAACATTTTAGGTTAGTGTTTGTTTATGTAGTTGGTTTTTAGTGTTTTCTGTATTGTAGTTTGAAATATGCCAGTTGTATGAGACTGGATTCTTGGGTCAGCTTGTTGTAGTAGTTTTCTATTTGTGGGTAGAGTTGGGGGTGGGGGGGCATTTGAGGTTGATTTTTAAAATCAAATTTCTTATTTGGAAAATTGTTCTGAATTTGATATTTAGGAGTAGTCACTCCAACCGTAGTGAATTTGCTCAACTCTTCCAGTAATCAGCCCTGCATGCTTTTGGAAATAAATTTTAAGGTGACTAAATGCCTTCTACCTCTTCCTTACTGAAGATTTTTTTCCCCCTGTGCAATCTTTTTTTAGGGGAAGGGCAGATTGTGGTGCCAAAGATTGCAGATCCAAATTCCCTGTTTTGTATTAAAAATTAAAGAGCCAAATGTCACCATTGCTATCCCTGTTTCAGGCAGTGACACAATATAGTGGCATTAAAAACCTGAATACTTTCCAGAATTCAAATGTTCTTAAGCATGTGATTCTTATTTGGAAAACTGAGAAGCTACAGTGCTTGGTGGAAGAAGGATGGCATTTGGCTACCCTGTTCTTTCTCTCATGCCTCGGTGTTGCCTGTCTGCGCCGGCCATTGTTGCAATGTAAGCAATACTGTTTGATGCACTGCCACCCTCTATTGTCTGTTTAGTGTTTAGAATCTCCAGTGGGGAAGAGGAAAAGAAGCATGACTGTTAGTACTTCTCAGGACCCATCTTTCTCAGGATTAAACCAGGTCTGAAACTGTCTCCTATTCCAACCTCAATCCCAAATTCATGTGCTTTTCTTTCTTATTGTTTGATTATTTTTGTTTGTTTTAATTCTGGAGAATATAGATCTTGCTCAAGCACCTCTTACGTTGGCATTATTCAGACATACTTGGCAAACATATAACATTACTAAGATATTTCTTTATGGCTTTTGCTTAAAGCTTGTAAAACTTAGGGAAAACCTAAATGAAAACAGGATTATGTTTAAGATCTCTAACATCCACAAGAGGAAATATGTTGGTCTAACATTGATATTGTTTAGCTAGTGGTAGATTTGAGATAGACTGTTCAATTTTTAAAAAATAATTTGGAGTTGCATCACTGCTGAATGATGATATTCTGCCTCAACTCTTCCCCTTCCCTGATGAACTTCAGGAGTTAAGTGTGTATCAGATTTCAGATCTAGTTTTTTTCAGAATCGATTGCTTCAGTATGAGAATTCTCTCAACTTCAACCAAGTAGCATAAAATGCTTAAAGATCATTCTATACTCTGGAACTAGAATGCACTGCATTCTAATGATAACATAATTGAAGCACTTATCAATTAACATTAATAACACATAAATAAATAAACAGATGTATAACCTAATGATTTATATTTGGCAGGCTAGATAAAACACTCAAATTTTCTAAATTTTTTTTTTTTTTAATGTAAGGAAACTTTTCACTCACTCTTCATTTACTATTGGGAAGCTGGCTTTATTTATTGTATGAATTTTCAGATAAACAAAGGAAAATAAATTTTAAAAAAATCAACACCACCTAGGTGCTTAATTTTTGAAGCTCCTGAATGAACGAATCTTTATCAGTAGTATACACTGAGAAGTAAATGTTGACATAAGTATCAAAAAAGGAAAAAATTTGCATTTGATGTGTGAGCATACTTTGTAGTTTCTTTATTAAACCGCATGTATCATCTGGGCAATCATTTAATCCTTTTCCAAACTGCCCAGCATTATATCAGGAACTATGTTCTCCTGCTGTTAAAAAGGTTTTAGAAGTTAGGTTTTATTTTTATTCACAAAGAAATAACCAACTGTGTTAACTAGATCTTGACTGGGCAGAGAGAGAATGGTGGGTAATCAGGTACATTGTAAGGCAACTTTACTGCCCTATTTTTCCTTATCCGTATACATTCACACAATTTACTCATATCTTACAGCATAATTACTTATAGTGATAGGTTTTCTGGGGTATAAGGAAAAGTGATCCTGTGAATTCTTGAAAGGGCAAGGAAATGTGACCTCTGGTGAAGAGAAAAATGGTTGCAAATACCAAAACCTAAAATAGGCAATAGTATTTCTGAAGAAAATACACCTCTCCTAAATGAGTTATCCCAGTATACCCAACATTAACTCATTTCTGTATGCCTTTAAAGAATATGCTGCTTTCTTTAAAACAGGCACAAATTTTTGAACATGTAGTTAAAAAATCCACAAAAAGGCAGCTTGACCACCAGAGTTTAGATGTCTTGTTTGTATATGCAGACCTATAAAAAAAAATGTTTTATGACATTGGATATTGACTTTTCCTTGTTTGGTTTTACATATCTGCGGCTATTTTGGTTGTATCCTTGGTATCACATGGTTTCATGTAAACATTTCCCATTTATGTATGTTTTTATTCATTTTAAATTCAATGCATGGAGAGCTACTAAAGAAGCATGCATGAATAGGTACCATTAGATAATGAACTATCAAGAGATTTAAACTTTTTAAATTTTAAGTAGTTTTCAGTTGTTTTGCTCTTCAAATGGAATACCTTTTTATCAGTGACATTACTTTCCCTGACTTACTTTCAGTTTTTATAGGAGGAGAAAATTTTAAATTCATTTGCTTTGTAATTTTTTGCTTTGATACTGAGATTCTTAAGAAGATAGTGTTTCATTTTTGTTTCCTTGATAAGTTAGATTTTGTCCTTTAGAGTTGTGGAAGGAAAGAATTCTCAGAGTCTTCCAGTTGTTAAGAAAGTGGTTATTGAGTTGGACATGAAGCTATTGAATCTAGGCATGAATGAATAACTGTCAGACTTAACCCTATCAGAGTTGGTTATTGTTTTCTCCTCCATTTTGGAGTATTAAAGAAAGCAATCTCAGAAGATAGTCCTTAGAAGAAAATCTGTCCTAATCACTTTTTATTCATAACTCACATAATTCTTAGAGATAGTTTTTAAATGCCATAAAGGTGGATGTCCTTTTGTGTTTGTTTTTCCTTTGTTTTCTTTTCGGTGTGAATCTGTAGAACTTAGTCATAATTTTTGTTTTGCTTAACAGAAATATATATTGCTCATTTTAATATTTGAGTACTGAGCCAGTTTTCATATCAAAAGAAACTTAAAGCTCATATTTTTAAGTCTTTATTTCTCTTCGTGATTTATAACATTAACTTCTCTGTTCCTATTTTATAGTAACTCAGTTGTTCAGTCATTTAATCATACTAAAGAACTTTCATTATCCAATTACATTTTACTGAAAATTTAATCTTTATTCTTTGTAATAGACTAGATGAAAATAAGTATTTCAATGTTAACATGGTTACAGAAGCACATATCTCAGTCTTTCCTACCCAGTGTCTTAACTGAGGCTAGATTATAGTGCCTGCCTGCAATAAGCATTTTTCATCTTTCTAAAAGAAGCACTTGGTGGTATCTTTTCCACTTAAATCAATAACTTGCTTTATTTATTTTTTGAGGCAGACCCTAACAGGCTAGGTGATCATGTTTCCCAGTACATCACACACTGTAAACTGTAGCAGAAGGGGCCCAATGTCAGCCTAATAGGAAGAAAAAGTACAAAATTGAGGTGTAACTAGAAAAGAATAATGTAGGGCCACATAGTGTAAGAGCACATAGACCTACTTTGCTTAATAAATTTTGTAGGCATAACTTTAAATAAGTGATTTTATGGTAAAGGCTAAATAAAATTTTTAGTTAAGATTATTTTGCTTTAGAAGGTAGGTAAATATGAACATATTTTGGGCTTTTTCCCCTAAAAATACTTTTGCTTCTTTTGTTCTTCTTATAAAAGTTTTAATCATGGAGAATAAACCTGAATTACTTCTAAAAATTAGCTGCATTATAAATGAGCATCTTATTCCCTGCGTGTCATATAAATGAAACAGCACTAAATGTTATTTTGTTTTGAAATACTATTAATACTTCGGTTTTTAGTTAGCTCATTTAAGCTGCTAATTGTAAGCCACCTTGACTTAAGTAATAGATCAACTTGTTATATTTTCCAGAAGCTTAAGCCGATCACATGTGTAAATGTCATTTGGGAATAAAATGAAGTGTATGCTTGTTTTAAAGTACTTATTTATTATAAATAAAAATCCTGGTTTTATTGTCAATATCAAACTTTCAGAGTTGTCTTATTTCAGATAATGAACATTCTGTTGACATACTAAAGAGTGGCCTTTGTAGAATGGAAGAGTTCCAGGTGGCTTATGTCTAGTTTTTTTTTTTAACCCCATGCTTGTTCACCACTAGTAACAGGATGTCAGGCTTCATATGGCACACAGCACACTTGTCAGCAGCTCTGCTGTCGAGCACGTGTACAAGTTCTCCACTATGTTGGAGGTTCCAGAGACAGGCTTCTGAATGTATAGTGAGCTGGGCCTGTGAAATTGTTCAGTTGACAGGGATCAGCCGCTTGATGTAACTGTATTTTTTTTTTAACCTGATTTATTGATGAGGTCTAGTAAAAGCTTACTGGAATGTTAAGTTTGTTCATTATCTGTTCTGCTTACGATGCTTTATTTTGATACGGTTGAACAAAATAGAATAAATGCCATTTAATAAATAAGAAGCAGTTCGACTGAAAAAGATTGGGAATCTAATGTCTCTTTATTTTCTTTTAAAGTTATTCCTTATTGATTTTGGTTTGGCCAAAAAGTACAGAGACAACAGGACCAGGCAACACATACCGTACAGAGAAGATAAGAACCTCACCGGCACCGCTCGGTATGCCAGCATCAACGCACATCTTGGTATTGAGCAGAGGTAAGTCTGGAATGAGTGTGTTTATCAAATCCCTAGCAAAAGCCATTGATGGGTTTTTGAAGTATTTTACTTGGTTTCTTATAATATCTAAATTTGCCTCTTGGCTGAAGATTTGAAAGACACTTATTAATCCTTTACCTGCTTCTTTAGACAGTTCAGAGAAGCCAATTAAATGAGGCGTTTTTGTTTTCTTTGTTGAAACTTGTCTCTTGAGGAGGAAATACTGCACCGTGGAAGTTAGAAGTTTAAAGGCAACTTTATTTTTGCAGCTAAAAGCAATACTTTTTTCCTTAATGGTGATCTTGTGCTTTTTATATATTAGTGATGCAAGCTGAGTTTGGGGAAAGAATGTATTGGTTATTTTCATACGGAAAATATTACATGATTCCTAATAAATCAAAATTTGATTGGTGGACCATCCTCTGTTCTCCTCTTCCACCCCTACATAAAGGATTTGGTTTAAACACTGTCATAATTTCTGTACTCTTTCTGTTTTTTGACTTGAATTCTAGTTTTTCATCTACTTTCATCTTTTGTCAATCATTTTTATTTTTGCCCCTTAAAATAAGCGTAGAAATGACAAATTATACACTTCCAGGTTAGGGAACTTCATGAGAAGAAGGTTAATTTAGCTAAATTCTTTTTTCTCTAAAAGTTAAGTTGCAGGATCATGTTGGATTTTATAATTTTGAATTCTATGAGAAAATTTTGTTTAGAAGTAACCCATTTGGAACTTTTTAAAAATTACCTTAACTTGCTCATGATGACAAATTACTCTCTATCCTTGCTTGGAAACATTTCTCCTGGTGTACCTGGCTCTTTCACATGTTCTTCATAATAACTTCAGCTTATAAATTTATATTTTCCTTTCTAGTCGCCGAGATGACATGGAATCACTAGGATATGTTTTGATGTATTTTAATAGAACCAGCCTGCCGTGGCAAGGACTAAAGGTAAACCAGACTCAAATTGCCTGCTTTTTGTTTTAGTGTGTTGCCATTATGTTGAAAATGTCTACTTTTCTGTACAGTAGAACTAGTTGATCTGCTTATGCCATTGCCCTTGCTGAACATGGGTTAAGAAATCTAATTTAAAATTTGACCCCACCTATTTTTACTTAAATCATACATTTTAATGTTCCTGTTAGACTCAGTCTTTCCTATTAGCTAAAAATATTCTTGAAGCAGAAAGTCATATGAAAAGTTAACAGCTTAGGGGGAAAATTTTAAATGTATTATGCTTTCATTCCTTTTTTCCCTAGGTTATGATTCCTCTTGAATCACAAGTTTATTTTTATGTGTAACATGTTAAACTAATAAGTTTAGTTTATCTTCTCATAATATTGAGTATGTTTGTGTGGTTTGTTTCTTATTCTCCACAGGCTGCAACAAAGAAACAAAAATATGAAAAAATTAGTGAAAAGAAGATGTCCACACCTGTTGAAGTTTTATGTAAGGTAAGTGTAGACTGATGATTTGTTTAAAAATATGAATGATCCAAAACCAAAAATGAACATTTTATTTCCCAGCCTCAGAACTTAAACTTCCTATTGAGTAACTGTTTACTGTTTTAACTTTACTTTTGGTTGATTCTTGGTATTTTTAAGAATGACTTGAACATATGAGTCATTTTAAATAATTATGTCTCTGGTTTACATGCTATATGATCCGTTTTAAATTAGAGAAAAAATAAGAGAGCAGGTAAACTTTTCTAATAGAACCTCACTGATAGGTGAGTAAATTCAATTAAGAAATATTCTCCTTATTCCTGAGCTGGTGCCAGAGAAGAAAGAATATCCACAACTGGCATATTGAGGAGTTAGGGAAACAAAGGCAAGCAGATTAGAACAATCCAAAAATAGGAAGTGTCCAGTAGTATATAGATGGCAGTTTGAATCAGACTCATTTCTCTGAAATCTCAAACATTATAGCGAGAAGCATGTGAGTTGAGAATAGAAAGATACTTGTGTCATGATGTCTCTTCCATAGAAAGAAGACCACATGGTCATCTTTGTGACAGCTGTATACCTGAAATAATTAGAAAACAATATATAATTATATATCTGTCTGGTAGAAGGGAGAAATCAGCATGAGTTGAAATTGCACTTTGTGGAAGGGTGTAAAATGGTGATGTCTTTATGTGTCTCCCCACCTACAAATTGGTTTTCACCTTTTCTGCATATCTGCAGGAGTGGAGGGGATGAGTTGAGAAAATAAGACCCTTTCTGAGAGTCTTTGTTTTAAATTATGAAATAAATTTTAGGCTGATGAGTAAAATACTCGTATGTTATAGTTCACCCAAATAACTTACCATGTAACTTATGTTGGTAGTTTTCTTTTGTAAAAGCAAGTTCATATGATAAATATGGAATACTATTAATACAGTCTGAATGTATATTAAAAAGTGAAAGCCCTGTTACGAGTTTTTTAAGAATTAAAATGTGCAGTATGTTTCATTTTTAACTGTCCACCAAAAATGAAATAGCATAAAAGTACTTTGTAAAAATTAAATTTGTTTCTATCAGTATAATCAATAAAAATAAATGTTATACACATTGTATCCTATCTTCCGAATATGAGAAATTTCTCAAAACCATAAGGTTGTGGGAAGAGATTGCCTCTGTAACTCATCACCCTTCACATTCAGATTTACTCAAGGGGAAGCGACTTGGGAGTTTTTGTTTTTGTTTTTTTGTTTTTTGTTTTGTAATTTAACAATGTGTATTAAAATATTAATTGAATAATTATGGGGGAGGGAGTTTTTGTTTTAATAGCTTGCATTTCTACATTCCTAATGGCAAAATCCTTTTGGTGACTAATATATATAGCCTTAAAAAAATTTATATACATCTTTGAGAATCTTTGCTAAGAAACCGAACATGGAAAAAATTGATATCCACAGATGTACTTATTAGTATAATAGAGGAAAACTGGAATCCTCCAAATGTCCAATTATAGGGAACAGGTTAATTAGGATATCTTCACTAGGTCAAATAATATCCAGCCATGAACTTCTAAATAGTTTATGGGGAGGTTGGAAATAATATAGAAGAATGTTTTAATGGATTTCTTTTGATGGAAAAGAGAATATGTATATGGACAATATGATAACAGTTATGGAAAAAAATATATAAACCTAGTTTATTCATAGGATGAAGCATTGGATTGATCTGTATCATAATTTTGATTGCTCTGTATGATTGATTGCACTCTTAGTGGTTTTACTTCTCTGTTAATATAGGTCTGTACTGCTATTTTTAAAAGTAATTTCAGAATGGGGAAAGAGTACCCATTCATTGTCCTGTTCTGGCAAAGAACATTACAGGCCTCATTTTAGTTATTCTTTGTTGCCATCCAGTTACTGGACGTTGGTAAACTAATAGGTTAAGAAGTCTGGTATCTAAATTATTTAAGAACCTGATACTGTAAGAAAAGGATATGCATTTCCTTTACCAATACTAAAAGATACTATACATAGTAAGGTGGTCTGGATGATGAAATTTTGTTAAATTCGTGTGGATAACAAGTCATATAATTGTTTTTTAGTTCTCAGATCTTCCAGCAAAGAAGTAAGATACCTAAAATGTGTTTCTTGCTTGTGTTTAAAAACATTAAATTTTCTTAGAATTGAGTTTTTTGTTGTTTTTTTAATGTTATGTTTTAACTCTTGAACTTGTAGGGATTTCCTGCAGAATTTGCCATGTACTTAAACTATTGTCGTGGGCTGCGCTTTGAGGAAGCCCCGGATTACATGTACCTGAGGCAGCTATTCCGCATTCTTTTCAGGTCAGTTTTTAAGACTATAAACTGGTGAGGGAAATTAGTTCAATCCACCCAACATACCTCTTCTGACAAGTTGCAGATAAAAGCGGATCTAACCAATATGAATGAAATGTTAAGGAACTGTGAGGCTGACATTTTTTTATTTCCAAATGTCCTTGAAGTGTTATAGTTTCAGATGGAGAAACCATTGAATCTTGCTCAAAGTAGAATGTAAGTATTAGATATAAGTAACTGTTGGTGGAACTGGGGACTCTCCAGCTTGGTAGAAAATCCTGTTTAATACCAAAATGAATAACAATTAAAAATCGGACAAAGTTTATGATACTGTAGAGGTAGGCCCAAACTCTAGGGTCCCTAGGTAAACAACCCATAATTGGTCTTAAACAAAAGGGAAAAATAAAGTACATGTGACTCAAAAATCTTGGTTGGAAGAGAAGAATTAGGGATAATCCTCTAATCCTACAAAAGTCTTGCATAGACAAAGTCAGCATAGACGTCTGTCTCTCAAACTTTAACAGTTCCGTGTCTACTCTGATTTGTCTTCAGGGGGTACTGTCTGTTATGAATATTCACCCAGATAACTGATAGCTTGACTCAGTATTTTTGTTGTTCATGCTGCCCTGCTTCTTTTTTTTGGCTGCACAGAGCAGCTTTTGGGATCTTAGTTCCCCAACCAGGGATAGAACCACCACCCTTGGCAGTGAAAGCAGGGAACCCTAATCACTGGACCATTGGGGAATTCTCTCATGCTGCCCTTCATTCCCACTCCCCTGCTCCTTTCAAAAAAGTTTAAAGGCAGCTTCTTTTTGAAAAGGGAGGGGATTTAATTATTCTTGAATACAGCAGACCAAAGTGGTGACATTTCCCTCCAATCATAATATGTAAAAAGTGGAATTAATTAATCAAAAAGGAAGGCAACTATAGGGAAAGAAATCTTACAGGAGCTACCACAAAGAAAAGAAATGCCATCACTGTTTGAAAGTTCAGTAGAGCATTTAAATTGGACCTTGTTGTTAACGGATTAACATAAAATTTTATATTTTCTAGGACCCTGAATCACCAATATGACTACACATTTGATTGGACAATGTTAAAGCAGAAAGCAGCACAGCAGGCAGCCTCTTCAAGTGGGCAGGGTCAGCAGGCCCAAACCCCCACAGGCAAGCAAACTGACAAAACCAAGAGTAACATGAAAGGTTAGTAGCCAAGAACCAAGTGACGTTACAGGGAAAAAAAATTGAACACAAAATTGGGTAATTCATCCATTTCTAACAGTGTTAGATCGAGGAGGTGGTTTTAAAATACATAAAAATTTGGCTCTTTGTTGTTAAAAAAAGACGTCCTTGGAAAATTTGACTACTAACTTTAAACCCAAATGTCCTTGTTCATATATATATGTATATGTATTTGTATATACATATATGTGTGTATATTATATCATTTCTCTTGGGATTTTGGGTCATTTTTTAACAATTGCATCTTTTTTACTCATTCATTAACCCTTTCCAAAATAAGCATTCGGTGTTGGGAATATGGTATAATCAATCAATCCAAAATCCTAGACCTAACACTTGTTGATTTTTAATAATGAATCTGGTTAGCCATGGTATTTTGACTTTTCAACTAACAGTGTTAAGAATTTTCTGCATGTTAATGCTTTAGCATTTAAAATGGAACATTGAGAACATGATCTAATTTCAAGGGGGGAGTCTGGCATTGCCCCCGGAGTGTCTGTCTTCTCAGTTGCAGAGCACCTCATTTATCTCTTAAATGCTCAAATAACTGAAAAGCTCGACACATCCTTTCTCATCACAAAAATAAATCTGTCTCTTTTTTTTTTTAAGTTGCTATTTACCAACATGTGTTCTTAAAAGGATTTTTTTCCTTAGGGCTTCAGTTTTTTTAAATTGTACAAATATTCAGGATCTAAAGGGGGTCTACTGTAGAACTGAATTCTGCAGTTAACGCCTTGCAAATTGGAAAAAAAGGAAAACTGGGGCGAATGCCACTTGGCTTCTAGTCTATTTCCCTTCTCTCTCTCTGGCATTCTTAGTACATTCTACTAAGGAGTAGAACTGTTAGGACACAGTACCATTTCTTATCACTGTTGCCACACAGTTCAATTCCTGTGTTATTTGTCTGTCTTTCTTTTCCCCTTTCTGGGGCTTAACTCCTGATACCTGCCTACTTCCTAAAAGTGTAGTGGGTGGGTAAGGTTTGTTTGGGGGTTTTTTTGTTGTTGTTGTTTCTAATAATGTAATTTCTGAATGACTGCTCTAGTCTGAACTTGATCTTCTTTGGTCCTTGTTATTAGTGTTGCATTTTAAAAGTTTTGTAATATAAAAATAGGTTCTAATCTGAGGATACTGTTCAAGTAGTATAGTTAACTGATGTCATCCTCATCCCAGCAGCTCATCTATTAGAATGAAGTTGAGGTAGTTCACTTCCATGTTTCTGTATTTGGAAAGGATCCAGAGTTGAAAGTTTAATGTAGTGGGAGTTCTTAGAGATGGCAAACACTGATGCTTGTCCAGTGCTCTGCCTCTGCATCATAGTTGGGATTTAATTGTCCCTTTCTAATCATAGTGTCTGGCTCAGACAGTAAAGCATCTGCCTGCAATGCGGGAGACCTGGGTTCAATCCCTGGGTTGGGAAGATCCCCTGGAGAAGGAAATGGCAACCCACTCCAGTATTCTTGCCTGGAAAATCCCATAGACAGAGGAATCTCGTAGGCTACAGTCCATGGGGTTGCAAAGAGTCAGACACAACTGAGCGACTTCACTTAAATCATAGTGTCAACAAAATTCTCAATGAGGTAGGAAGCTAGCTAGTATTGCTAAGAAGTGGT
This sequence comes from Cervus elaphus, assembly GCF_910594005.1. Classification (NCBI taxonomy): domain Eukaryota; kingdom Metazoa; phylum Chordata; class Mammalia; order Artiodactyla; family Cervidae; genus Cervus; species Cervus elaphus. The sequence goes on along the minus strand of NC_057823.1, from coordinate 61,964,362 downwards.
TCTGCCATTTAGGTAAGACCACAAAGACTCTAAACTGAGGACCTGACACCTACAGTGTATTTGCTTTTTTTACAAAATGAAACAAATTTTTGCCTAAAGCTAGCTGGGATAATAGGATCATCACAAGTTGCAGTTTCTAGAACTAAAATTAGATTGAAATCTTATCTGACCTAGAACATCTTCCTTCAGGCATTCAGCAGCCTTCAGAAAGAATAACCTTATTTTGAGCTAGTTTGGTTGTTAGTTTACTGTGTCTCTTACTCAATAAACAAGCAGAATTTTTGTCCTGCCTTATCCAGGTCTAAAAGATGAAAAGTTGGATCCGCTGAGTTAATATGTTTCCTTCGAAAAAAATTGTAATTAAACTGAAGTTTAATCCCTATTTTGTATTGTAGCCATTTTTCATAAAAGCAACTTAAAATCTTGTAAAAATTTCATAGCGTTATTAGACACTGAGGTTATACAAATATCACACAAACATGGATGATTCATAAAACATACCACATTATCACCACAGACTACTCAGAACAAAATTCTTTAACTTGTTTTATTTGGGATATAAAACTTAGTGCCCTAACCAGATCTTCCACAAACCCACCCATATATAAAGCCGTGAAAGCTTGAAAGTGGCATGAAAAGGAGAATCTATTCCCCCTAACTAACCTCTAAACACAACTCCATTATCTGGGTCATCCAGTAAGAAATCTCCTGTGAAGCCTGGAGTTTCTAAGTAATAAAGGTGTTTGAAGGCATCTCTTCTCTTAGGATCCCCTACTGTAAGTTTTTAGGTAAATCTCTGTATTGCAAGCACATGCATTCCGGGGTAGGGGGGATCCCCCAAATAGTAGCTTTTACTAATATGTTTTATATAATAATATTGGGGAAATCCATGTCTAACATTTCTTCCATCAAAAGCTATAAGTTGTTCTGGCAGTTGACTAAGAATGTGCAAAGACTTCAAAGTCTGACTTAGCTAAGATGGACTTCCTATGTGTAATAGACTTCTGTTTACTTTTGTAAAAAGATCTTTTGAAATATTCCATTTCAAAGGCCATCAAAAGACTAAGAAACAAGGCATCTCCTGTAAAGCTGGCTGTGATCACTACTGTTTTTAAGTGCTCAGGTGCCACAAGATTACAGTTACTGTTTTTATACAGATTAAAGAGGAAAAGAAAAGATTTACATCTGGTACACTTCCAAATGCATTTCCACTCCCTTTTATTCAACTGTATTGATTATAGGGAAGGTACTTTTCAGGACATTTAAGACATAGTAAAGGAAAGAGAAATATTTTTAGGACATTCAGAATTCACCTAAGTTCACTGTTTCTTTAGTATAGGGCAGAGATGGGGAAAATTGCAGAAGGTAGCAAAGCCAAAGGGGGATCCTCTCAGAATTCTATTACTCTCATCATCTTAACCCATCTGTTTACTGTTCCACTAGCTACTAAGCATAACTGTATCATAATGTAAATGGATGTCAAATTGTTGGCATTTAATAGATTAGAAATACTTTTTCCATCACATTATGCTACATGTCCATGATCTTCCTTGAATTACCTTCCAGTATTTACTGGGCTTCTCTTACCATTTATGTCCAGTTTAACTTTTTCTGGCTTCACCAATTGCTGCCAGGAACGTGGCTGGTCATTCAGCAGCATAAACCAGATGACAGGGGAAGACCTTGAAATATCTGGAGAGACTGCTTTGCTCTGAATACTCTCAATCCAGAGGAGTGGCAGGGAGCTGCATCTGTTTCAGCTGCTGCTGAAATTTTTATCAGATGTTTTTTCACTGCGGACAATAAAGCTGGAGAAAAGAGAACCAAATAACCCAACAGGAAATGAAGATGATTGCTTAAGAGTTGATTTGACATGATCTAAAGCCCACATCTCTAAGGCTTGCTGGACCTATCAAACTTTTCAACTTGTCAGATTGGAAACAACGGAAGACCTGGAACAACAGTCAGAAGACCTAGAAGAGCACAGTGCTGCTGACTCCGTGGTGTATAATGCAGACCATCTACCAATTGGGGAAGGAATCAGTTGTAACAGGTATTTTAAAATTCACATCCTTCAAAATCTGTAGCAGAATTAATTGCGTAAAAGAAAAGACAAGAAATCAGATCATCAGTCTTTTTAAAATGCAGTGTGAGGATGGTGTGTACCGGCTATATTAAGTTGTCATCTGTTTTGTTTGTAGTGATAAAAATGTTTCCCTTATCTTTCCCAACTGAATACATTTTAGTTTCTGTGGAAAAGGAAGAATTATTGTAGCTCTTCTTTCTTTGATGTTTTGTTTTTTGTTTTTCTTTAACTTTTTTTTTTTTCCTTTAACTTTTATATTGTCAGTCTGATTCAGAATTCTCCAAGCTTGATTCTGATTGTGCACAAACAAAAAAACTGCACAAGCGTGTTATAGGAAAAGGGAAAAAGTTCATTAATATAAATGGCATTCATAGTGAATATAAATATTATAGTCAATATTTTTGTCAAAAGTAATGTCTTATTAAGGAATTCTGAATTTTAAAAGCTCATCACAAACTTCCTAGCCTTACTCTTAGATATCTCTTTGAACTAGTTTGTGGTTCTGTTGAAAAACAAAGTCAAGTTCATATGAAGTTAATTTACAAATAGGATCAAATATATACTTTTTAAGATATCGGACTGAGGGATAGAATCTCCTGGTTAATTGTATACAAATGAGCATTTTTTCTTCTTTTGCAGATTTGTTAAATCTTAAATGTAGCTATTAACTCCTGAATTTGTCACATTAGTCCTCCAGCCTTGTTTTAACTTTTCCCTCCTCCTCTTTTTTTTTTAGGAACAAATGGATTCATTCCTTATTTTAACTGTTGTAATGAAGATGGGTTTTGGACTTTGGGAAGCCAGGAGACACCACCTGAACTACAAGACAAACCAAGGACTAATGCACACTGGGGAAAAGAATACTTGAAGATTGAATATTGAATACCTGCTGAATGCTCCTATTGAGATTTTTCCTAAACAAACATCTGTGACATTTTAGGACAATTCACCGGAGAAACATTGATCTCTGGGTGGAACATCCTACCATTGTCCTGTCTGAAGAGTTTAATCTGGATTTGACTCCTCTCTTCTACCAGGAATATTATTAGGCCAGCCTTTAACCAGTCCCTAAACAATTGTAATCATTAATTAACCCAGCAGTTCTTCAAATATAAGATTAAAAAGATGAACAGATATAATTCTTATCCTTATTAAAGACAAAAGAGTTTTCTAATATGTTGACTGATGATGTAACTTACGTTTTCTTTTTAGTTTGTTAGTGGTTTTTATTTTAAAGCTGTTTGGATATTCAGCATAGTACAGGTTTGCCCTCTACCTGAAAGTAGGGTGTTCTTGAAACTTTTCCAAAGCTACGTGGCATAAAGCGAAAATACAAGTTACCTTAGGATACATGTTGCTGATACACTGAGGTAATGCTTAGATGCTAGCAGACACAGTTCAGAGCTGTGGCAACTTCAGGGCTGAGAGCAGTTCCCAGGGAAAGAACTTGGTGGTACCATTCTTACTACTCCAGTTGCATACTGCCTCTAGGTCTGCTGTGAAACGCTGAACACTGTTTTTGATTTTGCCTTTGTTTTTGTAAAAGCAAAAAATCTTTTAATTTTTTCTGGTTAGTTAAAATAGGTACTAATGTAGGTCTTTCCTATGTGAAGTGTCATACAGTGAGCTTTTGAGAAGTTAGGTGGATACGTAATTAAATTATGCACTGTAATGTAATCGTGTAAGAAGCTGTGATAAATGAAGACCCAGCAATCGTAGTGGTTGTGAAAACATTTTTATTGTATTTTTCAATAATTGCAAGACTTGAAACCAGACACTCATCAGGATAAGGATCATTGCTATTTAGCTAACCCATAGTTACAATCTGCTTCAAAATATTCTGTATTTTAACATTGAAACTAAGTTAAAACTGACGGTCAGAATTTTTTAAATTCAAGTTTGATCTGACAGCCTTTTTGTGGTGATACTGCTAATCCTGATTAAGATGCATCAGCAAGGTGGTATTTGTTGTGATAAACTACATTTTCAGAAAGTTTTTTCTTTCATTTTTAGCATTTGCTTTGTGAACTTAGTACTAGGATGGGTAGCAAAGGCCTCTATTTCACACCTACTTTGTTGTTAGGCATTATGCAGAGACGGAGAAGTACTCACATCTTTCCCTTCGGAGCTTGTCACAATCTAGTTTTTATGTGAATAAAGATGACTTTCTGCCCTTAAATGAAAAAGCAAAGACATACATGCAGGAAAAGTAAATTACAGAACTGTTTCATTTATCGCACAAAACCTGTCAGAGATGGTCCTAAAAATGTTGAAGTACCAAAAAGCAGCTTATTTTTGGCAAAACATAACTTGTGCTGAGGAAGTGAGTGAGTCAATGGAGTAAGCTAGAATTATATATATATACACATATATATATATGTATATATATATGTATTGGCTTTAAGAGGAGAGATTGGACCAAGAGGGCATTGATGCCTCTAGGTGAGAGAAGATGCTGATGGGATATTCCTGATGTTGAGAGACAGTATGTTCCTTTTAGCTACACATAAAGCTTATAGGCATTAGAGATAGACATAGTTCCTCTCATTGTCTTCAGCTGTAGGTAGAACATGGCAATTATATACCTGAAGCCTCCTCCTATTCAAACCTGCCTTTATGTAGTAGCCCTAAGGTCTAATTTGTGAAAGAGGAGGGGTGTATTTACAGAGTGAGGAGGCTTGAAGAAAAGCCAGAAGGCCTCATTCATTTACACATAAAATCAGTGGTAAAAACTAGTGTTTTTAATGTAACTGATAAAGAATTTTTAAAGGTCTATGGTTCCTGTATAAAAATCATATACTTATTGCCAGATTTGTGTTCAGTGAAATAAGTCAGATAATTGTGCTTTTAATACATTTGTTAGTAAAGCCTTTTGTCCTTCATTCATATCAGAAATAATGTATGGAAAAGTTCTTGCTCATAGTGTGATTAAAACTATATTTTCTAGTTGATAAAGCAATCTTTTTTTTTTTTTTTACTTGACAAACACATATAACGTATTCTAGGTACTAGAAATACAGAAGTAAAGTGAATAGGCTTATTGGAATTAACACTAATTCTCCATCCTGAGAATTGTATGCTGGACTGGAAGGCTTTGTATACCACTCCTGCCTAGAGGCATCCAGAACAGAAGTTTCCTGTTTTCTTAATTTTAAACAGTTGGCCTGACCTGGTGGTTTTCAAATAGATGAGAATAGCATGAGTTATCATTCTAAAGTAGTTATTTCCCTAATTTGGGTATGGTTAAGAAAATTTACCTAACTTGGATTTTAACCTGTTTTTCTGTTTTGATTTTTTTTTTTTTTGATAGGTTTCTAAGCATGAATCAAGGAACAGAAGAAGCAGAGCAGATGATCGGAGCAGCATTTGTTTCTCCCCAAATCTAGAAATTTTAGTTCATATGTACACTAGCCAGTGGTTGTGGACAACCATTTACTTGGTGTAAAGAACTTAATTTCAGTATAAACTGGCTCTGGGCAGCATTGGTGATGGATGCTGTGTCCTGAGTTGTAGCCGCTGTAATTGTGAATATTAACTGAGATAGTGAAACATGGTGTCAGTTTTCTATTGCATTTTTTCAAGTGGAAAAGTTCACTAAATGGTTGACACACACAAATTGGTGGAGAAATTGTGCATATGCCAATTTTTTGTTAAAATCTTTTATTTTGAACTATACTGCTTTGAGATCTCATTTCAGAAGAACGGCATGAACAGTCTTCAGCCACAGTTGTGATGGTTGTAAATGCTCACAATTGTGCATTCTTAGGGTTTATCCATCCCTGGGGTTTGCAAGTTGTTCACTTAAAACATTCTTAAAATGGTTGGCTTCTTGTTTGCAAGCCAGCTGATAACGGTAGCAACCAAAGATTCCAGTGTTTGAGCATATGAAAGACTCTGCCTGCTTACCTGTGCTAGAAATAACAGCATCTAAGTGAAGACTTTAAGAAAAACTTAGTGACTACTAGATTATCCTTAGGACTCTGCATTAACTCTATAATGTTCTTGGTATTAAAAAAAAAAAACGCATATTTGTCACAGAAATTTAGTTAACATCTTACAACTGAACATGTATGTATGTTGCTTAGATAAATGTAATCACTGTAAACATCTATATGATCTGGGATTTTGTTTTTATTTTGAAATGGGAGCTTTTTTGTTTACAAATTCATTAAAAACTATAAACTGTTTCTGTAAGGAAATGAGATTTTTTAAAAAACAAAAAAATGCCTTGCTGACTCACTATGAAATCAAAATCTCCCCAATTTTTTAATAGACTACTTCCAACTATTTGTTACGTAATATTCCTTTGCAAATCATTTTAGATTTACTGTCATACTTTCTCAAGTTTTTTATTTAAAAAATTTTTTTGCCCTGAAGTGGAAAGGCATTCTTTCATTTTTCTTTTTTTTTTTTTTTAATGACTTGCAGACACAATACCTAGTGCTGCAGCAGCTGCCAGGACTTGGTATTGTAACTTCTGCAGCTTCATACTAACAGCTGGACTGATTTTGAATAAGAATGAAAGCGTTAAAGGGTTTATCTATAAAATGAAGCTATTCTCTAAATTCCTGGTTGATTGGGCAGATTGACTCCTAATCTTGGAGAGCATCATACCATGAGAGATTCTTGTAATTGCTGATCCTCCCCAGCCCCCACCCATTTCTATAAATTATCTGCAGTTTATCTCTCAGTCTTACTGTGGCTCTTTTTCTGACCCAAGAGAAAGAAGAGCTTTCTATGACTCATTCTTTAGTGTAGAGTGAAAGTCGCTCAGTTGTGTTCAGCTCTTTGCAACCCCATGAACACAATCCATGGAATTCTCCAGGCCTGAATACTGGAGTGGGTAGCCTTTCCCTTCTCCAGGGGATCTTCTCAACCCAGAGATTGAACCCAGGTCTCCCAAATTGCAGGCGGCTTCTTTACCAGCTGAGCCACAAGGGAAGTTAGTGTAATTTATTCATTTATAGCATGTCAGAATAAATTTTAAAACTTTTGTCTGAAAATGCTGCCAGGCGCCTATTGTGTAAATGTAGGTATTTTGTAAAAGATAACCTTGAAATTGTAAATTGACACGTGTTTGGTCCGATTGTGTCAGGTTTGTTTCCCTTTTTTTTTTTTCAAATTTGAAAACTACATTAGCAATAATTAATTCAGTGATTACCACATTCTGCCATTAAAGGATATATTAGTACCATCATACTGCAGAAATCTTAATGAATATGAACTTTGGGGTAGGCAGCTTCTTTTCTTTTTATCCACCCATGTTGGTTAAGGTATTTGTTTCTTGACTAATAAACCCTTTGATACTTTTAGCCAGAAATCAGTCTCATAAAGCTATTTTTGAGTATAGTTTGTGTAAAATAAAAATGTTTAGCTTTGGTAATAACTTTTCCAAGCTGAACTCCCTCTAGCAAGATATTTTTCAGTGCTTTTATTTACTATGCACTTAGACTATGCACTTTTTCTGAAATATTTTTGTAACACTTAACTTTTTTGTATTTTTGCCATTTGAAAAGGTTGTGGTGTAGTTGGTCTGTAATTAAGTTGCAGATTTAAAACTGCTGTTAGCTTTGTAAATCAAAATATAGGTGTTTTTGTCCTGGTATATTGTCGTTCCATCTGCAGCTGGAGTTGGAATCCCATTGATCTTCTAGCTACCATTCATTTTCTTCACAGTTCACGAAAGAAGAATGTGAAATTCAGTGAATGCTGTTACTAATCCTGTCGGGAGACGAATCTCATTTCACCAAAATTAAATTATGTTTTTCCACTAAAATGATGATACAAGTTGAAGACACATCACTCTGAAATTGGAAGACCTCACCACTTAAGGCTCCACAGTGGCTTACTCAGCTGAACTCTAGGTTACTACTCTTTACTTTGTTCACCCATTGGGGGGTGCAGTTTTTTTAAATGTTGGGAGATGGCCATTCTAACTACTGTTGAATGTCTGTTTTGGGAAGGTATAACAAGAAAATAAAAAAATATATATGAAGGGAGAGACTGGTTATCTCCTCCCATATGATTGTGCTCATGCTCCTATGGCCTACAAGTGGAATTTTGGAGGGTTGCTTTTACTGTTATTTTCCATCAACAAGAGATTTCCTATTTCTACTAGTCCTTGCAATGTTTTGAGCAAACTATACTTTATAAACTTAATTCCATTGTAATAAAAATACCAACCAAAAGGATTTTAGAAGCCAAGCCATTGAGCTAGTTTTCTCTAACATTTGCTGAGATACCAAGATTACATTCTTGCAACTTGACTAGAATGAACCTTGGAAAGGGGCGTCCTAGATGTTTTCAGCTTAGCTCCTAAAAACTCATTGGTAGTGTGGGAGATAGTTGACTTTTTCTGAGCCAAACTGAAACTTAGCAGTCTTTCAGATTTTCTCTTTGTCACTTTTTAGACAGCGATAACTGTGACCAGTGATTTTATGTATCTGAGATGTGCTGTTCCCTTTGAAGTGAGACTATAATCACATTATGGTTGCTCACAACATATAGTTGCTCACAGCATTTTAGGGATTCTCTCAAAGAAAAAGAGATAATTTCCACTCTTCTCTGGAGTATATTTATTGACTTAGTGAACCTCTCATCTTTTGAAACTGCTTAAGACAGTAATGAGTTAGGTGTAACATGACCTGAATCTGCTATGCATTTTGTAGTCAGTCATCAAAAGGTATATTGTTTAGTGCTTTGTATTCTGACCTGTTAGGCCACTTTTGAGGATGTGCAGATGCACAGTGGAAATGTTGAGCAATATCAGAGCTGTTAGAGAAATCAGCTGTCTTAAGACATGTTTTAAGTTGGTCAAATTCATTGTGTCTTGCTTGATTGAGGCTGTGGACTCACGGTGTTTGGAGTTCTACAATGAGAACAAAAGTAGGTGGTTCAGTTTCAGATCTCAGTTCTTCAACATGGTGACTGATCTCTTGGAGGAAGTGGAAAGAAGTCATTCTGTTTTAAGATGAAATTTAGCAGCTTATGAATTGCTTCAAATTTGCCTTTAGCAAAATTTAGGTTTTTTAAATCTACATTTCTTAGATGCCATTAAAAATATTAGCACAGGTTGCTTTAATTTTGTACTCAGAAATTAAGATAAAAACTTTACTTTTCATTGATGAAAGAAAATATTTATCTACTAAATAATACAGTCACTGTTCAGACTTAACAAGCCAGAGCTTATTTAATGCTAGGTCATCTTAATGAGCTGAATCAAGGCTTTACCCTGTGTTAATGGTCCTTTAGTTGATGAGGTACTTTTAAGCATTTTAATTTTGTAATTTATCTTGATACTATTCAAAGCAGAATTATAACAGTAGTACAGTGATCCCCTTATGCTCTTGACACAGCTTCAACAATTGTTAACATTTTGTCCCATTTACACTTCTGTTTGTACATTTGCTCTTTTAACATATACTTAACTATTTGAAAATAGGTTACAGAGTCATGATCCTTTACACCTAAGTGTAGCATTCCTAAGAAATTAGACATGTTTAATATTGACCCAACTTTCTAGGCCAGTCTATTCAGTTTCATCAGTTACTCTAATGTTGCATAACTTTTTTTCCCCAAGTCCTGTCATGGATCCAAGAAAAGGATCATTTATCTGCTTTGGTTTGTGTGTGTAACACTCTTTAATTGGGAACAGTTCCTCACCCTTTATCTTTTGTGTGTTTAGTATTTGTGTGTATCTATGTAATGTTTCCTTTACTTCCCAGCTATGTTCACTGAGGGCCTAGAAGACATGATACTGCGGTCACAGTGAGCACATGTAAGACCTCAATCTTGATTTCTAAATACTAAAAGAAAGCATGGCTGCTTGGAGAAATGTCTGACTTCAGGGCTAGAGCAGAGAAAGTACAAAATGAACCTGGAACTTTCTATTGTGCCAGAGAAGAAATCTCAAAAAGTGTTGGGTATGGGTTGGAAGGACACAAGAGTCACTTGAAGGGTTCTTACTGGCCAGATCTATCACTTACTTTGTCAAAATAATGATAGCACGTTAACTTCCTGAAAAAGAACACATGATTTCCATATTGATATAAAAAATGAGAAGGGGGCGTACAAAGCTAATAAAAAAGATGAATGATGCATTAGAGAAGTCATTTAGCTAAAAGCAAGTACAAGTTTGATGAGTAAACATAAAGGTGCAGAATTGAACTTATATAAAACTTTATGATTTTCAAAATTATGTGCAGCATGTCAGTTTTCTTAACAGTGTGTGGAAAAGTTATTGTTGGTCCCATTGGGTAACTGAGGACAGTGGGACTACCTTAGGCAAGACAGCTGAGTAAGTTTTGCAGAGCAAGGACCTAAACCTCATAATCTTTAGTTTTTCATCCTGTTGAACCCTGGTGTTCCTTAAAATCTAATATAGCACTTCGTCACCATTTTAAACCGTGAGATTGGTAATGTTATTTGGTGCTATATGCCAATCACTTTTCTAAGCGCTTCACCTGGGTATGCCTGATTGTCACAGCTTCCCCTAAGGTAAGTCCTGTCTCCATTTTACTTCCAAAGATAATGAAAGTAAAGGTTTGGAGGGGGTATTTACTTTACTCTTGGCTTCATAAGTGAGAGCTAACTATACCCCTTATAATTTATGGTCTCTGTGTCTTAAATGAGTATCAAACAGGATGGTAGTGTAGGAGGAGTTAAAATCCAAAATGATACGATAGGTTTTCATAAGTCACCCACTTAACTGTTGGGGCTATTAGTCGAGTCTGTGTTTAGGACCAAATATTCATACTTGTTATCTTTAGTCTCATGAAGATCAGTTGATGTATGTGAAGCCCAAAAAGATGTACAGATGTGCTCAAGTTCCCACAACCAAGACTAGAACCAAGGTATGACAGTATAGTTCACATTAAAGATAAAATGATCTAGCCGCACTTGATATTAAGCCAGAGCAATTCTTAATATTGATAGATCACATTTTTCAGCCTTTACCTAGTTATCACCAAGTACTCCGTCTGTGTGTGTATAGGAAAAGAAAATCTCATCCTGTTTTGCTACTAACAGTCTTAGTAAAAATTGAAATTTTTAAAAAGTCAGTTTAAAATTATTTATTGAGGTGGTTAATATTGGATGAATTTAAGATATGTTATCCACGTCTAAGTAGGATACATGAATAAAGTCTGCATTCTGCTGAATAAGAAATTTGATCAGGTTATTTTTGCCTGTGGTAAATATTTCATTTACAATTTTGGAGCATTTCCATATCATCAGGTTTATAGAGGTATGTAATTCTAATGTATTAGTATATTCACTGACAGGATTTTCTCACTGTCTAGTACCATAGTACATGCGTAGTCTGATTATTTATGGAGTAGAATATATTAGGTAGAAAAATGTGGCCCTTTCTCACTATTACCATATTAAGTCTGTGTTAATAATGCAGGGATGTGAAATAGTTTGAATAACCATTGGAAACAATTTTGTCAGGCAGACATCCATTGGTTCTCTGCCAGTGCACAGTGACACAAATCTTGGTGATGAAGTGCTACGTTAGATTTTTAGGATTGGAAGAAAAGTGGGAGGTGGGTATTTTTAGAAACTGCTCTCAACAGTTGCTAAGTAAATATTTTTTCATTAATTGCAAAACTGGTTTGCACTATGCTAACATGCGATTCCATTAAAAGTATAATGTTTTAGTCTAGATTTAGACAGTAAAAAGGAATAAATTAGTCTCTAGTGTGTGTGACCACCAAAAAACATGGTTAATACAATTTTTAATATTCTTGACTATACTTGCCCTTTGCAAAATGGTAAAGAAAGTGTTACTGCTTTATCTTGAATTTTATATGATGGTGTAATTTTTTAAGCTTGTGTACAAAAGTTCAAGTTTTGTACGGGGTTAATTATACTTGAAAATAGATTAGTGTTTAAGGAATATTTAATGGGTTTCTTAAGTGCCAGGCACTGTGCCACACCCTGGGGATTCAGGGATTGACAGTTCACATGAGACTGCAATATGGGATGTTAACCAAGATGGATTGAGTACTAGTGGGACAGGTGGCCGTCAGAGAAGGTAAATCTCTGAATTGGATCTTGAAGGATGAAGCAAATACCTGAGGGAAATGGTAAGTCATGTAATTTTTTTATAAACAAAAATTTGAAATTACACAGAAGTTTAGGGAGGAGAACTTCCATGCAGCCATGTCCATATCCAGACAGTTAAAACAAGCCTTTGCATGACCATCAAGGAGATCTGAGAATAATAAGAAAAATGACCTTAAGTGGTAGAGGCAGAGGAAGGGCTAAGTTGTGAGAAAGTCCAAGCAGCAACATGTAAGGAAATGCATTGGGCCATGTGGGTGGTCAGTAGGATGGTTTCAGAGCAGTCCCAACAGTAGTTTCTAATTCCCTTGTGCCAAGTCCAGCCCACTGCAGTGTTCTGTGCACAAAGCTAACTGTGCTTAAGTAACAGCATCATGAATTAGTGGTCATGAGGACTCCAAGTTCTGTTGTATATTAAAGCAAGTCTTTGTAGGATTTTAAGGTTGTTAATCTGTTCCTATAAGATAAATACATTGTAATGTCTTAAAATGCCACTTGTCTAGTTTCTATCTTTAAAATGTGCTATGTCTTTAACAACATGAGGAAGGAAAATGCCATAATTCTGTACATAGTCAGCCAGGAGAATATTAAGTCTAGTGGATATTTTCCTGCTTGTGACATTTGGGGGTACCCAGCTCTGCTTTTTTGTCTCTATATAGTATACATGGAGTGATAGCAGGCTAAGATGGATAAATAAGAAAATAGCAGTGCATGGAAAGTTAACAATAAGATCATTGAATCTTGAAGCCCTCTGATCTTCCTTTGAATAATACCCTGTACCCTGTGACCCTGTTCAAGGTCACAGAGCTTATTAGTGGCAGAGCTAGGAAAGAATCCAGCTGCGGCCTTTTGTCACTGAACCACTACTCTGAGTGCAGGGCAGTGATTCTCCTAAATAGAGTTCCAGAACTAGCAGCAGTAGCTGGGAACCTGGCTAGCGATGTGACTCTTCATGCCCTGCTCCATACTTAACGGAACTCGGGATGGAGCCCAGCTATCTGTCTTTAGGAAGACCCTCATGTATCCTCATGCTTAGTATAAGCATGAATGACACTACTTCATAGGTAAAAGATTTGCCACAGATGATGGAAAGTTGGAGCATTCTCTTGGCTCACAAAAACTGCATCTCTTCACCACTCCACATTTGGTGACATGGTGACTGAAAAACTTGGTAAATTAGAAAGCTTACCCACCATTTCCAGTCCATTTATCAGCATTCCACTGGTTCCACATAACAAAGTTTAAAGTTTCTTTGTCCTCAGATCTTGAGTTAAAATTGGTGACTTTTTTAGTGACTGAAGAAGTAGAATCTGTTTACGTTGGAAACTTAATTTAGGGAAGAAATTTGATTTATACATCGTAACAGGACTTCACTCTCTATCTGAAACAATTATCCACAAATCCTTCAAAGCACTCCAGGAGTGCATGTGTGCATGTGCGCACACATATACACACATTGGCGCTCACGTATTTTGAATAGCTTTTAAGGCCAGCAGTGCCCCAAGCTAGAGATATTTGGACTCAACTTTTGATCTGAATGTGACGAGGTTGAGCACAGAACTTGGGTGAAACACAAGTATAAAGAATAATCAATTACTGAAGAAAAGTGGGGAGCAGTCACAAAGGACATCCAGAAAGTCATCAGGATCATATGGAGGGGTCAAGAAGGAAGCTGCATTGTTTACTAGTCAAGGTACTTGGTGCAGGTACAGGTGCTTGCTGCAGAAGACAAGCTGTGGAGTAATGACTTTATGCAAAGATAAATTCTCTGAGGAGAGGAGCCTTCATCCTCACAGGGTGACGCAGCAGGGGCCGGGTGCTGGAGGCGCACCAGCCCAGCGGTGAACTGCCTCAGCAGGATTGTCACTTTTTCCCCCACAGACCATTGACCAGGACAGGTCAGGCTCAGTCTATTTGCAGAGGAGACATACAAACTCTGGGGCACAGGTTGTTTGCAAGTTCTGTGATGGAGAAAGCTGGGTGTGTCACCAGACTCTGGCCTCTGTACTCTCAGGTATCCAGGCTAGATCTTCCAGGAAGCCAGAGCTGGAGCCAATAACTTCTGATGGCTTCTCTGGCATGGGTTGCTCGCCTCTCTTCAGGGCTTGTCACATAGGGGAACAAGCCATGAAGTCACTGTTGCTAGGAAATACATAAACACAGCAAGAAATAAACTTGCTGAGGGTTTAGCATTGCAACTTTCCCATAAATGACCAACAGCTGTTTGCCCTTGGTGGGAGATACATCCATGTTGGCATAGGAATAAGGAGGAAAAGAGTTTGAATGCATCTACTCTCCTAGAAAAGGAGTTTCTTGTAGAGCAGAAGCCATAACTTTTTTTCCTCCCTTGTATTCCTAGTTTGGGCTTCCCAGGTGGCTCTGGTAAAGCTGCCTGCCAATGCAAGAGCCACAGGAGAAGATCCCAGGGTCAAAAAGATCCCCTGGAGGAGGAAATGGCAACCCACTCCAGTATTTTTGCTGGGATAATCCCATGGACCAAGGAACTTGGTAGCTACAGTCCATTGGGTTGCAAAGAGTTGGACACCAATGAGTGACTGAGCACCTATGCACGAATTCCTAGTTAGTAAAAGATGATAGTTGGTAAAACCGCTGTTGAATATTAATGAAAACTAGGATAGTATTAGCTTTCTTTCAACAGTAGAATGCTCTTGATTCATTGAATTTGTGGTCATTTAAAACCTGCATTATCTCTTTTTCCAAGATATGTTGCCAGGCCACATCTATTTTGGACCTATGCAAAAAAAAAAAAAAAAAAATCCTGTCTGCTGATGATTTTAGATTCAAAGACTTTAGATGACTCCACCATTAATCAATACTACTCCCAGAAGAGATCAGGAAAAACTCACCGGATTAATAGAATTAAAATCTCCCTAACTGTAAAAGGAATTTAACCAGTACTTGATCTGGGGCATATGTGTGTGTTATGTTGTGTTTAACTGTGGCTTTTTTTTTTCTTAAGTGTGTTTTCAAATGGTTCTTCAGGCCTACTTAAATCTGACAACTTTAGTTCTTTTTTTTCCTCCAAACTGTGCTGACACTTCAAGTTGACGTGAAAACCGAAGTGCTTTCTTATGTTTGCCTAATGCTTAAGAACCTGCTATTCCTCTACCCCTTCTTTCCGAAAGACCGTGAAAGATGACTTGAAAACTTACTTAGATATGTTTAATATTGGGCTTCAGAGCCCACACTCAAGGTGGCTTGTTACTTTGGTAATATTGTGTACCTAATGATTTGCCACATATAGTGTGTGATAAACTCACCTGTGGCTTTTGTGTAACCTGAAGTTCAAGATTCATGCATTGCAATGACTTAAGTGTCAAGATTGATTAACCATGTCTACAAATGAACCTACTATTTTGCCTCCTTAAACCTGTTCTTTCAATTGTTTAAAAAAATATTTATTTGGCTGTGCCAGGTTAGTTGTTGCATGTGGATTCTTTAGTTGCGACACGTGGCGTCTAGTTTCCTGACCAAGGAATTGAACCTGCCCCCCGCCCCCAACTCCAGCCCCACCCCCACATTGGGAGCTCGGAGTCTTAGCCACTGGACCACCAGGGAAGTCCCTAATTCTCCCTTGAATGGAAACTCCCAAACAGCCCTGGGAGCCATTTTGACTCATCTCTCAAGTCCATCTCCTCGCTTTCCTCATTGGTTCTGCCTAAATTTGGCCTGTATCATCTCTCCTCTGAACTCAGATTAGCATCTAATACAGTCTCCTTACCTGAAATATAACTTCTCCAGTCCACTTTCCATTCAATTCTTGAGTGTGCCACCCCTTTCCCCCCTTACTTTCAGGATAATGACCAAACTCCATAATGTGTCACCTGCTCATCAAGCTATTCAGCCTCATCTCTTGGTTTATATCCCCAGCCCCAGTCTCCATCCCAACACCCTACACTCACTTGCGGTTTCCAGCATTCACTGTGCTTTCATATACTTCTCTGTGCTAAAAAGACTTTCCACTTTCTTCTCCAATATGTCCATTTGTTCGGTTCAAACAGCTCTAGGAAGCAGTGGCATTTAGTGAGGAACTGGGGCCCACACTCTTAACTGAGCAGCTCTGCTCGCTATTGGTCCTTTGAATAAAAACACCTGGACAAATGCCAGTCAGAAATTTTACATCATTCGTTTTTCTCTTTGAACTATTTCCATTCCTTTTTCCCAACAGGATTTCATCATACAAACAATTCATTTTCATGCCTTACTGTCTTTTAATGATTGCCATGTTATATTTCTTTGAAATGAAAATATGCATTTAATTTCAATTTTATTTTCTTGTGACCATAAACCTTGAAGTGTTATTTCTTCTGGTAGAGTTGCCATTACAGTTATTACACCTAATTGATCAAAGTCACCGAAATGGATTTTGATAACAATTTGAATATGGAGAGTTAAATTTTATTTATTGAGAAGGATTAAAAAAATTTTTTTTTAATGTTTATTAGAAGTCTTCACAAAATTATATGTAACTGGAAGAGGTTTTGTTATTGTGGTGTTACTGAATTCTTTGCAATCTTTCCAAGATACATGCGTAAATCACTTAGAGATCTTTTACTGAAAAGCAGCAAACAACTCAGAACTTTCTTCAATGTTGTACCATGGCAACCTCTTTTCTCTAAGGCCATTCCCCTGAAGGAGCTTCTAGAACAAGGAAGAGCAGTTTTACAGTATGCCTACTGGTTGGAGGCCCATGGGGCTTCCCAGGTGGCTCCGTGGATAAAGTGCAGGAGACATCGGAGATTGTGGCTTCTATTCCTGGGTCGGGAAGATCCCCTGGAGGAGGGCATGGCAACCCACTCCAGTATTCTTGCCTGGGGAATCCCATGGACAGAGGAGCCTGGTGGGCTACAGCCCATGAGGTGTCCATGAAGAGTTGGACATGACCGAGCAGGCACACAAGCACATAGAGGGCCCTGAGAGTAGAAACTTCCAGGGCAGGGCTCCCCTCAAGGTCTCAGGCTCCTAAGCCCACAAGGGGTCACCAATAGTTTTCTTCTAGCTCTCACTTTACTCCTTTCCCTCTCCAGGTTTGAATCTCTGGATCTGGTACCTGAAACTCTCTTGGTCTGAGTACCTGAATTGTATTCTTCCTCCCACTATTAACAGTTCCTCTTCCTGAGCTGACTCTATGCATGACAAAGATTCAACTGGTATAATTAACAAATCAACTCGGACCTAAAATGATGGTGCTGACAACATCCACAAAAAGATGGCCTCTGCAGGCTGGCCTACCACATTCACTTCCCAGGCTCAAAATGAGGTGCTTTTTAAAAGACAAGTTTGCTGAAAGCGTTCAGTGTCAGCTTTGTGAGCCATTTACAATCAGCTCTTATACAATGTAGGAAACTAGCAGGCTCTACTCAATTCACTAAACCACTCTAGAAAATTGTGTGGTGCTGGCCCCAACTTGCCTCCGTTAGCGTTTTAGTTCAGGGCATTAGCTTTGGTTTTGAATCTGAGCCTACTTGGATTCGTGCCTCTTTCTGACCACATTCATTATCTCAGGTTCCACCAGGGCCCTCCTTTTGGCTCACTCCCAGTTCTAATAAAGATGGAGTCACAACATCAAAGCTGTGTACATTGGTGACTTCCTCCAGGTTTGACCTTTGCTGTGAAACAAAAACCAGAATCCTCTGTTGTTGGAAGGTGGCTTGATGCCTCAGAAATAGCACGGAAGCTGGTGGAGACAGAAGATCAAAGTTACACAACTTCACTCTCACCCACAGTTGCCCCTGTTAGCCTTCCTTCACCCCCAACATCTAATTACTGTATCCAAACAATTGGATACAGTTTTTCGCTCTGTCTTATCCTCCTACCCAGAATCAAGAGAAAGGCAAATGTTTTGCTATATTTTGCTACAACAGTGCCAAGCACACAGTCAACTGTTGAAGAATGTCAGCAGCCATTAGTATCCAAGAGGAAGATGTTCCCCAGAATGTGAGGCCCAGCACTGTTCTCATGGTCTCAGGGAACATGGACTATGTGGATTTTGATGGGAGCTCCAACTGGTGGGCAGGCCTAGAGGGTTCAAACACTATCTTCATAAGCCCATCATCAAGGCTAGGGGGCACAGGCTGCTTTCCCAGGTGGGACCAACCCAGCTGGTTTCCACAGCTCTTGGGGCGGGTGCGCGTGAGTCACAGTAGCTGCATGTCTGGGCAGCACTTAGCCTACCTGTCTGGTGAAGGAAATGCTGAGGACACCTGGGAGAGCCCATCCCGCCCCAGGGTGGCTACCCAGAAAAGCCTGCATTCCCAGTCCCGAGGCAGATGATAGAAAATGGTCCGGTGGAGCAAGGGAAAGAGGACATGCTGGACAATCACGGCCCACACCAGGGTGTCTGAGGAGGCCCGGGCCCCACCCTCAGACAATGGTGGTCCATTCAGAGCAGAGACCCATCTGTAGACAGGGGCCGGGAAAAGCAGTGTGAATGGTCATCTCAGCACTGAAATCTCAGGAGGTTTGAGTGTGGCTTCCAGCTACACCGCCTACTAACTGTGTGTGTGTGACTTTAGGCAAATCGCTCAACCTCTCAACTCTGAAGAAAGGGCTGGTACCTGTCCCCTGGGCTTTTGGTGAGAATTCAATGACATTTTGTAAAACTCACTTCAATATAAAGGTCTCTGCAGATGTCTGCTGAAGCTGAAGCTCCAATACTTTGACCACCGAATGTGAAAAGCGAACTTGTTGGAAAAGACCCTGATGCTGGGAAAGATTGAGGGCCAAAGGAGAAGGAGGCAGTCGAGGCTGAGATAGTTAGCTAGCATCACCGACGCAAAGCACATGAATTTGAGCAAAATCCTGGAGACAGCAAAGGACAGAGGAGCCTGGCGTACTGTAGTCCATGGGATCTCAGAGTCAGACACAACTTAGCATCTGAGCAACAACAACAAGCAGAGGCCTAGCGGATAGAGTTGGAGGCTTTCCAGCCAAAGTTGAATTAAGGGTCTGAGGCTGAAAAGTGATGTTCTCCTGAGAGTTGAGAAGGCAACAGAGAAACTCACGGGAGTGGGTTTAGGTGAAGGAGGGCCAGGAGGAGTGGAGGAAGGTGCCTTAACTGTGGGGTTCTTGAAGACCAGGTTGCAGAGACAGACTTCTACTCTTTAGACCACAAGGACTCCTTAAATGTGTCTGGAGAGGGTAGGGATGCCTTCAAAGCACTGGAAGGCAGAGTGGTACTATATTTTCAAGTGCAAGTTTTGGCACATTTCCTTGGGGAAGTGACAGGGGAAATGAGGACAAGGCAAAACATGAGCCAACCTGGGCCACACCCACAAGCAGGGATCAGCTTCATACTTCACCCAGGTAAGAAGCCAATGGGTGGCCGAAGTTTTGCTCCAGGACTCTCTGGCTCTGAGCTCCCAGGAGGCCCTGGCCCAGTTAGAGACCAGGCTCTCTGGTATAGAATCAAAGAACCAGGAGCCTCTGGCTCTGCCCTGCCATTTTTGAAGGAGAGAGAACAGGCCAGAGTGGGAACTTCATGTGCACAAGTCACATAGCAGGCGGTCACAAATGTAGAAACTCCTCCCTTCACTCCAGCCCACGCCCCCTGTAAATCACACTGCCCCCCCTCCACTTGCTGCCCCACAGCCAGTGGGATCCCACACCGACCCCAGGGAAAGGAGGTGAGGGCAGCAGCTCTCAGAACAGGAGAGGAGGGTGTTGCCCTGCCTGTCATGGCCTCACCGTCTCCACCCCATCTCTCCTGGCTATGGTCAGGAGCTTCTGATAAAACTTGCTGGGTGACCTTTGCCTCCTTGGAAAGCTAAGCCCCTGCTTGCATTCTATGTTCTCCAAAAGCCTTCATGCTCTCTGTCCAGAGGCTTGGGGCTGTTCTTTACCCCCTTTCCAGCCTGTCCTGGTAGCCTCCACACACAGGGAGGCTCCACACACAGGAAGAAGGCCCTTCTCCTTCTCTCCGCCATGCTGGATGCACTCAGGGTCCACCAGAGAAGCTGGAGGAGGGAGAACAGGCAGTGAATGAGCCTCAGGACTCGCCTTTCGTGGCCCTCTTGCAGCTCCTCCCAGTGCAGCAGCAACAGCCTAGTTCCCCTCTACAGATATCCAGCCAGATCACATCAGCCCCCAGTCAAAACCCCACCTCTGTCTGGGTAAAGCCCAAGTCTACACAAGCCCTGCCCTTAGGCCTTCTGACACTTCCTTGACCTCATCTATGTGGCTCTCCCTTAACCTCCCCTTCCCTCCTCTCAACCTCTCACTGCCAGCTTCTCAGGGAGAAGGCCTTCCAGGACCATTCTCTCGGCAAATGCAGATCTTCCTTCATTCCTCACCCCTCTCCCTGTTTTTTTTTTTCTTTTTTTTTTCCTCTCCCTGTTTTATTTTTCTCCAGCTAACATACTGGCTGGACTTCTCTGATGGCTCAGTGGTAAAGAATCTGCCTGCAGTGCAGGAGATGCAGGAGATGAGGGTTTGATCCCTGGGTTGGGAAGATCCACTGGAGGAGGAAATGGCAACCCACTCTGGTATTCTTGCCTGGAAGATTTCACGGACAAAGGAGCCTGGTGGGCTACAGTCCATGGGGTCTCAAAGATTCGGACACGACCGAGCATGAATGCAACATATTGGTTATTTGACTTATCATTCGCACTGGCTGTTTTACTTATCATTGTAAAGTAACAATCATCTCAGCCCCAGCTATGATGACCGCAACATGAGAGCAGATGCTCTGTCACCGCTATATCCTTGGAACGCAGTTCTGTGCTCGACCCACAGCAGGCCCTCCACAAATGCCTTTGAGCGAGGGGATGCAGAAATTAATTAAGAGAGCAGCATATGCTGTTTTGCCCTCCCAGGCAGGGGAAGTTCCCTCCTGGTTATGGAAATCCTGAAAAATGCCAGATGTGGACTTTCGTAAGAGAGAAGGGGTCACTCCCCCACCCCATCCAAACACACTTCTTTTATATTTTTTACAGAGTGCTTAATCCGCCCCTTTGATCCCAGTTGTCACTCTTGACTGAATTATCTCCAGTTTTTTGTGATTTTTTTTCTGCATTTTTTTAATCAGGGATTCCATAAAAGGTACAGATCTGAAGCCTGCAGCTTGGTGAAATTTTACATGTACACCCACCTGGGTGACCACCACACAATTCAAGATCTGAGCCATCTCTCCCACCACACAAGGTCTCCCTACGGCTCCCCACCCTCCTGACAACAGAATACAGTATGGACACTTTTGTGTCCAGCTTCTTCTGCTCAGCATTGTATCTGTGAGAATTTCCTACATGGTCTGTCCTGTGTTACAGGAGTTGGTTTTTTATTATTATTATTGCTATTTATATTCCTCTTCACACCTTCTTGAGTGTGGATTACATGCTTTTGTTGTTTTGTTGTTGTTTTTTGGCCGCACTGTACTTCACGCCATGTCTTAGTTCTCTGACCAGATTGAGCCCCTGCCGCCTACAGTGGAAGCTCAGATTTCTAACCACTGGACTGCCAGGGAATTCCCTTGAGCATAGATTTTAAGATCTGGACCAAATCTTTCATTAGCCTCACAAAGGACATGTGGAGCCCCCCACACTGGCTCAGCCCTCTGGTCTCTGGCTTTTCGTGGACACACAGGCTAGAGAGAGACTCAGTTGCTCTGCTCCAGACTTGGGGACCTCATCACAGACCATGGTTGGTGGACCAGTGTTGTAGGAAAGGGCTTGGGCCTTGGAATCAGGTCTGGGTTCAAATGGCTAATCGTCACTTCTTGGCATTATGACCTTGGATGAGTCACTAAACCTTTGTTTCTTGTCTTTTCTCTCTCTCTCTTTTTTTAAAAAATATTTATTTGTTTATTTATGTATTTGGCTGCACCAGGTCCTAGTTGTAGCACTGAGGATGTTCAATCTTCATTGAGGCATGCGGATCTTTAGTTGCAGAATTCGAACTCTTAGTTGTAGCTTGTGGGATCTAGTTTCCTGACCAGGGATTGAACCCGGGCCCCCCGCCTTGGGAGCACAGAGTCTTAGCCACTGGACCTTCAGGGAAGTCTCCCTTTATTTCTTCCATTCATCTGTAAAATGGAACTATAATTACACTACTAACTGTGGCACTGCTGTGAAGATTAAAGAAAATGACGTGTGAGTCTGGTGCTCAGGGCATGGTAGACGCTTGATAAATGCTAGTTGTTTTTATTTCTGCTTACACCACCTGATGCTCCTCCAGGACTGTCTACCAGGATCTTTGCCCCACAGGCCAAACCATAGCTCTTTCCTGGCCATCTCTCCTCAGCCCTGCTGGGCTACCTGCTCAGGCCTCAAGTTTCCCAACTTTCAAAGTACTTTTATAAATAGGGACAGGGAAGCAACCGGAAATTAGAAGAAACAGGAGGAAGGACACGTACGTTTACAAGCACCATAATGAAAGCTTTGTATCCTCACTGGCTTAGATTCATTATCAGGTCTTTCTGCCAGGACTTTGAACTTGAGCTCCGCAAAGTGCTGAGTGAAGAGGTAGCTTAAATGCAGGAGGCAGGTAGCAATCTGAGATTCAATCTGCCCCTCACCCCTCCAGGGAGACGCCTGGGCTGCTCCCACCCACCCAGGAGGGGCTGTTGCCTCCCAGCTAGAGAGCTGTGGTCCCCACCTACATGGGCACACATGGAAGGGGCTGGGCACATTGTGGGGTTCCCAAAGTCACCCCATGACTCAGCTCCTGGGGCTCCCAGCCCGTCCACAACAACACATTGCACACGCTGTGGCTGTGTCAAAGGTGCCTTGGGAGTGCTTAGTCATGCCACCTCACCGTCCGTGATGACTGAGGAACCATCCCAAAGGATTGATAGCAGTGATGGTTCTAAATAGTGTTTGATACGGGCCACAATTGACAGTCCCTCAGTCACAGATTAAGTGGGACTCAGAGTGTCTTCAGAATCATTGCGGTCTTTGCTGGTGAGATCGGGGCCGTCAGCGAGCACTGAGCCCCTCCACCCTCAAGGTCCTCCTTGCAGGGAGATTCTGGAGCCATGTTCCAGGAGAATACTCACACTGTCCCTGTGGCAGTTGCCCCACAAAGACACACTGCAAGACACTAGCAGCCACTGCACAGCAGATAACGATATGATAATGATATGATAATGATATGATAATGACGAACATTTGTTGAGTGAGTGATGAATCTGCAGCAGGCGCTTCGTGCCTTGGCGCACTTAATCCACTCTGCAGTTCTGTGAGGTGGTACTCTGGGTTGAATTGTGTCTCCCCCTAAAAGATGTTGAATTCATAACCCTCCGGTACCTGGCAATGTGACCTATCTGGAAACAGGGTCACTGTGGATGATGAAGTTAAGATGAGATCATAGGCTGGGTCCACATCCAGTTCAACCAGCGTCCTTATAAAAAGGGGAAATTTGGACACAAAGACTCACAGGGAGAAGGTCATGTGGAGACGAAAGCAGGGATGGTGTGGTGAGTCTAAAAACTAAGAAATGCCAAAGACTCTCAGCAAACCCCCAAGAGCTAAGGGAGAGGTCTGGATCCAATTCTCCCCCACAACCCTCAAAAGAAAGTAACCATGCTGACACCTGGATTTCAGACTCCTAGCCTCCAGAAATACACCTCTGTTATTCAAGCCTCCCAGTATGTGGTACTTCATTACAATAACCCTAACAAGTTATCACAGTACAGACTGAGGTTTGCCCCTCATGGGGCTTTAGAGAGTTGGGATGATGGAGGATCTGAGGTGGGACCAGCAGGGTTCCCGAAGGGCTGTCTGTGCCCTGACAGTTGGGCAGGTGTCCCCCTCTCCTTGCCAGTGGGCGTCCACGCCTACAGCAGCAGGAAGTTTCACACCCAAGCCTGGTGTCTTGTTTGTTCCCTCACATTCTTAAGGCCTAAAGACTGAAGTCAGTGACTGGGGAAGGGAGCTGCTAACACAGTCCAGAGGCTGTAGCGAAAGGAAAGGGTCTCACACCCACAGCGGGAGGGTCTGGCTTGAGGATGGAGGAGCTACCACAATAGCCTTTCCTTTTTACTCTTTTACTCTTCAAGATCCTAAATGAACCTCTGGTGTAGGCAAAGACCCTGACAAGGCCACAGAGTGGAACAGCAAGGGCGCAGGCACAGAAGGGAAGTGTTGCCATGTCAGGAGGATGTGGTGAAGAGGGAGTAGGTGTGCCTGTCCAAACTGTGTTTTTTTCACTTATTGGCTAGGGGAAGTTGGTCTGACTTGGCCCCATCTGTAAAATGGAAATAATAATGTTATAGCCTTACCTTATAAAATAGTGGCAATTAAAAAAAACCCTCACTTAGACTTTCCTGGTGGTCCAGGGGCTAAGACCCCATGCTCACAATGCAGGGGGCATGGATTCCTGGTCAGGGAACTAAGATCCCACATGCTGTGCAGAACTGCCAATAAAAAAAAGCAGAAAAACCTCACTTAGCACAGCCCATGGACGTATTAAGGACACAGTGTTATTGGTTTTTCTAATGATTGTTACAGGGATGACCCTGAACCAATCCTGAAAACAAATATGGTGTGGAGGGAGCAAGGTCTCCTGTGTAGAGAGGTAGACTATGGGGCACCAGCCACCAGGCCTGGGTTCGCGCCTGACTTAGCCCCAGCTCCTTGGCTGAGCTTGAGTGAGGTCGAGGGAAGCTGGGAGGGCCAGATTTTAGCTCTTGCAGCCTCTGCATTAGGCTGGAAGAAGGAAGGGGTCCCTGTCAATTCTCAGATGTACATCCTTAGTGCTAGGGCTGTGCTAGCACCCGAGGCTCTAAATAGCTACTTGGCTTGTCTTCCTCTGGGTGCCAGAAAGAGCGGGGTTTTCCAGGAGTCATCATTTCCGGGTTTGATTTGTTCCCCAGATGGGGTGTACTGGGAGGGGCAGATGATCTGGGCTCTGGTCCTGGCTCATTCTGGACTGGCATTGGAAGACTTGGGCCTCTATCTCCCCACAAGTAAACCAACTCTTGGTTCCTTTTGGTGATGAAATTTTGGATGTTCTTCCTTACCTCAAATGACAGTAGGTACTCACGGAGTGACTCCTAAGTGCCAGGGGCAAAGGTTCCCACACACTTTATCCATTTACTCCTCATAGCTCTAGGAGGTAGCTGCCATTACTCTCCCACTTTGCAGATGAGGAAATGGGTCTCTGAGAGGCAGGTAGCTTCCCTGAGGTCCTGCAGCTAGTAACTGGCAGAGACGGAACTTACACTTTCATAGCTTTGTTCCAGAACTTGTTCACCACTCCAACCCTCTCTGCTCTCCATCCTCACTCACCACGTGTCACTGGGGCCACTCCCCTGAGCACGTTCTCCAGAAGTGCCTCCTTTTTGACTAATTTTTAAAGATGGCATTAAGAATAAGGTAGGGGGGAATGTGCTGCCACAGCCGTGACTCATTATGGAGAGAAGGCATCATGTTTTAATACGCGTACTGCCTCACCAGGTGTGGGCACCACTCCCTTCCTGCCCTCCCCCACCCCGCTCCACCCTGCCCTGAGCACCAGCCACAACCCTGCCTGGCCCGGGAAAGGTCCCAGCTCTGGCTGTAACTCAGGCCCTCTTGTGACCAGAGTAAACCCTCCGCTCCCGTTTCCCAGGACCAGGCCTTCCCTGCACCCTGGGGTCTCAAGGCTCCTCACCTGTTGTCTGATGCTATGTGCTTCCTTGCCACCAGGCTCCTCTGACACCCTCTGGGGCCTTCAGGTGTGGGCTTTCCGGAAGGGTCTGCCCACCTGGAGGCATGTCTGGTGTTCAGACCCCAGCCCAGCCCTGCATCGAGCAGTGTCTCTGCAGCAGGGTTCCCACGGTAGGTTTCACAGCGGGTCCAATCTTGTTCTACAGCACCCAGACCCACCCCGTCAGCCTGCTCTGTGCACTTGCCTCACATTTTGATGTGTTGAGATTGCTATGAAATGTTTGAATGGACCAGCACTCCCTGGGCTGGCCTCATGTTACACTCTTTCCATGCCCTTTCCTGGAGCCACCGCCACAAGGGTATGTGTGGGCATCCTGGCTGGTCACTCAGGACTGCAAAACGACCGAGAAGAGAAGCCATGCCCTGGGCTGGTTGGATCTGCCTGGTTTCTATGATGACCAAGTGGGTGGCTCTGGAGCGTGTGAGCACCCAGCAGAGCGTGGCTCTGGGAAAGCCTCTCTGGTCCTCACGGGCATGTAAACACAGAGACACGGCATCCCAGAGGCCGGCACAGATCGGAGCTCTGGCCAAGGGGTGCTGGAATCCGCAGTTTGGTTTCAGGCTCTGGTGTCTTCAGCTCTCGACATGAGAGAAGCTCATAGAAAACCCTGGAGGAAAAGACCTGAGATTCTTCCTCTAAAGATATTAAACACATACACACAAACTGAACGCTCCAAGTGAAAATGTGTTTTCTGAATTACTCACCACAATTTAAAAGTATTTCACAGAGAAATCTGGATTTTTGTCTTCTTTTGAAAAATTGGAAACTCTGGCAACATTGGGACTGGGCTCTTGTGTGGAAAAATTAGCAGGAGCTGAGGGTCCTCACTCTGGCTTAGCTTCTCATGCAGGATCGTTTTAACCGTGACTCATTCTCCTATCCAGTCCTCTTCCCTCTTTCTGTTATCTGCATTCTTCCACAGGGAGGTGAATTTCTTTTATTTAAATCCCATGTGGTCCAGCTGCCAAAATAAGCCCAGTAATTTGAGGAAGCCCTGTGTACTCTTCCTGCTCTTATTCATGCACAGACCACATGAATATATTGAGGCTCTGGGAAGTCCTGATATTTCCAAAGCATAATGGTTCCCATCTGACACAGTGGGTGTCTCCCCAGACAGGGAGTGGGTGCCTCCTCAGACAGTCCTTGTGCCTTTGGGGCAGCTCCCTCTGCCCACTGCACCCCCACCTGGAGAATGCTTTGGCATCTTCTCAAAGGCCTGGGCAGGTCTCCCTAAGCTGGCTGAGGAGCACCTGTTGATGTGGGAGATGTTGCTGTTTGACTCACAGAGAGACAGAGACAAAATGGATCAAGTGATGAAGAACTTCAAACCCAGAGCCAGTGAGTCAGCGTCTCACCCTCAGCCTTTTTCTTGACCTGGACATCCCCTCAGGAGCCTGACTGATGTCAATATCCTAAGGGTTATCAGTACTTAGACTCTCTCCCCTGGGGAGCCCTGACCACTGGTTTCAGGCCTCCCAGGCTGGGTGTTCTGCTTAGGTGGGAGCGCTGACTCAGACACAAGCCATGCCCGTGCCTAAAGCAACTCTAGAGATCTTCCCATCCTATCTAGTTCTTTCATGTCAGCTAGAATCGCTTGGCAATGGCTTCCTGGAGAAAACTGTTGATTCTGAGTCTGATTCAGTGCTCAGCTCACTGAAGAGATACCTGCACTCCACTGGTATCACCTGCCATGGTGGGAAAAGAAAGAGTGGTGGATTTGCCCCAGATGAACATCCTGACTCTGGTCTGTGGGTCAGTTCAGGGGTCTTTCCTGCGGTCAGGGGCAGCTAGTGAGAGGGAGCTGGGTTCAACTGTTAATAAGGGAGCCAGGCATGAAGGAGACAGTTGAGGGCACAACCATCTGGTAGCACGTTGTCCAAGCCAGCCTCAGCCTGCCTGCCACTCCCACAGTCTCCTTCAGAAGCAGTCATGTTGGTGTCACGTGATGCCTCCCCCCACCTCCCTGGTTGCAGCCGACTGGACCGTGGGTGGGGACCCAATCTACAGTCTGATTCACCAGCCTCTGAGGTAACTTGGTAGGAATGGTAGGAAATTAACTGCACCATTCTTTTGGGGGAACAGGAATTGAAGCAAAGATAATAGTTGATGCAAGAACCAAAGCTGATCAACAGAGAGAAGTGCAGAGAGAAGAGAGAAGCTGTGTGGGGTTAGTGATATACCCTAGAGTGACAACCTCCCAATTCCTGCAGCTGACACACCAGTTATGGCAGTAACCATGGGTGAGGGTGTGGGAGGGTAAAAGCCATGCTTGCTGGTTTATCAATAATCAGGGTCCTATAGGGCTTCCCTGGTGGTCCAGTGGAGAAGAATCTGCCTGCTAATGCAGGGGACATGGATTCAGTCTTGGGTGCAGGAAGATCCCATGTGCCACGGAGCAACTAAGCCCGTGCACCGCAACTATTGAGTCTGTGCCCTGGAGCCTGCGAGCCACAACTACTGAAGCCTGTGCACCTGAAGCTTGCACTCCACAGCAAGAGAAGACACCACAATGAGAAGCCTGTGCACTGCAACGAAGAGCAGCCCCTGCTTGACTCAACTAGAGAAAACCCCAGCACAGCCAGAAAGAAAGAAAGAAAATAATCAGGTCCCTCCAACCCACTGAATCTGTTTCTGACCAAAGGAGTTTTTCTTTCTGCGAGGGCTGGCTTGTCAGGGTGGGCTCCAGAGGGCAGATCATGGGTGGGTTGATTAAAGTGACAGCCAACTTCCATCAGAACTCATGCCAGACGCCTTCCTGGGCCACTGTGGGCAGAGCACACTTCCCGTGCCCCACCTCTCACTCGCAGGGTCTAGTAAATATCTCTTGGGGGTGGGGAATTGGGCCTTAAGAGAACATGTGTGAATTCATCAGAGGCTGCAGCCTGGCTCTACCCTTTCACTATTTCAATAAATATTCAAGATGAGCAGATAAGAGGCTGAGCTTATCAGCCAGATTCCCTGGATATACCACTTACCAACAGTAAGACTTTGGCCAATTCACATAAACTACCGGTGCCTCAGTTTTCTCAGCTGTGAAAGAGGGGCAGTGAGGGCCCCTGACAGGGATGCTGTGAGGGATTAAAGTAGGATGGGCACATAGTAGGGCTACTAAGTGTCAGGCCCTGTGCTGGGTGCTGAGGGTACCAAGTGGATTTGGCTCCTGCCCCCACGGAGCCTAGAGTCTAGAATTCAGTGGCTGCTGGGGACTCCTGCACACTTCTGACCTCCACACTGTGGGGAAACTGGGCTTTTCTGGGCCTGGTCTCAGCCAGCCCTGGTGAGGCTGATATTGTGCCCACACGTCTAGTCCTGTTTCTGCCCTCCCACCCAGCCTGGCTGGCAGGTGCTGGCAGAGCCCGTACTCAGGGAGAGGGAGGCATTCAGAGTTAGGGCTAGGGTTTAGGGTTAGGCTTAGGAAGGAGAAGCACTAACATCACCAGGAGCCACGTGGGGGTGGGAGTCCCTCTCCTGAGTGACCACTGTGTAGCAGATATAAGCATATAGACATCCCTTAGGCATTTCGTAGGGTTGCTGCTGACTTGAAACAACAGGAATTTGTTTTCTCACAACTCCCAAGGCCAGAAGTCCAAAATCCAGGTATCAGGTGGGCCATGCTCTTTCCAAAGGCTCCCGGGAGAAGCCTTCCTCGCCTCTTCCAATCTGGTAGCTTCTGGCACTCTTTGGCTTGTGGCTGTAGCACTCCAGTCTCAGCTCTGTCTTCACACAGCCTTCCTCCTACGGGTATGTCAGGCAAGTGTTTGCTCCTCAGTTTTTGTCTCGTCACAACAAAGATTTGGAGTGACGGACATTAAAGCCCCCTCGGCGTGTCACAGCTCTCGGGTCTTGGACAGACGTGTTACAGCTCTCAGGCCTCGAACGGACCGTGTTACAGCTCTTAAATAAATCAGTGTTACAGTTCAGTGTTACAGCTCTATTTTATTTAGATAATAGCAGGAAAATCCATCTTCGAGGTGTGAAGGCACATCGATCCAAAGACGCGAAGAGAAGAGCGCCCCATCACGCGGGAGAGAGAGAGAGCTAGCTTTGGCTCCTCTTTTTATATGTTTTTCTCTCCCTGGGCCTGTCCTATGTAAATTGGGCCAGCCAGGGGTGCTGTTTGTTTTACCTGAGGTTCACACTCCGGTCCTCGGACCTTCCTTTGTTCTACTTTCGCGGGCTTTTCCCTCCCAGATCTTTTAGCCACTGCCATTCTGGACTCCTTTTCCCTATTCTAACTACCTAACAGGTATTTGTGTTTCATCTCTGTGTCCAAATCTCCCATAAGGACAGCAGTCACAATAGATTTAGGGCAACCCTACTGCACTATGCCCTCTTGATCACATCTGCCAGGACTCTATTTTCAAGTAAGGTCAAATTCACAGCTTCCTGTGGATATAAATTTTAAGGGGACACCCAGTACCATCCCTTAGCTATCACCTATCAGAACACATTCAGTATTATTTCCCCCATTCTACAGATGAGAAAACTAAGGCACACACCAGCCCAGGGCCATACAGCAAACCCAGGTCCCTGACCTACAGAAGGCCTCTGAGTCTGTAATGGCGACCAGATGCTAGGTTGCTAGACGAGAGACTGGAGATACACTTATGAGGAAGAAGGAAGCAACAACAGGAAATTCTTAGGGCAACGTCCAAGGCTGCTTATCAGCCCAGGGACTGGACTTCAGCCTCCCAGCCCTCCTCCCTCCTCTTTCCAGGCCCAGGACCCTCAGCCCTTCCCAGCAGCAGGCAGGAAGCAGCTTAGCCTGATACTCTGCTGAGATCTGGGCTGTGCTGATCTGGCATGAATAAGCCAGCAACAGCTCAGGAGGCAAAGCTAGAAGGAATGTTTATCTGGGGCCAACAGAAGGGAGAGGGCTGGAGCCGGCAGCCAGAGACGCTTGCCTGGGAAGGGCCCCATCTCGTGTGTGTGTGTGTGTGTGTGTGTGTGTGTGTGTGTGTGTGTGTGTGTGTGTGTGTTGACCAAAGGCCCTATTGCCTGTGCTGGGGCCCTGCCAGAGCTCGGACAGCTGCTGATTCTGATCACAGGAGTGTGCTCATCAGGGAGGGAGGGCCCTTAGAGAGATCCCAGTGCAGGGGTATCAAATAAATGACAGGTCTACCATCAGAGGAGATGGTTGGATGGCATCACCGACTCAATGGACATGAATCTGAGCAAACTGCAGGAGATAGTGAAGATAGGGAAGCCTGGGATGCTGCAGTCCAAGGGGTGGCAAAGAGTCAGACACAACTGAGTGACTGAACAACAACTATCAGATTTCCTTTCTCTGAATCCTCCTCAACACAGTGCCCCATCCAGAGCTATTATCTACCAACTGGATCTGACAGGAGAGTTAACAGCTGCCCTGTGGTTCCAATTCCAGACCCAGGAGTCTGAGCCTCAGTGATTCCTCTCCAGGGGATTGAAGAGCCTCCACCAGATCCTATAGCTTGGAGAGAGAAGCCGGCCAGTTCTCCCGATCCAGACCCGAGGCTCTTTTTCCTGACATCAGACTTATTACATAGGGTGACACCCAAGCCTTCCTGTCTTCCCACTCCCTGTGAATCATTGCTGGCTGCTGCCAAGAACCAGGTTTCACAGCTGCTGTGCTTGCAGCCCTGGCACTGGCTTCCGAGGACAGCTGCTGCTGCTGCTGCAGGGCGTGCCCTGCCCCCAGGGCAGCTGGTTTGTGGGCCGGGAAAGCAAAGAATGGTGCTGAAGTACAGGTAAGAGTTTGCCCAGTCCAGAGAGTTCAAGGAGGACATTCTGGGCAGAAGAATCAGCATATGTAGAAGGGCCTGAGAGAGCTGAAGGGAGAAGAGGGGTGGGCGGGGGCTGGAGGAGGAGCTAGAGGTAGCAGGGTCCTGGCTTCAATGACATGACACCATTGTCCATGGGACCTGGGTTCTGGTCTTGGCTTAGCTACCACCTTGCTGCGGCTCTTAGGGCAAGTCCCCGCCCTTCTGGGCCTCAGTTTCCCCACCTGTTCGGTAAGAGGGAGCTTTTTTCTTTACCGGTGGCTTGGTGGTAAAAATCTGCTACACAGGAACTCCAGGAGATGTGGGTTTGATCTCTGGGTTGGGAAGATCCCTTGGAGAAGGGAATGGCAACCCTCTCTAGTATTCTTGCCTGGAGAATCCCATGGACAGACGGGCCTGGCTGGTTACAGCCCATGGGGTTGCAAAGAGTCAGACAGGACTGAGGGGACAGAGCACTTGGACATAAGCACAGTAAGAGGCAGGATCCTGTGCTACTAATGCCATTCCTGACTTGTCAGCGGTCCCTGGTGCCCTCCTCACTGTCCTGGCTGGTGGAGGGGACCAGATGCTGATCCTCAGAGAGGCTCAGCCTGGCTGGGAGCTGGCCCGGTGGTCCCTGGGCTTCTGCAGGAGCAGGATGGGGAGAGGGACATGATGTCCTTCTCACCTTTGTGCACTGGGGCAGGAGGCAGCTTGGCACAGGGTACCAGCCACCACACAAGTCTCTGACCCTGGTGAGTCATGCACCTTCTCTGGGCCTTTCCTCCAAAGGGCAACAGATCACTGGACCCAGGGCCCTGGCAGCTGGTGGGGCGGTTGGAGCCGGGGGATGCCTGCATGGCCAAGGAATGTGTTTACTTCCCCCCCTGTTGAGAGGAAACCCAGCAAGGCCCCTGCTGGATTCCTTCCCAGCCAGACCAGCAGGACTTTCTGCCTCCTCCCCAGGCCAGCCACATGGTTCTAGGCAGCGCCTCCCACCAGCCACTTTTCAGGGCTATCCCGCATCACTTTATCCTTCCACAAATAGAAAACTGGGCCAGTCGGGGCCACTCACTGGTTTTTGGTCCTTGTCCTGGAACCAGGACCCTGCTCTCCCCTAGCTGTGTGTCTAACCGCTGTGGAGCCCTCACAGGTGCCTTGCTCTCTCTGGCCTCAGTTTCCCCTTTCTCTTATGCAGGGATAGGATGAGGTAAGCTCTGAGGGCCCCTTCAGGCCCAGGAGTCAGGGGAAATCCTGGGGAGGCAGGGTGATTTGGGGGCTGTGAGCCCAGGCTGCCATTCATTCACCAAGGTTTCAGCACCTGGATGTGCCACGTCCCATTCTAGGTGCCGACACACCAGCAGCAAGCAAGACAGATGCAATCCCCGGCACCAGCGCCGGAGATAGGCATTGAACAGACACCTAAGTGTGTTGAGAAGGAGAAGACTCCATGTGAATAAGCTATCAGAGTGGTGAGAGATGGCAGGTGGTGGTCAGGGAAGTCTTCGTCCTGGAGGTGACATTGAAGCTGAGATGTGGGGGAAGAGGTGGTGCCCATGTCATCAAGAAAGGGGCAGAAGAGAGCATTCCAGGCTGCAGGAGTGGGCTGTCCGAAGGAGTGAGGAGGAAAGACTCGGTAGGGGACATGCAGACCAAGGCGCTAACTTCACCATTAGAGCCCTCGGGACTCTAGAAAGGACCCTTAACCTCCCCGAGGCTCATTGTCATCATCTTAAATTAGCCAAAATATCTAACCTGCAAGATACTCACTAGGATTTAATTACATAGCTTATTCCAGGGCCTTATGAAGAATAAGTACTCAATAAATAGCAGCAAAGTATCTAGTTATGCCCTGTGTGTATATGACTTCTTTCTTTCTTCCTTTAAAGCTATTGTCTGATCAAGGGGAGAAGACGGGGGCCTGGGGACCCCCACGAGAGGATGGGGAGGAAATAGGGGCCTTTGGGCAAGAAGGATGGAGTGCAGCATGACAAGGCGTGGGGACAGACAAGGGCTGTGCCCCCAGGGGAGTGGGACGGTGTGGGGAGAAGCTGGGTGGGGCTGGAAGGACATCAGGTGCGGGCGGCACTGGATTCTGGGGTACGGATCTCAGTCCTCAAGGGCTGAGCCAGGCGTGGCCTGGCAAAGGTCAGGGCTGCTCTACCAGAGGCGGCTGAGGAGGCTGAAGGGTGGGGTCCTCGGGAAGGCTGTGAGACCCCACACGGAGGGCCACAGGGGTGCAAAAGGACCACGGCTGGTGGATGGCAGTGCAGGACGCCTGGCCCCTCAGCACCGTGACTTCTCTGCGCTGTGTCATTACATCATCCATCCTCCCACCCACCCGACCCAGGCCCAGCCCATGGCCGCGATGCCAACGTACCACGAGGGAGCCCTGGACTCTGGGTCACCGCGGGCCCCAGCAGCCTGACCCAGCCCTCCTCCCCAGAGCAGGGCACCCCTTGCCCCCTCAGCCCCCCGCTAGCCGCACTCCCCTTCTCCCAGAAGTGGGGGGGCTTTGGCCTAGGTGACCAGGCCAGTAAAGGGGAGCAGCCACAAGTGGAAGGAGGCAGGCTGCCCACAGAGCAGCAGAGATGGAGCGAGGACCGCCAGACCTGTGAGCCTGTGCAGGGATGGCGCCTCCATGGACAGGTGTAGACACTCCCGGAAACATAGGTCTGGAATGCACTGAGGCCAGGACTGGGGCTTTTGACGCCACCTGCCCCATGGTGGGAAGGATGACCCCAGACCTCCTGAGCCCTCAGAAGTGTGGGGGGCGTTTGGAGAGCAGAGCTGCCCTGGGCCAGACAGTAGGAGGGCGAGGTGTCACCCTGGGGAGCCCGGGGGTCAGCAGACTTCAGGGCTAAACCACAGCGAGTCACCCCAAAGCCCTGGATGTGGAGCTGGGACGATCTAGGGCCCTGGATAAGGAGGATGCATGGGGCGGGGGCGGGGGGGGAACCAAGACCACCCCCAGCCCTGGGCATGGACGGGACTCCCCCTCCTCCTAGTTGCTTAGGGGGCTGGAAAGGGCCTGCAGGGGAGGATTTAGAGCCAACTCTGCCCCTCCCCCATGGGCCAGGCCCCCCAGGGGTCCCGCTGGTCACTAAAAAAAAAAGAAAAAAATTAAAAATAAAAATAAAGCTATTGTCTGATTATATTTTGTAATCCATTCTTTGTTTTTCTTTATTCCTTTGTTCCTAACTTTGCACCTTAATGCTACATTTTACATATTTCTTTAAATTTCTATAATGGGAACATTATTATTATTATTACTAATAGTAGTAACAATAATAGTAATAAAATGAGAATGTGGGAGAAAGTATGTAAGCTGTTATGCAAATGGGAGGAATTCTTATCACATATTCCAAATGTCTCAAACTTCATTGATGTATAATACACTGCATCACAGAGTCAAAAGCCGCTTGCAAACCTGAAGCCTCACCCATGTGTGGGGAAGCTGTGGATACTGAGTCTCTTTTCTCATGGGGCTCTGGGAAATGGCATAAGGGATACACAGGCAGATCCTGCGAGGAAGGGAGGGAGTCGGGAATAGAAGCTCTGGGCCCTTGTGAGCACTGTCAGCAGGACTCTGACCCTCCTGAGGGAGAAAATTGGCTGTATACAGACTGTATGAATGAAGATGAGGAAGACTTTTCTAACACATTCCTAACAATTCAGTTCCAAAGATGAAATGACTACGAGAGGTAGTGATTGTGTGAGCTGTCCTAATCCTTTAAGGAATGGATTCAAGCCTTGGATGGAAAGATGGTATTTTTGAGGGGTGGTGGAGGATATGGAAAATTTGGAAGAGATAATGCCATCAATTAGGAATTGATTCGACTATAGGAAACAAGTTCAAAACAATGGCTTCCCAATATGGATGCTTATTTCTTTCTCTCATAAAAGTATAAAGTAGTCGAATAAAAAAAAAGTATAAAGTAAAAAAATATATAAAGATGGGAAGTCCAGGGCAGTGGTGGCTCTCCTAGCTAGTTCACGTCCTTCTAGTTCACGTCCACCTTCCCTATGGTGCAGCACTCATCCTAGTGATACAAAAATGTGGCCATCATACCCACATTCCAGGAAGCAAGGCTGAAGAGACAGAGACAGAAAGGTGGACAGACAAAGAAGGAAAGAACAAAGGAAGACTCAGAAGCTGCCTCATCTTGTTGGCCAGAACTTAGTCACATGGCATACCTACTGGCAAAGGGGCATGGGAAATGAAACGTAGTCTTTATTTTAGGTAGCCATTAGCGAAAGCATGTGTACTCAGTCATGTCCAATTTTGTGACCCTAGGGACTGTAGCCCATCTGGCTCCTCTGTCCATGGAATCTTCCACTCCAAGAATACTGGAGTGGATTGCCATTTCCTCCTCCAGACTGGCATCTCTTGCATCTCCTACTTTGGCAGACAGACCACTGAGCCACCTGGGAAGCCCGTTGTGTTAAGTCACTTCAGTCGTGTCTGACTCTTTGTGACCCTATGGATTGTAGCCCACCAGGTTTCTCTGCCCATGGAGATTCTCCAGGCAAGAATACTGGAGTGAATTGCCATGCCCTTCTCCAGGGGATCTTCCTGACCCAGGGATCAAACCTGTGTCTCTAAGGTGAAACCCCTTAGGTAGCCATGGTTCTAGCTAATAAGTCCTTTGGTGGAAAGAGGGAATCAAGGTTGAGGAGCAATCAGCATGTTTCTGATGTCCTTCAGTTCCAAAAGTCCATAAGTTTGTGATTCTTGACCTTCTCTCACTGTAACTAAGGTCCAAACCCTTACTTTTGACCCAAAGTGGGTACTGAATAGAATAGGACAGGCTAAGACTGCTAAGGGAAGGCAGGAAGGACCACAGAAATGCTGTATCAGAGAGGGAACTGCCTCTCTCTCTTCTCCATGCTGAGTGCTGAATCGATATTTGGAAGCCTCTCACCAGGAACCTATGAGCTCAGCAACCTACAAAACTGCCTTTCCTTGAGGTAATGAAATGTTCTGTAGTTTGTTGTGGTTCATGTGCAGGTTGGAAAAGAATTTCCAGACATGAGGCAGAATGAGAGGAGAATAAAGTTTATTAGAGTGGGAGACGCTGTTAGAACAGTGTGCTGGCTCAAGGGAGAGCGGAACACTTTTGCAGGCAAGCAGCCAATTTTTATAGTCTCAAATCAGAGAAAATTCCTACCAGAATGGTGATCATCCTGGTCATCCTAACCAGGTGACTGGTTAGGATGCTATAGGGTAGATAATACAATGGGTATTTTACCTAATATTGGGTCCGGAAACTGGCCAGTTTTGATTCAGAAGCTCGTGGCAACAGTTGCTGTGGGGCTTGGTCAGTTTCAGAGATTTTTATCATGTGACCTTGGTACAGAGCTTCCACACCTGTGACCTTGGTATATGACTCCAAATTGTTGGCTTTCACAGGTGGGTGATTTACAAAGCACACACTTGAAGGATGTTTCCATATCTATGCCAAAATGGGGTGAAGCTGTGGTCCACTATGTCAGGAAACAGCACTGGATTTCACCACTGTGTGAAGGGATCCATTTTGGAATTTAGAATCAGAAAAATGCTTATCTCTAGCTGAGCTCACATGATTTTCTTTCTCTGTAACACATCAGATAACATAGTGGCCCTCTGTTGTGTGTGCTATCTTAGCATTACGAGTCCCCTTCCTTTGGTAACGTCACCAGCTTTTATTTGGGGAACACCCCATTCCAACTCCCCACCCCAGCTTCCAGTCCAGGTGGTTCTGCTGGGGCTGGTTCTACCTCCTCTTCTCTTCCAGGGGGAAGGCACGATGAGCAGGCCTGGCTAATTGAAGTCACAGTGATTCCTTCCTGGATTGGATTATGACTCGTTCTGGGATGTTTACATGACATCCTTGAGACTTTTGCTAATATTATTGAGGAGTGGGAGAAGTACATGCTCTCCACTGGGGACGTTAAGCTGATAAGACACAAATCTGAAGCTGCTGGTGGCCATCTTTGCACCTTGTAGAAAGAGCTTGCTTGAGAATGAGGGAACGAGGCAACACAGAAGATGGCAGCAACACATTCCTGATGACACAGGTTGAGCCTATGAGGCCAGGCCATCCCTGAATTTCCCAGTATTTCCCTAAATTTCCCTGTAAATGAGTCAATATATTCTCTCTCTCTCTCTTTTTTTTTTTTTTTTTTGCTTAAGTCAGTTTGAACTCAGTTCCCATGACTTACAAATGAAATAGTCCTCAGTCAAATACTAACCAAACTACAATTCTGCCTGAAAGTGGAGATAAGAGTTTTGTGATTAAGAACGATAAGTTACCAAAGATTCTTGATTTACCTGCTGCTCAGTTTCTTTCATAGGAAACATGTTGGGAGTTAATGAGCATGCCACCTGTGGCAGAGTGCCTGCAAAAGTGATTGCCAGTGATTCCTCTCATCCCTATGCATGGGTGCCACTCTTCCCATTGGGTTGTGAAATCCATTGTTCTCCTCTTAAACCATGGATCTTGGTTCGTTTTATGAGTTGCTTTGACCCATACAGTTGATTTCAGGGGTGCTGTGATAGTTCCGGGCTTAGGTCTTCAGAGGACTGGCAGCTTTTGCTTTTGCTCTCTTACAACCTGAGGTGCTATATAAAGTCTGGCTAACCTGCTAGAGAGATCCTGTGAGAGAGCAGGTCCAGGCAGCCCCAGATGTTCTAGGCACCACAGTGGAGACACTATGCATGTGAGGAGAGCCATCTTGGACATTTAGCCCCAGGCAAGCAGGGCAAAGAACAGGAAGTGTGGTACATTCCTGCTGATGTTACTTGACCCTCTGGATTTAGCCATGCCTGAAGGCAGTCAGTCCAGTTGGATGCAGCTGAATGCAGTAGCTGAAACTCCAATACTTTGGCCACCTGATGCAAAGAACTGACTCATTGGAAAAGACTCTGATGCTGGGAAAGACTGAAGGCAGGAGAAGAAGGGGACGACAGAGGGTGAGATGGTCGGATGGCATCACTGACTCAATGGACACAGGTTTGGGTGGACTCCAGGAGTTGGTGATGGACAGGGAGGCCTGGTGTGCTGCAGTCCATGGGGTTGCAAAGAGTTGGACACGACTGAGCGACTGAACTGAACTGAATTGAATTGAATGCAGTAGACTGAGTAGTCCCAACACCAAATAGAGACCAAATAGAGCCCAGACGAGTCCACCCAAACCTAAGGATCACAAGAAAGAACAAATTGCTGCTTTTTTTTTTTTTTTTTGCCACAAAGCATGTGGGAACTTATATCCCTGACCGGGGATCAAACCCGTGCCCCCTGCTGTGTAACTGTCAAGTCCTAACCACTGGACCGCCAGGGGACTACCTCAAATTGCTGCTTTAAGTCATTAAATATTGAGTCGGTTTGCTACACAGCAATAGCTGACTGAAATGCCCACTTGAGCAACTTTAAAATATCAGGATGTGTTACTGGGTGTTTTGTTTGAATGAGGGCCTTTTGAGAGATGGCGGTGGGAAAGGTCAGGACTACGGGTCAGATGAGTGGAGCCTGAGGACGATGAGGGGAGGAACTCTGCTTTTCAGTGGCTGGGAACTCAACTGGTAGGAGAGAGAGGACAAGGTCAGGGTTTCAGCTTAAGAGGCTGACTGCTAGTGGTTGGGAAGGCAAGTGCAGAGGGATGGTCATGAGGTCATGAGGCTGACCCTGGGGCTCTGAAATCGCAGGTCATTGGGTCCTTACCAGGTTAGAAGCCTCAGGTCTGGAGAAACAAGGGTTATGCTTTTAAGGCTTCTACCCTCCTGTTTTTCATTAGCCTGTTTTATTTAGGATTTAACCTTCTCAATCATCTCAAATCCCTTTTGAAAGTGGGTGGGAGGCAATGGCTCACAGTCTTCTGAGAGCTGGGATTAACCCTGGGACCCAACTTGAGGGACCGGAGCTGGCAGGCAGCCCCCTGGCTCCACTGGCTCTTCTTGGGAAAGGCCCTCAGGTGTGTGAATGTGTGAGTGTGTGAGTGTACATGTGTACAAGTTGTGTGTGTGAGTACTTGTGAGAGCTGGGTGGAAAAAATGGGTGTGTGCTTGTATGTGCTTGAGAGTATGAATGTATGTGAGTTATGCGTGCACACAAGTGAGTATGAAGAAAGCTGGGTGAACCTGGATGTGCATTCGTGTGTGCAAGCATGTTTGTGTGAACGTGTGTAAGTGTGATCATGAAATGTGTGTGTTGGTGCGATATGAATGTGTTTGTGTGTATCAGTTGGGTGTGATTTGGGTGGAAATGCGTGTTAGTGTGAGTGTGTTGAGAGCATGCTGATGGGAGAAGAACAGGCGTGTGTGTCTGAGTGTGTGGGGGTTAAGTCCATCCCCATCACAGCATCAGCGTGATCTTCAGAAAACCGTTTTCTGGATTGGTTTACAGAAAAACAAAGTGCTGAGCGTGAGCTGCTTCTAGGACCAGCCCCCTGCCGGACCCTGTGACCCTTCACCGACAGACTGTCCCGGCAGCCTCCCCGCCCCCATCCTCACCCCCACCCCTGCCTCCCTCCTCCCTTGTGGCCTCCTTCCGCACGCTGATCACAGCTGGTCATTCCCACCTCGCCCCTGCACCTCCCTGCCCCAGCCCCAAGGCTGCTCTGCCCCTCCGGGGGTAGGAGAGTGAGGAGGGGTGGGCCGCCCCGGGGCCGAGATCCAAGAGAATGCCGCTGCGCCAGAGGCCCTTGTGAAACTTTTTCCTGACAGCAGTGAGGCTGAAAATCCCCAGGCCTCCGCCTTCGCGGACTGACGAGGTCACTGCTCCCTTGCGCTGGGATCCCGCTCTCCGCCGCCCTCTTCTGGGCGTCCGTCGCGGGCGAGGGCAGAGGGCAGCCGGCCTCGCACCGCACCCCACCCGCTTCGCTGCCACACAGGGATCAGGGGGACGCTTTCCAAGGCCTAGGATCAGAGTTTATTGTCTCTTCCATGCTTATTGCAGGTCTGACACTCGCTGGATGCCAGGAAGAGAAAATGAATGTATACATTGGCTCACTAGTCGAAGGGGAAACTGAGGCCCAGGTGGGGTAACTCTCAGTGAGCTGGTTGCCCATGCAGAATACATACTGTCAAGTGCCCAAGGCTTGCCCTCCCGTAGCTTCATGGATAGGGGTAGGTGGACGAGTTCTGGCCTTTGCCTACTCAGCATGAACCTTTCTCAGCTCACTGGGCTGCGCTACTAATTGGAGCAACTGGGCCAGACTGGGGAAGTGGGAGGTGAGGAGCAGAACACAGCCTGCCTCTTCCAGGCTCTCAGGCCAGTCCTACAGCGACTTTGCTGAGCTGGCGGCCCACGCCCGGGCAGATGCTGACACAGGCACACCCGGGAGCCTAAGGGTATGTGAGTGTGCGTGTGTGTGTGTGTGTGTGTGTGTGTGTGTGTGTGTGTGTGTGTTGGGGGTGGGACCTAGGCGCGTCCACCCCACCCACTGCCTCTGCTGTAGAGTCATTATCCCTTGGGGTAGAGGGAGACACGAGAGGCTGAGTTGCCAAGGGCCACTCCAGGTGTCCAAGCCTCTCCCACCAGGCCCAGGAGCTCCCCAGGGGGGCTCATTTGCTGCCCTGAGCGTGTCCCTCCCGTGAGACAGGGCCACCTGGTTCCCAGCCTGGGGCTCCCAAACAGAGGTAGCCCACTCCCTTCTCTACTAGTTACTCAATGTAGAAAAAGGGGAAGCACAGGAAGCAGCAAGAAAGCCAAACCACCTGAGGTACCAACCCAATGATCAGCCCCACTCCCCAAGTAGGCCCATTCATTCCGCCGTTGCTGGAGTCTAAATGGATTCCTCCCCTTCCACCTTCTCCAGGACTGAACCTCTCCTTCCTGACCTGTCTCGGCGACCTCACCCAGTCCACCCAGCCACTCTCACTTGAACCCAGATTGTCCCCACCCCAAGGATATGTCTCTGTGCCCTCCCTCCTGTTCTGTTCCTTCCCCCATTGTGCCTGCTTCCGTGATGGCCCAGGAGCCCATGTGGGGCGGTAGGGTCTAAGATCTCATTTCTAAGTGAGATGACCGGATCAGCCACTCTCCTGCTGTGAAACCTGCCCTGGGTCCTGGGCAGACAAGAGAAGTTCTCAGATTAGTCTGGCCTTCAAGGTTCCACCAATCCTGCCTAACGCCACCCTAGCCATTATTCCTTCCCACTGCAGGTCTACAAGAACGGTTAGTTTCCTTTTGGGCTGGCTTCCCCTGACGTTTTCCCCTCACTTCCCCTAAGTGAGCAGGAGCTGCATCCACTTTATTTCTATGTCCCCAGTGCTTAGCCGAGGGCCTGGTATGGTGTAGCTTCTCAGTAAATGTTTACCGGAAGGAATGTAACTGGCTGGGGCAAACCAATTCACTCCTGTTAGTAATAATAAGAAGCTTTTAGTCAGCATGTATTATGTCCAGGCATTGTGCTGTATGCATTACAAGAATTGCTCATTGTCCTTAGAACTACTTTCTAAGATGATGGTATTATTTATTCACTTATTTATATTTTGGTTGCACAGCTTGTGGGATCTTAGTTCCCCCACCAGGAACTGAACCCAGGCCCTTGACAGTGACAGCACAGAGTCCTAACCACTGGACTACCAGGGAATTCCCTAAGGTGATGCTATTATAATATCCATTTTCCAGATGAGAGAACTGAGGCTGAGAGATACTAAGTGATTTGATCAAAGTTGTATCCAGGATTCCACCCAAGCCCATGACCTGCTGTCCTAGACTGTTGGGTTTGTCTGCTCCTGCCTTGTAAGCGCATTGGCTTTCTGCTCCCTTTTCCCACACTCCTTCATCTGGGCCCAAAGGCGCGTCCATTCCGCCTTCTCTTCAGGCTCAGCCCCAGGGCCTCAGCAGTGCAGGGCAAGGCTCTGACGAGTCTCAGGTGCCTGGTGCTGTGGCTGAGTATGCCAAGGAGGCTGCAGGAATGGTTCTGTAGTGAACAGGAACGCCTCTGTCATAGGTCTCAACAAGATTCAACAGGTCAGTTTTAGGTCCTGAGACAAGTTTCTGACATGAGCTTGAACTGATGCAGCAATGGAGAGGTCTGGCCTGGGAATCTCGGTCCAGGCACAATCCCAGACTCTATGTGACTCTGGGCAATGAGCTTAGCTATGCTGAGCCTCAGTTTCCACATCTGTACAATGGGCATGAGAATATCCACTTCACAGTGTCTTTGGGAAGATGAACTGTGAACTGGCATGGGAAGGCACTTGATAAACTACAAAACTGCTAATGGAGGATGAGGGGATAGTGTTGCCTTGTGGGACTGGGATTGGCAGTGGCCTCGTTTAGAGGCTGGAAGAAGGGAGAGGCAGGACAGATGCTGCCCAGACACAGGTTTTTCTGGTTAGGATGTGCAAAGGGGGTGGAGGGAGAAGTGAAAAAGGGGCTGGTGAAGGTGGGCGGGGCCTCTGTTGGGAGCTGCTGGGGATCCCAGAAGAGATGCTGAGTCACTCCCCTCCTCACTTTCCTTCTCTTTTTAGTCTTAATTGCCTTTTTCTGCTTACAAAAGCAGTATATGCCTGTTGTATAAAGTTCAAACAACACCAAACTAATAAAGGTAGTTTCCTGTTCATGCTCCCCAGCTGGAAATGCTGTAACATTTTAGTGTATGTTCTTCCAGATTTTTCTTTTGATAAATAAATAGATGGGAATTTTTATAGTAATACAAAAGCATGTTCCTTGAAGATAACTCAAAGCAAGGCAGAACTAGAGATTGTGTAGTCCTTCTCATATCCTCCTCAGAACCAGCCACTATTAACAGCTCTGTAGGGATCTCCTTGAACTTTTATAAGCATTTATATCCATAAGAGGGCATGAATGAGGAGAGGCAGTAATGATTATAGACACAACAGCCAAGACTGCCAGGGTACAAGTCCCAATCCTAACAGTTACTAGCTGGGTGGCCATGGGAAAGGTATCTAACCTCTCTGAGCCTCATTGTCTTTCTCTGTAAGGTGAGAATAATGATAGCACCTACTTCAAAGTGTGATGGAGAGAATTAAATGAAATAAAGAAAGCATGCAGTGCTCAGCATAATACCTCAGTGAAGATTACTATTGTTATAGACACACATAAAGAGAGTCATTTTCTCTCCTATGAAATTAGGGTCTTACCATGCATACTGCCCTGTTTGGTTTGGAGGCAGAATTATGTGGAAAGATTAGTCACAGGGATCCTGAAATTTACACTGAAGACAAGAAGTCTTGCATTTAGAGTCAAAGCATTGGTTGTATAAATGTAGGATGGAAGAAACCTAGATTTCCCAAGCTGAGTCACAGCCACCTCTGTGATGTGGGCTTGCATCAGTAGATGTTGAGCTTTCCAAACAAAGGAGGTGATGGGCTTTCTGTAGCTTGGGCTTGTTGTCCATCTGAGGCTTCTGTTCTCTTGAAGGTTTTTGGAGGCCTTGCCACATACATCCAGCTACCTTCATGGTAACTTCTGCTTTAAATGTCTACAACTTCTCCCTCCCAATCTCACCTCCTTGGAGCCCCCTTGTCTTCTGATCTTCCCGGACTCAGGGAAGGTACCAAAATCTGCCCATTTACTCAAAGCAGACCCAGGAATGGTGGTGGCATGCTTTATGAGTGACCCTCCATCCTGCAATAGCAAAGAGAGATAAGAAATCTTTCCTCAGTGATCAGTGCAAAGAAATAGAAGAAAACAATAGAATGGGAAAGACTAGAGACCTCTTCAAGAAAATTAGAGATACCAAGGGAACATTTCATGCAAAGATGGGCACAATAAAGGATAGAAATGGTATGGACCTAACAGAAGCAGAAGATATTAAGAAGAGCTGGCAAGAATGCACAGAACTATACAAAAAAGATCTTCATGACCCAGATAATCACGATGGTGTGATCACTTACCTAGAGCCAGACATCCTGGAATGCGAAGTCAAGAGGGCCTAAGGAAGCATCGCTAGGAACAAAGCTAGTGGAGGTGATGGAATTCCAGTTGAGCTATTTCAAATCCTAAAAGATGATGCTGTGAAAGTGCTGCACTCAGTATGCCAGCAAATTTGGAAAACTCAGCAGTGGCCACAGGACTGGAAAAGGTCAGTTTTCATTCCGATCCCAAAGAAAGGCAATGCCAAAGAATGCTCAAACTACTGCACAATTGCACTCATCTCACACGATAGCAAAATAATGCTCAAAATTCTCCAAGCCAGGCTTCAACAGTACGTGAACCATGAACTTACAGATGTTTAAGCTGGATTTAGAAAAGGCAGAGGAACCAGAGATCAAATTACCAACATCTG
The DNA here is from genome assembly GCF_910594005.1 of Cervus elaphus. NCBI lineage: Eukaryota > Metazoa > Chordata > Mammalia > Artiodactyla > Cervidae > Cervus > Cervus elaphus. The sequence continues at coordinate 61,919,566 of NC_057823.1, read as the reverse complement.
TTCGACCATCAAAAAAGCAAGAGAGTTCCAGAAAAACATCTACTTCTGTTTATTGACTATTCCAAAGCCTTTGCCTGTGTGGATCCCAACACACTGTGGAAAATTCTTCAAGAGATGGGAATACCGGACCACCTGACCTGCCTCCTGAGAAATCTGTATGTAGGTCAAGAAGCAACAGTTAAAACGACATGGAACAACAGACTAGCTCCAAATCGGGAAATAAGTATGTCAAGGCTGTATATTGTCACCCTGCTTATTTAACTTATATGCAGAGTACATCATGAGAAACACTGGGCTGGATGAAGCACAAGCTGGAATCAAGATTGTCGGGAGAAATATCAATAACCTCAGATATGCAGATGACCCCAACCTTATGGCAGAAAGCAAAGAAGAACTAAAAAGCCTCTTGATGAAAGTGAAAGAGGAGAGTGAAAAAGTTGGCTTCACATATACTAAAATTGGAAAAAGTTGGCTTAAAATTCAACATTCAGAAACTAAGATCATGGCATCTGGTCCCATCACTTCATGGCAAATAGATAAGGAAACAAAGGAAACAGTGACAGACTTTATTTTTGGGGGTCCAAAATCTGCCTCCTTCTCTATGGTCTGACAAGTCTCCCCTGTGTGTCTCTTGTAAGAACAGATGGTGACTGCAGCCATGAAATTTAAAAATGCTTGCTCCTTGGAAGAAAAGTTATGACCAACCTAGACAGCATATTAAAAAGCAGAGGCATTAGTTTTCCAAGGGTCCATCTAGTCAAAGCTATGGTTTTTCCAGTAGTCATGTATGGATGTGAGAGTTGAACTATAAAGAAAGCTGAGCACCAAAGAATTGATCCTTTTGAACTATGGTGATGAAGACTCTTGAGAGTCCCTGGGACTGCAAGGAGATCCAACCAGTCCATCCTAAAGGAAATCAGCCCCGAATATTCATTGGAAAGACTGATGCTGAAACTGAAACTCCAATACTTTGGCCACCTGATGCAAAGAACTGACTCATTTGAAAAGACCCTGATGCTGGGAAAGAGTGAAGGCAGGAGGAGAAGGGGATGACAGGGGATGAGATGGTTGGAGGGCATCACCAACTCGATGGACATGAGTTTGAGTAAGCTCCCGGGAGTTGGACAGGGAGGCCTGCAGTGCTGCAGTCCATGGGGTCCCAAAGAGTTGAACAAGACTGTGTGACTGAACTGAACTGAACTCGGTCCTGCATGCGATCCTTCCAGAGTCCAGTGGACCTTTACTCACATACATACCTCCCTCCCTTCACCTCCCTCCTCTATCTGTCAATGTGCAGTCCCTCTGCCACCCCAGAGCTAGAGCCCCATTTTAAAGTTTACTTTGATCTTATCGGATAGGCATTGTGATGGATTGAATGGTGGCACACCAAAAGGCAAGTCCACACAGTAATTCCTGCAATCTGTGAATGTGACCTCATTTGTAAAAGGGATCTTTACAGATGTCATTAAGTTAAGGATCTTGAGATAAAGAGATTGTACTGGATTATTCAGGTGGGCCCTGATTCGATGATAAATGCTCTTACAAGGGACACACAGGGGGAGATTTGTCAGACCATAGAGAAGGAGGCAGAGCAGAGCAGAGTGACGTAGCCACGAGCCAAGGAATGCTCCGAGTCCCCAGATAATGGAAGAAGCAAGGGCAAACTCCCCTAGGATCTTAACAGGGAATCTGGCCCTGCCAACACCTTAATTGTGGATTTCTGGTCTCTAGAACTATGAGAGAATACATTTCTATTGTTTTAAGTCACCTAGTTTATCATAATTTGTTATGGCAGCTACCAGAAACTAACACAGGTAAAATATTCAGGTCATTCAAATGTCAAAGCAAAACAACATAATATGTAAATATTGAGAAATCTTGCTTTTCTAAGTAACCATTCTTTATTAAGTTCTTTTGTATTTTTCCAGAATTTCTGTATGCAGATATAAGGAAACATGAGAGGGGAATACATCTTGATTCCCTTCCCCGGTTTGAGTGATCTTTTCAAATGTATACCTGACTATATCACTCACTGTACTTACATGGGACCCAGACTATCCATTCAGCCTGGCCCTGTGCTCCCTAATCAAGTCTTACACACCCTCCTTCACTCCAGGCTATAGCCTTCCTGGTCTCCTTCTGCCTGAGTCTTTTTTTTTTAAATTATTAACTAATTAATTAATTTGGTGGTGCTGGGTCTTACTTGTGGCACACAGGATCTAGGATCTTTGATCTTAGTTACAGCATGTGGAATCTAGTTCTTGGACTAGGAATCGAACCCTGGACCCCCTACATTGGGATCGCGAAGTCTCAGCCATTGGACCATCAGAGAAGTCCCTCGCCTCAGAGTCTTGACACCCATCCTTGCTCCTGCCTGACCACGCCCCCTTCCATCCCAATGTCTTCTGATCTCTACTTAAATGTCAGCCCCATCCCACCCCCCAGGACCCTCCCTGACCTTCCAATTTAAAACAGCTCTCCTAATCCTGCCACTTCTCATTGTAGCACTCTCCATTTTCTTCCTTGAATTTGTCACAATAGAAAATTAAAGATGTGGTGGCTGATTTGTTTGTGTCTCTCTCCTGCTCCAGATTGTAAATTCTTGGAGCTGAGATTTGTTTTAATCACCCTTCCATCCTGGGCACCAGAAACTGTGCTTGGCATGTGCTAGGTTCTCTGTAAACATTTGTTGAATACATAAATTAGTACTAAAGGCCAACCACTTTCTGGAAACTGCCATGCATTAAAGAAAGGGCCTATGGACTCTCTAAAGTAGTGAGTATTGCTATTTTCTTGGAGATGGTTGATCGTTTGTATTAGGCTCTCAAAGGACGTCCTGACCGCAAAGGAGGGGTCTTGATTGTGCAGGCAGGGAAACAAACTTAAATTCAGTCTCAGAGGCCCACTGGGAGCCCTGGGCATGTTTATCTTGGGGGACAGGAAAGAAGCCAGAGCCACTGTTTGTACATCTCTGTGTCAACTGCAAATTGGCACTTACCAAGAGCATCGCAAAGGACTGAACAACAAAGGCATTTGCCATCTGCCTCTAAGGAGATTGAAACTCATGCTGCTACCACTGTTGACCTTCAACAATCCCTGAGGGAGTTGAGGGTAGAGAGAGACACTCTGCTCCAGGGAATCTGGTGGGACAGGTCTTTCGATAGTTGAATGTTTTTAGGAACAGATTTTTATGATCTCAATCCTTACATCTCCTCATATCTAGAGAAGTACTAAATCCCTTCATAGTGACATCAGATCCTTATGACTAACAAAAAAACCTTTTGTAAAATGAGTACTTCATGGTATTGAACTCCCCCTTCACCAAAACCTTGTATATTGGCCTTCCCCCACTGCCGCTTTGGAGCAGTCTCTCAGAGCTATCTGAGATGCTGCCTCCCAGGCTGCAGTCCTCATTTTGCCCCAAATAAAACTTCACTCACAACTCTCAAGTTGTGCAACTTTTTTAGTCCACATCTGTGGGCAGCAAAGGAGCTAGGGAAAAATGACAGAGCTTTTACTCCAAGAGAAGGACCTCCTAACAATCCCTGCTGATCAAGGACATAGCCTGGCTGGTAAGATGGTGAGGTCCTTGTCACTGGAGGTATGAAAATTGATGTGCATGCCCATCTGTCGGAAATTGTGGCATGAGCAGACAAAGGAAACAGTTTTGGAACTTCAGAGTGGTATATGGATTAAGGCAAGGGGGACAGTTTCTAAATTAATATAGCTATGGTTCCTTCCAGGCTCCCACAGCCTGGAGTGCAACTGACATGGCTCTTGATGTCCCCAAAGTGAGGCCATTTGGGTGCCATCCCCATATTTTACATAGAAGGAGCAAATTCAGACCTATCCCTTCCCTCCTGGGTTGATTTTCACTTTGCTGCTTCCATGACCTGGAGCGGGGCTGTCTAGGTCTGAAATGCCCAGACAGGCCTGAGTCCCCTCTCTGGCCACTCTCCTTTCACAGCAAGGAGATTGGCTTGCGCAGGCTGCTGGCCAGGCCCCTAGGACTCCTGGAGGCGTGCAACCTTCCCTGGACTAGACTGACTGTCTGCCTCTCAGCTTCTGGCTCTGGATCCCTCAGGATCAGAGCAGTCCTTTTCATCTCCTTTGCCTGCATCCTCGGACCATGTGTTAGTCGCTCAGTCATGTCCAGCTCTTTACAACCCCAAGGACTGTAGCCCACCAGGCTCCTTTGTCTATGGGATTCTCCAGGCAAGAATACTGGAGTGGGTTGCCATTTCCTTCTCCAAAAAGCATCCTCGGACCTTAGCCTGTAGCAATTTTGGAATGCCCTTCTTAAAACAAGGATCAAGGGAGATCACGAGATGAGAAGTGTTTTGAGATGCAGTGTGCATACGTGCTAAGTCATTTCAGTCGTGTCTCCCTTTACGACCGCATGGACTGTAGCCCGCCAGGCTCCTCTGTTCCTGGGATTCTCCAGGCAAGAATATTGGAGGGGATTGCCCTGCTCTCCTCCAGGGGATCTTCCCCACCCAGGAATGAAACACACATGTCTTTTGTCTCCTGCATTGGTAGGCGGGTTCTTGACCACTAGCGTCACCTGGGAAACCCCCTTTTGAGATGCAGAATCCTATGCAATTATGTTAGACAATGGTCATTGATAATAACAAAAAGTCCTTCTAAGTTAGCCTGTCTTTCCAGGGTGGGCCACAAGAGGGCACCGCCTCCTTTTTGCGTGCGTCACGCCGCCTTCTTGGACACGCCCCCAGGAGGCACCTGGTCCTGGCTGCCCTGTCAGTAAAAGGAGGTGCTGGTCCTCACTGCGGAGCCTGGTAGGCTGCGGTCCATGGGGTCGCTAAGAGTCGGAAACGACTGAGAGACTTCACTTTCACTTTTCACTTTCATGCAGTGGAGAAGGAAATGGCAACCAACTCCAGTATTCTTGCCTGGAGAATCCCAGGGACGGGGGGAGCCTGGTGGGCTGCCGTCTATGGGGTCGCAGAGTCGGACACGACTGAAGTGACTTAGCAGCAGCAGCAGCAGGTCCTCACTGCTGGAAGATCTGTCACCAGGCTTGTCAGGGGGTGCCAGTTCCTTCTCCCCACAGGACAGAGGCCCATGGCTTGCCTGGGCATGTCGGGACGTATTTGAGAGACTGTTACCACGTTATGGCTCTGTTCAGAAGAGGTCTCGAGGCTGAAATTCTGGAAGAGGAGCACGAGACCTCACACCTGTGTGTGTGTGTGTGAGCGAGTCCTCACACGTCGGAGTTCTCTGTTGTCTCGTTCACTGCTGTGTCCCCAGCAGCAGGCGCATAGGGGCACCCAGTCAAGAAGGCTCGCAGAGGTAAATGGAGAGGACACACCTCTGCTGGACATTTGTTGTTGCTCCCACCCTCCACTCCTGGGAAATCTCAAACCACAGAGCAGAACCCGCCTGTGGGAGTCAGGAAGCCGCATCTTAGCAATAATTCCCCAGGGGTGTGAGGGAAAGTTCTAGAAGGACTTCAGCAGGACCAGCCCCGTGAGTTTGGAGGAGGCCCCAGTGACTGACGCTCCAAAGCTCATCGGGGCGTGGGGTGTGGTGGACGGCTGGGTGGTAGCAGGGGAGCTCTCCCTCGGTCCTGCCTCTTCCTCGTCCCTGTGGCTCCCCAGCTGCTGCCCTGGGCCTTGTGGGACCTCGGGCTCCTCTGCCGTGTGGCGCAGGCGTGCAGGCCTTGTTTTGGGGCTCAAAGGAGCGTTGAGGGGAGGCCCTGGGCATCTGGGAATCTGCAGGTAGGAAGTCATGTTTATTTTTTCCCCCCTCAGAATGTATCGAAGTTTAGAGGGTCAGTGCCAAAGGTAGAGAAGTGTGTTTAAAATGTCCACAAAGTTGGGCATGATGCCTGTGGTGCAGCTGATGTTACATTCACTCTGATTCCTGGCACTGTGTGAGGTGTGATTTCAGAGCCTGTCTTGCCTCCTCCACCTGGTCAGTCACACCTTTGGGACTGAAGGGGAGAGGCTGCCGTGTAGCCTGGCTCCTCAGACTGTGCCTTGGCCCCCGCCTGAGGGGACCTCACCTTGTAGGACGTTCCCCCTCCCCTCCCTCTTTGGTGGGTGTTCTCAGACACAGCCTGGCACCTTCCTAGAGCTTCTGACTATCCTGGTGTGGGTCCTGGTTGCTGTGTAGCTGGCCCCTGAAAATGTCCAGCAGTGTGAAGTCACTTTAGGGTTACCTCAACTGGGGCTGTGCTGTGGGCTGGATTGTGTCCCCCTACTGTGTTCATGATGAAGCCTTAACCCCCAGTACCTCAGACTCTGACTATATTTGGCGGTAGGTCTTTAAAGAAATAATTTCTGTTAAATGAGACCTGTGGGTGGGCCCTAATCCAACAGGGCTGGTGTCCTTGTCTGAGGAGATTGAGACACTGACACGCACAGTGAAGACACAGGGAGAACATGGCTGTCTACAAGACAGAGAGGCCTCGGAGGACACCAGCCCTGCTGACTGACACCTTGCTCTTAGACTTCCAGGCTCTAGAACTATGATAAAATAACATTCTATTGTTTAAGCCACCCATTCTGTAGCACGTTGTTACGAATGCCCTAGAGAACTAATACAGGCTGTTAGGCTGCCTTCACCTCCCCTCCCCTCCTTTCACATTCCCAGGAAGACACAGGACACAGTCAAGGGTCTCCCACTTTATTATTGTCACAGCACACAGGAGGGACTGCTTGGGTCTCCCTGAAGGCTTGTTTTACCATCTGCCGCAGGGGAAGCCACAGGAGACAGCTCCACCAGCCAGACCAGGCCAAAGGGGAGAGAGGGGGGCAAGGGCAGGTGACGGGTATAAACACAGACTTGATTTGACTCAGCCTTACAACTTGTTAGCTGTGTGATCTTAAACAAGTCTCTTAACGTCTCTGTGCCTTGGCTGCCTCGTCTGTGAAGTAGAAAAAGTGATAGAACCTATCTCACGGAGTTGTTGTGAGGATTGAATGGGACAATGCTTGTGAAAGTGTTTAACACAGTGCCTGGTAAGTTGCAAATACTCAGTAAGTGGAAGATATTATTATCATTTGGAGCAAATCAGATTTCTTCATGGTCAGGCCAGCTCCAGTGTCTGAGGAGGAGAGAGACGGGAATCTGATACTTTATAAATTGTCTGCAGCATGGCCTGTTAAGAGAGACAGCCTGATACATAAGTGGGAGCCACCTGGTCCCTGGGAACATGGCTACTAGACCCCAAAGTAAGGATCCTGGGGTCATGGCACCTCTTGTCACTACAGACTCCATAAAAAGCACTGGGAAGATTTTTTGAAAAGTTCTAGTATTAACACCTGGACTACATCAGGTCTCTAGCATTCAGCCAGCATTTTCTACACCTATTCAGATGTCTTCCTTTTATTTTTTATTTTTGTAGTTTTTACTTTTGGCTGAGTCACTGAACTCGGAACAGATCCTCGCTCTGCCTAATGCTATCTGGGTGACCAGGGGCTCGTCACTTCACCATCTCACTGACCTTCAGGAGTTTTGAGGACAAAGCCAGGTAATGTGAGTAACATTAAACTGTAAGTGATGGAGACATCATTGGTAATGAAATGATGGATGGGTCTTAAGCTGGTTCAAAAGGAGTGTGTGTGTGTGTGTGTGTGTGTAGGACAACCCAGTGTTCCTGGGTTCTCCAGGGTTGTGGCAGGCGTCACCACAAGAGGGCAGTCTGAGCTTTTTTGTCTTTACCTTAATGAAAAATTATAACATTTTTCTGATACTCCAAATCGAACTAAAACTTACAGATTTTTAGTTTACGTTAACTGATCTAGTGAACTTTTAAAATAAATTCACATATATTTATTTGTTTATCACTAATGTGGATTTGATATTGTGACCCCACCCCCCCCACTGCTTGGGATGCTGGGAACTGGGATGGGGGTTGGGGGAGGTGGAAAGAGACACAAGCTTTATGGCGTCCTGGTTCAACCACTGCTCAGCTGAGTGTCTGGACAAATTTCCCAAGAGTAGGACAGAGGTGAAGTTCCCATTCCAGCCTCACAGGATGTTGCGAAATGGACAAAATGGAAAGAAAAGCAGTTTAAAGGTCAAGAACACAGTCCTCAAGTCCTCTTACCTCCAGCTCATGGCCTTCCACGTGGCCTCATGATGTGCTTGAGCCCAAGTCCCGCGGGGGCAACTTGGGGTGGGAAGGAGGCGAATCCAGCTGTTAAACCATGACCTCAAGAACAGTATTTCCAGGAATCCCCATCTTAGCATCTAAGGGATTCCTGGGAAAACTGGACCGTGAGGACAAGGTGAGATAGTGGCCTTCAGCACCAAGGCCCTGCCATATCCCTAAGGACCAGCTGGAGTTTTCTTCTGCATCCAGCCCCATCTGCAGAAGCCAGTGCGGCCACCATGTCTGGCGGGATGTGGATGATTGCTTCAGGGGAGGGGGTAGTGACTGGAACTTCAATGGCCCTGGAAAGTACCTTCCTGTAGTCAGAGGCCATGTTGTCGACCAGAAATCATCTGGTAACACCCCACCCCCCTCTTCAGTTGCCATGGATTGTGTGTATTCCTGAGTCTCCAGCCAGAGGGAGGGTTCTACTTGAAACCACCTGGACAGTTCTGGTTCCCAGTCTCTGTTTGGCACCTTCCTTGCAGGTGACCTCCAGCAACTCATTTAACCTCAGTCTTCCCCAGTTATAAAATGGGATGGTATAGGACCTACTTGAAAGGTGAGATAAATACAATGGTGGGGGGTGGGAAGAAGAGGAAAGAAGTCTATAGGATTATTGGAAAATGTCTCAGTCTGTCTTTGCTAAAAATGACCCAGGATGTAAGGACAAGACTAGAATAGGATTTATTATGTTCTCCTCCTGCTCCCCCAATCCCAGGTTCCCAAGTCACACGCAGTGGGTAAAAACATGAATCTGAAGGCAGACAGATTAGGTTCCAAGCCCAGCTCAATATAATTTATGTGTGACCTTGGGCAAGTTGCTTACCTGAGCCTCGGTTTTCTTATCTGGAAAATGGGTCAATAAAATCCACCTCCCAAGCTTGTAGGAAGGTTAAATAAAATTGTGCTTAGCCCAGTGGTTTTCCTCTGCTATTTCTGACTAGTCTGAAGCCCCTGAGAGGGATCAGATATTTGGGAGATGCCTGGATTAGTTTAGGCCACACCTCAAAGAGTAAAGAGCTAGACTCAGAGCCCAGGACTTTGTCTTTAGTCTGAAAGAGTTTTTAGGAATTGACCAGTTCACAAATGATGAAGTGTTTCAGCTTTTTTTTTTTTTTTTGAGTGTTTCAGCTTTGAATCAATAGTAGCTCTCTAGGACTTAGCATTAAGGAGGATTCTGAAGCCACATCTGAATGCTTTAAGAAAGGATGCCTTGACTGATTCAGCTGTGTCTGCCAGGGGCTCAGGAGAAAGCAGAGTCAGGGTACTACGTAATGGCTACCACCGAATGCTCCAAAACCTCATATCACAGATGAACAAACTGCGGTGCACAGAGGAGTCAGGACTTGCCCAGAATCATGAAGCAGATAGTGGCACAGATAGGACTCAAGTTCAATACTTCCTCAGTGGACAGTCTGGAGAATGGAAACACTCCCATCCTTCCTGGTGCCTACAGGAACCATACCACTTACCACTTCTGGCGACGGCTGCAGAACAACTTCTCCCTTCCCGAGCTACAGTGCTTCATCTCAGACTCCCAACTGACCAGAGATGCAGCACTGCACCTCAGGCTGGGAGACAGGACGCCATGCCGCTCTGCACCAGGGGTCGATGGCAGGGAGTCCACCCTAGGCAGGAGAAGGGGCATTAGAGGGGCCTCGGCTCCTCCCTCCAGCCCCTGCCCCGGAGGCTGTTGCAGCTACACCGGTGTGCTTCCTGTCCTCCGCCTGGCATGTGAGCCCTCTGGGACCAAGCTTCACCCTTCCTTTTCTTTTTAAACAGTTTTGTTGAGATATAATCCTTCTATTCAAATTACACAATGAAATGGTTTTTTAGTTCAGTCACAGAATGGTGAGTTGGGCTTCCCGGATGGCTCAGTGGGACGGAATCTGCCTGCACTGCAGGAGATGCAGGAGATGAGGGTTTCATCCCTGGGTCGGGAAGATCCACTGGAGGAAGAAATGGCAACCCACTCCAGTATTCTTGCCTGGAAAATTCCATGGATGGAAGAGAGCCTGGCGGGCTACAGTCCATGGGCTCACAAAGAGTCGGATACGACCGAGCAAGAATGCAACAACACAGAGTGGCAGAAGCATCACCACAATCAATTTTAGAACATTTCATCATTCCAGAAGAACCCTCTAACGCCCCATCACCCCTCACCCTGGGTGATGTTCTACCTTTTTGACCCCATACCTCCTCACCTTTATGCTTGGTGTATCCCAGCCAAATGGCACATTCATGGTACTTTATATCCTCAAATATTTGCTTCAGCCTCCTACCTGGCTTCCCTTGCTTCTACTCCCACCGACTTCCCACCCATCCTTCCCAGCCATCCTCTCAGAATGATTTCTCAAAATGCAAATGTGCCCATATTTCTCCTGGGCTTAAAATGGTGAAAGGTCTCCCTCTGGCTGAATTCTAAAACCTTCACAAAAGGCTATAGTCCTGCCCTATCTGGCCCAGCTGGGATATTCCTCTTGGGCCCTTGCCCCCTTTTCCCACTCCTCCAGGGAGTCCTGTGCCCACCACTTTGGGGCTCCTAGGAACCATGTTACTCCCCCTCACTCCCCTGCCCGTCTCCTCTTGGTGGGATGAGTCTCTACTTAAATGGCCACTTTTTCTGTGAAGCCCTCTCTGACTTTCAGACATCAGAACTCCCTGGTCCACATCCTCACACATCCTTTGCCCTCTTTCTTATTTATTTATTTTTTCCTCTTTCCTTTTTAAAAAAATTATTTATTTGACTGGCATTAGATCTTAGTTTCGGCACATGGAGTCTTCGTGCGGTACATGGTCTCGCTAGTTGTGGCATGAGAGCTCAGCTGTTCGGTGGGATGTGGGATCTTAGTTCCCTGAGCAGGGATTGAACCTGAGTCCCCTGCTTTGCAGGGCAGCTTCTCCACTACTGAACCACCAAGGAAGTCCTCTCTGCCCTCTTTCTCATCCTTTATTGCATTTGTGATGGTAGATGCTTAATATGTGTTGTCCGAGTGACTGAATCATGTTCTTCAGCTGCATTCTCTCCAGTGTCAGAGCTCTTTGCCTCTGGGTCTGATTGGGGTAGATCTCCAGTTCCCTGAGGACGGCACCCATGTTTGTTCGTGGTGGGGATCCCCGGGCCTTGTGGAGGCTTTTGTACGTGGTAAAGGACCCCAGGGAGTGCTGCTGGTAGATGACTGAATGGCCATGTAGATCATTCGTTTTCCTCTTAAGATCTGGCTTAGGTGGGAACCTCTGAGTGAGCAGATAGAGCCCTGTACCCCCTTCTCCTGTCCCGCCAAGATCTCAGGGCAGCCCTCTTGCACTGCTTGTACCATTGTGATGGTCTTGATGCTGGATGACATGTACTTTCAGGGATGTCTGGAGGGCGGAGGGGGCTGGCAGCCTTTTCTCAGGGCTGGGAGAGAGCAGGAAAACACTCACATCCTTCAAAAATTAGCCTCCCTGGTGGCTCAGAGGGTAAAGTGTCTGCCCTCAATGTGGGAAACCTGGGTTTGATCCCTGGGTTGGGAAGATGCTGGAGAAGGAAATGGCAACCCACTCCAGTGCTCTTGCCTGGAAAATTCCATGGATTGAGGAGCCTGGTAGACTACAGTCTATGGGGTCTTAAAGAGTCGGACACGACTGAGCGACTTCACTTTCACTTCCACTTTCTTATGCCTCGGACAGAAATCTGACATCAGGCCCCAAACAGCAGAGTGTTTTCCTTTGGTCTGCTACTTGGGGCAGGTCAGCCCCTCTATGAGGTATTCCCACCCAAGGAACTGCCTTCCTCAATAATGAGTAGGAACTTCTTCCAAACTGCATTTGGCTGGGGAGTGATTCCAACAACAGGACCCAGCCTGGGGGGTCCCGGACAGCCCACAGCCTGTCTACTCCACTCTCGGACTGCTCCCACTCGCTCTGCAAGAGAAGACGCCTGGCCTAGCCAATGTGGAGGTTTCAGTAAGAAGCCAGGGAGGGTCGTGCCCCAGAAGTGAGCCTTTGCTGCTGGGAGGCCAGCTGATAGGCCAGGCCCCTGCATTCCTCGGTGCGGGACTCTTTCCAAAGCTCTTTCACCTGACCACTTTTGGCTTCTCGCAATTTTGCTGCATATGTGGCCTGAGCACTGACTTTGGAAAACACAGTGACCCAGGCTGTTCCCTGTCAGTTTGCTTCCAGTCCTTCTGTTTTCCCGGGGTGGGGGAAAGAACCTCAGTTTGGTGCTATCCTGTCTCTGACACTTTTCAGGCTCCTGTTTATCTCCCTCAAGTCCAGAGCACTGCTGCATATTTACTGTCTCTCTTATCTTTATTATCTCCTAATTATGGACAGTGTTTAGTTTCCTATTTATATTTAGGTATTAAAAAAGACACCTTAAAATTTAAAATCTTATGATTGTTTGCAGATATGGCAAAACTTAAAAAGGGGGCATCTGAAAAAAAAAGAGGGGGGTGGCATCTGAGTGCCTGCCATTTGAAAAACCACCCCACCATGCTTAATCTACAGAACAGCTGTGCGGTGGTCGGGGGAGCCTTATCACTGCACATGGCGAGCCAGGAAGGGGAGGAGACGGTTCCAGGGTCACAGCCCTGCTTGTACTAGGGGAATTGGCGGCTATTTCCAGCACACCCCATTGGGCTCAGAGGATTGCTGCAAAGATAGCAGCTCTCCTGGGTGTAGAGACAGGAAATGGATGGGAGGCAGTCCCACGCTCCTGTGGGAAACTCTGACGCAGGGCCAGAGGTTGAGGCCTTTGACCAGGGGAAGGTATTTGCTTCCGTGTCCTCTGTGGCTATAGGCTGCCTGGTTCTGTTCCTTTGTCTCCAGAAAGACCATAGTGACGCTGATGGTAAAAAGAACGGTCATGTTTCGAATGTTTTCATTGTGCTAATCCCTGTGCATCCCAAAGTTCCGTGAGAAGGGGATTTTCTAAGGGCACAGAGCTGGGAGCCCAGCTTGGGTTCCTATCAGAACGGCCGCCTCAGGATCATGACTTTTAACCTCCGTGCTGAACATCTCCTCCCCTGACTACTATACCAGTCTGTCAGGGTCGAGGACAGGGTCTAACCATTTCATACATCCATTTAGCAAACCAATTGTGTCTTCTATGTGCCGAGGGGACAGGCCTGCATCTGATATGGTCCTTACCCTGGAGGAGCACAGTCAGGCTGAGATGGAAGGATAAATGCCCTTGGTGAGTTGAATAGGGGACAGACCCAAGTGGCCTAAGAGAGAGCCCAGAGAGGACTGCTGAGGGCTTAGGTTCCTCCTCCCTGGGGGAGCTAGGAGGGCTTCCTGGAGAAGAAGGTGCTGCAGCTGGACTGGGAGGAGGGCAGAGGTGCAGGAGTGCAGGAAAGGTGTCATTCTGCTGGCTGTCTGGCTCCAGGAACTCCTCCCTTGAGTTTTGCATCCTTGCTGGGAGGCAGACAGAGCTGACCTTGACCCCATTTCTCTTTCAAATGAGGTCTCACTGAGAAGGGGGTCTATAGCTCTCCTGTTCCACTTACCCCACAAGAGGCCCCTCCTTGCTCTGGGTCCCCAGTCAGGAGATGGGTCCCACTAGGGAGACTCAAGTAGTGTGATCCCTTCTCACAAGCACTTCTTACTGTCTCCCTGTTTCTCATTCCATCAAAAGAGTCAGTCGAACAGGTGGCCTCACAATCTTACCTGGCAGAATCTTACCTGGTGCTGGCTGTTCACATCCTCCTACTCCCAGAGGATGGACTGTTTTTCCTTCCCTGTTCCCCACTGTCTTCAGGAAATGTCGCTTGGCCCCGGGGGGCAGCCTGTGTCTTCTGTTGGGAAGCTCTGGGGAGGCTGGGAAGGAGAAAATAAACAGTGGCTGTCTGGATTTTCTCGCCAGGCCTGAGCGAGGAGACCTTCCTGGCTCCTTCCCTTATATGGCCAGGCTGCTCTGGGCTGGGAGCCTGCTGCTAAGCGCCCCCACCCTCCGCCGTCTCTGCGGGCGGGGGGCCACTGCTGGTCACCTGGGACTCTGGTGCTGTAGAGGCTGGGCAGGGCTCAAGGAGGAGGGCAGGACCCAGGACATGTCCCTGTGGACCCTGCACAAACTGGCCAGCTATTGTGGCTCTGGGCTGCTTAGGGTGAAGCGGGGCAGGGGGCAGGGGGCAGGGATCCACCTGGTTATGACTTAACCCCCAGTGTGACCCTGGCCGAGCCCTGCACTCTCCAGACCCCTGTTTCTCCCTGTGTCGAATAAGCGTAAGGAAAATAAGAATTAGTCCTCACAGTCAGTCTCACAAGGTGGGAGCTTCTGTATTTTCCATCTTACAGGTGGGCAAACAGGCTTCAAAAGACTAAGACCACAGCCATCCAGTTAAAAGGAAAGCAAGGCAGGATTTGAACTTGGGGATGTCTGACTTCAGGATCTGTGTTCTGAATGGGCTGATTGCTAAGGCTTCTCTTGGTGATAATTTCAACTGCTCACACATGCCATATGGAAAAGGGATTCTGCTGGAGCTGCTCCCCAGGAATATCGGGGGGCTCCCAGTGCCCAGTGATCTGGGCGAAAGGTGACTGTTCCATTAAGCCATGCGGGCAGATGCTGCAAGTTATTCCCTAGCACTCCACATAGGGCCTGGTGCAGACTCAGGGCTCAGGACAGGAGGGCCATGGGATCACTGAATGAATGAAGCTCAGTAGTCACGTCTGTATTATGGGCACAACCTCCTAACTCCCTGACACATTCTGAGGATCAAATAAAACAATGGATGAGAAAGCACAGAGATGCCACTTTTATGGTGGCGTTGTCTCAGTTCGCTGATTTCATCTCCCTTCTGAAGTGCCTGCGTCTCAGCCCCAGGGCATTGCCTCCTGAGTGACCAGTTCCTGCTCAGTCCAGCTGTGGGACCAAGAGTTGGGGGGTAGATCTGCTCGGGGTCTGGGCTCTGGCAGCAGTGACCGGGTGACCGTGGGAGAGGTTGCCGGAGGGGAGGGAGGCAAGGGAGGTGGGGCTGGTTTGCTGGAAACTGTTCAGAAATGAGCCTCGCATAAGCACGAACATCCTGTGTGCTCTTGAGCTAGCCCTGGAACCTCCCTCAGCCCATCCATCATCATGGCATTCTTTGGGACCCAGGCCCCCTTCCCGGGGCCGGGGGGGTGGGGAGAGGGGACTGAGGAGGCCGACCTGTCAGCTTGGCCGAGAGACCGCAGCTGGCTGCTCTGCAGGCCTGCTCAGTGTCGGAGCCGACGGCGTGGGGGAGGAGGCGCCTGCAGCCCTCCTAATCCAATTTGTTTGGACCCAGTCTCCAAGGTTCATTTGCTAGTGAATGAGGGCCAGGTGTGTGTGCTGTGCTGGGGCTCACGTTTGCACGCACGTGTGCGGTGTGCGGAGGTAAACAGGTGTGCTGTGTTATATAAGCCAGGCCTGGGGCACCCTGTCTTTGGCTTGTCAGCTCCTTCTCGGAGTCTTGCCTCCCCTGTTCACTTCCAAATCTTCCTCTTTTTTCATCTTTGTGAGATCTTGTGCCAGAAACCCCCTGGGCACTTGGGACTGAATGGCTCTGAGTGGTAGTCCCTTCGCCACCCTGGGCCTCAGTTTCTCCACCTGTCTTATGGAGCTGGTCCCTAACCCTGCCTGCTCCACGAACAACTGTAAGCGTGGGAAGAATGTGATGGACGGTGAACACAACCGCTTGGGTTTCTAGAGCTTCACCGTGTTCCAAGCACTGTGAGTCCGCGCGCACACCTGACCCTCCCAAAGCCCTGAGAGTGCTTCTGTTCTCAGAGGCTGACAACCTGACAGCCCCACATGTACCTTCTTTCAGAATCCAACCGCATTTACTCCTTTCCAGGGAAGATGACCACCATCCTCCACAGCGCCCTCAAGTCCTTCGGTTTTGGTAGCATGCAGGTTCTGTGTCTGTCTGTTTGTAGGGAGCATGGGATGGGGGTGGATTCTTGGCTTCTGGTGGGTTTTCCCTTCCTTGGTTCCCCTTTCTTTTCACCTACGACCCCAACCCAACAGCCCTGACTTGTCCTCAGCCCATCAATCAACAGGGCCTTCCTTGTTAACACTTCCCATTCTGAGGCCTGCGTTCATGGTCATTCTGAGGATGGAATGGGGAGTTTATTGCCAGCGGGGTGTGGAGGGGAGGTTGTGGGTGCCAGTGGGTGGGGAGGGGTGGCACTCACAGTTCTGTGTCCAGGGAACCCGCCGCCTGCCCTCCTCAGGTCCTCAGGAGGCCCTTCTCTGGGGTGTTTGCTGTGTCAGCGTGAGGGTTGAAAAGGGGTAGCTCCCACCAGCCAGTGCCCTTGCCTGAAAGGAACAAGGATGCCCCCCATCAGAGAATGTTGGGTTGCCTGTGGGTCCTGACCAGGCTGCTGGACCCCGAGGGATTGAGGATGAGCCTGGGCTGCTGCTGGGTCCTTAGAAGCATTAGGCCGAGTCTGCTGGGATTTTCCAGGCCTCGAGGCATCTGTCCTTCTGCCCCTAGGCTTCCATTATCTCTGCAATGCTTACCCGGTTTTCAAAGGGGGTCTTCTGAGGAGCTCTAGGCTCCAAGAGCAAGAGGAGCTGCCTACCCTTTCCAGCGCACTGTCGGCAGAAGTGTGGGTTTGGAAGGAGATTTCCCAGAGGCCCCGGTGACCAATGCCCCCACCTCTAGACTCATCCAGGGATAAGGAGCCGTTTAGGGCTAGATGGAAATTTGTCATTAACACAGTAGCCAAGACTGAAGGGACAGCCCTGGGGCCACCTGTGACCATTTCCAGCTGCACAAGGCTTGCAGCCTGCAGAATGCTCCCTCGTATAGCTTCGGAAATGCTCAAAATCCCTGCCAGAGATAAGAGTGACTTCCTTGCTTACTGAGGCTCTGCAGTGTACTCAGGTCAACGCCTGGTGAGTATCAGAGGCCAGCTTGACCCCTGGGCTATTCACACTCAACCCAGCTGTCCCCTGAGCTTGGGCCACAGTCAGCTGGATGACCACAAGACAGAGCTCACGTCGTCATAGATGTTGCAAAAGGCCCTGTGTCCTCTCCTGGTCTTGCTCATTTCCAAGAAGTCCGAGGGGCTGGGAATAGACCACATCTGCAAGCCAGATGGCACTACCCTGGGAGATGGCTGAGGTCAGGGCCCCATGTGAGGACACCCCCACCACCCCACACCAGTTTTCTCTAGAGGGGCTTCTTTACCCACAGCTCCCCTTCCTCGGCTCCCTCACCCAGGTACATGTCCTCTGATTTGTGTTCTCCTTGGGTTTCAGGGCCCTCGGGTTTCCGGCATATGTTTGGGGAGAATTGAGAAGACACTAGCCCTGGAGCCTGGCAGACCTCTGAATTCTCGCCCGCAGCACTTTCTAGCTGTGTAATCTCGAGCTGGTGGCTTTGCCTCTCTGGACTTTGGCTTGTTTGTGAAGGTCAAATGAGGTGGATGTCAAGTGCAAGCACGGTTGCTGGCACATTGTAAGCCCACACTGAGCAGCGGCAGCTTCATTATAAACCCAACAGTGAGACACAGGCATGGGAGCAAGAGAAGCAGGAAGGATGAGGGCAAAGGTCCAGCGTGGCATCTAGAGAAGATGTGGAAGCTGGGGTGGGAGGTGCCGTGTAGGGCCCCTTCCCGTGTCCCCTCCACTGTGCGGCTTCTCTGGGCCTATGTTCCCAGAGCACCCTCCCACCCCCTTGACAGCCCAGCTGAGTTCACCAGCCTCACACGCTCCCCACTTCCTCCCCAGGGAAGGTCGCTGCCGGGGACTTTTGAGCAAGGTCTGGGAATGCAGTCTGAGGCTGACATAAGGCGATGCAGGAGAAAGGGAAGAGAGGGAAAGAAAGGAGCCCAGCCCCAAAGCCTACAATCCCAAACCCAGCCTTGAGTAGCTCGGGCTCTGGGAGGCTGGGGGGAGAGACCAGGGTCCCCGAGACTCCCCATCACCCTGACTTTCCAGTGTAACAGATGGGAGAAGAGTGACAGTGATGACAGCCACCACCCACCTAGGCCACACTGGGACGTGCCGTAATCTTAACAAGGCCAGTGCGTGTTACAGCTGACACTGGGTGTCTTCGATGTGCTCCACACTTGCTAAGGGCTTTATTTCACACAGGTTTTTCTCATCCTCACCATCACTTATGAGTTAGGTACCACTCTTGTCCCGTTTTGTAGATGAGGAAACAGGCTTTCACGAGTTACAGCAGTCCCTTGAGGTCACATAGTTAATAAGTATCAGGATCAGGGTTGCCACCTAGCTTGTGTTTTTCAAGCTCCCCTGTAAGACCAGACTATTCATGGAGACAGCCTGAGTCAGTGAGTCAGTGTCTTAGGACATTCTGTCAAATGTGTGTTATGGAAAAGGGGCTGTGAGCAGAGAGCACATTTTCAGTGTCAGTGAAGGCTCTGTCAGCCCTGGCAATGTGTGTCTCTGGAAACAGGGGACTTCCCACAGCATTTCTCCCTTGTATGCGGTCTATTTGAAGAAAATTCCATGATAAAGGAGTTAGTTCTCCTTTCTCTCCTGTCCACTCTGCAAAGAACTAAGACCTCCAGGGTTCCAGTTTGCTGGGCCAGGTGATATTTTCTGGATAATACAAAGGTTGGTTTTTTCTGGAAGGTTTTGGAAGGGAAGAGCAGTAGGTTATGTACCAGGTCTCCTGTAGGCATGTTGTGTGATTGTAGACAAGTGCCTTCCCCTCTCTGGGCTTCACTATGATGTAGGGAAAGGACTGGACTCTGTGGCATCCAGAGTCCCCCAGGGGTCACAAAAAGGGAGATGGTTTGGTTCCGCTCCCGCCCCCACCATGAAGGAATGCATAGATCTCCCTGGGGTGAAAGGCACAGGGCTGCAAGGGGAGAGGCTGGAATTCCCCTTATCCCCATCTCACTCTCACTGCTCAGCCCAAGGTGGGCCCCAGGGACCTGGACCTCAGGATTTTCTGCACTAGGACATGAAGTCTCAGAGCATTAGCACTGGAGGCATCCTAGTCGTGTTCCCATTGTTCAGATGAGGAAACTGAGGTGTGGGGAGGAGAAGAAACAAGCTCAAAGTGATGCAACCCATCAGAGGCCCAGCTGGGACTGACCCCTTCCACTCACTGAAGAATCCTAATCGGTCAGATCTTAACAAAGGGGCCCTGGAGGGAGGCGGGAGAGAGGAGGGCCTTTATGTTCCTTTGGCTTTGAAGATGGAATAATCATGACTTCCTTTCCTAAATATCTTTTGGCCCTTTCTAGAACCAGATGGCGGATGTTTGGAATTTATGTTGTAAATAGTGTTTAAGAAGGGTGTGGGGGTGCAGATGTGTTACTTTCTCCAACCACCAAAAACAAGATCTGCGGGAGGGATGAGGGGGAGGGGGAGCTGATTGAGAGGAGATCTGGAGAGAAGGGAGACGTGACGGGGAAGGAAGAGAGGACGAGAGGGAGAGAAAAAAGGAAGCGAGATTGATGGAGTGAGAGTGAGAGCAAGACAGAGACAGAGAGAGGAGGAGGGAGGGAAGAGACAGCAACGGGCGAAAAGGGAGGAATTCAGAGGGCAGGTGGGCAAGGGAGATGGGAGAGGGCTCCCCGGGTGCAGGCTCAGACAGGCTCCATCTTGAGTTCAGGAGCAAACCCTAGAGTTTTCTAAAAATAGTTCCGCCTTTCCCCCAGTGGGGCTGGCAGTGGGGACCAAGAGAGGCACGCTTGCCCTTTTATGGTAAGAAAAATCCAGATCCTCCAAGGGAGCTGGGCTGGAGCCTGTAGATCTGGATGAAACCCAGCCCTGGGGTCTGGGGTGGGACCGGGCTGGATGGAGGTTGTGACCTGGTGGGGTTTCCTGGCCTGGGTAGCCCCATTCTCTGTGAGGAAAGGGCTGAGGAGGCCACCCTGAGGTCCTGGTGTGCAAGGGCTCCTAGAGACATCTGTTCCGCCCCATCTCCCCGTTGGATAGAAGAAGAAACCAAGTCTCAGAGACGGGTGGGGAGTGTCAAGTGAGTCAATGCCTAGGTCCACATGAGATTGGCTTATGTGCCTATCATCCTGGAAGGCAGTGTGGTCAGTGAAAGTCTGAGTGTCAGAAGACCTAAGGTCCACTGCCTAAGTCACTGTGTGACTTTGCTTAGTCTGCGGAAGTTCTCTGGTCTCAGATCTCTCACTGGACTGATCATAAGAGATTTCCCAGTTTTTTGCCTCTCCGGGAATTCCAAGGCTGGAAAGCAAAGCTAGGGCATGGAGGATGCTGCTCCCAGCAGAGGGGGATCTGCAGGCAACTGTTTTTTTCTTCTGTGCCTCGCCTACTTCCTGTACCAAAGTAAAAGCTAAGATGGCCTGAGAGAGAGGGGAGGCCCTGCAGGAGACTGAGGCAGGTCTTGGATGAAATCTCAGACCATCCAAGCTGGTTGTGTCCAGCCCCTCAGCAAGCACATTGAGGTCAGAGAAGACCCTATCTCAGGCCATATTGAAGGTCATGTAGTGAGTTGGGGCAGAGCCAGAAACAGAATCTAGGGCTTGCCCTCCAGCCTTGGGCTGTCTCTTCTGTAGGAGGCCCCCTCTCTGCAGCAGCTGACAACTCTGGGGACCATGTCTGGCCAGGGAAAGCACCCTCCTGGGCAGAGCTCCCATGGCTGAAGCTATGATGCTATTCTCTGACTACCTCCTGGAGACAGTTATGTCCTGACAGGGTACCCTCCTTTTCTTTGTCTCCCTCCTTGGTGGGGAGACCATACCATGGTCTCCATCTCTGGCTAGAAGGCAGGGAAGAGACAAAGAAAGATGCATAGGGCTAGCTGGCCACTCTGGCAGTCTGACTTTAGGCAAGTTTCCTTCCATCATGGACCTCAGGTCCTGCATCTGTAACATGAGGAGATGGCTTTGATGCACTTAAAGGTCCCTTTTAGCTCTAATAGGACTTTAATGCTATGGGTTTAGGAGTCAACACCAGGAGTGTTTACTAAGCATCTCCCAGGATCACTAGGGTGAATGAGATGGATTTGGTAGTACTCTGTAGCTTTACAGTCCCTTAAGGCCAGGCCCCAGTGTCCAAGGGTCTTGAAAGAACCAATCCTGATACCATCTGTCTCTTCTGAGAAACTTGGCTGACTCTCTGACCCCAGCTTGAACCCAGAGCTGAAGTAATTCTGGCCTTGAGTGTCCAGGAATGCCTGCTGGTCTCATTATCCCCTTGATTTTGCCCTCCCTGTTGCCTTCTCCCACGTGAAGTCCACCTCCCCAGGCTCATCTGGGTCCCTTCCCTCTCTGCCCTGCACCCCCATCTTTCCACACTGGTCTTTCTGTGATTCTGCCCAACGAGGATGCTTGCTTTCCTCTCCCAGCCTCCTGTGACAGCCTCCCCCTCCCCCCAGTAAGGGGAAAGGAAAGAAAAGGGGACAAAAATAAAGCATTTTGTTCTAAATTGGAATCTTCCCTGTGACCCTCCTGGAATTTCCATGCAGTCTCTGCGGGGCGTGTGAACAGGGCCCCCAGGGATGCTGGCCCCCTCTGCCTCATTCCTGCTGGGCAGATTGTTCCCTGGGGACCCGGTCTCACAAGCAGGCTCCAGGTCTCTCTGGTTAGGCCTGGTGCTCTCTGAAAAGGGCAGAAGGCAGCAGAGGGGTGGAAGGAAGTGGGAGGAAGGGTCGGGGGGTATCCCTGGAGGCCCCTGTGTGAAGTCAGGGCAGAACTGATGTCATGCCCAGCTGGGAATCTGACATCTAGGCGGCAGGGGGGGGTGGGGTTCAGCCCCACAAGACTGTCCCAGGGCCGTTAGGGCTGTAATGTGAAGTCTCAGGCTGGTGGTGGGAAAGGCCATGAGGTCCAACTTCCTCTAATGCTGAGTTCTAGAGTGTCCCTGCTGAGCTTACATACCTCTCTGGTGATGGGAAGCTCACTGCTTCCCAATCACCTCATCTCTCTGTGGACAGACTGTCGATGACTTCTTCCTAATATCCTGCAGACACTTGCCTCTCTGGGGCTGCATGCCCTGTGTTTTCAGGCTGCAAAGAACAAATTCCTGATCCCCAGAAAGCTCTTCAAATTTCAAAGATGGTGACTGCAGCCCTTGGGCTTCCTAACCCCCCAGTCTCATATTTGACATCTCAGAGTCAAAAGTGCCCAAATTCCCAGGTCTCCCTCCTCTACTAGGGCTCTTGGCCTGATGGTATTTTGGGGGAGGGTACAAATCTCCCTCCCAGGAACACTTCTTCCATCTTCTGGAGCTTTGTTTTCTGGTGATCAAAGCCACTCCATGACCAGACCTTCACTACTTAACCAGCCTCAAATCATACAAGGTCTTGACCCACTCTTGGTTCCAGCCAAGTGGACTTGTTTGCTGTTCTCCTGAAAATGTTTTTCCAGTCCTGCCTCCCCACCTTTGCAGGGAGAACTCCCCTGGGGTGCTGTCTTCTCTCACCTCTGTCTATCCAAAGTGTGCCCCTGCTACTCTGACCACCCCTACCCCAGATTTTTCCTCCCTGAGAGTCTGAGTGTCCACTGTCATAAGGGGTGACGGGAGCTGTCCTACTTCCATCTCAAATCATGGAGCGTCTCACCTTGCAGGGCCCAGAGGGATGGACTAACTTCTGTGTTGGCTGTGGAGCCAGGCCAGGGTCTTAACCTGTTTCTTTCCCTTTCTCTCCATCTTGTTCGGCTTATCTCATCAGATGCTCTCAGGCACAGTGGGGTTGTTGGGTCACATGCCTGAGGTTCGGCAGGCTCTGGGAAGACTGACCAGTGGCCTTGGAGCCCAGCAGCCCAGCCAGGATGGTGTCATGGCTACTATGGATGGCCTCCCAAGGCGGCAGCCTGCCTCTGAACACTTCAACCTGAGCTGTTTCCCTGAAGGAGGAGGAGGGTAGGGGCAGAAGCTAGTGGCAGCTGAGCAGTGTCCCTGCCAAGCTTGCAGTGTCCAGTGTGTTTTCCATCTCCCTCGGAGTGTGGCTTGGGTCAGAGGAGGACCTCAGAGGAGGGCACCTAGGCCTATGGCTGGAATTTGCACTCTCGGGGATGTGCAGAAGTGAGGCGGCTTCTTCCTCAAATAACTGATGAGCTGTGCCAGTCAGGGGCAGCCCAGGACTGACCAGGCCCCGGGGGCAGTCAGCCCACAGTAAGGTATGCTCACTGGTGAGAAGCATTGTCTGAAATTTTTTGCCCCTGAGCCGGCATGGGGATGAGAATGGGGGGCTCTGCTTTTATCTTACTGAGGCATCATGCTTCAAATGGCCCCCTTCCTAAATGCCAAGAGTATTCCTACTAGATGAGTACAACCCAGAAGTAGCTTTTGCTCACAGACTAGTCAGGACAGTGCTAGGGTTTCTGTACATGGGTTCTGGAGTCAGCCAGACCTGGGTTTGAACCCCAGCTGAGCCTTTTATAAAGCTGTGTGACCTTGGGCAAATGACTAAATCTCTCTGAGCCTCTGGGTTTCCAGAGGGATCATGGTATTTACTTCAGAGAGTGCTGGATGGAGAGCTGGTCACTTAGGAAGACTTGATATATAGTTATTGTTATTTCCGAAGGAACAAAAGTAGATTATCCCCCCAGGTGGAGGGTGGAGTTGGAGCTTCATATGGCACCTCCTCCCTCCTAAAGAAACTGCCTTCTATCATCACATTTGGACAGTTATTTATTTATTGAGTACTAACTATGTGCCAGTCACTGATCTAAGGACTTCATGAGTTGTAACTCATTTAGTCCAGATGATTCAATAATCTAATGAGGCTGGTTCTTACCTTGCCCAAGGTCACACAGCTGTTATGAGGCAGAACTGCGATTCAAACCCAGGCAGCCTGACTCCTCTCTGGCACCTTTAATGGCCAGCCTGCTGCATCTTGAACTGTGGTGTTGGAGAAGACTGAGAGTCCCTTGGACTGCAAGGAGATCCAACCAGTCCATCCTAAAGGAAATCAGTCCTGAATATTCATTGGAAGGACTGATGCTGAAGTTGGAACTCCAGTACTTTGGCCACCTGATGAGAAGAACTGACTCACTTGAAAAAACCCTGATGCTGGGAATGATTGAAGGCGGGAGGAGATGGGGATGACAGAGGATGAGATGGTTGGATGGCTTCACTGACTCAATGGACATGAGTTTGAGCAACCTCCCAGAGTTCGTGATGGGGAGGGAAGCCTGGCGTGCTGCAGTCCATGGGGTCGCAAAGAGTCGGATATGACTGAGCGACTGAACTGAACTGAACTGCTGCATCTTAGCTCACACTAGCAGCGCTCTGACCCGCCTGGTCCCCTTATCACCTGGGCATGGGGATTCATTCAACCCACACTGGAAAGGTCCCTGGCTCCAGAGTCAGCCTCTGTTTTCTCATCTAAACAAAAAGGGGCCTGATGAGTGGGTGATCCGTGGGCCACGAGAGTGGGTGACTCATGCGGTGCATTCCTGTTTTGAATTGGAGAAAAGGTTTCTGGTGATGAAGCACTGTCGCCAACAAGCCTCTTTTGCAAGAGGGGAGGGGGCCGGTCTCTGTGGGGTTTCACCATGTGTGGTGAAGCCCCGTGGGGCCTGGGTTGTCTAGACAGGCCTTTAGGAGGTGGCAGACACCCTGGGCTCTTTCCCCACCCCAAATTCCTGCAGACTATCGCAGGCAATCTCCGATTGGCCCGAGGCCCCTGTGTACTGCTGGGCTGGGGGAGGGCCATGTGGGCTGTGCCCACCCCCACTCCAGGGCCTGCAGGCTACCCTGCAACTTGGTGCATATAGGGCAAGTTTCCAAATACCCATGTGGACAGTAGCGTTAAAGTATTTCTGTTTCTTCCTTCTTAATTATACATATTCAATAAGAACAAAGTACATAACAAGAATTCAGGTAATTTCAAGGCTTGTCAAGGAAGGGAATGCTCACGTACTGCTGGTGGAAACTGTGACATGGATTGGCCACTTTGGAAAATCATCTGGTGCTTTCCTGTGAAGTTGACAGGCATGCATGCCAGAACCCAGCAGTCCCTCTCTAAATATGAACCCCGGAGAAACTCTGGCTCCTGTGCCCCAGGAGACATGGACAAAAATGGTCATAATAACCACAACTGGAAAAAGTCTTTATCATGATCCTTTGCACAACCCATGGCCCTGAGCCCCAGGGCCTGTTTAGTTGGGAAATCGCTATTGAGGCAGGACCCAGGCATAGCCTGGAGATGAGGACCTCAGAGGCTGTCTCCCCCAACCCTCAGGGCTCACACAGGGGATCAGACATAGCCCTGCAGGTCAGGGGTGGCACCCAGACTGGAGCTTTGTATCCCTCAGGGCTTTGTGTGTGTCAGCTGTTCCCCGGCACAAGCCGGCCTGGGAAAGGGCTGACTTTGCCCAAAGAGCGGCCCTGTGGCTCCTAGAGACCAATGACAAGCAGACCCTTTTCTGTCTTGGCAGTGGTGGAGCTAAAGGGAGAGCCATGGCCTTGGAACTAGAAGACTCGAGTTCAAACTCTGATGTGGTCACCCGCTTAGCCTTGGTCTCCTCGAGAAGTGGGATTCCTCATCCTTGCAATCAGAGGTGTCCTGGTGGGCAGACTACAAGCATGCATTTTGCAGAGTGGGTTCAAACCCCCCCCTCCCACCACTTCTAGCTGTGTGACCTTGGGTGAGCTCCAGTGGTTTTTTCCCCCTATGGATTAGGATGATGGAATGATGCTGATCCTGCCCCAGGGTAATCCTGGGAGGATTAAGTGATAATGCAAGAAGGGGGAGATCCCCTGTACATAATCATGAGGTACTTTGGAGGGTCCCCAGGAAGTTATGGAGTGTGGTGTCTAAGGAGCAGGGCAGGAGGTAGGAGACCCCTGGGGACAAAGGGACGGGAGCAGCAGATACACATACTGTGTCCAGGTTTAATAATTCACCAGTTGTGTGACCTTATGCGAGCTACTTAACCTCTCTTTCTCAGTGTCCTCATCTGTGCAATGGGGATAATTGTTGTCCCTACCTTACAGGGTTGTTTGGAAGATGAAGTGAATTATTGTAACTTGTGTAAAGGCCTTAGGCCTTCACCGTCATAATCGCAGTATAATTTTCCTATCCGCGCCACCTTACTGGCAGAGGCTTGTTGTGCTGTAGCTCTGCCATCAGCTCTCTCTGTGACCTAAAGCAGTACTCTCTTTTTCTGGGTTCAGTGACCTCGACTGTGTTTGTAAGGGTCCCAGGCTACTTGACGGCACAGCATTCTCCAAACTCCATACCCCCCGGGGTTTCCTGGAGAGGCTGGAGTGCAGCTCCCTGCCCCAGCCAGGATTCCCTGTCAGCTGGTGAGTGTGCAGTGCTTCAGACACCACACTTTGGCACACATGACCCACAAAATGGCCTATTATATATGCAGAAAATGAGACTTCACCTAGCCCTTTACACATCTCAAGCTGACCCCTCTTCTGTGCCTTGTAACCTCTGGCCTCTGAACTCACCCCTCCTGCCTCTTTCCAGACCCTGTTCTCTCTTCAGCAATTCAGGGTGCTCCCTGGCCGGTCCTCACTCTCACTTCTCTCTAAACTTAGCTAAGGTCATCTTGCTTCACAGGAGGACTAGGGTCCAATTGTAATGAACATGAGCCCCATTTATTCTGCTTTTAGGCTTCCCTGATAGTTCAGCAGGTAAAGAATTTGCCTGCAGTGGAGGAGACATATGGGAGATGCAGTTTCGGTCCTTGGATTGGGGAGATCCCCTAAAGGAGGAAATGGCAACCCACTCCAGTATTCTGGCCTGGAAAATCCCATGGACAGAGGAGCTTGCTCTTAGGTACATATGTCCCTTATGCCTTAGGACAGCCAAGTGAGGTCAGAACCGAGACCATAGCTGTTCTATAGAAGAGGAGGCTGAGGCTCAGAAATGGCAAGTGACTTGCCAAAGGTCATTTGTTCTGTAAGTAAAAACAAGCCAGAATTGGACCCAGGCGGTTGATTCCAGAGTCTGCTTTTGGACTGTTGTGGCCTTGGGTCTTGTGTAACCAACAGTGGGAGGTGAAAGTGCTGGGCAGGCTGACACTGGAGGACTGTGTCCATTCTTGGCCCTGGATGTGGCCAGAGCATATTCAGAAGAGCCGTGTCTTCCAGCCATGCCTCCCACGTTCCCCATTGCAAGTCCTCTGCTTTCCTCTGAATCCCCTGGCTCCACCACCTCACCTCACTGAAACTCTCTGCTGTCCCCATCTCCCTCCAAGATCCTGAACCCTTTGTACACTGAATTTAGAGACCAGCGCCTTCCCCAGCAGAGGCTGCCTCAGGGCAGGCTCATCCTGAGGTCTCGGGGCTGTGGGCTGACCCTTCCCTTGGCCAAGCCTGCAGTCAGAGGTGCTTCAGCTCTTTCCATCTCCTGAGGCTCAGCCTCCAAGCACATCCCCGGGCTCTGGGTGTCAGCTTGGACCCTAAGCCTGTTGTCAAATGGCAGGCTCAGCTCAGGGCCTCCTGGGGAAACTTCCCAACACCAGCTGCCCTCTAGGCTCAAATGGGGCTCAAAAGCCATGTCCTCAGAAGCACAGAGACTGTGTTGTCTGATGGCCTCACAGTACAGATGGGAAACTGCAACCCAGAGAGGGTAGGGTGTCTGCCTGGGGCCACAGGACCAGGCAGTGAGAAGCAGAGCTGAGGTTGGAGCCTGCACCCCCATCCCCCAGCCAGTGTGCCCTACCCACTGCTGCCTCTCCACCAACACCCTGGCCTTCCCGCCTCGCTGCCTGTCTGCTGGAACCTGAGCTGACATCGCTTCTCCAACAGCTTTGTTTCTTAAAACCATTATTTGAAAACAATTTTACTTGCCAGGAGCCCCAGGCTCTTAGGGCTGAGAAATCAAACCTCATAGACAAGGAAGAAGCATTGTCTACAGCGAAGTCAGCAAGACAGAGCCCAGACCCGGGTACTGTGGTGATGCTCAGGCGGTGGGACATCGATGCTGTCCCCTCCCTCTGCTCCCACCCCCCGCATTTAACCACAGCCACAAGGAGTCCCCAAAGCCAACAGGATCACAGATCTGCACATCTGGTCAGGGCAAGATGGGTACTTAGAGATCATCCAGTCCAGGCTCTGCACAGATAAGGAAACTGAGGCCCAGAGGGGGTTAGCAAGAGAGCAAGGATCCGAACCCCGACGCAGCATCCCCCAGGGTCTCCCAGGGGAGGAGGATACCACAGAGACCCCCCCTCCCCCCCACACAACTAGACTCACAGACCTGTCTGCCACTGGTTCTTACCTCTCTTGGGGTCCATCCAGGTGTGGCTCCTTGTGGCCTGGAGATGTGGGCCAGCCCGTTTGGGGGATGGTTGGAGGTATCACTGCTTCTCAACTAACTTCACTGGGCCTCTGGCACCCCTCACTGCCACTGCCACAGGGGTACTTTTAAACAGCTGGCACTGGGCCCCCCTCCCCTTAGCCCCTTGCCCGCTGCTCCCTGGCCGCAAAGACCCCTCTGCCTTTTACCTTATATGAGCTGAAGAGGCGAGCCCGGTGTTGGGGCGAGGCGGGTGCTGAGTCTGCTCAGGGGCCCCCATTGGCCCAGGCTCCTGCCACGTGACTGCCTCGCCTTGACCTGCCCCCGGTGCCGAATGTTGCTTTTACCCCCTAAGGAAGGAGTGGTTGACAATTTTCATATTTCTTCTAAATTTGGAGATTTCAGACAATGCTGGGAGGCTTGGCTCCAGCTGCCAGAGGCCCATGTGGAAGTCATTAAGCTGGAGAAGGGGGGCTGGGGGGAAAGCAGGAGGCAGGGAGAGGAGGAGGAGGAGGAAGGGGGTAGGGGCCGGAGTTCTGAGGGTTGCCAGTTGTCAGCCTGGGAACATGAGCAAACTCCCTGGGAGCAAGCTATGTGTGAGAATTTCCTCCCTCTCCCTCGGCCCCTGTGTCCCAGGACTGGAGTGGGAGTGCTGAGATTTTTTTCTGGGAATCTCTGGCAGGGAAGATACCCGTCCTGGCTCCTGGGGTCCAGAGGGTGGTGGGAATGGCAGGGGATGGGAGACCATGAGGAAGTAAATCCTCTCTCTAGAAAGTCGGGACCCTGGGAAGCCAATCCCACCATTGTGCAAAGAAGGCTGGCGCCCCAGAAGGGTAGGGCCTGACCCGGTCACACGGGAGCCTGTGACTGGCAGGAGAGGGAGCCTGAGGACCCGCCTCTAGGGCTCCCCTTCCCCTGGAGTCCTAGTCCAGAGAGATGCCTGTCCTTCGCCCTTCCCCATTATGCTCTGGCCATCATGGCCTCTCATACGGCCCTTAACGTTTTTCATGCCTCAGTGCCTTGCAGTCCTCTCTGACAAAAGTGCTCTCTCCCTAATCTTCCCATGGCTGCTGCTCCTCCGGCTTCTGGTCTCAGAAGTCACCTCCGGGAGAGGCCTTGTCTGGCCATAGTGTTCGTCTCCATCGATGCCTCTGCTGGTGCCCTCCAGGGCTGTGCCTGTTTTGTATGTATCTGCTGAAGTAGTCCCTTGTTGTCTAGCTCTTCCCGGAGAGCGCGGCTCCCCGGGGGAGGGTCTGAGTCCCCAGGCCTCCTGCAGTGCCTGCAAGGGATGGCCAGGAAGATGTCTGTGGAGCTCGCAGCCACGGGCACAGGAGCAGGATGTCTGTGGAGCTGAGGCCGGCGGAGGGCTCCTCCCAGTGGCCTTGTTGCTCAGAGCTTCCTTTCTGTGGTGAGGCTGGCTGGACCCCAGTCACCTTCACTGAGACTCTCATTCGCAGTCCCCCAGACTCCTGGCCCACACAGGACTGCTGCCCCCTCCCCTCCCCTTTCTTGGGGCAGGATTACCTCCAGAATTCCCTTGGGCTGTCTTGTGTGGGGCAGCTAGGTGGCCCCAGGGATGTGGCATGCTGAACCCTACACCGTCCCTGGTCTTAAGAGGCTCCTGGTCTAGTAGGAGGGTCTTCACCCCAACTTTGTTCCTTCTGAGGAAAGAAATCTCTTCTCGGGAGCTTGTGTTTGTTCCTGCCTTTGCAGTTTCTTGGCTGTGAGGTCTGGGTGCAGTTGTTCAACTGCTGCTCCAAGCCTCTCTTTCCTCCTCCGTGAAATGGGGAACACAGGACCTGCCTTTGGGGTGGCCACGAGGGTCAGGTGGGGTGCAGTCCTGGGGGATGGGTCAAGTCTGGGGCCAGATTGTGCTCAGCACTGCCTCTGCTGCTTCCCGCAGTGGGTGGGGATGGGAACTGTGTTTAACATCTGTGACTCCCACTTTCCTCCTCTGTAAAATGGAGCTAGAAGCAGCCCCCACCCCCCAGGATTGCTGTGAAGATGAAGCCAGACCGTGCTTATGAAGGGGTCAGTCCTGTGTGGCTCAGTAAATGCCAGATATTTACCCCACACCTGACACATAGCAGGTTTGCTATTCATGTCATCTGCTTCCTTCCTGAGCCGAGAAGATGGATGCCATTTACACGTGTACCCTTGGGGTGTAAGATTGTGGCAAGGAAGGCTTGCCACCCCCACCCCCCACCCTGCTCACCCTGCCCTATTCGTCTGACACTCCAAAGCACCACCAGCGGCCCCCAGGGTAAAGATAAAGCCAGCCCGATGGAGCCATCAAAATGATGGAAGGTCCACTTTGGAAGCTGTGAAACCTAAGTTATGTTTCTGTTACTTCTGCTACTGTCGCATCAGGATATTACATCAAGACAGAGAAGAAAACAGAAAAATAACCAGTGTAAGTCATGGAGAGACCCACCATTTGAATACTCATGAACTGCGTGCTTGGCCAAGCATGAGTTGGCCACCCTTGTGAGCCAAGTTTCCTTTATCAGGAAGTCTTTTACTAGAGGTCAGAGCAAGGATTTGAAATGACCTGGAGGCAGATCCTAGGAGAGGAGGTGTCCCGAAGCCAAAATATCTCAAGAGACTAACTAAATGGCAGCCATTTGTGACACAGTCTCCCCGGATCTGTCTCAAACATTTCTGAAACCATTTCTGTTTGCTTTCATGCCCTCTCTTGGGAGCTATTAGTGCCTTATGTCTATTAACCATTGTGTGACGTGGCTTTTCTTTCCACACTGTGGCGAGGCAGCCGTGAAACCCCTTCATTCCCAGGGAAAGTAGAAGTGAGACTCCGACTTTGTGAGTAGGCCAGAGTAAGGCATCTGAGGAGGTGAGGGGAGCTTCTTGTTAGGGGCTAAATATGAGCGTGTTTGGTGAGTTCTGTGTCCTCAGAGAGTGTGTGCTGTCAGGGTCAAGGTAATCCCTAGTGGGAGGGTGAGGGGCCTGGAGACCTGGAGACTCAGGGGAATGGAGCAAAGCTACTCCACCTCTACTGGTGATCAAGGAAGAGGTTGAACTGGTACAGCTGAACCTGAAGGAAGATGGGGTTTAGACCTACATAGGAAAGACTGTTTTTGGCGGGGGCGTGTGGGATCTTAGTTTGCAACTAGGGATCGAATCTGCACCCCCAGTGCAGAGAGCCTTAACCACTGGATTGCCAGGGAAGTCCCAGGAAGGACTTTTTGAGTCAGTGGATTTACTCAAGGAAAAGATGGACTAGTGGGCTATCTTGATAAATTGATAGGTCAGAGAACTCATCACTTTACCAGGACAGCTACAGACTGAATGACAGTTTGACAAGTCCCTTCCAGCCCTTAGATCCTGTGAGCTTTATCTCACACTTAATGTTCTCACCCCAACCTGTCCCTGACCCCTGATTCGGCCCAAAGGCAGAACTCAGAGGTGATCATTTGGGAGACATGTTTTGGAACATTGAAAATCAAGCTCCTCAAGCTCTGTACGTTTCTGTGATGAGCATATGAAACATTGTTTCATTGACTGAGTTTGATTCTGAGAGGTAATAAACAATGAGTGAAGAACTGCTTATAATTGTCACAAACCAACTTTTAAAAAATACATGTATTTTAAAATATTTATTTATTTCACTTACTTATTTGACTGTGCCTAGTCTCAGCTGTGGCCCGTGGGATCTTCATTGTGGCGTGTGTAATCTTCAGTTATGGCATGCAAACTCTTAGTTATGGCATGTGGGATCTAGTTCCTGACCGGGGATCATACCTGCATTAGGAACATGGAGTCTCAGCCACTGGACCACCAGGGAAGTCCCTCAAAAATATTTTATAAATAGCTGTCCACAACATATTACTGAGGTTAAAGATCATGGTATAGAAGAAGATATATGGAATAATACCATTTAAGTAAAATGATGTGATTGCCAAACTGCAGTGAGATACCACTTCACACTCTTTAGGATGGATGGCTCTGATAATAGTAATAATTATCACCACCACCAAAACCCATAGATACTTAGACACTTGTTCAATGGCCTCTGCAGCAGCATTATTCACAATAGCCAAAATGTGAACACAGCTGAAGTGTCCATAAATGGATGAGTGAATAAACAAAATGTGGTTCATGCATGCAATGTAATGTTATTCAGCCATAGAAAGGAGCAAAATTATGGTACGTGCAAGCATGGGTGACCTTTGACAACATTATGCTAAGTGAAATAAATCAGATACAAAAAGGATGAATGCTGTATGATTCCACTTATATGAGGTATCTAGGAGACAAAATAGAGACAGAAAGGATGGTAGTTGCCAGGCCTGGGGGGAAGAACACGGGGAGTTAATGTTTAATGGCTGTAGAGTTCCTATTTGGGATGATGAAAAAGCTCTGGAAATGGATAGTGGTGATAATTGCACAACACTGTGAATGTACTTAATGCGGTTTAATTGTACACTTAAAAAGTTAAAATGTTCAGTTTTATGTTGTGCATATTTTTACCATAACAAAATAAATGATGTGTCTGTGTGGAGGAGTAAGTGTGGATGTAGCAAGATGCCCTGCTGGAGGTTAGGTTTGTGTTTCGTCTTGCCTTAGTCCACCGCATGGACAGACCAGGACAGAAGGTCACTATGAACTGCCTGAAGGGAGTATTTCTGAGAAAGGCAGGGAGAGAGGGATGTAACAAATCTTTTGTGCTGATCACCGGGGAGGGAGCGGTTGTAGGGGAGGGGCAATGGTGTGGTACAGTCCTTTGAAATTTCTGTGACTCTCTGGCATATGAATGCTGTTGGAAAATGGGACAGATTTGCCCTGGTGAAGGGCCCTAGGCAGTTGGCTTGGAGCCCTTCTGGGTCTAGGGAGAATATTAGCTTTCAACTCTGTAGGCCCTTTGGGGATTGTGAACTTGACCCACAGTTCTGGATGTAATTCACCAAGAGCAGCTTCTGCTTGGACATTCATATCCTTCTATCATGGTCGACACATTGATACAGCACCAGGTGGGGCTCGTCACTGCCTATACCCCCCAGACACCTGTAAGGGTTAGGGGAC
This sequence comes from Cervus elaphus, assembly GCF_910594005.1. Classification (NCBI taxonomy): domain Eukaryota; kingdom Metazoa; phylum Chordata; class Mammalia; order Artiodactyla; family Cervidae; genus Cervus; species Cervus elaphus. The sequence continues at coordinate 61,886,296 of NC_057823.1, read as the reverse complement.
CCCCGGGTGTGTAAGAGAAGGGAAGTAAGAGCCTCCGGGGGAACGGCTGCATTGCACTTTGCTTCGTGCTCTTCCTGGAAAGTCCGAGGAGCAGTTGGGCCACAGTAATCACAACCTGAGAGTCCCTTGGACTGCAAGAAGATCCAACCAGTCCATCCTAGAGATCAGTCCTGGGTGTTCATTGGAAGGACTGATGCTGAAGCTGAAACTGCAATACTTTGGCCACCTCATGCGAAGAGCTGACTCACTGGAAAAGACCCTGATGCTGGGAGGGATTGGGGGCAGGAGGAGAAGGGGACGGCAGAGGATGAGATGGCTGGATGGCATCACCGACTCAATGGGCATGAGTTTGAGTAAACTCTGGGAGTTGGTGATGGACAGGGAGGCCTGGCGTGCTGCGATTCATGGGGTTGCAAAGAGTCGGACACGACTGAGCGACTGAACTGAATTGAACTGAATCACAGCGTGAATGGTGCAAAGGAGCTGCCTGTGACACAATATGAGCGTGTGTATGGTTGCACAAGTGTTTGAAAATACACTGTTAGATGTTTGCAAGAATATGGGGATTTGGGGGATTTTGTCTTACTTCATTGTAGTTTTCTGTTTTTGATTTTTTTTTCCTGATCTGCACTGAGGTGATGAACTTAACTAAAGGGGTTTAGTTATATTCTATATTCTATTATATATACAATTATTATAATATAAGGACATATTTTTATTTCTATCTAATTTCTTTTTTTGTGTATTAAGAAGATAGAATATATTAGTATAGTAGTACTTTACAAAATTTGTAAAGATTTATTTTTAAAAATAACTTACTTAAAATATATTTATTTAAATAACCATGAAGGTCAAACCAACTCCTAGTCCACATTTCCCCAATGAGAAGGGCACTAATCCTGACTGCTAATGAAGGGGGTCAGGTTTTTATAGAAGCCGAGAGCAGTGTGGTCATTGTGTCACCTGCTTGCCACCGAGCATGTTCAGGTTCACTGCCCTTGTATGAAAGGGTTATGGTAACAGAGGGGAGTTATTGGAGATAATTTCCAGATGGGAGCAACCTGGTTGGTGGGATTAGGCGAAATTACTTTAATAGTCCCCTCCAGGCCTCGGCTTAAGTTGACTTTGCTCATCCATCCCTCCCCTTTGCCACAGAGGCCCCCCTCCCTGCTCCCTACCCTCGCCCCTCCTGTGTCTCCACATCTGACACTCCTCAGCAGCCCTCAGGACTGCAGGCTGACTCCAAGCCTTTGTAAACCACCCGGGATTATTAAACAAATCCTATAATTAGAAGCCAGGTTTCCTAAACGAAGTGAAAAATGTAACATTACCCTTTGTTTGTTCACTGGATGCTCAACGCATGTCCCATGACCCAGAGGGGCTGTGACTTAGGGTTTCCAAGAAGCCTTAATAAGGTAATGTTTATAAAGTTCTTAACTTTACAACTCCATCAGAGTACAACTCTGTGAAATGAGGTCAAGCTATAACTCCGAGATATCTGCCCCACTCCTTGCCCAGTGGTAGAGAATGTTGTTCCCTCATGTGATGTGTGGAAAGCCCTAAGATTGGGATTGAAGGAAGTGAGTTCTGGTCTCAGCTATGACACTGAACTGCTGTGTGATATTGTATCATCCCCCTTTCCTCTCTGGACTTGTGTTTACCCTTCTGTGAAAGAGAGGTCAAGATGGGACCTTTTTGTTCTAAAAGTCTCTTGTCACTCTGACATTCTGCAGTTTGATTGCTGTGTTTCTCTACCATAGGGTTGTAACTCAAAGCAAGGATTCTCCAGATTTTCTTCTCTTCTCTGGATTCCTCAGAAGGACTTGGTAATGTACCTTAAACTGGATAAATTGGTTGGGGTTGGCAAGACACGTGGATGTATCCTTTTGTGCCTCAGCTTTGAACCCTTAAAGGTCTCTCTCATGAGATAAAGTACATTAAAAATAATGTGAAAATGACTTACATCATAAAAGAACTCTTCAAAGGAATTCAAACTGGTCAACATGAGGAACAGTGGAAAGAACCACTGTTCTGTCTGGAGCTGGTAGGCACTATTCAGTTAACATAATTCCATGGTAAAATTATATATAACTGACATTTATTGAGTTCTTTCTATGAACCAGACTCTGGGCCAAGGGTTTACATCCATCCTCTCAGTTAATCTCATATCAAATCTGCGAGATAGGTACTTTCTCATGATCCTCACTTTATAGATAAGAGACAAAACCTTAAAGAGATGAACTAATTTGCTTGAAGAAAATAAATGGTTGGAGCCAAGACTCTAGAACCTGTCATTAACCTTTGTAAATCCACTGCCTGTATACTTCTGATCCAATTATGGTGCTTGTAGAGGCAAGTATCATGATGAAACTTCTACCACACTGTGTTGCTGGGAGATTCTGATGAGCAGAACCCACTCAGGCAGCCTACACAGGACTTGTAGATGAGAAAGGCGCCTTTCCTGGGCCAAGCCTTCAAGAGGTTTACTTGTCACTGCAGCACAACTTGGCCCATCCTGACTGATACTGCTCGTCACAGGAAGAGGGAACAGCTTTATTCTTTGTATTCTCAAGAGCAAATTTGTCATCAGATGAAGAACAGGGGAGACAGACATTTTTAAAAGAAGTAGAGACTAACAAGAAGCTGGGAACATCTGATAGGAGTATCACTGAGTCGCCAGCAAAATGACGTGTAAGGTCCCCTTGAGCCTGTGATTCTAAGAAATGGTCTAAAAACAAGATTCGTAAGTGATTCTGGAATGACAGGGTCAGAGCTGGCTCTGTGGTTGAGATAATAAGATAGAATGCAAAGGAATCCCAATATGGAAGACAAAAAATTACGGACATAGTTATGTGATTCCTTGACTGAAGAGCCAAAACCAGTTTTTTCCAAGAGCACACAGGGTCGGGGTGGGGGGTAGGCTGGATGGAGATCACTGTTAGCCTGACCTTTGAACTCTCTCCAGCGCTGACTCAGAAAACATATCCCTTGGGCACCAAGCCCTCTCTTCAGACACATTTCCCTCGAATGTAGGTTTGTCCGTAGAGCATAGCCAGGCTGTGTCAGAAATGATCTGGATGGCTTTTGGTGCTCTGTGCGCACTGCCTAAGGACAGAGTGCCCACTTCTAACCACAGCCTACATACAATGCTCATTCCCTAACTGGGGCAAAGGTTAGGGTTGGGTGGGGGTCAAAAGTGGCTTTGGGAGCCCAGCCTTTCATCTCAAGCTCTGTCACCCTTTTACCTACTATACGAACATGGACAGGTTATTTCCCTTCCCTGGGCCTCAGTTTCAACTCCTGTGAAAATCTTTTTTTTTTTTCTGTTTATTCTTTTAATGTATGACCTCCTGTTAAATATAGAAGTCTAGTTTCTGGTGTTTTCATAGCACAGTAGTGTAATTAAGCAGAGATCTTAGGGAAAAATCTGAATTCTCACTGTTCTGCCTACTTATGAGAGCTCCTGTGAAAATCTTACATTTACATAGGATTGATGCCAGGAATAAATAAAGTCACAGATATAAATGTGCTTTGTAAACTGTAGACTGTGACCAATGTAAGAGGGGTATCGCTAGCACAACTACTTGCAGCATCTGCCTGGGTCCTAGGGCTGGACCACCTCCGTCTCCCAGGGTCAGAAACCTTGAAGCTGTCTTCTAACAGCAGAAGAATGGATTGGGGCTTCTTTCCTGGGAACCAGACTTTGGAAATAGATTCCACGCTAGGCACTTCTTCCTCTTTCCCCACAAATACAGTATTTATGAGAACTGACCTTCCAATGGAAATTTGGCAAGATTTCACATTCTGGAGACATTGTACCTTCCTCCACATGCCCTGAGGGCTGAGGTCATGGGCTTCCCAGGAGATGTAGGAGTTCCCACGGATACAAGAGGTAGAGGGGACTGAGAAGAGAGGGGCCCAGCAAGACCCTAAGTCACAGGCTTGTCCTCAAATGTTGATACCATCCTCTAAAAGAATATGAGCTTAGGAAGTGTTTTAACTGTTCACTGCTGTACACCCAGTGCCGAGAACAATGCCTGGTACATAGTTGGTGCTCGGTATATATTCATTAAATGAAGGGAATAAACCCTTCTCAAGATTTCTTAAGGCTCTTCCTTGCTCCTACCTCGAAGGTCACAGCTCCTAGAAACTTACAGAGCCTCCTAGACAAGGTATGTAAACCACCACTTGGTATGTCTTCTCAATGTTGTCTCCCAAGAGGTTCAGGCCACTGGGACAAGCTTCTGTTGGGAGGCCTGGGTTGAGTTCACCGCAGCTCTAAGAGCCTGCAAGTTTTGGATGCTGTTTTCTGGTCAGGGGAAGCAGGGTGGGGATGGAAGCCTTGGCTGTGGCCATCAGGGCTCCTTGCTGAAGAGTGAAGGTGATGGATCTTGGAGTCTCTGCCTGTCCCCCAAGTGGTGCATAGTGAGTAGCCTTAGGGTTTCTCTCTTTTCTCAGCAGATCCTGCCCTGGTCACAGCAGGGCCCAGACTCTGGAGCCAGGCGCTTGAGAAGCACATATGAATAAGGTGTGTCCATAGCCTGCAAGAAGCTTCCGCCTGATGACTCTTCAAATCAATATTGAAACAAAACCCACACAGGCAAGACCCCATCCACAAATCTGCAGTCCTGCAGGTATACTCCAAAACCTGGGCAAAAAAAAAACAAACCAGAACTATCTGAGCCAGTAGCTGAAGCCAATATGTAAGTCAGACTTTGGTGAGTACCATCCACTATTAGCTGTGTTGGGGGGAGCAGGTCTTTGAACCCAAGCTGCAAGGGAAGTGTCCCCTCCTCCCCCTTCCCTTCCCTCCCAGGACTCCTCTCCCATAAGCAGCTGTGAGATACCACCACCTTCTCTGCTCATCCCCCACAGTACAAGCTCCCTCCTCCTCTGGTGTCCAGGCTCTGGGGGTCTGAAGAGAACATTTCTCACCCTTTCCTGCTTCCCCTGGAGGATGGGGCTTCCCACCCAAAATAGGTGTAGACCCACCCAGCAAGAGGAGGGGCTGACAGTTTGTGGGGAGGAAATCAGAACTCTGGATTTTGTAAGTCCAGACGTCCTGTAAACTCTGACCAGAGTATAAACATCCCCAGGGACTGAGGGGAGGATATGCTGGTGGGCAGGGGGCCCGGCGCCTCCATCTGCCCTGAGGACAGGCTGTTTATCCCACATCCCTCACAGGCCCCCTTGGGCTCCTTCCTGTCTAGGTCTGGGCAAGTAGAGGCAGGCAGGATGGCCCTGCAGGGGGGCCTGAGGCTTAGATGTCAGATTTGACCTCTCCCAGCTGGAAGGGAACTTATAAAGCTCAGAGAGCCCAATTCTCTCTTTTTCTTGAATTTCCCTCACAACTGGTCTTCTGGCCTCCACTAAAACACCTCGGCTAATGGGGAGCTCACTCTTTCCCAGGGCAGTCCATGCTATTACTGGCACTCTGGCAGCTGAAAAGTTCTAGAAGAAAGTGATTCTAGAATTGTTTAGTGTGACCTGATTGAGCACAGCTAAGAATAATGTGTAGCATGGCCATTCACTGAACCCACACTGTGCCAGGTGCTTTATGTACATTTTCCCATTAAATTTCCCCTCCTCTCAAGGAGGACACAGGCTCAGAAGAGTTGGGTTACTTGCCTGAGGTGACTCAGCTGTTTTGTGGTGGGGCTGGGATGCAGTTGCTATATTTCAAAGTGTATGCTTTAAATATTAATCTATACTGGTTCTTCACGATCAAAAAGCAAAAATAGCACACATACCACAAAAACACCATGTAACAAACACAGTCACACACAAACTAACCACATTACTATAAAAGCAACCCAAACTAGCCAAATCTTAAGTATCCATTGTATGCTGGGCAAATCATAATTTTTATGATGAAGCCATTTTAACAACCCTATGAGGCAACTGAGACTCATTAAAGTTAGAAAAAATTGGATGTGGCACAGCAAGTTTCAAGCACCACTTCTGAAGTCTGAAATTGCCACTATACCCTATTGCGTGATAGGAGGGGACTGAAGTATAATGAAAGACGAAACCTTTATCACTGTTATTTTCAACAACAAAAGCTCTGAAAAGTGGGATGTGCAACCTCAGAGACAAATGATCGCCCTACACTGGAGGTGTCCAGCAAAGACGCTTTAAAAGGAGTTCTTACACTAGTAAGGGCTAACACAAGATATTCCCCAGTGTCAATCTGCAATCCAGAAACACAAACTTGACATTTTCAAGGCTGGATCCTGGGTGGAAGGGTGGCCGCGGTCACCCAGTCCCAGAGCACAAGCCCACTCTTAGAGTCCTACCCCTCCTCCGCTCATGTTTCCTTGACTGCCCCTGGAAACAGAGGCATTGGCTCCTGGCCTGGGCAGAGGGTCATGTGGACGTGGTGGGCCTTCTGCATATCCCAGTGGCCGCCCATTCACCCAGGCCTTGCCCTTTTTTGAGAACTGGGAGCTTTCTGGCTGGGTCTGTTCCCACCAACAGCGTTCCCGTTCAGGGAGCTTAAAATAGTGCCTCTTGGCTGGGGCCCTGAAGCGAGCAGTGAGGGAGGCATTTGTGCAAATATGGGCCTGGGAGAAGAACTCCTACCCCGAGAGGGTGGGGGATGGGGTGGGCAGCTCAGCAGGAGAGCCAAGACCTCCAGTGGAGGATGCGCCCTCTTGGCCACAGCCCCCTCCATCTTGCAGCAGAGGCGCCTGCTAGTCTCCTCCTGCCTTCTCTGACCTTACTGGGTCCACTTGGGCAAATCTCTACACTGAATCCCCACAGGCCTTACTGGCTCAGCTGAGGCTCCAGGGTGGGCCCATGGGGAACAGGGACCTCTACATTCTTCTGCTGGTTCTATCCTTGTCCCCCTATCATAATGCCCTTCCTACCCAGGAACATCCTAGGTAGCAACCTTTTTTAGAAGAAAGATTATGCATTTAGCTGTGCCAGGTCTTAGTTGTGGCACGTGGGATCTTTAGTTGCAGCATGTGGGATCTAGTTCCCTGGCTAGGAATCAAACCTGGGCCCCCTGCATTGGGAAGGTGAAGTCTTAGCCACTGGACCACCAGGGAGGTCTTCAGAAGCATGCTTTGGAAGGCCCAAGTCAAAACTTGTTTTAACAATCACAGTGACAGTTGCAGCCGCCACTGATTGAGGGCTTACTTTTGTTAGGTGCTCTGCTAAGGGCTATAACATGCATTATCTCGTTTGGTCCCCACCATCATCCACTGAGAGCCAAGTTACTATTATCTCTACTGTGCATAAGAAACTAAGTTCAGAGATGTCAAGTAACTTTCCTGAGGTCTCACAGCTCTGAAGTGGCAGAGGCAGAATTAAAACTCAGGTCTGTCAACCTCTGGAGTCTGAACTCTGACCTCCTGGGCTGCATCTCCTCCTCTGGTTCTCCGCTGCTCTGGCCTCCCATGCTCATCCCAGCATTACCACCCTGTGTCACATATACATAGCTGTTTGGATTGAATGCATCAGGTATTTAGTGAATGCCTCCTATGAGCCAGGAATATTGCTGGGCGCCAGACCCACAGCTTGGAAACTCCTAGATCCCTATGAGGACTCTGTTTGGGCTTGAGTTCAGTGACTGCCCCAACATGCAGGATCTGGTTTGACGATGTCAAGGTGTGACTGAGGCAAGCATAGACCCTCCTCAGTCACCAGCTGACCAGTTGGACATCCCTGCCTCCTTGCTGGCTGTGATGCCCGTCTCCTTCCTGCACAGCAGGAAACAGCATGCACAGGAATCAAATTTGCTTTGAATCCTCTGTGACTTTGGGCTCTCTGAGCCTCAGTTTCCCCATATGTAGATTCGGAATAAAATTAAGACCTCACCACAGGGTGGTTGGGAGGATTTAATAAAGCAGTGCACGTGGGACTCCCCTGGTGATCCAATGGTTAAGACTCCATGCTTCCAATGCAGAAGGCACAGGTTCACTCCCTGGTTGGCAGACTGAGATCCCATATGTTGAGCAGTGTGGCCAAAAGATTAAAAAACAAACAAACAACCACAAGAGACAATGCTCATGAAAGACTTATCACTGTACTAGGTGGTCTAAGTGGAGGAAGAAATGGCAATCTACTCCAGTATTCTTGCCTGGGAAATCGCATGGACAGAGGAGCCTGATGAGCTACTGTCCATGGGGTTGCAAGAGTTGGACACGACTGAGCGGATGAGCATGCATGCATGCAGGTAGTCTAAGTAAATAGAATTAAGCAGCAGCTATTATTACTTATTGTTTTCCTGAAGACTGCGTTGTCCTGGTGCCAGAGGCCTAGGGCCTAACACATGGTAGGTGCTCCAAGTAAAGGCAGTCACTCACATGGCAGACAGAAGCCACCACCCGGCCCCTGCCCCCTCACTTCTGGCTGGTTGCGTGTCATGCAGTTCCTGCCCTGATGTGAAAGGTGTCCCAGGCACTGGTCCTCATCAATGCGAGGGTTGCTTGGGCGGCCATGGGCAGGCACAAGATTTTTACTTACCTGGTTCCCTTGTTTTCATCCAGGGAAAAGGAGTGGCTGGCGTGAAGGTTCTGCCAGGGTTTGCCTGCTCCTCGGGGACATCTGGCTTTCTGGTGGTGCCACCTGGCGGTGAGTACAGAACTGCTTCTAGCTGGGCGGCCTCCGAGGGACCTGGTGGCTCTGAGCACGACCATTTCCTGCCCCTTGCTCTCCAGCCCATGTAGCCCTTCCCTGATCCCCTGTATTGGTCACTGACTGTCAGAAAAGACCTAAGGGGTCTCTGTGGGGTCTCTGTTATCATGCCTCCTTCAGGCCTGGCTCTGACCTGCGGGGTAAGGTCCCTCAGTGGTCAGCCAGGGCTCATCCTCAGGATATCCTTGAGGTCTGATGACCTCTCAGTGGTTTCTAGAAACCAAGGTTGGAAGAACGGGCCTGCTTCCTGGCTTGAGCTGGCCCCGGAATGGGAAACCCAGTGATGGTGACTGGGCCCATCCTTGACTCCTCACTGTACCTGCTTAAGTATCCACAGATCCCTCTCCCCTCTCTGGGGCCACCAGAGGGACTGGCCTGGCTTCTAGGTTCTCTGTCTTTTAAAAAAATATTTGAATTTATTTATTTGCCTGCGTTGGGTCTTAGTTGTGGCACGTGGGATCTTTAGTTGTAGCATGCAAACTCTTAGTGGCAGCATGTGGGATCTAGTTCCCTGACTAGGGATTGAATCCAGGCCCCCTGCTTAAGAATTAGGAGAATAAATTGTGCTTGAACCAGCCTTACCCAGCTTTGCACCAACATGCTGTGTGAGCTTGGGTAAGGCCTGTCCCTCCCTGGGCCTTGGTCTCCCTGTGGTAGAATGGTGATGGGGCAGGTGATAGGTGAGGAGCCCTGTAGTTCCCTGACTGGGGCCTTGGTAAGGTGCAGATTCCTGGGGCTGCCTCATTAGGACTCTGGGGCCAGGATCCTGGAACCTGTGTGAAGTTGGAAGCTGAGGCAGCCAAACCCTGTCTTTGGGAGATGGAAGCCTGCAGTGTGTGTTGCTGGCAGGGAAGAAGAGTGTGGTGGTTTCAGGGGTCTTGAGAAGCTGAGGAGCCCCCTTGTAGCCCAATTCCCACCTTTTAATTTCTCCCTTTGTGTGGATGTAGGGAAGGGCCCCCCAGCTGCGTGTCTGTGGGACCCCAGCAGCAGCAGCAGCAGAAGGTCAGCAAGAAGGCTGCACAGGTTACAGCCAGCTTGCCCCCATCCTTTGCTTCCTCATGCTGGCTGTTTCACACGTCCAAAGGACTGTGGTGTTGGGGCTGGGGCAGCCTGGGGTGGGACTGGGGGCCTTTGTTGCTTGAGGAGGTATTTTCAGAGTCCCCCTCCCTCTGGAGTTTCCAACGATAGAATAGAGCCCTGTCTAGTATTTGACCAAATATGGTGGTATCTCTCATGAGCTCGAGCCTCAGCCAGCTTCTCAGTTATGCTGTGGAAACCTGCCCCGGACAGATTAATCTTGTGACATTCAGGAGCGCCTTGCACCCTGTGTTCTTCCCCTCGGCGATTCCTGTAAATGGCCAAGAGTGGCCCCGAACAGGACGGTGCAGTCCTGGAGCCTGTCCTCTGTCCTCTTCACACCCCCTTTCACCTTCTCCTCAGGGGAGCTTGCTTGCTCACATTCAACTGGGTTGTTCACTTGAGGGGAGAGACCCAGACCAGGTCCATCCAGCACGTGATTCCTAGACAAGAGGACCCTGGGGTTACCTAAGCTCATGAAATTTTGGCCAGAGCCCGTGAGGGCCAAAGCTCTCAGCTAAGAGGGTGGACCCAAAGAGGTAGAAAGGAGAGTTGGCTGGGTCATGAGAACTGTGCTCGCTCTAATGCTGAATTGAACAGCTAACGTTCCCAAGAACAATTACACTATTATTGTACAGTGATAGTCTTCATAATAAACAGCTATGTTTATTGAGCACATACTACATGCCAGGCACTGTGTCAGCTTTTTAATGTGGCTTATTTCCCTTACTCCTAGTAACAACCCCTAGAGGTTGTTCTAGACACTGGGGAAATGAGACTCAGAAAGAGTTCCAGGAGAAATTTCCAGGCCACCACTGATTCCTGGGCACGGCTCCCATTTTACAGAGAAGGAAACTGAGGCTGAGAGAGGATGGAAGTCATAAGCAGCCACTCAGGGACAGGTCCTTGGAGTGGAGACCTTTTCTACGTGAGGGGGAGCATTGCATCCAGAAGGCTGGGACAACCGGCCATCAAGTCCTCATGGACCTCATGAACTTGGCCCTTGTGAGAGCACACAGATTCAGAAACATGTTCGTAGCAGGCTGGAACTGTGCAGAAAATATGCCAAGAAAAGCAGCACGGAGTGTGGATAAAGCCCTGCCCGGAGACCAGGCATGAACCCCGGCTCTGGCATCCCTCACTCACTATATAATCCTAGACAAGTCCCTTCTTCACTCTGGCCTCAGTTTCCCTGCCTGGGAACTATGGGAGTGCGGTGCCGAGGGCCTCTGAGCTCACCTGGGGCTGGCTGAGGCTGGAGTGCCTGAGGCTGTTTCCCTGGGAGATGGGGCCTGTGTCTTGCTCCTGGCCAGCGTGCTCCAAGAACATTTGCTGTCCTGACCAACGGACAGCCTGTCCCTCCTCCACCCTTGCCCCCTTGCCATCCCCCAAACTAACGAAGCTGATTGTCTTAGGTGGCCCTGTGGGTGCTGGCTGGGCGGCCGGCCGCAGGCCACAGGCGGAGGTGCCACCCGCCAGAGCCCCACCAGACACACAGGGCATTGTCCCTCAGTCAACAGCCCCTGGGCACCTCAGCCCGGCTCCTGGCCTGCCCCCACGCCCCTCACCGCCTGCCACTGCGCCAGGCCCGCCAGCTGGGAGCCCAAGGTTCCCAGGCGATGACGAGCCCACCCACCCACTCCCCCGGCAGCCCCCTGACGAGCTATAATTGCTGCGCTGAGTCCTGTTGCTGCCATTCTCGTGGCGGAGGCATCTGGGGTTCCAGGCGGGCAGCAGCTGCAGGCTGATTGCCTGGCTCGCGGGATGGACTGGCCATACAACCTGGTACGTGGCGATTCCCCACCCCACCCCCACTCCTTTTTAGGGCCTGAGTGTTTCTTTACTTCTTCTCCATTGATTAATAGCCGCCTCTGTTTGGCTTGGAATCTGCAGAGGCAAGTTCTCCCTCTGTCCTGTCTCCCAGGACGAGAGAGAAACAGAGACTGGTCTCAGAGCTTGCAGCTATGGCCAGCGGCTCCGGCTCCTGAGCTGGGCGCAGCCCCACTGCACCAAGGCACTTTCAGGCCAAAGGCAACTGAGGAGATCTTGGCAATCTCAGTTATCGGGGTTTTTCCAGAGTCTCTGTGTCCTGAGATCCAGGCTGTGTGACCTTGGGCAGGTCCTTCTGTTTCTCTGTTTCCCATCTCTAAAGGGATGAAGGGAGATGGGTTCTCTTCTGAATTTCTCTGAGTGGAGAGCCAGGGTTTAAGAATGCCATGTGAGAAGCTCAGATGAGAAAGCCTATTGTTAGGGAGATGTCTTTCTGTACCAGCGACTTGAATCTGTCATGGGTTTGGTGCCAAGAAACGGTTCTACCAAGAGGGGCTCTGCTGAAACTTGTTTGTAAGGGTCAAGACTAGCTGGGTAGGCAGGAGAGATCAGCACGGGCCATGCGGGTGGTGGGGTGAGGGGTCCAGGGCAGGTAGGAGCCTGGCTAGGCTCAGGGAGGAGATGAAGTCCCCTCTGGAGGCTTCTCCCTTCTAACCAGCCTTGGTTCCCACCCAAGTCCTGGCCCTCCTCTCCCAGCTTCCTTTGGAGTCTGCATTCTGCTGGGCACCCAGGTCCTCTCCCATGTGACTGAGAGGCTTTCCTGATGCTGCTTGTTGTGCAGGGAGAGGTGGGCAGAGCGGGTGGGGGTGAACAAGGGGTCGGGAAGGCAGATGGTTGGGGCGTGGAGGAGCAGAGAACCAGTGTCTTGGAGTTCATCAGGGGTTTCTGGCTATGACCTGCACACATCACCAACTTCATCTCCTGCGCTCACCTCCTGTCCACTCTATTTCAGCCCCACCGTTTCCTTTCAGCAAAGTTTTAAGCCACTGAAACTTCCTCTCACACGGTTCCCTCCCCCACCTCCATACCATTTTTAGGCTCCCTCTGCCTACATCTGCCTCTGTCTTATTCTTCAAACCTCACCAGAAATGCCCCCTTCCCCAGAAAGGCTTTGCAAGACCACCCCACTGCCACCAGGCTAAGCGGGTGGCCCTGCTCATCTCTGACCACACGCTGTGTGGTCCCATTCTCACCCTGCTGCTAGCGAGACTTAGGTGCTTGTTTCTTGTTCACCATCTGTTTTCCTTGCCAGACTGCAAGCTACAGACGGGCAGGGGTGGTAACAGGCATTCATTCATTCAGCAAATGTTCACTGAATACCTAAGTGCTCAGTACCGTGCGGACATGGGGGACAAGGCAGCGTGTGGAAACAGATAGAGTGCTGGCTCTCTCAGAGCTGGTGCTTAGTGGGGCCTGACTTGGGAAAGGATCACACGTACACTGGAGGACAGCAGTCATGAAGGAGGCATGGGGCTGCTGAGAGCCCAAGAAGGTCCACAGAGGCCCCCCTAAGGAAGTGATACTGGAGTCGAGACACGCGAGGTGACTGCAGGAAGCAGCCTGTGCAAAGTCCTTGTGCAAGGAGAGGAAGGTTCGAGAGAAGGCCTGAGGCCGAAGCATGGATGCAAGAGGAAGCCAGGTGTGATTTGAGGAGGGAGAACACAGCAGAGGTCTGGCCTGGGGAGGGGATGTTCACAGGTTGGCATTCCAACCTATTGTTGGGCAGGTGTGGAGAACTGATTGGAAGGAGCCAGGGGGAGATGGGGAGATGTGGAGTACCAGATAGGAGGCTGCTGAGCTGTCCGGGAAACTGACAGGTTGGTGCATGTAGAGAAGTGGATGGGTGGGGAGGTTTTTAAGAGGTGCAACAGGATTTAGTGACGAATGTGGCATGCACGTGTATCAATACAGGTGAGGTGGGCTGGTGGGACCAGGCTAGGGCTTGACAGGTGGCTCCCCTAAGAGGCCTTTCTTCTTCTCTCCTCCTTCCCTGTGCCTGAGTCTTGGCCTAGACAGTGACCTGTCTCTCCCACCTTTGACCTTTGGCCTTCCTCCCCAGCTGTTCCTTCTCACCATTTCCATCTTCCTGGGGCTGGGCCAGCCCAGGAACCCCAAAGGCAAGAGAAAGGGGCCAGGGCGGCCTGGGACCCTGGCCCCTGGGCCTCACCAGTTGCCGCTGGACCTGGTGTCCCGGGCAAAGCCCTATGCCCGCATGGAGGAATATGAGAGGAACCTGGCGGAGATGGTGGCCCAGCTGAGGAACAGCTCCGAGCCGGCCAGGAGGAAGTGTGAGGTCAACCTGCAGCTGTGGCTGTCCAACAAGAGGAGCCTGTCACCCTGGGGCTACAGGTAGGCCAGGCCAGGCAGCCATGGGAAAGTTTTGTGTTGGGGGCTGAAGGGGATGCCCTGCCCACTCTCCATGTCAGGAGTGAAGACCTTGGATTCAGAGGCTTAGGTTTGCATCCTGGCTCTGCCTTTTACTGGCTGTGTGGCCTTGGGCAAGTTGCTTAGCCTCTCTGAGCCTCAGATCCCTCAACTATAAGTGGAGGTGATAGTAGTATCTATTTCATGGACTTATTATGAAATGAGATATCTATGCCGGGCACTGATGCTGTATTCTCCAAGTCTCCAGTGAAGGGCCTGAAAGGCCTTCCCCTAATGCCATATCCTCCAGCTCGGAGTGCCTTGTACACACCTCTGGTTACAGCACTTTCAGGCAGTGCTGAGTTGGCTGTGTGCACATCCATCTCTCACGCTAGATGGGACCATCCCAGTGCCTGTATCAGAATCATCTAAGGATTCTCACGCCCCATCCAATCAAAATCTCCAGGGATGAGGGCCAGCAAGTAGCATTTTCTACATCTCTACATGGTTAGGATACACTGCTGGGCTTGGGAATCAAGACCCGCTGCCCCTAGGGGACAGCAGTGGTGTCTTACCTTGGTTGTAGCTCCACTTCCCAGCACAGCACCTGGCACACAGAAGGGGCCACATGTATACATGTTGATTAAATAATAAAGAAAAGGACTGACCTGGAGGGGTCCTCACTCATGAACCCAGGCCAAAGATTTTTAGCCACACAATTTATATCTTGAGACTCTAGAACAGTATGTTCATAGAACTTTCTGTGACAGTGTAAAGTCCAGTGTGGTAGCCACTAGCCTCATGTGGCTCCTGAGCACTTAGAATGTGGCTAGTATCACTGAGGAGCTAGTTTGGATTATTTTAAGCTCGAACAGTCCCATGTTGCTAGTGGCTCCCATACCTGGAATGTGGCAACTGAAAGGGTCTGTAAAGACCCTCTGATGCCGGGCTTCTACTTTGCTGTGCCCTTGACCTTCTTGGGGATCTTCTGAGTATGTAGGCTCTGATACAGGAGGTCTAGGGTAGGGGGAGGTTCTGCATTTCTAACCAGCTCCTGGGCAATGCTGATGCTGCAGGCCCACACGTCCACTGCCTGTCCTCCACATGGCACATGCTTGCTATGCAGTCAAAACCTGGGCTAGGAAAGGCAGGGGCGTGGTGGTGGGTGCCGGTTTGTCCATCCCGCGATCTTCCTTCTTTCTGCCCTGTGTTCTCTCCTGCCTTCCCACAGCATCAACCATGACCCCAGCCGCATTCCTGCAGACCTGCCGGAGGCGCGGTGCTTGTGTCTGGGCTGCGTGAACCCCTTCACCATGCAGGAGGACCGCAGCATGGTGAGCGTGCCCGTGTTCAGCCAGGTGCCTGTGCGTCGCCGCCTCTGCCCGCTGCCGCCACGCACCGGGCCCTGCCGCCAGCGCGCGGTCATGGAGACCATCGCCGTGGGCTGCACCTGCATCTTCTGAGACAGCCCTCCCCGCACCCCCTTGCCGAGCAAGGCGATGAAAAGTAAAGGCTGTCTTTTGTAAAGCAAGACCTTGGGTTTGCTCCTTGTGGCTCTGAAGCCAAAACTGGGTGGGAGGTAGATTTCGATCAACATGGAGGAAGATTTTCCATCACCCAGAGTTCTTCAACACTGAGATGGGTTATTACAAAAAGTGTACATTCATTTTTACCATTTAAGTGTTGGTCGCTCAGTTGTGTCTGACTCTCTGCAACCTCATGGACTATAGCCTGCCAGGCTCCTCCGTCCTTGGAATTCTCCAGGCAAGAATACTAGAGTAGGTTGCTATTCCCTTCTCCAGGGGACCTTTCCGACCCAGGGATTGAACCTGGGTCTCCTACATTGCAGGCAGATTCTTTACCATCTGAGTCACCTAGGAAGTCCTTTCTACCATTTAGGACAGTCAGATACTTTCTTTGCATTTATAAGCCTTTATTTCAGTCACGTTATTGGAGCTTTGTTAGTAGAAACCTATCTAGGAGTGAACAAGGGCTGATTCTCCCTGGTGAAGTCAAGGGTCACTGCAAACAAGCCCTTGCAGGGGGGGGGGGGGGGGCAGAGTGGGCCTCGGAGGGTGGGGAGGGGGGCTGGGGGAGGGACCTGAGACTTTGTGTTTCTAATGCAGTGGTTCCCAAGTGATACTGACGCTGCTGGTTTGGGGACCACATTTTGAGTACTGCTCACTTATACCAAGACCCTTTGCTGATCAGAAATGCAGTGTGGGGACTTCCCTGGCAGTCCAGTGGTTAAACTCTACCTTCCAATGCAGGGGGTGTGGATTCGATCCCTGGTTGGAGAGTTAAGACCCCACATGCCGTGGGATACAGTCAAAAGTTAAAAAAAAAAAAAGCCTGTATGGACTGATTTGTCCTAAAGCTCCTTCTGACTTCTAACCCCCGGACACTAATCCCTCCCCCCACCCAACCCATTAGACCCTTGCAATCCAATCCTCCTGTGCCCTCCTAGCCCCTGCAGCAAATCCTAAATCAGCTGTTCTAGGGGCTAAAAATACCTTCCCTCTCTGAAGACAGCTGAGGAGCTCAGGCGGTGTTTTCTGAAGGTAAGAATAGCTGGCACTTTAGAGTTAATTTCGAGAAGACGGCCAACCATCAGTGTAGAATACTTGGCTGCTCGAACTTCAGCGCCTAAAGCAGCCTTCGTTCTGAATGTTTTCAGGGTCTAATTCATGAAAGGGCAGTGGTTAGGTATGTGCCTGTCTGGGCTGGCAAGTAACTTACCATTTTTGGTATTGTTCTAGAGTGGATACTAGTTAAAATTACCCTAGGAAGCTTCGGCCTGGTTCCAGACACATGGAAAATAGACTTCACGTGCCAGCGCGTGCTGATGCCTTCAGCAGCCGCTTCTCCTCCCTGGGGCGTGGCTCTTCCCTGTGGCCCCTGCAGTCTGCTCTTCAGGCCTTAAGACTTCAGCAGCACACAAGGGCCTCCAAGGCCTTTTTGTGGGGTAAGGGCCTGGGAGCCTCTCCGGGTGCCCAGGGCATAGGGATTGGGTGAAGAAACTTCTAATGTGGGTGGGACTGCCTGTCCTCCTCCTATGAGAATATCAGACACACAGAGGCTGGTGCTCAACGAACGCTCGTTAATTTCATATGGATGTTGCCTTTTTGTTTTTCTGGGCTTCAGTTTTCTCAACTGTGAAGCAAGCAGTGGGATTTAGGAATCTCCAGGGTCTTCTCTGGTTTTACCGTTCTGTGACTTAGGAGCCTGGCCTCGTGAGCTTGAGCTGACAAGTTGGCCTTTCCCAGTTCCCTGGTTTAAAGGCAGCAACGGGGAGTTCAGGATCTTTGGAGAGCCGGGTCTACACTTTCCTCCCAAATTTGTGTGCTCTAAATGGGTTTCCTGTTTTCCACTGTCTGGTAAGAAACTCCCCCTCCACAAGAACAGAGGCCTCATCTAACTCCTTCAGAGCTGCATCTCCAACACTTTGTGCAAAATAGAGGTGCAGGGCTTGGTGAATGAATGCATGCACTCATGCACAGATGGAGAAGGAAATGGCAACCCTCTCCAGTATTCTTGCCTGGAGAATCCTGTGGACAGAGGAGCCTGGTGGGCTGCTGCCCATAGCGTCTCACAGAGTCGGACACGACTGAAGTGACTTAGCATACATGCATGCATTGGAGAAAGAAATGGCAACCCACTCCAGTATTCTTGCCTGGAGAATCCCAGGGACAGAGGAGCCTGGTGGGCTGTTGTCTATGGGGTCACACAGAGTCGGACGCGACTGAAGTGACTTAGCAGCAGTAGCAGCAGCAGCATGCACAGAAGCCTCTAGGGGGAGCCCACAATCTGCCCTTTGCTCCTGTTGCTTCTTCAAAGGTGGGTCAGTAGCAGGGCATTCCTCTCTCCCTCACTATTCCTCACCTACCCCAAATTCTACCCTCTAACCACCCGCTCCCCACAAAGTGCTGAGATTTTGCTTGGGTTACCTGCTCTAAGGGTGGAGTCTAGGGGGAAAGTTTTACACATCTACTACTTGTTGGAAAAGACCGATGCTGGGAAAGATTGAAGGCAGGAGGAGAGGGGGTTGACAGAGGACGAGATGGTTAGATTGCGTCACTGACTCAGTCGACATGCGTTTGAGCAAACTCTGGGAGGTGGTGAAGGACAGGGAAGGTGTGCTGCGGTCCATGGGGTTGCAAAGAGTCTGTCACAACTGAGCGACTGAATAACAATGTTGCACCCAGAACTACTGAGGTGGTGTGACCTCTTTCCTGTTTCATTTGGCAGGTTGTAGGGATCTGTCTTTGCAAATGCTGTCTTCTCCCAGAGAACTGTGGACCCATGGGGGCCTCTTTCCTGGACTAAGAAGGCTACGGTGGGCTCTGAGGCCAAGGCTTCCTGCTGGTTTCCTCACTCCCTTCTGCTGCCTTCGGGAATCTCTGGCTTTTCCTTATAGGCAAAGAGGTAGTGGGATCCAGCTGTCAGGTTTGGGCTTGTGGAAGCAGGCAGAGTAGGCATCTCGGTCTGTTTTTGTTCTGAGCTGTTCAGGCCTGCCTACCCAGACAGAGGAAGTTTCTGAGGACTAGCGAGCCCACTGCAGTCAGGCTGAGGATCAAGTGTATCTGGCCCTGGTTGGCCTTTTCTGTGCACACACCCTGAGGGATGCGAGGGTTTTTAAGGACAAGTCTGGTATTGGCCTTGGTCCTCCAGCCCCAGTACCAGTGATCATCAGTTACACCACGACAGCCCACAGCATCCTTATTTCAAACACAAGCCTTGACAAGAAATCATTGCATGTAGGTTTCACTGGAGCTGAGAGGAGGGGAAGGGAACAGCCCCATCCTGCATCTGGTTGACCTCTCCCCAGCACCCTTTCCACCCCTCTGATCTTGTAGTCTGGAGATCACCTCTTCCTCAGGGCTGTTCTAAGGTGATTAGTTTAATCTCATCCCTTGTGTCCCAGGTACTGGTCCAGTAGCTAAATCCTAAGTCACCTGTACGTGGTGTTCATGTGACCACAGGAATTGGTTTAGTAAGGGCCCAGTAGGCCCAGAGCCCAGACTCTGCTTCAGGGCTCATGAGAGAAGACCCTCTGGCCCTGGGAGCTGTTAGCGGCCATCTCTGACCATGAAAGAAGTGATGACGCTGGCATTGCACCACACTCAATGCCTGCCCTGTGCCTGGACTTTAATAAGACCCTTTTATTGCATAGGCTAGTTTGGGTTTGGTCTTTTACTACTGCCACAACCAAAAGTATTCTTACTGATGTGTGTCGGCTTCCTATTTCCTATAATGACCAATGAGTGCATGCTATGTGCACTTCAAAGTCACCATCTCTTTCACTACCATCACTTCCGCATAGTAAGAGCAACTTCAGACAGATTTGGGCCTCTGCCACCTTGAAGGGTATTTTGTCCTATACTGAATTCAGTTAACTTTTAAGGAGAAGCTCTGGATTTAAATTGTATGAATTCAAGAGACTGGGCAAATTCGTTCCTCACTATGGGCTTTTATCTCCATCTCTACGAAAAGAGGGAAGTTAGCTGGATGATCTCTGGGACTTTTCCTATTAGGAATTTACAATGCCAATGTCATTTGGCAGCATGGTATCCTCCTGGGGATGTGGGCCCTCCTCGGAACCAGGTTTAGCTGGTTTGAATAGGAGTTGGGCATCCAGTCTCCAACAAACTTCATCACACCACCATCTTTCCTCCCTTTTCTTTTCTGGGTAGATGTTTGGGGGTGAGGCACAACTGCCTTCTACAAGCTGGGAACTTGTCTTCTCATAAGACAAGACTCTTAATGGACAGAATGGTCATTTCTTCTAGTTGCCAAAGAAAAAAGTGTTCCTCTTTCTATGGCCTGGTATATTTCCCTTTTCCCACTGGTTGCCAGGAGGCTGAGCTAGGCTCCCAGCTCTGCTGGGGTAACCATTTCTTCCTTGTATCCTTCCAGGCATCTCCTCCAATATGCAGTGTTGTTTAAAGACTTGGGTGGTGTCTAGTTAAAGTTCTTAACTAGGTACTTGCATCTAGGAAGTCTAACATATAGGAGCTATTATCCTGTCTTATTTATGTTTTCTCATCTTCCCTCTATTTGTAACCATCTGGTTACATATGTTTCATTGGAGGTGTTCCTTAGGTACCTGTTGGGAGTAGACAATAAAGAAACTGGACTCAAAATTCTCTGCCTTATATTCCCTACCACAGTTATCACCGTCTTCTACTTAGAAAACAAAGTCAGAAGCAGCTTAAGATGGATTTTTATTTCTTCTTAAAAAAAAGATAAAATAAATAAGTGAATACATTGGCTTGAATGTTCTTCCCCTTCTCTTACTCTCCCCCTTCAAAAAAAAGCAACCACTGTGAGAATCCTTAAGATGGAAAGGCAGAGAGTGGGTCACCGGGACCCACACAGGAGAGGTCAGAGAAGGACTCTGTGGGTGCGCGTGGCTTACACGATCTTGGCTGCTGCGAAGGGCGTCCTTCTTCAGCAGAGGCTGGACATTTCCAGCTCTCCTCGGAGCCCTCACAGCTCGGTCTTCACCTTGTGCATCAAATCCTTTTGGTCAATCTTGTCTAGGTCCTGGTACCAGCGGTTGAAAGCCAGCAGTGCCACGTTCTTGGCAGCCACAGCCGTCACCTCCACGGAGCTGGCCGCCCACTCCAGGGCATTGAGGTGGAAGAGCTGGTCGTGCAGCGTGAACCGTGGGAGGGGGGTGTGGGGGCTGTGGACGGGGTGGGCCTGCCACTCAGCGGTCTGGACTGAGTAATAGGAGCGAAAGAGGGTCTTCAGCTGGGACCGGAGGAGGGCCTGGGGGGACTGGACTCGCCAAACAGCGGCCTCCTGAGGCTGCTTCCGCCGGAAGTTGGCTGAGATGTTGACAGGACAGATGTTGTCCAGGGCACAGAAGAAGCTGGGAAAATCTGTGGTAAGGATATTGGCAAAGGGGAAAAGCTTAGGGTCGGGGAAGCCAAAGTAGGAAGAGTTGAGGTAGCCGTGGACCAAGGAGACGACGGTGGGCTGGAAAGAGCCCTGGACGACATCAATGGGCGGGTCGAATCCTTCAAAGGCGATGGTGCTGCTGTTGTCCAGGTGCAGGGGGGTGGCGATGACCACTATGTCATAGTTGTCAGAGCCCGTGCCCGCCTCATTCTCATACCTGACCCGATACAAGGGTTTCCCCTCTGGATGGAGAGAGAAGAGAACACAAAAGTCAACTTCTTTCTTGGCTTCTACCCATTACCTGCCATCCAGGGCCCAGCAGCGAGGGGACAAGACCCTGGGTGCAGCCGTGCCGTCCAGCTGCTGTGTCAGCTGGTATGGTGGCAGGGCGAGCCCTGGACCGGAATCAGGAAACCCAAGCTCTTTCTCTGGCTGTCGCGCTGACTAGCTGGGAAACATGGGCAAGGCTGTGAGTCCTCAGTGGTCAAATGAATGGGGCTAGATGAATGCAAGTCTCTGCTTCCTGGCTCTGACATTTGAATCAGGACAACACTGCCCTCTGGTGTCACTTGGCAGTGCTGGGAACTGCACCCCAGCAGAGGAGTTTTAGGGATAGAGGAGGTGGAAGTGTTCACTGTGTAGGAAGGGAGGGGTCGGGGCCCCAGCTCTGTCTACTTACCTGTTGGCTGCAGGGTCACAGTGGTCACCGTGGCATGGATCACGTTGGCCTTGGTAAGCTTCAGCAGACCAGAACAAACCAGCTTGTTGCCTCCTTCCACAGACCACAGGCTACCTTGGGCCCCCGCTAGAGACATGGCTCCTGGGCAAAGGGGGAGGGAGGGCAACCAGTGGCTTCTCAACCTCTAGGCAGTGGGGCTGGAGAGTCCAGCACCATCCTACCCAGGCCTCTGTCCCAGGCCAAGACTCCTCCCAACTCCGGCTCGGAGAGACAATACACAGAAATGAATACAATAGAATTCACAATGTTGTAAAGTAAAAACATTATCCTCAGTGCAAGAGCCACTATAGAAGACCACGGATTGTATGATTCTATTTAAATAGACTGCCCAGAATGGGCAAATCCATAGAAACACAGAGCAAATTTGCGGTTGCCTAGGGCTGGAAGGCTAGGGGATGCTGGGGGAACTGAGGGCTATAGGGATGAGTTTTGAGGGCAGTGAAAATGTTCTCAAATTGATTGTGGTGATGGAGACACAGGTGTATGTGTGTGCACGCTTAGTCGCTCAGTCATGTCTGGCTCTTTGCGACCCTGTGGACTGTAGCCCACCAGGCTCCTCTGTCCATGGGATTTTTTTTCCAGCAAGAATTCTAGAGTGGGTTGCCATTTCCTCCTCCAGGGGATAGTCCCGACCCAGGGATTGAACCCATGGCTCCTGCATTAGCAGGTGAATTATTTATTGCTGTGTCACCAGGGAAGCCAGATGGAAATACAACTCTGAATGTTCTGAAAGCCATTGACTCCTACACTTTAAATGCGTGTACTGTGTGATACATGAATTATATCTCAAAGGATACCTACAAGATGCTGAAAGAGTGAGCAGGGTCGTCTCACTGATGGGACTAGGCAGGACCAGAAGGCTGGGAAGGAGCTAGCAGCGGCCAGAGGAAGAGTATCCTGGGCATGTGGGAGGTACTTGTTAATTATAAACCTTTTCATTCATTTATTCAGCAAAAATGGTCTGAGTGCCTATGATGGTCAGCACTGCTGTAAGGATATCTCAGTAAACAAAGGGGACAGATTCCCATTGGGAAACATGCATTCTAGTGGGAGGAGATAAAACAAGTCAATTCAGTAGCCTGCTAGAAGATGATACTGGCAGGGCAAGGGGACTGAGACTGCTGGGGGTAGGAGAGGTTAGGCAGCTTCGATGAAAAGGCAACATCTTCCCAGAGACATGGGAGGCAAGGGTGTACTATGACTGCTCTCCAGGAAGATTCTTCCAGGCAGAGGGATGGCCACACAAAAGCCTCAAGGCGGGAGTGTACCCGGGACTCTGGAGACACGGCAAGGAGACCAGAGTGGCTGGCCTGGAGTGCGTGAGTGGTGAGATGGTGAGACCTAGACCACACAGGGCCCTGCAGACCACTGGAAGGACTTTGGATTTTCCTTGAAGGAAAGTAGGAGCCGTTACAGTCTTACATGAAGGCCTGACAGGATCTGTCTTTTGTTTTAAAAGGATCATCTGGGTGATGTGTTGAGCTTGGAGGGGCCAGGGAGTAGGCAGAGGGTGGGGGACCTGGTAGGAGACTTGTAGCAATCCTGGTGAAGGACGTTAGTGCTTAGACCAAGGAAGAGACACTGCTAGGAAGCAGTCAGATTCTAGGTATACATGGAAGGTAAAGCAGATGGGATTGCCTGACACACGACACAAAGGATATGAGAGAAAGCAATGATTCAAGGTTTTGGCTGGAGCAACCGAAAGGAGTAATTACCAGCCAAGCTATGGGGAGGCTGGGAGGGGCAGGCTTGAGGGGAAAGATCAGAAGCTCAGGTTTGAATGCACTGAGTCTGAGACGCCCATTAGCCCTTCCAGTGTGGACACAAGGGTGACGGCTGACACATGAGCTTGCAATTCTGGAGACAGGTCTGGGCTAGAGGTCATGTTTGGGAGTCAGGTGGGCGGAACTGAAGCCCCAAGACTGGCTGAGCTCACCAAGGGAGGCTGAGTAGTTGAGAGTAGGTGAGAGCCTCACCAAGTTGAGGCTGAGTAGAAGAGGACACAGGACTGAGCCTGGGCCTTCCGTGTCAGAAGGCAGGAGAGGAGAGGGACCCAGCCAAGCAGGCCAGTGTGTGCCTATGTAGTTCCTTGGCCTTGAATGCCCCTCCCCGGCCCTCCACCGCCCCAGTAAAATCCTTCTGTATCTTTCAAGGCCCAGAATAGTCACCACACCTTGGGGAAGATGTGCCCTGATGTCTCTCTTGGGCAGATCTGTGTCCTGTACTGGGAGATGGTGGGTGATACATGTGCCCGCCCACCCCAGTAATGAGCTGGGAAGATGCAGTGCTCTAATAAGTGGATACCCAGGGGCCCAGAGGCCTTAGTGGGGCAGATCATGAAACCAATCCAAACAGGAGTGGCAGAAACACCCCGGACCTGAGATCTGAGCTTCCCTTTCACTGTGAAGTGAGGTGAACACCCTCTCCTGCCAACTGAGAGGACAGATGCCAGAATCAAAGGGTGTTGGGGTGATGTCATGTACTGAGTCAGGTAAATGTAAGGTTATTACAGGGAGGGCTGGGGAAGGGCAGGTGGGCAGGCTGAGGGCTGGAGGCTCACCGGCAAAGGCGGGCATCGCTGCTGACTGGCCGTAGCTGGCCCGCAGGACGGCGGAGACTACGTCGTCAATAAAGCGCTGGGTGACGCCCACCTGGAGCAGGGACTCAGCCACAGAGCGCTGGGTCATGTTGACAAAGGCGGATTCCCCCAGCGAGTAGAGCAGTTCCTCCACACCCGAGAAGGCATAACCGTGCGCCTGGTACTTATAGATCCTGGGAGACATGTGGACCCAGAGTCCTTGTGCAGAAAGGCCTTTCTGCTGACCACCTGCCGCTGGGTCACTGCACCTGGGGGCCCACCCCTCCTCTCCATGTAGGGGTAGGAGAGGAAGCTTGTTATGTGACCTTTGGTCTATTTGCTGGCCCCCACCTGGAGGGACAGCCCAGAGAGAAGGGCAAACACTTTGGATCCCACCAGAACCTGGCTTCACATGGTGGCTCCTCTGAATGACAATCATATCACCTCTCAAGCCGCTCCCTAATGAGGATGCAGTCCTCTTCTCACTCAGCTGGGACTGCCAAGCAGTGGGCCATGCCTACCGCCACTGACATATCCCCTCTCCAGCAACAGCAGCTCTTCCCTGGCTTCTAGGACCACACTGGACCCCATGGCAGCTGCATTATGCCAAAGTTGTCATGCTTTCTGCTAGCCTGCCCTGTCCTGCCCCGTGGCTCGGTCCAACAAGGCTCCCACTCACCCCCTCACTAATGTCTTCTTCCCACACGACTCTCCCCACCTAGAGGACTGGCATTTTTCTGGAGCCGCCGGCTGATGAACTTTTGGATGGTGGCCTTTGGAATGTTGCGTCTGCTCGGGCTGTTCTGTAAATGTGCCGGGTTTGGTTGTTGACAAGAAGCCCAAATAGAGGTGTCCAGAAAGCAGTGAGAAACTGCTTAGGTAGTGGGTCTGGAACTTAAGGGGCAACTGGGACTCACAGGTAGAGGCTGTCTCCCACAAAAGGGAGAACTTGGTGCTGGGGGTTTGGATAAAATTGACAAGGGAGAAAACTATAAGAGGAAAGAGGAGTGAAGACCTAACTTTGGGGCTACCCGGAGAGTACAAGGAAGAAGTGCCATAAAAAGCATAGTTACAGGAGCGGGAAGAGCAGAGAAATGCCAGAAACCAGGAAGGAGACCTGGAGGCCACGAACAAGTGTCGGATCCTGAAGTCTCTGCACCTAGGCCGGGAAACAGGGAGAACCGTTGGAAGGACTGACTGTCGGGGAGAGCTGGGGACCAGCCTGGTGTGTGAGTGGACTATGAGGGGTGGGCACAGTGACAACAGGATACTTGCCCTTCTTATCTGGAGTTGATGCGGAGGGGGCTGGGACATGAGGAGGAGATAACTGGTAAAGAAAGGTGTTTGTTCTAGATGGGTCTGGAGGACAGAAGAGTTTGTAAATGGTGGCCCACAGGTTGCTTGTGGCCTGCAGATATGTCTTATTTGCTTTGTAAGATGAACTGGTTGCAAGCACTGAAAAACTAATTTCACATACAATTGGATTTCCAGTTTCTTCTGAAAAACTGGACGATGGTGCCCTGTGAGGCTGGCATTCCCATGTAGCCACAAGGGGCTTGAGCAGAGAGCTAGCTGCCCATTCAGATGCGGCCTGGCTCTTCAGGACCCCTCACTCCTTATCCTTCCCTTTCACTAAACTGCTTCACTTATTCATACCTCAGGGAGGCCCTTGAAGGTGGCTGAGTTTGCAACCCATGATTTTTTTTTTGGCCAGAGCACAAGGGATGTGGGATTTTAGTTCCCTGACCAGGGATCAAACCCATGACCCTTGCACTAGAAACACAGTCTTAATGACTGGACCACCAGGGAAGTCCTGCAGCCCATGCTTTTATTTACCAGTTCAGCCACGGGAAAGAGGATGCCAGTGTGACAACACGAGAGACCACGTACCGCTGTACTAAAGTAAGTCCCTTGCTGATGCTGGGGGTGTGCTCGGAACCTGGGCGGAATTCTCACACCCAGTGAGTACCTTTTCCATTTCGACAATGTATAGTCAAGTTGGTTTTTTCTGCACCTCTTTTCCTCTCTCCCTCTGGAAGGCCCTCCCCAAGGCTCTGCCCAGCCCTACCTCATGAACTTCTCCATGACCTCCTCCACCCACATCTGCAGTCTCAGGAAGCTGATGCCGTAGTGCCACCAGAGGCGGAAGAGGTTCAGCAGGTACCAGTCCGTCTCCTCCAGCACGAAGTTCTCCCCATTGAAGATGGCGCTCCTGCCTCCCACCTCGCGCCGGTGCCGCAGCCCTGAGGAGACAAGGAAGAGGCCCTTAGGTCCCCGACAGAGGCCCCCCCTGAACCCCAGGGGAACCTAGCAATGCCCGAAGCTTAAATTCAGGGCCATCCTGAAGGATCACTCCACCGAAGGGAAGGTGACACTATGTTTGGCGCATCTGTGCCGCTTGTTCAAGAACAGTGAACAGTGTGCTGGGGAGATGTCTGGCCTGGCTAGTCAACAAAGAAATGAAAATTAAACTCGTATTCCGTTTTATTTGTTTTTCTAACAGGGATCCACTCAGCCATGAGTGAGGGAGATTCAGTCGTCATCCTGGATCGTCCAGGCGCTGACAGCCATGGCACTTGCTCTGGGATGGTGGCCCGGGGCAGCAAGGCCACAAGGAAGAAATCACAGCTCCTGACAACCACCAGCACTCTACACCCGACAGAGCCCTGGAGCTTCGGATCTCACTTCATCCTCTCACAGTCTCGGGAGAGGCAGGACAAGAGTCAGTACCCCCCAGGTAAAGATGGATAGATGGAAGGTGAGGCTTAGAGATTATAGGGCCTGCCCTAAGTCATGGGTTTTTCTTTTTCCCTCCTATTCCTGTCCCTAAACCACAAAGTTCCCCTACCCAGAGGCAACCAGTAAGTATATTCCTTCAGGATCCTTCTAGAGATATTTTGTGCCAACACTTATAAATGTGTACACATTTGTGAGCTGTCCCTCCCTCCACCCAACCCCATATACTATTAATATACACAGTGGCCTGCACCTTACTGACATGTGCATCTTAATAGAGTGTTCTCTACCTGGGCATATAGGACTTGGCTACTGGATAGTCTGCTATGTGCTTAAAAAATATTTAGTCTCAGATCCTAGTGGATGGGCAGGTAGGATATTTTCAACTTTTTACTATTACAAACAGTGCTGTGATGAGTAACCTCATGTGTGCTGCTCTGTACGCCTGTGACCACACTGACAGGATCACTTCTGAGAAGTGGAATTTCTGCATCCAGTGGTATATATATTTGTGGTTTTGACAGATGCTGCTGGGGCTGAATCTCAGCTCTCTCACTTATTAGCTGTAGGGCCTTAGCCCAGGTGTATACACTTTCTGAGTCTCAGTTTCCTTGGGAGGAGATACAGCACCCATCTTGCAGGCCGGTAGGAGGATTAGAGGTAATGTCTATGTACCATCCAGAAGGACGCCAGGTGCTTGGCAAGCACACAGCATGTGGAAGCCATTATGATTATAGATTATTGAGAAGCAGTAACCTGATGGGGAAAGAAACTAGTCTGGGGGTGGGGCTGTCAAACCTGAATTCTAATCCAGGCTCTGCAACTAACTCACTGTGTAACCTCAGGCAAGTTCCTTCCCCTCTCTGGTCTCAGCTGCTCCATCTGTAAAATGAGGAGATTGGGCTACATGACCTTCTGGCCTTGACCATCAGGGTCACCTGGGAAGGGCCCGAGGGCTGCCGCCAGCCCCAGGATGGTGCACTCACCCAGCTGCTTGACGAAACCCTGCATGTGGAGGCTCAGGGAGTGAAAGGAGGCGGCGCCGCTCTCATAGTGCTGCTTGTTGACGGAGATGGTGGCTAGGCGGCCGCCCACGGTCCCCTTCTCGAACACGTCGATCTGCACCCGGGGGCCAAAGTGCTGTTGGAGGAAGTGGGCCACAGCAGAGCCCCCGATTCCAGCTCCAACAACAGCTGTCATCAGGCCCAGGAGGCAGGCGTGAGGAGAGACAGAGCAGGCGCGTGAGACTGTGGGTCACTCCTTCTCAGTCTCCTGGGCCAGTGGTTTCCTAGGTACTCGCATCTCATAGGCTTTTAACATCTCAGAAAGGAAATCTGTAGACTAGTGCTTAGTAAAGTGTTAGCTGCTCAATCATTTCCGATTCTTTGCAACCCCATGAACTGTAGCCTGCTAGGCTTCTCCATCCATGGAATTCGCCAGGCAGTAAAGCTATCAATAAACAGCAAAGTACAACCTGCAAACTATCACCTACTATAACCCTTATTTTATAAAGAAAAAGACAAGTTGGCAGCAAAGGGGCAGGGAAGAATCTCAAAATTTATTTAAGGGAATAAATCTAACTTTATACAAACTCATTGAAAGTCAAAGTGAAAGTCACTCAGTCGTGTTCGACTCTTTGCAACCCCATGGACTGTATGTAACCTGCCAGGCTGCTCTGTCCATGAAATTCTCCAGGCCAGAATACTGTTCCCTTTTCTAGGGGGTCTTCCCAACCCAGGGATTGAACCCAGGTCTCGCATATTGCAGGTGGATTCTTTACCATCTGAACCACCAGGCATATTTTACTATGAATTGGTGAATACCTGGTCACTGCCAGGTAAGATTAGTTACTAAGTTTAGGTTAGTTACTAAATTACTAAGATTAGGTTAGATTAGTATTAGGAATCCACTCCTTAATCCAGGGGTTGGCAAACTACAGCCTGAGAGCCAAATCAAGGCAGATTTCTGTTTTTGCAAGCTGAAGCTTTATTGGAATGGAACCATGCCCTTTCTTTGGCTTATTGGCTATGGCTCTTTCATGCCAGGCAGAGTTGAGTAAAGTTGGAACAGAGACTGTAAGCACAGCCTAAAATATTTACTCTCTGGCCTTTAAATTAAGCAGTCAGCCAACCCTTGGTCTATTGCAACTTCTCACCTGACACTTAAGTCATTTCCATATCCATGTTTGTCAAGCCTGGAATTCAGCCTGTGACAGATAACTCATCACCATAGAGGGCACTATTTTTCACTTTGGACTCTTGTTATAGTTTCAGCTTTTTGACATCTTTTTGGGTCTTACCCACTGTCTTCACTTCTCCTCCTTCTTTCCTTAGTTGCAAACTTAGTTCATATACCATCAATATTCTGATCCAAGTCACTGAGAAGAGCGTGTGACTGGTCAGGGCTCTTGCTACTAGGAACCACTGATCAAACAGACAGTAATCATCACACAGCACTGAGAGGATAGTGAAGCAGCTGTGGAGCTCCTGAGCCGGACAGCCATGCTGCCCACAGTTTTTGCCCACCAGGTACCTAAGACACAGCTTTCCTCTCACCTGACAGTCTAGTAACCTACCAAAGAGAAGGAGATTTGTCCTTACTAGACCCATGGTGGGCTTTCCAGGTGGCGCAGTAGTCAAGAATTTGCCTGCCAATGAAGGAGGTGCAAGAGATGCAGGTTCGATCCCTGGATCAGGAAGATCCCCTGGAGGAGGAAATGGTAAAACCCACTCCAGTATTCTTGCTTGGATAAGAAGCAAGAGGAGCCTGGTGGGCTACAGTCCATGGGGTTGCAAAGAACTGGACACGACTGAGCACACACACACACACACACACACACAGACCCCTGTGGGACCCTAAGACTACTAACTCTTGTCAAGAAGGCAAAACTACAAGGTTTTTTATGATCTGGTCTCCATTTACTTATTCTGTGTCCTGCCTCAACCTTGCAACACTCCACCTTCTTGTCTGCCTCAATTTCTTTTTTTGGCCATACCATGCAGCATACGGGATCTTAATTCCTTGACCAGGGATAGAACTCGCGCCCCCTGTGGTGGCAGCACAGAGTCTCAACCACTGGACCACCAGGTTAGTCCCCTGCCTCAGCTTCTTTTGCTGTGGAAGAGAGATGACACCCTGTCATGCCTGTGCCTTTGCCCATGCTGTTCCCTTTGTCAGAAATGCTCTGTCATCTTTTGCCTTGCTGACCTCTGTGGCCCTTATATGTCATTCTTAGCTGGCTGTCCTGACCTGCCTAAGACAACTGTCCCTCTTGCACTTTCCCACAGCATACTCTCCTTACCCTGGCCTGGTCCGTGGGACACTACTCAAATGATCTGTCAAGGACTGAGGGCAGGTCCCTATGTCCCCAGATTCTGGCAGGCAGTAGAGCTCACTATTCCATTTTGAAAGAAAAAATTACTTCCTTATTCTCAGTGTTTACAAAGCCGCTTCCAAGGATACCCTTTAACCTTTTAAACCAAGTGCTTCCCACCCTTTCCACTTTTGACAAAGCCCTGAATCACCCCCCCCCCACCCCCGCCCAGAGAAATTGCTATCACAAGACCTAGAAGCTGCCTAAAGGCTATAGGGAAGCAGAAGACCTCGACTCTCTAAGAACTGGCTCCTTCAACACCAATGACCTGACACCTGCTCTCTAGTCTGTGGTAAGATTTGCTGCACATAGAATGAATAAAACAGAGAGGGCCCTGTACCCCCTGAGCATGGGCAGGGAACGAGAGGACAGATTCATGCAGTTAGCAATGACAATGCGTGACCAAGTACAACAGCAGGATTCCAGAGAATCTTGAGGAAGCAAGGAAGTCTGCCTGAGAGCGTGGGCCCCATGCTTCACAAGGGAAGCAATGTAGATCAGGATCCTGGAGGACAGTGGGTTTTACCAGTGAGCAGAAACCCATTCTCTGCAGAGAGAACAGCATGAGCAGGGCCCGGGTGGAATTACAAGGGAATTTAAAGGGTCCAATGCCACACCAAGGTGTTCAGATTTGATCAAGAAGCAGCCTGAGGGTTATGCCATCTTAATAGGAAGCTCCTCATTCCCATTATGGGTAGAGCCCAAGCCACCAAGGACGAACAGAAGCTCTGATAAGAGCACTGAGGAAAATCAAGAAAGTTGCAGGAAGCTTGGCATTGCCAAGTCTCTTGCCTTGATGATGCCTGGGGTGAGGTGGGTAGGGCCAGCTGGAATGAGGCGGGCAACAAGTTCTGCATTGGCAGAAATGGTTGAGCTGTGAGGAGATCCTGCCCCTTCCTCAGTGGTCACTGGGAAATGCCATGCTCTGCTGCCCTTTCTCAAGAGATGCTGGAGCCCTGCACATCAAGACCCTGCCTGCCTTTCTTCTCCATCCTTCAAAGCCTGGCTCCAAATCCATCTCCTTCATCAGGCCTTCTCTCTCCACTCTGGCTCTCAGGATTCTCTCTCCTCTGAAAACCCTAAATGTTCAGTCCTAAATTGATTTCTGGCACGCTTCAGCCTGTCTTAATCCTTTATGGCCTGAGCTGGGGTTTGGTAATGCAGACCTTAGCACTGCACTGGCCCCATTATGTCTGTGGCACTCCCATGGGGCAGCCCTCCCTCCCAATGAGAGGCACTCTGCTCCCACACCAGAAACCCAGCATCTCTGCCTACAGAAATCTGATATATGAGGGACTTGGAAATCTTTGATTCATGTTGAGTCAAAATGACAAATGTTAAGAGGAAAAAAGTATAAACAAATATGGAATGTTAGTCAGTTATATACATGATCAAGTATTTAGCAGTATGTCCTGATGCCTGCAATTTATTTTGAAAAGCATTAAAATGTAAGATGGATTAATGGCTATGGGATAGGTCTGTGATAAATATAGTAGCAGTTTCTTAACGCAGAATCTAGGTGCTGGGTAAAGAGATGATCAATGTATAAGTCTTTCAACTTTGGTCTAGGTTTGAAAATTTTCAACATAAAATGTTGAAAAAAAAAAAAAGGCAAATAAATAAGAAGACTACTGTGAAAAATTCCTCACTTTGTCATTCAGCAAATCTGTCCCCAGAGGACTTATCATGGGTTCTGTCTCTCCTAAAACTGTCTCCTACCCTCCATGAGGTTTTTGGCTTAGATGTTACTTCTGGAAGCCCTCCCAGAGCCCACAAAGACTGCGGTGAGTGCCCTTCCTCTATATTCACAGTCTTTCTCAGCCTTAGCACTAACTTCCTTGTATTGTGAAGTCTCTCCTCCTCCGGACAGGAACTATGGACCAGTGCCTGCTACACAGACGACCCTCAATAAACCTGTGTGAATGACATCATCCAGACAGGCCAGAGTCCTGGGGGCACCTGGCAAAGAGCCAGGTCGAGGGCAGATGCTCAATGCCCCCGAACCTGCTGGTGAGATCAGTGACCAGTCCTGCCCCAAGGCTCTTTTCTACCCCAGGTAGCCCTGGACACAGACCCACGCCTCCCTCCCCATCAGCACCTTGCCTACTGCGGCCCCCTTCCTCGCCCAGTCGCAGTGCTTCGGCTCTTCTCCACCCAGCTCCTCTGCCGAGGACCCCTCCCTCGAGCAGCTGCCTTCCCCTTCCCCCATCCAGCTGCTCCCGGCTGACAACCCTTTTCCCTCGCAGCCCTCCCCAGATCTGCACCCCACCCAGTCCTTCCCGCACCGATTTTACTGGGCCGGGCATCGCCTGTAGCGGCGGCAGCGAGGAGCGCGGCCAGCGCGGCGAGGAGCCGGGCAGCGTGGGCCATGGCGGGCAGCGATGGGGGCAGCACGCCGGGGCTCGGGCACTGGCGGGTTGGCGCTGGGTTCCCCGCCCCGCCCCAGCGCCCAACTGGATGTTCCGCCTTCCAGCCTCGCTGGTCACAGCTTCTTATTGGACAAGCGGCAGTCCCTCTTCGGCACGAGGCCCTCATTAGCCGCATCTCTCTGGGGGCAGGCTCTGTCATTGGCAACTTCTCCGTCCCGCCTCCTGGATGCGGTTTCCTCATTGGCTGGCTTGTCCTGCTCCGGCGCAGGTGTGCGCGCTTTGGGTGCTCAGCATCAGGACCCAGGCCCAGCTCCGGCGAGGCTGATGACCGAGAAAAAACTGAAGCTTTGACGATCTCCGTTCAAATCCAACCCCTGAGCGTTAGTAGCTCTGTAACGTGCCTTCTCTGTCTCATTCAGTTTCCTGCTCTACCTTTCTAGGTGGTTGTGACAATCACGTGAAATAAGGGATGTGAAACCACTTGGCAGTGTCTGCAAGTGCTGGAAATTGCTGACCAACCATGCAGCCAGGATGCTAGAGGCTACTTGTTTCAGCATGCTGAAACAAAGCCAGATGCTTTCCAGATTGCTGTTAGTTACCACGTGCCTTTGCAGCTTTGATACACAGTTTGTGTCTCTGCCTTCTACTTCAAAAACAAAAGGTAAGAGTTTCATCCACTCTTAGAGGGGAGAGGAATGGTAGAAAGGAAGAGATAAGCCCCATTTTCACCCTCTAAGGAAACAAAAGCAGCTTCACTATGGCTAGTTTACACTATAAAGGACAGATTTCCTCTCACAGAAAATAAAATTGGGGATGAGTTTCAGAATAAAATAAAATTCGTGTGTATGCAGCCAGATTATGGCTAAGAATAGAAATAGAAGGGACTCTGAGAAGAGTAAAAGGGCATAGAGCTGAGATTACAGCCAACTTTGTGAGTCTTAACATGGCCAAACTGGATTATTAGTAAAATGGTAGATGAATAAACATGCATTTCCCATATTAAAAAAACCCAAAAAACAAAAACACTTTTGGGCAATATTTGTGTTAAAATGCAAAATCAGACTCAAGATACTCCTTTAAATTACTGTTTTCTTTTTGGCCTCACTCTGTGGCATGTGATCTGCATTCCAA
This sequence comes from Cervus elaphus, assembly GCF_910594005.1. Classification (NCBI taxonomy): domain Eukaryota; kingdom Metazoa; phylum Chordata; class Mammalia; order Artiodactyla; family Cervidae; genus Cervus; species Cervus elaphus. The sequence goes on along the minus strand of NC_057823.1, from coordinate 61,852,550 downwards.
CTTGTGCCCCCTGCATTGGGAGCAGTCTTAACCACTGGAATGCCAGGAAGTCCCTTAAATCTTTTAAAACAAGCATTCATTGATCACGTTGTGCCATGTTCTCTTATGTGCTAACAGTATGATCCATGCAGTATTTTTTTAATAGGGTAAAATCATATTAAAACTCAACTTTGCTTTTTAGTAAGTAAAGTAAATGTCGCTCAGTGGTGTCTGACTCTTTGCGACCTGATGGACTGTAGCCTACCAGGTTCCTCCATCCATGGGATTCTCTAGGCAAGAATACTGGAGTGGATTGCCATTTCCTTCTCCAGGAGATCTTTCCAACCCAGGGATTGAACCCACGTCTCCCGCATTGTAGGCAGACAATTTACCGTCTGAGCCAACTTTAGGGTCCTTGATAATTCTAGATTTTACAGCTCTGTTTTTTCCTGTTAGGAAAAAATTCTTCTAATCCCACAATCCATGTGTATCAAAGTTGTAGGACAAATTCAAAAAAGCTGTTTAAGAGGAAAACCAAGGAGCCATAATTCTGGTGGCCAAGGTACAAAACAACTAGTAGTGAGACTGAGAGTGAGGTTGGGTGATTCCAGCAGTTATTTATTGCTGCATAACAAACTACCCCAAAACTTAGTGGCTAAAGGTAACAATCACTTTTTTTTTGCCCATAAATCTGCACATTGGGTAGGACTCAGTGAGATCTCATCTGTTCCATGTGATGTCAGATGGGGCTGTTCCACTGGGGACTGGAGAGTCCACTTTCAAAATGGCTCACTAACGTGGCTGGCAGATTGGTGCTGGCTGTCAGCTAAAAGCTCAGCCATGGCCCTTGGTTCTACTCCACAGGTTACTTGAGTTGGCTCTTTGGTTTGATGGCTAGGTATCAAGAGTGAGCATCCAGAGACAGGAAGGTATGGGTCAGAAACCAGCAGTGTCACCTTCCTATAATCTACTGGTCCAGATTCAAGGAGATTTCAAAGCTGTGCTTTAAAACCTCCAGTGAATTTGAGAATGGACAAGAGTAAGGTAAGGATATACTTGCCAACTAGCTCTGGGAATGTGGGGAACAATGGATTATGGAGCTAGGGTGGGAAGAATGATGAAAATGCAAAGCCAAAACTACAGGAAAGGCTGGCTACAAAGAGGGGCACTTAGCCAGGAGGCTGGGTATGTGGAAGCCAGTGAAGAAGCAGAGGTAAAGACAAGGTTAGGCAAAGGTTGGGAAGGGCACATGGAAGCAGGCGGCCATGTGCCAGTAATCAGATTGAGAGGTCAGAAGTTCTGCAGTTTGAGTAAAATGATTAAAGCAGGTAAGATGATTAGAACCAAGAAGCAAGCACAAGAATATAAGGCAGTGCCAGACAGAAAGGCAGAAATAAATAGGAGTCCAGATTTAAGAAATACATAGAAATCAGAAGGAAGCAAGTCAAGGAGGTAAAAAAAGACAAGGCTTCAACACCAAGGCAAAATGCCTGCACTGCATCCACTTGCCTGGGCAGCTGTGAGACCCCAAGTTCCCTCCACTGAGTGTCAACAAGGTCGGTCAGCAGTCAGTGAAGTGACCATGTCAATACACAATATGATTCTGGCAGACAGACAGTAAATACACGAAACAGTAATTTCAATTAAGGTTTTATTAATGTTGTTTCCGAAGATTATATTTCACCTTTGTCTTCTTTGATTTTGCCTTAGTGTTTAAGGACGTTTCTTCACTTATTAAATCCTTTGCCAAGAAAGAGCACCACGTAACTTATGTCAGTACAAACTGAATGATTCCTTTATAGTGGTAAGGAAAATCCACCAAAGATTCATAAAATCCAAGTACTAAGACACCAAGGTCCCTCTTCGTATGAGCCAAAGCTTCCTTACACATATCATCTACAAGCCAGTAATATCTTTTTACTTTACCATCAAGATGAAAATAATTAAGAGCACTGAAAAAACCTTATTTCTCCAGTCTAAAAATGTAGACTTCCTCATTATAGTTTAAACAGACACACACAAAAAACAGAAGCTGAAAGGAAAACAATTCACTGTGACTGATTAACTTACAATTATTTTTTTATAGTCAAGCACCAGTCTTCCCCTTCCCTTAGACTTTAGGCAACTATGAAAACATACAAAAAACAATGTGTATAAAAAGCAATAAAAATAAATATTCGATGGCCTACTGTAATAGGCAATTTGCACATTTCATTTAATCCTCGTAATAGGTTGAGAATTATAACTATTTTACAAACACGGAAGCAGGCTTAGAAGAGTGAAGTGACTAGGCTGGGAACTATGTTTGAGTTGATGCTTACTAAGCATATGCTCTGTTATGCTGCGCTGGCTCCTGAAAGCCTTTCAACTTTTTGAGATTCTGTTACAGCTCCAGCTTCTAAATTTATACTTTTAAGTCTGCAAAACTACTGAATAATAGAAGAATCTAAAATTATTTTCAATCTACTTGCTAAAACAGGAGGTTGCAAAGAATACTGAAAAACTCTTCAAGTAATCAGAACATTCCATACCTGAAATTATGGTTATTCTAATTCATTTGTAATGAACAGCTAGTGATCCAAGAACAAATGGAAAATCATAATTGCCTCACTTTCTTATTGTCAATATTTGTCATTCTTAAAGGAATGAAGGCAAAAAAGACATATTCCCATTGTGAAATCTGACTGCTCATTATATTTACAGGATGTACTTAGTGGAAGGCCAAGAGGTTCTGGTTTTTAAATCTCACCACCAGTCTTTTGTTTGCATCTGAGAAGTATGTATTTGTTTTTTTGTGTCTAAATCTGGTGGAGGTGGTAGTACCCATTAGGGGATGGTTTTGCTGATGCATATCTGTGTAGTGTGCTATAACTATCTAAGATGTCTAAGAGGCTCTTTCACCATCCCACAGAATGGGGTCATACAGTTCTAGAAGAAATGGATTTATTTTATGGGAAAGTAACTTAAACCTAAACCTGGACAATCTGGACACTTAACAACATTTAATTTTCTGTTGGGGGTATATTTGCATGTTCATTATAGAACTGTTGAATCTTAAATACTGAAGTTAATATCTAGTTGTTTCTTACTTAAGTTCTCACTGAAATTTAGTTTACTAGTTTTAGAGATTTTTTTTTTTCTTTGAGTCCAGTCCTAAAAAGACTATGTTTTCACATAGTCTGAAGAAACTGAAAGGGTGAGATTAGATTATTAAGGCGGCTCCTAGCATTAAAATATCTATAAAGACCTCCTTTCTAATGTTTGATATATATATCATTCATTCACTAACTCATTTACTGAATAAATTTTTTATAGAACACTATCTATAAGACTGAAATAAAAAATATACACATAGGCTCATTACCTCTAGAAGGTCCGTACATAAAAGGGGAGCTAGATGTTTACATGTGACATAAGACAGATAAAAAAACTAGGATATAAAGCTAGTCAATGTAAGAGAGGTAGTAAATTGTGAGTAGCCCCCCCAAAAAACCCCAAAACAAACAAAACAAAAACTCCAAACCCAGCGTAACTAAATGAAATGAGGAATCATAAGAACCTAACATTTTTTGGTCCTGACTACCTCCCTACATAATCTAATCAAGGACCACAAGATAAATCTGACAAAGTGGCAGAGGATTTAAGGGCCAATGGAAAGAGAAATTGTGGTAAACTGCTTGCATAGACCAGCTTAGGTCATTAGCTGTTGGCACTGCCTCAATTTCCCTGAAATGATTATACACCTAAGGAGGCTGAAAATAATTTGAAGACAACTCAGCAAGGAAAGCACAAGGTTTCTTGGCCATACTTGCTTGAAAGGGACCTGGTATCTTGATTTCTTGCCAATCTCTGTCTTCCAAGTCTTTCCTGAGGCCTTAGCCTTGTAAATGGGATTTAAAAAGGGAAATGAGTGTGAATATGAAGTCCATCTGGCAGGAACTACAAGGACAAAAGATGGTTAGAAGAAAAATAAAATGAAAAGGGTAGGCTCTGAAAATCTATGTGCATAAAAATCAATCCAAATGATTCAAATTCATACAGCTGTAAAGCTTTATCATTTCAGTACCCAAATGTTAAACCAATCCCTACCACCTCCGCTTCCCACCAAATTCAAGATCCTATACAATTTCTGTTATAGGGACTAGAAATGAACATTTAGTTGAAAACACATAAACATACACTCATTTCCACCTTTAAAAAACATTTTGGATTGAAAGTCATCAGAGTACCAATTTTAAAATAATTTTCTTAAACACATTTTGATAAGGCCACAGGAACACTTGTCACATTGTTCAAATGCCCAATGGCAAGACTTCTGATGAGACCAAACAGGTCACATTAAATCAACAGAGTATCTCAGAAATAAAGCCAATATGACTAAATCCAAAACAGATCACATGAAGTACCTCATGTACAATACGAACCTAGTTTAATAAATAAAGGAATCACAGGTGGCTGCACTCTGGGAGAACACGCAGTTCCTCTGGGCCGCTTCACAGTCTTCTCTGAGACTCTACTGCCACTTCAACCCGGGCAAGTCTAATGGTGCGGCCATGAAGCTTGTAGCCGTCTTGCCTTACAAATGCCACGGTGCCAGGCTGCACCCCAACACCAGCTGGCACGTGACAAATGAGTTCATGCTCATGAGGGTCGTATTTGTCACCGATGGGTGTCATCTTCTCCAGGCCGTGTTTGGCGAACACACTTTTCAGCTTTGCTTCTAAAAGTGACAATCCTCGGAAGATCTTCTCCAGAGTAAGCTTCTGGTCTGCAGGCTCTGTTTCTTCAGAAATACACTCTGTAGTCTTCTCCAAAATGTCTGCAACCTCCACCAAATCCTTACAGAAACTCTGAATTCCTACAGAGAAACCAGATACTCTTACTGTTTGTAAATCACTCTGTTCTTGAGGGCAGAGTTTGGGGAAGGCTCAAAGAGGTGGCTGGTATACTAGGTACCCCAGGAAATGCAAAGATTGCTACATGGGATTTGAGGATCATCACCAGTGATTACCCTTGCAACCGAACTGATGAGCCAACATTTCTCTTAGAAGACATATGACTAGGAAGCTGCCTAGGAGATGGAGAAGACTGTTAGAACCCAAGAACTAGGTAAGACTACAAAAGGTTCAGAAACCTGTCTTTTTAAAAACTTGACTTAGTTTTATATGCTTCTTTTATCTATGGGGTGAAGGACAGGGAGGCCTGGTATGCTGCAGTCCATGGGGTTGCAAAGAGTTGGACGTGACTGAACAACGCACTAAAGGTGAGTTGTTCATCTTAACATATATTTTGAAAATTCCTGCCTGTCTCATTTGTGCTAAGGCATGTATTCTCAATAGGAAGAAGACATTCATTGATAGGGGAATAAAAGAGGAGTTGAGAAGACTGTGCTGAGGAGTAAAGGAGTGGTTTATTCTTAAGGATCAGCTAAACAGGAACAGGAAAGAAATATACTCCATAGATGAGTTAAGTCTCTAAATGCCTGCTACAAAGTTATATCTTATTGTTTGTGAGGAAATCACTCTGTTCTGTCTGCTGGAGACAGGCCATTAAGCTTGTCTAATTTTTTTAGAATTACATAAACTTTATAAAAGTTAACTCAGTTGTTGAGAAATCTCATTACTTCCAATGCAGCATTCTTCATTTTTCTTACAGAAATGATAAGGAATATCATTTTTGTGTGGTAACACAAAAGCCCTGGTAGGAGCTGGTGAGTGGTGAAGGACTTTGTTGATCTAGTTTTAATCCAGGAACAAGTTTAAGGCCCTGTATCAAAACATGCAGCCAATAAGAGAGATAATGACAGAGGAGAGATTTCCCAGGTACGTACTGTCTGGATGGAAAGGCTTCAGTTTGTTGAGCCCTGATAGTTGGAAATATGTGACTAAAACTTGGATGAAATATCAGAAACACATTTGGGGGTCAGTACTGAGTTATTTAGGAATACAATTTCGGGGTTAGTATTTATTCAGTCTTGAAACATGGTATCTAAAGCAGTGAATGAGAATCAGAAGGCTAAGCCAAAGGAATGGGGTTGGATGGGACACGAATGGAGTGAATCTTGTGTATAAACAGCAGATAAAATCCAGAGAACAGGAAGGAGTATGAGTGATACAAGGGAAAGAAAAATAGATTAGGGATCAGGGATCAATGGATTCATATCTACATCTGATGTCAAATAACTTTTTCTAGCTTGCCTCTAAGAGGAGACTGGACTAAATTGTATCCAAGGGCCCCTCGGGCACTCCATTCTATGTGCAGTAAAAGTGTAATGCTCCATATTAAATTGTGAGTATAGCATGTAACTCCATAGCTGATTCATGTCAATGTATGACAAAACCCACTTCAATGTTGTGAAGTAATTAGCCTCCAACTAATAAATGAAAAAAAAATTGTGAGTATAGCAAGTCATCAAAGATTGCCTTTTACCCTTGAATCTCTGTTATTCAACTAACAGTTTCATGAACAGATCTGGAACAAGATGTGGTGCATTTAGGAAAAGATTTCTGAGAGACTTTGAAATGAACCAAAAAGATTATTCAATGCCATCAGTGAAAAAAGAGATTTGATCTAGCACAGCCATCAGGGTTATCTGATTCCATGTGGTCTGAGCCTTTGAGTTGTAACTCATCAAGCTGTACAACAGTGAGAGTAACACAAATGATTTTTGTCTATGGTTGTGAAAGTTGTCTGGTGGAGACACAGTTAGTTACTGCATTCTGAATACAGACGAGTTTTGCTTAGATGAAGCAAATTTTAGCATTTCTGATTGCCTATGTGTCTGCTCTTTGGATTCTTTTCTGATTAATGATTCACTTCACTTGTTCATTAAATAGTTAAAACAGAAGTGCCTATACAGGCACTAGAATGATAACTGTACATGCTTGAAAAATAACAAAATTCTGGTGAAAATAAAGGCAAACATTATTTCAGCAAATGGTTCATTTTCCAACATTCCCAATAAGCAGCACATAAAACCTATGGGTTTTCTGGAAGGGTACAGTATAGGCTGGTTAAGGACCCAGATGTGTTTTTTGCTAAGTTCAGTGTGCAGAACTGCTAGTAAGTGCCCTAAACTAAAAAGTATTATTAATAAATCTCTCACCAAATATCTTGGCATCTTCTACACATCTCTGGGTTCGCCTTCTTATATTTTCACTGTCAGCTACAGCTCTCTGGTATCTCACCTGAGCATCAGAAGCAAAGTCAAAATAATGAGAAAACAAATGCTTATGGTAGAAAAGAAACTTTTTGTTTATTTTACAAATTTCACCCTTGGTATAGATTTTTATAAAAATAAACAAAAACATTAGGAGTTGTGTAGGAATCTTGTATCAGCTACTCCAAATTCCCAGTCAGAGCAGCAATCTCTGTTTACTACAGTTCTGACAGGTTGTCATTTACGCTTCCAATTTGAACCCATAACAACTGTTTTCAAGCTCATTATCTTCAGAAAAAGCTTTCTTTTTCATCTTCAGCCAACACTGCCACCCTCCAACTTTCTATTGTTGAACTAAACTCTAGGACAACCAAGAGTAAATTTTTAAAAGTATGTCATCTTGGGACTTCTTTGATGGTTCAGTGGTTAAGACTGCGGCTGCTGCTGCTAAGTCGCTTCAGTCATCTCTGACTCTGTGCGACCCATAGACGGCAGCCCACCAGGCCCCTCCGTCCATGGGGTTTTCCAGGCAAGAGTACTGGAGTGGGGTGCCATTGCCTTCTCCGGGTTAAGACTCCATGCTCCCAATGCAAGGGGCCCAGGTTCGATTCCTGGTCAGGGAACTAGATCCCACACGCTGCAACTAAGACCCAGCACAGCCAATAAATATGTATTAATAAAAATATGTCATCTATTTGAAGGCAATTATTTAGCCTCTTTAGTCTTTTTTTTCTTTCATTCTTATAATCCCTGGTTCCTTTCAGTACTCTCATAAGACACACTTTCTAACCTCATTGCCCTTTCTGGGTGGTCCTGCTTTGGAATTACTCTATTTCTCAAAATCTATCAGTACAGTACTGGCACATTAAGCCAGATAAGAGTCTGATTGGCAGAATAAAATGATAAATGACCACACTAATTCAACAAATGTTTATTTGAGTGACTACTACATGCCAGGCATTGTACTTCCATTGAAACTACCAAAATATCATATATCTAAGTACTGTGACACACCAGGAAACTGAACAAAGATGAGTATATGTAGTTGGTAATGTTTTTGAACTACTACAGATTATTTTGCTCAGTATATCTAACAAGAGTGAGTAAAGAGCTAATTAGAGGAAACAGTTTAAAAAACTGACTTAAAAAACTATGTGAGTATTTAAGCCAGAGAGAAGATGTGATTACCGGTAACATAAACAAATAATAGAAAATATGATATATATTTCAGACTATATGAACAGATAATATAAAATCTACCTACTGTTAAATCTTGGACTTCCTTCTCCAGTTTAACAGCTTTTAGCTTTAAGGCGCGTTCTGCAAGAGAGGGTCCCAGTTCATCAGGGGGGTCCTCAGAATTGCAGTCTTCACCAGCGGTTCTCTGAGTGGCAGTGCTGAAAGGATGCAGCCATCCCCTAGCCATGACAAACAGCCAAAGTTACAACAAAGTTCAGAGACTGGAATGCTTCCCAGATTGACTCTCTCTAGACAAAGTGCTTTCAGTTTCACTAACAACACAAACACTTATAATGTACTTGTTAAGTGCCAGACACAGCTGACAAGATTTTTATGAAATCATTTTTTCATCTCACAATATGTGAGATAAATACTATTATCATCCCTATTTTATAGATGAGAAAACCAAAGTTCAGAGAGGCTTATGCCTTGCTCAAGATCACATAGTTAGTATTCTGTTGAATCAGGATACTGAGCATCAGGCAGTAGAAATAGCTGGAAGTGGGGACACAAAAGTCAGCAAGAGAACACCAAATTATAGTACCTAGAACCAGCAGGACAATGCCAGAAGCAAGAATTCAAAACAAAAAGCCATACAGTTCAGGTTCAGTCTCTCATTTTATAAATGGGGAAAATTAACCCCAGTAAAGGTACCTTATCAAATTGGAGTGAGACCTAGAATTCTAAAGCTTTCTTGATCACAAGCTCTAAGTAAAAGGCTTTTATCGAAGAGAATCTGCATTAAGAGAAAATGAGTTGGGAACTTACCACGTAAAATCAAATCAATCAAAAACTGACATTTACTCTATGTTGTGGACTGTGAACAGGTGAATGAAATAGATCATATAGATACGTAGTTCAGTTTACATAAAAATTTTAGAGTAGGGGTTTGTGGATCTTGGATTGCAGCAGTTTTGAAGCCCCTGTACAAGGAAGTTTCCATTACACCTCCTGGGTACTCATAATTTAATTTGAAGTAAGACCATCAAGAAAATCTGTGGGTGTGAAAGGTCTTTAAAACAAATAGTTTATTTATATAAACTGGCATATACTGAAGAGTGGCCACTGAGGTGAAATCTAAATGAACGCTTAGTAGGAGTAAAGGAGTGTAGTTCAAGAAAGGGATGAGGGAACCATCAGTATAAGGGTGTGGGCAAGATTACTTTTTATCTTTCCTGCTAGTCCTGAATTCAGTTATTATGATCTTACGTCAAATTATACATGATTACCAATTTTCAGTTCAGAAAATGTGGTCACCATAAATCTGGGCCACATCAAACAGGGTGAAATAGATCCTTCCTCCTAAAGTCCTAAAAAACAACATTTACCCAATTAAAAATAGGTCAAAATATCCTCAGGGCCAGTTGAAGGGAACATGGCCAGGGCCCAAGTCATGAGAAAGAGGGGAATTGTGGTGGATTCATTCAACTGCTACTCTTTCAGAACTGGAGTGGGGGGAAAATTTTATTAGAAGGAACCATTTTGCTCCCGATCACTTCCCTACACCAAAAACTGCCCAAAAGATTAGGGGGAAAAAGCTTGAAACCCAGAATTCAACCTCTCACCCTAGTGCTGGGTCAGGTGTGTTATGGTAAAAAAGGCTACAAATAGTTATGCAAAATTTTCGGATATCACCGTAATTTACTTTTCAGAGATCCAACCTTACCCATCCCCCTACTCAGCAATGTTTACTTTTTCTGGTAAAGAAACTGTCAACAGGGAATCGTCCCTGATAATAATGAACATTGGTCACTAATTTAAAAGGGCCGATTCTATAGTCCTAACGGGTTTTCAGTCTGAATTCCACAACTTCTTGAGTATTTAAGTTTGGAGACGTTACTCAAATTTTCTAAACCATAGTTTCCCCCAATTAAACGGGAGAATAAAAAGAGCTACCCACAGTTCTGCAATCGGCAAGATAAGTGATCAAAAAAAGCTGCTGCAATCGATGGGTAAAAGCAGCCACCAGAATTTAAACTCCTGAAGGCAGGTGGAATGGCCGTTTGGCAAAGTCCAACGCCCTCCTTTTACCTACAGGAAAAGTGAAGCTCAGATATTGGTTCCCCATTATGTTCACACAGGAGGCTAGGAGAGAATCCCAATTCACCTGTAGGCACCAAAGCTGGAGAAAGGGGCGGGACGGGTACGTCCCCATTCAGTCAGAACAATTCCCACCTCCGAGGGCGTGACCTCGGATCTTCCAACGTACCTCGGCCCAACAAGGAGGCGCGGCTGTGGACCTCAGTTTCCCGCTCTGTAAGATGGGGCCGTGAGCGCCCAGTTGTAGCGGCCGAGAGGTTAGAGAGGTTCCCTCGTCCTCCAGCCCCAAACTTCCCCTTCAGATAGCTCGTCCCTCATCGTCCTCAAGTTCCCAATCCCCACCTGCCTCGCTTACCTGCCCTCGGACGCGGCATGCGAGGCCAGGGGCTGCATCTGCCGCCGGACCGCCCACAGGAGCCTGGCGGCCATGTTCCCACCTCGGCATACGGAGGCAGCGCATGCGCACTTGCTCCAAATGACGAGCTACGCTCCCTTCAAAAACCACGCTTCCCATCAGCCTTCGCGGGCGTTTTTCTCTTAGGGCCCCGGATGGGAACGCCACTTATCGGGTTGCTCCTGGGCAGTTCCCTACCCGGTCTATAAGCAACGCAACTCTTCCGGCCATCGGCGTGTTCCTCGGGTAGGTTGGTTTCCTGTGACAAGGGAATAGGCTCAGTGGTAGGCGCGGAATACGCGGCGACCACAGGGAGTAACAGTTGTACCCTCAAGGAGCTTACATGAAGTTTTACACAACAAACAAGTGCAAACACCATATAAAGTCAAAATATGACCCTTATTTAAACGTGAGGGGCTTGGGGTTGTGGAACCCTAGAATACGATATGACCTAGTTTGGGGGCGTTTTCACAGAGGAAATAATGTTTGAACTGAAAGCGGAATAACGAGTAAATGAAAAAAGAAGGCAAGTGGTTCAGGTAGAAGGAAACAGCATCTGCAAAGTCAAAAAGGAGCGCCTTGCAAGTAAGGGACTAAAGTACTGGAGGAGGCGGAGGAGCAACACAAGACGGTGGTTAGAGCCAGGGCTTGTGAGGAATTAAAGAAAGTCGAAGCCTGACTCTCATCTCTCACCACTCATACTTGCTTTTTTCGCCAATTCCCCCTTCCCCCTCTACTTACTGTGGTTCGAAATGTGTATTTTTTCATTTCTTCTCACTAATGTGTAAACTCCATTAGGGCAGAGATTTTTTTTTTTTTTTTTTGGTCTGTTCATATTTAATAAACAGTGGAACAGTGCCCTAATGTAGCTGTTCAAAATCCTTTTGTCTAAAGAACTTCAACGTTACAGTGCCATTACGTGTTTAAGGGGTCACTGACCGTAGTGTGGAGGAGATTGGGTCTAAGGTGGGGAGACAAGCTGTTGGACGGGTCCATGCAGGGAAGGGGTGTGTTCTGTCCTGGGATTATCTCACCAGAGAGACGTTTGTAACCACCTTATCTAAAGTAACTACTATTTTAGGTATAGCCAGCAGTTTTTTGGTTTTTGTTTTGAGTGTAAGCTTCATGAGAGTGTCTGCCTTGTTCACAGCTGTGACTTTTGACCTCTAGTACAGTAGGGGCACACAGTAGATGCTCTGCTGCTGCTAAGTCACTTCAGTCGTGTCTGACTCTGCTACCCCACCAAGCTCCTCTATCCTTGGGATTCTCCAGGCAAGACTACTGGAGTGGGTTGCCATTTCCTTCTCCAATGCATGCATGCATGCTAAGTTGCTTCAGTCATGTCTAACTGCGACTGTATGGACAGCAGCCTACCAGGCTTCTCTGTCCATGGCATTCTCCAGGCAAGAATACTGGAGTGGGTGGTTATTTCCTTCTCCGGTAGATGCCCTAGTATTTGTTGAATTAATGAAGTTGAATGTTGTCAGTGGAGATGGGAAGACATGAGTGAATTTTAGAGAGATTCAGTATGGAAAATTGACAGGTTGTGAGAACAGACTGGTAATTGGGGTTGTGGACACTTGGAGTTGCCAGACTAGTTACTGGATAGTCCTTAAAGTCAAAAAGTTTTTTAAGGAAGGAGCAGTGTGCCTTCACCATTCTGAATCTTCACCTTAGCGTGGCTCGTTTGTACTGTAGCTATTTGAGTCATAGTTTTTCTCTGCTTGTTTGTGAGTTCCATAAAGAGAAAGCTGGAGTCTTTTGCATCCTTATATTCTATCCAAGGCCTGGTTCAAGTGTGTTATAATCAGCAACCTTCTGTTTCCTTTTGGCCTTAGGAAAACATGGGTTAAGGAGTGATCATGATTCTTTTTTACATCGAAAACAGGCTCAGAGAGGTTGGTGAACCTGCTCAAGGACCCCCACTGAGGATACAGTGATACTAGAAGTCTGATAATCTAAATGCTTTGCAGTACTGGGGAGGATGGAGCTTCAAGTCCACCTTAGAACCATGGCCCTACACTTTGAAAAAAACAACCAAACCAGAAGTGGCATCCACGCTGTAGCCATTTTGTTAAAACATCTTATAGCTAAGTTACACCAGGTGTGCTGCATCCACTCATTAAGTGCTTGTGTGCTTCTGAATGCTGCAGTGCAAAAGGAGGGAGGACATGAGTCAAACAGGACCTTGGAACCAAGAGGAAGGGGATTCTAGGGTCAGACTCCATGTATTCAAATGCCGACTCCACCATTTCTTAAATGTGGACTTGAGTAAGTTACCTAACTTCTCCGGGCTTCCATTTCCTGAACTGTGAAAACTGGGATAACAGAACCTATCTCACAGGGTTTTAGTGAAGATTAAAGGGAAAATACCTAGAGAAGTAATTAGCACCAGCTTTGGCTACATAAAAGGCAAAAGTAAAGTGTGGAGCCCTTTGTTCAAGATTACTGAGAGGGTAACAGAGCAATAAACCAAGCACAGAGCCCTGCTAGGCATGGGGCCCTCCGTGACTGCACGGGATGTATGTCTTGTAAGCCAGTCATGGCTAACAGTGCCTGATGCATGGTGAGTGCTCAGTAAATGTTAATTATTAATTTTGAAGGGTAACCCCTTCAAAGAGCCAAGATCTATTGGGGGAAAAGTCACTCAAAATAACTATAGGAAAGGATGTGACGCACATCACATACACAGTTGAATTGCTGGGTGCTATTCCAGGATCTACATTTTAAGGAAGAACGACGTTGGCAGTGCAGTTTATGTGAGCTCCAAGGTCACTGAAGACACTCAGGTGGAATTTGGATGAAAGATGTCAATTATGGATTGGTTGCCTTTTAGCTTTTAATGGTTGTTAAAACCATGTGAAAGTCATTTCTTCAGTGGAAAGTATGCAACATTTGTCAGATGTTTTTTATCTAGCTAATACCCACTATGGCTGAACCTTTCCTATTTCTTGGACAGTGTGCAAGATGCTTCCTGTGTGTTAATCTCATTGAATCCCCCCAGTAGTCCTGGGAGAAAAGTACCATTGTTAACATGGTTTTCACAGATAAAACAATCAGAGGTCAAAGTCACAGGTGGTAAATGGCAGAGGCAGACCTCAAGCAGCCTTGTCTGGATCCAGGCTTATCAGCCCTAAGCCTTATATTCTGCCACTGACAGCTGGGTACTTTCGATCAGGTTATTTTACTTGCTTTGGTCTGCTGCTCCCTCAGAGGGTGATACAGTTTGGGTGAGGCTCAAGTGTGTAAAGCTTTAGGTAAGTAAAGTGTGTGCAGCCCAGAGTGTCCAGAGGCTTCTCTAGGATTTCCTTTCTTTCCCCTTGAGTTAACCTTTGAGCTTTTGCATTTAAATGATTTTTATCTTTATTGGAGGGAAAGGTGGTGAAGGGCTGTAATGGGCCCACAGTGTTGAAAAAGTAATAATTGGCACAGTTAGAAGACTGCCTGGGACTTGAGGTCCTTGCTCTTCTATAAAAATATCAAACGTTTATAAACAGTTTAGCACCCCTGTGGCATAAATGAGCCATCATCCTCTTGGTTTTATGTGATAGGTTTACTTGATAGTAGGGTTTAAAGGGCGGACTGGTGGGTCTCCAAGTGCAAAGTAAGGTTAAAGACATAAAGAGTATCACCTGGGTTTCTAATCATAGCTCCCAGAGCCTGAGTGCCGTATACACTAGGTGGGGGACTTGATTGATAGCAAATGATCCCACCTTACAGTGCCTGCAACATTCTGTGGACATTAGAAATCTGTGCTTCTGAGTAGCACTGTGAGCTTAAAATATGTCAGCTGCTGAACTTCTTGGCCTGCTGAACTCCTCTGTGCCAGATCTCTGATTTGAAAACACTCAAATCTGGGATTCTAGAATCTGTGTCATGAGGAATGATTGTAGAATTTGCATAATCTCTGTAGTTTTTGTTCACTTCATGCAAGTAGGGATAATGGTATTGATTTTTCAGCCTGTTTTGCCTAGAGATTGTCAGTAATGCCCAGTGTGAATCCATTTGGCACAGGTGTTGTCAGATGATCAAGTCCCATCTCTCTGTACTGCACCACTGATGCTTCAGGACCTTCCTTTTTCCTATGGACTGGGAATGGGATGCTGAGAAGGGGATGGAATGGCTTATTCACATGTGCTTTCATTTCTTCAGAGGGGAAGGCAAAGACAATCAACAAAACCTTTACAACTGTAGAGATTTCTGTCTCCCTCCGCCCCCATTTCCACCCTCTGTAAAGTTATAAGGATGCCCTCTGTTTCCCTATTCTACTTCTTTTCTTCCCATATTCCCTATAATCATGCAGACAATAAAGGCTTGTCTTTGGGATGGCCAGAGAGTTTGGGCTACTTCCAGTCTTCTGATGTCTCCTTGTAAAAAAGGCTTTGCCTTGGATAGACAAGGTGTTATTTCCTTTGGATGAAATCCTCATCTTCTTTCTAGGTCTTCTTCATTTCCCATTCCTGAATAACAGAAAAACAGGAAAAAAAAATCGGTTTATTGAATATTCAGGTATAATTTACAGGATGAAAACAAGGTAAAAACATCCTTGATTTCTTTCTTTTCCTTATCCTCCACATCCTCAGCAGCAAATCCTTCTTCTCTACCTCTAAAACCAGCTACTTCCTATCACCTCCACTAAACTTTTCTAATCTCTCATCAAAATTCTCCTAACTGATCTCTCTATCCCCTCATCCATTTTCAACATAGTAGCCAGAATGGTCTTTTAAAAATGTAATTCACACCCCAGAATTCCTTGGTCCAAATTTGCCAGTGACTTTCCATTATGTTAGAACAAAATCCAGAGTTCTTCTAGTGGCCCATAAAGATCAAAGAGAAGCAAACTCTGGCTCATGGACCACCAAATCTGGCTCACTACATATTTTTATATGACCCATCAACTAAGAATGGTATTCTGATTTTAATATTTCAAAAAAAATTTTTTTCATGACTCCTGAAATTTATGTGATATTCAAAGTTGTGTCCATAAACACACACTCCTTTACACACTGTCTATGACTACTTTCCTGGTATGATGGCAGAGGTAGGTGGCTGTGAAAGAGACCGTGTGGTCCACAGAGCATCAAATATTTGCTGTCTGGCCCTTTCCCAAAAAAGTTTGCTGATGTCTAGTCTCGGTGGTCTGGCCTTGGGCTGGTTACTTCTCTTATCTCATGTCCTAATGCTCAGGTATTTGTTTTCAGGTCCACACTTTCTTATCTGCCATTCTGAAACCAGACAGCTCTGAGACCAGAATCTTTTTCAAGTGTTTTGGCACAGATTCAGTGGCCCTGGCCTGACCTGATAAGAGGTCATTTGAAGTCTGTTTATTTAATGTGCTGTGAATGTTTGTGTCTTGCTATAGAATTATCAACATGTTTGCTTACAGAGTACCTCCTGAGAACTTGGGGTCTTTCATTATACATAGTATATGCACCACATTACCTTTCTAAAATTCAGAAAGTTCTGGAACACAACTGGCCCCAAGTTTCAGAGGTAGGATGCCCCAGGTTTCACTCCAGTATCATGGAGTGAGCTGTTGACTTGGAAGTGGAAGAGATGGATTTGCATCCCAGCTCTCTCAGTGATGCCCTGCATAACCTTGGGCAAGTGCCTTTACTCAGTTTCCTCACCTATTAAACGGGGACTTTCTTGTCTCAACACATATTGTAGGTTCAGAAACCAAACCTTGGCAGAATTATGTATTAAGAAAGAGTAAATAGGTTCCAAGGGAGATTTGAGGGTCTTGCTTTCTGAGGAAAGTTTATGAGTTTTACTGCATGGATATACTGGCAATTCTCTGTCTTTCTCACTAGCTGATATTTTTTGTCCTTGGTGAGGTTATATAGAAAGGAAGCTTCCGGGTCTCTGAATTTTGATTAGCCAAACTGTCGTGGTACCTTGGCTTTTTGTAGCACCCTTCCTTGATTGGAGTTTATGATGGATGGGCTCCTCTTCCGTAACTCAGAAACACAATTGACAGGGAGAGGTTGCTCTGGGGCATTGTTCTGGGGTTTATTTGCAGTTTCCTGTTGATGACAAGAGATAGTTAGATTGGTGAGGTCTCGTACTCACACAGCCTGCCCTTGAAAGAGTGCAAGTAGAAGACATTGTGCAAACATGTCAGCATCAAACAGGGTAAGGGGTACAAGACACCTGAGGGCCTTGGAATAAATTTATGATTAAATGACTAAAATTACTAAAGTTAAAATATCTGAATCTTCACTGTGCACCAGACATTGCATAAATTATCATAGTTCATTTAGCCTTTTCAGTTATATAAAGCAGGTACTTATTATGTTGTTACATTTTACAGTTAAGGAAAATGAGAAGGGCAAGTCACTGCTCAAGGCCATAAAGCTGGTGAGTGAGACAGCTGGGATCCCACAGTCCTGTCTCTTAACCTCTTTCCTGCATTCCTTCACGTTTTTTACACTGCCTTTACTCCTTAAATTTTTCAATTGATTGCTTAGTATCTTGCTGGATGTAGTTCCTTGAATGTGACATACCGATAGTTAAGCCTGTAGGGAATTTAGAGAGGACTTTCTCCAAAGGCCATCACAAGGATCAAAAGTGGAGGGAAAAGCTCTGTGGAATGTGAACATCAGGGCATGCTGGTGGGAGGAAGCATCTGGGATGAGGGAACCACTTCTACTCCTCCACCAGCCCTCTGTGATTCTCGGAAATTGTTTTGTCCCTGGCCTCTAAGCTTTTCTGTAAATGAGGTTGGAAATGACCCCATGGAGAGGAACTGTAGGAGTAGAAGAAACTGCTCTGGCTTCTGAGTCATGAGGTGTGGCCTGACCTTGGATGGTAATAGGAATACTGTCTCCTTGTCTAAAAGCAGGTATAAACATTTATTCATTTGACAAGCATTTATTGCACTTCTGCTATTTTTCAGATATATATATTCACACACGCATTGTGGCTAAGTGCCATGAAGCAGAATAACAGATGGGACTGTTGGTAATTTAGACCAGTGGTTCCCAAACGGGGACAGTTTTGTCCTTCCTGGGGATGTTTGGCAATTTCTGGAGACATTTTTGGTTGTCATAACTGGACATGGAGCTCCTGGCATTAGATGGGTAGAGGTTGGGGATGCTACTAAACATCCTACAATGCACATGACAGGCCCTATAAAAAATTACTAGTAGTCATGCTGGGGTTGAGACACTGATACAGACTGAGGTCACTGAAGTTCTCCCTGAAGAAACCCCATTCAACATGAGGGTTGCTGGGAGCATTAGAGACAACGGATGCAAAGCCCTGAGGATAGGGCCTGGTACACAGGGGGTCCCAGCAGGGGGCCTGTACCAGTGGCTAAAGCAAGTTTCTGGAGTCAGACTTCCTGGGTTTGGGATCCTGTCTCCCATTTAGCTGAGTGACCTTGAGCATGTACTTTGACATCTGAACCTTAGTTTCCTTGTCTGTCAGATACAGTGAATACACATCATATTGCCTCACTGGACTGCTATGAAGATTGTGTGAAATCATACAGGTTAAGATGCTGCACTAGCCTATGGTAATTGATCAATAGAAGTTTGTTCTTATTCAATATAGTATATTATCAATAACCCCAAGGCCACTTCTAAGATTACATTCAGGATAAAAAGTCAAATAGTGGTGCTTCAGTGGAGAGAACACAGGCCAGAGAACTTGCTCCAAAGAGTCTCCTTCATAGGTGTGCCACTTATGACATGTTCCCTCTCAGGGTTTTAGCTTTCTCATTTGTAAATAAGGATAACTCCTGGCCCTCAAAGAATGATCATGAAAGCCTGCAGCATGTGAGGAGATTAAGGAGCAGCTCACCCCACTCTTCTTCTTGCTGTTGACGGAGAGCCCCAGGGCTGGGCCCCCTGCCAGGGACTGCTGCAAGCGCTCCTTCACAGTCACCAGCCGCAGCTCCAGGTCGATCCGGTGCTCCTCCTTTGCCCGACACTGAGCTTCCAGGGTGGCCAGAGCCTCTTCAAGAGCCTTTAACTTTGCCCCTGTGTCCAAAGACATCTATGAGAAATAGCTGAGCCTGGCCAGAAACATCAGGGAGTTTGGCAGCCCCACAGCCCGTGACCTGCCTTCCCAGAGGGCCTTTCTAGCCTTACTTCTGGTTAAGGGATGGACTTTGGACCTGCAGTTCTAGCTCCGTGCTGGGTTGTGTGGTTTTTATCTGCGCACTGTCCATTTCCCCATTCCCCTCTCATTCCCTATAGATTGAATGGGGTTGACCTCACTTCCAGTTCAGGAGATTGGCACATAACTTAGACCTGGCCCATAATTGTATCTCACTTTCTGGTCACAGTGGTTAGTTTAGGGACCAAAGCTGGTCCAATCAAAGTGAATCCTAAGGTGCTTATGGGGCCCATTGGGAGGAGAAGCCTCTCTGCTGGAGTGGCTGCATGGACGTGTGAGGGCTAGAGTTGTGAAGCCTTGATGCCACCATGGGGGACAGAGAAGAAACCAAAGTAGGGAAAGGCAGAAGCAAGAACTGGAGAAACATGCTTCCTGGTGACGTCACTTAAGTCCCTGGACTTTGCTACACCTGATCACTTAAGTTTCCAGTCACATTTTTCTTTTCATTTCTAAGCCGGTGAGTTTTCTTACTTGTAACCAAGAATCAACGCAGGGCTTTACACTGATCACAAGTCCTTGCTAGGATTTTGCTG
Organism: Cervus elaphus; assembly: GCF_910594005.1. Taxonomy (NCBI): domain Eukaryota; kingdom Metazoa; phylum Chordata; class Mammalia; order Artiodactyla; family Cervidae; genus Cervus; species Cervus elaphus. Next base: position 61,833,082 of record NC_057823.1, on the reverse strand, counting down.
CTTATTCAGTTTAATCCAACAAACCTGTGTTAGGACTTTGTGTCAGGAGCTGTCTTGGATCTTGATAGGTTTAAAAATTAGTTCCATTATTTGCCCTGAAAGAGGTTGCCACGGAGGGTTTTCTGATAATGGTGATTCTTTTTATTCATTCATGCATTCAGTAAATATTGAGTGCTTGTTCGGTACCAGGCAGTGTATGCCCTTGAGATATATTAGTGAACAAAACAGGGAAAGATCTTTGCCCTTATTGAACTTATAATTGTGTGTTTATATGTATATGTGTGTGTGTGAGAGAGAAAACAATACAAATACAATAAGTAATCTGTTAAAAAGTTATATGCTATAGAAAAAAATTGAGCAGGACAAGTTGGACAGTCAAGTCAACCTGCTTCAAACTCTAGTTCTGACTCTTAGAAAGTTTTTCTTTATTTGAAACCAAACTGTCTTCGTGTGCCTTCTTCCCATTGATTCTGGTTCCTAGCCACATAGAACAAGTCATTATGCCAGAAGTTCTCAGTCTGAGGTTTGTGAATTCCTAGGCAATCTGTGGCTCTGGGTGCACTTGAGCTCCTGAAATTATTTGCAACATTGTGATTTGTGGGGGTTTTCTCCTTTAGGAAAGGGTCCATAGGTTCCATCAGATTTTCATTGGGCTATGTGACCTTAGACATATTTTATATAATGATAGGACCTCCAGTTCCCTGCAACATGTTCAGAAACCTTATTCTGAAAGTGTGCTGAACTGCAGCTAAAGAGAGAATTCAACAGAAAAATGGCAGAAAGTGGGGCACAGAGGAGCCCAGGGTATATAAGGCCTGCAGAGGTCATGGTCCTGGATTTCAGAAGGGGATACTGGTGAACTGTCACTATCCATTATTCTCAGTACCTGGATCAATGTTTCACACATTTGGGTCCTTAGTACATAGCTGTGAATGAATGAGTTAATGTGAGGTTCAAAATGATATCTCTTCCTTGATTCTAAGGCACACTCTGTTTTTCATGTTTTAAAATTTCTAAAATCAGATCTCATTTTACCACATTAAGTCTATACATTGTGAGGGGATATACATCCCTTCACTCTAAAAGCAGTTAGTCAATGGCACTTTCATTAGTCAGGAGACATGGTGTTGACGGTGGTGGTGAGGAGAAGGAGAAAGGGGAGGAGAAGCCTACCTCTTCCTGGTAAGAAGCCAGGTGGCTAGTAGCAGGGGAGGTGTCAAGGCTCAAGTGTGAGCCCCTCATTGCTCAGGGCCACACCCCATAGATACCTGGGTTGTTCCGAATGGCTTCCTTTAGTTCCCTCTTTTCCTGCCGCAGTGCCATCAGCTCTGTCCGGATTGTCTCTTTCTCTTTCTCCAGCTTCTCTTTTTCTACCAGGTACCTCCTGGCATCCTCCTCAGCTCGGTTCTTACCGTACTTATATTGATGGGCACCTGCAGAGATGAGGCAGGAAAAGGTCCTCAATTCTGAGCTCTGGTGAGAGTCCTTGGGTGGTGTTAGCTTCTCTCTCAGCCTCAATCTGTCCATAAAATGGGACTATTTAGGTCCGTACCCCTAGATATATTTAGTGTGAAGGAGAGGAAACTAGGAGCCAAAGGGAGGCAATGGTGCACAGGGATGAGGAGGAAGGGCTTTTTTGTTGTTAGGTAGCTACGTTGTGTCCAACTCTTTTGTGACCCCGTGGACTGTAGCCTGCCAGGCTCCTCTGTCCATGGGATTTCCCAGGCAAGAATGCTGGAATGGGTTGCCATTTCCTTCCCTTGGGGATCTTCCTGACCCAGATTTGAACCCACATCTCCTGCACTGGCAGGCAGATTCTTTACCACTGAGCCACCAGGGAAAGCCCTACAAGGGCTTTAGAACAAGACAGATCAAGGTCTGTGTTTTCTTTTGCCCATTACTGGTTGTATTACATCAGACAAAGTGAATGTGGTGTTTTTGTGCCTTCCCCTAGCTTTAGTTTCCTCATTTGTCAATATGGATATCAGTCAGATTTACCTCTTGGCATTGTGATAAAGTTTTAAACAGATAATTCATGAAAAGTGCTTGGTGTAGTACCTGGCAAATAGAACTTAGTAAATGTTAGATAATAATTTAAAATAGATTTTGTGATGTATACACATTTTTGTTTTAAAAGGGCATTTTTGTAGTTAATTTTCGGTGCATATAGGATAGACAGCTACATGTAACACAGATCTACAGAGAATTGAGACCTGGGGTTAAAGTCAGGCATTGCCTGTTTTATTACTGAGAAAAAGGAGAGGGGGGTTGAGAGAGACCTAGTATTCTACTATAGGCTTTACACTATGGTGGGCAATAGCAACAGATAATTATGGCAAAAATTTATTGACTGCTTACTATATACTAGGTAATTTATCTGCATTTCTATTTAATCCTCACAAAAGTTACTATTATTTGCTCTGCTTTATTGTTGGGAAAGCTGAGGCACAAGAGGTTAGGTCTCACTGCTAATGATGGGAGAACCCAGGTTTGAACTCATGTCTATCTGACTCAAGGATCCATGCTATGAAATACCGCCAAGCTTGAGCAAGGCCATAGTCTAACTTCTTAGTGAAAGTTTTATTTATTTATTTTTTTGTGCTACAGTCAGTCGCACATGGTGCTTTGTAAGTGGGTGTGGAGCAATTCCCACAGTTTGCTGGTAATTGGGGGTCTGGCCTCTGCAGCTCTGTAGGGATTGCAGTGGTCACCCATGGCCTATTTAAAAATCAGTTTCTGCTTTAATACTCTACAATTCAAACCTCATTATAAGTAAAGCTTGGAGGTCTGTGAAGAGGGTGCATGGCTCCCTGTACTTCCCAGCTATACAATAGCATCCCAAAGAAGTTGGCTTTCAGACTTTTGGATTTTATAAACTGGCAAAATATAAATAGGGATATCCTGATTCACTTTGCTGTACACCTGTAACTAACACCACATTGTAAATCAACTATACTTCAATTGAAAAAATGTAAAAAAACATTCACAGAAAAAATAGGGATGCCAACAAAGGACGGTCAGCATTATACTGTTGACAATATAAAGACCTTAAAACTACCAATATTATTATTATTCCCACTGTTTAGCAGAATAATATTTTAACATCAGGAGTTGGACACAAATGTAGAATAGTCATTTATATTGAGTAGAATTAACTTTATGAGAAACTTCATGCATTGTGCTTACTTTTCTCATCTCATTGCAGATGAGTGAAAACTTCCTTATGGACCAAGCCAGCAAGTAGACTCACCTTTGGGAGCCACCATCTTGATCCACCTTGCAGTGTCAGCACCTCGGAGAGCGGCTTACCTCACATGCAACCCTGTAATGCTTGTGTGGTAAAGAAGCAAACTAGATTTTCATCCTCTGGAAGTAATGAGTTGATTTTCTTTTCTACTTTCAAGATTTCCTCCTTGCTTTTGGCTTTAGCATTTTAGCATGATCTGTCTTTTAAAAATTATTTATTTATTGGTTGCGCTGGGACTTTGTCGCTGCGTGCCTCTGGTTGTAGTGAGCAGGGGCTACTCCTCTTCGCAGTGGATGGGCTTCTCATTGCAGTGGCTTCTCTTGTTGCGCAGCACAGGTTCTAGGTGCAGGGCGGCCTCAGTATTTGCAGCGCAAGTGCTCAGTAGTGGTGGTGCATGGGCTTAGTTGCTGCATGGCCTGTGGAATCTTCCTGGACCAGGCACTGGATTGAATCCGTGTCCCCTGCATTAGCAGGAGGATTCTTATTCACTGGACCTCCAGGGAAGACCTCCAGGAAGTGTGATGTGTCTTTTGTGGATCTCTTTGCCTTTATCCTACTAGAACTTCACTGAATTTCCTCTGTGGTAAATTAATGATTTCAATAAATGGTGGCAACTTTTCCGCTATTATTTCTTTTAATATTTCTTATGCTCCTCTTTTTCTTCTCTCCTTCTAATACTCCCTTTATGTATATGTTAGTACTCTTAATGGTGTGTCTCACATTTCTCTGAGGCTCTGTTTATTTTTCTTTGTTTTGTTATTTTAAGTGCATAATCTGAATAGATTTATCATGAGGTATACTGATTCTTTTGCCAGTTCAAATGTACTGTTGAGCCATTTGATAGAACAATGTCAACTTACTTGCTTTTTTTTTTTTTTTAAACCAACTAAAGCTCATACTTCATTAGGTTTACTTAGAATTTACCCAATGTCCTTTTCTGTTACAGAGCTACCACATTACATTTAGTCATCATGTCTCCTCAGGTTCTTCTTGGCTGTGACATTTCTCAGACTTTTTTTCCTCCCAGTTTTATTGAGATAATTGACATAGCACTGTGTACGTTTAAAGTATCGGCTTCCCTGGTGGTTCAGATGGTAAAGAATCCGCCTGCAATGTGGGAGACTTGGGTTTGATCCCTGGGTTGGGAAGATCCCCTGGAGGAGGGCATGGCAACCCACTCCAGTATTTTTGCCTGGAGAATCCCCATGGACAGAGGAACCTGGTGGGCTACTGTCCATGGGGTCTCAAAGAGTTGGACATGACTGAGTGAGTAAGCACTGCACACTGTGTAAGTTTAAAGTATACTGCATGATGATTTGACCTACATAAATCATGAAATGATTACCACAAGTTTAGTGAACAGCCATTATCTTGTGTAGATACAAATTTAAAGAAGTAGAAAAAAATTTTTTACCTTGTGATGAGAACTCTTAGCATTTACTCTTTTCTCTTTCATATGTAACATAGAACAGTATTAATTATATTCATCATGTTGTACATTACATCTCTGCTACTGCTGCTGCTAAGTCACTTCAGTCGTGTCCGACTCTGTGCGACCCCATAGATGGCAGCCCACCAGGCTCCCCCATCCCTGGGATTCTCCAGGCAAGAACACTGGAGTGGGTTGCCATTTCTTTCTCCAATGCATGAAAGTGAAAAGTGAAAGTGAGGTCGCTCAGTCGTGTCCGACTCTTAGCGACCCCATGGACTGTAGCCTACCAGGCTCCTCTGTCCATGGGATTTTCCAGGCAAGAGTACTGGAATGGGGTGCCATTGCCTCCTCTGACATTACATCTCTAGTATTTATTTATCTTAGACCTGGGAGTTTATACCTTTGACTGTCTTCATCCAGTTCTCCTCCCCATACTCCCTGCCACTGGTAGCCACAATCTGATCTCTTTTTCTATAAGCTTGTTTGTTTTGAACTATTAATGTATTGAACCTACAGTATTATATATTAGTTCCTGGTATATAGCATAGTGATTTGATATTTCTATACATTTTAAAGTGATCACCATGATAAGTCTAGTTACCAGCTGTCACCATGCAAAGTTAACATGTAATTGTTGACTATATTCCCTGAACTGTACATTTCATACCCATGGCTCATTTATTTATAACAGGAAATTTGTACCTCTTAATCTCCTTCACTGCTCTCCTCCCCTGGCCTCCTCCCCTCTGGCAATCCCCTATTGTTCTCTGTATCTATGACTTTGTTTCTGTTTGTTATGTTTGCTTGTTTTTTTCAGATTTCATGTATAAGTGAAATTATATGTATTTGCCTTTCTCTGTCTGACTTATTTTACTTAGCATGATACTGTTTAAGGCCATCTGTATTGTTGCAAATGGCAGGACTTCACTGTTTTCAATGGCTGAGCAATATTCCACTGTATATATGTATGTCACATATTTATCCAATCTTTTTGTCTGTTTTTTAAAAAATTTTTACTGACATATAGTTGATTTAAAATATTGTGTTTCAGTTGTAGAGCAAAGTGATTAATTATACATATACATATATTCATTTTTTTTTTATCAGATTCTTTTCTCATATAGTTATCACAGAGTATTGAGTAGAGTTCCTTGTGCTATACAGTAGGCAGGTCCTTGTTGGTTTTCTATCCTCTCTGTAGCTGTGTATGTATGTTAATCTCAAGCTCCTGATTTATCTTTCCCTCCCATATTTACCCTTTGGTTACCATACATTTGTTTTGATATCTGTAAGTCTCTTTCTGGTTTGCAAATAAGTTCATTTATATCATTTAAAGAAATAGATTCCACATATGAGTGATACCATATATTTGTCTTTCTCTGTCTGACTTCACTTAGTGTGATAATCTCTAGGTCCATCCATATTGCTGCAAATGGCATTATTTTGTTCTTTTTTATGGCTGAGTAATATTCCATTGCATTTATGTACCACATCTTTTTTATCCATTCCTCTGTCGATGGACATTTAGGTTGCTTCCATGTCTCTAGCTATTGTAAGTGGTGCTGCAGTGAACATGTATCTTTTTAAAATTCACTGGGGTCCGTATATCTTTTCGAATTGTGTTTTTCTGGATATATGCCCAGGAGTGGGATTGCTGGATCATATGGTAGTTCTATTTGTAGATTTTTAAGGAGCCTCCATACTGTTCTCCATGGTGGTCATACTAATTTACATTCCCACCAACAGTGTAGGTGGATTCCTTTTTCTCCACACCCTCTCTAGCATTTATTATTTATAGACTTTTTGATGATGTTTGATTTGCATTTCTCATATACTATGATGTTGAGCATCTTTTTATATGCTTTTTGGCCACCTGTATGTCTTCTTTGGAGAACTATTTAGATCATCTATCATCTTTTGATTGCTTTTTTTTTTTTTAATGTAATGCTGTGTGAACTATTTGTATATTTTGGAGATTAATCCCTTGTCAGTTGTTTTGTTTGCAGATATTTTCTCCCATTCATTCTATGGGTTGTCTTTTTTGTTTATAGTTTCCTTTGCTGTGCAGAAGCTTTTAAGTTTAATTAGATCCTGTTTATTTTTTTTTTAACTTTTCATTACTGTAGGGGGTAATGTAATCTTCCAAAAAGATATTCCAAAAAGATATTGCTGTGATTTATGTCAGAGTGTTCTGCCTATGTTTTTCTCTAGGAATTTTATAGTGTCCAGCCTCACACTTGGGTCTTTGACTCATTTTGAATTTATTTTTGTGTATGGTATAAGAGAATATTCTAATTTCATTCTTTTACATGTAGCTCTTCAGGTTTCCCAGCACCACTTATTGAAGAGATTCTTTGCTCCATTGTATATTCCTGCCTCTTTTGTTACAGACTGATTGACCATGGGTGTATGGGTTTATTTCTGGGCTTTTTATCCTTGTTCCATTGATCTATATTTCTCTTTCTGTGCCAGTACCATACTGTTTTGATTGCTCTAGCTTTGTAGTATAGTCTGAAATCAGGGAGCTTGATTCCTCCAGCTCCATTTTTCTTCTCAGGATTGCTTAGGCTATTCAAGGTCTTTAGGGTTTCCGTATGAGTTAAAATTTTTTTTGGTTCTATTTATGTAAAACATGCTCTTGGTAATTTGATAGGAATTGCACTGAATCTGTAGATTGCCCTGGACAGTATAGTCATTTTTATAATATTGATTCTTCCAAGAATATGGTATATATCTTTCCATCTGTTTATGTCATCTTTGACTTTTTCATCATTGTCTTATAGTTTTCAGAGTATGGTCTTTTGTCTCCTTAGGTAGCTTTTTATTCCTAGGTATTTCATTCTTTTTGATGTGATAGTAAATGGGATTGTTTCCTTAATTTCTCTTTCTGATCTTTCATTGTTAGTGTAAAGGAATGCAAGAGATTTCTGTGTATTAATTTTGTATCCTGCAACTTTACCAAATTCATTGCTAAGCTCTAGTAGTTTTCTGGTAGCATCTTTGGGATTTTCTATGTGTAGTATCACATCATCTGCAAACAGTGACAATTTTACTTCTTCTTTTCCAATTTGAATTCCTTTTCATTCCTTTTTCTTCTCTGATTGCCATGGCTAGGACTTCACAACTGTGTTGAATAAAAGTGATGACAGTGGACATCCTTGCATTGTTTCTGATCTTAGAGGGAATGCTTACAGTTTTTCACCATTGAGAATGATTTTAGCTTTGAATTTGTCATATATAGCCTTTATTATCTTGAGGTAAATTCCATTTATGCCCACTTTCTGGAGAGTTTTTATCATAAATCAGTGTTGAATTGTGTCAAAAGCTTTTTCTGCATCTATTGAGGTAATCATATAGTTTTTATCCTTCAGTTTGATAATATGGTGTACTACACTGATTGATTTGTGGATATTGATTTGTGGATAATTGAATGTATTACTGGGTTTGGTTTGGTAGTATCTTGTTGAGAATTTTTGTGTCTATGTTCGTCAGTGATACTGGCCTGTAGGTTTCTTTTTTGTGGTATCTTTCTCTGGTTTTGGTATCAGGGTGATGGTGGCCTCTGATGTTGATCCACAGAGGGTGCAGCCTTAGGCATATATGGTCACCTTGGAGGACAGTGATCTTAGCAGGACTTTCTTTCTGATCTCTCTGTTACACTGCCTGACTCTTGGTATCATATCCAGCTGTTAGGTTCCACTAATTGTCAGCTGATTGTTCTGTTGTTTTTGATAATGCTTTGTATCATCATTTGCTCCACATTCTATTCCCATTTAAGTCAATTCTTTTGAAAGCGTGCTTTGGAGTTCAGTGTTTGGTTTTTTTTTAAATTAATTTCTTTGTGGTTGTGCTGGGTCTTTGTTGCTGTGTGTGGGCTTCCTCTAGTTGCGGTGAGTGGGGTCTCTTCTCTCGTGGTGCATGAGCTTCTCATTGTGGTGGCTTCTCGTTGTGGTGCACAGGCTCTGGGGTGCGTGGGCTTCAGTAGTTGTGGCACTTGGGCTCTAGAGCACAGGCTCAGTAGTTGTGGTACGTGGGCCTAGATCCAGACCAGGGATCGAACCCATTTCCCTTGCAATGGCAGGCAGATTCTTAACCATTGAACCACCAAGCAAGTCCCTGGAGTTCAATGTTTTTATGACTTGCCTTTCTTTTTACCTTGGGCAAAAATCTCAGAGTCACTGTTCTGAACAATGGCCTGCTTCTCTTGGAGTGACATCTCTGTTTTGTGAGCTGGGTGCTGGGTGGGGACTGTTATCTCTGATCTTCTCAACTTGCCTCTCCTAGTGTGGAACCCCTGCCTTATGAGTGATCTGGGGTGAGGGCAATAGGGCCCCTGTATCCTTGGCCTGCCCAACCTTGAGTAGAGCATTTGCCCTATGAGTGGAGTCTGGGTGCACCCTACTTGTGGGCTGCACTCACCTGTGATTTAATGTCTGTAATACATAATTGATAGTGATAAGAGATGCTGGTAACTTGATCTTATTGGGGAGATACTGCCGCTCTTGACTGGGAGTGAGAGAAAAGAGAGCCGTGTTTTCTTGTCCACAGCTGCCTAGAGTGGAGATTCTGCCTCGCTGAGCTGGGAAAGGGATAAAGGAGTGGGCTGTGGCTCAGATGTCTCAAAGTCTCAGTGTTTTAACTGAGAGTTAGTAAATTATCTAGAATAAGTCTTCACTTGCCATATGCCCTTAGGACAGTTTCTGGAGACTTTAGATGACTGATATAGCAGTCCTCACTGGTTATGGTCGTTTCTGGGAAGCAGGTCTATGGAGCTTCTGATGCTACCATTTCCTCAGCAGTCCCCTCAGTTCCCATGACTTTTGTGTTCTTGTCCTTTTGCAGTCCCCTTCCACTCTAGATAGGGCTGACCTGTGCAACCATTAGGATGTGGCAGAAATGATCACAAAAGCCAGTTCACAAAAACAATGCAGCTTCTACTCTGTCCCTCCTTCCTGGGCCACGTGCTGTGGGGGAAGCCAGCTATCTTGTCATGAGGACAAGCAGCCCAATGGTGAGGTCCCCATGGCAAGGAACTGAGGCCTCCTTCCAAAAGCCAGCACAAACTTGCCAGGCATACACATGAACCATCTTGGGAGCAGACTCTCTAGCATGCCAAGCTATCACATGATTTCAGATGACCAGCTGACTTCTTGACTGTGACCCCATGAGAGACCCTAAGCCAGAGCTACCTAACTAAGTCTCGGGATTCCTGACCCACAGAAACACTGATATAACACACACTTATGTTTTAAACTGTGAAAATTGGGGTAATTTATTATGTAGCAATGGGTAATTAATACACGATCTTGGGTAAAACCCTTCTCTTATGTTCTTGTTTCTTCATCTGAAAAACATTGTTGGACTAGATCCATAGTTTCCAACAGTCTTTGAGGAGCTGTATGATCTCACAATGATGGGTAACAGGCTACTGTGTGGAGCAAAGGGGAGGCCAAGCAGGTCTCTGCACTCCAGGCAAAGCAGCTCTGCTTTTTCTCTTTCTTATAGACTGAGCTTCAGTATGAGATTTGATTTGAGGAATTTTTTTTTAGTCTTTGTTCTAGTTTTTTTGTTGTTGTTGTTGTTACATTTTGTGATTTCTTCAATCTTATATGCTTATTTCCATTCAGTTTCCCATTCTGAAATGGGTATTCCATAAGGCTGTGCATTTCTAGTGTCCACAAGCATAGAGTATAAGGAATGTTACAACAACCCTTTAATTGTTCAGAGAGGAAACTCTGGAGAGGGGAGGGGACTTTTCCAAAGTTACATAGTAGTTTAGTGACCAAGTAAGGAATGGAATACAAATCTCTTGACTCTAGAAGAGATTATCTGTGCTAATGAAGTGGGCTTTCCTGGTGGCTCAGTGGTAAAGAACCCACCTGCCAATGCAGGAGACATGGGTTTGATCCCTGGGTGGGGAAGATCCCCTGGAGGAGGAAATGGTAACCCACTCCAGTATTCTTGCCTGGAGAATCCCATGGACAGAGGAGCCTGGTGGGCTACAGTCCTGGGGTCTCAAAAAGTCAGACACAGCTGAGCAAATAAACAATAACAATGATGCGGAGTTATCATAAAGGAAAGTATTAAAAAAAATAAATCTTCAAAAAGCAAAGACTAGAACTTGACTGTGTTCCGGTACAGGGGGAAGCAAGTAAAAGCAACATGAGAGTCTTAGGACATGCTGTCCTACAGAAAGCTGGCTTGCTCATAAAGATAAATCATACAGGAGTAGAGATTTATGTTGGGAATCAAAGAGACCTTTTACCATAGAGTTTTCTGACACAGTTAGTCATTACTTTGCAGTGTGGCAATCAGGCAGTTCAACAAACTTTTATGAAGTGCTAGGACAGAGGTGAACTCTCTCTATATATGTGGCTTTATGTAGTGTTAAAATTTTTGAATAGTTGCTGACATTAAAAAATAAGTCGATTTCTGGTTTGTTTTGGATAATTGGCAAATCTGAGCTGGCACTGCTGCCGGGGGGCCTTGGCTGGAGCTGAGTATGGGCTGCCCCTCGAGCTGGGGGCAGACGCTTCACCATCTGAACCGCCAGCGAAGCCCAGAGCTGGGGCCTGAGCACTGCAGTTTCCTTCCGTCTCCCCCAACCCGTTCCTGTTTTTTTCCCTCTGAGGCCTCCTGCTCACTGCCCTTTATCACTCTGCTTGTGCTGTTATTTTTCTTAGAGTATTTTCTTACACCTCTCCTTACTCACTTACCACATGAGCCCTGGAAGGATCTGATTTTGAGATCCCCCCCAGCCCCGCCCTGCCCCTGTCCCGGACAGTCCCCTCCCTTCCTCCCTTGCACACAGAACTTACTGGAGGCGTGGCGCTTGACTTTGACCTGTGGGTCCACCCGATGGGACTTCTCACTGCAAGTGGAGGCATGGCGCTTGACCTGGGCTCCAGAGGGACGCTCAGGCTCCTCGTCCTGGGGGGAGATGGAAGGAGAAGATAAAGTACGGGTGGGCTCAGAGCCCTCAGTGTAGGTGCTTTGTGAGTGCACTTGATGGCTGAGTGCTGCCTGACCTCTGAGATCTTGGCCTTACACTTTTAGTTGTGTGCAGCCCTCAATGGTCTATAAACTACTTGCACTAGCAGTATGTTACTTGATCCTCATACCTTCCTGTCAGGGGCAGCAGAAGGCAACCCTAAACTGGAATTTCTGCTGAGAGGAAAAATTAGGACGTCTCAAAAGACTTTGGGTGACCATATTTGATTTATCATAGATATTTTTGTCAGTACATCATTTGGATGTATCCTTCAAATTTTCTGAATTGCTAATATAAAGTCTTAAGTTAAAAAAAGTCAAAGTTGAGATCAGCCAGTGATAGAAGTGGCATAACTTAATAGACTGGCTATACATTTTCACATGAAAGAGTAGCGAGAGCACTCAACATCTTGTCAAAGCTCAGGAAACCATGAGTGGAATATGATAGTCATATAATAATGATATTGATAATAGCAGTATTATTTACCCTCATTATAAGACCTTCCAGTGTCTAGGTACTGTGCTAAGCTTTTCCCATAAAGTATTTCATTTAGTTCTTGCAAAACCTAGAGGTAAGAGCTCAGACCATCATCCAGCACTGTCCAGAGCAGGGGTCCTGCCCTGTAGACACATCTGCTTTCCTTGGCACCTTGATTTCCCTCTCTGTCCATGAGCTGTGAGGCCTGACTCACCAAACAATGTCTAGTCAGAATGTGGTCCTCTTGCTTTCCCGTGGCAGGAGAAGGCACAGGGCAGATTGTGGAGCAGGATGGGTCATGTGATGGCTACAGAGGCCTTACTGTAAGTTAATAAGCTGGCATCTTCTTGGTTTAGTGAGCAAGACAGGGAGACTGCCCTGGGAGCCGAAGCCCAGACTGTGGATGCCACCAGGTAAAGGCCTGTGGGGGCAGCCACTCGGTTATCATCCCTCTGAGACATTACTGAATCAGTCAGCTCACAGAGCTGTAGTGGTGGAAAGCCCAAGCTTGCTCAGACTGGGGCAGTGCTCTGTAGCGTGCAGAGCCCTCTCTTCTTCTTGGTCAGGGGCTCTTTCCTCCACACTGCCCAGCCTTCTGTTCCAGAGGTTCTCCCAAGCTACAGTCTGGGGCAAGAAGGTCCCCTCTCCCCCACCTTCCAGGTGCTGGTTAAACAAAAATGATTTCTCTGAGGCAAAGGAATAGTGAGGGAGGGAGAGAGGGAGAGCTAATAAGTGGCCTTTGCCATGTCCCCCAAAGTACCAAGGGACCATACCTGCATCTTTTCATAAGGAACATCATCATAGACTCGGGGCTCAGGCCACTGATCCTGGCAGGATCTTGCATATCTAGAAAATACAAAGGATGATGATGATGATGTGACAATGATACTTATGCAGCTTACAGTGCTTTCCTGTCCACTCATTTGATCCTGGCAGCAGCTTTTAATGGAGGTCAGAAAGTTAGTGATAGCAGCCAGGCCAGGCAGCACTGTGCCACTGATGTGTTTAGAGCTTATAGGCAGGGATGCATGGGATTCTCACAATCCAGGAAGCAGGTTATTCATCGCCTCCATTCTGTACGTGAGAAAACAGAGGATCCAGGCTGGCAAGCAACCAACCCAAGCTGTTGGTCATGATAGAGCCATAGCTCGAAGCTGGCACGTATAATGCAAACTCTGCAGACGAGCCTCGTGCCTGCCCAGAGGCTCAAGGGTATGGGGACCCTAAGTTTCTATGGCATGAGAGCAGAGCCCAGGCCATGGTCGAAAAGAGCTGCTTCTTTCTGGCTCGTTCCATCCACAGCATCCCCAGCCCTGAGCCTCCTCCTTTAACCAGCTCACTCCTCCTGGTGGAAGAGGAAGGCACCCACTCTGACTTCCCAAGGAAGCAGTCTTTCTCAACCCATCCTCCCTTCCCTCCCATTCCACCTCTGAGAGGGAGCTGAGATAGGAAAGGTTGTGGGCAGCTTTGAGGGGCTGTGGGGTACTGGCCCTTACAGGAAGGAGTTGCGCCCTGCACTGACGATGCTGGTTAGGGTCTCCACATCCACATAGTCATAGTGCAAAGCTTCGGGAGTGACTTTGGATCCCATCTCCACTAGCAGCAGCCCAAGCCAGCGGCCCATGTCCTCTGAGCAGCTTGCCTGAGGGAGAGAAGGCACAAGCTGAGTTCACTTTGGCACACTGAGGGCCTCTAGCTACCCACTCACTTCAGCCAAACCAACATGCGTATAGTATCTGTTTGGACCCAATACTTAGGGATCCAAGAGGAGCAAGACTAGAGCACTCATCCAGAAACCCAAGTTTTAAGTTTTCTGGATAGAAAATAGAGACCTCTATTCAGGTCTCTGCTCTAGGGCTACCTCCTCAGAGAAGCCCTCCCCAACTACCTCTCTAAAACATATAGCTTTACTCATTATCCTCAGAGCCTTCCAGACCAATTAGATATGAAAACAAAACTTAGCTTTTCTCTGAATTCTTTTTTAATATTTTCTTTTTATTAAATGAGGAGGCTATTTATCACATAACCCCAATTTTTTTCTTGTATCATAAATGCCAATTATATATAATATTGTATACAGGAAAATCTCTAAGAAGTTGCTGGTCAACTAAACACATGTTTTTATTTAAAGAACATTATCATAAAATAATATGTATTATAAATATGTATTAGAAAAGTTACAAATTTTTGCCTAACTAAAAAATTTATGACAGTTTGATTCCACCTGTTTGACTTAGTATGAATAGAATGCTAGATTTCTATTTTAAAAAAATATATATGCAACAAGCAATGAAGATTTACTGTATGGAACTACAGTCAATATCTTGTAATAACCTATAATGGAAAATAATTTCAAAAATAATATATGTGTATATGTAACTGAATCACACAAAAAAAGAATTCTGCTTTTTGAAATTTAGTAATGTTTATCTTTTTTCCAGTTTTTCTAAGTGTCCGATGGACATCTAATAACAACATATGAGATGCAGAATTTTAAATATATTTGTGTAGGATGTAAGTTAATGTAAATAAAAATATTTAAATTACTAATAACATCATTCAAGATGCTCCTATTCTTATTTTTTCTGCACTTGATAAATATTCTCAGAGAAATGTTAAAGAGCATCATCATAAAATCAAGTTAGCACACAAAAACTAACTTGAATTTAGAAAGCACAGTTTTTGCCAGAAAGCTGTTTGTGAAGAGAAAGGGAAAGCTCTTTCTGAAGAGAAGTAAAAGACCCATCTCAAGCTATCAAAAGTAGAAGTGACTTACGGAATCAATATTTCCTTACATTTAATAACTGAGAGAGGCAGTGGGTACTGGGCAAAGAAAACAATGCCTAGAGCCTGGGTCTTACTTGAAGGAAAAAGACCAAGAGGCCATTAATCCTCTGTGGAGCTTTGGATGAAGCCTGTGACTGCCCTGGCTTCAGTTTCCTTATCTGTAATATAGGGGATAGTTGTTTAAGTTTTCTACCAGTTAATATTTTAAATGTCTAAATAGCTGAGGGATTGACATGTAAAGAGAGATTCAGTGTATTCTGTATGACCCCAGAGAGGAGGCCTGGTGCCGGTGGGTAGTTAGGAAAAATGAGTGGGTGAAATGAAATCACATTGTCATTTAGGCATTTGTCCAACAGATGTTAATTGAGTCCTTACTGTCCCTTACTAAGAGCCCAATACTGTCCAGCCCAGTATTGCTGGATATCAGGCTGGGTTCTGGAAAAACAAAAATATGCAGAACAGGTGTAGTTGCTGCCTACACAGAGTTTTAAGATTTCAACTCATTATGGAGAAAATCTTTGTAAAAGTTTAGTTGCTTGGTGGGAGGAGCAGTGGTTTATCTGAGATGAACAGTCACTGGTGGGAAGTAAATTTTAGAGAGGTTTCCAAAATTAGATCAGAGTTAGACTAGATGCCTTTTAGGCTTGGGACTATATTTATAAGGCAGAGTAAACAAACCTTGGGTCTAGGGTTGCCGGATTTAACAAATAAAATTTACATGCAGCTGTCCAGCCTTCCCAGCACCACCACTTGCTGAAGAGACTGTCGTTCCTTTTGTATATTCTTGCCTCCTTTGTCAAAGATTAATTGACCTTAGGTGTGTGGGTTTATTTGTGGGCTCTCTGTTGTGCTCCATTGATCCATATCTCTGTATTTGTGCCAATACCATGCTATTTTGATGACCATAGCTTTGTAGGATTGTCTGAAGTCTGGGAGGGTTTTGCCTTAAAATGGTCAATGTTATGTGAATTTTGCTCTCATAAATCCTTTGAAAAGAAAAAAAAAAATGCACGGTTCTCTTAAATTTGAATTTCAGATAAACAATAGTTTATTAGTATAGGTATGTCCCAAATATGGGATATACTTGTAGTAAAAAGAATTAGTTGTCATTTATCTGAAATTCACATTTAAGTGAGTGTTCTGTAGTTTAACTGGCTACTTGGCAGCAGTTGGCTTACTTTCCCTCTTCCTTAGTCTCTGTAATATCAATAAGGACCCCTGGACAAAAGCCAACCTCCAGGCCAGAGCTCCTCTTAGCTCCCACCCCTAAGCTATTTTCTCTTCTTACCTCCAAGATGGCAACTTCCTGCCGGTTGTGTAGGATCCGGAAGGCAAATGGGTGTCTGGGCCCAAAGCCTGGGGCCACCTCACAACCACGGAGGGCAATGGCGTTCACGTGGGTCCGCAGGTCTGTGCGGTCCTTGTGGAAATACAAGGTGTTACACTTCAGGCGGCACCAGCGTTCCTTCCATCCGTGGTTCACCAGCACATTCAGATAACCTGGGAGGCAGAGACCAGTGATATGACCTCCTGATAGTCCTGGGGGATACAAGTCAGGGTGCGGGGACAGAGGGCCTGGGTAACTCTTGTACTCTAGCTGGAGAGAAAGGCCTTCTGGGTCCTGAGTCAGCTCATTCCAGGTCTGTGACCTCAGGTTTCAGTTTGTTATCTGTGAAGAGGGGATTGATAATCATATTTGTACACTACCTGCACAGCCTTCAGACCATACCAACCTTGATGAAAGGGACAGAACTACTGTATATAATGAATGAAAGACACAACTCTTCCTTCTGCCTTTCCTTCTAAAATAGCAAAAACTAATTGCGGAGGACAGAAAACAATGGCTGATGCTGACACCTGGTGGCAGCATGTGGAACAAAAACGTGTAGCCAAGATGAAGAATTAGAAACAAGTGAGGGGCAGGCTGATGGTTGATGAATTTAGAATTCCCTCTTCATGTTTTAGATTTTAATTTATTTTTTACCATAACAGCATCCTCATCCACTTAGAAAATATTTATTTATATCCATGTGCTTTTATAATGTTCTTTCCAAGTTATCAGGATATTACCATTTACCTAAAACACATGATTTTTTATTGGATTCCAATACATGGAACAATGCGTTTAGATGAACAGTGTTTCTTTTCTTTCAAACTACTTTTAGTTCTCATTTTATGCATTTACAATGAAAAGTCCTTAAATATTTTTATTCAAGAAATATCCTTGTAAGACCGGACCATAACTTAAACACTTGGTATATTATATTATATAGTGGGAAGTTAAGATACTCTCCTCTTGTCATAGTAGAGGAAACTGAGGCCCAGAGATGGGCAGTGATTGGCACTAATGTCATAGGGAGCATAGAAGTAGGACAGCTGGTTAACTTTTCCTTCTGTTAGGTGTCAGGGCCTCATCGGGGAGAAGTGGTGGATGGGCATGAATTATTGATGGACTGGGGGTTAGCCATTGAGTAGGAGGATTCTATCCTCTGCCTTAGGAATGAGGTAGATTAGGCCTGGAGGGTCTTCTGGCTTGGCCCCAGGATCCCTCATCAACAGGGTCTGAATTCTCTGCATGCATGGTACCCACCACAGCATGGAACCTCCTCGGTAGAGGACGTCTGCAGGTCATCAGCCAGTGCCTTCTTCTTAGAGAAGCTGATGATACGGGTGATCTTGCGGCCTGCAGCCCTGCTCATGGAACCCTTCAGCTCTGACAGGCTGCTCTTCTTCCCTTTGCCTGTTGACATGGAGATGGGTTAGGTGAGGGGAGGGAGCCCCAAGTTCTAGATCCACCTGCCCCTAGCCTTCCCTCCAGCCTTTGAACCTGCACACAGGGCCTGGCCCAGTATGGATAGGCCAGCTCACATCAGCCAGGTCTCCAGAATGGTCAGGACCTGATCTGCACTGTGCGTGCTCATGGCAAGGCCCCTCCCAGCTCTAGCATTCTCCCTCTGAGCCCCCAGAGGCTCCTACCGTGTTCACGGCCAAGAGTGGAACAGCTGTCACCCATGCCTAGGCTGTCAGAATCCGAGGTCTGCTTCTCTTGGGACAGCCTCTGGGGAGGAACACAGACAGCCCCTTGTCAGAGGGCACACTCAGTCTCCCTTTCTTGGTTCAGCGCCCCCTTGGCCCCTGTACACGAGGATTAGCTAAAGAAATACTTGTGAGCAACTGTCATACTGGTATGAGGAGGACAACTATCACTTAGGGTGGTTGTGTCTTTCATTTATTTGGAAATGAGGAATTCAGTCTATTTGGGGAGTCAGAAATTCAATATAATAGGCTGAAATTAATGTCCTGGGAGTTTGGACCATATTTGGTAGGTGACGGGGAGGTAAGAAGGTATTTGAGTGGGACACTAGTGAAGTTGGTTTTCTAAGTCCCCCCCACCTGCATCATGGGAGATGGACAAGAAGGGGGCAAGACTGGAAGCAAAAGGGGCAGTAAGAATGTCATCCTGGGCAATATGAGACTTGATAGGAGGGTGAATAGCACCAATGAGGATGGGGAAAAAGAGATGAGTTGGCATTTTCAAAATAGTCGTAACAGGACTTGGTGATCAGTAAATGTGAATGGTGGTGAGAGACGAGTCCATTACAATTCTAGCTTGGATGAGAGAATGGCAAAGATACCACACACACACACACACACACACACCCCACCCCCCCACCCCATGGTAACAACTTCGTGGTCAACCAGCAGTATTTTTCCTTATTATGCCAACTCTGGACCAGTCACTCATATTAAGGAGTGGTGTAGAATAGTCAAGATGGACCTTGGAAGAAATAATGTCTCTCCTCAGCTGTGGAGATGTGGGAAAATCGTTTCATCTCTCCAAGGCTTCTCACTTGAATTACCCTCCTGTCAGTGCTAGAAGGCAGGGGAGATGAGAGAGTCTGTGTACTCCTCCAAGTTTCCAAAGGTTGGAAAAATGGCAACTGTCAGAACTGGGACAGAACTGTCAAGTATAAAGAATCACCTCTGTAAATTGTGAAACAGAGTTATGGTTCCTATTTGTTCTGTGATGATGTACAGATGTTAAGGTTTTCATCAAGACAGCAAATATAAAGAAACACCGTGTGCACTTTGGAGTTGATTTAATGATGATGACAGCTCAATCACAGGAGTCTATGGAGAGAGAGAGCCACCAATACCATGTTCTCACTCCCACTCTTCTCCAGAAACACCACCTAAACATTTTAGCTACCCTCCCACTGTACACTCAGCCACAGGTTGGCTGGCTGGGTGTAATCAGCTAGCTCTGTTCTTATTATGTGTGACTTTGGGCAGACTTTGTGCAATGGCTTCCTTTTCTGAAAATGCAGTTCATCAAAGAATTATAAAAATTAAGTTAGGTAACATACATAAAGCATTTAGAACAGTGCTGGCCACAGTCACATTTTCTATAATGCTAGCCTTTATTATGTCATGCGAGACCCTTATGTGGGGGTCTTAACCCTCCCTTAGGATTTGGGGCTGAGTCCCATGATCACCCACAGCACCTGGTGAAACATAGGCTTTAGCATGTATTTGCCAATGGCCTGATGGAATGAAACAACTGCTTCACTTATGTCCCAGTGGACACTCCTAGTCTGACTGACTGATTCCAATTTGGTGTTCATGGCTTGGTTCAAACGTGACCTCTTCCTGTCCTGGCAGGATAGTCACTCCCTCCTCTGACTTGTGTTGCACCTTGGACATGGGCATTCATGAATTCAGTAGATGTTTATTAAGTGCCTGCTGTTGATGTCTGGCTTTACCACCAGCCTGCGTATCCCTTGGGACAGAGCCTGTGCTGAGTTCCCACTGTCTCTCTCAAAGGGACCCTGTGAAGACAGAGGTACCTTGTCCAGGTCCACCTTGCACAGGAGGACTGGGGATCTGGGCACATCTGCCCCCTCAGTGCCCCCGACGGGCTTGCTGACCTCTCGGATGACCTGTGGAGAGGACACATACTGTGAGCAGGTAGGCAGAGACGCTGTGGAGACAGAACAAGAATGAGGTCCATTAGAGCGCTTGGGATCACTGGGTGAGGGACAGGTTGACTTGGCCTCCTGCCCCATGTGTGGGACACGCCAGGAACTGAACAGGCTTTTTCCTGTGTCTGTCCCTTGAATTGAAAACATAAGGAGCTGGGAGCCTAGAGGCTTGGCTTCTAGACCTGGCACCATTACTAATTAGTTGCATGGCTTTGGAAAAGCCATATCCCTGCTCTGGGATTTCATTTCCCCATCTGTAACACAGGGATGCTACTAGTTCTCTGCTACCTCCTTGGGGGTGTGAGGACCAGTGAGATGATGGCTGTGAAGGGCTATGTGCATTGGCATGCCACAGGCATGAGGGACTCACTTCTGTGACATGTTGGAACTTTACAACAACCTGCAGAATAGCCAGGATTATTCTCTCCATTTCAAAGATGTGGGAACTGAGACCCCAAGGCACTCACCTGAGGTCATGCAGCACAAGCATCCTGATTATTAAATAGCAACAGACCATTGCTGCTCATCTGTCAGGTGGCTTTGCCTGGATTATCCCCTTGTATATCCCCACAGCAGCCTTGTGGGGTGGGGTACTTTGGTCCCCAAATTACAAATGAGAATGATGAGACTCTGAGAGGTGAAGCCATGGCTGCCTGCTCTGCTGTTTGTGCTAATTGAGGTACCAGGGCAGGCGTCTTTAACTCCGTGTTTAGGGCTTTTTCTTACCCAACCACAGTCCCTTAAGGACAGAGCACTCCCCCCACCCCCACCCCAGCAGGCAGGTTGTCTCTCTTCCTTCCCCTCCAGAGACAAAGGCAGTAATGAGAAACAGTAAACATCCCAGTGGGAGAGCTGGTTATCACAGGAAGGAAGAGAGGACGGGAGGGAGGGAAGGAGTGGTTTGGTTTCTCTGTTCCAGCAGGAAGATCAGAGGAGGAGAGATCTGCTGTAAGGGCCGCCTGGGGGTGAGGGCTTCACCATCACTGCACAGTAGTTGCTGACAGTTACTGAAGACTTACTGCCTGGCAGGCTCTATGTCAGGTACTCTCTAGAATGCTTACAAGAACCATCTTATAGAGGAAGAATCTGAGGCACAGGAACATGAAGTCCTTTGCAGAAGATCACATATCAGTAAATGCTGCTTAGGACCGGGACTTGAACTTAAGGTCTGTATAGCACCGAAGTCTTCCCTCGTCATCACTATGCCACCCTGTCACCTTTGGACTAGATTTCCTTAGATTTTCCTTGGAATTGGATTCACTTCCAATTCTGGTCCGAACCACTGGTGGTTGCCCTTGGGTGAGTCACAGAAGCTCTTGTGCCTCAGCTTCCTCATCTCTATAATGGGAACAATATTAGTCCCACGGTGAATAGTAAATGAAGTCATGTGTATAAAGCTCTTACCACAATGCATGGCGCCAAGTAAGTGCTCAGTACATGGTAACTCTAATTGTTGTGTAAGATGCAGGAACTGGGTCATAGGTGGATCTTATAAGTATGCACATTTCACCTAAGATAAAGAATTTCTCCTTTATTAAAAAAAAAAGGATTAGCCTGTCTAATGATAAAATCAGCCTCTTTTGTAGGAGGTCTTAAGCTCTCTGTTCCTGGAGATGTACAGTGCAGGTAGGCATGTTAGGGGATTCAAATAGCTAGAGGAACATAGGTCTCTAGGCTGAGGTCTGTCTCCTGGAGGTATCCGAGGCTCATTTCCACATAAAACCCTAGCCATGTGGAAGGCACTGACCCTCTGAGCCAGGCCTGTTCTTCCAGTGACAGGCGCCCACCCCACTGAGGGCTGGGTCTGGGGAAGAGAGGAAGGAAGGGAGGAGGGAGGAAGGGTAGCAGGGTGGGTGAAGGGCACGGGCCCCCCTGTACCTTCAGCCACTCCTCGGCCTGCTCCCGGCTCTGCAGTGCCAGCACCAGGACTTCAGTAGCCCCCTGGGAGAAGCGCAGCTCGTGCCTCTTGTGCCGGCTGTCCTTGGGCACATAAATGACATTGCAGACATCCAGCGCTAGCCTCAGATGCGGCTGCCGGTCCTTGGAGCTTTTGTAACACTGGACAGGAAGAGAAGGGGTTAGGGCCTGCTGGAGTGGAGAGTGGAGGGAGGAGACTGAAACTCAACCTGCCCCAAAGAAGCCTCCCCACCCATCCCGACTGGGCACTGCATGAAGACTGTTCACAACAGAGACAAGAAGCCTGGGAGGGGCATCTTTGGGAAAGCTCCAGATCTCAAGGGCTTTTGAGTGGTCTCAAGGGTCACAGCTACTTATTTAGGAAGAGGCAGGTTTTAGCACAATACCAGGAAGACCATTCTAGTCTAAAGAACCAGAGAAGAAACAGGCTGTCTTGGGAGGAAGCCAGCTCCCTGCTATTAATGGGCTACAAGGCGAGAATGTGGGAGAGAGTTATAGCAGAGATGGAGGGTTGGCCTTGGGAAGTCAACAGTTTATCAATAATAATTCTCACTTCCCAGTTCTTACTGTGAGGCTAACATTACCTTGATACCAGAACCTGACAATGACATTACAAAAAAGGAAAGTCATAGGCTAATGTCTCTCATAACATAGTTGTAAAAACTATAAACAAAATATTAGCATATAGAATCCAGACACATATAAAAACCATATTGCACAGAGACCAAATTTATTCTAAGTGCAAGAGTGGGTTATCATTCAAAAACTAACCATGTAGTTTATTGTAGTACCAGAAAAAAGGAGAAAAACCACATATTTCAATAGGAGCAGAAAAAATATTTGATAAAATTCTGTATCCATTTGTAACATAAACTCTTAGCAAACTCTTAGAGGGAAACTTGCTTAATGTGATAATAAGGAATTCCTACAAAAAAACCCCACAAGCAAACATGAGCCTTAATGGTGCATTATTGAACTTTCCTTTGAGATCTGGATTGAATACCTACACAAAAACTCCACAAACAAATATCAGTCTTAATGGTGAATTACTGAACTTTCTTTTGAGATCTGGATTGAGACAAATATGCCTACTCTCACCACTTCTATTTATATCATACTAGAGGTCCTTTGTTGTTGTTGTTCAGTCACTAAGTTGTGTCCGACTCTTTGTGACCCCATGGACTGTAGACCACCAGGTCCTCTGTCCATGGGATTCTCCAAGCAACAACACCGGAGTGGGTTGCCACTTCCTTCTTCAGGGGATCTTCCTGACCCAGGGTTTGAATGAGCATCTCCTGTATTAGCAGGTGGATTCTTTACCACTGAGCCACCAGAGAATCTCCACTGTAGGTCATAGCCATCACAGTAAGTCAGGAAAAAGAAGGCATAATGTGTAGAAAGAAGTATGTCATGATTCTTGGCCTGATTCTGACCTGGGATGAGCTTTTCATTGCTCCAAGGTGAGAAAAGGTCATGTTTCAATGGATATATGTTTAGTAAGACTTAACAGGTAAAGAGATGTCATTTTTTTCCCAGAAATTATGTCCTTCCTTATACTTTGGAATTAAAGGTATATTTCTTTTATGAAATGATAGTGATGAGACATGACAAATTTTAAAAAAATGTTTCAACTTATATAACAAGTATTGCATGGGCTCAGTTTCAGAAAAGGCAGATGTATGGAAATGAGGGTGGAAGTTTATGCATCAAAACTTAACAGTGGTTAGCTCTTGGTCAATGGGATTAGGTAGGTTTTTTTAAAAAATCATTTTTCATTTTATTTTTTTTTTCTAGCTTTTTAAGTAAATACATTTACTTAGTGAAAAACGGTAAACATTGTTTTAAAGTGATAAAAAAATTCAAGTTTGAGAAAACAAAACTTGGTCAAGTCTTTATCAGGTTTTGTATTTTTTTTTTTAATTCTGCTCTGGTAGGAGAGCTCTGTTCTCAGAAGAACCGTCCTTTGAGCCTCTGTGCGCAAGGCAAACCCAGAGGGACAGAGGCAGACATGCCTGCACGCACAGACACACACGCACACACATGCAAGTCCACGTGAGGCCCAGAGGCTGTCCTCTGCGGCCACTCACCAGGAGCTGGTCCTCCTTGATGACGGTCAACTGCTTGGCCCACTGCCCGAAGCGCTTTTTCCGCAGCAGGAAGGCACATATCCTGCAGTCCCTCACCAGGTGCATGGAGGCCTCCTCTGAGGGCCACTGGTGTGTGGGCTGTGGCCCTTTGCCTTCCTCCTCCTCCTCATCATACGACTCGTAGGAGCTGCTCATGGCGTCAGAGTCATTGTCTGCAGGAGCCATAGGAAAGGACCTGTCCCTGTGCTGTCACCCAGGGTGGTGGGAGGTGGACCTTTTGACTCTTTTGCAGACATCCCTGCTCTGGGGCCCCAGGGCTGTGAAGGGTTGGGTGTGAGGTATGATCTTGGTAATGACTAAGCTCCCATATAGGCCCTGTGTCTTTCCTATTTACCACTTGCTTTGTGACCTCAGTGACTTACCTCTCAGAGCTTCAGTTTCCTCATCAATGAAATGGTCATAATAAATTCTAATACCTACCTCACTAGGCTATTTTTTTTTTTTTATTAGTTGGAGGCTAATTACTTCACAACATTTCAGTGGGTTTTGTCATACATTGATATGAATCAGCCATAGATTTACATGTTTTCCCCATCCCGATCCCCCCTCCCACCTCCCTCTCCACCCGATTCCTCTGGGTCTTCCCAGTGCACCAGGCCCGAGCACTTGTCTCATGCATCCCACCTGGGCTGGTGATCTGTTTCACCATAGATAATATACATGCTGTTCTTTCAAAACATCCCACCCTCACCTTCTCCCACAGAGTTCAAAAGTCTGTTCTGTATTTCTGTGTCTCTTTTTCTGTTTTGCATATAGGGTTATCGTTACCATCTTTCTAAATTCCATATATATGTGTTAGTATGCTGTAATGTTCTTTATCTTTCTGGCTTACTTCACTCTGCATAAGGGGCTCCAGTTTCATCCATCACTAGGCTATTTTGAGCAGCAACGAATGCAGAATGTTTAGCTGAGTGTCTGGCACTCACTGAGGGCTCAGTAAACATCAGCTATTGTCTTTACCCATCATCTTTGCATCCATTGTCTCAGGTCATTTTCTTGGCTCCCAGCAAGTCCCTGTTTGATAGAGGAATCTGGAGACTCAGGGAGAGTAAATCACTTGCTTAATGTCAGTCACTGAGAGTCAGGGCAAAGGCTTGATCTGGGGCTCCTAACTCCTCTCAGCAGTCTTCCCACTGAACCCCAGAGTCACTGAGAACAAGGACTTTGAGGCCTCTGTGGTGACCCCAGGGAGTTGAGGGGGGCAGTGGGTATGGGCATGCCAAGGTCAGGTCAAGGTTTGCTCTCCCTGAGGACAGAACTGGACTGAACGTCCATCCAGTACTTACAAGAATTCTTCAGCTCCCCATTCATCCTGGTGGCGGGGTAGCTGCTGTCTGCATCCTCATAGTAGCCATCCATAAGTGAGTGGGCTGGGCTGCAGCCATCTGTGGGGTTGGCAGAAAGAGCAGTACTTGGAGAAATGCAGGCAGACTCCAGGTGCCAGGGCTGGCGAAGATCTTGGACACGGTGTCCTCCTCAGGGAAGAGGGAGTGGAGCTTCTAGTCACTGCCTGGCCAGAGTGTGGGGCCTCCTCTCCGTATCTCGTCTGCCTTAGCGCCACACCTGCCCCCTATGCTCCTGTCACCAGGAATGGCCCTACTGGGCCCTATCACACTTCCAGGCCTATGTTCATGCTATTCTCTGTGCCCTCTTAGCAACAGCTAGAAAATTCCTACTCAGCCTCCAATACCCAGCTCGAAGATCTTTCCTCTGACCTTCCCAGGCAGAGCATGGTCAGCCTCTCTCCTCTGACCCCAGAACACTGGTATGTGTGGGTGTGTATCTTGGTCACAGTTCTAGTCACTGGGCTGCAGGGAGTGGTGTCCCAGCACCTGGGCCCTGACCCCCTTTCTGCTCTGCCTTTGTCTCGTCTTCCTTCACCTCAGCCCCTCTGCTCACTTCTTAATGCATCCACCCCATCCTCTCCTTCCAAACCTGCAGAAGGAAGTGGACTAGAGGAAATAATAACACATACAATAGTGAATATACACAACACACACAATAGCTGCTAATGCTGAATTTTTGCACTTTTCCCATTCTTTGGAGTCAGTATAGTATAGGAATGGAGGTAACCCAGATTGTATTTTATATCACAATTACCAAGGGTCTTTTATTTTTCTTTTCCATTATTACTATAAGATACTGAATATATTTCCCTGTGCTATACGTAGGATCTTGCTGGTTATCTGTTTTGTATTTATTAGCTTGATCTATTAAACCCCAAACTCCTAGTTTATCCCCTCCTTTCCCCTTTGGTAACCATAGGTTTATTTTCTATGTCTGAGCCTGTATCTGTATTGTAAATAAGTTCATTTGTATCATACTTTAGATTCCATATATAAGTAATATCTTCAGGTATTTGTCTTTCTCTGATTTCCTTCACTTAGTATGAAAATCTCTAGGTCTGTGCATGCTGCTGCAAGTGGCATTATTTCATTCTTTTTTCTTATGGCTGAGTAACATTCCAGTGTGTGTGTGTGTGTGTGTGTGTGTGTGTGTATAAAATATCTTTATCCATTCATCTGTTGATGTATGTTTAGGTTACTTCCATGTCTTGGCTGTTGTAAATAACACTGCTATGAACATCAGGGTTACATGTATCTTTTCTTTTTTCAAAAAATTTATTTATGTTTGGCTGCGCTGGGTTTTTGTTGTTGCCCTAGGGCTTTCTCTTGTTGCAGTGGGCAGGCTTCTCACTGCAGTGGCATCTCCTGTTGCAGGACACAGGTTCTAGGGCATATGGGCTCTGTAGCTATGGCGCACAGGCTTAGTTGCCCTGTGGCATGTGGCATCTTCCACGATCAGGGATCGAACCCATGTCCTCTTCATTGGCAGGTGAATTCTTAACCTCTAGACCACCAGGGAAGCCCCAGGTATCTTTTTGAATTAGAGTTTTCTCCAGGTGTATGCCCAGGAGTGGGGTTGCTAGATCATACGGTAACTCTTATTTTTAGTTTTTTGAGGAGCCTCCATATTTTTCCCTTAATGGCTGCACCAACTTACATTCATTTGGGGTCTTTTAAAAAATGCAGATGCCTATGGCTGATTCATGTTGATATATGGCAGAAATCAACATAATACTGTAAAACAATTATCCTCCAATTAAATAAAAAGGAAAAAAAACATTTAGATCCCTGAACTATGTCTCCAGAGATTCTGATTCATTGGTGTGGGCTGAACTGAGGAATCTGCACTATGGAAAAAACCTATTTAACTAGATGGTTCTAAACGTATGTAAAAATAGAAAATGTATGGAATTCCAAGGAATCAGATATTTTTTTTAACAATTAAGATTATTTTGATATGGATGGTCTCTGGAGCATACTTTGAAACTCAGTGGGTTAAGGGTGTGTGCTTTGGGGTTAATCAGATCTGAGTTCAAATCTATCTTCATTATTTACTGAGTGACCTTGGAAAGAAAACACAGTTTCTCTGCATTTCAGATTCTTTACCTATAAAATTGACATGAACAGTTCCTACCTTGGATTAGTGATATAATGCATATGAACTCTCAGTATAAAGCCTGGCACATGAAACATCTTAGACAAACGCTAGACATCATTATAACTATTATATCTTGATTTCTGCAATGCAAGGAGAGAGGTATCAGACCCACACTTCACAGATGAAGAAACTGAGGCCACATACTTTTCTAGTGATAGAGCCTGGATCAGAAATGAAGTTGTTAGCTCAGGGGACAGGTGTCCATCCCCTCCTCCAGGAAGCCTTCCTTCTTTCAGACCAACTTGCTCTCACACCACGCTGTTCCTCAGAGCACCGCTCTGGGCTCTCAGCCCTGCTGACCGTCTGTTATCCTGAGGATGGCAGCACTCAAATTCCCAGTGACTGGGGTGCCCCGTTATCTCTCTCAAGTGAGGCTCACAGCCTGCTTTTCCCAGCAGACATCCTGAGGTCTCAGATGCTAGAGACATCCCTGTGAGGTGGACTGGGGTACTCAGGCCACAAGTGAGGGTGGAAAAGGGGGAGGTGCAAGGGGGAAGAGGGAGGGAGCACCAAAAGCACTCGGACACCTGGCAGGCTGGACAGTGTGTGCGAGAGGAAGGATACTTCCTGTCGGGCTTGGCGCCCTCTTCCTGGACAAGGGCCCTGGCCTTTCCTGGGGCACTCCCTTCCCTCCCACCCCAGGATCCCCGCTGCTCCAGGAGGCAGCTTCTCTGCCCCATCTGAGCTCTTTGGGGAGGGGAAAGAGCCTCATCCAGCTGAGGGCTTGTCCTGGGATTCAGGGTCTAGCAGCACTTCATCCCCTCCTCCTCTGTCCTCAAGTGGATAAAATAAAGTCACCTGCTTCATATAAACAGCTGCTGGCAGTGACATAGGTCCCAAGACTGAAGAGGACCATGGATCACCTGGTCCGAGTCTACCATTTCGCTAGTTTTGTTTGAACTAGTTTATTAATCATAAGAATAATATATCATAATAGCCCAAAGATGGAAAAAACCCAAATGTCCATCAACTGACAGATGGATAAACGAAATATGGTATATTCATACAATAGAGTATTATTTGTCTATAAAATGGAAGTACTGATACATGCAATGACATGAATGAACTTCAAAAACACTATGCTGAATGAAATAACCCAGACATAAAAGGCCACATATTGTATGATTCTGTTTAAATGAAATACTCAGATAAGGCAAATTATAGAGACAAAGAAGACTGATGGAGAGGGGAACAGGAAGTGACTGCTTACTGGGCATGGGATTTCCTTCTGGACTGATGAAGGTGTTTGGGAACTTGATAGCGGTGATGGCTATGCAATACTGTCAATGCATTAAATGCCAGTGATTAGACACTTGCAAATGGTTGGAGTGGTCAGTTCTATGTCATGTGTATTTTACTGCAACATGATGAAAAGCCCAATCAGTACAAAAGAGTATGAATGGGAAAATATGTTCCCTTTCACCCAGATTTCTGCTCATTCATTTCCTATAGGAAAATACTGTCAAGAGTTTCTTGCATATCCTAGAAAAACTATTAAATGCATGTGTGAGTACCCTATTTAAAAGCGAATGGGATCATGTTATATGCAGTATTCTGATTTTTTTTTTTCATTATGTATCCTGGGATTCATTTCTGATCAGCACAGACAGACCTGTCTCATGTATTTTTTGATGGCTGAAGAATATTCCTCTGTGCTGCCAAATGATAGGATGTTGGGACACAGATATCTTATGGAGGTTCAACTATACATGGTGCATCACCCAAAAACCATAATAGAGTTTCTTGTGTGTAATGCTAAGTCCCTATACCCAGGCCATAGCACTCACGTGAACTTCCGCCCTAGTGCCTTGATATGTGTGTATCTAACCCCTCTTTCTTATTTCAGGGATAGAGGAACAGAAGCCCAGAGAGGGGAAGGGGGTTGTTCGAGGTCACATAGAACTGGGTCTGGAACCCCAGCCCCTGACCCCCAAGCCTACTGGCCCGCCCACCCAGGCTGTCACTGGAGAGGCCAGGGTCTCCCACGCTCCTCCCCATTAGGTGGGCGTGGCTGAATGGTGCCAGGCTTGGAGCTCCAGCCCCAGCAGGATACACAGGAGCTTCAGGACAGGAGCCTTCTCCCCCTCACCCCCAACACTCAGGGACCAGAACTTACTGTGGGAGCTGATATACTCAGGGGACTTGCCAGGCCCCAGGGGAAGGGCCTCCTCATAGTAGTCCTCAGGCGGAGGCCTGTTGGGGAGCGGTGGAGGCAGGTCAGCTGTCTGAAAGAGGACAGAGAAGGTGTGTGAAACCCAAAAGACCAGGAGAGCATGGGGAGCAGGCAGAGTGACAGGGAGGAGCCTGGGGGCGAGGGGAACAGGAGCCTCCTAGAAGACAGGATGCAGTCTCTGAATGTGAAAGGACATGATGAGTGGTCAACAACTGGTACCATTTACGGTGGTGACAATAATGAATGATGCAGTCAACAGACAATGTTTGATGTGATTTGGGCCCCCTGCCCTAATTCCATGGCCTCAAAGGCTGGGAACTTCATTTTTTATCTGTGATCCAGACCTTCATTTTTATAGGTGAAAACTCAGGCTCAGAGATGGGAAGTGATCTGCCACACAGCAGAAGGGAGGAAGGCAGAGGCCACCCTTCTTGTGATCCAGAGCTTTCCCCATCACTCCTTCTGTGCTCCTGAAATCAGAAGTTGGGGTGGGCATGTCCTTTGGACCTGAAGGGACAGGTCAGTTTACCACATTATTGCTGCTCAGCACTGGCACAGTGAGCATGTCATCATGAATCACTGAAATGTTCTCATAGTGCTATTTCTGCCCTTAACCACCACACTGAAGAAAGAGGAGATCTCTCATGGTCAAGAGGATCCCCAACATTAGAGTTGAGAGTTTCCCTACCTCCTCCAGAGGAAAAAAGGGCCAGAGAGTGTAAGAACTCACGTGTCTCAGAGATGGACTCTTGGCTGGCTCAGGACTGGCTCCTTTGCAGGACTCCGCCTCGTCCTCTGGCATGTCTTGAAGGCCGCTCAGGTCACAGTCTACGGGGAGTCAGGCCATTAGGACAGAGTAAGTGGAGGATGAGCATGGCGGAGTGAGAAGAGGACTAGATTTGGGGTCAAGAAGCCCAACCACCTCCTCCATTAGTAATCCGGGGCAAGTGACTTCATCCCTCTTATCCATAAAGTGGTCACAATAATCCCAGTGTTATCAGGGAATCAAATGGGATAATTCAATTTGGTACAGTGCTTTGGACGTTTTCAAGGGTTATTTAATGAAGGCACGGTGTTTTCCCAAAGTCTGTCAGTCCATGAATCCTCTCATCTGACCCACAGCTTTCTCCCTGTGTTGCATAGTGCCGTTCTCGTCGGGATAGATCACGGATCGCACACACCCTGCACGCGGCCTGGCTCGGCTGCTCCCATACTCTAGGTGCCTCTGCTAGTCCCTCCCAGCTCTACTTTCTGCTGAACTGCCAGACCGCTCAACTCAGAGACCAGGCAGCTGCTACTAAGACGGATGTTAGCAGCAGACGAGATAACACCCTATTGCCAGCCTTCTTCGGCCTCTGTGTTCATCCCTACCCTTCCTCAAATCTCGGGGGTGATTTCCTGTAACTATGGATTTTGACTAGACTTTTAGACCTGGCAGGGCCCAGAGAGGCAAAGGGACTTTTCTCAGGTGACTCAATTTTGTAATGATGACCCATATACAGGGGACCCTTCTAGAGACTGAGGTTGTAGACATGCATGTTGGGGAAGGACAGATTTCAGCTGAGGTCAGGAGAGAGTAGCTTACCAAATTCTTCAAAGAGGGACTCCACGAAGCTTGGCCCAGAGTGGAGATCCGCTGTGTTCACGTACAGGTAGGAGACTTCTTTGGCTGTGAGGAAGGAGGAGAGCAGGCCAGCAGTGAGGAGGGAGGGGGCCCAGGACTGCTGTCGCTGAGGACGGCTAGTCTCCCCCACCCACTCAGACTTCTGTCCCGCACAGGACACAGCGCTCAGGTTGCAAAGCATGTGCATATCCTAGGTTATATCCAAAGCTTTCAAACTTTGTTTCCTTTTTTCCATTGTTATTGAGGATCTCAATAACGGAGCCCAGCATAGAGGACAAGGTAGAGGCGCTGCTCTGGGGACAGCTGGGGGCCAGTCGGCAAACCGCTGCCCCTTTCATTCCCCAGCAGTCCTGTAAGGGTGGCCGAGGACATCGTCCCTGGGAAGTGAGGCTCAGTTTCACAGTGGTGACCACCCCCCAAGTCACTCAGACCCCTCCAACCCCATGGGACAGGACACAGCCCCTTTAGAGTTTCCTGAGCTCTTGATTTACACATACCGTCTCGTGGGCTCACTTGAGGTTGGGGAAAGGCTGGAGCAGAGGAGGAAGCTTTGCTGCTGAGCACACAGTGAGGCAGAGAGGTTGTGGGGAGAGAGAGAGGGCCTGAGTGGAGATGGAGGGGCAGGTATACAACCCATAAAGCCAAGGGGGAGTGTGTGAGCGTGCAGCTGAGTGCAGGAGAGTGTGATGTGTATGTGATATGTCTGAGTGTGCGTGAGTGTTGTGCATATATGCTGTGTGTATGTGATAAGTGAGTGTGTTGCGTGTGATGGAGCATGTGGGGTATGTTGTGTGTGAGATGTGTTTCTTGCTGTGTGAAGTCTATGTGAGAGCGTGTTGTGTGTGTGTGAGTGTGGTAGTGGTGTGTACATGAGTGTGTGTGGCATGTGTGTTGTGTGAGTTTGCATAGGGCTAGGGGTGGAGGAAGACAAGGAGCACAGCCAGGGCTGTGGTGGACAGAGCTTGGAGTGGATGGGGACACTGGTTAGACCATGAAGAGAGCTTAATCGCCATGCTGTGAGGTTTAGGCCTCCTCCTGCCAGCAGGCCCTAGGGAGTTACTGAGGGTTCTCCAGAAGCTCTGGGCAGCATGCTGACGGCTGACCTGGGAGGGGCTGCAGGTTCTGCAGGATGGAGGCCACGGCCATCTTCTTCTCCAGAG
Organism: Cervus elaphus; assembly: GCF_910594005.1. NCBI lineage: Eukaryota > Metazoa > Chordata > Mammalia > Artiodactyla > Cervidae > Cervus > Cervus elaphus. The sequence continues at coordinate 61,800,641 of NC_057823.1, read as the reverse complement.
TGGTGTCGCTGAGGTACTCGTGGTCCAGGAGGCTGAGCAGCCCTGCGAGCTCGGGTAGGAGCTGCTCCAGCACTGAGGAGGAAGCCCGTGGAGCACAGTCACAGCTGCGTCCAGGGCCTGGGCCCCACCCCCACCCTGCAGGACCCGGGGAAGCAGGGGCCGGAGGACAGGGCCCAGGGCGGCACGGAGACCTCAGAGGCCCTCACACAGCTGTCCCGGCGCTGGCCACCAGCCTCCCTTGGGGGAGCCCTGCTCAGTTAACTGTGACGTCTTTCCGGCCTCCCTGCTCCCTGCTGCTCCTCCTCAGACCTCATCCGGGCTTGACCTGGGGACTGAACTCGCAGGTAGTCTGAGCAGAGGCGCTGACCCTCTCTTTGTCCCAGCCTGCCCTCTGCTCTGCAGGCGCAGGGTCTTTCCTCACTGAGCTCGAGGGTCAGCGCAGGTCCCGGGCAGGAGCTCTGGCCGGCCAGGACACAAGGCAGGAAGGAAGCCTTCCTGTCCCATCAGTCTATACACTTCAATCTCTGGAACCTTCTGTTTCCGGTGACTTGACAGGAGCCAAACTAAACATTAACCCTTCCCACCCCTGGCCAAAAACTCATGTTGCTGTTCTTTCCCCCATGCTACACCAGTGTTTCTCAGACTTGAGTGTATATAGGAATTACCAGGGGATTCTATTAAAATGCAGATTCTGACTCAGGAGGTCTGGTGTGGGGCCTGAGATTCTGCATTGCTGACAAGCTCCCAGCTAAAACTGATGCTGCTGGTCTGAGACCACACGGAGTTGCAAAAGCCTAGAGCACAGAGTCCTTTAAAAAGACTGAAGCATACCAAGACCATGATGTCATCAGTGTCTCTCTGTCCCAAAGCAGTATCTTGGGACTTGGTTTGCCTTAGAGCCAAAGACTGACTTCTCTACAGTAGTAGTATTGTCCATCTTTGCAGCTTGCCAATCACTTGGGCATAATAATATGAGCTGTGCTAATTCCTTTCATACCTATTGTCTTATTTAAATCTCATACCATGTATTTTATTATCTCCATTACATGAGGATGCAGCTAAGGCTCAGAGAGGTTAAACAACTTCTCCAGGGCCATACAGCCAGCAGTGCCTGAACAGAATATAGTTTCCTCACTTTGTACTTTATACTATAGCACTTACATTGCTTTGCAGTATTTTATAGGGCCCTGCCAAGCTGAGATTGGTCTGATGATCAAGCCCATTTTTTAGATGAAGAAACTACAGTTCAGAGAGGATAAGTAACTTGCTTGAAGTTACATGGACAAGCAGAAGAGTCAAGATTTAAGCCCTGGTCTCTTGACTCCCAAATCCACGTGCTTCTCCCCACTAAGACCTCCTGAGAAAGTGGTGAGACTGACTTGCAGCTACAGGTCGGGATGTGTAAGAGGGGCTGTAACATGGAGCATAAGAGAAATCAGTCCTGGAGCCAGATTTCCTGGGTTCATGTTCAGGCTCTGTTAGTCATCAGCCATGGGACCTTTGGCAAGTTGCTTAACCTATATGACTCAATTTTCCTCTCTGTAAAGGGGAAATAACAGCACTTGCCTCACAGTCTCATGTATGGAAAGTGCCTTGCCCTGAACATAGTAAATCCCACCCCTAGTCAGCTATGAATACTATCACTATAGTATCTGCCATGCTGATCTGTGCTGTGAGATCTGCATGTCTGTCTCCTTCAGGAAGCGGGAGAGGCTGTGGGCTCTGGGAGGTGCTAAGGTAGACTTAGCATCTAGTCTACCTACTCAGAGTGGGTGCTCTATATGTGTTAGATGAGCGAGGGAATGGAGAGATGACCACATGAGGACTTTTTAAAAAACAGAAATTTTATGTACAGAGAGTAGTACTCATTGGAAAAATGCGATGATGTAATCTTTCTGTGCCATTCCAAAATCACCCCAAATTTGTTGGAAATGAGCTCGAGGCTGTTACCGACAGCCCGTGCCTCATGGGCTGTGTCTACCGCTGGGCCCTGAGTAGGGACTATCCATGCCATGTCTCGTCTCCTCCCTGCAGCACACCTGTGAGTAGGTCCCCCAGGATGCCTATTTTCTAGGAGCTGACTCTCAAGCTGAGGGAACCTGTGGGATGGTAGCACAGCTCGAAAGAGGAGGAGCCAGGCTGATCCCAAGTCTGCATGATTCCTGGAGCCACTGTGTGGTACACCTCCAGGCCTCACTCCAGAGCTCAGGTGAAAGGACCTGGCACCCCTGAGGTGTCACTGGGCAAGGGTTCTGGAGGGGCAGGGCTCTCTTTTTGAAGCAGAAAATTGTTTAAAGTCATTTTAGCCAGGTTTTAGCTTCCCTGGTGGCTCAGATGGTAAAGCATCTGCCTGCAATTCAGGAGACCCGGGTTTGATCCCTGGGTCGGGAAGATCCCCTGAGGAATGAAATGGCATCCTACTCTAGTGTTCTTGCCTGGAAAATCCCATGGTCGGAGGAGCCTGATAGGTCCATGGGGTCGCAAAGAGTTGGACACGACTATAGATGGGGAATCAGTGGAAACAGTGGCTGAATTTATTTTTGGGGGCTCCAAAATCACTGCAGATGGTGGCTGCAGCCATGAAATTAAAAGATGCTTACTCTTTGGAAGGAAAGTTATGACCAACCTAGACAGCATATTAAAAAGCAGAGACATTACTCTGCCAACAAAGGTCCGTCTAGTCAAAGCTATGGTTTTTCCAGTAGTCATGTATCGATAGATGTGAGAGTTGGACTCTAAAGAAAGCTGAGTGCCAAAGAATTGATGCTTTTGAACTGTGTTGTTGGAGAAGACTCTTGAGAGTCCCTTGGACTGCAAGGAGATCCAACCAGTCCATCCTAAAGGAGATCAGTCCTGAGTGTTCATTGGAAGGACTGATGCTAAAGCTGAAACTCCAATACTTTGGCTACCTGATGTGAAGAGCTGACTCATTTGAAAAGACGCTGATGCTGGGAAAGATTGAAGGCAGGAGGAGAAGGGGACGACAGAAGAAGAGATGGTTGGATGGCATCACCAACTCAATGGACATGAGTTTGGGTAAACTCTGGGAAATAGTGATGGACAGGAAGGCCTGGCATGTTGCAGTCCATGGGATCACAAAGAGTCGGATACAACTGAGCAACTGAACTGAAGCGACTTCACTTTTTTTTTTTTTGGCCAAGTTTTATATGTTTTGGAGGAAATCTTTTCAAATGGAAACACAAACCTCTTTGGCACCAACAGACACACCAAAAGTTAGTTACTCAATTCCAAAATATTTCCTAATTTACTCTAATTATGTGCCAGTCTGGCCACTTGGGGGAATTAGAAAATGAGTAAGATACTGCTCTGGGGTATCACCCTCTCTCTCTCTCACCGTATTTCTCCTCCATCCCTGTCATACACAGATAGACAGACACACACACATATTAGTAATTAACTGGTCACTAGGGAGGCTGTGGAAATGCTGTAAGGAAGGCACCACAGGGTAACCATGGGAACGTTCTTGGTGGCCTGCAGCCGTGGTTCATGTTTGAAAATCCATGACGCTGCTCTGCTATCATGCAGGGGTGTCAAGGCTACAGGGTGCAGTGGCTGTTTATCTCTACCAGTAGTTGTGAAATTTTCTGGCCTCAAGATTACTTTACAATTTTAACAATTATTGAAGACCCCCAAAGAGCTTTTGGTGTGAGCTGTATCTACCAGTATTGACTTTGTGTGCATGCGTGCCCTGTTGTCTCTGACTCTTTGCAACCCTATGGAATTTTCCAGACAAGAATACTGGAGTGGGTTGCCATTTCCTCCTCCAGGGAATCTTCCTGACCCAGGGATTGAATCAAAGTCTCCTGCATTGCAGGTGGATTCTTCACTGCTGAGCTACTGGGGAAACCAATATGAGTTTAACGTCACTTAAAATTGAGAATTAGATCTCAATTAGGATTAGATCTAGATTAGATCTAGGATTAGACAGAGTGCCTGAAGAACTATGGATGGAGGTTCGTGACACTATACAGGAGGCAGTGATCAAGACCAACCCCAAGAAAAGAAATGCAAAAAGGCAAAATGGATGTCTGAGGAGGCCTTACAAGTAGCTGAGGAAGGAAGAGAAGTGAAAGGCAAAGGAGAAAAGGAAAAATATAGCTATTTGAATGCAGAGTTCCAAAGAATAACATGAAGAGATAAAAAAGGCTTACTCAGTGCTCAATGTAAAGAAATAGAGGAAAACAATAGAATGGAAAAGACTAGAGAACGCTTCAGGAAAATTAGTGATACCAAGGGAACATTTCATGAAAAATGGGCACAATAAAGGACAGAAATGGTATGGACCCAACAGAAGCAGAAGATATTAAGAAGAGCTGGCAAGAATACACAGAACTATGCAAAAAAGATCTTCATGATCTAGATAACCATGATGGTGTGATCACCCACCTTGAGCCAGACATCCTGGAATGCAAAGTGAAGTGGGCCTTAGGAAGCATCATTATGAACAAAGCTAGTGGAAGTGATGGAATTCCAGTTGAGCTATTTCAAATCCTAAAAGATGATGCTGTGAAAGTGCTGCACTCAACATGCCAGCAAGTTTGTAAAACTCAGCCGTGGCCACAGGACTGGAAAAGGTCAGTTTCCATTCCAATCCCAAAGAAAGGCAATGCCAAAGAATGTTCAAACTACCACACAATTGCACTCATCTCACACGCTAGCGAAGTAATGCTCAAAATTCTCCAAGCCAGATTTCAATAGTACGTGAACCATGAACTTCCAGATGTTCAAGCTGAATTTAGAAAAGGCAGAGGAACCAGAGATCAAATTGCCAACATACATTGGATCATTGAAAAAGCAAGAGAGTTCCAGAAAATCATCTACCTCTGCTAAAGCCTCTGACTGTGTGGATCACAACAAACTATGGAAAGTTTTTAAAAAGATCCGAATACCAGACCACTTTACCTGCTTCCTGAGAAATCTGTATGCAAGCCAAGAAGCAATAGTTAGAACTGGACATAGTTCTAACAGACTGGTTCCAAATTAGGAAAGCAGTACATCAAGGCTGTATATTGTCACCCTGCTTATTTAACTTATATGCAGAGTACATCATGCGAAACGCCGAGCTGGTTGAAGCACAAACTGAAATCAAGATTGCTGGGAGAAATATCAATAACGTCAGATACGCAGATGACACCACCCTTATGGCAGAAAGCGAAGAAGAACTAAAGAGCCTCTTGATGAAAGTGAAAGAGGAGAGTGAAAAAGTAGGCTTAAAACTCAACCTTCAGAAAACTAAGATCATGGCATCTGGTTCCATCACTTCATGGCAAATAGATGGGGAAACAATGGAAACGGTGAGAGACTTATTTTCTTGGACTCCAAAATCACTGCAGATGGTGACTGCAGCCATGAAATTAAAAGATGGTTGCTCCTTGGAAGAAAAGCTCTGATCAACCTGGACAGCATATTAAAAAGCAGAGACATTACTTTGCCAAGAAAGGTCCATCTAGTCAAAGCTACAGTTTTTCCAGTAGTCATGTATGGATGTGAGAGTTGGACTATAAAGAAAGCTGAGTGCTGAAGAATTGATGCTTTTTGAACTGTGGTGTTGGAGAAGACTCTTGAGAGTCCCTTGGACTGCAAGGAGATCCAACCAGTCCATCCTAAAGGAAAGCAGTCCTGAATATTCATTGGAAGGACTGATGTTGAAGCTGAAACTCCAATACTGTGGCCACCTGATGCGAAGAACTGACTCATTGGAAAAGACCCTGATGCTGGGAAAGATTGAAGTCAGGAGGAGAAGGGGATGACAGAGGATGAGATGGTTGGATGGCATCACCGACTTGATGGACATGAGTTTGACCAAGCTTCAGGAGTTGGTGATGGACAGGGAGGCCTGGCATGCTGCGGTCCACGGGGTCGCAAAGAGTCAGACATGACCGAGTGACTGAACTGAATTGAAAATTGAGAAAAGCTTTAAAACACAAAAATACACAGTCACACATCCCATTAACCTTCAGAGCTACCACACTGTCACACATCTTATAGCCTTTGGAAAACTCTACTGTGTACCCGTAAGAGAATGAGAGTGAAGAGGGCATGTAAGGTCTCAGTACTATGTAAAAGTAGATGTGACCTTGGGGCCCCCCCGCTAAGCATTCCTGTCCCCAGCCACATCTTTCTGAGAACTGCTGTCCTTCAATAAATGATCTCAGATTGCTAAGCCTCTGTATTCCTTAAATCAGTCTGTCTGTCAGTTTCTCCCTCCTTCCTCCTCTTCCTGTCTCCCTCTTTTTTGTCTGTGAGGTTTTATCTCACAAATTTCCTCTTGCTGCTATCAACAAGTGCCTCTTGTGGCAGCATTCTGGCTTCTAAAAGCTCTCCTGCTTCTAAAGTGAGGACAGGTAGTTTCTGAGTGAGTTTTGTGCATTTAAAAACATGAGTTTAAGTACCCAAGCATTATAACACCCTTTTTTGCTTTTTTTCCTGGTACTTGATAGGATTTCTAACATGGGCCCTTGACTTCTAAGTGTTTTTTGTTTAACTGAGCTGTGATCACAAAAGTCCAAGTAGAGCAAAGGAGGGGCTAAGTGAATCTGGGAGAAGCACATGGGGAGTGAGCAGCTGCTTCGTCCTGGTGGTGGTGGTTTTTGGAGCCTGTAAGGAGGTGGTGGGCCGCAGCTGGTGGAGGAGGGAGTGTGAGCTCTGGGAGAAAGCTCAGCCTGTAGCTTTAGTGGGCAAGAACCCTTCCTTGAGCTGAGCCGTTACCATTATGCTGGGCAGTTAACGCACATCATCTCATTTAATCCTCACAAACCACACAGGTGTCTCTGTGTTCTATGAGGGAGGAAGCAGAGGCTTAGAGAATTGAGGTCACCCATCCAGTAAGCTGTAAGGTCAGGTTCTCTGACTTCAAAGCTTGCATTTCCCTGTGACTCCTGAATCCTCTATCAGAGAACTTGGGCTCAGAGAAAGGGAGGCCAGGTTGGGGCAGGGAGGAGGCGGATGGCCCCTCAAAGCCTGCTTGCTGAGCTGGGTCACTGGGGGTCTTGATCTGGAAGTCCTCTCACTGGATGAATGGGAGACCCTTATTGTGGGGCTGAGATCCTGCTCAGTGGGTCTTTCTCCACTGAGCCCATTGAACTTTAGAGCCCTGACTATGTAGATCTCAGAGAAAAAAACAAGTGATTCAAGCTTATACCTGACTTACCAGCAGAATGTCATCCCAGGGAGAAGCTTATACATCATGGTTTACAAGAAAGCTTTCGGTCAGTGCTCTATTCTTTAAAGACGATATGGAACTCTCTCCCCAAAGCTAACTTTCAGGTGTGGTGAATACAGATGTGCCTTCATCTTTAACACCTTAGAATTCAAACCACAAAGATTTAAACTATCAAATAATTTAATTTGGAAAGAAATAATATACATATAATGACATAATGCTTATGACAAGCGGTCATACCCTCTCCCAGGGGTTTGTTGGACCTCCTATCTGAGAGTCTGATTCAGTAGGCTTTATACTAGGACTCAGGAATCTACATTTTTAAGGAGTATTCCAGGTGATTCCAAGGTTCAACCTCTGAAAAATATGCCACCAGAAAACCTACTAGAGGGCATGTCCATGAACATAAAGACTGTGGGAAGACCTCCCTCATTCCTTAAGAGATTATCATTAGACATCTCTTTCTGCAACAACTGAGTGAAGGTGGGACTAAGAGCCCCCGCAGACAACTGTAACTTGCTGGAACATGAAGTCTTGCTTAGAAGAGCACAGTGATTAGGGCTTTGGGGTAAGACCTCTGAGCTAGACTTCTTGTGCTGCCACTTCCGAGTTGTACAAAGATAGGCACATTAGAGAGCTCTGAGCCATGGTTTTCTCATCTGTAAAGTGAAAATACTAGGATCCCAGCCTCCTAAGCTGGGATAACTAGGTTAAGACTATGCTTGCAGAGCACTTTGTTTGATGCTGTGCCTGGAGCCATCAACAGGGTCATATTGTTGTTGTTGATGCTGCTTCCTAATATTCCCCAGAATTGTGCACACTCCACAGTATTGACCAGATAGCATTTAGTGACAGATTGCTATAGTTGTGGTAACAGACTTTGTGAGGACATGTCTTAATCTGTGCCTCAATCATAGTAGATGTCCAACAAGCATCCATTCATTGGATATTTTGATGACCCAGTCCAACACTCTGATTTTAAAGATGTGGAACATGAGGATTCAAGAGTTTATCTGACTTAGCTATAGTCACACAACTAACTGAAAATAAGAATATCTAGTGTTAAATTTACACTAGGTTTGATGCTTAGATAAGTCATAGAAGAGTGGCTGAGAGGTCAGGGTATACAGAGTCTAGGCCTCCACCCAGCTCTGCCATTTTCTGTTTGGGGAGACGTCTTAACTTTCCTTAGCATTCAATTCTTCATCTGTAAACAGTGGGGGTAAAACATTAGCTGCTGCTGCACATGGTCACTATAGAGATGAAATAAAAATACATATGGTGCTTAGTGAACTCAGGGGCATTCTCTTCATTTGTGTAACCCCCCAACAGATTCAGGTGTGCCAGGCACAAGGGAAGGGAGTTCCCAGGGCAGGAGGACACTGTGGGATTCTGCATGTGCCCCCCCCCCCCGCCCCACGTGGACTGTTCATGGCCCTGGGCCTGACACTGAGCGTGTGTGGTTACGGCAGTTGGAGGCGGTAGAGCCCCTTTCCTCAGAGTGCTCCCCCACCAAGGACTGCCTCCAAGCCACGTGGAGGGACAGCATCTTTCAGCTGGAGGGGCAGTGATACAGCCCAGAACCCTGTCCCTGCCATCCCAGGAAAAATCTCCACTAGTTCCTACCCCACCCACCTCCCATCTTTGCTCCCGGTCCAGGTCATCTCTGCTGTCTGTGGGCAGACGGGGCATCAGGACAGGGTTGCCTTTTATGACTAGATTTTATTTAGAACCATGAATACATTTCATTGATCCTATTTGGTTTAGTTGAGCCTTAGGGAGGTACAGTGAATTCCAATCAAGAAAAACCAGGGAGAAATAGTCTAATCATTGTTGTAAGTCTTCATTTTTTTTTTTTTTTTTAACTAGGTGGGACAGAGGGGCATAAAAACACAAGAGAGTTGATAACTGTTCAAAGGGATGCAAAAAAGTTTGTCAAATAAAATTAGAAACCTACTTAAAAATTTATCTAAGGTTATACCACTCTGTGCTTATTGTTCCTGGTGAATACCCAACTAAGACTAAGATCAGTTTTCTCTCTGCTCCTCCACCCTCCCCACCTAAGTGAAAACAGCATGAGGTGGGAGAGAGCAGAAATTTAAGCCACAAGCAAAAAGCACTGCCACTTGTTCCCAGGAGTGCTTCCCTGTTGCAGCTTAAGTGAAACCTTGAAGCAAAAGGCCTTCATTACAACCAGTATGGGCTCCCAGTGCAAAGAAGGTCAGATTTATTTAGAGCTCTGAAAGGTAAAAGGTCTAATTTCCATGACAAAAAGTAAGTAAATAATACATCTTCAGTAAGCCACAGGAATAAGAAACCCTGTTTGGGTTCCTACCTAATCAGCTGGTGGGCTCTTTGACTTGTGATCTCATTGCTGGGCACCTTTTAGTCTCTGAAATTTACAAAAATGCTTGGAAACAGCTTGCAAGATATAATTTCATTAAATGCAAAGCAGTAGGAGGAAACCAATTTCTCTTTTCCCCACTTCATTACTTGACAAGCCTCTTCAGGACAAAAATAACTCATCCTTCTTTGTTATCAAAGTCACAGAAAATGCAAACAGTATGGTTGAAAAATGAAAAATAGGAAGATTTGTCAGAATGTGGTTTTATGAAGGGTATGCAGTTTTTCTTTTCATTTACTAAAATTTCCTTTCTCATTTCCCAACTGCAAAATAACCCAATTTCTATCTCATAAAGGTTCCTTACCTGGAGAAAGAACTAGTACATTCTTTTAAAACCTTTTGATCATGATTTTAGAGATGACATTTAATAAATTGTTTTAACAACCTAGCATGTCAATGAGGTATGACCCATTATAGCAGTGGGGAGTTAATTCACCTTAGAAAGGAAAGCAGTATACTTAGTAGAGGTGGTCTCAACAGTTGGATAGGAGGAATGAAGAAAAGAGGAGACTTTTCTGTGGCTTTCCAACCGTGCATGCCCTTCCAGTGAGACCTTTCTTCAGGCTGCTTTCTACTCTGTTCCTCAGCCTTTTAACCCCAGGTCTCTGCATATGTGTTTCCCTCTTGTCAGAATTCCCTTCTCCTCCTAACCAGTAATCGCCCCTTTCAGCCCTCTACTCACTCATGACTTTCTCACAGACCTTCACTGTCCTCTTGACCACATACACTGCCTCTATTTTATGCTGTCATAGCATCACTCTCCCTGTGGTATTTCTTTCTTTTTTTTTTTTTTCCTGTGGTATTTCTTATGGTGAAATGTTACACTTTTCACTAGCTCTCTGGATGGATCCCTGGATGAAAAACTTGAGGATGCAGAACCCATGGGACTGACTGTGAGGCAATTGAGTATCTGAGGATTTTGGTATTGATGAGGGTCCTGGAACCAATTCCCTGCAGATCCCAGAGGATGGCTGTATTTAAATATGTATATCTCTGATTAGCATCTGTTTCCCCCACTTGAGCCTTAACTCCTTGGGGGTAAGAACAGTGCCAGCTTTTGCTAGTGCCTGACACAGAATACGTGCTTAAGTATTTGTGGAATGAGTAAATTCTTGAAGCTAAGTTTTCTTAAGAGTTGATAAAGTCCAACAGCTAGTTAGACAAAAGCTATGACAAACCTAGACAGCACATTAAAAAGCAGAGACATTACTTTGCCAAGAAAGGTCCATCTAGTCAAAGCTATGGTTTTTCCAGTAGTCATGTATGGATGTGAGAGTTGGAACATAAGAAAGGCTGAGTGCTGAAGAACTGATGCTTCTGAACTGTGGTGTTGGAGAACACTCTTGAGAGTCCCTTGGACTGCAAGGGGATCAAACCAGTCAATCCTAAAGGAAATCAATCCTGAACATTCATTGGAAGGACTGATGCTGAAACTCTAATACTTTGGTCACCTGATGCGAAGAGCTGACTCATTGGAAAAGACCCTGATGCTGGGAAAGATTGAAAGCAGAAGGAGAAGGGGATGACAGAGGGTGAGATGGTTGGATGGCATCACTGACTTGATGGACATGAGTTTGAGCAAACTCCAGGAGATGGTGAAGGACAGGGAAGTTTGGCATGCTGCAGTCCAGGGGGTCACAAAGAGTTGGACCCGACTGAGTGACTGAATAACAGCGACAGCTAGTTAATGTCTAGTTAACCATGTTCTCATGGTGACTTAGGATAGTAAAAAAGATGCTTGAAAGAGAAAAAAAAACAGAAAACAGGTAGCAAAAAGCCCAGGGTACAAAAGGGAGCAGAAGTCCAATTTCTCATGTGGCTAAGCTCCCTAAACCCTGTTTGTTTGAACTTGTACCCCTCTTGTGAATATGGTTTCCAGTTGGTTTAGTGATGTGTGTTTTGTAGTTTGTGGATTTTAATCCTAGCATAGTAACATTAATACAGGAACTATGTGAGTTCAAGTCTTGTTCCCATTTTCTAGCTGTATACCTTTGGAATAATTACATAACCGCCTGATGTACATCATTGGTGACCTGTGAAGCTTATCTACCTCAAGAGTGGGCCCTAGTACAGTGAGAATGTGCCTAAAACAGTGTCTGGCACATAGTATATACTCAGTACATGTTAGCTGTTTACATTATTCTTCCTTTACTATTATATGTCATACCCTGCTTTAAGAGATTTACATGTGTTCTTTACATAATTAAATTATGAATTTTGGTAAATTCTTAATGAAATTCATAACTTAATTCTTACACATGTGGGAACTGAGGACTGCAGAATGGGAAGAATCCTGAGACCATTTGGAGATGCCTCTCCCAGTGCTCCTTCAGAATGCTGCTTCCATCTATGCTAAGTCCTGCATAGTTAAGTTAACATATGCTAAGTTAACTCTGCAGAGAGGCCCCCAGTCACACAGGTGAGGCTGAGGGAATTGACCCTTCACTTCATGGGTACAGAAATCCCTCCTTCCTCTGCCCACAGTTTCTTCCAAGTTATTGCAGATCTACCCATCTGGGGCCATGAAGATGTCTCACTTCTTTCCTCTCAATTTACAAGCACTTCACGGAGTCCAAATGAAGGCCAAACAGTGGGCAGGACGTTGGAGGGGACCTCACTGGTTGGACTAGCATTGTTGATCGCTAAAACAAATACATCCTGTTGTCCCAGAGCATACAGGGAAGACTGTGGTTCATGTGGGCTGGAAAAGAATAGAAAAGGAGCAGCAAAGAAACCCAGCTGCAAAGCCAATGCCTTGTGCTGACTGCTTTCCAGGAGTTAAATATAGCTCCCGCGTGAGGCAGGCAGAGGGTTGTCGAGGTCACCTTGAAAGGCTTTTGTGTGTGATAATTACAGCTTATGCAGGAAACGGAATATCCTTTATGCTTAAGAGAATAGTACAGTTTGACTCCTTGGGAGAGAAACCCAGAATCCTGAGGGAGGTGGAAAAGAAGAGTGGAGGATTTGGGATTTGGTAGGAGAACCGACTCTTTGGAAAAGACCCTGATGCTGGGAAAGACTGAAGGCGAGAGGAGAAGGGGACGACAGAAGATGAGATGGTTGGATGGCATCACTGATGCAATGGACATGAGTTTGAGTAGGCTCTGGGAGTTGGTGATGGACAGGGAAGCCTGGCGTGCTGCAGTCCATGGGGTTGCAAAGAGTCGGACACGACGGAGTGACTGAACTGAACTGAGGAGAGTATCTGGTTTGGGTTCTGACTCCTCCCACTTGCTAGTATTGAATCGGGTAAATCAGCCTCTCAGAGCATCATCTTCCTCTTCTGGAAGAAGGGATTTAGAATCCTTGTGTGCAGGAATCCTTTGTGGGAGGGGAAATGGGCAATGGTGGGGTAAGGGTTTGTAAACTGGGGGGGTTCTTATTGGGGATTCTCTGTAGCAAAGTTCTGTGATGTACTCTTGTTTCAGGAAGTTAAGAGGTCAGGGAGGTGGCAGGTCAGTGGAAACAGGTTGTGGGGATGTTTTGGGGTGACTCTGTTCCGGGAGGTGGGCCAGGGTGACAAGCTCATGGAAGCCCTGCATCTTAATGGCCTTTTGAGCAGCAGCTCTGCCCACGTCTTGTCATCCACCAGGACAGCTCTCATTCTGAACACCTTGTTTCTCAGCCCTGGGTGGCCAGGGAAGAGGTAGTTCTCCCTCATCAAGACATTTCCAGACAAGAGTGGGGTGGGGCAAAGAAATAGCTTTTGGCAGTGGGGCTGGATTCTCCCAGAATTGTTCCTTTGTGTGCAGGTTCCTCCCTGTTTGGCTCACAGAGGAAATGGTTCCAGGAGGAAGTGGAAAACTGTGACACACACACGCTCAGCCCTCACACACAAGATGGCATCTGTTTCCGCTTGGTGGAAGTCCCTGCCGTCTCCTTCACTGAATGGAGTGGCCTGGAGTACCGGATGATAAAGGCAGGGAGTGTTTTTGAGCTCTTAAGTGATGTTCCAGATGTTATGCTAAGCATTTTGCATGGATTACCTCATTTAATTCTCATAATGGCCCTGTGAGGTAGTGACTGTTCTTACACTCTGTTTTATACATAAACCAAGTGAGGCTTGGAGAGGCACAATTATTTGTTTAAAGGCACATGGCAAGCAGAACCTAGACCTAAGTCTAGGGCCTAAACTTCTAACTGGTGCATCATAATTCTTTCTGGTCACTTTCTTCTAAAAGAGGTTCCCTATCTCTGAAGCTCGCTAGAACCACCAGTGAGCCACTCATGACCACTCCTCACTAGTGTCCGTTCATAGGATGGGTGCCTGGTCTGAGGCCTAGGTGGAGCTGGGCTTACCATTCTGAGAAGTTTGAGTTTGAGGAACTATCTCACCAGTTGCCTGCAACAGACACTGCAGATGTCTGGCTCTAGGGGTTTGCAAATAATACTGATAGTAATAAAGATAGTTAATGATGACAGTGAACGTTTATTGAACATATTCTACAATGTGGGCCTAACATTTTTATTTCTTTACTAAATTAGGACCTCAAGTGGACAAAAACTGGATTAATCCTAGTCCTTGTTTCAAGAGACACTGTCATCATTGGCTCATGCATGCTTCATTTTTATTTATCTATGTAATCAGTTATTTTTGCTAATGTAGTAAGTACCCACAAGTCCACCATTCAAAGCAGAATCCTGGATCTAGACAATATCATACATCTAACTATGATCTCACGCTTCTGCTTACCCTTTCCCAGTCTGTCATCCTGAATGCTGTATTCATCACATCCTTGTTTTCCCTTACAGACCGCAACTAGATTTACCCATAAAAATTTAAAAATTTTAGTTGTTATAAACTTTATTAAAAGGGCATAATGTTATTGGTAATTTTTTGTGACTTTTTTCTTACTGATACTGCTAAGGTTTATCGATATCGTTGCCTGTCATTGTGTTCATTCATTGTGCTATATGATACTCCATTGTGAGAATATTCTCCATGGCTAACATTCTGTGCCTATTATGTTTATTTCATCTTTGCAGCAACTGCATATGGTAGGAGCTCTTCTTGTCTCAGTTTTACTGACAAGAAACTAAGGCCTAGAGAGGCTAAAGAGCTTGCTGGAGGTCATAGGTGCCAGGTTCACATCTTTCTGGCCCTCACTGTATGCTGTGTTCTGGTGTAGAGGGGAAAACACAGGCGCTGGAGCCAAACGCCTAAGGCTCAAGCTCCGTACTTACTGGCTGTGTGGGCTCGGGCAAGTTGCCTCTATTTCTTCAGCGTTAAAGTGGAGTGATGGTAACTGCTCTGTCTACCTCTCAGGCCTGTTGTGAGACTCAAACCTGACAATATCTGTGAAAAGTGATAGTAAACAGTCTGTAAATGGAAGTTTTATAAATCGGTACATTGTGATTAATGATCAGCGTACCATCTGCTCCCCCTTTCCCTCAATCAAACAACAGAACATGTGTAGGATTTAAGAGATGAGCATCTCTATTCAGAAAGGCATGGGTTGGGTTGACAATCAGCCCATAGAAACCTTTGTGTGATTAAAGAATTATAAAATTATCAATAGAGGCCTCAGACTGCACTAATGGAAACAGTGTATTTATCTTTATTCTGTTCAGTAGAGTTTAAAAACTTTTTTTTTCACTATTCATTACCTATTTTCAATATCTGAGGCCCCACCCCACTACTGTTTGCTTGTGGTGTTTTCTTTGCATGTCTTGTTCTCCAGCTACTATACTGTTTGACCCTGGGCAGGATACTTCACTTTTCTGAGTCTCCACATCTGAATAATGGGGATAATAATAATACCTACACCTTACAGGGCTGTCATGAGGGTCCAGCGAGGTATTATATGAACTGCTTAGAACAGTTCCTGACACATACCAAATTGACTAATGTCGTTATTTAAACTCTTCCCTATTCCCTAGACGGCGCCCCTTTATTCTTTGAGAGTTAGTTTAGAGGCCCCTTCCTCGAGGAGGCCTGTCCTGCTGTTCTGGACAGGTGAGGTTACCTGTTAAGAGCCTCCAGGGCAGACAGTTTGTTCAGTGACCTCCATTAAAGTGTGAACTGTGAGAGTAGAGATGAGGCCTGATTTAACATCTGCTGCTGCTGCCCGGTGCCCAGTACCGTCATGGGCACAGAGCAGATGCACTGCAGAGAGATTCACTAACAGCCCAGAATTCAGAGGAACAACCGCAGATTAGGGAGGGGGCTAATTCTGCCTGTGACAGCCATCTCCAAGAGCAGAGGGGCTTATGGGGATGGGGGAAAGGAAGAAGAGGCAGACTTGTTCGCTGGGGTTCTGGAGGACAGTTCAGACCAGCGGCGGCAGCTCCAAGACCATATTATTAGGTCCACTCTATGTAGGAACTTTCCAGAAATTTGAACTAAGAAGAGAGCCAGCTATCCCTTCCAAGAGCGGCTGAGTCTTGGTGGACTGCCTCTTGGCAGGAATGTGGGGGTGAGTTAGTATAGTGGGTAATTGTGACACTGGGTGACTACGGTGAGAAGCACACAGAATCACACCTGGGATCTGTCCTCCCTAGCCCAGCGACCCCAGGCAGGTGACATCAGTTTTCTCATCTGTGAGGCAGAGGTAATAAGACCACTCATGTCAGAAGGTTGTGGTGAGCAGAAAGGGAGGTAGGGTAGAAAAGTGTTAAGCTCTGTGCCAAGCACACATGAGACCTCCTGCAAAGGTTGGTTGTTACTGTTGTTGATGTTGTTAGTAATCACAGGGGATTCAGGTATCTCCCAGAGTTTAGTCTAGACATTCTAGGTGGGAGGCTAAAGGTTATGCTCAGAATGGCCACCCTGCCTGCTGCCCAGGTGGTAAGTCTATCCTCTTCCCTCTCCCTTCCTTCCCCTTGCTTGCAAAAGCCTTACAGTGCTAACCTTAGATTATGTCTGGGCCAGGCCCCTGCAAGTGCAGCCCACAGGGAGCCCAGCCATCCCTGGCAGGCTTTGGGAGATGCCTAGAGTGATTTCCTGCCTCCAGAGCTGGGGGTGAAATCGAGAAAATGATGGTTGAAGGTCCCAGGAATGACTTATCTTGAGTCTTGAAGAACCCTGGACAGATGTCTCCTCTGCTGTCCCAAGAGATCAACAATTCTACACGCTCTCTTTGAAAATGGACAGTGTGAAGTTTTAGGTTTTTCTGTTCTTAAACAGGAAGGTGAGTTAGCCTTACAAAGTTTGCTGCTCACATGCAGTATGTGCTGCAGTTCCTAACTGGTCTCCTTTCTCTAATCTCTCCCTTTCTACTCTGATGTGAGCTTTAATTTCCCCAAATGGCAACACACAGCATAACCCCCTCCTGCTCACACCTCGTCAGTAGCTCCCCAGGGCCCAGACACCAGTTTCCTTTGTGACTCAGGTGATGAAAGAGCTTCATATGCTCCCTGTACTCCCTGTGATTTATTCCCTCTGTAATTCCATCCCTTTCCAGGATGGGCAGGCAAGAAGTGAGAGGAATCCATTCTGATTTTTAAAGAAAGGAGATAATTTATAGAAGTGTTGTTTAAACATTGGCTTTTTTTTTTTTTTTTAATTGTGTGCTTCCTGCATGCTGAGTGCTTTTCTTGCAGAAATCCAGTTGTCCCCCATAGTCAGACAGGAGATTGTTATCTCCAATTTTAGCTGAAGAAAGGAAGACCTGGGATTAAATAGAAGGAGTAGAGCAGGGATTCAAACCCTGGCAACCTGACACCGCAGCCAGTGCCCTCGGCTCCCACAGTATGCTGCCTCTATTATTAGTTACCAGTCACACCCGCAGTTGTGGACCTGGAGGATAAGGCCCTACTCGAGGCTCCATTTTACCTCTGCCTGCTTCTCTCAGCTGTAGGCACACTGACCAACTTGTGCTCTGAGCATGGTTTCTGTGCCTCTCCCCTTCCTACTCGCCATTGTCTCTACTTAGAATGCTGATCCCCCAGTGTTTTTGAGGTTCCTGGCTAAAAAGTGTCCCTTGAGTCTTCTGAGCCTTTATGTATTCTCTTTGATGGACACGAACCAGATATGACTTCATGTCACAGGCGTTGGTGACAGAGTCTTAGTTTTTTTGCCTCACTAGGAGGTTAGGGGTGTAGGAACCCTACGCTTACCCCTGTTACCCCTTAGAGCTACAGCTGGTTGCTGGCTGGAGGTGAGGAAATGTGATCAGTCCCTCTGGCTTCCCAGCACACCCCTAGATCAGTTTTCTTTTTGCTTCAAGTAAAGCTTAAAATGAAAAAAAAAATCCCACTTGGTTTCATGTCGGCTGGATTTACCCTTTGCAAACTCTTCAACAAGAATGGGCAGGAAGAATAAATATTTATTCTACAAATGAATAAATCTGACTCCATCTTTAAAAGAAAGCCTTAGTATAAATTATCATAATTTCTCCATTCTAAGATTTCACTGATTTAAAGATATTTTATCTATTAAATAATAGCTTTTTGAAAAAAAAGAAAACAGAAAAAATGAACAAATTGATGTAGCAAATTTAAGATATATTCTTTCAAAAGTATGTTTTGGTATCAATGAAATATTTTTAAGAATATGGTCCAATTCAATTTTGATTTTTTTCTTTTGATTCTGGTGGTCTCAGAAAAAAAGTTTCCTAAGTCTTGACTAAATCACCATGAAGCATGGGCAGGTGTCAGCGGTATCCCAGCCCTGAACCCCTGGGGTTGCTGGGTCAGCAGGGGCATGTCAGGCCAGTTATGGACCAGTGGCATCCCTGAGACCCCTAAGGCCAGTGTACAGGCTTTCTCCCCAGCAGAACTCTGCGCTCTGCTGGCATCTCTTGACCACGTCAGTGGTTCTGGGGAAAGCTGACTGGGAGTCCATCATGTGACCTTAGGCATGACACCACCCCTTGAGCCTTGGTTTCCCTGGCTGTAAAGTGAGAGGCATAAGATTAGACAGGCGGTTTTCAAATGTTCTGCAGATGGAGCTCTGGGGTCTGGGAGGCTTCTCTGGGGGCTACCTTGGGAGTAGGAAGATGGAGTAGACTGTACTCAGTATTTTCATTCCCACTTCCCGCAGAGCAACTCTTTGTTTAAGATTTTATTTGCAGAAGGATTCTGAAGCTAAATGTAGTTTGAAAAACACTGGTAAATGGCATTCTGGGGCCTTTCCAAATATTAGTCTTGAGTACGTACTCTTGAATGATCTGAGGACAGGGCTTCATTCCTCACCCTGGACACACCCTCACAATCTTTCTCACCACAGTGCTCCAGGCAGACACTCCCAAACTCTACAGATTAATTCAGGGGTTGGCAAACTTTGTGTAAAAGACCAGATAGTACATATTTTAGGCTTTTCAGGCCACATGTGGGCCTCTGTTGCAACTACTCAACTCTGCTCTTTTGGCAAAAAAGCAGCCATAGACAAAACATAATGAATGGACATGGCTGTGGGCCAATACAACTTTATTTACCAAAAGATGTGGGGGGTCTGGATTTGGTCTAACAACCAAGGTGTACTGCTACCCGTGCTATAATAAACACTTCGACCTGATAGGTGAAGAAACTGAAGCCCAAGGAGGAGACGCAAGTAACTGGATTTGGTCGGGATCCCTGTAGCTCGGTCAGCGAACATGTTTTCACCACTCCACACTGCTCACTTAGCCATAACCCTTACCCTGATTTGGATTGTGGGCATCTGAGATTGCATGATTGAGGGAATGGTGCCCAGAAAAGACACGTGCCCCACTTATCCCTCTCAGGAGATGAGTTTTCCCCTAGGTTCTTAGAGGGCTATAAAAAGCCCCTGAGCTTGCCTCCTGTGGGACGTTCAGTCAGTAAATTCCCCAGAGCTGGAATGACTGCAATGTGGTGCCACATTCTGCCCCTCTGCAGCCTGACAGCTGTGCAGGGAGAAGAATCAGGGCTGGCAGTCTCTGCGCCTCCACCCCCACCTGGGGTGTGGCTGGGATTCCCGAATGGAATTTTAGGTGGAGGACAAAACCCTGCCTGGGCCCTCCTGGGGCAGGATCTTTGCCAGTTCCAGGAGGATGAATGTTTCTTGAATTCTAAACGCCAGAACTACAAGGGCCACAGTGGAAGGAGTGTGAAGGGTGAGAAATAAAGTCTCACACCAGCTGCCTGGCCATACTGATGGAAGCTGTCCCTCCTGGAACTGTTTAGATTCCCTTTCCCTCTCCTGCTTCCCACCTTGAAATCTTCACCTGTTAAGTCTTTGTGGCTTATCTGGCAAGTCCTTCGCATTAATAGACCTGGGAATGCCTCTCTCCACTGGACAAGCGGTGGAGAGCGATGGTAAAGAACTTACGTTTGGAGGTGGGCAGGGCTGGGTTAAAAATTGACCTGTTTAGGCCTCAGTTTTTTCATCTGTAAAATTGGGGATATTTAAACAAAATACATGTACAACACATTTTAAAGTAGGTACTGAAAATAAATTACAGTAAATAAACTTAAAATGCAACAGATGGCAATGTCATGATGAACATTCCCATCAAATTCTGTTGGGAGGTGTGGTGGTGATGAGACTGCAGGGCTCAGGGAAGATAAATATCACAAATATATCAAAAACTTCAAATTATTGTGTATTCACACACTGACATGGGCCACAGACATGCCTTCACAGGGACTGTACTTATCAGTCTACCACAGAACCAGATTTTGCCATAAACTACAAAATTTTTAAAACAAAGTTGTATTTACATCTTTCTAATTCATATACATGCCCTAGCTGTGATTTTAAAAAATAGAAACTACACAAAGTGAAGAAATTCAATGAAGCGCGGGTAAACGGCGGGAGTAACAAAAAAAAAAAAAAAATAGAAACTACAGACACTCTCCCCTCATAACTGCTGGCAACATTTTTGGATGGAATTTCTCCCTCAATAAAATTAATGGCATATTTTATACACATGAAAGTCAAACTGCATCAGCTTCATGATTGTTGAGAGGATTAAATGGCTCAATGTACATATGTAAACTGCCTGACTCATGGTGAGTGCTCAGTTGGCAATTATTATTAAACATCTGTTATGTGCTAGACCCTGGAAATAAGATGTAGAGACAGTCTCACAGCACAGGCTTCATATATACACAGAGGAGGCATTTAAATTAGTACAATACAATATTCTAAGAACTGAAACTGAGGAGGGTGGTGGTGACCCAAAGTCAGAGGGAAGGTCCAGGGAGGATGTGGCAGATAGTTTTCATGGAGGTGATGCTGAGCGGTCTCTTTCAGGGAGAGGGAAAAGCAGAGGCATCTTTTTAACCTCAGTTTTTGCATCTGTCTAACTGGGAGAATGTCTCAGCTGACCACTTCACAAGGCTTTTACCAGAGTTAAGTCATTGAAGAGAATCTCAAGGCTGAAAGAGTCCCAGAGAAAGGATTTTAGTGGTCAATTCTCTCTTTGAATATCCCTGCTATTACACAGGTTCCTTCTCGCCCAGAGTGACCCCTCTGTGGATGACTGCTGAGTGAGAGCCTGTATGACTGCCAGAGTTGCCCAAGCTGTAAAGGAAGCACTCCATGATTAACAACCCCAACACTGCGTGGGAAGGGACACAACTGGCCAATGTGAAAAGGTTTCTAGAAGTTAAAAGCTTTATAAAAATGTATGTATTTATGTTGCAGAAGTTTGTGGCTGAGCCATTTGCTAGGACATGGTATTTCTGCTTCCATGTCCAGATACATTTCTCTGCTGGCACTGTGTGCTTGGCACATTTATTGGAGGTTTGTCCTCTCAGGCTAGAGTACCCATACCATGGGAGTCCATGGTGGAGGGCAGGGTGGGCTTAGGGAAGAAACCTTGAGAAAAATACGATCTGTCTCTGCAAGTCCACTGCACAAAGATTTTTTTTGGAGTGGGGGGTGTTTGTTCAGGTGTGTTATGGATGATAATAGAAATTTGTCTGGCTTTAGATAAAATTCCCTTCAAGCTTTCAGAAGCCACTTTGGGTAACAGACCAGACCAAACCCTAGAATTTCACCTGGTTGAAAAGTGTGAAAGGCAGTGCTGGAGCCAAGTAATCAAGGGAGGTGTTTGAGCAAGGTCAAGGGTCCTGATAAGCCTGTGCACGAAAACAGCAAGCATGTCAGACTCACCTGCGAGCTTTGCAAAAAGTATATGTTCCCAAACCTCATTCCAGACCCACTGATCAGACCTCTGGGGGTATATTTTCAGTAGGCTCCCTGGAAGATAATGATTCTTCCAGCTGGATTCAAGAACCACTGCTTTAGACAAACAGAGAGTGGTCTTTATGGGAGGCTGGAGAGGTGAGAGGAGAAACAGGAAGCTCTTACCAGAGATGACAGGATATTGGAGAAGAAGCCACCCAAGATACATTTTTCAGTAACAGTTAACAGAACTGGGGGTCTGACTGCAGAAAGGGTGAAAGCAAAGGAAGTGATGAATAATGACAAAGTCTATGTTTCTGTCCCTAAAATAGGAATCATTGAAATGGAAAATCCTGGAGCTAAAAGTGGCCTTACCCAGCTCTACTCTGTGAACTTTGTATTTTTTCTTTTATTTATTTATCATCTCAGCAGACATTTTTTGCACATATACTACAGGCAAAGCATTACATTAGATGCTGGAAAAGAATTGTGAACAAGGTAAAAAGGACCCTGTCCTCATAAAGCTCACATTAACAGCTAATTAATTGCTATAATTAATCATTACTATGAAGATGGCAAAGATCTTGCAAAGATGGGCACAATAAAGGACAGAAATGGTATGGACCTAACAGAAGCAGAAGGTATTAAGAAGAGCTGGCAAGAATACACAGAACTATACAAAAAAGATCTTCATGACCTAAATAACCACGATGATGTGATCACTCACCTACACATCCTGGAATGTGAAGTCAAGTGGGCCTTAGGAAGCATCACTATGAACAAAGCTAGTGGGGGTGATGGAATTCCAGTTGAGCTATTTCAAATCCTAAAAGATGATGCTGAGAAAGTGCTGCACTCAACATGCCAGCAAATTTGGAAATCTCAGCAGTGGTCACATTACTGGAAAAGGTCAATTTTCAGTCCAATCCCAAAGAAAGACAATGCCAAAGAATGTTCAAATTACCCCACAATTGCACTCATCTCACACGCTAGCAAAGTAATGCTCAAAATTCTCCAAGTCAGCCTTCAATAGTACATGAACATTACCTTCAAAAAAAAAAAAAAAATAGTACATGAACGGTGAGCTTCCAGATGTTCAAGCTGGATTTAGAGAAGGCAGAGGAACCAAAGATCAAATTGCCAACATCCATTGGATCACTGAAGAAGCAAGAGAGTTCCAGGAAAATATCTACTTCTGCTTTATTGACTATGCCAAAGCCTTTGACTGTGTGGATCACAACAGACTGTGGAAAACTCTTAAAGAGATGGGAATACCAGACTACCTTACCTGCCTCCTGAGGAATTTTTATGCAGGCCAAGAAGCAATAGTTAGAACTGGACATGGTTCTAACAGACTAGTTCCAAATAGGGAAAGGAGTACATCAAAGCTATATATTGTCACCCTATTTATTTAATTTATATGCAGAGTACATCATGTGAAATGCCAGGCTGGATGAAGCACAAGCTGGAATCAAGACTGCCAGGAGAAATATCAATAATGTCAGATATGCAGATGACACCACCCTTATGGCAGAAAGCGAAGAAGAACTAAAGAGCCTCTTGATGAAAGTGAAAGAGAAGAGTGAAAAAGTAGGCTTAAAACTCAACATTAGAAAACTAAGATCATGGCATCTGGTTCCATCACTTCATGGCAAATAGATGGGGAAACAATGGAAACAGTGAGAGGCTTTATTTTCTTGTGCTCCAAAATCACTGCAGATGGTGGCTGCAGCCATGAAATTAAAAGACGCTTGTTCCCTGGAAGAAAAGCTTTGTCCAACCTAGACAGCATATTAAAAAGCAGAGACATTACTCTGCCAACAAAGGTCCATCTAGTCAAAGCTATGGTTTTTCCAGTAGTCATGTATCGATGGATGTGAGAGTTGGACTCTAAAGAAAGCTGAGTGCCAAAGAATTGATGCTTTTGAACTGTGTTGTTGGAGAAGACTCTTGAGAGTCCCTTGGACTGCAAGGAGATCCAACCAGTCAATTCTAAAGGAAATCAGCCCTGACTATTCATTGGAAAGACTGATGCGGAAGCTGAAACTCTAATACTTTAGCTACCTGATGCAAAGAACTGACTCATTTGAAAAGACCCTGAAAAAATGAAAAAGAAAAGACCCTGATGCTGGGAAAGACTGAAGGTGGGAGGAGAAGGGGACATCAGAGGATGAGATGGTTGGATGGCATCACCAACTTGATGGACATGAGTTTGAGCAAGCTCCGGGAGTTGGTGATGGAGAGAGAAGCCTGGCGTGCTACAGTCCATGGGGTTGCAAATAGACACTTCTGAGCAATTGAACTGAACTGTGAAAATGCTAACCAGTGAAAAGTACAGAGTGCTAGGGTTACCTGTAATGAGGGATGTAGCATGGGAGACAGGGAAAGATTGTTTTGAGGAAGTAATATTTGAGCAGATTGCTAAGGATGAGAGGGAAGGAGTTAACCAGGTAAAGGTACAAAGGCCATTGTGAGGAGAATCCACAGTAAGACAGGGGCAGGGGCCCAAAGGGAGCTGGTAAAAGGCAGGGCGGTCCTTGAGGCCACACCACGATTGTAGTCTGTATTTTAAGAACAATGAGAAGCCACTAAGCAGTTTAAGCACAATCAGATCTATAGTTTTAAATAACTGTCTTTAATTGTATCAAGCTCTCCTCTTCCCATATTCTGTCCACAAGCATAGATATTTCATAAACCCCATCAAAAGCTATGACACATATACATTTGAATAAAAGACGAATGCTTCAAGGTAAAGTATATGCTTCTACAAGTCCTGTTCTCTATAGTTTTCAAAAGGGTCATGCCTATGGAAACCTCTTGAATTGAGTGACAGTTGTTCTAACTTATCTACTACTGTGGTCCCCATAGGAAGCATTCTAGGACTCCCCGATCTGTGTCCACTCAGCCTTTGCTTCATTATGTCTCTGGGCACCTCTTAGTCTGTCACTGAATAGCTCTTTTCATTTGTTTGCTTCTTCCAGATTGTGCCCCAGTTAGTCTCTGTTTAACCTCTTGTATAGCGTTCTGAAGAGTCTTTCTAATACTCTTCTACAGGACAGCTAATTTGAGAAATGATCCCATATCCCCCCCTTCAAATTTAGTTTTATCCACAAACAGCCCCATTTCCTTCAATAGCTCCTCACATTGTTGTGTTGTTAATAGAAAAAAGAGAAACAGGAAGGGTGATTTGATTTGGTGGTGAATAAGATGAGTTCACAATTGGGTCACTTGGAGGATGAGTTGACTTCCAAATGGAAATATACCAAAAGCAGGAGCCAGTGCAGGAGTGGAGCTCAACTCATGGCTGAAGATAAGACACTGGGAGCAGCCCTCAAAAGAGTCTTGGTTGTCTGCAGCACTAATGTAAAGACGGGGCAAGAGTCACCATACAAGAAAAATTGAGCTGGAGAAAAAGATGGGAAATAACAATTAACAAGGGCTTCCCTCGTGGCTCAGCAGTAAAGAATCCACCTCCAATGCAGGAGACATGGGAAACATGGATTTGATCCTTGGACTGGGAAGATCTCCTGTAGGAGGGAATGGCAACCCACTCCAGTGTTCTTGCTTGGAGAATCCCCACGGACAGAGGAGCCTGGCAGGCCACAGTTCATTGGGTCACCAAGAGTCAGACACGACTGAAGTGACTGAGATGCATGCAAGCACCTATCATGGGCCAGGCACTGGTTGCTGGACAAATATTACCACATTGCAGTTTCCTAATCCTGGGTGTCATTCTTCCTGCTTTGCAGACTAGTGGAATAAGACTTAGCTGGGTCACTTGCCTTAGAGCAAGAGAAGCCCTGAGGCTATGAGCACCTATAACAGTGGAATTGGAGGCCAGGCAGGAGTAGGGTGGGGAAGGAGAGAAAGAAAAGGCTTCTGACAGATGGATGGAGCAGTGGTTATTTAACCTAGGTTTATCTGATTCCAAAATCCATGCTTTCTCCATCTTCGCAAATAGAATCCATTTAGAAAACAGCTACAGAGAAGTCCAGGAGATGGGAATGAGAAGAGGTGAAAAATTAGACAAAATAGAGCTGCTTGTGACTCTTAGGAGTGGGCTTTCGTCAGAAGGTGTGATTGGAAGTAAGACTGCAAGGGAAAGAAGTGTATGGGGAGAAACAGGAGACTGTGGTGGTGGGGTTTTATTTTTCTGTTCAATTGCAGGGTTTTTTTTTTTTTTTTTTAGAAGGGTAAGATGGGTATGAGGAGCTAATGGTATCCAAAAACAGTTATTTTTCTGAACCTAAGATCAGAATGAAATAATGATAAGTTCTTGGCAGAGAGTGGACAGGGAGGGCTTACTTGGCAGGGTACTCACTCATGTGAGCAGTAGAGTTTGAAACTGATATTTGAGGGAGAGGCAGAAAAAACTCTGAGTGGGACAAGGAAATGGAAGTGGTGCCCAGTGACCAACAGAAGCCTCTACAGAGAAGAGGGTAAGGTTAAATCCTATGCATACACCAGTGCAGAGTGTGGCTAAAATCAAGTAATTATATTTGATAAATGTAATATCTGTCATCTACTGAATGCTTCCTAAGTGCTAGCTTACATGCATCACCTTTTCCCACGACACTCCAAATGAAATGAAACTGGTATTCAGAGAAATTAAGTAATTTACCCAGTTCATACAAGATCATACAGCTAGAAAGCTGTGGTCAAAACCTAAGTTTGTCCATTCCCTGAACCACTCAGCCGTACTGAATCTCCAGGCTAACAAAGATGACTTTATGGAACATATTTGGAAGAAAACATATGGGTGTGTACTCCTTTCAGAAGAACAGTAATTGATAAGAGTAGAAAATGAACTCAGATGTCAGGGAAGAGGTATGGGAATTCACAGCCTGGGGGACAGAAATTGGGCAGTGAGTCACAGAGGGGACATGGAGGGGAGCCGCTGCTTGACCAATGGAAGCCACAGATAGGGAAGATATGACTTTCCTAGTACAGATGTCAAAGCTGGTCCACCAAAGGCAAGACACGAGTGGGTTCTTCTAGCATCTCTTGAATGATAAAAATCTCATTTAATGAGACAGGGCGCTCAGGGCCAGTGCACTGGGATGACCCTGAGGGATGGGATGGGAAGGAAGGTGGGAGGAGGGCTCAGGATGGGGAACACATGTACACCCATGGCTGATTCACGTCAGTGTATGGCAAAAACCACTATAATACTGTTAAGTAATTAGCCTCCAAGTAAATCAGTTTAAAAAATCTCATTTAATGAAAAGCAGAGCTTCAGATTATGTCTTAAATTGCCCAGGAGACAATATAATCTCCCAGAGAATATGTATAATTCAACAAAAGAAACTCCCATCTTGGGTTGAATGCAACTAGTTGAAAAAGAGCTAGTTGTGAAGTAGAAAGGAAAGGAACTTTGGTAAAATTGATTGCTTCATATGATCTAGGCACATCAGAACCTTGGGCATTAAGAAGGGAATGAGGGAAAATTTAGACCAAAGACGTAAGCAAAGACGGCTTGAGAACACTAGAAAGTTCACAAAAGCAAAACTGTGAAGATAAAACTGTAGTCAGTTCAGTTCAGTCGCTCAGTTGTGTCTGACTCTTTGTGATCCCATGAATCGCAGCACGCCAGGCCTCCCTGTCCATCACCAACTCCCGGAGTTTACTCAAACCCATGTCCACTGAGTCGGTGATGCCACCCAGCCATCTCATCCTCTGTCGTCCCCTTCTCCTCCTGCCCCCAATCCCTCCCAGCAGTAGGCACGAATAAATAGCATAAATAAGAGAAAATAGACATGTTGGCCTATAAATATTTTGTCACTCAGAAACACTTGTCAGATGGTTCTGTTATTGCATGTCAGAGATGGATTTTCAAGAGACAAGCACCATGAAGGAGCTCCAGGATACAGAGATTATGACATAGCCCCTGTCTTTGAGTTGTATATGAAGTTGTCTAGCCCAGTTCTTAAAAAAGAGTAGGAACTCAAAAGTGTCCTCAGAGTCAGACTAGCTTGGGGCCAATAGAATTTTATTATGTTAAATGTGATTTAAAAAACACAATTATTACTGTAGCCAGTATTTATTGAATGGGACTCATATGGTAATCATTGTCTGAAGTATTTTCTGTACATTTAATAACAACCCCATGAAGTAGGTATCATCAGTATCCATATTTATCTTTATGTGAGGATAGAGAGTTAAGTGATTGGTTCTGTAGAAGGTGGTGTCCATAGTCATTAGTCTATAGTGAAGGTGTTAACTTTCACCAGTAGCTGATTCTCTTTGTAGGATGTTCATGAATTGGGGAAGTCCTGTTGGAAGGAATTTCTTATAATGTAAGGTAAGTCACTTCTGTGTCTGTTACTGCATCATATGAATCCTCCTTTACTCATGGGAAGACACATATCTTGTTAGAAGAGAAATCCTACTTCCTAGGTTTGTTTTCATTCTCAAGTCAGTTGACTTTGATGCTGAGCTTTTATGCTGTAATTGCTACTGAAGATCTGAACGGCAATGGTTGTGGTGTGACGGAGGTGCCCAGACCTGCAGCAAGAAGATGTGGTGTCCAAACCCTCTTCTGTTCTAGGGCTTGGGCAGGTCACCTGCCACTGTGGAGTCAGCCAGCAGCCAGTTTAATATTAGGACTTTGGTTCAAACCCAGCTCTGTCTCTCACATGATGAGCGACTGTACAAGCTAATGTCAGTGCCCTAATCCTGCTGTTACGGATTGAACTGTGCCCCCACCTCAGATCTATACACCAAAGTATGGAAATTTTAACCCCAGGTGTAACTGCATTTGGAGACAGGGCCTTTAAGGAGGTAATTCAGGTTAAAAGAGGTCATAAAGGTGGGCCCTAATCCAATAGGACTGATGACCTTCTAGGAAGAGGAAGTGATATTGGCAATCTCTGTCTCTTTCTCTCTGTGTACAGGGAAGAGGCCATGTGAGGGCAGAGTGGGAAGGCCACCACCATATACAGGTCTGGATGAGAGGCTTCGCCAGAAATCTACCCAGATGGCACCATGGTCTTGGACTTCTAGCTTCCTTAACTGTAAGGAAATAAATCTGTTGTTTGAGCCACCCAATCTGTGGTAGTTTGTTACGGCAGCCCTAGCTGGCTAATACACTGCGAGACCTGCCTTCCTGTGAGGTAGGGATTACCCAGTCATAGCCCTGTCCCATTGCTTGTTCCAAGAGAAGCTATGAAAAAAGCTGAGCATGTTGCCTGGCTCATGAAAACACGATGATTTCAGTTGTTACTGTTACTAGTGTACAGTGTGAAGTGTGGCTTCCTTCCCTGGGCATGACAGTCTCACTCCTCACATGGTAGGTATGAGGGTGAAATGAGACCTGTGCTTCTTAAAACCTGCCTGACAACAGAAGAGAGTGCTCACACCCTCCTGGGGATATAGGCACAACAAATTTCCACCAGAATAATTTGTAAAGACTCAATTTTATCTTAAAAACCCATACAACTTTTGTATTCTAGTTCATATGCAGCTGTGTTTGCTTTAATTCCTACAGTTTTTGCAGTAATTTCTCAGGGTAGCCTGCTGAGTTTCTAGACAGATGACCTCGTCCTGTGTGCCTCATCCACTTCACTTGCATTTGAGAAGGCCTTTGCAGGTCACGAAGCACTGTTCTGATGGGAGGATTTAGTGGTATGTATCTTTCAAAATCAGCATTACAACTGTTCAGTTTGGGGTGCACTATTAAGTTTGTTTCATGTTGTTAATGAACTACTTTAGCCAGTGTTAGTGAGCACCTACTGTGTGCCAGGCACTGCTGTCAGCAGGGTGGCTGCCCAGATCCACCCCCAGCCTTCCTGAAGCTTACATTCTGACAGGCTAGGTAGACACTAAACACGTAGTTGGATAGCTGCCACATTGTGACGAGAGCTATGAAGGAGAAAGAAAGTGGGCTAGGAAAGCCTGCAGCAGGGGAGAGGGTCAGAGTCCTAGAGCATTTTGAGTACTAACAGATTGCCGGGGAAGTCTGGCTTCCCAGGAAGAGTGGTCTGGAAGCAGCCTTCTTTAGTGAGGTATCAGTTATTGGTATCAGTTATTAAGCATTTTAAGCTGGGTGAATTATCGTCACTCATGGTCTGTCAAAGGAGGGCATAGTCTGCTTTCTACAACTCTGGGTAGGCTAGGTATGGATTTTTGTACTGGGGATTGTGTGCTGGGGACAGGTCGGTATTTGGCACCACGTGGGGTGTGATGGGAGGGAGGGCAGTGCTGTTTGCTTTAAACGTACAGTGTGGGAGATGGGGATGGGGGACTGACTGAGGGACATTAGAGGCACCTCTGCTCTCTTTTTTCTCCCTGACGAGTGTATATGCTCTGTG
Source organism: Cervus elaphus (assembly GCF_910594005.1). Lineage (NCBI taxonomy): Eukaryota > Metazoa > Chordata > Mammalia > Artiodactyla > Cervidae > Cervus > Cervus elaphus. Next base: position 61,770,711 of record NC_057823.1, on the reverse strand, counting down.
CACACTTGTCCAGGAGTCAGTTAACAGGTAAGAACTGCTTTACAGATCACAGCATTGGTTCCCAAAGAGCCAAACCAGAAGCCCCCTCCATTTTCTGCCTGACCTTCCAACCCCTAATAGGAAAGGGTTGATGCAGCACTTTGTGCTAGAGATGGTGTGGGTGGGGAAGCTGTCCCCAGCACCTTGAATTGGAAGTCTGGGGTCCCCTGCAGCCCTCTGATCTCTGGCTGTACCCGTAAGAGGAGTGCAGGGGGGTTACCATGACACCTGCTCTTGGCCCCATCCCTGCCCCCAATGCCCTTCCTCATTGCTTCCACACCCCTGGCCACTCCTTTTTTCCCGTTGGCGGTCTCAGTGCAGCAAACAGGCAGAGGGGGGAAGCGTGTAAGATTATGTAGGGAAGGGGAGGAATTTTCCATTAATAATAATAACAACAAGAATAATAATACTTGTCATGTTGGCAGCACTTGCCAGTTTACCAAGTGCATTCAGACCTGTGCTCTCCTCGGTTTCCAGAGGTGGGGCGTTGTGACACTGGTGTCCTGGTTCCCAGTCTTTGTCACTGCCCCCATGTTCAAGCAAGCCACTTTTTACTTTTTTTTTTTTTTTTTTTACAGCTAAGAGCCCATTGAGGTGTCCAGGCCTTTACTTAAGCATAGCTCCCCATGAATTCCACCCCCACTCCACCAAATTCTCTCTCCATGCTCCTGTTCGTTGCAGTTTCAAGAAGCACCCCCACCACGTCTGTAAAACTTTCTTACATGTTCTTCAACTCTTCAAACTGTCCAAATAAGAAGGGGTCTCAGAGACAATCCAGTTCAACCTTGTCACTAGCCCAGAGAGAAAGAGGGTGGGCTAAGGTCACACAGCTTGTCAGGCTCAGAGCCAGGGCTCGGACCCCCATGCAGGCACCCACAGGCACTCCTGCAGCTCCTCCTCCCGACACCCTGGGTAGCTGCACACACTTCTGTCTCCTGGGGCTTCTACTGTGTGAACAGTAGGGGCTTAACACGCCCTGTTGTTTTCAAGGGTGTGACTTGTTAATTCTATTCTACCTTTGGTGGAGGGGGTTGGGATGGGGTGAGAGGGGCTTGCCTTCCGCAGGAATCCTGTGGGGGATTCGTTCATGAAGTTAAGGCTCTGAGTGTATGAAAACTCTGGTTTCACACACTGGAGGCAACTTAAGTCCGGGGCATGAATCCCCCTAGCAGCCCCCTACAGCCCCCTAGCAGCCCGGGCACAGGAGGCACCTGTCCACACAGCGCCGGGTCTTCGGCCCCCGCTTCTCCCTTTCTCCGTGCCCCCACGCTCCTCGGCCCGGCCCAACCCGCTAGTCTCTGCCTCCTCCTCTCTGGCTTTTAGATCGCGCGGTTCTCCCCTTACCACCCTGCAAAGCAACAAGTGTGGGCGCCGCGTTTCTTCTTACCCCGGCCTCGGTCCATGGCGCCGGCGATAGCGGAGCAGGGCGCGGTGCCTCCGGCGGGGCTGGCAGCGGCGGGCGCGGCGCTCTCCAGTCCGGCCCCGGCCCCGCGGGAGCGCCCTCCGCGCGTCCCCTCCCCCGACAGGATGCTCGCCCGGCGCCCCCGCCCGCCCGCGCCCGCCCCTGCGCTCGGCTCCCGGAATAGACCCGGAGCCCGCCTGGCCCCCTGGGCCGCGGGTGTCCCTCATCCCCACACACCCTTGCCACGCCCTGCCTTTCACAAGTTCTCGCGCCCCTCTCTGGAGGGGCTACTAGAGGACCCACATGCCGGTTCACACTTCCTTTCATGTCCGTGCCTGCGCGCGTCCCACCCCTGCCCAGACCAAGGCACTGTTGAGCTCTGCTTGCATTCCGCTAGTGACGAGAAGCTTACTATCGCACTTCCAGCCGGGTCCATTTTCAGATTGTCCAAACTGCTAGAATCTGTTTTTCAACATTAGAGTCAAAAATCTCTTTGCCTGCTGCTGCCACCCTGCCTTTGGGTTTATCTTCTTCATTAAACATGTCTTTCCTGAGCACCTTCTAGAGCCAGACAGTGGACCAGACGCTATGCCAATAATGGTGTAAAAGAGGAGTGAAATAACAAAGATCTTTTAAAAATCACCTAGGAAAAGGAGAGAAAGGATTGCTAAAATGTGGGCAGTGGCTTGGGACACATAAAACTTTTGAGGTTCCCAGTGTACTGAATCGTGAAGAATGCCAACACGGAGTGATAAAAATTGTGGAAATGAACACTTTCTTAGCATACAAGTGCAATGCAATGTTAAGTGTGCTCTTCCTTAAATAATTACGGGATGTAGAAAAATATTGCTATGACCAGTGTGGTCAAGAATGGGATTTAAGTTTAAAGCTGTATGAAGAATATCAGCATCTTTCATCCTGTTAGTTTGTCTCTGTGAAAGTAGGCCCAAACCGATTATAGACATATGAAATGTCTAAGACCCTTTGTAAAGTGAAGTCGAGGCTTAATTCTTCTTCTAAACACTTCTCCCCAAGATAGGCCAGACCACAGTCTGAAGTTTTGGCTAGGCCACTCCTTTACATAGTACATTCTAACATTGGGACCATCTTGTGCAAAGGCTCAAGGAAGGACCTGGAAAAGAGCATTCTGCATTTTCCTGGACTGAGAATGTTTCCTCCATTGCTTTGATAGGCGAGTTGAAATTAGTTAGCCCTTGCTTCACCAAATTGCATCAGTAGTTTGTTTAATATATCTGTGTATGAGCCCAGAGGAAATATGGTGTAGTGAAAAAACAGTGGGGTTGAAGCCTGAAAACTTGTGTTTGAGCTCTTGCTCTGCTACTTACGAAGTGTATAACTTTAAGCCTGTGAGGCTTGCTTGCTCATCTGTGCTATGGGAAAACTCATACTGACCTCGCAAGGTTTTTGGGAGGGCAAATGACATGATGGTACAAACCTACTTTGTAAACCATAAATAGCTATAAAAATGTGAGCCGTTATTATTTTCCAAGTTCCTCTTTGTTCCTGCCCACTTTTCCAGTTTGAAAAGGTCAGTTTAAATTCTAAAGCAGACAACCAACAATTTATAAGTGAATTAGCTTCTAAAAGTTCACTGTTTTAATTCTGAAACACTTGAAAACAAGGCTATAAATTGTAGTTAAGTTCCCAGTCTAGCTCATTTACTACTTTAAAAAACATAATATTTCATTTGAAGTAAATTTTAAAAATGTGTAAAATGCAACTATTTCAGGAACAGATGGAGGGCTTAGAACTTTTAGAAGCTTTAAGAAACTTTCAGACTCTGGAAGTTTATCAGAGAATTGGAACCGGAAAATAAAAGCTAAAGGGAATTTATATGCACCTATGAAATGGTATATGGAATGAGATTAACTGAGCTAGGAAAGATGTAAAATGGGAAATGTGGGCTAGGAAAGATGTAAAAAATGGGAAAACACAATCCATGCCGTTTTCCTAAGGATTAACAGTAAAGAAGCAGTTGTGAAGATGTAGTGGTTCTGGTTTAATAATCACCCACAGTGCCCACTAGGTGGCACTGTTGACTAAATTGACTACAGCTTGGTTGCTGTTGGGGAACTGAATGAAGTGGATAAGGCTGTTTGTGGCTTTGGAACAAGGAATAACTACATATTTTTTCCTGTACTTTTCCTTTACATAGGCCCATGTTGCTGCTAAGTCGCTTCAGTCGTGTCCGTAGACACCATTAAAAACTACCCCTACTTTTAATTAGTCTACTTAGGAATATTTGTTGCATTCTGTGCCAATTTTCTATTGGGAGAACTAATGCTAAGTAGAAATGATCTCCATCCTTTATGAGTTTCCAGTCTAGTAGAGGAGGTAAATATGCATAAAATAATTTAATTAAAATTATTATGTGAAAAGTACCAGAGGAAATATAAAATGCTCTTGGAATTCAGTAAGATGAAGCAGGAATTTCTTACTGATCATGGAGACAATAGTGGATGACTGACACTTGGGTGAGCCTGCAATGAGGAGATAACATTACAGGCAGAGAAAACAGTGAGAGCAAAGACATAGAGATAGAAAACTGCAGGATGTGTCTGCAAAGCAGTTTGGCTTGGCCAGATCATAGGGTATTGGGCGGGCGGTGCTGGAATGGGGATGGAGGTTGTGGGTGCCTTTGCCTGGTTTTCTCCTCCCCTTCCCCCTTCCCTGTGTGAATGCAATTCTCTGGAAAGGATTTTTAGGATCTGCCTCATATCTTCCCTTTTCTTACTGCTGTCGTAAGTTTTCCAGGTTTGCCTGGTGCTTGTCTAAAGAAGTCTGTGTGAAGAGTTCTAGCTCTGTAAAAAGATAGCAAATTTGGTCCCACTGAACAATTCCAGGAAGAAAGCTTTCAGCTCCCACATGCTCCTAGTCTTGTGAAAACAACTGATACTCCCCATTCTCATTCTTAGCTTATCAGGTGGAACTGGGAAGCCCAAGGAAAGGAAAATTTAGAGGCTAAATGTTCTTTGTCCCAGTGAAACATACTTTAGCCTTTTAATCTGTCACTTTGCCTCTAGGTCTGCTTCCATCATGGCTACCACAGTGACCATTCCATGGTTCTAGTCAGATCCCCCTTAAAAGTATTTGATGGCTCTCCTTTGCTGTCAATGCAGAGTTCAGATTCCGTATTGTAGTATCTGGGGTACGTTCCTGTCTAAGCTCCAGCCTGCCATTCCACAGAGTAGTGATCTCAGGAGACCCTGGGAAAAGTAAGAAAAACCACCAATTGGGGTTCAGATCTGGGTTCTTGAACTGATTCTGTTACTATGTTACTGTCAGTTCTTCCATTGGGTCATCAGTGTTTAAATTCCTGCTTCTCCCTTTACCTCTTCTTGGCCCCCTAGACTGCAAGCACTATGCGAGTGAGCGTTGCGTCTTACTTGTTGCTAGATCCCTACAGCCTAGCACAGTGTCTGGAACCTAGTAAGTGGTAGCAAGTATTGTCGGGTGAGTCAGTGAATAAATGCTCTAGGACTCACGAGGTTTCTATTAATGCAGGTGTCTTGGGGGGGGGGGGTGATCCCCTTTATCCTCTGAGATTGTTTATTTGCTTATTTATTCGTAGAGGAAAATGAGACAGCAGTGACATGTTCTGGGAGCAATGCCTCTCTGCTTCCCTTCCCACTGCCTGCCACTGTGGACATGCAGCCCAATCCATGGGGCTTCTCACTGGCTCAGGGCCCCACTCCCCAACTCCTTTGTTCAGGGTGAGCCCCACAGCCCCTTGCTTGAGTGTCTGCCCAGTGGTGGTTGCTGGATGAAAACCTCTCTTGTTCCACTCAGCACAATGTCACCATTATAGCCCCTATCCAGGGAAATGACACATGGCTGTTGGTCCACCCTGGGCCCCAGAAAGCAGATAGAGCTCTGAGTGGTGGCTACTGGGGAAGGAGAGTTTCATGGCTGGATGAAAACCTCTCCTTTTGTTGCACTTCCTGGTTTTTGTTCCAAGGCACCAGGCTCCTACCTGCACCCAGGCCACAGGTTCGGTGTCAGCTGTCACAGAGCCCAGAGCACTGGTGTGTCTGCACGAAAAGGAGCGTTTGTTCTTGTGCCCCAGTGCTGCACATCCCCACCCCTTGGATCCTTCAGGAAAAGAGCACCCTTGGCTCGTTAAGTGAGGCTCACAGGCTGAAGTACCCTCAGGACCAGTCAGGGGAGCTGTGTGTGTGAGCTGACTACCTGGAAAAGCAGAGCACTCTTGTTCCATCTGAATGCCAGGAGCCAGCAACTCACTGCAGTGTGGCCAGGGGAACATGGGCCTGGAATGGCCAGATCTTCAGACTTTTCAGGGAAACTCAGGAATCCAGATTTCAGCTTTTGATTTTAAAATGTTGGTAACTAAGTCCAACTGTTTTAAAACATTGCAGGGGCCAACTAAAATACCCCTGTGGGCTTAAAACTGGCATACAGGAACCCTGAGAAAAACTGTGGGCCCATGAAGAACTCTCAAGAGTCTGTCCAGCTGGGTGCCTCTACCTGGGGGCCAAGGTGATGCCCATCCTTTAACCCTGCTGCAGGGACTAACTCTCTTTTGAAAGGGTGCACTGCCTGCCCCCTCTTCATCTCTAGTATGCAGGCTGATGCCAGGGTGCAGAGTGCAAAGTGAATTTCTTAACCTTGGAACTAGAAGAACTTTAGAGCTGAGAGGAGCCCAAGACTTTAGCCAGGCTGTTCCCTTTCTTTGTCAGATGAGGACTGTAGCCAAAAGAGGGGAAGAAAGCTTTCCTGGAATCACAAAAGATCTTAGAGGCAGAACTGGGGAGTGGTGCCGAGGGCTCTAGACTTCTGTGACATACAGCTGTGAAACCTTGAATGAATTATGTATCAAGGGCTCAATTTCCTCATCTGTAAAATGATGGTCAAAGTAGTACCCAGTGGATTAAGTGAAATCTGTAAAGTGCTTAGTGTAAAAGTGCAAGTTATTGTAATCAATGTGCATTTCCTCCGAGATATTGTCAGATGCTATGGAAATATTGAGGAACACTGAACTCTCAGCCGCACATCCAGGCTGCCCCCTGCAGGGAGTTTTGTGTAAACCAGGCTATTGGAAATGTGGTAAATTCTGCCAGCTTCCTCCTTCCCTGTGAAAACACCTGATACCCTCGGATATGAGGACTATGGAGCTTTCAGCTCCTGTTACCCACAGAGTCTAAGAAGGGGTAGTAATTTGTAGTTATGTTTTTAAAAATTAAATAGTGCTGTTACTTTGTCAGAAGGAAAATTTCTTTCTCCTGATCCAAGTAGGCAAGACCTGTGTCTCGGGCACATTTCTTTTGTATGACAATAAAGTCTTTATCCACAGGAGGGCTTTGTGAGCAAGAAGGCCTTTGGTCTAGGCCCTTCAAGCACTTCTCATGACTGAGGCACATTTTGACACCTCACAAATGCTTCCCTAGTGAGTCACGTGGCCCATCTCTTGTTCCTGCAGGAGACGATATATGCACTACTGAAATGGGGATCATGTGATTTCCCCTGCACAACAAAGCTGACGTTATTAATTCACTCTGGGACCCAGTGTGTTTGTCACAACTCCTTTGATGCCAAGTGATATAATAACAACTCAAACCAGCTAAAACCAGAAAAAGAATTAATAAATTATTAACTCAGAAGGTAACTGGGGATTTGAAAGGTGAAGTTGGATTTAAGATAAGCTCAGATGGGTTGAGTAAGGAGGTGGGAGGGGGGATCAGAATGGGGAACACATGTAAATCCATGGCTGATTCATGTCAATGTATGGCAAAAACCACTACAATACTGTAAAGTAATTAGCCTCCAACTAATAAAAAAAAAAAAAACATAAAAAAAAAAAGATAAGCTCAGATTCAGAAACACAAAGCGGCTGCTACTTTCTTTCCATCTCCTGACTCCACCCTCCTCTGTTCAGTTTCCATCTTCAGGTGGTGTCTCAATCTGTGGCAAAGAAGGCTCCAAGGCTCCAGGGCTGCACACCTTTACTGCTGGTGGGAATTCAGGTAAGGGTAAAGCGCCTGATCTAAGAATGAGGGAGGTGCTGAGAAACCGACCCCCGCCCCTTGCAGCCAGGTACTGTGCCTGAAGCACATCATTCAGTCCTTACCATCTAATGAAATAAGTGCTTTTACTCCTGTTTTGAAAGTCTCATTTCATGTGGTGAATTAGTTTGCTATTGTTGTCATAACAAAATACCACAGACTGGGTGGCTTAAACAATGGAAATTTATTTTCTTCTGGTTCTGGAGGCTGGAAGTCCCCAAGCCAGGTGTCAGCAGTTACTCTCCTCTGAGGCTTCTCTCCTTGGCTTGCAGGTGGTGACGCTCCTGCTGCCTCATCACATGGTCTTTCCTCTGTGCACCTACCTTCCTGGCATCTCTCACTATGTCCTAATCTCCTCTTCTTATAAGGACACCAGTCAGATTGGAATAGGGCGCATCCTCCTGGCCTCATTTTGACTTATCGCCTCTTTCAAGGCCCTATCTCAAATATAGCCATATTCTAGGGAACTTGGGGTTAGGGCTTCAGCATATAAATTTTGGGGGATAGACTTGAGCCCATGACCCTCCCAGGTAAATGGAGAGGCTGAGGTTAGTATTCAGGGAGGCTGAGTCTAGCCATGGTGCTGTTGTGTTTCTGCCACAGCTCACAGTGGCGCCCGAGTAGGCAGGTCTTCACAGCCCAGAGCAGCAGAGAGAGTTGTACCCAGTGAAAACTGTAGCAAACAGGAAGTCCTTGGACATGACGTCCTGGGAACGGGCTTGTGGAATATGAGAGTTTTGGCTCCCTGAGGTGGGGTGGGGTTAACTCGGCCCTGCTTGATGGTCAGAGTACTTGTGTTTTCTTTTCCCTGAAGCATCTTCAGATTTTTTTTCCTTTGGTTTCCTAAAGAACAGTCATCATGAAGAGACTGAGGGAATACACATCTTTCCCCCGCTCTCACTTATGCCAGAGGGAACAATAATTCGAAAAGTGTGTAATTCAGGCTTGTGGTGAATATGTAAGGTAAGTTTAGATGTGACTCAGGCCAACATATTTGAAGAGTTATGAATTGATCTGAGTTTGTGTTAAAAGCATAAAGTTGGTCCTTATTTGATACTGGTAAATAGAAAAGTCAGGAATGAATCAGTTGAAAGAAGACTGTCACATAAATAGCATTAAGTAAATATTAGTAAATAATCTGATGAAAATTGTGGAGGTGGTGTCTGAGTAGCTGAAATTTGGAAAACACTAGGACAGTTTCCTCCAGGGAAAAGACACTTTTGGACATGGGCATAGATGTCACCTTAATTTTTTTACCTGATTCATCTGAACACTTGGCCCTAATTTGCCTCAAGGACTAACCATGAGTGTGACTGCAGGCCTTTAGCTTTTCTGCCTGTGTCCCTGTGCCAAAAATCACATTGGAGGCCAGGTGAAGAGGCATGTGGATGCTTGGGTGATGAGGCTGGCCCTAGTCGTCACGGCTTCTGGATTTTATTTATTTAGTCTTGCTCTAGGGCTTCTGAATAGCTTGGCAGTGGCTCACAGCTCTGTACGTAAAAGCAGATGTTTATCACTGTGCGATGGAGAGTTCAGCAACTTGACGTCTGATGTGGAATGAAGTATTTAAAATTTAATTACACATGGGGCATTAACAGAGTTAGCATAACTCTGCAAACTCACTTCATAATTGCTGTGAATTTTAGCAGTGGTCTGTTGCCCTTGAATTCCAAGCCCTTCTTTTCCACATTTGGCTCATTCAGTGGCCAGCTGCAGCTGCTGACACCGTCCACAGCCGGTCCCCGGGTTTCCGCACCAGGTGCCTCGTGAGGACTAACAGCTCTGGGCGCAGGAGAGCTGGCGGCTTGTCCTGTTCTGCTCAATGTTCAGTGGGCCTGTTTCTGTGGCTGTAAAATGCAGCCTTGCCTTGTCTTTAAGCTCTAACCTTCTGTGATTTCTGTGGCCCCTAGTTTGAGTTCTGCTTTATTAATGTAAGATTGCCCTCCAGTGTCCAGAGAAGTCATGTGCACAAGGAAAGGGCTCCCTTCTAGAACTTCAGGAAGTCAGACACAAAATGTTGCCATCCCTGTCCAAAATAGAAAGATGGTTTAAAGCAGCACTTCTCAAACTTCACTATGTGTGCGAAGCACCGGGTGGTCTTATTAAAATATGGGTTTGGATTGAGAAGGTTGGGAGTGGAGCCTGAGATTCTGCATTTGTCGCAAGCTCCCTGGTGAATCCAGTGCTGCTGGCTGGGGACCACACTTTGAGTAGCTAGACTTCGAACATTTCTCCCTGCTTCTGGTAGGTAACAGCCACAGTGCAAGCCAGACGATCTTCACGTAACCTGCGTGATTGAGAGGTGTCCTTCCAGTCCCTCTGCATGTTCTGGTCTCTGCCTGCCCTCCAGCTACCCTTCCTTTGCGTCTCTCCATCGTATTTTAGTTCTAGATACATCAAGCTCTTACTCACCTCAGTGCCTTAACATATACTGTTCTCTGTGCCTGAAATGCTCCCATCCCCACTTTTCCCTTGGCTACTTTGTTGTCATCCTTCAGTCAGAGCATGAAGTGAGTTCCTTTCTGCTCCTGTTTTCTGGTGCCCTATTTGTGTGTGGCAGTTAACTTCCTGTGCCATCTTTTTCTGTTCACTTGTTTACAGTCTTATTTCCTCTTTAAGACTAGAGCTACACGAGAGCTCACACCTGACTTGCACACAGTTGTCTCCTCAGTGCTCCTGCCTCACAGCAGATGCTCCATAAATAAATATTTTCTGAGTGTGTGTGTAGCCAGGGGGCAAGGAAACATCCTTGAGTTTCCTTTTACACATTTTAGCCACCTGTCTCAAGGGGCTGTGATGGGGGTGATACTTAGAGGAATCATAGAATGAGAAGTCAGGAAAGGAGCTCGTTTTAAGCCACATCTCATCATCATAGATGTCAAAATGTGAAAAAAAAGTTTATATCTTAGAATGGATGAAATAAAGTAAGTCTAACGTTTCTTAGTTATGTCACAAAAAGAACTTCATAGAACTGGTAACGTGCATTGTGATTCTCTGAGGGGAGAGAGTGACTGTGGTTGAAACCCTGTCATCGCTTAACCCAGAGGCCATTCCCCGTCTTCCCTGTCTTTCTTCTTTATCAGCAGGGCATCAGCCTCCCACTGTTGAGTCTGAAATGCAAAGAACAGATACCAGCTGTTTTTGCTTCAAGGGCATGAGCCTGTTTTGTAGCTCTGCCAGCAGAACCTGCAGAGAAGCCTACTGAGGACTTCTAGGAAGGTTTGTCTGCTTAAAAGAGACACACAAAGGGAAATTTCTGTCCTGTTTCTCAGTGTGATTGTGGGAGGACATGATGCCTGGCACCACAGCAGCCTCTTCTTAACCTGAGGAATCATACCTGAAGATGGTCGAGTGGAGCAATGCAAAGAACCAGATGCCAAGAATCTGGGCTTCCAACAGTATCACTGAGCTGCTGAATTGACTAGCCCTGCACCTGGGACCTCTTTCTAGTTGGCAAGATAATGTATTCTCATTGTTGAAGCCACTTTTAAGAAGGTATTTAAAAAAAATATGTATTTATTTATTTGGCTGCATCAGTTCTTAGTTGTGGCACGCAGGATCTTCGTTACATCATGGGGGGATCTTTTGTTGTGGTGCACAGATTCTCTAGCTCTGGGATGTGGGCTTTTGAGCATGTGGGTTCAGTGGTTGTGGCACTCAGGCTTAGCTGCTCTGAGGCATATGGGATCTTACTTCCCCAGCCAGGGATTGAACCTGCATCCCCTGAATTGCAGGATGGATTCTTAACCACTGGACCATCAGGGAAGTCCCTGAGAAGGTACTCTTTACTTGCAACTGAAAGCATCCTACCTGATAAGAATGGTTGAACTGACTTCTTCAGTCAGAGAGGTAGGAATTGGCTCCTGGCACCACCACAGTTATTGCGCATCCTCTTTAAAGCTGCTTCCTCCTCTATGAGATGCAGGTAAGAATAATGATACCTCTTGGGTTGTTAACAGAGGCTTAAATGAGATGATGGGTGGAAAGTCCTTAGCATAGAACTTGGCACATTTCATCAGCTATCCTCCAGTACAAAGTAAAAAGTTTAGTAATAAAAAAGAACTTGACACACTCTTGGTACTAAATAATGAGGGACTATTACTATGATTATTTTTAAATTGAAGTATAGTTGGTTTACAATATTGTGTGTTGGGTATATAGCAAAGTTATTCAATTATATATAATATATTATTTTTTATTCAGATTATTTTTCATTATTGGTTATTACAAGGTATTAAAGTTGTTCCCTGTGTCATACAGTAAATCTTTGTTGCTTATCTATTTTATATATAAAATATTTGTCTATTAATCCCAAACTACTAATTTATTTTTCCCCCAACTCCCTTTCCCTTTTGATAAGCTTAAGTGTTTTTTAAAGTTTTATTTGTGAGTCTGTTTCTGTTTTGTAAATAGATTCATTTGTATTATTTTTTTATATTTCATATATAAGTGACATAATATTTGTCTTTGAGTTACTTCATATGTTGTGATATTCTCTAGGTCCCTCTGTGTTGCTACAATGGGCAACATTTCATTCTTTTTTATGACCGAGTAATATTCCATTGTATTTATGTACCACATCTTTTTTTATCCATTCCTCTGTCTATGGACATTTAGGTTGCTTCATGTCTCTAATTACTGTAAATGGTGCTGCAGTGAACATTGGGTGCATTTGCTTTTTTTGAATTATGGTTTTCTCTGTATATATGCCTAGGAGTGGGATTGCAGGATCATATGATAATTCTACATTTAGTTTTTAAGGAACCTCCATACTGTTCTCTATAGTGACCGTGCCAATTAACATTTGCAGCAATAGTGTGAGATGGTTCCCTCTTCTCCATGCCCTCGCCAGTATTTATTATTTATAGATTTTTTGATGATGGCCATTCTGACTGGGGTTAGGTGATATCTCATTGTAGTTTTGATTTGCATTTCTCTACTAATTAGTGATGTTGAACATCTTTTCATGTGTCTCTTGGCCATCTGTCTTTCTTCTTTGGAGAAATGTCTGTTTAGATCTTCTGCCCATTTTTTTGATTGGGTTGTTTTTATGCTGTTAAATCCTCATTAGCTATTTGTAAATTCTGGAGACTAATTCCTTGTTGGTCTCACTATTTGCAAATATTTTCTCCCATTCTGTGAGTTGTCATTTTGTTTTGTTTATGGTTTCCTTTGCTCTGCAAAAGCTTTTGAATTTAATTAGGTCCCACTTGTTTTTGTTTTTATTTCCATTAGTCTTGGAGATGGACTGAAAAAGATAGTGCTGCAATTTCTGTAAGTGAGTGCTTTGCCTATGTTTTCCTCTAAGAGTTTTATACTGCCCAGTCTTACGTTAAGGTCTTCAGTCTACTTTGAGTTTATTTTTTCTGTATGATACTGAAGAGCATTATGACTTATCTATTTTTTTTCCCATGGAGCTGTCCAGTTTTCCTGGCACCATTTATTGAAGAGACTGTCTTTCCTCCATTGTATAGTCTTGCTTCCTTTGTTGTAGATTAATTGACCAGGTATGCATGGGTTTATTTTTGGGCTTTCTGTCCTGTTCCATTGATTTATATTTTGTGGGGTTTTTTTTGTGCCAGTACCATACTGTTTTGGTTACTGTAGCTTTGTAGTATAGTCTGAAGTCCAGGAACCTGATTCCTCCAGCTCTGTTTCCCTTTCTCAAGATTACATTGGCTATTCAAGGTCTTTTGTGTCTCCATATAAATTAAAAATTTTTCTAGTTCTGTGAAAAATTCTATTGGTAATTTGATAGGGATGGCATTGAATCTGAGATTGCCTTGGGTAGTATAGTCATTTTAACAATATTGATTCTTCCAGTCTAAGAACATGGTATATCTTTCCATCTGTTTGTGTCCTCTTTGATTTCTGTCATCAGTGTCTTATAGTACAGGTCTTTCATTTCCTTAGGTAGATTTATTTCTAGGTATTCTTTTTGAGGTGGCGATAAATGGGATTGTTTCCTTAATTTCTTTCTTATCTTTCATTGCTAGTGTATAGAAATGTAACAGATTTCTGTGTATTAATTTTGTAATCTGCAGTTTTAACCAAACTCATTGATGAGCTCTTGTAGCTTTCTGGTAACATCTTTGGAATTTTCTATGCATAGTATGCCATCTACAACCAGTGACAGTTTAACTTCTGCAATTTGAATTCCTTTTAATTTTTTTCTTCTCTGATTGCTGTGGCTAGGACTTCCAAAACTATGTTGAATAAAAGTGGTAAGAGTGGACATCCTTGTTTTGTTCCTGATCTTAGAGGAAATGCTTGCAGCTTTTTGCTGTTGAGTACATGTTAACTGTAGGTTGCTGTATATGACATATATGTCATATATGTTGTTGTTTACTTGCAAAGTCACGTGCAACTCTTTGTGACCCCCTGGACTACAGCATTTCAGGCTTCCCTGTCCTTTACTATCTCCCAGAGTTTGCTCCAACTCATGTCCATTGAGTCAGTGATGCCATCCAACCATCTCATCCTCTGTCGCCCCCTTCTCCTGCCCTCAATCTTTCCCAGCATCAGGGTCTTTCCCAGTGTGTTGGCTCTTTGCTTCAGGTGGCCAGAGTATTGGAGCTTCAGCATCAGTTCTTCCAATGAATATTCAGGGTTGGTTTTCATTCCATTTCTATGGTTTGATCTCCTTGCTGTTTAAGGGAGTCTCAAGAGCTTTTCTCCAGCACCACAGTTCAAAAGCATCAATTCTTTGGCACTCAGCCTTCTTTATGGTCCACTTCTCACAACCGTACATGACTACTGGACAGACCATAGCTTTGACTATATAGACCTTTATTGGCAAAGTGATGTTTCTGCTTTTTAATATGCTGTCTAGGTTTTAAATAGCTTTTCTTTAAAGGAGCAAGCATCTTTTTATTTCATGGCTGCAATCACTGTCTGAAGTGATTTTGGAGCCCAAGAAAATAAAATCTGCCACTTTTTCCATTGTTTTCCCATCTATTTGCCATGAAGTGATGGGACGGGATGCCATAATCTTAGTTTTTTGAATGTTGAGTTTTAAGCCTACTTTTTCACTCTCCTCTTTCACCTTCCTCAAGAGGCTCTTTAGTTACTCTGTGCTTTCCTGCCATTAGAGTGGTATCATCTACATATCTGAGGTTGTTGATATTTCTCCTAGCAATCTTGATTCCAGCTTGTGATTATGTTGTGGTATGTTCCCTCTATGTCTATTTTCTGGAGAGTTCCTATTATATGTTAAAAGGTTTTTCTGCATCTGTTGAGAGATGATATGGTTATTCTTCAATTTTTTTTGATGTGGTGTATCACACTGATTGATTTGTGGATATTGAAAAATCCTTGCATCCCTGGGAGAAATCCCACTTGATCGTGGTGTCTGATTCTTTTAATGTATTGATGGATTTGGCTTGCTGTTATTCTGTTGAAGATTTTTGCATCTATGTTCATCAGTGATATTGCCCAGCGATTTTCTTTTTTCATGGTGTCTTTGTCTTATTCATTGCTTTTGGCTTAGTGTTTATCTTGGCAATTCAGTTGTCTAGTTTTGGTTGGTTTCTCTTTATAGTTTCTAGTTCCTTGTTACAGTAATGTGCATTTCTGTTGATAATCTTTCTTAATTCCTTTAGCATTTTTATTGCCTCCTGCTTGAACTTGGGATCTAGTTGACTGGAGAGGTCTGTTTTATTGTTTTGTTCTTTCAGGTGATTTTTCTTGTTCTTTTTGTTTTTAATTAATTAATTAATTTTAATTGGAGGATAATTACTTTGCAATATAGTAATCACCTCTGCCATACATCAGCATGAATTGGCCATAGGCATACATGTGACTCCTCCCTCCTGAACCCTCCTCCCACCTTCCTGCCCACCCCATCCCTCCAGGTTGTCATAGAGCACTGGCTTTGGGTTCCCTGCATCATACATCAAACTCCCGCTGGCTATCTGTTTTACATATGGTGATGTATATGTTTTAATGCTATTCTCTCAAATCATCCCACCCCTTTTTTTCTCCCCCTGTGTCCAAAGTCTGTTCTTTATGTCTGTGTCTCCTTTGCTGACCTGCACACAGGGTCTCTGGTACTGTTTTTGTAGATTCCTGTATATATGTGTTAATATATGATATTTGTCTTTCTCTTTCTGACTTCTCTCTGTATAATAGGCTCTAGGTTCACTCACCTCATTAGAATGGACTCAAATCTGTTATAGTTGAGTTGTATTCCATTGTGTATATGTACCACCACTTCCTTGTTCATTCATCTGCTGATGGACATCTACGTTGCTTCCACGTCCTAGCTATTGTAAATAGTGCTGCAGTGAGCACTGAGGTACATGCGTCTCTTTCAGTTATGGTTTCCTCACTGATGTGCTTGGTAGCAGGGTTGCTGGGTCATATGGGAGTTTTAAGCCTGGTTTTTAAAGGAATCTCCATACTGTTCTCCATAGTGGTTGTATCAGTTTGCATTCCCACCGCTACTGTAGGAGAGTTCCCTTTCCTCCACACCCTCTCTAGCATTTGTTGTTTGTAGACTTTTTGATGATAGCCATTCCAACCAGTGTGAGATGATGCCTCATTGTAATTTTGATTTGCATTTCTCTAATAATGAGCGATGTTGAGCATCTTTTCATGTGTTTATTAGCCATCTGTATGTCTTCTTTGGATAAATGCCTGTGTAAGTCTTCTGCCCATTTTTGATTGGGTTGTTTGTTTTTCTGGTATTGAGCTGCATGAGCTGCTTGTATATTTTGGAGATTAATTCTTTGTCAGTTTCTTCATTTGCTGTTATTTTCTCTCATTCTGAGGGTTGTCTTTTCAGCTTGCTTATAGTTTCCTTCATTGTGCATGAGCTTTTAAGTTTATATTATTTTAAATAGGTCCCACTTGTTTATTTTTGTTTTTATTTCCATTCATAGAGGATCTTGCTGTGATTTATGTCAGTGTCCTGCATATGTTTTCCTCTAAGAGTTCTACAGTTTCTGGTCTTACATTCAGGTCTCTAATCCATTTGAGTTTACCTTTGTGTATGGTGTTAGAAGTGTTCTAATTTCATTCTCTTACATGTGGTTAACCAGTTTTCCAAGCACCACTTGTTGAAGAGACTGTCTTTTCTCCACTGTATATTTTTGCCTCCTTTGTCAAAGATAAGGTGTCGACAGGTGCATGGATTTATCTCCAGACTTTCTATATTGTTCCATTAGTCTGTATTTCTGTTTTTGTGCCAGTATTAATGACTGTAACTTGGTAGTATAGTCTGAAGTCAGGCAGGTTGATTCCTCCAGTTCCATTCTTCTTTCTCAAGATTGCTTTGGCTATTTACAGTCTTTTGTGTTTCCATACAAATTGTGAAATTATTTGTTCTAGTTTTGTGAAAAATATTGTTGGTAGTTTGATAGGGATTGCATTGAATGTATAGATTGCTTTGGGTAGTATAATCATTTTTACCATATTAATTCTTCTAATTCAAGAACATGGTATATCACCTCATCTCTGTGTTATCTTTGAGTTCTTTCATCAGTGTCTTATAGTTGTCTCCGTACAGGTCTATTGTCTCTTTAGGTAAATTTATTCCTAAGTATTTTATTCTTTTTGTTGCAATGGTGAATGGGATTGATTCCTTAATTTCTTTTTCTGATTTTTCATTGTTAGTATATAGGAATGCAAGAGATTTCTGTGTATTACTTTTATATTCTGGGACTTTACTGTATTCATTGATTAGCTCTGGTAATTTTCTAGTGGCATCTTTAGAGTTTTCTATGTAGAGAATCATATCATCTGCAAACAGTGAGTTATATTTTTTTTTTCCAACCTGGATTCCTTTAACTTCTTTATCTTCTATGATTGCTGTGGCTAGGACTTCCAAAACTATGTTGAATAATAGTGGTAAGAGTGGGCACCCTTGTCTTGTTCCTGATTTTTGAGGAAATGCTTTCAGTTTTTCACCATTGAGGATAATGTTTGCTGTGAGTTTGTCATATATGGCCTTATTATGTTGAGGTATGTTCCTTCTATGCCTACTTTCTAGAGAGTTTTTATCATAAATGAGTATAGAATTTTGTCAAAGTCTTTCTTTGCATCTACTAAGATGATCATATGGTTTTTATCTTTCAGTTCATTAATATGGTGTATCACATTGATTGATTGCATATATTGAAGAATCCTTGCATCCCTTGGATAAATCTGACTTGATCATAATATATGATCTTTTTAATGTGTTGTTGGATTCTGTTTGCTAGAATTTTGTTAAGGATATTTGCATCTATGTTCATCAGTGATATTAACCTATAATTTTCTTTTTTTGTGTGGCATCTTTGCCTGGTTTTGGTGTCAGGGTGATGTTGGCCTCGTGGAATGAATTTGGGAGTTTTCCTTCATCTGCAATTTTCTGGAAGCGTTTGATCAGGATAGATGTTAGCTCTTCTCTAACCATTTGGTAGAATTCACCTGTGAAGCCATCTTGCCCTTGGCTTTTATTTGTTGAAGATTTTTGGTTAACAGTTTCAATTTCTGTGCTTGTGATTGGTATATTCATATTTTCTATTTCTTCTTGGTTCAGTTTTGGAAGGTTATACTTTTCTAAGAATTTGTCCATTTCTTCCAAGTTGTCCATTTTATTGGCATATAGTTGCTCATAGTAGTCTCTTATGATCCTTTGTATTTCTTTGTTCTAACTTCTTTTTCATTTCTAATTTTATTGATTTGAGTCTTCTCTTTTTTTCTTGGTGGGTCTATCTCTTGCTCTTTTAATTGGGAATAGTTCCTCTTCTTTTTCACTTTACTTAAATTTATCTCTGTGAATTTAGGAAAGACAGTTATCTACTGTGGTCTCAAAGGACTGTTTTAATGTGGAAGTGTCCCTGTGTAGACTGTGTGAGTCCATTATTTTTGGTACGAATGCCAGCCATGTCTTTTTCGAAGTGGAAATTATTCCTTTGATAGTGGGTGTGATTGGTGTTGTGGTAACCAGAGTGTGCACTGGAAAGTGTGGGGAGTCGTCTGCTTAGTTCTGTGGCTGTCACAGCCCTGTCGGGGGTGGAGTCTGCTCTCCTGTTGTTGAAGTAGAAGCTCTGATGATTGGGTTCAGTAAGGCTGCCCTGCCCTTTAGTGCATGCTCTTTCCCAAAGGATTTGAGTGCTGAAGCAAGTGAGGCCCACACTGTCACAGAGAATCTCTGTACCACCTGTGCAGGTGTCCTTGGTTTTGCCTAGGAGCAGCCCAAGGCCATGTTCCTTTCTCCGTTGTGGTTTTCTGAGACCTAGTGTTAGGCAGGTACTGGGGGCCAGGGCATTGTGGCTGCAGGAATCGAGGTGGTTGTGCTGCCGTTTAGCACCTGGGCTGTCTCGGTGATAGGACTCTCTCAGGGCTTGTCTACCCCAGATGTGACTCCAAGCTGTGGTGTGAGGTAGGTAGGACTGGAGTGCTCCCACTGGAAAAGGAACAACTGCGTTCTCCTCTCCAGGGGCTATTCGGGGGTCGTGTGACTGTGGTCGTGTCATCTAGTGTGCACACCAGCACAGTCCAGTGATGCTGGACTGGCTCTGGGGCCCACTCCTCGAAATGGAGCCCTGATAATTGGCTCCGACATCAGCCTCACCCCTGTCATACGCGGGCTCACAAAGTCTACTGCCACTGGAGGATGCTGACAGTGGGGGGTCTTACGGTGGACTGTGCCCCTGTGGCAGACACTGAGTGGAGGCCCAGACCACACTGCAGGTAATCTCTGCACAGCTGGACTGAGTCCTCTCCCAGGGGCCATCTGCTGAAGGCCAGGTTTCAGCACCTAGCTGCTGTGCATACTAGCAGCCCTGCCCAGATGGCATTTTGGGTTGACAGTGTGAGGTCATGGTAGCCATCAAGTGCTGATCCCTCTTTGCCCTGACTGCTAGCAAACCAGCACACACAAAGTCCTTGCAAGCAGAGACCAGGCCCCTTCAGCTCCCTGTCTGTGCTGGTGGACTTCCCAGCTGGCAAAGGCAGTTTTCAGGGTGAGAGAACCTTTCCTCTTTCATAACTATCCCCCAGGGGTGCTGACCCCTTCCTGATGCCTTATTTTTCTTTTTTGTCCTACCTGGTTGTATGGAGATCTTTCTTGCAGCTTTGGTTGTATAAGAGCTCTTCTGCCAGTTTTCAGTCGGTTTCCTTTGAGAACTGTTCAACATTTAGATGTATTTTTTTTTTTTTTTTTTTTGGGGGCGGTGAGGATCTGGCTTTCTCTTTAGTTCTTATCAAACTGTGGGGTTCTCCGTTACAGAGAAGGCACTTGGATGGGAGGGTCACCCGAGTCAGACCAACTTTGTCCTCCCCCCCCATAGATGTATTTTTGATGCATATGTTTAGGAAAGTAAACTTCATGTTCCACTCTTGATCTCCTCTTATGTTTGTCAGTAACTGCAACACTGATTCAGATGAGGTCAAGTGTAGAGGTGGGTGGTTTCTGGCTTACTGAGGATGAGAACTCTGATACCGTGCTTCCCCATCTCTAGGTTCACTACCTTTTGGAAATTGTCAGCTCACCTGGGTCTTACTGCCATTATTTTTTTTTTTATCATAGAACCTATTTATTATTGCAACATCCTCTTCCATCCTCTAGGGCCCTGCATTCTGCAGGAAACAGTTTGGGTAATGCTTACCTGGTCAGCCTTTCTTATCAAAGGAGAAATTGAGTCCAAGAGAGGGCTTCTCTCTGATAGTTTTATTTTGAAAAATGTGCATGGTTCAGCCTCTCCCCATGTCACTCATTTCCACTCACATGAGAAACAACAGAAGGACACAAGTCTGGGTTGAAATTATGTGCATTTATGGGAAACAAAGATATTCAACAACAATAACAAAAGCCCTTCAATCTCTCCAAGTTCTCAACCAGTGATAATGAGGCAGTTTCAATGATTGTGTCTGGCTGGGGACTTTTCTAAAAGGGTCAGGACAGTTGAAAGACATTGGCCAAAAAGAGAAGATGCAGAAAGGGTGAACATTTTAAATGAGAGTATATTAGACCTCCCTTCTGGCCCTTCATCCTATCACCCTTTCAGGTTACAGTCTCCTTCCAGTTTACAGAGATCCTTCCTGAACTTTGCTCAGATGCAGTCTCTTCCAGAAAGCTGTCCTTGGTCTGCACCAGCTGCATATGCTTTCTTAGTAAAGTCACACACACTTTCTCATACTGTCTCCTATCACTTTCTGCCTCACATCTGTCGTGTTTGAGTACATGCCTTATGACACCCATTTTTAGTAGGCATGCCCCTGAGATTGGGCCCCAGGTTGATCATTCTAGTATTCCCATTGCCCTACCACATTAAGTGCTCAGTATACAGCAGGTGCTCAGCATCAGCAGGTGCTCAGTGAGGGTCTGTTGAGTTGAAGTCAGTTCTGCACTTGCCACAACACATAACCTCTTGAGAGTCGTAACTGTCATTTCCACTTCTTCATCCTTCCTCCATGGTCTGACTCAAGCCATCTCCAGGAAGGAACAGACCTCACCATCACCAACTCATGGTTGCAGATTTGGGGAGGGGAGGAGAGATGGTTGAGCTTTCACCCCTGTTCCAGAAGGCAAGGAGGCAGGAAAGGCAGCCACTGGGGAAATCAGGATGACTGTGAGCGATGCTGGCCAGTGCTCCATTTTGGAATCTCATAAGCAGTCATTCTTCAAAAGTTTCCCCCATGAAGCGTGGCCAACTTTGCAGTGGGAGCCAAGGACTGGTGGGGGTGTGGTTGGGCTGCTTACCAACCCAGAGACCAGACAACATAGGCCAGGAAGCTTTCTTTAGGACCTGGTCTGTATTACCTTTGGAGGTGTGTGTTAGAGGTTGTCTGTCTAGTTTTTCGGTTGGAGCCGTGGTGGGAACATTAGCCCTGTGGCGAGTTGTCAGGCACATAGATTGTAGTAAGGCTGAAAAATACAGGCTGCGAAAATGGGCCTCTCCTCCTAAGGGGGAAGGGTCAGGAGATTCTGGGAGCAATGAGGGAGGGTCCCAAGGGGTTCTGCAGCCCCAGCACTAACAGGTGTCCTGCTCTGTCTCCTGCTCCCGGCTCCCACTTCCTCCCTCTGGTTCTTCACGTAGGGGCCAGGCACGGGGCCATGGGAAGTAATGATGCAGAAAAGGGAAGTGCTTTTTCTTTTCCTACCATGAGTCATAGATTTGGACTAGAGAGAGGTGAGGATCAAGGATAGGAGGAGGATTGAAGAGGCGAGGAGAGGCCAAGGCCCTATCCACTTCTGTTTATTTCTGTAACGAATAGACGTGAAACCCACATTTCTAGCTGCATCACCCCCAGACAGCACTGAGGTCCTAGTGGGGGTGATAAGAAAATTCTTCAGGGCTCTCAAAGGTGTTCAGTGACTTGGGGAGAACACTGTGGATCCTCCTTGAGAAGGGCCCCTCTGGGGCCAGTGAAGTGTGAAAACTGCACGGTCAGCATCCTCCCTGGAGGTTGGGGGAAAGAGCCGAGAAGCAGAGAGAAGAAAGACTCCTTCAGGCACCTCTTTTAGGAAAGAGAGTTGGACCTTGGGGGACTCAAGTCAGGACAGATGTTTCAGTATAAAAAGGCTCCCCAGTAAAAGGATGGGAGTCCCCGCAAATTCCTTCCCAAACCCCATTGCACTTAAAAAAGAGAAAGTAAGGAGCATAAAAATATCTTGATGATGTGGGCTTGCCTGACGATACAGAAAAGCAAGTCTCACAGCAGGCAGTGTGTCCCATTACACAAGAGGATTATACCGAGCTTCAGTATAGAGATTTTACATATATCTTTATATAAATGCATATATATTTATAGAGCCTCTGCCTAGAACAGCCGGGCTTGCTTCTTGAGTTCATTCCTCTTCCAGAGGGCCAGCCGGTCAAACTCGGAGATGGTCATGCCAAAGACCTGGTAGAACTCTTCCTGGGACAGATGGCGCTGGAAGAAGAGGGGAGGAGACAAGAGAGGGAACAACTTGAGGATGTGAGAGGCAGGTGGAGGCAGGAGTGGTTCCTGTACGTTTCCTCTGGTTTGGCTGTGCCTGGTGCAGTGTCTGACCCACGGAGGGTGTGTGATGAGTATCTGTCGAGTGGATGACTGTGTGAATGAGTGTTTCCTGGGAGGGACCTCTGTAGTTGATCTGGCTGGAGAAGCTTCCTCTACCCAAGACTGGGACTTCCACTTCACCTGAGTGCCTCTCGGTTGGCCTTGCCTTTCTGCATCCCTGCTCCATGCATTGTGTCCAGGAGTGTGTATGGTGTAATGTTACTGCTGTCTAGTTACTGATGTCTACTTTGGACAAAAAAGGAGGCATGTCCAAGATTTTAGGGTGTATTTCCTCTTAGTAATAAGTTTACAAAAAAAATCTGGAAGAAAAAAAAAATCTGGAAGGTTTTTCCTTAGGTCAGTGGAAAAAAAAATTCCTCTCCTGATTTCTCCATACCATACTCTTTGTTATATGAAAACAAGTATGCCACATAATGAAACATTGTTTTTCATGTCTCAGTGGATTTTTTAACCCCTTTCTGCCTGTCCTCTCTCCTGCCCTTTCCTGTCCCTTCTGAGCAGAGTTGAAAGTTGATACAACTTTTATTTCTAAGCTTTGAGTTAGAAATATATGGCACTTAAAATGTGGCAAAATGTTAACAGTTGGTGAAGGATAAATGGATCCTTATTTTGCTATTCTTGAAACTCTTCTGGAGGTTGAGGTCTGAAATTTTATTTTTTAAATAAAATTTATGGTTTTGTTTAAAGAGAGAATTAGATGGCCTATATCCTGCCTGAAAGCTTACTGCATTCACTTGCTCTTGTTACCAGTTATATTAGCTCATCAGGTATTGAAGGAAATTGAATGAGACTTATGTGTACAGCCACATAACAGTTAGCCAGTTCTCTGACTTATTGTCACTGTGAATGAATGTTTTTGCCACATTTCCAAAACTTTCTTTAGGTAAAGGTAACTTTGATACTTTTGTTAGGTATTGTTGGTTAGATATCATACTTTGTTAGATATCACTGGTTATATATCTGAGTTGATTTTTTTGGTACTTAGTATTTAATACTACCACCAGTTACCTATATTGCATTTGTATCATGCTCATATGTATGTTCACCCTTATTTTTCTCCTTTAATTCTTCCGACCACTCTGAAAACCAGGAATTATTTCTACCCAATTGAAACGTGAGAAAAGCAAAAGTCAGAGAATTAAAGTGACTTGCCCAGGGGGGAGGGGAGACCACTAGGTAGGTAGCAGAACTGAGTGAGTCTAGGGCTCCTGATTCCCAATGCACAGTACACACGCATGTCCCTCACCCAGATTCAATGACTATCAGAATCATATTTTCTTCTTTTTCCTCTCCTTAAGTGTCTTAACTCTAGACACTGTCACTTCATTCCTACATAGAGCAGTTGGCATCTCAAAGCATACTGGGTATTTATTTTCTTACATAACCACAATAGCATGGGCAAGAAAAAATGACAATTCCACAGAATTACCTAATGCTTGTCCACAATAAAATTTCGCTAATGGTCTCAAAAGTATCTTTTTAGAGCTGGTTTGTTTGAATGAGGATTCAGACGGCACCCACACGTCACATTCGGTTGTGAGACTCCTTCAGACCCCACCAGTCTAGACAGTGCCCCTCTTCTTTTGTTCATCCCTGTTGATTTGCCCCGATCTGTTTTACTTTCACTCAAGTGCTGAAAATATGTGGATATGAGAACACTCTCTACCCCTTCCATAGTAAAGCCTGAGGGGACCTGTAATTTAGTCTAATTTTTTCTTTTTCTGTTGTTGGAAAGTGATGGTTACTATTGATTCTCTAGCTGGCTTTTGCCACTGTGTTAAAAAAATCTTTTCTTTTTTTTAAAGAAGCCTCAGTATAAAGGACTTAAGCCTAAACTACTCAAGTAGACACTGTAGGACACACTGAGGAATCTGAGGCTTTCTTCTCTCTGTTGAGAGCCACATGGAGTGTCCTTTCTCCTGAGCATTTAATGGCAGCCTGTCCCCTTGACATCCATCACAGACTTTTATGCATAAAGATTATGTGCATGGGGTTTAGAGCCAGGCAGATACGAGTGTGTGACCTTGGACATGGTACTTTCAACATCACTGAGCCTCGATGCCCTCTTGTGAGAGTGGCAGCATGCTAGTGCCTACCCTCTGGATCCTGTGAGGATGACCGAGATGATGAGGGCCATGCTCTTGGCACAGTGAATCACTGGCACTCTCATTAGTGCAGGGATCTCATCATGTGTCTGTGACACGGTGCGGCCTGGTCTCCGTTCCCTTTGATTTCATCCCCTCCTCATCCTCTCTCCTGGGGTCATGTGGCCCCAGCCACACTCACCTCCTGCTGTCCTCCAGCACACCAGGCTCACTCCTGCGTCAGGGCCTTGGCGGTGGCTGTTTCCCTGGCCCAGAATGCACTTCCTTTCTATATAAACATGGTTTATACTTCAAATGTTTGCTCAGATGTCATGTTTTCAATGAGCTCCACTCAGACCTCCCTATTTAAACCTGCAACTCACCTGTCCAGCTCCCAATCCCCCTCACTGTGCTCTCCTTTTACCCCTTCCCCTCAGCCCCATTACCTCCCAACACACTGTATTATTTCCTTATTATTGTATCATTTACTATATGTCTCCTCACATGAGAACACCAGCTCCGAGGAGGCAGGGGTCCTTGTTTTGTCCACGGATAACACTGCAAGCACCTAGAACAGTATCTGGTATATATAATAGGTTTCAATAAATATTTATTGCATGAACAAGTATCTATACTCTGAGCTCCCTGAGGACAGAGGGGTCTCCTCCTTCAGTGCCCGGCCTGAACTGCTGCTGCAGGGTCTCCAGCCCAGGAGTCTCAGCTCAGGCTACGTATCAGACATCCCTGGGAGCCTCTGAAGAACAATGATGCCTGAGCTCCTTCCCCAGATTGCGATTTAATTGGACTTGGGTGGGACCCTGTACTAGTATTTTTAAAAAGCTCCTTAAGTGATTCTGATTCTTAGAGAAGATTGTGTTTTCCTGGGTGTCCAGGAGCAGAGCAGTTGGTCATCCAGGACGAACCAGGCTCGTGAACATTTTCATCCCTAAATGCTGGCTCCTCTGAGCTGCCGAGGGAGCTGTCCCCGTCAGCACTGGCAGACACTTCTGTGGTGAGAATCACCGGCTTCTCTCCCTGCTACCCCAGCCTGCTA
The DNA here is from genome assembly GCF_910594005.1 of Cervus elaphus. Taxonomy (NCBI): domain Eukaryota; kingdom Metazoa; phylum Chordata; class Mammalia; order Artiodactyla; family Cervidae; genus Cervus; species Cervus elaphus. The sequence continues at coordinate 61,745,097 of NC_057823.1, read as the reverse complement.
GAGCTGGAAGGACTCACAGCATCCTGGCCACCCACACCCTCCTCCTATGGCTTCAACCCTCTATTCTGGGCAGATTCCTTAGCTCTCAGGTCAAGGGTGTCCCAAGAAGTGCCAAGCCTCCTCTCTTACAAGCCTGCATTCAATTCCACAGATATCTGACCCTTCTCCCAGTCCAGGCCCCGTGGTAGATGATAGCGTGTCAGACAGAGGAGATGGATGGCTTGATGATCTGATGCAAAGGAGAAAGGTATTGGGTCTGTGCTCTGGATACAGGGCTGGCAGAGGCTGGAGGAGGAGGTCAGTGACACACCCTGAGGAAGGCTTTGGGGAGGCTCTGGGGCGCAGGCATCACTAGAATGGAGCCCTGAGGAGCGAAGGGGCTGCTGAGACGGAAAGGGTGTTCCAGGGAGAGCCAGGGAGGGAAAGGCCAGGGGGTGCTTCTGGAGCCGGCATAAGCAGGGACTGGAACTCCACGCCCAGTGGACTGGACGGCTCAAGAGCCCAAGGCCATGCTTAGGCCTCATCTGTTCTTTATCGGTGTTGCTCCTCCCTCTCTGTCCATCTGGAGCCGCCCACCCCAAGTCCATCCAGTTCCTCCCTCTGCCTGGAGGCCTGTGTCAGCACAGCTAGCCTCGTGGTCTCCTCCGAGTAAGAGAGCTTTCTACTCAGTACACTGCCGGATTCCATGCCGAGGGCTCTGTGTGTACTGTCTCATGTGTGTCACTTGGCAACTTGAGGGAAACATGACAATCACCCCGTCTCACAGCGGAGACAGCCAAGGTTTGGAGAGGGGCCAGTTCATCACGTGGCCAATCTGTCCACCTAGGGATGGCAGCATCAGGGTTGGAACCTAGGGAGTCCTGCTCGAGACTTGCTTATATGTTTGTCCTCTGCAGAGAACTGTCCCCATCCTTTCCCACTGCAGGCCCTGGTTTTCTATACAGTCCTGTGTAACACCAGTGCTGTTTTTTCTTAGCACACAGGCTGCAGGACCTTGAAAGGCAGGAACCAAATTCAGCTCTCCTCTTATGTCTGCAAAAGTAACAGCCCAGTTTGGAGACACGCTATAGCTGTGCACACAGATGCTAACTGAATCAAGAGGCTGCATAGAACAGCAAGGAACAGCCTGGGCTAAGGAAACCAGGTAGGAGTCTCTGCTTTTTCAACCAGCTGTGTGACCCCTATGTCATTTATCCTGTCTGTCCCTCCCAAGCTGGGTTAGACCAGTCAATTTCTGCAATCACTGCAAACCCAGAGGCTCCTGCTCAGTTTTCTGTACCTACCTCTAAACGCGTCCGGTCCACATCCTTGGGCAGTCGGTTTCTCCCTCTTGTGGTCACCAGGAGCAGCTCGTAAGGGTAGATCTGAGGAGACAGGAGGGGGTGTTTGTAGGTTGGGTGAGGGTGGTGGCTGCGATCCCTCTTCTATCCAGGAAGGGCCAGAGATTATCAAGTCTGGAGGAAGCACTGGTGCATCCTCTTTAGGGTTTCCTGATAGCCTCAGGGCACCTTCTGCCAAAGGCAAGGCCCCCAAGTCCTCGGGATGAGGGATGTGTGTGAGAGCAGAAGGGCTCCTGAATGTGAATGTCTCATATTTGTGATTGGCAAGCCTCCAGAAATGTCTCCAAGGCCTGGGGGAACTGTCTGGTTTCAGGAGGCAAGAGATGTAGGGCAGGATTCAGGGAAAGTGCCCAAGGAGGAACCGGAAATGCTAGTCCTGAGAGGACCCTTGGGGTTACTTGTTGATGTTCCCTTCTTTACATAGACAGTGCTGTCATCTTCCTGCTCGTCCCCAGTGTAGCAACTTGCAGGGTCCCAGAGACCTGCAGGGTCTATGTATCTTTACCTTGTACTCTGCAGAGAGAAGAGAGACACACAAGTAGAAACCGTCAGTGTTGGCTTTGAATCCCTACACTGACTTCTGTTATAGAGACTCTGTCCTTATTGAATTCATCCCAAATCAAGGCTGGTTTGAATACAATGGAGAAAGGGGTTGGGCTGATCCAGCGATAGGTTTTTAGTGATATTTAGAATAGAAATAAGAAGAGTCTGGGGGCCATGAAGCACATGGGTAAAGTCGTTCATCTTCCAGGGGGATTCCTCCAGGGTTTGATGTGGACCTGCCTGAGCCTGCTTACTGGAGCCAGATGAGGCTGGTGGAAGAGCATCACAGTGTGAGGCTCATGGAATTTTTTCTGGGAACAATGTGTCTGGTTCTGAGTGTTTCCCTCTACCCGGGGGGCTGGCAGGCAACTGCAGCTCAGCAGTACTGGGAGAAAAGCAAGCACTCTGCGATGGCTCTGGGAATGCAGATGGGACAAAAGGACTGGAGATCACCCAAGGCCAGGGACCTGAGAGGATGAGGGGGGAGGGCGGGAAGTGAAAGGGAACTCGGGGTTTAGATAGAGCCCAGGGTGGGGCCATAATCGTTTGTCAAATGGGCAGCTGTGAGCAGTGCATTATAACGAGGTCCTTGTGAAGTCCCAGGAGAGGCCCACACTCACCTCGCATGCCCCAGTTGACGGCGTTCATGCTGTCATAGTGGAATAGGTCTGCGCTGGGTGTCTGCAGGGGAGACAGAAGCAGGGCTGGCCTGAGGTGGGCTCACCTCTGCCTCACTTAAGTCCTCACCCATCTCCAGAAAGTGGACTGGAGCTGATGGGACTCAGCGCTGTCTCAGAAGCCTCAGTCTCAAGTTGGGATGATTTAATTTGCTGCCGTGTGCCTAGGCCTGGCACATAGTAGGCACTCCGTAAATAGTCATATGTTGGTGAACTGCAGCATACGCTTTTTTTCATTACTCAAGTATCATTTTTTCTATGAGAGCTACCCTGACAGCTCTATCTAAAATTACAAGTCGCCCCTTCCCGAACTCGCCACCCCTCTTGTCCTGCTCAACTTCCCCCTTTTTTTCCATAGCACTGACTACCTTCCAAGTAGTGTATAAGGTGATTTGTATACTATGTAACTCCTACTTGCTTTCTATTTCTCCCTATAAGAATATAAGCTCCAAGGGGCAGGGGTCTTTGTTTGATTTGGTCACTGGTATTCCAAGCACCCAGAGCAATGCCTGGCATACACAAATGGCTTTCAGTATAAACATCTGTTCATGAACAAACGTCCAGGATCTGGGTGTGTTGAGGACAGGGTCTGTCTGTCCCCCACTTGGGAGAGGGGATGGTATTAACACCAGCCATCACTCTACCATGGAGCTCTGATCCCCTTCGTGTGCTTAACCCTAAAATTGTCTCTTACATAATCCAGTCTCCCACTTCTGTCCCTCTGCAGTCTCTTCTCTACACAGGGGGGAGCCCATTAAAAATCTGAGTTGGATGGTGCAGCACACCCACGGGAAACCTTCTGAGTCTTCACCAGCGCTGGGCCCTAATGACACCTGTCTGGCTTCATCTCCACGCTCACTCCATCCCAGCCTCGTTTCCTCTCCACCCAGGGTGGTGCTTGCCACCCTGTTTGGGTGGCTCTTCCTCGTCTTGGACAGGTGAGGTCATCCCTCCCTGCACTCAGGTCTTTGTTTAAACTCACACCTCTCTGACCTTCTCCAAGTACACCTGACTGCTGACTTCAAGTCACACAGGCACTTATGGGTCGTCTGTCTCCCCAGCTAGAATGTGAGCTCCATGGGAGCAGCAAATATGTTCACCGTAGGACCCCCAGCACCCTGAACAGTGCCTGGCACTCGGTAGGTATTCAGTAATGAATGTCTGTCTTAATGTCCCTTCCCTTGCCCCATTCCTTGTCTAGTCACAGAGCCTCTCCTTTTGCCAACAAGACATTTTTCATTCCCTTTCAGTCCTTAAACCAACTCAGCTTCCATGAAGGTTTTATGCTGTAGGATATCTAAGAGTTCGGAAGGCTCCACGTCACAGCAGGTGAGTTAGTCAGGTCAGGCTGTGGGGGCAGCTGGCCTGAGCTCGAATCCTGGCTCAGCACTTACTAGGAATGAGAGCTCAAGCAGGTCATTGCACCTGTCTGTACCTCCATTTCTTCATCCACAAAATAGGTTATTAAAAATAGTAACTACCTTGCAGGGTTATAGTAAGTGAGTGCTTGTAAAGTGCTCAGCATGGAGTAATTGTGCCATAAATACTAGGTGCTCCCAGCCCTCCCATGGGGGCTCTTTTGTCAATGCACCTCTAGCCCCAAAGCCTCTGTCCAGGTTTCACCCGTTAGTCATCACCCACGAGTGGATGCAGGAATTGTGAACTGCTTGGGGATAATGTCCCCAGTGCATCTTCTTACTTACCCTGTGCAGCCCGTTTCTTCTGTAGGCAGGCAGGGAGGCAGATTTAGAGATGAGCGGGTCTGAAAAGGAGCCAAGACAATTACCAGAAGTCCCAAGCCAGGGTTTCCTCTCCCTGAGGTCATCTGGGCAAATGGCCAACGTTACTCCCCGCTTTCATGGGAAGGGGCATGGATAGGGGCCACCAGCTCCTTCTACTGCTCTCCAGGCTTACAACTAACCATCTCAGGGGTGCCTCACCCTGGCAGAATTCAAGGACCATCCAGAGTACCCACTCACAGAGTCTTATGGCCTTAACTGCTCACATTTACACTCCTGTGATGGACCCATGTGTCCTGGCCACATGGTGGCTCTGAACAAAGGCCCTGGGATTGGAGTCAAGCTCAGAACTCAGAGAGGCAGGCTCCCACATGGGTGGAAGCCATTATTTCTCTCTGGGAGCCGTTGGGCACTGCAGCCCTGGTTCCAGAACCAAAGATTAAGGCCCACCATCTGACAAACACACGGGGTGGACTATGTCAGATGAGGACTGTGCTGGAACATCCATGCTGTATACTCATCACAGCTCAGGGGGACCTCAGCTGACTCAGCTCTGGCCCTCACAGAACATGATGGTCTGAAGGTAGGGTGGGCAGAACGTACCGCTGTCGGCCAGGTAGTGGGACCGAGGGGCTGCAAGAGAGAGAAGTTGGAGATCAGTGCTCATGTTGACAGACAGAAATAGCTCTCGTTCCTGGGCCACCCTGACTGGCGGGGAGGAGGGGCGTCTTCAGTACCTGCTCCCACTGGTCAGTTTCTAGTTGTTGCACCTGCACCCAGTCCTCCCTCCTCGGTCCAGCCATGTAGCCCAGTGCAGGTGCTCTGTGATAATATGTTGCACAGCTGCCATTGAGTGGAGCTAAATTTTGAGCAGCACTGCTAGAAAGTACAGAGCCCAGAGCCAGGGGTTGAAAACAGTGCCCCTCAGTGGTCAAATAGGGCAACAGCTCATCGGTTCATCCAGGCTCTGCCATTAATAGATACCCAGCTTCAGATAAGTAAATCATGCTTCTCTGTAAGATAGGGAAGGACAGTGTCTCTTTTATAGGGTTCTTGTGAAAGATGTAGGGCACAATACAGTAAATATCAGTACAGTGCCTGACAGACACAAACCCTCAATAAAACTGGCTTTATCATCATCATCACTACCACTGTCATCTTTGATCTCACCTGGAGTCAAGGTGCAGTACATACAGCAAAGAGGGGAAAAAGCTTATGGCCCGAGTCACTCTGTGTTGGGTCTGACTTTGGTCAAGAGGTCTCTCCTCTGTGAAGTGGGTGGTAATAATCCCTCTACGTTCTGGGTCTTTGTGAGGACCAGGGATGTAGTGTATCTGCAAATGCCCAGCACACTGGATTATAATAATTGGTACCTTTGTTTATCCATCAGGTATTGACCTGAGATAGGATTTCCTGGCAGGACTGAATCCCACAGGGGTTAAGTAAGAGATGAGGCAGGCAGAGTTATGTGTGGGTCCAGGAACAGGTAGGACTTTACACTGAGAGCCTCTCAGGGCAAAATGCTTGGATGGGAGGCTCACTACCTCAAGAGTCAGCCCTGTTTATCTTCAGACTATTAGAAGAGTTTTTTCTTTACATGGCACCTGACTGGAAGTCACAGCTTCAGACTGACCCAAAGAGGCAGAAGTGCCTCCTCAGGTCGGAGCATGGTCTTTAGTCTGTATTCTAGACCCTGGTGAGGCTGTGTAGGAGGTTAGATTCACTTAGGGGAGAACTGATGGGGAAGAAAGTGCTCCCCCCTACCAGCAGGCTCCGGGGCAGTGCTTACAGCCATTTAGGGACACATCGTAGCCAGCTGTGTGCAGGGCCTCCCGGCTGCTGGTGGAGCTCCGGGGCGGGGTCCAGGGGTCTGCATAGGAACTGGACCTGGCCTTCATCTCTTCCTTCAGAATTAGTCTGCCGATTCCACTCTGGAGCTGGGGATGGGAGAGGAGAAAGATGAAGTTAGAAGGAAACAAAGAACACTGAGCTGAAACAGGCTTGGGGAAAGGCTGAGGGACCAGACTCTAGCCTCTCATATTTTTTGCCTTCCCAGTGTCCCTCTACCTTCGTAGCATCCATGTTTTCTTTTGGGGGACTTCATTTCTCTTCCACAAGGAGTCCTGTGGTCAGAGTGGGGCCCTGGTGGTGGGCACAGAAATAAGACCTGGCCAACAACAGCACTGTTGTCCACAATGATTGTGGACAATCACTGTCCACAGTGATTGGTTCAGCGATGGACAGATGGCTCTAGCTAGGTGAGGGAGAGCCTTCCTGGGACTCTTGGAGTTGCTGGCACCCATCTTTTTAGAAGAGACATTTTTGGGGGGGTGAAAGTCACATAACATAAAATTAACCATTTTAAAGTGACCACACAGTACAGTGAGTGGCATTTAGTATATTCCTGCTACTGTACAGCCACAACCTCCACCTGTTTCCACATCATTTTTATCACCCCAAAAGAAGACCCTCTACTGATAAAACGATCACTCTCTTTTTCCCCCTTTCTTTCTAGGCCTTGATAATCACCAATCTCTGTTCTGTCTCTGTGGATTTGCCTCTTCTGGATATTCCATATAAATGGAATCGTACAGTATGTGGGCTTTTGTGTCTGACTTCTCTCACAAAGCATAGTGCTTGCAGAGTTCATATACACTGTACCATGGATCAGCACGTCATTCTTTTTTTAGCTGATCCTCTGTCACATGGATATGCCACGTTTTGTTTATTCATTCATGAGTTGGTGAACATTTGGGCTGCTTCCGCCTCTTGTTTATTTTGAGTGGTACTGCCATGACCTGGGTGTATGTTATTGAGTACCAGTTTTCAGTTCTTCTGGGTATATACCTAGGGATGGAATTGATGGGTCTGTGAACAAAGAATATCTCCTGCCAAATCAATAAACGATGTTGCAGCCAGTGCCCCCCATCCTATGGTGCACCCTGAGGGAATTCAGAAGGGAGTAAAACAGGATACTGGCCCTAGAGAGTTAAGGTGCATATCAAATGAATCATTTCAATGAGCCCAGACTGTTGCATCTTCCCATACATAGAAAGGGGCTAAATTCATTAACTTGAGATGTTTGTTTTTTCCTTAATTATAATCTTTTGATGTTTGACTATTTTTTGTCTTGTTTTACAGAAACTCCTTTATCTCCTGGTTCCTCCCTTACCTCTTCAGAACTGTGCCTCAGAGCTATCTGAGAGCTTAGGTCCTTAGTGTCTGCTGAATAAAACATAATCCTCAACTTTTCAGATGTGTGTGTTTTTTTTTTTTTTTAATCAAAAGTTTTGATGGCCACAAAGGGACCCAGAGCAGACTTTTCTCCTCTGCCTGAACTATAAAGGCTCCAGAGCCTAGGTGACAGCAGAGGATTCTTGGGCCTGTCTGCCTTCTCAGAATCCAGATGAATTTGGGTGAGTCTTTCTTGTTACTGGGCTTCCCTTGTGGCTCAGTTGGTAAAGAATCCACCTGCAATGCAGGAGACCTGGGTTTGATCCCTGGGTTGGACAGATCCCCTGGAGAAGGGAAAGGCTACCCACTCCAGTATTCTGGCCTGGAGAATTCCATGGACTGTATAGTCCATGGGGTCTCAAAGAGTCGCACATGACTGAGCGACTTTCACTTCACTCTCCTATTAATGGCTGATGATCCTAAGTTTTATCCAGTGGTATTAAACTCCTCACTGGAAGAGACGTAGGTTATCCTTAAAACTTAGTTTCAAGAAGAGGTACCTGGGTTATCCTCCATCTGAAGACACTGTGAAGATTTTTTGCCCAGTTTAGACACTGAACACATTATCCTCAGTTGAAATACTGAGGAGACTTGGCTCAGTTGTAAGACCCTGAGAAAGGTTGGACAGAGTAATTATATAGAAGACTGGCTTGTCGTTTTTCCTTGAATTGGATGCTTTATAAAGTTTGTAAAAATAAAAGTGAAGATATCTCATGAGAGCTTTCAGCTCAGAAAGAACATCACCTCCTGGCTGGCAATGGCTTTCTCAGGAAACTGAGAAACTTGTGGGAGTGATAGAGGCAAGTCCTCACACCGTGCAGCTGTACCCATAGGGTAACTCATTCTTTTTAATTAAAAACTTGCTTTCCATGGACATGCAAAAGAGCCAGCCAGTCCATACTCCAAGCACCCACAGTGGTCTCAGGCTAGTGAAGGGAGAAACCAAAACATAAGAGGGCTAAAAAGACTCCAGGCTAAAATCTAGAGGAGTTAAACTCACGTCAGCACATTGGCTCACCACCAGTCATCACTAGTGATTTTATTTCAACAAACTGACCTTGGAATGGGGAATAAAGCTTTCAAAACAAAAAGAATAAGGATGGATAGGTTGCCAGCCTCTAAGACCCCAGTCAGATTTCTGCATGTACAAAACTTATACTCACAAGTACTTGCTTCATTAGAAAGTGAAGTAACTCTCATCCTGAAAATGACTAAGGGGGGGTGATGGTGGGGGGAAGGGCCTCTTCTATTGCATACACAGTTAAATTGGAGGAAGCCATGTTGATAAACACCTTTTCAGAATTCTGACCTTAAAGAAACAAAAGCCCTTCTAGGGAGAACTTGCATTTCTGTCCCTGTGTCTTTGAGATGTAAGTATTCTACCTGATTTTCTTAGGCATTTTGCGTATGTGTCATCAGTGTGGGCTCTATTTACATTTCTGATTTTTAGAAACTTGCAGGAAAAAGACAGTTGCTTTTGATTCTCAAAAAAACTGATTCTCAAAAAAACAGCTGTCTAAATATTATATCAGTCTTTTCCACAAACAGCAAGCCCATAGTAATCTGAGCAAGCAAATTTAACTTAATAAAACTGTTATTTATAAACTAAGTTTATATTGTAATACCTGATTCATAACTAAGTTTTTAAGGTGAAGCTAAATATATACATACATTACACGAGGTGTCTCTACCTCCAGAAAATACTGTCAAAATTAAATTTATAAAAGAACTCTATTTAATTAGCTTAAAAGTAAGTGCTTACAAATTAAATACTTCTAAACAAAATGAAACTGGCCAGAATGAATTTCAGGTTCATCTAGGAAATATTCAATATTAGATTAATATCTGGTATTAAAACTAACTTAAGCTTGCTGGTTTAATCAAGACAGACATCTTTTACTTTTGTACCAAGCTTTACTGAAGGTCAGTAAGTTCATGTTATTTCTGTTGCAGCATTTGTCAGCAAAAAAAAATTGGTATGATGATATTTTTGCAAGTTATAAAGATAAAGGTAAATGAGATCAGAGTTTTCAGGTGAACCCCTTAGGAATAATTATGATTTGGGTTTTTAACTGCTTTTGAACTATGTTATTGGAGAAGATTCTTGAGAGTCCCTTGGACTGCAAGGAGATCAAACCAGTCCATCCTAAAGGAAATCATTGAAATGACTGATGCTGAAGCTGAAACTCTAATATTTTGGCCACCTGATGCAAAGAACTGACTCCTTGGAAAAGACCCTGATGCTGGGAAAGATTGAAGGCAGGAGGAGAAGGGGACAACAGAGGATGAGATGACTGGATGGCATCACCGACTCAACAGACATGAGTTTGAGTAAGCTCCGGGAGTTGGTGATGGACAGGAAGCCTGGCGTGCTGCAGTCCATTGGGTCGCAAAGAGTCGGACATGACTGAGCAGCTGAACTGAACTGATGATTTGGGTGTATTGATTTAAAATAGTTTCTGCAGATTTTTGGTAACTTAAAACTTTAGAGTTTTTCCTATTAATTTAAAAATTTTTCTTTCATATTGGAGTATAGGTGATTTAACATGCTGTGTTAGTTTCAGGTGCATAGATAAATGATTCAATTATACATATAAATATATCCATTCTTTTTCGGATTCTTTTTCCATAAAGGTTATTATAGAATATTGAGTTCCCCGTGCTATACACTAGGTCAAAAGGACAAAAGATTTCAAAAACAAATACAGATCACTTATAGAAAAAGAATCTCACACAACCTGTCAAAAGCAGTATTCCAAGAAAACTTTGTTCTCTTAACAGAGTGGAACCAAATCCAGTCTTGTACCAGCCCACTTCTAATAGTAATATCCAGTTACCTGTATTTGTTTTTGAAATTGTCACTTTGGTTAAGTGAGTAAGTATTGTTTCACAGTGATCTATGATCCTCTTTGGCCAAGTGTTTTGAAACCTTTGTGATATTTTTGACAAATTTCCCAAAGAACAAATTCTAACTGAAGTTATTTGATCCCTAGCTAACTCTGGGATGCTTCAAAGAAATTCTGAGGCATCTCAGAAATGTTATTGGTATGTTATTAATAAATCAGGGGTCCCCAGCCTCTGGGCCATGGACTGGTACCTTCTGTCAGATCAGTGGTGACCATATTAGAAATAAAGTGCATAATAAATGTAATGTGCTTGAATCATCCTGAAACCATCCCCCTGTCCATGGAAAAATTATCCACAGAACCAGTCCCTGGTGCCAAAAAGTTGGGGATGGCTGTGTTAAATTACTTGAGAAGCACTGTCAAGTTTATATTGTATGGGTAAACATCATTAATATAGATATTCCAAGATTTACATGGAATTCCTGAAAATCTGATATGTCCTACTGTAAAGTTGTAAGTCTTAATTCTAGTTATCTTAAAATGTTCTATATCACAGAAATATCCAAGATTCTTGTCAGTTATAATAAGTCAGATCTTTAACCTTGCCATTTTGTCTTGTTATTTATAGACAATCACTGTTTTACTCTGACACTTCTATAAAATGAAAATCTTAAAACAGATTCATTAAAAATGACTTTTGATAAGCATAAGTTTCTGATAACTTTTAGATCATACTCCTGAACTGGGTAAGAAATTTAAAAACAAATGGAAAACCTGACAACTTCATCTAGATCAACAGGAATTATTACATGGGACTGAATGAATTGATAAATATGATTTATAACTTTATGACTTTTTCTAATTTCTGTTTTCCAGAAAAACTTTCCTCTTACACTATCACCTACAGCAAGTTGATAAAGTTAAGTATACCTTTGTAAACAGAGATGAAACATTTACCTTTGTTTCTCTACCTGATCCTTCCAGAATTTGGCTTTTCCAGCTGGATTCCCTGTGGACTCTGATTACTTATTTTGACCAGATTACAATTAGTTATACTAATTACTCTTTTAGTGTGTTCTCTTGTTGTTTTCAAATTATTTATACTTTGTGCCTCTCTCTGCTGCACTATCAGTTTATTAATGTTACCAGCTGTATTGCTTATATTCTGTCTGTTTTATAAGATTGTTGTCTCTTACATTACCAATGCGTAATCAAGCCTCCAACAAATTTAATGTTATCTCAAGGCATTTGATCATATACATAACTCTACATAGAATAATTGTAATAGAGCAACTCTAGATATGGGAAGAAGGAACAAGGGAAAACATTTCCTGGATCATAACAGACTAGTAAGACACATGACCCAGAGACTTTTAGATTATCAACAGGGCCTAATCCAAGAAAAATCAGCACATTCACTGGCCTGTCAACAGAATCTTTACCTGATCTAGGAATGCACCTTCCTGGCACCAGGGGACAAAATCAGTCATGCACTGCCTCCAAAATTGGTCGAATTTATTACCAGGAGTTAGCACCGTGAGCAAAGAATGTCACCTGCCATATCAATAAACAAAGGATGTTGCTGCCACCAACCTCTGTGGCTACTCTTAGTGGTATACCCTGAGGGGATTCAGGATGGAGAAAAACAGGATACTGACCTTAGATAGTTAAGGTGCAAATTAAGGAATGATTTCAGTGAGCCCAGTCCCTTGCATCTTCCCATACAAAGAAAAGGGCTTAAATTCATTACCTGGAGATGTCTGTCTTTTCTTTAGTCAGCAGCAATCTTTTGATGTTCAACTTCCTGATTTTTTTTTTTTTTTTTGCAAAAACTATGTATCCTGGCTCCTCCCTTACCTCTTTGGAACACTTTCTCAGAGCTATCTGAGAGGCTGAACCCTGGGCGTAGGTCCTGAGTATATCTGCTGAATAAAACATAATTCTCACCTTTTAGGTGGTGTGTGTGTGTTTTCCATCGACAGTTCCTGTTTTAATTCTACCTGGTAACTTTGTGAGGGCCACAGACTCCCTCAGCAGCTGCACCACCTTCCCTTCCCACCAGCGATATACAAGTCACTGGTACCCACTGACCACCTGATGGCAGGAATAACCTACAGCTAATCCTACCAGCTGACTTTTCTGTTATGCCAAGTTTTGCATTTCTTTTTTTCTCTCGTAGTTTGAGTTTGGTTTCTGTCCCTCACAAATGAAAAAACCCTCAGTAACATACCATGGCAGCATCTCATTCAGTGGTGTGGCCTGCTTACCTTGTGCATACTGCGGTCAAAGTCGTCCTCCTCTCCTCCAGATGAGAATCTTCTGGCTCGGGGCACTGCCAGAAAAGACAGCTAGGATCAGCTCCTGCCCTGGGGAGAGGCTGTGGGGGCAGTACAGCCTGCACAGAGGGTTTCTGCTTGGCTTTACCACTTTCTAGATGGGTGACCCCTCATAAGTGCATGGTGAGCTGTCTTCACCACGGGCCTCCCTGTACTGAGACACCCGGTGTCCCTTCCCATTCTTGGGCTGAAAAGCGCCGGCAAAGCTAACTGCCCAGACAGAGGTAAGAAACCACGATGTTAGGACTCTTGCTGACACTGGCAGGAAGGGTGCTCTCTCTGCCAACGGCGGGGGGTCAGCCTGGACCCGCCAGAGCTCATCCTGCCGTGACGAGGACAGTTAGCCTGAGGCTGGAGCCACTCAGCCCCGAGGAGAGGTCAGGTCCTGGTGGTTCCTACCCACCTCTAGACCCAGCTGTACCCCAGAAACTTGCAGTCACCTGACCCAGGAAATCCTTGTTTTGCCTCAAGCCATTTGGAGATTTTTAAAAATTTTGTTTCTCCTTTTTTTGTGATTGAAATAGTCTCATCTAAGATTCCCCTCTGAACACTATCTCCCGTGGACACTGCCCACTCCCCCACTCTGGGTTACATCTGTGCTTGTGTAACCCTTTTCCAAATGGAGAATTCTTTGAGGATGGGGCAGGGTCACCTCTGAGCTCCCATGAAACTTTGCTCAAAATGGACATTCGTTACTAAAGGTACATGCTGAAGCAAAGTGGCCCTTAATGACAGCTCCTTCCCATAGTTGAAAGAAACACCATCTGGTGGGCTGGCACCTTGAGGACCATTAAGACCCCCGCCAGGTGTCTCCGAGAGCCTTCCATTGCCCACAATCCTCTCTTCTCCATTCTCTAAACCATTTCCCACCTATAGCCAAAGTGGTCTCTTAGAAACATAAATCTGATCATGCCACCACTTTTAACAACTTCCTACTATTTTGGATAAAGATCAAAATCCTCAAGGCCCTGTGGTATCTGGCCTCTCACCCCCAGCCCTGCCCTTCCTTCTCTGAGCTCAGGATTAAGCTGACAGCCTTTCCTTTGCTCCAATAGAGCCCATCCTCTGATCTTGGGTCTTTGCGGATGTGTTTCTACACCCTGTAGGCTTACCTGCTGCTCACCCTGTGGCAGCCAAGGCTCTATATGTGAGAAGCTTCTGTCATCTTCCAGGCTGCATGGCATGCCCCTGCCATCAGCTCTCTACCTTCTGTACCTCACCTCCCTCTCCAGTTGGGACCTGTGTCTTGTCTACAAGGGCAAGGACCTGCTCTAGTTTGCTTTCCAGTCTCTCCTGAAGGCCCATGACTGCCCTCAGTACATGTTTGCTGAGTAAATGCATTATTGTGTGAAGGAGTGGCGACCGTCTGTCCTAGCCCTCTGTGTCCCTGGTGTAGGTAACAGGGCTCTGGTCCTGGCTCCCTTGTGGAGGGGGGTGGTACCTTTGGGGGACCCGTGGTAGGTCCAGTACTCAGACTCCGTCGCATAGTAGGGGTCTGGTGAGTAGGCTGGACTGTACTTAGAGGCCTGGCTGATGTCTTCACTTGTTTTGCTCTTGGTTGTTGTCGACAAATCACCTGCAAAGGACCCAGAGAAAGAGCTTCAGGGAGGCCAGATGTTCTAGAAGAGTGTCCTGGACACACTGTCCCTGTTTCACTGGGCTCCAGCCCAGGGGAGGGAAGCCACATCCAGGCCAGGGTCTGAGACATGGGCGTTAGAGCTGGAAAAGCACTGAGGTGTCAAGCCTCTCATTTCACAGTTGGGAATCTGAACATCTGAGGGGGAGGGCCTTGCTTGGACCACACAGCGAGTGAGACCAGAACTGGATCAGAACGAACGTGTCTCAGCAGTGGTTCCCCCTCTGAGTGCAGCTAGGAGTCATGAATGAAGCAGGTTACAGTGCAGAGTCGTGTAGGCTACATGCTTAGTATTTCTAATTAAGGAAGTCTAGGGCAGGGGAGAGGCCAGGGTATCTGATTTGTAAATAAATTTCGGGTGCAGGTGGTCCACAGGCCATTCTGTAAGAAACACTAAGTGGATGAACAAATGAATGAAGGCACCCTCAGCCCCTTTCTCATCCACACCCCATCTCCAGGCCTCCAGGTATGTACTTCCAGGACATGCTGACAGAGAACAGCTTAGAGCAGTGGTTCCCAAGCTGGGCTGGACATTAGAATCACCTGGAGAAACTGTTACAAATACACAGCTTGGGTTACGTCCAGGGTGAGGCCCAGGAACCTCTATGCATCCCACGGGATTCTAACGGACCTCCACGTTTGGGGACATCACTGGGATGTCCCCAAATGCCTGGGAGCATCACTCTCCCAGGGCCACTGCATTTGACAAGCATTACTCTGACTATGGGCCTGAGGACACCAGCCAGCAGGGGAAGGTGGGGCTGGGGGGCGGTGAGATGGTGGGAAAGGACCTAGGGGATACAAGGCCTTCCTGGCCCTTTTGAAATGACACCAAACCCCACCCACGGCCACCACGAGTGAGCAGCCGACGAGGACTGAGCTGCATCCTTGTCGGCGTCCCTCCTGGTGGCCCTGCAGGGCCATCTGTACCGGTTATTAACTGCCCCTCCCCTCGCCTGGCCGAGCCCGTTCCGCCCCTGACCATACCATGCCGCTTGTAGATCGGGGGTTTCCGGTAGATGTTACTTTCTCCAGCTGCCAGACAGATCAGGGAGGGGCAGTGAAAAGGAGAGAGAAAGACAGGAGAACAGGAGACAGCAGTTGGTCAGTTGGTCCCAGAAGAGAAGTGCTTAGCAGCTTCTCCCGAGGCTTCCCTCAGCCTCTCCCTGTGGACTTCCTCTTCTAAAGGTGAGCCTCCAACCTCATCCCATCCGGTTCCCGGAAAGGTGAGGGGAAACAGGGTGGATGGATTCAAACGGGGCTGAGGCAGGGGCTTGGACTGGAATGGTGGGCATGCATGCAGGTAAAGGCAGGCTTGTGCTCAGCAAGACTCCATGCGGGAAGGTGCCCCCGCCTCCACCCGGCGGCCATGCCTCATTCCACATGGACGTCCCCAGAACCTTTCAGCCACAGTTCCGCACTCTCGCCACCCCCACCCCCCACCCAAATAGACCAGATGAGAACTTTCTGGGGCAACTGAGAATGGTGGAGAAGAAGCGGCAGGACCAACTTGCGGGAAAAAAGTGAGTGGGCAGTGAAAACCTGGGCTCAGAGTTGGGAGACCGGGGCCTAGGTCTGGCTCTGCTGAACTTAGGGTAAGACCTTTTCCAAGGACCCCCATCCTCTGCCTTCCTCTACCTTTCCATCACTTTCCCTCATGCTCACCACCTTCAGCTGCTCTGGCCTGCTGCAGGCAGTGTTTTAGGGCCTTTGGCTGGCTGTTTCCTCCACCCAGGATGTTTAACCCTGGGATATCTTTTGGCTTCCATGTCACCTCCTCCAAGAAGCCCTTCCTGACTACCTCACCTAACCCAGCCTCCTTCACCCTGTCACTTTACCACAGTGCCCTGTTTTTATTACATTTAGCACCCATCTCCTGAAATTATACTTTTACTTATTTGTTTACTTATTTATTAGCTCTCTTCCCACATTAGAACTTAAAACACCCTGAAGGCAGGGAGTGGGCTGGTTGGAGCACAGCTGCACCTTCAGGATCCAGAACAGGGCTGGCTGTCCGGAAGGAACAACTCAGGCTCCAGGAAGCTAAGTCCTGGTCCTGAGGTCATGAGCTTATAAGCAGCAGAATCAAGGATTCAGTCTCAAGAGTTCTGATGCAAAAGCCCGTGACCTTTAGCACGGTTACTGCCACATCCCATCACAGCCCTCAGACCTTCGGCACTTCGCTGGACTGCTTCCTGGTGGTCCTGATCAAGGTTGGTTCTGTCTTGTGGATGGGCTAAGGTTAGTGGACGTGTTGGAGGTGGGCTAGTGCAGGTGACTGGTTAGGGAGAGTCCCCAGCACCCATTTCTCCTCGGTGCCGGTGACCCCACGGAGCATGCACCCATGCCGGGAATTCCAGGCTGGCAGCCTACCTGGGATGTGAAAGTGCTTGGGAGCCTGGTAAGAGGTCGGAGTGGAGGACCTCACATCTAACTGGCTATGGTATGGAGAGCTCCGGCCACTCTCGGGCCCTGGAGCACGCAGGCAGTGGTCCCCAGAGAGAACAGAGGCACAGAGAAAACAGGCATTAATGCAGCGGCAGCAGTGACGGCAGCAGTGGGGTGGTGACGGCAGGATGGCGCGGGTGGTGTGCCCTCATGCACGCGTCTGCAGAGACAGGCTTGGCCCCGTTCTCCTGCTTCACCCCCAAGTCAGGTTTTGCGGGTTGTAAGAACCAACAGCACTGAGCGTCTTTGCCCTTCTTAGCGCCCCACCTGGGCCGCTCCCTCAATCGCTCTGCCCGCTTCATCCCTAACCACTGAGTGGCCCTTGGTTGAGCCAGGCCGCTCTGGTCCCCTGGTCCTCCCCTCTGGATGGGACAGGACAAACGATGGAGATGCAGGCGTCTTCTCTCAGCCAGGGCGGCTGGGCGGTCTGCCACTTCCCCCATCCCCAACCCCAGCAGCACACCACCCACCTCCGGCGGCATCTCAGTACCATGTACCCCTCCTCTTCCCCTGCCAGGGGCATCGGCGGGGACTTGGCGAGGCCTGGGTGCCACAGGCCTCCCGGGAACCATGCTATGATGGAGATGTCGCAGGGAGCCCCATGCTGTCTCCACAGCTGGGGACAAAAACCACAGTGCCGTCCCTTGGCTTTTCCTGTCCCTTTGGGGGCGTCCCCCTTCCTTACCGGAGCGGTAGTAGTGATGAGGTGAGCGGGAGAAGGTGGGGGACATGCCCTGTCGGCTGTAGGTGGGGGAGTCGATGTATCCTGGGCTGGAGGCCCGTCTCTGCCGGAGGTCCAGGTTCTCATAGATGTCCTGAAGGGGAGGAAGCAGGGTCATGAGCAAGACCTGCATTAGGGGGGCCTGGAGCCAAGGGTCCAGCAGGCAGCAGGGGGAGTGACGTGACTCTGGGATCCCGGGGGCTGAAGCACAGTGCTGCCCTCCCGAATACAGACACCGCCTCCCTGGGTGACGCTTCTCAGGGCCTTTGCCTGCTCCCAGACACCCTTGAATGGAACCCATATGTCAAGTCCCAGGGATCCTAACTGAGGATCACAGAAGCATCAGTGAGGCCATCCCTGGAAGGAAGGTTCTCCCCACCATCTCTGCCCTTTAAGTCACTGCCACGTCCTCCGGATCATGCTCTTAACACTCCCCATCTCTGCTCAGGTTGTGGGAACACCTTTGGAGGCTGTGCAAGAGCTAAATCAGGAGTCTGCTTGGTCAGCATAAAAGGACACGATTCTAGAAAAGGTCTCCCGGAACCAGCTTAATTACCTGGGAGTAGGGAGATAAGGTTCCCAGCGACTTGGAGGTGAAGTTTGAAGGCAGCCGTGGAAGGAGCAAAAGGAGAGAGGAGGGTGAGATGGAGGGACAGAGAGTAGTTACATGGAGCAGAGAGAGGCCTGCAGCTGCCCCGAAGCCCCCCACCCCGGATTACACTTCACCTCCCAGGATGTCAGCAGTGCTCATGGGTGGGAGGGAACCTTGAGATCATGTCTCCGAGAGGGGGCAAGGGGGCTCGAGGCGCCTCAGGAAAGGATTGGTAGGGTCTTCATTGGGACCCCAGCCTCCCCACTGCAAGCTCAGAGCCAGTCCATGGCCCTTCCCTGACCCTCTACCAGTTCACGCCCCCTCTGTGGTTCAGAGTACAGGGCACAAGGCAGGGGTCCCAAATGCAGGGCCAAGCAAGAGCCAGGCTGGTGCCATCAAGGCAGGAGTTGGGCTGGTGGGCAGGGGAGCAGGAAGCTGAGGATGGAAGGCATCGCCCGCAGAGGGGATGGCGCTCAGCTCCAGGGCACCCAGGCCAGCCCCATGGTAACACAGCTTATTTTCCAAGACAAGACAGAAGAGCAGACACCTATGTGAAATCTCCTAATGTCTAAGTGTTGATAACTAATTTACATTTTTAAAAGACACTCTGTGAGTGAAACAAAACAAATCTGGTGCTGGCCTGTGGCCCCCTCTTTGACATCTCTGGCTTCAGGAGACTCAGCCTCTGCCAAATGCTTGGTTTCCTTTTACTGGTCCATTTCAGAGGCCAGAACTCAGAGAATCTCAGCACTGGGCTCTTAAACCAAATGAAACCTCATCCTCCTTAAGAGAGGAAGGGGTCAGCAGCAAAGTGGGGACAAGGCCAGGGCCCCTTCTAAAGTGCCAGATAATCTTAGCACAGGGGCCTGGGATGGGTTTAGGCACCTCCCGGGATGTCTGCTGCCAGGACCTCTGGTAGTAGCACCACTGCCTGTCCCAGAGAATGCTTTCTCTTGTCCAGCAGCCATTTAGTTATTTCAAAACCCTTCTGATGCTGCCTTTTTATAAAAGTGTCTCTTGCCCTAAGCACAGGCCAGGGGCAACACCCAGAGAAACTACCTAACCAGGGTTTATAAACTTAACTGGCCTCTGAGCCTGGCTGGTGATGAGAGCTGGAGGCTGTATATAAAACCTCTCCACTGTAAGAGGAAAAACGGCTCAAGCAATAAGTGGTCTCAGGTTCTCGGCTTTAATGTTGGGGTTCTTAGGGTGTAGTGGGGATCGGAGAGAGTTGGGGAGCCCGTGTCCTGCCGACAGAGGGTGCTACTCCCTGTCTCCAGGTGGTGGAAATACCGGGGTAGTGTTGCCAGTTCTGATTTTTCAAAAAAAGCCAGATTTTGGATGAAATGGCTTGATTTTTAAGTGTTGACTAAAAAAACCAGTTTAAAAGAGTCTGGGGGTCACCACTGTGGAGGCCTCAGTCTCGGTGATTGAGGGGCCTGGGGACCCCACGGGCCCTCCTCTCCTCCAACAGCCCCAGAGAGAGGGTGAGACCCCGTACCTCTCCATAGCCACACCTCTCCAGCATCTCGTCGGACGTGTATCGGGAATGAGGCTCGTAGGAAATGAGGTCAGGGCGTTGTACCTCGTAGATTGACTTAACCTTGGGGAGAGCTGCCAGGTCTTTGTAATTAAGGATCTCATTATCCACTTTAGCCTGAGGAAGAGGGAAATGGACAGGAAAGAAGCAGAAAGATAAGCGGGAAAGGAGAGTGGAAATAAAAGCCAGGCACAGAGGGAATGAGCCTCTTCAGTTAGGATGAAAGACTCAGAAAATGTGAAAATAAGACAGGTCATTCATTCCACCTGGGCTGACAGTGATTGAGCACATGCGTGTGCTGTCCTGTGCTATATAGGAATGACCTTCTCTAAGTGTTAGGTCACTTCTGTGAAAGAAGGAAGGGTCAACATTGTTCCTATATTTTAGAACAAAAAATTTTTAAACTTGTATGGAAACACAAAAGACCTTGAATAACCAAAACAATCCTGAGAAAGAAAAACAAAGCTGGAGGAATCAGGCTGTCTAACTTCAGACTATACTACAAAGCTACAGCAATCAAAATGGCTTGGCACAGGCACAAAAACAGAAATGTATCAATGGAATAGGACAGAAATGCCAGAAATAAACCCATGTACCAATGGTCAATTAATCTGCCACAAAGGAGGCAAGAATATACCATGGAGAAAAAGTATTTTCAATGAGTGGTGTTGGGAAAACTGGACATCTACATGTAAAAGAATGAAATTAGAACATTCTCTAACATCATATATTGTTGTTGCTGTTTAGTCACTAAATCCAACTCTTTGTGACCCCAAGGAGTGTAGCCCGCCAGGCTCCTTTATCCATGGGATTTCCTAGGCAAGGAAATTCCAGGAGTTGCCATTTCCTTCTCGAGGGGGTCTTTCTGATCGAGGGATCAAAACTGTGCTTCCTGTATTGGCAGGTGGATTCTTTATCACTGAGCACCAGGGAAGCCCAACATCATACATAAACTTAAAATGGACTAAAAATCTAAATTTGAGACCAAATAATATAAAACTCTTAGAGGAAAACAGGCAAAATATTCTTTGACATAAATCATTGCAGTACCTTTTTGGATCCACCTCATAGAGTAATGAAAATAAGAACAAAAATAAACAAATGGAATCTAATTAAACTTAAATCTTTTTGCTTAGCAAAGGGAAATCAAACAGAACAAAAAGATAACCCACAGAATGGGAGAAAATATTTTCAAATGAAGTGACCAATAAGGGATTGATCTCCAAAATACACAAACAGCTCATGTAGCTGAATATCAAAGAAGACAAAACAAACAATTCAATCAAAAAATCGGCAGAAAATCTAAACAGACATTTCTCCAAAGAAGACATACAGATGGCCAAGAGGCACAAAAGAATGTGCTCAACATCGCTAATTATGAAAAACACAAATCAAAACTACAATGAGATATCACCGCATACCAGTTGAGTAGCCATCATCAAAAAGTTTAAAGACAGTAATTGCTGGAGAGAATGTGGAGAAAAGGGAACCCTCTTACATTGTTGGTGGGAATATAAATTGGTATAACCACTGCAGAGAATAGTATGGAGGTTCCTTAGAAAACTAGAAATAGGGTTACCATATGATCCAGCAATCTCATCCCTGAGCATATATCCACAGAAAACTGTACTTCAAAAAGATGCATGCAGCCCAGTGTTCACTGCAGCACTATTTACAGTAGTTAAGACATGGAAACAACCTAAGTGTCTATCAACAGAGGCATGGACACACACACAATGGAATCTCACTCAGCCATAAGGGAGAATGAAATAACACCATTTACAGCAACATGAATGAACCTGGAGATTGTCATATCAAGTGAAGTAAGTCAGACAGAGAAAGACCCTATGATATCAGGTATATGTGGAATCTAAAACAATGATACAAATGAACATAGCAGACTCACAGACTTCAAAAGCAGACTTATGGTTGCCAAATGTATGGTTGATACATTTTTTTTGGTATCAAAAAAATGATACAAATGAACATAACAGACTCACAGACTTCAAAAGCAAGACTTGTGGTTTCCAAGGTAGAGGGGAGGGTTAGACTGCAAGTTTGGGACTGACAAATACTCACTAGTATATATGGAATGGATAGTCCACAGGGACCTACTATATAGCACAGGGAACTCTACTCAATATTCTATAATGGGAAAAGAATCTGAAAAAGAATGGATATGTATACATGTATAGCTGAGTAACTTTGTTATATACCTGAAACTCACACAATATTGTAAATCAACTATTCTCCAATATAACATAAAAATTAAATAAAATATTATTCCTGTTTTCCAGATGAGGAAATTATAGCCCAAAAGATCCTCTAACTTGTACCACTTAACCAGTAGGGCTGAATCCAGCCTTCCAGACCCACACAGTGAGGGCATCCTTGAAGAAGATGCTGAAGATGTAAAGACATAATTCATCATGACAGTAAAACACCAGCGAACATGTGATGACCATTTATATTAAGCCAGACTGCATCCCCCTTCTGTGGATTAACTGAGTTAATAGAACTCCCAGCTCTAATCATATATACTAATATTATCCTCATTTTTGCATAAGGAAACAGGCACAGAGAAATCAATGATCTTGCCCAAGGTCACATAGCTAATAAGTAGCAGTACTAGAATTCAAGCCCAGGCACTCTAGCCTGGGAGCCTGCCCTCTCCATTGGCCTCTCCTGTCTTCCCGGGATGGTGAGGTCGCTGCCCTCAGAGAGCTGCTCCTCCCACTGAACTGAAGGGAGCCTCTATGGACCACCTGACTTGGCCCGAGTTCAGCCCTCTGGAAGCACAAGGGTTGAGAGATAGCGCCCCCTGCTGGGGACAGCGCCCGTCTCATGGCGCCTGAAGCCAGCTCCTTCTGTGTCCTCCAGCCATTCCCTGTTTCTGGTCACCCGGTTTTACCGTGGTCAATCAGAATCTGTCTCCCGAAACCGCTGGGGCCTACAAGGTCCTGAGGTGAGGTAGATTAAGAGAGAATCCAGGGAGACTGTATTATTCTATAATAGTCTCCCAGTACCTGGGGGGCCAGGCAAGTCTCAAGAGTCAAGACTGCCATAGACACAGCAACTTTCATAAAGACCTTAGGACTGTTGATATTTTAAACACGTCCCAAGGCCCTTCCACTCCTCCAACCCCATCCCATCCCACTGCTGTCTGGGCACTGTGCTGTTCATTGTCTGCTCAACTGAGACCCACAGCCCACTCCTGCTGGCCCCGCTCTGAGGTCCCATGGACTGTGTTACAGGCGCTCTGGTTGTCAGCTGGGTTTGGTCAACAGGGGGCGCCCGCAGGTCGAGACTGAGTGGAGAGAGGGGCTTTCTGTGTGTGTGTCTCCCTTGCATGGCCCTGCCCGCCCTTAGTGGACCCGGCTCCTGTCCTGGCTGCTCTGCCACAGCTCCAGCCTGGCCAGTCCTTCCCTTCTGCCACAGTAGGTCTCGTGGGTGCCCTGGCCCTACCAATGCTCCTGTACATGCTCCCTTCACACTGACACCCCTTGAACCATGCCATCTCATTCCTGCTAGACCCTGCCCAGGTCAGATGCCCATGTCTGGACCAGTCTGGGGGTGTGTGTGTAAGAGAATCTTATCAGGAGACTCCACTCGCTGAATTAACTGCTGCCTTTTGTCCTGCGATGTTAGATCTTGACCTTGAGAGCTCTTGGCATCTTACAGACTTGTCAATATCAGACGCATCCTAACATAATGAGCAGGAAGGAAGGAAGGGAACACACTGGGCTGGAGGTGATTCCAGCAGTCAGTGGGGAGTGGAGCAAAGTCTGAAAGAACCTGCCCCTCCAGGTTCACCGATCATCCTAATACCAAACCTCCATATTTATGAACATGAAGCCAATACTTGATCTTTCTGCCTGTTATGGAATGCCCCAGAAGTGGCTGGATGGACTCTTCCTTGAATTTGGAAACCATGCTTGCAATGGTCTGACTTAAAACAAGGCTCACACGACAAGGGCAGTCACTTCCGAGAGCAGCTGGAGGTGAGAGCAGGGGAATACGGGAGGGGAGACACACAGGCCCGTGCTGGGCTGCCAGGGGTGACTGGTCTCCATGGATAAGCCCCCATTTGGAGGACACCGTGGCAGGTGCCCCCAGCTCCTGCTGTTCATCTGGAGTGGGGCTGCTTCTCCCAGGGGCAACTCTATGAACTCCAGAACTCCAGGGTGAATGTCATCAGGGCCTAACTTACATCACAAAAGTTCAGGGGCTCCCCGGTGGGGGGACGGCCAGGGGCCAGTGGCATTCTGTTTCCCCATGTGTCTGAGCTCCCATATCCTGGTAACGCTCTTCTAGAGACATGCTCATTTTTGCCTGTGACCTCCTCACCCCATGAGCCCTGAAACTAAGCTCATTAATCCTACTTTAGTCCGACCCCATTCACAGCACCAGGGGGACTATTATCTCTCTTGCTCTGGACCGGAATCTCCAATGAGGACAGCCTGTGATCAAAGTCACTTGTTTTTTGTGGGAGCCATATGGCTGTATTGACCCAAATGGAAGTTGCAGTCAGTGGTAACTCACGTCTCTTAAAGGAGAGGAAATAGTCTCGTCAATGGACATTATCCAGGGATCAAGGAGGAAACTGAATGTGGGTCTGGAGTGAAATGATGATGAAGCAATGGTGGGCAGGGCCTACTCAGGGCTGCTGGCTGTCTCTATAACTTCTTATGAGGAGGGCTTTCCTGCTTTCCTGCTCTAGACCATTTCCCACTTCCCTCTGGTCTTTGTGGCCCTTTGACTTGAGGAAGGCTGCAGGGCTCTGGAATCGGGTCTGCTGATTGTCGGGCCCCATGGCTACTGACTGCAGTCCGCTCTGGCTTGGCCCACCCCCACCTCTGCAATCTCACTTCCATTTACCTCTCAGGCCTGAGCTAACTGTTTCTTCCTCAGGAGTCTTCTCCCAAATGATCCTAGGCTGTCAGGTCCCTCTGTTCATCTGCAGCATCAGCAGAGCACCCTGCACATTTTCTTATGAGCACTTATTACAGTGCCATCTGATTATCTATGGAATTATGGAATGTTACGAGGACAGGCAGCAGGTGAATGCAGTTCACCAGAGCCCAGCACTTAGGCCAGAGGGGACACTGAGTACCTATCTGCTTAATGAATGAATGAACACATTACACATCCAAGGGGCCTGTGAGATCATCTAACTCAACTCTTGTCCTTTCTACCACATCCCTGCATATGAGGGGCGTCTCTGTGTTCGAAGCCTCTGGGGCTGGGAACTCAGACTCAAGCAAGTACTTTACTCCATCCCTGGACTCTTCACATGATCAGAAAGCTCTTTATGTTTGCAGACCCTTTACAGCCATGTTTCCACATTCCTATGGCTTCTTCCTCCTGTCTGCCTCTTTACCACAACCATCATTTCCACATCAACATCCCACCCAAGACCCACTCCGAATACCACTGTGATCCAAGTTTTCTTCTTGCTCTGGTCTCAGTGAGTCCTGGGGAAGAGGCACATCACACTGGTTTCAGAGCTGCTTGTGAACTGAATACGATCCCTGTAACTATTACAAGGCTGTGGCCTCCACAAGGGCAGGGCCCACGTTGTCCCTGTGCCCTGCTGCATCCTCAGGACCCAGCACAGAGCCTGGCACAGGACAGGCACATACGAGACACCAGATGGATGGAAACCTGACTGCCAACTTTGCCTGTCTTTAGAGACTCTTTGGGGCTTCCCCGGTGACTCAGCAGTAAAGAATCTGCCTGCAATGCAGGAGACGTGGGTTCGAACCTTGGGTCAGGAAGATCCCCTGGAGGAGGGCATGGCAACCCACTCCAGTATTCTTGCCTGAAGAATTCCATGGACAGAGGAACCTGGCGGGCTACAGTCCATGGGGTTGCAAAGAGTTGGACATGACTTAGTGGTTGAGCATGCATGCAGAAACTCTTTTGTTACCAGGCCTGGGGAAGAAAAGGGGTTAGTGGCTGCAAAGTGATACATACGCAGATGACTCGGTTGGGTGACCCGATGCTAGATCCAGGGGGCGAGATGGACGTTTCAGACGTCCGCCGATGCTGTGGGAGAGAGGAAGACAGAGTGAGAGGCTGCGCGTGTCGCTCGGTGGGGCGGGGGGATGGGGGCATAGCTCTTTGGGGCACATCAGTAATACTGCTAAAAGCACTCTCCAGCTCCTTCGGTACTCCCTCTTTATATTCTGCCTTTTAAATCAATGTCTGACTGTGAATGAAAGTGGAAATGCACAGCACCTTATGTGGTTGGACAGAATTTGTTTTTCAAGTATTTTTAACTGGCCTGTTAGACGGTAGTGAGAGTCACTCAGTCGTGTCCGACTCTTTGCGATCCCATGGACTGCAGCCAGGCTCCTCTGTCCATGGAATTCTCCAGGCAAGAATAATCTACTCATAAAACTTGTCATTTTGGCTTATCCCTGTCAATAATGTATTTACTTTAAATGGATAAAAGTGGTTAGCATCATTCCTTAGCAGTTTGTTTATACAAAATGGAAAGGGAGGTTAAATGCTGTGTAATTTGCACAATATGCTGATTATTTTTATAGTGTACCCATTGCAAAATGACATCAACCTTAAGTGAGAAACTTAAAAAATCTTTCTCTGAACGATGACAATGATAGATTAATGGCTCTCTTAACAGAACAGCTCTCTGTTCATCTTTGGTGCGTTTAAGAGAGTGGTAGCAAGCGCAGTTAAATGGAAAACAGATTGGAAATCAAGGATCACTGGTAAACTATGTGATTTTAGGCATCTCGAAGTCCTGATCTGTGAAATGAGGGCCTGGTCTTAAGGACTGCTACATTCCCTTCAGGATCTCTCATCCTACAAGTTAAAGCTACCAGGGAAGCCCCTAGAGCATTCTAAGTTGGACTACACAGCACTGCGTCCCAAACGTAGATCATGGACTAGTGTGTCTCTGGGGAGATGAATTTAGGAAAAAATTAGATAATACTGAGTCAGAGTGGGAGAATAAAATGTAAAATTCTATTTCAATCCTCTTGGTTAGATTAAGGAAGAAATCTTAATTTGGTCCTAATACATTTCAATAACAATTGCTAATTCCATTCCCTGACTCTCTCCCCCACCTTTTTTTTTTTTTTTTTTTTTAGAAAAAAGAAAGTACAGGCAACATGATTAGCTAAAATTTCTAGAGTTATTCTTCCAAAATATTTCATTTTCAATGAATTTATTTTTGGGTTACCTTCTATTTATAGAAAGCAATACTGATTTTCCACTGGGTGATACAGTCTCATTTTAAAATGTTTGATTAACTAAAAAGGAGTAAGTGATTTCAACAAAAAATAAAGTACATGAAGATATAAGTGGCACACAGATACAGCAAAAAGCATCATGTTTGTAGACAGATAACTGAAATTCAAGAAATGCCAACAAAGAGAAGGAAATGGTGGAAGAAAAGGACAAATAGGTGTTCTTATACCTTAAAAAGGAGAGGCCTTGGAAGAAACAGGGGAGAAAACTCACAGCTCAAAAAAATTTGCATCAATAAACCAGCTCTTTCACAAATGAAACAGATGAGATGGCAAAGGATATAGTTTAACCAGCTGGTCAGAAATTGTACACATGCATTTTTAGTTGAGATTCCAGCAGATAACTTTAATAGCATCCCAACAGCGGAGTTAATACCGGGGGACCAGGGTGTGGAGACACTTTAGAGGTCATCGAGGGCCCCCAACACACACCCCAGGGCTCCCCTCCACAGCATCAAGGACTCGGGAGCTGTGCCCCACCCCTCCTGCAGTCCTAGGATCAAGAACCCAGATTCCTGGGCCTTCCTGGTACCTGTCAGCACACGGTCATCCAGAGGGACAGGACCTCAGCTGCTCCACTGTGCGTCTGGGGAGGCTGGCTGTGCTCCTGACTGGTGGCATGACTGCAGGGCAGTCACCACCCTCTTGAAGGCCCTGCTTTTCTCACCAGCAAGGCAAAGATACAGTTCCTTACCCATCTGCCCTGCGGTGTTAAATCAAATCAGAGCGTGGTTGTGAAGACGCTTTGCAAGCTGTCAACTTCTGTGACAATTTTAACCACTATTATTAATGAATGATCTTAGGCTGGGGAAAAACCATGGCATCTGTGCCTCACAGAGGCCACCATCCTGGCAAGTAATGAGAAGGGTGTAGCCTTGCTCCAGAAACATGAAAAACTCACATTCATATAGTGCTTTACAGTTTTCAAAGTGCTCTCACATCCAATGTCTCTTGAAATCCCTTCAAAACCTCCATGAGGTGGATGTTACTGTTAAGGAAATCCAAGGATACAGGCACACGTCTGAAAGTGTGAACACTAAGGAGTGATTCTCTAGTAAAGTGCAGTGCCTCCAACCTGGGACTGGAAGTAACTGGTTTGGTATCATCACCAGCTTTGCTTACCTTTAACTTCTTCTCTGCCCGGGCTGCCTGCTTGCAGATGGGGTGCCAGACCTCAGAACCTAAGGGACCAGGAAAATAATGAAAATTTCAGACCTTTCACACCCACCAGAACCCTGGGTGTCTCCCCATGCCTACCCCCATTTTACTCCCTTGTCAGCACATGTGCCCGACAGCAGCCAGGAGGACCCCTTGGTTTTCCTGGATCTCTGCTGCAACATCGATCCAGCCACCCACACACTCTCTCTGCCTGCCACACCCTGCCCTTCACCAAGGTCCACATCTCATATGACATCCTGTGAACCTTCTTACCTGCCAGCTGCGAGTGACTTGGCTCTCCTTTGTGATCCATCATTCTCTGTATCATTCCCAGCACATATGGCCTTAAAACATAGTAGCTTGTGGATTTATCACCCCAACTAAATTAAGAGATCCCTGTGGGTGGGAGCTGAGCTTACTTCATTACTGGGTCTTCCACAGCATCCAGCATGGGGCTTTGCTCTCAGCAGAGGCTCCGTACATGTTTGTGGGGTGATGAGATGAGTGGACGGTTGGCAGTGAGGGACACAGAGCAGGTGGTCAATAAATATTTGTCAAATGAATGCATGCAGTGGAGGTGAAATAAAGGGACGGTCTGTGTGAACTCCAGCCCTCCTCACTCTTCAGAGACTTAGGACAGTCTACCAGAGCTATCACGTTCAAGGGGAGGAGGTGTCATGCTGCATATTCTGCTTCAGAGCACAGTCTTGACCTGCTAAATCCTAAGAGACTCCAGACTCCTCAAATTTAGTGTATTCGGCTGCCCATGTTTTCTTGTGTAGGGGGGGTCCAGTTGGCCAGGCCCCAACTGGAGAGGTCTATTTGGAAAGGCATGAGCAACAGGTGGCCAGTCACGTGTTGAGAAGAAGCCCCAAATATCACACATTCCCCAAAGAAAGGACAGGTGTCCTGGATTAGAGGGAAAAATAGGAACATGTTATCCCTCTGGTGCCACTGTTCCTGTAATCAACCCTAAAAGGAAAGGAGCCAGCAAATGGCTAGATTCCTGAGCTCCCAGATGGCATTTGTTTGTCTGACTTTGTTTTTAGAATATCTTTTCCATTACAGTTTGTTGCCTGGAACCACTAGGGCTGGATACTGAGTAAGTGACAGCGGGTAGTGTAAGGTTGAACAGTGAGCCGGAGACAGGAGGGGCCCAAAGCAAGCAGCCCTTCTGGGCCCTGCTCCATCCCAGTTTCTTCATCTGAGTAACAGTGAGGTGGGCTTTGGAGGGTCTGAGACATTGTTTTCATCTCAAAAATTTGAATTCCAGGGCCAGTTTTGTCACTTGAGGGATACGGATCTGATTCTTGTTTGCTGATGTTTGCAGGTGTTTGCTCGCCGATGCTCCCTGATTGCTTCTACATGAGTGTATTTCCTCCCAACGTAAAGTGCAATGGCTCTCGGAGCCCAGTAGGGGGACTCAGGGTCTGCAGCTGGAGCCAGAGATCTTAGGGTGTGTCCACTACCAAGTGATGGGTGGGGACCCCAGCTTTGGGAATAATTAGAGCATTTCCGGGTCCTCTCTGAGTTGCCTCTGAATCCACCAGGGGTTGTTTATTGCAGTGGCTCTGGCAGGAAGCACATGTTACAGGTCACTGTAGGAAATGGATGAGGGAGACACAGATGTCTCAGAAGGTCGTGAGATTAAGTGAGAGAGGCACAGGGAAGGTAAAGGGTCAGAGGGAGGTTCTCACGGGGGAGGGGGAAATGAAGTGCAGAGGGAGCAGGTCAGACTAGATGATCTCTCCAGGCCACGGGCGTATCTGTTCTGAAATAGGCCGAGCCACAAATGGCTTCAGCATTCTGCATACAGGAAAGCAGATTTTCATAAGTAGTGTGTGTGTGTGAAGGGGGAGGGAAGGATCAAACGGAAGAAATAAACTGTAATTAGTTATAATCTTTAAAAATTAAAAAAAAATTTTGAAATTTTTAAAAATCAGAAGTTTGGGTTTTGACAGTGTATCACTTAAGTTAAAGAGGGAAAGGAGACTTCCCTGGTGGTCCAGGGAGACTCTGTGCTCCCAATGTAGGGGGCCTGGGTTTGATCCCTGGTCAGGGAACTACTAAATACCACATGCTGCAACCCAGACTGGGCACAGCCAAACAAACAAATACATATATATATATATAAAAGGAAGGGATTTGTTGGAGGTTAGTGACAAACTTAGATAAATGAAGGTAAGAAAAGATGATTTGTTCATAAAGACCTCTGTGACATTATGGTCTGCATATGTCATCAGTCAATAGCTCTCTTCCTAAAATAGCACCTGATGCAGAAATGAATGAATGACTGGTTGGAACCTATCTTTGTATTTTTTTTTAAAAAGAGAGACAGACTGATATGTGCCCACAGGATAATGGTGACCAGGATAGTGAGGGGACCCAAAATTAGGCCTTAAAGCAGGGTCTTCTCCATGGAGAAGAGCAGATGTAACAGAAGGGAGGAAAGGACTTTTGAATATTTCAGTGCCTCTCCATGGGAAGACAGATTAACTTGCTCAATATGTCTTACAAAATAGAACAAGGATTAAGGGCAGGGAGTGGGAAGTACAAGGTACTGGAAATAAGACAGGATCAAGGTTGTATTGTACAACACAGGGAATATAGACAATATTTCATAACAACCGTAAATGGAAAATAGTCTTTCAAAATTTCATAAAAATGAATTAAAAGACTTTCAAAAATTGAAAAAAAAAAAAGTATTAAGGGCAGAAGTTTCAGGGAAGGAAAATTTAACATTTAAAGACTGAATGGGTTCATTCAGACAGTGAGCCTTCTGTCCCTGGCAGTATTCAAGCACACATTGGGTATATAATTGCTCAGCAGGGACACTTTTGAGGAGACACATTATGTGGTAGTTACCCTAACAGATGTTTATTATCTCTCCAAACCCTTAGAGATTCTGCTTCCAACTTAACAGGCACCTCTGAACAGAAAAAAAATAATTTGCCCCACTCAACAATCTGGACCCAGAATGTAGGTTCTGCAAGGAGCAGGATTCACATTTGTTTTATCTACGGACAAACCTGAAGGGACCACAGATTCTTAACAAATACTGAATGAGTGAAGAAATAAAAGAAACATGATACTCTATTTTAGGCCAGTTGAATTCTCTGAACTGGACTCAGAGATTTGGACAACTGGTATAGTCTAAACTCTGATATGACAGCTACAATTCCAGATTGAGTGTCTGTAAGATTTATTAGATTAGGGCTTGTTACAATGGGACCTGTGGACCACCTGTCCAGCAGCCTGGTGAAATGCAGAATCCCGACCACCCCCGCCCCGCTCCCAAGAATTCCTTAAGTCAATTTTCTAGAGGGGGGCCTGGGAATCTGCAGTTTTAACAAGCTCCCTAGGTGATTTTTGTTTCTAAATTGGAGAAAGTGAAGTGAAAGTTAAAGTGAAGTCACTCAATCATGTCCGACTCTGCGACCCCATGGCCTGTAACCTGCACCAGGCTCCTCCATCCATGGGATTCTCCAGGCAAGAAGACTGGAGTGGGTTGCCCCTTCTCCAGGGGATCTTCCCGACCCAGGGATTGAACCCAGGTCTCCCACATTGCAGGCAGACATTTTACCCTCTGAGCCGCCAGGGAAGCCCAATTGGAGAACCACAAGGCTAACTACCAGTTAATACTTCAAATCTGTTCCCCTGGAATGTCATGAAGTAAAGAAACCAGTGTGACACGACAGAACTCCTAACTTGCAAGACTTCAACACTGTTTGTTAGACTAGTGATTTCACGAGTTACTCTCTCATCCTCTGAGACTATCACCCACAATTCCAGATTCTGCAAATGTTATGGAAGTGAAAGATTAGCTATTTCTGATTCAGCTGACTCAGAGTCAGAAATCTAAATCTCCAAGACTGTCCCTCAGCAGAGCACTAAGGCTGTTTTGAATCCCTAGCAGAGTCAGCATTCAGTCTTACCTCTCTGACTGGTTACAACACACCTCACCCCTGTAACATTTTGGCTTATTTAAGGTTTGGGGACCCACCCACCCACATCTCTGCCAGACCTGTAAATTCAATTTGTCAACATCTTTTTTTTTTTTGCATTAGTGGAGATTTATAAAACCCAAAGCTGGAGCTGGTGCCACAGTCTTCGGGAAGCCCAGCCAGGCTTAAGGAGGCAGCAGGGACTGAAACTAGCCCACCTGAAGGTTCTGTTTGGCAAACACAGTGTTTTTATTTTAAAGTATTTTTGCATATGAATACTCTTAGACCCTGCAGGAGGCCAGGGACCCTCCCTGCTGTCTGCCTCCCTGCCCTTCTCACTCATTTAAACAGGCATTTGAGATTTTAGCCCCTGATCCCAGTCAGACTGTTAAGTTCCTTCTCTGGACTTCTCTGGATTGTAACAAGTGAGGTTTCTGAGTTCCACCTTTATGTTAGAAGCACTATTTCTGTGACACAGCCTTGCCAGGACTATGGAAAGGCTCCTTTAAAATCCCCACTCAGATAAACAAGTGTGGCATATCCATGAAATGGAATATTAATCAGCTGTGAAAAGGAAGGAGACACTGATGCATGGTACAATGTGGATGAATCTGGAAAGCATTATGCTAAGTGAAAGAAGCCAGACACAAAAGGCCACATCTATATGAAATACCCCAAATATGCCATCCAAGGACAGCAGACTAGTGGCTGCCAGGGGCTCAGAGGAGGGGATAGGGAGCAACTGCTTAACGGCTGTGGCTTCTTTTTGGGGTGATGGCAGTGTTTTGGAACTAGATGGAGCAGTGGTTGCGTAGCACTGTGAATGCACCAAAAGCTACTGAAGTGTTCACTCTAAAACGGGTAATTTTATGTATGTGACTACTACCTCAACTTAAAAAAACTCCCCACCCCCACCACTAGGGGGACACTTCTGCAGCGCAAAGGGCACTCTGCTGACTTGTTAACTAAGGATTCTAGTCTCAGCAAGAGAACAGTGAGTCAGCCCTTTTGTTGAATTTGACATGTAGTAATAACAATTGAGTGAGTGAGTGAAAGTTGCTCAGTCATGTCAGACTCTTTGCGACTCTTTGCCACTGCAGACCACCAGGCTCCTCTCTCTGGGATTTCCCAGGCAAGAATACTGGAGTGGGTTGCCATTCCCTTCTCCAGAGGATCTTCCCAATCCAGGGGTTGAACCCAGTTCTCCCTCATTGCAGGTGGACTCTTTACCATCTGAGCCACCAGGGAAGCCCAATAGCAACATTATCATCATTATAATCTTTGCCACCGGGAAATCTTCACCTTATGTGAGGCAGTTTATACATTATTTAATGTAATATTCCTCAAAGGTTCAACCCTGGTTATAACACTTACTAGTTTCATTGCCTAGAGCAGGTCAGTGACCCCTCTGTGCCTCAGTTTCCCCATCTAGAACATAGAGATGGTTATAGTACCTGCCTTGTACATCTGCCATATGGATTAATGCATTAATACATGTAGAGCCCTGGGAACAGTGTCTGCCAAGAGCAGGCACCACGTAAGTGTCAGTGTTGCTGCTGTTATTTTTTGTCAAACCCTGTTGGCCAGGGTCTAGTTAGGGTGAGGGGAAGGGAGTCATGGGGAGACCTGCAAGGGGTGGGTGGTGTTTACTCTCCTCCTCCCAGAGCTGGGGCCTGGCTGGGCGAGGGGCATGCAGCAAGCAGAGGGCTGGTTGGGCAGGTGTAGTCACTGAGCAGAAGCCTGGCTTGGCGGCCAGCACACCTTCTGGAAGGCTGGGCTGGTGCCCAGGGATGAGGGCACTGGGGAGAAGTGGAAAAGACCAGTTTGCCTGGACCTGACATGATCAAGTAGGCCTGAAGCTTAATAAAAAGTCTGAAGGAGGAAAGTGCTTGGCCACCATGATGCTGGTTACCACAGAGGAGAGCAGGCAGCACATGAAAAGAGAACGGGCAGCCTGGAGGTGCCTAGTAATTCCCAGGATGCTAACAATAATAATAGTTAGCACTGTAATTCAAAGGTATTGAGTGCTTCGTCTATGTCAGGTGCTAAGTAGTCTTATTATTCTTATTGTTATAAATAGCATTTAGAGACTGCCTGTGCCAGACTTTATGCTACATACTTTACAACAATAGTAACTAAGAAAAAATAATAATGATCACTAACATACACTGAGCCTTATGCTAGGTCTTGATAATGATGATAATATTAACAGCAGCCAGCATTTATTAGTCATGGCTCGGGGGAATGGCCCTTTTGACGTGACTGGGTGTTTACCACGAACTTGGGCTGGTGGGCTGGTGGTGGCAGGCTTGACGGGGAGGCTTTTCTGTGCATTTGCTCATTTAATCCTCACCAGAGCCTGTGGTTATCAGTGTTTTCAGAGAGGGGAACTGGGGTTTGGGGGGCTTAGATGTTTTTCCTGCTCACCTATTGCTGCCTCCCCGCCAGTGTCCACACGTGCCCAGAGTCAGGAGCGGCCACGCCCTCCTTCCCCTGACAGGGAGGCAGTCAGCCTGAGCTGCGCAGGGGAAGCCACACACAAAAGGAGCAGGGAGAAGACCCACCTGCTGCCCTCTGTGGGCCCCTCAACCCAGCTGGGCTGCTCCTGGACACTCCCAAGTTTGGTGAGCTTGTCAGTCCCCTTTCACCTGACGTCATTCGAGTTGAATTCCTGCCACCTGAGAAGTCCACACCGATAAAACATCTCATTTAGCTAAAACCCAAGTATCTGACAAGTTCTTGACTTGCCCAGCAGGCAATTTTGTTTCCTAGAAAATAGAGGAAGCAACCAGGGAAATTGCTACTCTAGACCTAATTCTGACCAACATGGACAAATTGGCTGGTGAAGCTGATGTGACATGTAACTGGCGAGAAAATGGCCACGTCGTCTCGAGTTCGTGGCGCGAGGAGCAAGTCGGAAAGAGATTATACACGTACAAGTCTTAAACTACCACGCTGTAATATTTTCTATATGATTCAAGATGTTTGGTAACCCTAAACATCTAAAAAAAATTACAGCTCATCAAAAATTAAAATGTACTCTATTTAAAATGAAATATGCTTCGAAGACTCAGACTTGAGGAAATATCAATTTAGTACAGCTAGGCTATGTTTGAAGAGTCTAAAATTATGTAGCAGGATTGGGGAAACATAAGATTTAAAGTTTTTAAGCATGACTCCTACAACCTAAGCTGTCAGTAGAGAGATTCAATTTAAAATAACACTGCTAAACTACTAAATTATAGCAACCAATGTTTCATTAGTGCTTTTTAAAGTGTGGTTTGATGAAATGTGGAGATGATGACAGAGGGTTGGTGTTCCACCATCCATCACGATGGGAGGCCCTCTCTTGAACAATCTGTGAACTCAGGGCACCTCTTCTGAGGTACTTGTCAGAGGGAAATGAGGCCTCAGCTAAATATCAAAGACTTCTCCAGCTGAGCCAGAAAGACACACCTCCTCGTACCAGGACCTTATATCATCTAAGCGGGAAAAAAAAAAAAGAAGTTATCTGAAATAGAGTCAGTTTTCCAAGAGAAGCGTGTGGTGTAATTACCAAAGCTTTCAGGGCTCTGTTTGGGATTTGCATTAAAACAGAACTAAAGCTTTTTTCACTTTACTTTGAGCCATAAACAGCTCTGAAAATTTGATAAAAGCCACACACCCTATCCTTAGAGAAACCTACCCATAGGCAAACTCCGGCATGCAACGTCAGGGGGTTTATTGAATTCAGAAGGCCAACTGTGAACCACAGGTTAAGAATTCTGATAATAAGTGGAAAAAAATGCCTCTAACAAAGCAAGCAAGACAGGCTAGCTAACCTTGGCTCAGCGATGTAACTTTTCTAAACTTTCTTGTTCTCTGAAGATATGAATGGCTTTCAATTCACAGGGTTTTAAGGATAAAATGAGGTACGCATTTAAAACTCAGAAAAGTGCTTGGCACACAGTAAGTGCTCAGCAAATATCAGCTGATGGCATTTATTCTTATTATTGTTAGGACCTATGATTTGTTACAGTGTTTTTCCTTAGCAGCAAGATTTGTCCCAGGATTTTGTAAGTGATTTCCTGCCTGCTGTGCTTTAATTAAATATATAAATGATAGCAGAGACCTGTTTAAAAACATACAGCTGAAATCCTATGTTTCTAGTGTTGTTCTCTGTCTCTGGTCCTCAGAAAAGGAAAGCATTTAGTGCAGACAGAAGGAGAGAAAAAGGCCCATCTTTCCTTTTTCTGGGGCACAGGCACAAGAATAAGAGCAAAATCTATCTCACGAGCCACATTTTGGGTATAAAAATACTCCCGCTGATCTAGCAACTGTATGCAACTTTTGTGATATTTGTGTAAGTTTTGCCCATAACCCGCAGCATTTTGGCAAAAATTTGCTGGACAAAACTGGTGACCTAATTTCTTGGTGAAGCCCAAATGAAGGGTTTGAACAACAAACAGATTAATCTGGCATCTTTACAAAAAGACCTAAAAGATGAATGCAGAACAGAACATGAAACAAATAAAAGAAAGCTTACTCTTGCCTCCTGGGGCCCCGGAAGTTCTTGTCCAGACGGATGTCAGACCTCTCCCAATTAGAGCCCATCAGAAAGCCATCACACAGTAATTAAAACACAAACAAACTGACCCAAATGTCCTCCTGAGTAACACAGTTGCCAGTACCATAGTGTGTCCTGCCATGGGGGACGACAAGACTGAGTTTATAAGCTTTGCAGGCTTCCTAACCCATCCTCTTATGTGCACACTGTTTTATGGGGCACTTACATCCTCACATTCACCCTGCCCTTTAATATTCTGGAGGCCCTCACTTGCTCTCTGCGCACGGGGTAGGTGGGCCTGCCTTGATTTCTCCACCACATAAAGCTTCCTCCGATGTGGGCCTTTGCACCTGCTGTTCTTTCTGCCTCCACACTCTTCTCTCCCCTCTGCACCCTCCCACCTCCTACTCAACATCAAGCTCTGGACTTGAAAGTTCCCTTCATCAGCAGAGCTTCGCCAGACCTCCCAGACTAGATGAGGAGCCTTATAACATACTCCAGTTATTTGCAAGCTTCCCCTTCACAGTCTTATCACAGCTTGTCCCCGAATGTTTGCACTTCTGTTTGATTAAGTCAGTCTCCTGCTCCTGATGTAAACTCCACCACTGAAGCCAGCACCCTGCCTCGTTCATCTCTGGGCGCCCAGCACATAACAAAGAGCCTGGCACAAACATGACCTCA
Source organism: Cervus elaphus (assembly GCF_910594005.1). Taxonomy (NCBI): domain Eukaryota; kingdom Metazoa; phylum Chordata; class Mammalia; order Artiodactyla; family Cervidae; genus Cervus; species Cervus elaphus. The sequence continues at coordinate 61,707,842 of NC_057823.1, read as the reverse complement.
GTGTGAATGTTTGAATGAAAGACAGTGATGACTTCCTCATTTTACAGGTGAAGGAAGAGACCTCAGACAAAGAAGTTATTCTCAAGGTCACAGCTCCTTAGTGGAAGTGCTGATGCCTGGACCCAGGAGTCTTCCGAACTGGTCCCCACCACTCCTGTGCTGCCTGGGAGGACAGTGTTCTTGCCATTTCTGGGAAAGATCATTTTGAGTCTTGGTATCCCTGCCCGGGGTGAGTGTCCAAGGCGATCACAAGCTCAGTTCCCAGTGGAAGCAGAAGCCCCTGGTGGCTGTCACCTCTGAGATACCCACAGCCCAAGTCAGCAGGACTCCAGCAGTGGATGGCCCGGACCCCCTCATTTTGGATCACTCAGCATCCCTCGAGGCAGGTCCCTAAACGCCCTGCAATTACTCCCACTCTCCCAGGAGCCAGGGGAGTAGGGAAGGGGATAATTAAAGAGGAGGGTGACAAACCCTTCTTTAACACCAAGAATATCTCCACCTCCTGGAGATATTTGTGCACTCTCTCTCCTGATCACAAAGCTACTCACTTCATCACTTAACTCTTTCAGCAATCTGTGAAGTTCTGGTCTAAAGCAGGGCGTGGAAGATACTGGAACAAGAGGATGTAAGCTCCAGGAGGGCAGGGGACTTGTTTATGGCCACATCTCCAGTTGTTAGAACAGCGCTGGATACATAGGTGGTGCTCAATAGGTATCTGCTACAGGAGGGAACTAAGAGCTTCCTGCATGTAAGGACCTTGGTTGTGGTGGTTCAGTCCTTAAGTCATGTTCGACTCTTGCAACCCCATGCACTGTAGTCTGCCAGGCTCCTCTGTCCATGGTTTCTCCCAGGCAAGAATACTGGAGTGGGATGCCATTTCCTTCTCCGGGGGATCTTCCTGACCCAATGATCGAACCCATGTCTCCTGCGTTGGCAGGCAGATTCTTTACCATTGAACCAGGGATCTCACTATATGATATATTATAGCGACTGTTACTACCTCATTTTACAGTCTAGGAAATAGGGGTTTAGAGAGTAAAGAGGTAAAAAACTTACTAAATAGTGGAGCCAGGATTCAAAGCACCAAATGGGCAAATATCAGCATTGGGAATTCAGGCAGGCAGGGAGAGATCTTAATTTCCAGTGATATGAACATGAGAACAATTTCAATACAGGAAAGGGCTTTACCAGAGAAGGGTGAGAGGAATTTGTTCTTCAGTTGCTAAGTCATGTCCAACTCTTTGTGACCCCATAGGCTGCAGAATGCTAGGCTTCCCTGTCCTTCACTATCTCCTGGAGTTTGATCAAACTTATGTCCATTGAGTCAGTGATACATCCAACCACCTCATCCTCTGGGGAGAGGAATACCATGCAGCAAACTTTCAAACCAAGTGCAAAGTCTAGATTCTTGGGGCCCATGAAGATACCATGCAGTGTGCTGAGACTCACATGGGCTTCCTATCACATAACATGGGGTACTGCAGCAGGAACCACTTAGGGACCCAGGCACTGAGGGAGCACTGAGGGATCGGTGCTCCTGGAAAGGGGGAGCCTAGTCCCTGCAGGGACCTGAGTAGCAGTCAGGGCCTGGGTCTCAGGAGGCAAGATGGGGAGAGCTCTGGGGTGGAAGTCATAAGGCCAGGTTCCCCACCTTTGCCCCTGTACCTGTAAGTTCTCATGCAAATCTCTTCTTCTTTCTGGGGCTCACTTTTCCCTTCTATACAATGAGGACTGTTACTTCACTGTCTAGAGTGACTCCTGGGGTCTATTCACCTCTAACACCTGTATGATTGTACATACAAATCAGTAGATGTAGGGTCACAGCATCTTGGAGACAGTCCCCTTGCCCAGTCCAACACAGGAAACCCTGTTTCAGCTTTCCTAGCAGATGGTATGAGATTCTGCTGAATAGCTCTAGGCTAGTGGTTCTCAGCCCAGGCTGATTATGCCTCCTGGGGCAACGTCTGAGATATTTTCGGTTGTCACAACAATAAGATGTACATTATGCATTTAGTGGGCAGAGGCCAGGGATGCTACTAAACATCCTGAAATACACAAGGCAGTCTCCACACCAAAGAATGATCTGGCCCCATATGTCAACAGCGCTGAGGTTTAGAAACCAGCTCTAGGCCAAGGGGGTTCATTACATCTTGAGGCAACTCCTGGCGTGGACATGTGTGGCTTGGACAAGCTTGAGAGGAAGCTATGCTCCTCATAATAGCCTTTCTGACCTTCCATTTGCCTTGTGAAGAAACCAGGAGGAAGGTATCTCCCAAAGAAATGCCCTCCCCAAGATGACTATTCAACTGCAGATGGCTAGCACAGAAATTCAGCCAACAGTGATCACCAGTCAAGTGAGTGCACAGGGGTCAATGCCAGGGCTGAGGGGCCGATGTCAGAGGCAAGGTTCTCAGGGAGGTGGCCAATGGCTCAATGCAGGCTGGAGGGGAGCAGCTGCAAACAGAAGGCTCGGGGGTGCAGGGAGGGAGGCTAGTGAGCTTGGGTGGGGGCTGGGGACATCTGGGGGCTTTGAAGTGGGCAGTGCCTCTAACTTGGTCTACAATGGTAGGATCCCAGGGAAGGCACAGAGGCAGGGTGGTCCAGGAGGCCTGCGGGTGGAGAGTGGCCCCCTGGGGGCACCAGGGCCATGAGATCATTTGAGGGTGAACACCGTCCCTGCCAGAAGGTCCAGCCTGGCCTGTCCTGCGGAGAAGGCAATGGCACCCCACTCCAGGACTCTTGCCTGGAGAATCCCAAGGACGGGGGAGCCTGGTGGGCTGCCGTCTATGGGGTCACACAGTCGGACACGACTGAAGCGACTTAGCAGCAGCAGCAGCAGCTTGTCCTGCCCTGATCTCTCACCTCCTGCTGCACCCTGGCCACACTGGCTCCTCTCGGTCTCCCACACTTGCCATTTCTTTACCCACCCCCCGCCCCTGCATCCCCACCGCCAACCAAGAGGCCGGGAGATTCTATGCCCTTAGGTTGGCTAATTCCATCCCTCCCCTCTTTCCCCAGTTAACACTCACTCCTCCTTGGAACCCCGGCCCCTCATCAGGGACCCTCCCAGGCGCCCCTCCCCACCCCATCATGTGCTCTCACAGTTCACACTCCTTCCCTCCGTACAACTTATCACAGTTGACAGTTATCTGTGTGACTACTGACCATGGTCCACCTGCCCCATGGACATCAGAGCCATGGGTATTGGGTTGGAACTCACTGTGGACCCTTCAGAGTCTGCATCTGGTAGGTATCCAAGAGTTTTTGAATGGATGAAGGAATGGTTGCAGGTTGGCTCTGGCAAGCTGCAGTGTTGAGTTTGTTCAAGGCAGATGGAGTCCTCACTGAGAGTGTCTTAAATACTAGGCTGAAGTGTTTTCACCTAACTAGCGGGCCCAGCAGAGAAGGCAATGGCAACCCACTCCAGTACTCTTGCCTGGAAAATCCCTGGATGGAGGAGCCTGGTAGGCTGCAGTCCATGGGGTCATGAAGAGTTGGACACAACTGAGCGACTTCACTTTCACGCATTGGAGAAGGAAATGGCAACCCACTCCAATGTTCTTGCCTGGAGAATCCCAGGGACAGGGGAGCCTGGTGGGCTGCCGTCTATGGGGTAGCACAGAGTCAGACACGACTGAAGCGACTTAGCAGCAGCAGCAGTGGGCCCAGAGGTCCCCCAAAGACCCCTCAACAGGGCTCTGCTGAGAACACTGATGCCTGAGAATGATGGACTGGGCAGAGGATGGAGGACTGAGCAGAGCCTAGAGACTAATTAGGAGACTGGAGTAGGAATCCTGGGGCCAGAGGGCTGGACCCTGGGAAGTGGCAGAGGAAAAGCAGCTCTGATTAGCTTTTTGGCAACTCTTGGTTCCCTCACATTCCTTTTGGTCCTTCCTGAGAGGGGCGACCAGGCAGTGGCCGGGTGTGATGCTCTGAGATGTGGAGGGAGGGGTGGGAGAGGGAGGCGGCAGTAGGTGCTGTGATGGTGCAGACAGTCTGCAACCCCGTCATCCTCCTGTTCTCTGACCCCTTGGCCTGAAGGAGCTCAGCCTCCCACCTCGAGGCAGAGCCAGGGGAGTCTGCTCAGAGAGAACTGCCAGGGAAGCGGGCCAGCCGAGCAGCGGGGGGAGGCGCACAGGGACGGAAGGCAGATTACATGTCACTTCACATTAGCCACACCGGCAACTTTCCTGAACCACCCAGAGAGGGGCGAATTAATCACAGTGTTGAGGACAAGCCAACAGCACAGACAGCCCTGGGACGGAAGGAGGCTGTATCTCCTTTCCAGTCATAAGCGGAGAGGAACGCCTCCCCGAGGGTCAGATTTGCTTACCTGTGAGGTACATCTCCTCCCCCTCGGTGAACATCTGGTGGCAGCGCACACATCTGGCGCAGGTGGGGTGGTAGTGCTTCCCTCCCGCCTACGGGAATAAAAGATACAAGAGGAGGTCAGCGCTGTGGCTGCCGTCCAGCAGGGCAGGTCGAGTCTGAACATTTCCTGACTCACTAGTGTCAATGGCATCTTCACGGCCCTGAGGCTGGCTGGGATCTACCCAAGGGAGTCCCCCAGAACAGAAGCCTGGTGATTCCATACCATGGGCATCTGAAAGCTTTCAGTGGACCTGCCTGGACACCATCACATCTATTCCAGCAACAAAAGAGCCATTTGGAGGCCTCTGGTCCTACTGCCTTATTTCCTGATGAGAAAACAGTCTTACTGGAAATGCTGACGTCCCAGCACTTCCCCAACAATGGGACCTTACCGCCAGTGGTTCAAGACATGTTTTAAAGGGATCCTCAGGTTTGATAACACTGAATTCATGGGGAAAAAAGGAGGGAGAGAGATTTCCTATTCAATCCTCTATCTATTCTTTTGACTTTTTTTTTTTCAAGGAGGAAAAAAAGGAGTTTTCAAGGAGTTTGGTGCAGAGGATAACATCTATCCAAACCTTACTAATCTACCTTTTAAGGAATGAGAATAGGTAAGAGTCTTGAAGCCGCCACTAGAACACCATTTTTTAGTTACTGGCAACATGGCTAGTGATCATGGTTTTCCTGTTAGGTTACACAAGTTTTCTTATTTGCAAGAGAGCCAACTTGAAGATAAGATAAAGCATTAGGTAAGAATGAATACATGAGGTTCATAGGCATGGCAAAAATGGTGAGAGGGCATGAGATGGACACAATTTTAGGGCTCACTGGACAAATAAGGAGACCCACAAAGCCAGGATCTGTGGGGAAGTCTCAGACCCCCAGGCCAGTCCCATAACTACTGTGCTTGGGAGCCTCTGCCCCAATCTGGCATTGATGAGCCCCCTTCCCTATTCCCACTTTGTTTCCCTACGCATTGTTTCAAGTAAAAATGAAAATGATCTGAAGCTGAGAACTCCTTTCTAGGTGGAAGAAAGCGCCTTGGAGAAGGTTGTGACTCAAGGTCCCACTGGAAGCCAGTAGCCATGTGGGAGCTGCTCCCTGGAGGGCAGACCGTCCTGACACCGCAGCCTAACCGAGAGGCCCTGACCCATGAGGGCCCTTCCCTGGTGGCTTGAGAACTGCTGTACGGAGGAGCTTCAGGCAGCAGTGGGGTTGGAACGTGGGGCTCCTTTTGAAGGTGTGTTTCAGGTTAGGGCAAAGTTTTTTGGGGGGATATGTTGTTGTTTAGTCACTAAATCGTGTCTGACTCTTTGCGACCCCATGGACTGCAGCATGCCAGGCCTCCCAGTCCCTCACCATCTTCTGGAGTCATTCAAGTTCATGTCCACTGAGGCAGCGATACCATCCAACCAACTTGTCCTCCCTTTTGGGGGGATATGCTTGGGACAAATTGATGGATTCTGGGGTATTGTTAAAGGACCCCTCCCCTGCCATCACTTGGTCTGATGCAAATAGGTTTCTTCCAGTTAAAAAATTGTAGGGACTTCTGGCCATCATTGGTTAAGGCTTCGCCTTCCAATGTAAGGGAGGGGGTGGGTGTGGGTTTGAGTTCCATACCTAGTCAGAGAGCTAAGATTTCACAGCCAAAAAGCCAAAATATAAGAGCAGAAGCAATACTGTAAAAAATTCAATAAAGACTTTAAAAATGGCCCACATAAAAAAAATCTTAAAAATATTGAATTATAATTGCATAATGCTGAAGGCTTATCCCCAAATCTTGTGTGTGTATTGGGGGTGGGTAGTTGGGCATGGGTTTATCTATTTGGGAGATACTTGATTTATTCTAAAAATTAAGCAACAGTATGAAAAGGCAAGCTTTTTAAAAAAGAAAAACAATCCCAAGTCCCTTTTTTTTTTTACAGTCTTGGTTGTTTGCATGGCTCCCACTAATGAGAGAATGTCCTTATCGTCACCAAAGCAAACTGTGTTCAAACTCTGGAAGGACCTGCTATTTTCCCAAGATGTCGTGGGACTGATTCTCCCATACCATGACAGGGATAATCGTTTTAATTAGTAGTCTCTGCCTACTTTGTGTCTCTTTATCATTTCAATTATAGATCTGTTTCTAGAATGGCAACAGTGGGTTGGCAAAACTGAAGCTGGCATCTTCCTAAATGTCACACCCCGGCACCCTGCTCCAGCCGAAAGAGGCTCTGTGCACATCTCAGCAACTCTGCCAAGGATGGCACAGAAGCCACCTGAGGCAGCGGGAGGGAGGCCACGTGGCTGCCGGTGCCGGCACGAGGGGAACCGGTCAGGGGGACAAGATGAGACATTCTGTTAGCAAGCCAAAGTCCAGAACATAGTGTTCAGGACACAGAATCAGTAGCTGGAAAATGGGCCCTCTTGGCGAGGATTGAGAACCACAAGCAACGTGAGGCAGGCAGCATAGGCCCCAGGGCTGAGATTCTCCCCAGCAAGGACACAGACCAGTGAGAAAGGAGTGTGGTTGGCGCTCAGCATGCTGAGTTCTGTCACTGAGGAAGGGACTGTGGGGTGGCCTGGGGTGGGAAGGGGACATGGAATTTAATTAAGTGCCTACTGTGTACCCAGAAACATACTGGGGCCCATAGCAAGGAGGCTGTTGTTTTGGTCTGGCCAACAGCCTTCCTCCTTCCTCCAGAAACAGCATCAAGCTTTTCCTGGGTGGGAATGACTATCCGTTCCCCATGTCAATCCATGTGGTTATTCCAACTCTATGGTCACGGTGACTGGTTTGGAGACGGGCCTGAGGTTCTCCAGTGACAGCCAGTCCCAGGATGCTTGCTGAGCTATTAGAAAAGAGAAAGCTCTCCTTCCACTGGAAATGCTGACTGACGGGATGGAAGCCTAGAGTGACTGGTGTCTGATTTCCCCATTATACAGGAGAGAGAATAAAGCCAACCCAGAAGAAAATTGCGCCAAGAGGGCAAGATATTCAAACACATTTGTGTGAGTGCTGGATCCAGCTGTGCCTGAAGCAAGGACTGCTCCTGGGTTTTTCATTATGGGAGTTGACAAATTTCCTTTTTGGTCTGAGGTAGCTGAGTATAGTTTCTGTACTTGCAACCAAGGGAGTCCTGACAAGCTATAAAGGAAAACACACTCCTGTGTTTGTCCCTTACTCTCAGACTACTACCACACTCATAATACTTCTGACACCAGATGTGTGGGTTTTTTTCCTCTCCCACACCAAGCAATTCTCTGTGACACCAGCTGAGTGTCCTGTAATTTAATTGATTCTGATACTCTACCTGAACAGAGTGTCAGACCCCACAGGTTAAGGGCTCAGTCCCACAACAATGTCTCCCCCCAAGCCCAATTTAGATAACAGTCAGACCCCACAGGTTAAGGGCTCAGACCTGTCTTCCCCACAACACTGTTTTCCCCCAACCCCAATTTAGCTAACAGTCATTAAGTCCCAGGTTGTCACCTATTTCTGACTGACCAGCATTAAACTGGGGTTCCCATGACCCCCAACTAGGGTTTATTAATATGCTGGAATGGCTCACAGAACTCAGGAAACAGTTATGTTTACTGGTTTGTTATAAAATGATACAGATGAACATTCAGACAGAAGAGGTTCCAGGTATCTGGGGAGGGGCATGGGGCATCCATGCCCTCTCACTGTGTACCACTCTCCCAGAACCTCGGGTGTTTACCCACCTGGACACTTTCTGAACCCTGTACTCATGGGATGGTCACAAAGGCTTCCTTGCATCTACAGGATCCATCATTAACTCAAGTTCTAGGCTCTCTCCCCTTCCCAGAGGATGGGAGTCAGGGCTGAAAGTTTCAAGCTTCCAATCATGGCTTGATCTTTCTGGTGACCAGCCTCCATCTAGGAGCCCACGAGTCACCTCATTAGAACAAAAGATGCTCCCATCGCTCAGAAATTTCTGAGGGGTTTAGGAGTTCTATGTTCAGGAACTGAGGTCAAAAACCAAATGTGAGAACAAAATATGCTCCTAATGTTCTTATCACTTAGGAAATTACAAGGGATTTAGGAGCTCTGTGCCAGGAACCAGAGGCAGAGACTATTATATATATTTTCCATGATTTCACACTGGCATATCTACTAGGAGTTAAATAACAGTAGTATTCTCCATTGATAGATAAAGACTCTTAAGACTCAAAGAAAGTAACTTGCTTGGTTTCATGGCTAGAAGAGATAAAACTGGAATTCAAGTCTGTTTAACTCCAACTGTGTATTTTCTCGACATCCCACTGTGTCAGTGGCCCTGGGGAACTGACAGCTGTGGGCATTGGTGTGGAATACAGGAGCTGGAGTCCTAGGTATCAGCTCTGTCTTTACCAGAAATATGGCATATGACTTTGGAAAGAACCACATGTCTCAGGGTTCACTTTTCTCATCAGTAAAACAAGGAGGTTGAACTAGTTGACTGCTAAAAGTCTCTTCCAGATCTAAGAAAAAAAAAAAAAATCAATACATCCAAGATGCTAATGGAGCCTCATACAATGGAATCAATGGATACCCAGTCACAAGAGCTGCCCAAGAAGAGGCGGCTCCAACAATACTGAATGACAGTAACTTGGGGGAAAGACAGGTGCTGACATGATTTCAGAGCAGCCTGGAAATGCTGGGACGAATTCCCATCTGAGGCTCTGGCCCTGCGTGTAACTGAAGTCTCTCCCTTCTGTAAAGAAAAGTCTGCTTTTATGATTTCTCGATGACATATGCCAATGACATATGGATGTGTCTGGTGGTGAAAGTAAAGTTCAATGCTATAAAGAAAAACATTGCATAGGAACCTGGAATGTTAGATCCATGAATCAAGGTACACTGGAAGTGCCCAAACAGGAGGTGGCAAAAGTGAATTGAACATCGACATTTTAGGACTCAGTGAACTAAAATGGACCGGAATGGGCAAATTTAATTCAGATGACCACTGTATCTACTACTGTGGGCAAGAATCCCTTAAAAGGATTGGAGTAGCCCTCACAGTCAACAAAAGAGTCCAAAATGCAGTACTTGGGTGCAATCTCAAAAATGATAGAATGATCTCTTTGTTTCCAAGGCAAACCATTCAATATTACAGTAATCCAAGTCTAGGCTCCAACTACTAATGGCAAAGAAGCCGAAGTTGAACAGTTCTATGACAACCTACAAAACCTTCTAGAACTAACACCAAAAAAAGATGTCCTTTTCATCTTAGGGGACTGGAAGGCAAAAGTAGGTAGTTAAGAGATACCTGGAGTAACAGGCAAGTTTAGCCTTGGAGTACAAAATGAAGCAGGGCAAAGGCTAACAGAGTTTTGCTAAGAGAACACACTGGTCATATGCAAACATCCTCTGCCAACAACACAAGAGACAACTCTACACATAGACATTACCAGATGGTCAATACCAAAATTAGATTGTTTATATTCTTTGCAGCCAAAGATGGAGACGCTCTATACAGGCAGCAAAAAACAAGACTAGGAGCTGGCTGGCTCAGATCATGAACTCCTTATTGCAAAATTCAGACTGAAATTGAAGAAGATAGGGAAAACCACTAGGCCATTCAAGTATGACCTGAATCAAATCCCTTACGATTATACAGTGGAACTGACAAATAGATTCAAGGGGTGTGACCTGATAGACTGCCTGAAGAACTATGGATGGAGGTTTGTAACATTGTACAGGAGGCTGTAATCAAAACCAGCCCCAAGAATAAGAAACGCAAAAACGCAAAATGGTTGTCCAAGGAGGCCTTACAAACAGCTGAGAAAGGAAGAGAAACGAAAGGCAAAGGAGAAAAGGAAAGATATACCCATCTGAATACAGAGTTCCAAAGAATAGCAAGGAGAGATAAGAAAGCCTTCCTAAGTGAACAATGCAAAGAAATAGAGGAAAAGAATAGAATGGGAAAGACTAGAGATCTCTTCAAGAAAATTAGAGATACCAAGGGAACATTTCATGCAAAGATGGGCACAATAAAGGACAGAAACGGTATGGACCTAACAGAAGCAGAAGATATTAAGAAGAGGTGGCAAGAATACACAGAAGAACTATACAAAAAAGATCTCCATGACTCAGATAACCACGATGGTGTGATCACTCACCTAGAGCCAGACATCCTGGAGTGTGAAGTCAAGTGGGCCTTAGGAAGCATCACTACAAACAAAGCTAGTGGAGGTAATGGAATTCCAGTTGAGCAATTTCAAATCCTAAAAGATGATGCTGTTAAAGATGCTGGGAAAGATTGAAGGCAGGAGGAGAAAGGGATGACAGAGGATGAGACAGATGGTTGGATGGCATCACCGACTCAGTGGACATGAGTTTGAACAAGCTCTGGGAGATGGTGAAGGACAGTGGAGCCTGGCATGCTGCAGTCCATGGGGTTGCAAAGAGTCAGATACGACTGAGAGTCTGAATGACAACAACGACAACATGCCACTGACCCCCACTACTTGTGGGTGCCCCCTGCCCACAATTCTGCAGACCTGACAAGTGGTTCTCCTGAATGTGACCGTGTCCCACACCCCACAGCTTTTTCTCAGCCTGTATATCACTAACTGCTCTTGCAGAATCTGCTCAACACTCTGATTACTTCCCATCTTTTCTGGAGTTCTGTCCTCTCACCACCCCTCCCCAATCTTACCCAATCCTGCATCCCTTAGCGCTCCTCCTTTTTTTCTGACTTCTCAGTCTCCTTCTGCACTCCTGCAAGCTGCCACTCCCCATGTTATCTTCAGCCCTCTTCTCTAAGAGGGCTGATGACTTTCAGGGTGCTATTATTCAAGTCTTAGCATTTTTGAGACTGTTCCCTGCAGGCCTGAGCTTTGTCCCTGACCTCTGGTCCACATTCTCATTGTCCTCTTGAAATTTTCCTGGAATTTCAACCACGCTTCTTCCCAAAGGGAATTCATGTGTTTCTGCTCAGATCAGTCTTTCCGTGCCATCTGGACTTCTGCGACGGCAACACCAGACTTCCTCTCATCTGGGCTTGACACTTGGGTTCAACCTCTGGCCTCTTCTCCTTCGATGGCTGCATCTACAAGTGGCCCCATGGTTGCAAAGCTACTGGAATTCAACTTCCACAGTATTGTAGACAGGCTGATTAATCCTGCCACTGTACCTCCCAAGTCCTTTTTGGGGGGTCGAGGTCTTCTTGCGGGTCTCCCGCTTCCAGTTTCCTTCCTTTAAACTTAGCCTGTGGACATCATGTTATTCTCCCTAAGGTGCAGCTCGAAGCAGGTCACTTCTACTTGACCTTTCCCCAACCCCCTGCTGTCCTGTGAATTACAGACGCCTCACCCTGGTATCAGGCCCTCAGAAACCTGGGCCCAAATCCTCCATGTACTTCTGTTTCATGCTTTTTCTCCACATTGCACTCCTACTGCTCCTTGGAAATGCCTGATGGCTTATCCACTCTGTGTATTTATCTTATTCTCTGATTCCCTATATAGTCTTTTAATGGAAATCTTAACAATGTTGTTCTTTGGTTTAAAATTCTCCAATGAATTTCCACTGCATTTGCTATAAAACATAAACTCCTAAACAGGCCTACAAAGCTTGATATGATATGCCCTTTATGATCTACTCCATCTTCCTCTAGCCCTGATTTATAGAACTCAGCCACACTGGCCTTTTTCTCTGTTCCCTGAAAGGGTCAGGCTCATTCCTCCTCTAGCCCTTCACATGGCAGCTTCCTTCTCACCCTCAGGGCTCAACTACAGTGCATCTCCTCAGAGTCCCTTCCTGGCTGCTACAATTTCTCCTGAGCTGAGGCTCTAGGATCCTTCTCAACACACTGCTGACTCCAGGCAACTTTGGTCTCCTGGCCAGATTTGTCAGAATTAATGATTCTGTTCACAAGCCCTGACCTAGTCTGTTGTCCCTCAGCCACTGTCAGATGAGAAAATGTGGGCCTAGAAAGGCAAAGATACTCACCCCAAAATCTGAGCATGAGTAAGCAATTGAGTCAATATTAGCACCCAATTATTTGTACTATTAGGCTACTGTTTTTCATTTTTTGAGATTTGAACAAAATCTGTACTTTAGTTAATAATACTGTATCACATGTTAATTTCCTGTCTTTTTAACCAACAATATTTCTTTGTATTCTCAGAACTGGATTAGGAGTTTCAAGCCTCATTCAAGTTATTTTAATCACTAATAAATTTTCTAGACTTTTAGCTGTGATTCTAGATGGCAAAATACATGAAACTATAACAAAATTTTGAGTGAATATAAATTAGAAAGCTTTTGTATACATATACATAAATATAATATATATATTTTGGAAAACTTTATAGAATTTTTGCCTAGCAAAAAGATTTATGACATTTCGATTCTACTTGTTTGACAGGATGAATAGAATACTAGGCCACTGCTTTTCATTTGCACCAAACTCTTTCCTGCTTCTGACTCCTCAAGGTGGGTGGTCCCAAGGCATAGGAAGACAGCTGCCTGGGCCCAGGGCGTGGGAGGGAAGGCCAGGAAGGCCAGCGAATGGGAGCTCAGGCAGGGGCTAGGCAAGGGTGCTGCAGGTTGTCTGTCACTGGCAGAGTGAGCTGTGCATCAGAAGCAGAGGAAAGTTGTTGCCATGGTGATGGACCAGCCAAAGAAGGGCTTAGGGAGCAGGCTGCTAGACAAGCTGGTTCATAAATCAGCACATTACTGAATGCTTAAAAAAATAAAGGCTCTATCCTTTAGGCAGGGCAAAGAAGAAAATCATAATTGTCACTCCCTTGTAATCTATCTGGGTCTGAATCCAGAGAAACAACCGACATTTCCAACACATTTTTTGAACAAGGAGTAATTTCGTCCAGCTTCTCATTTGGGGGGTACCTAGAGAAGCAAGGTTATCTGCTCAAGGTCATGTAGCAAGCTAAGCTAAGGCAGAGAAAGCAGGGGAGGGAGAGGCTAAGGAAAAAGGGGTGTGGGGTGACTTTCCCCTTCTTCAGGGATGACTCTGCGGGGTCACAGGCCATCTGCTCAATCACCTTGATAGTTACTTGTACCCACTCACCTCCAAGACTCTGCCGCTGATGTATCGGTCACAAGTCTCGCACTTAATGCCAAACTGGGAGTGGTAGTCAGACTCGCAGTACGGAACGCCATCCCTGCAGAGGAAATCCACACAGGAAGAGGAAATTAGGGGGGTCCACGGGGGTGTCACGTGGAACTTCCCAGACCCACAGATAACTGTGACTGGACCAAGATTAGAAGCACTCAGGTGGCTGTTCAAAGTGAAAACTGCCCAGACACCCCTCAGATCTACAAGATCAGACAGTCCCTGGGGTGAGAGGGCTGGGGAATCTGCATCTTGACAAACTCCCCATGCATGCCTGGGAAGCACTGTTTCCTGCTGGCCATGAGGGTCCCTCACTCTTTTTTCCTTGCTCTCTCCTCAGATTTTCTAGACCTACTCTCTTCCCCTTACCCTAAAGGACTCTTTTAAAAGGTCATTTAAAAAATAAAACTTCCATTTAGAACAGGTAATATCTGCATTTGGCACACTGCAAAGGCACAAGGGGAAAGTCTGCACCCTCCTCTCAGTCTCTCCCAGTTTCCCTTCCAGGAGGTCATCAATGTGATCAATTTTTTGCATATTCTTAAGGGTTCCTCTTCTAACAAAACACTGGTACAAAAAGAATCATATGACTGTGCTCCTGAATCAGTAGAAAACAGGAACCCTTGCCCTCCCCAATCACTTCCTAAGTGCTCCATTCTTGCCCAGTGCTTAGAACTTACTGGGCAGTAATAAGATTATTGTTAGTTATTCTTACACTATCCCTACTACAGTAGCCATTGATATTTACTGCTTGGTATGTGTCAGGCTCTCTGATGGTATTTTACATAGGTTGTTTCATTTAATACTTGCTGCTGTCCTATGAGGTTGGAATTAGTGTTCTCCCCATTGTGTGGATGAGAAAGTGAAAGTGAAGTCGTTCAGTTGTGTCCAACTCTTTGTGACCCCATGGACTATATATAGCCTACCAGGCTCCTCCATCCATGGGATTTTCCAGGCAAGAATACTAGAGTGGGTTGCCATTTGATCTAGTGCTAGTTCAAACCCACAAGGTCTGGTTTCTCAGCAGGCTGTCATGAGAATTAAAGGATGTGACTCCAGGGTGTCCCAGGGCTCAGCAAAGCACCTGTCCTAGGGGATCCCCATGATGGCTGACAGGAGTCCACAAAGGACGTTTGGGCTCAGCTTTCAAGGGCCAACATGGAAATGACTGGGGACATCAAAGCACTCAGCCCAGCTCGGGCCCTGCCTAGCTCTAGGGCCCAGATCTGATGACATCTCTCTGAAGTGCCGATGACATCTTCTGTATGGAACAGAACTCACTCACATGCAGAGAGGCCTTAGACCAGGCACATCCACGCTGCTGCCCTGCGGGGACTGCTAGGAGCCTACCCTGGGCAGCAGGGCCATCAGTATTTCCTGAAGGAGAGGCAACATTGAGGACTGGTGCTCAGCAAAGTCAGGAGGTGACACAGTTGTTTGTGGGTCCATGAGACAAGCCTCCCTCACCCTCAACCCTTTTACACTCTGGGGGGTGGGAGGGTTACCCTGCAGGGGCATAAAGTCATTGGTCAGGAAGTGGGTGCAATGAACCACCAAAATTTGGGTATAAATGCCAACACCTCCTAATTTGGACCCAGGCAATCTGCATCTTGACAAGCTCCCCATGCATGCCTGGGAAGCACTGTCTGCTGCTGGGTGAGGTCTTTGGGAATTTGACATACATGATTCTAAAAAGAGGCAGAGGATAAAAATTAATCTTTACTGGGTATTGATTAGGTACAAAGCACAGATCTCTGAACCCTATGAGGGTTCTTCTTCTCAGCCCTGTTTCTATAAATGAAGGAACTGAGACTCAGAGAAGCTGAGTCTCTTGCTGAGGTCAAGTGGGCTGGGCTTCTGACCGGGGCATCAACACCAGAGCCGGCGCTGCTAAGCACCTTCCACTCTGCTGGCAGATGGATGAAGAGCCCAGAGCCCGGCTGCAGAGGCCTAAGGCGTGGTGGGTAATCTGGGTTGGACCTGCTCACAAGGAGCTCTGAGCAAACTCTTACTCCCCCAGAGAATTTGGACTTGAACTCACAGACTCAAGGACTTCTGGCTGGCATCTCACCAAGGGAACACCTTACTTGGCAGGCACAGAGGTGCATGCCAAACTCCCACTAACATGCGTTCAAAGCGCTCGGGCTGTGACCTCAACTCACCTCTGTAGCCTTGGACTTCACCTGTGCACACACCCGAGTTCTAGCAAACAGGATGGATGTGGCCAGCACCTCCCTGTCCTTGCCCAGGCTGAGCATTCTGGCTACAAGCTTTCCTTCTTTGCATTTTCAAATCTTATACACCTCTTCAAGGTCCAGCCCAAATATTACCATCTCCCATAAAGCTCTCACATATTCCAGATACCACTTCTGCTAGTTAGAAGTGAACAGTCACAGCCACAGCCTGTGGCTTAGACCTATGACACAGACAAAGGTCGTTTGGCTAGTACCTACCTCCCTTTTTGACAGCAGCAGTACCTTGCCTGCGTTCTGGGAACCACCCCTTCCCACTCACAGTTACAAAGGGCTGCTCTCTGATTCAAGGGTTTAGATCCTACTGGTCAGGGATGGGCATGTGAACCAGTGGAGGCCAAATCAGAGGCAGCTGTGGGACTTTTGCTGGAGTTCTTGGGAAAGAGGCCTTTCTCCCTCTTTGCCAGGTTTATGAAGCTGCTAGAAACAAAGCTTGGAGTTGCTGGTAATCATCTTTGCTACCAGTTGGGGAGGTCCTGCTTGAGAATGAATCAGACACAGAGGAAGGCAGAGCTGAGAGAGACAAGAAAGTCTGGGGAGAGGGTGCGGCTTCTGAAAGGCTAATGACAGCTTTAAGCCTCTGGATTCAGCCATGCCAGAAGCCAGGAATGCCACTGGCCTTCCCATGAGTCAATAAACTCCCATTTTTGCATTCAAGGGAGTTTGAGTTGGGTTTTCTGTCACTTCTGATTGGAAAGGTCTTAAAGAACAGAACTTCTCTTGAGCTCTGAATCACATGTACCCTGGAGTCATCATTTTTTATGCATACAGCCTGTCTCTCTTATTTCTTGATAGTAGAACCATGCATGCTACAACTTTAATGCTCACTATATCCTAGCATCGGGTCAGAGAGTGATACTAGAAAATGTCTGGATCATAGTGTAAAAAGTTCTGAGGGCTCATGGCCCTAATTTTTTTTTTAGGTACTTGAGTATGTAAATATGGTCATAAGGACCTGGCACAAGGGGCCTTGTCTAGTGTTCAGTGTCACGGCCAGGCTGTCTCTCCTGACAATTATGTGTCCATCATCTCTTATCTCATTTCATTCAACAACTGTATTATCGACGTTGGGTCAGGCATTGTGCTACAGGCCGCAGTCAATTAAGCAAAGTCCCACCGTGGTGAGAACAGACGCTAAGTATAACCACTGCGGCAATAACTTCCTGAGACTCAGTTTCTACAGCTTTTCAAATAGGGGGTAACACCTCATGGGGGTAGTCATGGGGCTTGATGTGATAATTTGTACAGAGCAGTTAGTACAGTCCTTGTCCATACTAAAAGCTCAATAAATGATAGCTAATATTATTATCCTTATAAACAGGTAACATGGTTAAGTATACAATCGCAAATGGTGTTGGCCTACCCGAAGGAAACCAATAGGTCCGATGAGGGCCGCTGGGAGGGCCAGTGTGGAGGGCCTGTAAGAGGTGGTATGAAGCCAGTTCTGAGGGGAGGGTATGGGACCTGAGACCAGAGGAAGGGTAGGAGCAAGCATGCTCGGAACAGAGAAGGATCTCAGAACAGGGGAAGCACCGAGTGAGGGCCCAAGGTGAGTGGGGTGCTGTTTGTGGCTGGAGTGTGGCAGCCAGACAGAAACGGGGGGAGATGCTGCTGGTGCCTCAGGCCAAGGGCCATGTGGGGCCAGGCCTGGGGGCGTGCAGAGGTCAGGCGGGCGGGGCAGGGGAGAGACCTACTTGCTGATGTACTCCCCGGTGAGGATGACGCTGCAGGTCTGGCATTTGAAGCAGCTGACGTGCCACTGCTTGTCCAGAGCCAGGAGCGACTGGCCATGCTTGATCTCCTCCTTGCACCCGGCGCAGTCTGCAAAGACAAGAGGACCCGGTGAGCAAAGCACCTTGGGCCCTGGGACCCTTGCTGTCGTCTCGCGCCGGAGTCTAGGCAACCCTTCCTGAACGCTGGCTTTTCCGTAACTGCTCCCACCCAGGCACCAGCACCAGTTGAGACTACGTCAGGTGAGGGAAAGGCCAAAGGTACCTTGGGAGGTGTGAGGGAGAAAGAAAGGCCTCACAGGGTTCCTCCAGAAAGTTCCTTGCTGGTCATCCTGACCATGGTTCACCCATAGAGGACCCTGAACTGCTCCTAGCCTGTTCTCAAGTTGCTAACAAAGCTCATGCAACTCTCAGTGACCTGGGGAACTGCAGCATCAGTGTCACCTGGGAAATTGAAAATGTATAGAAATGTGGGCCCCATCCAGATCAACTGAATTTTTAACTATTTTATTTTTATTGAAGTACACTTGATTTACAATGTTGTATTCATTTTAGGTAATAGCAAAGTCATTCAGTTACACACACACACACACGTAATATATTCTTTGTCAGGTTCTTTTCTATTATAGGTTGTTACAGGGATTAAATATAGTTACCTGTGCTATACAGTAGGTCCTGTTGCTAATCTATTTTATATGTAGTTGAGTGTATCTTTTAACCCCCAAATCCTAATTTATCTTCTTCTTTCTCCTTTGTTAACCATAAGTTTTCTATGTCTGTGAGTCTGTTTCTATTTTGCAAATCATTTGTATTATTTAGGTTCCACATAAAGTGATATCATATGATATTTGTCTGTCTCTGACTTATTTCACTTACTGTGATAATCTCCAGGCCCATTCATGTTGCTGCAAATAGCATTATTTCATTCTTTTTTATGGATGAGTAATATTCCATTGTATATATATACACCACATCTTCTTTATCCATTATCTGTTGATGGACATTTTGGTTGCTTGCATGTCTTGGCTATTGTGAAGAGTGCTGCAATGAACACTGGGGGGCATGTATCTTTTTAAATTAGAGTTTTCTCCAGGTAAATGGCCAGGGGTGGAATTCCTGGATCATACGATAGCTCTATCTTTAGTTTTTTTTTGAGGAACATCCATGCTGATCTTCATAGTGGCTGTATCAATGTACAATCCCACCAACAGTGAAGGAGAGTTCCCTTTTCTCCACAGCCTCTCCAGCACTTGTCATTTGCAGACTTTTCTTGACAGCCATTCTGACCGATGTGAGGTGACAACCTCATTATAGTTTTGATTTGCATTTCTCTAAAATGCAGAAAGTTTGAGCAACTTTTCATGTGCCTGTTGGCCATCTGTATGTTTTCTTTGGAGAAATTTCTATTTAGTTCTTTTACCCTTTTTGACTGGGTTGTTTATTTTTTTCATATTGAGCTGCATGAGCTGTTTTATACATTTTGGAAATCGAGCCCTTGTCACTGAATTTTATCAAGATCTCCAAGCCCAGCAGAGTTTGAGAATCCCTGCTCCAAGCTCAGTTTCTACTTTTTCTCACCTTTAGGTTCGTACGCTCAGTGGTTTGTGATTTGTGTGCTTTTGGTTAAACCTGTTCTCTTGCCTAGCACCGTGCTCAGCACACAGTAAGAACTCAGAGCAGATGTGCTGAATGAGCAGCCCTTCTAGCACTCAGGCAAAGGATAGAACTTACCATGCACACCTCCTCCCTTATGTGACTACAAACCAAACATCTGCCTCCCCAAGCAGTGAGGGTTAAAGACTCATGAGATTGTTCCAGGGCAGAAAGGCACCCTTGCTCTCCATTTCCGTCACCCTGGACCATGCGCTGAGGCCAACAGAATGTAGGGGGGCCCAGAGGCTGCCTGTTGCTCAACAATGTCTAGGGAGGGGCAGGAAATGGAGGCAGGGTCCGAGGTACTTGGGAGATGCTGGGAATTCAGGCTTGGCCGACCGGATGTCCCACTCTGGAGGAGGAAAGGGTCAAGGGGCAATGTTTACCAGAGCACAGGCCTCCTTCTTGGCACCAAAGGCAAATGCACACTTGGGAGCAGTAGAGGAGCACAGCAAGTTGGGAGAGATTGGCTGAAGCTCTCATCCAGCTGGAAGCCAGTCCTGGAGAAGAGATGAGGTGTCTGTGTCTCTAGGAAGGGGGTGTGTCCAGCAAGCTGTGGAAAGTCTGGGCCCTGAAGAAGTGTGTGTACCAGTCAGCTCCCACAGTCCACGCCTCTTGGCTACACAGCACCTTTCCAATGTCTCTTAGCACAAGCTGGGGGCAAGAAGGTTTCCCATTGCAAAATGCTTCAAGTCCCAGGTCTTCAAATGGGGGCTGGCAGAACAGATTTAGGATTTCTTTCTTTTCCTTTTTTTTTTCTCCTGGAATAAGTCAACTTCTACTCCATCCCAATCAGCACAGTCTTCAGAACATCATTGTTTAGAGGTCAGTACCCCCTCTTCTTTTATAGACAGACGGCCTCTGAAGTGACTTGTCTGTGCTCTGTATAGGAAAACCCAAGGGCTCAGGCAATCTGGTCCAGCTTTCTAGGCCACAGGTGCTGAATTTGTGTCTCTGTGGGCCTTCTCGATAGGGTTAAATGATCCCACAGAGGCTCAGAGTTCACATCAAAGTCCCACCCAGCACAGTAACCCTCAGCATTCTCAACAGGTGGGCAGCTCACCCCCTCTTGCCTTTAGACAGGGAAGACTGTCATGATAGCCTTTTTTATATGAAGCTGAGGCCTGAATTCTTGTGACACCCCCTATTTTAAGCAACCAAGGATTATCTACCTCTTACCCTAAATGTGTTTCTTCAAGTCTTTCATGACAACCACAGTTTCTCTCTTCTCCTTTATCTCCTGCACTTCACTTTTCCTTGCTTGACATGGTCTGAGCAAATTCACTTGTGGATTCCATGGAGATAGACAAGTTACTGGCTAACACCACCATTGTCCATCTTTTCAATAAAACTTACTCAAAGAGTTGCCTCCTTTTGTGGCCACAAAAGATTTGAGTTCCATCTCTTTAAGTTGCAGTGACATATCTGAGATGAAATTGGCATCTTGAATTAAAATTTAGGAGATGGTACAGTATAGTGGTTAGAGGTTGAGCTGAGAGGTTAGAGTGAGTGGAGAGAGGCTGGCCAAGGGGAGAATCCCAGCTCCCCAGCTGACTATTTGTACAACTGTTAAGGTCCAGCTTCCTCATCTGAACATCTTCCTTACACCACTGGTGTGAAGATGAACTGAAGTCAAGCCTGGAAGGACTGTGCACAGTGCCTGGCATGTATGTACCCAATAAGTGGTTCTTATCATTATTATTCCACATTCTCATGGCTTTTAACTCATACTCTGTGCATTATCCAGTTTCTGATATGAGGTCAGAGGCAGCATGTCTGCTGTAGGGAAGGCCTGCTAATTCCTCCTGAGAATTCTGGCACACCTATCCCACATTTCTTTTTTTTCATATTATATTGCTCACCCTCCACTCAACTGGCTTCAGATGAAGGATCTTTACCAGGATCTTTTCCCCCCTCTTCTTCCAACTTTCACTTATGACCAACATTGGAGCCTCAGGCACTGCATCCAGGAGCCCATGGACCTGGTGTAATAAGCAAGGTCAGGACACACCCTGTCCCAAGTGGATTCTGCCCAGCCAGCTGTCCACTCCATTCCTCATACATTCTTCTTTATTCCAAAATTACCACCTTCAGCTGGCAATAAGCATGATGCACCTGCTCCTCCTAAATCCCTCCATTTACTGGAATCTCTGAAGACCCCAGACAGTTATTTTTAGTTTTTTCCGACTGTGTCATTCATTACAGCAAAAATAGGTGGGTATGTGAGTCATAGCAAGCTCCCCACCTTGTTTTAGGCAACTAATCCAGAAAGACAGGACCCTTCCTATTAGCAAGTCATGTCTCTGGTATGGGGTATTAAGGGAATAGGCTCCAAAGCCAGACTTGCCTAGGCTCACACTCTGGTTCCATTACCATTATCTGAGTGACCTTGACACTCTTAGAGTATCTGTTTTCTTATCTAAAACCATTGCTCTTGTCTCTCTCATAGAATTGTTGTAATGATTAAATAAGATGTTATGTATAGAAAAATTAGTGCAGTGCTGACAGTAGCGATGGCGGTGGTTTTGGTGATGATGGCGATGGTACTGCTGCTGCTGATTCTCTGCAGTGAGGTCTATGCAGTGCCCGGCACTAGGAACAGTCAATGTCAGCAAAGGTGATGGTAGTGTTGGTGGTAGTGGTGGTGGCGGTAATGGTATTCAATATGATGCTGGTGGTTGTGGAGATAGTAGTGATGATGGCAATGGTATTGGTGGAGGTGGTGATTTTGCTTCTGCTCCTGATTCTTCTCAGTGGGGTCTGGGCAGTGCCTGGCACTAGGAATAGTCAGTCAATGTCAGCAGTGGTGATGGTATGTTGGTGATCATGATGGAGGTGATAATGGTGATTGTGTTGGTGGAGATGGTGGTGATGCAGCTTTTGCTCTTGATTCTTCTCAGTGTGGTCTGTGAAGAAACAGTTCTCCTGCCTCTGATAAATAACATGATTCCCATCTCTTGATAGTTCCAAAGTATTCTTAATCTCTTCTGAGTAGATACTGCTCCTGCTTTTCCACAGTGTCTTGGCATTTCAGGAATGAAACTTCACACTCCTCTGGCTCAAAAACACAGCAAGTTTTTCCTCCTTCATTTTCCTTTTCCAAGCTATGTTCTTCATCTTAGCACTCTTTTGAATCTTGTTTTAGTTCTCTCCATCCTTGGGGGACTCAGAAGCCCTTTCAACTTCCCCTTGAGTCAGGAGACTACTTTGTGTTTGCAGCATGGACAGTGACCACTTTTGGGGAAAGAACATTTCTCTGAAATATAGGCCCCATAGATCCACACATTTATGTCTAGACTTCGTGAGTAGCAAGATGAGCCATGATCCTAGGCATTGCCCTGGAGACTGCCCACATGCTCACTGTTCTTCTGTACTGACTCTTCCTTCCCTTCTTCCACCTCCTGATCTGAAGAATTATGGTGGAGACATTTAGTGGCCTCTCCTCGTGGACATGCTCCCATGCAGGCCTCCAGCACTCAGCTTAGGAAATCTTCCACTTGCCTGAGATCCCCAAGGCACACAGTAACACACAACACAAGCTGAGTGAAATAGCAGCAGATTCAGGAATTTATTCTCAGTTCTCCTTTGGCATGTTTTCTAGATTAGACCGCCAAGCCAACAAAACTCCTCATTTTATATTTAGAGAGCAGTTTATACACTATGATATGTGTTAGTTTGATTGTCAAATACAGATACATTTGCTTTCCACCAAGTTGGGTAAACTGAGCCACAGGGAGGCTGCATGACAGGTGTGCATCACAGAAGGAAGATAGCCTCCTGACTCCAGCTGGCTTCTCTCTATGATCTCACATGTGGTCTCTCTGGTATCTGGGTACCTGAGCAGCATCAGCCATGGTCCTGTGGTCCTGCATCCCAGCATTCCAGACTTGCTGTCATTCTGGATGATGCTTTCAAGGAGTTATGAGGGTAACCTATGTGCACTCAGCCTCAGAACCTCGAGATGGAAACCTGTTCAGAGCAGCAAATTTTTCTTGGTCCCCATCAAAGACACTGAAGGAAGGTCTGGGAACAGGTCTGAATCAACTGAAAGGAGGGAAGGATGATGGAGGGAGCCCCCCCACCCCACAGGCTCCCTTGCTATTGGAGCCTCTGAGAGCTGAGTCCTGCTGACTTGGGGGAGGTGGTTCTGTGCTCGCCCTTCCCCTCAAGTGGACACAGCCCCAGCATGCTGACTCTGCTGGTGCCATGGCCGACAGCCCCCACATGGCGCAGTGATGCAGCACAGGACGCTAATGGGCTTTCATTGATTCTGCCGACAAGGCCAGTGAGAGTGTCATGTAACACGAAAGAATGCTGGAGCCTAACCTGGCTTACGAAACCCTGGGTGTGTGTGTGTGGGCACATGCGGTGAGGGGTCCGAGAAGGGCGTTTTGCAACAGTGATTTAGATACCTTACAGCTAGACAAGTTGGAATGGAACGGACATTCCACAAATCAGAATGACTGTTCTAAGGTACATCTCTGATCCTCAGCTCCCCTCCATGCCCCAATCTGTTTTAGTGATAGAACATGACCTTTGTGAGTAGTTCTCAGTTTTAGGAGCAGTGAATGAATCATTCAGGAAGCTTATTATGATCATATATTTCTAGGTCTCATTTCTACAAGTCCAAAGTGGGCCTAGCAATCTGTATTTTTGCCAGTTTTGCAGTGAAGCTAATGCTGCAGTCCACAGGACACACCCTAGAGACACGAAGCGCAGCCCTTGTGGCTTTCTCCCATGCTCCCTCTTTTGCTAAGATATGTCTGCATATAGTTTTTTAGTGGAATTTGTACAAATTGAGAGCCACTGGTGGAAAGCACCTGATCAGCTCTGTTGGAGTGCTCCGGGCAGCCTGGACCAAAGGGGAGATAAGGAGGCCCACTCATCCCAGGAGAAACACCCAAGGGGCCAAAACATGGCCCAGGCCATCCCTCTTTACTGTTGGGCAGCCTGTTTTCCCTACATTTGTATGTAGGGAAACTCATGAGTCTGGGCTGTCTGCCAACTGGGTCATACTTCAGGAGTCCTCCAGGGTGGGAACCGCCCCCACTTCCCTCCAGGTTGCGGAAGGGAAGTGGTTAGTGAAACTGGGACAGGGGAGCCCTGGGAGATGTGCTCGCAGACGGGGAGGCTCCCGGCAGGGAGGACTCACGGCTTGGTCCACGGATCTTGATGGGCTTACTGCTGGTCATGGACTGGGAGCACGTCTGACACAAGCATTCCTTCCCGCTGAAGGTCACCTTGTCTCCAATGGGGAAAGGCTTCCTGTGAGGAGGAAGAAGAAATTCAACACCTCCTCTCCAGAGGGCTCTGTGTCTATAGGTGACTTGACGACATATGCTTGAAGATCTCTGGTAGCATACACAGCACATATAGAGTACCAGCTACATTCACAGGCTGTTCCCGGGGCAGAGCTAAACCACTCAATCAGGATCAGGACCGGAAGGAGACCCAGTTGGGCCATTTACATGATTTTTAAACACTGGGGAAATCACAACACTATTTGAGCTTACATTTCTCTTCTATACAAAGGTGGTGGTGGTGGCTTGGTTGCAAAGTCGTGTCCAACTCTTATGACCCCATGAACTGTAGCCTGACAGGCTCCTCTGTCCATGGAATTTTCCAGGCAAGAATACTAGAGTGGGTTGCCATTTCCTTCTATACAATAAAGAGGCTAAAAACTCGTCCCAGGGGTGCTTCCTCCTGGAAGGATGTCTTTCCAACTTGACCTATCCCTGTATGTCAGGAAGGACTCAATTCAGTTTGCCAAAACATCCTCCTTTTACTCCCCAGGAACCTTAGATGTCCACAGAGAGCCTCTTCCTCTGCTCACCTGCCTTTGAACAGTTGGGAGTTCCACAGCTCAGGGATCTCAAGCTTGTCATGTCCTGCCTCCCTAACTAAATAAAAACTGCTCAGACCCCTCAGTACAGCCAATCCCATCACGCAGCAGCTCTTGCTCATGTAGTCTAGAATGCCTGTTAACATGGGTTCTGAGCACATGGCCCTAAGCCTGCAGTGGTTCTACTGCCCTTACATTAGCGACATGAACAATGGAGGGAGTGCTGGGGAGGGGTAGCTGAGCTCTCGTCACAGCACAGGCACTCACTACCAGTAAAAGGACATGGATCATGACCTTGAGAAGACACCTCATCTCCATGGGGCTTCACAAAACCTCCACTTTATACTATATGGGCCCTACTGTGCAAACTTTCAATGGTTCTGGCATTCTAGGACCTAAGGACCAGGTTTTAAGGGCTGGATAAAAGAATGAATGCCACTGGGTGATATTTTCTTAGGGACTGTGGCATTAGTCTCAATCAAAAACCCCAAGTGGTTAATTACTCTAACTGGTAACAAAGAGGTGGTTATTTTACGAGAAAAATAATTAATCTATAGATTACTTTCCCTATTAAAAAGTGCATACATATACTCTAATAGTGCTTTACTTATGACTTTGAGCAGTCCATTAAATGTTAAAATATTGGTGGACAGGGTTGAGGTTTTCTTTATTTTTTGTCTTCTTAATATGGTATTTGGTATACAGTGGGTCCTTAAGGTACATCTGCTAAGTTAACAAGTGATGGGGATGCTTGGGTTGGGGAGCAGGCAGATGGTGAGCTTTCCATCACCTATCAAAGGTCTTGAGAATGGAGAGAGTAACATGGAAACATATACACTACCATATGTAAAATAGATAGCCAATGGGAATTTGCTATATGACTCAGGGAACTCAAACCAGGGCTTTGTAACAACATAGAGGGGTGGGATGGGGTGGGAGTGGGAAGGAGGTTCAAGAGTGGGGGACATAGGTATACCTATGACTGACTCATGTTGACGTATGGCAGAAACCAACACAATATTGTAAAGTGATTATCCTTCAATTAAAAATAAATAAATTGTAAAGTCTTGAGAAGGTGGATGATGAACATTATGATAAAGAAAAGAATAACAAAATCAGACACAATTTGGTACCAGTCACTGAGCGAAGGTCTCTGTAGGTACTGTCTCATTTATCTTCCTGAAAACGTTATGAAGTTGGACTGGTTTTGATGACCATTTTACCAATGAACCTGAGGCTTACAGAGGTGGGGTCACCTTCCAGGGTCGTGGAGGAAGGCTATAAATAGACATCCCAGGACCACATGTGGCTGAGGATGTGAGAGCCTGAACCAGACCCATGGATTCCACACTGAGTCTTGAGAGGCCATGGTACTCAGTGGTTCCTTTGGGGCCTTTTGATGGGAAGTAGGAGATTTGAGTGCAGGGGCTCAGATCTTTACTCTGCCTTCATCTTGGAACAAACTAGTGTTTTGTGTTAGACGACATCTAACAGACAGGATTCAGCTGCTACATGTTCAAAACCATTTGCTTGTCAAGTCCTTCCACCCCTGAGATTCTAGGAATCAAAGTGTTCACCCCAAGATCTGCCTGGGAAAGGCCATTTCTCCCCTTCCCCAGGCACCTAGGCAGAGGGTCCCAGCCCTTGCTGGCCACCCACTCACTTGCACAAGCTGCACACGAAGCACTTGGGATGGTAGGTGCGGCCCAGCGCGGAGATGACCTCGCCTGTGATGAAGTCCCGGCAGCTGTCGCAGCGGGTGCCGTAGAGTTGCTGGTAGTCCTGGGTGCAGATGTACTCCTGGTTCTTGAAGAAGAAGCCCGACTGGGCTAGGCCACAGCCACACACTTGAGGAAACAAGGAGGGAGATAAAGGCAGGTGAGTCCAAGGAAGGGTCTGCAAGCAGGAGGTTCTTGCTGGGGATGAGGCTGGAGGCTGACTCAGTTACAAGCGACCAGAGAAAGGTGACACATGGGAACTCATGGGCCTCTGGGGCCAGTGCTTCCTAAAGGACTGTATGAAGGTCACTTGCATCAGAATCACCTGGCAGACTTCTGGAGACTCCCTGGGGTTGCAGAGCCTAGGCATCTGCATTTTTAGCACAACTCCCTGGCTGACCCTGATGCGCACTGACACCAGCCATGGTGTACAATCCTCTTAAGATATACGCCATGCAGCTCACAATGCAACACAGCTGGTGATACCATGATTTAATAAAAGAATCATTTGGTTAAAAATTTCCTGGGCATTTCCTATGTGCACGAGTCTGTGCTAGATGAAGACAACTTAAGATGTCAATGGGATATATGATTTAAAGATTATAATCTGTTCTCATCATACTTTATAAAGTCTTTTGGGATATGCTGGTGGACAAGATGAAGTAATGTAGGATGGATAATAGAAGAGCATGTGGATATAATTATAGGTGTCTGAACAACTGAATCATGGGGGACCCCCTCCCCCAAAGGACTTAGAAATGTGGGAAATGAGATTTCCCTCTGAGAGTTATGAAATCAACACATAATGGGAAGAGCAGAAAGAGGCTAAGTTTCTTTCAAGATATCGAATGACTCTCAGGGCCACCAGAACTGCTGAGTATATTGATCCAGCTAAAGCAAGGATGGGTCAGCCAGGAAGGGACCAGTCAGCAACAAAGGAAAGCATCTGGAGAGCTCTTTCAAATCCCCCTTGTTCAGCTCTTTCAAATCCCCCTCATTCACCAAGTGACTGTCTGACAGTTTGACTTTCTACATAGGTTGCCTTTGGGAAGAAGCAGCTGGTCAGGGCAATGTGAACTGATATAACAGACAGTCACAGCTCTTGTTTACGGTAACAAACAGGCACTTAGCTTTAATACACTGGTTTCCCAAAAATGTTGTTAGCCTGACTCAGCTTTATCAAGTGTGATCCGTGGTGGGGAAACCAACAAGATGGTTTCCAAGCTTCTAAGTGCAAGGACCTGGCCTGGACTGGGTGACATCATCCCAGTAAGTACCCTTTCATCTTTAATACGCCAAGTTGTTTTCCAAAAGCAGCTTGGTTAAAGGTAGGAGGGACTTCCAGTTGAATGTCAGAAGTATCTCACAAGTGTTTATTTAATCTGCAGGCCAGAGGTAGGATTAAAGGGCCAAGGTGAGGGAGTAGGGCAGCTTCAAAGTGAATCATGTGGGACTTCACATGTCACAGCACCAAGGGAAACATCTAGGTCAGTGACAGACTCTCCTCTGGGAGTCTGAGCACCTGGTCTCTGGTCTTGTCACTGCCACTAACTCTCTGGGTGACAATGACCTTGGCCCTCTGTAATCTGGGGCCTCTGTTCACTGCTATGCAAAAAGCAGAAACTGGGCAAGAAATGACCTGAGATTTTCTTCTGATATTGACATCCTGTGAGTCTAGAAGGAGAGCTTTCTTCATGGCTGACTATGTGCCTAAACATTTAAAACTCTGTATGAGGTAGAGCTGGAGGCCCATAGAGACCAGCCCTGTAGGGCTGACGGGTGGAGGAGGTGGTGGTGGAGGTAGCAAGCGGGGAAGGGTCCATCTTTCATCAGGCTTCATTTTCCATCAGGCTTCATGAAAACTCATCACATCAAACAATGCCTGGTCTGGAAGGCAGGCAAGGCCAGAGGACAGGCTGTTCTGGAGTGTGCAGGTGGCAGATCGATTGACTCCATGGCTGTGGAATTAGTTAGGTCATGGCCTACGACCTCACTGGAAAGAGCTCCTGTTTTTTCCCTTCTTTTCTCTCCTGTGTGTCTCCTGCCAACTCTACTCCCAGAGCCACCTCTCCCAGTGGAGAAAACCAGGAGGCCTACAAAAACTTGGAACAATCAGTTCCTTCATTTCCCCCAAGGAGCTGAAGGAGGAAGTTTTTGGTAGAAAGGATGTAAGAGTTGATAAGAATCCCAGGGTTCCTGGAAATACAGTGGGGAACACGAGGTGGAAGGTAGGCTGGACCAGCATGACAGATGTGTTTGAGCCTGAGCAGAGGTCTTCATTCAAATAACAGGAAGGGCCACGGGAAAGGTCTGCAGTACGGAAGTGACATGGGATTAATATATCCAGGGCAGTCATTATTTTGTGAATCAAAAAGTAAAGTCTTATAATTAAAAGAAAGATCATATGGTCTGACAATGGGACAGAATATGAGAACTCAGAACTGCTTCAAGAAAATAAAGAATGAGAGCTCACTATAAATATAATGCCTAGAAGAGGCTTTACACCAAGCCTTACTGTGTTTCAGCGGAAAATGTACTATTTTGAGGGTCAGTGGACCTTCCTCCATATTTCTATTCTAGCACTCAGGTGCTGTGTGACTTTGAAAAAGTGACTTCACCTCTCTGGAGTTCAGCTGCCTCATTTGTAAAATGAGGGAGTCATGTGGTAACTGAGGACACATCCAGGTCTAAGAGTCTAGGATTCTGTCATCTAATTCTGTTGATTTTCAACTTTTCAAATGAGACAGTCTTATGGACTTTCAACATGTTAGAAGGTCCCCTGAGGGAGATTTCATTCATTATTTTAAACCTTTAAATTGTGAAATATACATACAGAAAATGTAATAAATATACTACACTGTATACTGTACATTGTAAAGAAGAAACATAAAATACACCCCCAGGTATCCATTACTGAATTTATGAAACAGTGTTACCAGCACCTTGGAATCCCGTTCATCTCCCTAAGAACTCCTTTCCCGAATCATGAGTTTATCAATCTCTTTGCTTTTCTTTACAGTTTTACTACCTTTGAGGTATCCACAAACAATATATTGTTTAGTTTTGCCTGTTTTTGAATTTTATACAGATGGAATCATACTGCATTAACTCTTCTGTGTAATTTACTGCTTCATTCTCTCAGTGTTATGTTTTTGAAATTCATGTCGATGCACCTAATTGTGGTTCCTTTGTTTTGCTGTGCTGTATTCAACTGCGTGACTACATCACAACTGATCTATTCCACCTGTCCTAGATACAACTCCTTTCCAAATATCAATACATGATTTACAGATTCTATCTTTCATTCTATGTGTTTACTTTTTACATTCCTGATGATCTATTTTGAAGCAAAGGAGTTTTTAAATTTTGATGATGTTTAATTTATTTATTTTTCCCCAGTTGCTTATGCTTTCTTTGTTATCATGTCCAAGAAGGCTTTGCCTAACTTAACGTCATGAATATTTGCTCCTATATTTTGTTTTAACAATTTTGTAGTTTTAGCTCTTACCTTTAGATTTTTAACTAACTTTGAGTTAATTTTTGTGTATGGTGTGAAGAAGACTGCAATTTCATTTTTTTGTGTGTACATATGTTCAGTTTTCCTAGCATCATTTGTTGAAGACTATTCTTTCCCTATTGAATTATTTTGGTTGTCTTGATAATATTCAACTGACCATAAATATAAGACTGTATTTTAAAATTTTAATTAATTAATTAAGTTTTGGCTGTGCTAGGTCTTCACTGCTGCTTTGTCTACTTGCAATGAGCAGGGTCTACTCTCTAGGTGCAGTGTGTAGGTCTCCCACTGCAGGGGCTTCTCTTGCGGAGCACAGGCTCCAAGGCATGAGGGCTTCAGTAGTCGCAGCACATGGGCTCTAGAGCATAGGCTATTATAGAGCACTATTGAACACTGGGCTCTAGAGTATGGGCCCAGTGGGATGTGGCATGTGGGATCTTCCCGGATCAGGGGTCAAACCCATTTCTCCTGCACTGGCAGACAGATTCTTTACCACTTGAGCCACCAAGGAAGCCCAAGGCTTTATTTTTGCCTCTCATTTCTACTCTATTGATCTCTATGTCTATCGTTGTACCACACTGTCATGTTTATTGTAGCTTTGCTGTAAGCTTTTAAAGTGGAAGTTTCAAGTCTTCCAACTTTGTTCTTCTTTTTTAAGATTATTTTGGTTATTCTATGTCTCTAATTTTATATACATTTTAGAATCAGTTTGACAATTTCTGCAAAGCAGCCAGTGGGGATTTTCATAGGGATTACGTGTGCTATGAACTGAATAGTGTCCTCCCCCAGATTCGTATGTTGAAGCCCCAAGTCATAACGTGATAGTATTGAGATAGGTGGACTTTAGGAGAAAATTAGGTTTAGATGAGGCCATAGGATGGGACCTTCATTATGGGATTAGTGCCCTCATTAGAAGAGACACCAGCAAACTTGCTCATTCTCTTTCTCGTTCTCATCTTTCCTCCTTCCCTCCCTCCCTCCCACCTCTTTCCCTCCCTCTCAGAAAATGTGAGGACACAGTGAGAAGGTACCTGTCGGCAAGACAGGAAGGGAGCTTTCCATAACCTGACTATGCTGACACCATGATCTTGGACTTACAACCTCCAGAATTGTGAGAAAATACATTACTGCTGTTTATGTCACCCAATCTTTATTTTGTTATGGCAGCCTGAACTGACTAAGATAGCACCAAGTTTGTAGACTGACCTGAGAATATCGCCATCAAAAAAAGATTTCTGATCCATGAACATGGTATATTTTTTCACTTATTCTTTAATATTTTATAGCTTTCAAAGTATAAATTTTATGCCTTCATTAAATTTATTCTTATGCATTTTATTTGATGCTATTGTAAAGGGAATTGTTTTCTCAATTTTATTTTCAGATTGTTCATTCTAAGTATATAGAAATACAACTAATTCTGGTAAACTGATCTTGTACCTTGAAATCTGATCAACTTGTTACTTTTCATAGTTTTTTAGTGCATTCCTTGGGATTCATTATACACAAGATCATGCCATGGGCAAATAGAGATATTCTTACTACTTTTTCAATCTGGGTGTCTTTTATTTCATTTTCTTGCCTAACTGACCTACCATGAACTTGCAGTACAACATTAAACAGAAGCGGTAAGAGCAGACTTTTTTGCTTATTAACATTTTTGATCTCAAAGGGAAGCAGTCAGTCAGTCTTTCACCATTAAGTATGACGTTAGCTGTCAGTTTACCTTTGTTCTTGAAAGATAGTTTTGCTGAATACATAAATTTTTAGGTACTTCTTTCAGTACATAAAGATATTATTTCAGATTTCCTTGTTGCTACTAAAACTTTAGCTGTCAGGTTATTTACCATTCATATGCAGATGTCCTGGCTCTTCTCTCTGGCTACTTTTAAGATGGGTTTTTTTTGGGGGGGAGGGGTTGTTTTTGGCGATCTGCAGTTTCACTATGATGTGTGTAGGTAGATTTCTTTTATATTTTCCTACTGGGATTTATTAAGTTTCCTAGATTCAAGGATTTGTGTCTTTCAACAGTTCTACATAATTCAAAGATGCTATCTCTTCAAATATTGTCCTCCTACTCATGTTCTCTATTATCTCTCTGTAGAACTCTGATTAGATATATGTCAAACTCTCTCACTATATTCTCCATGTATAAACTTCTCTTTTATTTTTACCACTTTCTTGTATTTCTGGGCTATACATATATACTGCTCTGTTTACTGAATCTTAAAGTTTACTGTCTTTTCAACAACATCTGATCTGCTATTTAATCCATACACCGAGTTTTAAATTTTAAATACTATACATTTTTATGTCTAAAATGTATATCTTTTTCAAATCTGCTGTTGTTATAATGTATTGTCTCTTGTTCATTGCTTTTGCTGGCTTCTCTTACTTGCTTAAATGTACTGAAAATAGTTATCACACTATGTCAGAAAACTACAATCTATAAAGTCTCCAAGGTTCCCATTCTATTCTCCATCATTCTTCTGGCTTTCCCTCATTATGATTTGTGTATTTTTTACTGGAGTTATTCATTATGATAATAATGTTATCTGTAGAAACTCTTTGAAGTCTAGAATAAACCTGACCTTTGCCAAGTGTGGGATCACTTTTAAATTCTGTTTCACTTGTAAAAATGCCAAATGTATAGCATGAAAATAGAATGTGAATCCATATAAAGAGTGGGTATGGCTAGACATTTTGATACAAGTTTCACTGTCTTATACCAGTGCCTAAGTTGGAACAGGAAAATTTCAGTGCTGTTTCCTTTTCTGGTTTACTTCTGATCCATCTATACATTGGGAGTAATCTTTGGTAGGAAGAAATTTAGCTTTACTCAGAGGTCTCCTGTTAGAATCCTATGTTGGTCAGGCTCTAGGCTTTGACTTCTATTCTCATGATCCATGTAGCCATCAAGGTAAAAGCTCAAGGTCTTCAAGATTTAGCATAAAACATGAGGATTAAATATGGCATTGGCAGTCACGCCAGGATTTCTGCTTTCATTTTTTTTTCACCTCTGCAGATTCCTTCCTTTCATGTCAGCAAGTTGTGTACTTTAAAAGGGTTCTAAAAGAAATTCATAGAAATTTTAGATTTTTCAAATGAGAAGGTTTTTTAGGGTAACTAATCCTTATACCATTTACTGCTGGAAACAAAAATACTCTCCAAGTAAAGCTGACATTGAAAATATTCAGAAAAATGATAAATTTTTTTGGCTTAAAATCTCCCTTAAAAGATTTTCTATGATCTCCCTATGGTAGACTGTCAAAATGGCCAAATTCTTCATTTCTCTGTATTCACATCATTGAAATCTCATGTTGCCACTCCTTCCACAAAAGTCAAAGTTTATTTCTCCATGATCTTGAATCTAGGTTGGCCATTTGACTTGTTTTGGTCAATGGGACATTAACAAGTATAACACAAGGTGAGGCGCAAAATGGTCTTGCTTACTAAAGCCTGCTCTTTTGTCACGTTTGGAACTCAAAGACTACCTTGCAAATGAATCCAAGCCAGTCTGCTGGAGGATGAGAAGCCACATGGAGGTACTCAGGTCAACAGCCTGCCAACCACTGCCAGCTGACCCATCATATCATTATAATGAGGTGAGGAGAGATAAGCAGAGCCAAGTCAGATTGGAGTAACTGCCCAGCCAACCCAGAGAATCATGAGCTAAATAAAAGATTGTTTTAAACTATTAAATTTTGGTGTAAAGCAAAAGAACAAACACAATCTCTTTAAGAATATAACTGTAGATTCATAGCTCAAACCTCCTTATAACAATTTTATTGTCATTACTCTTTGTCCTGTCTCAGTTTCTGGGGATGTAAAAATGGTCACACACCAAGATACTCTCTCAGATCAACTAGTACTAAAGGGGTTTGCCAATTCTCAATATAAAATACAAACCACACAGAACTTTGCCAAGATGGAGTAGAAGGACAAGAGCTCACCTTCTCATGAAAATACCAAGATCACAACTAACTGTTGAACAACTACCGACAAAAAAACATTGGAACCTACCAAAAAAGATATCCTACATTCAAAGAAAAGAAGCAGTCACATCAAGATGGTAGGAGAGGAACAATCATGATCAAACCAAACCCCACAGCCCCTGGGTGGGTGAATCACAAAATGAAAAACAATTATATCACAGAGTTTCTCTCACTGAAGTGAAAGTTCTGAGCCCCACATCAGGATCCCTAGCCTAGGGGTCTGGCATCAGGAGGAGGAGCTCCCAGAGCATATTTTCTCTTCTTTGTTTTCTTTTCCCTGAATCATCAGTTTAATTTCATGAACTGATCACATGTGACACATTGCCAGGCATCATTACAATTTTTAGCAAATTACATTGAACCACACTTTTTTTTCTAGATGATTATTTAAAAAACTTTTATTTTATATGTAGATAGAGTTAACATCTATTCTTCTGAAACTCTTCAATATACCACACTAACAAACTGGAGAATAAAAACCTTATGATTACCTCAGTAGCTGCAGAAAAATCTTTTGATAAAATTCAACTCCCATTTATGACAAAAACTCTCCAGAAAGTGGGCATAGCGGGTAACCTCTCTCATCACAATAAAGGCCATACATGACAAACGTACAGTTAACATATTCAGCAATGAAAAGCTGAAAGCATTTTCTCTAAGACCAGGAATAAGACAAGGATGTCAACTCTAGTCACTTTGATTCAATACAGTTTTGAAAGTCCTAGCCATGGCAATCAGAGAAGAAAAAGAAATAAAAAGAATCCAGATTGGAAAATAAGAAATAAAACTGTCACTGTTTGCAGATGACATGATACTATGCATAGAAAATCCTAAAGATGCTACCAGAAAGCTATCAATGCTATAGCTCATCAGCAAATTTGGTCAAGTTTTAGGATACAAAATTAATATGCAGAAATATGCATTCCTATACATCAACAGTGAAAGATCAGAAAGAGAAATTAAAGAAATAATTCCATTTACCATCACATCAAAAAGAATAAAATACCAAGAAATAAACCTACCTCAGGGGACAAAAGAACTGCATTCTGAAAGCTGTAAGATGCTGAGGAAAAAAATCAAAGACGATACAAACAGATGGAAAGATATACCATATTCTTGGATTGGAAGAATCAATATTGTTAAAATGACTATACTACCCAAGGCAATCTACAGATTTAAGGCAATCGCTACTGAATTACCAATGACATTGTTCACAGAACTAGAAGAGAAAAATCTTAAAACTTGTATGGAGACACAAAAGACTCCTAATAGCAAAAGCAATCTTGAGAGAGAAAAATGGAACTGGAAGAATCAGGCTCCGTGACTTCAGACTACACTACAGAGTTACAGTCATCAAAACAGTATGGTACTGGCACAAAAATAGAAATACAGACAATGGAACAGGATAGAAAACCAGAAATAAACCCATGCAGTTATGGTCAATTAACTTGTGACAAACTGACTACAAAATATTGGAAACACAATCTCTGTAAGAAATGGTACTGTGAAAATGAGACAGCTACATTTAAAAAGTGAAATTAGATCATTCTTTAACACAATACACAAAAATAAACTCAAAATGGATTAAAGACTTAAATGTGAGACTGGACACTATAACATTTTTAGAGGAAAATATAGGCAGAACATTCTGACATAAATTGCAGCAATATTCTTTTCAATCCATCTCCCAGAATAATGGAAATAAAAACCAAAATAAACAAATGGAACCTACTTAAACTCAAAAGTTTTTGTAGAGCAAAGGAAGACCACAAACAAAGCAAAAAGACAACTCACAGATTGGGAAAAAATGTTTGCAAATGATGTGACTGACAAAGCATTAGCCTCTAAAATTTACAAACAGCTCATGATGCATAATAGCATCAAAACAAATAACTCAATAAAAAAATGGGCAGAAGACCTAAATAGACATTTCTCCAAAGAAGACATACAGATGGTCAAGAGGCACATGAAAAGATGTTCAACATGTCTAATTAGAGAAATGTAAATCAAAACTACAATAAGATACCACCTCACACCAGTCAGAATGGCCATCATCAAAAAAAAAAAAAAAAAAAAAATCCACAAACAATAAATGCTAGAGAGTGTGTGGAGAGAAAGGAACCCTGCTACACTGTTGGTGGGAATGTAAATTGGGACAGTCATCATGAAGAACAGTATGGAATTTTTTAGTTTTGTTTTTTCCTTAAAACACTAAAAATAGAGCTACCATATGACCCTGAAATCCCACTCCTGGGCATATATCCAGAGAAAAACATGATCCAAAAGGATACATGCACCTCACTGTTCATTGCAGCGCAGTTTACAACAGCCAAGACATGGAAGCAACTTAAACGTCCATCAACAGAGGCACGGATTAAGAAGATCTGGTATATATATATATAATGGAATATCATTTAACCATTAATAAGAATGAAATAATGCCATTTTTGGCAACATGGATGGACCTAGAGATCATCATACTAAGTGAAGTGAGTCAGATAGAGAAGGAGAAATACCATATGACATCTCTTATATGTGGAATCTAAAAAGAAATGATACAAATGAACTTACTTACAAAATAGGAAGAGAACCACAGACTTGGAAAACAGACTTATAGCTGCTAGCAGGAGGGATGGGGGAAGGGATGGTTGGTGAGTTTTGGATGGACATATGTACACTGCTATGTTTAAAATGGATAGCTGACAAGGACCTACTGTGTAATACATTGAACTCTGCTCAATGTTGTGTAGTGACCTAGATGGGAGGTGAGTTTGGGGAAGAATGGCTACATGTGTATGTATGACTGGGTCCTTTTGCTATTCATTTGAAATTGTCACAACATTATTTGTTAATGGACTATACCCCAATACAAAATAAAAATTTTTTTTTTTAAAAAGAAAGCAAGAAAAAAAATATTGTCAAAATGACTATACTACCCAAGGTAATCTACAGATTCAATGCAATCCCTGTTAAATCACCAATGGCAATTTTCACAGAACTAGAACAAAAAGATTTAAAATTTGTATGGAAAACACAAAATACACCAGATAGCCAAAGCAATCTTGAGAAAGAAAAATGGAGTTGGAGGAATCAGGCTCAGACTTCAGACTATACTATAAAGCTATAGTCATTAAAACAATATGGTGCTAGCACAAAAACAGAAATAAAGATCAGTAGAACAGGATAGAAGTCCAGAGATAAACCCATGTACCTATGGTCACCTAATCTAAGAAAAAGGAGGCAAAAATTTACAATGGATAAAAGAGAGTCTCTTCAATAAATGTTGCTTGGAAAACTGGACAGCTACATGTAAAAGAATGAAATTAGAATAGTCCCTAACACCATACACAAAAATAAACTCAAAATGGATTAAAGACCTAAATGTAATGTTGGATACTATAAAACTCTTAGAGGAAAACATAGGCAGAACACTTTCTGTCATAAGTCGCAGTAATATCTTTTTCAATCCACCTCCTAATGAAAATAAGAACAAAAATAAACAAATGGGACCTAATTAAACATAAAAGCTTTTGAGCAGTAAAGGAAACCATAAGCAAAATGAAAAGACAATCCTCAGAATGGGAGAAAATATTTGCAAATGAAGCAACGAACAAGTGATTAATCTCAAAAATACACAAACAGCTCATGTAGCCCAATATAAAAAAAAAACAATCAAATAAAAAAAATGGGTGGAAGAGCTAAACAGACATTTCTCCAACAGCACTAATTATTATAGAAATGAAATCTAAACTACAATGAGGTATCACCTCATACTGGTTAGAATTGCCATTATCAAAAAATCTATAAACAATAAATACTAGGAGAGGGTGTGGAGAAAAGGGAACCCACTACTCTGTTGGTTGGAATGTAAATTAGTGTAGCCACTGTGGAAAACAGTATGGAGGTTTCTTTAAGAAATTAAAAATAGAACTACCCTATGATCCAGCAATCCCAATCGTGAGCATATATCGAGAAGAAACTATAATTCAAAAAGATACACGTGCCCCAGTGTTCATTGCAGCACTATTTACAAAAGCCAGGATGTGGAAGCAACCTAAATATCCATTAATAGAGGAAACAAAAAAGAAGATGTGGTAATATATACAATAAACTATTACTCAGCCATTAAAAAGAATCAAATAATGCCATTTGCAGCAACATGGATGGACCTGAAGATTATCATACTAAGTGAAATAAGTCAGGCAGAGAAAGACAAATATCATATAGTATCACTTCCACACAGAATCTAAAAAAATAATACAAATGCACTTTTTTATAAACCTGAAACAGACTCACAACCTTAGAAAACAAACTTAGGGTTACCAAAGGGGAAAGGTGTGGGGGGGGATAAATTTGGAATTGACATATACACACAACTATATTTAAAATAGATAACCAACAAGGACATACTGTATATCATGGGGAACTGTACACTATATTCTATTATAATCTAAATGGAAAAAGGCTTTGAAAAAGAAGATATATATATATATATATATATATGCATATATAACCGAAGTACATTGCTTACACTTGAAACTAACAAAACATTGTAAATCAACTACACTCAATGAAAATTTAAAAAGGAAGCCACATAATTAAAATATATTCCATATAAGCTTCTGTAGATAAATTAGAGAATATGTATATGAAATTTATTTGCTCAGTGAGGAGTCCAGTTAGATCCTGGGGAAAGAAATCTGGGACTTTACTTGATGGCAGAGGAAGTCAATCTCAGATGCATGAGGCTGAGGTTAGTAGCAGGTACTAAAATGAAAAGATCTGGCAGTTTCAACTGACCTTAAATTCAATACATACCAGTGGTGTGAAGTGGTTCCTCAGGAAGTTAATTTAGTATCAGTCACATTAAAGAAATGTAGTCCTTGCTGTATTTGGCAGACCTTGAGAAATGTGGTCTGTTATGAGCATTATGCTTTAGGGATGATAGTGACAACCTGGGAAGAATCAGGGAGGAAGACTCTAGGATGATTACACAAGTTGGAATCAATTCAGATGAAGCCCAGTTTAAGGACCTGCAATATAATTGGGTGTGGGAGAGACCTGACTACAAGCATGTGTAGGGCAGCCATGGAGAAAAGCAATCACAAAGAGCTCATAAAACCCCATAAGGACAAATCTAAAACCAGCAAGTGGAAGTTACAGCTTAGAGGTCAAACATTCTCCAAACCCAAAGGACAATCCAGTATCAGAATGGCTTCTCTGTGGAACAAGAAGCCTGGAAGAAAAGTTCAAAAAGTGGAGGTTGGAGCGGCATTAGTCAGGGACACGGGGGAGGGAGGGTGGCCTGGTTTGAGAGGGCCCACAAGGCTCCTTCAGCCCAGTTCCTCTTTTCCTGCCACTAGTGAGCCTTCTTTGGGGATGCTTAGCTCGCTTGAGCAAAGGTTTAATAAATTATCCATGGGTAAGCTGTCACAATTAGAGGTTACCCAGCATTCGTCTGCTCCCAAATTACAAACCTTACTGAAGTCAAGATGTGTCTTCTCCCTTGTTAAACCTAACCTCTGAGGACTCTCACCCTTATCTCAGAGCCATGCCAAATTTTAGCCATGACAGTTTTGCCCTTTCATTGGCTCTCAAATTGATTTATAGGCACAAACCAGGAGTCTTCTCAAATGTGTAAAGTAAGCTTGCAGGATTGCCATTTTCCTTCTGGGTTAGCACTTCCACTCCAGGGTCTCCAGGCTCCCTCTCCCTACCTGTATCCCACCACATCCCTTACTCTACCCTCTCGTCTCATGCCACACTGCTGAAGAGAGAATTCTTATAACCAGCTCAAGGAAGGTCTTTTTAGGCCTTTGTAGGTATCTTAACTGCCTATGTATGTTTGTTCTGCCTGCCCTGTGGCATGTCCTGGGGTGAGGGTACGGCCAGGAATCTGAGAAGGGAGTTGGGAGACTGGGCCTCCTACCTTGACAGGTGAAGCATCTGATGTGGAAGTGGTTATTGTGGACGCGAACCACCTCCCCTTTGCAGGTGTCTCCGCATCGGTAGCACTGGATGACATTGGCGCCGCCCCGGGGACTGTAAGGATTCTGCTGATATGGAACTGTAGAAAGAAACAAAGAGATCACCATCCAGAAGACTCTTTTTCTTTAAAAAGTCTGCCATAACACACAATTGTAATATTAACTGGCAGAAAAAGCAGAAAGGGTGAGCATGATTAGCAAAGTACCTTTAATACATCATTAGGCTGAGTATGCCAAGCTAAGACATCTTTAAAAGGTGAGTGGCATTAAGACAAGAGTTTATAAATCTACTTAAGCAGGCAAAGACTTCTTAGTGAACATAACCTTTTCTTGCAATAATAGAGCCCAAATTCACAAATGAAAAATAAAAGCGGAAGTAGAGTATTGCAAGATAAATGATCCAGAAGTACCATTTCTTGGGAGATCTCTGGATCAATACCAGGCCCCAGAGGGAATTTAGGTCTTGCCATTGACTGTGGGCCTTGAGGAAAGGGGTGGCTGACTGCCTCCAACTGGCCTTTCTGTTGAGTAAGTTCCAGCTCCTCTCTGCCTCTCAGTTTACACATCTATGAAATGAGGACGCTCAACAGCAGCTGACTGTCTGATAAAAAGGCACTTAAGTTGGAAGGATGTTGATGACGTGACTTACAACTGCCTTTGAATAGCACTTTCCATAACATTGAGAACATTGTCAAATGTGTGTAGTTGGGGGAAAGAGCTGGTGGAGACTATAAAGGGGCTGAAGTCACTGGGATGGCAGTGCTATGGTCAGCATTTAATGATACTGTAGACCTACACTTGCCTTTTGAGGCTACTGATCTCTTGCTTAGACTTTCTCATAGCTTCTTTTCTAGATTTTCTTTCCCTGGAATATACTTTGCATGACCATTCTATAAACTGGTCATCTAGTATTTAATAATAGTAGGCGCCTGTCTAGAACATAAGTTTCAGGGTCAGAAGGGATATTAATAGCTGTCTGGTCCAACCTCTTTATATATAAACTGTTGAGACAACTTTGGCAGTGAGGAACCCAATCTTCTCTTTTGGAGGAAGCCCCTGGGGCTTCTAGGGAGAGAATCACTCAAATCCTCAATTCTTACTCAAGGCTGAAGTAACTGTCCACAAATTTATGCTCATATCCTATTAGTAGAAGGCCCACTCTTGTCCTAATTATAAGGACGACCACTTGATTGGAGAGGAATTGGTGTCTATCATTTAGACATGTAGACTTGCTGGCTAAACTCTGAATAAGCGTAAGTTAAAACTGTACTCAAAGAAAATCTGAACTGCCAAGGAACCTAAAGAACACCTAGATCAAGGTGACCTAGTGTGGTAACTGTTATGTCTGTTTATTGAAATTTGGGTCTTTTATTCTTGGCACATGGAGGACTACACATAGTGTCTTGCTTGACAATGAAATGTGAATGAAAATTGTGTGTCACTTCCAACTGGAAGCCCTAGGAGCCAGTATGGGATCTGTCATATTGCCTTTCCCATAGCCCAGCGACTAGCGATATCCCAGATGGTGTACAGGATGCAGCAGCTTGGATTCCTGATGGAGAAGTCCAGAGCAGAGCTCTAAGCTAACCCACGATGAATGTCGATCATGAGCAAGGAGGAATTTTTGTTGTCATAGCCTCTAAGGCTATTTTTAACTGCAGCATACCCTGATACACCTGATATCTAATATTTCTAGTGAAACATAAAATTTGGTGTTATACACATTATACTATAGTTTTCTTCAGATTCTCAAAGATGATCTCCACAACTGATCTCATGTTCCTTACACCTTCTGAAGACAAGGAACAGAAATGCTGGACTGTCAATTACCTCCCACATCTTGAACCATAAGTGCGCTGAAGGGCAAAAAGCTGGTGGCTTATCCCTGAAACTGCTAATACTGACAACTTTTATCTGAGGTGGGAGAATAATATCTTTTCTGCAGTCTTTTTCTCAAGAAGTTCATGTCCTTTATTTAATGTTTCTTTTCCTGTCTTAAATTTAAGACAAAAGTTAAATGAGTTAGCTAGTTAACTAAATCATTAGTTAACTCAGAAAATGAATTAATACATGTAAAGCATTTCAAAAGTTCATAAAGTATTCCACAAATATATTTCAGGGCTCCACTGGTATCTTGACCATCACATCCTCCCCAGAGCTCAGAGCAATCCTTCCCCACTCCCACAAGGTCCACAAACATTCTCCTTGGTCTTTTTTTTTTTTTTTGCTTGTTTTTCTAATTCCTGCTCAGTGTCCCCTGAAAAATATTTCATTCTCTGATCTCCCCCAAATTTGTGAGAAAAATATACATTCTGTTTATATGAGCAATGTAACGATCTACTATTGCTGAGGGAAATAAAACTGTGAGTCTGAAAATAAAATAAGAAAAAAATAGTATAATCACCACCATCAATGATGAGAGTTCTTGAAAGAATCCAAAAGTCCCTCCAAAATTGCTACACAAATTTCATCTACCTCTTCTTTGTTTAAATTTTTTATCTATTTTTTTCATAGTCAACAAAAGAGTCCAAAATGTAGTACTTGGGTGCAATCTCAAAAATGACACAATGATCTAGGTTTGTTTCCAAGGCAAACAATTCAATGTTATGGTAATCCAAATCTATGCCCCAGTCACTAATGCTGGAGAAGATGAACTTGAATGGTTCTATGAAGACCTACAAGACCTTCTAGAAATAACACCAAAAAAGATGTCCTTTTCATCATTAGTGCAGTTCAGTTGCTCAGTTGTGTCTGACTCTTTGTGACCCCATGGATTGAAGCACGCCAGGCTTCCCTGTCCTTCACCAACTCCTGGAGCCTACTCAAACTCATGTCCATCGAGTTGGTGATGCCATCCAACCATTTCATCCTCTGTCGTCCTGTTCTCCTCCTGCCTTCAAACTTTCCCAGCATCAGGGTCTTTTCAATGAGTTGGTTCTTCGCATCAGGTGGCCAAAGTATTGGAGTTTCGGCTTCAGCGTCAGTCCTTCCAATGAATACTCAGGACTGATTTCCTTTAGGATGAACTGGTTGGATCTCCTTGCTGTCCAAGGGACTCTCAAGAGTCTTCTCCAACATCACAGTTCAAAAGCATCAATTCTTCAGGGCTCAGCCTTCTTTATAGTCCAACTCTCACATCCATACATGACTACTGGAAAAACCAAAGCTTTGAATACATGGATCTTTGTTGGCAAAGTACTGTCTCTGTTTTTTAATAGGCTGTCTAGGTTAGTCATAGCTTTTCTTCCAGGGAACAAGCATCTTTTAATTTCATGGCTGCAGTCACCATGTGCAGTGATTTTGGAGCCTCCCAAAATAAAATCTCTCACTATTTCCATTGTTTCCCCATCTGTTTGCCATGAAGTGATGGGACTGAATGCCATGATCTTTTCATCATGGGGACTGGAATGAAAAAGTAGGTAGTTCAGAGTTAAGCTGGAGTAATAGGCAAGTTTGACCTTGGAGTACAAAATGAAGCAGGGCAAAGACTAACAGAGTTTTGCCAAGAGAACTCACCAGTTATAGCAAACACCCTCTTCCAACAACACAAGAGATGACTCTACATATGGACATCACCAGATGGTCAATACCAAAATCAGATTGATTATATTCTTTGTAACAGAAGATGGAGAAGCTCTATACAGTCAGCAAAAACAAGACTGGAAGCTGACTGTGACTCAAATCATGAGCTCCT
This sequence comes from Cervus elaphus, assembly GCF_910594005.1. Lineage (NCBI taxonomy): Eukaryota > Metazoa > Chordata > Mammalia > Artiodactyla > Cervidae > Cervus > Cervus elaphus. Next base: position 61,664,018 of record NC_057823.1, on the reverse strand, counting down.
TATTGCAAAACTCAGACTTAAATTAAGGAAAGTAGGGAAAACCACCAGGCCATTCAGGTATGAGCTAAATCAAATCACTTCTGATTATACAGTGGAAGTGACAAATAGATTCAAGGGATTAGATCTGATAGAGTGCCTGAAGAACTATGGATGGAGGTTAGTGACATTGTACAGGAGGTCATGATCAAAAACAGCCCCCAAGAAAAAGAAATGCAAAAAGGCAAAATGGTTGTCTGAGGAGGCCTTACAAATAGCTGAGTAAAGAAGTGAAAGGTAAAGGAGAAAAGGAAGGATATACACATCTGAATGCAGAGTTCCAAAGAATAACAAGCAGAGATAAGAAAATCTTCTTAAGAGAGCAATGGAAAGAAATAGAGGAAAACAATAGAAAGGGAAAGACTAGAGATCTCATCAAGAAAATCAGAGATATCAAGGGAACATTTCATGGAAAGATGGGCACAATAAAGGACAGAAATGGTATGGACCTAACAGAAGCAGAAGATATTAAGAGGTGGTAAGAATACCAAGAGAACTGCACAAAAAAGTTCTTAATGACTCAGATAACCACAATGGTGTGATCACTCACCTAGAGTCAGACATCCTGGAGTGTGAAGTCATGTGAGCCTTAGGAAGAATCACTATGAATAAAGCTAGTGGAGGTGATGGAATACCAGCTAAGCTATTTCAAATCCTAAAAGATGATGCTATTGAAGTGCTACACTCAATATGCCAGCAAATTTGGAAAACTCAGCAGTGGCCACAGGACTGAAAAAGGTCAGTTTTCATTTCAATCCCAAAGAAGGGCAATGCCAAAGAATGTTCAGACTACCACACAATTCTGAGCATTCCACATGATAGCAAGGTAATGCTCAATATCCTTCAAGCTAGGCTTCAACAATATGTGAACTGAGAATTTCCAGATGTACTAGGTGGATTTAGAAAAGGCAGAGGAAACAGAAATCAAATTGTAAACATCTGTTGGACCATAGAAAAAGCAAGGGAATTCCAGAAAAACATCTACCTCTGCTCCATTGACTATGCTAAAGCCTTTCTGTGCATCACAACAAACTGTGGAAAATTCCTCAAGAGATGGGAATACCACTTTACCTGCCTCCTGAGAAACCTGTATGTATGTCAGGAAGCAACACTTAGAACTGGACATGGAACAATGGATTTGTTCAAAGTTGGGAAAGGAGTATGTCAAGGCTGCATACCGTCATCCTGCTTATTTAACTCATATGCAGAGACATCATGAGAAATGCCGGGCTGGAAGAAGCACAAGCTGGAATCAAGATTGCGGGAGAAATATCAATAACCTCAGATATGCAGATAACACCACCCTTATGGCAGAAAGTGAAGAGGAACTAAAGAGTCTCCTGATGAAGGTGAAAGAGGAGAGTGAAAAAACTGGCTTAAAACTCAACATTCAAAAAGCGAAGATCATGACATCTGGTCCCAGCACTTCATGGCTAACAGATGGGGAAACAATGGAAAGAGTGACAGACTTTATTTTCTCGGGCTCCAAATCACTTCAGACAATGACTGCAGCTATGAAATTAAAAGATGCTTGCTCCTTGAAAGAAAAGCTACAAAGAACCTAGACAGTGTTTTAAAAAGCAGAGACAAAGGTCTGTCTAGTCAAAGCTATGGTTTTTCCAGTAGTCATGTTTGGATGTGAGAGTTGAACCATAAAGAAGGCTGAGTGCTGAAAAATTGATGCTTTCAAACTGTGGTGTTGGAGAAGACTCTTCAGAGTCCCTTGAATTGCATGGAGATGAAGCCAGTCAATCCTAAAGGAAATCAACCCCAAATATTCATTGGAAGGACTGATGCTGAAGCTGAAGGTTCAATACTTTGGCCACCAGATATGAGGAGCTGACTCATTGGAAAAGACCCCGATGCTGGGAAAGATTGAGGGTAGAAGAGGGCAACAGAGGATGAGATGGTTGGATGGCATCATCGACTCTATGGATATGAGTCTGAGCAAACTCTGGGAGATAGTGAAGGACAGGGAAGCCTGGTGTACTATAGTCCATGGATTTGCAAAGAGTTGGACACAACTAAGTGACTGAACAACAACATTTATTTATTTATTATTTTTGGTCTTTTGGCCACATTGAGCAGCATGCAGGATGATTCCTGGACCAGGATTGAACCTTTTTGGGCCTCCACAGTAAGAGCACTGAATCCTAACCACTAGGCTACCAGGGAATTCTCTCATCTACCTCTTCTAATTGATCTCAACATATATCTCAAGAACCAGCTTCCAAGATCAATTAATTTTTTGTGATTTGATTTTCTAGGAAGATTGTTTAGTGATCCCGGTTTTCAGTGAAAACTCAATCTTTGAACCATTCAGATAAAAGCCATAAAATCAGAGAGGGATGGATTGGGAAAACAGACCTTTGGGGGTAGAGTAGCCTTGGGTTCCCTGCCCTAACTCTACTGCTTCATTTAGCATGAGGTTGCTGTTTTGGTGATGCTGACTATGACTGGAGTCCATAAATGTCTGATGTTTATAAATAGTCCCATAAACAGAAATGCATGCATCCACAGTCAAATAAGTCAATTAAAAAAAAAAAAAGGAACGTCCCTGGTGGTCCAGTGTCTGACTCCGAGCTCCCTATTCAGTGGGCCCAGGTTTGACCTCTGGTCAAGGAACTAGACCCCACATGCTGTAACTAAGAGTTCGCATGTTGCAACTAAAGATCCCGCATTCCCCAACTAAGATCAAAGAACCCATATTGCAACTAAGACCTGGCACAGACAAATAAATAAATATTAAAAAAAATTAATACATGCATCATTGGTTCAAGTTCTTTCAGATTGCTGATGTAAGCTGTGACTATAAATGGGCAGTGGATGTGTAAGATTTGAGCTTACAGACCTTTTCTTATTCAGACAGTGCCAGTAAGAACTGTGGGGGTCAAGGGAAGTGCCACTGAGATATGCCACATCTGCTCTTGCCCTGGAAGCCACCTCATTTCCAGTAAGATTTTGTATTCCCGGTTAAGTCAGCAACTTAATCTAATCTTATTCTGTGAGTGTATGAGGGGGGTGGGGTTGTCATTTCTTCCTTCCAATCTGTAACACCCTCTGAAACTCTAAAATTTTATTGTTGATTTTCTGCTGGTTATTATTTCCATTAATTTTTATTTCAGAAAGTACTAAAATTCAGTCATGTGATTTATAACATTTATCTTATGGGCCAATGACTTTTGAATTCCAAATTGACTTATACATGAAGTTTTGAGCTGCTTCATGCTAGGAACTGCCTATCTTTTAAAGCAACATTGGAGAGCAGGACATTAGCTCTTCAAAGCCTCAAAGGACATTAGCTCTTCTCACTTGTTAAATAATCCATGAAGTTAACAAGTTTAGACATATGGGTCATATGATATATTTCTAAAAGGCAGGAACCTCTAGCTTCTGTTTTATGCTATTTGGATACACTTTGTTATCCAGGAGAGACATTTCCAATTACTGGTTCTTAAGCAGTGATGTCCAATAGAATTTTCTGAGCTATGAAAATCTTCTATATCTACACTATCCAATATAATAATCACTAGACATATGTGGCTGTTGGGCACTTAAAATGTGGCTAGTGTGACTGTGGTACTGAATTTTTAATTTTTTAAATTTTAATTAATATAAATTTACATTGAAATAGCCTCATGTAACCAATGGTCACCAAATTGGACATTTTTGCAGCCTTATAGTTTCACAAATGGAACACCAGGCATTAAGAATGAAGAAAAAGAAATTAAACTTGGTTGAATCCTGTTTATACAAAAAACACATGTACAAATTAATTTAGGAATACCACCTCATATTTAAATTATTCCTTTATATCCCTGAAGAGTTTTAAAGTTGTATTTAAAAAATTATTTGCAATAAGAACCAGTTACACACAGATTCACCCATTCTGAATTTGATCTGGATACAACAGGTTCTGAGCAGAGAAATAAATACTGATTTTTTAAAAGCACATATTCTTCAGGCACTGTAAGACTTTATCTTAAGAACAATTAATCTCCATGAGATGGATGAAACTGGAGCCCATTATACAGAGTGAAGTAAGCCAGAGAGACAAAGACCAATACAGTATACTAACGAATATATATGGAATTTAGAAAGATGGTAACAATAACCCTATATGCAAAACAGAAAAAGAGACACAGATGTACAGAACAGACTTTTGGACTCTGTGGGAGAAGGCGAGGGTGGGATGTTTTGAGAGAACAGCATCGAAACATGTATATTATCAAGGGTGAAACAGATCAGCAGCCCAGGTTGGATGCTGTGTGCTCCAACCAACTTGCCCCCAGGCAAGTGCTTGGGGCTGGTGCACTGGGAAGACCCAGAGGGATGGGGTGGGGAGGGAGGTGGGAGGGGGGATTGGGATGGGGAATACATGTAAATCCATGGCTGATTCATGTCAATGTATGGGAAAAACCACTACAATATTGTAAAGCAATTAGTCTCCAACCAATAAAAATAAATGGGAAAAAAAAGAACAATTAAGATTAAGATGGTTCTAAAATTAAGAACCATCTTAATCTTTCCAAGAATGAAAGAAAGATAATCAGTTGTCAATGGCTGTCAGAATAATTTTTTAAGAAAAGAAAATCAGGTGGTCAGTACCTATGAGATTAAAAATTAATGGTCTATATGCTTACCAAATCTTTAGTGTTTTATGAGAAAATACATCTTAATTCCACAATTAAATTTGTGAGTAAAGCTCTTTCCCAGATGCTACCAAGGAAGTTTAAAACTGCTGGAGCTAAACAACATATTGGAAGGGGAGGGGTGACTGCCCCTCTTAAGTTAAAACAGGAGCACCACAGTTGAACACAGCAGGAGACAAAGTTCGGTATCCGGTTCCTCCGCCTGGCTCTTCCTCTTTCCCGGTCATTCCTCAGCTCACGTTTCTCTCTGATAGGTAGTGCCGGGGATAACCTGGGGTCCAACTCCCTTTCTGCGGTCACCTCGTTTTCTACAGGATTGCAAAATCCTGCAACTTTTCTGGCTTCAATTCCTTCCTTAGTTGCCAAGAAGACTGGACAAAATTATTTAAAATATCTCTTCCAATCAAAAACTGCTTCTGTCTCCGTGTGTTCTCTTCTGTGCCTCTTTCTTTCCCTCCACCTTTTCTTTTCTCCTCTAACTGGTCCCACTTTTAAACTAGACTGTGCTGCCTGCCTGTTATCAGATTTATTAGTCTCTCTTAAAAGCAGATAATGGCATGATTCTTCTTCCATAAACAACACAACCTAAGTCAAATGTTCTCTCTACTGATGTGGCACCGGCACAATTTTTTTTCCTCTCCTGAGGGTCACTTGATTTTGTGGGTAAAAGTGTTCCCACGTCCTAACTGAGTCATCTTTAAACCAATCTTTAAACGGTATTATAGAAGCACCTATGTAATGCTGGGGTATAATTAAAAGAGCGACAAAACTGACATGGAGATAGTGTAACAACTGTGAATAACTGGCTGGAGGTGTCATAAAAACAGTGGAGCTTCTGTCTGAACAGTGAAACATCAAGCAGAGAATCAACTGGTTCAGCAATGAGCTTTCCGTAGCCCAGGGCCCCAGAAAACAATCAAGTGCAGCAGCTGGCATGCGCCAGCCCAGCTCCCAAAGTACCCTTAGTGTGTTAACAGGTATTCGCTAAAGACCCAGGAGGAGACTCAAGTGAGGATCCAGGCATTTCACAGGTAGAAAGCTATCTGCCTGGGTCTGGATATAAGAGTTGTCTGGTAGTTCAGAACAGGGCCCTTCGGTTTGATTTTGGAGTTGAATCAGAGCGCATGCACCAATCCTGTTTCCTCTAGTAAGACCAGACAGACGCGGTTCCCTGTGTGGCAAGGGGTGCTAAGAAGCTAGAGGCACAGAAGTTAAGAGTATGGATGCTAGAGTCAGGAAGGCTGCGTTTATGTCCCAGTCCTGCCACTCACTCACTGTGTGAACTTGGCCAAATCACGTGACACTGCTCTCAGTCTGCTCATATCTAAAGTGGGAATAACTCTGGTCATCTGTGAGTATTAAATGACCTAAATGATATGCAGATACTTAGTACACTGGCTGGCATGTCACTCGGGCTCCGTTAGGTGTAAACAATAGTTAATATTAAACAATCCTCAGGGCTTCCCTGGTGGTCCAGTGGTTGGGAATCTGCCTTGAAATGTAGGGGACACCAGTTCGATCCCTGGTCCAGGAGGATCCCACATGCCTTCGAGCAACTAAGCCCGTGCACGAAAACTGAGCCAGTCCTCTAGAGCCTGTGAGCCACAACTGCTGAAGTCAGTGTGCCTGGAGCCTGTGCTCCACAACAAGAGAAGCCGCTGCAATGAGAAGCCTGCACAGAGCAACGAAGATCCACCACAACCAAAAAATAAAAAAATAAATAAATAGACCTTTAAAAAAAAACAAAAAAGAATCCTTAAAGTCATGTACCCCACTGCTATTCAATTCAGAGTTCTCTCTAAATTACTACCGCTACCAGCTTGCCACTGAGCTTTGCTTGAGCATTATTAAATCTGTTTTTGGACCAGTCCAGCTTGGGCAAAGGTTTTCAGGTTTTCCCTCCCTGCTGACTGTCAAGAGAAAAGCCCTTGGCTGTAGCCCATTCCACTCTAAGCACCTCCTTTCACCTCCCCAGTCTCTTTCTCTGTTTATAGGTTTCTTTGAGCTGCAGAGGTGGGTGGCTGACATGCTTTTGATATATCCTGCAGAGGAATGTGTGAACTGGGTGTTTCCTGTAGTAGGAATGAGAGGTTATGATCTATGTTGTCCTGGGGTGGTGTATTTTGGGCACATCTGCTGTTTCCAGGGGGATGTGTTAGCGTGCTTGTCCTCTTTGCACGCTTCGAGTTAAGTGATTAATTTGTTTCCTGATAACTCTGATAGGGAGACTATGAGAGCTGCTTTTGGTAACCCCTTAGGGTCAAGCATATGTCATCTGATTGTGTCATTAACATCTCCATTCCTCCCATGAATACTTGGAACCAGACTCTGAGCACTGAGGTTTAACATGACAACAGGTGGGCTGGGGGTTAGTGTTCCAAGATGCAGAAGCATAGGATAGAGTTTGGAATGGAAGGTATGCATGAATAAAATGGAGGGGCAAATGAGGAAGGATAATAACAGATAATAGAGAGTGGTTACTCCAATAGGAACTGTGCTCAGAAATTTACATGTATCATCTCACAGAGTTTTCTATAATTCTGGAGAAGCTATTATTACCTTTATTTTACATATTTTATTATTTTTATTTTACAAATGAGGAAACAGAGGAGCAGAGAGCTGAGATCAGTTGTCCAAGGTCATACAGTTAGTAAATGGTAGAGGTAGGATTTGAACCCAGGCGTCTGACTCTAGAACCTGTGTTCTCACTACTGAGCCCTACTGCCTGCCGTGCAAAAGAGCCAAGAGCGGCTGCCTCTAGGGAGGAAGCAGGCTTTGGGAGAGGTAAAAAGGCACCTAATTTCTTTCCCTCAATAGCAACCATCCATTACTTAGCTAAATATTTATATATGTGTGTGTGTGTGTGTATGTCTACATATATGTATATATGTATTTGGGCTTCCCTGGTGGCTTAGACGTTAAGGAATCTTACTGCAATGCAGGAGACCCAGGTTTGATCACTGGGTCGGGAAGATCCCCTGGAGAAGGGAATAGCTACCCACTCCAGTATTCTTGCCTGGGAAATCCCATGAACAGAGGAGCCTAGAGGGCTACAGTCCATGGAGTCAGACACAATTGAATGACTAACATTTTCACTTTTTTTCATATGTGTATTTATGTACATATATTGGCCTATGGATTTTACAAAGATTTAAGAATAATGATGGCGGGTACTAGAGTGCAGGTCAGGAAACCAGGAAGAGTCATCCTGAGTTTCTGGCGGATGAGGAGAAAGCTGTGATTGCTGTCCGCAGGCCAGGGGGTGTCAGCCTCGAGCAGCTTCCCTGGCGTGGGCAGGTACAGCCTGACAGGCGTGCGCTGTGGGTGCCCTGGGACAGGCAGGCTCTGCAGGTGCCAGCAGCTGCAGAGAACGGAGGCAGGCACCCTCTGGGAACCTCACAGATGGCCCTGGCATGGCCACAATTTCCGGAATCAGCAGGTCAGTAAAAGTCTGTCATCCCAAGACGATACTGTAAAACCTTTGCTGCAACAGAAACTCCTCCAGAGCCTCCCTCTGCCAGGCTCCTCAGCATGTCCTGTGGTCACAGAGTGAAGCTGGCAACACAGTGCATACCGCTTTCTCCAGCAACATGTTGTCAGGACATGTGTCAGAACCACATGCTCTTGGCCAGACAGACTGCTCTTGCCTGACAGCCAGCTGCCACGCGACAGCGACAGCAGAAAGGATCTGCTTGCCCGGACAGCCTTCCCCAGGGTGAGCATCAAGGGCCAAGAAGCTGGAGCTGCAGTCCACGAAGAGATGGATGGATGTACTTCTCACTTGTGAGTGAAGTTAACTCAATAAAATGAGAATGGCATACTGGTTATTCATTTGCAAATTTAGAAAGTTGGCTCAGGTATAATGCCATAGAGTTAACTTTTTACTTTTTTCTATATTAATGTCATTGTAAAAAAACCCCCAAACTGTGTACTTTCAATTGAAGTCAAAGATTAAAAACAAACAAACCAAACTCAATTCTTTCTTATAACCAACTTGGTTCCTATTTCAAGACAAGCAGAAGCTAAGCTTGGGTTGGTTCGCCCCTCTGCCCCCGCCGTGCTCACTCCCCTCCCCTCATCTTGTTCACTGGGGCTGTGTCCCCGCCTTGGCTCAGAGGGCAAGTGGCACACAGCCTCCTTCTAAGGACTCAATGAGATCTGTGTATTCTCTTCTTTCCCTGAGATCCTTCACCCCAATTCTGGGCCAGGGAACCAAGTTTGTTAGCTGTGGGGTAAAGGAGCCCTTTCTCCCCTCCCTAATTCATGGTTTCTTCAGAATATTTAGCTTTGTAATAAACCCTTCCTGTTCTAAGGGCACAGACGTCTGAGATTCAAAAGCCAGGAAGCGATCCGTTTTGTCTCTGCCTTCTGCTGTCCATCCAGTCCCTGAGGCAGTGCTCCCTGAATAAAGGGAAGGCTCAGGAACGTTGGGAGGGGGAAATACCAATTAATGTTTCAAAAATATCGTCTTGCCACACTTGGTCATGGGGTTTTACAAATATAATATACAGAGCTGTGTAAGAAAGACTGAGGAACAGGCAAGATTTGACAGAGAAAGGGGAAAAAATCCCAGCCTTGGTGGTTTTGCCACTTTGGAGTAGCTCCTGTCAATCAACACCAATTCTTATCACTGCTGACTCTATCCTCAATACCTTTACCAAGCTCCCAGTCAGGGACGCTGAGGAGCTGTGAAAATAGCTAACAACAGCTAACATGAATTAGGCAAAAAATTATCATGTGCCAGGACTTGTGCGTCACACCTACCATCTCATTTAATTTTCACAACCACTCCATGAGACAGACACCATATGATCTATCTTATATTTTATATACGGGGAATCTGAGGCACAGAGAGGTCAGTTCATCTGCCTGAAGCCACACCACATGTACAAGGTAGAGTTAGGGTTCAGATAGGCATCTGTAGGACTAGGAGATGCTCAGTTTTCTCTCCTCTCCTCTGCGCAGCAAGACTCTCCTGAGAGAAATAAGGGGATCTGCCAGGCCTCCCCAACAGTGTGAATGGTACTGCCCTGCACTGCGGCCTTGTGGCACCCTGTCCTTATCTGAAAAATACTATTTGGGTTTCGTCTGGAGCCCTGGAAACCATGTTGGAAATAGAGGAACTTCAGGAAGCCAGCAATTGTCTTTGCACTTTGAGTGACTCAGTTCCTTGGCCTCTGGGCCAGAGGTTTAAATACTTATACAATGTTTACTTCCCAAGACTCTGGCAGGCCATCAAGCTCTGATATGTTATGGGGAAATCCAAGGAATAGCAGCTGTCACCTGGGTTCCCCTTTATTTCAGATTTTTCGTATCACAGCAGAGAGCACAGAGAAAACATCTATAGGTCTGGAGGTTTCTCTCCCCAACCCCCGACTTTAAGCTATGAACCCTTTATTGAAATGATGAGATGGCCACTAGGTTATATTGATTCTATTCCAAACCATGCTTGGAATGCAAACACACGATGACCTGGTGGCCATTCAGGGAAATCCCCCATACCAGGGCTGCCCGGCTTTGGATGTGGCTCAGACGGGGTTTACTTGTGAGGCCTGCTGTTGGTTTTTCAGTCCTTCCAGATTACCATGGTTCCTACCTCTTCCTTTTGCATCACCTCTGGTCAGCTTCTCTCCTGCGCTGCCGCGTGCTTGAAGGCCCAGGTGTGATTCCTGCCTAGGGCTCCAGAGGTGCTGTGACTGCCTGGGGTAGGGCCTGGAGAGCCATCTGCTTGGAATCCCCAGTCTCCCCAGCGTAGCCCCCAGGGCCCTTCTTGGCCCATCTGATCACATTCCCAGCTTCACAGATACAGACTTGAGGCTCAGAGAAGGGAGGAACTTGCTCAGGGCCCCCACATGCTGGCCATACCAGCAGGAAAACACCTTGTTTCAGATCAGGGACAGTTTGTAGGGCAGGTCAAAATGAGCTATAGGTGACACAGGTCAGGGAATACTCAAAAGCAGCCCATGCAGCCTCAATTCTGAAAAGACACAGGCCTCCCGGAGACCAGAGACCTCCTCTTTGGTATCCAAGGTGCTTGTCCCATTGCTCAAAGCTCCACAGGCTCCCCGTGTTGGCCTCTGCAGTCATCTACTCACTGGAAGCCCCTCCAGCATGATTACCAGCAGAGGGGCTCCACTTGCAGAAATATGACCTGCTGGTCAGGCCCTCTCTTCCTTTCCCAGGGCTGAGAGGATGGCGTACTATCATTCTACTACATACCATCTCCTTCCCTCCTCCCTCCCTCCCTTTCTTCTCTTCCTCTTTTTTCTTCCTTCCTTCTTCTTCCTCCCTTTCCTTTTCTCTCTCTCTTTCTATCCCTCTCTCCTCCTAAGATTTCTCTTAATATCTGGAGCTTCCCTGTCAGAGGGAACCAATCCCTTCTAGTCTTTACTCTGCCATTAACTCTTGGTGAGGTCTCAGGCAGGGACTCCCCAGTTCTGGGTCACTGTTTTCCCATCTATAAAGTAAAAGCGTTGCATTTCATCATCTCTCAAGTTTCCTTTCAGATCCAGTGGTCTATGCCTATTAACACAGATGCAACACAAAACATCTTCAGGGGCTGGGCACGTAAAGTCAGTGAAACATCCATCCAAGGGGTTCAACTGGAGAGACTGGGCCAGGGAGAGAAGGGGAAGAAGTTACTGGGCCCCAGAGGGTTATTGTTATACAAAAACACATCAAGGTCCCAAAGAGGGCTGTCTGTGGGAGCTGGATTCTGCCTGTGGGCCACCCAAAATGTAGGATTTTGGATCTCTGCATCCAGACGGATAGATGACCACAACGTCACTTCCAATTACCATCGAGAGAAGTTACATGCCCGCTACATGCCTGAAGGATCTAGAGGAATAGAACATTCCTGAAATAAGGTCTTGCAGAGCCCCAGGCTGGATAAGGGAGCACCATGCAAGCATGTCACTCTCAAGGTCTTGGTGACATTACTCGGACAAACAGAGGTTTTCAAACATTTTTTTGACCATGATCCACTGGAAGAAATTAACTCTACAAAGTGACTGAGTACACAAACATGGGACTTAAATGTCTCACAAACAAAGCTAATTCTTAGTATACGTAATATGTACTGATATTTTCTTTTCCCTCCATTTTAATACTTTATGTCATTTCATTAAAAAATGCTGTTTGCAACCCAATAATATGTACATGATCAGAAGTGAAAAGAATGATAAAGATTATTCTAGGTTTGTGGGGTCTAATATAGTAGCCATTTATTTTATGTGACTATTCAAACTAAAATTAATTACAATTTAAACAGTTTTAAAATTCATTTCCTCAGTGACACTTGATACATTTCAAGTACTCAATAGCCACATGTGGCCAGTGGCAACTATACTGGATAACACAGAAAAAAAAAACTTTCATCACTTTAGAATGTTCTGTTAGATATCTTTAACCTAAATCTCACAGTCTGGCCCAATGAAGAAACCAAGGCCAGGGTCCTTCAAAGAGATATATATGAAGCTGTGGATGTATGGGTTGGCATTAAGTGGACATAGTCTCAAAAATGTCTGCAGGGGTCACAAGAAAAATTCGGATGAAGAATGGGTCCCCTGCAGATTTATCCTCATTATAGGATTTACAACTCAGAGTCCATCCGCAGGGTGGTGTACCAGAACATTAACTTTCACAGAAAACCAGAAGCAAATTTTCACTGCTTGATGGGGCTTTTACAGAGTAATTTCTGTGAGCTTGAGAGAGAATAGGCTCTGGAACCTGTTGGTACTGGATTCAAATCCAGGCAGGTTGGTTGAGATTTGGCAAGGTGCTATGTCCCTGGGCTTTAGTTTCCCCATCTGTAAAATGGTGATAATAATGTTTGCCTTTCAAAACTTTTGAAAGGAGAAGTAATATATATGTATAATGCCAACACATCATCTAGTATATTGTAATTGCTAAGTCAAAGTTTTGCTGTAATAATAAAAATGATAATGGCAGTTGTGCTAACAATTTAAAAATGAAGCTGAATATTGTGGAGAACTAAAGATAAACACATCTCTCACTGCAAAGGACATTTCAGGGATGGAATAGGGGAGTTTTGTAAAAAATTGTATCTCTAATGCTACACCCAGTACTTGGTACTAGTAGGCACTCAATTCATACTTGCCAAGTAGATGAATGACTAAAATATACCCGTAAATGCTACAATCTCAGGTATAATTGGATAAAGGAATCAGAGAGATCCAAACATGAAGTGCTAAGATTCTCATGAATTATTTCTGATTGGTGAGGGGAGGGGAGGGGAGGGAAAGAAAAAAAAAATGGAGAGATATCATTTCTATATTTTTTTTTAGTAGGTTGTTGATACACGGTAATGAGATGAAGAAGTCAACATACACAGTGACCAAGAAAAAAGAAAGAAGACAAAGACTAGAAATATAGGAGGAAATACAAAGAATATACTTTCTTCTGAGATTAAAAACTTTTTTAAAAACAAAGATCCTCCATAAAAATCAGTGAATGAAAGTTGCTTTTTTATCTTTAGGAAACAAAGCATTATTCAAAGTTTCAAACTGAATTTGTATGGTCTGGGGAAAGAGGGAAAAATGTTTACATTCTGTGTGTATCAGCAAGTAGTTCTCAATTATTGTTGGTCCATGTATCATGCCCTACAAGCTGCTTTTTTTTCCATCCATAAGTGTAGTGGACATCTGCTGTTTTGCCTTTTCAGCATCTGCTGTCTGCTTCTTCTGGCAATATAACCTCTCTTTCCCGTGGGGAACCCATTCTGTGGCGCTTGGTGGGCTGAACCTGTTCCAACACTGCTCAGCAAGTAGACCAGTCCGGCCACCCAGAGAACCCCATCTCCTTTCCACGTGATTGGCTGACCTCATCACCTCTGGGGTTTTCTACAGGGGCTCTTGGAGAAGCCATCTGGGTTGCTAAGTCAGGAGGAGGCAGTCTGAGGCCCCTGGCCCCATTCTGCCTTCAGATCAAGAGAGAGCATTATACAGATGGAGAGAGTGAACAAGCCCCTGATGTATCATTTGAGTCTGCGGATAAAGATGGGCCTGAAGCCACTGTACTTCTGAACTTCCCAATTATACAAACCTATATAGTTCAGTTCCTTTTTTAAAAAAATGAGTTAGTTTGAGTCAGGGTTTCATCAATTGCAATGGACTACTTTATGTCCTCAGTTTTCCATCAAAATCAAAATCTGCTATTAATTTAAACAAGCATTCCAGGAGCACTCCATACTAGATCTCATGTAACTAACATGGCCTGTAGCATCTTGCTGAGGACATGATGAACCAGGTGGCCATGGACCCTGACCTCACATGACCCACACTCCAGCAGGGGAAACGCTGGGAAAAGTGCTGCAGGAGAGGAAGAAGAGGCCTGCAGCAGACACGAACGATGCCATCCTAATGGCCATTCCTCTCTTCATCTGCTAAGGGAACCTCTCTCCTCTGGGGGGAACCCATTTTTGCTTATCATCCCCTGAGCATTCATGTCTTTCAGGAATGGCTGTGACCTATCCTGGACTCAGAGAAGGAACCTTGATTGGTGAAAACAGATTCGAGTACACTCATTCCTTTGCCAACTGATTAACTTAGGCAAAGGCATATACACATTCCTGGCCAATGAGACATGAGGGGAGGTCAGGTGGGGTTCCTGGGAAGGTTTTCTCCCCTCTTTCTGGCCTCTGAATGCTGGAACTCCAGCCCTGGTGCCTACACTGAGCTCTAAGGGGAGCCATCCAAGATGGAAAAAATATGGGTGTCTGAGGATGATGCTCAACCTCTGAACTAACCTGACTTGGATCTGTCCCTCCTCAGACTCACTGTCCTATAAAACAGATGTGTCTAGATTGTTTAAGCCACTTTTAATTGGGGGCTGCCATTTGTTGCTGCACACGCTCTTTGGAACTAAGGCTATGCTATGGGTTCATCTGAGTCACCAGGAAAAGCCTCCTGAAGCTACTCTGAAGATGAGCAAAGCTAGGCAAGCAGGGGTGGGGGGCGGGATGTGAGATGAAGTGATCTTAGAGCAGAAGTCAGTGGTGGAAGCAAAACTGGAACACATTCTGTCATAGTGCTTTTTGCTATGGGAGTGTTTCTCAAACTGACCAGCTAACCACCTGCTTCAGAATGTCCAGGGGTTGGTGGGTGGGGGGAGGAGGGCGTGGATTATCAAAATGCAGATCCTTAGGCACTGCCCCAGACCTACTGAGCCAGACTTTAAAATTTAAACAAGCTCCTCTGGAGAGTCTTGTTCACTAAAGGCTGAGAACCCTTGGGTCAGTGACTAGAAGACTCATACAATCTTTGGCACTGAGATGAGAATTTCAGAAATCCTGATATATTAATTTGTATCAAAGTGCCATCACAGAGAATGTGCCAATATTCTTCTGAGTATTACAAAGTATATTTTCTCTGATACGTTTGCCAACTTTCACAAACATTTAAAAAAAAGTCAACTGGCATTGAAATAATGTCCTAATACAGCTAGATTAAACACACACTTAATTCACTCAGCCCTGGCAGATGGTTTTTCTTCTCTAAAGTTGTCATTTCTTTTAGGAAGAGCTGTTTCTGGTCTGTTATTAGAGCCACCCCCCATCAGGCAGAGATGCACAACACAGGCGGTCATGCAGACAGGGAGAACGAAGGTATTTCCCCTCTCTCTTTACCTAGTGTATTCTGAGGAGCGTAGCTGTGATGTCTCAGAGCCAGCTTGTGATGGTGTTACTTGCCCAAACCAAAGGCAGTCCTTCAGCAGGATAAGCCCTGAAATCCTTTGTTGGCCTCCCCACATCCACTCTCATGGTCCACCCACCACCAAGCTGTGCAGATGAACCCCTCACACAGCTCTGCCGTTCAGCTCATCTTCACCTCCATCAGCTCTGGCCCAGTGACAAGCATCTTTCCTCTGGGCTACCACAGTGGCTTTCCAACCATACCTCTTTTCTACACCAGTGGTTCTCAACGCTAGGGCAGTTCTCCACTCCTCCTTGACTACACCTGCAGGAGTCATTTGTCAATGCTTAGAGACATTTCTGGTTGTCACAAATGAGGGGTGTGTGTGTGGGTATGATACTGACATCTAGTTGGTAGAGGCCAGGGATATTGCTAACTATCTTGTAAAGTACAACATAGCTCCTCTCCAACCCAACAAGGAAGTATCTGGTCCAAGATAGTGTCAAAGTTGAGAAATCCTGCTTTAGGTGGATCTCTTACACCCCACAGACCTCAGGTCAAAGGCCCTTCTCAGACTTACCTTCACAGTACAAACCCTACTGTTACTGGTTCTCACAGTCCTGGGTACCCTCCCTCGACTGTATTATTTTCAGTATGTATTGATACAACAAGTTGTGATTATTTGCTTACTCTGTTTCCTCCATCAAACTCTAAGCTTGATGAAGGCAGTGATGCTGTTTATTGAGCTCACTTCTCTAGTCAGGCCAAGCACAATATCAGGCACACAGCACATTTATAATAAACACCTTTAAAATAAATGAACTTACTTTGTGCAAATTCATGTGCAATCATGGAACACAATAGTTAGCATAGGTCCTGCCTACTAGAAAATTACATTCTTGTAAGGACTCTTTGAAAGATTCATATTTAAGATAACTGTCTTGAAGTATAAGAAAATCACAATGGCAGCAGTCTGGAGACTCTTTGGTTTCAGGACTCCTATACACCTCTGAAATATTATTGTGAACCTCAAAGAGCTTTTGTTTAGGTGCTTTACATCTACTGATATTTATCATATTAGAGTCACATCTGAGAATTTTTTTAAAAAACAAAAAAACAGAAGCACATATTCCATTAGTTGTCAGTGGTTACTTCAACAGACATCACCTCTGGAAAACTCAACTGTACCCTCATGAGAGGCAGAGAGTGAAAAAGGCAAAACACTTCTTAGGATTGTTACAAAAATGGTATTGATCCTGTGGACCACTCAGAGGGCCTCCAGGAGTCTCAGGGGTCCCTGTAACATGTCTGAAAACTGTTGCACTATAGAAATCCTAATGTTTTAGAAATAACTTCCTGCAGAGGAATCAGGGCAAACTACTCAGAAATGGCACATCTGAGTTGTTCCTTGCAAGATGGAAGGCATGGGGACACCAGCAGAGACACACTCTTCTTCTGCTGACCCAGCCTAAAACTATAGCAGAAAAACTATGGCTCGAGAATCATTTCTGGTCCACTGCTTGTCTTTGTAAATAAAGTTTTATTGGAACATTGCTATGTCCATTCATGGATGTTTTGTCTATCGCTACTTTTACACTAAGATGGCAGAGTTGATAGTTACATCAGAGCCTGCAGGACTTACAAAGCCTAAGAGACTCACTATCTGGCCCTTTCTAGAAAAAGTCTGCCAACTCTTGTTCTTTAGAATATTTACAAAGGCAAATGCTTCTGTCAAAAATAAAATCGATGTTGAATGACATTTCTGCATGTACCCCTCCGCCCCTAAATTGGACTGGGCTTTAGTGAGTGAATAAGGAAGGTAAGAAAGAACACACCTTCCGTCAGGTGGGATAAAAAGGCCATCAGCTTGAGACCTTAGCTTCTAATCCTCCAGCACACCAGAGATTTAGGGCAAGTCATCCCAATCTATTTGGGGATGCTGAGGGGGATGGACTACACAGGGAAAGCTTTCCCAAGAGTCAGAGCTGCTCAGAGATGAAATGAGCTGCCTTTCCAGACAGTGAGTTTCCCATATGTGGAAACTGGTTGAGGTTGCAGGATCCCTTGGCTTGACAGACAGGAATCAGATCTTTGGGGATCAGATGGATGATTGTATCAAATCAGGGAACACAAACTCAGCGCTCCAGGGCAGGAGGTCACATAAATGAGTGAGTGGACTGGGATGAAGCGAGTGGGAGACGTGGCCAAAGAGTCACGGTTCCTACTCTGTTTCAACTGACCCCTGCCATGTGGGGATATGGGTTTGGGGAAACCAGAAATCTGGATTTTAAAACTTCTCGGTGTTTATAGTTTGGCTCAACTACCCAAAAATAAAGAACAGTACATAAGTCAAGTAAAACACATGTATGGATCATTTTGTCACCCAGGCCACCGAGATAAGATAAACTTCAGGGCCGTTCCACGCCTAAATATTCTTTGATACTAAGAGAATAAAAGAAATCCCTTATATTTATTTATTTTTTTTTAATTTTCAATGTGTCTTGACATCTTATTTCATGCACATTTCTGTATTCAAGAGCATAGTCAGGGCTAGAACCCAGGACTTATGATGCCAAGTCTAGTGCTCAATGCTATGGCTGCAGGATCCACTATGCCAGAAAAAGAGACCTGAACTTAGCAGAGCAGACTGGGTGGAGTGAAATGGAGCGGGCAGTGAGGGCGGAAGAGCTGACTAGGCTGAGTGAGCGGGGAGAGAGCTTAGCAGCAGGAGGTACAGTAGACGTGACCAGGGCAGTATGGACCCGAAAAGACAGTCCAGCTGATCCCAAGAGCAGCAGCTTCACCCAGGCCTTCCCTTGATTTCAAAGCTCCAGGAGCTGATGGATTCCTGTTTAACTGCTAGTTTGACCTGAGTTTTGGTCACTCGTGATCTAGGAGTTCTTGCAAAATCTTAAGGATGGATTAAAATTTTGTGCTACTGTAGTATAAAAGCAGTCTTAGACAATATGTAAATGAATGAGCATGGCTGTGTTCCAATAAAACTTTATTTACAAAGATCAGCAGTAGGCCAGAATTTACCTTTGAGCCATAGTCTGCTGATCCATGCTACGGAATCATTCACTGGTCTAGTAGAAATGTGACTATGCTGAGTGTCCTGAGGCCATGCATATTTCAAGGCCAGCTCACAGGTTATTTGGCTGGGTTATTAGACTAGATGAACTTAAAGATCCCTACACACCGTGAGATTCAAGGATGCTTTGGCTTGATTTTTGTCTTAAGGATTTAAAGGTAGACTCTAATTCAAGCTATGTTTGGAACAGAAAGTCTCCTCCAACAAAATGCCTCCAATCATAATTACCAGCTCTATAACTGAGCATATGTTGATGGAAGCCTCAATTCATACTGAGCCAGTTAAAATGCACGGAAGGGACAGCTAACAGATCTCTCAAGTTAGAGTCCAGGCTGTTAATTACTTTTGTAAAAGAAATATATAAACATGCAGATGGCAACGGTAGTAAATATGTTCATCTACATATAAATACCAAAATCCAGCCCACTCCTCAAGGCCTATCTCATAGGCAACATACTTTTAGTAAGACTTCCAGATCTCTTCCTCATCCCCCCTCCATTATCTCTCTTCTTTAAAATCTCATGACATGTACTTCTTATGACTAAGCAGTGGTTCCCAAACTTTAGCATGTATCAGAACACTGGGTGTCTTGTCAAAACTCGGATTGCTGGGCCCCACCACCAGGGTTTCTGATTCAGGATGTTCAGGGCTGGGTGAGAATGTGGATTTCCAATCAGTTCCCAGGTGATGCTCATGCTGCTGGTTTGGGGACCATGTTTTGAGAACCATTCACCTAGAGCACAGTCTACCCTATAATATCATTACTTTTGTGCCTGCCTTATTTCTCTAGCAGACTGTACATTACTTGAGGAGGGATACTGTTTATATTCACAAACCCTGGAGTATTCTGTAGGCTTTCAAATTGTGGTGTTGGAGAAGACCCTTCAGAGTCCCTTGAACTGCAAGGTGATCAAACCAGTCAATCCTAATGGAAATCAACTTTGAATATTCATTAGAAGGACTGATGCTGAAACTGAAGCTCCAATACTTTGGCCAACTGATGTGAAGAGCCAACTCGCTGGAAAAGACCTTGATGCTGGGAAAGACTGAAGGCAGAAGAAGAGGGTGACAGAGGATGAGATGGTTAGACAGCATCACCAATTCAATGGACATGAGTTTGAGCAAACTCCGGGAGACAGTGAAGGACAGGGAAGCCTGGTATGTTGCAGTCCATGCGGTCGCAGAGTCGGACACAACTAAGTGACTAAACAACAACAATTCTGTGGGCACTTCACAAACATTTAGATACAGCCAGGGGATGAGTTGAGGAGTTAAGTTTTTGGCTAAGGTACACCTGACAGGAATTTCTGGAGACCACAAGGAAAGCAAATGCAACAGACTTGTTCTCAAGAAGTAACCAGTAAAGGAAATTTCTGTGGCTAAACCATGCTGTAACAGAATTCAAAATTCCATCAAGTTCAGTATTCTGGTGGAAGACCAAAACCCAAATGAAAACGATCGAATAGTTATACAACTTTTCCTATACATATTGCAGTTCTAGGTACGTGTTTGCCGAAAGGGAGTGAGGTGGAAGTAGACAATGATGAATAATAGAAATGCTTCCCTGATAGCTCAGTTGGTAAAAAAAAAATCTGCCTGCAATGCAGGAGACCCCGGTTTTATTCCTGAGTTGGGAAGATCCTCTGGAGAAGGGATAGGCTACCCACTCCAGTATTCTTGGGTTCCCCTGGTGGCTCAGCTGGTAAAGAATCTGCCTGCATGTGGGAGACCTGGGTTCAATCCCCAGGTTGAGAAGATCCCCTGGAGAAGGGAAAGGCTACCCACTCCAGTATTCTGGCCTGGAGAATTCCATGGACTGTATAGTCCATGGGGTTGCAAAGAGTCAGACATGACTGAGTGACTTTCACTTTCACAGGTTACCTAAATACCCCTTATAGGGAAATCAAGAAAAAAAGTTTGCTAGTAATTAGGATGTGGCAGTATTTGGAGGCAGGGTCTTTAAAGAGGTTATTAAGTTAAAATGAGGTTGTAAGGTTGTAACTAATGTAATGGTTGTAACTAATCCAATATGACTAGTGCCCTCATAACAAGAGAAGATGAGGACACAGATGCACACAGGGAGAAGCTGGCCATCTACAAGCCAAGGACAGATGCCTCAGAAGAAACCGAGATCTCAGACTTCCATTCCCTAGAGCTACCATTCAATATATTTCTGTTGCTTAAGTCACACATGTGTGATAGGTTGTGATGGCAGTTCTAGCAAACCAATATAGACTCCAAATCATTATTTCAAATAGTAGAGATATAAAACCTACCAGGGAATCAAGACCATGCAATGCTCCTGGAGTGGAAAGTGCCCTGACCATCTACTCCTAGTTTAGGCCCTCACATCTCCAGCCTGGAGGATCCCAACAGGTCCTAACTGGTCTCCTTTGCCCACTCATTTCTCTACACAGTTGCCAGAGTGATGCTTTCAAAATGCAAATCCGGTGATGCTTACCCCTGAAGTGCGGAAGCACTCGCCACATTTCAGAGCATTTAACACCATTTAATGGCTTCACTTGGCTCTTGGGATAAAGCCAGACTCCTTGCCATGGTTGACAAGCGCTCGCATGGCCTGGCCCCTGCCAGCCTCCCCCATCTCCTTTCAGACCCTCCTCACCTCCAGCAGTAGATGGCAGCCACCTGGCTTGCTTTCTTTCCTCTCCAATGCACCCTGCTTCCTCTCAACACTAGGAGACCCGCTCCAGAACAGACATGACAGAGGTGCTTCCACATGCAGATGTGTTGCGCGTCCTGGAAGATTCATCTCAAGGCAGACAGCTTTCCGTCCCTGACTGCTGTTGCTCCACTGCCTCTTTTAGGCTAGTCACTGGGAGAGACTGTCTCAACAACAGCTAAAAGCACTGTTTACAAAAGCCACTGGGAAACAATCCAAGTGTCCATCAACAGAAACTGGCTTAAGAAGATGTGATGTGTGTGTGTATAAATGCAGTGGAATATTACTCATCCACAAAAATGGAATGAAATATTGCCACTTGCAGCAATGTGGATGAACCTAAAGAATATCAATACTAACTACGTCAGACAGAGAAGACAAATATTACATGATATTACTTACATGTGGCATCTAAAAATATAATACAAATGAATCTATGTACAAAATAGAAACAGACTCACAGACATATTATAGAAAGTGAATTTATGGTTACCAAAGGGGAGAGGGATGGCGGTGAGGGGGAAGAATAAATTAGGAGTATGGTATTAACAAATACAAGCAGATACTATACATAAAATAGTCTTCCCTAGTGGCACAGACGGTAAAGAACCTGCCTGCAATGTGGGAGACCTGGGTTTGATCCTTGGGTTGGGAAGATCCCCTGGAGGAGGGCATGGCAACCCACTCTGTGATGCTTGCCTGGGGAATCCCCATGGATAGAAGATCCTGGTGAGCTACAGTCCATGGGGTCGCAAAGAGTTGGACATGACTGAGTCACTAAGCACATACAGAAAACAGAGAAACAACAAGGATTTACTGCATAGCACAGAGATCTATATTCAGTATCCTGTGATAACCTAAAATGGAAAATAATCTGAAAAAATATATATATATATATAACTGAATCCCCTTGATGTACCCCTGAAATTAACACAATATTGTAGATCAAGTATAATTCAATTTAAAAAAATTGAAAAGTATTAGAGATTTTCAGTGTTGAGTGAGGGGAGTAGTAAACAGTAAAGTGTACCAAGGTGTACAAGGATGTCCTTCCCAAACTAGGCACGGACGCACGGGTGAATCCTGTGACGGGTACCATTCATCTGGGAATTGTAAAACGAGCTGAAGGGTGAAATTCTGGGCCTGTCGGCCAAAACGAGTCACCTGCTCTAACAGGCATGATGAAAGGGCTCTTTCTTTCTGGTCTAGCTTGCTCACTGCCCTTCAAGACACAAAGAGAAGAGCAAAGATTCTATCCTATGGTTACTGTCCTGTGTCTCTCTTTATCGTCATTTAATTATAGAGACCACGCTTTCTGAATGAGATACTGAAACGCATGACTGGACGCATGGCCTAACAATGGGATGAAATATTTTAAACGAGGACAGTTGTACACAAGGACACGAGACCCACAATGAATGGACTCTTTTTACTTTGCCCCATTTACCTACAACCCAAATAAAGCTAGATTTGCCTTGTGCTCCATTTCTGGGCACAACTGAAGTAAATTTTAAGGACTGAAAGAAACATAGCTAACAATCAAAAGTAATAAGAAAAAACAATTCAAATATTTGCTGGATTCTCTTTCAAAGAAAGTCAAGGGAGAGTCATTTATGTGATAACTAGAGAAATAGAGGTTAACTGAAAGATTTCCTCATTCACTGCAATAATTATATCACAAAACATGAGTCAAGGGAAGCAAGATCACTCCGCCTATTTTACAGATGAGAAAACCAAGGCTCAGGAAACTGAGATGGTCCCAGACTCCAAATCAAGACTTCTGACTCCCAGTTTAGTGAGCTTTCTTTTCTACACTTGTGCACACACACACCACCAGACTTCCTTTACACCATTCTGCATTCTAAAATACTTTTTAAAAATTTGACACTAATGGCATCAAAAAATGATGATTGTCAATATAAGTTCAGGAAATCCCCAGAGATTCATTAACATTTAATTCCCAAACCTCAGCTAAGTGTGGCGCCCAAACAAGAAGGAACAAACATCAATGAAGCATACACGCATTTTCATTCTCGCAGCCTCTCCAAACTAGATTAATGCTTCATAAAAAAAAAAAAAACAAAAAACTCCCAGATTATCTCTTTTCCAGCCAAAGAGGCATTCTGTCCCCAATCGACTCCATGAACCCTGGGACAATAATTAACATGTGGGCCAAAGGCCCAAACCCATTGGCACAGGACAGATTCTCAGATGAGAAACAGAGAAGCCCCAAATCCCACTCACATAAAGGGCTTATTGACATCTGGTAGAAAGAATACAGACTACAAGGGAGACAGTGAGGCAGAATTTGGGCTATAGCGGAAATGGGTGGGAGGAGGGGGTAGACTTCTTCCCTATTTCAAAGCCCCTTAGATTTTCACCGGAGCCTTCTCTAAGTTTACACCCTCAATTGGACTTTGCTCCTGGCTAACAAGCATTTCCCCACAGCACAGAATGATGTCACAGAAGCCAAAGTAATCCAGGTCTGCTAACACATTCCTGTGGTAAAACAGAGGGTTTTGGAGAGCTCCCGTGGACAGATCAGCTGAGGGTGATGTCCAGGTGCCCTGCATTTGGGGCTGACGCCCAGGAGAGAAACCGCTTCAGTGGGGCAAGGGTATTCACACCCAGAAAACCCCCAAAAGGTGATTTGATTATTAGAAGGGGAGAGAGGAAAGCAATCAGGGCTAAAAGGCCATGTGATGGACCAGAGGTCTGAAAAGTGCTGAGTAGGAGGATGAATATGGAGACAAGCATTCATTCCACCTGATCTTGGGCCCTGTAGAGACAGGATGATTCCTGTATGATAGTTAAGTCAGCCTGTGTGTGCTTCAGACTTTATTCAACATGTAGATAAGTGTAGAGCCCCTAGATTACAGCCCAACAGACTCATAAATAGAAAGTGTCCTAGCCTTCCTAAGGACAAGATGTCCTAAGATTTCCTTGAGTCCCTTGACATAAAAAGCTTTTTCTTATTGAGTACACTACAGTGATACTAGCCCTCCTGACACCCACCAAGCCCCAGGGAAGACCTGGCTCCAAGCAGAAAGTCCCGAGTCAGCACTAACAGGTTACAAAGACCATTTGCTAACGCTAATACCATCTTCCTTGGTGTAGTTATTTATTGGGCAATATTTACTGGGCAATTCCTATGTGCCAAGGACTGGAGACATGCTGGTGAATAAAACAAGCATGTTTCCTCTCCTTGGGAGGTTTATAGTTCCACAGGAAAGATACGCATCCCTGGCTCAGTGGTAAAGAATCTGCCTGTCAATGCAGGAGACGCGTGTTTAATCCCTGGGTCGGGAAGATCCCCTGGAGAAGGAAATGGCAACCACTTCAGTATTCTCGCCTGGGAAATCCCATGGACAGAGGGGCTTGGCAGGCTACAGTCCATGGAGTTACAAGAGTCGAACATGACTTAGCAACTAAACAACAAAAAGCAACTAAAGAAATAGATAATTCCGAAGTGTGACAAGTAGAAAGAAGAAATGAATAAGGCTTGGGGAGAGGTAATCTGAAGGTAAAATATCTCATCTGTTACTGTAAGCAGGCAAGGAATCCAGCCATGGAAGACCAAGGGCAAGAACAATGCTGAAGGAGAAACAGCATGTGCAGAAGTCCTGAGGCTGGGAAGTGTGTGGTGAGTTCAAGGAGGCCAGTGTAGCTGGAACATCAGGGACAGGAAGAGACCTGCACAAGACCATCTGAAGAGGAGGCTCTTGAAATGCACAATGTCTGAGCATTCACCAAGCACTTTCCTGGGTGTGATGATAGTTGAAATAGTTTTTTGTGGTAAGCAAAGATGAATAGGATAGGCCCATTGAACTGATGAGAATATCAGCAGATGTCACTGAGCTGGTAGGAGAACTGAGATTAGGAGTCAGTTTTTCAGTTTCTAAGCCTAGGAATCTTTACACACACACACACACACACATAAATGAGTGAGCGAGTGAGTGAAAGTCACTCAGTTGTGTTTGACTCTTTGCGACTCCATGGACTATACAGTTCATGGAATTCTCCAGGCCAGAATACTGCAGTGGGTAGCCTTTCTCTTCTCCAGGGGATCTTCCCAACCCAGGGATCAAACCCAGGTCTCCTGCATTGCAGGCAGATTCTTTACCAGCTGAGCCACCAGGGAAGCCCAAGAATACTGGAGTGTGTAGCTATCCCTTCTCTAGCGGATCTTCCCCACCCAGGAATTGAACTGGGGTCTCCTGCATTGCAGGTGGATTCATTAACAACTGAGCTATCAGGGAATAATTTGGTATAATTTACAAATAATGAAATAAATACATCTTAAAAACAAAAAGTTTTGACAAATATATAAACACATGTAAACAACATCTCAGCCAAGAAAGGACACATTTCCATAATATGGAGATAATTTGCTGTAACCTTTTGTGATCAATCACTCCACCCCCAAACCAGAGGCAAACTCTGTTATGATTTCTATCCACATAGATTAGTTTTGCCTGTTCTTGAACTTCATAAATGAAATCATACAGCATGTGCTCCTTTTTGTCTCACTTTTTTAACTCAGCATTTTTTTTTTTTTTGAGATTCATTCATGCTGTGGCATGTATCAATAGTTGCTTTTTTGTTTTTGTTTTGTTTTTGTTTGTTTTGCTGAATAGTATTCCACTGTGGAAATGTAACCAGATTTGCTTATCCATTTGTCCACAGACGAACATTCCAGTTGTTTCCAGCTTTGGGATATTATTAATTAAGCTGCCTGGAACACTCCTGCACAAAACTTTCTGCAGATTTGTGTTTTCACCTCTCATAGGTGGAGTTGCTGGATCTTCATTTTGTTGTGTTGAGGTTTTATGAAACTAACAGTTTTCCAAAGTTGTTGTACCATTTTACATTCCCACCAACAACATGTGAGAAACTTAAGCCATTTTTATGGGTGTAAAAAGGTAGTTTTAATTTGCAGGACTGATACTGAAGCTGAAACTCCAATACTTTGGCCACCTGATGCGAAGAGCTGACTCATTAGAGAAGACCTTGATGTTGGGAAAGACTGAAGGCAGGAGGAGAAGGGGATGACAGAGGACTGGATGATTGGATGGCATCACCGACTTGATGGACATGAGTTTGAGCAAGCTCCAGAAGTTGGTGATGGACAGGGAAGTCTGTGTGCTGCAGTCCATGGGGTTGCAAAGAGTGGGAACAACTGAGTGACCGAACTAACTGAACTGATGACTAATGATGCTGAGCACCCATTTGTATATGTTCTTTGGTAGTGTTAGAATTTCTTGGCCACTTTTGTTGCTTTTAGTGTTCTAAGAAGTCACTGCCTACCTCAAGATCATAAGATATTCTCCAATATTCTCTTCCAGAAGCTGTACAGTTTTGGCTTTTTATTTATTAAGGTGTAAGACCTATTTCAAATTTTGTGTATTGACTAGTTACGGACAGGGTTATCAAGTATAAGGACTCCTTTATTTTTATTTTTTTACTTTTTATTGTGACATGACTTGTATAAAGTGTATAAATCTTCAGTGTAAAGGTTAAGAATTTTACATTTGTTTATATCCATATAACCACATTCAGATCATTGGAGGATTCCTTTTTATTGTCAAAAATATTAGCCTCACTATGTTAGTCTCATCTTTAAGTAACAATTATTTTACCACATTGATTTTCCTTATATGCATGCATTTGACAGAATATTATGCATTTGCAGCTTGGTGCACATATGGATTTGTAAGCTCCAGCAATAATACTCTGACTCCGCAGTGGTCTGTTGCTTGTAGCTGTGGAACAAATACACTATTCCCTACTGACACCTGGCTCCTATTCTCAAGGAGCTTATGGTCTAAGAAGGGTGCTAGGAAATGCACATGAATAAACCTGTTGAGTTACAGCCAATGGCCCATAATCATAAGAATGTTTTAAAACAAGGGTTAGGGACTTCAGAAGAGGAAATAAAACCACTTCAGGAGTGGAGGAGAGGAAGCTTTTAGCCTAAAGATGGCTAGAATTTTGATAATGAGGGTAATTATATGAGGTAATTGCCTATGAGAAAAAGGGTAAAATAACAACAGCAAGTGCCTTAGTTAGGATCCTTTCCACTGTAATTTACAGAAACTCAAAATTAGTTTAGGCAAAAAAGAGAATCTGTTGGTTCTTACAAGTGAGAGGTCTATGGGTGGGGTGGGGTGGGCAGCCTCTGCATTCAGATCTGGCTGGATTCAGAGGCTTTACTATATGGTCAGAGCTATAACTTTTTTCAAACAGCTTCTTCCCACATGCTGGACAGGAATGCCCACTAGTATTCCGAGAGCCTCAGCTCAGCAACCTTAACAGAATGAATACTTTTCCCTAGTATTTACCTATCCAATTCCAGGGAATACTATGGTTGACATCTCTTGGGTCTAATATCTGTTGATGAACAAATCCTTGTGGCATAGACAGATGTGATACCCTGACTGGCCAGTCTAGGTCATGTGCCACCACTGGGGAAGGGGCAGAACACCACAACTGTCAGCTCATTT
Organism: Cervus elaphus; assembly: GCF_910594005.1. Taxonomy (NCBI): domain Eukaryota; kingdom Metazoa; phylum Chordata; class Mammalia; order Artiodactyla; family Cervidae; genus Cervus; species Cervus elaphus. The sequence continues at coordinate 61,636,404 of NC_057823.1, read as the reverse complement.
GTACTCCAGGGAGTTAGGGGCAGTTCTTGCAAGGAATCAAAAGCAGGGATGATAAAATATGCTGGACAGACAATTCAGCTATCGTACTTCATTACAGAGGAAGGTGGGCTTTGAGCAGGAAATGTGAATGGGGAACAAAGTAGGAGGAGACTTTGCTTTGCACATGGAGGCAATGGCATGGAATACTGTCCTGTACATTTTTTCACAAGTGGAGAGTCTTTGACCTGAGTATCAAGAGCTGTCTACTCAACAGACCCTAGGGCAGCTTGTGCATCCTGACATTCAGTGGTCACATGAGATGAGTCAGGTAATCCCAGAGTATGAATTGTAGGCTGTGCAGAGAACAAAGCCACAAAGAGAATGGAGCCTTCTAGAGTCATTTCTGGGTCTATCTTTCCAGTGTAATCCTTATCATATTTAAGGTGAAGTTCTCTTATAGTTACAAAGATGAACTAAGCAAGAGAGATTAGGTATTTCTGTGTCCTACTTTTAGACTGGAATTTCAAAGTTGGAAGAGACCTTAGAGATTATGTATCATAAGGGTCAGCAAACTTGCCCACAGGTTAAATCCCCCTCCACCTTTACCTTTGGAAATAAACTGTGACTCAACTGCTGCCTCATCCATTTGACCACATATTATCAAGGCCTGCTTCTATGCCTCAGATGCTGTATGGCCCGCAAAGCCCCAAATATTTACAACCTGGCCCTTTACAGGAAAGGTTTGTCCATTCCTGGTCTGGTCTGACTCTCTCCCTACTCAATTAAGATCGTCCTCTTCAACATTAATCTCATTCCTGACTTACACTTGGATCAAAAGAGACAATTCACGGAGAGCTTAGAATATAGTTTGACATATAATAAATAAATAAAATTAAATGTTAGCGAAATAAAAGTCCTAGGCTATCAATACCTCTGTTCCTGTCTCCAGTGGAATGATTAAGTGGTGACTGGTTCTAATCATGCCATGTGTTGATTAATTTGTTTATTGAAAGGGGGTTTTCTCAACACACTCAACTGTATTTCATTAATTATTACTGAGTGTGTGCTAAGCATCTAACACCCATTCCCTCACTCTGCCCTCCCCCATCCCAACCACCTTGAGAGGAAGCTGAAGCTATGGGGGTAAAGCAAGTCACAGAAAGTCACAGCTAGTTAGTGGCTGAGATGGAATATGAACCCAGGCATTTTGACTCCACAGCTCAAGTGCTTATCAAATACACAATCGAAGGCATCTCACTTTGGTCAGTAACCTAATTTTCAAAGTATCAGTTCACACAGTCCCAGCAATCAGAATCAGATTAACAGGTCCACTTGAAGGTACAAGAGCAGTGACACCAACACCAATGCATAGCGTGCCTAGGGAACCCGCCAGCTCATCCTCTCTGCCCCCCCTCCCCCCGTGCCTTCCCTTCTCATCCATTCACACCTGCTCCACAGTGCTCAGCCAGCCTCTGCTGCCTCTGAGCTCTCCTATCCATCAGGTACGTGTTACCAGGGAGATCTTCCTAAATAATGCACAGCTCTGAGGGGGGTCAGTGCTCGGCTCAAAACCTCTCATGGCTCCTCATTGGTCACAGGCTGTAACAAATACTCTCCAGCCTGGCATGGACAACTCTCAAAGATCTGATCCTCACCAGCCACCCCCGCCCCCATCTTCTTTCCTCAGTGTCCACCTCCTCATACTTCATAGATAACCAGACTTGCTGACCTTTCCTGAAACCCTCTGTTTACCTTGCTTCTGTTTATTTTTCCCTACCCACCAAGCCACGGGCCTGGGATGCAGAAGTTGTGCAACAAGCGAATGTGGAAGCTCGCCTGCGAGAGTGGACGGATGAGCCCATCAGGAACGCCCTTCTTCCCCATCCAAGCTACCTCTCAAGATCTGGAGTGAATGCTACCTTCTCCAAAAGTAGTCCCTGGCTCTTTCAGGGGAATCTGGCCTGACTCCTTCTTCACTCTTTCCTTCCCTCTCAACAGCCAAGAGGGTTTTACCGTATTACAGTCACCCTTGCTCGTGTCTGCCCCTGGGTGATGCTGGAAGGAGGCTGTCTGAGGTCACATTCTTTCCTGTGCATCTCCAATCCCTCAGTGCCTGGCACGTCACCATGCAGACAGCAGGGATTTATGTCATTGCCCTAGTGAACAGGAGAGCAGTGCTGGGACATCCAACAGGAAAAAGACCAGCCACCCCAACCTGCACTTCCCCCTCAGCCCGTAACTCTCATCACAGTAAAATGGGGAAAGATGGTGAAGAGGAGGAAGCAGGAAGGAGGGAAAATATCCTTGGAGTTGGCTCGACGTGGTTTCAAATACCTGCTCCACCACCTCCCAGCTCGTGTGATTGAGGCCAGGGGACTGTACCTCTGAACCTCATTTCCCTTTTATGCAAAATGGGAGTATTTAATAGTCTATGTTAGATCCTCCCATTCACATATTCATTCAAGGTGTCATTACTTGTTAAACATGAGATTTAGGACCAGAGACCTGTTTTCTGAGCCTTGGTTTGCCCCTCTGTAAAACAAGGATATCATTAGCATCTACCTCATAGGTCTTCTGTGAGGGTTAAATGCATTCAAGTCTGTGAAGACCTTCGCACTGCGCCTGGCACCCAGTTAATGCTCAACCAACATGAACAGTCACTGGCGGCCATCACTTTGTGCCAAGAACTGTAATGAGTCTGGAGGACTCAGCAGTGAACAAAACAGGCCTGTCACAGAGCCATCACGTGGCTTATAGTCCAAAAGGGGATAAGAGACAGAAATGACAAGCCAATGGCTAATACAATTACCAACGATGGTGAGTTCTGTGCAGAATGGTGAGAGACCCTGTAACACGGGGGACCATCCTTACGTACAGAGCAGGGGAGGGCCTTGCGGGATTGTTGCAAGGATTAAATAAATAATACTTGTAAATAATTGCACTCAGATATGCTATAATCAGAAAAGAATGTCTCTTGATTAGAAGGAAGAGGAAAAATGGGTCTAAGGCTCAGGCATTTCTGTTGGGGCTTGAGCTTCTTTGTTTCTGAAATGTCGCCTCCTAGGTCCCTTCTCCCTACCTGAAATGGGTCTGGACTCTGTTTCTGCCCTTTGAAAGAGGAATTTATGGTCACTCGAGGTTCCTGTGCCCTATATTCCTGACACCGCGGGCAATTCTCCTTGCAGAATACCTCATACTGACTGTGAAGATATCTAATTTTACGGTTGCTTTAGATCGTCCTTGGACAGGCAGGGTCCGGATCCCTGGGCTGCTTCCCCAGATTTCAAAAAGCAGCAGCAGACCTCGAGCTGGCCCCGGCCCCGCATGCTGAGAGCAGCTTGCTGCGGGAAGATTGGCACTTGGTGGAGTGTGCTTCAGGTGCTTAAAATAGATCAACTGTGTCATTAGACCATTGCGAGGCAGTCTTTTCATTGGCCCTGCTGGTGCGGGTGAGGGCAAGAGATAACAGCCCATGGAGAAAGACCTGTGCTTTGCACAAAATCAAGCCGATGCGAGGAAAAAGCTTTTGAAATGATACAGGCAGTAGAGAGTGGAATTCTGCCAGAGAAGGGGGTGGGGCTGTGGCACGAGCACACACAGTAACCACAGCTCGGGGAGCAACAGGACGGCCAAGCGGAGCCTGTCTGGACCTCTTGTCTGGCTGGCGAGGCACTCAGAAAAGAGGCTAACACTTCTGGATTGCAGGGCACAATCCAATAGCATCCTGTGAAATCGCCAAGGGATCATCTATACTCTCCCGGGGACACAGAACCCATGTGTGGGGCTGACTCTGGAGAGTCCCTACTGCTCCTTCAGGGCCCTCTCCTCAGGGCGTTTCAAGTCCCTCCACCGTTGCCGGGCATGCTCCACCCTGGATGCAAAGCTCAGACACAGCCTAATCAGGGTTCTGCAGAGCAGCGCTATGACCCCTCCTGCCCCTTGCAGCCTGGAATCACACTGTCCAGAGCCCACACAGCTCTGATGCCTGCAACTGAACTTGAGCTCAACCCACCCCTCCCCCAACCATTTACTCCAGTGGATGCCATGCCGGGGATGCTGGGCAGTGATGGCAGCTGAGGAAGGAAGAGTTCGGGTCACATTTGGGAGCTAGGAATGACCAGATGTGGACACAGAATACAGGGGAGTGGAGGAAACAGAAATGCAGATGAGGGCTAGTTTCTGATTACTAACTACCTTACTGGGTAAATGGAGAGTCTAGCAATCAACTGGGACCGCAGAGTAGAAGGTGGGGGTTTTTTTTTGTTTAAAAAAGAGTAAGTTTATTAAATTTTAGTTTGAATTTGAAGTGCCTTGGAATATCCAGGTGGGCAACATAGCAGATGGCCATAAAGATGAAACTAAGAGAGATCTTCATAAAGGAAAAGAGAGTGGGCTTTTCATTAATGAATTAAATCATCAAATATCTTTTGAGCAACAACAAAGTGCTACGTCCTGTGCTTTGCTTTCTATGAATGATTTACTATCCTGATTTCTTCCAGAGAAATGAAGAAAAATCTGGTCTCAACTGAAGAAATTTTGTTGGCATTACCCAATTTCTCATCCCAATTTCTCTCTCAAGTAGGAGATCCCCATCATAACAGAGAGGTGTTACGTAGCCATTCTGGGTCAAGATGTGACCTTTCAGGAATCACCCCTTAGCTGACTGGGTGTATAAACTGACCTCACAGATATGGAGCTCATGCTGTAGACTAGATGTCCTCCACCGGACCAGGCATGTCCCATACATCACAACCACCTCTGGAACAGTTCAGCCTCCCAGGGCCCTACTTTTGGGCTGATAAAGGCACCCAGAACTGGGACCAGTTGTCCAGAACTGCTTTCCTTTGGTCTGTGCCCATCCCCTACTAACAGATTCCTCTGGAAGTGAAACTGACCTCTAGGAGCTGGGGGTGGGGCACTGTTTGCCCAACTGTATCCTAAAGGATATGATATCACCCTCTGGGAATGTGTCAGCTGGGGAAAAAAAGGACATGAGCTGAATCTGGCTCACTTCAAGAGCACTTTACGGCATGGCGGTGTTAATCAACTGCCAACTCCAGACAGGACTTTCTCCCATGATGAACAATATGCTGCATTTCCTCATCTCTGTGTTTGATGTTATATGGGTCATATACTACACTAGGGTTTAAAAAATTCAAATGCCTGCATATAAAGTAGATTAACAAGGATTTACTATATAGCACAAGGAACCATACTCAATATCTTACAGTAACCTGTAATGGAAAAGAATCAGAAAAAAATATATATAGATATATATACACACATACATGAATCACTTTGCTGTATACCTGAATCATAATATTGTAAGTCAATTATATTTCAATTAAAAATAAATTCAAATACCTACAGTGGCAAGGTAATAGCAAAGTATTACGCTGTCCTTGTGTGACATCTCTCTTCCTATAGAGGTGGCAACTTTGGCTCTCTAGAGAATAGTACATGCCCCGTCAAGGCAGGCAATTCTACTGACTATTGTCTGCCATGTAGGAACAAAAGGGAATGGATGCAAGGTCTTGCAGGCTGTCCTTAAAGAGAAGTTAGAAATCCCAATTTTGATTGCTGAGTGTTTGCAAATAATTAAAATTCACTGAAAGCCTGGTGTTGGGCACAGAAAACACATCCTATCATGCAGGCCACCAGCTGGCCCCTTCTGCTGACCTGTATGATCCATGAAGGCAAGGACCGTGCCTGCTATATTTACTGTTGTGTCTCCAGCAACATGCTGGGTGCAGAGTTGGTGGTTAGTAAATATTTGTTGAGTGAACAAATGAACAATCTAATTCTTGTTCCCCCTCTTGGACATTCCTAGGAACCAGGCAGACTGAAAAACAACTCCATGACTATAAATTCTGTTTCACTGCTGAAATGCTACAGCTGTGCATAATGACCAAAATGAGGGGTAAGGTGGGGAGTGTGTGTTTTGCAGAGAGACCGGAATACTGAGTCACCATGGTCCTCTTTTCTGGGCACCTCCTACGTGTGATCACTCCCTTCAAGCTCTCCGGGGCAGGCTCCATCTCTGCTGGTAAGAGGTGGTGAAATTAGAGTTTAAACATCAAGACTAGGTAGATAACCAACTATCAGCATCCTACACTAGCCCCAGGGTGTGGCTGGTATTTGGGAAGACTGATCCACAGGGAAATCCTCTCCTTGAGGAGTCATTTACTTAACAAATGCCTTATGGATTAAATTGTATTTCCTCAAATTTATATATAGATGTCCTAACCTCCACTACTCCAGAATGTGACCTTATTTGGATATGTGGTCTTTACCAAGGTAATAATGTCAAAATGATGTCATTAGGGTGGGCCCTTATCCAATAAGACGGGTGTCCTTATCAAAAGGGGAAATTTGGGCACAGAAATATGCATAGACAGAGGCTATGTGAAGAGACCCAGAGAGAAGACAGCCACCACAACCAAGGAGAGGGGCCTGGAGCAGATCCTCTCCTCATGGCCCTTGGAAGGAACCAACCCAGCAGAAACTTTGATTTTGGACTTTCAGCTCCAGAACCATGAGACAATACATTTCTATTCTTTAAGCCACCCAGTTGGAGGTATTTTATTACAGCAGCTCTAGCATAATACTATTTTTATTCATTTTATAAACACTTGCTATATACCAGGCACTGTTTTAAGTAATTTACAACTGTTAACCTATTTATTCTTTATAACAACTCTATGAGAGAGGCACTATTACTATACCCCTGATTATCACTGGAGATGAGAAACGGAGGTGCAGAGAAGGTAAGTGACTTGCCCAAGCACACACGGCAAGGGAAGGGCAGGGCTGGAATGTGAACCCCGCTATCGAGGTCCAGTTTATGTTCTTAAGATCTCCAGGAAAACAATTTAACTGGCAAAGCACCCAACAAGAGGTGCTTACACACTTCTGGTTGTTTTCTGTTCTTCACAATGGTATCTGACTAACGCTGGGTATTGGCCAGTTGTTCACATTCACGACACCAGATGATATCTCAGTCACATAAGGCTTTTGCCAGATAGGAATGAAAGAGTTCAGAACTGATATCACTTCCTTTATGCAATGCAAGTACTCTTGAAATCACATTGTGATTTGAGAGATGTGTTATACTCATTTGGGATGGTTTTAACATTGTTCCTTATATTATTCCTCTAACGCTCCCTTAGCCTCAAGTGGTCATTTGTCAACAAGTGCTCTATTCATTTAGGAAGTACCATTTTATATTTTTTAATCTCTATTCTTATAAAGTATATAATCATCTCTACTCCATCTATTTTGCAAATTTAGAATGTCTTTAGAGGGCATCCTCCTGTGCTATTTACAATAGATTCTTTTCTCTAGAAATTCTTAGAGTTCCTGATGTGAGCAATGACATGAACAGAGGGAGGTCTTGTTGCTCCTGTGCTGGGTGTCTTCGATGCTGAAATCCCTTGCCTCCCTAGGTCCACTCTGCTCCCCTTCTACCCTGGGAGGCTGACTATGGTGGGGGCCCAGCTGCCTTCCTTGCCCTCTGGCTCCTGGTTGGATTGGGTACCGTAGGAAATCCAAGGGAGGAAGGAGAGAGGTCAGGATATTTATTCCCCTGGTTCCTTCCTTGGGGTGTTACCATGAGCTGCCTGCCTGCCAGGAGTAACAACTCCCAGCAGGCAGTACCTTCCCTACAGCTTACTGGGTCTCTGGCTTCCTTCCCCCCACCCCCTTCAGTCTGGGGGCAGGTGTGGTAAGAGTAGTAAGGGCCACTGTGTTTAGCCTCCTAGTCCTTGGCCATCCTGGCTTCTTGTTTATTTCTCTACATCCCTCTCACATATTTGCAAAGGCTTCTGCTTGAATCCCCTCAAATCACACATCTGTTCCCTGCCAGGACCCTAAGATAGACTCCTCTTCTTTTTCACCCTGTAACTCAATCAGGTGCAAGGCCATGCGAACTTCATTCTCTAAAAGATCTTTCCCCTTATTTCTATTGTTGTTATTGTTCAGTCACTCAATCATTTCTGATTCTCTGCGATCCCATGGACTGCAGCACGCGAGGCCTCCCTGTCCCTCATCATCTCCTGAAGTTTGCCCAAGTTCTATTCTTACAGCCGCTCAAATTCTGGCCCTCAGACCTTTTCAGAACTAGGTTAATTATCTCTCATCTAGGATCCTAACTTCCTGTCTTGCCCTTTTAGACTCATGCCATATACAATACCAGGTTAATCATTTTCCTGAAGGTTTCCTGAAAGCCACGGCTCTCCTGCGTGCTGAACCCAGTGATGGCCACAATACCAGCAAAACAGACTAGTTTTGAACTAGAGGGTTTGGCTCTTATTTTATTTTTTATTTTTTTTAATTTTTTTATTAGTTGGAGGCTAATTACTTCACAACATTTCAGTGGGTTTTGTCATACATTGATATGAATCAGCCATAGATTTACACTTATTCCCCATCCCGATCCCCCCTCCCACCTCCCTCTCCACCCGATTCCTCTGGGTCTTCCCAGTGTACCAGGCCCGAGCACTTGTCTCATGCATCCCACCTGGGCTGGTGATCTGTTTCACCATAGATAGTATACATGCTGTTCTTTTGAAACATCCCACCCTCACCTTCTCCCACAGAGTTCAAAAGTCTGTTCTGTATTTCTGTGTCTCTTTTTCTGTTTTGCATATAGGGTTATCGTTACCATCTTTCTAAATTCCATATATATGTGTTAGTATGCTGTAATGTTCTTTATCTTTCTGGCTTACTTCACTCTGTATAAGGGGCTCCAGTTTCATCCATCTCATTAGGACTGGTTCAAATGAATTCTTTTTGACGGCTGAGTAATATTCCATGGTGTATATGTACCACAGCTTCCTTATCCATTCATCTGCTGATGGGCATCTAGGTTGCTTCCATGTCCTGGCTATTATAAACAGTGCTGCGATGAACATTGGGGTGCACGTGTCTCTTTCAGATCTGGTTTCCTCAGTGTGTATGCCCAGAAGTGGTATTGCTGGGTCATATGGCAGTTCTATTTCCAGTTTTTTAAGGAATCTCCACACTGTTTTCCATAGTGGCTGTACTAGTTTGCATTCCCACCAACAGTGTAAAGGAAACTATAAGTAAGGTGAAAAGACAGCCGTCAGATTGGCAGAAAATAATAGCAAATGAAGAAACAGACAAAGGATTAATCTCAAAAATATACAAGCAACTCCTGCAGCTCAATTCCAGAAAAATAAATGACCCAATCAAAAAATGGGCCAGAGAACTAAACAGACATTTCTCCAAAGAAGACATACAGATGGCTAACAAACACATGAAAAGGTGCTCAACATCACTCATTATTAGAGAAATGCAAATCAAAACCACAATGAGGTACCATTACACACCAGTCAGGATGGCTGCTATCCAAAAGTCTACAAGCAATAAATGCTGGAGAGGGTGTGGAGAAAAGGGAACCCTCTTACACTGTTGGTTTGGCTCTTATGACACCATCATTTCAAAACTTTGCTCTACTCAATGGCCAATGCAACTTCAGGTTCAACTTCATTCCCTGAGACCTACCACCAAGGAGTTTCTCATGCTATTTCACTTCATCTTCGCAACAACCCATCTGGCACTACTGCCAACATTTTATAATCATAAAACTCAGGTTGAGACGTGATCTATCTTGTACAAGATCATAAAGAGAATACATGATAGATATTGAATTTAAACTCAGGAATCCATACCCCAAAGCTTAGGATTTTACTGCCCCAGGGTGCTGCCTGCTTATCCCATGACACCTTTGTGAGGTTTCTATGACTCTTTATTGCTCTCTTCAACAAAACAATGCTCAGGTATGTCTGACTCTTAGCAACCCCATGGCCTGTAGCCCACCAGTCTCCTCTGTCCATGGAATTTCTTAGGCAAGAATACTGGTATGGGGTGCCATTTCCTACTCCTGCGGATCTTCCCAACCCAGGGATTGTCGAACCACATCTCTCATATCTCCTGCACTGACAGGCAGATTCTATACTACCAGTGCCACCTGGGAGGCCCTCAACAAAACAAAGCCTACTCCAAAAAAGCAGCTTGTTGGCATGCCAATCCATAATAACAGCCAAGGAAGAGAGCATTGGGGAAGCCAATGAAGGGAGAATGGCTCTTGGTACCATTTTATGTGGTATGCAGGTCACTCTCCAACTTCGAGAATGAGCCAGTGCTGGCTTTGCACCTAGGAAAGCCACGGCCTTCAGGAGCTCTGGGAGTTCCAACCCAAACGAAGTACAGCATTTTACGACATAGAACTGACTCTGGTGTGCAGGGCACCTGATGCTCTGGGGTCAACTCAGTCTCCCCTGGCTTTGATCCCCAGGTTTTGGGAACTCCTGGGGCCAAGACGGAATGGGAGACACTGACAGGAAATAACCAAAGCTTCATCGTTGCCTAAGAAAATGCACATTAGGTGGTGAGGCCTTTGGGGCTCTGGGGATTATGTGAGAGCAGGAGGTCTGGGGTCAGACTTTCCTTGCTCTGTAAGGTCAGGAAAATGTGACCACAGGGGTGAGTGTGTGATGCCAGAGACGAGGTTCTGAAGGAACAGGAGGAGAACATCATCCGGGGAGTGTTAGCTGGACTGGGGTCGGGGTGAGGGTGAGAAGGCTAGCCTGGTGAAGAGGGGTGGTGGGCAGAGGGGCTGGTGCTGGAGACAGGGAGCTTTCCAGGAGGGGAATGAGAGGAGGTGGACATGATGGGGCTGCGGAGAAAGTGGATGCATGTGTGGATGAGCTGGGCCTGTGAGCAAGGCTGGGCCACGGGGGACTCTGCAGGCCTTGCTGAGGGGTCTCCTCTCGCATCTTAAGAGCAATGGGATGTGTATTTTAAGCAGAGGGTGATGCAGAGAGTGGATGGGGCATTGATGTGGGCTGGAGTGGGTGAAGGGAGACCAGTTAGGAGGCTGCCTCAGCACATCAGGAGTCAAATGACAGATATCTGGAATTAGGTTGGGTGTGTGCAGGGGGACAGAAAGGCTGGACGGTAGACCCACCTCACAGAGGCCACGGTAGAAATGATGGCTCTGTTTTCCCTGAAGTCCTTGGCCCATGGGGGCCACAATCTCTGTACTAGCCCTGGGTGTTCTGCTCATGCCTTTGGTGTTTTGTTCTCTCTGCAAGGAGCCCTCTTACTCCTTCCCTTATCGGTTCAGATGGCTGGAGCCTGCCTGTTGCATTCTCCCAGGCCTGGACCACCACCCTACTCTACATCTCCAGAACTATCGCTTTCTCTCACAACCCTGTTTTGCAGCGTGCTAAAGCTCAGCTAGATTTCAGAAGAATTCTGACGAAACTAAACCAAAATGTACTCTGAGGGGTCACTCCCCTGTTTTTTTTTTTAAACCACCTGAGACATGTGTTTCTTATTAATAAAAAATTTACATATATTTACAAAGCAATCTCTCCTGTCTTGTCCTCAAGATCACATTTCTACATTCCTTTGAATTTATGACAAAGGTGTGACATCTGAGAGGCTGAGTGACTTGCTCGCTGATGTCATGAAGCCAACAATGCTAAGAACCATAGTGACTACGGCAGTGACCATGGCAGCCTGGCCCCCATCGCTGACACCAGGCCAGCTGTGTCGCGGGCACTGCTCTCTGAATTGTTCGTGACACATGAACGCTCATCTCCATTCCACGTGGAGGAAGGTCCCATCATTCCCATTTTGCAGATGAGACAACCATCCTGAGGACCACATGGCCAGTAAGTGAAAACACAACTAGAACCTGGGCCCACCTGATGGCAGGGCTTGAGCTGTACCAACTCTCACACGCGATCCCAAGCCTACAGCCCACGCACCTCTTCTCCAGATAAAGTGACCAGCAATATAATAAGCAGCTCATGATTGGCCCCCATCTCAATGGTGACATTTGAACAGTTGATTAGGAATGGCGCACACTGTGGATAATGTTATGCATCCAAGTACCTTTCACAACCCAAAAACTAGCCACATGACTTGAAGAAGACTGCAAAACTGGAGCAATAATGCCCATTTGACAGGGTGGATGTGAGAGTTTGGGGAGATGGTGCAGGTGAAATGCGTAGCCCAGTGGCTGGTAGAGTGAGGATTCAGGAAGTGAAAGTAAAAGAAAAAAACTGAGTGACAGTTTCTCTTAGGCTCAGTTTCAGGCATGAGGATTCAGTTAAGAATTTCACATGGTAATGGGGCGAGCATTTTTGCTTACATCAGGTCACCCCAAGGACCACATGCCAATGCTCTGTCCCTGTGACCTATGACCCCATCACACCATCACTCCTGCAAGGTCTGATTTCTACTCTTTCCTTCTGAAGACTCCCAGGGTGGGAAGGAGCCTCAGTGATGAGGGAGCCCAGCCCCAAAGCCCTGAGCAGGAGTTTCTCCACAGTTTGCCCCCAGGTAGCCCTTTAGAGAATCACTTCCTAATAGGAACCTGAGGGACCCCCAGACTGCCTGAGTCACTCTGTTTATTTTCCACTGCTCCTGAAAATAAACACACTCTCCCCACTTAGAAAAAGTATATGAGGCTGGAATGGCATTTTTGTTAGTGCTTCTCTTCTGCAGTATTCAATTCTACTACTTTTTTTTTTTTTTAAGTAAAATCTATTTCCTTCTTTAAGGAATACCCAGTGTTGCTAATGGGACAAGAGTTTATGATTCTAAAGAGAAGAAAAATCAGGGTCTGTTACTTGTTACCTTATTTCTTAGTTCCTTGGAAAATAAATGAGCCATCTTTCTCTTCTGTCGTTTAGTGAGAAAGGACTCCCATAAATACATTTTTCCCCGCCTAGAGATAGTGAGAAGTGACAGGCACTTCACATTCTTACTTGTCTGAGAGCACAGATGGATACAAATTTGTGGCCCACTAGGTGATCGGGTTTACCTAATTTTGCTCTTTTCCTGAGCCTAGTGTGAAGCCTTAGCCCTGTTCCAGACCATCAAAATCAAGAGGCGAAATTCTTGGGCTGTAAAAGGCAGAGGGACTCCAGCTACACTTGCCTGCTTAGCACAGCTATGCAATACACAAAGGGAGACCGCAGAGAGATGACTCACACAAATATATAGTAAATAAGTATATTTCATTCCTATCTCCCTGGCTTTGTTTTCCTCCCCTCCATGCCAACAGCCTTGAAATGGAAGGAGGTTGAGGAAACCTGGTTTGATCTCAAACACAGCCTCAGAAGGTACTGATTTTTATGACCTTGCTTCTCAGCTGTAGCTTTTTTAGAAGAAACTTGCAGATTCTTAGATTAGAAGAACCTCAAATTCAACCCTTCTCATTTTACAGATGAGCAATCTGAGATCCAGAGAGGAGAGGGCCAAGTCAAAGACCCAGGGAAGTGAATGTTCCTAGGCGTTCTCTGGTTCAACAACCCCACATGCTGCTAAACAACCCAAACAAGTGAAGCTGGCCAGGCGGGGGACTTGAATCCAGATCTCTGTTTCAGGGTGGCGCCCACGCCACCTCCCCCAGTGGGCGCCCATGGTCAAAGGGACTGTGTTGAAGAGAAAAGAGCTTAGGCCTCCTTGTATCTCTCACTGAATTTCTCAGCAGCTGAGGCTCAGCCCAGCAGTAAAATGTCTGGTCCTGCCTCTGCAGAGCAGTTACTGCTTCTGGCATTTTAGAGACATTGGCCAAAGGGCTTGTCTCTTTTCTCTTGTTCTCAGGAAGGCTAAATGCAGCCTTCAGGTATGTGAAAAATATCAGCCCTGGGCCCATGGGGCTGCCTGCACACTAGAGCGGGATATTTCACAATCTCCAGACCCAAAGGTGGCTTCCTGACAATTTGTTTATCAAACTGCTCCTTCCTATCCCACAGCCTGCCCACACCCACCCACCCACTAGCCCGAGGCCAGCCTCCCTGCCTCTTCCCAGCTCCAAGACCAGCAGGGCCTTCCTCAGCTTTCCAGCTGTGTGCCGGGAGGTCTCCTCTGAGCCCCCTCAGTCAGACAATGGCCACACTTCGGCTTCCTAGGCCTTCTCAGGCATTGCTAGAAGGAGACAAGCAGCCTTCCCCACGGAGACAAGTGGCGCGGCCAATAAAACATTAGCAAATTATCATGAAAACCCGGAGCCATATCCCGGTGCCCGGGAGGGAGCACAGAAAACCCGAGGAGGAGTCTGGGGGCATGTGTCCACCCGGTGCCAGGCTTCCTTCCTCCTTCCAGGCAACCCCAGCGCCGGCTCCTGCACTTCCCGCCCCCACCCTGTTCCCATGGCAAAGAAGAGGAGGACCCACTTACGGCTAGTGTTCATGATGATGCCTTTGCACTGGGTCTTTCATTCAATACGGAGACTCCAGATGCTTTTTAAATCCTCGGATCTTTCGACTTCACTCATCACCTGGGGGTGAAATAGTCCAGTGTTAGCTCTGTATCCTCAGGTGCCCTCTCGCTTTCTGCTGTCCCTCTCAGTCTGGGCTGTAGCCTCTGGCCTTGAAGGCGAGTGGGCTAATAGCTCAGGTGAGGGCAGGGAGAAGGCGGCAGAGAGGACGCGGGCGCCTGGGTCCGTCCGCTCCTGGGACCTGACTGCCCGGCAGAAGCGGGGCCGGCAGCGCCTGTTGGCGCGCACCCCGACTATTGCAGCCCAGCGGCTCGGGAGCCCAAAGGGGGTGTGGACCACAGGGAGGCAGGGCGGGGGCAGCGCGCTGGGCGCCGGGCTCCGCTGGGCAGCGCGTCCCCGCCCGGCGTCCACGAGCAACGACCCGCCCCGGGACCCACCTCTCGGCCAGCGTCGGGAGCCAGAGGCCCCTGCCCGGGCCCCTGAGACCAGTTCATGAATCCTGGTCCTCGTCTGGGGTCTCGAATTCCAAGGCGAGCAAAGCGAAATAGGAGAGCTCGACATCCATGATGCGGGCTCGCCGGGTGGCTGCGCGGGGGGCGCGGCTGCTCGCTGCTGCCACCTGCTGGACGCGCCGGCGCGCGTCCAGGCCCCGCCCCGCCCGGGCTTCTCTCTGGGTCCTGGGCTGTGAAGGGGAATGGATAGGACCCCGTGTCCTGGGGCGGAGGAGGGGGTGCTTGACTGCTGCTTCCCTCCCTCGATATTCGGCTCTAAGAACTAGACAATGACAGGAAAATAGACCCTCCATGAGAGGGGCTGTGAAGAAAGGATTGGCTTTGCAGGAAGACAGTGTTCACTTCCAACTCTGCTTCTAACCAGCTGGGTGTAGTCTGGTCTTTGAGCAGGTCGCTGCTGGCTTTGCCTCGTGTTCCTTAAGTGTAGAAGGTGGGGGCTGGACAAGTGAATAAGAGATTAGGGGTTCCTCCAGTCTCCTAACTCTGTTCCTACCTCCCCCTTCATACCCCTTATCACTGACTCATTTGTTACAATTTTTTTTTTTTTAATATATTATCCCTCTCCTCCATGAGAATGTTAGCTCCATCGAAGTATGGGTCTTGTCAGTAGGGTTCACTACCAAGTCCTCAACACCCAAAAAAGCACCCGACACATATTGGGTATCAATAGATGTTCACTGACAGACTACCCCAGTCTTTTCTGGCTCTAGTGTCACTCAGCTCTCAGAATGGAAGGTCCAGGAACACCTACTTTGAAACACTTCCCTATGTGAGGCAAATATCAAGTATGTACCCTAGTGACTCAACCACACTGGTTCACCCAGTTTTGTATGGCCAAAAGTTTTTTTTTCCCCTGTGGTTAGTTTTTGCAGGTGTGTATTAAAGGAACCTGTATTCTGATTCTCCTGGTCATGGTTAATTCTGTGGGATGAGATTCTTGACATTCCTCTGACTACTTACCCAGTCACCTTTCTGAACCTAGTTCATGGTCACAGAACCATTTCTTTTGAGCACAGAAAAACAAGACTGAAAGGACACATAATCCCTGTCTATAGAATGTCTCTGGTTAGAGTATGGGTAGAATAAAGAAGCTGTGAACTACTCACACCCACCAAGTTGTAGACAAGAAACAGTGGGTCAGAGAGGCTACACCACCTGCCCCCAGACACACAGCATCTGGTGGCTGAACTGTACCAGATCTTCTCATTTCTAGGTTGATCCTTTGTGAGAGAGAGTCAGTGTACCAGATACTGAGATGCCAGGATAAAGGTAGTAGCCACCCTCTTAAAACTGGGGAAAGAACACCTCTTAGATAAATACAATGTTTCTACCTCACACAAGGTGAAAAAGTGATATGGCTCATACCCCCCCCGAGATGTGATAACAACAAAAGGATCTTTAGATAAACTGAAGGGTCAATGGATTTGAAACACCTTGTGATAGCTTACTAGGGATTGTTGCCAATGGAGGGGGAATAACCCTCACCTCCTCACAATTTTGTTTGTATAAAAATCACCTGGAGATCTGCTCTGCATGTTAAACAAGCATCCCAGGTGATTCACATACCTGTCTGCCACTGAAAAGACCTAGGATAACTCTGAAGATATAGTAGTGTTTAATAAATACATAAGTGATTCCCAAAGATCTCTTTAGAGACCCCCTACATTTTCAGATTGTGATTCTTTATTCAATTCCCAAGTTACCTGTAACTTGCTTGGTCCTAAGGCTTTGGAAAGACATCATTTTTCACCCTGGGAGAAAGTTCAGCTAAACTTAACATGTAAAATTAAAAAGACTGTTCAGTGAACATATTTAGTTATCACCCAAAACCTCAATGTTCAGAACTTTTCAGATGTACAAAGTCAAATAAAAGCATATTACTCATTCATTTATTCACTCAGCAGTCATTGATTGTCTACTTTGTGCTAGGCCTTGTGCTGGCAGCTGGGGATAGAAGAAGACAGACAAGACCCTGGCCTCCTGGAGCATAAATCTTTTGGTAGGAGTGAGGAGGACAGTAATGAACTAAGCCAAGTATGAATTAGGTAAACCAGATGGTTGCTTGGTTAAGAGCCCAGGAGCAGATTCCAGGCTGGCTGGTTTTCAATCTCAGGTCTATCACTCACTAGCAAGAGACTCAGCCTCTATGAGCCTCAAATTACTCATCTATAAAATGGTTATAATATGGTACTTACCTCACAGATTGTTGTATGAAATATTCAGCATAATGCTAGGCAAATGAAGATGATGTAAGTTAATTATTAATATCATCCCTCACTTATACCTACCTTCAGAGAGAGTCCTGTCATTTTCTTCTTTTCCATAGAGTGATGACCATGAAAATATGCCTCAGAACTTTCCAGCTATGGGGGGGCTTAACTGACCAGTTCTTCTTGTTTGGGTTGCTTTTTTAACACTACACCCATCTGGATGCTGGTGAATTCAGCTCTTTGGAGAGACCACTGGTCCACTCTAAAAGCCCCAATTAGCTTCTTTTGGGGAAACAATCTTATCTTTCTTGCACAGTTATTAGGATAGGAAGAAAAGGGTTAAAAGAAGCTTGAAAAGCTATACCCGTGAGGATGTCCATAACAATCGGAGGTAGCTGGGAAAGACGCAGGAGGAAGCTGGGGGTGGGATCCGTGGTGGAATCGGCTGTGAAAATCATTAGGAAAGCAGAATCTTGGCTCTGCCCTCGCCAGAGAATGGGGCTAAGAGCTGCAGAGCAGAGGGTCCCTTTGTTTGGAAATTTGTTTTGAACTTTATGACTCCAGAATGGAGATAAACAAGTCGCACTCGGAAACAGACAAATGCTCCTGGGTGTTGGAAAACCAGGTGGCAAAATCATCGGGAGACAGATTTCCACCTTCTTTAGTGGGAAAGAGGAAACCATGGGGCCAACTTCAGCCAGGCTGCTCCCTCATTATGTTTCTCTTCTCTCCAAAGAGCTGTCTTCTTTACTGACTTCCTGTCCCTAACTGGGGTGGTCTCTGGCTCTGCTCCTCACTTTCTGCCCCCTCATGGCTATTATTGCCTAACACAGCCCTAGGCTCCAATTTTTCCTCGTGGTTACACTTCTCTTGTTCCCATTCAGTTCCACCCTATACTTCTGTCCTCCACATCAGCCTGCCCCCCTAACCCCACTCCTGTGCTGCTTCTGTCCATTCATAAGTAATGAATATGCTCTCATCCATTCTCATCTTGAATACAAAACCCTTCTGGCCTATGAGGGATGGGAACGGTGGGCAGAGGTGCTTGCGATTTGATGTATCTACTTGCCATTCCTAGACTATTTGAATATTCCTCCAAGACAGAATACTGTACTTACTTGTATTTGAAAAATAACGTGTAGTTTTCAGCAAAATAAGAGATCTACATGTGGTAGTGAGGGAATATTTTCATTGTATGTGATTAAATAAAAACAGAAAATTGCAGAAATATATATATTTCAGCATATTGTATTATATATGATATAATATGTATATAATATATATAATAATATGTAGATAATGTAAAGAACATATAGAATATACATATTATACAAAATAGTGTTAAATCATCTTTACCACAAAGGGGATCCTATATAGGTGCTACATATATATAGACCTGTAATGCATAAAGACTTGGAAGGGCACACTCCTAATTACCAGACTCTTGGATCAGGTGAGTTTCTGGATTATGCAGGTTTAACAAAATCATTTGGACAAATGTAAGCTGTGAGAGATTTTGGCAGAAATGTATTGAAGAACTAAGGTATTTCTTCATATTTTAGTTCATTAATTTATTTGTTCTTTATTCAACAACTTCTGGCAGGGTTTTTATTCTGTGCCAAGCACCATCCCGGCCAGGGACAGGGGGAGGGAACAATACGTAAACACACAGACTTATTATTACAATCCACAAAGGACGAGAAGAGGGGGCACTCATGGACACTCAGGGAGGGGTGTCTCCCTACCAGGTGACCCTCGAGCGGAGGCTGAAGAGGAAGGAACCGCTATCCTGACTTGGTTCAGGGTTGGGAGAAGGGGAGGGTGCAGAACTAAGTGGCAAAAGGAAATCACAGGTCTGTGGGAGAGGCAAGACCGGACCAAAGTGATGGATCTAATGGCTTCTTGGTGGAAGAGCTGAGTGGGGTACACGTAGTCAGGATCACGTTCAGGATTAATGGACCTGGGCTGGGAGTGGCTACATGGACAGGGAGATCAGAGGTCCTGCTTATAGTCTTGATGCTGCAGGAGTGTATAAGCCTGGGGGTGGTAGAATAAAGTGGTCTGGATTAGTCTTGGGTCTACTCTTCACAGTTGTGTGACCTTAGGCAAGTGACTTAACCTCTCTGGGCCATAGCTTCTTAGCCTGTAAAGCTGAGTTTATAGCAATACCTCCCTGTCTGTGAGCATCAACAGCAATGACAGATATAATGACTTAGCACTGTGTCAGGCATTGAGTACGTGCTCACACACCTGGCTCTTATTTGGAACAACCAGACTGGCTGGTAAGGTGACCCTCTCTGGCCAGAGTTTCCATTTTACAAATGCAAGGTTGGACCAGATGAGTCCTGAGGTTCCTTTCACTCCAACGTTCTTGGTTCTAAGCATCTGAGTGTCCTGTGGTTGGAGTTTGGCAGAAGGTCTGACCATGTTCTAGGCTGGTGCAGGGACCCTTGATTCCCCCCGCCAGGGGCACGACTGGTTTGTGACGAGACCCAGGTCCGAGAGAAGTGTGGTCTTCCCACCAGGAGATGTGTGGTAGTTCCTAATCCCATGCGTGCACCTCTTTTCTTCTTGGGGGAGCCCCCCGAACTAAGTGGAATTGGCAGGACACAGGCCTGTTTTTCTGGTTGAGACAGCTTTGTGATGGGGCCATGCTTTTTCCTCTTGTTCCTCATATTGTTTTGTGCAGAAATGTTAAAAAAAAAACAATCAAAGGGGTTCTTGAGGTCTTGGGGAAGCTTCTGGGGGGAACAAAGGAACCGGCTCTGAGATCAGAGTGTTGGGGGCTGCAGTGCTGGCAGCGGGGGAGCTCTGAGCAGACGGTCCCACCACGGGGTTCTGCTGAGGCCTCAGCTCACATCCGACCGCAGCCTGAACCTCCTTCCTGACAGCCGCCCTGCCGGCAGAAGCAAGGAGCTGGGGTGGAGCCAGCTCTGCATGAATTCAGCCTACCATTCCCTTGGCCAGCCTTCTCTAGGCTTGGTTTCCGCGCTGGTAAACCCAATCTAAAAGGGACCTCAGTGAGCCTTCTGTCTTAATCCACTTTTGCATTGAGACACTGAGTCTTACCCATTTTTTACCAATAATTTCTCTTCTGTCTACAGTTCTGCTAGTGGTGTCCCCCTCTGCTGTGCTTCCCCTGTATAAAGCCACTCGTTTCCTGAAGATTCCCTCAATTCTGTCTTCTCCTGGAAGTCATCCTCTGGGCCCCTTATCTTACAGCCCTGTCTCCTTTTGCCTCCCTGCGCAGAGGGATGCCTTGGCCTCTCAGTGAGTTTGTCCATCTCAGAAACTGTACACATGCTCTCTGTTCCCTGTAGCTGGTTTCCTTTTCTCCTGTTTCCTTGCAAAGCTGGAATCTCCTCACCCCCTAGGTCGTAGTTTAATTGCCACCTCCTGAGAGAGGCCTTCCATGACCGGCTAGCTAAAGTATCTGAGAGAGTATCTCTAATTAATGGGTGGAGTAAAAGTCTCTCTGGCAACATGGATTCATTCACCTCTTTTTAGAGTTTGGTTATTCTTGCCTGGAGAATCCCATGGGTGGAGGAGCCTGGTAGGCTACAGTCCATGGGGTCGCAAAGAGTCGGACACGACTGAGCGACTTCACTTTCACTTTCACTTCATGACAGCCCTCATGCCCTCTTCCCCCAAATTTGGCTGTCTTCCCTCCTTATTCACTTGGCTCTCTAAGAACTAAATTTTATTGTAAAAAGAATGTATAAATGTGTATAACTGAGCCGCTATGGTGAACGGCAGAGATTGGCAGAACGTTGTAAATCAACTATACTTCAACTTAAAAAATAAATAATTTTTAAAAAAGAAATAAAAGAACTAAATTCTCGCTCTCTGAATATGGCCTTTCACTAAATCCTTCAGAGTCTACTGAGGGTGCATGTCTTTACTAGAATTAAGGGTCAGCACATCAATGGGTCTTCACAGCTACACAGTTGGCAAGGCCATGCTGCTGTGTGCAGACGAAATGGACTGGGAATCAGAAGACCTGGGTTCCAGGTTCGCTCTCAGTTCCTAGCTATGTGACCTTGGGCAATCAGTTAATTTTTGTTGTCTCAATCTGCTCAGTACTAATGAATAACAGTGTCCATTAAACATTAGTATAATATGTATTATTATTCTCCCTTTCTTGTGTGTATCTCAGAATTGTTGCAGGAGTGAAATGAGAAACTGTGTGCTTTGTAAATGAAAGTCTATGCAAAGTAAGTGGTGATCATTTTCCCCTCATCTCATTATAACTTAGTGATTCAAGCTCAGTTATTTACACAGAATTTGCAAAAAGTGACATCATATCCCCTGGTGTCCAGGAAGGCCATGGAAAAGGGCAAGCAGCACTTGGCAATATATGTGCACTCGTCATTTCCCCAGGAACACCATTAGAGAGCCTGCCTCTGCCTGGAGGGACATGCTGCAATCCGCAGGCCTCCTGCAAAATCTTGTAACCTCTGAAAGAGAATCAAACTTCTACTTGTGAGAGAACCCTACAGGTTCACCACCTGTGGTCATCAAGTTTTAGATCACAATTACTGTGGATGTTCTCAGAATTC
The DNA here is from genome assembly GCF_910594005.1 of Cervus elaphus. Classification (NCBI taxonomy): domain Eukaryota; kingdom Metazoa; phylum Chordata; class Mammalia; order Artiodactyla; family Cervidae; genus Cervus; species Cervus elaphus. The sequence goes on along the minus strand of NC_057823.1, from coordinate 61,614,884 downwards.
ATCAAAAATAAGTTCCTCCTTCTACAGAGTCTCAAAGGCGATGGGAATTGGCTAATGCCATGCAGTGAACTAATGGTGAGGAAAGGTCTCTGGGGTCTAGATGACCACTAGGTTACTAGAGATTCTCATGACTGATTCTGCTTCCATTTGGAAATTGCATCTAAGAGTAAAGTCCCACTTCTGCCACAGAGGAACACTCACTAAGGGGACAGAGAGGGAATCCCACTATAGCATTTATTTTATTTGTAACACAAAGAGAATAGGAAACAGTTTAAATGACAATTCATAGGGAGGTGGCCCAACCCTGGAGACCCCATGGACTGTAGCCCATCAGGCTCCTTTGTCCGTGGGATTTCCCAGGCAAGAATACTGGAGTGGGATGCCATTTCCTTCTCCAATACTAAGGAATATACAGCAATTAGCAAAAAAGAGGTCGGTGTTTACATAACGTGGATAGTTATTCAAGACCTATTTTCTGGTGGGGGGAGTAAAAACAAATTGCAGAGCCACTACATACAGTATGGTATAATTTATTAAAATGGACATAAAAATCACACTATCTTTTGCCAGGAGTACATACATATGCATTTTTAAAGCGTAAGAATGACCTGGAAGGTTTCCCACTTATTGATAATCATAGTATTTGGCTCTAGGTGGGATAGAGGTGTAGGGCTGACAAGATGACCAGGACTGGAGGAGAGGAGCTTAGGGACTGTGTTCTGTTTCATTCTTTTTTTTTCTTTAAAAGATTTATTTATTTCTGGCTGTGCTGGGTCTTCATTCCTGTGCTCGGGCCTTCTCTAGTTGTGGCGAGTGGGGCCTTCTCTAGCTGCGGTGTGGTGGCTTCTCTTGTAGCGGAGCGCGCTCCGCGCAGGTTCTAGGCACACGGACATCCATAGTTGTGGCACACAGGCTTTCATTGTCCTGTAGCATGTGGGATCTTCCAGGACCAGGGATTGAACCCATCTCCCCTGCACTGGCAGGCAAATTCTTTACCACTGAGTCACCCAGGAAGCGCATTCTTTTTTCTTAAAGAAAAGTGCATTCACGAGTTCTTGTGTGATTAAAAATTAATAATAATGATTAAAAAAAATTAACCTCAGACTCCACTGAGCCTCTGGGCTGGCAAGGCTGATTCATATGGGTCACGGTGACTAAAGGGAAGGGAGGGTCCATTTTCCATCGCCATGAAGTCGGGTCACTCTGCTCCCGGGCGCTCCCTTGGTTTTTGGAGGCCTGTCCCAAGCCAAGTCCTGAGAGTGAGCACAGTGTGGCCAGAGTCCAGAGTGGTAGGGTTCTCCTGTAACTAACATGGTTCCATGGTAGTCTGCCCAGCACAGTGGACACAGACCATAAAAGCCATAGAGGTTCCCGTTCAAATCTCAATAATGCTCCCACATCCCAGGGGGGCACCTGGCCAGTGCCTGAAGTCCTAGGAGGCCGCCTTGCCTCGGCTCTGACCTCCTGTCCTGGCGTCCGTCCCTGACTCACTCTGTTCCACCCACACAGGCTTCCTTTCTGTGCACCCCTCCCTCTCACACTTGCCCTGGCGTTCGTGGTTGCTGTTCCCTCTGATTTGAAGCTCTTCTCTCCAATGTCCATGTGAGTGGCTCCTTCTTCTAGCTCAGGGCTCACCTCCAGTGAACTCTCCTCTGAGAGAGGCCTTGCGAGTCATCCTTCCCCAGCAGTCCTCTGTCACAACGTGCTGCTTTATTTCTCCCAGGGAATGGACACCGCTGGAAGTTATGTTGTTCAATTTGTTTGTGCACTTCCACCCACTGGGATGCCCACTGGAAGGGAGGGGCACTAGGGACAGGCACCTGTCCTGTTCTCCTCTGGAACTCAAGTATCAAGAGAGTGATGTCTGGCACATAGTTGATGCTCAGTAAAGATTAAGGGAATGCATGACCTTTATGAGCCCGGTGAGAAGAGTGCACTTGGAGAAGGACCCAAGTTATTTCTGGTTCCCTCCAGTCTGGAGTTGAATCCCCAAGTCAAGTAGGATTGGACAAAGAGACAAGCCCCACGGTTCCTCTTCCCAAGTGGGCCACCACGATGCTGAAGGTGTGGGACCTGCGACTTAATGCCCAGATGCTTCCATCTGCTCAGTCGGAACGTGAAGGAACCGGCCTTGATGCTTCTTTTCAGCTCTGAGCTTTTACCTTGCTATAAAATATAAATGATTTGAGCCCACATGCTCAAATCAAGATATATGCTTGAATACACTTTCTTTAATATGCCCTTAATATCAATTTAGTGTTTTTTTTTTTTTCTCCATTTTCCTCTTTCTCATAAAAAATAGAATGTAGAGTGTGTGGCAGCATGGTCTCTGGTGCGCTGTAATATGGAGCCCTTTATGCAAAATTCATTACTGAGTCAAAGGCTGCAGTTTTCTCTCCTCATTTGTTTCTGTGCTTTGCAAACGGTTTTCAGTGTTGACATCTTTATTAGTGTCCTTTGACCTTTTAGCAGAATGAAAATTCTGTGTATCTAGTCATTGAGGCAGTATTTTGAAAATGACTAGGTGGGTATAGAGAAGACTATGGGATATTCCAAAACTCCTCATTCAGGCACGTGGAGTGTGAATACGAAGGCTGAGTCCCCAAATTTCCATGCAGCAGAAAGGAGCTGGGTCTGCATGGCCTCTGGGACCAGATTCGGATTTCAGTGCTGTGTCTCTACTTCTCTTTGGAGAGGTTACTAAGCAGGTGCCCTCGATTTGGAGGCTGGAGGCCAGAAGCATTATAAAGCCTTCTTTTACTAAGAGCTTGCTGTGTGCCAGGCACTGGACTAAGGGCTTTGCAGACATTATTTCATTTAACTTTAATTCTTTCAAGGGCCCTATGAGATAGGAATTATTACCCCATTTTTCAGATGGAGAAATTGAAACTAAAAGAGGATAAATCAAGTGCTTAAGCTTATGTAGGACTGGAGCTCAGATTTAAACCCAGGCTTAAACCTAGAACCTACAGTCTTTCCCACTACTGATATGGGGACATGTGTAGGACAGGACATTACACAGAGCCTGCAGTGAACGTCTGGCTCTGCTAGAACAAGGTATAGTTAATAAAAATAATCCCTAATATTCAAGTTTCCAATAAGATTTTAAAAGCAGCAGTCAATATCAGATTGCAAAAAATGATTAGGTTATAAGCAAAGTACCATTCCTTCCTTCAATAAACACACAAGCGCTTGCTATGTGCCAGAAGAATGTACATATTTCACTGCCCCAAATAGAGACAGTCCCTGCCCTCATGGGGTTTATAGTCATTTGACATCCAAGGGAATGAAAGTTGAGATATTTCTTCATAACATATCCATTTCCAGCCAGCTTGTCAATGAGAGAACTGGCATTCAAACCCAAACATGGGGCCCCTCAGCCACTACATTTCCTGCTCAATGGAAAATAAGAAGAACTCTAAGGTATCTGATGTGAATAACTTCCTATAATCTATTTCTTTCCCCAGATCTGTTGAAATATTTGGATAATTATTCAGTAAGTTGACAAAGATACAGATTAGTGTAAGAGGGTGACATAGGACAGGCACCATTGATGTTTTGGGCTGGGTAATTTTTTGCCTGGAAAATCCCATGGACAGAGGTGTCTGGTGGGGTATAGTCCATGGGGTTGCAGAGTCAGACATGACTGAGCAACTAAACAACAATTTATTGCTATGGGGGCTGTCCTGTGCAGTGTAGGATGAGTAGCAGCATCTCTGGCCTCTACCCACTGGAAGGTAGTAGCCAGTTGTGACAACAGAAATGTCTCCCATCAAATGTCTCCCAGGAGGCAAGACTGTCCCTGGTTGGAAACCACTGGAATTGAGTAATGAAAAATAAAACACCGAAAAACTCTCTGTTGGCTTCACACCGATGACAGCGTACATACGTGGGATGCACGTCATATCAGAGGTTAGGACTCCAAGCCTCATTTAGTTAAAATAATCCTCAGAACGACTTAGAAGCCTGGGATTGTGGTACGACCAGTTTCCCCGGTGTGTGATGGTTCTCTGTGGCTCAAAGGCCCGGCCCGTGCTGCCCCCTGCTGGTTAAGTCTTTAAAATTAATTTTGGTACGGATCAGATGAAAAAACGAGAGCCAGTCTTTTGAAAGATTCCTGAAGTTTATACCTTGTCCCTCATGCCTGTGAAAGGAGCCCCTGGGGCAGTATTTGCCAAAATTTCAGCTAATCAAAATCATCTAGGAGGTATATAAAAGATTCCCAATGACATTATTCTTTCCAGAGATTTTGATCACCTATTGTGATGTAACCCTTGAAGGATATACCTCATGCCTCCTTTCCAAGGTCACCTCTGCCACCCCACACTTAGCCATGAATTTCTCCTCCTTCTCCCTTCTCCAACCACCTTCTTCTCTTGCTTATTTATAATGACACATTCACAAGTAAATTACTGTTGCTAAAATCCTCAGATAACACAGAATACTTAAAAAAGAGAGATAGTACTCTTTTCTCTTCTCCTACTACCACTGCCTCCTCACCTAGCTACAGAAAGTAGGGATGTTGTCTGCCCTGCTCTCTGCTGATCCTCTCATCCAGGCCAGTGGAAGGGCACAGGGGCCCTCTGTGAGCATCTGTGGAATAAATGAACAAATCGTCATCATCAGGCTGATGTGACCCCTTTATACATTCAGTCACATATATAGCGTGTTTCTGTGCATAAATGGGTCCACACCATATGTACTATATACAGGTTTCTTTAGTTTTTGCTTCATAATATATCTTAGAGGTCTTCCCTTGACCCTCTATCTAGACCTGTTTCATGCTTTTTCACTGCTGACTAGATGCACCGTCATTATTCGACCACTTCCATATTGATAGGCATTCAGGTTCCTTCCATTTCTCACTATTTCCAGCCATGCACCTGCACAGGCTGTGGTCCTGGACACCCAAGAAAGGCACCTGAGACAGACTCAATGAATGGAGGGGCTCCTCCTTCTTCTCCCTTTCCTTGAAAACTTGCATTTTTCTTAAAAATAAACTGGACAGAGGAGAAATTCTTTTCCTTGGGAGTGGTGGGGAGTGTCAGCCCTAGGGCTTGTACTTGGCATGCACAGTCCAAGTGCGCGCGCGCGCACACACACACACACACACACACACACACACACACACACACACACACACACACACACACACACACACACACCCCATCCTATCCTAGCCTGCTCACTAGGGAATTTTGAAACATGAACCAATTAATCTGTCACGTTCTGTGGAAGCATGCTGAACTCAGAGTCCTGAAGTTTGAGTTCTGATACACACTTTGCCACAAAATTGTCTAAAAGTATCGAACAAATGACTCAGTTTTTATGGGGCTCAGCTTCTTTACCTTTAACTGGGGTTGGGGAGTGGACGTGTTACTGTAAGGACACTTTTCACTGCTATCCTTCCAGGGTGAGGCATCGGTTGCTTGCCCTTGACTCCGGGTTGGCTGTGGGAGTCAAGAAATAGGAAACTGATGTTTTGGAAAGAGCAGTCAGCAGTTCTGGGTGAGGTCAGAGCTGGCAGCGTGGTGACCTCTGCCCTGGTCAGCAGATCAGCAGCCAGTTCTCCTTTCTGAGCTGCGGGGCCAGTTGCTCAGCTGACCCCTGGCAAGGGCTCGCTTTCACCCCATGCAGAGGGAAGTCTGGGCATCACCTTGCCCGTGGTGTGGCGGCCTATCTACACCTCTGACAGCCTCCTGGCTCCACGGCACAGACAGGGATCGGTCCTCCCGGCGAAGCTTTGGGCACTAACCATAGTGGTGAGGACCAGGGCGCTGAAGTCATCCTCCTGGGCCCAAGCCCTGATTCTGCTGTGCTCTGTCAGTGGGTGAGTTTGGGTGAGTCACTGTTGGCTGATCTCTAAACTGGGGCTAACTCACTCCAGTATTCTAGCCTGGAGAATCCCATGCACAGAGGAGCCTGGTGGGCTATAGTCCATAGGATCACACAGAATCAGATATGACTAAGCGACTAAGCATGCACACAAACTGGGGATAATGTTAGTATTATTTCTTATGGGGTGTTATAATGATTAAGTGAAGTTTTTTTGTTTGTTTGTCTTATACTTTATTGACCAAAGTTTATTTATATTATTGCATATAACATCGAAAGCTTTCATCCTGAAAATATAAAATTTAAATAAAATGTTAGCTATAAATACTGAAGAACTGGCCTCTGGGAGCGTTGATATGGAAGGTAGAGAAGAAAATAGGGAAGAGGTCAGTGGCTGTTGGACTAGGGCTGTAGGTGAGTCTCCAGAAAGAACCCTTTCTTGCCAGCTGGGTCTCAACTAAAGCTGCACAAACTGCATTCTGAAGGTTCCACAGGAGTAGGGACCTTGGTCCATTTCATTCCTTGCTCTGTGCCTAGTGCCTGGAAGAGCGTCCAGCACAAAGCTGGTGTTTTGTAAATACGCTTGCTCTTTGTTTTTGGTTTTACTGTTTTGTATTTTTCCCTTTTAAAATGACTTTTCTTTTCCAGTATCATTGAGATTGTTGTTGTTTAGTCACTAAGTTGTGTCCGACTCTTTGGGACTCCATGGACTGTAGCCCACCATGCTCCTCTGTCCATGGGATTTCCCAGGCAAGAAGATGACATATAATGTTAGTTTTTGGTGTACAAAATGATGGTTTGATATTTGTATATATTGCAAAATGATCACAGTAAGTCCAGTTAACATCCATCACCTCACACAGTTACAAATTTTTTTTTTCTTGTGAAGAGAACTTTTAAGATCTACTGTCTCAGCAACTTTCAAATATAAAAAAACAGTATTGTTAACTACAGTCACCATGCTGTACATTATATCCCCAGGACTTATAATAGATGCTTGTATTTTATGACTACCTTGATCTATTTTGCCCACCCAATCATCCCCTACCTCTGGCAACCACCAATCTGTTCTCTGTTTCTATGAGTTTGCTTTTTTTAGATTCCATATGTAAGTGAGATCATACAGTATTTATCTTTGTCTGACTTATTCCATTCAGCATAATGCCCTCAAGGTTCATCCATCTTGTCACAAATGAGAGGATTTCCTTCTTTTTCATAGCTGAATAATATTCCATTACATATATCACATTTTCCATTTATCTGTCAGTGGGTACCAAAGTTGTTTTCATGTCTTGGCTATTGTAAATAAAGCTTTAATCAACATGGGGATGCAGTTATGTTTTCAAGCAGTGACTTAATTTACATCAGATGTGTATCCAGAAGTGGAATTGCTGGATCATACAGTAGTTCTATTTTTAACTTTTTGAGGAAACGTCATACTATTTTCTATAGTGCCAGCACCAATTTATGTTCCTCCCAACAGTGCACGAGGTTCTCTTTTCTCTGCATCCATGCTGGCATTTGTTATGTCTTGTCTTTTTGATGATGGCCATTCTAACAGGTGTGAGGTGATATATTATTGTGGTTTTAATTTGCATTTCCCTAATGAATGGCAATGTTAGCATCTTCTCATGTACTTGTTGATAATTTGTATGCCTTCTTTGGAAAAACATCTGTTCAGTTCCTCTGCTCATTTTTAAATTTTTTGAGTTATTTTTTGCTCTTGAGTTGTATCAGTTCTTTATATGTTTTGAATATTAACCCCTTATTCGATATATGATTTGCAAATAATTTCTCCCATTTGCCTTTTTAATTTTGTTGATAATTAAGTTGTGTTTTTTGCATTGAGTGCATAATTACTACACAATAAGTGTTATATATTATAACATTCAGAACAGAGCCTATCCCCTAGGCCAAGTAGGTGGTAAATAAATATTTGATGAGTATATGACAGAGGCATGAATGAACTAGAAGTGAGGAACCACGTTCTAGTTCCATTTCTGCCCTGACTGCCCTGAACAACAAGGCTACAGCCCTCCCAACCTGGCCTTCCCCACACATGCCTCCAATTTACTATCCTAGCCCTTCTACTAGTGACTTTCCCTCAATTTGGAATACTCTTCTCATTTTTTCTGCTGTCAAAATTCTATCCTTCAAGATGCACACTACATGCTGCCTCCTCCATGAAGTCTTCTTTCTTTCCCCATTTGAAAGTGTTTATTCCTTCTCATATTTTTTGATATATTTCTCTGTTGATAGTTCCCAAATTTGTATTTTCAGTCCAAATCTTTCTTATGAACTCCAAACTAGGCTATTCTACTATCTACTTGGCATCTTCATTTGTACAACTAATAAACTCAGGCTTAATATATCCACTGCCCACCCACCCACCCATCTGTCCACTTAAATTAGCTTCACTTGCAGGCTCTCCCATCTCAAAGACAACTCCATCTTTCTAGGTGCTCAGACCAAAACATTAGTCACTTTTTGATGCTTGTCTTTCTCATACATCCTACACTTAATCCACCCAGACTTTTTTTTGTATCCACTTGGATATACCCAGAATCAGAACACTTCTCACCACCTCCACTGCTACTACTGTGGTAAAAGTCAGGACCGACAGCCTGTACCCCTGCCTTTCTCTCACCCACAGTCAGTTTCTACACAGTAGCCAGAATGAGTCCTTATAAAGTAAAGATCAAATCATACCACTCTTCTGCTAAAAATCCTGCAGTGGCCCCACATTTCAACTTAGAATAAAAGCTGACATTAAGACCACAGGTCTCTGACTTCATTTCCAACTACTCTCTCTGTCCTGTAGACTATCCTTTTGTCCCTCTAGATTCATCCCCCAGCCTTTTCCACTCTCCTCTCTTTGCCGGAAGACTGGCCACAGGTATCTTCAAACAAGCTCCAGCGTCTTTTGGCTTGGAGTCGACCTGTCGACAGCAGGCACTGGTACGGGAAGGAGAAACGGGAGCCGAGAGAAGCTGAGCTATTTAGACCTCTGTTTCTTTCCTTGCTAAGCCTGGTTGTGGCCATGACTGTGTTCCTTTACCGAAGATCACCTCTGCCTCAGCCCTCTCCTACAGCCAGCCCTCCCAGGTCCAGAAATTCTGCTGATACCTGCTTCTGGAGTGCTAACGGTGGCTAGCTGTTGCTACTTCTCCAGGGCCTGACCTTGCTGGTTTATCTTAACTCTGTGCACAGCTCTGTAAATAGCCTTTTTGCTTAACACTCTACAATTGCTCCCTTTTAATGTGTCTTCTGCTTCTTGTACAACTTCATTGATTCCTCTTCACCTTAGGTCACTCTGTTCAAGCAACACTTTCCACCCTGGTCTTCCTCTATCATGCCAGGAACACTCCTGCCTCATGGTCTTTGCACTGGCTCTTCCCTTTCCTGGCATCCTCTTCTCCTGCATATTCATGCATCCCTGCCTCATGTCCTTAAATCTTTGCTCAGTTATCACCTTCTCAGTGACCACATCTCTCTCTTCCCTAGTAAAAACTATTGTCCCTCTACCCTGGCAGTTCCAATCTTTTTTTTTTTTTTAACTAAAAAATAGTACATAACCACGTATAGGGCTTCCCTGATAGCTCAGTTAGTAAAGAATCCACCTGCATGCAGGAAACCCCGGTTCAATTCCTGGGTTGGGAAGATCCACTGGAGAAGGGATAGGCTACCCACTCCAGTATTCTTGGGCTTCCCCTGTGGCTCAGCTGGCAAACAATAAGTGGAAAGAACCATTCACAACTCACTACATTATTTATTTGTGATTTTTCACTATCTTCTCATTTGACTATAAGATCCTTAAGAGCAAGGATTTCATTGATGAGTTGCCACTCTCTAGAATAATACCTGGAATATGATAGGTCCATCTAGTCAAAGCTATGGTTTTTCCAGTAGTCATGTATGGATGTGATACAGAAAGCTGAGCACCAAAGAATTGATGATTTTGAACTGTGGTGTTGGAGAACACTCTTGAGAGTCTCTTGGACTGCAAGGAGATCCAACCAGTCCATCCTAAAGGAAATCAGTCCTGAATATTCATTGGAAGGACTGATGCTGAAGCTGAAACTCTAATACTTTGGCCACTTGATGCGAAGAACTGATTCATTGGAAAAGACCCTGATGCTGGCAAAGATTGAAGGTGGGAGGAAAAGGAGATGACAGGATGAGATGGTTGGATGGCATCACTGACTCGATGGACATGAGTATGAGTAAGCTCTGGGAGTTGGTGATGGATAGGGAAGCCTGGCAAGCTGCAGTCCATGGAGTCAGAAAGAGTCGGACACGACTGAGTGACTGAACTGAACTGAGGGGCTTCCCTGGTGACTCAGTGGTGAAGAATCCACCTGCAATGCAGGAGACACAGGAGATGTGGGTCTCCTGGGTCAGGAAGACCCCTTGGAGAAGGGAATGGCAACCCCAGTCCAGTATTCTTGCCTGGAGAATCCCATTGACAGAGGAGCCTGGCAGGTTTATGGGGTCGCAGAGTTGGACACGACTGAGCATGCATGCACATACATACATGGTAGGTGATAAATGCATGTTGAATGAGTGAAAGTGTGAATATATTCCACATTTTGTTTTTCTCTCTCAATGGATCCCACCACCTTTTCCCTTGAAATGTATAAACGGGTGCACACCTCATTACTCTAACTAAATTGTGAACTCTTCAAGAGGAAGAATTAGCCTTTATTCCTGAGATTGCAAAGCAGAGGCCCTTGGGCTAGTGTTTGCCTGCAGGCAAGTCTGTTTGTCCTAAAGTACTGGCCCACACATTGTTTCAAATATCATTCTGATATACCTTTCCAACATTAAAAAATAGGGATATTTCACTTGACGATGTGGATTTCTGGTTTCCATGCCAAATCAGGTTGGGTCACACTTCACATCATGTTTCTCATTTCGTAATGGCTGAGCAGGGCCTTCCTCTTTAGACCGGGCATGTCCCCTCCTGGGCATCAAGGCTGTACCTCTTCCTATTGTTTCCCTGACCTCCACAAAGCTAGTGCCACCCAGCCAACTCCACTAACTCACTCATCTTCTTTCCCTTGTAGAAACAGGAGTTTGCAACCCCTCATGGTGAAGTATTTCCCAGGGAGCCAAGAAATGTTTAAGGATGATGATATGATACTAATGAGGGAGAAAAATGGGATGAACTTCTTTTATTCTTTTCTCTTGTACCTTCTCTTCTTTTACTTGTTGCATTAATTAGTATTAATGTCTCCAGATATAATTGTGGATTTTTCTTTTTCAAGTTATATCATTTTCCTTCTTATAGTCTCAAATTCTACTATTAGGTGCATATATATTTATGATTGTATGACTTCTAAAGAAGACCTGAAGAACACTGAGGACACTCTCAGCCAACTTGTGGTCAAACACCTGAAGGACATTATTAACCAACTTGACTTAATTAAGCCCCTTAATTAGGGGCTTCCCTTGTGGCTCAGCTGGTAAAGAATCCACCTGCAATGAGGGAGACCTGGGTTTGATCCCTGGGTTGGGAAGATCCCCTGGAGAAGGGAACGTTATCCACTCCAATATTCTGGCCTGGAGAATTCCATGGACTATCCCACAGGATTGAAAAGAATTGGACATGACTGAGAGACTTTCACTGACTTAACATGTATAGAACACATAACAATAGCAAAGTAAACATTCTTTTCAAGTACATGAGGCATATTCACCAAGATAAGTCATATTCCAGGCCACAAAACAAATCTCTGCAAATTTATAAGGATCAAAGTAATACAAAGCATGTTCTGTGACATAATAGCATTCAACTAGAAATAAAAGAGACAGAAACAGCAGGAAATCTGTAAATAACTAAAAGTTAAAAGATACATTTCTAAATAACCCATGGACCAAAGAAGAAATCATAAAGGAAATGCTAAATTGAATTAGACAAATGAAAATTAGGCAGCCTATAAAAATATGTGTGATGTATAGGGTATTAATTACTTATAAAGAAGAAAAGTCTCATTACAATGATCTTAGCTACCAACTTAAGAAATTATAAAAAGGAAAAGAAGTTAAATACAAAAGGAGCAGAAAGGTAGAAATAAAGATAAGAGCAGAAATCAATAAAATAGAAATCAGATAAACAACAGGGAAAAGTCAACAAAACTATAATTTATAAATTTCTGTCCAATATATTTAATTAAAAACAAGAGAAAGATGGTAGCAATTACCAATATCAGAAATTAAAGAGAAGACTTTATTAGGGATACTACAGAAATTAAAAGGTTAATGAGGGAATATTATGAGTAGCTTTGTATTAATCTGAGAATTTACACGAGATGAAAAAATTGCCTGAAAGACCCAACTCCCAAAACTCACTCAAGAAGAAACATATAGCCCAAACAATGCTATACCTATTAAAAATTAAATTTGTAGCTAAAAACTTTCTAACAAAGAAAACTCCTAGCCCATGTGAGTTTAGTGGTGATTTTTACCAAACACTTAGGGAAGGAATAACACTAATTCTAGAGATTTTTTTCCCTCCAAAATGGAAGAGGATGGAATGTTTTCCGATTTATTTTATGAATCCAATGTTAACCTAATATCAAAACCAGACAAAGACATTACATGAAAAGAAATCTACAGCCCAAATATCCCCCACAGACATAGATGTAAAAACCCTTGGCAAAATATTAGCAAATTAAATCCAGCAATATATAAAAAGGATAACACATGATGAACAAGTGATTTTATCCTTGTAATGCAAGGTTAGTTCAATATTTGAAAATAAATTAACAAAAAGAAAATTAATAATGTAATAACCATATCAACAGATTAAAAAAAAGATTATCTCAATAGATGCAGAAAAAGTGTTTTAGCAAATCCAACATCTGTCCATATTAAATCTCTCAGGAAATTAGAGATAATAGGGAGGTTCTTCAGTCTAATAAAGATCAACCATGAAATGTATAGCTAGCATCACATTTAGTGTATGAAAGACTGAATGCTTACCTAAAATCAGGAACAAGGCAAGGATATCTACTCTTACTACTATTCAAAATTGTATTGAAGACAAGAACAAGAAATAAATGGTATTAAGATTAGAACAGAAGAAATAAAAATTGTCTTCACTTGTAGATGACACGATTATCTATGTAGGAAATCCTAAAGACTCTACAAACAATATGTTACAACAGTACCCAAAACATGAAAAATACAGAGATTCAGTCTAATAAAATACATGCGAGATTTATATGCTCACATTTACGAAGGACTGATGAGAGAAATTGAAATAGACCTCATAAATGGAGAGCATATTGCATACATGGATTGGAAGAGTCAATGTTGTCAAGATGTCATTTTTCCCCAGATTGGTCTATAAGTTCAATGCAATCCGAGGCAGAGTGTTAGCACTTGGATGTGAGCTGGTGCCTGCTCTGGACACTGCTGACCAAGCCTGAGAGGCCAATGCCCAGGGAATCCGCAATAACAGAGGGGGTCCTCCCAGGGTATAAACTGGAACAGGCTGCTGCCCTCCTTAAAATGATCCTGAGGTTTCCATGTAGCTTTGAGAATCAAGTTCTGAATCCAAGCAGCCAGAAACACAGGCCCTGTATCTCACGACCTGGCCCCACCCTCTCTCGGTCTACATGTGCTTACTCTTCCTCAAGAGAGACTCCGCACTTGCTCAAGACTCCTATTTTGGGACAGACTGATTTGGAACACTTTCTGTCACTAAGTGGAAATCTTGGTTCCTGTTACACCCACTCTGGATTAGACTCCCAGAGACCATCGAGGTATAATCTCTCCCTCTCATGAGAGCCTTTAAGTACTGGAATGTGACTACGCCCTCTGAGTTTTTTCTCATGCTTGCTAAATGTCCTCTTGTTAACTGAGGTATTCCTTGACGTACTGACTTGCTTCAGTGAGTCATTAGTGGCCCTTTTCTCAAGAATTTCCAGTCGATAAAAGTCTATTTTAATACCTGTCACTTAGAGCTGAATGCACGGTCACGTCAGCCAGCCCAGAGTGCAGCAGGATTTACCATCTTGTTTTCTTACACAGCATGTCTCCTTGTATAATCTAAATTGCATTAATGTTTGGTAGCCTCATTTACAGATAATTCTTGCTTGGAGACTGAGGGTAAGGCTCTGACATGCTTCTTCTTTGTGTTGTTTTTCAGTCATTTCCCTGCCTGTACTATGTCATTGTATTTTTGAGTGTACTTTGAGTTAAGATTTTTACATGTATTTTATTTGCTTGTTATCTTACTGTGCCATTTCCTTCAAACTTTTTGAGATAATGGTGAATTCTGATTCTGTTTCTGTTCACTGTCTGTGCCCCCTCACCAATGGCTTTCACCAGCTCATGTGTAGGAGTTCCTCACCAAGTCCCTTGAACATCTCTCAATATTCTTCACTTGGTTCTCTATGGAGTACCCCAGTTTAGTTTGATCTTCATCCAGAAATGAAATGTTTATCCTGGCTGGTCACACACATCTAATTCCTACCTCCTCCAGTCCTTTCTCTAGCCTAAAGCCAGGCTAATCTCTACAAAACAGTTCATAACTTCCCAATGCTTGAAAAGTCAAAGTGTTAGTCGCTCAGTCATGGCTGACTCTTTGCAACCCCATGGACTATAGCCTCTGTCTATGGAATTCTCCAGAAAAGAATACTGGAGTGGGTTGCTAGTCCCTTCTTCAGGGGTTCTTCCCAGCCCAGGCATCGAGCTTGGGTCGCCCAAATTGCAGGCAGATTCTTTCCAGTCTGAGCCACCAGGGAAGCCTCTACAAAACAACATCCCATTGCCTAAAAACCTACAAAATTTCTATTGTTCATCTCTCTTACATACTCATCAGCATCCATCTAGCCCTCCATTCATTCTCTCAATATTTCTCAGTACCTACTATGCAGTAGGCACAGCTCTAGGCACGGGGGATACAGCAGTGAGAAAAATAATACACATCCTCTGCCCTCATGGGACTTATATTTCAGCAGATGGATGCAGGTCCCTATGGCTCCCACACCCTTGGCTTCCTGGCCTTTCATTCTTTCACCCTAGTCACACTGCCTCCTCTCTCTGGAACTCTTTTTCCTCTTGTCTTTGTAGCTCTTATGTATCTTTCAGATATTAACTTAAAAGGCACTTCTGTAGGGCAGCGTTCCTTGATTCCCCCACCCGCCCTCAGATGAAACTCCCCTTTGATGTGCTCTGACAGCACGGAGCTTCCTCCCTGTCACAGCCCTTTCTGCACAGACGTTTCTGTTTCACTCTGATTGACCTCTATGTCCTCGGTGGATGGTGGGTTCTGTGAGGGCAGGGGCTCTGCTTTCACTCAACAGTGCCATGAGTGCCCAGTACAGAGTAGACACCCACTCAAATTATTTAAAGGAGTGAATTTGTGCCTTCATCCAAGAGTATTAAAATTTGGCCCGGAATGGAATGAGCTGCAACTAAGAACCTGCTCTGAAGAGAGCATCCAAGGAAGCATTAAGTAATTTATTAGTAGTCCTTAAATCAGTCATCAATCTGTCTAACCTTATTTGGATTCAGTCCATATTTTTTCCATCTCATTTGCAAGATCTCATGGGAGGCTTTTCTAAAGTTCAGCTCACTATGTCAACCGCATGCCCCTGCTCTGCTGACTGTCCAAAAAAGCAAATGAGGTTTATTTTATGCAGTTAGAATTCGTGCATAGCCTTAACATACTTGGTTCTCCATCCTCTCACCTGTAAGATGCTGGGCTACATCAGGCGATTTCCTGGATTCCTTCTGACCAAGACTTTGAGAGCCAGGGCTTGGGATTGGCTCACTGATGCTGCTGGGGGTGAGGTGAGATGCCATGCCCACAGCTCCAGCTTCACCCAGACAGCTAAGGGAGGTGTTTGCAGAGAGAGGCTGGGTGGCAAGCCCTTTCCCAGTGGCAGGCGAATCAGTGTGGGCCAAGCCGGTCAGGGAGGGAGCAAACTTTGGATCCTGGGATGCTGTCTGTGCCCGCCCCCCCATACCCTGGTGGCCCCCACTGGTACCAAACTGTGTATCTCAGTCCTAGAATGGGTGGAATGTGCCACAGCCTGATAGGCATGAAGCAATCTGCAGAGAGGCAGGGAGGCGCTCTGCTCCCCAGTCAGAGGCCCGACAGTGCAAGGACTATGGGTCCTGAGGGCTGGGCGGCCCCTCCCATCCTCCCCGGGCCTGCTGCCGCAGCCAGGATACCAAAGGCTGCATAGCGCTTTGAGCAGGACTTTGGGCCCCTCATGTTTCTGGTGACCTAGAAGAGCCAACACATTGAAAGAGAATAGCAAAGTAGGAAGACTGACGTCACCTGACTTTAAGACTTACTATCACGCTACAGTAATCAAGATAGTGAGGTACTGGTAAAAGAAAAGACAAGTAGATTAGTGTCAGAGAATAGAGAGTCCAGGAAATAGACCCCCATAAATATGGTTAACTAATCTTTGACAAAGGAGCAAAGGCAGTACAACGGAGCAAAAAATCTCTCTTTTCAACAAATGATGCTGGAATTTCTAGACCTGTATGTGTTCTAGACACAGACCTTACATTCTTCATAATAATTAACTCAAAATGAATCACAAGCCTCAATGTAAAATGTGAAATTACAAAACTCCAGAAGATAACACCGGAGAAAACCTAGATGACCTTGGGTATAGCCATACGGTTTCAGATATAGTACTGAAGATATGATCCGAGAAGAAATAATTAACAAGCTAGAGTTCATTAAATTGAAAAACTTCTGCTTCTGCAAAAGACAACGTCAAGAGAATGAGAGGATGAGCCAAAGCCGAAGAGGAAATATTTGCAAAAGACACATCTAATAAAGGATTGTTATTCAAAATAGACAAATAACACTTAAAACTCAACAATGAGACTCAAACAACCCAATTAAAAAAATGGGCCAAAGACCTTCATGGACATCTTAACAAGGAGGAGATGCAAATAAGCATATGAAAGGATGCTGCACATCATATGTCATCAGGAAATGCAGTTCAGTATACCACTAAATACCTATTGGAATGGCCAAAACCCAGAACACTGACAAAACCAGATGGTGATAAGGGTATGGAGCCCAGGAACTCTCATACACTGAGGAGAGTGCAGATAGTCCAACCACTATGGAAGACAGTTTGGCAATTCTTACACAAACTAAACATACTCTTCCTATGTGATTTAGCAATTACACTTCTGGGTTTTTACCCAAAGGAGTTAAAAGCTTATGTTCAAAAAAAAAAAAAAAGCACACAAAGATGTTTATAGCAGGTTTATTCATAATTGCCAAAACTTGGACGCAAACTGGATGGCCTTGAGTAGGTGAATAAACTGTGGCACATCTAGACAACAGAGTGGTTTATTTGGTGCTAAAAAAGATACAAACTATTAGATCACAGAAAGACATGGAGGAATCTTAAATGCATATTACTAAGTGAAAGAAGTCAAATCTGAAAAGACTACATACTATATGATTCTGACCATATGACAGTCTGGAAAAGGCAAAACTAGGGGGACAAGAAAAAGATCAGTGGTTGCAGGGGTGGGGGTGGGGTGTGATAAACAGACAGCATAAAAGATTTTTAGAGTGGTGAAAATATTCTGTATATTTAATGATGGACATTTGTCATGACATGTTGTCTAAACACACAGAATGTATGACACCAAGAGTGAACCCTTGGATAAACTATGAACTTTAGATTATAAAAAATATTTTGAAGTGTCAAAGTAGATTCATTCTTGGTAAAAAAATGTACCATTCTGGTGAGTGATGCTGAAAATGGGGGAGGATATGCTTGTGTGTGGGCAGTGGATGTAATGTGAGAAATCTCTGTACCTTCCTCTCAATTTTGTTTTAAATCTAAAGCTACTCTGGAAAAAATAAATCGTTAAAAAAATGACATGGGGAATGATAACAAAAGGTCTAACATTGTGTAACTGGAGTCCCCAAATGAGAGGAGAGAGAGAATGGGGCAGAATCATTCCTCAAAGACACAAATGCAAGAAGCTCAGTAAGAGAAACTAGAGAAAACTGTTTCTAATAATCAAACTGTTGAAAACCAAAGGTAAAGAGAAAATGTGGAAAGAGCTAGAGAAAAAGACACTACACATAGTGGAATATGACAGACTCTCTCCTTTGATCAAACTTGAATCAAGCTTCTCTGAGTCCTCTTTTTGAATAGACCCCACCTGTGGTCACTCTCCTGATCCACTTATTGCAGTATTAGTAAGAATTCTGCTGAGTCAGTTTAGCAAAATCCCCCACTCAGTCTCTGATCACTCCCCATATCTGATCAAATTCCTCACCCCGTATCCCCAATATCTTATCACCCTAGTGTGGCTTCAGCAAGAATCCCCCCATCCCTGATTTTTCCTCTTAGTAATTTTCCATTTACTGACCCCATCCTGTTCCTTGGGTATCAATCTCCACTTATCCTTGTCGTATTTGGAGTTCAGCCTGCCCTCTCTTCTCTGCTGCAACCCCCCCTCCCCCGTAGTAGTTCCTCCTTCTTGAATAAAGTCTTCCTTATCATCTCTAACAAGTGTCATGAATAATTAAAAAAAAAAAAAGACCTCTGACTTCTCATTACAAACCATGGGAGCCAGAAGACTGAAAAACAACACTACTTAAAAGAGAGAGATTGTTAGAATTGATTTGTAAAAAGTAAGATCCAATTGTATGCTATGCTCCAGATACATATTTTAAATTCAAAGATAGGTTAAAAGCAATTGGATCAAGAAAGATATCAAGTAAGGTATAAGCATAAGAAGGCTGAAATGGTGTATGAGAAGACATATAATCACTAATGTGTGTGCTGATAATCTTTGAAACAAAGAAGCAAGGTGAGAACCAGAAATTCTACAATCACAATTAGGGATTTTAACACCCTCTCTCAGCAATTAAAATGACAACAAAATAACATACAATTGAAAGAACACAAAAAAATCAGTAAAAATAAACATGACATGGAAAACAGTTGATCATTTCGACCTTGTGTTTGACAAACACAATATCCTATGACTAGAGAATAGACATTTTTCTCATGTATGTAGTACATTTACCAAGACAGATCAAGTTTGTGGGAGAATATGACTCACGTTCAGACTCATACCTCATCTGAAGATGATCTAGACACCACGACCAAATACATCTTTGTAAGGACATTAATTTTCACTGTGACATTTACTTAATTACAAATCTTCCATCACTCTCTATTGCCTACAAGGTTAATTTAAATCTCTTCAGGCTGACATGCAAAAAGTTGCACAATCTGGCTACCATTTCCCCCCTGTGTCATGACTCATTATACTCCACTCCATATCATTTATTTTTGGTCACAGTTGAGATGGACTCTGTATTATCTGCTAGACCTACATTGTACATTTGACTGCCAAGACTTCATCCATTTTATTCCCACTACTTTTAAGCTCTCCCTCACACCTTCACGCAGGTTTGCCTGCATCCTCCAAGGTACAGCTCAGTTATCTTTTCCTTCATCGTGTCTCCTCTAATCAGAGGCTGGAGCTTCCCTCTCTCTCTCTCTGCTGAGCTCAATTCAATCTCAAACTGAATTGAGATTCTGTCACCTGTCACACTGGTTCAATTGGTTGTCTTGATAAAATGACCTGACCTTGAGGAAAAGTGACATTTGGACAATGGCTAGTTATAGTCAAAGTAGAATTCTGGGCAGACATGGAACAGGCAGGCAGAGACAGCCACTTCCCAACTCAGCCAATCTGCAGGACTTGACATTAAGGAATTAATCTGGCTCTAAACATTTTAAGAGGTAAATCCCTGAAGAGGACATTGCTGGTTGGCTTTTGAAACATCTCCACTTGTCTGTAAATAAATAGAAAGTAAATGTTAACCATTCTTCTGAAATGCCATGTGAAGAATCTGGCTTCTTTGTCTCCGGGGAGATCCTTCTTTATTAGATAACCAGTCAAATCTGGCAAAGAGTTATTGATCACCTACTAAATGCAAGGTACTGAGATTGATGTGTGATTAATAGCTTCTTAAAAATGAGGAACTAGTTTTGAGCAAGAGCAAAGAAGCAGTTTGGAATATAAAAGTACTAGATACTCTATGCCACAGCTTTGGGTAGGAGACGGCACCTCTCTGCTTACAGCAGGCTCAGGCTATAAGGTTTTGCAGAAGCTAAATAAGGATACTGGGGTGGGAAATGGTTCACCTACTCTCTGCATGGAGAGCAACTCATGATAGGAGAGTTACAGTTACAAAGCAAAACGAAGCAAAGCAAGGGAATGCCACCTGATTTGATGCGTCTTTAATATCATCTAGAAAATACTGGCTTCATGCAGATTTACACAGGAAGCAACCTTGTGCAAAGGGTAGAGGGTCAGATGGCTCATGGTTGAAGGAATAAGGGAGAGATTTTTCCATTTGTAGTCTTGGAGATCTTTTGTTTTCCATGCTAAACATCTCTTTCAGTGAATATTACAGATCCTCACTATTCAAAGTGTGGCCCACTGACTAGAAACTGCAGCATTACCTAGGAGCCTGCTAGAAATGCAGAATTTCAGACCCCATTTCAGACCTACTGAAAACAGAACTTGCATTTAATGAGATTTTAGATAATTTTTTTGCATATTAATGTGCGCAAGCAGCACTGTCATAATACCTACCTGAGGGCCAAATCTGGGCTCAAAATAGCCAGAACAGAAAAAAAAAAAGCAAAAATCACATATTTGTGTTTTAGAAATCAAGCCTAAGGGAAAATATCAATACAGATAAATCATGTTTATAACTGTGCTTAGAGGACTAGGGATTAATAGAATATCAGAATTTCATAGTTTTCAGTCTGCTTTTTACAAGAAAAAGCTTACTGGATATAGGATGAAAAGGAACACAGGGCAAGCAAGGATGTTAGAATAAATCCTGTCTCTTGTGTAAATTGTCTGTGATCCCTTTTATGGGAATTTGAGCCCAAGGCAGAAGAACGTTAAGGAAGGCACCAGGAGGCGGCACTCAACATTTTCAGTCTGGAGCACTCCCGTCCTGCATGTTTTAGAAGAAGCTGAATTTGTTTGGACATTTCACTAAGCATTTAGAGAGACCCATAACATGTTACTGGGGCTTCCCAGGTTGCTCGAACGGTAAAGAATCTGCCTACAATGTGGGAGACCTGTGTTCGATCCCTGGGTCGGGAAGACCCCGAGCAGAAGGACATGGCAACCCACTCCAGTATTCTTGCCTGGAGAATTCCGTGGACAGTGGAGCCTGGCGGGCTACAGGCCATGGAGTCGCAAAGAGTCAGACATGTTACATGTGAGTAACACTTTCATAGCATGTTAATAATGTAAGATATTTTGATGCAAGATAAATGTAAGATGTTTTGAAAGATAATTTCAAAACAATTTATATTTCCAAACTAATGCATGGGAAAACAGATTCATTCTCGAAATTTTCTAGCTACCCACTCCCAGCCCTAACTTTCTCATGTTCTTCTGATCCCACCACCAGGTGGAGCTAGCGTGCAGCCAAGGTAAGAACCACTGTTCTAAACAACCCCCTGACTTTACTGCCGGGGAAAGTGAGGATTCCAGGAGTGAAAATGATGAACCCAAGACCCTGGGTATGGAACCCCAGCGTCCTGATGTTAAATTCAAGGAACGCTTCAACCAAGGTCCTCGTGAAAAGGAGAAAGAATAAAGAGAATGGAAAATAGGGTTGGTGGGGAAGAACCTTGGAGGATGCTTCTATTTACAGAGCAGAGGAAGTAAGCATAGCAAAAGAGACAGGAGCAGGCCAAGAGGGAAAGAATGGGAAAGACTAGAGATCCCTTCAAGAAAATTAGAGACACCAAGGGAACATTTCATACAAAGATGGGCACAATAAAGAATAGAAACAGCAAGAACCTAACAGAAGCAGAAAAGATTAAGAAGAGGTGGCAAGAATACACAAAAGAACTGTACAAAAAAGGCCTTAATGAACTGCATTAAGGATAACTGCAATGGTGTGGTCACTCACCTAGAGCCAGATATCCTGGAATGTGAAGTCAAGTGGACCTTAGGAAGCATTACTATGAACAAAGATAGTGGAGGTGATGGAATTCTAGCTGAGCTATTTCAAATCCTAAAAGATGATGCTGTGAAAGTGCTGCATTCAATACACCAACAAATTTAGAAAATTCAGCAGTGGCCACAGGACTGGAAAATGTCAGTTTTCATTCCAATCCCAAAGAAGGGCAATGCCAAAGAATGTTCAAACTACCACACAATTCTGCTCATTCCACATGATAGCAAGGTAATGCTCAAAATCCTTCAAGCTAGGCTTCAACAGTATATGAATCAAGAACTTCCAGATGTACAAGATGGATTTAGAAAAGGCAGAGGAACCAGAGATCAAACTGCCAACATCTGCTGGATCATAGAAAAAGGAAGGGAGTTCCAGAAAAACACTACTTCTGCTTCATTGACTATGCTAAAGCCTTTGACTGCGTGAATCACAACAAACTGTGGAAAACTCTTAAAGAGATGGGAATAACAGATCACCTTTACCTGTCTCCTGAGAAATCTGTTTGCAGGTCAAGAAGCAATGGTTAGAACTAGACATGGAATAACAGACTGGTTCAAAACTGGGAAAGAAGTACGTCAAGGCTGTATATTGTCACCCTGCTTATTTAACTTCTATGCAGAGTACACTATCCAAAATGTGGGGCTGGATGAAGCACAAGCTGGAATCAAGATTGCTGGGAGAAATATCAACAACCTCAGATATTCAGATGATACCACCCTACAGTAGAAAGCAAAAGAGGAATTAAACTAAAGAGCCTCTTGATGAAGATGAAAGAGGACAGTGAATAAACTGGGTAAAATTCAAAAAGCTAAGGTCATTGCATCTAGTTCTATCACTTCATGGCAAATCGATGGGAAAAATGTGGAAACAGTGACAGAGTTCATTTTCTTGGGCTCCAAAATCACTGTGGATGGTGACTGAAGCCACAAAATTAAAAGATGTTTGCTCCTTGGAATAAAAGCTATGACAAAATTAGATAGTATATTAAAAAGCAGAGACATCACTTTGCTGACAAAGGTCCATCTAGTCAAAGCTATGGTTTTTCTAGTAGTTGTGTATGGATGTGAGAGTTGTACCATAAAGAAGGCTGAGTGCTGAAGAACTGAATCTTTTGAACTGTGGTGCTGGAGAAGACTCTTGAGAGTCCCTTGGACAGCAAGGAGATCAAACCAGTCACTCCTAAGGAAATCAACCCTGAATATTCATTAGAGGGACTGATGCTGAAGCTGAAGCTCCCATACTTTGGCTAACTTATGTGAAGAGTCGAATCACTGGAAAAGACCCTGATGCTGGGAAAGATTGAGCGCAAGAGGATAAGGGGGGTGACAGAGGATGAGATGGTTGTATGGCATCACTGACTCAATGGACATGAGTTTGAGCAAACTCAGGGAGATAGAAAGCACAGAGAAGCCTGGCATGCTCCAGTTTATAGGGTCACAAAGAGTCAGACACAACTTAGCAACCGAACAACAACAGCAACAAGGCTGAGAGGAAAGAACCAGCCACTGGGGAGGGGAAGGGATGGTTAACACTGCTGCAGATCTCAGAGAGGTAAAGCAGAGTGGACTAGGGGAGACCTTTGGGACTGGCCATTGGGAGGTAATTTGAATACAGAGCTGCTTAATGGTTGACAGAGTTCTAGAAACAGACTGCCTGAAAGGCACTCTGGGGTTACATGAGAACACCATGTGTCCCCATTAGCTTTCCAGCTCAGTGACTTTGGACACATTAATTTATCTTTCTATGCCTGAGTTTTCTCATCTGTAAAATATTAGTACTTGCCTAATAGGATTGTCATAAATTTAAAAGAGCTAATACATGTAAAGCACTTAGAAGGGTGGTACCTTGCACTGTGTGTGTGTGTCTTGTCAATATATACTAGTTTTGTTATTGTTGTGGCTATTGGTGGTGGATGATGGGGAAGGTGTCAGATTTTACAGTGTTGTTACAGTGTTTGCATCTTGGCCAGCATTTCTGCAGAATAATCTCCAAGCTGGCAGTTGCTAAAGAGTTTAGAAAGATAACTACAGCTCTGTTTGGAGAAGTGAGGGAGACCTAACCAGGCCTCACTGAGGTTTATTTGTGATATAATGGACTGTCTACACTGGCAGTGCAGCATCTTATACCTCCATCTTTAATTTCAATACTACTACTAGTACTACTAAATTAATCTGATCAACACATTTTAGCTGGCTGAGTTGTACAGGACACACTGACCCTGCAGAATATCATCCCCTGTATCACAGAGGCAGTAGGAGACCTTCTCCTTACTGGCACAGAGTCACCTGTTGGCCTCCACCTGGTCCCCTGTGGGACCCCATGCACCGGAGATTGCACATTTGGTAGGGAAGGAAGGGGAGACAAAGAGAGGTGGGAGAGGGGAGAGGAGAGGGGAACTGGTTCATTGCATACCCCCAAAGCACTCTCTAGATTACAGACACTCTCAAAACACAGCAATTGGAGGAAAACCCCACAAACACCCTGCCGCCTGCAGTAGTCAGGGACCAGGAACCAGCATCCCTGTGTGCTGCGCAGTCCCTGTGATCAGGCCACTGGGTGTCACTCTTAGTCTGTGTTCCTTTGGGGTCAGATTTCTGAAGATGGCCCAGCATTTGCTGAAGTCTCCATCTTCTTCCCCCAGCTTCCCTCCCTGTGCTGGTGTGTCTGCTCTGGAAGGCTTTTCTGACCACATGGGCAGTAGACTGAGAGTAAAGCTGCCCTGGAAGCTGACTTCTGATCAGCATATGGGGGAACAGCCTGTCTGTCATGGAAGCAAGCAGAGCCCAGCGTAAGTAACTAAAACAGCAGCAGCAGCTTGAGAATGAGTTCTTAAAATATAGAAATATTTCATTGTTTTTGTCACTGTCATTGTTATTTCCTTCTTTCTATATTCTTTGTTTTTCATTTTATTAATTTCTAGTCTTACATTTTCATTTAACTGTTTCATTCTATAAAATTGAACACTTAGATGAAATGGAAATTAAACCCTGGAAGAAGGATTGGAAGGAAAAACAAGAACAGATAAAACCTTTAGAGAAATAGAAATCATGTTTAAAAAATCTTTTTATTGTTATTTACCCTCTTGAGAAATTAATGTGCTTTTTCAGCCTGAAAAGTGATGTCTTCATTCTGGAATATTATCAGTCATTTTCCCGGTGAATACTGACTCCCCTTCAGTAGTTGCTTCTGGAAGTTCTATTAAATTATGTTGGGATTCTCATTTTCTATTTTCTATTCTATATCTTGCTTAATTCTTTTGTAGTTTCTACGGGCTTCCCTTGTGGCTCAGCTGGTAAAGAATCTGCCTGCAATGTGGGAGACCTGGGTTCGATCCCTGGGCTGGGAAGATCCCCTGGAGAAGGGAAAGGCTACCCACGCCAGTATTCTGGCCTGGAGAATTCCATGGACTATATAGCCCATGGGGTTGCAAAGACTCGGACACAACTGAAAAGCTTTTACTTTCACCTTGTTTTCACAGCTATATTCTGGGTTTTTTCCGTAGCTCAGTGTTCAGGTTCAAGGATTTTTTTCCTCTGCTATGCTGAATCTTTTGTTTAACCTATCCAGTGAGTCCTTAATTGCAGTGCCTTTTTATTTGTTTGTTTATAGGAGTTGTATTTGAAAATTTATCAAATGTGTTTTCTTTTTTTAAAATCAAATTTATATTCTGTCAAATAAAATTTTATCAAAAAAATTTTTGGTTGTTCTACCTGGTTATTTATCAAATTTGTCTGTCCATAATGCTCTATTCTTTCATTATAGTTCCTAATTTTAAAAATTGTTTAAATAACCTTAAACACTTATTTTAGGTGCCCTTCATTTTCAGTTCTTTTATTTCCCATTTTTTTGCAATGCTAATTCACTGGCTGGTTACATCTGCTGGTATCCTCTGCAGATAGTTAATTTCCTTGTGAGATTTGTGTCTCTCTAACTGTGAACTACCCTGAACTAGTCTTCAACCGATGTACCCTGCACTGTGACAGTATCCTTATAGAGTAGTGTCTGCAATTGTTTCTGTTGCCTTCCTAGAGAATCAACATTGAAGGGCCAGTTTTTATCACTTACTTCCCTGAATTCCCTGGAATTCCTGTAGAGCGCAGGGCAAATTCAGATCCTACACCTTCTCAAGTGGTGGTTCTGAGGGTTTGACTTTTCCTCACAGGTGTGTGGTTTTTTTCAGGGTGTCCTTGGAAGGTTGAAGTAAGCTTTCTAATGCCTTTTTGATGGAAAAGCAACACATTTAGGCTTCAAGCTTCATGCAGGGAGCAAATGTCCAGCTCTCCTGCTTTACACAGGCCCAAGGTCATGTCTAATAAGGGAGGTGGTGGTGGACATTAGAAGACCAGCCCAGCTCTGAGGACCAGTGTTCAGGCTGAGAACCCCCAGGGTCTCCATGGCATCTGCACCCATGAACTCATAAGGCTTTGAATCATGCGCTTGTTTCTGGCTCCCACAGATTTGCCTTTCTTTCTCTAAAACTAAATATGAATTAAAATATTTACCTTGGTCACATTTTATCCTATCTTGAACTTGAGTGATTCTTGATTTATCTTCAAGATAAACTTGAGTTTATCTTCCGGTTTTCTTATCAAAAGTTTTCAAACAGGGTTCTCTGAGCTGTGAGGGAGAAGAAAAAATGACAGGGTTGTTGACACCTTCACCACTTGAAACCCTTCCCTCTTCTTGCTTTAAACAGGCAGCTCTTCTTGTACGCTGCTCTATGACAGCCTTGCAGTGTGACCCTGGCAAACAGTTAGCTGTTCTGTGCCTCTGTTTCTCCATCTGTAAAAAGGGAACAATTACAGTGCTGCTTCACTCGGCTGTTGTGAGGATTAAATGAGGTAATATACATGAAGCAGTTGTGTCAGTGCCTGGTTCAAAATAAGCACTCAGCAAGTGGTCTTTGTTAATTATTGAGCTCCAAGTTACATTTCTTTTTAAAAATGATTCTGAACTAAACAAACAAACAAACAAAAACAGAGTATTTTTTAGAGCTAAACGGGGCTTTCAAAACTATCCATATACATTCTAGACTGGGTACTTTCTAAAAGATCTTCTAGTTTGAAAATTCTTTACTTCTATATCAACACTATAGTAGGAAGGTTAGTTTTAGCCAAGCTCGGAAACCTAGCCGGGTGGGCATAAAGATCTCTATTGTTTATGATAACTTTCTTCCAGCCCCCTGACATTCCTTCAACCCCACTTCCCATCCCTAGCTATTCTATTTTAATGGTTCACAATGAACTTGTTGTAACAGTTGTACAAGCTTTCTTCTGAGTAGAGTCAGCTTTGCTTCACAGTCTCTAAATGTTGTGTCACCTATCCCTAGATTTTTTGCTAAAATCACCTAACTATAAAGAAATTCCCTTTAATGATCTCTCTCTGATCTTTACGTATATGGTAACCCCTACTAAATTTCCTATGAAAGTGGGGACCATGTAGTCTCAAGGAATAGATAGGGTTAAGAGAAGGGCTTTGCTTTGTTTGATGAGAGAAGGTGAAATTAGGAGGGGGTACTTTCATTCCTGCTCTGATCTACTCAGCGATTGTTCAGCTCAGTTCCACATTCATGAGTCAGTAACAGCTTTTTTTACTTGGGAGCGTGACTACATTATGAACCAGAGAGATGACGAGTCAGGGCTGAGCCAAAAGCAATGAGGGTTGATGGTCTCCCACCACATCCCAGAGGAAAGTGCAGAAAGCAGCGGTTCTGTGGCCTAAGTCAGGGGTAAGATCTCTGCCATCTTCAGTGACAAGGTAGGTCCAGGGAAGAGACAGGAAATCAGAGTGTGCCAGCTCCTCTGCAGGTTGGTCATATTCATACAACATTTGCCTACCACATAACATCTGCCTACCACCTGACTGTACTTTCCTGGTCTCTTCTGAAGGTCCAAGCCCCTCAAGATCAATAATCTTTTTAATTGTGAATAGGTTGTTCTAATGCTACCAAGAATTTGGAGCTATGGTCACAACTGAGGCTATGACTTAGGTAACAGTTGATGGGTACAGTTGGTATAAAACATCCAGAGATACTTAGGTCATGCTGTCAAATGTCCAGTGGAAGTAGTGAGAATATTAAGCCAGGTGCACCTAATCTCTTAGTGCTCCTGTGGTTTGAGGATACAATGTGTTGAGAGTAGGACAGGGGTCATAGTAATAGAAGGTTGTGATTATGTGAACTCAGACAGGAAACTGATCATATCAGTTTACCATAGAGTATCTCAGCTTACAGTCTCAGCAGTAAGTGTGACATTCTAAAACTTAGAGAGGGTGGTCAGAGCCAGTCCTGGGATGTTGTAGATATCATGTCAAAGGCAGGACAGCAGGAAAAGTGGGGGCTCTTTCTTCCCAGCCTTTTAAACAGCCAAAGCCCGACACTCCTTTCAGAAGGTCAATAGCTGCCTCATTGCCAAGTAAATCAGGGCCTCCTTGGTCAAAAGCAAGGCTATGATTCCATACTGTGAGTTATCTTATACATACGATGTGAGGTAAGGACTCAAATTCATTCTTCTTCATGTGGCCATACAGTTCTCCCGGCACCATTTGCTGAAAGAGTATTCTTTCCTCCATTGATTTGGTATCTTTGTGGAAAATCAATTGATCATAGGTACATGGATTTACTTCTAGACTCTCAATTCTATTATGATGATTTATCTGTAAATAGCACCAAAGTGTCTTGATTTCCACTGCTTTATAATAACTTTTGAATATTTATTTTCAAGACTATTTTGACTATTCTGGGTCCCTAAATCTCCATTTGAACTTCAGTATCAGCTAGTCAATTTCTTTTTTAAAAAAGGAAGCTGCTGAGATTTTGGTAGGGATTGTATTGAGTCTGCAGATTAATTTGGGGTATTGTCATTTTAACAATATTACATCTTCCAAATCCATGAACATGAGATGTTTTTCCATTTATTTTTCTCTTTAATTTCTCCGAACAATGTCTTATAGATTCAGAGTGAAGTTTTGCACTTCTTTTGTTAAATATATTTCTTTGTGTTTTGTTATTATTGGTACTTTGGCAAATTAAGTTGTTTTCTTATTTTCATCTTTGGATTGTTCATTGCTAGTGTATTGAAAACAACTGATTTTTTAAAAAAAATTTATTTACTTTTTATTGAGGGATAATTGCTTTACAGAATTTTGTTGTTTTCTGTCAAACCTCAACATGAATCAACCATAGGTATACATATATCCCCTCCCTTTTGAACCTCCTTCCCATCTCCCTCCCCATCCACCCCTCCAGGTTGATACAGAGCCTCCTTTGAGTTTCCTGAGCCATACAGCAAATTCCCACTGGCTATTTTACATATGGTAATGTGAGTTTCCATGTTACTCTTTCCATACATCTCACCCTCTCCTCCCCTCTCCCCATGTCCATAAGTCTGTTCTCTATGTCTGTTTCTCCATTGCTGCCCTGTAAAAACTCTTCAATACCATTTTTCTAGATTCCGCGTATATGCATTAGAATATGCTATTTATCTTTCTCTTTCTGACTTACTTCACTCTGTATAATAGGTTCTAGGTTCATCCACCTCATTAGAACTGATTCAAATGTGTTCCTTTTTATGACTGAGTAATAATCCATTGTGTATATGTACCACACTTCTTTATTCACTCATGTGTCAATGGACATCTAGGTTGCTTCCATGTTCTAGCTATTGTAAATAGTGCCGCAATGAACAATGGAATATATGTGTCTTTTTCAATTTTGGCTTCCTCAGGGTACATGCCTAGGAGTGGGATTGCTGGGTCATATGGTGGTTTTATTCTTAAGAAAACAACTGATTTTTGTATATTGTTCTTTTATTCTGCAAACTTACTAAACTTGTTTATCAGTTCTAATAGTTTTTATTTTTAAATTAGACTCCTTATGATTTTCCACTTAGAAGTTTATGTTACCTGGGACTAGGTATAGTTTTATTTCCTTTCCAACCTGAATGCCTTTTATCTCCGTTTTTGGCCCCAGTTTCCTTTAAATCCTCGGATCTTTTGACTTCACTCATCACCTGGGGGTGAAATAGTCCAGTGTTAGCTCTGTATCCTCAGGTGCCCTCTCGCTTTCTGCTGTCCCTCTCAGTCTGGGCTGTAGCCTCTGGCCTTGAAGGCGAGTGGGCTAATAGCTCAGGTGAGGGCAGGGAGAAGGCGGCAGAGAGGACGCGGGCGCCTGGGTCCGTCCGCTCCTGGGACCTGACTGCCCGGCAGAAGCGGGGCCGGCAGCGCCTGTTGGCGCGCACCCCGACTATTGCAGCCCAGCGGCTCGGGAGCCCAAAGAGGGTGTGGACCACAGGGAGGCAGGGCGGGGGCAGCGCGCTGGGCGCCGGGCTCCGCTGGGCAGCGCGTCCCCGCCCGGCGTCCACGAGCAACGACCCGCCCCGGGACCCACCTCTCGGCCAGCGTCGGGAGCCAGAGGCCCCTGCCCGGGCCCCTGAGACCAGTTCATGAATCCTGGTCCTCGTCTGGGGTCTCGAATTCCAAGGCGAGCAAAGCGAAATAGGAGAGCTCGACATCCATGATGCGGGCTCGCCGGGTGGCTGCGCGGGGGGCGCGGCTGCTCGCTGCTGCCACCTGCTGGACGCGCCGGCGCGCGTCCAGGCCCCGCCCCGCTCGGGCTTCTCTCTGGGTCCTGGGCTGTGAAGGGGAATGGATGGGACCCTGTGTCCTGGGGCGGATGAGGGGGTGCTTGAGTGCTGCTTCCCTCCCTCGATATTCGGGTCTAAGAACTAGACAATGACAGGAAAATAGACCCTCCATGAGAGGGGCTGTGAAGAAAGGATTGGCTTTGCAGGAAGACAGTGTTCACTTCCAACTCTGCTTCTAACCAGCTGGGTGTAGTCTGGTCTTTGAGCAGGTCGCTGCTGGCTTTGCCTCGTGTTCCTCAAGTGTAGAAGGTGGGGGCTGGACAAGTGAATAAGAGATAAGGGGTTCCTCCAGTCTCCTAACTCTGTTCCTACCTCCCACTTCATACCCCTTATCACTGACTCATTTGTTACAATTATTTATCATCTCTCTTTCCCATGAAAATGTTAACTCCATGAAAGAATAGATGTGTCTGCTGACTTTACCACTGTACTTACTTTCCCTCCTAAACTTGTATCAGTGAAGGCCTGCCCCACAGTTGGTGCTTAATTAGTATTTGTTTAATGAAGCCTCCAGGTCATCATCAATATTTCTTCCACTCAAGGTTCTATAAATGTTGGTTGCATTATTCTTTGCCAAAACATTAATTAGGACAACTTTATGGTGTCCTAGTCAAGAGCCGAGCTCTGTATTCAGCCTGCCAGGTTCTAAGTCATGGCTCTATCACTTGCCAGATGTGTGACCTTTGGAAATTTATTCAGCCTCCCAGGCTTTCATATTCTTCATCTGTAGATCAAGATAATGATTGTAACTACCTGACTGTATGGTGTGGTGTATTAAACAAGCAAACTAATTAAAAAAATTAGTATAGTGCATCCATATGAAGCCCTCAATGTATGTTAGCTATCATATCATTGTTTACTTAGACTAATGCGTGTGACAAATCCACCATCTAGCTTTCTCTTCTGGCAGGCCTGCTAGACCTTTCCCTCATCCATTGCTGTCTGCACTTTCCTGCCTGGGAATGTGTGGTGACCTCTGCTGCCATGGGGATTTCAGGGTGTGGTCCTTCCCCTGGGCCAATCACAACGCTGTTAAATGAGGCTGGCCCGTGTCCTTGTTTCCATTTCCTTGCAGAATAGTACTCAGACAGGGACCAGGCAGAGGGGAGCAGGTTATGGTTGCTTCCCTTCTCAGATTCCAGCCACTTTCTTGAAATGGCAGTAAGAATCTAACCCTGCCTCTTTATGTCACAGTCTGTGAGGATCTGACTGAAAGTGCTTTCAAAGCAGCATAAATTCACATACAAAGGTGACATGGTCCTGAGTCCTTTCTCTATATTCCAGGCTGGGACTAACTTCCTTCTCTAGGACTAAACATTTTCCCCAGTTGAGTGAGCTCAGCTTAATGAAACATACCTAGTGCTTCCCAGCACCTCACAACTAACAAAATGCTTCCCAGGATCTTTCTGATTTTCTCCTCCCAACTACTCTGTAAAGCCCACAAGGCAGGGATTACATCTGAAAGCCCAGGAGCCCCACCCTTGGATGGTCAGCTCAGGCTCCCACCAAGGCTCCACATTTGAATTTGATACCCTCATACCTCTTTGTCTATGGCACTTTTCATCTTACCTAGCTGGCTGTGATGAATTAGGCTGTTGAAACCTGGACAACTGAAAAACCCCAAATAACTTCTAATGGGAAAACAATCTTCTTCTCCCTAAATAATTATGAGGACATGAAGAAAGGGGTCAACAGAAATAAGATGCTTCAACCCCATGAGGACATCCTTATCAGTTGGTGGCCACTGGGAAGGGGCAAGATGAAGCCTGTGCTGGGTTTCTCTGGGAGGGTTGGCTGGGAAAGTTGTTAGAAGGCTTGTATCTTGGCTTATTCCTTTCAAGGGAATGAAATTGAGACCTGGGGGCAGAGGATCCTTTTGTTTAGAAGTTTGTTTTGATTCCAGGAAGGGTGAGAACAATTCTTACCCGGAAACAAGGAATTATTCCTAGATGTTGGAAAACCACCTGGAGAAAGCTTTGGCACACACTTCTTCTACCTTCAGCAAGGGAAAACAGGAAATCTCTCTCAACCAGCTTCACCCATGGCCATCACCTCCCCCTTCATGACTGCTGCCTGGGCTGCCCTCTCTAAGGCTCTCTACTCCTTGGAGAGCTCCTGTCATTCCTATTTGAGGGGTCCAGTGAAAAGTCAGCTGCAACAGGCCAAGTCAGAGTTGTCATCCTCACAATAAGGGATGATTCCAGTATTGAGAGTGAAGCAGTAAGCAAACTGATGTATGGGATATTATCCTATTTAGGAACATTTATACATAATGTGTATATATAACATATGTATATATAATATTTCTCACAGAAATGGGATCATTTATACAAGTGTCTGGAATGCAGAGCCAGAGGTCTGGAAGGATGCTCAAAATCACCAGTGAAAGGGCAACCCACTCCAATATTCTTGCCTTGGGAATCCCATGGACAGAGGAGCCTGGCAGGCTACAGTCCATAGGGTCACAAAGAGTCAGACATGACTGAAGCAACTTAGCATGCGTGTATGCCTCCAGAGAGGGGACTGAGCTTTGGTTAGGGATGAATTGGTTTAAAGGGGACTCACACTTTTACTTCATGTATAGTTTGAACTTTCCCATGCATGTATTACTACTGTAATGATGCCATTTTAAGCAGATTGCTCAGTTTTCCTGTAGGACGATACTTGCCTGACTCCCCCCACCTTGCAGGCACTCCCTCTTGCCCTGCACCTTTATAAACACCTCTGAAACTTCCCTCTGTACTCTCTGCCTTTCAGTTATTGCTCTCCCTGAATCCTCCCAAATAGGTTGGAAATTCTTCTCTCATGTCATCCCTATTCTCATATCCCTGTCTACCCATCTTGGCCTCCTCATCCAGCCTGACTCTGAGGCACACATTTTGGTGACTCTCTCCAGCCACTTATTTTTTCAGCCCAGTGTTTCCCTGCCAGGCCTGCTTTGCCAGCTGGGAACTGCCTGCTGTCCCTGCTTTGTTTGGGAGTTACTGGAAGGAAGACATAAGCTCTCATGACTAGACCCCTGCAAACTCCTAGTAGCCAGCCCATCCCACCTCTCACTGTGCCAGCAATCCTCCTACTGCTTTCTAATCAGTTTCTTTTTTTTTTTTTTGTAAATTATTTAATTGGAGGCAAATTACTTTACAATATTGTAGTGGTTTTTGCCATACATTCACTTGAATCGGCCATGGATGTACATGTGTCCCCCATCATGAAACCCCCCTCCCACGTCCCTCCCCATCCCATCCCTCAGGGTTGTCCCAGTGCACCGGCCCTGAGTGCCCTGTCTCATGCATCGAACCTGGACTGGCAATCTATTTCACTTATGGTAATATACTACAGTGGAAGTGAGAAATAGATATAAGGGACTAGATTTGATAGACAGAGTGCCTGATGAACTATGGATGGAGGTTTGTGACATTGCACAGGAGACAGGGATCAAGACCATCCCCATGGAAAAGAAATGCAAAAAGGCAAAATGGTTGTCTGAGGAGGCCTTACAAATAGCTGTGAAAAGAAGAGAAGCAAAAAAGCAAAGGAGAAAAGGAAAGATATTCCCATTCGAATGCAGAGTTCCAAAGAATAGCAAGGAGAGATAAGAAAGCCTTCCTCAGTAATCGATGCAAAGAAATAGAGGAAAACAACAGAATGGGAAAGACTGGAGATCTCTTTAAGAAAATTAGAGATAACCCTATATGCAAAACAGAAAAAGAGACACAGATGTACAGAACAGACTTTTAGACTCTGTGGGAGAAGGCGAGGGTGGGATGTTCTGAGAGAATAGCATTGAAGCAAGTATACTATCAAGGGTGAAACAGATCACCAGCCCAGGTTGGATGCATGAGACAAGTGCTCAGGGCTGGTGCACTGGGAAGACCCAGAGGGATGGGATGGAGAGGGAGGTGGGAGGGGGGATCGGTATGGGGAACACATGTAAATTCATGGCTGATTCATGTCAATGTATGGCAAAAACCACTACAATATTGTAAAGTAATTAGCCCCCAACTAATAAAAATAAATGTAAAAAAAAAAAAACGCAATGGGAAAGCACAGAAAAAGAAAAGAAAAGAAAATTAGAGATACCAAGGGAACATTTCATGCAAAGATGGGTTTGATAAAGGACAGAAATGGTAGGGACCTAACAGAAGCAGAAGATATTAAGAAGAGGTGGCAAGAATACACAGAAGAACTGTACAAAAAAGATCTTCATGACCCAGATAATCACGATGGTGTAATCTCTCACCTAGAGTCAGACATCCTGGAATGTGAAGTCAGGTGGGCCTTAGAAAGCATCACTATGAACAAAGCTAGTGGAGGTGATGGAATTCCAGTTGAGCTATTCCAAATCCTGAAAGATGATGCTGTGAAAGTGCTGCACTCAATATGCCAGCAAATTTGGAAAACTCAGCAGTGGCCACAGGACTGGAAAAGTTTTCCAGTTTTTCAGTTTTCATTCCAATCCCAAAGAAAGGCAATGCCAAAGAATGCTCAAACTACCGCACAATTGCACTCATCTCATATGCTAGTAAATTAATGCTCATAATTCTCCAAGCCAGGCTTCAGCCATACGTGAACCGTGAACTTCCAGATGTTCAAGCTGGTTTTAGAAAAGGCAGAGGAACCAGGGATCAAATTGCCAACATCCGCTGGATCATTGAAAAAGCAAGAGAGTTCCAGAAAAACATCTATTTCTGCTTTATTGACTATGCCAAAGCCTTTGACTATGTGGATCACAATAAACTGTGGACAGTTCTTCAAGAGATGGGAATATCAGACCACCTGACCCACCTCTTGAGAAATCTATATGCAGGTCAGGAAGCAACAGTTAGAACTGGACATGGACCAACAGACTGGTTCCAAATAGGAAAAGGAGTACGTCAAGGCTGTATATTGTTACCCTGCTTATTTAACTTATATGCAGAGTACATCATGAGAAACGCTGGGCTGGAAGAAGCACAAGCTGGAATCAAGACTTCCGGGAGAAATATCAATAACCTCAGATATGCAGATGACACATGTCATATGCCATATTCCTTTATGGCAGAAAGTGTAGAGGAACTAAAAAGCCTCTTGATGAAAGTGAAAGAGGAGAGTGAAAAAGTTGGCTTAAAGCTTAACATTCAGAAAACTAAGATCATGGCATCTGGTCCCATCACTTCATGGGAAATAGATGGGGAAACAGTGGAAACAGTGTCAAACTTTATTTTTGGGGGCTCCCAAATCACTGCAGGTGGTGACTGCAGCCATGAAATTCAAAGACGCTTACTCCTTGGAAGGAAAGTTATGACCAACCTAGATAGCATATTAAAAAACAGAGACATTACTTTGCCAACAAAGGTCCGTCGAGTCAAGGCTATGGTTTTTCCAGTGTATATATGGATGTGAGAGTTGGGCTGTGAAGAAAGCTGAGTGCCAAAAAATTAATGCTTTTGAACTGTGGTGTTGGAGAAGACTCTTGAGAGTCCCTTGGACTGCAAGGAGGTCCAAACAGTCCATCCTAAAGGAGATCAGTCCTGAGTGTTCATTGGAAGGACTGATGCTGAAGCTGCAACTCCAATACTTTGGCCACCTCATGCGAGGAGTTGACTCATTGGAAAAGACCCTGATGCTGGGAGGGACTGGGGGCAGGAGGAGAAGGGGATGGCAGAGGATGAGATGGCTGGATGGCATCACCAACTCGATGGACATGAATTTGAGTAAACTCCAGGAGTTGGTGACGGATAGGGATGCCTGGCGTGCTGCGATTCATGGGGTCGCAAAGAGTCAGACACGACTGAGCGACTGAACTGAACTGAACTGAGGTAATATACATGTTTCAATGCTATTCTCTCAAATCATCCCACCCTCATCTTCTCCCACACAGTCCAAAAGTCTGTTCTTTACATCTGTGTCTCTTTTGCTGTCTCACATATAGGGTCATCATTACCATCTTTCTAAATTCCATATATATGTGTTATTATACTATATTGGTGTTTTTCTTTCTGACTTACTTCACTCTGTTTAATAGGCTCCAGTTTCATCTACCTCATTAGAACCAATTCAAATGCATTCTTTTTAATAGCTGAGTAATATTCCATTGTGTATATGTACCACAACTTTCTTATCCATTCATCTGCTGATGGACATCTAGGTTGCTTCCATGTCCTAGCTATTGTAAACAGTGCTGCAATAAACATTGGGATACATGTGTCTCTTTCAATTCTGGTTTCCTCAGTGTGTATGCCCAGCAGTGGGATTGCTGGGTTATATGGCAGTTCTATTTCCAGGTTTTTAAGGAATCTCCACACAGTTCTCCATAGTAGCTGTACTAGTTTGCATTCCCACCAACAGTGTAAGAGGGTTCCCTTTTCTCCACACCCTCTCCAGCATTTATTGTTTGTAGGCTTTTTGATAGCAGCCATTCTGACTGGCGTGAGATGGTACCTCATCATGTTTTTGATTTGCATTTCTCTGATAATGAATGATGTTGAGCATCTTTTCATGTGTTGGTTAGCCATCTGTATGTCTTCTTTGGAGAAATGTCTGTTTAGTTCTTTGGCCCATTTTTTGATTGGGTCATTTATTTTTTTGGAATTGAGCTGCAGGAGCTGCTTGTATATTTTTGAGATTAATTCTTTGTCAGTTGCTTCATTTGCTATTACTTTCTCCCATTCTGAAGGCTGTCTTTTCACATTGCTTATAGTTTCTTTCATTGTGCAAAAGCTTTTAAGTTTCATTAGGTCCCATTTGTTTATTTTTGCTTTTATTTCCATTACTCTGGGAGGTGGGTCATAGAGGATCCTGCTGTGATTTATGTCAGAGAGTGTTTTGCCTATGTTTTCCTCTAGGATTTTTATAGTTTCTGGTCTTACATTTATATCTTTAATCCATTTTGAGTTTACTTTTGTGTATGGTGTTAGAAAGTATTCAAGTTTCATTCTTTTACAAGTGGTTGACCAGCTTTCCCAGCACCACTTGTTAAAGACGTTGTCTTTTCTCCATTGTATATTCTTGCCTCCTTTGTCAAAGATAAGGTGGATTTATCTCTGGGCTTTCTATTTTGTTCCATTGATCTGTATTTCTGTCTTTGTGCCAGTACCATACTGTCTTGATGACTGTAGCTTTGTAGTATAGTCTGAAGTCAGGCAGGTTGATTCCTCCAGTTCCATTCTTCTTTCTCAAGATTGCTTTGGCTATTCGAGGTTTTTTTATTTCCATACAAATTGTGAAATTATTTATTCTAGTTCTCTGAAAAATACTGTTGGTAGCTTGATAGGGATTGCATTGAATCTATAGATTGCTTTGGGTTGTATACTCATTTTCATGACATTGATTCTTCCAATCCATGAACATGGTATATTTCTCCATCTATTTGTGTCATCTTTGATTTCTTTCATCAGTGTTTTATAGTTTTCTATATATAGGTCGTCTGTTTCTTGAGGTAGATTTATTCCTAAGT
Source organism: Cervus elaphus (assembly GCF_910594005.1). NCBI lineage: Eukaryota > Metazoa > Chordata > Mammalia > Artiodactyla > Cervidae > Cervus > Cervus elaphus. The sequence continues at coordinate 61,576,954 of NC_057823.1, read as the reverse complement.
ATTTTATTCTTTTTGTTGCAATGGTGAATGGAATTGTTTCCTTAATTTCTCTTTCTGTTTTCTCATTGTTAGTGTATAGGAATGCAAGGGATTTCTGTGTGTTAATTTTATATCCTGCAACTTTACTATATTCATTGATTAGCTCTGGTAATTTTCTGGTGGTGTCTTTAGGGTTTTCTAATCATTTTCTTATTCCACTGCCCCATATGCCCTTCCCCCCGTCCCTGTTTATACATGGCCCTACCTGTGACCTACCCCAAATGCCCACCTCTTTCCTCCATATTCTTAATGCCTTCACACATTACATTCTGCAGTTGGCCCATCTCAGAAGACCCCTGTCTCAACATAAACTCTTTGGGTACACCCTCAGGTCCACCCCAGTTTTCCTTCTCTGGACCTTCTGTGTCAGCAATCTTTCTCTTTCTTGAATCTTTAGTCTGTTCCTCTCTGGTTCATATTGGTTTTACACAGAGCTTTATTCTGGCTTTTAATGGCTACTTTCCCCCTAACAACTGATGAAACAAGGTGAGTGTTGTCAAGTCTTCTTAAATTCTCACCCATCACCACTGGCTCATTCCTGCCTTCAGTTCTGGGAAGCTTTTGAGGTTGACAGCTCTTTGGGGCTTACAGAGAACTGAAGGGTGCCAACTTCAGGTTGTGCCCCCTTCTGAGGCAGCCTGCCCTCAATGACTGGTTTTCCCAAGAATGTAACCAGTCCAATGACTGGCTGTTACTGGGCACCCTTGGCCCAGTTAAGGACAAACCAGAAGGGCCATGCCTGCTTCTTGTATGAACTAGTGTCTACACTGCAGCCCATGCCTACCTCTCCACCTAGTCCTGTTTCCTTCATCTCCTTTCTGTATGGATCCCGTAAACATGTGCCCATAAGGTTCCTGCCTGAAAATCTTCCGGTTTCCTTTGCAGGAACTAACCTGCTATATATAGCAGGTTTTTCAAATTTGGGGAGAGATCTTGAGCATGGGTGAGAAAGATCAATATTCAGATTGATTTCATTTGCTTGAAACACAGATTCTGGTCTAAGAAGATAGAGCTCCTTGGATCAATGTAAACTTGTATTACATTGTAGCTTAAAAAACTTCTGTAGCTTAAAAAACTTCAGTTGTACAAAACAAGATGTGAGAGATTCTGGTATTTATTTGAAAAAGAACTGAGTCATTAATTCTGTATTTCACTCATTCATTCACACAGGAGAGCCTGTTCTGTGCCAGGCACTGTGCTGCACAGTGAGGGTGGGGCAGCAAGATACAACATGAGGGAGACAATAAACAAACACCCAGATTTAGGCTTACAGTCTGTGAGGCAAATATATGGGGGGCAGGGGGGCAGAAATAGAAGGTGAAAGGGGGTAGCTCTCAGAATAGGTGACATTAAGTAACAAGAATGACAAGGTACCTGTACCATTTTCAGAGGAAAGGAACTCAGGGGTCTGTGGGGTCACTGCTTCCATCCTCTGCCAAGGGCAGGCCTCCAGTCATTGGAAGAACAGTTCTATGGCATTTGCCTATGGCCTCACTGTTCAAAGTGTCGTCCAAGAACCAGCATAGGTACCACAGCACACTCCCAATAGAGTTTCCCACTCCTTCCTAGATGTGGGATTAGGATCTGCATTTGACCAGTTCCCAGGTGTATTCCTTTCCTAGGGCTGATGAACAAATTACAAACTTACTGGCTTAAAACAACAAAATTTTCCCATCTTAAAGTTTTGATGTTAGAAGTCTGAAGTGGATCTTACTGGGCTAAGTAAAATCATGATGTTGGTTGAGCTGTGTTCATTTTGATGTTTTAAGGGAGAATCAATTCCTTGCTTTTTTCAGCTTTTAGAGGGTTCCCACATTCCTTAGCTTATGGTCCCTTCTTTCATCTAAAACCAGGGTCATGATAGCATATTCAGATGACTTTCTCTGATTCTGACTTCTGCTTCTAGTTCTGCCATCACATCTTCTGACTCTGACCCCCTTCCACTTGCAAGGAACCATGTGATTACACTTGGACAACCCAAACAACCTCCCATTCTCAAATTCCATAAGTTAACTCATATCAACAAAGTCTCTTTAACCAGGAAAGGTAACATATTCACAGGTTTTGGGGGTTAATGCATCTTTGGGGGCCACTGCTCTGTCTACCACACCAGATAATTCACATCTGTGTTAAAGTCTGTGTGAAGCCCTGGCTACCTTATTTAAATAGTTTTTCTTTCCTACTTTCCCTGGGTGCTCACATATGGTTGAAACCTTTTAAGTTATAATGCACATATGACAAACTTGTTTTACTTGTTTGCTTGACCCCTGTACATATGCGGTTCTGTGTAGGTTAAAGTAATTCTAATCTTTTACTATTAGACAGGTGTTGCTTGAGAAAGGGGTTGGAGGATGGGGCACTGTGTGTTATGTCTGGTTCATGTCTTCCTGGATGTCTTAAGTGGTGAAAGCTACTCTGTGTACTGGTGATGGCTGGAACATTTGGGAAAGTCCATCTCTGCCAGTTACTAATAGTAAGACCCCAGAGAAGTCATTTATATCACTGAAAAAATGGCAGGTCCAACCCCTGTGTCACAGATGGTGTGAGGACATAATGACATGGAGTAATTTGTCAGGAAGGAACTCTTGTACTCCTGTAAGTCGTTATTTGGTTATCTGTGGAGCTTGAGGAATAAAAGGGACACTCTCAAGAGTCTTTTCCCTCTCAAAGTGTGTTGCCCCTGCTTGTGCTGCCCTCATATGGTCAAGGCTTTTAATTAACTTTGGCATGGATCAGAAGATTAGAAAGGAGAGATGGGTATGTATACCCCTGAAACACATACCTGCCTGTCCCTCATCCCTACAAAAGAAACCAGTGGGGTCTTGTTTACCAAAATCTCGATGCACAGTAGAAACACTTGGAATGGATCTAAAAGGAGACCTACAATCACTCTGTGTCCAGAGACAATGATACACTGAGTCTGGGCAAGATCTAGGCATCTGAATTTTGATAACTCTTTCCAAGTGAATAGAATATGAGCTGTATCCTGACTCAGTAAGATAATATAAATGAGATTCATTAATACAAGTACAGTAAGTGAAACAAAGGAGGGAACAATGCCTCAGAGTCATATACGAATTATGAAGCCGTATTGGACGCTGGAGGGAGATCAGGGTACCCTACTTCCAGAGGAACTTGGGCAAAGTCTTCACAGGAGCAAGACCTAAGTGGTGTGGGGACTCAAGGCTACATTACATAAGGAAGAGGGAAAAGCACTGAAGGGGACATGGCTGACTGACTGTCACCCGATGAAATTTATCAGTGAAAACACCAGAAAAGAGAGAGAAAGAAGGAGAGAGACAGTCACATTTCTTTGTGCTTGAAAAGTATTTACTAGGTCACAAAGCCAAATATAATGATGAAAGTAGTACAGCATGAGATTTTGCTTTCTTTCTTCAGTAAACAGCTTGTAAAATTCCTTTCCATTGAAAATGTTAGCCAATGGAGAGGTAAGGACCGAAATACAGCTAGGGTGGCCTAGGCTGGATGCTTTTGCCTGAAGTAACAGAAAGGAATCTTTCTGATTACCTCTGAAGACAGGCAGATCTGGTTTTACTTGGAACTGAAATTTGTCTCTGTCACAGCTGCCAGGCACATTCTGCTCACTTAGGATGTCCCTTTCTTCTCAGAGTCCTACCAGCTCCAGATGTATGGAGAAAATGCCCAGGACTAACAGGACTGTGATTGTGTGTGTGGATGCACACACACAAGATTTACATAAGTGAAAAACCAACACCTATAGACACTTTTCAATATCCTCACAACCACTCTGTGAGGGAGAATATTTTTGTTACCTCCATTTAATTATTATTACTATTACATATAATAATTATTGTTGTTGTTGCTATTTGCAAAGGAAGAAATATGCCAAAGAGTATACAGCTTGAAAATGGCAAGAGCCAGGATTCAAACTTAGGTTGTCTAACCACAAATCCAAGTTGATCACTGAGATATAAAAACACAGAGTGGTGGTGAAATTTCTGTTACCTTATTGGCCAATAGCTTGTTCCCCTAGCTCTTCTGCTCAGAGAAGACAAGCCCAGGACTGGGGTTGCTAAGGTGGGGAGGGGCATGCCCCTCTGGGTACCCATGTAACGGACTGTGTGATCTGCTCTCAGGTAAACTGAGTAGAGATGTGGCACCTTCAAGAAAAGAAGAGGCTTGCTCTGCTTCCTCTGCCATTAGTCATGGATCCCAGCACCAGGGAGGGCCCTCTAAATAGGTCACTGGTCAGGTGGAAGCATGAGGAGGCAGGAGGAGGGAGGCTATGTCTGCAAGACTACATTCCCAGAAGACAGCGTAGCTATTAATATTTTCATGGCAACAGCCACAGAAGATGATCCTCGGATTAAAAAGTTACCTCTTCTTGGAACTATAACCAGCTACAGGCAGTGCTCTCTGAAGGCCATCAGGAAACTGTGAGGAGTTACAGGACTTTGTTACTGGAATATGCCCTCTTACTTTGAAGATGCTGTGGACATTGTGTACGGAATTCTCCAACTGATACTGTCCTTCTGTGGTGCTCAGTATGAGAGACCCTTCCTCAAGTCAGAGCCAGAGTGTCAACAGCTTGAAAGTCACCCTCTCAGAACCTCCCCGACACACTGTGTTTACCTATGCATTTCCCCTCCTCCTTCTCTTTTTTCCCACCTCTCTTTGTTCCTACGTTCTGTATTTATTATGACCATGAAACATTCTAGCTGGAAAACTTGCCTTAACACAGAAGTACATAAATAAAAAGACTTCATGTCCCTTGTCCCCTACCCCCACCTCTTCACCTGGCTACAGGAGGCAGGGATGTTGTCTGCCCTGCTCTCTGCTGATCCTCTCATCCAGCCTAGGGCCGGAGGCACAGGGAGACCCTCGGTGAGCATCTGTGGAATAAATGAATAAATCGTCATCATCAGGCTGATGTGACCCCTTTATACATACAATCACATATACGGTATGCTTCTATACATAAATGGGTCCACACCATATGTACTATATACAAGTTTCTTTAGTTTTTGCTTCATAATATATCTTAGAGGTCTTCCCTTGACCCTCTATCTAGACCTGCTTCATGCTTTTTCACTGCTGACTAGATGCACCATCATTATTTGACCACTTCGATATTGACAGGCATTCAGGTTCCTTCCATTTCTATTTCCAACCATGCACCTGGATAGGCTGTGGGTAGTTGGACACCCAAGAAAGACATCTGAGATGGACTCACTGAATGGATGGGGCTCCTCCTTCCTCTCCCATTTCCTGAAAACCTGAATTTTTCTTAAACTGGACAGAGGAGAAATTCTTTTCCTTGGGAGTGGTGGGGAGTGTCAGCCCTAGGGCTTGTACTTGGCATGCACAGTCCAAGTGCACATACACACACACACGCACACACACACCCCATCCTATCCTAGTCTGCTCACTAGGGAACTTAATTTTGAAACATGAACTGATTTATCTGTCATGTTCTGTGGAAGCATGAATTGAGAGTTCTGAGGTTTGAGTTTTGACATAGGCTTTGCCACAAAATTGTCTAAAAGTATTGAACAAATGACTCAGTTTTTATGGGGCTCAGCTTCTTTACCTTCAACTGGGGTTGGGGAGTGGACGTGTTACTGTAAGGACACTTTTCACTGCTATCCTTCCAGGGTGAGGCATCGGTTGCTTGCCCTTGACTCCGGGTTGGCTGTGGGAGTCAAGAAATAGGAAACTGATGTTTTGGAAAGAGCAGTCAGCAGTTCTGAGTGAGGTCAGAGCTGGCAGCGTGGTGACCTCTGCCCTGGTCAGCAGATCAGCAGCCAGTTCTCCTTCCTGAGCTGCGGGGCCAGTTGCTCAGCTGACCCCTGGCAAGGGCTCGCTTTCACCCCACGCAGAGGGAAGTCTGGGCATCACCTTGCCCGTGGTGTGGCGGCCTATCTACACCTCTGACAGCCTCCTGGCTCCACGGCACAGACAGGGATCGGTCCTCCTGGCGAAGCTTTGGGCACTAACCAGAGTGGTGAGGACCAGGGCCCTGAAGTCACCCTCCTGGGCCCAAGCCCTGATTCTGCTGTGCTCTGTCAGTGGTGAGCTGGAGTGACTCAACCAGACCTAGTTTGCTCATCTTTAAGTAGGGGGTGAAGGTTAAATGGGGACTTTTCACATGAGCATGAGTTCAGTAAGCATTTATTATTATTAATGTCCATGACAAAAATAGCTGTTAAAGTAGGTGACCAGTAATGTTCAATGAATAAATAGATAAGTGATGAAAGAACCAGAAGTTAAGAGGCTTATACTTGGCTCCCTGCATCAGTCCGGCTCATTCAAATGGAATGACTGTTTCCTAAACTTGTCTTCAGTGCCAACCCTAGCACCTTTGCTAATGGCTTTTCCTCAGTCTGGGATTCTCTTCCCATTTAGGTCTGTCTGTCAAAATTCAATCCTTCAAGGCCCTCAGTCACACCACTTCCTCCATGAAGCTTTCTTTGCTTTAATCAATGGGATATGCTAACTTTCTCCTCATGTCTCCAGTATATCTCTGTATACTGATGATTGATTCCAGTAGAGGCCTTTACCTTGAACTCCAGGCTTGCATATCCTACTGCCTGTTCAAGGTCCTCAGGAAGATGGAGAACAGACTTTTCATCCTCACCCTGTCCACCCACCCACTCAGCCAAGCTTACTCCCCCTGCAGGACCCCATCTTTGGTCTTGGCTATCCTGCTTCTTACAGGAGCTTAGGCCCAAACATGGGGAGCATGATTTACCCTTCCTTCTCTCACAGCCTGCATCTCATCCACAGGTAGTTCTGCCTCTACCTTCAAAATAAACTGGAATCTCACCACACTCGCTACCTTCACTGCTACCTCCTTGACCCAACCTGCCCTCTCCTCTTGCTTGGATTATTGCAGTATCCTATGATAGCCCCTCTGATTCTTTCAGATCATAAGTCACTCCTCTGCTTAAAACTCTTCAATGGCTGCCATTTCACTCAGAGTGAAAGCCAACCTCCTTAAAGTGGTCCAGTAAGTCCTGCACCCTCAGGACAATGTTACCGCTCCCCTTGTATTGGATAATCTTCAGTTATCCTCTGGAATCCTCTCTCCACCCTTTTCTCCACTGCTCTGGGCCCCTTGGAGGCTGGCTTCTGCAGGTATCCTCAACTCAGCTCTCTCACACTTTGGCTTCCAGTTGTGTTCAGTCAGTGGAAGTTGGGAGGTGAGAGGATGGAGTATTATTCCTCTGGCCCACATGTGCACATGGCCTTGGCTAGGCCACAGCTGTGTTCCACTATTAATAACACAGTGCCTGTCGTCAACCTTGGCCTGCGGCCAGCTCTTGCTAGGTTCCAACAGCCGCTCCTTCCTCTTGTCCTTTCAGGCTTCCCTTCAGGATGTTAATGGCTCCTTCATCTTCCTAGCCCTGCAGTGCCTCACCATCCTTGCTGGTTTTCTCTAACTCTGCCCACATTTTTGTAAATAGCTCCTTCTTTAAACTGTATTTAATTCCTCCTTTGAAGGTACCCTCTGCTTCTTGCCCCATGGTTACTCTGCTCAAGTTACACTCTCCCTGGCTCTTCTTCTAGCATGCTGGGTACTCTCTTGCCTCAGGGCCTTTGCACCGGCACTTCCCTTTTCCTGGCAGGCTCTTCTCCTGGATGCCCATGATCTCCTCCACCCCCCAAGTCACTCAGCTGTCACCTTCTCAGTGACCACTCCTTTTTTTAAAACTAGATACATGTTTTTAACATTTTATTTTGTATTGGGGTATAGCCGATTAATAAACAATGTGATAGTTTCAGGTGAACAGAGTAGGGACTTAGCCATTAGTGACCATTTCTTTCTCCACCCTTTTGAAAATTGCAGCCCCTCTACTCTGATGGTTCCTTTTTTTTTTCTTCCTGTAACACTTTCCACTGTCCAACACACTGCATAAATTACTTATTTATTCTGTTTCTTGTCTTTATTCCCTTAGTATAATGTATGCTACACAAGGGAGAGTCGTTTGTCTGTTCTGTTCACTGCTGTATCCTTACAACTTAGATCACAACCTAGATTAGTGGGATGCTCTATAATTTTCTGTCCACTGAATAATGTGATTGAATAAGTGGCCTGTTGTTATCTCTCATGTAGTCTGCATTTGTTTCCTTGGGCTGCCCTCACAAAGTACCACAAACTGAGCAGGTTAAAACAACAGAAACTTAATGTCTCATAATTCTGGAGGTTAGAGGCCCCAAATCAAGGCATTTGCATGGTCATGCTCCCTCTGCAACCTGCAGGGAGAATCCTTCCTTGCCTCTTCCTAGCTTCTGGTGGTTACTGACAATCCTTGGTGTCCCCTGGCCTGCAGCTGCAGAATGCTAACTTCTCTGTTCATTGTTACCGTCTGTGTATCGCTTCACAGAGTGTTTTTGTTTGTTTGTTTTTTAAAGAAGGTAACCAGTCATATTGGATTAGGGGCCTATCCTACTCCAGTATGAACTTATTTGAACCTAAACAATTATATCTACAACAATCATATTTCCAAATAAAGTCACATTCTCATGTATTGGGGGCTAAGGCTTCAATATATCACTTTTGGGGGCCATAATTCTACCTATAAGATGGTCTTTCAGTTCTTCCAGTGAATTTTAGTATCCAAATGCATATCTTATTACCCAATTAGACTGTAAATTTTATAAGAGAAAATTTAATTTTTCATCTGATGTAGCAAACTCTCTAGCCTCAGGCTGGATGTGACCTATAGGCATGTTTATCTGCCCTGAAGTATTGGCCCAGGCAGTGATTTGGAAAATGTTCTGAATCAGTTTGTGAACATTTAAAAATTTGGAAACTATACCTGAAAATCTGAGTGTCTGGTTTTCATAACAAATCAGAATGTCTGGTCACAAACCAGAGGAACATTGTGCCATGTTCTTCATTGCCAGAAGCCTCGCAATGGCTTGTCCTTGGACTGGATAGTGCCTTCTTCCTTACACACACACACACACATCCATATACTAGTGGATTTGCTTCTCTTAGACAACTTTGACTAATATAGTCTTCATTCATAAATGTCCATTACTATTACCCTGGTTCAAGCCATCATCATCTCTCTTCTGAATGTTACAATTGTTGCATACTTGGAAATCTGTTGCTGCTGCTGCTAAGTCACTTCAGTCGTGTCTGACTCTGTGCGACCCCAGAGACAGCAGCCCACCAGGCTCCCCTGTCCCTGGGATTCTCCAGGCAAGAACACTGGAGTGGGTTTCTATTCTAGCTATAGCCTATTTTCCAAGGAGCAACCAGAGAGACCCTTTATAACCACAAGTCAGTCATGTGACACCTCTATTTAGTGTCCTCCCTTGGCTCCTATCTCTGTCAATGTAAAAGCTGAAGTCTTTAGATGGCCTTCAAAGTCCTACACAATTGGCCTTCAGTGACCTCATCTCTACAGCCTTCCCTGCCTCATGAGACTCCAACCACACACGCTTTTCCTTTAACTTTCTAGGCAAGTTCCAGCCTCAGGGCCTTTGTACCTGCTGCTCTCTGTCTGGAAAGCTCTTTGTTCTAGCTAATTCATCTGAGCTTCCCATAAGCAGAAGAACACTGCTTTCTTGTATCTCAAGAGAAGCAATGACTTTTTCCAAAATGGACCATTTAGTTCAGATTTGCCAGAATGTGTGTCTCAACAGACCACCTGAGGCTGTCCTCTCTGAGCTGGCCTGGGGTTCCTTCCATTGGTTGTTCTTGATCATTTATAATTTCTGACCTCCATCATTGCACCTGTATAGAAATGGTGTTCAGCCAAGTCAAGGAGAAATGCTAAGTCTGAGCATTCAACATCATTTGCAAATTACACCATGGTTTCTCTTCACCAGTTCTCACATACCCCCCAAAGTTCTGAGTGGTTGCTTTGTAAAAAAAAATCCTTGCCCTTTTATCTTAGGCCCAAGAAAACATCTGAATTCATACATAAAACACTGTGCTTTGGTGAGGGGAAAAGATATGAGACACATTATGGGAAGTGGATACTTTAAACTGATCTGTGCAGAGAAAACATCTTCCATGGTAGTTCTGTGATCAGAGAAACCCTGTGTCCCTGCATTCCTGGCCCCACCCCAGGCGGCCTCTCCTGGGCCCTCTGTTAAGTGGTCAGCTAAGCTCCAGAGGGCTCAGCATCAGATCACCAAATCCTTCCTCATTGTATTCATGGAAAGACCCTGACTATTAGAAAAGAAAAGCTCCTGGACTGTGGAATCAACTAAATTTGGCTCAAGCCCTGAACCTAACATTCATAAATGATGGGGCCTTCAGCAAGCTATACATGTGTTAGCTTCCTCACTTACAAAATAAAGATGATAATGCTAATATTATGAGGCTGTTATGGGACTTAAATTAAGTAATGTATGATGAGAGCCTAACCCGTAGTGAACATTCAGTCACTGGGAATCAAGATGGGTCAGCACTGAAACTGAAGCCAGACTTCGGAGACATGGTGGAGAACCTGTCACCTGGGACTGAGCTGGGGTGTGTGATGGACACCCCCGATCACTCCAGTGAGACTGATGCCTAGTTGCTCCTTCACATTGGATTCCCAGTGCTCCTCTCAGAATATAAAAGTGAACAGGCCACCTCCCTCCTTGAAGTGGTCGTGCGACTGGCTACAAGCTCAACCTCCGCACAGCAGGACTACTTGCTTTCCCTAGGCTACACCTCCTCACTCTTTGGACCGTTCAGGAGTGACCTCTGCTCTAGGCATTAAGGAAACAATAAGTAACTTATGATCCTTCAGCTTGGTTGCTGGATCAGTCATGCCTCTGTCTAATGTTACTGGCATATGGCCATATTTTCTCCATCTCTCTTAGGAGATGCCATGGGAGGTTTTCTGAAATTCAGCCATACTGTCTCAACTGCATCCTACTGCTGTGCTTCTTCTTGTTGTTAAGTTGTGTCCAACTCTTTGTGACGCCATGGACTGCAGCATGCCAGGTTTCCTGTCCTTCACCATCTCTGGGAGCTTGCTCAAACTCATGTCCATTGAGTTGTTGATGCTATCTAACCATCTCATCCTCTATAACCCGCCTTCTCCTTCTTCCCTCAATCTTTCCCAGCATCAGGGTCTTTTACAATGAGTTGGCTCTTTGCATCAGGTGGCCAAAGTGTTGGAGCTTCAGCCCCAATCCTTCCCTTTAGGACTGACTGCTCCTTAAACAAGATGGAAAAGAGTTTGGTCTGGTGTGACCCATTTTGTGTGCATATTTGTAGCCTTAACATACTTACTTGGTCCTCCATCCTCTCACCTGTAAGATGTTGGGCTACATCGGGCAAATTCTTGGATTCCTTCTGACCTTCTGATTTTGGCAGCCAGGGCTGGGGATGAGGTGAAATGCCGTACCCGCAGCTCCAGCTTCACCCAAATAGCTAAGGTGGGGTGTTTGCAGAGAGAGACTGTGTGGGGAGCGCTTTCCCAGCAGCAGGAGAATCCGTGTGGGCCAGGCCAGCCAGGGAGGGAGCAAGAACAGAAGCAGCCTTGATTCCTGAGATGCTCTCTGCCTCCTCCTCCTGTGCCACTCCCCCACACCGTCCACCCGCACAAGAACCAAACTGTGTATCTCAATCCTAGAATGTGTGGAATGTGCCACAGCCTGATAGGCATGAAGCAATCTGCGGAGAGGCAGGGAGGAGCTCTGCTCCCCAGTCAGAGGCCCGACAGTGCAAGGACTATGGGTCCTGAGGGCTGGGCGGCCCCTCCCATCCTCCCCGGGCCTGCTGCCGCAGCCAGGATATCAAAGGCTACATTGTGCTGTGAGCGGGACTTGGTCCCTCGTGTGCCAGGGAGGAGGCGGGAGGAGGGACACTGCTGGGAGGCTGTCTCCTCCCAGTGCTCCTCTGGCTGGTGTTCCCAGGGGCCTCGGCCTGGGGAGGATGGTGCACACATGGGTGGCTGCTTCTGCATCCCTGGGGAGCCAAGTCTGTCCTGGGGCCCAGGTGAGTTTCCTGGGGGGAAGGGGGACCCCGGCCTGTGGAATGCCTGAGGCGGTGGTGGGTCCACTGAAGGCTTAGGGATCTGCTGGGTTGTGGAGCTACTCTTCTCAAGATGGGGAGATGGTTGCACTTTCTGGCGTCTTCTCCTCCCTTCCTCTTCCTCACTTAGTATTTGTCATTCTGACATCGTGAAAAGGGGGTGAAACCTGGGAAGCATCTACTTTTCCTAAAGAAAGAGGCTTTGAGCTCACTCTAGGAGGAGGAGAGAAGGCTGCTTTCGGCTGCCACTCCCAGGGAGTGACTAAGCCCTTCCTTCCTTTTTTCCCAAGATGCCCCAGTTCAGGAAGAAAGCTCAGGCAGTTGGTTCCTCTGGGGACCAGCGGTGGTCATAAACTTGGCCTTAGTCACTCAACCCTATTTTTGTCAGGGTTAATGTTACTGGAGGAAAACAGGCAGTTTCCTGCCTCCTACCTGCTACAGTGTGTGTGTGTGTGTGTGTGTGTGTGTGTGTGTGTACGTCAAACTGAGGTCATTCAGAGTTGTTACTCTAAGAAATTGTCAAGTCATCTGAGGCTTGACATATGGTGATCAACCCTGCCAGTTTTGCTGGGACCCAGGGCTTTCCCAGGATGCATTCAGTGCTAAAATCAAAACAGTCCCAGGCAGACTGGGGTCACTTATTCCTCTAATGCAAGCTCCTTGCTTCTTTTCAGAGGGAAACCAAGGTGAGGCCCAGTGGTCTCACGTATGGCATTCACCAGGATGAGCTGTGGCTTTGTGGGAAGAGTGTGGATTGCGGGAGGACTCTCTTGGAAGACAAATGAGCATTACACCAAGAAATTATTTCTAACACTTGTTAGGATTCCATGTCTTCCTGGAGCACCACCATGTTTTCTTGGAGGGGGAGCCCAGGAGAACCTCTAGCCAGGGTTTTCTACTCTCTGATAGACAACTTCCCCCTGTAGTTTTGTGACCTGGGCTCGATAAGGTGGAAGGCACCAGAGGTTCAAGCAAATCTGAAGCAGCCATGTTCTGCTTCCTCTGCTTGAAGTTCTAGTCTAGGCACCTTGGTATCTCCAGCAGGGAGAGGCTCCCAGACTAAAACTACCCCAGACCTAAAAATCCCCCAAATAATGCCCTTGGCACTAAATGCACGACCTTTAGCTGGAAAACATTTTGCTTCTCCAAATTTCTAAAATGTACACACTTTTCAGACCCTCCCCCTAAATCCTGCTGTCCTTGTACCCCATGGGAGCAGACATTGCATGGGGGCTGCAAGAATATGAAGGACCACTGGTCTGTAAGGCAGGGACCTATGTTCTAGATCTGACTTGGTTTATCTCCTCTTAGTCAGGCATCCTCACAGTTAATTGCTGTGTCTTTGAGGTTAGGTCTCATCTGGATTTGATCTTGGTTCTTTGATTTGCTTTGAGCAATTTGTTTATTAACCTTTCTGGCTTCAGTTTCCTCACCTGCAGATTTTATGATATAATTATGCTTTCCTTATAGAGCTGTGGTAGGGATTAAGTCTACACGAAAAACAGTTAAAACAACCTGACACAGTTAATTAAACACAGTAAAAAAAAACAAGGCACATTAATCACATCTCTATGACTCTGGCATATCATGCTCTCTCTTTAGGTCTCCCTTTGCTCATCTATAAAATGAGGGGGTTGTAAACTCAGCCTGTGGAGGTAAATCAAGGAGCTCTGCTCCTAGTCCCTGACCCCCCAGGTCCAGCCTGAATAACCCTGCTTCTGTTTGACATCCTGTTGTTTAGCACAAGATTTCATGTAAAGAATTCTGCAGATTGAAAGAAACAAACCAACACTGAAGAAAACAATCTTAAAGTTCTTATGACACTATCACTCAATTACCTCATTATTTCACCACATTTTTGCTGTTCAATTGGTTAGCATCCTGGATTCACTTTTTCACCAATAGTCAGCCTGATATTTATTTCTATTGAGGCTTTCATGCCATCTCCCCAGTTTTCTGTACTTGTCAGGGCCTTTCCCTCGGGAGGATGATATGGCATTGTAGGTCTGAGGTCAGTTGTTATAAACATCCCCTTCTAGGTTCCCCTATTTATCCTAGAGAAATGGAACAAGGTATGAGACACATCCTAGGGTGACTTAATAGTATGTGAGTTTGGCAAGTCTCTTGTGTTCTTTGAACCTCAGTTTTCCTGTCTCTAAAGTGAATATAATGATAGTATCTGTCACACAGAGCTTTTGTGAAGATTAAATCAGATAATTCATCTCATGGATTTAGCAGGGTCTGGCTTTTGATAGCCGCTCAATAATTGTGGGCTGTTTTGTTGTTAACTAATAAGGACCACTGTAACATTCCTTCTCCTAAGCCTGACTCCACTGGAGTAGGAGTCGGTGCTCCTCTTTCTTCGGCTGCTTCTGCCATTGTGTCTGTTTCAGTGGGAGTAAACAGTGAGGACCAACAGTCCTCAGGGGTTAGGGAGGCAGGAAAGGAGGCCTGATAGCACTAAGCCCTGGACTGCTGCCCAGCTGGTCTGCAGTGGAGTGACAAAATGAAAAACACTGTTCCTGATGCCCCCCAGGTGTGCTGTATTCTCACACACGGACTCTGCCTGCAGCATTTGTTCCCATGATACTTCTTACTTTGGACATGGGCAGGGGGTGCATTTCTGGTAACTGCCATTATTTCTGACTTCTGGATTCCTGGAAATTCTTGCCACTGTTAAACCACAGTTGCTTAGTTAAGATCACAGAGCAAGTCATGTCAAGATTTGTTGGTCTAAAAGCTTCTAGCACTGCCGATTTATCTTTCAATACTATCTTGAAGAGATCTGGCAGATTTATACCCTTATACAGAGGATGTGGGAGAGATACATTTGCCTGCATTGATTGCTGTTGTTTGTAACTTTCCTTTCAACCTTTTTTGGTAAATATGAATCATCAGTAGAATTATAAGAGATGGAGGGATGAATGCTGACAACAGTAAATCATGATTCACATTTGAGCTTTAACAAACTTGTGAGACATTTTGAATATACTGATAATTGAGAATATGAGAACAATATGCAACTTTCTACTTTATGTCCTATTAGCTTCAGAACTTCTTTATTTCTTTCTTTTACTTTTTGGAAAAATAAAAGATTACAGATACAGTTAGGGTCCCCTGGTAGTTTTTCCCAATCTTACTCCTCACTCTCTCTCCCCCAAACTAATCACATTCATGAATTCAGGGGTTCTGTGCCTTCACTGCATATCTGTATACTCATGAGTGTTCATTAGAAGGACTGATGTTGAGGCTGAAACTCTAATACTTTGGCCACCTGATGTGAAGAGCTGACTCGTTGGAAAAGACCCTGATGCTGGGAAAGATTGAGGGCAGGAGGAGAAGGGGATGACAGAGGATGAGATGGTTGGATGGCATCATCGACTTGATGGACATGAGCTTGGGTAAACTCCGGGAGTTGGTGATGGACAGGGAGGCCTGGCGTGCTGCAGTCCATGGGGTTGCAAAGAGTTGGACACAACTGAACGACTGAAGTAAACTGAACTGAATCATTGTAAAGAATTTATTGTTAAGATTTTAAAACTTAAAGTGATATCATTCAGCAGCCTTTTTTTTTTTTTAATAATTCAACACTATGATCTAAGATGGGCTTCCCTGGTGGCTCAGATGGTAAAGAATCTGCCTGCAATGCAGAAGACTCAGGTTTGATCCCCTGGTCGGGAAGATCCCCTGGAGAAAGGGAATGGCAACCCACTCCAGTATTCTTGCCTGGAGAATCCCACGTACAGAGGAGCCTGGTGGGCTACAATCCACAGGGTCACAAAGAGTCGGACATGACTAAACAACTAACACTACTAAACTGTGATCTAAGATACATTCATGTAGATAAACATAGCTGTAATTCTAATTTGATATTTGTCCCAACAAGGACAATGTGGGTTCACATCATAAAAACTGCTGGTGGTATGATTATCAAGTCAAAGAAATGAAATGTGGGTGGAGAAAAAAAGCATGCAGGGAAATCTTTACTGTTTAGTTTTCTTCTTGAATTTGGGAGTGGTGGTGAATAAGTGGGACCAAAGAGAGACTAAGAGAGAAGTGGGAGTATATTCTCATTTCCAGCAAGTTTCTGTGACTGAAATATTTCCTGAGTTGGAGACCTTAGACTTCAGTGTTCTGAAGTTAGGTTTAAATAGTGGAACCGGCAAGATCTACACCCATGATCTAGATGGTATCTGACTCTGTATGACTCTGGTAAAATCACTACTTCCCTCTGGGCCTTAGATTCTCAACAGTAAAATTAGGAGTGGAATTCAATGATCTCTATTTCCTTCAAATATTCATTTTCTGTAATTATTGCCTCTCCTCATTTTTATCTCTCATATTTAAAATGTCAAGATGCCGTCTCTTTTCTAACTTTAAAATACAGTGTCACTTTATTCCCTGTCTTCTCATTTGCCAAGATCACAGTCCACATTCTCACACTCACACTGTGGATTGTCATACAGTTTTCAGCTATCCTCCCTGCCTCTCTTTCTTGCCTCTTCCTGTCCTTTCAGTGCTATCCCAGGTAGAATTTCCACTTTTGCTTTGCCAAACCCATGCTCAAGAATGTTCCATAGCTCCATATTGCTTGCTATATCCATTCTAAATTCCTCTGACTTCTTTAAAATGTTCTCCTTATCCTGACCCTACCATATTTATCAATTTTAGCTCCATCATCCTGACCTCTCCAGTATGTTCTTTGTCAGCTCATGCACATGCAAACATTCGCTCCTGTCCTGCTGATCTCTTTACCAGTAATCCCTCTTTTCTACTACCTATATAAATCTACCAACAAAGAAAAGAGGAAGCCACAGACTGAGAGATAATATTTGCAAATTACATATCTAATACTTGTATCCAGAATAGAAGAAAAATCTTATAACTCAGTAATGAGAAGCTAAACAATCCAATAAAAATTTTCAGATACTTTCATTCAGAAAATATAAGGATGGAAATCATACATGTGAAAAATGCTCAGCATCATTAGCCATGCTCGGTCATGTCGGACTCATGCAAACCCATGGATTGTAGTCCCACCAGTCTTCCCTGTCCATGGAATTTTACAGGTGAGAATACTGGAGTGGGTTGTCAAGTGGGTTCTCTCTTGGCAAATGAGAAGCCATTCTCTTCTCCAGGGAATCTTCCCAACCCAGGAATTGAACCCAAGTCTCTTTTTTTTTTTTTTTTTAAATTTTTTTATTAGTTGGAGGCTAATTACTTCACAACATTTCAGTGGGTTTTGTCATACATTGATATGAATCAGCCATAGATTTACACTTATTCCCCATCCCGAGCCCCCCTCCCACCTCCCTCTCCACCCGATTCCTCTGGGTCTTCCCAGTGCACCAGGCCGGAGCACTTGTCTCATGCATCCCACCTGGGCTGGTGATCTGTTTCACCATAGATAGTATACATGCTGTTCTTTTGAAACATCCCACCCTCACCTTCTCCCACAGAGTTCAAAAGTCTGTTCTGTATTTCTGTGTCTCTTTTTCTGTTTTGCATATAGGGTTATCGTTACCATCTTTCTAAATTCCATATATATGTGTTAGTATGCTGTAATGTTCTTTATCTTTCTGGCTTACTTCACTCTGTATAAGGGGCTCCAGTTTCATCCATCTCATTAGGACTGGTTCAAATGAATTCCTTTTGACGGCTGAGTAAAATTCCATGGTGTATATGTACCACAGCTTCCTTATCCATTCATCTGCTGATGGGCATCTAGGTTGCTTCCATGTCCTGGCTATTATAAACAGTGCTGCGATGAACATTGGGGTGCATGTGTCTCTTTCAGATCTGGTTTCCTCAGTGTGTATGCCCAGAAGTGGTATTGCTGGGTCATATGGCAGTTCTATTTCCAGTTTTTTAAGGAATCTCCACACTGTTTTCCATAGTGGCTGTACTAGTTTGCATTCCCACCAACAGTGTAAGAGTGAACCCAAGTCTCTTGTATCTCCTGAATTGGTAGGCAGATTCTTTACCACTAGTGCCATCTGGGAATCCCTCATTAGTTATTAGGAAAGTGTAAATTAAAACAATGAGATAAAACCACACACCTACTAGAATGACTACAAATAGGAAGACTGATACTAAAGTGGTGTGGATGTGGAGAAACAGGAACTTTCATGTGTAGCTGATGGGAATGCAAAAGGTACAGCAACTTTGGAAAGCAGTTTGGCAGGTTTTTTTGAACTAAGCGTTAGTAATTTTCTGACCAATAATAAAAATAAAACTAGCTTCCAGAAAGTAATTTATTGATTCACAAATGAAAAGTCCAGGGATTGTTTGTTTCAAGTATGTCTGGATCAAAGTATTTAAATGATTTTAACTGATTCCAGGTGAGCTATTTGAAAACCTAAAAGATGATGCTGTTAAAGTGCTGCACTCAATGTGCCAGCACATTTGAAAAACTCAGCAATGGCCACAGGACTGGAAAACGTCAGTTTTCATTCTAACCGCAAAGAAAGGCAATGCCAAAGGATATTCAACTGTTACGCTGATTCCAGATGCCTCCCATGTGATTTCATATGCTTCCTTGATTTTACCAGGGCCTCCCTGGTGGCTCAGCTGGTAAAGAATCCTCCTGCAATGTGGGATACCTGGGTTTGATCCCTGGGTTGGGAAGATCCCCTGGAGAAGGGAATGGGTACCCACTCCAGTATTTTGGCCTGGAGAATTCCATGGACTGTATAGTCCATGTGGTTGAAAAGAGTCGGACACGACTGAGTGGCTTCACTTTCACTTTCACATGCTAGCAAGGTAATGCTCAAAAACCTTCAAGATAGGCTTCAATGGTACATGAACCAAGAACTTCCAGGTGTACAAGCTGGATTTAGAAAAGGCAGAGGAACCAGAGATCAAAATTGCCAATATCTGTCGAAACATAGAAAAAGCAAGAGAATTCCAGAAAAACATCTACTTCTGCTTCATTGACTATGCTAGAGTCTTTGACTGTGTGGATCAAACAAACTGTGGAAAATTCTTCAAGAGATGGAATACCAGACCACCTGACCTACCTCCTGAGAAACTTGTATGCAGGTCAAGAAGCAATAATTAAAATTGGACATGGAAAAACAGACTGGTTCAAAATTGGGAAAGGAGTACATCAAGGCTGTATATTGTCACCCTGCTTATTTAACTTCTATGCAGAGTACATTCGAAATACTGGGCTAGATGAAGCACAGGCTGGGATCAAGACTACCAGTAGAAATACCAACAACTTCAGATATGCAGATGACACCACCCTAATGGCAGAATGTGAAGAGGAACTAAAGAGCCTCTTGATGAAGGTGAAAGACCAGAGTGAAAAAGCTGGCCCTAAAACTCAACATTCACAAAAACTAAGATCATGGTATCCAGTCCCATCACTTCATGGCAAATAGATGGGGAAAAAGTGGAAACAGTAGCAGATTTTATTTTCTTGGGCTCCCAAATCACTGCGGACTGTGACTGCAGCCATGAAATTAAAAGACACTTGCTCCTTGGAAGTAAAGCTATAATAGACCTAGACAGCATATTAAAAGCAGAGATATCACTTTGCTGACAAAGGTCCATATAGTCAAAGCTATGTTTTTTCAGGTAGTCATGTATGGGTGTGAGAGTTGGACCATAAAGAAGGCTGAGCGCCAAAGAACTGATGCTTTTGAACTATGGTGCTGGAGAAGACTCTTTTTTTGGATAAGACTCGAGAGTCCCTTGGGCCACAAGGAGATCAAACCAGTGAATCCTAAAGGAAATAAACCCTGAATATTCTTTGGAGGGACTGATGCTGAAGATGAAGCTGCAATACTTTGGCCACCTGATGCGAAGAGCCAACTCATTGGAAAAGACCCTGATGCTGGGAAAGAATGAGGTCAGGAAAAGAAGGGAGCAACAGAGGATGAGATGGTTGCAAGCATCACCAACTAAATGGACATGAACTGGCAATACACGGGAGATAATGTAGGTCAGGGAAGTGTAGTGTGCTGCAGTCCATGGGGTCACAAACAGTCCGACCCAGCTTAGCGACTGAACAATTCCAACAACCTTTCTCACTCTGTTTAGAAAATCGCTAGCTACCCAAGTCATGCAAATACTCTTGTATATTTTTCTCCAAGTTTTTGGGTGTCTTTTAAAAAACAAGCACCTAAATAATTCTGATGCAGATGATCCACAAATCACATTCTACAAAACTGTGATTTTTCTTCTCTAAACCTCACATGTTTTTTTAAGAGCTGTGCGCCCTGCCTTCTCCCCCAAATTGAGGTCACCATCCTGAACTTCCTTCTTCAAGATGGGATTATGCCACAGACCCTCACGGTCCTTAGGCAACTGTCTCTTCTCATGGACACACAAAGCTTGCCAGGACTAGGTGTAAATAAGTGAGCTGGCATTCCTGGGGACCATGATGGCCAGAGAACAAATGCTCCTTAGAGGTGGCAGCAACCACTCAGTACCAGCTGACTGTTGCCAGATGAGCATGAAGGCCCCAGACTACAGTTCTTCCAGTTTTCAAAGCAAAGCCAAGCATCTGGGTTATGTAAAACATCCTGATTTCTAAATGATATAGAGCAATTTAAATCTTAAAAGTGCACAGTGTAGAGGGAAAAAAAAGAAAAGAAAAATGGTGGGTTTTTATGGCCCGTGGCCTCTGGTATACCAGTTTTCAAACTCTATCCTAGAGTAGGGAACCAGGCTGCCACTGAAAGTGATTCCAGGACCTGCAGGATTATTACTTGGGAGCATATTAGAAATGCAGAATCTCAAGCTTTCAACTAGTGAGGCAGAATCTGCATTTTATCAATGAGTGTTGATAAGTGTTACTTGCTCAGTCGCATCTGACCCTTTGGGACTGTAGCCGGACAAGTTCCTCTGTCCATGGGATTCTCCAGGCAAGAATACCGGAGTGGGTAGTCATTCCATTCTCCAGAAAAATCTCCCTGACCCAGGGATGGAAAGAGGGTCTCCTTCATGGTAGGCAGATTCTTCACCGTCTAAGGCACTAGGGCAGTTTATCAATAGCCCCAGGTGATTCATCAAAGTTTGAAAACCTTATGCAGATAATGTGGTTCTTACTGACTCAAATCAGAGTCATTTGGGAACTTAAGAAAAATACCTGCATCGATGTGGTGACGTCGCGCTCTTCTTGTCTAGGCTTAAGCAGCACCTGGCAAGGAACAGAAGTTCAAGGCAACAGGACCACTCTTCTCATTTGCCCGGGCCCCTCATCTCCTCTTCCTGCCTGTTGGTGGTGTGTGTAAGGCAGGTGCTGTGTGAATCACGTCCCATCTGGGTCTCCTGCCCCCTGTCTCAGGGCATCGGCGGGGCCGGTGGCTCAGACGCAGCAAGGACAGTCTCGCCTCACTTTCCCGGAGGGTCTCGCGAGGCGTCGCGCCATGCTAGTCTGTCCGTGCGTAAACATCCCACCTGCCCTTGCGGTGCCCATGGAACGCTCCTTTTTCACTCAGCGGGTGAGGCTTCCAGTTCACAGCGAGTCCCTGGGGTTCCCCCTGAGGTGGTGCATCTCGTTGAGCAGCTCTCTCGGAGTGTCGAGATAAGATAAGGGAGGCCCGTGCCTCGTGGTGGTCGTCCTCACTGCGTGCTGTGAGGACTAACTTGGCCCTCGTATTCTCCCTTCATCGGGGTTGCACGGGGGAGTTTGAGCGACCTTGGAGGGTCCGGCGAGGCGAAGCGGAGCCTCTGTGAGACATTTCAGCTTCTTGTGAGGTAAATGGAGGAAGAAAAGAGGGGGAGGATACAGGGTGGGGTAGAGGCCGGGGCCAACCTGGAGGGTCCCTTGTATCCTGAACGGCCTTGCGTGTCAGGTCTTTTCCTCATGACCTCGTCATGGATGGGATCCTGAATGGCCTTGCGTGTCAGGTATTTTTTTCATGACCTCGTCATGGGTGGGATCTCCAATAATGGCTCCTGGCATCTCCAAAAATGGCTCCCCCTTTTTTATTTTTTAAAACAGCCAGATGAATTTTAGCTGCAAGCTTCCGAGTGCTCTGCCGAAGAGCTCTGACGATACAAGGGAGGATAACAATAATAACAAGAATCAGTGTTATTACAGCAATGTAACTGAGAACAGTAGACAAAATATGTTTGGCAGAAATAAAGTTGGAGAAGGCTTTAAAGAAATTACTGGGAGCTCCAGCGGCAGTAAAATCCAGTCGGGAATGCTTGATTGTTCAAATCTGTCCATGCAATCTGTCTAAATCTAAACTTATGCTAGAGCTATTCTATACCCCTGAAATATGATTTTTAATTTTTTCCCAATTGTAATCAGTCTCATTAACCTTTAAGGGTGTTACACAAATCCACCGGTAGTCTGCGTGGCAGGACAGTGCTAATTTTACTTTTAGGGCTTGCAGTTCTGTTCCGATATGCATCACCGCTTCCTCCAGAGCACCACCTTCATCTCCAGTCCTCTGTCCATGACCTCTCGAGCAGCCAAAGCCAAGGAGACACCCTTTGACATAGTATGCAGTATGCACCCGCCGGGTTAATGCAACTGCCGCTGGCAAGAAAGTAAAGCAAGCATAGCAATAAAAACCCTTTTACGAGAGGCTGAAGATCCCTGTAGAGAAGCTATTCTCTGTGCTTGATGGCAAAGCAACTCATTTTGTCCCCATGTGGGTATGGAGGCTTGTTGAGTTGTTCCCGCAGAACATCCTGGTTGCAGGTCATGAGGCATCTGATCTTCATCCAAAAATAGATTACTGAGATAAGCTTTAGAAACAAACTTAGAGTGTCTTTTTTAATAACTTAATTAAATCTGTTAGCAATATAACATAACAAGGAACTATCTCAGAAGTGAGTCTTAGTAAACACTAAACCTTAATTAACAAAATTAGAAACTTAGTTTAACAATTTACAAAACTTAACATTTAGTGATTTTTTTAAAATTATGGATATATTAATCCTGTAGCCAGGAAGGCTTTAACCCATCAAATAAAAATGAGGTTTGTCAGGGAGCTGGGAAAAGCCAAGCGGCCGTCTTGGATTTCCCATAGCTCCGACTCTTTGATTTTCAGCTATTGTTCACCCATTTTTAATTACCCAATTTAGAAGTAGACTGTTGCCATGTTTTAAGACATTAGGATAGCACAAGTCTAACAGTGAGGGGTTATTTTTGGTAGAAGCAGAATGAGCTTCTACATGTACCATAGTCTTAAATAACACTTATTTGCTTTACTAAAGTAACAAAAGATTTTAAAAACAAATATAAATAACTGAAAGGCAAAGAAATTCATAATCTGTTATTGAATATTCATTCTAAGAAAACTTTGTTCTCTTAACATAGAGAGTAGGCTAAATTTCAGTCTGTTACCAATTTACCAGATAGCAAACAAACAAAATTTTTCGGTTAATCTTAGAAAAGTCTTTTTTATAAATCTTGAAGAACTAGCAGTATTTTTTCTTTTTAAGGCATGAGAGTGAAACCATACAAGGCATGTTTAAAATCTAATTGTAATTAACAAAGTAGCCTGATCATTGCTGTGACTTGTAACACTTTAACATGATAACTAAAATTATAACTGACAACATTTTACCAGGACATATCAGATTTTCATGAATGTCACATAATTTTTAGGATATCTATATAAGTAACATCAACCATACAATATATCCTGAGGAGATTTATCATTCCTCCAACAATATTTCCCATGCAATTTAACATTTCAAATGAACTCAGGTGGTTTAATAGCTCTTTGGGATGTCTCAGGGGCCCTCTGAAGCATCCCAAAGTCAGCTAGAAGTCTAGCTATTTAGGCAGTTTTGTCAATAAATATCAAAAGGGTTTATAACACTCAGTCAGAGAGAGTCATATAGATCACTGTGAAATAATATATTCACTTAGCCAAAGTAACAAAGAAGATTTCAAAGGTAAACATAGAACAGATCACTTCAGAGGTAAAGAAACTTAAAATCCATTATCAAAGGCAGTTCAACATCTCAAGAAAACTTTTATTTATACACAAAACTCTTCCCTTGGGGTCTAGTTTCCATAAAACCTTTTAATCACTTTTTGTACCCATTTGTTCTCCCATCCTGGAACAGCCAACTGTAAGTCAGACTTACTTCCTTTTTTCTTCGTAAAATGTAACTTCATTTTTCATACCTTCTTTACTGAACACACACATCATACTTTTTTTTTTTTGAGCAACCAAGAATTGACTTTCATATTAGCATTTTATAGATTGGTGAACATAAATACCAGTGATAATTAAAAAAAAAATTCTAACGAACATCTCAGGATGGCATCAAACATTATTCATTTGTAGGCTCAAATCTCTTTAGTTTTTCTGTAAAAGAAAATCAGTGTTTAGTAGTAAATGTTTGAAAATCTTATTTTATTTGGAAATGACCTAATTATTTAATAGACTTACAATACTTAGTTTAGCACAACCCTTAGAAATTTAAGTTACACCAATCTGGAGAGACTATTGTAGACAGATATTTTTAAAGAATAATTATTCTTAATAGAGTTTATATACAAACTCTTATCGCACTTACATTTTTTAGAAGTTTTTTCACTCGAGGTAATTTCTTTGTTGACAAACTTGTAACAGATATAATATTTAACTTATATTAAACCTAGGCACAATGAAAATATTTTACTTGATGTTAATTACTCTAAGACATGTCTATATTAGATAGGTCAACAAACAAACATTAATATTAGGTATTTAATGCTGAATATTTCCCAGTTTACCTGAACCTGGAATTTATTGTTTAATTTAGAATTATTTGATTTGTAAGAACTGCTCCCTTCTGGAAACCAAGGACATTGCTCTTGGACAAACGTAAAAAAGGACTGAACACTGGTCTTTTTAACTTTAATTCCTCTGTGGTTAAGGAGTTGCATTATGACTCCAATAAAAAGCTGCCTTTCTTTTGACTAACTGTTGCCCATTTTTGTTAGTAATTAGAAGAAGAAAAAGGAGAGGATCTTAATCTTAGAAAAGAAGGAAGCTGAAACCTACCCACCTTTTTACCCTACCTTTCTTATGTAGGGGGGGCCTGTAGCACCCTAGTGGGGTCTTACCTGAAACCTACCCAGCTAGTGGGGTCCTACCCACCCTCCTTACCCTACCTGTCTTATGCAGGGGGGCCCGCGACGCCCTGGTGGGGTCCTAGCCGTTCCAAACACTGGACAATGAGAGACTTACTTTTGGGTCCCTGTTCGGGTGCCACTTGCTGGGGCCTTTGCCCCAGCAGGATCCAGGGGTACCCTCAGGATGAATGGCGTCGACGAGTGAGAGAGAGAGAGAGAGAGAGAGAGAGAGAGAGAGAGAAAGAGAGAGACCGAGACCAGACCGGGGTGTGCAGCAGAGTCTGGCAGTGTTTTATTCTTCATTGTAGCCTTTCTACCCTAAGTTGGTACATTTCTAAGGGGGAGATAAGCATACAGACTTAGTTTAACATTACATCAGCTTGTCCTTCACGAAATCAGGTGTTCTCTGTATATTTTTGTTTATGAGAGTCTTTTCCATAGATTTTTTTGTACATTACCTTCTGGCCTTGAGCTTAGCAGAAAACAGAAAAGTGGTGATCTCATGGTACAGCAGGTTGCAACATAGTAGAAATACAATCCTGTTAACACAAAGGTCAGTCTTTTTGTGGAAGTTCTCAGCTAAATTTATCTAAAAAGTTTAGCACACAAAGACTCTCCGGCTCTGGTGAGGGAGTCCCTGTTTAGCACTCCTGGTTAAAATGAACAATTATCTTATTGTTTTTACGCTAGGGCTAAACTCTTATTTTTCTGGATCTTTAACTATATTAACAATAGTTTCTACTGCCAACCTCAGCACATTAACAGCAATCAAACGTT
The DNA here is from genome assembly GCF_910594005.1 of Cervus elaphus. Lineage (NCBI taxonomy): Eukaryota > Metazoa > Chordata > Mammalia > Artiodactyla > Cervidae > Cervus > Cervus elaphus. Next base: position 61,551,125 of record NC_057823.1, on the reverse strand, counting down.
GATCCAATAACCACTTTTAAAATAATATTTTTTGTGTTCTCTAATAGGGCTTCCTCACCCCCCAAAGGGCTCTGTGCCTCTTAGGGACCTTTTTATGGATAATCTCTATGTATAATATCTTTTGGCTTTCAGGCCTGTTGACAATTTATGGCTTGCACCTGGTGTAACTTTAAGCAACTTCAGTAGCCAACCCTGTCTTTTTTGTGGTTAATCTATTTTCTTTCTATTAGGTGTCATCTCCAAGGAAACTAGATAGGATTACATTTTTACAGAACAGAAATGCGAAGGATTGCAAAAACAGCAGATATAGCACAAAACAGGCTCTTAGTCTAAAAGTTAACTACCTGCAGGAAGTCACAAGCTAATCTCTATCTAAACTATTTTCTATTAGGCACATTTGTGGCTATTTTATTTGTGGAGCCTTTCTCACCCCGTGGAGGGACCTATGCTTAATGGTTTCTTTTGTTAGCGTACTGTGCTTAGGATGTTTAGAACAATCATGAGCATTTTTTGCAATGAGAACACACATTTATCAAACAAGCCAGAATGCCAGCAAAAGGGTTTGAATTGAAGCATTTCCTTCATCCCTGGCCCCTTCATAGGGTACCAGCGTCCAGGGGATTTATTAGTTAGGGTTTTAAGTTGGTCCTCATTCAGTGAAAGAGGAGCAGGAGAGCTCTCAGCAGGCAACACAAGAATCCACAGCAGGGCAAACAAGAACAACAGCAGAAAAGGGGGGAGGATACAGGGTGGGGTAGAGGCCGGGGCCAACCTGGAGGGTCCCTTGTATCCTGAACGGCCTTGCGTGTCAGGTCTTTTCCTCATGACCTCTTCATGGATGGGATCCTGAATGGCCTTGCGTGTCAGGTATTTTTTTCATGACCTCGTCATGGGTGGGATCTCCAATAATGGCTCCCGGCACTGGGAGAGGGGGAAGAAAAAAAGAGAAGAAAACAAAGGAAAGGAAGAGAAAAGAAAAGAAAAATATGTGTGACTGGGTAGCATAATGAAGGACATAAATTAACATTTTTGGAGATGAGGCCTAGGCACTGATATTTTAAAAAGTCACTGCTTTTTCAGAAGCCTTTGGATAACTTGAATAGGCAGACAGAGTTGAAAAGCACTCAGATCAAGCCTTCACCTATAATCAGGAAAAGTGAAATCTGAAAAAAAAGGACAGATGAAATATCCTGACCAGTGTCACTTAACCTATGTATGGGAGAATCTGATTTGTGCAAACTCATATCTCATGATTCTCAAGCCAGAACCTTTTCTGCTACAGTTACTTTGGTTCCTGGGGGCAGAACTACAAAATGATCCTGGTAGACTGTAGCTCATTACTGCTAGCTTCCAGGTAAGCTGCCTAATTTCAGCACTAACATGATTGCTACATGAAAAGCTGTGAGCTAATGACCCGTCCCACAGCACATTCAAGCCTAAATTCATTTCATTCTCCCTTGTTCATTACCCTAAAAAAGCGCTAACTGTTCCTGCTATGAAAAAATGGAAGATCCTCAGCTTTGGTCTCAAAATCCCACTGAACAGGCATGGAAGAAGGCAGACTTCTGGCAGCAATATGAGGGTTTGGGTTCAAGGTTAACCAGCCATGATTGGATGGTGCGTGATTACTTCATTCCTTATCACTCTTGGACTGCCTGTGCTTCAAAAGAAGCACAGGTCCAGAATGCATATCTAGTAGATCTGCTTGACTTTGATCCACCAGCATTTTACAAATGAAGAAGTTGGATGGATTAGATGACTGACTGACGATTAGTAGCTGAGCCAAGATTCCTAACCCCTATTTCCAGTATCAGGTATTGCTTACAATATTCTGACCCCATGGTAGAATTCTTGAGCAGTGTCATGTTCAAAAGAACAGACTAACCAACAATAATGGGTTAAGAACCTGAGTTCTTTTGTTGTATTTTGAGGATACCATGAAAGAGGCCCACATTCCATGTCAATACTTTCAAATTTCTCTTCTGTTCTTTTTTCTATCTACTGCCTTGTGCTTTATAACTGCACTTTTCTTGCCTTTTCAACTATTTGCCATCAAAATAGCCTCCTCCTTAACCCTAGTATGTGCTATGATCTTCTCTTTTTCACTCCAGTTTTACAGCTGCAAAGACAGGAACATCTTAGTGAGCTGGGGAGGAAAGAAATCCCATAAAGCAATGGTCCTCAGCCTTTTTGGCACTAGGGAGTGGTTTTGTGGAAGTCAGTTTTTTGCAGTGACTGGGGGTGGGAAATGGTTTTGGGATGATTCCAGCATATTACATTTATTGTGCACTGTATTTCTATTATTATTACATCAACTCCACCTCAGATCAGTAGACATTAGATCCTAGAGGTTGAGGAATCCTGCCATACAGAAGTCTGTATAGTGGGCAGACAGAAGGATAGTTTGGGGCCAATCATAGATTTCAGGGCCAGTACAACCATGCCCCAGTCACCTCCCTCAGGATGTTATTCTCAATTGCTCTGCTCCAGCATTTCCATTATCCACCTTGCTGTAGTCAGATTTATTATGACCTCGTAGGCCCAGCAAATATTGAACATGTAAGCCATGGGACTCACTCTGACCTGTAGGTAGGAAATCTGTTTTTTTTCCCCCTTTTTAAAATAAAGTGGAGATACCCAGGCTGCTGTAGCATTGAGATAGCATGCTTTAGTTGAGAAAATAATTCTAAGGCAAAAGTGATAATAATTAGAATTCTTCTGGACCACCAGCCCGGAGAAAAGAATGATTGCTTGACAAAAACTTGTAACCCTTGCTTATGGCTTTCTTACACTCTCACAAATGATCTTTCATTTGATCTCCTCCAGGTAAAGACACTTCTTCCAAGGATCCAACCATATCCAGTGAGTTTATATCCTCATCTGAAAACAAGGAAAAATGTTTCCTGCCACAGAACATGATTCCAGGTATTTAAACCCCAAAGACAAAACTTATTTAAAAATATTTTTCATGTAGAATGTTACAGTAACCCCCTTATCAGTCTCATCTACAATTTCCCTCCCTCTGATCCTTCCTAGGCACCACCATTAAATACATCTTTGTAAGCATGACCTTGACTGTGATATTCACTTGCCCACAAATCTTCCAATGCTCTCCATTGCCTGTGTGATTAAAGCCAAACCATCTCAGCTGACTCTGAAAGCTTTTCACAATCTGGTACATATTAGGAATTCTATACATATTTGCTGTATTTAATAAAGTATATATCACCAAATAGATTTTAAGGTGCTGAAGGACAGGTGCAATTTTTTGAATAATCAAGTATTCTACACAGTACCTAAAAGAGTTGCTTGTACATATGTAATGGTGCTCAGAAAATGTTTGGTAAATAAACACATGAATGATTGAATAAGTCCATGGAGGTCTTGTTTGTCTTCTATATACAACCTTATACAGAGGTTATTAAATATATAAGGGCATAAAGGGTTGAGTATGTGGGATGAGATTGGCTGAGCAGAAGGGTGTCTGTCTGATTCTTTTTGGCGGAGCAGAAGGGTGTCTGTCTGATTCTTTCAGAATGAAAAAAAAGATTTTCATTAAAGTAGAAATTAAAGTAGAAAAAATCTTTTTCTTAATACATATTTTTCACAATGTTATCTTTAAGAGACTTTAATGAAATTGGCAAAGAGAACCATCCAGAGAGAGAGGTACAACTGAGCTGAAGCTTGTACTGGAAATTCTGAGGATAAACCTGGGGAAAACCCAGTTTCTATTATCCAGTAACAGGGACCATTTTTAATGGCAAATCACGTACCAAGCACATGCTAAGTCATGCCTGCATTTACTTTTCATCGTCACATACTCACTTCTAGGAGGTGGCACCACATTCTGCATTTCAAAGGTGGCAAACAGAGACTCACAGAGTGGGGTAAGTTCCCCAGTGCCACACAGTTAATACATGAGGAGAAAGGGATTCAATCCCCGGTCCTTGTTTGTAACCATGATGCCCTGTTGTCTCCCAAGTATGTATTTCTCTACAGCATACAAAATCAAGATTTGTGAAAAAAGATCTGCAGTATGAATGTTTCAAAGGATATGTACTATGTAAACAGATAGTGTATAATGTCATGCCACATTCTTATCTGTCTGTCAGCTTGGGCCATCTCTGAAAAGGCTGAATCGCCAGCCATCTATTGTTTCATGAACACAGTGGAGTCAGCATTTTATCCTATCAGTGAATGAACAAAGGGTACATGTAGGCGAAACTTAACCTCCTAAGCCAGAACTTGTCTATCTTTCAGCATTTTCTGCTATGGTGCTGTTTCCAAGAAGATCATAGTGTAGGAAGGGGAGACTCAGCTCCAACTGCCAACCTCTTCTTCATGAGAAAGAGTCACAGATAGTCAATCAGATACCTTATCATGATTAAACCACTAGTTTTCAGAAGGATTAAAAAAAGTGACAAAACGTACTTTGCACTAAAAGTAGAGTGAATTTGACTTATTCCCTTGTCCTCAGTGGGCACTGTAGGATCCCATGTTGGCCTGGAGGTGTTGCTCTGAGTATCAGCTCTCACTGGTTGAGATCCAAAAGCAGTCTGCTTGTTTAAATCCAGGTCTTTTGAGTTCCATAACCATGAACTCAAGTGCATGGCAAGGAGATTCACTTTGAAGGGGACATCACTTATCAGGAGCTTTTCTAGGGGAGATTCTGGAGGGGAGTTTGGATCAGGCTTTGGAAGGACAAGAAGTTTAGTGAAAAGAAATCACAGAATCAGTTAGTGTCAAGGTTAATTACAGTGTAACATGATGAGGGCAGTGAGCAGAAACTGCTGGAGTACTAGGGTAGGGATAGGGGTTTGTGACGGACAACAGCTAATGCTTAATGTGTTTTTTGAATGTTTAGTATGCACCCAACATGGAACAGAATGCTTTATGCACATAATCTCATTTAGTAAGCCTCTTAAAAATTCTGTGGGATTGTACTGTAAAAGCTCTTCAGCTAATGAGAAAAGTCAAGTGTAGAGGGGTAATTAACTGCTCAGGCTGGTGCAGTTAACAAAGGCAGAGCCGAGCCTTGAGCCCAGGTCTGTGTGACTCCTCCTCCCTGGGCTTACCTCCTCCCAGAGATCAGTGTTCAGTGAGGCTACCAGATGAACATTGGACCTGGACTGCTGAAGATGGAGGACTTGCATGAGATTAGAAAACAGGCCAGGGAGGAGCAGCGTGGAATAAACATCCACCTGAAGCTCTCACCGATGTCAGGTCAGTGGATATTGTCGTGTTGGAGCTGGCCTGCAGCCACAGCATTTCCGCAACTTCTGCATTAGAGACAAACCTTTTTAAAGATAGAAGTTTAGGCTGCCTGTGTGCTCAGGTGAGCATGACAAGGGCTGTCTTTAATGTGTTCAGGAATTTACAGAAGCCCTGGCAAGTTAAGACTAGAAGACAAACCTCTGCTTATCCAGTTGATGCCTTCATGGTTCATTGTGTTTGAAAATTGTTAATGGTATTGCTACTTATTGTCTAAAGAAGACACATGGCAAAGTGCAGTTATAATAATGAACCTCCTCAGCGTGGCCTTTCACGACAGCACTATCCACTCTCTAACAGCTCCATCACTCTGTCTCTTTACCCTATTAACAATTTTTTACTCATACCCCTTTTCTCCATCTGAAATTATTGTGTGCACGGAATTGGTTACTTGCCAAGAACACAAGCTCCATGAGAGCAGGACCATGTTTATTTTGTTCACACTGTATCCTAGCACCTAAAACAGCTTCTGTTCAGAGTGTTGGTTTGAATGAATGTGCATTTTGACGATATTAAAGATAAGCTATAATATATTAACCATTTATCCTGACAAACAATAAATGCATTATCAGAAAGAAGCATATTAGAGGAAATACATGTGTATAAGTATAATGCATGGGCTTCCCTGGTGACTTAGTGGTAAAGAATCAGCTTGCAATGTAAGAGATGTGGGTTCAATCCTTGGGTTGGGAAGATCCCCTGGAGAAGGAAATGGCAGCCCATTCCAGTACTCTTGCCTGGGAAATGCCATGGACAGAGGAGCCTCGTGGGCTACAGGAGGCTGGTATGACTCCATGGAGTTGCAAGGGAGTCAGACACAACAACAGCAATGTATAATGCATAAATGATATTTATTACATATCATAAATCTGACATATAAATACTCTTCTGTAAATATGGATAAGTTTCATATTCTTTGGAAACTTTCACAAATCATCCGCAGTAGGAAATATGTTTTAGCTGGTTCTGTGTGGTACTGTTCCTTCAAGGCCAGACAGCTAGGAATATACCCTGTACAAACAGAAATAACCAACCCAACTGTAGCAGTTCCTGAGATTCTAGAACATTCTGGGCTTCAGCATATATATATAGATAGATAGATAGATAAATCTTTTTTTTTTTTTTGAGAGGGGAGAAGTTTCAAGAATGTGTTCAGAGAATTGTTAAGATTACTTAACAATTACTTAACAATCTCTAATTGATGAGACCACCACTTTAGGGAATGGATGTGGGAATCATTGGGGGTTATCTAATTTTTTCTTCCCTATTAGTGCATTTCCATCCTGATCTTTCTCCCTTTGTTCTCTTTAAGATCTGACACTCTCCTTCAGTGTGAAGAGCCGCTCCAGAAGGTGTGTAAATGGCCCCTTGCAGGAAGCAGCCAGGAGGCGGCTCTGGGCACTGGAGAATGAGGACCAGGAGGTGCGTGCATTGTTTAAGGTGAGCTTCTGGGAGCAGTGCAACCTCATCTTTTGTCCTTCCACTACCTATACTCTCCCCAGCACTTAGGACAGTGCCAGGAACAAAATCCCTCAAGAAAACTTCTAACTGAATGCACAATAATGTATAGGTTCTCTGCTCAGCAGGAATGGGTCAACCCTTGGAATCAGAGTCAGAGAAAGCTTCATTTTAAATCTATTAATTTTTGATTGCCTGCATACTTCTGTAGAATGGGAATCATTATAATATCAAGTATACTTTTTAAAAAATGTTGTGAATTTGACTCTTAAAAATTGTGATAAAATATACATAACATTTTCAGTTTTAATGATTTTTACTGTACACATCAGTGATATTAAATGCATTTATATTATTGTGCAACCATCACCACTATCCATTCCGGAATTTCTCATCATCCTGAACTAAAACACTGTACCCACTAAACAATAACTCTCCTCTATCCCCTTTCCTCAGTCACTGGTAACCTCTAAGTGTACTTTTTTTAAGTACCAAAGTTACCAATCAAAAATTAATAGCTATAAAATTTAGAATGAGAGGAGGAAAAGACAATAAGATAAACCAGTTTCTCATCTTTCATAGTAGGTAGATAGTATCTTCAAGTTCTAAACCAAGGAAGGAGGGTATAATTAAATTATTTATATTTTAGGGGGTACTTCAGTCAGTTTAGTCGCTCCGTCGTGTCCGACTCTTTGCGATCCCATGAACCGCAGCACGCCAGGCCTCCCTGTCCATCACCAACTCCCGGAGTTCACCCAAACCCATGTCCATTGAGTCGGTGATGCCATCCAACCATCTCATCCTCTGTCATCCTCTTCTCCTCCTGCCCTCAATCTTTCCCAGCATCAGGGTCTTTTCCAATGAGTCAGCTCTTCGCATCAGGTGGCCAAAGTATTGGAGTTTCAGCTTCAACATCAGTCCTTCCAATGAACACCCAGGACTGATCTCCTTTAGGATGGACTGGTTGGATCTCCTTGCAGTCCAAGGGACTCTCAAGAGTCTTCTCCAACACCACAGTTCAAAAGCATCAATTCTTTGGCTCTCAACTTTCTTCATAGTCCAACTCTCCCATCCATACATGACCACTGGAAAAACCATAGCCTTGACTAGACGGAACTTTGTTGACAAAGTAATGTCTCTGCTTTTTAATATGCTGTCATAACATAGGTTGGTCATGACTTTCCTTCCAAGGAGTAAGTGTCTTTTAATTTGATGGCTGCAATCACCATCTGCAGTGCTTTTGGAGCCCAGAAAAATAAAGTCAGCCACTGTTTCCCCATCTATTTGTCATGAAGTGATGGGACTGGATGCCATGATCTTCATTTTCTGAATGTTGAGCTTTAAGCCAACTTTTTCACTCTCCTTTTTCACTTTCATCAAGAGGCTCTTTAGTTCTTCTTCACTTTCTTCCATAAGGGTGGTGTCATAGTTGCTAGGAGAATTAAAGGCAGAAATAGTTAAAAGTTGCTGTAAGTTGTTAAAAGAGATGGGGGAAAGAGAACACTGCTTTACATATTAAACTAACATGTTCTAGTTATTTTACAGTCTCTGTATGAATTTGATACGAATTTAAAAAAGGAACATACTCTCTTAATCAGCCTTATAATAAAAAAGATAGTGTTTGGTTTGTTGGGAGAAGTAAATGAGATAGTATCTGTAGAGAGCTTGGTGTTGTGCTTGGGTGGTAGGATGTGCTCCAGAAATAGTAGATATATTATAAATAGCAGAATGGTTTTGTTTTTAAATCTCCAGAATTCAAGAATTTGGAGGGATTAGCTACTAACTGGCACCACTGAGTTTCTTTTAATTTGAGTCACTTTTGACATGGGCAAGAACTGGGTTTGGTGGTGTAAACTGGCCTGCTGGGGCTTGGAGTCAGTTGAATCTGAGATCCAGTTTGGGTGTCATGGCTCCCTTGACTTACCCTGTCTGCGCTCTGGCATCCTTGAGTATGAAACAGGAATAATACCATTTCCTATTAAGTCTGAAATGCCATTTGATTATAAATTTATTATTTTGAGAAGGAAAATAAGTGATGACAATTATTTATGATGTCATGCTTCCTCTTCTTTTATTTCAGAAATGGTTAAATGTAATATAAGTGTATTTGGAATGGGTTGACTCCTCTTTTCTAGGGTTATTGTGAAAGTTAAATGAAGCATTGCTCATCAAACTATTGCTGAAGTGCCTGGTGTGTAGTAAATTCCTTGTAAACCAATTTTTACTAAGGACCCTCTTCCCTGACTACCAGGATCCACATCTCCCAAGGACCTGAGGCCTTTTGGGGCCTGGGATGGGAGAATCTCAGAGTTGACTTTGCTGATGTAGGGGTTTTTTCTTTGATCCTCTGTCCTCTTCTTTCTCCAAGGTTGGATTTCAGGGGTTGATAAAATCAACCTATCAGGATAGGATTTCATGGGTTGATCTTTGATGGTAGGACCTGGCCTGGAGGGAGAGGGACTTTCTGATCCTAACTTGTTATTGTCAAGTTCAAAAGCTTGGACAAACAGAAGAGAAATGTTTTAGGGGAAAACCAAGTCTGGGCAGTGATTCAGGCCTTTTTATTCAGGTATTTAAAAAGAGGGGGTAAGTGTTGCAGGTCTCTTCTTGCTCTGCTAGTGTGTAAATTTACAGCCTTTTGGAGGGTAATTTGGCTCCTGTATTTTAGGATTGAAAACATGTATTCCCAATTACACTTTTTGGAATTACTTGTGTCAAAACAATCAAGGATGCAGGTAAAGGTTTAGATATCGAATGTTTATCACAGTACTGTTTAGGATGTTAGAAAATTAAAACAACTCAAATGTCTAATCATAATAAATCATTAAGAATTAATTATCTTAGTGTGAGAATGGCATAAATAACCATTAAAAATAATGCAGATTATTTAATGACTTGGGAAATGGTTCATAAAACATTGTTTAGTGACAAACTAAATAGTTACATAGAAACTCACGTTCAGGATAAAAGGTTCAAAGTTCATAGACAAAGTTGTTAATATTGATGAACCCTGGGAGGAGGGATTATGGATACTTTTTATTTTTGTATGCTTTTGTTTTTCTGTTTGCTAGTTTCATAAAGATAATTATTAAACAGAGATTCACAATTGAATTTACTTCCAAGGTGCCTTCTGTGATGCATTCTTCACCCTCTAACACGTACTTTTTTTTTTTAAACACACAAGATAACATTTTCTGTGCATAGTTCTACACTTTGGTTTCTTTTTGTTGTTGCTGTTGTTTCATTCAGAGGGTAGATTTGGAGCCTGTATCAATTCACAAAGAGATTTTTTATGAATATATAATATTATAATTTTATAATATATAATGTATCTATTGAATGGATGAATCATAATTTATCTTAACCAGTATCTATTGATGAACATTTAAGTTATTTCCTTTTTGTTTTTCTGGTGATGTAAAAAATATACACCAGAATTGGTGAAAGTAGTTAAAAGGTACAAGCTTCCAGTTATAAGATAAATAAGTGCTGGGGATGTGACATGTAGCATGGTGACTGTAGTTAACAATACTATATTGAATATTTAAAAGTTACTAAGAGAATAGATCTTAAAAGTTCTCATCACAAGAAAAAATGAATCTGTAATTATATGAGGTGGTGGATATTAACTAAACTTACTGTCGTCATCATTTCACAATATATATATATATGTTATATCAATATATTGCACAGTAAAAATTAATACAATGTTATATGTCAATTACATCTCAAAAAAAGAAGTTCATACACAGCATGTTGTCATATGTGAACTTGTTCACAGAACACTTCTGTCATCCCAGACTGATTCATTATTCTCTTTACTCAGGACCTCTCAGCCAGGTTGGTGGGTATCCAGTCCCAGAAAGCCCAGTTCCTCATCACCTTTAAGACTATGGAGGAAATCTGGAAGTTCTCCACCTACCTGAACTTAGGTATGACATGGAGCAGGCAGGTAAAGGAGCACCTGTGTCTCAGGTCAGCCATTTTGTAGAGCTTGACATTAAGGAATTGGTGTGGCTCTGATAATGAAAAAAGATAGCACCTAATTGGATGTTCTAATAGAAATATCACAAACTTCCTGGAACTAAATCTAAAGCAGATACTGCACTGAAATGTCACATGCAGCACTTCTTTGTTTCAAGGAGTGATTATTAGATAATCAGTTAAAATTGCCCAACAGTTATTGTTCATCTACAAAATTCAAAATAGAGATAGATTCAAAATTTATGGTTAAAATGAAAAAGAAACCAGCCTTAGGTAGGATCTAAATAGCTGTTCAAAATAGTTCCAGATCCATGTTCCATGTTTTTGGAAGAGTCAAAGAAAGATATGGGGGAATTGTCTGCTAAAGAGGCCTCAGGATGAAGGGTTTTCTAGAAGGTAAAGAAGAATATTGGGGCACAGCACCAGTACCAGTGTGGGGGGAAATAGTTTACCTATCATCTCCATGGAGAGTAACTCATGATAGGGAAGTTACAATTGCAAAGTAAAACCAAGCAAAGCAGGAGGAGGCCTCTTGAATTGATGCACATGTTTTATATCTCTTAGACAATGTTGGGCTCCATGCAAACCACAGGAAGTGATTTCATGTAGGGGAGGAGGGTCAAGATGGCTCTTCACTAGAAGCCATAAATTCTTCTCTTATAGTCAAGGTGATTTTCTACTCTCCACTCTACCCATTTGCTTCTGTGACCAGTAGAGAAGCTTATTATTCAAAGTGTGCTCCATGGACCAGCAGAATCAGCATCAAGTGGGGCTTGTTAGAAAAATGGAATCCTTAGCAAATGAACAACAATAGGCCCCACCCTAAACCTACTGAACCAGCATCTCTATTTTAATAATGTCCCAGGTGATTTTTGTGCACATTAAAGAATGATAGGCACTGTTACAGAAGATACACAGGGCCTAAATCAGTACAGTGGAGAGTCAGAATGGAAAAAGACAGGTTTTGCATCTTAAGAAAGTAAGGAAGTCTAGTGTAGAATCAAAATTTTAATACAAATCGTTTAAATTTATAGGAATGTTTAAAATACTATCCATTATCATTACAGTTTTGCAATTTGCATAGTTTTTAGTCTGGTTTTAACAAATGAGATCTTACTGGGCATGAGGTAAGGGGAGGGTCAGAGGAATGTTAAAGTAAATCCTGACTCACTTATGGATCATAGAGAATCTCCCTGGCTACTGCATCATCAGGGATATAAGAATTTGGATTTGGTCAGGAGAACTTTAAGGGGGAACCAGGAACCCCCAGAGTCAACATTGTAATCTTGGAGATTCCTCTATGGGTATGTTATAAAAAGGTAGTTTGGTTTGATAATCTTGTTCTGCGTTTATGGAGACTCATAATATGTTGAAAATAAACATGATTTAAAAATGATTTATACTTCCCAATAGATGTTGAGAAGAACTAATCAGTTTTAGAAAATTTCTAGCTACCTCTCTATGCTCTTCTAATTCCAGTTAAATGTAGTCAGGTTAGGGATGAAGGTCTGGGGGAGAAATTCAGGTGGGAAATTGCTCACCCTAATGCTCAGCTAATGATAGGAATCATGTTGTTGAGGAATCCTGTTGGGCTTGACTTAGGCTACGTATCCACATGTCTGGAGCATCTCCTTTTTGACCACAAGTACTGGCTCAACTGTCGACTGGTGGAGGATACAGAGATCCACGTGTCAATAGATGATAAACACCTGGAAACTATATACCTGGGACTCCTGATCCAGGAAGGTGAGTATGGTGTAGGGGTGGGAATGAGGGTCTTACCTGGATATTTGTTATCAGAGTCCTTGCAATAGGATACAGAGGGAGGCAAAAGCCATTCAAACATGAAAATATTCACAAATGAACCCATCTGTTATAGTATTATTTCAAGCATCTCAGTTTAACATCAATATCACATGAACAGCTGTGTTGGCCAGTCTTACTGATTGTCTGATGTTGGAACTACTTGAGAATTTTTAAGAAGATGCCCATGTCAGGGCTCCACTGGGGTCAGTTTATCTCCAGAAATGGGGGTCAGGCTTTGGTATTTTTCAAAAGTTGCAGATTATTCTAACATGCACCCAAGATTAAGAACCACTATTCCAAGCATGTGATATAATTTGATTGTAAAATAAAATTGCAGATCTTGCAAAACTTGCATAATTTCATGAAATTAAAGAAAGTGATATTAGAAAACTTCTTTGGTGGAACACCCACCAATCTGTTTACAAGAAAGGCTTGATCTAGGCTGCAATCAACTGGTTAACAACTGATGACATCATAGACACAGTGAAAGAGCCAGATTTCTGTAGAATATTTTGCAGAATAATTCTCTTTCTGATTGTATCACATGAATCATACATGAAAGAAAAACTTGCATACTGTACGACTGTTGGAGAAATTATGTTCACCCAAATCAACTTAATTTATTCTTTTTTGATCTTAAGATTAAGCATGAAAGCATGAGGTTGCAATTATAACTGCTGCTGCTGCTGCTAAGTCACTTCAGTCGTGTCCGGCTCTATGTGACCCCACAGACGGCAGCCCAGTTATAACTGAAGTTGCCTTAAATATATTTTCACTAACTTTGTTTCATCTTTTCTCAAGGTGAAGTCCCAATTAAACCTCATTCTTGAGAATTATTTGGAATTTTTGGTGCCTATTTTAAGTGAATTCCCTCTCAGTGGTTTTTTTTTTTTTTTGAACCTGGTACCAACTTCCTGGGGTCACAAAGACCTCCTGTAGCACCTCTTCCTGGACTGTATACTTCATTTTCAGAAAGAAAAGTATTTGAGCTCTGATGGAAATATACACAGTGGATACTCCCTTTTCACTTCCTGCTACTCCTTGGAAAGAGCTTGTCTCACTATCTACAGGTCACTTCTTCTGCAGAGCCATGTGCTCTGTGGATCAGCCAGCTGAGAAGGAAGGGGAGTATTTGACACTTTGCGAGAATGAGTTAATCTCGGTGAAGATGGCTGAAGGCGAGTCTAAGTGGGAAGGCGTGTCCTTGGTGACGGGTCAGCGGGGCCTGGTGCCAGTGTCAGCCTTGGAACCCCTGCTTCTCCCTTTCCACCAGTGAGTAGCCACTCAAATCCTGGGAGAGGGTCCCAGAGCACACTGAAGTCTGCATAGAACAGAGCAGGCACATTTGTAGATACGGACATCCGTGGTGCCAGGGAGGGGACAAACCTGGATGCTTTTTATCTTTTTTGTTCTTTTTTTAACAGTTAAGATTTGCACAAAAATTAGATGAAATGGAGGAAACCCAAAATTTCAAATGGACATTGCATCAAAGAAGAAATACACTGCCTGGTCTCCAATGCAGTGTTTGTGGGGACTGGGGACCATTTGTACCAGAGTCACTTGGGGATTTTACTACAAGTTTATACCCCCTGGTTTTCCTCAGTCTCTCCTGGGGTTGGATCTAAAAATTTTCAATTTATGTAAGCTCCCCTTAAATATCAGGGGATGTTTTTCACACTAAAGTCTGAGAATCCTTGTTAGGAGGTAGTATAAATTCCAGCAGAGTGACAATAAACGTGATTCCAGGCCATGGGCCCTGTGTGTCAAAGAGTCTGACAGTAGAATGGAGTGGGATCTCTTTGTTAGTTATTTAACTGACAAACTAATTGCTGAGCTAGAAAATACCCCATGCCTGTTGAGCTTCCCTCTTTTTCATAATGCTTGATAAAAAGTAAGTTCTCAATGAATGTTTGCCACTATTAAAATAAGAGTAATCCAAATGACAATAATACTTATCATTATTACCATCATTGTTATTTTAATGAATTATTCTGCTCACTTTTCAAATTTTTTGAAATCCATGTTTGCAAACCCTGTGTTTCCATTGGCAGATGGTTCCTAAAGAATTTTCCAGGAAGCTGTGGTCTTTCCAGGAAGAGAGATTGGACAGGCCCCTATCAGATAGGTATGGCTGAGTTGAAGACAGTATTAGTAGGGAGATAATACTGCTCTGCCTCCTACTTTATCCAGATTTGGAATCAGTTGATGTGAATTCTTGTCTCATCTCTGCTGTTGACTCCACTTGGGGAAGCCAGTTATACCATCCATAGACATTTCCTTGCCTGTGAAGTGAGAGGTCTCAGATCGGGGTTATACTTTAGATATAAATGCCTCCAAGGGCAGGCAGAACACACAGATGCTTGAAGGGCCTGAATGGAAGATGATGTTAGGAGATGGTGGGGACTGTAGGGTTTTAAAGATATGTGGGTGAAAAAGAATCCCCATATAGGCCAGATGTGGCTTGCAGCCTGCCTGCTTTCAATCTCTAGTCAAAATGTTTTCTAATTTCCCTTAGAATTTTGTGCTTAGGAAGATTAAGAATGCTTGGCACATAGTGGGTGCTCAGTAAATATTTTTTGAATAATGAAATACATGCATACATATATACATATAAATATATGCATACATTTTAGTTAATCTCTCTATGTATGTGTGGGTATAAATGGGCTTCTCAGGTGGCTCAGTGGTAAAGAATCCACCTGCCAATGCAGGAGACACAAGAAAGGTGGGTTCAATGCCTGGATTGGGAAGATCCCCTGGAGAAGGAAATGGCAGCCTACTCCAGTATTCTTGCCTGGAGAATCCCATGGATAAAGGAGTCTGGCGGGCTACAGTCCATAGGGTCTCAAAGAGCTGGACTTGACTGAGCATGCATGTGATGCACATACTTATATATACATATACACACATAAATATATATACACACACACATATATACATAAACACATACACATATATCTGTAAGTATATTTATATCTACTAGCTAATACAATTTAATGTTTTCATCTTCATCCTTGGAGCTGCCTTACCACACCTAGCACAAAGTGCAATTTTTAAAGTTCTGAGCTCAGATAACACTTAAAAATATACAGAGGGAATTATGAGATCCAGACATTAGATCTAATCAATAATCGACCATAAACAAGATTTTTAGCTATCTGAGGCAGTATGGCCTTGTAGTTAGGAACATGGGGCTGTAAAGTATGTTCTGGGTTCAGATTCTAGCCCTACAACTTAAAAACAGTGTGACCTCAGCCTATTCGTGATGTGCCCTCACTATGCCACACATTCCTCAATAGCAAATGAGGTTACTGTAAAACCAACTTCAGATTTGTCATGGGAACTAAACTAAGTGACATCTATAAATCACTTAGTACAATTTTATCACATTGTGTTTAACACATGGTAGATACTATTAACCCCCAAAGCAGTGGGAACTTCTGATTTTGAAGACACAATCAATAGCTAGGCAGCTGGACAGTCAGAATGGCCAAAGGAGCCAGAAAGAAATGGAGAGATCCTACAGTGGTCCTCACCCTGGTCTGCGGATCTGTTCTAGCCATGATGAAGTGTTTGCATGGTAATGGCAAATAAGACAAAGTTGGACAATATAGTGAGCTTTCCAGTTTTACACAGGCTGCCTTTATTCTGGTTTAAGAAATACCTAGTATTCTGAGTTTATATTTCCTACATTTGTTAAAGTTTCTTTTATACAACAATGGTAAAAGTGGATGGTAGTTCCTTTTTTGAATTTCCTAGATTGGCCAAATGAATAGCCAGTTACCCTGGATCATTCCTGCCAATTTCTTTTTCTTTTTTTTTGAAGAGGGGGGAGAAATTTCACTGGTCCTTAAAGTTCTAAAGTCTTGGGAACACTTCATTTCATATTACATTGGAAGCTAGTGGGTGGCTCAGCTGTTTCTGCCTTATTTGGTTGACCTGTGTGCTGTTTTCCCACAGGTAGAGGAAAATGTAAGGCCTGGAAGGAATATGAGAGGGAAGAAAAGGATGAGCTGAATTTCCACCAGGGAGAAAGCATTGAGATCATCGGCTTTGTCATTCCTGGGCTTCAGTGGTTCATTGGGAAGTCAGCGCTCTCAGGAGAAGTGGGCTTTGTCCCTACCAGGATCATAGATCCTGATTCTTATTCCCCAATGTGAGTATGACAGATAGACCGTCTGGGATGTGCTGGAGCAGGGCCTCTTTTCCCAGTGGTCCTGTCCCATTCTGTGAAGGTTGCAGATGAGCTTCAGGGCTTCCTAGTAACACAAAAACCCATAAGAGCACATTCTGACAGCCTAGACAACATGAGGAGTGATAGGAAGGGAACGATGAGTGACCAGGGAAGGAGTCAGTTCATTTCAGCAGATGGTCACGGAGGCCTTCCTCTGTGCAAGGAGGGAAGCACAACCCTCCAAACTCAAGGCCCGCTCTTAGATCTGCCCATCCAATCAAGGGGCCCCATCAAGGGAGTGCATGCACAAGGACCTGCAGACTGCTGCTGCTGCTGCTAAGTCACTTCAGTCGTGTCCGACTCTGTGTGACCCCATAGATGGCAGCCCACCAGGCTCCCCCGTCCCTGGGATTCTCCAGTCAAGAACACTGGAGTGGGTTGCCATTTCTTTCTCCAATGCATGAAAGTGAAAAGTGAAAGTGAAGTCGCTCAGTCGTGTCCAACTCTTAGCAACCCCATGGACTGCAGCCCACCAGGCCCCTCCATCCATGGGATTTTCCAGGCAAGAGTACTGGAGTGGGGTGCCATTGCCTTCTCTGACAGACACTCTCAAAACACAGCAATTAGATGAAAACCCCACAACCTGCCGCCTGCAGCAGCCATTGTGTGGACCAGGAACCAGCATCCCTGTGTGCTGTGCTGTCCCTGTGATCAGGCCACTGGGTGTCACTCTTAGTCTGTGTTCGTTTGGGGTCAGGTCTCTGAAGATGGCCCAGCATTTGCTGAAGTCTTCATCCTCTCCTCTCAGCTTCCCTCCCATTGCTGGTTTTTTATTCTCTGAAGTGTTACTACAGCATATGTATGCATCTATGCACACATGTATTTTTTGATTTAACCAAATTGGCTGTGTATTGACAATGAAATTTCTCAGAAGCTGTTTTCTGAGTCAAATTTAGCTCATGCCTCTGACACGTGGGAACAGGATCTTGCTTATCCATGGAAGCAAATTTTTGTGGGTTTCTTTTTTTATAGCTCAGATTTCAACATCAGCTACCTAGTTTCACAGCAATAGTAGCTGGAAAACCCGTTCTTAAACCTTGGGCAGGTCTGTCTGAATAGATACAGTCTTTGTATTTGACCAGAGTGGCTTTAAAGACTATCACCCTTTTGAGAGTGACAGAAGGTCACATTTGTGCTCTTTTTGTTTTTTTTTTTAAACATTTAATGTGTTTGTGTTTGAGTTTGTGTGTGTTTTAAGTGAAAAAAAGTCTTTAGATATAATTGAAGATGCCTTTTACTCCCTCATACTTCCATCCTCTGATCCTGATTCCATCCTTTAGGCCAACACTGTTTGAAATTTCCAGTCCTTATTCTGATACATTTAAAAAATTGACATTTGTTTATAAATGAAAATACTATGGTTTTGTGTATTGAAATTTTATATAAATGTTTTTTCTACAACTGGCCTTTTCCGCAATTGACATTATAAATTTAAGATTTATTCATGTTGTAAAAGATATAGTTCATTTTCATAAAGTGTTACTTACAAGAAATTTATATACTTAAATGCCTAAATTTAAAAATAAACAAGATTGAAAGATTAATGTACTTGAAACCAGATATAAGAGAATAGGAGAAAAGCCAATATTTCATGGTATTAAATGTTAAAAAATTTCTTAATCCCTTCTTTTATTCTTATTGTTTGTCTGTTTCTTCTTTATAATTCCATTTCTTGTGGCA
This sequence comes from Cervus elaphus, assembly GCF_910594005.1. NCBI lineage: Eukaryota > Metazoa > Chordata > Mammalia > Artiodactyla > Cervidae > Cervus > Cervus elaphus. The sequence continues at coordinate 61,532,692 of NC_057823.1, read as the reverse complement.
TCTATTTTTGTTGATGAGAAGTTTGCTGTTTCATAACCATTTCTTTGCAGTAGGTAGCTTTTATCTTGTTTTTGTTAAGGTTTTGTTTTGTTATTGATGTTTTGCAATTGTAGCATAGTATGTCTAGCTTTGATACATTCTATTATTTATAGCAAGTTGTCTTCTTCCTTCTCCATCATGTACACCTCTAGGTAGATATTTCAGTGGAGATCTGTGAATTGGTAAATGCTCTCCATCTCTTTAAGATGCTTAAAATATACTCTTGAATGATCATTTACATAGGTGTAGAACAATATCTTCAAAGTGTAGAGTGAAAATTAATTATTAATATAAAATTTCAAATCCATTTTGCCAGAGTTTTGTCAATCTTATTAGTCTTTTCAGAAAACCAGTTTTTCTTTTGTTTACCATCTTTATTGTTTGTTTTCTATTTCATTAATTTCGTATTTACCTTTATAATTTTTCTACTTTGCTTTTATTTCATTAATTTATGTTCTTATCCTTTATATTTAACTCTTTTATTCCATGATTTGAATAGTTAATTAATTGATAATTGAATCCAGAAAGAATGATTAGGAGAAATAGAAAATCCAAAAAGACTCATAACCTTAATGAAATGGAAATCATGTTTAAATTGTATTATTTTTATTTATTTTGCTTAGGACTTGGTGTGCTTCTTCAATTTGAAGACTCATGTCTTTCTTCAATTCTGGAAAATACTCAGTCATTCTTCCTTTGAATATTGCCTCTCTCTCATTCTCTTTAGTCTCTCTTCTGGAATTCCTGTTAGAGGTATGTTGGACTTGTCATTCTGTTCTCAATCTTGCTTAATCAGTTCCTTTATATTTTTCATCTTTTGTCAATGCTAGGCTACATTCTGGATGATTTCCTCAGAACATTCTTCAGTTTCACCAATTTTCTTCTCCGCTGTGACTAAACCTGTTGTTTAACTTTACTCATATGGTCCCAAATGTCCATGCTTTTATTTTCACTTCTAAAATTTGTATTTTACTATTTTTCACATATGCTGTTCCTGCTCTTGTAGTACCATATTTTCATTGTAGGTTCTATTCATTCTTTTTATTTCATTATTTTAACCATGCTTATTATAAATTATCTTCAGATTACTGTTAGTTCTATTGTAGTGTTGATCTACCCATTTGTGCACTTACTGACTCTCTTTTAATGGTTCATTTTCTTGTGTGGTTTGTATTTTCAGTTATGTGAATGAACTTTCAACATTTTAAAAGATGGTCTTTGCCTTAAGCCTTGACTACAGAAAGCATTCCAGCAGAGCAGTTTTGGCCTTTGCTTTCCCTGGAAACTTAGAAACTCAGTGGTTCAGATCTGGTTCTCTGATAGGGTACCTACATTGTGCAGTGTAAATTCATATCCCACACCTTCTAATAATGTAAGCCTAGGTGTTTTATTTTTTCCAGGCACTCAGACAGACAGAAAGCATGTTCTTGGCAGGTTATGAGACGTTTCCAGTCCCCTTTTATAGAAGTTGCAGCCCTTCTAGATTTTAGGCCATAGGGAACACAAAGCTATTTTGGGAGCTCCATTCAGCTTCCCTGCTTCACACAGGTCCAAAGTCACATTCTGTCCCTAAGTGGTATTAGCAGGTCAGCCCCACCTCTGAGGGCCAGTGTCCCAGCTGAGAACCGCCAGCATCTCTGGACCATCTGCTCTAACTTAGCAACTTGGCTTTGGTTTCTCCTTTTGTTTCTGGTTCCCAGGAATTTCCCTTTCTCTCTTTAAAGTTAAAGACTATATTAAAATGTTTATCTTTATCAGATTTTATCCATGCTTTGCCTGTGTATATGGTGGCAAGTAGCCCTGTGCTTCAGCCTGCGGTATTTCTGGAAGCCCTACCACACTCCTTCTAAGTCCATCTCCATGCTGGCAAACCCTAATGTAATTTGTCAAGCTTCTTGGACTCTCTCTAAGTATCTGGGACGCAGGGCATTAGCATATTAGCCATAGGCAATGACACAGAGGCAGAAGGCCTCAGCTTCCGTCTCAGCTTTACCACTTTGCAGCTCTGTAAGTTTCAGCATGTCACTAAACCTTCCTGAATCTTCATCTACAAATATGAGTAAAAATACCTATGTCATAGGATTGTTATGAAGAGTAAATGAAATAGTAAGTTCAGGAATGGGATTTTATCATTTTTTTATCTCAAATGAGTTTAGATGTAGAATTCAATTACATGCTCTTTTAAGGATGGAATATCTTAAACTGCTGGGGAGAATCTGGAGGTCAAGCCAGAGAGGTAGGGGTTCCATAAAACAGGGAGGCTTGGTATACTACAGCCCATGGGGTTGCAAAGAGTTGGACACGACCGAGCCACTGAACTGACTGACTTAAGTATGGTGTCAAGAGCTGTAGATGTCAAGACAAGCTTTAGTGCCAGTTCTACCTCTAATCAGAGTTGTGACCTTGAGCAGTTCACATTAGTGGCTAGTTTTCTCAACTAGAAGCATCTACTAAATTGACTGACTTTCAAACTGCATTTATCCTGAGCTATGGAGATAATGGGTAAGTGGCAGACCATGGCACTGCATCCCAGCCCCTCCCTTAACCATGCTTGAAGTAAAGAAGCTCCGCTTACATACTGCTTTATGGTTACCTAACCACAGACTTTATTTTTCTGTACCTCAGTCTCTTCCTCTGTAAAAAGGGGATAAGAATAGTATATGCATCATAGGGCAACTACATGCATTAAATGAGTATCTGATTCATAATAAACACCCCCCACAAAGTATTAGCTGGTATTAACAGTTGGGCTTCCAAGTTATTTTTGTTTTAAAACTGGATTCTGAAGTTAAAAATATATTGGGCCAGGACATGGAAGCAACCTAGATGCCCATCAGCAGATGAATGGGTAAGGAAGCTGTGGTACATATACACCATGGAATATTACTCAGCCGTTAAAAAGAATTCATTTGAATCAGTTCTAATGAGATGGATGAAACTGGAGCCCATTATACAGAGTGAAGTAAGCCAGAAAGATAAAGAACATTACAGTATACTAACACATATATATGGAGTTTAGAAAGATGGTAATGATAACCCTATATGCAAAACAGAAAAAGAGACACAGATGTACAGAACAGACTTTTGGACTCTGTGGGAGAAGGCGAGGGTGGGATGTTTCGAAAGAACAGCATCAAAACATGTATATTATCTATAGTGAAACAGATCACCAGCCCAGGTGGGATGCATGAGACAAGTGCTCGGGCCTGGTGCCCTGGGAAGACCCAGAGGAATCAGGTGGAGAGGGAGGTGGGAGGGGGGATCGGGATCGGGAATACATGTAACTTCATGCCTGATTCATGTCAATGTATGACAAAACCCACTTCAATATTGTAAAGTAATTAACCTCCAACTAATAAAAATAAATGGAAAAAAATATTGGGAACAAAGAGATATTAAATGTTGTTTAGATAGATACTGGACTGAATACTTTCCACAGCACTTCTGGTTTTCATGTTCTTTGATTTTATGACAGGTATCTAGCCAACAAATTGGTTTTAACAGTTAGTTTATAGAGTAAAGTGAATATACAGAGCTCTATTATTTATAATCATTTCTTCTAGCCCCCTGTCCTTCCTTCTACCCGTTTCCCATGCCTTCGCCTTCTTTCCCTCTCTTTATGGTGCATAACACTGTTGTGCTGTGTCATGGAATCTGATGTCAATATCAGCTGTGAAAGGTTTCTTCTGACTATAGTCAAGCTTTCTCCATTGTTCCTCTAAACTGTGTCATCAGTCCTGAGTGTTTTCATGAAATAATCTGTCAAAGAAACATCTTTTAATGGTCCTTTTCCAACCCTTGCATTTAAGACAGCCAGTTCCTGTTTCTTTCCTTAGAAATGGTCACCATGTGGTCTCACAGAATGGGTAGGGGTTGAAGGAAGGGATTTTGTTTTTCTTGAGAGATGGAGATTTAATTGGAGGGTTGTTTTCATGTGCCACTTCTTCAGCCACCATGTAGGTCGGTTCTGCACAGATGAGGCGCCTCCAGCTCTTCTTTGATGTATAAATAAAAGCATTATACAGCAGCGAGATGAGGAGTCTGATTTCAGCTCTGGCTGTGTAGGCTGATGGCTCCTCTGTGTGCTTCACTGCATTCTAGGGTGAAGAGAGAAGAGGTCGTGTCTGAAACCTTGCACTGATCTGTGTCCATGTCTTCTGCCTCAACACAGGAGCAAGAACTCTGCCTTTTTCAGTGATGAGGAAAAATGCTCTCTGGGGTTCCTGGGAAGTGACAGGAAAGCTGAGTGTGTCAGCTTCCTCCGCACACTTGCTCAGACTGACATAACATCTGTCTACCAGCTTAGTGAGTATTTGCTTCTCAACTGCCCCCCACCACCCCAAGAAAGCCCAAGCTCCTCAAGATTAAGGAATTGTTCCTAACCAAAAAGTACAGTATCTCTAAGTCTAATCACATGCATGTATGTGGGGCTGTGACCACAGTTCAGTTGATGACTTGGGTCATATATGATTAGCAGCATTTTCACTTTGGATTTCAGATGATTCTAGAGTCACAAGGGACTTGGTGCCTATAAAGTATGAGATGTAATGAAATCAACTCAGCTATAGAATGGGAGGCTGGCCATATTGAACCTTCCATTATAAACTGGAGAAGAAAACTTCCTGGGTTGTGGCTGAGGGTCCTCCCCCTAGAGCTGAAGTAGGTCTGGCCCCACAATAATAAAGGTGGGGCCATAGACCATTATAACTGGAAAGACCTAAGAAATGACTTCTATCATTTTATAGATTAGGAAGCTGAGGCCCAAGTGGAATTAGTGCCTGAGCCAGGATAAGAACTGCCCTCCCCTGTCCTCTAGTCAGGACAATTCCTACTTCACCACAGTGCCCCTGACACAAAATGACTTTGGACTGTTGAATATGTCAGCCTTGGGTGAGTGAGGAGCCTCAGTACCTAGCACAGTTTTCAGCGGTGTCTGAATGACTGACTGAATGAATGAATGACATTCCTTTCCCTTACTTTGTGAGGGGTCCCTTGCTCTGTGTCAAGAAGTGCTTCATACATTGACAGGGTTTGAGGAAGGATTCCCGTTTCTCCTATCTCTTCAGTGATGGGGATGCTGCATCCACTCCTTTGTGGCCACATTAGATGGCACACATTTCATGGGTATGGCCAGAGATTCTGCAGAAGGACTCACAGGCTAGCCTCTGGAGCAGAAGTGGGAGTTGAAAACTTTATCCAGGCACAGGAACATTTGTGATTAGCGCCTTGCCCAGGTATCAGCACCAGCCCAGGCGGCACTTTCTTACTACAGGCAGATCACACTGCTGCACCCAGCTGAACCGTGAAGCTGAAGTTATGAATGCGGCTTGGTAGTCAGGAGCCAAGGTCTGAAAATCAAGGATTAGTGGCCTGCTCTGGAGGTAGGGGTGGCTGCAGACTTGGATCCAGGGTATCTGCCAACTGTTGACCCAGTGGTTGAGGGAGATCCAGGGACAGGTCTCAGGCAGCTCATTAGCTCTTATGTACAGACCAAGGGTGCATCTCTGCTGGGTGCTGGGCTGTACTTCATGGCTTCACAGGTTGTTCCTGGCACCAAGGCAACCAGCAGAAGGGGCATCCTGTTGGTAAGTTCCAACTCCCCCAAGGCCTATGCCCTGTAATTCTTTCTCTGAGAGGAAGCATTATTATTATTAATTTTTTTTGGTAATTCCTGCATTATTTGTGTTCTTGGGGGTCCTGGCCCCAAGAGAAATGGTTGCAGTAAGACAGGCAGGTGTCCCACAACGTCAGTGAGGGACAGGTGCAGGAACCTAGAGTCCAGCTCTCTAGTTCTGCTGTGTTTGGCTGTAGGACCTTTGGGGGTTGCAGATATCAAGTACCTTCAATGACACTCACAGAAGAAACCTTCTCCTGAGAATAGCAAGTGGAGGCTTGACTTGGTGAGGGACCTGCTACCCTCAAAGTTCACTGGAGAGCTCAGAGTGGGGGCACAGGTGGCTGGTTATTGCTTCTTTGCCAGGAAGAGGTAGAATCTTTTTTCTAGCAGCTCTGTTCTATGGAGCATGAACCTGGCCTTCACCTCCACCAGCTCCACTGTGGCTACTTTGGCCAAGGGGATCAACTTCTTTGCTGCCAAGCCCAAGGTCATCTTTTTGGTTCTCACCTTATCTTATTTCACTTTTGTTCACTTTTGAACACAGTGAAATGTGTTCACTTTTGTTATCTTGTCACTTTTGTTCACTTGTTTCACTTGTGTCACTTTTGTTAGATGGCTGCACCATAAACCACCCTGGTCTCCATGACTCTTCTTTTCTCTGTGCCTTTCCAGTCTCCTGGATTGGCTCTCATCTGCCAGTAAAATGCTGATGTTTTCCCAGCTCATTCGCAAATCCCCTCTAACCACTCCTCCCCCACCTGCTTTGCTTTTCCTTTCAAATCCTTCTTTTGGGACTTTGAGACATTCTTTGTGACCTAGTGTCAGTCACAAATCCATGTTTGCAAGTCTCCACTTTTCTTCTTGGCTGCAGATCTGTTTCATTCACTGCTAGAGCTCCTGCAAGTACTACAAATTCAAAATGTCTAAAACTACTAGAGATTGTGCTTTCTCCCACCTCATCCCACCAAAGTACTTCAGGGAACAAGACTTAGGAACCTCAGATGCTTCTTTACCTTCTTTTCTTAATTATTGACATTTGGTCACCTCATCCTATCAAGTTTACAAAGCACATTGTGCACACTGAATCTGTCTGTTGAGTGGGTGGATGACAGAGGAAGGAAGAAGGAGGGCGGTATACATGGCAACGAGAAGCAATGCCACACGCCACAGGTGTGCTGCCCATGGAGTTTGGTTCACGGCTCTGTCATAAACTCACTGAAAGATCTGGGCCTTCAGATTCCATCATCACCCCTGCTCTGCACACTCACACCTCTTGGCACAGAGCTCCTGTTTCTGTCTTTTCTTCTCTGACTCTCTTCTCATTTCTGCCTCTGCTCAACTGTATGGTGAGTGGGTTAGACCAGATAATCTTTAGGTCCCCACAGCACTGATGGTGAAAGGGAAGTGCTGTCTTGTACCTTAGGGACAGCAGATGGTCTGAAACACAAAATGTCTAAGGGGCCACTGGTCTAGGGAACACATGCAGGCATAGGCATGCCGGACCATTCTGACCTAACTCGGGTCTGTCCTTCATCTCTATCCAGGTGGGTTTGAATCCATCCAAAGTCTTCCAAACGATCTGAGCGGTGAGTAGAGATCATGCTGAACCAGACCTGCAGTCCTGTGGGACAGAATCCTGTCCTCTTGCCAAGAGCTGGCCACCATAGTTGCAGGTACTTAGTGTTGCTCAATTCTGCCTGTCCCTTACAGTGTCCCAGTCCGAAGGCTTCAAGGAGACCCGGCCTGGTGGAGCCTGGGAGGAGCATCAGGCTGTGGGCTCCAGACAGTCCAGCAGCTCTGAGGACTCCAGTCTGGAGGAAGAGCTCCTTTCAGCTGCCTCAGACACCTATCATCTGCCAGAGCCTGATAACCTTGATGACCCAGAATTGCTCATGAACCTGAACACCGCTCAGGAGGAGGAGGAGGCTGAGAACTTCACCCCCCTATTGGCTTTTCTGGATCACGAGGGTTATGCTGACCACTTTAAGAGCCTCTATGATTTTTCCTTCTCTTTCCTCACGTCTTCCTTTTATAGTTACTCTGAGGAGGATGAGCTCATGGCTTACCTGGAGGCCTCGAGGAAGTGGGCCAAGCGGAGCCACATGACCTGGGCCCACGCCCGGCTCTGCTTCCTCCTGGGTCGGCTAAGTGTCAGGAAGGTCAAGCTCTCTCAGGCCAGGGTGTACTTTGAGGAGGCCATCCACATTCTCAATGGGGCATTTAAGGATCTATCCTTGGTGGCTGCCCTGTACATCAATTTGGCAGCCATCTACCTGAGGCAGAGGCTGAGGCATAAAGGCTCATCCTTGCTGGAGAAGGCAGGTACCTTGTTGGCCTGCCTGCCTGACCGGGAGTATAGTGCCATGAGCGAGCTGGATGTGGTGGCCTATGTGCTGAGACAGGGCATCGTGTCAGGCAGCTGCCCCCTGGAGGCCAGGGCCTGCTTTCTGGCCATCCGATTGCTCCTAAGCCTTGGCCGGCATGACGAGGTCCTGCCCTTCGCTGAGCGCCTGCAGCTTCTCTCTGGACACCCTTCCACCTCAGATGCTGCAACCACCATCTTGAGTTTTCTCTATGACAAGAAATATCTGCCACACCTTGCAGTGGCTTCTGCCCGGCTGCGTGGAACTCAGAGTATCCAAGAGATGACCCTTCCAATTTGGCAGGTCCACCTGGTCCTGCAGAACATCACCAAGCTCCTTGGCATCTCCTCCCCAAGCTGGGGTGAAGTTTCTTCCTTGGCTTGCCCGGCACTCAGGCAGGCACTGACTTACTGTGAGGAACAGGCAGATTGGAGCACCCAGAGGGTCCTGTGTCTCATCCTGTCCAAAGTGTACCTCCAACACAGGTCTCCTGATGGTGCCATCCACTACCTGAGCCAAGCTTTGAGGCTAGGCCAGCTGCTGAGTGAGCAGGAAGGTTTTGAGTCTTCCCTCTGCTTGGCATGGGCCTATCTCTTATCCAGCCAGCCAAAGAAGGCTTTGGACATCCTTGAGCCATTCTTATACTCCCTGAAGGAGACAGAGAGTGTTATCCACAAAGGAGTGGTCTATAACCTCATGGGACTTGCACTTCAAGGTGAAGGCCGGGTGTACAGGGCAGCCAAGAGCTATCTTCGGGCCTTGAACAGAGCCCAGGAGGTGGGGGATGTGCGCAACCAGGCAGTGGCTTTGGCCAATCTTGGCCATCTGACCCTTAAGTCCTGGCCTCAGCAGCCAGCCAGGAACTATCTTCTACAGTCTGTGAAACTCTATTCTACACTCCAGGCCAGCATGGAGACAGACATGGAATTAGTACAGGTGCTTCTCTGGCTGGCCCAGGTCCAGGTGTATGGACGCCAGCTGGCCAGTGGCCGCTTTTGTTATGAAATGGCACTGCTGTTTGGCTTAAGGCATCAACACCTGAAGAGTGAGTATGTCCTGTGCTGCTGAGATGCTTTAAGAGAAAAGTGTTAGAGGACGTTTTTTTCCTTTGTCCTATCTCCAGTCATCTCATCCATGTTCCTGCTTTATGTTCAGGTCAGCTTCAGGTCACCAAATCCCTCTGCCATTTCTACAGCTCTGTGTCCCCAAACCCCGCGGCATGCATCACCTACCACGAGCACTGGCTGACGCTGGCTCAGCAACTCAGAGACCGGGAGATGGAGGGGAGGCTGCTGGAGTCCCTTGGACAGCTCTATCGGAACCTAAATACATCCAGGTGAGTTCAGGCTCAAGGACGCTCTTAGAAACATCTTTTCTTCCTTAAGGAGAATCAGTATACTTTCCCTCGCAAAGTTAAGTACAAATGTACATGATGTGTTTATGGCATCATGGAAAAGAACATGGTCTTTGCAGCCACCACACATTGTAAACTCAGTGCCACCCATCACTTATTAGCTGTGTGACTTTGGGCAATTTTTATACTTGCCCATGCCTCCACTTCCTTACAAGTTAATGCACACGGGACACTTGGACAGTACCTGATAAGGCTCGATCACGTTGGCTGTGTTATAAGTAATTACCTGTGTGTTTCTCTAACAATTTATCAAATGGATGTGGCTGAGGGTGCATAATTCAGAGAGGTGGCAATTATTATACTGAGGACCATGGAACCCTCAGGAGGTCTTCATTACCTGAGGACAGTTGGTATTGGAGAAAGGACACAAAGTAAATAAATGCACAGAAAACAGGGGTGTAAAATTTCACAGTAAAAAATTTTGATTGGTAACTTACCTTTAAAATGAAACTGGAAATGATGAAACTAAGTTTATTTTCACTTTTTAGTTAAGAAGCTAAAGTTATAACTGCAGCTGTGCTCTAAGTCATAAACTAAACATAACAAAAGAAGTGTTTTATGATTGACTTTTTGGGACTCTCTTAGAAAGGCTCATTTTTCAAAAATATCCCAAAATGTAACTGTTTTACCCAAAGGCTTTTTTTCCCCCCACTCCTGATATTTAAATTACTCTCAAGTGAACTATCCTGCCATCTCTTGCTGATTTTCCTTTCTGTCTCTTCACTGATCAGATCTGCCTGATCCTCATCTGCCAGTGGCATGGCCTGCAGCTCTGCTCTCTAACAAGCCTTTAATTGATTCCATTAAACTCTGCATGGTTTATATTTAATTTCACTTTGCAATAGATTAGCATTGTAGCATTGTATTCAAAATTATGAATGACTTCTAATGTGGCAGAGAGATGATTGCCAGGGTTGAGCAAAGAGAAGTAATTGAGGAAAAAGCATTTAAATGATAATTTTTGCTTTTCTAGGCAATATGGTAACCTTGGGTACCTGATAAATCAGACCACTAATAATCAGATAATGAAATCTTTCTTTGTCTTTATTTCTCCCATTCTGTCTCCCTCTCCCTCATCTCTTCCCTTTCTCACAAGAATCAGGTATCCTCCAAATATCCCATTTTTAGTCCCAGGAATGGAGTTTTGGATCATTGCACTCTGTGAGGGGCCAGGAAGCCTGGCCCCAGCCCCACTCTGTTTCTGTTCTGAACACCTTAGGAATCTGTATAGCTTGGGAGCAGATCCAGAAGGTAGGCTTAAATTAACCTTAGAGATGAGATAGTCATATATTCATGGTAGCACATAGTGAGAATGGGCTTTGGGAAAGTTGACTTTTAAGGGACTGGAGTATGGGTGGCAAATATGTGTCAGGTTTATTGCCACCCTCCCCTGTGTGCAACTTCAGTCTCAGGTTAATTGCTGTGCAGTGATTGATCACCTACCCAACTGCCATCCTTTGCTCACAGTCTTCCTCCTTCCTCCAGTTGTAAAAAACCACTGAAATTCTAAGGGAAAAGCCAGAGAAAAAGCCCTGGATGCTGTCAACAGAGTGCAGAGGCCTTTCTTAAGGCAATATGAAGGACCACTGGATTTCTTAGGTGTGGGGAGAGATAGAGAGAAGGGAAGGTGTGGAACTGGAGCTGCTCCAAGGAGTGTCTGGAAGTCAGAGGCCACAGAGCAGTGAGAGAAGAGACTGAAACTGGATTGGGAGTCAGGAAACCTGAGCCTGCCATGAGCTTATAACGTGTCCTTAAATAAGTCATTTCTCCTCTTGGTTGCCCCTTTATAAGGTTAAATTGAATAAGGTGCCTTCTAGTTCTAAAATGTTATGTCTAGGACGAGCCAGCTATGCTATGCTACACTGGTAATGGCCCTGTTAGTATAAGAATTCCTGCTGCCTCCAAAGAGTCTTGAGTTTTGGAGGCAGATTCTTAAAGTCATGGGCCTTCTAGATCAGAGACCTAAACTTTTGGGGATTTTTAAAGACTCTGAAGTAGCTTCAGAAGGTCTTGATGTAGTGACTGTAAATTCCAAGTGGGCAGACCTAGTGTCTAGCGTAGAACAGAGAGACATACATATTTGTGTGGGCATGAGATGTCTACCCCTTTTCAGGATGCTCAGTTTGTCAGAGAGAATGTGCTATAATGCTCTATTTATTTAGCATGTATAAATCAACTACTCCTGCAAAGCCTTTTTGAAAAAGAATAGAACAAAGACCAGCTAACAGAAATAGATAAACAAGTGTTTCCATGCACCTGGAGGTGGTTACTGTAATTTAGCTCTAAGCTTCTGGTAGCTGAGGTAAAAAGGGAAAAACCATAAGAGGTTCCCACTGTCTGATAAAAAAATATATAAACAAATGTATCTGTTGGAGCAAATTTTTTCCTGGCACTGACTTCTAGGAAGAATTTATTAAGTGGGTTTTGATGTAATGGATACATTTTTTCAACTAAATTCTCCCCATGGGATTTCCATTCTTACAAAGCTCAAAGCCATATCAGGCAAAGGCAGGAAGTGTTCATGGGTGAGATGGCAGGCATCTGCTGGGTCAGGTTTGGAGGGAAAGGAAACAACACTTTCAGCCAAGGGTTGGTGGATCACCTTCATGAAGGTGATAGCATTTAAAGATGCCTTTGAGGGATGAGAAAGATTTTGAAAACTGGAGAAGGGTAAGAGAAGACCATTTGGGGCCAAGGGTCTAACTGTAGCAATGGAAAGGGGAGGGCACATTTGAAAAACATTCTGTAGATTTAACGGACCGAGTTTGATGTTTCTCTGGGTATAGGTACTAAAGGAGAGAGAAGACTATAGCCTACCTCCCAGGGAGGGATGTGGAGGTTAGATGGGGGTGCAGGTGGGCCTCTGGACTGGCACAGTCAGCATCCATATTGAAAATGGTGGTCATAATAGTAACAGAGCTTGCACTGATTACCAGCCAATGTGCAATCTCATGATGACCTTATGAGGAAGGAAGAGTGAGTGATTTTCACTACCCATACTGCTTTTCTGCTCATTTACATTCCTCCTATTTGAAAGGTTTTCTCTAGTGTTCAGTGATGGTGAGTAGGAAGGGAGGGCAATAGATGATGAAAACTTTGGTTCAGCCTTCAGAATTTTGTCTTGAGATACTTTGTTTTCCCTTTGTTCAGTATATCTTTTGAGTCTTGCTTTCTTTGCCTTCATGGTAATGACTACAGAATCTAGTTTGATGAAGTCTTTCATTCTCTCAATGAGACAGGTCATTAGGGGTCTTGTCTTCTGTTTCAAGGTGACACAATATAGACTTTAGACTGTCCATAGACTCAGCTCTAGAGCTGAACCAGGTGGGTTCCTTGAGAACTTTATGGTTCTATTGGATCAGTTCGACTAATACTTGCTGAACATGTACTATGGCCCAGACCCTATGTTAAAAGCTGACAAATGTCAGCCCAGTCCCTGAGCTGATAATGCTTATCATCTAGTTCAGGAAATAGATATTACACACATACTCACTGCAAGTATCACATAAATGGTGCTAAGAGACACAAAGAATGTGCATATTATTTTTCAGAAAGAAATGCCTTGCATGCAACAGGCCTTTTCAAAGTAACGATTCTTTGCATGCAATACAATCCCTAGATGCCTAGAAGTCATTTTTCATGGCTTTTATTCTTATTCTTGTGCATCTTACTCCTGTGGAACTGAAAAAAAAATGCTTCAATGTTTGGTTTTCAGTGTAGCTAATATGAGCAATCCCTAACATTTTTGGAATCATAAACAAGGAAAGAATTGCACTTGCTGACATGTTCTCCTTTTATCACAAGCCTAGGATGTACATCACCAGCCATCTTTTTCCAAAGGGCGCACTTTGTTCAAGGTTTGAGGTTGCTTTCTGTCCTTCAAAATTTTGAAGTTGTTAAAGTGGCAAAAGAAGCAAAAGTCTTTCCACAAGTTGGTTTCTGAGCCAGAAATTGAGCACTGTTTGAGGGTCTGTGGAGGGGCTCTGGAGTTTGATTCTCAGGGTTAGATCCTTGTTTAAACAGAGTTTATTACCTGGTCTTTATTGCCTACCCTTCAAAGCCTTATTTTTCCCATTTGCAAATGGATATGATAATAATACTGTTCTCTTAGTGCTGTTGTGATGATTAAATGAAATTATGCGTGTCAAGCCCCTAATGCATGCTAAGGTCTCAATAAATCATAAGTAACAATTACAGTCCATGCTGTTATTAAAGACAAAATAGCAGAGAGCTACACATAAAGCTTTAGAAATGAGGAATGCAAACATGGACAAGTTTTTTAAAAGACCCCTGGGTTTCTTTATTTGCAAAATGAGCTAAGAACTTTCATGGCTGGGGATTTCTTGAGGATTAAATGAGAGGATGTGTACTGAAAATTTGTATCCCAACACCTGGCCCAGGGTCAGCGCCTGGTGAGTGGCAGTTCTTATTATGGAAATTGGATAAGACCAATTAGTGGAAGCTGGGCTCTGGCCAGAGGTCCAACATTCATCCAGGCAGGGCAGGGATCTGGAAAACCCCAGCAGGGGTTGGTAGGAGGAAGTCTGGGAATGCAGGTGTACTGAAGTCATCTCACCACAGACACATGACTGATATCCACACAAGAAGGAAGAAACAAGGATTCATACACAGAGATTGAAATTTGGGGGCAGAAAAAAATGAGAAAAGGAGATACTATGGCAGGGCCTGGGCATAGCTGGCCAGAATTCATGAGACTTGGGATCAAGACTGATTTCATAGTCTTCCACCAGCTGTTCTCCTTACTTCTTTGATTTGGGAGCTGAGCCACACCTAGAACCTGCAGGTGTTGACTAGAGGAATTGGCATGCTGGGACATTCCAGGCCAAGCTAGTGACTCATCTCGTGGGTGATATGGCGTAGCCACTGGTAGATATAAATACATGGGGTGGTGAGTGGTGGTAGGAAAGAACCAAGGAAGCTGGAGACCACTTCCCAACTTTAGACCATAAGGTGCTTGTCTTACACTGGAGTCATGAATCAGGTATAAGTCTTGGTGGAAGCAGTGGTCTTTGGAAAATCCATGCACATAGAGTGTTGATAGAGTTATGTGAGCATCTGGGTCTCTCTAAGTCCTGTCTTCCCCCTTGGAGTAATTTTTGAGGAATGCTGACCTCCTCTCTTTCACAGTCATAGTGAGCTCAGAGAGAAAAATTCTAAGATCAAAATACCTTCTTGTGAGTTCATTTCTCTGTGATAACCCACATCTTGCTCCCTGGGGGTTTGGAGAAGATAACCATATCCCAAGAATCTCCCAGGATGAGATGTAGGGTCCTGTCTTCATTAATTGTTACAGTGGGAGTAGGGGAGCACTGGAGGCCAGGCCTGTAGAACCTGTTATCCCTGCTGGCATTTAAGGGGTGCAGAGTGGGTGAGAAAAGGTCAGGGCTTCCTGTAGTGAAGGAGGCCTGTGGTTACCAGGCCAGGGAGGTTGGTGACCACCTCAGCATTGCGTGCAGCTTCTCGGCTCACAGCACAGTCCCAGGAGCAAGTCTGACATTCTGCTTCTTGACGGAGAGTGGCCACTGCCCATCCTTAATGTCAGTAAATGTCATATCAGAAGCAGGGCATCAGAGAACTAGAGTTCTTTCTTCTCAGGACTTACAAGGACCAAATGTCTGGCAGTTTCTCTAAAGGCTAATAGCTGCCTCGTTGCCAAGATGAATCAGGGCCTTATTAGTCACAAACAATACTTATTTCCATCACTGTGCACAAGGGGCCTGGGGCCTGGGTTGCCTATCATGAGATGGAACCATGTTTGATAAGGACCTCCTAACTATTTACAGATTTAGTTGGTAATGGTCAGTGTTCCTAGAAGGATTTCCACGGTTTGGTGTTTCCCAGACTTCAGTGCACAGTAGTATAATCTGGGTGTGTCTTAGAAATTCAGATTCCTGGCTTGCTACTGTGATGATTCTGATTCAGTCAGTCTGAGAGATCTCTGGGAGTCTGTTTTTAATAAGCTCTCAGCTAATGTTGGTACAGGTGAGTCATGAGTCACACTATGAAGAATATGGGTATTGTGGGATGGGTCCTGGGCTGAGACTCAGGAGAATGGAGTTCTGGCCTTTGATTGTCCCCCAGTGTGGTGTACAGTCTTGTGCAAGTCACTTCCCATCTCTGGGCCTGTTTTCCCTATGAAATAAGGAGAGAGTCTCAACCCAAGTTGCACAATAGAGTCACAATATGTAGCTGATAAGGAGCTTTGACAAAATGCTGCTACCTGAGCTAGAGTGTACCAGGCTAGCATGGTATGTCAACACATTGGGGTGATGACTTTGCCTGTGGATGCATGTTTAAAGAGTTTCTAGATGATTCTAGTTACTGCTGAAGTTGGTGATGCCCAGTGTTCCTTCTTGTTCTGGAATTCTGAAGTAATCCCTGACGTGAGGGGAAGAGTTTTCTACATGAACAATTTCCAAATAACTGAAGAGTAGTCTGTTAAACACCAAGACTTTCCTCCTTCTTTGATTTTCTTATTATACAAACATCAAAATCTTTCTAATGATTTACAGTTACCACTATGGTCATTCTTTTGTACATTTACTCAATAAGTATGCATTTATTATTCACTGTGTTAAGTTCTTATGAAAAATGTTATAGTGTCATGGAAAGATGGTTGGATCATGGGCCAGTAATCATAAAAATGATAACTAACATTTAACATTTATCAAGTGCCTACTCTATGGTAGGCACTGTTCTAAACACTCTATCTCATTTAATTCTCATAACCATCCTCTGAGGCAGGTACAATTATATCCCCATTTTGCAGATGGGGAAGCCAAGGCACAGAGAGATTCTATACTTTCTCAAGGTCTCACAGTTGGTTTAGGCAGATCCAGATCATAGCTGGTTTAGGCAGATCTCCCTGTGTGATCTGAAATAATGTTGTCTACCCACCAGAGCTTCAGTGTCCTCCTGTGCTGAATGACTCTGGGTCTCTTTGAGCCCTCATACCTTATGAGTCCATGTTCATCCCCAGCTCCCTCAGGAGGTCCCTCACCTGCATCAAGGAGAGCCTGCGTATCTTCACTGACCTGGGGGAGAGAGACAAGGCTGCTGAGGCCTGGCTTGGGGCTGGGCGACTCCACTACCTCATGCAGGAAGATGAACTGGTGGAGCTGTACCTGCAGGTAGGTCTCCAGCAGAGCTTATCTGCTGGCCTGGACCATGGGAATGGGGGCAGCTGTACCCTCCAAAGTGGTGAGCTGGAACTAGGGAGAGGTGATATTCTTGTCAAGCTCTTGGGGGACAGTCAACTCTGGGTTGCTCCCTGGACTAAAGGTGGAAACCAGGGCAGTCTGATAGGCTGAAAACAAGCAGCTGTGGGCTAGTCCCTGAGTTCCATATGCATGTGTGAGCTCTCAACATGATGGGAGACTTGCTCATCTGTCTTGGCACTTTTATCCATCTTTCTAAAGCTCAACACACAGCTTGACTTCAGGGAGGTAAGGAAGGTTGATGTTTGCAGTGTATTAACATTATTATTTTCTTATGTTTTTTTTTGTTTGTACACCTTTAACATCTGTAGTATATCATAGTATAGATTAAGTACCTCTGCTTTAAAGGAAGATGGACCTGGAATCAAATCACAAGGCCGTTGATTATGAACTGTGTGACTTATCTGAGCTCTCCGAGCCTCAGTTTCTTCATGAGGGGATCTGTCTTTAGTAAATATTAAGTATAACATTTGCATAGTAAACACATGTACTTAAACATTTACTAAGTACATGGGAATTAGTAAATGCTTAATAAATGGTATTTCATCATCATCATTATCACTGTCTGCACAATACTGACATTATGATGGTAGATAAGAAGTACTCTATCAAAAATATGCCTTTTAATCTTCACTTCCTTCCCATTTTTCATTTTCTTCCCCTTTACCCAACTCCCTTACTCTATTACTTATACTCACACAAATTTGCTTCCACTGAGTCTTAATAATGATTGTATAACATGTTTGAAGTCTTACTTTGCATGGGATACTTTGTTAAACACTTCACATGCAGGATGTTGTTTCAAGTTTCTATTGAAATTTACATTTTACAGACAGTACTCAGTGAGGCTGAGTAACTTGCCTAAAGTGATATAGCTAGTAAGTGGTTAAAACTGCTCTCCAGCAGTATGACTTAAAAAGTTTTTTCGTTCAGACTCTATTCTCTAGCCTTGGGATTTTAGAGGTGGAGGAATTATCAGAGAACAAACAATTCGGTCTTGTCTTTCTCTCTCCAGGAGACAAAGGCCCAGAGGGGGCTATTGGGGTTGTTCATTGCTTGGTAGTAGAACTCCTGACTCCAGGATTTCATCTCACTGCCTCTATTTTTGTGTATCTGTATATGCAATAAAAATAACTGAGGGACCTTGGCCCTGTAATTCACAGACCAGAATTGGTCCCAGACACCCCTAACCCTAGACTGCCACCTGACTTGATGTTCCGCAGTCTTTCCCATTGAGGTAAATCATTCTCTACCTAAGGATCTTTGAGATACAGTAGTTGTGCTGCAGTTGTGGTACATGCTTCTCTTCTATGTCTTCATCACATTTTGTTTAGGTGCAAAATTAAATAGCTTGTTCGAGATAAAGAGATCATAGGGGCCAGGAGAAGGGTAATGGGACCAAAGACACTAGCATTTGTTTGCCACTAACTATTGATGTAAACTTGAAAACTCCTTATTCTGAGCCTGTTTCTCCATCTGGAAACTGTACGTATTGGATGAAATCACTTTTTCCAAACTTCAGTCATTTATACATCAGGTTTATAGTTTTGCCATATCCACTACCTCTGTACCATTATTTATTTATTTTTCTTTGACTCAACTTCATATCAGCTTAATTTTTTACATTAAACAGTGCTATCTAAAATCAGAGATTTTGATGTATTATTTTTTTAATTTTTAAAATTTTTAATTGGAGGATAATCGCTTTACAATATTGTGTTGGTTTCTGCTGTACAACAATGTGAATCAGCTGTAATACATATATCCCCTCCCTCTTAAGCCTCCCTCCAACCACGTTCCCCATTCCACCCATTTAGGTTGTTACGGAACACTGAGCTGAGCTCCCTGTGTTGTACAAGTTTCCCTCTAGCTATCTATTGATGTATTATTAACATTCTTTCTCTGAACACATTAAAATAAATATTCAACTATTACAAGATGTTTGTGCTGCTGAAAACCATTTCTAGGGCTGTCAAAGTAAACTCATCATCTCATCAAATGATCTCATCTCCATGTCATCAAAGGGGAAATGCAGAACTAGGGAATTCTGAAGGCTTCTTACCAGCCTTATGAGTACGGAAGACAATTTAAGGTTCCGGGGACTTAACAGAGGGTTAAGCTAGATGGTCAGGATGTCCTTCTTGCCAGGCCTGTGGACATTTCGACGTGCTTCTCTCCGCCTTTGACAGCAGTCTCTGTCCCACCCAGACAGCCATCCAGAAAGCCCTGAAGTCAGAGGAGCCCTCCTTGGCTCTCAAGCTGTATGAGGAAGCGGGTGATGTGTTCTTCAATGGGACTCGCCACAGGCATCGTGCGGTGGAGTATTACCGAGTGAGTCATGGGCTACATAGTCAGCAGTATCTCCAGCCAGGCTGTGGCACAAATGTAGGCAGGTTCACTTGGACTTTGGCCTGAGGCCCCATTCCCCTCTCTTGATGGTGTTTCTTTGTCTGCCCACACGCTCTCCCTATCTTAAGTCCAGCAGGCTCTCAAAGAAGGAGCTGATAAACTCTATCACTTTTGGGCTTGATAAATAAAGTATTCTTCCTGAGAGAACATACCATAATAATTACAACTTTTAGCTGCATGGTACTTTACAGTTTGTAGCACGTCTTTGTTGACCAGAATGTTTCTATATACATGGCATGGTGGGAGATGACTGGTCTATGGATCAACACTTTTGCTTTACTATGTTTTATTATGTATTAAAATATACTTTTAAAATTAAAAATGTATAATACCAGTTCATCAAACTCATGATTTCACAGATATTATTGCAAAGAATGAGGCAAGAAAATAAAAGACAGTTAATTTAAGAAATAATATTAATTAAATAAATGTCCATATGTTAAGTAGATATGTAAAAAACCATAATTGCTCATTACAGACTGAAGTTTGGGAAACTTTGTTATCTTATTTGATCCTAAAATTTCACTTATTCCAATACTTACTCATTTGCTTGTTCAATTGTTTATTCAGTCATCAAACATTCATCAAGCCAGCAATATGTGCCAGGCACTGTGCTAGGAGCGAATGAAAGACATGTCTCTGATTTTTGAGGTTCTCCTGGTCATATACATTTTATAGATGAGAAACCTGAGGCTCAGAGAGATGAAGTGACCTGCCCAACATTCATAATAAAAATAATAGAAATGACTATTTCCTGGGGACTCTCAGACACTATGCACATACTCCATGTATGTACTTAGTAGATTAGCACTGTGGGTGCGAAGGGAGTGTATAACTGGAAGGTGCGTAACTTCCCATGTGGCCTTGAGGAAAGTTGTCTTCTCTTTCCTGCTCTCAGTTTCAGGGTAGCCTGATGACCCTCTAGTTCCTCCACCTCTGAGGGCTTGGGAGAGCAACCAAGAGCAAGGATCAGGAGAGAGAGCTGAGAAAAGCCATGCATGGGAAGTGCCATCTCCCCCTGGGCTTCAGTCATTGCCATCCCTCATTCCCTGGCAGTAACATATAATATAACCTCCTAGAATATGGTATATGTTAATAATTCTCGGCTAGAGTAAGTTTCCTTGTGCCTCTGTTCTCAGACTGGGGCTGTTCCCTTAGCAAGGAGGATGAAGACAGTGAGAACCGAGCTCCGGATTTTCAACAAGTTGGCAGAGCTGCAGATCAGCCTGGAAGGCTATGAGAAGGCTTTGGAATTTGCTACCTTGGCAGCCAGACTCAGCACAGTTGCAGGTAGGTGGTCCTAATTATCTGGGGTACTGAATGGGAGGGGGTGACACTCCCTGAGGGACAACAAAGGTGTAAGAGCATACCCTTGGAGTCAGACTCCATAAGTTCAAACTTTAGGTCAAAGTGTCAAGGAGCCCCCAGGTAAGCAAGTTACCTAATTTAATGTCTATAAGCCTCAAGTTTGTCATTGGCAAATCAGGATTAAAAATGACATCCATAGCGTGCAGTTGTTATGAAGACCAATGATAATCCAGCTGAAACCCACAGCACAGTGCTTGGTATATAATAAGTCCTTGATAAGTGTTACTTGTGCACACTATTATAGTTAGTATCGTTGGTATTATTCTGAGTCCAGGGTAAATGGTATTTTATCCTATGCACATATGGTAATCTATCCTATCCTATGCACTAATGGCCTATTACAAAAGCACTGTGCCTTAACTTTTTAATTAGTTGATTATTAGTCAGGTGCATATTTTCGTATGGTATTGAAATGCAAATGAAAGTCAGATTCCCATTAACCTAACTCACTCAGTAGCTGAAATAGCTTGCATTTACAACAAAAGCTAATGAGAAACAATGTAAGTCACTAAAACAGAAAAAAAATGCAGAATATAAAAAGATAAACTCATCTCAATTATTGGTGCTTGAGGAAAAGCAGGTTTTATTAAAGGATGCTTGATTAGATGTAAGGGCAAATAGAGTCTTCTGTGATGATTCTAGAAGGGACTTCTGGGCATTCTCAAGGGCATGAGATGTGGATGGTACTGGACTTTATTGTGTTTAATTGCACTTCAGAGCTCTCTCTTCTTTTCCTAGCTCTTCCTTTACTGCAGAAAACCTTATTTGTGCAACTGTCTGCTGGTCTTAGGAAGACCTTGAGGGCCTAGGCAGCTCCCTCTGGAGCATTTTTATCCTTCCTTGGATGGAAGCTGAAAGGAGGATATATTCACCCTTTCATGCGATTCCGCATCACTGGATATTTCCATATCAGAGAGCTGGATTCTTCTCTTTTAGCTTTGGCTTTTGGCTTTTTGAAGCTTAAAAGTGATGTTTTTAGATTACATCAAACAGCCACCTTGTGAATATTCCAAAAATACAATTGGAAGCCTTTGTTCTCTTTTAAAGTATGTTTTGCGTTAAAGGAGTTAGTTATTGAAACAATAAATCCACCAAAGGCAAAACCAGTCATAGACCCATTAGACCCCAAGATTCTAAAGCATAAGTTAAAAGTGAAAGGGTCTCTAACTTGTACAGAATGAATGAGTGAACTAATGATGCAAGGTGTTGGCTGTAGGATATCTCTCTCAGTCTTCCAATTTCTAGAAGATCAGCGGCAGGAGCTGGTGGCCTTCCACCGTCTGGCCACTGTGTACTATTCCCTGCACATGTATGAGATGGCTGAGGACTGCTACCTGAAGACTCTGTCCCTCTGTCCACCCTGGCTACAGACCCCCAAGGAGGCCTTATACTATGCCAAGGTGTATTATCGTCTGGGCCAACTCACCTTCTACCAGCTGAAGGTAAGAAACAGGCTTGCGAGGCTGTCTGAGAGCTGCTGTCCAGTTATATTCTTCCCTGACCCTGAGCCTTCAGGGTAAAGTAGAGAGGGGTAAACTGGGGAGTGTTGTCTCATAGGGTGGGGAGTGGCTCCTCTGGGAACACAATGACAGTCTCCACTTAGCCCCCCTTGGAGACCTCAAAGAGGCTCCCATCTCTGCTAAGGAGACATGTTCCTCTCTTTCCTTGCCCTGCTGGGATTTCTGGGCCCATTTCATTTATCAGATACTATGGGCACATGTTCTAGTGCCTGTGGGCTCCTCCAGGGCCTGTGAAAATATATGAGACCTAAACAATACACGAGACCCCCAAACAAAAGAACTATAAGCTTCAAAATTAAAATTAATTCCTAACTGTATGTCTGAAAAATGTTATAGATGAACTAGTCAGTTGCAACTCACTTCTTAAGAAGTTTTATAAATTATATTTTAGATGAAATCTAGGTACATGTTGGCATGTTTGAGATAATAACATGCAGGGTCTTAGATTGTAAGCATGCCTAGGTCCTGAGAAGATCTTAGCCCTGATCTCCTGTTTGCTCTTCTGGAGTTGAATCCAGAACTTCTTATTTTTCCAGTGACTTCTATTAATAGAACTATGTGTGTGGTCTATAATTCTCAGTTGCATTCTAGCCGTCGAACTTTGTCCCTAGACATTGGCTTCCCTTACCAGATGTCTCTCTCTGCTTCAGCAGAATCTTTACTCTTTTCACACAGAAACAGTGGCTTCTGTTTGCAGACCCTTAGGGCAGCTCTGCTGTCTTTTTCTTATTTGCCAGAATGTTTCTGGTCTGAATTTATTATTGCCTTATGAGGGTTAATGAGAACCAGACATATCTTTTTGAGTCTCACCAGAAGAACCATATTTTCTGCATCCCAACCATGTAGGGAGGGACAATGGGGTAGTGAAGAACTCCCCTCAGCAATCTTGCCTTTGATCCACAGCTCCCAGGAAGTAGGACAAAGTGTGTATGGTTTGATTTCATCAAGCAAGGACTCTAGGTATTGCAAGGGAAAGAGCTCAACTCAAACTAGCTTAAGCAAATAAGGAGATTTATTGGCTCAAGGAACTGGGAAATTCAGGTATAAGTTTAATTTCAGGTAGTGCTGGAAGCTGGTAGCCAGAAGCCATCATGGATCTGAGAGAGAGGTGGGGACCTCTCTCTGTATTTCTTGGCTTAGAATGTTTCTACTTCTCTCTGTTACTTGGCCTTTTCTCCTATTATTCGCAGCTTCAAGCCCCCATCTAAAAGGGTGAGGGACCGTTTTCTCTCTTAGGTCACACTTGAAAGGTCTCAGGGAGTGACTTGGGACAAGTCAGCTTGAGTCATACTCTTATACCTAAAGCTCTGTGCCCAGGGTGATGCTGCTTCATGATTGTCTGTGTCTGGGTAAGACGCCATCCCTGTGCCTGGGGAGGAGGGCCACCAGGGTTAGCAACGTCACAGAGCTGACGTGGACTTGGTGAGGGAACTCCCCCAAGGAACCAGGAGAAAGAGATGGGAAAGGATGTCAAACAGGCAAAAGCTAGTTTTCTTAGATTTCCTGGCATTGCCTCCAAGCCTCTCCTGGAAATGTCTGCTAATGCTGTCTCTTTTCTGCCCCCATGCTGGGGGTTAGGATGCCCACGATGCCACCGAGTACTTCTGGCTGGCCCTGGCGGCTGCGGTCCTGCTTGGTGATGAGGAGCTGCAGGACGTCATTAGGACCAGGCTGGACAACATCTGCCAGAGCCCCCTGTGGCACAGCTGTCCCTCTGGGCGCTCCTCAGAGAGGGCACGCTGGCTGAGTGGTGGGGGCCTGTTCCTCTGAGGACAGCTGTCCCATCTCCGACCAGTTGCCATGGTCAGAAGCTACCTCTCTTCTTAGCCTCTTAGACACTAATCTGGGGAGTTCAAGCCATGACCTGGCCCATCGTCTCATCTCAGAATGGGAAGAGCACAGTCCAGAGGGAGAGGGCTCATCTCAGTCACATAAGGAATGGATGGTGGACCAGGGATTAGGGTCCTGACTTTGTGTCTAGAGCCTTTCCAGTAGACTGTGGCCCTTCCACACATGTAGCCCCTGAAATGTACTTTCTAGACACACAGTTCTAGAGAAAATGAGAATTTTTGCCCCTAGAAAAGCTGTCCCCTTCCATCAGTGAAGAAATCAGGCAGTGCACTGGAGAGAAGGCAAGCAGATTGGACTTTGTTCCCTTTACTGACTTTTCTCAGGGAAAGACCCCTCCCCTTGCCAGCAGTGAAACTAGTCATTTCTTTCTTCTCTTTCTTCAGCCAGTCGAGGTGCTACTCCTCCTGTCACGAGGACTGGTGGGTGAGAATTCACCATGCTCTTAGTGCAAAAGACAGCCTCAGAATGGCCAGGTGGAGTGCACAGAGGGTGAGGTCTGATGTGGATGCACCATCCCCATCCTGCCCTGAGGCTCTGTTCCCCCACAACCTCCCTAAAACCCAAGGGAAGCCTCTCCAGGCCATGGCTTAAAAATTGAGCACTAAGAACATTATGACATAAATTACGTGTAAACAGTGTGTATTATTAAATATTGCTCATTTATGTTTATCACACATTTGTCTCCTTAATAATAAGGAAGATGAGATGAGGGACTTGAAGGATGGGTTAAATACCAAGGGGTCATACCGACTCCAGGGTTGCTCATGTACAAAGCATCTCTATTATCTATCATTGCATAACACATCTAGTGACTTGGAACATTGATTATTTCATAGCTTCTGTGAGAAGGCAGGAATCCAAACTTGACTTTTCTGGGTCCTCTGGCTCAGAGTAGCTCACAGGGCTTCCATCAAGGCATCAACTACACCTGTAGTCTTCTTCTCAGGCTCAGCTAGGGAAGGATATGTTTCCAAACGCACTCACATTGCTATTAGTAGGAGTTAGTGCCTTGCTTGCTGTTGGCCAGAGGCTACCCACAGGTTCTTGCCTTGTGGGCCTTGCCATCGGGCAGCTCATAGCATGGCAGCCTCTTCATCAGCGAGCATGTGAGAAGAATAAGAGCAAGGGTGAGAGTGGGTAGTCACTGTCTTCTCATAACTAGTCTCAGAGGTGGCATCCAACTAGTTTTGCATATTTTGTTCATTATATGTGAATCACTATGTCCAGCCCACACAAAAGGGAAGGATTTACCAAGGATATGGATTCCAGAAGGTGGGGAGTCAGCTGGGGCTACCACAGTGTCTTGAGTTCTTTGATGACAGGATCAGGAATTCTAAGGCAGTGAGCTCCAAGTATGACCCACTGACTGGACGAGCAACATCAGTGTCACCCGTGAGATCGTATGAAATGTGAATTTCAGGGCTCTACCTAAGACATCTGAAGCACAGTCTCTGGGGCCAAGGAGCCCTGACTCCCTGTTTTTGAGGTGATTCTAATGCACACTAAAGCTTGAGAAGCAATGCTCTGGAACCATGGTTCTTGGAGAATGTGAAAAGAAGTTACCCGAGAAACTTGCAGAAAATGAACTTGCTGGTTCTTACTTCAATAATTTTGATTCAGTAGGTCTGGGAGATACCCCAGGAACATGGATTTTTAATGAGCATCTGAAATACCCCAGATGTTGGTGGTTCACTATTGTTCTGAAATGTGGAAACATGCAAGATCTAGCTACAGGTCTCACTATCTGATTACAGACAGCTTAGATTTACTGTAAGATGCTCTGCCCTTTCTTTCTAGCTTCTTGGGGCTACTGGATGATTGGTGGTGTGGAGGGGTAAGATAGAGGTGGTGAGTTGAGTCAGCAGTGCATCTTCTAGTCAGGAATATTGTGCACATATTGGTACATCTTATTTTCTCTTAGGAGCTTGATTGGTTGTTAACATGCTCTCTACTCTAGAGTATTCTTCTTCAGGAAGGAAATGAAGTGACCTAGTCCACTACCATGTAAGACAGATGTGGTTTTGCCCCCAACACAAACCATAAAATCCCCCAAGGGAGGGATGTTGAAGTTGAGTCTAACCTCCCATACAGAAGCCTTTCAACAACATTCCTGGGAGGCACATGCATTCCAGAATGGTTACGAATCTTGTATTTGAAGAAGACTTGGTTGGCTCTGGGATCCAAGCCATGAACCATTCCCCACTTGTCTCAGGTTACAGACCCTCTCCTTTTCCCCTTTTCCCCACTGACCTATTACTCTCCTCTGGCCAGATGCCAATTCCTGTTCCTTTGATAGTGTGGTTCTTATAACTGGTATTGGCTGGTAGGTAGAGAGTACTGAGGGTCATTACTGCACTTCCCCTGCTTCTTCAGTTGTGTCCAACTCTTTGCAACCCCATGGGTTGTAGCCATCCTCACCCCCCCTCAGGTTCATCTGTCCATGGGATTATCCAGGCAAGAATACTGGAGTGGGTTGCACTTCCTTCTCCAAGGGATCTTCCTGACCTAGAGGTCGAACTCGGGTCTCCCATATTGCAGGCAGACTCTTTACTATCTGAGCCACCATGGAATCCCATTTACTTAATGTGGTTTAATATCGTATTTTAACATTGCATTAAGATTTTTATTCTCCCCAACAGCTACATCTTATCATTGGCTCACATTGAGTTTATCATTTGCAGTCTCTGCTCATGTGAGTTTCTGTTTGGCCAAGTATTTTTCAGTTGTTACAAATATATATATCTGTATACATAAATACATACACATATATACACATAAATACCTACACACATGGGCTTCTCAGGTGGCTCAATGGTAAAGAATCTGCCTGCAATGCATGAGACATGAGTTCAGCCCCTGGGTTGGGAAGATCCCCTGGAGAAGAAAATGGCAACCCCCTCTAGTATTCTTGCCAAGGAAATCCCATGGACGGAGAAACCTGGTGGATTACAGTCCGTGGGGTTGCAAAAGAATCGGACACGACTTAGCGACTAAACAGCAACAACATCCCCCCACCACAACACACATATATTTAAGTGAAGAGCATTATAGCTACCCACCCATTTTACACTTAACTGAGAAATTTGGTTAGACTTTCTGATTCTGCATACTTTTAAAGATTGAATTATAGTTGATTTACAATGTTGTGTTAATTTCTGCTGTACAGGAAAGTGATTCAGTTATATACACACACACAAATATATATTCTTTTAAAAATTCCTTTCCATTATGATTTATCGCAGGATATTGAACATACTGTGCTATTCCCTGTGCTGCACAGTAGGACCTTGCTGTTTATTCATTCTATATGTAATGGTTTGCATCTCCTAACCCCAAACTCTCAACCCATCCTTCCCCTGACCCCCTTCCTCTTGGTAAGCCCAAGTCTGTTCTCTATGTCTGTGAGTCTGTTTTTGTTTCCTAGATAGGTTCATTTCTGTCATATATTAGATTCAACATATAAGTGATATCATATGGTATTTGTCTTTCTGACTTACTTCACCTAGTATGATAAGTATGATTTACTTCACTTAGTATAATAAGTATGATCATCTCCAGGTCCATCCATGTTGCTGCAAATGGCATTATTTCATTTGTGTTTGTTTATGACTGAATAGTATTCTATTGTGTATACGTACCACATCTTTTTTTCCATTCATCTGTTGATGGACATTTGTTTCCTAGTTTTGGCTACTGTGAATACTGATGCTATGTTTGTATGGATGCATTTATCTTTTTAACTTGTGCTTTTGCCTGGGTATATGCTCAAGAATGGGATTGCTGAATCATATGGCAACTCTATTTTTAGTTTTTTGAGGAACCTCCATACTGTTTTCCAAGGTGGCTGCACCAACTTACATTCCTACCAATACTGTAGAAGGGTTCCCTTTTCTCCACACCCTATCCACTATTTGTTATTTGTAGACATTTTAATGACGGCCATTCTGACTGATATGAGGTGGTACCTCATTGTAGTTTTGATTTGCATTTCTCTCATAATTAGCAATGATGGGCATCTTTTTAAGTGCCTATTGGTCATCTGTCTGTCTTCTTTGGAAAAATATCTGTTTAGATTTTCTGCCCATTTTTCACTTGGGTTGTTTGTTTTTTATATTGTTGAGTTGTACAAGCTGTTTGTATATTTTGGAAATTGAGCTCTTGTCAGTCACAGCATTTGCAAATATTTTCTCCCAGTCTACAGGTTGTCTTTTTGTTTTATTTATGGTTTCCTTTGCTGTACGAAAGGTTGTCAATTTGATTAGGTCCCATTTACTTATATTTGTTTTTATTTCTTTGGGAGGTGGACCTGAGAAGACATTGGTACGATTTATGTCAGAGAATGTTTTGCCTGTATTTTCTTCTAGGAGTTTTATGGTATCACGTCTTACATTTAAATCTTTAAATCATTTTGAGTTTATTTTTGTGTGTGGTGTGAGAGTATGTTCTAACTTCACTGATTTCTGTGAGGCTGTCCAACTTTCCCAGCACCACTTACTGAAGAAACTGTATTTTTTCTATCCTCTATATTCTTGCCTCCTTTGTCAAAGATTAATTGACTGTAGGTGTGTGGTTTTATTTCTGGGCTCTCTATTCTGTTCCATTGATCCATATGTCTGTTTTTGTGCCAATGCCACTGTTTCAAATACTGTAGCTTTGAAGTATTATCTGAAGACTGTGAGGGTTATGCCTCCTGCTTTTGTTCTTTTTCCCCAGAATTGCTTTGGCAATTCTGTCTTTTATGGTTCCATATAAATTTTAGGATTGTTTGTTCTAGTTCTGTGAAAAATGTCATGGGCAATTTGAGAAGAATCTCATGAAATCTGTAGGTTGCTTTGGATAGTATGGCCATTTAACAATATTAATTCTTCCAATCCAAGAGCATGGGATATCTTTCCATTTCTTTGTGATTCTATGTACTTCGGTTCACCTGTAAATCTGATAAATTTGCCTTTAACCAGGTCAATTATAAAAATGTTCAGCACATTTCCAAAGACGAGGATAAGGCTATTTTTCTTAAATGAGAAGAAACATTGCACTGTATCATTGCAGTGACTACACTGTATATGCAAATTACACTGCTAAGATAGTCTTTAAAAGTGTCTGAAAATTCCATTTTAAAAATGTTGGTGAACTATTACCCCTGGAATCATGTTCATGCACTTTTTCATGATCCATAGAAAGTGAGTAAAGTGGTGTTTGGGTCTGGTTTCTATTTATGCAGGTTTTATTATTCATAGGTAGTAGCTAAAGATGAATCAATTACCTTCTTTATCATAATCCTCCCCCCAAACTTAGTGACATGCCTGGCTCCTGGCTCTGGGCTCCTTGCATCTAATCTAAATAAATAACAAGGAGGGAATTACAACATTGTGGAAAACCCATAACATATTTTCTCAGCTTTCAGGTACATTACTTCCCTATTCAATCATACTAATGCTTTAAAATCTAATATTACCTTTATTCTTTTCTTATTTACTTTGCCATCATTTTAAGATGTCTTTATATTATGTCTGTCTGTGTTTGCTTGTAATTTGTAAATAAAATGTAATTCTTTTGACAAGTTTATCTGGGGAAAGAACTAGGGGTGCAGGGTTTCAGAAATGAAGAGAGAAACAGTTCACTGGGGGTTGGGGAGACTTGGATTTTGGTCTTGAATTTGACATTAAATTGTGATGTGACCTTGGGTATGTCACTTAACTTATATACACTTTGAATCTCTGATCTCTAATAGAAAAAGTATGATGCTTCAGGTTCCTTTTCAGCAATGTTATTTCTATGCCATATGAACAGGAAGAGAGATGTATCTGGGAGATGAACTCCTATATTTTTATGGCCCAGTTTTTTTCTCTTCTTCCCAGGTGTCACGATGGTAAAGAATCCACCTGCCAATGCAGGAGACACAAAAGATGTAGGCTTGATTCCTAGGTCAGAAAGATCCCCTGAAGTAGGAAATGGCAACCCACTCCAGTATTCTTGCCTGGAAGATTCTATGGACAGAGGAGCCTGGCAGGCTATAGTCCATGGGGTCGCAAAGAGTTGGAGACCAGTGAGCACCTACATACACAAACTGAAAAACAGAAAAGTAATTTTTCTCCCTGCCACACAGGTAGTTGTGGCCAAGAGCAGTACCCTGGATCCAAGGACTTAGCTACACAAATAATTACTTCAGGGCTATGTTCACAGTTAAATGCACGTGTGCATATGTGCATGTTTGTGTTCATATGTGCTCATGCATATGCATAGGTGCATTTACCACCATACGTGCCCCCTTAAAAACCACTTACCAGTTTTTTTCTAAATTGACTTACTTCTTTACTCATGTAAACTAATTTTATAAAGGATGACTGGTCTGTGCAGAAGAGAAACTTCTGTATTGCTTTCTGTAAACAGAATTTCATAAATAAAAATAAATACGGTGATGGAGAAGGAAATGGCATCCCACTCCAGTACTCTTGCCTGGAAAATCCCATGGACAGAGAAGCCTGGCAGGCTACAGTCCATGGGGTTGCAAAGAATTGGACACAACTGAGCAACTTCACTTTGACTTTTCTATTTACAGAGCACTGAAACTTATACTTTTTAATCTTCACAATAACCCGGTTAAGATAGGTGAATCTGATGCTCTTTTCCTTTTTTTTACAGGTAAAGATACAGCCCATTGTAGGGTTAAGAGTAAAATCTTAATGACAGGAAATATCTTTACATCAAATTATTTCTGCAGTTGTGAACAATGCAAATATCAATAGGCCTTACTTTTCTAGCCTGGTTTATAGTTAAAGCAAAATTTTATTTAAAAAATTGTAATATAAGAGGGATGGGATGGGGAGAGAGGCGGGAGGGGGGGTCGGGATGGGGAACACATGTAAATCCATGGCTGATTCATGTCAATGTATGGCAAAAACCACTACAATATTGTAAAGTAATTAGCCTCCAACTAATAAAAATAAATGAAAAATAAATAAATAAAAAATAAATACAGTGAAAACAGTGTACCAAATTCAAGTTAGATTCTGTTGCTTATGGCAAGTGCTGAGCCTAGGCTTGATCTAGCATTATTTGAAAATAAAGAGATTAACAATTGGCAGGGAGTGTTGAAGACAAACTAACACAGTTCTCCTTGCAATCAGGAAAACAGCGAACAACTGGCCTCCTCACACTGGGAGTCAATGCTATTTAATGCCATGCCTGAGTGCATGCTTCCCACTTCAGTTGTATAAGAGGAAAGGGGCATATATATGTATGATCCAGGATAGACAGCACTGTAATGGGAGCTAATTACTGGGTGCAATGAGAACTCAGGGGATAGGACTTAGCCCAGGCATAGGAGTGAGGGCATCAGGGAGTGGTCCCCAGAGGAAGTGACATCTAAACTGAATCCGGAGAAAGAGAGAGATTTCTGTTTAATTCTAACTGATGCCTGGGGGGTTGACCGACAGGGTATGTGTCAAGAAAGGTCCAGAGGGTGGAGAGGGCTTGTTTTCTGAGGACAGCAGTGAGTTGAGCAAAGCTGGAGCAAAGTCAAGGAGGTAGGGAGGGGAAGTGAGAGAAGACTCTGGAAACGGGAGCTGGAGACAGACCCTGAGGTGAGGGTGAGCCACAAAAAAGTCCTAAGCAGGAGAGACAGCATGCTCAGATTTGTGCTTTGGAAAGATGAATCTGGAAGCAGCATGAGAAGGGATTACAGGGCAGCAGGAGGGAAAGCAGGAAACCCATTAGCTGGATATTGCAACAACGGCACTTCAGCTTTTATTTGGACTTCACCAGTTTTCCCCCCTTAAGTCCTTTTTGTGATCCAGGATCCAGGATATCACATTTCATTTAAGTTGTCATGTTTCCCTAGTCATCTCTGATCTGTGATAGTTTCTCAGTCTTTCCTTGTTTTTCATGATCTTGACTTCCTTTCCTTTTGATAGTTTCTGCCATTGATATGTGTGGATGAGGAGATGGGAGGAATTCAAGGGGATAAATAATTCAAAATTTCAAAATTTTGAAAAAATTCAAAAATTCAAGGGGATAAACCCTGCACTCACTGAGTTCTTAGTTGGAGGCAAGGAAGTCAGGGATACTTGGGTTAGAATCTCTCTTACTAGCTGTGTGACCTTCAGCAAATTAATTTCTCTGAGCCCAAAGTTGTAAGAATTATATAAGACAGCACACGTAAAAGTACCAAGCACACTCAATGCCTGGCACATAGTGTAGACACTAGATGAAATGACACACTTATTTACATTCTTTATTTTATAGATGATGAAATGACTGAGGCACATCTGTCTTGGTGGCAGGCTTTTACCTGAGGAAGAAAGAAGTCTGATCCCAGACTTAAAACAAATGAGGCTATTTTTAAAGCAAATTAATAGTTTATGTTCTTAAAAAATACCGATTATGACCCAGCCATTAGTTTGTTTATTTTAAAGTTAAGATTAAACTCTTTTTTCATACTGGGTTTTATTTGCCAATCTGCAATTCAGTCAATTTTTTCTGTTTTTGGTGTAAGCTCTGAAGTTCTGAAGTGCAGCCAGACTTAGCGCAGTGGCTAGGAAAGCTGGTCCTGCACACAAGGGGGTCTGGATCTTAAGCTGGCTGAGTGACTGGGCAAGTTCTTTAGCCTCAGTTTTAATGGCTTCAAGTTTTACTTGAGACCTCAAGTGTGGATGACTAGGTATGAGCCTTCAATTCATAGTAGCTCTCATACTGAAGCAGGACTAGACAGATTCTTAGTAAGTGTATCTGGTTTTCTGGGCTTTAACATCTTAAGACAGGGGTGTGTATTAGGGGTGCTGTTCTCTTAGGGTCTTTACCTCTTGGTGCAGGCTTACCTCTGGGCTGGGACAGCATATCTTTCCAAGTCTGTGCCCCTCTGGTCTTCCAACCCTAGTGAGTTACTTTAGAATTCAGGAGCATTAGAAGTTGGAGGCTGTCGGCAGTCCCAGCTCTGAGAACACGCAGTCTGTTCACCTTCCTCTGAGGGGTGTCGTCTGCCCAGAGAAGCAGAGACGTGCCCCTAAGCAGGGAAGGCTCTGCCAGGCTGTGATGTATGACAGGGCAGAGGTGAGACCTAGGATAACTCAGTTATGGTGCTGCTCAGCTTAGTTTCTGGGAGAGACTGGGAGGCAGGTGGAAGGGAGGACACTGTGCTTTCAAAATTATTTTAAAGGTGAGAACTCTGGCTCCCACTTCTAGTGCTGCCTTGGACTCATTGCTCAGGGTGTCAGGATAGCTCAAGGGGTGCATTCCCCCCAGGCAAGCTTCCAAACAAGGTTCTGGTAGGATGGATGAGGTCATGGTCTAGGAGAAGCAAGGCCTCTACCATTTTACAGTTGCTCTTCTCCATGAGAAATAAAGAGTTCCAGCAGAGGGCAGTAATGTCTCTCTTAAATTGTATCTCATTACCAGAGTGTGTTTGGGAGTTCTGGATCAGCCTACAGCAATGCCTTTCAAAACTCATTTTTTTTTAAAAAAACCATGACACACAACAAGAAATGCATTTACATTGTATCTCAGTATGCATATGCACAAACATACATATAATATTTGACAAAACATCATTTAGTGCTTACAATATGAAATGTACTTTAATATAGTCTATTCCATTCATTTTAAAGAACATTCTATTCTAATTAAAAATATTCAGATTATGACCTCCTAAATTGATTTCTAGACTTACTAACCTACCATTTGAAAAGCACTGACCTTGAGGGCTCTGGCTTTTGTTCTTTCATATACATCATTTGCTGGGACAACTTTATTGAGACCAGAGAATATGTACATTTCAAAATAAAGACAATGGTTGACATTGTGAATATTATGTGCTATCCCCTATGTAAAACTTTTTGAGAACTATCTCATATAATTCAACAGCATTTTGAGGAAGATACTATTGTTGTTATCTCAGTTGAGGTTTAGAGAATGATATGTCTGAAGTTAGTATGTGGTTGAGGTGAGATTTGTCTCCCAGATACTGGAACTAGAATGGAGAAACTATTATGTTATATTGTGTATCTAAGTCAGGTGACACATCTTTGGGACAGATACCATTACTAATATGATCATGAAGAGAAGCAAGGTTAAAACTTGTTTCAGCAGCCTGGAATGCTAGACTGAAATCAATATGGTGATTCTGGTGGGTCAAGCAATTCTGGTGGGTCTAGAAACAAGGTTGGAGAGAACTGATTTTCTATGAGAACTTGAGAAAATTTGGAGATTTTCACGGATTACAGTCTAGTAACTCAGTTGGTAAAGAATCCACCTGGAATGTGGGAGACCTAGCTTTGATCCCTGGGTTGGAAAGATCCCCTGGAAAAGGGAAAGGCTACCCATTCCAGTATTCTGGCCTGGAGAATTCCATGGACTATATAGTCTATGGGGTCGCAAAGAGTAGGACACGACTGAGCCACTTTCACTTTCACCCACTTTTCAGTAGTCCAGAAGAAATGATAGAACATCTTTTCCAGATAGAAAATGAGAGGAGAAATAGAAAGCTTATAGTCACACAATGGTGATACATCAGAACAAATTATACATTCAATTTTAAAGATTCGAGGTGAGGAGGAATGGGATGAATTTGCAGGAGACCCCAGAGTCAATAGTAGAAGACTGTGGATACCTGAGTAAGTGAAGCAGTAAGGTAGATGGAAGTTGTGGTACTTGAAAAGGCAGCGCTGAAGGGAGGTCACAGACGTGCTAGAGTTTACCTACTTTTGATGTGGAAAGCTGGTGGGGATGCCCTCATCTTCCAGATGTGTCTTATGAAACAAATAGCCAGAGTGAAGCCTATGTTCATGTTGAGATGCTTTAATTCATATGCATGAAGACTGTTAGAAACAGGGTTGTTGTTGTTTTTAACCGACTCACAATATTTAGGAACACATTTATTCTCTTAAACTTCTATTTTATATTTATTTGGGATCGCAGATTTTTGCCTATGCAAATTTTTACCTACTGCAAACTCTTTATCTATGGAAAGAATTTTAAGTAGGTGATCTCTTCTGTTTTTGATTCTAACATTTTAGATCTAGAATATGATTTTTAAACATGATTTATACGACTCAATTACTTTACCTTTCTTGCATGGGCCAAATATTATGTGTGAAGGTGACATTTTTGTTTTTGAACTTTTTTGTTAATTGAGAGCTTTGATGTTTGTTCATCTGGGAGTATACTGGGCATCTGCTTCGTAGAGATGCTCATAGGAACACCCCTTATGTATGCACATTGCCCCAGACAGCAGTGACACTAGCCACATCTGCTTTCTTCCCCAGGGGAACTGCCAAGGGCCAGGCTGAAAGAACAGCTGCACGGTAATCCCGACAACCAATTACTTATTCATGAAACAAACAAAACAGATTTTTGTCTATCCTAGAACATGTAGCTTTGGGACTCTACTGAGCAGAGAAAAGGATAGCCAAACAGAGAGATGACATGGAGGATCTGCATTTTTTGGTAGTTTTAAAGTTCTAAGGGATTATTAAGATTTATAACCTGACCCTCTTCCAAGTGCCATGGCATTCCTTTCTTTTCTTCCCAGTTATATAAAGTCTGTGTCTTTCTTTGTTCTTGTATCTTTACATTAAGCTATCCCTCTTTCATGTGCTCATAGATCCCTGCACTTTTCCATTAGGGCATTTATCACAGTTTATAGTTATACTGTCTGTGTGACTTTAAAAAAAATTCCTGTGCACCATCTAGACTGGAAGCTCCATGAGAGCAGGGACTTTGTTTCAGTCACTCACTTCTATATTCGCAGAGTCATTACCAGTGTCTGACATATGTTAGAACCTCAATAAAGGTTCAGTGAATGGGTCAATAAAAAAATGAATGAAACTTTCGATTCAGGTTGTGGCCCCTTCTTATTAATTATGAGATGGAGAAAGTATTAAGACCATAATCAACATGCTTTTTGCTCATGAGAAACATAAGGAATTAGGAGATAAGACTGCTCACATTCATAGCAGGTGCTCAGTAAAAGTTTATTGAGAATAATAAACATAATTTTCATTTGTTTAGGATGTATCGCTATAGATGTGCTAGTCTCTTTCTGATTTTCAACTCACTACCAGTTATGATCAGGGATGATCACAGTCTTTTGCTGAGTCCCTGCCCTGTACTAGGCATGGTGTTAAGTAATATACTTATGGTATTTGACTTGATCCTTCAAATGACCGTACAAAGAATGTGTTATTATTCCCACTTTCCAGATAAAAGAGTACAGATTCAAAGAAGTTAAGACACTTGCAGAGATTCAAAAACAGTTCTATCTGATCTGAAAAGCAGTGCTTTCAATAACCATGCAATTCTGGTTTCACATTTTCTATTTAGAACTTAGTATCCTAAAGAGAATGATTTCCCTTGTGAACACTTGATGGTTCCCCTTTGTCTTAAGGAAGTGAATGACCAGGAAACTCAGTTTATATAAGCATTAATTTACCAAGCATTGCAGGAAATCCCTTTAGTTCTGAAAGTTCTTTGGAAGTAAGGGCAGCAGGGAACAGGTGAAATTTTAGGATGTCTTGAAGCCTGAGTGGGCAGTGTTGTTTCAGACTTCCAAGGCTACTTCCTAGGTGAATCATAAATTGGGGCTGTGGTGAGATGTAGGACAAAAGACCTGCCTTTGAGTATCTATTGGTCTTCTTGAGGGAGAATGGATTCATGTATGAGAAACTCGTGGAAGGAGAGTCTGAATTGGGGCTAGCTCCTGTGGGACAATGGAAACAGAGCCATCCATCTATCCATCCAACCAACCAACCAATCACTCAACCAACCAATATTCAATATCTTTTATGTGCTAGGCTCACATTCCAGTGAGCACGGTAATCAAGGTCCATGACCTCAAGGAGTCTATGGACTCTTGGGTGGGCCAAGGTCCCAGATGTGAGGCCCCATTATATCACTGACTCCTCATAATGGTCTCACCCTACCCAGGAAGTAACTGCATAGTATAATTGTTCATATAGAACACATGAGGAAACAAGTTCAGAGAGGTTAAGTAAGAAATTAACTCTTGCCCAAAGTCCTTCAGGTGGAAAGTGGCAGAGTCCAGGATACCATCTGAGCCTCATCCAGACTGCAGGTATTACATAAAAACTGAAGCTCGACATTTGCTAAATTTCATGGAATTTCAGCTGGATTGATCTTGTTTACCTGAACATCCTGCCCAAGGTGAATGGTGGTACCATTGAACAATTTCACTGCTTATCAGAGAAGCTTTTAAGCTCTTGGTAAAATGAGGGTTGATAATAGTATTAATAATTGTTTGTGGGATTTTTGTGAGGAATAAGTGAGTTAATGTATGTAAAGTCTTTAGATTAGTGCCTGGCACATGTCATATAAGTAGTGGCTATGATTGCTGTGGTTCTATTGACAGGCATTTGAGAAGAGTATTTATGTGAAGAAAATAATGAATTTCAGCTTGGAACATGTGGAGCAAGCACTTAGAGTTTGCATCCAACTGGATGTGAAAACAGTTTAATGTCCATATTGTCCACTTGACATTATGCGCCATGGGGTCAGAGATTGCCGGGGTCAGAGATTGCCTGGGTCACCCTTGTACCTACAGCATGAGAACAGTGCCTGACTCACAAAAGGTACTCAATATTGATTTATTGGATAAATGATTGAATGACTATGTGATTGCATGGTAGGCATTATTTAGGATATAAGTTATACATGGGTAAAATAAGTAAATAACTAAGTATGGTCCCCGTCTCCCGAAAAGGACACCAGCAAATGAGAAATAGAGAGGAATGCGATTGAGTGTGGCCCTCCTACAGAGGCTCCAAACAGTGTATTGCCTAAAGGAAGAAGTGGGGTCGTTCTCTTTCCAATTCTTGAGCGAGCTGTCCTTCCAGAGCCCTGAGATGTCCTGGGCCAGGGCTTCCCAGTGTTCTCTTCCCCGGTGTTCTCTGCCAGCCAAACTATGTTGCCAATAGTCATGAAAGTAAAGAATCTTTCTTCCTGTCCTTTGACTTCAAACTGGGGTCAAAGGCCTTAGGCTGGTGTGAAAATAAATAAAGTCCCAGAGCAGACAAAGGCCATTCTGCAGCCAGCCGTCACTGTAAACACTGGCCTTCCTTTCCTCTAGTCTGAAGCTTCCAGTACTTCCCTGGGCCCATCATGACCTCAGTTGGCCTAGTGGCCTGGTGGCTGCAGCAGGTCCTGGTGGTCTCATGGTAAGAGATGGGAGGCTTCTGAGGGACGTCAGAGGTAAGTGACAACTCTGGAAATGTGTGTGTGAATGCATACTCAAGGTTATGATATGTTTTACTTTTATGAAGGATGTACAACACTCAATTTACAAATAATAAAATGTAAATGCTAAGGTAAATTCCATATTGATTTTCAGACAATGCATTCCTTGATTTATTCAGAACTCTTGTATATAGAGTCAATCATGGTTGCAGTTGGATAACAAGAACAGTTTTGACATGAATGTTCATTGATATTTTCATTAACAAGTAAGACAAAAGTGAAACAACAAAGAGCTTGGAAACCACTCATTTGTCAATAGTGTGAGTGACTTTTTTGCTGAGTTTGAAAGAATATTGCCTGTTTTTTGTGCTTATCACTGTGAAACAGCTATAGACTTATCAGCTTTAAGTATAATCTACATTATTAGTTTCACTTTCTTCAATCTAGACAATCAACAGAACCATCATTAAGTCTGTATTTGTAGCATTTGCAATTTTATGTGGTATAACTACTCCTACTGTGGCTAATTTCGATCTACTAGTGTGATGTTACTGAATATAGGGCTGGGAAAGATATGCATACCACCATATAGTGACTACCATACAGATGTGATAGACGACCTTAGAAGCAGATTCTACTAAGCTAATCAGGAAGTGATGTTTTGAATATTTATACCTCTTTTTAAGGTGGTATATTTGATCATAAGTTTGCATTCTTTATATAATTTCACTTTTAATAATGGCTGTATTTAACACCCAGCTCATCAAGTTCTTAAAATTTAATACTTGGCTTTCAGGAGTGGGTTTGAGCCAGCTCTGGCATACCACTGACTCCAGCCTTGTTAAAGAAGATAAGAGATTGCACAGGCATGAGGCTCAGAGGTCTGGTGGATAAGCCAGAGCCTAGCACTGGAGATGACCTGGTGCAAGTAACTCCTGGGACCACCAGAAAAGGAAGACAAAGAGGAAAGAGACCTCTCTTGTTCAGGAAGAAAAGTAAATTCTCCTGGAACCCCCTTGCAGGTTTGAGAAATTCTTCACTCACTCCACCCTTAAAGATAACATCTACTCCTTGATGTTTTGTGTCTTCATGGAACTTGTAGGATTAAAGCATGCCTAAATAATATAGTCTGTGCTAGTTGTTTGGCTTTTCAAGTGAGCTTTGCAAAGGCAGTGGCCATGTCAGTTTGTCTGCCACATCAGAGCATTGCCTGCAAATGATTGCAAATCCTCACAAAAGACTACAGGAAGTTTTGATCTCCCTATATTAGCACTTTCCTTTTGACATGTGTTTAACATGGCAGACATTTAGACCTCTGTCCTTTGGCACCGAGGATGCTTTTAGTCCATGTTTATAACTAGCACCAACATGGTTGAATTTTTGTCAAGAACGTATTTTTCTTAATTAGTCTCATTAAGCCATTTTAATTTCAAAATTGATGTTCAGTATAGTGCAGTGAGATGATTTCTATTTTTGTCATTTCTTATTTTATCAAAATCAATTTTACAGGAATTCACTCCTTTATGTGAATTTTTACAAGGAAGGTTTAATTATCAGTTGTGATTTATCTGTATCAAATGTAATTGTATCAAATTTTAGCTTCTTCCAGAGTGAATTTTCTACTGTGGCTTTACTTCTACTAAGTCCAGTTTTCCTGAAACACATTTGGTTGATCTGAACTTTGTCAGGACAATGTGATTCAATGTTTAGTCGTTAATATATTTTGCTTTGTGTAGTTTAGCTATTTCAGTTTTCTTTTGAACTGATTTTTTTAAACACAACAATGAGATAGAAATTCCCAACTACCTTAGGCATCTATAGAGGTCAGGAGTGAAGCTAGTAAAGGCAGACTGGACCAGATATGAATGAAATACCATGGGCTAAGTTTTCATGAATAGCAGACAGGCAGATCAGTGGTAATTATCAATGATAAGAACTTTAGAGAAACAATGAAATGCCATTTTGCATTAAGCATGAAGCATGACGATTTTCTAAAACTACCCAGTGTGTGAGCTGTGTGTGTAATCCCCATTAAGGTGTCTTGACCCTGGCAGGCCCTTGATGCATGTTGAAGAGAATCGAGTTGAATGGGCATGATGTAGTCAAAGAGCCCAGGCTCTGGGTCAGGTGATCTGGGGTCTGAACCCAGCTCTGTCCCTCCTTGCCGTGTGTACCTGGTCGGGTCCATTTTCATCTGGTGGTCTCAGCTGTATCGACTGTCAAAACATGCGTCGATCTCTAAAAGTTTTCAGACCTTGGAAATCTGAAGAAATCTATGACATCTGTCTTCACAATTACACACACCCTTATTTTGCGTATAACTTTAGAGAGTTTATGTGCTCTTTAATGGCTGCTCAAGGATAATGAGTTAAGAACACCCAACCCAGATGATCTGTTAGGACCTGTCTGGTGTTGACATGCCAGTACCTAGGTAGGTGATATGTATGTACATCTGCCAGATGATGCCTGAGAGCTGACACACACACTGTTGATGGCATAGAAATGGAGAAATCCTGAAAAGAAGCATCTGGAACCCTTAGTTTGCATCACTGGTTCATTAGTATTTTCATTAATAATATTAATGGTTAAGAGCATAGGCCTATGGGTTGAGCTGCCTGGGTTAAAATCCCAGCTCTGCACAAGTGTCTTGGGTAAAACACTTAACTAGTCTGGGCCCCGATTTCTGCATCTGTAATATGGTAATATTAATAGTACCAACTTCATAGGGTTGTTGTATGAAACAGTTAGATATTAAATTATTACTTCTTACTACCTCTTAAAGGAACCAATGCTCAGAGAATTTTATATCATAACATGTGGTAATATTATAGTCCACAGGCTTCAGAAACCATCTAGTTCAACCCTTCATTTTACCAAAGGAGAATCAGAAAGGGAAGAGCTTTCTCCAAGGTCACCCAACTCACTGGAGTCTGTGTTGCTCTCTGAAACTACCCTTAGACACTGGTAAAAATGTCAACTCACATGATGTCATTGGCATGCCACTTTTCAAGGCAAGAGAAGGCCCATCTCCTCGGATCAAATCCCATGTGTTCCTGTGATGTATTTATCAAGTTCTCTGATGCCAGCTGTTTCTGCTTTGAGTGTAGAGTGATTCAGGGCAGATTGGACATTTAAGGGTATGATTTCTACAAAAGCAATTTGTAACAGCCTCTGATTCTACCTGGAAATTAGTCACCCCAATTCTAATAACAAGGCTGTTATGACCCCGGCTTTTGTGACTGGCCACCCCTCCGAGAGCAGGCATTTCAACCAGCTGTCTGCAACACCTAGGGTTTGCTTAATGTCACCACTACTCAAAGAACTGGAGCTTCTGGGGGAAACTTTTCTGACCTAATCACTTTAGTATCTGACTCAAGGTGAAAACTAAGGTGGAAGCCCACCCATGACATTTCTCAGTTCTACTGGGCACCCAGCAATACAGGATGGTCCCTGAAGACTGAGGTTAACTTTGCTGTTGAGGAACTGTAGATAATAGAACTGGTAACGGCTTGTGTTGCTACTCTCTCAAAAGAAGTGGACTTCTTCCTCAGAGCCCACCCATTAGCACATTACCCACCCATGAGTACTTCACTGCCCTGCTGATTTCAGCAGCTGGTAGGAGGTTGTGAGAACACTGCCAGCCCCTAAGGGGTCCTGAGCATGGCACCCAGGCTCTCCAAGTCTTGGTATCCTTGTCTCTATGGTATAACTGTTTTGAGAATTAAATATTAATAATAATTACAAATAACATGTTTGAACACTTAACAATCACAGTATTATTATTAAGAGTATTAACCAAGGACTTCCCATTTGTCTTGCACTGTGTCATGTGCTTCACAGGGATGACCTCATTTAACCTTCAGAAACATCCTCTGGGGAGAGGTGTGTCCTGTTACCTATAGAGGTGAGGAAGCAGGCTCACAGAGGTGAAATGAGCTGCCCAAAGCTGATGAAGGACAGACAGAAGGCTTGAAAGTAGGGTAGTCTGACTCCAAGCTCTGAGCAGGTGTACATCGTGCTCTCTCGCTGCCTCACCTGCTCTCTGCCATGTTCACCGTGTGTCAGGACTTGCAGCATCTTAAAAGCATTTGTAATAAATACATTTATCCTCACACCAAATATAGAGTGTGGGTGTGAAAGCTCATAGAGAAGAAAGAGTCCTCTACACATGCTCGTTTTTGCCACATGTGAAGTTCTCTGACTTCAACAGTGGATACCCCTGGTATTTTAAAGGGCCATAAAGGTTTTGGGGAGTTCAGGGGGATTGGAGTCCTGAAAGGCTTATGGAAAGTGTTGACAGATGTTCAGAGAAACTCTGTTCTGGGTTTTAGGAAGGTAATTTTGTTTGAGACTTGGCTAGGACCTCAGACTTGAAGTCGGATCAACTGTGCTGTGATTCTTAGTAACACTGGGACCTTGTAGACATGACTTAACTTATTTGCATCTCAGTTTTCTCATTTGGAAAAGGGGATATTCTAGAACAGGGCTTATAGGGTTGCTCTGAAGATTGAGAGAGATAGTGTATTTAAATAGCCTACAGTCTTGTATGTAGAAAATATTCAATAACAGGTATTATAAATTTTATTCTGTGTACTATATAGTAAATAACAACAGCTAATATTTACTGAGCATTTGCTGTGTATCAGTCATTGGGTTAAGTATTTGGCATGTATTGACTTATTTCATGTTCAAAACAACTTTGAGGGTAGGTACTATTAATATCTCCATTTTACTGATGGGAAGCCAGGGCTTTGAGAATTTCAATACTTTGTCTAAGATCTCACACTTTGTGAATCATAGAGGTGGGGTTTGCAGTGGGCTGGTCTGACCTCAGGGCCCATGTGCTTTCCAGCCTGTCCTGATAACATTTGCTCCTGACTTGGCTTCTTTGCAGTCTTGTCTCCAGGTAACCCTAGTCATCCACTCAAGTCTCTTTTCAGTTAATTGACAATACAATGTAGTGTGTTTGTGTGTGTGTGTGTTGACAAAGGCCAACTTATCTGGGAGGAGAAGTATGGACATTTACTCATGGGGAAACTGAGGCTCAGAGTCACACGTTTGCATTTCCATAGGGGAGCTATTGATTATTGTAATATAAATATACTTTATTTACTTATTTTTGAATATATTTTAAATGGCAAATGTCCTAGAGGGAAAGAGGGACTGCAAGTATGACTAGAGATAGGAATA
The DNA here is from genome assembly GCF_910594005.1 of Cervus elaphus. Taxonomy (NCBI): domain Eukaryota; kingdom Metazoa; phylum Chordata; class Mammalia; order Artiodactyla; family Cervidae; genus Cervus; species Cervus elaphus. The sequence goes on along the minus strand of NC_057823.1, from coordinate 61,489,499 downwards.
AGAGAAAAAGAACAAATGGAGCAACCCACCCCACCCCTGCACATTCTACCATGAAATCTCATCTGAGGCTGTCTCAGTTTCTCCAGGATGGTTTGGCTATAAAAGAATGCAGAGAAAATTGGTTTGAAGGGGCACAGGTGGAATGAGAGGAAAGGTTGTTTGGAAACAACTCATGGAGGAAAAGCAGCCCCAACCTTTCAACATGCACACACACACACGCACACACAAATGTGTGCACACATGTATACCATTCCCTCCCCTCCAAGAACCCATTCTTTTCTGTTGTGTATCCCATTCTCTCCCCAGTGCATATGGACTGATCCATAGGAACGGTTCCTAAATGTCCTGGTTGCTGTTCAGTTCATGCCAGCAGCCTCTGAGTTCCCGATTATTGAATCTCCTGGGTCCCTGTGATTGCCTTTTGTGTCCCTGCCCGAAGTCTTCTGAATGGATAATCCCCAGTGTCCATGCACATGAAAGTGAAAGTGAAGTAGCTCAGTTGTGTCCAACTCTTTGTTACACCCCATCTGTGAAATTTTCTAGGCAAGAGTACTGGAGAGGGTTGCCATTGCCTTCTCCAGGGGATCTTCCTGACCCAGGGATCAAACCCGGGTCTCCCGCATTGCAGGCAGGCGCTTTTACCATCTGAGCCACCAATTTCCCAAACTCAGATTCAAATTCTCTCTTCAGGGTGATACACAAGAATACATAGTTATTTTGGCCAAGCTATGGTTCCTGCTTAATGATTCAATAATTGAGGTGTGATTTCTGGATGTGTGGGAATTCAGAGGTGTTCCCAGTTATGCTTCTGTTGCTTGAGAGGTGGACCTAGGTTCACAGCTCATTGTACTTAACATCTGTGGAACTTTAGCAAATCACTTAACTTTTCTGAGCCATGGTTCTTTCAGCTGTAAAGTGGGGATAATAAATAACAAACCTTGTATTTATAATAATAATAATAAACAACCTTGTATCACACAGTTAATGAGTAAATGTATCTAAAACATTTAGCACAGTGCCTGGAATACAGGAGCCATAATTTAACAAACGACTCATAAGTGGAATTCAATGACTCCAAAAGGAACGGAGAGAAATTTAAAGAAAATAAATTACAAAACAATGACAACATCAAATTCTTCCATGATCCAAGATATTTGTTTTCTGTGTATTTGTGTGTGTTTCTATGAGTGTGTGTTTGAAGTTTTTCATTTCTGTCATGATTGTGTTCAGTAGGGCACAACTAGACCAGATAAATCAGCATCCCAAATCCAAAAAAGAAACAAAGCTAGTACCCTAGACAATGAGTCATGGGGATTATGTTTTTTGAAACATGAGAAGGAATATGTGACTTGACCTCAGGTTTCTGTGCTTGTCTTTGGTGTGAGATGCAGCTTGCAAGATGCAGATTTGACACAATATTTCAACTTCCCCACAATTCCCGTAATTTATTTGAAATCAGGATAATTTTGAAGAACATAATTGTGAGAGCTATAGACCATAATTGCAGACATGTATTTGGAGCCAAATTTATAAAACTAGTTTTGTATTATATTTAAAAAAACTCAACCCCATTGTTTTGCATTCAGTGCAAATCTTTTCAAATTCAATAGGAGAAAATCCTAACTTCAAAATTTAATTTGGAAGTATTTAAAACAAATTCAGCTATTTGTAAACTTCTATTAGGAAGGGGCAGAGTCTTGCATATATGAGCATAAATGACTGATGAGAGCAACTCAAGGTCATAGAAACTTGTAAAGGAATTTGAGGCAGTGTTCCAGTTACTTCTGGAGAAGGAAATGGCAACCCACTTGAGTATTTCTTGCCCGGAAAATTCCATGGACAGAGGAGCCTGGTGAGCTATAATCCATGTGGTCTCAAAGAATCAGATATGACTGAGTACTTACACATGACATCCAGTTACTTATTGTTGTTACAAAAGTTTGTGACTTCAGTTCAGTTCAGTCGCTCAGTCGTGTCTGACTCTTTGCGACCCCATGAACCGCAGCACGCCAGGCCTCCCTGTCCATCACCAACTCCCAGAGTCTACCCAAACCCATGTCCATCAAGTCGGTGATGCCATCCAACCATCTCATCCTCCGTCGTCCCCTTCTCCTCCTGCCTTCAATCTTTCCCAGCATCAGGGTTTTTTCCAATGAGTCAGCTCTTTGCATTAGGTGGCCAGAGTATTGGAGTTTCAGCTTCAACATCAGTCCTTCCAATGAACACCCAGGACTGATCTCCTTTAGGATGGGCTGGTTGGATCTCCTTGCAGTCCAATGGACTCTCAAGAGTCTTTTCCAACATCACAGTTCAAAAGCATCAATTCTTCTGCACTCAGCTTTCTTTATAGTCCAACTCTCACATCCATACATGACTACTGGAAAAACCATAGCCTTGACTAGATGGACCTTTGTTGACAAAGTAATGTCTCTGCTTTTTAATATGCTATCTAGGTTGGTCATAACTTTCCTTCCAAGGAGTAAGTGTCTTAATTTCATGGCTGCAATCACCATCTGCAGTGATTTTGGAGCCCAGAAAAATAAAGTCAGCCATTGTTTCTGCATCTATCTGCCATGAAGTGATGGGACTGGATGACATGATCTTAGTTTTCTGAATGTTGAGCTTTAAGCCAATTTTCTCACTCTCCTCTTTCACTTTCATCAAGAGGCTCTTTAGTTCTTCACTTTCTGCCACAAGGGTGGTGTCATCTGCATATCTAAGGTTATTGATATTTCACCTGGCAACCTTGATTCCAGCTTGTGCTTCCTCCAGCCCAGCGTTTCTCATGATATACTCTGCATATAAGTTAAATAAGCAGGGTGACAATATACAGCCTTGACATACTCCCTTTCCTATTTGGAACCAGTCTGTTGTTCCATGTCCAGTTCTCACTGTTGCTTCCTGACGTGCATACAGGTTTCTCAAGAGGCAAGTCAGGTGGTCTGCTATTCCCATCTCTTTCAGAATTTTCCAGAGTTTATTGTGATCCACATAGTCAAAGGCTTTGGCATAGTCAATAAAACAGAAATAGATGTTTTTCTGGAACTCACTTGCTTTTTAGATGATCTATCGGATGTTGGCAATTTGATCTCTAGTTCCTCTGCCTTTTCTAAAACCAGCTTGAGCTTTTGAAAGTTCACATATTGCTGAAGCCTGGCTTGGGAATTTTAAGCATTACTTTACTAGCATATGAGATGAGTGGAATTGTGCGATAGTTTGAGCATTCTTTGGCATTGCCTTTCTTTGGGATTGGAATGAAAACTGACCTTTTTCAGTCCTGTGCCCACTGCTGAGTTTTCCAAATTTGCTGGCATATTGAGTGCAGCACTTTCACAGCATCATCTTTCAGGATTTGAAAGAGCTCAACTGGAATTCCATCACCTCCACTAGCTTTGTTTTTAGTGATGCTTCCTAAGGCCCACTTGACTTCACATTCCAGGATGTCTGGCTCTAGGTTAGTGATCACACCATCATGATTACCTGGGTCATGAAGATCTTTTTTGTACAGCTCTTCTGTGTATTCTTGCCGCCTCTTCTTAATATCTTCTGCTTCTGTTAGGTCCCTACAATTTCTGTCCTTTATTGAGCCCATCTTTGTATGAAATGTTCTCTTGGTATCTCTAATTTTCTTGAAGAGATCTCTAGTCTTTCCCATTCTATTGTTTTCCTCTATTTCTTTGCATTGATCTCTGAGAAAGGCTTTCCGATCTCTCCTTGCTATTCTTTGGAACTCTGCATTCAAATGGGTATATCTTTCCTTTTCCCCTTTGCTTTTCGCTTCCCTTCTTTTCATAGCTATTTGTAAGGCCTCCTCAGACAGCCATCTTGCTTTTTTGCATTTCTTTTTCTTGAGGCTGGTCTTAATTCCTGTCTTCTGTACAATGTCACGTACCTCCATCCATAGTTCATCAGGTACTCTGTCTATCAAATCTAGTTCCTTAAATACCTTATTATTTCTCTTGGCCTGGTGGATTTACTAGGTTCAACCAGGAAGTTCTCTCTTGAGGAGTGTTATGTAGCTACAGTCAGATTGTGACTGGGACTAGAGTAATCCAAAGACTCTACTGGGCAGAACATCCACAATGGCTACCTTGTAAGCTAGGGGTGGATGCCAGCAGCTAGCTGGGAGCTCAGTTGTGACTGTGGTGTGTGGAGACGTGGCCTTTTCATGGAGCTTGGGCTTCTTACAGCATGGTGGCTGGGATCTGAAAGAGAGCATTCCAGGAACTAGCTTTCCAGGAGTCTAAAGTGGGAACCACAAGACTTCTTATGACTTAGCTTTATACGTTACACAGTGTTACTTCTGCTGCATCCTGTTGGTTGTACAGGTCTGGCTTAGATTTGGTAAGGGAGGGGACTACATGGTGGCATAAATACTGGGATGTGTGGTTCACTGGGGGACATCTTTGAAGATGAGATAGATCCTACAGGGGCTTTATGAGATCAGGTGGCATTCCCATCTAGGGGAGGATTTTTGAAAATTACTTTCATTTCCATAGAAAAAAGAGAAATGTGCTTTGTTGTCCACTGTCCACAAAATCCAGCATTTTCCTTGAAACTTCCACCATGGAGCTCCTAGCACACATGCACAGGTTTTTATTATCTAGTGAGGTTGGAATAATCAACCTTATCTCTAAGAGATGCAGCAATGATAATAAGCAAATCACCTTTTGTACCCGTATATGGGGCAGGCATGATTCTGCCCCTGGCCAGAGGCAGGTGATACAGCAACCTCAGGCTTTTCTTGTGGGCATCCGGAGGAGTGGTGAAAGTAAGAGATGGATTCACCTTTAAGTGCACTCTGTATAAAAACTTACTTGGTCCATAGAGTGATTTTTAGATGAGAAAACCCATGTTCTAAAGAACCTCCTCAGTTTTTGGATGAGGTCTAGAATGAGGCTGTGACTTGGTGGCATTTATATACTAGTTAAGTGATGTGGGAGTGAGCAGAACTTTGTTCCAAGTTTTAATCTGATGATCCTCACTGAGTCATTCCACTGCCTTCCTTGTAAGGTTTCCCTTTGTTTCTGTACTGATTCCTGGGACCTCGTTTTTTTCCCAGAGTTTGTATGTAGCGAGGCTCTCAGAAAAGTACCATAAGGTAGCTTGAGTAGGAAACCCAGTTGAATTCATGGGATTTATATGAAATGTGCCTGAGAACATGGACGTAAAGACCACATAGGTCTCTTCTGGAATGGTGCTGGGAGCTAGAGGCCCAGGCTTATCTCTCCTTGAAAAAACCATGGGAGGGTTTTGACTTGGGTAAACAACACCGCAGTTTTTAATGCACTCAGTAAATAGTTATTAGATTTCTTCTATGAGCCTCATACTATCCCAGGTTCTAGAAATAGACCAGTGAGCAAAACTCACAGAATCCCTGACCTCCAGAGAGGATATTCCTAAAAATTCCCAGTGGTGGCAAATGGAGCCAATTTTTGTTCAGAACAAATAAGGTTGGAAATTATGTGTTTTTTTCTCCACATGGATGAGTTACAATGGTTAAAATTCTAATTAAATTTAGAAGCATTTGCTTACACATTTCTTCTAAAAAGTTAGACTAATAAGATGACTGTGGAATGGATATAAAATTAAGAATTTAAAATGTGAGAACTAAGCATAATGAATTCCCATGAAAGAGATTAGTTACTGAGTTAATTCTTCATTTTCCAAAAATCTTTTCATAAACAATGGCTCCCTGGCACGGAACTAGAGTACTTAAAAACACTGCCTCTCCTCAGAATTCTTGATATTACCTCATCTTGTTGCATTGTTAAATAATCTCAACCCTTTTGGGTGTAACTGATTTAACAAGTTAACACTTGATGCTGTTTAGACAATGTGTCCCTTACAGGAGCAAGACGGAGCAGGACTGGGCAATGACGGGATGGAATGGGATTTAGGCCCCTTGAATCTGGTTCCCTGAGCAATTATCTTTCTCCCGTTGGGCTTGTGATGCCTTCAAGTCACCCAAACAAACGACTTAAAAAGTTGTCAGAGAAGATACCTGTCGTTTAGTCAAAACTATTGTGAGCATGAATGATTTGATTAATGTCTGTTTTTCTAAACATCATTCAACAAAATTTTATTTAGGAGTTACTGTGTGTCAGATAACGTAGTTAATAGAGGTTCCTACCCTGGCAGAATTTAACTTCCACTGGGGCAGAGAGACAGTACAACAAATGGGTGAAAGTGGGAATTAGTACCAGGTGAGAATAAGACAAGGGCATGTGATAGGGAGCAGCTCGGTGTTAGTATAAGCTTGGTGGTTATTCCATTGTGGTGGGGATTAGCCTAAAATTTCAGTTCAGGTCAGTTCAGTCACTCAGTTGTGTCCAGCTCTTTGCAACCCCATGGACTGCAGCACATCAGGCTTCCCTGTCCATCACCAACTCCTGGAGCTTACTCAAACTCATTGTCCATTGAGCCTCTGATGCCATTCAACCATCTCATCCTCTGTCATACCCTTCTCCTCCTGCCTTCAATCTTTTCCAGCATCAGGATCTTTTCAATGAGTTGGTTCTTCGCATCAGGTGGCCAAAGTATTGGAGTTTCGGCTTCAGCATCAGTCCTTCCAATGAATATTCAGGACTGATTTCCTTTAGGATGGACTGGTTGGATCTTCTTGCAGTGCAAGGGACTCTCAAGTGTCTTCTCCAATACCACAGATCAAAAGCATCAATTCTTCAGCGCTCAGCTTTCTTCATAGTCCAACTCTCACATCCATATATGACTACAGGAAAAATCATAGCCTTGACTAGATGGATCTTTGTTGGCAAAGTAATATCTCTGCTTTTTAATGTGCTGTCTACTTTGGTCATAACTTTTCTTTCAAGGAGCAAGCATCTTTTAATTTCATGGCTGCCATCACCATCTGTAGTGATTTTGGAGCCCCCCAAAATGAAGTCTCTCACTGTTTTCCCATCTATTTGCCATGAAATGATGGGACTGGATGACATGATCTTAGTTTTCTGAAAGTTGAGTTTTAAGCCAACTTTTTCACTCTCCTCTTTCACTTTCATCAAGAGGCTCTTTAGTTCTTCTTCACTTTCTGCCATAAGTGTGGTGTCATCTGTATATCTGAGGTTATTGATAGTTCTCCCAGCAATCTTGATTCCAGCTTGTGCTTCATCCAGCCCAGCATTTCTCATGTTGTACTCTTCATATAAATTAAATAAGCAGGGTGACAATATACAGCCTTGATGTACTCCATTCCTTATTTGGAATCAGTCTATTGTTTCATGTCCAATTCTAACTGTTGCTTCTTGACCTGCATACAGATTTCTCAGGAGACAGGTAAGGTGGTCTGGTATTCTCATCTCTCGAAGAATTTTCCAGTTTGTTGTGATCCACACAGTCAAAGGCTTTGGCATAGTCAATAAAGCAGAAGTAGATGTTTTTCTGGAACTCTCTTGCATTTCCAGTGACCCAACGGATGTTGGCAATTTGATCTCTAGTTCCTCTGCCTTTTCTAAGTCCAGCATGAACATCTGGAAGTTCATGGTTCGTGTACTGTTGAAACCTGGCTTGGAGAATTTTGAGCATTACTTTGCTAGTGAGTGAGATGAGTGCAATTGTGTGGTATTTTGAACATTCTTTGGCATTGCCTTTCTTTGGGATCGGACTGAAAACTGACCTTTTCCAGTCCTGTGGCCACTGCTCAGTTTTCCAAATTTTGGAATACCAGACCACCTGATCTTCCTCCTGGGAAATCTGTAGGCAGGTCAAGAAGCAACAGGTAGAACTGGACATGGAACAACTGACTGGTTCCAAATTGGGAAAGGAGTACGTCAAGGCTGTATATTGTCACCCTGCTTATTTAATTTATATGAAGAGTACATCATGAGAAATGCTGGGCTGGATGAAGCACAAGCTGGAATCAAGATTGCTGGGAGAAATACCAATAACCTCAGATATGCAGATGACACCACCCTTATGGCAGAAAGTGAAGAAGAACTAAAGAGCCTCTTGATGAAAGTGAAAGAGGAGAGTGAAAAAGTTGGCTTAAAACTCAACTTTCAGAAAACTAAGATCATGTCATCTAGTCCCATAACTTCATGGGAAATAGATGGGGAAACAGTGCAAACAGTGACAGACTTCATTTTTTGGGGCTCAGAAATCACTACAGATGGTGATGGCAGCCATGAAATTAAAAGATGCTTGCTCCTTGAAAGAAAAGTTATGACCAGACTAGACAGCTTATTAAGAAGCAGAGGCATTACTTTGCCAACAAAGGCCCATCTAGTCAAAGCTATGATTTTTCCAGTAGTCATGTATGGATGTGAGAGTTGGACTATAAAGAAAGCTGAAAAAAAAAAAAAAAAAGAAAAGAAAAAGAAAGCTGAGCGCTGAAGAATTGATGCTTTTGACCTGTGGTATTGGAGAAGATTCTTGAGAGTCCTTTGGACAGCAAGGAGATCCAACCAGTCCATCCTAAAGGAAATCAGTCCTGAATATTCATTGGAAGGACTGATGCTGAAGCTGAAACTCCAATACTTTGGCCACCTGATGCAAAGAACTGACTCATTGGAAAAAACCCTGATGCTGGGAAAGATTGAAGGCAGGAGGAGAAGGGTATGACAGAGGATGAGATGGTTGAATGGCATCACCGACTCAATGGACTTGAGTTTAAGTAAACTCTGGGAGTTGGTGATGGACAGGGAGGCCTGGTGTGCTACAGTCCGTGGGGTCTCAAAGAGTCGGACACGCCTGAGAGACCAAACTGAACTGACTGAGTGCAGCACTTTCAGAGTATCACCTTTTAGGACACAACCTAAAACTTGGTTGTGTCTAATTGCTGTTCAAAGCAGTCTTGAGAAGACAGTTGGGCAGAATAATGAGAGAATTGGACATTGGGTCAGAAGTTTCTGAATTCTCTAACTAGCTTTGCAACTAGTAACTTTGTGTGATCTCAACTTTTTTGGGCCTCCATTTCTTCACTATCATTAAGAGCTAGGACTTGGTGGAAGATCTTGAAGGTTCTTTTAGTTCTAACTTTTGAAAATCATGTTATCTGGGCTAACATTTAATAATCATATGGTCCATGCTTTAGGTTTTAAGCCTACCTGGGTTTGGTAAGATTGCCCATAGAAAGCAAAACACTAACAATATCTGTTTTTTAAATTTTTTATTAATGCTTAGTATTTAACTAGTTTTTGATTCCAGAGTTCTTTCCCATACATTTTTCTCTTGATTCTCACAAAAACCCTTTAGAGATGAAGAAGCGAGCTTAAAGCAGCTAAAGAACATGTGCAGTTTCACATGGGCAGTAAACATGGGGTCTGTTGAACAGGGTCTGAAAGAGAGACAGTCTATTATGATTGAGTCAAAACAGCCCTACTCAAATGGCAAGATTACTTTCTTTTTTTAAAGCTGGATAATATTCCACTGTGTGTTTATATATGTATAATCTCACATTTTCTCTCTCTATTCAGTTGGTGATGGACACTTAGGTTGTCTCCATACCTTGGCTATTGTGACTAATGCTGCAATGAGCAATAAAGAAAATCCTGCCATTGTCACAACATGGATGAACCTCGAGGGTGTTATGCTAAGTGAGATAATTCAGACACAGAAAGACAAATACTGCATGATATCACTCGTGTGCAATCTAGAAAAATCGAACTCTTAGAGGCAGAGAGAACATAGTTACCAGGGGACTGGAAGTATGGGGGATGGAGAAATGTTGGTTAAAGTTTCATATATGCAGAATGGGTAAGTGCTGGTAATCTAATGTATAGCTCGGTGACTATAGTTAACAGTGTTGTATTGTATACTTGGAATTTGCTAAGAGGGTAAATCTTAATTGTTACTCCCCTCCCTGCACACACACATACAAAGAAAACTATGTGAGGTGATGGATATGTTAATTAGCTTGACTGTGGTAAACAGTTCACAATGTGTATAATGTATAATAATCATATTGCACAAAATTGTACATACAATTTTTATTTGCCAGTCATACCTCAAGAAAGCTAAAAAAAATAAAAAGAAAAAGAAAAAAACCAGCCCTACTCAAAAATATTGAAGCAGTGAACTTTAATTTCCTTTCAAATATCACAGTTCTACATTTGCGTCTTTTTCAAAAATCACACTTGAGCTAGGGCTCTTCAGTCTCATGTCACAAAAATGATTGAGTGATATCTGTAGGTTACTGTGCTCTTACCAAGGACACAAAGCCCCCTAAGACTTAATGGAGATATGATGATATAGCTAAACCTATATAAAATGACATTCAACTTATTTATGAATGAAGGTGACTACATTGCTGCAGGGAATGCAAAATGAAACAGTCACTGTGAAAATCGCTTTGACAGTTTCTTACACGTTAAACATACACTCAACCCGCATTTGTCCTCCTAGGTATTTGTACTAGAGAAACAAAAACTTATGCAGACAAAAACATGTAAAAAAATGTTTATAGTGGCTTTATTCATAGTTGCCAAAACAGGAACACCCAAATGTCCTTTCTCTGGTGAATGGATAAACAAACTATAATACATACACACAATGTAGTACTACTCAATAAAAAAGAGGAACAGATTCCTGATAGATGCAACAGCTTGGATGGATCTCAAATGCATTATGCCAGTTAAAGTGAGTCAGATTTCAAAGGTTACTTACTGTGTGATTCCCCTGTCATGGCATTTTGGGAAATAAAGTTCAGAAAATAGATCTATGGTTGCAGGTGCTGGGACTGGGGACAGGGACTGGTTATCAAGGGACACAAGGGAATTGCTTGAAGTGATGAGACTGTTTTGTATCTTGATTGGGGTAGTGATAGTGCAACGGGAATGCATTTGTCCAAATTCATAGAACTCTGTAACTAAAAAGGATGAATTTAATTGTATGTCTTAAACCCTGAATGCCTCAAAAAAGTAGCAATATGTATCTGTGTGCTTTGATTTTAAAATGTTTTGAATGAATAGCTTTCTGTCAGAAAAACACCCCATTCTTATGCAGCAGTGTCTATTTTTTGAGAATGTCAAATTGGGTCAGAATTAATAAAATTTCCAAAAAGAAGCATCTCAGTTAAACATATCAACTTGCCCAAATTTGGAAATCATGAAAGCCAGTTTAGAAATAATCAATGAATAATCTTTCATTGCTTCAGTCTCCAGGACTCACTTCTTATCTTCTGTTTTTGTAAACTTTTAAAATGCGACCTCTGTAATCCATTATGCTTTTAGTATCATTGCTCATTTTGACCACATACAAGATTGCAGACTCTTTGTGGTCAAAGAAGTGAGTGGAGCATAAGGCACGCCAGGTCATATAGGAAGGAGGTTTTTCTTTCAGAGTATATTTTGAGGTTAGGTACAACAGCACATTAAATTAAATTAAAAGATGCTTGCTCCTTGGAAGGAAAGCTATGACCAACATAGACAGCATATTAAAAAGCAGAGACATTACTTAGCTGACAAAGGTCCGTCTAGTCAAAGCTATGGTTTTTCCAGTAGTCATGTATGGATGTGAGAGTTGGACTATAAAGAAAGCTGAACGCTGAAGAATTGATGCTTTTGAACTGTGGTGTTGGAGAAGACTCTTGAGAGTCCCTTGGCCTGCAAGGAGATCCAACCAGTTCATCCTAAAGGAAATCAGTCCTGAATATTCATTGGAAGGACTGATGTTGAAGCTGAAACTCCAATACTTTGGCCACCTGATGCGAAGAACTGACTAAATGGAAAAGACCCTGATGCTGGGAAAGATTGAAGGCAGGAGGAAAAGGGGATGACAGAGGATGAGATGGTTGGATGGCATCACTGACTCGATGGACATAAGTTTGGGCAAGCTCTGGGAGTTGGTGATGGACAGGGAAGCCTGGCATGCTGCAGTCCATGGGTTTCAAAGAGTCGGACATGACTGAGTGACTGAACTGAATTGAACAACAACACAAGAGACGACTTTACACATGGACATCACCAAATGGTCAATACAGAAATCAGATTGATTACATGTTTTTGCAGCCAAAGATGGAGAAGCTGTATATAGTCAGCAAAAATAAGACCTGGAGCTGACTGTGGCTCAGGTCATCAACTTCTCATAACAAAATTCAGGCTTAAACTAAAGAAAGTGGTGAAAACCACTAGGGAAGTCAGGTACAATTTAAATCAAATCCTGTATGAATATACAGTGGTGGTGATAAATAGCTTCAAGGGATTAGATCTACTAAACAGAATGCCTGAAGAAATATGGACAGAGGTTCATAATATTGTACAGGAGGCAGTAGACAAAATCATCCCAAAGAAAAAGAAATACAAGAAAGCAAAAGCGGTTGTCTGAGGCGGCTTTATGAATAGCTGAGGAAAGAAGAGAAGCAAAAAGCAAGGGAGAAAGGGAAAGGTACACCCAACTAAATGCAGAGTCCCAGAGAATAGCAAGGAGAGACAAGAAGGCCTTCTTCAATGAACAGTGCAAAGAAATAGGGGAAAACAACAGAAGGGGAAAGACAAGAGATCTCTTTGAGAAAATTGGAAATATTGAAGGAACATTTCATCCAAAGATGGGCACAATAAAGGCCAGAAACAGTAAAGACCTGATAAAAGCAGAAGAGATCATGAAGAGATGGCAAGAATACACAGAAGTACTGTACAAAAAAGATCCTAATGACCTGGACAACCACAAGGGTGTGATCACTCACCCAGAGCCAGACAGTCTAGAGTGTGAAGTCAAGTGGGTCTTAGGAAGAATTGATGTCAATAAAGCTAGTGGAGGTGATAGAATTCCCGCAGAGCTGTCTAAAATCCTAAAAGATGATGCTATTGCTATTTAAGTGCTGCACTCAGTATGTCAGCAAATTTGGAAAACCCAGCAGTGGCCACAGGACTGGAAAACTTCAATCCGCATCCCAATTCCTAAGAAGAGCATTACTAAAGAATGTTCAAACCACTAGACGATTGCACTCATCTCCTGTGCTAGTGAGGTAAGGCTCAAAATCCTTCAAGCTAAGTTTCAGCATTACGTGGACTGAGAACTTCCAGATGTCCAAGCTGGGTTTAGAAGAGGCAGAAGAGCCAGAAATCAAATTGCCAACATTTGCTGGATCCTAGAGAAAGCAAGGGAATTTCAAAAACAACAACAACAACAGAAAATGCATCTACCTCTGTTTCATTGACTACACTTAAGTCTTTGACTGTGTGGGTCATAACAAACTGTGGAAAACTGAAAGAGATGGGAATACCAGATCATCTTATCTGTCTCCTGAGAAACCTGTATGCAGGTCAAGAAGCAACAGTTAGAACCTTGTATGGAACAAAATGACTGGTTCAGGATTGAGAAAGGAGTATGGCAAGGCTGTTTATTGTCACCCTGTTTATTTAACTGATATGCAGGGCACATCATGCAAAATGCTGGGCTGGATGAGTGGCAAGCTGGAATCAAGATTGCTGAGAGAAATATCAACAACCCCAGATATGTAGATGATGCCACTCTAATAGGAGAAAGCAAAGAGGAGCTAAAGAGCCTCTTGATAAGGTTGAAGGAGAGTGACAAAGCCAACTTAAAACTGAGTATTAAAAATGAAGATCATGACACCTGGTGCCATCACTTAATGGCAAATAGAAGGGGAAAATGTGGAAGCAGTGACAGATTTCCTCTTCTTAGGCTCTAAAATCACTGCAGATGGTGACTGCAGCCATGACATTAGAAGACAGTTGCTTATTGGAAGGAAAGCTGTGACAAACCTAGGCAGTGTGTTAAAGGCAAAGACATGAGTTTTCCGACAAAGGTCCATATAGTCAAGGCTGTGGTCTTTGCAGTAGTCATGTGCGGATGTGAGAGCTGGACCATAAAGAAGACTGAGTGCAGAAGAATTGATGCTTTCAAACTGTGGTGCTGGTGGAGACTCTTGAGAGTGTCTTGGACAGCAAGGAGATCAAACCAGTCAGCCTTAAAGGAAATCAGTCCTGAGTAGTCATTGGAAGGACTGATGCTGAAGCTCCAATACTTTGGCCTCCTGATGCAAAGAGTTGACTCATTGGAAAAGACCCAGATGCTGGGAAAAATTGAAGGCAGAAGGAGAAGAGGGTGACAGAAGATGAAATGGTTGGATGGCATCACTGATTCAATGGACATGAACTTGGGCAAACTCGGGGAGATGGTGAGGGATAGGGAAGCCTGGTGTGCTGCAGTCCGTGGGGTTGGGAAGAATCAGATGTGACTTGGCAGCTGAACAACAACAACAACAACTAGGAAGAGATTTGCTCACGGCACCAAGTTTCTTTGAAAGTAGGTACCCCCACTAAACCCCTAGGTAAATGTGGACATCTACCTTTCTGGGGACACATGCTAACAAATTTCTTCCCATATCCCAACCTTAAAGACTATGCCTTGAAAAAAAATAAAGTATCGCCCAGTCCAGAGTGAGGCAGAGGATGAGTCAGGGGTTTCATCTTAGTCAAAAAGATGTACCATTTTACATCTTCCTCTTCTTCTCTCTCTGTGGCATAGCATTCTCATGAGTCATGAGCCCAGAAAAGGCCCTCAAGGTTCTTCTCAATATAATTCTTCAGGCAGTCATTGTCAATCTGCTGGAGCTGGCATTTATATGCAGGTCCTTTGACTGCAAGAAATAGAGGTGAAGTAAACTGGCTTAAATAATTTTAAAAAATGTATTGGTCCATGTGACTTAGAAACCAACAAGATTTCAGGAGCATGTTAACAATATGTCAAAGCTGTTGCCATCTCTTGTTTCTGCTTTCTTCTATTCCCAAGCTTTACACAATTTCATCATGGTGACCAGCAGCTCCCTTACATCGCTCTTCCCCAAGTTTTGATAGTTAACAGTAAAGAAAGCATCTTATTTCACAATGCGTTGGACAAAAGCCCTGGGTCTGACGATCACTGCGGCAGGGTAGAATTCTACTGTTTGGCCACCTGGGGACACCTGGACCTAGGGATGAAGCACAAGGGAAGGGGCAGAAACCCCACCCCCCCCCACCCCCGCACCAGAAATAGGAATGTAGAATATTGTTATTAGAAGGGGAACATTTCAGTTTGGTGAGGTGAAACCAGTGTGTCTTACTTCATTTAAAATCTTACCACTCAGAGCAACTCAGCTCCCAGTTATGCAGAAGTGGGAGAAAGGGAGCTGCATTTGGTTTCCTAGAATATCCGTCTGGATGAACTGAGTCTCTTGGTTCAGTATGAATTTATGGGCTGCTTCCACCCCACTGAATCTTGTTTCTTGGTGGCTCCTACTCTCCCTTTCTGGGTCATCTTCTACTCAGGACCTGGCCTGTCCTCTACTGCCGTATCCCAGGCCATAGTCATCTTCATGACCATGTAACCTTAACAGAGCCAAGATGAGAGCTTCTCAAAACTAACTGTAAAAAGGCAGTTTTAAAAAAGAACAGCCATGAAGCAAAGTGAAAAAAAAGTATGCAAAATGCCTTAATAGGACATATTTTATAAAGGATGTAGTTTAATTCAAATTAAATAAAGCTTAGTCATTGAATACATCCCAGAATGTCAGAGCAATAGGGGACCTTTAAAAAGTTTCCAGTTCACTCTTATTATCTTATAGGTGGGGGCATTGAAGCCCTGGGAGGGAACAACTTCCCCAAACGTCAGCATCAATGTCAATGTCAATGTCAATATCCGAGCAGGCCCAGGATCAGCGACTTTCCCTGCTTCAGTTCTTTTCCCAAACATGATGCTTCTGCTGGTCCAACCTACTAAAATGGTCTTTCATAAGACCAAGATATGTTGTAACAGCTCATTTTTTTTTTTAGCAATCCCTATGCAAGCAAATATTTTTAAAGAAAACTACATAAACATATAATGCATTCTCACAGTTCCCAAGTAAAAGATTAATATGGAATGGCATACAAATCCTGTCTCCTTCCCTTACCCCTGTTTCATCTATCCATAGCAATGCTTTTTATTAGTTTCTTGTGTATTCTTCCAGAAATATTTTGTGCATAAATAAGCAATTTAATGACATACTCTCCATTTTTTAAACACAAATTATAGCATGCTATATACTTGGCTTTTTCACTCAAGTTGTTATCTTGGAAAACTTTCCATATGAGTATATAGAAAGCATCCTCATTCATCTTTACAGATGCAAAGTTTTCCATTGCAAATGCGGACCCTAATTTATATGCTGGGTCTCTAATGATATCAATTTTGATGGTTTCCAGCATTTTGCCATTGTAAACAATACTGCAACAAAAAAACTTTATATAAATGTCATTTCATGTTTTTTAATTTTATATATATATACTATTATATATTAGTTCTAAAAGGTCTTGTAGGTCTTGATAGAACTGTTCAACTTCAGCTTCTTCAGTGTTACTGGTTGGGGCAGAGACTTGGATTACCGTGATATTGAATGGTTTGCCTTGGAAATGAACAGAGATCATTCTGTCATTTTTGAGATTGCATCCAAGCACTGCATTTCAGACTCTTTTGTTGACTATGATGGCTACTCCATTTCTTCTAAGGGATTCCTGCCCACAGTAGTAGATATAATGGTCATCTGAGTTAAATTCACCCATTCCAGTCCATTTTAGTTCACTGATTCCTAGAATGTTGACATTCACTCTTGCCATCTCCTGTTTGACCACTTCCAATTTCCCTTGATTCATGGACCTAACATTCCAGGTTCCTATGCAATATTCCTCTTTACAGCATCGGACCTTGCTTCTATCACCAGTCCCAACCACAACTGGGTATTGTTTTTGCTTTGTCTCCATCACTTCATTCTTTCTGGAGTTATTTCTCCACTGATCTCCACTAGCATATTGGGCACCTACCAACCTGGGGAGTTCCTCTTTCAGTATCCTATCATTTTGCCTTTTCATATTGTTCATGGGGTTCTCAAGGCAAGAGTACTGAAGTGGTTTGCCATTCCCTTCTCCAGTGGACCACATTCTGTCAGACCTCTCCACCATGATTGTCCATCTTGGGTGGCCCCACACGGCATGGCTTAGTTTCATTGAGTTAGACAAGACTGTGGTCCTGTGATCAGATTGGCTAGTTTTCTGTGATTATGGTTTCAGTGTGTCTGCCCTCTGATGACCTCTTGCAACACTTACCATCTTACTTGGGTTTCTCTTACCTTGGACGTGGGGTATCTCTTCATAGCTGCTCCAGCAAAGCGCAG
Organism: Cervus elaphus; assembly: GCF_910594005.1. Classification (NCBI taxonomy): domain Eukaryota; kingdom Metazoa; phylum Chordata; class Mammalia; order Artiodactyla; family Cervidae; genus Cervus; species Cervus elaphus. Next base: position 61,472,395 of record NC_057823.1, on the reverse strand, counting down.
CCGCTGCTCCTTACCTTGGACGAGGGGTATCTCCTCACAGCTGCCCCTCTTGACCTTGAACGTGGAGTAGCACCTCTGGGCCCTCCTGCACCCACGCAGCCGCCGCTCCTTGGAAGTGGGGTAGCTCCTCTCGGCCGCTGCCCAATTCTGAAAGAGATGGGCATACCAGACCATCTGACCTGCCTCTTGAGAAACCTATATGCAGGTCAGGAAACAACAGTTAGAACTGGACATGGGACAACAGACTGGTTCCAAATAGGAAAAGGAGTACGTCAAGGCTCTATATTGTCAACCTGCTTATTTAACTTATAGGCAGAGTACATCATGAGAAACGCTGGGCTAGATGAAGCACAAGCTGGAATCAAGATTGCTGGGAGACATATCAATAATCTCAAATATGTAGATGACACAACCCTTATGGCAGAAAGTGAAGAGGAAATAAAAAGCCTCTTGATGAACGTGAAAGAGGAGAGTGAACAAATTGGCTTAAAGCTCAACATTCAGAAAACTAAGATCATGGCATCTGGTCCCATCACTTCATGGGAAATAGATGGGGAACCAGTGGAAACAGTGGCTGACTTTATTTTTTTAGGCTCCAAAATCACTACAGATGGTGATTGCAGCCATGAAATTAAAAGACGCTTACTCTTTGGAAGGAAAGTTATGACCAACCTAGATAGCATATTAAAAAGCAGAGACATTACTTTGCCAACAAAAGTCCGTCTGGTCAAGGCTATGGTTTTTCCAGTGGTCATGTATGGATGGATGTGACAGTTGGACTGTGAAGAAAGCTGAGTGCCGAAGAATTGATGCTTTTGAACTGTGGTGTTGGAGAAGACTCTTGAGAGTCCATTGGACTGCAAGGAGATCCAACCAGTCCGTCCTAAAGGAGATCAGTCCTGGGTGTTCATTGGTAGGACTGATGCTGAGGCTGAAACTCCAATACTTTGGCCACCTCATGCGAAGAGTTGACTCATTGGAAAAGACCCTGATGATGGGAGGGATTGGGGACAGGAGGAGAAGGGGACGACAGAGGATGAGATGGCTGGATGGCATCACTGACTCGATGGGCGTGACTTTGAGTAAACTCCGGGAGTTTGTGATGGACAGGGAGGCCTGGCGTGCTGCAATTCATGGGGTTGCAAAGAGTCGGACACAACTGAGTGACTGAACTATTATATATATATATATAAAACATAAATTTCACAAAAATAAAATAGAATCTTAAGGGTATGTGCATTTGTTGTTTTGATAGATGTTGTCAAATTGCCCCCAGTAATAGTCTGCTATAAGGTAGACTATTATAATACTTGAGAGTGCCTTTTTCTCCATGTCTTCTCCAACACACCCTGTTACCAAAATTTGTATCTTTGCATATTTGATAGTATTAATATAGTATCTCAGTCTTTTAAAACTCAAATTATAGAAATGCAAACATTAATAACCGTCTCCCTTCCTCACTTCTGAATTCCTTTTCAGATACTTTCAGGATACTTTCTATGAGCATTTTGACAGTAGGATCTCATTAGGTAACTTTTCTTTTTTACTCAAAGTACATCATTAGTTTTATTCAAAGCATACAGATCTGCCTCATTCATTCATACAACAATTATTTCCTGAGCATTTATCATGTTTTAGGCCCTGGAGATAAAGCCCTAAACAAGACAGATACATTCCCTGTCTCAAGGGCTTGTATTCTGGTTGGGAAGACATGTAGCAGTGGATAAACCAAATAGACTATTATTTAAGTGAATGTTAAGTCCCTTGAAGAATACACAGGGTGATTGGCAGAGGGGCTAAGCTGGGGATACAGCCTGACCCACCTCCTGCGTCTAAGGTTGCTAAGAACAAATAGGACAACAGCTACTAAGGGAGCAAACATTATTAATGGTAGGAATTTATTTGATCTTATACTTTTTTATTGGAGTATAGTCGATTTATAATGTGCCAATCCCTGTTGTACAGCAAAGTGACTCAGTAATACATTCTTTTCTTTCTATATATTCTTTTCCATGATAGTTTATCAAAGGATATTGAGTGTACTTTCCTGTGCTATACATAGGATCTTGTTGTTAATCCAGTGTGTGTGTTAGTCGCTCAGGTGTGTCTGACTTTTTGTAACCTCATGGACTATATCCTGCCAGGCTCCTCTGTCCATGGGATTTTCCAGGCAAGAATACTGGAGTGGGTTGCCATTTCCTTCTCCAGGTGATCTTTCCAACCAAGGAATCAAACCCAGGTCTCCTGCACTGCCGGCAGATTCTTTACTTTCTGAGCCACCGGGGAAGCCCTGTTAATCCAGTAGTGATTTCTTATTTGTTAGTTTTGGCCTGGACTGACCTGTTGCTTTGGTATTATGTAGACAAAATTCAGATCAGCCTTAAGATCGCTTCAGAGGTGCTGAGCTAGAGACAGAAAAAGCCCTTCCAGTTTTCCTAGTGGGCTAAAAACACAAATATCAGTCTAATTCCTGAGGACACGAGCCAGAACTCAGTTAAAAGAAAATGATCTCCTCATTTTCACCAAGCAATAAACAATTCATTGTCTCGAGGTTTAGAAAATCCCGTTTGGATTTGGAGTCTAGCCCAGGGAGCATCACATGGATTAGGTACTGGAAAGAGTCCTGCTCAGCGGATCAGGTACAGGGAGCTGTGTTTCTGATTCCTACCCCTTGCTGGCCATGTGACTTTGGACAAGTCTTAGTGCGAGACTTAAAGTATTCTGGGCAGCAAGCGTGATCCCAAGTAGAGTCAATTCTGACTCTTACTTTTGCTGTGAGTCACGGTTCCTCCTTCATAAACCAGCCAAATCCCCACCTTGGATTTCAGTTCTGGCATAAGTCTTGTATGTATTTAAGTCCTAGTTTTTCCCAGGGAGGGACCTTATTTAGTTCCCACTTCCCTTTCACTGAGGCCCTGGTCCTCTGACCTGCTCGCAGACCTCCCAGAAAATTCTTTGGTCATAATCAGCTATCAGGCATGTAGTTTAACACCCCTAAGAGCTGGAGAGTGCTGGTTTCTACTTCGTCTTGTTGACCTCTATAAGGCTGCTCTTTCCCTGGCTCACCCCCATTTCTGCATTCCCTCATGCACTGCCTTCCCAGAGTGTTTTCCCAGCAGCTACTGCTGCGTTGGACCTGAAAAGCATGTCTAGTTTCTACCTTCTTCCCCTCTGGCCCCTACCATGGCCAGAATGAGGGGTGGACTAAAAGTGGTAGCTTCCAAACAACTTTTTCATTAACAGTGAGTTTACTTCATACATCAACTTTTAGGTGGAACCCCCAAACAGAAAAGAAAATAAAAGCTTGCTTAGGCTAATTAAATCTTTCTTAAGAGAAACACATCATTGTTTGCTGGACCCAGCAAGCACCACAGAATCCTAGAATCCCTCAAAATTTAGTCCAAAATTATGAACTAGGTGATCTGTCTATCCCCTTCAATTTTCTAGGCAGCTTACAATATTCAGTGGCTTGCTAAGGTCACACAGTAAGACTGGCCAAATCTAGCCTCTAGAACAAGATGTGAATTCTATAGTTGAGAGGGTGGAGACCTTCACTGCCCTGTGTAATTCTTGCATCCTCCGTGTAGAAATGCAGTGCCTGGCATGACCTAGATGCTTCATCAGTAGTGGTGGAAGAATGAATGAGTCTTACTGAAGAGCTTTTATGTTACAGGCTTCTTCCGGCCCTTAGCTCTCAGAACAGAACTATGAATAAGGCTGACCAACATGGGTCCTTCTTTTATGGAGCTCAGAGTTAAAACAGGGACTTGAACCTGAAACTGATGATCACAGGGAGTTAATGAATAATTACAACTATCTGGCCCTACACAGGCAAGAGGACAGAAGTCAGGCAGGTCTTAAAGTGGCCCACTGGAGTCAGGTGTGGGGTGGGGTGGAGGTGGGTCCTGATTCCTGGGCCCTGCCTTTTCCTCATGCCTCGTTTTGCAGCAGAGATCTGGCCTTCATCATCTTGGCTAAGGGGGTGACTGAGGACTGCCTGAGGGGAGGCGGTGACCTCGGCTGCTCAGCTGCAGGAGCCCTGCTACGCTCTGTCACAGCTACAGTGACTGCTGTCTCTGCCTGGAGCCCTGAGCTGGGCAGTCTCCACTCATCAGCTGAATGCTCTGTTTCCTCCTCCCACACCATCTTCCCAAACTGTTCTTCCTGCTTAGGGTAGCCACTTCTACCTCTCATTGCCCACTAAAATCCTTTCCATACTTCAAGGTGAAGTTGAAATACCACCTCCTTCAGGGAGCCTGCCTTGATTACCACCCCCACTTCCTTACCCTGGGAGGAAGTGATCATTTCCTCTGCTGGCCTCATGTAGTGCTCAGTTTCTACCTCTCTTGCTGCAACGACAGAAGCAGATTATGGTGTGTATTAGATCATTTATCCATTTATTCCACAACTATTTACAGCACCTACTATGGACTGGGGGTTGTAGACAAGGTCCCTGCTTTCTTGAAGTTTGCTTTCTTTTAGGAGAATCAGGACAGAAAAGTGAATAAACAAATGAAATATTTTCAGGTTGATAAGGGCTAAGAAAAAAATTTAGAACAGAGAGTTTGGGGATGGATTGTGTGTATGCTGGGACAGACAGGTCAGTCAGGGTCGGCCTTGCTGAGGAAGTGAAATTTGAGCTGAGCTATGAATGACAAGAAGCAGCTAGCTATGGAAAGAGCTGGAGGAAGGGCATTCCAGGTCGAGGGGAGAGCATGTGCCAAGATCCTGAGGCAGGCAAAAGCTTGGTGTGTTTGAGAAATAGGAAAAAGGCTAGTGTGGTGGTCATGAGTGGGATGAGAGAGGTAAGAAGGCATCAAGGAGGTGGGCAGGACCAAGGTCAGCTTGGGCCTCATGGAGTTTGTTAAACATAAGGAACCACATTGGTAAGCAGGGGAGAGGTGAGAGCTGACTGACGTTCATTCATTCATTCATTCAGCGATGACACGTCTCCTTTGTGATAATACAAAAGGAGGTGCTAGAACACAGGGACCAGAGATGCTGCCTGCCCTCTAGGTGTACCGGGGAAACAGAGGGGCCTCTGCTGAGTGAAGTCATCCTAAGTGCATGGTCTGGTTTTCTGCTTTGCCAATTCAGACTCTTGATCTGTCAGGTTCCTTTTGCCTTTGTTATTGGGAGAGTGGTACATGAGCCTCTGCTGCCATTAGCTGGGAGTATGTTAGAAATACAGACTCCAGGGGCCCACTAGACCCACTGACTCAGAATCTCTTCCCTGCATTGATTTGTGCTTACATTAAAGTTTGAGGAGGACTCCATCCAGTGAAGGTATGGAATAATAAACTCTTCCTAACCAAACTGAGATGGAGAAGGAAATGGCAACCCACTGCAGTATTCTTGCCTGGAGAATTTCTTGTACAGGGAAACCGGGTCGGCCATAGTCTATAGGGTCACAGTCAGACCTGACTGAAGCAACTTAGCATGCACATACAACCAAACTGAGAGGATGGTAATGAGTCAGATGCCAGCTTAACAATTCACTGCTACTAACCTCTTACATCACTGCATCTCAAAAGTTTAAAGTGCATGCATATCACCTGGGAATCTTGTTAAAATGTAGGTTCTGATTCAACAGTTTTGGAATGGGACCCCATGTCTTGTGTATCTCTCAAGCTTTAAGGTGATGCTGAAGCTATTCTTCTAAGGAGCACAGAGCTTTGCATAAACTGAATGAAGGTCACAGAAGCCAAAGCCAGGTGAGGAGGGTAGGAGTGCTGTGGGCCAAGCTGGAGAGACAGATAGGGGCTTGCTTGTGCTGCTTCTCTCTCTGACTCCCACAATGTTATGATAGTAACTCTGTGAAATACTTTCCATGTTGGAGCATAATCTGGGCATCAGAGACTGGGTTTGTTTGTTTGTTTTTTTTCCTTGTCTGTAGCCCCAGCACAGTGTCTGGTTCATAGTCAGGATTCACTACATATAGACTGAATGAGGGTTGATTTAAGACAGGATGGAAAGTCTGAGGAATAGTCTTTTTGATGCAGCATGTCCGATGCAATCTTTGTTGAACCAGCACCCTTGGTACACTTTTCTCCAACTAATTCTGGTAGCAGCTGGGCATATTCCCCAGATTTGAAAACAGCTCCAAAAAAAGTCCTGCCTCTGGTTGAGATAAATATAAATCACCATCTCTCCCATATGGCGCAGAGGTGGACAGAAGGTGTTCTGCAAACCAACAGGAGTGTTTGACCAAGACCTAGTCAACTTCAAAATAGAAACTGGAACTGAGTGTAAATGACATAAGAAGAAGGACAGGGGCATGGCCCCAGGAAATCAAATAGGCTGGCAGGACAACAAGCACTGGCAAAGAGGGAATCTGGCTGTTGAGCCTGGTGACTGTAAAAAAGTCAGACCCAACCAGGATGAGCAGGCACCCAGGAGTGAGGGTCTGAGTCACCGCTAATGAGACATCAAGCCACACTCGGCTTTTCCTGCCCGCCTAGTGAAAACCGTTTGCTCAAATCCTGTTCTATTTCAGGAAACACCAGCTGTATCATAGGAAGTCCTGCTCTTTCCACATTAGAAACAAGAGTCACTTCTCTTTGCTTTTTGGATGCTCAATGACACTTGTCCTAGAGGGCACAAGGCTACTGTGCTGTTCATGTAAGATAGATAGGCACCGTCTACCCCAGGAGGTTAGGCAGGCAAGGAGAAGCTGAATTTGAGAGTCTTCACCATAAAGCATGGATTTCAGTCCCTCTGAGAAGCCTTAAAATGTCCTGTGCCAGCTTACAAGTAAAGAGAAAAAAATCAGCTAGGTTTCATGCACTGTCACACCCCTCTTTCCCTCCCGCTTGTCCTGTGAGAGGTGCTTTGAAACCCTGGCCTCATCTTCCCAGAAGGGAGTAGAGATGCTGGAATGTACCCTCCTTGACAGGCAGATGGTTACTGTGTCTCTGGCATCAGTGATTTTCCCTGGGGCCATTGCCAAGAGCTGCTCTTTGAGATGGGTTGGGGGCAGGCAAAATGAAGGTGACCTCAGAAGACAAGAGAGGATTTCCCCCACATCTGTCTCCTAGACTTGATTTAAAGTGTTACCATCAATATGTGGTGATGGCTGCTGAGAATAGGATGCACACACTGAGAGTTTAGGGGACAAAGTGTCCTTAAGGAGCAGGGTTACGTATTTTTTTCCTCACAGAATACCTTACCATAGCAAGTTAGCTAAGGGTGTAGGATATTCAGAAGTTTCTACAAACTTGCTAGGTTTCATTTGGGATCTTGGTGGATATTTCCACCAAAAGAACTTCTATAACATGTGGAAAACGAGTGGATGGAGAAAACAGAAAGAGGAAAAATTTGATTTTTGTTAATGAGAGGCATCACCACGTCTGCCAGTTTGAGATAGATTTTGGTTTCTTCCCATCCAAAAGTGAGGTGGATCAAGACTGGTCTTCAGTCATGATGAAGAGCAAATGTACAAATTTATTTAGTTGTTTGCTGATCTGCAGCTCACTGTAGTAGAACATACTGGTCTGGATAGAAACATAGGGAGTTGGGGTTTGGTTTCAGCTCTGCCATTCAGGTGCTGTTCACCCTTGGTCTAGTTGCCACCCATTTCTGGGCCCCAGCTCCTTCTGCAAAATGAGAGGGCTGGATTAGACATGATTTCCCAAATCCTGTAACTGATCATTACAATAATTAAAAACAATTAAGTCACATAGTAGAAGACTGCAAAATTTCATTATCCTTGAATCCTCTTGCTTAAGGAAAGGAGAACATCTCAGAGTAGTGTTAATATAGTTCTAACACCTTCTGAATTCTTCCTGATCCTACTTTTTTAGATTGTGAGATCCGACTTCAGGTTCAGTCTTCCTAAGACTGTATGTATGTATCCAGATGAGACTCTAATTACGTTGTTTTATTTTTGTTTCATTTATTTTTATGGTTACTTTTGTTTTTAAGACAAGTGATCCCAGTTTTCCATTTACAGCAATGATACTGAGTTTTCTCTTAAAATAAGTGTTTATGTAGTTGAGACCATCTAAAGAAGTCTATGAAGGTGATACTTGCATATGCAAAAACCATGAGGTTAGTACTTGAATGATCGCACTTGGGAAAAACCCATCTAGATGACCTCTAAGTACCTTTCCATATCTTGGGCCAGTGGATGTGAATGCCCTGGTTTCAGCACAGAACATACTTTGTTGGCCTCCAACTGCTTTAAATGTAAGCTTTGTGTGTGCAGTGATTGTATGTGGCTTTTTGGGCTCTGTATTCAAAACATCTGTAACCACTGTATCCATTCAGTGGGCAGCACATGGTTGGACTTCACTATATAATTCTGAAGGAATGAATGCATGACTCGGGTGGAAAATACTGCATGTGGTATCTTTCTATGTTTTGTTGCAAAAGAGAAAGAACCTCCTGCATTTCAGACTCTGTGGAGCTGTGACAGTCACAGGTGGACACACACACATGCAAACACGCTCTATACTTTGACTGTTGAACTTTAACCTAAGTTGAACTTTTGTGATCCCTTTGACATGTGCAGGACAAATTTAATACTATTTTTGTTTTTAAATAATTTGGCTTGTGACATCTTAGATCTTCTCTCGAAAAAGGCAAGATTTAAATAGCGAATGAGTGAATAAGTGTGTGTGTGTGTGTGTATTTGCTTTTGATTTTTGGTTTTCCTTGTTTTCAAATCTCATTGGCTCTCTGCTTGGAGTATTTTTAAATTGACTGGCTGGTTCAAAATGTGCTTGAAAACAGTTTTGGCATGGTCTATAGACCTGATGTGTCTGCTGGGTTAGTGTTTGGGCGTGCCACCAAGCTGCTTTGGCTGGATGACAGTTTAAATACAGCCAAACAGCTGGTCCTGCCGGGGGAGACACTGGTGAGAAGATTCCACAGAAACAATGCCTTGGCCTGGGTACCCCTGCTCCCACAGCGGCATCTGAGGGTCCAAGGAGACCAGTGAATTCAGGGGAGCCATCACGGGCCCTCATTCACCTCTGTGTTCTTTTCCCTTTTCCCCTCAGAGCTGTAGATGGTTCTGACTTTCAGTCATTGGGAACTGCTGCTTCTGCAACCACAGTTAGTGTAACAGAGAGCAGAGATTGGATTTTCTCATCAGCTCCACCTCATGTTTCAGGTGAAGGCTTTTCCTTACATGGGGGAAGGTAAGGGAGTGTGAGGTCATCTTTTAGACAGCGCCATCTCTGCTCCCTCAGCCAAGCTTCAGCTGTTTGGTTTCATTTGTTAGTCTCCTCTGAGGGCAAAGGAACATCGAGGGTGAGGTAAGTGGAAGCAGAATTATTGAAATGTAATGAAAAACTTCCTAGTTACTTAAACCATGAAAATAGTTATTACAAAAGAACAAAGTGATGTTCTCCACAGGGCTGTTGTGATGAATTGAGACACTGTAAGTAAAGCATGGCAGTTGTATCCAGCCCATCAGATGCACTCCATAAATAATAGTTATGATTATTATTTAACTCCTTCCACAGTAACTGGCTGCTAGTGGGCCTCAGTAGATGTTTGCTGAGGGAACAAAGGCTGGAACTGGCTGCCTTAGAGGGAGGAAACTAGAGATGTCCAAGCGGAAGATATATATTACCAAGTTATGGTATTGATACGCCCATCAAATATCAAAATAAAAAATGGAAATGAGTTTGGAGGCAGCACTTTAGACCTGTCACCCATCAGCCCAGTTGTTGTCTTTTAAGGTAAAGTGGCTTCGACTGGCCAGACAAAGATGACTTTCAATGTACTCTCCTCTTTCTGCATGACTGAGGTTGAAGTGAGCATATGCCTCAAATTAAGCCAACATGCCTTTAGATGCTAGAGTTTTGCAGCAGCTCTTTGATAGGGCAATAGTTGGGGGCAGTGAAGCAGGTGGGTATCCCCTTTCTCACATGTGCTTTTCGAGTTTTTGAGGTTTGATGTGACGTTCCAAGGAGCCTGCTCTTGACTTAGTGGAATATTAAGGAGTTAAGGTCTCTGAGTCATGTCTTCTGATAAGGGTTTCTGTTTCTCTTTTCCTGACCTAACAGTGTGATGAAAGTAAGCTGCCAGAACTCAACACTTGACTCAGGTTGACTGGATTAGAGAGAGATGACATATAGGACATTACTGAGATAATGAAGAGAATAAAATCCATGTGAAAGTCTCTTTCTGAGCCACAGTTGGTCTCACCCCAGATATTATTGGACTCCTAGTGGCATGGACTATATCTTGTGGTCAGCAAAATTTTTTCAAGTTCCCCAGTCAAGTGGTCTTTACATTCAAAAGGTAACTAGGGAGCCATGATTCCAAAGAGGAAAAGGTCTCAGTTAGAGGTAATTGTATGATAGGCACATTGTGGAGGGGGCTCTGGCTTCACAAGAAGCATAAGATGTCACAAAAGATGCTAATGGCTAAAGGACAGCTTACTGTGTAGCAGGCGACATGCTCAGCCCTTCACGTGGATTGTCTCTGTCAATCCTCTGAGCAGCCCTCTGGCAGGTGTGTGATGGTATTATTAGATGCTCATGGTTTGTGGTCCCAGGCAGCACTCATACTCTGCTCATGAGTCCTGGTTTCTCTCTGGGAGTTATATTCCTCTCTGTTTCTGGTCTTGTTGGAATGGTAAATCAGCTGTCTCTCTCTCTCACTGTGGTACCCGAGGTTTCTTCAAATCACACTGTGAAGGCAAGGGAAAGAAAGTCCAGTTGGAATTTCCCTCTTCCAGAACTTGGAATCCTGAGCTTATCATTTGAGAGCAGAAGAATTCCTAGGACTGGATGATAGCTCCATTTCCTGGTGGAGATTGCCAGGGAACTTCTGTTCCTGCTATGCAGTTGTCTCGAGCCTTCTCTTCTCTTCCCTTTTGTGAGCAGCCCCACACCCTCCAGTGAATGTGAGTGGTCTTGAGTTCCAGTCTGTTTGCCTCTAGAGCCCAGGAATTTAACCGTTATACAATATTGGAGAGAACCTCTCTGTTTCCTTGAAGGCCAGAGGTTCTAAGGGGCTCTGATTCTTAAAGCCTGAGAATGTACGATTCTAAAATATGATTAATGCCTTTTCTGTTCTTTTGGAGCTGGTCAGTATTCACACCTGTAGGTCCTCCTCCCAAGGTAGCTGTTGGTCTGAGCTGTCTGCTGAGTTAGCAGCAGAGTGGGTGTGTGAGGGCTTTTAGACTCTAGCATAGCTGACAGAACACATCCCTTTACTCACTCTGGCTTCTGCCCACAGGCTCCTTGCAGTTGGCTCTGCCTTCCTGATCTGCCTGCTTGTTCACAGACCTGGGATTTATGATTCTTGTAGGATAAATCTGCAGGCCACACGGGAAAAATCTGAACTTGAGCAAAAAGGGGAAGAAAACAGCACCTTGGACACTACTTCAGAGTTTCTGCCCTGTTGACAATCCCCAGAGAGACCTAGGGATGGTCTATCCACTAAGCAGTAATGACTGGGATCTCATGGCAGCTTTGAGAAGCACTTCACAACCCATCTGCGAATGAAAAGTTAGAAATGTTCCACCATATCACCACTAAGTAGATATAAACAGATATTCACCTTAAGTGGTCATTCATTTCCTCAATGCTATTCTTCATTCAATGACATAGATAATTTGAATTGTGTGTGGACAGATACATTTTCCCCATTTGAGAATCAATAAAATTGTTTTAATTTTGGACAAAAATTTAGCCCAATATTCCCCGAGTTACCTTTTGCCAAAAAACTACTGCTTACCTTTGGGTATCCTATAGGATTCTTCAGTATAGGAGCCTGAGATTCTCCATGTGATCTAGCTACAGTGGCTAGCTTGGGAATTTTCAAACTTTTTTTTAAAGGAATGGAATCATTTTTTTCAATCATAGTTTTATGTAGAATTATAATATACCGAACAGGTATGATAGAACTTCTCTCTTGAAATGACCCCTGACCAGTGACATCCCCCTTACTTTTCCTACCTGGGTCCCTAAGGCAGCTCAGAAGAGTCACAGGTGCTGAGGAATCACTGGAAAACTACTGACCTAGTTTGAACCAAAGTGAGTGTGGGGCAAGTGGGCATCTGAACAGGATCTGGGCTAGAACGTTCGCATTGTTCTTTTTCTCTCTTTCTCTCTGTCCCTGCCTGGTGCACCCTTCCTTGTCCCAAGATCGGCTGAGGGGAACAAGGGAGGGGTTTTGAGAGATGAGAAAGGCAGGCCGGTATATCCTTTAAAGCTGAGACTCCAGGCAGAAGGTGGGAAGACGGAGTGCTGAGCTGGGCGAGAAGAGGCTCCCAGCAAATTCTCAGGCTCCCTCAGGTGGACAGAAACTAGGAGAAGGGTAAAGAAGTTAAGAATAGGTGAGGGCAGCAGCTAAAAGACAGTCAAGGACAGGGTGTCACATGCTGAGCTGTCCGCAGCCCAGGGTATTTACGTGATTCCCGGGCTTCCTCAGACTGGGGTCAGACACAGCATAAGGGCATTTGTACCAGAAGTGCCTGGTTCCTTTTGCTTTGTGTCTGTCCTCCTTGCCTTACTTCTAGGGGTCTCTAGAGAATATACCCATGATTGGAGCCTCTGAATTTGGGTCAGTGAAAGTCAGAAACTGGCCAAGCCAATGTAGCTGTGATTTTATGGTTTGCAAAATACCTTTCTATACATGACCTCATTGCTTCTCTGAGGTATGTCAGGAAGGTGTGTAAGAGGAATGCTACACAGCATCCGATGTCACAGAACACTGCAGATGCCACCCCCATGAGAAGGCAGAGCATTAATGAGGTAGGGAGAGGAAAACGGTACAGACAGGCTAATTGCTGACTCTCCTGTGTACGGCCTCCCACTTAGGCTTGGCCACCCGGCAGGATGGTAGTGGTTATACATTCCATTCCCAATAGGTCAGAATGGCTTTGTTCTAAGTTTCCTGGATCGTGTCACTCAAATGGGTCATGTGTACTTGGTAGTCATAGCACGTTGCTCAAGAAGGATGATCTTCTAAGCCAGAGGTCACACACTGTCTGCACCCAGTGGGTTTTGTTTGGTCTGCATCAGATTAAAAATTTTGAATTAGTTCCCAACACTAAAAAAAATTAGAGGATATAAACATCTGCATTTCTGGTTTTCTTGAAAAACTGGAGGATCTGACTATGTTGGTTTTTTACAACAGCCCTCTTTCCATGAGTCATGTATTCTCCACACCACCAGAGACCCCACCAGCCTGCTTGCTTCTTTATGTGCCTTGAGTAGGCCCATGCACATTTGAGTTTGAGACCCTTGGCCTAGGTTTGTGTCTTATGTAACTTGGCATAGAGAACAGGGGTTGCAAACTATGGTCTGTGAGCCAAATCTGGCCCTCCACATGTTTTTATAAATGAAGTTTTATTGGGTCATACTGGCTGCTTTCATAGTACTGAATGCAGTGGTTACTTGCTAAAGAGATCATAGTGTCTGCAAATCCTAAAATACTTTCTATCTGGCCCTACAGAGACCCTATCTGATCCCTGATCTAGACCATGTTTTCTAAACAAAAGTTTTCACCTATCAGGAATTCTTACCAGTGTTCGAAACTAACTTCACTTTCTCTCTCTCCAGACTCTATTTATAACCTACTAAACTGACAGGGGAATTTGGTGACCGGGTGTTCCCTGGGTCTGGGGTATTAAGAAGTCATGCAATGTCAGTTTCAGTGTCTGGCCATGAGGCAGTTGGCTTCCTTTTATTTTCCCCTCATCTGTCATGGACTCGGAAAAAGAATAGCACTACCCAGAATTACTGACATCCTGCTTTTTTGCAGACTCTAATTATCCTTGCAATTATTAATTATGAGAATGTTAGCTTACAAGTGTGTAGTGTAAGTGATCAACTCCACAGGATTCCTGCACCTTTTCTCACATTTCCTTCTCAAGACTATCCTGCTAGGCAGGTCAGTTGCCCACTCAGCAGCTCTTCTTCCTCCCGTCTTCCTTGCTCTAGAACCCAGCTCTAGGTAGTGACTGAAAATGCCAGAATCTTGCCTTTTGACCTTCTACAGTGGCTGAGAGGATCACACGCTCCTATTCTGGCTAATAACAGACAAGGGAAGTCTTCCTAGAGGCTCTGAGGGAATACTTTCCTTCCTCATAAGAAAGTGACACGTGCAAGAGAGATTTCCATGTCCCTTTGTTCTGTTTGTGGGTGTGGCTCTGTGAAGATGTGATGCTTGGAGCTGCCGTAGCCATCTCTGGATATGAGGATAGGTGCCGGTGATATGTGGAAGATGTTGGGAGGAAGAATGAGACAATCCTGAGTTCCTGGGGACATCCTTGAGCCTGGAATCATTGTCTTCCAGATGGTTCTCATTGTGAGAGATACAAACAAAAGCTTCTTGTTAAAGCCACTTTGGGTCAGATACTCTGTTATTATATAGACCAGAGTATCTTAATTTGAATGATCAGCTATTACCTCTAGTTTACATAATTTTTTAAAACTAGCTAATATATATTTAGTTCTTACTATGTGTTAGGTATTATTTTGAGTTCTAAATAGTGGCTCATTTAGTCTTTATAATGACACTAGAAAATAGATATTATTCCATATGATATCACTTGTATCTGGAATCTAAAATATGGCACAAATGAACCTATGTACAAAACAGAAACTGACTCACAGACATAGAGGACAGACTTGTGGTTGCCGATGGCGGTGGGGAGAGGGATGGACTGGGAGTTTGGGGTTGGTAGATGCAACTAAGATCCTGATGTACAGCACAGGAAACTATATTCAGTATTCTATGATAAACCATAATGGAAAAGAATAAGAAAAGATTATATATGTATAACTGAGTCACTTTTGCTGCATAGCAGAGTAAATCAACTAGACTTCAATTTTTAAAAGTACATATTATTATCTCAGTTTTATAGAGCAAAAAAATGACACTTAATAAATGCTAATATTGCATGAGGTCACATACCTGGTAAGAGACAGAGCTGGAAATTAACCCAGTCTGGCTCTGGAGCCCATGGGTTTAATACTCTATTGTGCTCTCTCTCTAGAAGAAAAGAAAATGGTCTGCTGTCTCACAGCATCTGGTGTATCCCTCAGCTTGGGTCAGACACTGGAACAGACCTTATACTTGTCCATCCTCATCAGACAGTGAGTGCTCCATCACTCTCCATCCTCATCACTTGTTACAGCCTGGATCTTAGTGGGTGCTCAGCCCTCGGACTGGATTTCAAGCCCCTTTGCTGCTCACCTGCTGCTCTTTCTTTCCCCTCTCAGCTGTAGGCATCAAATCATTGCCAGCCTAGAAAAGTGCAGGAAAGCACCTTGTGTCCTGTATCCTAATGAGGGACATTTCATGGTAGCCATGGATACATGGACACTGGATTTGAAGCCAGGCAGAGTCAAGTTCAGTTATGGCTCTGCAACGTCTAGCTGTGTTACCATAGGAAAATCCTTTCCCCTCTCTGAACCTCAGTGTCCTTTCTTTTAAATGGAGTAACAATGACCTATCCAACGTGGTTGTTTTGAGTATTAAAATGATAGCAATATAAAATGCTTAACAAAATACCTGGCATCAGGTAATTACCCAGTTAATGGTAGATACTATTAATTAGTAAGTTTGCTTTTTTATTCTTTTTTTAAAAGTCATTTTATAAGAGCTGTCTTTAAAAAAGAAAATCTACTTGTTTATTGGGTGTGCTGGATCTTCTTTGCTGTACGTGGGCTTTCGACAGCTGTGGTGAGAGGGGGCTACTCTCTAGTCGCAGTGCACAGGCTTCTCATTGTGGCTTCTCTTCTTGGGGAGAACAGGCTCTAGAATGAGTGGGCTTCAGGAGTTGTGGCGCCCAGGTTTAGCTGCCCCATGGCACATGGACTCTTTCCAGACCAGGAATCAAACCCATGTCCCCTGTATTGGTAGGCAGATTCTTAACCACTGGACCCCTAAGGAAGTCCTGCCTTTTTATTCTTATTGTCACTATGAGGCTGTTTGTGGAACAGCATGTCTATATGAGGTAGACCTGAAACCCTGGGAATAAAGGAGGGGACTCACTCTAGTGGTGACGTAGAAGTCAGGAGAGCAGGATGCTAGCCTGGTTAGGGGATATCAGGGCCTTCCTTTTCTCTCTCTCGGCTTAGGTTTTCCCACCTGTCAAATGCATGTATTTGCTGAGATGACCTCTAAGGACCAGATAGGACACACTGTGAGATGCACCAAACACATGGGCCTGCTTTCTCTCCAGGACTCTGCACAGCTCAGGAGCTGTTACCGTCTCTGAGAGCCCTGATTCAGTCTTCTCCAAAATCAGCCAAGGGTGTATATGGGTTTCCAACCCATCAGCCACCAGCATGACCCAGTGCCTGGCCCAAGGTGCATGGTCAACAATTCTGAGCTGGATGAATGAATGAACTCCATTGAGTGAGTGAGTGGCACCTATGACCCCTGAAGTTTGGGCCAGTTTGGTTTCTTGTAATATATTTAGAATATAACAATTTTTATGGTTTTTGGCAAGGGTGAATCACTTAGTCATGGTCATGGCCTTGAACTGAACCAAACTGTGAGCCAGCACCAGAATAAACTGCATTCAACCACTGACCTCAGAGCCAAAGGGAAGCTGACTTTCCATTGACCCATGAGCCAGGTTTGGTTTTGCAAGAAAAAAAGATTATGAACAATCCAATATTTAGCAAACCCTGTCTCCTTCCTTGAATTTTCTTCTAAACCCTCAAACTGGGACAAAATTAGACCCTAAATAATCCCTGCTTATATTATTGCACAATATACTCAAATAATAATAATGTTACCCAACACCTGCAGGGCAATTACTTTGTGCTAAGTGCATTATCTCATTTAGTCCTGAAACAAACCTATAAAGTAGGTACTATTTTTATTCTTCTTTTACAAGTGAAGAGAATTTGACAGCTAAGTAACTTTTGCTCATGTCACATGGCTATTAGGAGGCATGGTGGACATTTCAATAGAGGTCCACTGGATTCCTCGGCATCAGTGACAGTACATTTAATGAGCATATGCTAGGAGGCAGTCACTGGACTGAGCGTTTTGCATGCATATGCTCAGTTAATCCCTACAGTAAGTAATGCTGTCTGCAGTGCATTATCATCTCCATTTTAGCAATGAAGAATCAGAGCTTTTGGGCGATACATAACCATCCTATAATTTGTGTGTGGTGGAACCAAGTTATCATTGTACAATGGCAGAGTTCAGAAAACTCAAGGGTAATAAAGAGGGAGAGACGTTTCCAAAGTCATCATGAATCAGTGGTTGAACTGGGTCTGGGTTTCATTGAAGACGTTTTCCATTCATTGCTGGGAGGGTGTTGTTCAGTAACAGTGGGAGGGGACCTGCCATATGGCCAATCCACCATGTCTCCTGCCCTCACAACAGGCAAGAGAGTTCAGTGGAATAGAGCACGTGCTTTGGAGTCAGACCTGTGTTCACATCACAGCTCCCAAACTAACTTACTGGATGACCTTGGGAATCACACTTCCTTTCTCTGAATCTCTGTTTCCTCTTCTACAAAATGGAACAATAGCCAGGCCTGCTCCTGAGCTTGCAGAAGGAGTAAATTAGAAAAGGAACATAAAGCATGTGGCACTGAGACCATCACAGTTAACGTGGATTAGCTGTTTTTTTTTTTTTTAAGTGGTTTTATTTATTTTTTGGGGGGGGGGGTTTGTCATACATTGACATGAATCAGCCATGGAATTACATGTATTCCCCATCCTGATCCCCCTCCCACCTCCCTCTCCATCCGATTCCTCTGGGTCTTCCCAGTGTACCAGGCCCGAGCACTTGTCTCATGCATCCCACCTGGGCTGGTGATCTGTTTCACTATAGATAATATACATGCTGTTCTCTCGAAACATCCCACCCTCGCCTTCTCCCACAGAGTCCAAAAGTCTGTTCTGTACTTCTGTGTCTCTTTTTCTGTTTTGCATATAGGGTTATCATTACCATCTTTCTAAATCCCATATATATGTGTTAGTATGCTGTAATGTTCTTTATCTTTCTGGCTTACCTCACTCTGTATAATGGGCTCCAGTTTCATCCATCTCATTAGAACTGATTCAAATGAATTCTTTTTAACAGCTGAGTAATATTCCATGGTGTATATGTACCACGGCTTCCTTATCCATTCGTCTCCTGATGGGCATCTAGGTTGCTTCCATGTCCTGGCTATTATAAACAGTGCTGCGACAAACACTGGGGTGCATGTGTCTCTTTCAGATCTGGTTTCCTCAGTGTGTATGCCCAGAAGTGGAATTGCTGGGTCATATGGCAGTCCTATTTCCAGTTTTTTAAGAAATCTCCACACTGTTCTCCATAGTGGCTGTACTAATTTGCATTCCCACCAACAGTGTAAGAGGGTTCCCTTTTCTCCACACCCTCTCCAGCATTTATTGCTTGTAGACTTTTGGATAGCAGCCATCCTGACTGGTGTGTAATGGTACCTCATTGTGGTTTTGATTTGTATTTCTCTGATAATGAGTGATGTTGAGCATCTTTTCATGTGTTTGTTAGCCATCTGTATGTCTTCTTTGGAGAAATGTCTGTTTAGTTCTTTGGCCCATTTTTTGATTGGGTCATTTATTTTTTTGGAATTGAGCTGCAGGAGTTGCTTGTATATTTTTGAGATTAATCCTTTGTCTGTTGCTTCATTTGCTATTATTTTCTCCCAATCTGAGGGCTGTCTTTTCACCTTACTTATAGTTTCCTTTGTTGTGCAAAAGCTTTTAAGTTTCATTAGGTCCCATTTGTTTCTTTTTGCTTTTATTTCCAATATTCTGTGAGGTGGGTCATAGAGGATCCTGCTGTGATTCATGTCGGAGAGTGTTTTGCCTATGTTCTCCTATAGGATTTTTATAGTTTCTGGTCTTACATTTATATCTTTAATCCATTTTGAGTTTATTTTTGTGTATGGTGTTAGAAAGTGTTCTAGTTTCATTCTTTTACAAGTGGTTGACCAGTTTTCCCAGCACCACTTGTTAAAGAGGTTGTCTTTTTTCCATTGTATATCCTTGCCTCCTTTGTCAAAGATAAGGTGTCCATAGGTTTGTGGATTTATCTCTGGGCTTTCTATTCTGTTCCATTGACCTATATTTCTGTCTTTGTGCCAGTACCATACTGTCTTGATGACTGTGGCTTTGTAGTAGAGTCTGAAGTCAGGCAGGTTGATTCCTCCAGTTTCATTCTTCTTTCTCAAGATTACTTTGGCTATTCGAGGTTTTTTGTATTTCCATACAAATTGTGAGATTATTTGTTCTAGTTCTGTGAAAAATACCGTTGGTAGCTTGATAGGGATTGCATTGAATCTATAGATTGCTTTGGGTAGAATAGCCATTTTGACAATATTGATTCTTTCAATCCATGAACACGGTATGTTTCTCCATCTGTTTGTGTCCTCTTTGTTTCATCAGTGTTTTATAGTTTTCTATGTATAGGTCTTTTGTTTCTTTAGGTAGATATACTCCTAAGTATTCTATTCTTTTTGTTGCAATGGTGAATGGTATTGTTTCCTTAATTTCTCTTTCTGTTTTGTCATTGTTAGTGTATAGGAATGCAAGGGATTTCTGTGTGCTAATTTTATATCCTGCAACTTTACTATATTCGTTGATTAGCTCTAGTAATTTTCTGGTAGAGTCTTTAGGGTTTTCTATGTAGAGGATCATGTCATCTGCAAACAGCGAGAGTTTCACTTCTTCTTTTCCTATCTGGATTCTTTTTACTTCTTTTTCTGCTCTGATTGCTGTGGCCAAAACTTCCAAAACTATGTTGAATAGTAGTGGTGAGAGTGGGCACCCTTGTCTTGTTCCTGATTTCAGGGGAAATGCTTTCAATTTTTCACCATTGAGGGTAATGCTTGCTGTGGGTTTGTCATATATAGCTTTTATTATGTTGAGGTATGTTCCTTCTATTCCTGCTTTCTGGAGAGTGTTAATCATAAACGGGTGTTGAATTTTGTCAAAGGCTTTCTCTGCATCTATTGAGATAATCATATGGTTTTTATCTTTTAATTTGTTAATGTGGTGTATTACATTGATTGATTTGTGGATATTAAAGAATGCTTTCATTCCTGGGATAAAGCCCACTTGGTCATAGTGTATGATTTTTTAAATATGTTGTTGGATTCTGTTTGCTAGAATTTTGTTAAGGATTTTTGCATCTATGTTCGTCAGTGATATTGGCCTGTAGTTTTCTTTTTTTGTGGCATCTTTGTCAGGTTTTGGAATTAGGGTGATGGTGGCCTCATAGAATGAGTTTGGAAGTTTACCTTCTTCTGCAATTTTCTGGAAGAGTTTGAGTAAGATAGGTGTTAGCTCTTTTCTAAATTTTTGGTAGAATTCAGCTGTGAAGCCATCTGGCCCTGGGCTTTTGTTTGCTGGAAGATTTCTGATTACAGTTTCGATTTCCTTGCTTGTGATGGCTCTGTTAAGATCTTCTATTTCTTCCTGGTTCAGTTTTGGAAAGTTATACTTTTCTAAGAATTTGTCCATTTCTTCCAAGTTGTCCATTTTATTGGCATAGAGCTGCTGGTAGTAGTCTCTTATGATCCTTTGTATTTCAGTGCTGTCTGTTGTGATCTCTCCATTTTCATTTCTAATTTTGTTAATTTGGTTCTTCTCTCTTTGTTTCTTAATGAGTCTTGCTAATGGTTTGTCAATTTTGTTTATTTTTTCAAAAAATCAGCTTTTAGCTTTGTTGATTTTTGCTATGGTCTCTTTAGTTTCTTTTGCATTTATTTCTGCCCTAATTTTTAAGATTTCTTTCCTTCTGCTAACCCTGGGCTTCTTCATTTCTTCCTTCTCTAATTGCTTTAGGTGTAGAGTTAGGTTATTTATTTGACTTTTTTCTTGTTTCTTGAGGTAAGCCTGTAATGCTATGAACCTTCCCCTTAGCACTGCTTTTACAGTGTCCCATAGGTTTTGGGTTGTTGTGTTTTCATTTTCATTCATTTCTATGCATATTTTGATTTCTTTTTTGATTTCTTCTATGATTTGTTGGTTATTCAGAAGCGTGTTATTTAGCCTCCATATGTTTGAATTTTTAACAATTTTTTCCCTGTAACTGAGATCTAATCTTACTGCACTGTGGTCAGAAAAGATGACTGGAATGATTTCAATTTTTTTGAATTTTCCAAGACCAGATTTATGGCCCAGGATGTGATCTATTCTGGAGAAGGTTCCGTGTGCACTTGAGAAAAAGGTGAAGTTGATTGTTTTGGGGTGAAATGTCCTATAGATATCAATTAGGTCTAGCTGGTCCATTTTGTCATTTAAGGTTTGTGTTTCCTTGTTCATTTTCTGTTTAGTTGATCTATCCATAGTTGTGAGTAGGGTATTAAAGTCTCCCACTATTATTGTGTTACTATTAATTTCCTCTTTCATACTCATTAGCACTTGCCGTACATATTGAGGTGCTCCTATGTTGGGTGCATATATATTTATAATTGTTATATCTTCTTCTTGGATTGATCCTTTGATCATTATGTAGTGTCCTTCTTTGTCTCTTTTCAAAGCCTTTATTTAAAAGTCTATTTTATCTGATATGAGTATTGCGACTCTTGCTTTTTGTCTCCATTTGCGTGAAATATTTTTTTCCAGCCCTTCACTTTTAGTCTGTATGCGTCTCTTGTTTTGAGATGGGTCTCTTGTAGACAGCATATATAGGGGTCTTGTTTTTGTATCCATTCAGCCAATCCTTGTCTTTTGGTTGGGATATTCAATCCATTTACATTTAAGGTAATTATTGATAGGTGTGGTCCCGTTGCCATTTACTTTGTTGTTTTGGGTTCCCGTTTATACAACCTTTCTGCATTTCCTGTCTAGAGAAGATCCTTTAGCATTTGTTGAAGAGCTGGTTTGGTGGTGCTGAATTCTCTCAGCTTTTGCTTGTCTGTAAAGCTTTTGAATTCTCCTTCATATCTGAATGAGATCCTTGCTGGGTACAGTAATCTAGGTTGTAGGTTATTCTCTTTCATTACTTTAAGTATGTCCTGCCATTCCCTTCTGGCCTGGAGGGTTTCTATGGATAGATCAGCTGTTATCCTTATGGGAATCCCTTTGTGTGTTATTTGTTGTTTCTCCCTTGCTGCTTTTAATATTTGTTCTTTGTGTTTGATCTTTGTTAATTTGATTAGTATGTGTCTTGGGGTGTTTCGCCTTGGGTTTATCCTGTTTGGGACTCTCTGGGTTTCTTGGACTTGGGTGGCTATTTCCTTCCCCATTTTAGGGAAGTTTTCAGCTATTATCTCCTCGAGTATTTTCTCATGGCCTTTCTTTTTGTCTTCTTCTTCTGGGACTCCTATGATTCGAATGTTGGGGCATTTCACATTGTCCCAGAGGTCCCTGAGGTTGTCCTCATTTCTTTTGATTCTTTTTTCTTTTTTCCTCTCTGCTTCATTTATTTCCACCATTTTATCTTCTACCTCACTTATCCTATCTTCTGTCTCCGTTATTCTACTCTTGGTTCCCTCCAGAGTGTTTATGATCTCATTTATTGCATTATTCATTTTTAATTGACTCTTTTTTATTTCTTCTAGGTCTTTATTAAACATTTCTTGCATCTTCTCAATCTTTGTCTCCAGGCTATTTATCTGTAACTCCATTTTGTTTTCAAGATTTTGGATCATTTTTATTATCATTATTCTAAATTCTTTTTCAGGTAGATTCCCTATCTTCTCCTCTTTTGTTTGACTTGGTGGGCATTTTTCATGTTCCTTTACCTGTTGGGTATTTCTCTGCCTTTTCATCTTGTTTAGATTGCTGTGTCTGGAGTGGGCTTTCTGTATGTATTCTGGAGGTCTGTGGTTCCTTTTTATTGTGGAGGTTTTACCCAGTGGGTGGCGTTGGACGATTGGCTTGTCAAAGTTTCCTGGTTAAGGAAGCTTGCGTCAGTGTTCTGATGCGTGGAACTAGATTTCTTCTCTCTGGAGTGCAATGGAGTGACCAGTAATGAGTTTTGAGATGAGTCTTCGTGTTAGGTGTGACCTTGGGCAGCCTGCATGTTGACGTTCAGGGCTATGTCCCTGCGTTGCTGGAGAATTTGCATGGTATGTTTTGCTCTAAAACTTATTGGCTCTTGGGTGGTGGTTGGTTTCAGTGTAGGTATGGAGGCTTTTGGACGGTCTCTTATTACTTAAAGTTCCATGTAGTCATGAGTTTTCTGGTGTTCTCAGGTTTTGGGCTTAAGTCTCTTGCCTCTGGATTTCAGTTTTATTCTTCCAGTAGTCTCAAGACTTCTCCAACTATGCAGCACTGATAATAAAACTTCTAGGTTAATGGTGAAAAGATTCTCCCCCATGAGGGACACCCAGAGAAGTTCACAGAGTTACATGAAGAAGAGGAGAGGGAGGAGGGAGATAGAGATGAGCAGGAGAAAAAGGGGGACTCAAGAGGAGAGAGACAGATTTATGCAGTTGTCTGTTCCCAGAGTGTTCTCTGTAGCCCAGACACCCACAAAGATTCACAGAATTGGATTGGGAAGAGAAGGGGAAAGGAGGAAATAGAGGTGTTCTGAGGTAGAAAACAGAGAGTCAAGATTGGGAGAGAGTAATCAACACACTCCTGAATAAAAATGGGAACTGAATATTGGATTCTTAAATGTCCAAAATTTATATCATATACTGAAAAACAAAGATTAAAAATCTAGAGTAGAGGTTAGACTCTTAAAAATACAATATTAAAAACAAAAGCCAAAACACAAAAAAATTTTAGAAATATATATGAAGTTCGGTTTAAAAATAGGGCTTCTCTCTTTTTTTTTGTAAGGTTATAGTGTAATGAAAATGAAAATTAAGGAGTAGTAGAGGAGTAATAGAGGACTTTAAAAGGAAATAAGAGAAAAAGAAAAATAGAAAAAAGAAGAGAAAAAGGAAAAGAAAAAAAGTAAAAAAAATTTTTTTCCTAATTAAAAAAATCATAAAAATCTATGAAAATGAAAGTTAAGGCATAATGGGGGAGTAATAGGGAATTTTAAAAGAAAATAAAAGAGAAAAAATAAAAAAGAAAAAAGAAAAAATTTTTTTACAAAAAAAAAAGTAAAAATATATCTAGGAATTTCTCTGGAGCTGTTGCGGTCAGTGTGGGTTCAGTTCAGTTTCAGATAGCGCCTCGTTCCAGCTTACACTTCTCGATATCTACAGGCCCCTTCCAGTGTAGTCGGTGTTATCTACAGGGATTTTAATCTGTTGCACCGGTCCCTTCTGAAGCGGTTCCCTTTGTTTATTTGGCTTCTGTTTGCTGGTCTCTTCAGTGCCTAATTTCTGCCCTGACACAGGCGGGCGGAGGTGGTCTCTTATTCAGGTTGCTAGTTCCATTGCGCTGCGGAGAGGGGCTGGCGCTGCTTTCCCCGTCTACGCTGCTCAGGCTCCCGGCTGTTCTAGATGGAGTGTGCCCTGCGCTGCATGTGGTTCCAGCCCTCGGGTGTTCCACAAAAGTGTGGAACAAAAAGCTGCACCTGCTTTTTGTGCCTACCCCGTCCGAGTGGCTCAGGCAGCCAGGAGCTTGACAGGCACACTCTCCCCGGGTGCGGCGCGCCTTCTCCCCTCCGCGGTCCCAGTCTCAGTTTCCGCCCGCACCAGTCGGGTGCGTGTGCCCTCTGCCCTCCACATCCCCAGCCCCAGTCCCCGCCCGCGCCGGTCGGGTGCCTGCGCCCTGTGTCTCCCTGCGACCCTCCTGGCGGATGTCGACCATCCAGAATCTCAGGAGGTCTTTGATTAGAAACTGGAGGACTGTTTGCAGTGTGGTAGGGGATGCAGTCCTTGGGGCCGAGCCTGCCCCTTTCCCCTCCCCCCTGCCTCCTGCCTCCGGCGGGGCTGGGCCGGTCCGCAGCCGGCTAGCTCCTCTGGACTTGCTCAGACCCTTTGTTCTGCCAACGGCCGGCAGTGTGTTCGGGCCGGTTAATTTTCTCTCTCTCTTTTGCTGTCCCACAGTTTAAGTTGGTAACTCACAAAAGCTCCCTCTGATTGTCCTCAGGGCACTCAGGCCCAGTCCTTACCCTAAGCAATGCCGCCCGCTCCTCTCCGTTCCGCCCCCACTTGCTGGTGGCGGATGTGGGCGTCTGGGGTACTTTTCTGCTGGGAGTTGCTTTTAGGCACATAATCCGTGGGTTTTATTTATTCTTCCCCTCCCAGTCAGGTTGCCCTCCGAGATTCAAAAACTTCCCCCAGACCCGCCAGTGCGAGGGTTTCCTGGTGTTTGGAAACTTCCTCTATTAAGACTCCCTTCCCGGGATGGATCTCCGTCCCTAGCTCTTTTGTCTCTCTTTTTATCTTTTATATTTTGTCCTACCTCCTTTCGAAGACAACGGGTTGCTTTTCTGGGCGCCTGATGACCTCAGCTAGTGATCAGAAGTTGTTTTGTGAAGTTTGCTCTGCGTTCAATTATTCTTTCGATGAATTTGTAGGAGAGAAAGTGGTCTCCCCGTCCTATTCCTCTGCCATCTTGGCTCCTCCCCCTAGCTGTTGTTATTGTCATTGAAATGATCCACAGCTGAAAGAGGTTTGAGAACAGCAGTTCCACATGGAGAAGCCCTGAAATCTGCTTCACAAGGACGATTTCTTATGGTGGAAAAGAGGCCCAGAAGCTGAAGAGTGTCTGACTCTATAAGAGACACGTATGTGTTTGGGACACACACAGACACACATATATGCACCTGCATGCCTTCACACTTGGACACACATCCTTATGGCATATGTGTGTGCACATTTGTGCATGCATGCACATGCATACATGTATACACACAATATGTGGGCTTTCCTGGTGACTCAGAGGTAAAGAATCTGTCTGCAATGCAGGAAATGCAAGTTCGATCCCTGGGTCGGGAAGATCCCCTGGAGAAGGAAATGGCAACCCATTCCAGTATTCTTGCCTAGGAAATCCCAGGGACAGAAGAGCCTGGTGGGCTACAGTTCATGGTGCTGCAAAAGACTCAAACATGACTTAGTGACTAAACAACAGCGAACACAGAAAACATATATGGCACATACATGTTCATACATACACACACTACACCTATGGCTGTACATGCTCATACATGTTTGTATGTACCCATGTGTGCATGCACATACATCACATGTACACACACTCCCACTCTACTTTGCCTACTTAACACCTACTCCTTTAGCTTTCAACCCAAAGGTCACAGCCATGGGGCAGCTGCCCTGACCTACCAGGTAAGGTTGGGCCACTCAGGCTGTGTTCTTAGCACTGTGCATTTTTCCTCTTTAGTTTGCATCTTAATTGTCATTGAACAATTGTGTAATAAGTTGCTTAATTCTGGATTTCTTACCAGAAGTTGTTCTGCAGAGGGAAGGGACAAAGTCTGACTATTTTCCACTGGTGGAAAGCTGCTAACATAGCCTGGCTCATAGCAGGCTTTCAACAGATACACACCATTGATTGAACAGGACCACCAGGTTCCATTTTGCATGTAAGCTGGAGGATAGCTGATTCACTGTGAGCTACCTTGGATGAGTTTTTGGCTTTGGGTCCATGATGGTTTGTAGGCTCACCCAGTGAAACCCAAGCCTCAGAATGCTGTGGAAGCTGGTTAGAAAGAAAACTCACCTTTCAAATGTGTTCTGAGTCACCAGGAAAACAAGTGTCGGTGGTGGATGGAATGCTAAGTCTGAAAGGTAGACATCTCCTTGCTACTTCTCGCTCCGTTTTCCCTGGGAGGTGAGGGGACACCAGCAGCTGCCACAAGTAATAAGGTTGATGAATCACTGCCTGGGCTGGGTCAGAGCTGTTTTCTTTCTCTCAGGCTAGACGATAGCAGTGAACAGGCCCAATTAGACATAAAGAGGGCAGAGGATGATGGGCTGATGGAAATGAAGAATGTAGAGCTGGGAGGTTTGAATAATTTATTTTCCTTCCTTTATTTATTAAAGGAATAGTTCTGGGCATCTTCTAAGTGCCTGGCACTGGGCTAGTTGCTGGAAATTGGAGAATTAGGAGAAAATGAGATCTATGTGGTCTTTGGCCTCTGGGTAGTCAAGCCTACTTGAGAGATGGACAAGACAACAGGCAATCAGAAGGTAGTGTGATCAGTGCTCCACTAGGGAAGTTTGATAGAGGGGGTTCCAGGGAGAATGAGGATGGCTTCTGCAGTGGAAGATCTCTGAGCTAAGCCCTGGAGAAGGACCACAGTTATCCAGGCTGGGAGAAGAGGAAAGAGTAGTGTGAGTGGAGAGAAGTGTTTGCAGGCAGGCCCCAAAGGGAGAGAGGGCAAGAGAGATGGCAGGAACTCAGTGCGGCAATAGCTGGTTGGTCCTGCTGTGGGGGCCTGCGGGCAGGGTCCATGGGATGCAGAGTTCATCCGTGTGGACTCGGAAGCCCCTGCCCCCAGGGTGTGGCAGATGTATCCTAGGACTGAAGTACTCATAGGCTGGAAGAGGACCAGTCTGGGGACAAGTGGAGTCCATCAAAGGGGACCAGAGCACCTGGGGCAGGGATCTCCTGCAGACCTGAGGATTCAGGGTGTGGGGGAAGGAGCTTTCCCTTCCACTGGCTACGTGACTGACCATCCTCTGGGCCTGTTTACTCACCTGTCAGCAGGGAGGCCTAGGTGACCTTTCAAGTACCTTCCAGCAGCTACTGCCTAAGCTTTCATTAGGTTGAATGAGCTGTGTGCTACACCACCCCCCCATCCCCCACAGCCACTCTCTGCCTCACCTCCCATCCCCATAGCTCTTTCTACCCTTTAGTGTCCACCCTGGCCACCTGGGCCTCGTATTCTCTATCACTACTCAGAAGCTGTGTCTTACAGGCAACTCACATCACATCTCTGGGCTTCAGTTTCCACACTAACAGGAAAGTGATGGGGGTGATAATACCACCTACTTTTTCCTCCTCATCTGGTGCCCTTCTCCACCTAGGCCACCTGGCCTTCTCTCTCCAGCTATTTCTTGCCTGGAATTCTTTGCCTCTTTCTCCCCCAGTCCCCACCTCCCTCACTTTTGTCATGCTAATTCTTCCTTCTCTTTCAAATAGCTTATGCAAGATTCCTTCACAGAAGCCTTCCTTAAGGGGGTCCATCGCTTGCTGTATTCCACTTTAACACTCTGTATACTTCCTTCTTAACACTCATCACATTGGTCCTTCACCCAGTTGTGTGTGATAACTGAATATTTCCCTTTCTGAGGTACAAGCAGGGGCAGGGAATATATCTGACACCTGTCCTGGGTGTATAGTAGGCCCTGGGTGTGAGTTGTGAACAGTTATCCACTGTTCAGTGGATAAATGAATATCTTGATGGATTTAATATATTTCATACATATGTAAATTATTAATTATACTCAGCCAGGACTACAAATTGGCTGAGTATAATAAATTCAGTTTTCAAAAAAAAAAAAAACAAAAACCACAAAGTTTAGTAACATGTTCTAGCCACTAGAGGGCGGTGTGAAACCATAAAGCTGGGGGGTGGGGGCCTCAGGGACCCCAGCCCTTTTATGAGTTGGTATGGGGCTTCTAAGATGGCACTAGAGGTAAAAAATTGGACTGCCAATGCAGAAGATGTAAGAGATGAGGGTTCGATACCTGGGTTGGGAAGATCTCCTGGAGAAAGGCATGGCAACCCACACCAGTATTCTTGCCTGGAGAGTTATGGACAGAAGAGCCTGGTGGGCTACAGTCCATAGGGTGGCGAAGAGTCTACATGACTGAAGTGACTTAGCACGCATGCATGCATAATGTTCAGTCACTTTGTGTTCTATTCATATCCTGGACTCATTACATAAAATTCAAAATATACATAGACCATAATGAGTTGGAAGGCTTGTCAAAGCCAGTTTGGTCCAAGCCTGGACACTGAGGCCTGAGGGAGAGTGAGGTCCCCCTGCCTTCACTGGGCTTATGGCACAGACTTGTTCCTGACTGTGGGCAAACCCCTCTCTTTCCAGTATTCCTATTTTCTATTATGTGGGAGATATCATTGTAAATCCTATCTGTCCAACCATCCAGTACATATTTATTGACTTTCCACTATGTGCTGAACACTGTTAGGTGCTAGAAATTCGGTTGTACCATGAGACAGGTCCCTGTCTCATGGAGGGCACTGTCTAGTTGGAAAGAGGGACATTGAGAAATCATATATCATTACAAACTGTGATTAGTGCGATGGAAAAAGTCAGAGCCTGTTTAGGGATACCAAATTCTTCCTTGAGCTCATTCTTGGAGGAACGGTCATTTAGCAGAAACCAGAGGCTGAGCAGCCACTGGCAGAGGGATCAGAAGATCAGGCTCTTGTGCACAGGTCCATCTGAGCTGCCGGGTGCTATCGGGCAAGTCCTTTCCCCTCTTTGTCTTCTGTTTTTTCATCTGTATAATTATAGAAGTATTTCATAAAACTTTTGATTAGGAGGGGCTTGTACCTTAAATACCTAGAGTGCCTTCTCAGTCCAGGAGCCCGAACTTTTGGAGTTCAAATTATATCCTCAATATACATAGGGATCTCACTTTAAAGAGTCAACCATTTGTGATGTGAATTTTCAGTCCAGTGGAGGTTTTTTTTTTTTTTTTATTAGTTTGAGGCTAATTACTTTACAGCCGGCTAGCTCCTCTGGACTTGCTCAGACCCTTTGTTCTGCCAACGGCCGGCAGTGTGTTCGGGCCGGTTAATTTTCTCTCTCTCTTTTGCTGTCCCACAGTTTAAGTTGGTTTCTCACAAAAGCTCCCTCCAGTTGTCCTCAGGGCACTCAGGCCCAGTCCTTACCCTAAGCAATGCCGCCCGCTCCTCTCCGTTCTGTCCCCACTTGCTGGTGGGGGATGCGGGCGTCTGGGGTACTTTTCTGCTGGGAGTTGCTTTTAGGCACATAATCTGTGGGGTTTATTTATTTTTCCCCTTCCAGTTAGGTTGCCCTCCGAGATTCAAAAACTTCCCCCAGACCCGCCAGTGCAAGGGTTTCCTGGTGTTTGGAAACTTCCTCTATTAAGACTCCCTTCTCGGGATGGATCTCCGTCCCTAGCTCTTTTGTCTCTCTTTTTATCTTTTATATTTTGTCCTACCTCCTTTCGAAGACAATGGGCTGCTTTTCTGGGCGCCTGATGACCTCAGCTAGCGATCAGAAGTTGTTTTGTGAAGTTTGCTCTGTGTTAAATTGTTCTTTTGATGAATTTGTAGGAGAGAAAGTGGTCTCCCCGTCCTATTCCTCCGCCATCTTCCAGTGGAGTTTTTTTCATGTGTTAATTTCTGTAAGTGAGGATCACACCTATTGATGTCTCACAGACTAACTTGCTGCTTAGTCAGTCAGTCATGTCAGACTCTGTGACCCCACAGACTGCAGCACACCAGGCTTCCCTGTCCTTCACCATCTCCCAGACTAACTAATTAATTAAAAACACCAAGAATTTACCTTTGCAGCAGGTGGGAAAGACATGTAGCAGGAGGCAAAAAGAAATAAATTTCAAAACCTAGAGTTAAGCTCCTCCAGGTAAAGCACTTATTTATTGTTAAATTTTTAACCACTGTCCATCTGGGACAAGAGAGCCCTGGCTGAGGGTCTGTTGAATACAGCTAAGAACCTGATGCCCTTGAGTTTGCTTCCGTAGCTAAGGAGGCTACGGTTCCATGGCTCCTGCCTCCAACAACTACTTGTGGGATCAGGGAAGCTCTGACCCGCTTGCTCTGGGCTGAAGAAGGGCACACTCAGGCATGTCTTGCATCATGCAAATATCTTGGCTCTTGATAAGGAATATTTTAATCAGAATATTTATCTCTTTGATCTGCTGCTCCAGGACCTGGCTTGTCCATTAAATTTCTGAAATTTGTGGGGCAGTTGCAGTAGGTGGTAGGCTGGCCTGGAGCAGAGCTGAGGGCAGTAGTTCTCAGGGATGGGGCCACCTTCATGTGGTTGCCTCACCTGAGAGCTTGTGAGCGTAGAGGATGAATAATGGAGATCGTGACCCAATCAGCTTTTGCCTGTCCCAGGATGGCCAGAAATCTCTAAGGAAGGTACAGGGAGGTGATGAGGGCCAAGACAATGTAAAGGAGCACAGAGGTGGCAGGTCTGTTTAAGCTGGTGTCTACTCTGGGTCATGCCGAATCAGCAGTCCAGCTTGTTGGATCAGAGACAACAGTCAGTTGGATTTAGGACCCAAAGACCTATAATTTGCACTGATGCAGAGGGAGGAGATGGCATCTGGAGGACCCGGGAAGATGAAATGAAAATGGCATGAACAGGAGATCAGCATTAATGGGAACCAGGATCCATGGAAGGGAAAAAGGGAAAAGAGTTTTTTCAAATGCTAGAGAGAGAGAGACACATTGCTGTTAATCATAATTCTTCACATGGGTTTGCTTACCTGTACACTTCATGCATACTTCACGTGCACAATCTTGTCCACTGTCTCTCCTTGGGTCCCCAACTAGTACTGTAAGACAGGTTGTTTATTTCCATATTACCAATGAGGAGAACTGCAGCCCAGAGATAGCTGCTTAGTGGCCTAGCCAGAAGAAAGCCTGGGTCTTTGCATTCTTTACCCAGGGCCATTCTGTTAGTAGTTTCCTGAGTTTAGCCTTGTTCGACCGATGCAATGCAGGGAGTAATTGTATAATAAAGATGAAGCTGACCTACCCTTTCAGGTGCTCTCTCTCAGAGTTCCACCATGGAACTCTGTTTAGAAGCCACCAGATTCACTGGTGCTTTGCTTCAGAGCCACTGTCACTCCTTGGCGAGGGAGGGGCACTCACTGGCTTCCTGCAACACGATGAGGACCACAAACTTTAATCCAGTGATGCTCGTAGGAAGGATCAGAAAGTGAAAGAAAGGAAGAGGGACAGCTCAGAAGGAAATTGAGTTACAGAAGAGATAAGACACATGCTGCTGTGTCCTCTCAGGAATCAATCACATGCAACTGGTCACAGGACGAGCAGCGTCTGGAAGGGAGCAGGTAGTCAGCTTGGAGCCTGGAGGAGGCGTGACCACGGTGCCTAGTACCAGAACTGTGCTACCTGGGGCTACAGCATGGGGTCTCAAGTTATGTAGACTCAAGTTCAAGTCCCTCTTCTGCCACTTACTGGTTGTGTTCTTGGACCACACATGTAGTCTCTCTCTTAATTTCTTTGTCTGAAAAGTGAGAATAAAATGTCCAATATGCTACTGGGATAGAGCAGAGGGCAATTCAAACTCTGGAAGATAGTAGAGGACAGAGGAGCCTGGCGTGCTGCTGTCCGTGGGGTCGCAAAGAACCAGACACCACTAAGCAATTGAACAACAAAAGTGGTAATAATAGTAGTTGTGGAAATTAGATGAAATCATGCATAAGAGGTACTTGGCACAATAGTAACCACTAAATAACTATCAGTTATGGTCATAATAGTTGTAATGAATAATGTGAATGGAGTGAATTATGTTGAATAATGTAGATTATATTGAATAATATAAGCATTCTCCTATCTCCTCCAATTGATAGATTATTCCCTTGATTTCAACTCTTCTGGGCTACCTTAAGTCTCTTCTGCCTTTCTCACCCAAATTATTTTTAACTTTTTTTTTTTTCAGATTCCATTCACTGAAGAAAAAAATAAACCTCCTTCTGTGGCTAAAGAAGCTGAGTCTTAGATAAGGTAAGGTAACACTGTTAAGTAAGGTGACCAAGCTGATACATGTAGCAATGCGCCTAGAGCCAATACCCTCAGCCACCACCTTTTAGCAGGGAAGACAGACTTCTGTGAACGACAGAGAAGCACAATGAATGACTCC
Source organism: Cervus elaphus (assembly GCF_910594005.1). Lineage (NCBI taxonomy): Eukaryota > Metazoa > Chordata > Mammalia > Artiodactyla > Cervidae > Cervus > Cervus elaphus. The sequence goes on along the minus strand of NC_057823.1, from coordinate 61,439,757 downwards.
ATAGGGACTTGCAGAGGGAACTAGCCTAATGCAGGGGTTCAGGAAGGCTTCCCTGGGAGTTAGCAGTGCTGAAAGTAATCAATATTTTTCATTGGTGGAATGGCAGACTGGGGGCGAGCGACCCCCAGAGGGAGTGTGAGGAATGCTTTCAGGAATCTGGCATGTGAGAATTTTAAAAATTGTAATAATTATGTATTCATTGCAAATTATTAATGCAAAAGACTCTGTTTTTACATTTATGAAGTGATAGCATGTTTCCTTCCTTTTAAAATATACAAATACATGTACCTACCCCAGTATTCTTGCCTGAAGAATTCTAGTATGGACAGAGGAGCCTGGTGGGCTACAGTCCACGGTGTGGCAAAGAATCAGATATGACTGGGTGACTAATACTTTCCCTTTTCACTTTCAGAGAACAATAGCTGGCAAACATTAGCTGTGTGATGACAAAAATCATAATTCCAAAAGTCTAATGTCTAAAGTTTGGGAAACTAATTTTGTACCACTTTGGGTTTTTTTAAGAAGAGAAAACTGAGACTCAGAGATACTAAATGACTTGTTTAATGTCACAGAGTGAGTTGGTGACCAAGCTTAGTCATATGAAAATCTGTTCCATTTCCCCAAAATTCTAAGATAACAGGGAAAGTGATTTATCAGGTTTGAGTTCCAGGAGACATTTGATGAATGATTCTCGGTTCTTCTGGCACCCCAATTCTTGGATTAGAATCTTGCTGGCAGTTTCTCTATTATTTTTTTTTCAAATTAATTTCTTTTTCCAGAACTCATCTGTCTCCCAGATTTTCCTCCGTGGTGAGAGTGCCTTGGCTTTAGAAGGAGGATTTGTGACCGAGTCACTTTGTTCTCCTGGCCCCTGAATCATTAGGTTAAGTTCTATCAGCTTACCTTACCTGGAGCTGGGGAGGGAGAGACCCTGGATTTCAAATCTAGATGGGGCTGCAGCCAAGCCAGGTCTTGTCCCTGGTGTGTGACCATGAGTGTAACCTCTTCCTCCCTGGGCTGCCTAGCTGATGGGGCCGTTAGGAAGAGAACATGAGGCTAAGTATTTGGAGCTTGAAATGCCTGCCACTGAAGGGGCTGTCATGACCATTCATGCCCTCCCTGTCAGTAGCAGTGAGGCACGTGAGCAGTGACCATCAACCATCCCAGCCAACTGACTCCAGAGCACTACCCAGAGCTGACCCTGCTCTGATACGCTGACATTTACTCAACAACCAGACTGCTTTCTAGGGACTCCCTCGTGGCTTAGACGGTAAAGAATCTGGCTGCAATGCGGGAGACCTGGGTTTGATCCCTGGGTCGGGAAGATCCCCTGGAGAAGGGAATGGCAATCCACTCCAATATTCTTGCCTGGAGAATTTCATATACAGAGGAGCCTGGTGGGCTACAGTCCATGGGGTCACATGGAATCGAAGTCACATGGGGTTTCGAACACAACAGAATGACTAACACACGGGCTGCTTTCTGAGAGAGAAAATCTGCTCTTCATGAAATAGTGTCACAAATAGGATTTCATGTTGATTTCTGCAGTCACCCTCAGATTAATCATTATCACTACTGTTGTGGTAAGGAGGAAACTAAAGCCGGGACCTGTGAAAGAGATCTGTCCCAGGTGACCAGGCTGGTGAGTGGTGACCTTGGGCTGAGCCCACGGAATTTCTGGCTGCCGGACAGGGGCTCTTTCTTCAGCACCTGCACTGACAGTCCCCATCCCCACACTGAGCTTGGGGGGCAGGGGAGAGGGCAAAGGAAGGACCTGACCTTTCAGCGGGCTTGCCTGTTCATTTCTGCAGTTGTCATTTTATTGATGGAAAAGAGGCCTGGAGGGAGGAGAGAATGAGAAGAGCTACCATTAATCTCAAATTAATTTCTAACCAAATTAGGAAAACCAGCTTTTCACATAAGTGGAGATGATTGTGACTGTTGTAGCCTGTATTCTTCATTAGGAGCTAGATTTCTAGAAGAATTTGGGCAGTTTGAATTCTTTGCCTCTCATATAGACCTTTCCAGATTGTATCTGCTCATCTGATTATTTCATTATTTTATATATCTCTGGGCTTCCCTGGTGGCTGAGATGAAGAATCTGCCTGCAATGCAGGACACCTGGGTTCAATCCCTGGGTCAGGAAGATCCCCCAGAGAAGGAAATGGCAATCCCCTCCAGTATAGTAGTCAAACTTCTCCAGAGAAATAGAAACAGTAGTATATACATCATGGATATATATATATATACATATATATATATATATATATATATTGATTTTAAGGGATTAGCTCATGTGATTGTGGAGGTTGCCAAGTCCAAAATCTTCAGGATAGGTCAGCAGGATGAAGACCTAGGGAAGAGTTGACATTGCAGCTTGAGTCTGAAGCCTCTCTGGAGGTAGAATTTGCTCTTCCTTTGGGGAGGACAGTCTTTTTCCTTCACGTTCTTCAAGTGATTAGATGAAGCCCATCCACATTATGGGGGGTCGTTAATCTGCTTTACTCAAAGTCAACAGATTTATATGTTAACTTAATCTAGAAATGCCTTCACAGCAATATCCAGCTGTGTCTGGCCAAATATCTGGGCACTGTGGCTTTGCCAAGTTGACACATAAAATTAACCATCACAGTGTATAAACATATAATATGTAGGATAACATAAGCTAATATTTACTGACCATTTAGTATGAACCAGGCAACATTATCTCCTTGAATGATTTTTTTCTGATGATTACAGTACAGTACCTCACACATAGACAGAAATAAATTGTGGTTTTAACAATCAGAAGGCAATTCAGAGTAGAGGTGAAGAAAGATGATTTTAGCACTGGGCAGACCTGAGTTCAACTTCTAATATCCAACTTGGGCAAGTTACTCAATTTTTTCAAGTCTCTTTTTCCTCATCTGTAAAAGAGAATTAAAGAGTACTTACTTCCTCAACATAAGCAGTGACTTGAGAAACAGTTATTTACAAAATGAAGGTTGAAGTTACCTCCAGAGTTATTATGAGAATTAAAGGAAATAATTTATCTAAAGCCCCTGCCTCACACCTGGCAAATGGCAAGAACATGATGGATTTCATTGCCTTATACTATGATTATTTTTCTTCTTGACATCGGCAGCTGTTGGGATCCACCTCACAGGACTCAGTAAGGTGTGGCTTCCAGGAAGGTCTTGCCTCTAAAGGCCAGGTCAGAACAGAACAGAAATCTCCCTGGCCTGACTCAGAAGCTGGTTTCTCTTACTTTCTTGGCATAGTCCTTGGGGCAGTCAGTTCTCAGCTGCTCCCAAAACTCCTTTCTCGGAGCTCTGGCTGTGACTGAGTTTGGCAGGGAGCGTCCTCCAGGTAACATGGTCTGGAGCCCAGTGAGCTTCCCACATCTCTGCCAGCACGCCCTTCTCCTTGTCTGCAGCCCAGCCATCAGACCCGTCTCATGAAGCTTGAGTTACTGCCTCTTAATGGAAAACAGCTGCCTGTCCTCTTAACGTCTACGACCTCCCTGCACATACTCACTCTATTGATTAGGCTAATCATTCTCATTTATTCTAAGGCAAATTGCACTACTTGTACTTGGAATATAAGGACATCAGGAAGACCACAAACCATTATCGTGTTAACGAATGCATTCATCATTCAATAAAATATTTGTGGTGCACTAAAGAACGGAATCTCAGCTCTGACACTTACCAGCTGTGTGATCTTAGTCAAATTTCTTAATCTCGCTTATGTCTCAGTTTCTTCACCTGTAAAATGAGGGCAATGTTAATGCCTACTCAAAATGGTTATTAGAACATTTAAATGAGTTAGTACGTGTAAAACGTAAATAGTAGCTATTATGATTATTATTATTACATTGCTACTTCTAACTCTACTTTGTGCCAGCAACTCCACTGGGTGTTGAGGGAACAGTAGTGAACACAAACACTCTGTCCTTGCCTTGTGAAGTTTATATACTTGTGAGTAGAGGAGAAAAAGAATAAACATGTAATACAAACAAAACTCCCCAGTGATGTGATTACAAACTGTGATGTGTCCTAAAGAAAACCAACAGGCTGCTTTGACAAACCCACAGTGGACTGGGGGAAACAACTTAGAGAGGCAGGTATGGTAGATGTTACTGAACTGCTACTATTTAGGCAGAACTCCCTGGTAGCTCAGCTGGTAAAGAATCTGCCTGCAATGCAGGAGACCCCAGTTTGATTCTTGGGTTGGGAAGATTCCCCGGAAAAGGGAGAGGCTACCCACTCCTGTATTCTTGTCTGGAGAGTCCCATGGACAGAGGAGCCTGGCGGGCTACAGTCCTTAGGGTTGCAAAGACTCGGACGTGACTGAGTGACTAACACTTTTCACTAGAGAGTATACGAAAATGTAGAAAGTACATATAATAGTTTTGTGTTTTAATAAATAGGACAATCTGTTGAATTTGTTTCATCGAATGCTTGAATCATTCCTCCACAGTCCATTGGCCAGAACCACCAGGAGGCTCCACCCACATCAGGGCAGTGAAGGACGGGGAGGTGCTGGGATTACCATCTTCCCGCAGGCCTGGAAAGAGGAGCAGTGAAAAGGGTGAGTTCCGGAGGGTTTTACCACAGAGAGCGATTTTTTAAATGTCCTTTAAAAAGTAAATTTCCTGAAGGAAAAAAAGAACTCATTAAAAAAAATTAAAGAATGGTATAGAAGACATGGACTTACAGCAAAAATGGAGAATGTGGTGTGAAACGGACCTTGCCGCCTGGAAGGTCTGTCATCCCCGTGCTCCTGTGGAACTGTCAGATTTAGTGACAAGGCTATAGGCATCATCCTGCAGAGATCTTCAAGCCCACTGCAGCTGCCAGGTGCCCCAACCAAGCTTTCCAGAATGCCCGGCCTGGAAGGATGCTGGCCTCATGTCCCTTCCCCTCTCTGCTCAGAAACCTCAGTAGCCCAGCACCCTGCCTGCAGCCCTCCTCCAGTTATTCATCTTAAGACCCACTGCTCCTTGGCCCCAGATAATGGCCTCTTGCTAGTCACCAACATCGTCCACACGTGCTGACTCCTTCTCACGTAGATCCCTATGGTTCCTGAAAACAGGGTATGGGACCATGCTCTGAGGAGGACCGGGTGTTGTTTGGCAGGGTTCTGTTTTAAGAAGTTTTGGAATGTAGCCAGAATGTGGAATAGCTGCAGGTGAAGGGGAGAGAGAGAAAGCTGAAGGTAGGGGGCGGGGAATAGGGGACGGGAAAGGTGGGGTCGTGGTGGTGACAGAACCCCTGCCTCTCACTCTCAATTCTTCATATTTCTTTTCATTCTTCATCTTTTAAAATAAGTGGCCACTTTGGACTGATGTCTGTCAAGCAGCACAAACAAGTCAGTTTTGCAGGGACTAAAGGTGTGAGGACCAAAGTATTGTTTTTAGCACCCAGCTTCCAATAAAAGCTATCATTTAGTATGATTTAGAATATAACATCATGCTTGATTCTCATAAGACCTTGTGAGCACAACGTGTCAGGTACTCTCATGGACATTTCACAGGCATGGAAACTGAAGCTGAGAGAGTTAAAATGACTAGAGTGTGGTCCTTTAGCAAGTCTGTGATGGTAACTAGGCTCAGGAACAAGGTCTATGGACTTAACATCCTACGCTCTTTAAGCTGATACCATACTACTATGCTTTGTTGTTGTTTAGTTGCTAAGTTGTGTCCGATTCTTTTGCAATCACATGGACTGTAGCCTGCCAGGCATCCTCTGTCCATGGGATTTCCCAGGCAAGAACACTGAAGTGGATTTCCATTTCATCCTCCAGGGGATCTTCCTAACCCAGGCATTGAACCTGTGTCTCCTGCATTGCAGGTGGATTCTTTATTGCTGAGCCACCAGGGAAGCCCACCACGCTGCTTACCTTTTAGTCATTGATTGGAAAAAGATGCTCATCTGATTTGTTGCTTGTTTTTTCTCATACATTAGAGGAAAAGACACTTTAACCTTTTTAGAAAGTTCTGTGGTCCTCACACTCAGAATATTTGGCCAAATTCCTAACACAAAATACTCTGAAGTTTTCATTGGCTTGTCCCTTATGTAAGTATGCTGTGGCTCACCACTAAGGCAATATTATGCAATTGGAAGCAGAATTTAAATTGAAGCTTCTGTCCATCATCCCTGGTGTGTGCAGGTGGAGCCCTCCGCTGACTTATACCATCACAATTCCTCTTGGTGGCATTGTATCTTTTAGGTAGATTAAAATGCATTTATTTGATCGTTTATTTACTTTACATGGCAGTTATTAATATTCTTTGAGTGCCGAGAAACTAATGCATTTTAAACCTTTGGATTAGGAGTGTTGGCGTATTTTAGAGGGCTTGGAAAATAGCATCCCTCTTCCCTGCCTGAGCTGAGAACTGTCAGGAAGATGAAGATTGCGATGTCAGCATTATTACTGACTGAAGCTGGGCTGGGGGTTCTCCTTAGCTGTGGAGTCAAATGGGTGTGCTGTTGTGTCTCACCAGTGCCTGGCAGGATAGGACCACCAAAGGCTTTCCAGCAGGTGCAGAACTGGCCCCAAGCTTCCTGCATGGCATCAGGCACAGATTGATAGCAGTCCCCTTTCTGCTAGAACCTGTCCCAGAAGTAAGGGTGTACCCAGAACCCTGAATCTCTTCTACACTGAGCAGTCAGATAAATCCCCTTTTCCTTCTGTAAGGAGGGCTGTGGGAAGAAAGATGGCAGAAGTGTTTTCAAGATGAAGTTCTTTTACATGGAAATATGAGTGACGAGGGCTTCCCAGGTGGCACTAGTGGTAAAGAACCTGCCTGTCAGTGCAGGAGACACAAGAGACGCAGGTTCTATCCCTGGGTCAGGAAGATCTTCTGGAGAGGGGAATGGCAGCCCACTCCAGTATTCTCACCTGAAGAATCCCATGGACAGAGGAGCCTGGTGGACTATAGTCCATACGGTTGTGCTGCAAAGAGTTGGACATGACTGAATCGACTTAGCATGCATGCATGCATGGGTGATGAGGAAGAGTCCCACCTTAACAGTGAGAAAGGAGTGAAGGAATTTATAACTAGTTCCAGCCAATTCTCTGGGAATTCTTCACAAGTTATGAACTAGGTATCCTATATACACTGAAGAATGTTAGAATCTATGTAAACCTCTACCTGGATTGTCTGTGTTTCAAAGGAAAAATGATTGAATGCTATGGTGGTGGAATATTGTCCAATCTCTAGTTTGTCATTGTAGGCTAAAGCAGGCTGTGTTTCCTGGAGCCAGATGTGGGGATGGAGTTTGGGGTGTGAGATGTTGATACAGGATCTATACCCGTGAAAAGAAAGGGGAGGACGTAGGAGTGGACAGAGGAAGAAGTCAAAGCAGGCCTGACAAAACCTGAGACAACTGGGTAGGGAGCTTGGGAGTGAATGTCACCCTTCAGTGTCACCCCACAGTGGCCAAAACGCCCCTGCCTCCTCTGTTGCTGGCTGGGACTCAGGCTCCATGGCTCTCTGTGACCATGGAGGCAGACCCTGCAGGAGCTGTGGACTGGGCAGCAGGATCTGGGCAGCTTGTGTGGACGTCCGCCACGAGGGCCCTTCATTTCCCAGTCCTGACTCTGACTGCTGTCTCATTCTCTCCTGCTGCTGCTGCTAAGTCGCTTCAGTCGTGTCTGACTCTGTGCGACCCCATAGACGGGCCCACCAGGCTCCTCTGTCCCTGGGATTCTCCAGGCAAGAGTACTGGAGTGGGTTGCCATTTCCTTCTCCAATGCATGAAAGTGAAAAGTGAAAAGTGAAAGTGAAGTCGCCTGACTCTTAGCAATCCCATGGACTGCAGCCTACGTCCATGGGATTTTCCAGGCAAGAGTACTGGATTGGGTCGCCATTGCCTTCTCTGCTACTACCTGCCTTTTTCTTGACACTTTAGTGAAGCCCAGTTGCTTTACTTCCCACCAGCCCTCATGCCTCTGGTTGTCATCTAAAATATCTATTCTGATCTATCATTTTCATTTCTCATGACTCAGTGTGGGTATCATTTCCTCCAGGAAGGTTTCTCTGACCCCCCAGGCTTGGCCGAGCACTACTCCTCCAGTATTCGTAGCCTTCTCCTTTGCTGTTGTTCATCACTCGATCATGTTTGACTCTTTGTGACCTCATGAACTGCAGCATGCTAGGCTTCCCTGTCCTTTACTACCTCCTGGAGTTTGCTGAAACTCATATCCATTAAATCAATGATGCCATCCAACTGTCTCATCCTATGTTGCCCCCTCCTCCTGCTGCCCTCAATCTTACCCAGCATCAGTCTTTTCTAGTGAGTCGGCTCTTTGCATCAGGTGGCCAAAGTATTGGAGCTTCAGCTTCAGCATCAGCCTTTCCAGTGAAAATTCAGGGTTGATTTCCTTTAGGATTGACTGATTTGATCTCCTTGCTGTCCAAGAGACTCTCACGAGTCTTCTCCAGCCCTAGCACTTACCAAATGACATTACATTTGCTGTGGACCGACCTGTCTCTGGCAGGTCTAAGTTTGTTTCCAGGATTGTCTCTTGTTTGCCTTCGGACCAAGAGTGCCCAGAAAGGTCCTGGTATATGGCAGGTGTTCAACAGGCACCCGTCCTTTTATCCCCGCTGCCCCCTTGAGAGAGCCACTCCCTCACCCAACGAACATTCATTGAGCACTTTTGTGCAGCCATAACAGGGCATCGCAGAGCACTGGGCCGAACTCATTACTGTAACCACCACAGTGCTCAGAATAGAATCTTGTATATTATCGTTTTTCGGGAAACACTGTTTTTTTTTTTTAATCAGGCCCTATTTTCTCTTGCCAAAATTGCTTCAACACAGGATCTGGAAGCTGTGAAGGACTTGAGTAAGCATTGCCAAGCACAGGGACAAGCAAGGCCTCGGAGCATATTTGAAATAATTTCTTAGGGGATGAAACTGCTAAGATAAATGCACTTGTTTTTCTTTTGTTGTTATTGGAGCATAACTGCTTTACAATGTTGTGTTGATTTCTACTGTACAAACAAGTGAATCAGCCATATGTATACATCTATCCCCTCCTTCTTGGAGCTCCCTCCCACCTCCAATCCCATCCCACACCTGTAGGTCACCACAGAGCACTGAGCTGAGCTCTCTTTGTTATGCAGCAGCTTCCCACTGGCTATCTGTTTTACACGCAGTAGTGTATATATGTCAATCCCAACCTCCCAGTTCATCTCACTCCCTTCTCCCCTCTTCATAGCCACCTGTCTGTTCTCTGTCTGCGTCTCATTGCTGCCTTGCAAATACGATCATCTGTACTATTTTTCTAGATTCCCCACATATGCATTAATATATGATATTTGCTTTTCTTTTTCTGACTTACTTCACTCAGTAAATGCCCTTCTTGATTTGCTTTTATCTATGTCAAGGAGGAGGGCTTCCCTGATGGTTCAGTGGTAAAGAATCCTCCTGCCAATGCAGGAGATGTGGGTTCCAACCCTGGGTTGGGGAGGTCCCCTGGAGGAGGGCATGGCACCCCACTCCAGTATTCTTGCCTGGAGAATCCCATGAACAGAGGAGCTTGGCATGCTATAGTCCATGGGGTCGCAAAGAGTTGGACACGACTGAGTGACTAACACTATGAAGATGAATGAATCCTGGATGATTAGATCTGTAAAGAGTTTCAGGATGATGAGGTGAGGATGGGTGTGAAGTTTGCACAAAGTGCCTGCAATCACACATTCCCCAACAAACAGGAAGAATGAGGAAGCTGAAGAAAGTTTGACCTTGTCCCTCCCCTCAAGTCCAGTTCTGTGGAACGCTCAAGAAGAGCTGGAGAGGCCACAAGATGCCAGCCCGCTCACCCCAGATTGACATGGAAGTCTGAAAACAAATGCTTTTCAGTCTGGCTGAGCCTCAAATCCTGCGCAGAGGCAAGATCTGACATGCAGAAACATATCAGGGGCTTCAAACCAGCCAAACGGGAAAAGGAAAGGCCCCTTCAATTGTTTGAGGGAGAAGAGGAAGACCAGAGGCAATATTATCTTTCATCAGCCACTCCCCATGAGGGAATGAGCTTTCCAAAGTGTACAGACTACACTTAGCAGGGCAGGGAGGAGCCGCCTCTTTCTTCACTAAAAAAGCCTGATTCTGATCAGATATCAAATCATCGAGAAATGGGACTACCGGGGGTCCAATCAGAGCCAGTCTCTGGGTTGGCATTGATTATCTCTTCTGTACTATGTATGTGGGTGGGTGGGAGGGGGGACTGTGAGATTTATGATTCAGAGGTTCACCAGGTTTGTCAGGAGTCCTGGCTTCTGACCTGTGGGCTGGGGACACAGACAGGGTTGTGAGCCAGTTCCTGTCCCCCAGGGACCAGAGGCCAGTCAGAGAGACACACATGCAATGTTAGTGATGGCAGCAGCAACTGCTACGTTACTGAGGGCTTTCTGTGAACTGTTAACCTCATTTCTTCCTCATAAAGGTGCTAAGAGACGTTACTCCTCACAGCAACTCTCCATTACATGCACAAGGAAACAGACTCACCGAGCTTAGTTACCTATCCCAAGTCACCGTGGCAAATAGATGGTAGAAGAAAGACTCAAAGACTCAAGTCTGTGTGACTCACACGCTAAGCCGCGGTTCTCAGCTGGGAGTAATTTTGGTCCCTTTCTTCCGCTCCCCAGGGGAGCGGCAATGTCTCAGGGGGCATTTTTCTGGTCACAATGTGAGAGACGGCCACTGGCATCTAGTGGGTAGAGGCCACTAACGCTGTTTTTAAGCATCCCACGGTGCTCAGGTCAGCCTCACCCCCACCCTAACAAGGACATGTTGGGCCCAAAATGTTAATAGAGCTGAGGCTGAGAACTGCTGCTCTAGGCCGTCTCTGTCCACTTCATTAAAACAGGGCTTGCCTGATGGCTCAGATGGTAAAGAATCCACCTGCATTGCGGGAGACCTGGGTTGGAAAGATCCCCTGGAGAAGGGCATGGCAACCCACTCCAGTATTCTTGCATGGAGAATGCCCGTGGACAGAAGTGCCTGGCGGACTATATTCCACGGGGTTGCAAAGAGTCGGACACGACTGAGCGACTAAACACACCACCCTTCCCACCCAGTTATGTTTCGCTTAGTTCCTCAATGTTTCATTTATGGGACTCATCCCAGTGTGTTATTTTTACTGTTGGTGATTTCTGTTGCATCTGTCTCCTTCACTGTGGGCTGCTTGAGGGCAAAGACTGCCTTCCTCCTTCAGTCCTCTGTCTCCAACACCTGTTACAGTGCCTGGGACATAGTAGGTGCTCAATGAATATTTGTTGAATGAGTAAATGAGCAAATAGAGAATTTAACACTCGGTACAGGGTCATAAGAACAAACTGGCAAACATAGTATTAAATCCTGGGTCTGTCCGATTCCAAGTGTGCTCCTCACCCACATGCACAAGACTAAAACAATTTAGTGTCACAGGACAGAGGATTGTGTTCTAGGAGCTCTGAGTCCCATAGAGGAGAGACGACAAGTCAGCAGGTGTCAGAGTCTGATGCCAAATTCAAACTGGGAGATAAATAAGGGGTGGAAGGAGATGGGAAGAGGCACAGAGCTCAGCCAAGGGCCCTGGCACTTACAGATGGAGAGAGAACTTAGTGGAGAGTTTCCCAGATATTAAAAGAATGGTTTAAAATGACCAGAATCATTCATTCTCCCCTTTAAGCAAAGATGGGTGATACAACATTTCTCTTCTCCCAGGCTTCAGGGACTCTGGTCCTCTTTCAGTCCCCCCAAATAATGGCTGGTGGCACCACAGATGCTTGTTCACGTCCTAGAATGTCCCTAAAGTCAAGTTCCAGGCTGGCTCCATCTGGCGAATGCAAGCCTGGCAGCAGTTGTCTCCTGCCCCAGGCTTGTGTCTCCTCTGCAGCCTGCCAGCCTGCCAGGGACAGCCTTCCGGGAGCCAGTGTGGGGGCAAACTCCCATGACTCATGGCTGGGGAAGCTGTCAGGGTGAGGGGAGGCGAGGACACTCGGGGCAAGGGCAGGCAGACAGGGGAAGGCAGAAGGAAGTGGGGAGTGCAGGGGAAGGAGGGACCCAAGTTAGTGACAGAACAGGGAAGAAGGAAGCAAGAGAGGGATGGAAGGAGGGAAGGAAACACTATCAGTAATAATAATGATAGCAAACACTTTGAGTATTGACAGTAGTCTCAAACTGTGTAAAATCCTCACAATGCATGATTGCCTTTAATCCTGAAAACAATTCATGGGGTAGTTTTCCTTTATCTGTCCTTTTTATGGATAAACAACAACAACAACAACAAAACCCTAAAAATCATAGAGACCTTAACCAGTGTAAGAACACACAGGTTGTTTTTTGGTGGATTCAGATGGGACAAAAAGAAGGAAAGAGTTGATATTGTAGATGGTGATGAATAAACTCAAGGTTGCATGGTGTGTGTGGGGGCAGATGGCAGAGTCCTGGAAGCTGGACTCTGGCTCAGAATCTTAATGAACGTCTGTCTTTAACAGTCCTACTTGTGTAGTATTTTAGGATCAGCCTCAGAAGGTTCTTTGCTTGAATGGGCTTCACTGACAGATCATATTGGAGAATGCTTGGTGACATGTGAGCCCAAGACAATTCCAATGCCATTGTTAGATATTGATTCTTCCTTCCTAACACAAAGCAATCAGGGGTCACAAAAATAATCTGATCTTATGATTCTTGTGGCAAGGAAAACAAAGGAAGTTAAAATAAAATAAATATAAATAGCTTTTATATGCTTTAACATCTATGGGTCACTTTCACATCTGTTATCTCTTGTGTTATTTTCATTCTGTGGTAGCTGTCAGGCTCCACATTTCACCAAAGAGGAAATAGATTCAGAGAGAAGAATTCAATTAGTAAAAATTGAGGATTCAAATTTGGGTCTTCTTCAAATTTCTAGCTCCTTCCTGAATACAAATCTTGGGCACTGCATTGAAAGTCATGCTCAATGTCTCTTAAATGAAGTTATTTACTTTCTTTTCAAACTAACTTCCCAGAATGAAAAGTTCTGTGAAACAAGACCTTGGCCAATTTCTCATGAAAACAAGACTAATGCTAGGTTCTAATTAAAATCATATTTCTTGTATCAAATGTCCTTTCAATAATTGTTTATAAAAGAGCTCATTTAAAATAAAAACATTAGTTCCCCCAAAAGTAATATGTGTCCTTCTAGGAACAAATTAATAGAAGCAAACAGTAGTGTTCTTGGAAATTCCTTGGATAAATAATTTTGTACACACTCTTCCCTTTAGCCCCGCCTTATCTGGGGCTACACCCTTGCTCCTCTCTTGATTCTCTTGAATCAGCGCAGCCAAAGTCCTCTTATTCTCTGCACTCAGGTTGCCTTTCCTTCCCTCCACGCCACCTCCCACACCCTATGGCTCTTTCTTTCCATGTAATTTCTTAGCCCTTGCTATCCACACCCCTTAGAAATGAAAACCCCACAGGGCTGAGTCCTGATTTTTCTTCACTGTCACTGTGTCCTCAGCGTGCTGCCTGGCTCATAGTAGTTGCACAATAAATATTTGTTGGGTGAATGAATGCATGGGTCACTAGCCATTTGACACAGCCCGGCTAGCATTGTTAATGTGATTCTCTCTTTCTTTACTTGTCTCTTCTATCTATATCCCTAATACCAATCCTGGCACACGAAATGGGAGCTTTGAAAATGTTTGTCAAGTGAATCAAGGAATGAAAGAAATATTGAAATATTGTTTTATAAAAGCTACTTTCAATAGAAACAGAATTTATCCATCTTGTGAAATAATATCATATCTCTCCTGTGTCTTGAAAAGAGTGGAGATTGGAGGTTGGGTGGTGGCAGGCAACTCACTTCAGTATTCTTGCCTGGAGAATCCTATGGACAGAGCAGCCTGGTAGGCTACAGTCCATGGGGTTGCAAAGAGTCAGATATAACTGAAGTGACTTAGCATGCACAAATAGGTATGTGAGTGCATGTTTATGGTGCATCTGCATGATCACAGATTCCTAATGCTTCTGGTTGATGGAGACCTTAACAATCAAGTGGCAGTAATGATAATACTGATGTTTAACAGTTACTGGATACTTTAGTCCAGGCTCTGTGCCAAGACTTTTTTTGTATTAACTTACTTAGAAAAGGCAGAGGAATCAGAGATCAAATTGTCAACATCTGTTGGATCATTGAAAAAGCAAGAAAGTTCCAGAAAAACATCTATTTCTGCTTTATCGACTATGCCAAAGCCTTTGACTATGTGGATCACAATAAACTGTGGAAAATTCTGAAAGAGATAGGAATACCAGACCACCTGACCTGCCTCTTGAGAAACCTGTATGCATGTCAGGAAGCAACAGTAAGAACTGGACATGGAACAAGAGACTGGTTCCAAATAGGAAAAGGAGTATGTCAAGGCTGTATATTGTCACCCTGCTTATTTAACTTATATGCAGAGAACATCATGAGAAACACTGGGCTGGAGGAAGCACAAGCTGGAATCAAGATTGCCAGCAGAAATATCAATAACCTCAGATATGCAGATGACACCACCCTTATGGCAGAAAGTGAAGAAGAACTAAAGAGCCTCTGATGAAAGTGAAAAAGGAGAGTGAAAAAGTTGACTTAAAGCTCAACGTTCAGAAAACTAAGATCATGGCATCTGGTCCCATCACTTCATGGCAAATAGATGGGGAAACAGTGGGAAGAGTGGCTGACCTTATTTTTCTGGGCTCCAAAATCGCTGCAGATGGTGATTGCAGCCATGAAATTCAAAGACGCTTACTCCTTGGAAGGAAAGTTATGACCAACCTAGATAGCATATTAAAAAGCAGAGACATTACTTTGTCAACAAAGGTCCATCTAGTCAAGGCTATGGTTTTTCCAGTGGTTATGTATGGATATGAGAGTTGGACTATAAAGAAAGCTGAGCACTGAAGAATTGATGCTTTTGAACTGTGGTGTTGGAGAAGACTCTTGAGAGTCCCTTGGACTGCAAGGAGATCCAACCAGTCCATCTTAAAGGAGATCATTGGAAGGACTGATGTTGACGCTGAAACTCCAACATTTTGGCCACCTGATGAGAAGAGCTGACTCATTTGAAAAGACCCTGATGCTGGGAAGGATTGAGGGGAGGAGGTGAAGGGGATGACAGAGGATGAGATGGTTGGATGGCATCAGCAACTCAATGGACATGGGTTTGGGTGGACTCCGGGAGTTGGTGATGGACAGGGAGGCCTGGAGTGCTGCAATTCATGGGGTCGCAAAGAGTCGGACATGACTGAGTGACTGAACTGAACTGAATTGAACTAAATTCTTATAACCTATGCTGTGGGGGTATTTATTACTCCCATTCAACAGTTGAGGAAACTGAGGTACAAACAGCTACATCAATAGGACTCTCTGAAGCCTTCTGGATATATACATGGGTGCTTCTAGGCTGCTCTGGGAATGAGGGAAGGTGCAAGATCATGTGAAGGCAAGGAAGGTCATCAGGCAAGAGCCCGCCCTCCCCTCCTGTATCCAGACCTGTTGTTCTGTTAAATGTTTTGCATATCAGACTTCTGCAAAAATATTTCTTAGAGAAACAAGCTTTTATATAGCTAGGAAAAAAAGATAGATATTTTAGTTTTACAGATAGAATACAAAGATTTTAGGGACGTTAAATCCCTTGGCATTTGTCACAGTGGCTAAGCCTGGTCTAAAAATCTCAACTCCAAACAGTCTAGAATCTAATTCCTAGGCCAAGTTACTTGGGTGGTTGGGTGTTTCCATTAATGGCCCTTAAATTTGGTATAACTCACTGACCACGACTTCTTTGTCCAAACTTTCCAGATGTATGTTCTGAGCAATACTGAGTAAAATAAGGTCAGTTATAAGGTAAATTTAGAAGTATTTGTCTTGAAGAGTTGTTAGAGGAAAACAGGTAGGACGAGGCAAAACTAAACAAGGCAGGAAGTAGAAAGAGTACTCAGGACATTTGGAGAAGACCAGTGTGTGTGTGGGGGTGTGCGTAGGTGTCTGTGGGTGGGTGGAGTACTGTGTATACCAAAGGAGGCAGGCTTCTGACCCTGGAATAAAAATGGCAACAGCAATAACAATAGCAACAATGCTATATTTTGAATGGCTAACATGTGACATGTTCACAAGCTCAATGCTTCACATGCAGCATCATTTTAATATTGAGGTCAATCAGCTCTTCTCATTTCCTTGAAGAGGAAACAGAAACTTATAGAGCTGGTAAGTGGCAGAGAGGAAACCAGTGTCTGTCAGGCATCAAAGTGCGTGCTCTGAATCCTTCAGCTACACTGTGACTTCAGAGTCCCCAGAATCACTGGGACTCAGGCATTTCTGTACCCACTGGCAGCTCTTGGGGCTGGGTCTGCCTCAGAGCAAGGGCCCCTGACCTCGACTCAGGGACATCACAAGAAGCTTGAATTAGATCTCCCTTTACAGCGAGCTAAGCCAGTCCAGGGTGATTCAACCACCTGCTACTTGGGTGCCTGAGATTCTTTGACCTGGGGACCAAGTCTTCCATTCCCCAGTTAGAGATAAAATACTGAAATTCTTGGTGGCTGCCTTTTAGTCAGTGAGCAAGTCAGAAAAAAATGGCCAAAAGTAATCGCTGAATTTTTATAGCCTTTCAAGATTTTCAAAGCATTTCCCCTCTGTGTGTTTTAAAGGTCGTTAGAACCTTGTGTCAACTCCTATTTGACAGATCAGATCAGAATGAAGGAAAAATTTATGGAGAGTTACACACATCTCGGAAGTGGTTGACCAAGAACTCAATCCCTTGTCTTTTTAGGTCACTTCCTCTTTGCCAGGAGCTAGAACGGTGAAGGTCCTAGAAGGAGTGAGAAGTCTTAAGGTCAGGAGAGAAGCTCTGCTGAGGGGCCCAGTGTGGAAAAAACCCGGTAAGTGACTCTTCAGAGGGTACAGCGCTGGCTGGCCCTGCTTCCCTTTAGCTGGGTGGGGGCCCAGAAGAGCTGTGCCCAGAGGTATTTTTGTCTTGTTGCTTCAGCTCAGAAAGCTCCACTTGGAATGATTTATGATGATTTCTTGGGTTTGTTTTGTAAACACAGCCCATACCACAGGAGGGAGTTACATTCCCAGGGTCTTCCTTCACGAGTGGTATTGCTCTAAAATTATTTTGCTTTGGGCTGATGTTCTCAAGTTTTTGAATCTAGAACATAAGGATGGTGAGAAGCCTCAGAAGTTATCCAGCCCATCTGTCTTACTTTATTGTTGGTGAAACTGAGGCCTAGAGATGGGGAGGGAGTTTCCTGAAGCATACAGCCAGCTATAGGCAACAGCTGGGCTAGAACATCTGCATACCTTTAGATGTTTCTTCCATGATTACTGTGGCTCTGGGGGGAGGAATGTGAGCACAACGGATACAGTCTCCTGCTTCATGGAGCTCAGATTTTATAGGGGATATCGACTAAACAGGTCATTAAAAACCACTTTCATATATCACTTCACATTTGTCAGAATGGCTGTTATCAAAAAGACAAGAAATAAATGTTGGAGAGGGTATGGAGAAAAGGGAATCCTTGTACATTGTTGGTAGGAATGTAAATTGGTACAACCACTATGGAAAACAGTATGGAGGTTCCTCAAAAAATTTAAACTATAACTACTATGTGACTTAGAAATTTTATTTCTGGGTATTGTCTGAATACCCAGAAACTAGAAAAGATATGTGCACTCAGTGTTCATTGCAACATTATCTACAATAGGCAAGATATGGAAGCAACCTAAGTGCCCCTCAATAGATGAATGGATAAAGAAGATGTGGGACATATAACTAGTGGGATATTACTTAATCATAAAGAAGAATGAAATCCTGCTATTATGACAAAATTAAAGGACCTAGAGAGTATTATGCTAAGTAGAAATAAGGCACAGAAAGACAAATACCATATGATTCCCTTATATGGGAAATTTTTTTTAAAAAAGGAATTGAACAAACATAAAAAAACAGAAACAGACTTTCAGATACAGAAAACAGACGGTGGTTGCCAAAGTAGAGGAAATAGGGGGATGGGTGAAACAGATTGTGAAGGGGATTAAAAAGTACAAACTTCTGGTTATAAAATAAACAAAGTCACAGGGATGTAATATAGAGAATACAACCAATAATATTATAATAACTTTCTGTGGTAACAGATGGTAACTAGACTTGTTATGGTGATCATTTCACAATGTATAAAGATACTGAATCACTATGTTGTACCCCTGGAACTGATATAATATTTTTAGCTAATTATACTACAAACACACACACACACACACACACACACACACACACACACACACAAGATAATTAAAAGTGTTGCAGGAAAGGAGTGCAGGTACTCTGAGGCCTTATAACAAGAGGGCCTAACCTGGCCTAGGGTTGAGTGATGGTTGCCTTGAGGGCGTGAGATTTAGAAGGAGGAGGAAGAGTTGGTCCATGGGACAGTAGGAGAGAATTAGTTCTGGGAAGAGGGAACAGCACTAACTCTAGGCAGGTGGAAGCATGAATCTGAGGCTCTGAAAACTGGCTAGTGCCTGAGCCAGGGGCCACAAGGCAAGGTTAGGAACAGGGGCAGGGGAATCTAGCGGGTCTTATGGGAATTTAATTTGTACTCTAAACAC
Source organism: Cervus elaphus (assembly GCF_910594005.1). NCBI lineage: Eukaryota > Metazoa > Chordata > Mammalia > Artiodactyla > Cervidae > Cervus > Cervus elaphus. Next base: position 61,421,155 of record NC_057823.1, on the reverse strand, counting down.
AGTGGAGAGCCACAGGAGTTTCAAGCAAAGGAGCAGGAAAGTGATGAGGTTTGGCTTGATTTTCCAGTCAGGCTGCATTGAGAGGAGTGGGCTGGGGAGCGCTGATACAGAGACCGGCTCCTTCCCCTGTGCACAGGGGCTCTCAAGCCTCAGAATTCCCCATCAGCCTATGCTCTGCTAGGAGAGTGGACTTCAGTTGTGTGGTTGGTTTTTTTTTTTTTTTTTTTTTTTTTTTAGGGCAGGTGTTAAGCACAAAACTGGGCACAGGACACATTCCTTGTAAAACCTTTGTGGACTGAGTTGGGGCAAAAGCCAGATAATGGGGTTTTTGCTGGCATTTGAGGGACACAGTAGAAGCTGGCAGGGCCTGGAGGAAATGCCTGGGGTGGAGGAGGTGATGCCAAGGGGCCAGGGTGCAAGCTGATGGACCTTGATGGCAGGCTTGGCCTCAGCCTCTTGACTTGGATGGGACCCAAGCCATTCTTGCCAACTTGCAGCTAGAGAAGGAAATGCATGTCTTCAAGGGTCTGTGAATGCAGGGAGCTCCAGAGCTATGGAAACAGCCCCACAACAGCCTCTGCATGCCAGGCAGGGCCATCAGAATCTGGAATTTTCCACCTCTGATTTCCAGTTTAGAAAAACCTGGATATGATGAATCTAGAAAGCAACCTTCTCTCACACATGTCTCAAAGCTCCCTCTTACAGAGAGTTTTATAGTTCAAAAGCTAATTTGAATGCTTTTTCCTTTTCCTGTCTCTCTGTTGTTCTGCTTCTCCATCTTTCTTTCATTTTTGTCTTAGGAGGGTATTAGGTGGTTAAAAGCAACAGGCTTTAGAGATCAGCAGGTCTGGGTTTGAATTGTGGCTTTTCCACTTGCTGGGTGAGTCACTTTGGGTACGTTTCTTAACCTCCTGGATTCTCAGTTTCCTCATTAGCCAAATGGGTATATTACTTTATTAAAATGGAGTTGCAAGTTTGAATCAGGTAATATGCATAATATACATAAGAACTCAGCACATGGTAGGTGCATAATAATCTGCTATTGCTAGTCATTTGTTCGGTGTTTATCTGGTAGTTACTGTGGGCCAGGCCCTGGGCTAGGCACCAGGATCATAATGCTGATCCCTAAAATGCCCCTTTTAAGTGTTGGGCAGAGATCAGTGTTCCCAAAGCCCAGTGGCAGCATGTGAAGAAAATGAACTCCCTAGGCGGGATCTGGAAAATGGCCCCAGATCTAGAAATGGATCTAGTTGCTGTCTGAATGATGTTGTCAAGGACCTAGGCTCTCACTTTTTACCATATTTTCCCTTTGCAGTTTCCTTGTTCCATTTTGTTCAAATTAAAAATCACATTGTGTCTACGACCATGTGGCAGGCCCTGGGCTAGGTACTGCAAAGGACTCCAAGGTGAGTAAGCTGTGGCCTCAGTCAGTCGGATAGTGCCCACAGGATGGCAACTGGGATGGTCATGGCACTAGAATTGCCCCGTGAGGAATGTCTGCAGGACCAGTCTCTTTAGCTTGATGGTAAAGGACTCAGTGAACCTTCCAATTTCTGAAGGCCATCATAGGAAAGGGGGGTGGGTCACATGTTATCTTGGAGTCCCTCAGAGGCAGAACCAGGGCCCATGGCAGAAATCACCATAAGACATATTTTGTCTCATTAGAAGGCATGGGTCTTTCTAATATCTTTGGGTGTCTAGCAATTGGAAAAGGCGGTCTGGTAAGCAGAGCAAGCTCCATCTCTAGGAATGCTTGGCATAAACACCCACCAGGTTGTTGTAAAGGGAATGCATGATTCGGGTGGGAGCTTTGGTAGGGTGACCTCTAAGCTGCCTAGTAGCTCTTCTCAACGCAAGGATTCTAAGTTTCCATTGTCTAACTCACACTACCTTCCCCTGGATGCCTGCCAGCTTCCTCCCTCTGGGGCTCACCCTGCAGCTTACCTCACTCCTTCCTGAACCTAGCTCCGGAACCTTGCCACGGCAACTCATCAACCCGGGTCCAACGTGTCAGGCCACTGGGGCATATGTGAAATAGATTTCAGTCTGTGTTTTGGCTGGAAATTTTAGTTTTGTTATCATATCAGCCCCTTTTAGAAATCTTCCCCCTTTAGGTATTTGGGTTTTATTTCCTAAATTTATATTTTACACACATTTCACATAGAAAGATACACCAGCATGTTACTACATTTTTAAGCTTGATATTTTGGAAAAATCAACATCATAGTCACTCTAGAGTCAAGATGCTGAATTCAAATCTTATCTCTACTACTTGCTATCAGTGTTGTCCTGGCCAAGCCTTTTAATGTCTGTAAGAGATTAATATCTTAATATCTGTAAAACAAGGTAATAATGGCATATAACTCATAGGAATGTTGTAAGTCTAAATATATAATAACATGGAAAAAAATAATAAAATAAAATAAATAAATATATAATAACATGCAAAAAACTTGGAACAATGCTAGTACATTGTTTTCAATAAATGTTTATGGTAAATAAATAATCATTCAATAATAATGTCATCCATATACTTCAATTATTGTTTATGTATTATTTTTAGAACTATTTCCTGTGCATTCCAGAAGTCAGAATAATATCAGCTTTGAAAGTGTTCTAGAAGTTATTGAATTCAACCCACCTTTTTACTGCTAAGGAAATTGAGCCTCAGAGGAGTGAAGCTACTTGCTTATCTAAGGCAGAGGCAGGAGGAGGGTGCAGAGGTCTTCACTCTTTTCTGACGTTTTTTCACATATCCCTATCCCCTAATGAGAATTAATTAAGGGTTACCATATTTTCCTGGTAGGTTGCTTTAAGAAAACAACACGTCACAAGCATGTAGCTAACTAAATAGATACTAAAACTCTTCCAGGGAAATTTATAGTTTTAAGAACTGGAAACAGGAAAATGGGATTTATATCCTACTTTCTGTCTCTGTGTTTGGGAGGACCTTGGACCCTAGCTCCCAGGGATCCAGCAGCCCGGCATCCCCCCTCCAACCACCCATGCCTCTTGAGGAGCGAGTGTTATCCTCGAGATAACCTTGCACAAATTCCTCTTTGCAACAGCCCTTCTTGGCTGTTTCTTCTTGGAATACCAGTTCCAGGGCTGGTGCTTTCGGCCTGTGTGGTTTAAATTATTTACGGATATGCTGCCAAACTTTTTTCAATGTGTGTAAAATTTATTTTTGCTTCAGCTGCACATCACACTGTTGCAAGGGTGCCTGCTGATGGAGTGATGTGCTGCAGAGCCAGGTCAACTGGCTGTAAAGAGGTGTTGTGTAAAGCTGAGGCATTCCAAGGAAGACTTTTGAAGACTTTACTGGAATAGGTGGCAACTTGGTTTTGGAGTTCATGAGAAAGCATGATCAGGGCAAAGCAAAGTTCAAGTCAGCCTTCAACTCAGGACTGAGGGGCACTGAGTGAACCATGCATTTCTGATGTTCCTGTGGAGACCTTAAACATTGGACCTGCCCCTGCCCATTGCCTGCATTACTGATTTCAAGTGTGCTGCCCCAAATTCCAGAATTTGAAAGTGTGCTATGAACAAAACATCTGAAAACTATTGTCCTAAGCCTAATACGGAACAAAGTGTCCCCTGGTGACATACTTTTGTGCAATGCTGGGTTGAACAAAATTCAACCTTATTCCTCACTACAGGATTTCTCAGTGGCTTTGAGGTGCTAATGTATGTGATGACTCCCCCAGAGCAGGTGTAGAATGCAGCATTTATCCATCTTTTTTGGTCACAGAACCATGTTTTTCTTTCAAAAACATATATGGGGACTAGTGTTTTGAGGAAACACTTTGGCAGATACTGTTTTGAAGGACTTCATCTTCTTTCTTTTGTTTGAGAGTGTTCTGAAGGCTGTCATATGAAGGCTTGATTCAAAGTCTGAGCCCTGGTAATGGCTCAGTGAGTAAAGAATCCTCCTGCAATGCAGGAGGCACAGAGGACTGGGGTTAGATCCCTGGAGAAGGGAATGGCTAAGCACTCCAATATTCTTATCTGGGAAATCCCCCGGACAGAAGAACCTGGTGGACTATAGTCCATGGGGTCGCAAAGAGTCTGACACGATTGAGCACACACAGACGGAGTCCCTTACACACAACTCAGCAACCCACTTGGACACCTAACTCTACTTAAGGTACTTTTTAAACACATCTGAGGAGGTTTGAAGGACTGCTTACTCTCCTTGGAGGGAGATGGGTTCACTTCTTAATGCAAAAACGAAAGATGGTAACGTGGATACTCTACCTTAGGGGTAGAGTATCTTTGGAGGATCTGGCCTCCTTAGTCAGATACTCCTATAAATCACTTTTGTTTACAAGGCTGCTTCCATGACGTGGCTGCCAGGCTGCCCCTGCTCAGGACACACTGTGTGTTGGAGCTGCTTTCTCTCCATCTTGCTGCACCCTGTAGAAAGCCTTCATGTTTTGGCCTGAATGCTACAGGCTGGAGCTAATCCTTTGGCCAGCATGTCATTAGCCTGCTCAAGTTAATAACTTGGAATGTCTTTCCAGTTTTTTTGGACTCATTTTTTTCTCACCAATAAAAGCAGCAAGCACACACAAACGTTCGCTGAATCTACCTCAGGGTAGATGCCATGGTTTGGCAATGTCACAGTGAATACAACAGGGTTTTTTGGGTAGATGCATGACAATATATTAAAAATACAGCATGCATCGCTTCTTGGCCTTTTGGCTAAGATCAAGTGTAGTAAAAATACAGCATGCTACCTGCAAGAAGCACTGTAGAGACCAAGAGGAGGAAGTGATCACTTCTGTCTGGATAATCTTTAAGGTTCCTCCCAGCTTTTAAGGTACTCTTAGATACCATCTTCTTAGATATGGTATACCATATGGTATACCATATCTTAAATACCATATCTATCTCTGCTGCAGTTGGCCCAGAGCCTTCTTATCCTCAACACAGCAGAGGAGGTTGAGGAACTCTGTTGCTGAGTGCTAGATGACTGTTAGCTGATCTCCTCTGGACTAAACCTCACCTGGCACAGACCCTGACTCAGCCCTGGCTGGCAGGATCATCCTGTCCCACTCTCCCAAGCAGGGGTGTGTGCCTGTCCTGAACCCAGTCTACCTTAGACATTTGGGCTGGAGTGGAGCAGGAACTGTGTGCATCTCATTCAGTCTCTGGAACAGCCTCCTAGTTTGAGAGGGGGAGGATGGGTTCCCACATGGAACAGCCCAAAGATAACATCTAAAATTCTTCACCCAAGATCCCAAACCCTCTCGGTTCAGTTGCAGGGCACCCATTTATCACCAACCCCTTTTTACTTCTTTCTGAGACATGGAGACTCACATTTTTCCCTGTTCCCATTTCTTTTCTCCTACTATTTTTCCTCTTTCTTCTCTCCTTCCACATTTCCAAGTACCAAGAGCCGGGGGTGATTTCAGCAATAGTGAAATCGTCAGTGCTAATGAGTTGCTGGTTATAGTTTCAAGTAGAAAAATCAGGACACATGTCTGCTAATCTCCAGGTGACCTAGGGTGTGAGGAAAGACTTTGGCTCTGAGCACCTTCAGGCACTTCTAATATACTCTAGAGAGCTTGTCCCAGTCTCCTTTCCTTAACAACAACAAAAAGTTTTATTCCACTAGGGACAAAATACCTGGAAGCAGCATTGTTAGTAGTTGTAGTCACAGGCCACCCACCCTCTGCCCTTCCTCATTATGTCCCCAGGGGCACTACAGCAAACAAAGAGTTGTGTCTGGAGAAAGCCAAGGGTGGGCTGGCACAAGGAAGCCTGGAAACCTGGAATGGGGAGTCCGGGAATGGGAATGCCTTAGCTGGGAGTAATGAGGAGGAGCTCCATCCCATCCCCTCTGAGTAGTCAGAAATCAGGTCCACTAATCTCAAGAGCTGACTCATTGGGAAAGAGTCTGATGCTGGGAAAGATAGAAGGCAGGAGGAGAAGGGGATGACAGAGCACGAGATGGTTGGATGGCATCACTAACTCAATGGACATGAGTTTGAACAAAGTCCAGAAGATGGTGAAGGACAGGGAAGCCTGGCGTGCTGCAGTCCATGGGGTCGAAAAGAGTTTGACACAACTGAGCTACTGAACAGCAATCTCCTCAAGCCTCTAACCTGAGGTCACCGTCTCAGGTCTCACCACCCCACCTACCTAATCAGGAAACCACCTCCCACCTACCTTACTGATAAGCCTGAGACTACCCTCCGTTTTCTTGGAACTCAGGATTGTCAACAAGCATCTCCCTCCCTCCAACCTTCCTTCTTTTCTTCCTCACTAAATGTATTCCTGTCACCTGTTTCATCTTATTCTTCCCTGGTCCCACCCTGGACCTTCCTTCAAGACTTCTGCAGCACCCCTACTTTCTGCTCTTCTCTGGTTGCTTGTCCTCTGTCTGACATGTGGGCAAAGAAGAGCTGCCACTGCTGATTCCACTTTTCACCCCACTCCTCTGTTAATCTCTGTGTCACTACTCCGCCACTGAACCTGCTTTTTGATGGGTAACAAATGACCTCTGAATAAATCCTGTTTTTCAAAAAAATCTATTCAACTCTTTCAAGGTATTAAAATTTAAATTAAAACATTTATTATAAAAATACCCCCAATAATGCTCATTTTATAAAGAATTCAAATACTGAAGAAGTATGTAGAGTAGAAAACGAACATCACCTTGGGAATTCCCTGGTGGTCCAGTGGTTAGGACTCTATGGCTAAGCCAACACTCCCCCACCCCCAACTCCAAGCCATTCCCCAGAAGCAACCATTATAAAATAGTTTGGTAAAACTTCCTCTATGCTATTGCTTACAAATTTGGGATTATTTTAGTACCCTCTACAATTGGTATTTTCACTTAATGCTATGCTGCAGATGTCTTTCCATGTAAGTAGATACAGACATATATAATTTTTAAAATGTCCAAACAGTGTTCCATTTCATAACTATATCAGACTTCATTTAGCCAATCTTCTTGTGATAAATACTGAGGTTTAGAAATACCATTTATTTATTTATTTATTCATTCATTCACTCGTCTATTCACCAGTCTTCCTTTGATGGCTGTTGAGGTTGTTTCAATTTATTTGTTTACTTATATATTTGTGTATATTTGTGTGTTTACTCATCCATAATCCCATTACAAAAAATTCCTTGTACCTGTGTCTTTGCACACTTGTGCCCAGAGTACTGGACACTGCTAACTGCTCTCCTTTTGGCCTTAGTAAACCACTCTTTTGCCTGAGCACACAACGTATGTTTACCCCTTTCGTTTCTTTCCAAAGTCTCTTCTCCTGAAATGACCACTTTCAACTCACTCTTCTTGCCCCAGGCTTATGTAGAATCATACCTGACTCCCTAGACGAGTCCTCCCTAATGGCTTCCATTTATATAGCATGTACTATGTGCTAGGTCGTGTGCTGGAGCAGACATTGTATCATTTCATCGTGTAGCAGTGGGATGAGGCACGAATTATACTGCTGTCAGCATTTAAAGGTGATTAAAAACTGAAGCTCAGAAAGTTACGGAACTTGTCCAGGTCATTCAACTCATTACATGGAGGAGCCAGGATTCAATCTCAGGCTTCTCCTGCTGTGTATCCATGAATTCACATAAAGCACTACATTCACTGCATCTTCTGTTCTGCTATTCATAGGACCTCACACATGCACTGACTACAGCGCTTACCAGATGGAATGGTGGTAACTGACTCACAGGTTTGCTTCCCTTCCCTAGACTGGGAACTCCCTGAGGGCAGACCCTGTGTCTCTTCTTTCAGCATTTCCCATATTGAATACAGAATCTTAGGTGCAGATATGGATTTGAATGAATGAACCTAGGTTTGCTGAATGAGGAACTCCAACACTCCCTGAACCAGGTCAAGAGTCACACTTCAGTGCTCAATAGCACATGCTGAACTTGAAGTTTATTTTCTGCTAATTAATGAAAATAAAATACTCTACTCCCAGGGCCCTAATTAATGAAATTACAAAAAGCTCTGTAGATTGGCAGGTGGTAGAACATATTGGTTTAAGACACAGGCTCTGAAATGAAATGACCTGTGTTCTGATTCCAGCTCTGCCATGTATTAGACAAGTTATTCAACTTCCATAATCCTAAGTTACCCGGTTGGGTAAAAAGGATATAATGACAGTTATTTAGAGCTAGATGAAGAAGTTGATAGGAAACACTCTATGTTAGTGCCTGGCACGGAGAAGGCACTCAATAAGTGTTAGTTGTGATGTTGTTATAAGGACCAGTATTAACCCTTGTCAGTCTTTACTCAAAATGAAATAGATCAAGCACTCATTTCTCTTACCACTCTCCAAAGTAAAAAAATTTTTTTTACTTCCAATCTATAAAAATTCTCTGAGGTTCAAAAATGACCACTGAGCTTCTCACATCAGCATTTGAGAAGCAGTCCTGAAAAAATTTGTAAGCTAAGGGGGTAAGTGAGACATGACTGGCACCTAAAACTATCTATTGAAAATTTATTGTTCATAAAAATGATTCAGCTTTGCTGATTATTTGTGGAGATCATCTTCCTGGAAGTATAATTACTTGGTTTTTATGGGCCTCATCATTATTAGTTGAATGCCAGACATCTATGTTTGACAATAGAAAATGAAATAAATATTGATATTATTTATTCCAAAAAAAAAAAAATTCTCTTTCTGGCTCTTACTTATAAAACAAACATTTATTGAGTGCCTTCTGTTTACCAGACTCCTCTCTGATTGGTCCTTCAGTTATCAGGGAGAATCTGCAGTCTACAGAGAGACGATAAGCCTTGCCTGGGCTAGCGGCCCCGAGGAGGATAAAATTTTCCTGCTTTTTACTGTTGAGAACATTACTTGATTCTTTGGAAAACACACCTTTTTCTCAAATTTCAGGGATTGTTTTAAAGTGTTTTCTCATCAAAGTCTGAAGGTATTATACAGTGATACATGAAGGAACAGATACTTTTTAAGGTCTGATTCATAGAGGTACCTGTGCTGTCTCTGTTCTCTTAGGCAGAAAGCTTTCAGAAGGTCTCAAAGATGACTTTAGGAATCAACATTTGTTTTCTGATTCTGTGCATAGTTCTTACTTGTGACCTAGTATTTGTTTTTCAGAGGGATTGTTGTTAACTTGCTTGGGCTTAACTGGGTCTTTCCAAGTACTGTATTTGAGAATGACCCCACTTACCCCTGGCAACCAAAAACAAAAGTGAAAGAAAATCCCCAGCCCTAAACTCACATCCCATCAAAAACGAATGACTCTGGACAAGCAAGCTTTCTAGATTATTCAGTTCTAGAACTATATATTCCCAGAGAACCATGCCTACTGTTTTAATTAAATTACCTCAAAAGGAGGAAATATTTCTTAGGAATGTGGCTTCGCTTTGAAACTAGGGATTATCTTTCCTTGCATGTAAATTACACATCTCTTACCAAAAACGAAGGGGGTCCCTTTTCCAAGTGATGCTTGTTTAGGAAATCCAGCTTTAGGGATGAAAGGAGAAATGAAAGGGAAAAGCTTCCTTTTCTTTGGTCTGAAGGAGGCGTGACTTCACGTTATGCAAGTACCTGGCTGCTTACTCTGGAATACCTGTGCAGTCAGGAACAGGCCTCCTGGACTGCCAAGTGCTCCTAGAAGCTCCTAGGGCTGGGTGCTTCTTCTTGCTCCTTGCTTCCCTGGAGCCCTGGCTTCTTGGTAAGATACTCAGTTATCTGAACTGCTCAGGCCACCACACAGGAAGGAAACTGTGGGACAAACGACCAAAGCACTCACCTTGAGCCCAAAGTGTGACTCTTTTCTGAGCCTCAGTTCCCTTAGCTGAGAGCTAAGGAATTTCCTCTTAGTGTTCCTGAACTCTAATATTCTGGGGTTCCAGAATCTTTTCCCCTGCCAAGCCAGTGACCTAGTTGTGAAGGACAGTGAGAACGAAGCCGTTGTTTGGATTTCATGGGTGGGGTGGGTGGGGCACCTCCTAATAAACTTGACAAGGAATTGGAGCAACCTGTTTCCCCAAGACTCCGGTGAGGGCTGAACAAGGCATGTCCCTGCTTTGGCATCACTGCAGAGACATTCGGAATGCACTTATCAGAGTGCATCGGGCTCACAAACCTGACACTTCACCTTCTGAAATACTGAAAAGGTGAAATTGCACAGGACGTGGAGCCCAGGTGATCTGTGGATCGAATCAATATTTCAGCTCAATTTCTCTTCAGAGCCCCTGTCTGAGGGAACACCTCCTCTGCCATCTCAAAAGGCTTTTTAATACTGTTTACCCGTGAGTGATTTTGTCCTGAGGAGGAACTGTGGGAGGGCCCATGGGGATTTCGAAAGCTTAGTGCTGGACTGATTCTGTGCCCTAATGATTTTGAAAGGCTGTGTGTTTAGGGAGGTGGTGGCAGGGAGTCTGGGGCGAGAAGCTTGAACTCCAGTCCTGGTTTTGCCACAGCATGGCTGTGCAGTCTTGATCAAGCTGCTCATCTTTCTGGGCCTCCATGTTCTAACCAAACAGCATCTCTCTCTGGTCCCTTCCTGCCCTGGCACACCACGACTCTAAGCCCTAAGGCAGAAATGGCCCATCTTGGGTGTAGAATGAGGCCAGATCTACCCAACTATTTTTGCTCGTCCACTGTGGGGACATACCTCTGGTATGGAGGTTATACTCCCTTCCCAAACTCCTCCTTTTGGAAGGTCTTTGTAATGTATCCAAGGAAACAGGTGAGAGGTATGGATGTTTGAGGCTGGGAAGGGGCTTCAAGGAGAACTACCCACCTCTTTCAAGAGTGCCTCCTACCCTCACTGTCTGGTGGGAGGTGTTTGGCAAGTTTGGGCATCAGCATTTCATAAAAAGTTAAAAGCCCTGGCTTCAGAGCTCTTTTTTTCATATCCCAGCCTTGCCAATCATTTCAGCTCATTATTCAGCAAATATTTATCAAGTGCCCATTTTTTGCAATGGCAGCCCACTCCAGTACTCTTGCCTGGAAAATCCCATGGATGGAGGAGCCTGGTAGGCTGCAGTCCATGGGGTCACCAAGAATCGGACACGACTGAGTGACTTCACTTTCCCTTTTCACTTTCATGCATTGGAGAAGGAAATGGCAACCCACTCCAGTGTTCTTGCCTGGACAATCCTAGGGATGGTGGAGCCTGGTGGGCTGCCATCTGTGGGGTCGCACAGAGTTGGACACGACTGAAGCGACTTAGCAGCAGCAGCAGCATCTTTTGCTAAGCTATTTTGCATACATTCGCACATTTAATCCTCACAGCCCTATGTAGCAGGTACTGATTTTATCCACACTTCAGGAAAATGAAACTCACAGAGGTGATGTGACATATCCAAGGTCACACAGCTAGTAAGTGGCAAACCTGGGGCTTGAATCCAGGTCCAGAAGCTCCAGAGTGATGGCTTTCAGCCAGGACACTCTGCTGTTTCCCAAACCTTATTTTATTTAATCCTCGTTTAAATCCTCATTTGCTTTACTGCAAAACTTCCACCTCAATGCTTCAGAAAAGCCTCTGTGATTTTGCCAATCCACATAATGGATTAAAGAGCAGATCCACTTCTAAAAGGGGATGGAGTAGACAGACATTGGATGGTGCAGTGGGAAAAGCTCTGAAGCATGTTCACCTCCAATAACTCAGCTTCTAGACCTGCCTGGCCCTTACCAGTCATCTGATCTGAGGCATTTCCACCCTCTGAACTTCACCAGCCATGCTTTCCTCACCAAGATATTTTAAGAATCCACTGAGGAAGTGGCTATGAAGGGGCTTTACAAATTAGAAAGTGATAGAAATGGACTCATTCTTATTGTGGTCCTACATCTCTGTTTTTGTTACTCACTGAACTGGACAGCAAATTGCATGTTATCTTCAAGAATCTTGAAATACACCACCCAGTGATCCAAGCCTTGGAGTCCCACGATGAAGCAGTATGAGGCAGGTTTACGCCAGGCACTCCTGCCTGACTCATTCAGAAGTACCTCTTTCTGGACTATGTGGCATTACGATGGCTGCCACTGTGACTCATGGTCAGCCCAGAAAGGCTGGAATGTGACATTCCTGAACAGACTCAGGCATGAGAAGAGAGAAGAAGAAAACACAACATTTGTAAACAGACAGTCTGGGGCTCATTTTCTGTATGCTTGTTTTGAAAGCCTGTGGAAGTACAGCTATCCACCCATCCATGGATCTTACATCCCTTGGGAAGCATGCACTGCCACACGTGTGTGGACTGCGTCACCCAGGGCCTCACACTCTCGGACCACTGATTCTGAGAGGGTTGGGCAGGGGAATCATTTTCTAACTTAACCACACAGCCCTCCAAGGAATAAGAAGAGATGAAAACTGAAGGTCCCATTTACAGCAGGTTGGAGACGCCCTGCACCATTGGTTGCTGAGTTTCCCCAGATGTGCATTTATTGTCTGTCTGCCCTCTCCCCCAGCTGTGCTAAGGGTGGCACAGGAAGAGGGTTTTATTTCTTTTGAGGCTTTGTGTATAATTTGGGGCCCAGGGGTGAAGAGAGAAGCAGAGTCACTGGTCCAGGCTTGGGTAAGAGCATTTCTTTCATTAGAGGATAGAGGTTGCCAGAGAACAAGCCTGAGAGCTCCCAGGGCACATCAGTATCCCTCCTGTCCAACAATTGGCAGGTAATCAGCTGTCGAAAGATACTCTGTTTGGAATAGTACCAAGAAAAGAGCTGCAGTCATGGAAGTGAAAAAGTGAGGGTTCAGAGGATGCTGAAAGCAAACACAATTGAGGGAAAGGCCTGCAGGACTAGTTGGAGACCTGGGCTCCAGTCTCAACACTGTTAATTAGCCTCTATGTGAACTTGGCAACTAAAAAACAACTACAAGGCAATGATCTCTTAGGTAACTTCCAATCATCTCAGTTTGCCCAGGACTGCCCTGGTTTTACTACTGACTGTTTCTCATCCAGGAATCCCTGCTTCCAACTGAAAACTCCCCTTTCTGATTGTTCTAGTATCTTCCCTCCAGGGTCTCAATCCCTTTCCTCTTCTCTGGATCAGAAAATTCCTGGGATGATTGCTCCCGCTGAAGGGATGTCAAAGCATGTCACCTCCTGTATGGCCAGGGCATCAACCCATCAGGAAAGACCTGACCATAAACTCCAGGCTATTCCCTGCCCCCCAGGCATGGGCAGCCTCGTATCAAAAGTGGGCTTCCATCTCCAGATCTGTGATAATTCCACCTCTTTGTATAGTCACACCAGTGACTTCAGGACCGTAGAGCTAAAGGGTGACCCAGTTTCTCTCTTTCATATTTACTTAAATATTTTTATTTATTTATTTGACTGCATCGGGGTTTTAGTTGCTGCATTCAGAATCTTTCATTGCCACATGCCCACAGCATGTGGAATCCCAGTTCCCTGACCAGGGATTGAACCCATATGCCCTGCATTGCAAGATGGATTCTTAACCACTGGACCATCAAGGAAGTCCTAGCCCAGCTTCTCTTTTGATCTTTGTTCTCAGACTGAAGGTATGACTCCCCAGTTTACTGGTCAGATCAGCTTCAGCCCAGCTTCTTACAGTCTTTGAAGCAGAGAATGCTCTGGGCACTGCTGACTAAATCCAGAGTATAGTTTCTACCTAGGCTGCCAGTTTTTTGTTTTTGTTTTTTTTTTTTCATTCAGAGAGGAGCCCCTAAAGTATTTGGGGTTGAAGAAGTTTCAAGTTTCAGAAAATGGTTGTCATACCTCTATCAAGAGCAGAAGAAAGAAATCTCATGTGACTTCTGGCCCTTGTTCACCTCCACGCTTGTTGAGCACATTTCACATGGCCTCCCTGCCTATTCTGTTCCTTCCTCTGGTGTCTCCCTCATCCATTTATGTTTCATCTTGAGCGCAGTCATCTGCATTAGGCATTTTGCTACAGGTTGGTGAAGCTTAAGTTGGATGTGACCCTTACAGTGACGCTGCAACGGGGTAGGGCAGCCTGACATCAGCAGCTGTGCTGGGATGTGGTTTTTGTGCTCTGACACATTGGAGAGCCATAGCAGCTTAACTGAGGGTGAGTCATTCAGCCCCAGGGTGACATCTGGGTGGGGCCTAGAAGATGAGGAGAAGTTGGAAGTGGGCATGTTGTTGTTTAGTTGCTAAGTCGTGTCTGACTATTTGTGACCCCCTGGATGGTAGTCCACCAGCCTCCTCTGTCCATGGATTTCTCAGGCAAGAATACTGGAGTAGGTTGCCATTTCCTTCTCTGGGGGATCTTCCCGACCCAGAGATTGAAACTGCATCTCCTGCATCTCCTCCTTTGCAGGCAGATTCTTTTTCACTGAGCCACCTGGGAAGCAGGCATGCCAGGCATGAAAAGTGGCATACATAAAGGCTCTCTCCCACCCCGTCTGATGGTCTCCCCTTGTCACCCACTGTGAGTGGTACCGTGGGTGGCAGTGGGTCAGGGGTTGTTGGGCCAGAAGCCAAGACAAACAGATCAGCCCTCAGGAAACTGCTGGGCCTAGGGAGCCCCTGCATACCCAGGAGCCTCGTTCTTATTTCCCAGAGCAAGTGGAGGCTGCAGACACAAATTTGTTCCCCTCCCTTCTTATTCCTCAGACTCCCAGCGTCCTCCTGTATCAAAGGACCTCCTCTGACCCGGCTTCACCCCGGGCCCCTCTCCACTCCATCACCAGTTGCTGTGAACCCCTTCCTAGCCCTCTGGCCTACACTTGATCCTGTCCAGTCCCCCGGCCACCATCAAGGTTCAAATCCCAGTCATCTCCCACTTAGTTACTTGCAACAACGGCCACGTCAGTCCTGTGATTAAGGCCTCTCCAGTGCTTACTGTCCTGTGTGTGCTGCCAGATGAAACTTTCCAAAACAGTGTTTTGTTGACCTTGTGCACCTGTTTTGAAATCTTTGTGAGCACATTTCCTCAGACCTCACTGTCCACTGTGTACAAACAAGGCCACATTCATATTCACAACCCAATTGTCTTTGGCTTCTGCCTCTCTGCTGATATGGGACCTGACCCCAGGCAATTCTGGGAAGCCCCCGGCTAGTGCTCTGAGCATCTGGACCAGTCTGTGCATGTTTGCTAAAGGTCTGCGCACAGGCCAGACATCACTGAGAAGATGTGTTTGGAGACACATGCTGTGACCTCTAGAATATATGACTTTTTATTTTACAAAACGAACAAGCCACTGCCCCAGCACAAAGAGCCTGGTCCTTTACCACAGATGATTTGAGAAGCTCTGCCCTAGGGAAGGCTCATGCACAAGTAAGTCTGGTTCCTCTGTGCATTCCCTCATTTGCTCTCTGTTACCTGCTGGCAGTCCCAGAGTTGCTTTTTCATGAAATAAATGCTTTCAGCTTCTCTTAGAGCACAGCTATCCAGCATCTTCATGCAAGAAGTAGCTTGCTTCAAAAAAAAAAAAGAAAAAGAAACAAACAAACAAACAAAGAAAAAATACTGGCAATTCAGAACATTTGCCCCTTTAACATTAAATTTGGGATTTCCATTTCAAATCACTATTTGCCTTCTTTCTCCAAGGCATTTCTTTTTTCCCCAGTTAGCACAGTACCTTAAAAAACACTTTAAAATCAACTTTATTGAAAGCGAAGTTCCATATCATAAAGTGCACTTATCTTCAGTGTACAGTTTGATGAATTTTGACCAATAAATATACTTATTAGATCACTGCCCTAGTTAAGATATAAAATGATCTCATCATCTTAGAAAATTCACTTGCATTCCTTTGCACTTCTACCTGCAGTCAGAGGCAATAACTCATCTGATGCCTGTTACTTCTATGACTAGTCTGGTTTCTGCTAGAATATCATGTAAATGGGATCATCCAGAATGTGCTCTTTGATGTCTGACTACTTTCACTCACCATAATAATTTTGAGATCATCTATGATGTTGTATGTATCATAGTTGCTGAGAAGCATTCCATTGTATGTATCACATTGGGTTTATCTATTCTGTTGTTAGGGCTTCCCTGGTGGCTCAGAGGTTAAAGCATCTGCCTGCAATGCGGGAGACCTGGGTTCGACCCCTGAGTTGGGAAGATCTTCTGGAGAAGGGAATGGCAACCCACTCCAGTATTCTTTCCTGGAGAATCCCATGGACAAAGAAGCCTGGTGGACTACAGTCCATAGGGTCACAAAAGGTCGGACATGACTGAGCAACTAACACACAAGTGTTTAATCGTACAGACTTCCTTTTCCTCTAGTTTTCTTTCTGTTCTTCTCTTCTGCCTCCTTACTTCCTTACCTACTTTTTCTTCAGTCAACGTCTGTGTTAAAACTCCCTTACAAGTAGCCTTGACACTGAACTCTCATTAGTGGTATGCAGAGCACAGGTATAATTGCTCAGCCAAAGACCCACAGATCTCTGGATCTTATTTTCCACCCAGAGGATTTAGAAATTGAGACAATAATGGATGCTTTTCTGATAAATGATTTTGGGGGGATGCCATTTACATCTCAGACCACTGGCAGGGTCCATTTCCAGATTGGGAGATGGAACTGGTGATCAATCATGATCTGTGAGCAGGGTGTGAACTTGCTCCATCCTGTTGGTGTAAGCAACAGGGTCTCAGACAGTTCTGGGAGCCTTCTTCAGCACTGAACACTTTAATAGAAGTAAGTGTCTGACACTCCTGAGATGTGAGCGGCTGATCTGACTGATGAGAAATGTGTCCTGGATTACTAGCTGCATGAGGTATGGACTACACTGGTAGTAACAAGATAAACAAATTAACAACAACAATAGCAACCACAAACTGAACAAACAAATAAAAGACCACCCACATTTACCAGGGAATGCCCATACAGCTTTCAGAAGACTTATTCTACATGACGGAATCCCATAATAGCAAAGTCAAGAATTTAGAGAAAGCATTGTATGCATGGCAAAACTGAGGTCAAGTTGAAGTGTTTGCCCAAGGTCACACGATTCAGACTGTGACTGAGCAGAGATCAGCGTCTGGAACTCTTGATTCTTAAGCTGGTGCCCTTTTAATTTTCTCCAGTGTCTTAGTAAAGGATATTTTTAGTACACTGTACTTATTAAACAAAGTTTTATACTCTCTGATGCTCTCTTACAAGCCTGGGAGCCAAATGACTTATAAGAAACACAAACTAAATAGAATAAACCATGTACCCATTAACTGATTTCACAGGACTATTTGGGGGCTCAACTCAGTGGAGAAAGAGTGCTGTAAGATAACTATAAAGCACTCTGAAGAAGGAAGCATTGCTGTTGTCAAGTTCCTTTGAGCTTTGTTTTGAAGGTAGTCAGGGACCACCTTCAAAGTTGTCATAGGATCTGAGATCGTTAGAGCCAGAGAACTGTGGGAAAGCACCCCCATTTCATAAATAAGGAAACTGAGGCCCAGCAATAGTATCAAGAGGTTAGATTATATGAGCTAATTCATGTAAAATGATTATCACAGTGCCTGACATAGTCAAGCTTCAATAAATGCTAGCTAGCTGCTGTTACTGTAATCATTTTCCTTATCATCATTATCAACGTCATCACGTTTTCAGAGGACCCTTTCTGCTCTGATGATCTATGTTCTTTCTGCGCTTGGTTTCAATCTCAGCAGGAGAAGGAAGCCTTCCTAACTATATTCCTAGCAGCAGGGGTGGGTTTCCTGCTAATTGGGTCTCCTGGCCTGTTCCAGCCTGGATGCCAGAAATAAACCAACCCAGGTTTAAATGCCTGGGAAATGGTCATGCCGTTTCCCAGCCAGACTCCATTCCTTGAGAAGAAGGAAGGAAAAGAGAATACTCTATCTCAGTTAAGCTCCTCAAGTACATTATGAACCTGACACTCTTAAGGTATTCATGTTCTGAACCCAGTGGGATTCTCCATAAAGGGCAGTAGACAGATACCAAGCTTCAGTTTCATTTCTAAGTCCATCACAACTTGGCCAGGTTTTTTCATCATCACAGGGATACACTGACCTCCTCTGTCCTTGCTTAGAGTTTCTTGGGTGGAGTGAAGTGGTGTCATATGTCCATAGGCGGGGGGCGGCGGGGGGTGGGGTGGGGTGGGGATGGGGGAGCTGGCTGAAAAAGCGCCTGATATAGATACAGATGTTAGGTGCGAAGGTGGGCTTTTTTTGGTATTACTCTCGAGGCACTGAGGTCCACAGGGCAGTCTCAAGGCATGAAGGGAGCATGCTAGGATACAGAGAGCAATCCAGGACCCGCGCCCCGGGCTGCTGGAGAAGCAGGTAGAGCCATTGTCAGCTGCTCTGGTGCTTGGCTTGCTACCTGCCTTGGAAAATCTTTCACCCTCTCTGCTTTCTCTCAGTTGCTGGCTTCAAGTAAACAATTTGGTGAGGCCGTGCCATCAGAAGACAAGACACACTGGTTTGCTGTGCTCACTTAAAACACTGATGTACTTACTGCTTAGGACTTTGGGCTTCTTGCCATGATGCAGGTGGTGGTGGGACAGTGGTGGTGAAGAATTAAACTGTTTATTGTAAGAGCAGTTTCCCTTTGGTACTGTGAGACATACAACATCCATCAGAAATGCAGGATCCCGTGTGCATCATGTTTTATTTGCCTCTGCCTGGGAGGGCCGCTATAGGATTTGGACTAGACATTAAAACAATGTGTCACGTATCTCTAAGTAGACACAATACTATTGTACAGCCCCCCTAAAAAATGACTAAGTCTGTATTTGAATCCAGAACTACCCCTTCAGCTCTACCTGCTTATTCAAGGAACTCCTAAATGGCTTAGGGCTGAATCTTGGCTCTGCCGCCCGTAGCTCTTGAGCAAGTTCTTATGCTTTAGTTTCTTCATTTGTAAATCAGGGATAATAGTGCCTACCTCAGGGTTTTTTTTATGAGTTTTAAGTGAGATGACATGTAAGAATGTTTAATACAGTGTCTGGCACAGAGCAAGCACTCACTGCATGTTAATTAGTCCTGCTGCCACTACTAGTAGTTGGGAAACAGGAATAGGAAAAATGGGGAGATGGGAATTGAGTTCAAGCATTTAACCCAGCCAGAAATTTGTCATCAAACTATGAAATTCACACCCTGCAACATGGCTGGCAGATCTCATCCCGTTCCTTGCTCAAGTGCTCTAACATGGAGACCATAGTACCTAACACAATGTCTCAAACCTTTTTGATCATGCCCTCTATCAGTAAGATAATTTTGAGCACTCTTACATAATATGAGCATTTTCACCAATATATATACCAACATATTATCAGGTATACTACAAAACACGCAAAATAAAAAAGTTAAAACTGAGGTTAAAATGAGTATCAAGAGAAGCTCTAATATTTTCTCCCTCTTTCAAGACTTCTGTGCTGCTAGTCTGTGGGTAGGACTGGGGACTTGAGAGAGGATGTTCTATCAAGCTCCCTGTTGCAAGGATCAGATGAAATAGCCTCCTTCATAAAGCAGTTATAGGATTTTAGTTTGCTTATCATTAACCCATGTATGCACATAAGCAATAATAATGATAAAGTCTTCCTGAAGTTATGGTTCAATGATAGCAATAGAGCTGTAATTTGAAGGGTCCTCAAAACCTTACTGAAAAATGCCATACCACATACCAAATGCCATTGCAAGAACTGGGAGTAAAGATGATGAGTAAGACCAAATCCTGGCCACCCATCATCTGGACTTTTAGGAATACAAACACAGTGAGTAAACACAGCACCATGTAACATATACAGTGGAAGAAAATACAAACTTATGTACAGTGGAAGAAAGTACAAACTCAGAATGAGAAGGAGTAGGGGCTGTCAAGGAAAGCTTCCTAGAAGAAGTCATGCCTGGCTATGATTTTAAAAGATAAATAAATATTTAACAGATAGACAGACAAGGAAGGTGTTTGGGCTGAAGGCAATAGATGTGAAATAGCCTCCACATTCAGCATCTTGATTGGACTGTGGTGAGTGTGGGGGCTGTGCAGAAAGGTGGCCAGAGATGAAACTGGACAGGTGATCAAGTACTAGGTCCTTGTGCCTCTTGATGAAGTTTGGGTTGAAACCAAAGAAGAGGGGATCCATTAAAGGCCAAAGACAGGGGAATGACATGGTTGGATTTGCATGTTAGAAGGATCTTTCTGAAGACTCTGTGAATGGAGAGCTATAACATGAATCTGGAAGGCTCCTGGGGCTCCAGAAGAGAAGGTAAGGGAGCCTGATCTGACTCTACAGGGGAGACAATGAGGTTGATGAAGATGTGAAGAAATTGGAATTGAGGAATTCAGAGCTGGAATCTGCATCGTCCTCTCAGCAACTTCAGTCAATCAGTTCTAGGAGATCAAAGGAGGCCCTTCATTCTTGAGAGGCAGTGAAACTTGAGTAGAAAGCTTCCAAGCCTCAGCTCTAGGGATCCCAATGCCTTAGACTTATTCCCAGTAAGACTCTCTTAAGTTCACTGAAACAAGTCCTACAAGGCAATCTACAATCCTAGCAGGTATTCTAACTGATCAGACCACCAAGGCTACAGTGATACCATTTCAACCCCTTTGGTTTCCAACTACAGACCCCAGCATAGCATGGGGTTTCACCTTTAGAGAGGTCAGGGGGCTACTTCACTAGACTGGTCTGGCTTTGCTCTAGTCAGGGAAGCCTCAACATTGAGTTCCCCAGTGCTAAGAACTGGCACAGCTTAATAAGTGAAGACTGAAGACCACCCTGTTCTAGGTTAATTTAGTCCCTCCCATTTCTGGGGTTCTTGTTATGCCTGATGTCCGAATCCCCGAGCGGGAAGAGAGAAGGCTTCCAAGACAATGCAACTCGCAAAAAAGGGAAGTTTATTGCTGACTCGAGTCAGGGCTCCTGCCACATCCAACGCAGTGGTGCGGGGTCAGAGAGCCCCTAGCCCGAGCTGTTACACAAATTTATAGGGTGGGCATAAGCAGTTGGTAGCTGGCTTAAGCGGATTGGTTACATGTTTGCAAAGCAATTTTATTGGTCCAAACTTTTGCGGGCCTTTTTTCAAACTTGGGCATTCGCGGGCTTTTCAGCTTTCCCTTGATAGATTCCCTTTTTCTTACTGGGCGCATGTTGATTGTCTGGCTCCAGGTGGCCTGATGGGGGTAGGGAATCTTACCATTTCAGGGGAAACCGAAACTTAGGTCCGGGCCACCTGTCATGGTGTTAGCCCTGGCAGCCTCACAGTTCTAAGACTTGGAGACACTAGACATGAAACCAATTATGTCACCCACTTTCAGATCTCCAGCCTCCTTTCCAACTTTACTGGAAATATACTCCATTTATGACTCCTTGTATCTACACTTTTTTTTTAAACTTTTTTTTAAACTTTTAAGCAGAGTATAGCAAATATAGAGAAAAGTGCATAAATTGTTAAGTGGATTTTCACAAAGTGAAAGGTTACACAAGGTTACATATCCAGATGAAGAAATAGAAAATTGCCAGCATCCCAGAAGGCCCTCCTTGCTCCTTGCAGTCATTACCCTCCATTCTGACTTTCAGCGTGCCATAAATTTGTTCTGCGTGGTTTTGAACTTTGTAGTTCACTTATTTCCCTTATGGTATAGTATTTTATTGAGAAGATATACCATGGTATTTTCTATGGTTAAAGGGGAT
Organism: Cervus elaphus; assembly: GCF_910594005.1. Classification (NCBI taxonomy): domain Eukaryota; kingdom Metazoa; phylum Chordata; class Mammalia; order Artiodactyla; family Cervidae; genus Cervus; species Cervus elaphus. Next base: position 61,399,614 of record NC_057823.1, on the reverse strand, counting down.
TGAGTAGTTTCTGGTTTAAAGCTATTATAAGCAGAGAGTATGACCATTCCTTTACATGCCCTATGGTGAGATAAGCATCCATTTTTGTTAATTTTCAAAGTGGTTCCATAGATTTACATCCCCACTAGCTGTGTATGAGAGTTCCAATGGTTACACATCCTTGTCAATACTTGAAATCGCCTATTTTTTAAATTTTAGTCATTCTGGTGTGTGTGTATGTGTGTGTGTGTGTGTGTGTGTGTGTGTGTGTGTGTGTTTGTGATGGCATCACATTGGTTCTAATCTGATTTCTCTGATGACTAGTAAAGTTGGGAATGACCACACTTTTTCACCAGTCTAGGTTTTAATGTATCAGTTTGGGCTCCTTCAGATGTAACTGTCAATAAACCCAAAGCAAAGTGGCTTATGTGAAAGAAAAAAGAAGGAAATTCTTAGGTTTACATAACTGAAAGGTATTGTCATGTACCTCAGGTACAGTTTGATTCAGCACTCAGATACTCTCATCTCTGGCTCTGCCACCACTGTGTTGGCTCTTCATGAGGGAAACAGCTGCAGTAGTTCCAGTTTATACAGTTACAAGTTCAATGTCCAAAGTAAAGATACAACTCCTCCAAAGACAAAGAAACAAGGAGCCCTAAAATTGAGTCTCAGTGCATATGCAAATCCTGGAACTACTTACATGGGAAATGAGCTTAGGCCTAGGTAACATGTCTAATCTGGGGGAGGTAGAGTAGATCAGACCTGCTCAAAATAAATGGATTGAGAGTGGAGGCAGGTTGATTTCTCAGAAGGAAGTTAGGGTAAAATTACCTGGATAGGGAAAAGATTCTGAAAAATAAATTCAGCAGTTGTCTGCTACACTTGTTGATCTGGTTCTAAGGCCAGAAACCTTGGAACTATTCTTGAGGTTTTTTTCCTTCTTCATCCTTTACATACATCTATTATGACTGTCCATCAATTCTACATCCTAAATAGTTTTCTAATCTACCTACTTTATCCCTCCTGTCACCATTTTAAATTAAGTAAACATTAACACGAACCTTAATTGGAAGAACTGATGTTGAAGCTGAAACTCCAATACTTTGGCACCTGATACGAAGAACTGACTTTGAAAAGACCCTGATGCTGGGAAAGATTGAAGGCAGGAGGAGAAGGGGACGACAGAGAATGAGATGGTTGGATGGCATCACGACTCAATGGACATGAGTTTGAGTAAACTCCAGGAGTTGGTGATGGACAGGGAGGCCTGGCATGCTGCAGTCCATGTGGTCTCAAAGAGTTGGACATGACTGAGCGACTGAAATGAACTGAACTGAACACAAATCTTTGATTCATGTAATAGTTTTTATTACATTCTCTTTATTTTCTCTAAACTCAAAAAATAACAACAATAATAAACTAACACTTGTTTAGGGTTTATTAAATATGCAACTCAGTAAAACACTTTACTTTCACTGTCTCATTCAGTTCTCAGAGCAACTCTATGAAGTAAATAATTGTGATGTGGTGTGTGTGTGTGTGTGACTGCGTGCCTGCACTTGCACTTAGTTGTGTCTGACTCTTTGCAGTCCCATAGACTATAGCCCACCAGGCTCCTCTGTCCATGGAATTTCCCAGGCAAGAATACTGGAATGGGTTGCCATTTCCTTCTAAAGGGGATCTTCCCGACTCAGGGATTGAATCTGCGTCTCGTCTCTTGCTCTCCTGTATCGGCAGGTGGATTCTTTACCACTGGTGCCACCTGGGAAGCCTCAATAACTGTGACATGCCCCAGCAAATGGAAGGGGAAGCTTTAATTAGAAGCAAAATTCTTAATACTCAAATTTCTTCAATGGCTTCCCATTTCCCCACACTCCTGATATCTATTATTATGTAATGAAGTACTCCAAACTTTACTGTCTTGAAAACAATAATGATTATTTACATTAAGAATCTACCATTTGAAAAAAAAAAGAAGAATCTACCATTTGGGCAGAGCTCAGTAAGAGAGGTTCATCTCTCTTCCTTTCAGCATCAACTGAAGTGGCTTGAAGGGGGTTGGAAAATGGCTGGCAAGTTATTGCTGGCTATTGTCTATAAGCTCAGCCAGTGCCAAGGGTCAGGGTCCTCAGTTCCTGTCCACATGGTCTCTCTATGTGAGCCTCCCTATAATCTGCTTGGGCTTCCTTGCAACATGGTGGCTGGATTTCAAGTGTCCAAAAAGACAGGAAGTAGAAGTTGCCATTTCTTAAGACCTGAACAAGAATCTGGCATAGCATTGCAGAACCCAGTGGGAGGAATATCAAAAGAATTTGGGGGCTAAGTTTTAACTTGCCACAGCAACTATAAAAATCCATAAAATAAACTAAAGGACTTTATATGATTTGGTACTTGTTAACCAACCCATTACTCATTTCATGATAATATGTCTTTGTGAACAATAAATAGCCTTCTTTTAGTTTCTCTGATGTCTTAGGATTCTCTTTCACCTTCTTATACCTGCTATTTTCACCTACCTGGAATGTTTTCCCTGACTTTATCCAGTCTCCTAGCTTCAGATCTTAGCATAAATGTCCTCGTTCAGTACTGTTCTAGATTAGGCTCCTTTGTTTTAAGCTCTCATACCATTCCTGGCTCACAGTAAGTGCATCTTAAGTATATATTAAAAGCAAAATGATTGAATGAATGAGAAAATTCACTTCCCCTTAAGTCTGAGACACTTTCCCATCTCCATGTCTTCTCGTGATGCACCTGTGCTCTACCCATTGTTCAGTTTCTGGTTGGATGGACTCCATATCTTGAAGTATTTCAACTTTTCTTAAAATTCCATCTCCTTCAGAAAGGTGAGAATTTCCACATGCAGCCTTCAGAACTCATTGACTCCGTTGCTTGTATGAATGGAAAGTTTTAAGTGTTTGTTTTCATGGAACCTTTGTCTACTGCTCCCAGTATTCCTATCAATATTGTCGCTATTTATTTTGAAGCTCCTGGAAGGCAGGCATGCTATCTTTCTGACTCACACTTCTCTGTATTCTTAGTAAACAGGAAACAGATGGCTTGAGGACCAGCATAGTAAAGTTGAATTTTAGTAGGCAGAAGGTACAGAATGAGCAAAGGCTAAGTGTGCTGGTTGTTCTTCCTGTCTTCCAGTAGTGAGGACATGGTTCTCATCATTCCACAGTCTAGGATCAATTTCTAGTCAGGGAAGGAGACAATTCTTATAATGGAAAGCAACTGATAGCAAGCCAGAGGTCCAGTTTACCACCATCAGGGGCTGTCTTTAACCTTCCTGGGAATTACCTCCTTACCTGTAAAGCAAAGGCCCTTACACAGTAGGATAACTAAGGGCTGCTCTAGCTACAGTGATGGTGATTCTGGCAATGGTTAGCTGGATAAGAAAATAGTTATTGAGAACCACCTAGAGGAGGATGTGGTGCAGTGGAGTGCTTATAATTTTTAAAAATTAGTTTATTTACTTAATTTTGGCTGTGCTGGGTCTTTGTTCCTGCATGCAGGTTTTCTGTAGCTGCAGTGAGTGGGGGCTACTCTCTAGTTGTGGTTGCAGGCTTCTAAGTGTGGCGGCTTCTTTTGTTGCAGAGCATGGGCTCTAGGCACACCGGCTTCAGTAGTTGCAGCCTGCAGGCTCTAGAATGCAGGTTCAGTAGTGGTGGTTCACAGGCTTAGTTGCCACATGAGATGTTGTATCTTCCTGGACCAGGAATTGGACCGATGTCCCCTGCATTGGCAGTTGGATTCTTAACCACTGGACCATCTGGGAGGTACAGAGTACTTATAATCTTGATTTTGGAGCAAGATAATATGTTAGCTTAAATACTGGTTTCATCATTTGCTAGCTATGTGACCTGGGCAAGAACCAGGGTGATGGCTGTGGTAACAGAGAAGAGGGGATAAATGAGTGTGTCATTGCATAGATAAAAGCTACAGAATATGACAACAAACTGGGGTGACTGTAATATGGATGACAGTGACTGTAATATGACAACCCTTCCCATGTTGGTGAACCCTTAACTTAGTTTGCTCTTTACTTTTCAAGTGTGCTGGATTTGGTTATGTCAACTTAATTCAGTTGGAAACTATGTATGTTTCCCTTTTTGGTCCCAGACCAGAGTTGTGCAAAAGAGGAAGTTGTATAAGATTTGGAAGGAGGAAGTGAGGCAGCAGCCGTTGATACTGTCTGGAGGTCACTGTGATCAGATGTGGTGACAGGCACAGAGGTACCTAGTAGGGTTCAGCTCAGTCAGCTCTTCCTCTCGATAACTAGCAGCTCCAGGATCACTACCTTACCTTGGTACCCCCCAAAGTAGTAGCCTCTGAGAGATAACAGTCTTTCAGACCTCTTCATGCATTATCCCTTTGTGAGCCTACTTTGGTGGTTAGACATGCTTGACTTTTAAAATTTACTATGGCTCCCTTTTTAATCCTTCAAATATGCTTTCAAGACTTTCACTTTCCCCAGCATCACTCACAGTTGTGTAAGGTCTAATTTTTATAGTAACTCTCTTATTCTGTAACACTCATAATGAATATACCCCTAACTGAATACTCACTGATTCAACCCACCCTAAGTAGCTTGGGTTTTACTTATCCTTCAGTATTTCTGGTGTAACCAGGCTGCCAAGGATGGACTGATATTGATATTTCTTCTCTTTAAGAAGAGACATACATAGACAATAATCTCATTTGGTTCAGAACCAAAGACAATTATCCCCTCATTTGGTTCAATAAACCAAGGCATAGAAAATAAGCTAAAAGACCAAGCAATAACATGAGAAAAGGGGAGAGGAGAAAGAATGTTCTAAGAGGGGACAGGATGTGCAAAGGCCCAGAGGTCACAACTGCTCTTTATCTACTTTGGGCTTGTTGTGAAAATTAAATGAGTTGATGAGTGTAAAGGTTAGCAGATATGGAATCAAACTGGGTTTTCTAAGAAAACCTTTTTGCTTTTGCTCTTTAGTAGTCCTCTGGAATCTTCAACTCACCTATGTGCTCCAGCCATCTGACAACTAGAATTTCAAATAACCTAATTTTGTGGTTAGAGCCAGCAGGGCCTAAAGCAGTTGGCTCAGGGAAAAACCATTGTCTGCTCCTGAGCCACTAGGAAAAAGGAACTGAGAGTGTCTAAAGGCCAGTTTGTTCTCCTTTCATGCCTGGACTTTTCTGGAATGGAAGTGTACTGGCAACCTCAGAATTACTTCACTTTTCTTGCCCAGGGCTCTTTCAGTTTATTTTTTTCTCCTCTGTCCCTGGGACAAGTAAGGGAGAAACACCCTTAAAGAATCTTGACTCCAACACTTGCTTGTTGTGTGAATGTGAACAGGTTACTTGAACTGCCTCTCAGTTTCTGCATCTGGCAAATGGGGATAATTACTTATCTCATGGGATTGTAGTGAAGACTAAATTACTTATATGTGTCTAGTCTTTAAAACAATGCACAACACATAATGAGTGATCAACAAATGTTGACTAATATTATATTAAAATAATTTTTATTAGTAGTACAGAATCAAAAGGTCAGATATAACCTCCTCCATGTCCGAATTAAATATTATGATATTCTCTATAATTTTATTTCAGGCTTCCCAGGTGGCTCAGTGGTAAAGAATCCACCTGGCAATGCAGAGGCTCAAGTTCGGTCCCTTGGTTGGGAAGATTCCTCTGGAGGAGGAAATGGCGACCCACTCCAGTATTCTTGCTGGGAGAATCCCATGGACATTGGAGCTTGGTGGGCTACAGTCCAGGGGGTCACATAGAGTTGGACATGCCAGAGCATGCAGGCATAATTTTATTTCTGGCATTTTCTACCTTCTGGAATTATTCTCCTTGCAGAATTCCAGGACACCACGCTTCTCCTTTGTAGGCATTTTCCTTACTACCTTTCTGTGTGCTACTCACTCTCTAGGCATTTTTATTCTTTTCATTCTTTTGCCCAACCCTTACATGTTGGTATTCTTTAGGTTCTCTCCTAGTCCTTCCTGTCCTCTCACTACACACTCCTCCCAAGAAAATCTCATCCATTCCCCAGGTTCAATCATTAGATATACAGAACTCTAGCCCAGCTCCTCCTGAGCTTCACACTCAATCTTCTCACTGGGCATTGCCACCTAGATGTCACAAATATGCTTCAAACTTGGCTTGCCCTAAAGTGAACTCATTACCTCCTCCCACAAAATGGCATCCTCCTGCTCCTGTGTTCCCTCTATCAGCAAATGGTACCTCAATTGGCAGATTACTTGATCTGCCTACACTTGAGAATCATCCTTGCATCCCACTTCTGCCTTCCTGTCTTACCTCCGCATACTCAATTAGTCTCTGTATCTGTCAACTTTCCTTTCAGTGTATTTCTGGGAACAGACATCTTTTCTCTCCTTTTGGTTCTCTCTCTCTCTCTCTCTCTTTTTTTTTAATAAAGGTATATGCATTTTTATTTATGTTTTTGACCACACTGTGCAGTGTGTGGAACTTTCCTGGCCAGGGATTGAGCTCGAACTCCCTGCAATGGAAGTGTGGAGTCTTAACCACTGGACCGCCAGGGATGTCCTCTCCTTGATCCTTTTCTTCTTAGTTCTTATCATCATCATCTGTCTACAGATTGATTGCTATAGCCTCCTAATTGGCCTCTGGGTCTTCGCTTTTTCTTTTTTTCAGAAGCAAAGGTAAGCTGTACTCTTTTTTTTTTTTTTAAGTCATTTTTGAGTTTGTTACAATAGTGCCTCTGTTTCACGTTTTGGTTTTTTGGCTGAGAGGCATGTGAGATCTTAGCTCCCCAACAGGGGTCAAACCCGCATCCTCCTGCATTGAAAGGCCAAGTCTTAACCAGCAGACGGCCAGGGAAGTCCTGAAAGCTGTATTCTTTGATGAAAGAATGGAGAGGTGCGAGCTCTTGCTCTAGAGCACACGTTTTCGTCCTGGCAAAGGCCATAGGGCAGGGCTGCTTGTAGGGCACTTGTAAGTTCTAGCGGGTTTGGTGAAGTCGGGCCACTCTGGCTCTGGGTGGTTGTGGTGCCTGGCGCAGTGTCTCCGCACACAGCCTACCACTGCCGCTGCCTTGCTTTGCAGTGTTCTGCACAGACCTTCTGTGCACGGCCCACCACCGCCACCTTGAATTGAGGTGCTGTGGGCAGTGCTTCTACACACGGCCCGCCAGGCAGGCGGAGGTGTCCAGCCCCCACTTTCACACTAAGAACTCTGGTCTGACATGCTGGGTGTGAGGCAACTCTATGTAGCCCTCCAAGAGTGAGTGAAACTAGACCAAGCTTAAAGGAGAAAAGGCTAGATTTCATTTTATTGCCCAAACTGTATTTTTATTTCCCAAGAATTGTTAATGAGCTTTGTAGGTTGGGCCTTTGCTCTTGACTCATTCGAATTATTCTTCACCAAGTTGCTAAAATTCTGTTTTGTGAATGGAAAACTGACCCTGATGCTTTTCTATTTAGAAAACTACCAATAGTTTTAAGGATAAATTTCAAAGTTTTAACTGAGCTTTCCCCAGTTCCCTGCTTACCCTTCTGGCCTCATTCCTACCTCCCCTAGCCCCGTCAGTATTACACACACAGTTTTCCTGGTCTCTCAGTTCTCACTGTCTGCAGGTCCTTGTCTGGAAGCCTCTTCATAAATAACTATAGCCCATTCTAGAGGTTGCTTCGTCCGGAAAGTTTTTCCTTATATACAGGTCTGGGCTAGGTCCTCTCCCTGGTGGGGCCTCGGATGGCTCTTCTGGTAGCTCTGTCCCCTCCCTGTGATTTATTTACAGTTTGGGCTTTGGAGTCATGTCATAAGAGTCTGAATTCTGGCTCTGCCGTCTACTAGCTTCTATTTAGCCCAGCAAGCCTTATTTTAAAAATCTGTGAGTGAGTGAGTGAAAGTCGCTCAGTCATGTCCGACTTTTTGTGACCCCATGGACAGTATGGTCCATGGAATTCTCCAGGCCAGAATACTAGAGTGGGTAAACTTTCCCTTCTCCAGGGTTTTAAATAGAAACTGTTTTATACATTTGCATGTTTATTGAAATAGGGCTTAAATGACATTTAATTAATTGTGTAATTAATTGTTTAAAATCTGTATTTTTAATTTGGATTTAAGTTGTAAGGGCACGGGCTATGCTACCACTGAATGCCCAGTATCTGCTGTAGGATAGCAGCTCAACAAAAAGAAATTTAATAAGTTGTTAAACATAACTTGATATTTTGATTATTTAAAAAAATCTAACATAATCTTGGTGACTTAATAGTCTATTCATAAGTGTTCCAGAAATGATTTAACTCTGCACTTATTATTGGACATTTAGGGTATTTCAGTTCTTCATCATTTTAAGTAATATTGAGACAAATATTCTCATGCATAGTTTTATGTCTTTATCTTTAAATTACCTTGCCAGAAGAGGAATCTTCTTATTATGTCTTATTTTGAAAATGTTTCAGAGCTCTCTATTCTATTTATTTTTTTATTGCCTATAAAATATGTTTTGTGACTTTTTTTTTCTCTTTGATAGCTTTGGGATAAATAGTATCCAAAGCCCAGGTCTGAGTATTCCTCAACTGTCCTGCTCTCCGTGCTAGGGTGGATGTTCTTGCTCTTACACTGGAAGCTACCAACATTTAAACCTTTGACTTGTTAAATATATCAGGTTACAGAGGGGGAATAAAAGCAGATTTTTAAAATTATTATTATTCTTTCTCTTCCTACCCCTCTCCTTTGTCTTCCCCTCTTGCATCCTTCTCCTCCTTTTCTTCTTCTTTTTCTTCTTTTCATACTCACCATTTTGAAGAAGGAAACTCTTCAAAAAAAAAAAAAACCACAAAAATATGTTTGTCATATATTATTGGGTAATTAAGGGAGAAAACTAATGAAAAAATGGAAAGAGAGAAAGGAGAGAGTGTGAAAAAGAAGTAAAACTGGGAAAAGAAAGAAAAAAGAGAAGGGAATGAAAAGAGACCAGAAACAATATTTTAGGATAAAAAGAATAATAGAGAACAAGAGAGGAGACAACAGGGGAGAAAAATACTGATGCAGCAAAATACACATTTGGGGGCATTCTTTTACATCCCTTTGATTTAAATTTTACCTGATACTATTTCAAAGATTTGAGGAAGCTATTCAGATTCCATAAGATTCCTTTTTATCTTTGTTTTTGCTTTTCTCCAGGGTAAATTTTCCTGCTTATTTTCACCATTCCTCTGGGGACATAGTTTTCATACTCCTCTGTGGTCTATTTACCCTTTTAGGGTAGTAGTCAGTTGGTGAGCTTCCCTATTGCAGAGTTGGACAGGATATTCCCGGGTGTTCCTGGTGTGGGGTGATGTACAGAGAGCTCGACAGGACAGTTACTCCCTGTGCTTGGCACACGGAACTTCTATTTACCCTTCTGCTGTCTCTTTCTCAAACACTTACATAAGTGATTCTAAAACTTCTTGGTTTTAGATCATTTTACTCTCATGAAAAATGATTGAGGACCACAAAGGGATTTTGTTTATGCAGTTAATATCTACCATGTAAGAAATTAATACACACAGTTTTAAAAATATTGATTTTATTAATTCGTTAAAAAATAACAGAAATAATGAAAATAAACCCATTACATGTTAACATAATTAACATATCTTTATGAAAAAATTTTAAACCAAGAAATAATATTGATAAAAATGGCATTTTATATCTTTGCATATCTTTTTAGCATCTAGCTTAGTAGACAACTTGATTTTTATATTTGATTCTGCATTTAATCTGTTGCAATGTGCTATTTTGTTGGAGTGTTTAAATAAAGTCTGGCTTTGCTCAGAGGCATAGTTGGAAAATGGAGAAATATTTTAATTGTTTTTTAGATAATTATAGGTGTGCTTGATATTACATTAAAACTTGACATGTGGAATAGGGAAGCATATCAATGAACTTTTCATATTTTATTACATGTAACTCATTTGGTCTAACTTACATTAAATGGATCTTTTACCCATGCATGATTTTGTAGCATCATCATACATTGCTCTCTGGAAAAAAAATTAGGTCACTGAGTTATGCTGACCTTCCAAATGTTAGCACATTACATTCTATAATATAAAAGTTGCATTAATTAATTTTACCTCAACGCCTTTAGAAAAATCTTTAAGTATTGGGAAGCTGATGAGTTTGTGGTAGCTAATATAAGTCTTCCAAAATTCACTTGAAAGCTTGAATTTTATTATTAGCAACAAACATTGGTGGTGATTTGCCTTGATGTGACAGACTCACTTCATTTATTTTTGAGGAGATGTCTGCCAAATGCCTTTGTTATCTTAATAACAAAGTTTGTTAGGCAGTCCATCCTTCTTTCAAGTAAAAATGTTCTTTTGTGACAAAAGCAGCTGATTCATACTGTAAATCCAACATCTGCAGTACTTTTCCTTGAGAGAGCTATTATATTGCACAGTCCAGCAAAAGTACTTTATGCCTGTCTTGATTTTACCACAGAAATATTAACAAGAAGTATACTCAAGGGTCAGGATTTAATAAAATCAACAATATTTATTGCTTAGTAAAACACAGTGTTAAGTGAAACAGCCTGTTTTCTTTCGTTCTGTTGCCTAGCAGTAAAGAATACAGTGATGAAATGTTCAATTGGGAATCTCTATTTCAATCCAGGCTAAGGCACCAGCAGTTTTGCCTGCCGTTGCTTTTGCATCATTGGTGTAAAAATCGCTACAGTGAAAAAGGCCAGGTAGTATTACCCTAAAAATAGTTTTGGTGTTGGGGATCCCTTGAAAGTGTCTTGAGATTTCTCCAAGGTCTGTGAACCATACTTAGTGAACTATTTTCAGGATGCCTAGTATAGTAGTTTCATTAGTTAGGTCAGGTCTTACACTGATCCTATCTGTAATGACCAGGCTGTCATCAACAGTTTGGGGGGGGGGGGTCTTTAAAGAGAGAACACCAACCACAACAGGAACTCACATATCTTGGGTGCTGCGTCAGATGCTTTTTTAATACACTGTCTCACAGCAACACTTGAGGTAGTTTCTATTTTATCCTCACTTTCAAATGAGGAAACTGAAGATCAGAGAGGTAAATTAATTTGCTGAAGATCACGCAGATGGTAACAGGCGAGCTGGTACGAAAATCCAGGCAGTCTGACTCCAGAGCCCGTGCTCAAATGGCATTGTTATTGCCGGAGAGACTAACAGGATGGGCACAGTGAAGGACTAGCACGTCAGAGGGCCAGAAGGTCAGAGCAGTGGCCGAGAGTCTTGGACCCAAGGGTCCAAGCAGCAATTCAAAGGTTTCCTCTGAATCTATTTTTCCAACTGATTCTCACAAAACCCTCTGAGTTGGCTGGTCAGAGTTCTAGTTCCCATTTCATAGTTCAGGAAATTGATGCTGCTTAGCAGAGAAGGAACCCCTTGAAGCCCCAGAGTCATACACTGGGAGAGCTCCACCTTCTCACTCAAAGCCAAGGACTCAGGGTCCTTTCTGGTAGTTTTTTCCCCTTGATGTGTCCCACTGTCACAAGCAATGGTGGGGTACATGGCAAAGCAGGTAGTGTTGCCACTGATTCTAGAGAAAGAAAAAGGAAGGACAAGCCTGTTAGTCCTGGTGCCATAGAGGAAAATTGGCCCAAGGCCGGGCAGCCGTGAGAGCTCGCCTCACCCTGGGTGTCTGTGACTGAGACTCAGACTGGTTCCCCATTCTGGAGAGGCAATACCCCATCAAGCAGGAAGCAATTTATCTGCCAATGATAAAGAAGATATAGAGGGGTCCGGGGAGGGAGCAAGCCAGAAAAGTACACTGAAGACTTTGAAACTACTGACAAGGAGGTTTGAAAGAACAGAGAAAAAGTTGCCCAAATGCAGCCCAGATCTCTTTCTATGGAAGGAGTAACTGAGTCCTGCACAGAGGAGGGAATTTGCCAAAAGTCATACATACTGTAAAGTGACAAGGCTGTGCTGACCCCTAGGCTCCTGATGTTTGCTTCACAGTTCTCCCCGAAAGAGACCATGTTTGATAAATAAACAAGCCTGCCTGGATCTCCCTTCTGCTCTCTGAGAGCAGGCAGAGGCGCAGCTGGCAGGAGGAGCCCAAGCTCTGGGGGCATGTGCCCCTTCTGTGAAATTCTTGTGAACACAGACTGAGATCTAAGATAGAATTTTGTTGTTTTGTCTGGACCCCTCCCCGGTGGGGTGTGTGTGTTGTGCTGGTATTCCTTCTGCATGCCACTCTGAGTGGTGTTTCCATTCCAAGCATGTTTCATATTCCGTGTGCTCTGAGATTCCTTTCCTTCCAACGTGTCGATTTTGCCTTTGTTCTTTTGTTTATATTCCCTAGACAATCAGGTTCCTGAAAATTACAGGGCTCCTGGATACGGAAGGGGAGAAATTTCAGGACAGTTCCTGAATGTCCAAACCTTCAAAGCCCCATGCAAGGCCAGCAAACAGTCTCCACAATCAAGGGGGAGAGCCTCCCCAAGTCAGGGTCTGCTCCAGGTGGAATGTCTATTTTCAAGTCCGCATTCTCCTGAGGCCTCTCTGCCCTGGGGCAGTGCCTCCACTGCCCTCTACATGGGGCTCCATTGGCTCCATATAGAGAAACCTTCGTAGGAATGAGGGGGGTGATTGCTACCCGCCCAGTTCCTTTCCTCATTAGGAGGCTGAGTTCTGAATCTTAACAATTAGAAGTTAATTCTTTAACTTCAGATTTTGTTCACCTGGACGAAAGAGAATGTTATATGTAGAATTACTTTCCCTCTTATTCTTCTTCCTCCTCTTTTCCTGCTCCTCCTCCTTCTTCTTTTCTATCCCTGAATATTTGTTGAGAATTTACTATGTTCAAGGCCTTGTTTTAAAATCTGGGGATTCAGCAATGAAAGAAGCAGCCATTCTCTGCCCCAGTGGAGGTGGAGTTGATGGCCCTTTGAGGGAATCAGATGATATATAATGTGACGCACGTTGTAGGTTAAGGACCTTAAGGGTGACAGAAATGACACTTTAGACTGGCTAATTAGAAATAAACTTAGAGTCAGGAACAGAGTTAGGAGGAGACCCTGAGGAGGGGGCATTTGAGTAGAGATCAGAATGAAGTGAGAGACCATGCCCTAAAGCCATCTGGGGGATGCCTCCTACTTGTGAGAATGGTTCCCCAGGAAATGGGGCAGGGTCTGCTATCCACCTATGGACAGCACAGGACCATCTTAATCTTGTTTCTAGGTGTGATGTTCTCCTCTACATTCTTGAAGACTATTCCTAGGTCCTAATTAAATCATCTTATAACAGCAAAATTGCCTGTTATTTCAGCCTAACGTTACCTTTCAGAGTAAATTCCCCTTAAAAAAATCTGTTTCGGAATCTCAAGTTATTTGACTTAATCTCTGTTTTTTCTTCTTTCATTCTTGATCCTCACAAGATCCCAGTGTTTTAGAGTGGGGAGTGCCCTATGGGGTCATTTTAGAAATGGAGAAAGTAAGGCCGAGGCATAGGAAGGGCCTTGCTTGTGGGTGGTCCCAGGGTTAGGCCCAGAGCAGGAGAGAGAGGCCCAGACCCTGGTGTCCCGGTGCAGTGCCTCCCCCTTCCACCCACCCCCCACATCAAATACAGATGCCCTCTGATCCACATTTATTTTCTATACTGCAGAATAGCAATAGTAGCTCATATTTCTGCAGAACTTGGGTTTTCTCTTGCAATATTGTTCTGTTCTTCTCTGAGAATGTTTTCTGAGAAGAGAAACTCTCTGTAGGTTTCTTTTTTTTCCCTTTTAAACTAAATATTATCTTTTGCTCTATGCCAGGCTCTGTGCTAAAGGCTTTACACTCAAGATTTTACTTAACCCTCACAAACCCTTTGTGAGGTACTATTATAATCCTTCTTATTAGAAGACTGGGAAACTCAAGTTTGGAGAGAGTGACTTACCCAAGGTCACACAGCTAGAGAATAGTGAAGCTGGAATAAGAACCCAAGTAGTATGACTCCAGAGACTGTGCCCTCCCCCACTAGGCTGGTCTCTGTTTGTGTGTAGTGTCTGGCACCAGCCAGTACTGAAAGCACTCCTGTTGGAGCATCTGTCCCTCAGACTCATAGAGCCTCTATCTCTTTGGCCGTTTTGAATGCTTTCCTCACCTGTATTATCAAAGTAGGTGGTCCAGGCAAGGAGCCTACTGCTCCCTAACATTCCTCTGGGAGGTTCCTGACACATTGGTTGGTGTTCTTAGCATCACCTGACCTTGGTTACCCTGACTATAGGTGACAATATAGAATGGGGCAGTGACCCAAAGACATAATAGTGTGTATGCTCTGTCCAAAGGGGCACTGTGCCTTGGTTGGGGACTGGATGAACCCACCAGACCTTGTTTCTTAGAGAGCAGTAAGACAGGGGTCAGGTACAGAACAGTGCTCCTACCCAGAGAGCAGTGTCAGATGCCCAGTGCTCATGGAGAGATGTTTTCACCAAGAGTGAAAACAGTCCAGGGGCTGAACAATATTTTTGCCTCCGTCTGATTTGGCTTTGTGGCTTAGATGGTTTCTTATCTTTCTTACTTCTCTGTGAATTCTTAAACACCCGGTGAATGAGTGAGTCTCTGTCCATGCTCCATGCAAGAGGCAGATAATTGTCCTTGGTCTCTGTGTCCCTTCAGTTATAGCAGTCAATTCGTCTGCTCACCCTGCATTGTCAAGTACCCATGTCAACCAGGACTTCTACAGTTGTCCATTTTACTGGCCCCTGGCTGGACAAAGGGAGGTCTAGCTACCATCTATCTGGGCAGATTCCTGAGGCCCACCTCAGACCTGCTAAATCAGTTTCTGCAGGTGGTGCCTAAGGGATTCATGTATCCAAACTCCTAGGCTGCTTTTATTCCCAAGTGATTTTTATGAATCCTAAAGTTTGAAAACAATGGCCACAGAGAGCTGCTTTTCAATCAGAAGCTCTTCCTACGTTCCACCATATGTAATGAGCATGCATTCTCTGGAGTACTTGCCCAAGTTCTGTTGGGGGACTGGAGATGAGGAGTATTGAACCACAGCAGCCAAAACCTGATGTTATGTTTTAGAAACTGATTATACTTGAAATTGCAAAATGCCCTCCATGAGCTCAAGTGACAATGAAGAAGTATTGTATTTAAAAGATTTTTAATTGTTTGCCAACTGAAAATTTCACACAAAAACGTACTGGTTTCCAACTTTTGAACATCTGGAGGCTCCAATAGCACCAAACCTTCATTCTGTTTGGCAACAATTGACTGTTGCTAACAGATGCCACCTTACGGTGGGGCTTAAGCCCTACCTTGATTTACTCTTCTTCCCCTCTAGTCTCTTCAAATTTGAGGCTGCATCAGTGGTTCAAGCTGTGTCAGCATCCCTGGTATCTCAGCTGGTAAAGAATCCCCCTGCAATGCAGGAGACCCCAGTTCGATTCCTGGGTTGGGAAGATCCACTGGAGAAGGGATAGGCTACCCACTCCAGTACTCTTAGGCGTCTCTGGTGGCTCAGCTGGTAAAGAATCCACCTGCAGTGCAGGAGATCTAGGTTTGATCTCTGGGTTGGGAAGATCCCCTGGAGAAGGGAATGGCTACATACTCCAGTATGCTGGCCTGGAGAATTCCATGGACTGTATAGTCTGTGGGTTCACAAAGAGTTGGACACGACTGAGTGACTTTCACTTTTTTTCAGTGGTTCAAGAGAAATGGGAGTGAGCACGTTTCTTGGTAGATGTGAAGAATATTCCTTTGTGTTTAATGGGTCAGTTTTGTGATTGCATGGAAAACAACATAATTCACGATGGCTCCTTTCACTCATGCCTAATGTGTACCTGATCCCAAAGGCATTTAGTTGGAACTGTGGACATTGACTCCTAGATTGTTCTGTGAGTCTGTAACTAGAAGCTGAAAGTCTATAAAAAACCTAGAGACTATTAGAATCCAGTTGTGGAGTGCAACACCCTCTTTGTACAGATGAACAGTAACCCAGAAAGAGGAAGAGCCCTTCTGGAGGTCACTCAGGAAGTAGGGTATGGCCGGGTTGCCAAGCTAGGTCCTCACTCCAGGGCATCTTCCAGTCTCTCCCATCTTCATCTATAGCTAGCACTATTTCCTCCAAATTTTCCTTACACTTGGTCATATCATTTCCCCCCCTGGATGTTTACTGTATTCTAAGTACCATGCTAATTATAGTGTTTTACAAACATGTCTGATTTGATTGTTATCTTTGTTTGACAAATGAGAAAGCTAAGGTTTACAGAGTCACTTTGCTTATCAGTAGAAGAGATGGAATCTGAACCCAGGTCTGGCTGCAATCTGAGCCCTCCCCACTGTACAGCCTCATACTGACCAGCCCAGCAACCCTGCCAGGGAGGCACCATGCTGTTCCCATTTTACAGATCAGGAAAGCAAGAGGGTGAGCATCTTGGCCAGGAACCTACAGAGAGTAACTAATGCAGTCATGGCTGACATCTAGGTCTGGCTTCAGGGCCGGGTGTGTAATCGCATCTTTCTTTGCTGTGCTTCTGCACCTCCTGGGACCACTTGAGATGGTCCAAAAGTTCATTTGCATTGCTTGGTCTGTGGTCACCCTACAGAGCTCATTGTCGTATGTAAATTTGGATGTATAGAGGAGCTACATCCATTCTGTGCCACACTTAGTGTCCCTGTGTGGTTTTGCAATTGTGCAGCCTTCTGTGCCAAATGTGGTGAGTGGCAGCCACAGCCTAGACCCTCATGGAAAGTGGCCTCCATGACTGGGGACTCAGAGTCCAAAGACAGGAAAGGACTTCTCAGGTGTCGCCCAGTGTGTGCTAACTCTGCAAAGACGAGAGCCAAAACTCTTCAGGGTCCACAGTAAAACACAGGGCCCAGACCTTCCTCTTTCCAACACATAATGCTAATTACCTCCTATCCCAGTTTAACCATTGAAAATGCTGTGAGATGCTATTATGCCCTTGAGTTGTCTTTCTCTCTCTTTATGATACATGATAGCAGTGACCTTGTGTTTTTAATTTCACTTTGTGAAAGATGAGATAGTGACTTTTGATCACCCCAGAAAAGGGAGGAGGACTTGATCAGTGGTTTTCACTCCATGCTTTAAAGAAGCCTACAGTCTCCTGTAGGTACTTCTGAAATTTTGAAAATAATATCTTTGCTACCAAAAAAATAAATATTCAAACTACGGATCCCAGAGCTATGGGTTACATCTGCTCAGAGGTAGAAAGCAATCATGAAACAAAGTCAAGCACCGCCCCCAGCAAAGTGGAGGAAGTGAACTCTTCACCTTGGGCTAACCAGACACTTTGATGAGAGGTGATCCTGCCTTGCCAGCATTCCCACCTCAGCCTGCTGGAACAACAGCAACATGTCCCCTGTCCCCGCTAGACATGCAGTGACCTGCCCTGTCTTTGCAATGCAAGCCCTGGGTTGCCCAGCTTTCCCTTGGTACAAGGATCCGAGCTTATCAGAAGGCCTTGGTATGTAGGCTGCCCTATAGGATTCTTCACTCTGGGTCCTACAACCCAGAGACCTGGCTGCAGATTCTGGTCCTGGAAACCTGGGGACAAGGGTGGCCAGGCAGAGGGGTGCTATGACGGTTTCTGGAAACAGAGCTACGGCTGGTATTTCCTTCTCTGTGCACACAGGGCTTAGAAAGGTCTGTTCACACAAGAACAAACTTGAGAAAAGTAAACAGATGAAGGACATACACACTCAGGCCTGTTCTCCCTGTGCCTCCCCAGCTCAGGCAGGTGAGTGCATACACACACACACACTCACACACACACACTCTCTCTCTGATTCAGACTTGGTTCAGTTCAGCAGTGGTTCTTAGTAAAGTGGTTTAACTAGTCAGGTCAGATCTCCTGCTTCTCTCCTCTCCCTCCAGCCTCACCACATCTTCTGCTAGTCTTTATTGCACAGTGGGTAAATAAACATAGGCTTCTCCCCTGACATCCCTGGCAGCTCACCAAGTCCTGGCCCCCTCCCAGTGCTTATCTTTTCAGCACCATCTAGACTCCCAGCCCCTTCTGCTGCTCCTCCTGACTTCTTTTTCTATTCAGGCTGCTCCCATTTCAACTCACCGCAAAGGCACTTAAACTTCATCTCAGACACTCCCTTCACTGCTCAGTCAACATTCAATGTTCTCTGTCTCTGGCTTCAGGTCTTTGTTTTCTGTCTCCCTCCCACCTCACATACACTCTGCAAGACACTCCCAAGTTATTCTTTTTAAAGTATTGGTCAGATCATATCACAGTTCAGTTCAGTTCAGTTGCTCAGTTGTGTCTGACTCTTTGCAACCCCATGGAATGCAGTATGACAGGCTTCCCTGTCCATCACCAATACCCGGAGCTTGCTCAAACTCATGTCCATTGAGTCGGTGATGCCATCAAACCATCTCATCCTCTGTTGTCACCTTTTCCTCCTGCCTATAATCTTTCCCAGCATCAGGGTCCTTTCCAATCAGTCAGTTCTTTGCATCAGATGACCAAAGTATTGGAGCTTCAGCTTCAGCATCAGTCCTTCCAATGAATATTCAATGAATCAGTCCTTTCAATGAATATTTCCTTTAAGATGGACTGGTTAGATCTCCTTGCAGTCCAAGGGACTCTGAAGAGTCTTCTCCAACACCACAGTTCAAAAGCATCAATTCTTCAGTACTCAGCTTTCTTTATGGTCCAATTCTCACATTAATACATGACTACTGGAAAAACCGTAGTTTTGACTATATGGACCTTTGTTGGCAAAGTAATGTCTCTGCTTTTTAGTATGCTGTCTAGGTTGGTCATAGCTTTTCTTCCAAGGATCAAGTGTCTTTTAATTTCATGGCTACAGTCTTCATCTGCAGTGATTTGGAGCCCAAGAAAATAAAGTCTGTCACTGTTTCCATTGTTTCCCCATCTATTTGCCGTGAAGTGATGTGACTGGATGCCATCTTTGTTTTTTGAATGTTGAGTTTTAAGCTTTTTCACTCTCCTCTTTCACTTTCATCAAGAGTCTCTTTAGTTCGTCTTTGCTTTCTGCCATAAGTGTGGTGTCATCTGCATATCTGAGGTTATTGATATTTCTCCTGGCAATCTTGATTCTAGCTTGTGCTTCATCCAGCCCAGCATTTCGCGTGATGTACTTTGCATATAAGTTAAATAAGCAGGGTGACAATATACAGCCTTGACGTACTCCTTTCCCAATTTGGAACCAGTCCGTTGTTCCATGTCCAGTTCTAACTGTTGCTTCTTGACCTGCATACAGATTTCTCAGGAGGCAGGTCAGGTGGTCTGGTATTCCCATCTCTTGAAGAATTTTTCACAGTTTGTTGTGATCCACACAGTCAAAGGCTTTGGCGTAGTCAATAAAGCAGAAGTAGATGTTTTTCTGGAACTCTCTTGCTTTTTCGTTGATCCAATGGATGTTGGCAATTCAATCTCTCATTCCTCTGCCTTTTCTGAATCCAGCTTGAACATCTAGAAGTTCTCGGTTCACGTACTGTTGAAACCTCACTTGGATAATTTTGAGCATTACTTTGCTAGTGTGTGAGATGAGTGTTGTAGTTTGAACATTTATTGGCATTGCTTTTCTTTGAGATTGGAATGAAAACTGTGGTTTCCAATTCTGTGACCACTGCTGAGTTTTCCAAATTTGCTGGCATATTGAGTGTAGCACTTTCATAGCATCATCTTTTAGAACTTGAAATAGCTCACCTGGAATTCCATCACCTCCACTAGCTTTGTTCATAGTGATGTTTCCTAAGGCCCACTAGACTTCAGACCCCAGGATGTCTGGATCTAGGTGAGTGATTACACCATTGTGGTTTTCTGGGTCATTAAGATCTATTTTGTATAGTTCTTCTGTGTATTCTTGCCACCTTTTCTTAATATCTTCTGCTTCTGTTAGGTTCATACCATTTCTGTCCTTTATTGTGCCCATCTTTGTGGGAGATGTTCCCTTGGTATCTCTAATACTCTTGAAATCTCTAGTTTTTCCCATTTTATAGTTAAAGACCATCACTGGCTTTCTATTGCCAGATGGAGATAGACTCCTCTTCTTTAGCATGGTCTTTAAGATGCTCTACGGTACTGGGGAAACTTCTCCACGTGTAGCTTCCTATAATTCCTTTTTAGCTTTCTAGCCTTTCTGCCAAGCCAAACTATTCCCAATTTCTCAACTGTCCCCAATACTTATCCTAACTACTTCTACCTTTTGTTTGGAATGCTCTACTTCTCAGCCTTCCTTTTGGGCCTCTGTTCCATCTTTAAAGGTCTAGCTCAATAGCCACCTCTAAGAAGCCTTCTCTGAATACAATTCTCTCCCTCCAATACCATCTTCGGGCCCCCTTGTAGCTCAGTTGGTAAAGAATCTGCCTGCAGTGCAGGAGACCTGGGTTCAATCCCTGGTTTGGGAAGATCCCCTGGAGGAGGAAATGGCAACCCACTCCAGTATCCTTGCCTGGAAAGTCTCATGGACAGAGGAGCCTGGTGGGCTGCAGTCCTTGGGATCGCAAAGAGTCGGGCACGATTGAAAGACTAACACTTACTTACCCAATACCATCTTCATTCCTGTTCCCCAGCCAGGGAGGCAAATTCTCACCATTTGATAACTGTTTATGGATCATCTACCATGTGCCAGGTACTGTGGATACTCATTCATTCATTCTTCCAAATTTTGGCAAATACTAATGGAGTGCTTAGTATGTGGCCAGCACTATCCTGATACAAGAGATATAACACTTCCTGCCATGATATAATATCAGTGTAATGAAGAAAAGAGGAAGCAGCTAGGTCGGATACATAGGAGATAATAATAAACGTGTGAGTAATGAACAGGATCTACCAGGACCCAAGGCACCGAGAGACACCTGCTCCAGACATGTACAGGCCTAGTTGGACCTGCCTAAATCAAAGTTCAGCATCAGCATCTGGCAATTCTATGACTCTCCCTGCATCTTGACTCCTTTGATGCTGATTGACACTGTGGCTGCTGGGCCTCCTTGTTTAGTTCTCTCCAAAGGAAATGCAACCACAAGAAGGGTCTGTTTCTGAGGCCTTCAGGTATAGAAGTCCCCATGGCTGGACCCTAGAGGTTCTGTCCTGATGCCAAGCACCCTGTAGTCAGAAGAGGAAATGCATAGTAGACCACTGGACAGCATAGGGCAATGCAGCCAATTGGAGCAAAGCCTGAAAAGAAGGGTGAGTGGGTTGATCATTCCTTCTATGTGCCCCTCTGAAGTCTTTGAGCAGGATGGCAAGCTTCAGCCTAGAGTAGCTCAGGTGGGCTGATCACACTGGATACGATAGACATCATAGGCAAATTGGTTGCTTCTTCTGTGCTCCAATCAAGTTCCACCCCATGGAATACCCACCCTGCTTTCCTCTGTGATGTGGGCTGCTGACAATGCTAACATTCGCTAAGGCTCTCTGCTAAGTGTGCTAGGTGGTTTTTCTCATTTCATGCTCAGGTAGTCTTTATCCCTGTTTTCTAACTGAGAACTCTCAGAACTCTCTTAACCTCTTAGAGAGGTTAAGAAATTTGCACAAGGATACACAAGGCACATGGGAGCATCCGAATTCAAAACCAATCAGAGGCCAGATTCCAGAACCCCTTTGTTTAATCACATCATAGCATCTTCCTGTGCTATTAAAATTATACCCAATCCCAAGGCCTCATTCCAGTATCGCCTCTACTATGAAGATTTCCTTGATAACCTTTTCCATCCTTGTATATGGCACATATGATCACCCTGAGTCGTAGCTGTCATTCATTCATTCAACGTTTATTGCACGTCCACTAGTTGCTCTTTGATGAGTAACTCTGACTCTCCTCTTGGGAAACTCCCTGTCCAGTGACTCCAGGGCAGGATCAAGGTTACTATGTGATATATTTGGTCTGCTTGGAGCAGTACACTCACTTACAGAGCCTGAGAAAGTCATGGGTCTTTTCCTATAACCAGACCATCAAAGCCACTTAACAATTCAGGTCAGACATATGGAAATTTGGCAAGCTGCAAAACAAGCAGGTGGAGAAATAGCAGGGAGTTCCTCCAGGCAAAGCAGTGCTGGAGGGAGAGCCTTTTTAATTCTTGCTACTTTCCCTGCAATAAGCCGTAGAACTGAACATCCTCCGAAAAGGAAAGAGTGATCTGCTGAAGCTGAGTCTGCTCAGTGATTCTGGTTTTGCAGGCTTTCACCAAGTGTTTACAGAGTCACTTTAAGCAAAGCCCTGCTTCTTTCTCCAGGGTGCTGTCACTCCAGCACCCACCCAGGACTTTGAAGGAGCCAGGATTAGGCTGCACTCTGTCGAATTCCCAGGCTTAGGTCCAAGAGAAGCCCTCCCGCTCCCACCACACCAAGGAACTGATTTGTATTTCCTCAATCAATTAGAAGATATTTAAAAGGGAGGATGGGAGGAAACTTGCTGAAAAGAGCTCCAGGCAGGCTATTTAGAAACTGCTGTCCTTTGGCCCAGTCCCTGCTCAAGAACTGACAGATTCTTAGGGATCCAACTGGAGGCAATAGTTCTCAGCTTTTCTACAGGACGGACAGAACTTTGAGCATCACACCAAATTTATGCAATCTCTCCCAACAAAAATCCCCTCTCTCCCACATACAGCGTAGTATACGGTTTTGGGGTTTTCAAGGGATTCCTGAAGTATACTCATGAACCCAAAGTTTGATGTTCCCAGAGTGTTGTATGCAAATAAGATAATTTTAGGTGGTATGTAGACAAATCTTGTTTTAAGTTTTCGTTCCTGAGTATTCATTTTAATATGCATTAGGATCATAATTAACACATCACGCCTGTGATATTGTAAATGCTCTAGGATGAGGATAAGCTAAAAAATTATGACTAGGGTTGAAGTCAGTTTTAAAGGGAGTGTTAAGTAAATGATCACCATTCCAGGAAAGTCCCCAGAGTAAGGCTAGTGTTTCTCCTACAAGCACCATTAGTCTTCTTGCTTCCTACTCATGCAGCTTTAACCTCAGAGGGCAAAAGGAGTCTACCCAGGTTCACTCTGAGAGCAGAGAGAACCAGCAGTAGCCTCAGATAGCCAGTCAGATCACTGTCATTTTACAAGGGCTTTTACAATTATTTTCCTTAGATTCTTCTCAGTGCTTATATTTACAAATGAAAAATTGTTTCAAGATGCTTGTCCTTCCTCTCACATTGTTCCAGGTATGCCCACATAGCGTCTCAGGAAATGATTTGATGTTCTTCCCCCAGGGGTTTTTCTGTTTAGTTGAAGTCTTGAGAGAGAGTCAGCTTTGCTTATTGAAGGCTACTTTCAATTTTAAGTTGACATACTCTTGTTGGTCTGTTTGCCAGAATAAAAATGAGTGGTATGTAATATAAAAAGTTCCTTTAAATCCTCTGCTTGGGTCAGCCCCACACCCTAGGGAGCATTGTTCTGAATGCATTCCTTTAAGAGGGACGCTGACCAAGGGAGTGTGGTCAGAGAGAGTAACAGGACAGGGAGGAGACTACTGCCAGAAGCAAAGGAGGGACAACTGAAGGAACTGGTGTTGAGAGTTTCAGGTGCGGGCAGAGGACTTGAGGGGCGATTTCAAGGTCACTGTCTGCAGCTCTTTGAAGGGTCTTTGTGGGACTCTGCAGGGCAGGTTAGGGCAGGTGCATGGCGCTGCAGGTCAGCTGAGCTCAGGTCCGCAGAGTAGATGGATGGAACAAAGTGGCCAAGTGGTCACCTGCAGAAAGTGAGGACGCGTATGCAGTAGTTCCAGGTAATTGTTGTCATGCAGGTTAAAAATCTGAATCTTATATGAAACCTAATTTTAAATGGTGGCAATATATTTCAAAAACATGAAAGCATTTCTTGGCCAAACAAAACATACCTGTGAGTCAGATCCCAGTTGTGGACACCTATTTTGTAACTTCTGCTTCTGTGTTCATGAGTTATTTAGGGGTTCCTGGTTCCTGATCCAGTACTTGAGCCCAAGCATGAACTCATCTTTTGTTGGGTATCATTCCTGTGGCATGGTCCTGTGAACAGTGTTCAGGGTACACATGGACTTAGTCCAGCATCTTCACCACTCTTTAGGGCAAAGTGGGAAGTTCCAAGAGCTGGGGGACTCCTTCTGCCAGGGAACCTGAAGGAGATGTTATTGTACCTTGAAACATCATTGACTCAGAGGCAAGATATCTGAGTTCTCACATCACCTGTGTGATCACCCTAATTGTCCTGGAACAAGTTACTTTTCTGGGTCTGCTTCTTACTTTAGAAAATGGGAGGTGGTATTGCATGACGTTCTATGATTTTTATCACAGTCACTCCTCCTCACTCTCAATCCACCCTTATAGGACTTCTGAGTCCCTGCACCCTGTGTCCCTTTCTGCAGTGAGCTTCTGCCAACCCTGGGAAATCCCTCTGCAGAGCCAGCCTGGGTCATGTTGCCCCTTCCTGTCACCTTAGGGATCTCTCTGCTTGTAACATTTTCCTTTTCACTTTACCCACTAGCTACTACTCACCCACTCTGCACAAGCTTATGCTGACCCCAGACCAGGTCTCCTCCCTAGTTAACATGCACCTTTCCATCTGAGTCCTCCCTATAGTTGTCCTACTCATTTATTTGCACAATTATCAGGTTACTATCTCATTAGCTATATTACCCTGATGGTCTGTTTCAACCCTGATAGTCAGTGATTCTGGTAGCAACAAGAGGAAGAAAACAGAGGAGTGCTTCTGAAGCTTTATTTCTGCCCCACTCACCTAAGAGATTACAGCATGCACCCAGCATGAACTGGACTCATTGGTTAGAAACACTTATATGAACGTGAAGAACACAAATCCGGCTTTGACATTTTCCCTGCTGCTTGTTTGCTGTGTGACTTTTTAGACAAGCTACACTGAGCCTCAATCTCTCCTTCTGTAATGTGGGGGGAAAAAATAACTGCCCCACAGGATTCTTGTGAAGATTGAGTGTGCTAACTCACTTAGCTTCTATTGGGCACAACACATGCAACACATGGAAGTCATAAGAATATTTTCATATTGCAGGTTAGAGCACAACAGTGTAAATCCTAGCTGAAGTTTTGGATAGTTGCTCTCTTCACCAGTTAGCATCCCTCTCTCTACCACAGGACTAAAGGAGACAGGATACTAAATCAGTGGTTCTTAACCAGGGCACACTTTTCTGCCAGGGGACCCTTTGCAATGTCTGGTAATATTTCTGGTTGTCACAGTGGGGGGCAGGGAGACACTATTGGCATCTCATGGACACAGGCCAGGGGTGCTGTTAAACATCCTAGTGTGCAGGGCAATTCCCCCAACAAAGAGTTATCTGGTATAAAATGTCGATAGTGAGCTAAACAATAACCCAGGGACACAGATTACAGTGAAAGAAAATAATTTCATGAGGTTTTATATATGTGTGTTTTATATATATATATATATATGGATATATATATAGAAAACATGTATACGGTCAAGCAGGAAATGGCAAGAGTGAATTTTGAATCTTTAGGAATCAGTGAACTAAAATGGACAGGAATGGGCGAGTTTAATTCAGTTGACCATTGTATCTACTACTGAGGGCGAGAATCCCATAGGAGAAATGGAGTAGCCTTCTTAATCAACAAAAGAGTCTGAAATGCAGTACTTGTATGCAATCTTAAAAATGACAGGATATATGTATATAAAATATACATACATGCATATACACACACATTATGTCTCAACAGACACTATCTGTATATGGACTGTATGCTGTATATAAAGTCCATATACATACAGTTATACATAAGGTTAACAACAGCCAACACAAAGACTGGGCATAGACTCCCGCCACAAACCAGACTGACTCACAGTCTGGAGGCTGACTTACTGGAATGGGAAAGCAAGCATTTGATCTACACACAACTTTTCAGGAAAATAAAGCTTCGGGGAGGCTGGGTGGTTTCCTATGCAGAGTGATCACAGGGCATGACATACCTTTGTGTCCACACCCTCTTCCTGCTTAAGTGTTCCAATACCAAGCAATTCCTGTACCCGGAAAACTCTTTAGGAAGGTAAGAGGCAGAGAAGTTGCAGGCAGCACGGGAAATGGCGAGTGCTGGCTATTGTGCTGTGCTACCAACTGGCTGGCCGGGGCACCTCAGTTGACTGACTTTGCCCTCTTTGGCTTTAATTCCCTCATCAGTGAGATGACACTGAGGGTTCTTTCTGTTCAGACAATGCTGAGTCTTAGAAAGGCAAGGTTGGAATTCCCTCATTGAGGGTCCATTTTCCCAACTGTTCTGTTAGCAGAAAAGCCTAAAGGTTGGGAACACCAGCTTGGGAATTAAAGAATTTAAGATAAACCTATGTTGAAAATCCTGGGTCTTCCTTTTACTTCTACGTAATCCTTGGTGCGTGTGTGCCTAGTTGCTTCAGTTGTGTCTGACTCTTTGCGACCCTATGGACTGTAGCCCTCCAGGCTTCCCTGTCCATGGGATTCTCCAGGCAAGAATAATGGAGTGGGTTGTCATGCCCTCCTCCAGGGGATCTTCCTGACCCAGGGATCGAACCAGCGTTTCCTGTGCCTCCTGCGTTACAGGCGGATTCTTTACCACTGAGTCACTTGGGAAGCCCCCATAATCCTTGAATAGTTACTTAAATGAGAATAGTAATATTACTTACCTCAGTAGGCTGATGCAAAATGAAATTAGAGATTATTTGACTAGTCTCAGACACAGAATAAGCATTTGATAAATAGAAGCTGGTATTATTATTATCAATATTTTTATTTTATTTATTTATTTTTTTGGCTGTGCTGGATCTTCGTTGCTGCACAGGCTTTTCTTTAGTTGCAGTGAGTGGAGGCTACCCTCTAGTTGTGATACACGGGTTCCAGAGTGCTTGGGTTTCAATAGTTGCAGCACATGGGCTCAATGGTTGCGGCCCCCAGGTTTTAGAGCACAGCCTCAATAGTCATGGCACGTGGGCTTAGCTGTCTCATGGCCTGTGGGATAGTCCTGGACCAAGGATCAAACTCACATCTTCTGCACTGGCAGGTGGATTCTTTACCACTGGATCACCAGGGAAGCCCTATCAATATTGTTATTAGGTATTGGGTAATGGTGCTGGTGGTAGTGTGATTAGAAAGTGGTCTTTATACTGGAAGAATTTATAATCTACCAAGAGAACCAGATAAGTGATACAGTGAATGATGAAGTGCTAAATAGAAGTCATGGTCACTGAGATTTTAGGTGGGGTTTGCATTTAGGATGAAGAAGTTCATTCCAGCTAGAGAGGTCAGAGAAATCTTTATTTGGTGGAAAAAGCAGGGTAGGGGCTAGGAATGTTTCAGGATATGCTGGGAAATTGTCTCATCTAAAAAATGTTTTTTGGATTCTAAGCACCCTCATCTTTACTCTCCTAAGTGGCAGTCACATGGGACAAACAAGTTAACTCTGTGGTCCACACTTAGCCCAGGTGTCTGTGGAACTGATGGATTTCACAAATACTTTACCTTCTCTCCACTCTGCCAAAATGAACTAGAAAGAAAGGAAACACATACACACATCCTGTGTCCCAAAAGAATGTTTGGTGGTAGGATACAAGTGCACAAAAGAGAAAAAAAAAGAGCAGGAAAATTTGTGATGGCTCTTCTAACATGGGACTCAGATGTGGAGTTTAAAGGCTGAATGTCTCCTGCATAACTCTTTGGTTGCAATGCGAGGCTCACATCACACAAACTGGGCATGCCCAGCCACACCAATGGCTCTCAGGTAGCAAAGCAGCTTCTCATAGGAGAGAGGGGCAGCGAGAAGTAGGGGAGAGGCCAAGGCAATGAAGCAGTCATGCACAGTGGAACAGAGCCCTTGACGTGATGCCTCAGCATAGCCTCCTCCTTTGAATGAAAAAGCCATTTGCCACATCATGGACTGGATCTTGAGGGTATTATGCTAAGTCAGACAGAGAAGGACAGACACTATCAATTTCACTCATATGTAGAATATATAAAAAATAAATAAATAAATGAACAAACCAAACCAGACAAGAACAAGCATATAGATATGGAGCACAGAGTACTGGTTACCAGAGAAGAGGGAGGGGCTGGGAAGAGGGCGAAGTGGGTAAATGGTATCAATTGTTTGGTGATGAAAGGATGCTAAACTTTTGGTAGTGAGCACACTGGCATGTATACAGAAATTGAAATATAATATTGTATAAAAATAAAGTTTTAGTTTAAATAATAAAGTTTTATTTTAAAAAAGCCAGCTGGGAGTAGGGCAAAAATTCTGGACTTTGGGTCCAGACCTGGGGTGCAGTCCAACCTCCCCACTTGTCACAGGTCTCTCTGTCACAGGTTGCAGTGCAATTAAACAGGAAACCACAGGTAAAGAGACTGATGTAAAATGCACAATGTCCCATGTGAAACCAAGACATCATTCCTTAGAGAGGGGGAAACTGAGGCACAGAGGGGAAGGTCTTTGCCTGGGACCCAGAGCAGTAAATGAACGGCAGAACTGAGAGGAAGGTTCCATGTCCTCAGGCCAGAGGGGCAGATTGCAGGCAGACCAGGGTCACCTGAACAGCCAGGCCCTTTGCTCCAGCCACAGGGGCCAGGCTGGAGCTGATAAACAAAAGACAGACGCATATCCGGTGCACATTTCAGCAGCCCCAACCTTCGCCACCGCCCAAGTACATAGGTTTGTTGTGGGAAGCCCTGGGGAGGCAAGAGGAAGAGCTTAGGAGAACATGTGGGAAATTAAGCCCGCCAAGAGAAATGGAAAACACCTTAGCTGGTGTGAAGGGAAGAGCATACAGAGACATAATCCATAGCTTCAATGTTTTTATCATCTGTAGCAGAATGGTGAAGGCGACTTTCTGCATGGTCAGCCCCAGTCTAAAGCCCAGACGACTTAAGCAAAATGCCTTTGGACTTCTCTGTTAAAATTTTTGCATATAAAGTGACAATGACAAAATCACTGCAATGCAAATATGCAAAATTTCCACAGCTTGGCTTCCAGGTTGGTCTGTGGAAACCAGCTTGTGCATACTTTGAGAATAGGAGTGGGGATGGGGAGACTGTAGTCTAGTGACAAATTTCCAGACCTTTTGAGTCAAGAGGCAAAGATGCAGATGGCTTCCATGTCAATTGGCTGTGGTTTGCCCGGCGAACCAACTGCCCTAGTTGAATCTTTTGTTCTCCAGCAAGACATCTATATGGGAAGAGTTATGGGGTCTTTTCTAGGTCTGAAAATGTGAGGCATATGGGAGAGGAAAGGGAGAGCATGAACATTCATTATCACTAGTTGCTGAGGAGCACTAGCTTATATTTTATATGTGTATATATATATATATGTATATATATATATAATCTATATCTTATATCCTATAGCCTTTAAGGTTTCCCTATGAAGAATGTGTTATTGTTCCGAGTTTAGGTATGAGGAATCTGAGATCTGGAGAGGTTTCAGGCTCCTCCAGGGTCACACAGCCAATCACAAAATTGGGATTCAAAGTCATGTCTATTGTCCTTCAAAGACTGTGGTAAAATAGTGGGAGCAATATTCTTGCCACTGAAAATGATGCTGTCATTGAATATACATTCCTTGTTTTCCGCATGGACCTGTCCCATGTCCTAGCTCTAGATATTTTAGGGGAGATTCCCCAGCTTTGGAGATGGAACATAGAAATGTGTGCTGCAGCTGTCTCACACTGTCTCGAATAGTCGGTTGTGTGCATCTCTTTCTCAACTCCACGTTCAGTGATGCCATGTTGGTAGCTAGAAACTGGCCATGGTAGGAGTATTTCCCCCTGGAAACAGGTGCACTACAAACCAAGGACTCTCCTCTCACCAAGAGTCAGCTTGCTAACACACCACTGGATGTTGTCTCATCTCCATCATCAGCTGACTAACTAAACATTTAGAAACCCATATAGTAATTGTGGTGTTGCTGTGACATTAAAGTACATGAAAAGTGAAATTGTCTCACTGAGCTGGCTTAGACTGGTTTGGTGTTGGTGAGTAGGTGTGCTGAGAGAGAGAACAGAGGCCCAAATTTCTAGAAATAGAATAGGGCTTACTGTGTTTTTACCAAGTTTCCCCATGATTCTGATACCCTTCACAGTTTGAAAACTTATGGTCTAAAGACTGGGAATAGGAATCCCTCCCCGACCTTCCCCACAAGACCAATTATTGGAGCATGAACAA
The DNA here is from genome assembly GCF_910594005.1 of Cervus elaphus. Classification (NCBI taxonomy): domain Eukaryota; kingdom Metazoa; phylum Chordata; class Mammalia; order Artiodactyla; family Cervidae; genus Cervus; species Cervus elaphus. The sequence goes on along the minus strand of NC_057823.1, from coordinate 61,369,536 downwards.
GCAAAATCATATTTTTAAAAGGAAGGCATCATATAAGCACCACTGAGGCACCCCATCTCCTTGGCTATAAAATGTGGGTAAGTCTGCCTTTACCATTTGTTTTTGAGAAGGTAATTCTGCAGTAATGATCTTATAAGTGGGAAAACTGTGTAACGTGGCATTATGATGACAAAAATAGAGGATGAACTCTCTTTTGGCTCTACTTTCCTTGGAGTGCTGGGGAACACCCTTCTTTCACCTTCTGCTCCCACATCCTATTTTTGAACCTGGCATATTTTGGCCTAGGGATTAAATGACCACTGGGGCCAGCAAACCTGCATGACTGCCCTGCCTCCAGCATTTCCCGGCACCTCTGCTTCTTGCAGCAGCTGACTTGCCTCCTCCTAGTGGTGACCGCTGGCCTCCAGCCCAGATAGCTGCATCTCCTTTCCCAGAGTCAAAGTCTGACACTTAGCTTTTTATGTAGTAGCTACTACTTAATCTGAGGAGGTCACTTGGTTTTAACTTTTAAAATATCCCTTTCTCCTTTGTGTTTTGGAGTAAGGCCAACCTGACCCCAGACAGTGACCTCTTCTTATTGGTACAACTGAAAGTCCCAGACTTGTAGGGCAAGGGCATGTGCATTTGCCATGATCTTGCCAGCTGGTGTTCCTTCTCTGGATCTCTGCTTTGTTACCCAGAAGGCAAACTGTTGGCATTTTGTGTGGGATGATTTCTGAAAATTGCAGGAAGTTTAGCATTCCTGGTCCCCAGACACCAAAGGCCAGTGTCTGCATTTATCACAGTGACAACTTTAAGTACCACACATTTTCAAATGGGCCCATACGGCTGGTTCTGCTTAGGGACTGTGTTCTGAAGGGCCTCGATTTCTTCATCTGGTAAATGAACAAGAGAGGGTCTCCAGAACCAGAGGGCCCTCACTCTGAAGCTATAAGAACTGACTGGGCCTGGAAAGAAAGGCTATATCTCTCCCCTGATCTGTCCAAAGCTCTGCTTGAATTTATTTAATCTATAACTTATTTGGAGAAAACCTGTGTCTTAGAAACTTTTTTTAAAAAAGCATGAAAACCACTGGACTGGACTAGATGTTCCCAAATGATAGTCAAGGATCCAATGCACTCTGCATACATGTGTGGTTCAGCATGGGATTTTAAAATATTTGGAAACAACATTGAAAAAAAAATCTAGATTTTAGGCTTATTGGGAAAAAAAAATAATAAAAGCAGAAAAGAAGACAGGGGGATTTGGCAACAATAAGCCCAGATTTCTACAAGGCAACAGTGGGCTGCAGCCAAGCACAGGCTACCCACTGAAGTGGAGCCTGTCCTGTCCCTCTTTTCCCTTACTTGCCTGGCCTTGGAGGCATCGTGGTGTGCAATGTTTGCTCTCAACCCAGAATACCTGGAAGAGTTTTCTAAAATTCCAGTACTAAGGCCCTAAGCCAGAGTAATTTAATAACTGTCTCCGGGTGAGGAGCCTAGGTACGAGTCCTTTTAAAACCTCCCCCGGTACTGTCCTGGGGCAGAACCAGCAGACTCTAGAGCATCTCAGGTTTGGAAACCACCTGTGCGTGAGTGCTCAGTCATTCAGTTGTGTCTGACTATTTGTGACCCCATGGATTGTAGTCCACCAGGCTCCTCCATCTGTGGAATTTTCCAGGCAAGAACAGTGGAGTGGCTCGCCATTTCCTACTCTTCCTGACCCAGGAATTGGACCTGCATTTCTTGTGTCTCTTGCATTGACAGGCAGATCCTGTACCACTGTACCACCTGGGAAACCCGGAAACCACCTGTAAGAAGTCTAAATTCATGGTGTGTGTGTGTTGCGGAGGTGGTGTCTTGTTCCTGCTCCCTACCTTTCTACTGCTTTTAGGGTCCCCAGCCTCTTTCTCTTCCTCTAGAAACCTTTGATTTCTCCAAGACTCAACTCCATCAATTTTCTTTTTTTTTTCTTTTTGGCCCCACCTGACAGTACCTGGTGAAGTTTTAAAATTACTCATATACATAGGCCCCTCGCCCAGAGACAGTTATTAAATTAGTCTGGTTTAGGGCCTTTTTTTTTTTTTTTTTTTTGGCCCCAGCTTGTGGCATGTGGGATAGAACCTGCATCCCTTGCAGTGGAAGCATGAAGTCTTAACTGCTGCATCAAAAAGGAAGTCTTCCTGTCAATCTTCCTACTTGGTCAGAGGTCTCACTTGGCAGAACATCCACCTGGCCTCTCCCTGGGTGCAGTGTTTTTTGTTGAATTCAATCAATGCTTTGTTCTTACCAGGCCCCCAGGGTTCAGAACCCTCTCCTAGGGACCCAACCCCATCCCCAGGGAAACTCTGCAAGCCTCAAACTCACCAGCTCCTGTCCGCCTCTGCCACAGAAGCAAGTCCAGGCTCCTTCCTAACAGTTCTTCTGGACTGACAAATATGGGACCCTCTTCCCTGGACATTCATTTACATAAATTAAAAAAAAAAAGCAACTGGTGAAGCAGGGTTTTCAAGCTCAGCATTGTTGATATTTTGGTCCAGATAAATCTTTGTTATGGGGACTATCTTGTGTGTTGAAGTGTGTTTAGTAGCATCCATGACCTCTACCCATTAAATGCCAGAAGGACCTCAATCTGCTGCTCCCCCAGTCCAAATCATGAAAACCAAAAGTCTTTCCAGGCATTACAAATGTCCCTTAGAGGCAAAAATCACACCCATTGACTACCACTGCTATAAAGTAATTCAAGGTCTCATTTTCTCTTAAGGCATAGATGACATTTGCTAATATTCCAATTCTTGTGCCATTCATATACCTGTACACTCTCCAACCTGTGTCCCCTAGAGCCCCATTTCCTTTTGCAGTAAATAGGTCTCTGTAGTCCCAACCACCTCTAATGTTCCTTTACCACATCAATAAGAGAACATCAATTCACCCAGCTGCTCAAAAGCCTAGAAATTTTCTTTGGGTCCTCTGATCTTAGTTTCCATATCCAGGCCATCAGCAAGTCTTAACAGGATCTATGTTTAGACATACCCCAAATCCTTCCACTTCATTCCATCTCCATTGTTACTAGTTTTGTCTATAATTTTTTTTTTTTTTTTGGTCTGGGCTGTTTAAATGGCCTCATTTTGCCTTTTACAATACATTCTCCTTCCTGCAGTCAAAGGGGTCTTTAAGAAACAGAAACTGGAGATCAAGTTGCTTACCCGCTTAAGAGCCTTCAGTTCAGTCACTCAGTTAGTTGTGTCCGACTCTTTGTGACCCCATGGGACTGTAGCATGCCAGGCTTCTCTGTCCATCACCAACTCCTGGAGCCTACTCAAACTAATGTCCATCGAGTCGATGATGCCATTACAAGGGCCTTACAAGGGCCCATGAGACCAACCTGGTCCCAGCCACTCCTCATATTACTTTCCCCTTATTACATTCCAGCCATACTGGTCCCCTTTCCACTCCTTAAAGCCTTCTCCCGAGTCTTTCCTGCCTCAGGGCCTTTGCACACACTATTCCTTCTGCCTATAACTTTTTTACATCCTGGTTTCTACAGCTGCTTTCTTCTCAAGTTTCAGATTCTGTGTTACTTGCTGCTTCTGCAGAGTCACTCCCCCATCTCAAATTATTCAATAGCCGTTAAATAAAATGAATGAATCCATGATATATTTTTACTAACTTTCAAGCAGTTACTACAAACTGTAATTATCTTGCTTGTTTTTTAGTTTCCTTGTTATCACACCTCCTGCCTCACTAGCATATTTGAGTAAAGCTACCTCATCTGTCTTATTGGTTTCTGAGCCCTAGGATCTAGTACAGTGCTTGACACACAGCACAGGCACAACAAACTTCTGGTAAAGGAGTCAGTGACTGGATATCCACAACCGTCAGGTCCCAGACTCCTCAGTGCACCCGTAGTGAGTGATGGTGACCGACACTATTCCAGCTCTGACATTTTAAGATACCACAAACTCTGCGCCATTAAAACGTCAATTCACACTGGGCCACTGGGAATTCCATGAGTCACTCAGGGGATTATTACTATCTTCGTGCCTCTGTTGCCATAATAGGCCTTCTTCGGTAGAGGGATACTGATTTCTTAAATGTCAGCACCAGAAAGGAACTTACAGACAATGAAAGCACAATCTCTTCATTTGTCGGTGAGAAATAAACCCTTAAACTTTCATCCACTGACACACATACATCCACAATTGAGATACATTAACTGTTACAAAACACAGGACCATTCTTGCCAAGAGAGTCACATCGCCTTTTGCCTTTGGTAAAAACTAATGCCTTTCTCTTGAGCCTGGTGAGAGTGCTTTGATGCTTAGACAGATGCTCTGGCCATGACCTCTACTTTATGGTTACAAAAGAAGCAGAAAGGAAGGGATCATACCTTATGATTTTCCCCAGAAGCCTTGAGGTTGGCAGAAAGGCTGATGTCAAACAATTTGTGATGATACTCTCTTACGCCTGATATCAAAGGGAAATTGAGTTATTTAAACAAGTTTACACCCTCTCAACTTAAAATAGATATGGCTTAGAGCTCAGCTTTTGTTGTCCATCAGCAGAGTACAGAGGAAGAAGTCCATAAAATTGAGTTGTCAAGATTATTATGAAGGAGATTAAGACTTAATCTTTAATTTAAGATTAAATCTCCTTTAAAGACTTAAAAAGAAGAAGGAAAAGTTGAAAGTACAAGCTGCCATCTGAGATTAATTTGAAACCCGAAGTTTCAAGGAAGGGAGGATGTGTAAAAGAAGGAGTGAGTCTCCTCTTGGGTGCCATGCCTCTCTCTGCCAAGAATTTGTCATGTGACAATGTGCAAGACCCATCTTTCTCAGGTCCCATGTAAAATGAAAATGGTGCAACAAATGATCTTGCAGTAATTTCTAGAGTCCTATCTATTTGTCACTTTTTGTTTCAAAACCACAGAGAGATCCCCAAATAGAACTGAGAGCAGGCTCTGATACCCTTTCGGTTATGTGCCAGCTTATTCAAAATCAGTTAGAGATTTCAAAGGCTGATGGACCAGAGTGACAGACTGAAATAGCCAGCAGTAAAAAGCAGAGCTGCTTCCTTCTACTTAGGTGGTTAACTAGGCATTATGAAGTTCCCAATGACACCTGAACACCATCCCATTCCCACCCCCCACCCCCCACCCTGAGCCTAAAGTCCAAGATACTTGGGATTAAAAAACCAATAATAAGAGTCCTTACATTTGTACACATGCCTTTTGAAGCTTATAAAGTGCTTTCACAGATTTTATTTCATGTAAGCTTCGGAAACAAATGTGAGAGGAATTATTCTTCTCAAATTGCCAATGAGGAAACGAAGACTCTGAGAGATGAAGTGACTTGCCCAAGGTCACCGGGGGTGCCCGTCAGCCCCTGTTTGCTTTCCACTTCTTTCTGCGTATTTCCCTGTCTCTGCTCTGCATCACAGGGATCTCCACCCTGAAGGATCCCTCTGCTGTTGCTTCAAGGAAAATTTGGCTAATGGGAATCTATGATGGAAAACTAGAGGTGCGGAGGGGAGAAGTGGCTCTTTTTCCTCTCTTTCTGCCTCCAGTGTTATCTTTGACAAATGGCTTCATGTACTCTGTGCCTCAAGTTCCTGCCAAATAAGTGCCCTGGCTTCTGGGATCTTGTAACACCACATTCTCCTGTGTCCCTCCAAACCCAGGAGCAGCAGCATCTTCCTGCTGTTGCTAATCCCTAATTCCTCAGCATCCCCTGTTTGGCTTTGCAGCTCTTCTGTCACCTGTGCATCCAGTTCCTTATATTAAATTTCTTATTTTGAAAGATCTAGGGTGGTTTCCATTTCTTGATTGGACCCAGCCTGACTCCCCTGGCTGGTTAATTACTACTCTGAGGAGCTGTAAGCAGGGCAGAAATAGCTTGAGACTGTGTATTATACTTGTATGTGTGCGCACTTCATCATTAAATGGTGAGAGCCTTTTCATCTGGGAACCGAGTTTATACAGCTTTGGGTCTTAAGGTTCTAGCACGATGCCTGGCACCCAGCAGGCAAAAGTAAATGTTTGTTAACCTAACATATTTGTTTGGTAAAACAAACCCAGCCAGAGTGGCTCTTTAGTTTATCTCTATATGTCTATTTAGACATAAGAATACAGGTTCTTTTAGTCTATAAGGTGTACCAGTGAGCCATCTGGCCACACTCTCTAAATAGAGCCACACAGGAACCTGTTATTTGCAGTTTCTATGGGATATTTCTGACTTTGAACCTCAGTAGTCATTCCAGATGGTAAGATATTAATGAGTTGAAACTTGGAAAAATACGTAATTGACCAAAAAAGAAAGTGGATGAAAACTGGATGGAAATCATGGAAAAAAACAGGAAAAAAATGTTTTTTTCTAATTATGTTTGTTTTCATATGCTTATATAGGCAGAGTTTAACAGAGTATAAAAGGGCTGGGATTGGAAGAGTTGCTGTTTGTGTCATCTCTGCCACTAACGTGGGCAAGTCATTTCTCTCTGGCCCTTGGTTTCCTTCTTGGTAAAATGAAAAAATAAGATTAGTTAATCTTATTTAATTAGTTAATCTCTTGCTAAAATATCCAAGAGCTTGTCAGTGGTTGGAGAATCAAGGTCAATTTTATGATCATATAAAACAAGACCTCACCTGGTCTGACACCAGCTTACCTTCTAGCCTCACTCAGCCCTCTATGCTGCCTGCTCAGTCAGCTCCTTCTAGCCCTTGACTTTTAATCCCATTTTCTCTATTTGCAATTCTCTTCTCTGCTCTCTTCACCTCACTATGGTGACATGAGCCAGCTTAAATTTTCCTCCTTTTCTTCACAGTGATCTGATGTTTCCCCTCATGTTGGGATAAAAAGAATATTATCGCTTGTCATGAAGAGGCAACGTGGGCTGCTGGTTAAAAGGTGGACTCAGTGGCCAGATTAAGTGTGTTTGAGCTCTGGGCCTGCAATTTGCTAGGTATGTGACATGTGGAAAGCCAAGTGCTGACTATGCTTTAGTGTTTTCATATGCAAAGTACTGATCATGACAGTACCCGTATGAAATTTCTTATGTGCAAAGACTAAAGTGATTCCCATTTTCCTGGTTAGGCACACACTAAATTACCTGACTGGTGAATAATAACTAGTATGGGAGCTATAAACATGGCAGAAATGGACTAAGACAGTATCTAGACACACGAGGGTGTGCATTTCCTTTTTAAGCAGCATGAGTATGTCCACTGTGATCTTAATTTATATATAATTTAGACCTCTAGGCTGAAGCATAGAGATTGACATGGCAGGCATTAATGAAAGTTTTCTGAATTTTATCCTGACAAGTATTAAATTAATACATTCTATGCTTGGAAGTGTACATGGTACACAGAGATGCTTGGTGATGCAGCTATTATGAATATTAACTATTATCCGTGTTCCACAGTGCTTCTAATTTCCTGTATTACAGCAGATATTACATTGTCTTTTATCATTCCATTTTGGGCATGTCCATCCCTTTCATTAAACTCTGAGCTGGTCAAGGGTGAGAGGTCTATTATTGACTGAACTGTGTACTCCCCAAACTCATATGCTGAAGTCTAAACACTCTTATCTCAGAATGTGGCCATATGTGGAGGTGAAGCCCTTCATGAGGTAGTTGAGTCAGATTGGACCCTAATCCAATCTGACTGGTATCCTTCTAAAAAAAAAATTCAGGACACACAAGAGGCACCAGGGCTGTGGGTACACAAAGGAAAGGTCATGTGGTAAGGTAGGGGGTACCTCAGAGGAAGCCAACTCTGCTGGCACCTTGATCAGGGATGTCCAGTCTCCAAAACTATGAGAAAATATTTGCTTAAAGCACTTAGTCTGTGGTATTTGTTATGGCAGCTCGGGCAAACTAACACAGAGACTATGTTTTTATTCATTCATTCAATAGATATTTATGGAGCATCTATTACATACCAGGCACTGATCTGTGAAATAGGGTATGAGAGTGCTGAGAAAAAGAAAGAAAGACAAAGAGCCTCTGCTCTTACGAAGCCTAGTAGGGGAGAGGGACCATCAAAAGGTCACATGAGTAGTGTGCTAAGAATGCGGGAGAGCTCAGAGTGCTCTGAGGGTGCATAAGGCTGGATAGGGTGCGGATGGCAGGAGAGGGATGTCTAGTTGCATACACATTTTATCCTTAGTACAGTTGCTGCAGTGCTACACTTACAGACAGTGTTCAGTAAATCTTGGTTGGCTTTTACTGAAGGCTCTGATCTCTCAATTCTTCAAGCAGAATAATAGGATTTTTTAGCACTCAAGGTAAAAGCCTACAGGCAGATGCTGCCAAGTGTGACTGTTTATAGGGCCCCACAAAGCTGGGGCAGAGGAAGTCCTGAGGGATGAGAAGGAAGAGGAAGTGGTTCTCATCTTAGCCCAGCCACAAGCTGTTGATCTGGGGACCTGCTACAACGCCCTTCACTCATCTAGACCTCCGTTTCCTCATCCTCAGCAGTGACAAGGCTGGAGTAGTTCATCTCTAAGATCCTTCCCAACTCTGTAATCTTTTCTGAAACCTAGTTAATGAAAGACTAATGTCAATACTGAAAAGAGGAAGGAAGGGACAGAGGAAGGCAGGAAAAGGGGAGAGAGAAGGGGAAAGAAGCTCCACCATTATTTGCTCTGGGACCCTGGGTAAGGAGTTGTCCCCAGTTTGAACTTTAATTTCCTTTCCTTTAAAATGAGGAAGTTTTATCTTCAATATTCCTTTCAATTCATGCAGACTTTATAAGTCTATAAATTGAATCTTCTGTCCCTGAGTGTTAATTTCAACAGGAAAATGCCCCTGGGTTAAGAGTCTGCCTTGAATGGACCCTGATTGTCTCCATTTCTCCATTACTCCATTCAATTGTGAACACTTATATATCAGCTTATCTTTCAAACAGGAAGGGGTTAGAAACACCACTCTTTAGTTCACTAACCACAAATCTCACTAAATAGATTACCAACTAAGTCAATCCCTACTGAAAGAGGTCACAAAAAACAGACAAGACTGAGAGTTGGTCTGTAGACATTTCCTGTTCCTTGCCAACTACTCATGGCAAGGAACAGTTACCACCAGTACCTTAAAGGCCAAGTTCTATCAGAATGGCTTGGACAGAAAGCAGATCAGTTAGAAAAAATTAAATTATCATTGTCCAACAATAGGGAGATGCTTAAATTACTTTTGATACATTCATATGAGATACAAAATAGAGGTAAGTTTAAAAGCAGGATATAAACTACAACTTAGTATAATCTTAAATTTTAAATATATACTATTTATTATATATATATATACACACACATATAAAAAAACCAATAAAAATAATCTAAAATATTAACAGAAGTAAAGTCCAGAAGAGGGAAATATGAGTGATTTTTATTTACTTCTTTATACTATTCTGCATTTTCAAATTTCCTTCAATATGTTTTCATTTGTTAGTTTAGTTATTTGGCAAATATTTCTTATATATCAACTATGAGCCAATTCTGCTAAAGACAGGAGCAAATATAAGCTCCCCTGCAGCAAACCCTCTAGTGAGTAGACACAGATAATAAAGAAAAATAAGTAAACATGCAAGATGATGCAGATGGTGGTCCATGCTGTGAATGTGCCCAGTCAGGGGGATGGGAAGGAGGATGACTGGAGTCATGCATCAGTCCTGCATGTATGGTCAGGGAGGGTACCCCTGCGGTGGTGTCTTTAGAGTTGAGACTGAATAGCACAAAGAAGCCTGACGATCTGGGAGAAGAGCATTCCAGTCAGAGGGGACAGCCAGTCAGGTTGCACGGACCAGTCCACACATAGGCCTGGGAAGAAATTCGGCTTCTATTTTAGCTGCAGTGGGGGCCACAGAGAGCTTTCCCATGGAGGGACAAGGTTGCATGCCCCTCAGAAAGATGACTCTGGCTGCAGAATGATTCCTGGTGACAGAGGCAGAATAGATGCAGGGAGGCCTATTGCAAGACACATTTTCTTATAATTTGCCAGTTCTGTGACATTTTAGTTTCCACTACTGTAAAAATGAGGCAGTAGGGCAAGATGAGTGATTTCTAAGAGCACTTCCAGTACTTAAAAATTTAAAAACATTATTGTTTTCCATACCTTTCCGCAAAATGCATAGGCTTCTTAAACCCAGGGCCCAGGTCTTACTCCTCTATTTATTCCCAGCCTGTGGAACCTCACAGGACTGAAGGAAGGGGCACACTGTGGGCTGTATCATTACTTCCCCGTGTGAGCTTCTACTGTGCTTCCTGTGGGCTCACCTGCTGAAGCCTCGATCCTGAGAGGAATAAGGAACCACTGAAGGATTTCTAGAAGAGACTGAGTTCTCTGTGGTAGAAGGTTCATTCAGACAGTGATGAAGTGGGTCTGCAGGAGGCCACAAGCAAGAGAAGCACAGAGACAGAGACACATTATTTCCTAGAGAATCCCTCCTGGCTCTGCTGTTCAGACCTGCCAGTGGGAAAGGGAGACCTCATCTCACCAGACCACCTCCATGGGGGCCCTCACGCACCGGTAGACGAGAAAGTGCAGAAGACTCCACCTATTTATAGTTGGGGGAAATGAGGCACAAAGAGACAAAGTGACTCATGTGCCAAGGATTTCTGACTCCAGGGCCTCCACTCAGCTAATGTGAAAACCAGACTGCACTTAGCGTGTCATCCAGGGAGGGGGAGGGCTTTTGCTTGTGCAGAAGAAAAGGGAGCGTCAGGGGGTGGAGCAGGGTGGGGAAGGGGGAAGACAGAGATCCTAGGCAGAAACTGTGACAAATGCTGAAATACCTTCACTTCGACACTCCCATAATCCAAGAAGGGCTAAAATTGGCTGGAGAGCTTGTGTTATGAAACCAGAGCAGGTCAAACAAAAGAAATAAGCAAAACTTGAGTCAGTCAGATGATAATCCTTGTGGAGAACATGCAAATCCAAGCAAAAATAGATCAGAGACATTTTCCCAAGAGACACAAAGCTTGGAGATCCTGGAAACAAACCTCTCACGTGAAAGATGGGGAGGAAGAGGTGGGAAGGAAGGTTGGCATCACACCCTGTAGGTGGAGACAAGCTTTGCTGGCAGAGTCAGGCTGGAACTCGGACCCAGCTCTCCCTGTTCTGAGGTTAGAGCTCATATCGCTGCTTCAAAACTAATTCTAGGTCTAACTTTTTATTTCCCAAATCTACTGACAGGCACAAGAGCAGGCAGCTCTTAAAGTGATTTCAAAGCACCCTGTGTGGCCATGTGCAAACACACATGGGCTTGTGTACACACACACACACACACACCCCTTTAGTTTCATTAGTACTATGGACCAATTAAATATCTGCATTCACTGCCCCAAATCAAAGGCACAGCTAATGGAACCTAGAAACTATCCTAGTCCAACCCCTTTCTTTATTTTATAGACAAGAACTGGAATCCAGAATGGATGAAGTTGCAGTCACTTAAACCAAGAACCAGGGCAACCTGCCCCTGAGTTCAGTGCTCTTTCTAGCCCTGGCCCTAGCTCCACAGGCGGGGAAAGTGTAATCTTTCATACAAATGTGTTACTTTATGTCCTTAAGCATGGATTCTCAAAAGGAAGGCGTCAGAGACAATTTCCAGTGTGTCATTTTGGCTGGGGCCTGAAATCTTGGCACGCTGATTAGTGAATTTCTAGAGAAGTCTTTTAACTTACTTGGAAGTTTTTACCATGATAGTAACAATCACAGTCATCCATTATATAAACATTTGCTCAACGTCCACTGTGTAGTGGGCATTCTGCTGAGTCATTTACGCACTTTTAGTCTCTTTTAATTTTCATAGTGTTATGATACAGGTGTCATCATTTCTGTTTTTTTTTTTTTCCCCACAGATGGGAATACCATTTGGAGAGGTTAAGCATTTTGACCAGGTCATAGACTCAGGAAGGGGTGGAGCTGGGATCTGACCCTTTGTTGTCTTTTATTATGCCGAGTGCCTTAGATATGAAGTGATCTGTACTGGACCATGGACACTGCATAGGGCAGTCTCATAGTCCTAGAGGTAAGCTGGGCTGGGTTTCTCCAGATCCCACGTTTTTCTGGACTGCTAAGTTCAACTGTGAGTTCTATGCTACATCTCAGATTTATAAGGCCCTCCCAGAGGCTCAGAGCAGAGTTCCCAAAAGCCAGGACCCAAGGTAGCTGGGCTAGACTATGAAGATGCCCTGATCACAGCAAAGATCATAAACTTGTGAGGACCAGTCTCATTGAAGGTTTTGGCTCACAGATGTGAAAGGAACAGAGAAAGTGTGATTCCAAGGTGGATGGACTCAGAAACAGAAAGGGTATAATATACATCATGGGACAAAGTTTTAAAGACAGTTTGCTTCTCTGTGTTTTATGTAAATATGCCTTTCATAGCCGACCAAGAGAATTTCCTACATATAGCAAGAATTTCCTCCACTATCCCTGATGGAAGTTTTGTTTCTGCTTTAATTTCTCCAAGAACAGGTAGCTTATTACCTTTCAGACTCTTGTAATTGTTAGAAAATTCTAGCCTTCAAACTGGGTCAAAAATCTGTTGCCCAAATGTGTTCATGCACTGGGACCAGATTTGCCCTTTGGTTTACAAAGACTGAATCTGCTTCCCTCTTACTCAGCAAGACTCTTGGATATTTGAAGACGATGTTTGTATTTTATACCAACATTCTCCAAAGTGTGCTGAGCAGAGTAGTTAGTTTGCACAGTGTTAATAGGTGTCCTCTATAAAACAAACATATCAAAACAAACAGACAAAAGCCCATAAATAGCATTCTGTGGACATGCTAGGTTAAATCAGGTCAACCAGATATGTTTCCTGCAAGGCTGCTCAGAATGTTTACTATGCTGATGCAGAGTATGGATTCCAAAATGGAAATACTGGGCATGCAATGTTTCCCAAACTCTCAACCTCCCAAATTTTTTTTAATCTGAAAATCTTTTTTTCCCCTCCTAGTATATACTTTAACTATTTTCCATGTATACTTTTAGAAACACTTTTTGGAAAATGCTTCCCTACACAGGTCTAGATTCTTACTATTGTCTCTGAGCTAAAAAGTCAGTCTCCTTCAACTATTCATTTTGAGACAGGATGTTGGGTTTCTTCACATTCTTCCCTCTGGTTCTGTAACAGGGTTGTCAGTTTGAAATACAGGGTGCCCAGTTAAATTTGAATTTCAGATAACTAGTGAATAACTTTCGGTATCAGATATTCTCTGCAATATTTGGGACATACTTATATGAAAAAGAACTCATTGTTTATTTGAAACTGGATGTCCTGTATTTTTATCTGTTGAATCTGGCAAACCTAGAAAGGCTCCAAATGCTCCCTTGAAAATGTGTGACCGTCAGAACTGGGCACAGTATTTCAGAGGTGGATCAAGATAGCGACAATTGATAACTTTGTGAGACACCATCAACTCCAGTTTTCCCAGAGACATTTTTAAAGAGGTGATAGTAATATTTTTACGCATTTTTAGAGGCCAGTCTGAGATTGACAGATAGCAGATAACTTTCTGAATGTACTGGCAAAATTCAGAAGCCAATTTCCCAGCCCTTATTCCTGTTCATTAGTATGCTTAAGTTTTTCTGGTTGTGAGTATCCGGAACTTGATCCAAACATCACTTATAATTCCCTTCTCATTGTCTGTCTTCTCTGTTAGACTGTAAGAAACTAAAACAACAGTAGCAACCATGTCTACCTCAGTCACCGCCATATCCTTGGTAGTTAGCACAGGTTCTGGCATATAGAAGTGTTCAAACATCTTTTGAATGAATGAATGAACAAATTAGTCACACATTGCTTAGAAAGCTAAGTAAACCAGATAAGCTTATACTTTGATGTGGAGAAGAGATGGCCAATGGGCGCTTTCCTTGTGGTTAGATTTGTCATTCACGCCAAGTTTGCCCAGATGCATTAAATAGAGTTCACCTGTGCTGAAGGCAATTCTGTTGGAAGATGTGTGTGTAAAACAAGAACACTTAATTGATCTGACTGAAATAATTTCAACCCAACACAAGCCATTTTTAAGAAATTGAAATACGTCCTGGAGCCTGCAATTTTTATCAAGGTGTGGAACTTGGCCCTTAAAAACAGGCTAGACTGTGACCCAATGGATGTGGGATTGGGGCAGCAAATCACACTGGGCCTTCCCATAGGAACATCCTGATCCAAGAGGAATTAGGCAGAGTGAACAAGGACAGCCTCAGTGGAGCCCTAAGTTGCCAGCAAGGCATGTATGTAAAGCAGGACATGTGATTCTTTAGCTCTGACATGGTGAAAGTGCATCTGGTGACTGACGTGAGGAACCCAGAAGGCTTGGAGCTTCTGCTTTAAGTCATAGTTGATAGAGCGAGGCCCTGCCTACACCTAGCATGTGCTCACACAAGCTCAGGGCTTGTCAGTATTGAAAGCATCCTGGGGACTGTCCCCGGAGCTGGTAATCACTTATCTGCAGCTCAGCAGCTGTGGTTTCTGTGCTGGGGAGTGTTAACTCTAAAATTTTAAGTTAAATTCCAGCAGAAAACAGGAAAATACAGCAAGAAGAGCCCTGGGTCCTAGGAGGATAGCAGAGTGTGAAAACACTTGTATTTTTTTCTGCATAGGAGAATGAAGACCGAGTATGAAGACCCTGCTATGTCTTAGTGCCATGCCCTTAAGCAAGTTTTGAACCTCAGTCTTTTAATCTGTGAAATGGGAACAACCATGTTGACCTCAGAGTTAAGAGGAGTAGATAAGATGACTTATAAAAAAGCTCTTTGTAAACTGCCAAGTGCTAGATAAATATGAGGAATTGCTACACCATAGCCCCACGGGCACAGTGCTGTGGTCTTCAGTCAGTCCTTGATGCATATGGTACTTTGGGCTTGTTGTTCAGTCGCTCAGTCATGTCCAACTCTGCAACCCCATGGACTGCAGCATGCCAGGCTTCCTTATCCTTCAGTCTCTTCCAGATTTTGCTCAAACTCATGTCCACTGAGTCAACGATGGCATCCAAGCATCTCATCCTCTGTTGCCCCCTTCTCTTCTTGCCCTCAATCTTTCCCAGCATCAGGGTCTTTTCCAGTGAGTCACCTCTTCACATCAAGTGGCCAAAGTATTGGAGCTTCAGCTTCAGCATCAGTCCTTCCAATGAATATTCAGAGTTGATTTCCTTTAGGATTGACTGGTTTGATTTCCTTGCTTTCCAAGGGACTCTCTAGAGTCTTCTCTAGCACCACAGTTCAAAGGCATCAGTTCTTCAGTGTCAGCCTTCTTTATGGTCCAACTCTTACATTCATACATGACTACTGGAAAAACCATAGCTTGGACTATATGGACCTTTATTGGCAAAGTAATAGTTTGCTTTTGTAATAGCATAAAAGAATACCCAACTGAAAGAAAAGAAGACTGTTCCTTACATAGCTTGAAGCAAACAAAAAGAGCTTCAAATTACACTATATAATTCCTTTTAATTGTGGAGGAAAACATTTTGCAAGCACGTATTTGAAAATATAAAATCTCAGTGTGTATGAGTCTTTAGAATATAAAACGAAAATCACTTGGGAACATCCTTAAGAGTCCAAGTATAAGGCTCTAGTAGTAGTTTAGTTGCCAAGTTGTGTCCGACTCTTGCGACCCCATGGACTGTAGCCCGCCAGGCTCCTCTGTCCATGGGATTCTCCAGGTAAGAATACTGGCTCTAGATGAGTCTTTAATTCTGCATGAATGTTTCTATTGATCTCCCTGGAGGCTGTCACTGCCTTTGATCAAGGGCTTTGTTGGCTTTGCTGCTAAACAGGAGCAAAATGTGCATAAGTGTACTTCTAGTACTTCTAGTTCTTTGGAAAATAATGCAGGGTGTTGTGGCAGATAAATTACTTGCTGTGAGATGGTATACCTGCTTAAGGAAAATTTGTATGTGTAAATATGTATTTACATGCATTTTCTGTGCCAGGGGCAATGAGGGTCACAGACATCTGCCTTGAAAAGGCTTTCTTGCCAGGCTTTCTCTTTTTCTTCCTCCATGTCCCATTTCACACAGTGGTTACTGATGGAACACACTACTTTGAGTCCCATTATGATCCTTGGATTGTGGATCCTTGTGTTTATATCAGATTGCTGACTCTATGCAAAGATTACTTCATGCTTGGAGCTGGGCAGAGGCTCTGCTTACAGTTCTGGGAGGGCACAAGGCAATCTTTATGCAACCCGACCTGCCCTTCCTCCCCTCCTGGCCTGGGCCTAGAATAGTGAATTACCCTGTTCTGGAAGAAACCCCACCTTGTCACTGAGTGCTCTGAGCCAAGAAGAGGGGGAGCAGAGCTGCAAGTACAGTCATGAAGCCAGGCCACAAAGCCCAGAGCTCCAAAGTCAGAGGGCTTGGATCTGATACACCACTTCCCTTGTCCCTGCACCAGGGGCCAGCTTAGTTAGAACTGGTGGTACCCAGCAAGGAAGGTGTTTGTCTGCCTCCTAATGCCCACTGGATTTCTATATACCATGCATACAAATACACAGGGGTGTGTTCACAGAGGCAGAGTTTGCAAGTGAATACTTACATGTAAATATGCATTTTAGGAAAATGTACAAGTGTAGATAGGAACCTATGTACATAGGATTGTGTCCATAGGAAACCATATGTGTGCACTTACTTGTATTGAGAATGCTTTTGTGTGGGTAGTCATATCTTCAGAGATACGAATCTGATCTCTCAAAATACAAAATCTGATCTCTGCTGTAAACATATAAGTGTCTTTTAAATGCTTTTAGGATAAAGAACTAAATCCAAATGCAGCTTAAAAGGCCTTTTATGTAGTCCTGTTACATTCCACCTCTTTGCACACCTTCTCCACATTGACCTTTGCTTAGTCCTTCTTAGGCATGAGGTTTCCTTTCACTACAGGATTTAGTACATGCTTTTCTCCCTGAGTGGAGTGTTCTGCCCTCCTCTCCTTTTCCAGAAATTATCTAGACCTCCTTCAGCTCTCAGCTGAAACTGTACTTCTTTGGGGGAACATTTACTAATCTCTCAGAATTAGATTCCTTCAAAACACTCTGAGTCTCTTCATAGAAACTGTTACGGTTAAAAAATCTGCATGCATTAAAAAAAAATCCCTCAACACAAACTCAGTAAGGGCAAAGATTTTTGTTCACTCACTGATCTTCAGCACCTAACAATGCCTGCCACTTGTTAGGACTCAACAGATGTGTATTGAATCAGGGGTATATATAAACTTACGCAGGAAGCAGGGCCAGCACAGGAACCTGTGTGTTCTTAGGTAGCAGTGGGACCATGACTATATGACATGACATATTTTCTCATTTGGAGCATGCAAAAGTGTGCTTATGAATCACTAGATGTATTTATCTAAGGGAGAATGTTTGGGTTAAGCATGTCTATGTCCTAGTACCTGTGTGCATATTCCTATGGGAGTATACACAGAAGAACAGAGATGTGTCCACACATCTAAGTGAAGATGCATGTGTATGTGTTTGTGCAGATATGGGTGTAGTCCTAGTACCTGTGTACACATTCACATGGGAGTATACACAGAAGAACAGAGACGTGTCCATACATCTAAGTGAAATTGCATGTGTATGTGTTTGTACTGATACAGGTGCAGGCATCAGTGTGAAAGTCCATGTGTATTATATGTATTTATTTGGGTGTGTGCATCCATGGAGGTGTATGTATGTGTATGAATCACCCTCTTCTCTGCAGCTGGATGGGTTCCTCTTCAGACTGCTAAGTAGGAGGGTTTAGGTGAATTAGGCAAACTGATTCAGATAGACCTCAGTATGATTTGACTTAATCATAGCAGAGTGTCTAGGAGGAAGGAGCACTGGACAAAGAGTTCATCCCTGCAGCAAGATCCTTTTTTATTTCTGTGCTGCTGTTTCTTGGTCTACATGCTGAGGGTCTGGGACAGTGATGCTATTATGGGGCATAACTATGTCGATGCCATGTTGGCACAAACACATTTTTAACCAAGTGCCTAATTGCTCAATGCACTTTATTATCACTGCTATCTTTCATAGTAACTTTTTTTTATCATTTATAAATTATTTTCAACTACATTGTTTTACTTGATAACACAGGGAAATTAGGATTCTGTTTATTTGACAGAATGATTACTTTTGTCAATGTATGCAGCTGTATAGAATAAATTTTTACATCTCTACTTTGTGCTCTTGAGCAGGAGCAGTGGGGAGAGGAAGACAGTGTGATTCCTAGGTCCCCAAACTGCAATCCTAGGAGCACCTGCATCACAGTCCTCTGGGGAAGTAGTGATAAAATGCAGGTCCCTGCCCCCCAACTATAGTCCTGTTAGAATCTCAGGGATGAGGGTCAGGAATGTGCATTTTCTCAGCCCAAATCATTTTGGGACTCTCTAAGGTTTGGGACCCACTGCAATAACATAAAATAATGTCAAAAGGCTCACTACCTAAACCAACACCACCAACTCTTCCACAATTTCATAGAAAGTTATTTCTAAGGCTGCTCACCACACACCCTCGAGACTGAACCTCCATTCTCTTGGAGAGGAGGCTAGGTGAGCGTTTGGATTTATAAAAAGAAACTGTGGGAACTGAAAGAAGAAAGGAAGTCTGAATATTTGTGAGCAGAACAGACTTACTGTTGCAATACATTCTGTGAGAACTGTGAACTGCTCTTAAACATAACAATAAAAACCTGGCAGATTGTCAGGGTTGACTGTCGTATTTTGAGACAGCTACTATAATTTTTGTAAAGAGAAACACTAGGCAGTAGTGTAGAGACAGAATTGTCTAATAATGAAGGAAACTCCCCAACAGCACTTGTGGCTTCTGGGCACAAGTCCTGAGGCTGCAAAGCCAACAAGGTATGATCGAAAGAAAGCAGGGATTACCTAGGAATCCAATTCTGCTTTGCCATGGGTGTTGCTGTTGTGATTTCAAAAACCTGTTTTCTCTTCCTGGAGAAATGAACACATTCAGAAACTCCAGTCTTTTCCTTATGCGTGCGTGCGTGCTCCGTCACTTTAGTCATGTCTTTGCGACCCCACCAGGATCCTCTGTCCACAGGGTTTTCCTGGCGAGAATACTGGAGTGGGTTGCCATGCACACTCTAGGTGATCTTCCCAATACAGAGATTGAACCCACTTTGCCTACGTCTCCTGCATTGCAGGTGGATTCTTTATTGCTGAGCTACCAGGGAGCCCCCTTTCCCTCATAGCACTAGAAAAATAATAAGACAAGCCAGGAGAGATGGTCATCTCCTGGCCCCTGTATTACTTTGATACTGAGCTTGCCTCTTGGAGTCTAGGGTTTCTTAGCACACTAAGAGGGTATGCATTCTCTCATTACCCATACTTCCCTGATATTCTCTACTGTGGAGACTCTGATGCAGACACAGACCTGGGCAGAGAAATGGGAAGGGCACTGCTTTTGTAGATGTCAGGGGCTCCCTGCCCCTAAAGTGATTGGACTCACACAAACCCATGTGCTGTTAGTGAGCGCCACCCTCTGCCTCCTCCCTGGCCCTGGTCGGGGAAGATCACTCAAACTGTGCTTGAATAATGGCGAAAGAGTATGCTGCCAACTTTCAGGCAATCTGGTTTCCTAGTCTACATTTAGCCACTGCTTACCTAGAGGATATAGGCTTGCCCCTTAGTTTCAAGGCTCAGAAATTGATCAGACCTCTCTGAAAATAATCCCCAGGGAATAAAAACACAAATGCTGCTGCTGCTGCTAAGTCGCTTCAGTCGTGTCCGACTCTGTGCGATCCCATAGATGGCAGCCCACCAGACTCCGCCGTCCCTGGGATTCTCCAGGCAAAAACACAAATAAAACACCCATTAAAAATTTCTTCTTAGCATTGTCTCTCTCCTCTCTTACCTGATCCCCTACAGGGGGAATGATCGCCTATCCTAGTGTTAAAACACTAGACTCTGGTTCAGGATATGTGGGTTTTATTTCAATATGGTCTGTAATCTTCAGCAACTTAGTTGACCCCTTTGAGTTTCACTTTCCTAATTCATAAAATGGGGACAAAGATAATATTACCTATTTTGTAGGTTTGCTGTGAGTACTAAACAAGATCATGCAGGAGAATTGCCAAGTGCAAGGCCTGGCTCCCAGTAAACACACTGTAGTTATTAGCCATCATGATCACAACAGGTGCTCTGTGGTTAGCACCTTTTCAAACGGTAGGTATGGGTCACTATATAACTTGAATAGACTGATTTTAACACAAGTCAACTGGGTGGGTCAGAGACACTTAACAATGCAGATAAAGCCCTGCCCTGGCATTTCATGGTTAGTTTCCCACACTCTGAAAGCAGATCAGAGGCCAGGTGCAGAAAGCATGCTTTCAAAGAGACAAGTATAGTACAGAAACATATTTTTCATCCACTAGCAATAAGAGAGGAGGCATTCTGCTTGATGTACAAAATTTATCTCTGTAACCTTGTTCCTAAAAATATGGTTTGGAAAAATCCATGAGATCATGCTAAAATGCAGATTCTTAGGCTCTAACTCAGATCTCTTGATCTAGATGTTCTGGAAATGATGCTTCTTTGTACTCCAAAGTCGAAAAGCTACTAAATACTCTATTGCCAGGCCAGTAGCAATTGTGATATCTAGATAATATTATACATAAAACATATTCAAGGAGGCATCTATTGAAGTATTATCAATGGGCCCAAAATTGTATGAATAATCTAATTCTGTTTTTTATTTTAAAATATCTTGCAGCCCATTTGTATAGCCATGCTTAGGACAAAGATGGAAAGCATAACATCACATTTAACAATGTGATGTATCTCTCGGTGATAATATTATGTGTGATTTATCTCATTTTGTAGGGCTTCGCACGTGGGTGCTAGTGGTAAAGAAACTGCCTGCCAATGCAGGAGGTATAAGAGACATGGGTTTGATCCCTAGGTCGGGAAGATCCCCTGGAGCAGAAAATGGCAACCCATTTTCCATTCTTGCCTGGAAAATTCCATGGACAGAGGAGCCTGGTGGGCTATAGTCTATGGGGCTGCAAGGAGTACAACACAACTGAGCGTGTGCACACACATCTCATTTTGTGCTTTAATAGATTTTTAAAAGTTTCAGAATGAGTTCTATTACTTTTTTAACAAGATAAAAATGTACTTTTAAAATAAGAGCCATACAACCAGATGTGTAGCACTGAATACTTCCTGAAATCTTACAGAATTTTGGAGAAAGAAGGAAAGGTGAGACTTACACAAACCAAACTCTCTCTGCTAAGAGATGATGAAACAGGTCTAGAGAAAGGAAGTGATCTGCCTGAGGCTGCTCAGTGGTTAGGGGTATACTACACAGTTCCCAGGTCCTCAGAATCTTGGGCCAGAGGGCTTTGAAGTGCTCCCTGTGCTGGCCAGCAACCTGCCTCCCTTCCTTCCTGTCCTGTGAGGGTGACGGAAAGACCACAGGAAGTGCAATGATTCCAAGGGTGGAGAAGGATGTAATAGCCTTTGCAGAGAGGACTTTGCAGCTCTCAGTATTTTCTCTCTGGGAGTTAGTAGGTCATTTGCAAAAGGCATGGGAAGAGCAGCTGATGAAAAGGTCTAATAGTTTGGAAAACTGCTTAACCTTATTGCTCTATTTCTGGATTTTCCCCCATGGCCAAGGACTTTTGAGATCCTGATTTCCCCCGGAGGTTTCCTGGTTAGGAATGCAGTGAAACCTCTGAAGTGCAGAGGAATTGGGGAGAAGGCTGGCTGGAATTAGGGAAGGTCTGAATATTTTTTTAAGAACATTTAGGTCTATTGTTTTCAGGGACAAAGAATCACAGATTTGGAAGGGTCTTAGTCCAAGCCCTGCTCAGTGTAGGAACTTTTTGTGTTTCATCCCACACAGAGCTTTATTTGTACTTCTCTTGAATGCTTCCAATGACAGGAGACTCACTATTCTGATAGAGAACCTGTTTCACTCTCAGAAAAGTTTTCCTTTCCCTGAACATGAATCTATCTTCCTGTAAGGTTCTACTTGCCTTCTTGTAGTCATATAAAACAGACATGCTCCTCTTCCCCAGATGGTCCTTAAATATTTGAAGGCAATGATCATGCACCAAATTGTGCTTCATGGCATTCTCTTCTGCAGGCTGACCACTCCTGGTATATTAAACCATTCTTTATATGAGAAATGTCATCAGCTCTAATTAGAAACAAACTGCTGTCTCTAATTAGCCTCTTAATTAATGGCTATATAAATTCAGAGCTGAGCAGAGCTTAGAGACCACCTGCACAAGCCTCACTATTCTACAGATGAGCAAAGTGAGGTCCACTGAGAAAACAGGAAAACTACCTTACCCAACTTGAGAGAAAGAGACAGGCAAACAGCAGAGTCTGAGTTGAGACCTGAAATCTAGTTGCATGAATCCCAGTTCAGGCCTCTTTTCACCTCACCCTGCCTCCTATTATTCATAAGACATAAGAATTTCTCAAGTTCTTGAAAGTGGTTGGGAAGTTTGTTCTCTTAGGTATTTCAAAAATTCCTCCTTCAAATTGTATTTGCACTGTGTGAAGTAGGGGTTAGCATAGGGCTGAATTTAGTGGAGGCTATACTGTCAATAGAAAGCATCCTTCCAGGTGTGTTAACCCTCATTGCTCTCTGTTGTCAGAAGTTCATCTCCATTGACCTAGAATCCTAGCTCAAAATGGCCAGCACATGCAGAGGGCCACCAAGGCAGGTCATATTTCCCATGATGTCCAGCTACTTGCTCGATGTAGCCGACCTTCCCAACTTTGGAATCAGAAAATGAATTTTCCAGGATGTGAGGCTGTGTTCCCGCTTTACCTTGTGCTTGTTTTAAAGTTTCATATCCTCTTTTCAATCTGGCCTGATTCTCTGACAAGAAGACAAAACAGAGACTCAGGAAAGCAAACCAGGTACTTCAGTGATTGGTTTCCCGTCCCAGTTCTCAACAAACCCTGCAGTCACATGCTTCCAAGGGAACATTCCTCCCTGCCCCAACCCACAGTAATCACCCTCTTCTCTCAGCAAGGTATTGCATTTCCAGTTCTTACACTTGCTCTGGCATGGACTATAAACTGGCACATGCTGCTCCCTGGTTTCCGTGTGTTCAGGAATCACACGGACCTGGGTTCCAGTCCTAACCCTGCAACTAGCTGGCTATGTGACTTTGGAAAGTGACTTCACCTTTCTGAAACTCAGTTACTTCATTTGTTAGATGAACACAATTTTGCTACCTACCTCATGAGACTGTCAAGGTCACACAATGCCTAAAAGGTGCCTAAAGTGAAAGAAGTGAAAGTGTTAGTCACTCAGTCCTGTCTGACTCTTTGCAACCCCATGGACTGTAGCCTGCCAGGCTCCTTTGTTCATGAAGTTCGCCAGCAAGAATACTGGAGTTGAGTTGCCATTCCGTTCTCCAGGGGATCTTTCCAACCCAGGGATCGAACCCGAGTCTCCTACATTGCAGGTGGATTCTTTAGCAACTGAGCCACCAGGGAAGCCCCCAAAAGTGTCGAAAACAGTCCCTAATATTTAGTAAGATTTCATAGAAGATATATATATGGTGTTATTAATAGTATGCTCCAGAATTCAGAGACTAAAGCCTATATTTTTCTCCTGCTGCATACAGTAGTTGTAAATATCCTCTGACTGATACTGGTCTATGCTTCTTTAGGCAGTAGGTACATCAGAAACATTCTCAGCATCGTGTAAGGACAGTTCCTATTTCCCAGCTCCCTTTTCCCCAGATTCCCTCTTCCAATAATGATCTCAGCAAGGAGGCCCACCCTGGCCTGCCACTTTGCACACCTGTCAGCTCACATCTCAGGATAAGGTTCTCATTTGACAGACTTCGAGAACTTGCTGTCCAGGCAAAGACAACTTTATGATGATGAATCCAACACAAACCTTATGTAACCAACCTGTCAGCAAACAGAGGGACAGAGAGACACTAACAAATGACAAATGCCTGCCTCCACAAAGAAACAAAGCAGAACAAAAGGAGATAGAAAGCAAGGAACTGAGATAGGCTTAAAATGCTCTTGCTTGTCCGAACTCTTACAACAGATCAATGTTCTTATATAAAGTACTTCTAAATGAACTTGAATTAGGCTAAACTCTATTTTAGCTGGGACTTTATGAACTAACATTCATAGCAGAGTTTTTCATTGAAATTACATTGTATGCTCCTCTAGTCAAACAAGGATGTATGTAACATTGTTTATTAATAATATTTATTGTCCATGGGACTTACAAATGGTGATAGAAAAGTTTCCACCTTTTTTTTCTTCTAAATAAGACTATGGAAATTTCTACCTGGAGTGGCTTGAAATCCCTTCAGGTCATAAACAGTCAAGGAATCTTCTAATTTCCCTAAATGCTGAGGATATCCTAGTGAACACTTGCTGAGAAAAAGGAATAATTCTTTCACTTGTCCCTTTTGCAGATTATTTGTGTATTGCCTGTGTTCTTTATTAAGGACTCAAAAGAAATAAAAACATCTGCTTAAATGAATTTGTTAATGTGACAGCCCCAGGGAAAAGATTCCATGATTGAGGGTGAGGGCAGAATTCAATGACAATGTGGTGGAGATACGCCAGTTCCTGGTATGACAGCCGGGTTCCCTGGCTTTAGCTCTGACTCTGACATCCTTGGCTTCTTACCTTAGGCAGGTCATCCCCCCTTGCAGGCTTTCAGTCTCTTTGGAAGTCAAATGCTTTTTCTGCTTTCTCTTCCAAGTCTGAGATCCCATGAGGCTATGAGGAGTGTGAAGATTAACTGGAGAAGCTGCCTGCGTCTCTGAGTGCAGGGGCCAGAGCAGGAGAAGAATGTGATAATAGGTATGAAAGCCCTTGGAGAAAGAGCAGAAGTGCTGAATGGCACACACTCTCCAAAGCCTGATGGCATGTTCTAGAAACACGGGCAGCTAACTTTCTCTTGAGACGTCAGGGCTCACCGGGAGACACCCCATCACTGAACTGATGGGAAGCAGAGGAGACTAATGCTTTTCTGGTTGGGCACCCTGGCTGGGATAGAAGAGAAGAAAGAAGTAGAGTCAGCTTTGTAAGCGAGTGAAATGGCAACGAAGCCTGCAGGCTGAACCTCTCCTGGCTGGCGCTGCCAAGGAGGACGATCCACTCCGTCAAACCTGGGCCAAGCTCTGGCTCAAACACACAGGCAAAAATAGAAAGGGGGTGGGAAAAGAAATGTGTTTACTTTCATGATTTTCCCTTACATGCCTCTTAACAGTATTATAATCTCTCCACAAACAGGCAGTGATGGCTCAGAGGCCTCGCCTTCATTGATAAACCCTCCCAAACGATTCATGTCTCACAGTCAGTCTGTGGGCAGCTTGAGAATAAGCTTGGAAGATGGAGTAGAACGCTGGCTCAGGGTCTGTCACTAACTGGGTAAACTGAGAAAAATCCCTCTCTGGTGCTCTGCAAAATAAAGTGGTTATATTAGGCAGAATCTAAACATCTGCTTAGAGTTATGAAGTTTATAACTGGTTCTCAACCAGGGGCAATTTCATCCCTCAAGGTAGGGGTATGTGGCAGTGACTGGAGACATTTCTGGTTGTCACAGCTCAGGGGATGCTCCTGGCATCTCGTGGGTAGAGACCAGGGCTGCTGCTGAACATCCGACAATGTGGAGGACTGTCCTCCACAGCGGAGAATTATCTGGCTGAAAATGTTAAAAGTACGAGGTTGAGAAATCTTGATTTATCCTGAAGTGACTAGAGTCACAGGGAGAGGGGGCAAAAAAGGACAGCAGTTCAAAAGGAGGAGGGTTCAAACCCTGTTTCTAGATCATGAGGTATTCACCAGTGACGTGTTTTCCAGCTTTTCTCCCTATAACCCATGACTTTTTCATTTCCCTTGGAATTTCGGGGCTATGTTTGAGCAGCTTTTCACAAGAACTTCCTTATCCTCAAAATGCCAAGCCCTGGTGTAGTACGAAGATCTCTACTATAAGAAAAGACAAAGATAAAAATATAAGCAGCTGCAAAGCAAGGAGAACCGGGAGGTGGGCAGCAGAGGCACACAACAGATGCCCATAACTCCAGTTCTATGAGTCAGTGTTTCTGACGTGACAACACAGGAATAATACTCATAGGGAGAGCAAGATGAGCTATGCTGGGTGAGCACACAGTGAAAGAACTGATGTGGGAGCAGCAGCGTTCGAAGAGACGCAGGTTTACAGCGGCAGATTCAAAGGCAAACGAAAGGGTTAAGCAATCAGCGCGTGTCACTCCTGTGTCATTCCACATTAAGTCACTGGGCAGTTATTACAAATAGTTACCTGCAGTTTCCAGTGGGGGAGGCAAGCATACTCCAGTCAAGGGGTTTTGGAGAAACAGGTGCAATGAAGTCATGGTCAAACAATTTATTTACTGTAAACTTTAGACTTTGCTCAGGAAAACAACCAAAGCTGCCCCTCAAGTCCCTGCCTACAACACCCCGTTTGAGCAAATAAGAGGGGCGAGGAGAGTCCATGTTCACAGCGAAAGGTCCGAGAGACTCAATATCTTCCAGTCCAAGGGTGCAGGAAGGAAGGTCTCCTTCAGATACAAATTACCAGCAGCAATATATTACCCCTAATACTTGATCAATGAGGTAGATATGCAGGAAAAGTCATCAAAACATAGCAGCCCCAGGTCCTTTGAGACTGAAGCCCTTCAGACATAAACTTAACAAGTTCCAGGCAAAGAGGAACTGAACTGTACAAGAAACAGTTACTCAAATATATTTTCTTACAACTTAAAAAAATAAAAAATAAAAAGGCAGAAGGATATCTTTCCTCCTGCACATCTCTGTACAATTTTATTCTAAATTTATTACACTCAAGTTAAATAGTCTGTTTAGTGTTTTGTTGCGGGGAATTGGGGAGAAAGGGTGTCTTAAAAAGTAGAAAACCTGCATTACAGCAGTGAGTCATTTGTACTACAATTCCTCCCTTGTGAATCAATGCTATCACTGGGCACAGTACCTTGCTGGTTCACAAAGTCTTCCGTGCCTGGGGGGTCTTCACACAGCAGTTCACTGTCTTTCTCCTCCCCCAGGTGATATCCACTCTGTTCCCCTGTGTAGTCAGTCCTGTCGTTGCTGTTGCTGGAGCAGCCATTCCCATAGGCCTTCAGTGAAGACCTGCGCAGGCAGAGAAGCTCCTGGAAGGCAATCCTGAAATCTGGGCTCCGGCAGTAGATAAGGGGATTGAAAGCGGAGTTGATGTAGCCCAACCAGTTTAGAAGGATGTAAATTTCCTTAGGGATGAGGTTATCCTGGATCACGTGCACGATGTTGACAATGAAGAAGGGCAGCCAGCACAGGGTGAAAGTGCCCATGATAATGCCTAAAGTCTTGAGGGCTTTGTGTTCCTTCAAGTAGAACTTGGAGGTCCTGCGTTGTCCTAGACCGCTCCGCCCATCCTGCTCCGCTGGATTGATGTTTTGGGCGTGGAAGCGGCCCTCGGATCTGTCGATCTTCTGGAGCTGCCTTTTGGCTACCTGGAACACCCTGGAGTAGACGAACACCATGACCACCAGGGGCAGGTAGAAGGACACAATGGAGGAGGCAATGGCGTAGGGCTGGTTCGTGAAGAAGTCACAGCAGGTTTCCTTAGCATAGCAGCTGATAGCTTCCTTGTGGCTGGCTCGGTACCAGTGCATCTGAATGGGTAAGAAGGAGGTAAGGCCAGACACGATCCAAACCATCAGAATGACCACCCGGGCCTTATTCTTGGTCAGCAGGCACTGATACTTGAAGGGTGACGTGATGGCAAAGTAGCGATCCACAGCGATCACGCACAGGGTCTCAATGCTGGCCGTGACGCACAACACGTCAATGGAAGTCCAAAACTCACACCAGAAGTTGCCAAAAGTCCACATTTTCATGAGGATGTGGCAGGCCCCAAAGGGCACCACTGCCAGGCCCATGACCAGGTCAGCACAGGCCAGGGAGGTGATGAAGTAGTTGGTGACCGTCTGCAGACGCTCAAACTTGGCAATGGCTGTGATGACCAGCACGTTTCCAAACACGATAGCCAGGACAATAAGCGACATGAGGATGCCCATGCCCACCACCCAGGCCTCGTCCCGTTCCAGCGTGACGTCTTGGTCTGGCGCGTGGCTTGCGTTGGGCGCCAGCAAAAAGAGGCTGCGGTTCCCGGGCTGCCCCATGGCACGCAGGCTGGCAGGTGAGCGCACAGGCTGCCGGCGCACCAGCCGCCCTCAGCGAGCGGACCTCCGGCGGGGCGCTGCGGGCAGCAAGCAAGCACCTGGAAGACTCATTCAGCGGCCGTGGGTGTGGGTGTGGTAGGGGTGCGTGGTGCACTCGGCTACAGAGGTGCTCTGGGCTCGCAGTGCCCGTCAGTTCCAGCCAGTTCCAGCTTGCGCTCTGGAGAAGCCGTCTCTGAGTGCGCGCTGTCCGTTATGTGCCCAGGACTTTAGGGGAACTGCCCTCCCCGTGACGTGCTAGAACTTTCAACCAATAGAACGCGGGAAGCCCCAAAGGGGCGAGGCCCACGCCCTCTCCCGCCCCTTCCCTCCCCTCTCCTGCCTGCTCCTGGCGCTGGCCGGGGCGGGACCCAACTGCTCTAGGAGGGCGGGTCGGCCGCCACTCTCTCGGGGCTCCCTCGGCTGGCCCCGGAGGCTGAAGCCGGCTCTGGCGAGCTTACCAGCCAACTAGAAGGTGCTGGTTCTTTCGTGGCTGCTACCTGTCTGCCTGGGACACCTCTGCGGCTTAGGTCTCAGGGCAGATGGCAATACTCCGGCACTCCCTCGCATTCGGAAATAGATGAGAGTGCCCACCGAGACACGCACAGACAGGCACACTGTACCCCGACATACATGCTCAGACTTATACGGAACCACAGACACTCTGCCACACCCTTCCAGCGCATCAACGAGCGCGCAGGCACAGAAGCCCATAGGCACAAAGTCACCCCTCTCCAACACAAGAGACATGGCCAGGAGCAAACCAGGAGCACCCAGAAGCATGAAGACACGGACATACGGACAAAAAGAAATAAACAAATAGCATACAAACGCCCACTTGGAGGCAAGCAGGGTGCCGCAGAGAAGGACTTCTCCATCAGGGTATTCCAAACTCTTTACCCTTGCCCCCTGGACATCCACCCCATCTTCCCCAATACACAGGACTCATGGCATATTCCCTTTCAGACATTAGGCAAGACCACAGGTGGTGACTTTAACAACAGCCAATTTCCTCAACATGCTTGCTCTCCAGTACTTTTGGTGCCCTCCTAGGGAAATTGCAGGGGTTGAGACCTAATTTTATTCTTGGGATTTTATTTGGAGCTGGGGTATACATGTATGTGCTTGGGGACAGGAAGAGAAGCTTGTATGCTTTAATTCTTAATTCTAGGGAGTGTGGCATCATTCCTTCCTTATCTGTTAAAATGAGAATATGTTGAAAATGAAATAATTTTCAAGTTCAACTTCTTCAATAATCCCTTTGCAACTAGAAAAATCTCCTGTTGGGTAGTTTGTTGATCTGTTGGGCTGAGCCATATGAAATTGCCACTTTTCTGTAGTATCTGACTTTAAATAGATGACAATTTCATATGGCTCAGATTATTAAGAAGGTATTAACATTAAGAAATGTTTTGAAACCACAGAAAGAAAAAGATAACTTCTCTTAAAAAACTAGAGTCTTTGTCCATGAAATATTATCCTTTGCATCTGGCATATGAATTTACTGTTTAAAAAATTAATTTTCAGGGTTTGATTTCACATGTATCATTTGTGTCTTTGAAAAATGGAAAGTATTTCATGCAGTGTAACTGAACATATTTTCTGGATTACATAATAACATAACAATGGCTAACATTTATGGAACGTTCTGCTATGTGCTTTTCATGCATTATTCCATTTAATCCTTCCCACAGTCCCATGGTGTGTGTTAGGGTGGGGTGGGATATAACTATTTTTAGCTTAATTTACAAATGGGTCTCAAAGAAGAAAATAGCTTGCCCATGGGCACAGGACCAGGCAGTACCAGTAGCAGGAGTTGAACCCAGTTCTGTTTGACTCTAAAATCCATCTTTTAATCCTTTCAATGTACTGTGTCACCACAGTGCAGAAAGGAATAGAGGATGGGGAAGAAGGACCACAACTGGAATAGGAATACCAGGTTTCAAATTCTCATCTTAGAACTTTCTAGCTCATATTCCTTAGGCAAATAAAAAATGTGGAGCCTAATTTCCTCCATGTCCAAATGAGGAATAAAGTCATTTCCATTGTGCTGAATGAGAATCAGATGATATAATGACAAATGTAATTATGATTTGCACTTATCAATGCCACACAAATAAAGGTTATACATGAAATTTATATAAATTACTTAGTTGTTTAGAAGATATTGTTAGTATTCTCCAATAGAACACTAAAATGCTTTAGGACAAAAGTAACTGGGGCATTTACATGAGAAGCATAATTCAGAAACAAAATTTAAACTACATGCTCTTTTTAACTTTCTTCACTAGCAGAAATTGTTTTTGCATGACAGATGCCTTAAAATAACAAATATTTCCCATAAAAGCCACACATATTAATTAAGAATCTATTATGTTCACATAGTTTTCAAAATATACCCACCCCATATTTGTGTTTTCCAAAATTGGCTCTGGTATGATGCATTTTAGGAAGAGGCAGTGTGCATTATGCAATTATGCAATATTTCTTTAAATATATATCTACCCCAAATTGTGAAACTGGGCCATTTAAAGCCTCCTTCCTGTTTGTGAAGCTATGAAATAAATAAGCATATTGTTTAACCTTTTTATAACAATAAAAGAGCAAAGAAAGCCCTTATAGGACAAACATTAATTGATCATCTAGATATACACATTAAGTCACTTAAAATTTTAATGTTGACTATTTTGGGAAGCACCTTTTAAAAAAACCCACAAACACTAAACCCAGAAGGGAGGCTGCTTATGTCAACAAAGTACCAGGCCTTTGCCTCATCATCTTTGCCAAATGGGCACCCCTCTCTCAATCTCTTCCCGTTTCTTTTTCTTGTATCACTGTGGCTGATAGAAATTTCAAAATGTCTTCATGCCAGGAGTCTTTTACATGACCTCCCTTTTAGAATTGTAGGATTAAAGACAGTTAGAAAGGAAAAGAGTTTAGTAGATCATTTATTCTCTCCACGCTTCCAGTTTGAAAATTAGGAAAGTGCCTGGTTGAAGATGGCAGGGAAGATTGGGAGTCCAGGTCTGTTCCTGGTCTCACATGTTTTCACTGCCCAACATTGTAGCTTCATTTCCCAGTGGAGGAATGTGACTAGCACTGCTTACTGGGCTTATGGTCTTAGAGAGTTAATGTTTTAGTTGAACTGGAAAGTTCTAAATGTACCTTTGTCTGATATAAGGAAAAGCAGGCTCTTTTATGGTGATTGATAGTGTCTAACTACATATTTTGTCAGTCCCTTAAGACCTTGATTTGTCGTTTCCTGCCTGCCAAACAAGAAAAAAAAAAGTCACATTTTAATTTACCAAACAAATGTTTAAAGAGGAGTAAGGCTCTGTGAGCCAGGGAATGCTCTCACATGAATATCTGGACGCTTTAGGACAATCTTAGACTGGTCTTGGCTTAGGCAAGATTATTTCCATCTTTTAAAACACTTATTTTTGTTGTTGAGGTGTAATTGATATGTAACACATCAGTTTCAAGTGTACAATGTAATGATTCAGTAGTTGTATTCATTGTGAAGTGATCACCTCAATAAGTCTTGTTACCATCCATCACCATGCATTAAAAGTTAACTTTTAGGATTTGTTCTCTTGGCAACTTTCAAGTATGCTCTACAATATTACAGACTGAAGTCACCATGCTATACATTACATCCCCATGACTTATTTATTTTATAATTAGAAGTTTGTACCTCTTGACCCCCTTCACCTGTTTTACCCTCTCCCTATCACCCTTCCCCTCTGGCAAACACCATTTTGTTCTCTGTATCTATGACTTCTGTTTTGTTTTCCTTTGCTGTTCACTTGTATTATTTTTTAGATTTCACGTGCAAATGAAATCATATGCATTTGTCTTTCTTTGTCTGACATTTCATTTAGCATCATTCCCTTAAGGTTCATCCATGTTGTTGTAAATGGCAAGATTTCATTCATTTTTATGGTGGAGTGGTATTCCATTTATGTGTGCATATCAGATCTCCTTTATCTACTCATCTATCAGTGTATATTTATGTTGCTTCCTTATCTTGGCTATTGTAAATAATGCTATACAGAACATGGAGGTACATACAGCTTTTTGATTTAGTGTTTTTGTTTTCTTCAGATAGACACCCAGAAGTGGAATAATTGCATCATATGTTAGATCTACTTTTAATTTTTTGAGGAAATCAACCCCATGCTGTTTTTCATAGTGGTTGCACCAGTTTACATTTCCTCCCACAGTGCGTGAGAGTTCCCTTTGGTCCACATCCTTATCAACGGGTTTTTTTTTTTTTTTTGGTAATGGCTATTCTAACTGATGTTAGGTGATAGCTCATTGTGGTTTTGATTTGCCTTTCCCTGATGATTAGTGATGTTGAGCTTCTTTTCATGTGTCTGTTGACTATCTGTATGCTTTCTTTAGAAAAATATATATTCATATCCTCTGCTCATTTTTTGAAATCAAATTGTTTTCTTGTTTACTATTGAATTTTATGAGTTCTTTATATATTTTGGATATTAATCTCTTATCAGATACATGATTTAAAAATATTTTCTCCCATTCAGTAGGTTGCCTTTCCATTTTGTTGATTGTTTCGTTTGCTGTGCAGAAGCTTTCTAGTTTGATGTAGTCCCACTTGTTTGGTTTTCATTTTATTGCCTCTCTTTTGGATTCAGATTCACACCACATTGTTTCGTTTGCTGTGCAGAAGCTTTCTAGTTTGATGTAGTCCCACTTATTTGGTTTTCATTTTATTGCCTCTCTTTTGGATTCAGATTCACAGATTTTTTGCCAAGATCACTGTCAAGTAGCTTACCACTTATGTTTTCTTCTAGGAGGGTTGTACAAAGTGGATACAGAGGGAATGTACTTCAACCTAATCAAGGCCACATATGACAAGCTCACAACAAACATACTAAATGGTGAAAGGTTGAAAATTTTTCCTCTAAAATCAGGGACAAGATGACAAAGATGTCCATTCTTTGGGTAATATGGTCATTTTAATGATATGAATTCTTCCACTCCATGAGCACAGAATATTTTTCCATTTCTTTGTGTCTTCTTGAATTTCTGTCATCATTGACATCATTTTTGGTGTGCAGGTCTTTCACCTCCTTGGTCAAATTTATTCCCAGGTATGTTATTCTTTTTGATGCAGTTGTGAATGGGGTTTTCTTAATTCCTCTTTCTGATAGTTTGTTGGGATACAGAAATGCAATTAATTGTTCTAACAATGACATGACTTTATGTAGAAAACCTTAAAGATGCCACCCAAAACCTGTTAGAACAGTTGAAGTCAGTAAAGTGGCAGGGTACAAAATAACATACAAAAATTAATTGTGTTTCTATATCCTTAACAACGAACTATCAGAAAACGATGTCAATGATGACAGAAATTCAAGAAGACACAAAGAAACGGGAATGCAATTCCTATCAAGGTCCCAATGGCATTTTTCATAGAAATAGAACAAAAAATCCTAAAATGTGTTTGGAACCACAAAGACCCCAAATAGCCAAAGCAATCTTGAGAAAGAAGAATAGATTGGGAGTCATCAAGCTCTCTGGTTTCAAGTTATATTATATAGTTGTAGTAATCAAAACAAACACATAATTAATGGGACAGGGTAGAAGACCCAGAAATAAACCCTTGCATATATGGTCAATTAATTGACAACAAAAGAAGGAATAATATACAGTGGAAGAGAGAACAGCTTCTTCAATAAATAGCATTGGGAAAACTGGACAGACACATGCAAAAGAATGAAACTAGACCACTATGATACACCATATGCAAGAATTAACTTAAAATGGAGAAAAGACTTGAATGTTTCCTAGAAGAAAACAGGTGGTAAGCTACTTGACATAAGTCTTTTTTTCTTCTTTAAAAAATTTATTTATAGTTGGGGGATGTGCCCAGTTGCGTCAGTCATGTCTGACTCTTTGCGAACTATCGACTGTAGCCCACCAGGCTCCTCTGTCCATGGGGATTCTCCAGGCAGGAATACTGGAGCGGGTTGCCATGCCCTCCTGCAGAGGGTCTTCCCAATTGGAGGATAATTGCTTACAATATTTTTGACCTCCATCTTGAAGACTCTTTCCATCTTTATGATCCTCTAAACTGTGAAAATCTATAGTTTTTTTTTCCTAAATGATGATCTCAAATGTTTGTCTTTAGTATGATCTCTGTATAGTATTACCTCATTAAGCTTACATTAAATGAGACTAAATGCATGCAAAGCTTAGCATATTGCCTTGGAAAAGAGATAGCTATTATTGAAATCTAGTTTTTGAATCAAAATGTGTATAAAGAAGGCATGTCTTATCAGATCACATTGTGAAAGGCCACTTTGAATATAAATAATGAGTAATTTATTTTTAATTTGAATTTTTGTGAAAAAAGACTTTGAAAGGAATAAAAGTTGATTCCTTAGTAAGAAAAATGATGGTGAAAATGACTTTCATCATTGAGTTATGTAGCTGGATGGGATGTTAGTGATTTTTGAATGACGCATCTCGTAGCCTAGGCAGCTCCTTGCATAGTGCATCCGCCAAAACTCTTTGACAGCTATCTCTAGTGAAAGCAAGCACACCAGTTCTTTTCATTGGTGTACGTTTCTCCAACTATCCAGATATTGAACTGAAATCCATCTTCTGATAATTTCTACCTATGGATCTTAAGTCTGCCCCCTTGAGGCCACTTGAACAAGTCTACTCTCTCTTTCAAGATTGTCCTTGAGATTTTGGTAGAATCCCTTAGAGTTCACCTGAGTCTCCTATTCTGCAGGTTAAATATTTCTGTTCCATTGGGTCTAGAATCTTCTTCACCATCAGGTATCTTACTAGTCATACTTGGGCTTGTCAGTGTCTCATCATCAATACCTAGAGTGATCCTAGAGCAAGTCATCAAACAATCAATTTACATTTACCTTGGCAACCATAAAGCAAGCAGCGCAACCAGCAAAGCTTTCAGAGCAGCTAATTGTATCAGATTAATTTAATTTCCTGCCATACTGGTGTTTTATGAGATACATGCTAATAAATTCTCTGCATCTCAGGGGGACTGAACAAAAAGAGATGGCATTAAATTAAAACAGGAGGAACTTCAGATGGTCATATGAAGGACTTCTTGGCCTGAGGACAGTCAGTCATCCAAAGGGGCTAGCCTCTAGCAGCTCTCCTCCACTGGGGTTTTACAAGAGAATTAAATCCCACAGAAAAGTGTTTGAGTGGCTGTTCTTCCTAGTTTTCCCAAGGGTGGTACATAAGTATTACCCTCCTAAGAACTTGCAGTGTAACAGCTGCTTTAGGGAATGGGGCTTAATTTCCCCTACTGAATCCAACCAGAATTTCTGGGAGTCTCCTTTAGATGTGGGAATGAACAGGGTGTGATGGTAAATGAAAGTCATCATCGGTTTGATGCAGAGGAGAGGGCTTGAATTGGGCATAAGGAGATCTAGGTTCTGACCCCAGGACAGCTATAATACTATCAGTCAGTCAGTCAGTTCAGTTGCTCAGTCGTGTCTGACTCTTTGCAACCCCATGAACTGCAGCATGCCAGGCCTCCTTGTCCATCACCAACTCCCAGAGTTTACTCAAACTCATTTCCATTGAGTCGGTGATGCCATCCAACCATCTCATCCTCTGTTGTCCCCTTCTCCTCCCAAATTCAATCTTTCCCAGCATCAGGGTCTTTTCAGATGAGTCAGTTCTTTGCATCAGATGGCCAAAATATTGGAGTTTCAGCTTTAGCATCAGTCCTTCCAATGAATATTAAGGACTGATTTCCTTTAGGATGGACTGGTTGGATCTCCTTGTGGTCCAAGGGACTCTTAAGAATCTTCTCCAACACCACAGTTCAAAAGCATCAATTCTTTGGTGCTCAGCTTTCTTTATAGTCCAACTCTCACATCCATACATGACTACTGGAAAAACCATAGCTTTGACTAGATGAACTTTGTCAGCAAAGTAATGTCTCTGCTTTTTAATATGCTGTCTAGGTTGGTCATAACTTTTCTTCCAAGGAGCAAGTGTCTTTTAATTTCATGGCTGCAGTCACCATTTGCAGTGATTTTGGAGCCCCCCAGAATAGTCTGTCACTCTTTCCACTGTTTCCCCATCTATTTGCCCTGAAGTGATGGGACCAGATGCCATGATCTTAGTTTTCTGAATGTTGAGTTTTAAGTCAACTTTTTCACTCTCCTCTTTCACTTTCATCAAGAGACTCTAGTTCTTCTTCATTTTTTGCCATAAAGATGATGTCCTCTATATATCTGACGTTATTGACATTTTTCCCAGCAATCTTGATTCCAGCTTGTGGTTCATCCAGTCCAACATTTCTCATGATGTACACTGCATATAAGTTAAATAAGCAGAGTGACAATATACAGGCTTGACATATTCCTTTCCTGGTTTGAAACCAGTCTGTTTTTCCATGTCCAGTTCTAACCGTTGCTTCTTGACTTGCATACAGATTTCTCCGGGGGCAGGTTAGGTGGTCTGGTATTCCCATCTCTTGAAGAATTTTCCACAGTTTGTTGTGATCCATACAGTCAAAGGTCTTGGCATAGTCAATAAAGCAGATGTAGATGTTTTTCTGAACTGTCTTGCTTTTTCGATGATCCAACAGATGTTGGCAATTTGATCTCTGGTTCCTCTGCCTTTTCTAAATCCAGCTTGAACATCTGGAATTTCTCGATTCATGTACTGTTGAAGCCTGGCTTGGATAATTTTGAGCATTACTTTGCTAGCATGTGAGATGAGTGCAATTGTGTGGTAGTTTGAGCATTCTTTGGCATTGCCTTTCTTTGGGATTGGATAACTTTAAAAAAGTCACCTTTCTTAGAGCTGTAGTCTTTGGCCATAAAATGGGAAGTAGGGATAGATGACATCTAAGGGCCTTCCTATTCTAAACTGAACAAGCCTGTAGTGGGAAGGAAGCATGTTGAGGGCCATTGAAGAGATGAGTTCCTGCTCTGAAGAGCTACCAAACAGTTGGCAAGCAAAAACTGTCACTATCCCACAAAGCAACTTGGTTATGTTTGTTTGGCTTCTTTTTGGCATATTTCACCATTGAGATTCCTGTTATTCTGAGCAGGAGGTGTACTATTACTTACTGAATACTTTTTTTGATGCTGACTTATTTCTAAAACTCAAATACATTTATTTTTAAAGAAAATTTTGTATTATTGCCACTACTGCATGTGGAAAACCAGTGTCACCAGCCATAAATAGAAGGTAACCATGAAAACAGGGCAATGTTAATAAATTCTAGCTAGATTTTGTTGCCTTCCAAGTTCTAAGCCTGAAGCCTGCTTTCATGTTATTGAAAAGGAAGATTAGCAAGTTCCAGGGAGAACTTAATGGTATTCTAGCATTCAGTAGGACCTTCTCCACCTATTTTAAAAGATAGAAAATTGAAAAGGGAAAAAAATTATTCCTACACTGTTATTAAGTGTAGTGTTACTGAAGTTTTTAAAATAATTTCTTATCACACCTAAACGTATCTCAGCCCTAGGCCACACTAATGGAACACACAGCTGTCATGCAAAGAACCTGGCCTTTGGAGCCAAGTGGACCTGGAGTCCAGTCCTGATTCTGCCCTTAACAGAGTGCTGCAGGTAATAACTTGAGGTCTCTGGACCTCAGAATGTTTGTATATAAAATGAGGCTAAAAATCTCTTGGCTGACTGTTAAGGGAATAGAAAGAATGTATGAAAAACTGGGTTTGGAAAGGGAGGGAGAGAAGCAAGAGACCAGACAGCAGAAGAAATCAGCAAAGTTGGATTGCTGGAGGTTGAGGAGATGAGCCAAAGGCTGGGGGCCAGTGCTAAGCAGAGGTGAGGAGAGCAGCTTGACCCAAGTATCTGTAGGACGGGAAGGCGTGATGAATTCCGTTATAGCCATATTGAGTTGGAGGTTTTGATTGGACATCAAAATGAAAGTTAAAATGTTTAGGGACTTCCCTGATGGTCCGGTAGTTAAGAATTTGCACTTCCAATGCAGGTGGTGTAGGTTTGATCCCTGGTCGGAACAAAGATCCCACATGCTGCATGGTCAAAAGAAAAATAATAATGTTTGACAGATGAGTAGATTTGGGGTGACGTGTCTGTTGGTGGTTGTCATTACAGTGGAAGCATTCCCTGAATAGCGGTACTCTCAGAGGATGCTTTTGATGGTTAAAGGAAATAATACATTTAAGGAACTTAGCACAGTGCTTCAAAAAAGTGTTTATCATTGTCATCATCATCACTGTTGTCCTTATTGTCATCTTACATTTTCTAGTGCAGTTTCAGTTTCACAACATATTTCTCTAAAGGCAGCCCTTTAAATGAAAATAAATTTATCCAACATGTACAAAAAATCCTTCATTCATATCAAACTACTAATAGTGGTAACTTTTGGAGTGGGTTGTTGGAAGAAGTCTCAGGTTGGATTTCCTAGCAGCAGCTGCTGAGATAAGGGTTTGTGTGCAAGCAATTGATGAAGGATGGGCTCCCAAGAGAAACCAGTCAGGGAGTGGCAGAAGCAAAGCCAGTCAGTAATGGTTTCAGACAAAAGCCCAAGCATGACTTGATCCTGTGAGACACTCTAGAGCATCTCTGGAGCCAACTGTTTGGTTTGAAGCCCTGCTTCTTCCAATTCTTAGCTGT
Source organism: Cervus elaphus (assembly GCF_910594005.1). Classification (NCBI taxonomy): domain Eukaryota; kingdom Metazoa; phylum Chordata; class Mammalia; order Artiodactyla; family Cervidae; genus Cervus; species Cervus elaphus. The sequence goes on along the minus strand of NC_057823.1, from coordinate 61,330,743 downwards.
CAAACCTCAAGCAAGTTACTTAATCTCCCTGTGTCTCAACTTCCTCATCTGTAAATTGGGCCTATTTGATAATAATATCTTACAACCCCTTGTGGCTGGTTAGAGGAACAAATACATTAAAATCTGAAAAATGGTTAGAACTGCCCTGATACATAGTAAGTGCTGAATTAATTATTGACATTAAACCTAGAGAATGATCTGTTAGCCATAGCACTGAGGAAACGTCTCACAGGAAAGAGATTGTGCATGAAGTCTCTTGGGCTGAAGATCCCCTAATTGCAAACAGCCTAGTGCTGGAGCCCAAGGAAAGAAAGTGCAATTGTGTGCCCGGCAGGAAAGTAGAGATGAAATGATTGGAGGGATCAAGAAGTATCTGCTTGAAGAAAGGAAGGCAAGAAGTAGGGGTGACAGTGAAACTGTGGGAGAAGATAAAGCCAACTGCAGCTGGGGAGGATGGGCAAAGAAGGAGAAATGCCTTCAGGAGCTGAAAAGGGAGCAGGTCTGGCCTCCCTCCAAATATGCCTTTTGCTGGTGCCACAGCGGAAAGACTTCACTGGTTCAAGAGGAGGAGGTGCAGGTGCTCAGTGGAGTCTAATCACTGTGGGGTGGTAAAACACATGCTGGCCCAGAGGAAGAGAGGCTATCCTGAACCTTGCATTGTGCAATTGCCCCTCACTGGACCTCAGTTTCCTCATCTGTAAAATGGGAAGGTTGAATCAAGTGATCTCTTTCTAGTCATTTATTTGGTGATTGTTAAGGGATCTGAAAGACAGCAGGCATAGTTTTCATTTATTATGTGTGTACTCTACATACCAGGAGCTGGCCATAGGCACCTTACATACATACTCTCAACTTTTATCTCATTTCATATAGCATTATGATGTGGCATAGTTATTCCCATTTCACAGATGAGAAAACTAAGGTTTAAAGAAATTAAGCAGTCTGCCACAGATTACACCATAGGTAGATGGAGGACTAGAAGTGCTTCCGACCCAGCTCTGTCTGATCAAAAGCCTGTTTCTGAACGACTTACTCAGGATTCAGACTCAGTGAAAGGACTGCATATTCAGGCTGCTGAGGTGGAATCACCCTGGCTGTCAGGGTCTCAGAGCTAGATTCTATCCTGCCGCTGCAGGCTGCAGTGATGAGGCAGCACTGTGCTACAGCAGGAGGGAGACTGGTTGGACGTTGTCTGCGCTGAGCCTCTGGGCTTCATCCAGCCTCTTTCCTCCACTCATGGCAGCCTCTTATGACTATTACACTTCCTTCCCTTCTCGCCTCATCTACTGCACGGTCCCCACTCCCAGCATCCACTCACACATTTACCCATACTTTGTCAGCTTCCTCCAGGAAGACTTGCTAACTCTGAAAGCAGGCTAGATTGTCTCTGGTATTTGCTTTTGTGTCTCCCCAGACAGTAGCACCTACCCTATATTAGCATCATTCCTCATTGCTTTCTAATACTAATTTATCCATCTTTGTATCCCCAATATCCTAACACAGGGTCCAGAATACAGAGGGCAGATACCTTACATATATGTGTGTGTGTGCGCACACACACACACACACACACACACACACACACAGAGGCCCATTTACTTAGACATCCTTAAAGTATACGTTTGGAGAATATAAAGAAATGAAAAAGGCAAGGTTCTTGCAATTAAGAAACTTACAGTGTAGTAGTGGATGTTAGTATATAAGCTTCACTTCCATGTAGTTGAAGAAAGTACTATGAGCTAGGAACTTGATATTATGAACAAAAGAGGACTAATTCAGCTCTCCATCACCTCAGATAGACACTGGGGAGAAAGCATGGGGAAGTCTTCCAAAAGAGCAAAGAGCATTGAGTAATAGAGTCTTTAGCCAAGGGACTAATAGGATTTTTTAAAACAGAAAATAAATTGACACAGCGATTTGGAGAGTAATTTGGTAGAATTTATTAAAATGTATATATCCCTTCACTTAGCAATTCTGTTGCTGGAAATTTGTTCCTTAAATGTCAGCTGTTTATGTAAAGATACTGTTTCACTTGTGATGAAAATGAAACTAATTGTTCAGAAAGGGGAAATGGTTCACTAAATTAGAAGAAACATATTATGAATTGTAGTTATTAAAAAGAATGAAGTAACCAAAACTTGCAGACTCAGAAAGTTGTTCATGCTTTATCACTGAGGTATAAAAGCAAATTGTTTGAAATGATTACATTCTGCTCATGTTAAAAACATACATATGGGAGTTTTGGTGCCTGCCTTATTATAACTTCCAGGTACTGCTGAAAGCTCTGGGGGACACAGCTGCCTCCCAAAGATTTACAGTGAAGTTAAGTAGGAAAATTATTATATGATGGACTGTGTGACAAAAGCTATCAAAGAGGTATAAAGGAGATCTGAATTCAACAGAGGGCTGGTCTTGTTTGTTATGTGGGTGAAGATAAAGAGAAATTATAATGCGTCATTCAGTTGGTGGCCATGGAGCTTGGCTTGAGGATGGATGTGATCTGGGTCATCAGGGAGCAGAAAGAGAGAATACTGTAGAGGAGATACAATGTGAACGAATGTGGAAGTGGGAAACCTTGAACTATGTTTGAGGAACATGTTGCAGGAGAATAACTTTTGCAGGACAGCTGTTAACACCTGATATATCAGGAAAGAAGGAGTAAGATGTGAGTCATGCTATGTATTTTGAAAGCCCCTGAATGCTGGGATAAGCAGTTGAGGTTTAAGAGAAATTAAAGAAGGAGGCAGGCAGGCCATGAAAAGGTAAAATCTAGAAAAAAAAAGTTGATAGTGGGATAAATGAGGCTATTTCACAGAAATGTGCCTAGGAGCGCTGTGCCCAAGAGGCAGATGAGGAAAGAAACCATGGTGCTGCTCCCGTGGGTCTTAGGGTAACGGATCTTTGTTTCCACATTTGTAAAGCAATTTTACTCCTCTCCCACCTACCCTCAGACCCTGGTGGTGAGATCAAATGCACTATGTGTATGCAGTTGTGGGGCTGGGTGCCTACAAGGGGCTGATTTCCTATAGAGGATTGTGATTAACGCTGCGAAAAATTACAGTACAGACCTCACAAGCAGAGAATTCAGGTTGACACAGTGAGAGGGACGTGTGACAAGCTGTGGGAGCATATGGTGTGGTCATCTGGGCAATGAGGGAGGAAAGGAAGTGAGTAGATTGACATGCAAAATTCAGAAACAACAGCAAAACCCTTTTTTCATCTACCACACTGCAAAATTGAATGCTTTGCAAAAACTCAGGGTTGGAACCAAACTCAGGTAGACACTGTTATTGTCTCATTGAAATTTAAAATGCACATATCCTTTGACTCAGCAATTGCATTGCTAGGAATCTAGAAATTTCTCTTGGAGCTATATGCACATGGATATGCAAAGGATATATATAAAGAATTTTTTTTGCAGTGTTGTTTAGCATAATTAAAAAAGCTGCCAAACTGGAAATAACCTAAATGTTTGTAAAAAGAAAATGGCTTAATAAATTTGTATGCTGACATTCAATGGATTAGTATGCAAACATGGATGTTTGTAGCAGCCATATTCATATTTGCCAAACCTGAAAGCAACCAAGATGTCCTTCAGTAGGTAAGTGGAATAAATACACTGTGATACTTTAGACAAAGGAATATTATTCAGCACTAAAAAAAAAATTAGCTATTAAGCCATGAAAAGACATGGAAGAAATATAATGCATACTACTAAGTGAAAGAAGCCAATTTTAAAAGGCTACATATAACTCCAACTCTATGACATTCTGGAAAAGGCTAAATTGTGGAGACAGTAAAAAGATCAGTGATTCCTGGGGTTAAGGGTGAGAGAAAGATGAATAGGCAGAACACAGGATTTTTTAGGACAGTGGAATTACTCCATAGGTTACTGCAATGTTGGATACATGTCATTCTACATTTGTCAAAGTCCTTAGAATGAACTGTGTAAAAGTGAACCCTAAACTGTGGATTTTGGGTGATGATGCTTTATCAGTGTAGGTTTATCAGCTATTAACAAATGTAGCACTTGGGTGGGGGAGGCTGTGCGTGTCCAGGGCTGGGGGGACATAAGAAGTCTTTGTGCTTGCCTCTCAATTTTGCTATGAATCTAAAATTGCTCTAGAAAATAAAAACTCTTATCACAAAAAGGTAGCTCTGTACCAGTTGATATGAAGCAATATCCAAAATATATCATAAAGTAAAAAAGCCAATAGAACAACAGTGTAACATGTCCCCATTTATATAAGCAAACTATCATATGTGGCATCTTCCCCAAAATACAAATATATATCAGTAAGAAGATGTGTAAATTGATTAAACAAATTAGTATAACTTTACAGTGGATTTTATACTGCAGTTCAAAAGAATGGGATAGAGAAATGTGATAAAGATTTCCAAGATATTAAATGAAAAGAGTTGAAACAAAACAGTATGAGTATCACCTTTTTGTATATATAACATGTGTCTCTATTTTCACAAACATTTTTGGAAAGACACTTAGAAACAATTAACTGTATCTAGTATATAGAGGGCCAGGGACTGGGAGATGGGGCTGATGGGGAAGGCAGGATGTATAATGTTGCTTTCATTTTTTTTACTCATTTGCTCTATTTGAATGTTCATTCTGGGTACTATTAGAAAGTGTGTGTGTGTGTATGTTAGTCACTCAGTTGCATCTGACTCTTTGCTGTCCTATGGACTATAGCTGGCCAGGCTCCTCTGTCCATGGCATTCTCCAAGCAAGAAAACTGGAATGGGTAGCCATACCCTTCTCCAGGGGATCTTCCCAACCCAGGGATTGTACTCGGGTCTTCCTCATTGTGGGCAGATTCTTTGCTGTCTGAGCCACCAGGAAAGCCCATTAAAATGTGTAGTTTTTTTTTTTTTTTTAATTGTAATACCCACAGAATTCTGGTATATACTCTCATGGCCATAAGAGTCTTTCCCTTTGACTAACTTTTGCTGGTGAAGAAATTGAGATGCAATTTAAGCAAAAGTTAGTGAATTCTCTGTAATTTTGGACACTGAGGGTGGGTGCGGGGAGGGGAGGTACAATAGATAACAGCAAAGGAGTAAAAGTAGAAATGATTAGAATTTTTTAGGAACTTCTTTGGAGGGGAAGAGGAAGGATGTGAGAAAAACCAGGAAATGAAAATAAAGATGGCAAAAAAATTTGAACTAATGAGGAAGGAAAAAGAGAGAAGACAAAGCTCATTAAAGCAGTTTCTGGGGCCAGCCTGTTTTCTATTTGGTGTGTACATGAGTGTGTATCTGGGGCTTCCCTGGTAGCTCAGCTGGTAAAGAATCCAGCTGCAATGCAGGAGACCCCAGTTAGATTCCTGGGTCAGGAAGATCCACTGCAGAGGGGATAGGCTACCCACTTTAGTATTCTTGGGCTTTCCTGGTGGCTCAGCTGGTAAAGAATCTGCCTGCAATGTGGGAGACCTGGGTTTGATCCCTGGGTTGGGAAGATTCCCCTGGAGAAGGGAATGGCTATCCACTCCAGTATTCTGGCCTGGAGAATTCCATGGACTGTATAGTCCATGGGGTTGCAAAGAGTCTGACACTACTGAGCGACTTTCACTCACACTCACTGAGTATGTATCTCTACTGATGTGGCCGTTTTTGACAGTACGATGAGTTAACAGGGCTATGAATCATTCCACCTTGCAACTGGAGTGCCCTTAGGATGGCCTGAATCAATGGAGCCCCCACTTCAGTAGAGCACCTTCAGAGGCAGCCACAGACACAGGGAGGTGGTGGGAGGTCCTGGGTCCCCACCCCAACCAGTGCTGCTCCCCTTGTAGTTACTTTTCTATATCCTGCCTCTGCAGAGCTTCCCTGGTAGCTCAGAAGGCAAAAAGTCTGCCTGCAGTTGCAGGAGGCCCAGATTCAATCTCTGGCTTGGGAAGATCCCCTGGAGAAGGGAATGGCTACCCACTCCAGTATTCTTGCCTGAAGAATTCCATGAACAGAGGAGCCTTGTGGTCTACAGTCCATGGGGTCACAAAGAGTTGGACATGGCTGAGCAACTAACACTTTCACTTTTTACTTCATCCTGCCTCTGCATACAATTAGATTTGTACAAACTTTCCATTGCTAAAAAGATACCCATTAAAAAGCTATTCCAACGCTCTTATAGTATGAGTGGGGAGACTAAGACCTATGATAAGAAAGAAAGTTGAGAAATATTGTAAAGGTAGTTGGAGGGATGGGTTGGAAGCCAGGGCTTTTGATTCTCAATCTTCCTTCTCACTTTTTATTCTTATGTTTTAGTGGAAACTGAACAGGAGAGGAACAGGCACATAGGCTAGCTTAAATTTCAGTGGCTTAAGTTGAAAAGGAATATTCTTAGGGGAAGAAAAAAACAAAAACAAAAACAGAACTAGACTCACAAAGACCAAAAAGAAGAGAAAAAGGAGAGTAGACAAAGAAGGGAAACTTAAGCCTAAATATGTTTGAGGATGAATTGGACCATGAAGTGGAAACTTACAGAATTGAAGAGCAGGGATTAAAAAATATGTTAGCTGGTGCAACCAACAAATAAGTTTTGATTACGCACTCTGGCCCAGTTTCTTTTTATAGCTGATATAATGATGAATAAATCAGCTGCAGTTCCTGTCCTCAATGAATCTGCTGTCTCATATACAGCTTGGCAGTTTGCACAAAACAAGACCATGGGTTCATTTATGCAAGCTTTGATTTGACATATCCTTGTGACCTACTGATTATTTGCAAAGAGCTGCAAAGTGTGCTGTGTTGTCTGGCATAAAAAAGATATTGGCTTCAGCCTCTATGAAGTCCCTTGTCAAGAGAAACTAGCCCTTAAGGGTGGCTGTTGAAGGGGAGAGATCTCAGGCATTGCTTACTGGTCATGGTTGCTACAGGAAAGTGGAGGTGGGGCTGGGTAAACCGAGCAGCTCAGAGAGCAAAGCAGAGTGTTGCTAAGAGGAGAAGCAAGGAGGGTCAACAGAGGCTCCTGCATGGCTGTGGAGATGACAGGCTGATGGGCTAAGGGGGAGAAGGAGCCAGTTGGTGCCCACCCAGCTCAGGGGAAGCAGTACAGATTCTCAGACACTCAGAATCCTAGAGTCACCTGGCTCTCACTGCATAGAGGAGGAGCCTGAGGCCCATGGCGGGAAGGAGCTTGTCTATGTCCCATAGCAAGTCAGAGGCCATACTGGGAGCAGAACGCAGGGTTTTCCTTATTGCTCCATCCTGCCCCTAAAAGAATGTCTCAGGGCTTAAATGCAGGATGTTTTGGGGTCATGTAGACCTGGGTCTGCATCCTGCTCCCACTTGCTGCTGGCTTTGTGATCTTGGCAGCTTTCTTTCTTGGCTCCAGTCCCTTCATCTGTAGAGCAGTTTTGTGGTGGTTTATCTCCAACACAGTCATCATTGATTCCTTCCCTCCTTTATCCACATGCATTGCCCCATCAGAAGATGGGCTTTATTCTTTCATCCCTTTAAACCTGGTCGGACTTGTGACTGCTGTGACCTGTGACACTGTGGCATATTAGGGGCTAGTCTTCATAAAGACTGGCAACTTCTGCCTGTCTCTCCTGAACAACTTACTCTGGAGGAAAACCTCTGCTCTATAACTACCTGGAGACCTCATGTGAAGAGGCAGTCCAAGCTAACCACGAGGTAGAGAAGCCCCTTGGAGAGATATGCTCCTTGCTCTTCCAGCCATTCTAGCTCAGCCCCAGCCACCAGCTGGCTGAAAATGCATGACAAGCCCCAAGGAAGATCCACCCAGCTGAGCCCCGTTCATACTCACGAGAGGGGATGATAAAATGATTGCTGTTTAAGCCCCTGAGTTTGGCAGGTGTTTGTTACACAGCAGTGGTAAAGGGCACATGTACTTTCTGAGGCTATTGTGTAGATTCATGAGACAGCTATTTAGAACAGGGTCTGGGACATGTGAAATGAACTGAATTTTTATCTTAGCTAAAAGCAAACAACAAATCCTAAGCGCCCTCATCAGTTTCTTACAGAAAATGTGTCTGTGGTACCCCTAATGGATGCATTTGCAGACTGCATAGAACAAACCTTGTCTTTATTCCACTCAGCAGCCCCGTGGGCCTTTGAAGACAGCCTCCATTTCCCTCATCAGGTGCTCCCACCACACTGGCCTCCTCAGTCCTTCCTGTGAGTTAGGTATTTGCACGTGCTGTTCCTGAAGCCTATAAGCCTTTCCTCCCTGATGCTTGTATAATTAGCACTTACTCATCTCTTAGCTCTCAGATGAATCATCATTTCCTATGGAAGTATAGGTCCCCACCCTCTGGGACACACCCTCAGAACACTATACCCCTCTCCTTCCCATCACTTATTGTTTGTGAGATTATTCAATCAATATCTTTCCAGAAGACTCCCTTAAGTACAACATCAATTTTATTTGTTTTTGTTTATCACTGTCGCCCCAAAACATCAGCACCAGCTGGAACCCTGACACAGGTAGATGCTCAGTAAATACTTTTTTGTCAGCAAACCAGCCAATTACTGTTTCTCTTGTGCCTTTTCTTCTTCAGACTAAGCATCCCCGGTCCCTTCAAGGTACAGGACTTGGTTCTGACTTTGTCCCTCCTTTCTTCTCTTGATCTCTGATCCAGACCACTCAGCCCACAAGCCCTTCCCCCTCTGCTGCCTTCTCGGCTCTTCCCTCAACCCCACAAATGGGTGGCTTATTTAGTCGTTTTGCTATTTTGGGAGGCGACGTCTCTAATACTAAGCAGTTCCTCCTCTACAGTCGTCTGTTATCAAACAAGGCGTTTCCTTCCTCAAACTTGAACAGTGGGTCCCCAGGGCTCTAGGCAAAACTGCAACATTGGCGCCCCTCTTGGCATCCCAACCCTTCCCTGCCTCAGTTCTCTTGAAACTACCGACCATCCCCTGCCAGCTTCCACTGCCCCAGTAAAGGCACCAGTCATTACTCACCTGGAATATGGTCTTTCTGATACCTCTAGTTTTTTCCCATTCCAATCTCTCCTTCATACCAGCTGCCTCAGAAATTTTCTGTTCCTGTTACTTCCCTGGCTGAGACCTTCAATGAACCCACCTCTAAGCTCTTTGTCTTTAGCAGAGGTTTCAAATTGAAAGCTATAGACCACATTTGATTTGCATATGTCTTTGGTTTGGCTTAGAGAGTTAACACATTATTTAGGCACTAACATTTGAAAATTGGGGGCTTTCACTACTGTTCAACATAGTGTTGGAAGTTCTGGCCACAGCAATCAGAGCAGAAAAAGAAGTAAAAGGAATCCAGATAGGAAAAGAAGAAGTGAAACTCTCACTGTTTGCAGATGACATGATCCTCTACATAGACAACCCTAAAGACTCTACCAGAAAATTACTAGAACTAATCAACGAATATAGTAAAGTTGCAGGATATAAAATTAACACACAGAAATCCCTTGCATTCCTATATACTAACAATGAAAAAACAGAAAGAGAAATTAAGGAAACAATACCATTCACCATTGCAACAAAAAGAATAAAATACTTAGGAGTATATCTACCTAAAGAAACAAAAGACCTATACATAGAAAACTATAAAACACTGATGAAAGAAATCAAAGAGGACACAAACAGATGGAGAAACATACCGTGTTCATGGATTGGAAGAATCAATATTGTCAAAATGGCTATTCTACCCAAAGCAATCTATAGATTCAATGCAATCCCTATCAAGCTACCAACGGTATTTTTCACAGAACTAGACCAAATAATTTCACAATTTGTATGGAAATACAAAAAACCTCGAATAGCCAAAGCAATCTTGAGAAAGAAGAATGGAACTGGAGGAATCAACCTGCCTGACTTCAGACTCTACTACAAAGCCACAGTCATCAAGACAGTGTGGTACTGGCACAAAGACAGAAATATAGACCAATGGAACAGAATAGAAAGCCCAGAGATAAATCCACGAACCTATGGACACCTTATCTTTGACAAAGGAGGCAAGGATATACAATGGAAAAAAGACAACCTCTTTAACAAGTGGTGCTGGGAAAACTGGTCAACCACTTGCAAAAGAATGAAACTAGAACACTATCTAACACCATACACAAAAATAAACTCAAAATGGATTAAAGATCTAAATGTAAGACCAGAAACTATAAAACTCCTAGAGGAGAACATAGGCAAAACACTCTCCGACATAAATCACAGCAAGATCCTCTATGACCCACCTCCCAGAATATTGGAAATAAAAGCAAAACTAAACAAATGGGATCTAATGAAACTTAAAAGCTTTTGCACTACAAAAGAAACTATAAGTAAGGTGAAAAGACAGCCCTCAGATTGGGAGAAAATAATAGCAAATGAAGAAACAGACAAAGGATTAATCTCAAAAATATACAAGCATCTCCTGCAGCTCAATTCCAGAAAAATAAATGACCCAATCAAAAAATGGGCCAGAGAACTAAACAGACATTTCTCCAAAGAAGACATACAGATGGCTAACAAACACATGAAAAGGTGCTCAACATCACTCATTATTAGAGAAATGCAAATCAAAACCACAATGAGGTACCATTACACACCAGTCAGGATGGCTGCTATCCAAAAGTCTACAAGCAATAAATGCTGGAGAGGCTGTGGAGAAAAGGGAACCCTCTTACACTGTTGGTGGGAATGCAAACTAGTACAGCCACTATGGAAAACAGTGTGGAGATTCCTTAAAAAACTGGAAATAGAACTGCCATATGACCCAGCAATCCCACTTCTGGGCATACACACTGAGGAAACCAGATCTGAAAGAGACACGTGCACCCCAATGTTCATCGCAGCACTGTTTATAATAGCCAGGACATGGAAGCAACCTAGATGCCCATCAGCAGATGAATGGATAAGGAAGCTGTGGTACATATACACCATGGAATTTTACTCAGCCGTCAAAAAGAATTCATTTGAACCAGTCCTAATGAGATGGATGAAACTGGAGCCCCTTATACAGAGTGAAGTAAGCCAGAAAGATAAAGAACATTACAGCATACTAACACATATATATGGAATTTAGAAAGATGGTAATGATAACCCTATATGCAAAACAGAAAAAGAGACACAGAAATACAGAACAGACTTTTGAACTCTGTGGGAGAAGGTGAGGGTGGGATGTTTCAAAAGAACAGCATGTATACTATCTATGGTGAAACAGATCACCAGCCCAGGTGGGATGCATGAGACAAGTGCTTGGGCCTGGTGCACTGGGAAGACCCAGAGGAATCGGGTGGAGAGGGAGATGGGAGGGGGGATCGGGATGGGGAATAAGTGTAAATCTATGGCTGATTCATATCAATGTATGACAAAACCCACTGAAATGTTGTGAAGTAATTAGCCTCCAACTAATAAAAAAATTAAAAAAAAAAAAAAAAAAAAGAGACAGATCTGAAAAATAAAGTACTGCAATGATCTGTGTCAAAAAAAAAAAAAAGAAAGACTCTATGTTTCCATTAAATCTCAAGGTTAGCAATAGATTTATTTGTTTGCTATAGGTTATTAGGGAAAGACATATTCAGTTAACCAAAGTCTAAATTCTAACCTTTGCCCTGGCTCCCTTGTTTTATCTTATACAAGTCAGTAAACTTAAACAATATAAAATATATTAAGTGGAAATTTATACATTTTATTTTACAAGTCATGCCACAGTGATTCAACATGACTAGAAAAAAAAATCTGTTTAAATAAGCTCAGTTAAAAAATATTTTATCCAATTTTTTCTATCCAGAACAGCAGTGAAACAAATTAAAAGCAAAAGATTAATTTGTGAATGCTCAGTGATATATGCTAAATATAATGGTTTTTATGACTGCTTATAATAATTTTGTTGTCCAAGTTCTCTTTAAGGTTCTTGAAATTTGGAGCTTAAATATAATTCAATATAATTTTAATGTCTAAATAAACTGTGTGTGTGTGTTTCCTTTATAAAAAAAAAAAAAAAGAAAGAAAATTGGGGGCTTTCACATATTTATACACGCAACTTGTCTGGAAATATGGAAGAATGAGCTTGAGCTAAGTGGCCCTTGGGGTACATGGTCTGAGTTTGCCACAGCCTACACCACTTCCCAATAGTCCCCTCCTTTCAGGGACTATTGGTGTTCTGCTGCCATTTATCATCGCACTTGTAATGGTGTTTCACTTGCTATCCCACCTTTGATTTTTCTATAGGCCTTTGCATTGCCACCTGGCTTACAAGAATTTTTGATTCCTGAATCTGTTAAGAAGTATCAATAGAAAAGAGGGAAAAGAATAAACAACACTGTCACCAGTCAGACCTTCCTGGTCCAGTAGCATTTGTAATTCACAGAGAAATCTTAATTTTGTGTATATGGGGGTGACATTATAATTAATTTTTATTTTCTTCTCTGTGCATTCCTATGGTTCCCAAGTTTTCTGCACTAAACATTCATCCTTTTTGTAAAGCTAGAATAAAGTAAATGATCTACCTACAGAATTTTAGCTATGTCTATAAAATCTAGAGTATTTAGCTCTGCTTTATAGACTTACACTATAGGCCTTGTTGGGGCTTCCCTGGTATCTCAGTTGGTAAAAAATCTGCCTGCAATGCAGGAGACTCTGGTTTGATTCCTGGGTCAGGAAGATCCCCTGGAGAAGGGATAGGCTACCCACTCCAGTATTCTTGGACTTCCCTGGTGGCTCAGATGGTAAAGAATCCACCTGCTAAGGGAGACCTGGGTTCGGTCCCTGGGTTGGGGAGATCCCCTGGAGGAGGGCATGGCAACCCACTCCATTATTCTTGCCTGGAGAATCCCTATGGATAGAGGAGCCTGGCAGGCTGCAGTCCATGGGGTCTCAAAGAGTCGGACACGACTAAGCACAGTACAGTATTGACTTTGTTATCTAAGTAGATAATTTCTTAGCACACAATACTATTTAATTCATAAACTTTATTTAAGCCACCTTTTACTTCTTACAGTTTTACTTTTTTGGGTAATTGTTTTATTGAAGTAAGAAGCATACATGTAAGTGCAAAAATCTTAAGTATACTTAGTACATTTTTACAAATTCATTTTAATGCTTTATGTGTTTTTTTAAAACAACTATACTTTTATAAACAGCACCCACAGTAAGCAGACTCTTCCACACAGTTTAGCTCATTTGATCCTTACTATCATGAGAGGCAGGCAGAATTGCAGGCGAGGAAAATAAGGCTCACAGGAGGCAAAAATAAATGCCTTGCTTTAGGTCTCCTGACTAGTGTGTGGCTGTGCTGAGACTTGAACTGAATCTTCTGCATCATGGTTGAACTCCCAGCAAGACCATGGGAGGCAGAGAGCAAGGCCAGGCGGAGAGGACTGGAGAAATATTGTTACTGTGGATCAGACACACAGTAGACTTAGACTCCCGGTGCACAGAAAACGTTTGCCCTTTTCACTTGCCTCCTCCCACTTGCTCCTCCCTACCCTGACCTCCCCACCCTGCATTTCAGTTACTTGATCACTGAACTAAATGGGAAACGTTCCCTTTAACGGCTATTTTGGGATCGGTTTGTCTAAGAGAGTCACCATATTGGAGAAATGCAGCCCCAGCTTCCTTCCTCTGCCTTCTTTGGATCATGTAAACAGTAGCTGCAGAATGGGAAAAAGGAAATGTCATATTTATGTGATGGCTAAAGCCTGAGATTGGATCCTCTAGAGTGACAACACCATTCAGAAACCCCCTAGAACTCCCTGGTGCTTCTGCTGTCAAATCCCTGCTCTTACTTAGAAAGGCCCTAGGGGATCATCAAGTTCCTTCCCCCTGCCGTGGGTGGGGAGCCTGAAGCTCAGCAGAGGGAAGCTGCTTGCCAAAGGACACAGTCAACTTGTGACAGAGCTGGGATTTGAAACCCGTTGGCAGGAAATCTTTTGTAATTATGTGAAATCTGTTTATCTTTATATCAGGTTCTTGGTTTGTGCTTTTTATGTATCCATTTGCTCTCAGTTCCTATCCCACCTTCTTATCCCTGCTCTGTGATGCTGGGGCTAGGAGTCTGCAAACTTCATTACCTGGACTTCCTTGTTGGGTATCTTGATGTTTTCGTCTGACAGCAGAGGACAGTCATGGTTCTGTCTCCAGCAACCTTTAGCACATCCTATATCTATCACCCACGCTGCTGCTGCTAAGTCACTTCAGTCCTGTCCGACTGTGCGACCCCATCCCTGGGATTCTCCAGGCAAGAACACTGGAGAGGGTTGCCATTTCCTTCTTCAATGCATAAAAGTGAAAAGTGAAAGTGAAGTCGCTCAGTCATGTCTGACTCTTTGCGACCCCATGGACTGCAGCCTACCAGGCTCCTCCATCCATGGGATTTTCCAGGCAAGAGTACTGGAGTGGGGTGCCATTGCTCTATCACCCATGGTGTTCTCCAAATCAGAGGTCCAAGCTACAGCCACAAAGATCCTGATATCTAAGCCATGCTTGACACCCTCCTCTAACTCTGAGTTTTGGGTAACATTTCCATTTCCCTTCTATTCCCTCAGCCCTATTGGTGGTAGCTGCTTCTTGCGGTCATTAATATCTGAATTTTCTCTGCATTCTCTTTTTGCCTTCCTTTCCTTCCAAAAACTGTGCAACTAAGTCCCTATATTAAATACCTTTTACTGGAAATAACTATCATGGATACCGATCTTCAAACTAAATTTGAACTGATATGTTGCTTTAAAAATTTTGCTTTCTATTTTTTTTTTCTTTTGCAACTGTCTTCCTCTAAACATCCACAGAAACAAAATAGGTGATGCCCAGAATCTGGAAAGAGATCTTAACATTCATTAATTCAACAAAAAATTGTGTTCTGAGAAATAATTTTAGGGAATTTTTGTTGAGAAGAATCTTGAAGTCTTGTGGTGAGACGAGCAGTAAACAGGCAAGTCCAGTTCAAAGAGATAAGGTTTGTGGGAGTCATAAGCACAGGAACACTAGAAGAATATGAAAAAAGCTCTACTATAATTGATGGATTTGCAAAATGTTAGGGAGGACTTCTCCAAGAAAGCACTATCTAACTGAAACTTGAGGGATGAGTAAGAGTTTGCCAAACAATTTGGTGACTGTTGTAGTTTGTTGGAAGAGAGATTATGGGCAAAATGGTAAGAGAACATGTCAGGGCCTGTTATAGATTGAATTTTATCTCCCCAAAATTTATATGTTGAAGTTCCAATCTCACAATGTGACCTTATTTGGAAATAGGATTGCTGTAGATGCAATTAGTTAAATTAAAATGAGGTCATACTGGAATAAGGTAGATCCCTACAATATGAATGCTTAGCCACTCAGTCATGTCCAACTCTTTGGGACCCCATGAACAGCAGCCCACCAGGCTCCTCTGTCCATGGGATTCTCCAGGCAAGAATACTGGAGTGGGTTGCCATTTCCTTCTCCAAAAAAATATACCATATCAAAAACAAAAATAACAGGGTGATTTAAGAACAGGTTACATATTGCAGAAATAAAAGATTAGTAACCACGAAGACATAGTAATAGAAACCACATGACCACACGGAAGCACAGAAAGAAAACGACTGAGAAGGGGGGGGGAAAAAAGCTGTCTTATTTGCTTGTGGGAAAATATTAAGCCTCCAGACACACATGTAATAGGAGTAAGAAAAGGAAAAAATAAATGTAGACAGAAATAAAAAAAAATTCTCACAAATTTTCCATACTTGAGGAAATTTTAGATCTATGCATCCAAGAATGTAAAAGGAAGAAAAAAGCAAGAAGAACAAACAAACAAAAAAAAATTGCACTAAAACATATCAAAATCCAATTGCTGAGCACCAGTGATAAAGAAAAATCTGAAAAGAAGCCAGAGTGTATATATATATATACATACACCACAGTGTGTGTGTGTATAATTAGATAAACCCCAGAGTCTGTATCAGAAATTAGACATGAAAATGGGACAGCACCATTAAAATACCAAAGGGCAAATATTAAGGTGAAACTAAAATGCTATCTCCATCAAGGGAGAGAAGTGGCCAAGATGGCAGAATAGAAAGACCCTGAGTGATGTGGCATCATTATAAAAAGGGAGAGATTTGGAGACAGCAAAAATGCCCTGAAAAGATGAAGGCAGATATCGAGGTGATGTATTGGTAAGCCAAGGAATGACAGAGTGCCAGAAAACCCCCAGAATTTAGGAGAGAGGCCTGGGACAGATTCTCCCTCCCAGCTCTCAGGAGGAACCAACATCTTGATCTTGCCAACATCTTGGCAACACCTTGCCAACGTCTTGATCTTGAACTTCTAGCCTCCAGAACCGTGAGGCAAAAATTTCTGTTGCTTAAACCACTGAGTTCATGGTGCTTTGTTATGGCAACACTTTCAAACTAATACAGGTTCTAATCTTGAAGAGTATTATAAGGTTTGTTAGCAATGCTGTATATTTAACAGAGCCTGTTCTAAGTGCTTTATAAGAGTTAGCTCATTTAAACTTCATGACAACTCTAAGATGTAGGTAGTATTATTACCTCATTTTGACAAATAAGGGGTTTAAGATTACACAGTTAGTAAGTGATATTATGAGGCTGGACTTTGAATCCAGGCTGAGAAGGAATATCTAACCTACTATGTAATACCATCACCCTGTGAAAAGTTCAATTTTTACCTGGAGAGCAATGCCTATGACAGAGATTTTTAAAGTCAGATTTATTGAGATGTAGTTTACACACAGTAAAATTTACTCTCTTTAGTTGTGCCGTTCTATGACTTTTGGCAAATGCATATAAATTTGCAACCACCACCATTATGAGCTATGTAGCCACCATTCGGGGGATTTCAGGAGAACAGTAACATGATAAAATTTTCATTTTAGAAATATAACCCTGGCCACAGTTTGGAGAATGGATTGGAAGAGGGTGAGCATGGAGGCAGAGATGAAGGATGGTGGTGGCCTGGATGTGAGCAATGGTGGTGAACATGGAGAGAAGTGAATGAATCTTAGAGATCTGTAAGAGGTAGAATCTGTGAACCTCAAAGACCATTTCTTGGATCAAATGCCATCTGAATGACCCCAGATCATCTGCAATCTTTCAGTAAAGATATTTTTAACCCAACTGACTAACATACCATCCATTGTTTCTTCTTTTCTGTACTCTGGCCAGGAGTCTCTCAAATAGGCTTAAAACAATTAATATTTACGATTAAACCTGAGCAAATTATATAATTTGAGACCACATTATACTAAAATTAAATTATGAAGCTGGACTCATGATGAAAGATTTATTGACAGAGAGGACAGACCTAAACCAAGCTTCCATAAGCATCTAAATTTTAGGCATTTTCAATAGTTTGTCACTTTCAATCTCTATCCTTGCTTTATTTTCTTCATGGGCTTATCTTTTTCTGAAACTTTCAACTTTTTTATTCTGTCTTCCTCACCCCCTCAACACGCCTAAAATACAGGCTCCATGAATATAGGAATTTTGTTTATATTGGTTATTGTCATATTCTCAGTGTCTGGAATGGTGCCTGGCACATAACGAACATGCAATAAATATTTGTGGAATTAATGAATAAAGCTATGGCTCACTGAGAAAAATCTCAACATCCAGTCATTTGGATTTGCAGATGAGGTAATTAGGGCCTAGGGAGGTTCAAAGATATGCTTGAGGTTCCAAGCAGGTTCATGGCTAGGCCCAGATGTCCCCTAAGTTCCCTGATTCCAGGCTGAGACCTCTTTCCACTGCTATATATGATCTCACAAGCCTGTTCAGTCCCAGCACAGCAGAGCGGGTTAAGAACATGGACCTCAAAACCCAGACTTTGATTTAAATCTAAACTCTATCACTTGAGAGTTGTTGTTTTACATCTCTGAATTTGTTTTACTTACCTGTAAGTCAGGGAAAAAATAAAACCTACCTAGTAGCATTGCTGTGAGCCTTAAATGTGATAATTCAATTGAAGTACTTTCAGCAGGTAGCCTGGCGTAAATAAATTCCCCCTAAATATTAGATATTTCTATTCTTATAGGAGAACCACCCATGGACATCATATCTTTCCTAAGTTCTGGTGAACTGGAATGATTTCTCACTTAATTTTAATCTGTCAATGACAGCAGAGTACTAGAAGATATGTTAATGTAATGATGAAAGAAAAAGGATTCCACCAAATGGAAGGGAGACATGCATATGGAGAGAACTAGTCCCTTCCTCAATAAAATCTGATTTTCCTCATCTGTAGAGTGGAGAGCTGAACTCCGTAATATCTAGGACATGTGTCTGGCATCCTATGATTCATATCCTGAAAATAGAATGAGGTTAAAATGGTTCATACTTAATATGAGTGTGAAGTTGAAGGAAGGTGACCTGGTATATCAGCCTTTTCTTTTCTTCCCCCCTAACAATAGTCAATTGTTTGGAAATTAATTTCTTTCTTAATGAACAGTCACCACATGTCAATGCCTGTGTTGAGCACTGTGATGAACCTGAGAATGACTTTGTCTATGAGAATCTGAAAGGAGGGGTTGTCCCAATTCCCTGCAGAGACAAGGGTGCTTCTGGGCCAAATGCTGTCCAAACCACTGTATTAGTTTCCCTGAACGGTCATAAACTGGTTGTCTTAAAATAAAAATTCATTGTCTCACAGTTTGGGAGGCTGGATGCCCAAGATCAAAAGGGTTAATTCCTTCTGAGTACTTTGAGGAGGAATTTGCTCCTCTTTCCTCTCAGCTTGGTGGCAATCTCTGGCATCCCTTGGCTTGTAGATACTTCATCCTGATCTCTGCCTTCATCATCATATGATGTTTCCCCAGTGTGTGTGTTTGTTTCTGTGTCCAAGTTTCCTCTTTCGTAAGGATGCCAGTCATACCCAATTAGGATCTGTCCTAATGACCTTAACCATAACTTTCTCATTGGCAAAGACCTGGTTTCTAAATAAGGTCCCATTCACAGGTACTGGGGATTAGGACTTCAACTTCTTATGTGGGGAACACAATTAAAGCCATAACAAGCACCCTTCCAGCCTTAAATAACAACCCTGAGCCTTTCCTGCAGAGAGTCCAAAATATGTTCTCTTGGCTTTGACTTCCCATGGAATTAGGCTCTCAGCTCCTGAATACTGTGAGCCCATGTGTACAACCCAAGATTCTATTTGTGTTTCTGGCAGTCACCTCTCATCATGGGCTCATGTTGAGCTTGTGGTCAATTAAAATGTAGGTCTATATTTCTTTCATACTAGTTGACAAACCAGTTCATCACACCCAGGGCTTTAACAGCTGATTTATGAAAGTAAGTACCAAACTTTACAGATTGCTAAATGGTTAATCTTTGAAGGGCTCAAGCTAGTATCATGAGAAATTAAGTTATTAACAACTTTAGGTCCAGAAACAATTTCTTTAGTTGCCATTTTCCCGTGGCCCCAGGACCCAGTTAGAGGTCTATTCTGTCTAAGCAATTGGTACCGTTAATCATAAGCCTGTAGCTCCTTATGAGCAATATGTCCCAGCACTGGAGACTTGCTTGTAAGGTCTGTTCAGACCCAGGTGGAGGTCCCCAGACAGGGCTGGAATGAGGGTGGGGTGAATGAGGCATTCATTTCAGGCACAAGTTAATGCAAACATATCCATGATGAGCAAAATATCCAAATTTTAAATAAAGACCAGAATTAGAGTGAGGTGAGTGAAGTGAATCATGCAAAAGCAAGGTTGGATACTATCTTGATTTAAAATATAAATATTTTGTTCCTTTTAAATGTTCTGTACAATTTTGATTTTTTAAAAATATTGCATGAAAATATTATCTTAGTGTTCCATTAAAAAGTGCCCTTTAGGTGACTGCCTCATCCAACCCACCCTGGTCCTGGCTTTTGGTCCTGGTATGGATTCTAGTGGGTCACAGTAGAGTCTGGGATCAGCCTCTTAACTGGAAATCAGGATACCTGGGTCATATCAAGTTCTACTATTAATTTCTTGTGTATCATTGAGTAAGTTACTTCCCCTTGCTGTGTCTCAGTTTTTTCGACTGCTCAATTATGTGTATAGACTATGATTTTTAGGTACAAACTAATCACAAGAATCTGTGATGCTAACTAGAGTTCTGACTGGGGATTGGGAGACTCTTCTCTGAGTCTGTGCTATTCAACTGACTGTGTAACCTTGGGCAAGTCACTTCCCAATCAGACACAGACTTTCTTTTCTCCACTGGCTAGGGTGTAGTTGAAATGATCTGCAAAGCTCTTTTGAGCTCTGTATTTCTCTGATCCTTTTTCTGCTTAAATGCAAACAAGAATATCCAAACAAAACAAGGTACCAGCAACTAAGCACCAGCTTTAAACAACTGTATTTTATCAAAGGGACTGACTCAAGAACAAAGTTTATTTATTTGGCAAGATATCAAGAAAACTCTACAAAGAAAGAGAATTCAATGTCAAATAGGCAATATCTAAGTATTGTTTAATTTTGAAACACCCTCATTAGAAACTTGAGCTAGTGTGTTTTGCTGTTGAAGAGGAAAATACAGATCAGGGTACTGTATTTTTCGTTGACATGTTGTCATTTCATGCAGTGATGTAGAGAGGGCCCTCATGGAAGTTCAGTGTGAGTGCTGAGTAACCTTGAGAAAGGCTCATGACTTCTGAGAAATTCTTTTAATCTGTTGAATATGGACAGTAAGACCTGCTCACAGGGTTGCCGCAGAAATCAAGTAGGGTCTGAGTATAGGAGAAAGTGCAGTGTAAGCTAAAGAGTTCACAAAAGTTATGAAATCTCATTCAAAATTGACATAGAACAATTTGAAAATGTAAATCAAAGATGTTTAAAATGACTCAGTAACTCAACCTCCAGGTATTATGTCTGTGGAACTAATTAAGAATAAAGATAAGATATCGTTGCTGTGTCTTTATTGCAGCAGCTTTATAATGAAACAAACTAGCAAAAATGAGCTTTCTAAACTAATAATAGAGGGTTGATTGAGCATTGGTTGTTAGCTCCATTTGATGGAATGTGTTGAAAATGACTTCACGGAAGCCCATTCATTGCCCTGCATAGATACTCAGAACATATCATTGAGTGAAAATTACAAAGTAGTGTATATAGTCTAAGCACATTTTTGTAAAAATAAGTATGGGTTATTTCTGGGTGGTGATATGATAAGTTTTTTTTTTTCCCCTTTTTTGGATTTTAGCTACATTTTCTGATTTTTCTACAGTGAATATATATGACATAACTTTTTAAAGGCTATCCTAAAAACAGATATGTTCATGAGATTGTTCTTTTGAAAATAGTATTGATCACATGTTAAAACAATTTAATAAATATCAGAGATATTTTATAATTTTTTAAGGAAATGATAATAGTGTGAGATCTTGATCTAGATTATTTTCATTTTGCCCAGATTTTCCTGCTCTATATTTTTTTGCTGTGTCCTCTGCATATACTCATTCACTCATTCATTCATCTTGCCAACATGTATTGAACACTTATAATGGTCTGGAGAGTGGTCTGGGCTAAATACCACAGTTAGTGCTGCATACAGTTAAGGTTGCATAATGATTGATTGGCCTTTTTGTTTTATTTTTTCTCAATTTCCCCAACAGAAACTTCAGTCATCTCCAGAGCTCCTAGCCTTGGAGTCATCATTCATTCCATTCTACACCCACTGTGTCATAGCTACTGCTGCTGATCACCTCTAGCTCCCTAATAGCCTCTCCTGCCAATTGCCACTCCCATCCTTTTAGTCCTCCTTCACTTTCACAACCATATCTTGATGCAAGCACTGTGCATTTCCTTTTCCAGTTATCTAATCTAGCAACCTCCAAGATTTTTGTGATCAGACATACATCCTTATCCATAACATTTTTGAACATTCAAACCCAATGTATGTATTTATAAATCATATGTGCTACTTTCAATCCATGTATTAAGCATTAGAATATTAACTTCTTTTATGGGTTTTTGAAACAGTATAAAACCGACATGATATTTTTTCTTCCCACATTCCAGTGGATCATCTTGCAAACTCTCTGGAATGTTTGGAGACCTTTGCTCTACCTATGGTTCTAAACAGGACACCAAAAGTGACCTTCTCATGTTTTTATTTGTTATGAGCTCTGGTAAGTTTACACTAGCCTTATATTAACCCAAAATGCCCAACCCCTGGATTCAAGATCTATTACTCATTGCTGCTGCTGCTAAGTCGCTTCAGTCATGTCTGACTCTGTGCGACCCCATAGACAGCAGCCCACCAGGCTCCCCCGTCCCTGGGATTCTCCAGGCAAGAACACTGGAGTGGGTTGCCATTTCCTTCTCCAATGCATGAAAGTGAAAAGTGAAAGTGAAGTCACTCAGTCGTGTCCGACTCTTAGTGACCCCATGGACTGCAGCCTACAAGGCTCCTCCATCCATTTGCTAGGGATTTGCTAGGTAAGAGTACTGGAGTGGGTTGCCATTGCCTTCTCCGTGTTACTCATTACATCCCTCCAAATAGGTCTTAGCTGGTTTTAAGCTGAAGTTGTTACCCTTGGGTTTTCCAATGCATGTTTTTTTTTTTTTCCAATGCATGTTTTATGTGAAGAGTCCTGACGTTGAATTAGATCAGAGAACCCTGCCAACTTTGGTCTTGTAAGAGTCCTCATGCAAATGAGCTCCCTGAAGATTCTAAGAAAGCTCTATTGAAAAGGGAAATGGAGCATTTCTCAGGCTGACCCTGCCATTTACTGCGTAACATTTATTCACACGCCTTGAAACTACTGTTAGCATAAGATTCTTTGGGAAATACTACATTACACTGCTTACTGGCTTCTGCCTACCTCACCACATGTATTTGCCATCACAAAAAGTGGCTTCCTCCTTCCTGTGTCTTTTCTGCGCTGGGATCCATGATCCGAGACCATCTCAGATGGACCATGACAAGCACAAAACTTTATTATTATTTTAGAAATCACCTGGTCTTTCATGGACAGCTCTGTCCATGAAACAATCAGTAACAATCAGTTATACAGTAGTCCTTTAAAAAATAAATTTAGTTATTTATGGCTGCACTGGGTCTTTGTTGTTGCACATGGGCTTTCTCTTAATTGTGGTGAGCAGGGGCTACTCTCTAGTTGCAGTGCATGAGTTTCTCATTGCCGAGGCTTCTCTAGTTGAAAAGCATAGGCTCTAGGGCAAGTGGGCTCAGTAGTTGTGGTATATGAGTCAAGTTGCCCCATGGCATGTGGTATCTTCCTGGACCAGGGATCGAACCCATGTCCCCTGAATTGGCAGGCAGATTCATAACCACCAGACCACCAGAGAAGTCCAAGTAGTCTTTTTAGAGTGTAGATTTCATGGTCTTCCTCTGCTCAGAACCCTTCAATGACGTTCCAAACCATGCAGAGGAGAACAGAGCCTCCCTGGAGCCCAGTGATCGGCTCTATCTGCTTCTCCAACCTGATTTTCATCCCCTTCTTACATCTTTCCAGTAACGCTGGCTTTCCCTCAAGGATGCCAGTTTACTCTTGTTTGGGGGGGTCTTTGCACTTGCTCTCCCCTCCACCTGGGATGCTCACATCCCCCACATGGCTCACTCCCTCTCTTTGCCCAGGATTCTCTCAGAGATCATCTTCACAGTGAAGTCATCCTAGATCTATGGACCTCAAGCCCTAGTCCCTCCATTGGCTACTTTCTGGCTCCATAAACTGCTGCTTTTTCTCCACAGTTTTGCCACTACCTCTGTTGTACCATACAATCATTATTTATTTCTTGTCTTCCTCTCCCACAAGAATGTAAGACCCAAAATGGAAGGGACTTTGCTTCCCTTCTTCATCACTCTATCCCCAGAGCCTGGAAGAATGGCTGGCACATAGTAGGAATTCAAGAAATATTTTTGGAATAAGTGAATAAATAAAAATGCTTAGTCAAGGTTCAAATGGTCATTTGCATGGTTTAGTGAAATGACTGTTCCTCTATGTTTGTCTCCCGCACAGCTGATTGTTTTAATAGATAGGACTGCCTGAGTATTTTTATTTTTTCACTTAGCTCAGTAACCCAACTGCTAGACTATACATTTGGGAAGAAAGGAAAAGGATTTTATTTATCATTCCACTGGCACAAGTACAGGACTTTAAAAATAAAAGGCACCATAAACTTGATTCCTCCTAGTTCTGATTAGCACAACTCACTAAAACTTGGAGATACTTAACTTTCTTTAGAGTATTTCATTTTGATAGTAATGAAAGCTTTATTATATTTACTATTATTATTTTTAAAGGTGAAATGCAATTTTAACCTTCAGCATGCCAACTTTGTTCCTTATGAAGAATCTATGGTCTCCATGGCTCCTAAATATAGCTGTAGGTGTTCTTTACTGTTGTTTGTATTGAATTTTAGGCATTTTCTGGTTTGCAGGCAGTGGGACAAAGGTACTGAGGCTAGAAAACCTTAGACTACATAGTCACCTGACTTCCTAAAGCATCCTAAAGTCATTTTTAAGATTCTGTAGATCTTGAGTGAGTCTTGGGGGAAAAATGGAGATGAGAGGCCTTAATAAACACTGAGTTGAATTAACTGGTAAATCGAAATGTGCCCAGCCCTAATACTCATTTCTGCTGTGATAGTGGACCACGTTTACGAAACGGATATAATGGGTGTATACTTGCTCCATATGGCTATTACGAAGATTAAATGAACAATGCATATAAGATGTTGGGCACATAGATACTATTCTTTCATTTTATTTTATTTTTCCTGCACTTATTCCATTGCCTAGCACATAATAAGGATGGAGAAAATGTTAGCTATTATTCAGATGCTTCCTTTTTCCTAAAGCTTGCAGATAGATCCTTTACCAATCAATCAGTGCATATTTGCAGAAATTTTTCCTGTGTTTGGCACTGTATAAGGCATTGTATGTAGACATATGAGATATGTACTTGAGATGATTTTGTCAGTGAATAAGCATAAATGTATAATCGTATCATTTGAAAACTGGGAAGACTTGAACATGGACTCTAAATGATAGACACCTGGACAAGCCTTGCTCTGAAGGATAAATACTACCTGCCATACAGGGAGAGGAGAGGGCTCTCCGAGGATGGACAATATGGAGAGAAAAGGGGCAAGATCAAAAAGGGAGAGATGTGGTGATGAAAGGAGGGAGATTGATAGCCAGGATGATTGTGAGATGTGCAAGGAGAGAAAAGCCAGGGAGACAACATGGGAAGAATCATGGGGACTTGGTGACCATGAACGAGTAAAGCAGAGGCAAAGGACAAAGACGGATTGTCAGGTGTTCAGCCTGGGCTACCAGCAGGGGGTCATGGTGTCTGTAACAGAGATGGGGATCCAAAAGGAGTGAGTGTGAGTAGGAGAGGAAGTAAATGATGCTGAGCAGAAGGAGAGTAGATCTGGGACTAGGTTCCTGCAGGAAGGTGGAAAGGATTGAAGAAATGGATGGTTTGGCTTGAGAGAAGAAAAAGAGAGAGAAAAATGCTTCCCCAGAGACTGAAAGAAGAATGGGAGAAGAGTAATACCAATGATTGAGTTAGATATGCATAAAAGCACATTGATACTAGTTATCAGATTATATGTGCTTGTCAAGTATTATCTCCTTTAATGTTCATAATGGTTCTGTAAGACAGATTCTTTGAGGTTTACATAAAGACCAAGTAATAAAGTTTGCTTGTCCAGGGTCACACAACACCGAAGAGCAGAGTCTAGATTTTGGTTCAGGATCAGACTCTAGAACCCACTCCCCATACCTTTTGCTGCAGGCTGTCCAAGGACAGAGAGGGCTGTGATGCATGCAGGCGTGAGGCTGGAGTTAACTGAGGAATAAGTCATAGGCTGAGAGAAGAACTGGAAAGTGGAGTTGGGGGTAAAGGAGAAAGCAGAGTACTGCAGGGCGAATTGAGGCTTTTAGGAGAGAGGTCCAAAAAAAGCACTGTGGGAAAATATATGAGGTAGAAAAATAGAAAGAAAAAGGAGACCTAACTCAGAGTAGCACTGGGGAATCTCCACAGCAGGGCAGAGAAAGACATTTGAGATGAAGCCTGGAGACACACAGGAAGGCTTTTAACCTCATCTCTAGGGCAGTCTTTTTAGACTTTGGGGAAGGGGTTTCCAGTCTCTCTCTTGTAGACTGAGCATTGCTCTTTCCTGAGTAGGGAACTCTGAGATCTGGATCTGCTTAGGGTTCAGTAAGGCTGTGACTCCATGAAAGCAGGGTCCTCAGTGGATCTGAGAGGCAGAGCAGATTGAGATTCAAACTCAGCTCCTCCCCTTACTGGCTGTGGAGCCAGGGGCCAGGAATCCTCACGCCTCAGTTTCTATGACAACCAGCACCCACTTCAGAAGAACATCGTTAGAATTAAGTGAAGTTTCTAACGTAGGGCTGCTGCAATTTCCCTAACATATACATTAGCATCCTGAAAACTATAAATAACTATACAAAATAAAGGGAAAAAATTCAAACTATGGCTGCTGGTTATTGGTTTAAACAGAATTATGTTCCAAAAACTTGATATAGGCCATAGAACTTTAGGTATTATGTAGATATTGTCTATTACTATTATTACTTGCTATAAGCCAAGAATGATTTTATATTAATACTAGACCCAGCTCATTGGGTTAGCTTTTGGCTTGTCCTTTTCCCATCTCTCTCGTTCTCTTATTCACTTTTCACTGAATGACACTTAGCAATTTATACAAAGTGCTTTTCTGCTTACATTATCTTATTTCATTTTTAAAGCAAACCCATCAAGTAGATGAGTTTGTTACTCCTGTATTATAGATGAGGAAGACTTCAACCACATAAAAGAGGTAATTTGTTCAAGGTCACATGGATTTTCTATCTCCAAAATGTTTTTAATGTGAAAAGTACTCTGCTAACAACCATCAAAGAACTGCTGTGTTCATAAAATAAGAGAGGTGATTATGCCATGATCATGTGAAAAGTGCTATAGTAGGGTGTGAGGTTTGGGAAGCAAGGGTGGAGGACAGAGGAAACCAGGATGACTTGTCTTGGAATCCTGGCTCTACCCACTCGGGCAACTCATCTAACCTCTTCAAAACTCCATTTCCAGTTACTTACAATCTCTGCCCCTTAGCTTCTGAAAACATAGAAGAATCATTTTAACTCATGGAGTTGTTATGAGAATTAAAAGACGTTGTGCATCTGAGCATTGATCCTAGCTTAAGATCAGTGAATTAATTATGAATTCCTTCTTTTGTATCATACACTCTTGCTGGTTCACAAACCACCTGTTTATCTTTAATGCAAGGACAACGTCCTTGCATTGGCAAGGACAACCTCTTGTCAGCTTGTTGCAGATCTAGTAAAATCCCTAGTCTTTAGGATGTGGGTCTAGTGTTTAGAAAGCAGAGTCTGAGTCACAAAGTCTACTTCCAAAGTGAGTCACTTTGTAGCTAGCGTTTTGCCTCAGTAAGAGTCAGCTGGGAAAGGAAGGAGACCCATCAGTGAGGTAGGGGTTAGGGATGGGACTTCTGCTTTCCATAGAGAGGAGCTCTGTAAAGACCAAGTGGTGTTTCACTGGACAAATTATTTCAGTTTATCATTGCTTCCATTGTTTACATGGTCCTAGCTCCTTTCTTGTTACTTCTCAAAAACTCGCCCTTGGAAAAACATCAGTTGTACTTGCTGTGTGCCCCTTGGCCAATCTCTTCTCCTCTCTGTGCCTCACTCTCAACTGTTAAGTGATGGGATTGTGTTTGATACCCCGTAAGATTCACTCCTCTGTTGCATTCAGACCCTCCGGAGGGGGTGGTGTGGAGACTCAGGTGTGTTGTTTCTGTGCCAAGGAGAAAGCATGACACGATCAGCACACCCATCTTTTCCTGGACCCTGACACATCATCCTGTAATTTCTGACTGGCTCCCAGGGTGCCTCATGCCAGACAGTTATTTTCCATCCTCCCTACAACTCTGCCATTCTTTGGCATGAGGAAAATGGTCCTGGTGCTAGAGACATGTAGAATTTTAAGAGGACCAAACACCTCAAGGGCCACTTGCTTCTTTAAGCCCCCAGGTAATAGCTCAGGAGCCACAGGGATGGCTTCAACTGCAAAGAAAACCATTCATCAGGAGCCACTTTCCATTTATGGCTGGTTGTTGTGGTTGCCAAACAGATGGACATACATGGAATTGTATTTTCCCCTCTCTCTCTCAAGTTTTTAATAGTGAGGTGGGGCTATTGTGGGATTAGCTTAGAGCTGTGAGTCACTGGGTACAGGGCATGTTCTTATTTGCCTTAGTGTTTTATTATTATTATTGAATTGTGTGAGGCCCCATGGGTACTGAGCCTTAGCTCCACCACTTCTCCTCCAGATGGTCTCCATGTTCCCATATGCATCATGAGTGTGATGAGGAATAGCTATGTAGACATTCAGTACTGGAAGACACGCCTGTTGAAGTTAGGCCAGAATTCTGCATACCTGACCAGTTTTCAGGGTTATAATAGTTGAAAAGATTGGAGAATTTTCAGAAGGGGGAAAATGGAGAGAACATTGAATAGGGAACCAGGAGTTCAAGCTCAATTATTAGCCATTATATAAATTATGGTCAATGATTTCATGGCTTTAAGAGAGCAGAGTGATTGGGACAGACGGAGAAAATAAAGTTTGTCTAGCTTGCCAGAAACAGTTAATTGGTGGTTGCTGTCTGATGTGGCATGCTAAGAACTATGGGGCATGATTTGGGTTCCAGGGAAGAAGACTCTGAGCACTCAGGCTCTGTGTGCAGATAGATGAATTCAGTTAACAATGTTCACCTCTGGTTCTGGGAACAAGAGTGTCAGGGAAGGTGGGTGTCTGTCATTCAGGTACTAGATGGTCTCTAAAGTTCCCTTTAACTCCAAACATTTCATAATTAGAAATTAAAGAAAATAAACTTGTCCCAAATCTGTCACCACTTCAATTTTCTCAGTGGGACTTGATCACCAGCACATCTAATTGTCAAATATAGTTACATTATGGGAAAAGTCAATGTTCTGGGATTTTTGTTAAATACACAACACACATTAGATTTGATTAAAAGTTCTAAATAAGAACTATAAGAATTTCAAGTCATTATGAAAAGTCCTCTATAATTCTCAAGGCGATTGAGCATAGAATGGGTGAATAGTGTGTGCAGTTTCAGAAAGAAGTGTGTTCTCAATATTTACTGTTTCAATATTATAAACCTCAAGAAAGCAAGCTTACCACCTCCTCTTCCCTGACACCCCTTTCACATCTTGACTCATATTTGGGGCATGTGTTTAGAAGGGGTAAGAAATATTGCCAGTCATAAAGCTGAGGCAGCTTTTTGAGAAGAGTAAATGATGTTTGGATGCTGAGTGCAGTTGCTGGCTTGACAGAAAGTGATGTAGGAGTCTTTGGTAAACACAAGCGCTAATAAACCAACTAGATTTTTGGGCTGCTAAAAAGCTGAGCTAATCTTCAGCTAAATTAATAGAAGTACAATCAGTGTAAAATTTCTCATACTCTAGCCTAACAGGTCTACATATGGACAATTACATTCACGCCTGAGCATCCCATGATCAGGATGGCAAGATACCAGCTGTGATTACACACAGTTAGAAAGTCACAGAGAACTGGGGAACCAGTTTTATTTGGGGTCCCTCTGGGTGTCTCCCATCTCAGCTGTCACTGCTCAGCCTTATTTCCTCCTTCTACAGTTAGGGTTCCTCCATAGTGACATAGGACGGGTTTTCTGGGAAAACAGACTCTAAGATGGAGATTTGTTTGTAGTGTTTTTCAGAACAACAGCTGTGGAAAAATGAAGGAAGTGGGGTTGGGTTAAGGGAAAAGTTGGGCTGCACTGCTTTCACAGCAAAGGCCTTAGCCCGCTTACCACTTAGGGGCTCTGAAGCCGGGAAAGTTCTTCAGGATTGTCAGGTTTGAGGCACGGGAGCCAAGTCTTTATACTCTGTATTAGCCAGTCACTAGATATAGGCTGGTTGTACCTGGAGAGGGTGTATCATGCTTAAGAGGGCATATCATGAGTTCCTTTAGCTCAGAGGAAAGGCTCAGCTGTAAGCCCTCAGCAGGCAACACTCACAGCATTAGGGGGAGTAAATGCAATGTGTCAGTCCTAAATCTGGTAGCATGTCTGCTGGCCCATCACAGCATCCACTACAATGAGGCCAAACACATGGCTACCAGTAGCCCTAGATTTATATTTTCACAAAGCTGTTACAGACCTAGACAGCATATTTAAAAACAGAAACATCACTTTGCCAACAAAGGTCTGTATAGTCAAAGCTTTGAGTTTTCCAGTTGTTATGTACAGATGTGAGAGTTGGACCCTAAAAAAGACTGATTGCCAAAGAATGGATACTTTCAAATTGTGTTGCTGGAGAAGACTCTTGAGAGTCCCTTGGACTGCAAGGAGATAAAATCAGTCAACCCTAAAGGAAATAAATCCTGAATATTCATTGGAAGGACTGATGCTGATACTTTGGCCACTTGATGTGAAGAGCCGACTCACTGGAAAAGACCCTGATGCTGGGAAAGGTTGAAGGCAAAAGGAGAAGGGGGCAGAAGAAGAGATGATTAGATAGCATCACTGACTCAATGGGCATGAATTTGAATAAACTCTTGGATACAGTGGGGGACAGAGGAGCCTGGTATGCTACAGTCCATGGAATTGCAGAGTCGGACATGTCTTAGTGACTGAACAACATAAGCCCTGTGACTTCAGAGAAAAGAGTCTCACTTCTGGCTTTAGCTTTTAAAAGTCTTGGAGAAGTACTCTGAGTGGATTGGCTTGAGTTACCAGCTCTGGCCAGTAGTTGAGGAATTATGACAGACTGATTTTTGAACGTGGTTGACCACTGTGGCAAAGTGGATGAAACTGGTTAGCAAAAGGAAGAGAGACAGCATATGTGGGAGCGGGCAGCTTTGTCACACTGCTTGTCCAGAATGAGGGAGCTCATTGGTTCTGCATGGGATTAGATGGAAAGTTAATTCTCTATTGTGTGTGTGTGTGTGTGTGTTAGTCACTCAGTCATGTCAGACTCTGCAACCCAAAGGACTGTAGTCCACCAGGCTCCTCTATGCATGGAATTCTCCAGGCAAAAATACTGGAGTGGATTGCCATTTCCTTCTCCAGGGGATCTTCCTGACCCAGGGATCGAACCCAGGTCTCCTGCATTGCAGGCAGATTCTTTACCATCTGAGCTTCAGGGACATCCCCAATTCTCTGTTAGTAACTAAACATGCTCTCTGGGGAATTTCCCAGCTGTCCAGTGGTTAAGACTTCATGCTCTCACTGCTGAGGGCCTGGGTTCAATCCCTGGTCAAGGGAACTGAGCTTTTTCTGTGGGGGAAAATGCTCCCATAACTAGAAACATTCCAGCAAAGCTTCATGAATCTTTCTAGTATTCTGTAGAGTTTTTATTTTTTTTGTATTTGGATCATATCAGAATTAAATGAAGACCCTTAACATGATACTAATTGTTAGACTCTGTTATTAGAAGTTCTGATTCAGTATGTGTGGGGTGAAGAGTCCATTCCAGGACTCTTATGTTTTAAAATCTGCCTATTTGATTTTCATATGCTGCCAGGTTTGGAAATCCGAGATATGAAGCAGATATTAACAAACCTGCTCTGGTTGAATTGTTTGTGTATTTGAAGCACCAGAGGAAGATGTGGGAGGCAGGTAGAGACAAATAAACTGAGTTTGCTTGTTCACCCTGTTATCCTATTCTCATAAAGGTCGTAGCTAAGCCAGCTATGTGGGACAGAATTTAAAATCCACTAGTCTAAAATGATCTTAGTCAAAAAAGATCTTAATGACCCAGATAACCATGATGGTGTGAACATTCACCTAGAGTCAGACATCCTGGAGTCTGAAGTCAAGTGGGCCTTAGGAAGCATCACTATGAACAAAGCTAGTGGAGGTGATGGAATTACAGCTGAGCTATTTCAAATCCTAAAAGATGATGCTGTGAAAGTGCTGCACTCAATATGCCAGCAAATTTGGAAAACTCAGCAGTGGCCGCAAGACCGGAAAAGGTCATTTTTCATTCCAACCCCAAAAAAGGAAATGCCAATGAATGTTCAAACTACCACACAATTGCACTCATCTCACATGCTAGCAAAGTAATGCTCAAAATTATCCAAGCCAGGCTTCAACAGTACATGAACCGAGAAATTCCAGATGTTTAAGCTGGTTTTAGCAAAGGCAGAGGAACCAGAAATCAAATTGCCAACATCTGTTGGATCATAGAAAAAGCAAGAGAGTTCCAGAAAAACATTTACTTCTGCTTTATTGACTACAACAAAACCTCTCACTGTGTGGATCACAGTAAACAGCGGAAAATTCTGAAAGAGATGGGAATACCAGACCACCTTACCTGCCTCCTGAGAAATCTGTATGCAGGTCAAGAAGCAACAGTTAAAACCATACATGGAACAATGGACTGCTTCCAAATAGGGAAAGGAGTACGTCAACCCTGTATATTGTCACCCTGCTTATTTAACTTGTATGTAGAGTACATCATGTGAAATGCCAGGCTGGATGAAGCACAAGCTGGAATCAAGATTGCCGGGAGAAATATCAATAACCTCAGATATGCAGTTGACACCACCCTTATGGCAGAAAGAGAAGAGGAACTGAAGAGCCTCATGGTGAAAGTGAAATAGGAGAGTGAAAAAGTTGGCTTAAAACTCAACATTCAAAAAGCAAAAATCATGGCATCTGGTCCCATCACTTCAAGGCAAAAAATGGGCAAACAATGGAAACAGTGACAGAGTTTATTTTCTTGGGCTCCAAAATCACTGCAGATGGTGATTGCAGCCATGAAATTAAAAGACACTGGCTCCTTGGAAGAAAAGCTGTGACAAATCTAGACAGCCTATTAAAAAGCAGAGACATTACTTACTTGACAAAGTTCTGTCTAGTCAAAGCTACAAATTTTCCAGTAGTCATGTATGGATGTGAGAGTTGGACTGTAAAGAAAACTGAGTGCCGAAGACTTGATGCTTTTGAACTGTGGTGTTACAGAAGACTCTTGAGAGTCCCTTGGACTACAAGGAGATCCAACCAGTCCATCCTAAAGGAAATCAGTCCTGAACATTCATTGGGAGGACTGATGCTGAAGCTGAAACTCCAGTACTTGGGCCACCTGATACGAAGAACTGACTCAGGTGAAAAGACCCTGATGCTGGGAAAGATTGAAGGCAGGAGGAGATGAGGACGACAGAAGATGAGATGGTTGTATGGCATCACCGACTCAATGGACATGAATTTGAGCAAGCCCCAGAAGCTGGTGATGGACAAGGAAGCCTGGCGTGCTGCCATCCATGGGGTCACAAAGAGTTGGACACAACTGAGTAACTGAACTGAACTGAGTCTAAAATTGTAGACTGTCTTCCAGCTCTAAAAACTCATTGAGCCCATGGATATTCGAGGTAAAATAAAGCAATACCTTTGCTTTTTGTTCTTTACTGTTTCAGATATTTTCAGGCATTTCTGAACTGAGGTTTATTTGGTTAAAAGAAGTTTATTAGATCTGTGTTATTTATAAATGTTTCCTTAGCCTTGCATGCAGCACAGCTAATTGTGGGCACAAGAGTTAAAAAATGAGTTACGTTTGGAAGCTGTAGAGTTATGCTAAATCTTCTGATTTAGCAGAGGGGATAATTTGGAAATGGCCAAAGATAATTTTCCTTCTTTAAAAAAAAGTTGATGCTTATGTAATACGAGGAAATTAAAATAAAAGCGACAAAATGTGTTTTGGTTCCACCCTATTCTCACTCTAAGAAATCCTGGGACCCTAGTTCCAGGGTGGTTGGTTTTACTGCTGCCCTCTCCTTCCAAGATTTTGTTGGCATTTTATGTTGAAGACTGTCTTCTTATCTCTTCTTTTTGTCTTTCTTTGCTGACTTATTACTTTAAAAAAATTGTCTTGTTCTATCTCTGTAGTAGATGTCAGGAGGAAATAGAGATAAATGATATTTACAACTTGCCATGCTTAACTAGTAGTCTCTCATAACTTTTCAAAGAATTCAGTTAACTGATAAGTTAATTAATTATGATAGATAAACTAGTCTCAGTGCTCAAAATTCAAAAGGTATAAAATTTTAGAGTGAAAGCACTCCTTTTACCATCGCCTCTGGCCAACCAATTCTCTGCAACCAATATCAATGGTTTCTTGGACAGCCTTCAGAGATACATTATGCATGTATTGTGCAAATATACACATATGGTTATGTTTATTTAATCCCTCTATACATAGAATTCTGCACACTGCTTTGTTACCTTCACCTAACAATATGTCTTGGAGAATATTTTTAATCATTATGTAAAGAGCTTTTTCATTTTTTAGTGGCTACATAATATACCATGATTTATTTAAGTAGTTCCCTTTTTAATGTTCACTCATATATTTTCTAACGTTTGCCCTCATGACCAATGTTGCAGTAATTTACCTTGTTTTTTTTGGTCATTTTGTAAGTATGTTATCTGATTTGTAAGATAAATTCCAAGAAATGCAGTTGCTGGGTCAAAATAAACCCATTTGTCACTTTGTTAGAATCTGTTAAATATCCCTCCAAATAAATTGTCCAACTCATGCTGTTCATCTTGGCAAAGTGGTGGCTCAGCTAATGAAGAATCTGCCAGCAATGCAGGAGATCCTGGTTCAATCCCTGGGCCAGGAAGATTCCCTGGGCCAGGAGAAGGGAATGGCTACCCACTCCAGTATTCTTGCCTAGAGAATTTCATGGGCAGAAGAGCCTGGTAGGCTGCAGTTCATGGGGTCACAAAGAGTCAGGCATGATGGAACAACTAACACTTTCACTTTCTTTCGCTATGGGTAACGTGGATCATCTTTTCATATAATCAAATGTTATTTGAATTTCCTTTTCTGTGAATATTTCATCTATTCTTTCCCTACTTTGGTAAGGAGTGTTGTTCTTTATCATTTATCATATATATGTTAGGGAAACATATGATTGATCATATGAATTACATTTTCCCAATGTGTCATTTGTCTTTTAATTTTGTTCATAGTTTATTTTGCTGTCTAGACATTTTTAACTTTCAAATATCAAGCCACAAAGGATGATTTTTTATAGACCTTGAAACCCAGTGGAATTTGCATCTTGGGTTTCAGACGTGTTGGGGGCTGGAGACCATTTTATTTCTCCTGTTTCCCTCTATGGGAATGGGAATGTCTATCCTAAACTCATCCCTGCATTTTGGGAGCAGATCTAGTTGCATAAGACTACAGGTAGACAGAAATTTTGTCCCTGGATGGATGAAATCCAGAGTCTCAGTCATGGTTGATTTAAATAATTTAGGTCATGAGATTTAGAGCTTTTTGAGTTGACAGTATTTGGATGAGACTTGAGACATCAAGTTGATGGAACAGATTAAGACTAGAAGATGTTGGGGTGGCATAAATGTATCTTGCACATGTGATGGGCATGAATTTTGAGGACCCAGAAGGTAGATTCTGGTGGGTTGACTAGTGTCTCTCCCAGATTCATGTCCACCTGGAACCTCAGAATATGACTTTATTTGGAATAAGGGTCTTTTCAGATGTAATTAAGGTGAAGGTTGAAATGAGATCATACTGGATTAAAGTAAGCCCCAAATCCAGTGAGAGTTTCCTTAAAAGAGACAGAAAGGAGACACAGAGAAGAAAGTGATGTGAAAATGGAGGCAGAGCTTGGAGTGTTGCATCTGTACGTCATGGGACACAGAAGATTGCTGACAATCACCAGAAGCTAGGAAAGAGGCATGGAACACTGCCCTTAGACCCCTGGAGAAGTCAACCCTGCCAGCACCTTGATATTTTAGACTTCTGCCCTCTTGAACTATGAAAGAATAAAGCTATGTTACTTTAAGCCACCCAGTTTGTGGTAACTTGTTATGGCAGCCCAAGAAAATGAGCAAACTCTTATTCAGAGTATAGAGCTGAGCTTCCCTAAAGACTTAGTGGTAAAGAATCTGCCTGCCAATACAGGAGATGTGGGCTCAATCCCTGGGTTGGGAAGACCCCTTGGCAAAAGAAATGACAACCCACTCCAGTATTCCTGCCTGGGAAATCCCATGGACAGAGGAGCTTGGAGGGCTATAATCCATGGGGTGGCAAATGAGTCAGACATGACTTAGTGACTAAACAAAAACAAAGAGCTGGCAGTGTATGTAAACACTGAAGGATGGCGTTTAAAGTCAAGGTAATTTGCAGGTTCAGTCATTCAAAAAATATTTACTCCTCTTTGGTTTGAACTCCTCTTTGGTTTACCTCTTGTAAATACTGGGATAAATCGTGTGTGTGTGTGCAAGCGCGCGCACGCGTGCGTGTATGTATAACAATATATCACATCACATCTTGGGATGCCTAGGTTGAGAAGGGCAAAAAGATGAGATGAAGGGCAAAAAGATGAGATGGTGAGTCTTAGGAAATACCATAAGGAGGGCAAGCCTGAAGGAAGAGTTGGGGTGGTTGGGGACACAGGGGGAAACTGATGGAGCTTTATCACTGAGGCCAGGAGGGGAATAGTTGGTGGTGGAAACTACAGAAGGGGCCATTTGAATTGGGAAGCATTTTGGATTAGACAATTGAGGTCATAGATGACTTACAAGAATGGTAAGGGCCTTCAATGTGTTAGCTTTAACACTTTAATGTGTTAAAGTGCCATTTTTCTGAATCTCAGAACTAATATCGTCCTCACAGGTTATTGTCTTTTATTATCTGTTGATTCATTGTCCAAAACCTAAGCCAATACTGCACTGGTACAGGGGTACAGTGAGAAACAAGAGGACATGGTCTCTGTCCTCTTGGAGCTTAAATTGCATTCAAAGAAACAAATATTAACCAATAAAATTATGGAAAGTATTATTTTATTTCACCTGCAACAGTGTTATGAAGGAAAGTGTATTGGGAACATATGAAAGACTGTTCTCAGTCATGTCTTACTCTTTGCAGCCCTATGGACTGTAGCCACAAGGCTTCTCTGTCCATGGGATTTCCCAGGCAAGAACACTGGAGTGGATTACCATTTCCTTCCCCAGGGGATCTTCTCAACCCAGGGATTGAACTCGTGTCTCCTGCATTGGCAGGCAAATTCTTTACCACTGAGCCACCTAGGAAGCCTAAACAAGGCCAACCTCAGCTAATTTTCTGGGGGAACTGAATGAAGTAGCTTTGTTATGAGAGCATGTATATCTTATGCTTAAGATGTACCAGCTGATACTAAAAGAAGTCTAACATTTTTGCTTTGAAGCTGAAGAAACTTAGGCCCAGAAAAGTTTAGCGATTTGCAGTGTGTTGTTAGAAAAGCTGGGATTATAATTTATATTTCATTCCTAGTTGGTGTTCTTCTCTAGACTATACTAACTCCCATAAAACCCTCCCACACACACACACACACACATGCAAGTATGAATCTATATCTATGTCTCTATATACACATATATAATGTATAATTTATATTATTAAAAAGTGCAATTTATGAAATGTGAGCGAATTTAAATTTTGGATTGCACCCATACATGAGGAAAACATTGTATATAATCCCAGCTCTTTCTTAAAATAATTTTTATTATTTTATAGCTACACTGTGTGACATGCGAGATCTTTGTTCCCCAACCAGGGACTGAACCCATGCCCCATGCAGTGGAAGCACCGAGTCAACCGCTAGACTGCCAGGGAAGTCCCAATCCCAGCTCTTTACCTATATTGTCATAGGTCACCCAGATTCTTTCTACAAATGGATGAGTTATATATCATTAACTATGGAGTGTTGATTTCATCTGTGGCCTGGGGATTCTCAGCTCCTGAGCCTTTAGGAAATACTTCATTGATTCTGTTATGTTGTTGGGCATGTCTGTGTCACAGGCTTCCCTGCAGAGCTGGAGAGGATTTTCGTGGTGAAAATGCTTTATTTATTTGACATCCCTCACCCTTGGTAACTCTTATGACTCAATTGCCAGGATGTCAGTTACAACTCTCTGCAGGCCAGCCAGGGGCTCCTCATGCTCAGCAAAGAGGTAGCTCTCAGTAGCATTTGCAGCCTCTCCTCTGAGTTGGGGCCACTCAGGAAATCCATGTTTATGTGTACAGACAGGGCCGTCTCTTCACTATGATGCCCTCGTGGAAACTGTGTTGAAAAGGAGATTGCGAAACAGCAGGCTTAATTTTCCCAATAATGTTATCACTGATTCTTTGTTGCTAAACAAGGTTTCTGCATCAAACCAGTCAAGAAAAGGACCAACAGTAGGTCTAAAAAGCAAAGACACAACTATTCACCACCACTAGAATGTTATGCTTACTTTCAAATCTAGGAAAGAAGAAGTCATAAATACATTGTGTTCGTTGATTATTGCCTGGGGCATCTTTTGCTATAAATAATACATGCTGGACATGAAATTTTACCTATGTCATTAGGCTGACAATATTTTTCTTACTGTGGAAAGGCAGAAAGCAAATGAATTTTGGGATCAGGTGTACTGAGTATGAATTTTGGCTTTATTAACTTCTAGCCAAATCACTTGGAAAAGTTACATACTCTCTTCTGAGACTTCTTTTCTTCTTCTGTAAACTGGGAATGATGTCTGCATTGAAGGCATATTATGAAGATTAAAGAAAGTAAAGAACATAAAACACCTATCATAGTGCGTAATATTGTTGACATTCAACAAATATTAATTTGCTTAACTCTGCATTTTCCCTTAATTTTTCAAATATAGAAGATCTGGAAGAGGGTTTGGATGATTCAGATCTCTGACATAAACTACTTTGATAATTCCGAATGTTGTGGGAAAAATAGTTTGAAACATACTAAGCCAGTTGCTTTTTATTTCAAGCTACCCCTAATAGTTTCTAGAGTTTTTATAGCCCATGATTAAATAATACAAAATATGATAGGAAACTGTTGATTTGAAAAAAGGAAAAAAACTGTTGATTTCCTTATGAGAGGGAAAATATTTCCTAAATCTGGGTTTTACACGTAAAGAGCTAAGCCAGGAAAATCACTGCATAGATTTTGTCAACCATGAATTAGGATGAAGATGAGAAATAAGAGCAACTCCTGCCATACCAGGATGGGGATGGGTGATATATTAAAACCTGAGTTGGGGATGAGAAGCATATGGAAACATACCAGAAGATTTGGGGGATACCCTGAAACAGGTAGTAGATGCCAGGAAGTGGCATGGGAAGGATATAATCTTCATATTTGGCAAGATGCATGGCACTTCTATCCACATGGCAGAACAGTATAGAGAAGCAATGTCAAATGGAGATCCCTAGATGAGTGGGGTGGGTAGGGGAGGAACCCTGATCATTTCAACTTGGTGAGCGTTTCCTGGGGCCCCAGAGAGAAGTGTTACAGAGCTGAGTGCTTTGATAGACCAGAGGGACTGTGGTTGAGCAGTTTACTTGACACATCCCTCACCCCTGGTAACTCTCATGACTCAAATGCCAGGATGTCAGTTATAACTCTCTCTGCAAGCCATCCAGGGACTCCTCATGCTTAGCAAATAGGTCCTAGATGGCAGGGGTTGGGCTGAGAAGGTGCTAGATCTTATCTCATGATCAGATCTGTAGTCAATGGACATCTAATCTATGGTGGATGCCAGTGCCTTGCCCTCAAATCCAGTTTGGGGAATCATTCAGCTGAAAGCAGTGGAGGGTGCCCAGAATCTGAGTCAAAAAGATCAGTTAAGTTCTGGATTCCAGCCTCCAGTTTTGATATTCCTCACCCCCTAACCCTAAGATGCCATGCCTGCTCCCCTTCCCCGCACTGCCGATGCCTCCAAGATGCCACTGCAGGACAGAAGGCAAGTGGAGAACCCTGAGTGGGGCCAAAGAGTCCTGATATGGAAATTGAATTATATTGATACATTGTTTCAGCTTATACCTTGGTGGTAAAAAGAGAAGTTCTAAGTTCAAATTTAACTAAATTTCTGAAAATATTTTTTGGAGAGGAGGACAATTCAGAAAGAAAAGAACATTAAATTCTGTTAGAAAAATAAAGAAATATCCATTCCTGGCCATTTGATTTTTTGAGTATAATTTTTGTACCTGATCCAAACACAGGACTTCATCCCTCCTAAGCTGATCAGCAGGAAGAGGACATCCAAACCCCTCATTAGTATAGCACGTAGCGCCCTTTTTGCTTACTTGCCTGGCTCCCTACTAACATGAAGGAATCTGAGGCCAGAACTGTATGCTGTTCATTTTTAGCAGGTTGGATAGAACTTGGTACATGGCAGGTGCTCAATAAATATTTGTACAATTATTTAGTGTAACTGGTTTTATTTTAGACATGAAATGTGCTTTTTCAAAAATAACTGGTAGGAATCTTTTGCATGGCGAAACTGTACACAAAAGCATCTATAAACAAATACATTAAAATTGAACCAGAGGCCTATTAGAGAAAGGCTGGAATGAACGGAGCAAAGTGACCATCTTGGGTGAGCAGTGAAGTTTGTAGAAATCAGAGTGCTTTTAATAGAACAAGATTGCATACTGCTATGTTAAACTTAAAAAAAGCATTTAAGCTGTGTTAAGCCAGATGTCATCTTATACTAGATTCTAATATAGACCAGAATTGTAGGAAATAGCAAGTATAAAATATCTAATTATTAAAATTCAGAAGTTTTGTTTACTAAATGTAAGTGCTTTACAAAATACAGTAGGCAAACTGCTGGTGGAACAAATCTTTTTGCTTTGGGTGAAGCAATATCTGAGTGTAAGAGGTGAGCTGATTTGAAGAACAATGTAAAGTAGAGACACCACTGAGTGACTGAGCACACACACACACATGAAGTAAAGAAGAGTTCAGGTGGTATAGTTATGGCAAAAAGCACATCATTCATACTGAGATCACAGAGGTTTGGCAAACCCAACAGTAACTGTTTTTATTTAAAAACTCAGTTATTTCCCACTTGACTTATTTTGAGGTGGATTAGACAGAGGGGATGGATTGCCTGCTTTGGAATTTCCTGGTTCTCATCAGAGGGTAATTTATGTTGGAGCAAGTCAAGGGGCTAGAATCCTCATCTCTTACATGCAGAGTTTGGACTGAGTCAACAGTTTCAAGAGTGTACTTCTGAAAACTAGGGTTCTGTGCTTCCTGATTTGCCCAGGGCGGTCCCAGTTTACATCTCTTGTCACAGCACAGTTATTAATGGAGTCTCTTTTTGTGCTTTAAAGTGTCCCGGTTTGGCAAAGTATCATATGGCCCCTTTATTTGGCGTCAACTCGAAGCGCTCCAAGCTGTGGTCCAGGGCCGGGCACTAGGGAACGGAGCAGGTGCTGCGCAGGAGTCCCCGTTTCACACGGAGCAGTTGTGCTTTTATATGGTAGGTTTTTTCCTAAGATCTCATTTGGGGGAAGAAAAGAGGAGGATTACAAAGATAACAAATAAAGATGACAACCTCACAAGATGAACTTCAAGTTTTTTCTCCTCTAGCTCAGTCTGACATTCAGTATAGTCAGTCTGGGGGGCTCAGTCTGGAGATTCATAAATGAACAATAGAGCAGTGATTTACATCACTGTATGCAAAGTCTCAGGAAACAGCAAGCTAACTCTCTGCTTCACCATCAAGGAGGTGAAATGACAGAGCATTGTCGTTTGGCTTCCTACTTCTTTCGATCCTAAGTGTCATCAGTACCAACAGACTGAAGACACGTGCAGAATATCAGGGCCCTTCCTCCACAGTTAATTACTCAGATAACATGGCTTTGTGAGACTGAGATAATCTTAATCTCATGACTTCTTTGACATTTCACATTTCCTTTTTTTTTTTTTTCTTTCACATTTCCTTTTAAACATCATTATATAAAACTGTATTTCCTAGGCCACAGGGCATAAAACTGGGGTAATGATAACAACAGAGGACAGTGTGTCTCTGGCTCTGCCCCTCTGTCCTTTTGTATGGAAACATCAGTTCTCAATTTTTCTGTATTGTTTTAGGAGTCCCCAAGACTGACTCTAAATGGCCGAGTAGAGTCTGCCATTTCTCTTGCTGGGCTGATGTCTGGCTGCTGCTGAGCCTGCTGGAGGCAGTTATGTTACCAACAGGGCTGGAGTGGAAAGAACATCTGCATATCACATACTGGGTTCTCCTCACACAGAGTCACGTGCTCAAGTACAGAACTTGGGCTTCAGACTGTCTAGAACCAAATCCTAGCTTTGCTTTGGTAGTTATCCAACTTCTCAGATGTCAGCTTCCATGGGGAAAACAATGATACCTACTGGACTGGACTGTTTAAATGAGATGATCATGTAGAGTTTAGTACTTTGCCTTCATTATATGTTACTTATTTCTTTTATTACTACTGTTATTTTAATTCACTTTCTCCATCCTTCTCCAGATCACTTCTCATGAGACTTTTTAGTGTCCCATGTAAGTGTTCCAGCAGACCTGTTGTACAGTTCTTTCCCTCAAATCCTAAAGAAAACACAACTTAGGCTCAAACTGTGTGTCTGCAAAGAATGGATTAAATTCCAGTCATTTAAAAGTTGAGTTATGTATTTAAAAATGAATTTTATTTCATTCATTACATAAATTTTCTTATTATTTGTTTATATTATTATACAAAATGGTACAAACACATGATATTTAGGCAATACAAAGACACTTCCAAAAAAAAATATACCTCACCCTCTCCCTAGATCCTCAGTCTCACTGCCTTGAAGCAACTGCCTTCAGCAGTTTCTTGCATGCTCTCCCAGAAATGTTTTATGTACGTACATAATGTACATGTGTAATTGGAACAGACCTGGGTTTGTTCCATTATTTT
The DNA here is from genome assembly GCF_910594005.1 of Cervus elaphus. Taxonomy (NCBI): domain Eukaryota; kingdom Metazoa; phylum Chordata; class Mammalia; order Artiodactyla; family Cervidae; genus Cervus; species Cervus elaphus. Next base: position 61,288,045 of record NC_057823.1, on the reverse strand, counting down.
GGTGTAATAAATATCTTAGTTGCCCAATATGAAGATCTATAGTAAATGAAATCTGTCTTGCTTAAGAGATTTGCCTTCCTTAGGGTGGTGTAAGACTCTTAGGAGCTTAAAGGGTATGGAAAGTAGGGGAGGCTGTGTCCTAATAACAGTGCAGGTGCCCGCCTTTGTGACTCCTGCTGCAACTGCTCCATGCTTCTGGCCAGCACTGGTTCTCCATATGGACTCGGAGGGGACCCTCATACCATTTCTCTGTATCGAGCCAGGCTTAGCTGCAGAGACCCTCCTGGCTTCTCTCAGGAACAGTCTTAGGGTTTATGATCCACAGACATTTAACAGTCAGTATTTCAGAAAGTTCTCTGTAAAAAAACTTCTGAACTGCCACAATACTACTTAATCTCAGATAAGCTATCTCTCACGTGAAACTTTCCTTCTCTTTAATGCAAAGCCTGAGCTCCCATCCCTTCTGGAAACACTTAGAAGGATCCCCTACATGCCTAGAAAGGGCTGGGTGTTTTTTTATCCCCTAATCCAACAACTTTCGATTTTGACTGTAAAACCAAGAGCTATTGAAAATCCTCTAGAGCAAGAATGCCCTAAAATCCTGTCTGTGACAAGAAATATGTGTTGGCAGAGCAAGGAATACAAACACAGAGACACAGTTATTTCCTTCAAGTAGTTTGCTGTCTAGCGTAGAAGAAAGACAAATGGAAGATTTCAAACAGTGGGCTAAGCATCAGTGTAAAATGTGCACAGATACAATGAAACAGTGAAGATCTCTAAATTAGATTTGCAGAACATCTTGGAAGCTTTGTGGAAGAAGTGATGATTAGGTGCAAAATTTTTAAAACATCATTTAAAAATAAGGCATTTTTGTATAGCATGAAATGTTTAGACATCAGAGTTATTAAAAATATAATATATAAACTTGAGCTGGAATTCTTGGCTTTACCATTTGTCAGTTCTATGATACCAGGCAGGTGATATACACATTAATTTAAAGTTTTGCTTCATTATCTATAAAACTGTGATGAAAATAGAACTGACCTCATTTTTTTGTGAAAATTAAATGACATAAAGTGCATACAGTTCTTTAATCTGGTTTCTGGGACATATTTGTGTGCGTGTGTGTGTGCGCAGTTGTGCGCTACCCTTTGCAACCCCCTGGACTGTAGCCTGCCAGGCTCTTCTGTCCATGGGAATTTTCCAGGCAAGAATACTGGAGTGGGTTGCCATTTCCTTCTCCAGAAGCATACTTACTATTCAATAAATATTTGTCATTTTATTGTTATTATTGTTTCACACATTAATCAGTATATGGGTCTAATCAGATTTTCTAAATATTTGGCCCTCTCTATATTTTCAGAAATATTACAGAAAGGCTTGATCCTTTTATCAGGGGTGATCTTGGGGTAGAGGTCGCAGATGCACTGGGGTATATGAGAAATCCATGAGAAGGTGCCAGAGAGGAGGCTCTGTGGGACTCTGGATGAATGCCAGTCAATCATGATTTTAATCTGGAAACCTCCCTATAATTTGGAAATGAATCTGGAAACCAAGGTGGGAAGGGGTGGGACTGCTCTGGGATTTCAGCAACCCTAAGTACTTCACATCTCTTCCCAGCTTGAGTGCATGGCAACATTAACAATGAGGCAGGCACCTACCCCACCTTCTCTGGACTATCTTCTCCATCTCCAGAAAAACACAAACAGAATGGAAGGAAGGAAAAGACACAATGTGCAAAATGTTAGGAAACACTTTCCTTTTAGAGTTCCTGGCAGCAAGCAAGTTTTTCTGTTTTGGGGTACTATTATTTGGACATTTAAAATATCATAGGATCATAGAATGAAAACTATATGGAGATCTGACAAGACCAGTTCACCTACCCATTTTATTGATGAGGAAACTGAAGCCCAGATGAGGAAATGAAAAGAATCAAAGTGGATGAGACCTGGAATCAATTATCCGAGGGGTTTCTAGAAAGAACAAAAGGCTGAGTGAGGACCAATGGGTGATGATGTCAGGAGACACAGTTTATTCAAGAAAGAAGGTTAATAACTTTCAAAGCTGCACAGAGATAAAAGAAAGACACCCTGGGAGGCTGGGCCACCACCTAATTGGAGTATCTCAAAAATTAGAGGGTGGAAGTGAAGAGAGAAGAGGAATAGTGGGTCTGATGACCTTCTAAGAACATTTTCAACCCTGAGCTTCTAACGTACCTAAAAGCAGCCAATGACAGTTAGGATTCTTTTTATTTGGTGATCCAGTAATTTACATTTCAGCAAGTTCAGTGCATTTCAGATACTTTCAGCAAATTGCAAATAAACTTACCTGTGTTTATGGCTTACTCATGTTCTAGGGGTGGAAATAGTAAAGAAAGGCATATGGAGTTCAGACACATCACCAATTATTTCCTGTATACTATTAGGAAAGTCACTGCCATAGTCTTTGTGTCCTCATCTGAAAAACAGACAGTTGTGTAAACTGAATAATATACTATATGTGAAAATGCTTTGCTAAATTGCTGAAGTGATTAACACTATTTAAAGATGGAAAAATACCAATAAAATGTAAGACCACACAAGGGAGACTTCTGTGTGCTGAAACTACTTTTAAAATATTGCTTTTCTTTCATAGTTAATTCAGGGCATAACTTTGTTGTTACTGTTCGGTTGCTAAGTCATGTCTGACTCTTTTGTGACTTCATGGACTGCAGCACGCCTGGCTTCTCTGTCCTTCTCTATCTCCCAGAGTTTGCTCAAACTCAAGTCCATCGAGTTAGTGGTGCCATCCAACCATCTCATCCTCTGTTGATGCCTTTTCCTCATGCCCTCAACCTTTCCCAGCATAAGGGTCTTTTCCATTGAGTTGGCTTTTCACATCAGATGGCCAAAGTACTGGAGCTTCAGCTTCAACAATAGTCCTCCCAATGAATAATCAGGATTTGTTTCCTTTAGGATTGACTGGTTTTATCTCCTTGCAGTCCAAGGGACTCTCAACAGTCTTCTCCAGCATCACTTTTGAAAGCATCAGTTCTTTGGTGTTCAGCCTCCTTTATGTTCCAACTCTCATATGCATACATGACTACAGGAGAATCATAGTTTTGACATAGACCTTTTGTGGCAAAGTGATGTTTCTGCTTCTTAATACACTGTCTAGGTTTGTCATGGGGCTTCCTGGGTAGCTCAGTTGGTAAAGAATCCACCTGCAATGCAGGAAACCCAGGTTTGATACCTGGGTGGAGAAGTTCACCTGTAGGAGGGCATGGCAACCCACTCCAGCATTCTTGTCATAGCTTTCCTTCCAAGAAGTAAGTATCTTTTAATTTCATGCCTGTAGTCACCATCCACAGTGATTTTGGAGCCCAAGAAAATAAAGTCTGTCACTGTTTCCACTTTTTTCCTATTTACCATGAAGTAATGGAACTGGATGCCATGATCTTAGCTTGTCGAATGTTGAATTTTAAGCCAGCTTTTTCACTCTCTTCTTTCACCCTCATCAAGAAGATCTTCAGTTCCTTTTCACTTTCTGCCACCAGACTGGTATCATCTGCATATCTGAGGTTGTTGATATTCTCCTGGCAATCTTGATTCCAGCTTGTGACTCATCCAGTCTGGAATTTCTCATGATGTATTCTGCATAGAAGTTAAATAAGCAGGGTGACAATATACAGCATTGATGTACTCCTTTCCCAATTTTGAACCAGTTCATTGTTCCATGTACAGTTCTAGCTGTTGCATCTTGACCTGCATACAGGTTTCTCAGGAGACAATCTGAGCGTCTGGTGGTCTGAGTGTCTGGGTGTCTGGTGGTCTGGTACTCCCATCTCTTTAAGAGTTTTCCATAGTTTGTTGTGATCCATACAGTCAAAGACTTTAGCATAGTCAATGAAGCAGAAGTAGATGTTTCTCTGGAATTCCCTTGCTTTCTCTATGATCCAATGAATGTTGACAGTTTTATCTCTGGTTCCTCTACCTTTTCTAAACCCAGCTTGTACATCTGGAATTTCTCAGTTCATATACTGCTGAAACCTATCTTAAAGGATTTTGAGCATTACCTTGCTGAAATGAGCAAAATTGTATGGTAGTTTGAACATTCTTTGGCATTGCCCTTCTTTGGGATTGCAGTGAAAACTGACCTTTTCCAGTCCTGTGGCCACTGCTGAGTTTTTCCAAATTTGCTGTCATATTGAGTGCAGCACTTTAACATCTTTTAGGATTTTAAATAGCTCAGCTGAAATTCCATCAGTTCCACTAGCTTTGTTCATAGTAATGCTTTCTAAGGCCCACTTGACTTCACACTCTAGGATGTCTGGCTCTAACTAAGTGACCACACCATCATGGTTATCCAGGTCATTAAAACCTTTTATTTACTGTTCTCCTGTGCATTCTTGCCACCTCTTCTTAATCTCTATTGTTTCTGTTACCACTTCTTACTGTTATGTCCTTTATTGTGCCCATCCTTGCACAAAATGTTCCTTTGATATACCCAATTTTATTGAATTGATCTCTTGTCTTTCCCATTCTATTTTTCCTCTGTTTCTTTGCATTATTCACTTAAAAAGGCTTACTTATCTCTCCTTGCTATTCTCTGGAACGCAACTCAATGCAGGGCATAGCTAGAATCTCAAATGATTCATGTCTTTTGTGTGTGCACAAATCAGAGATAATCCCCAGGTTTCCAGGTGAGAAGTTTTCTGTAACTGGGAGGGAGCTTGCAGAAAAATGCAGTATCTGAAATAGAACATTTGCTGAACTGATTTAACAGTTGATGAGAGATGACAGAAGGAAGAGTCAATGAACTTGAAGACAGAGCAATAGAAATAGTCCAATATGAAAAACAGAGAAAAAGACTAAAAATAATACCACCTTTGTGATTTTTCAGTATCACATCAAAAAGGTGAACAAATATAAAAGTGGAATCCTAGAAGGAAAGGATGAATAAATAAAACAAAATAATCTTTGAAGAAATAAATGTACAGATTCCAGAAAAACAGTAATCCCAAGTAGGATAAATATAAATAAGACATCAAAATACTGAAAAGATGAAATATGTCCGAGAAAAGTGGCACTTTCCATAAGAGAATAACAGTACAATTCATCTCTGACTTCTCACTAATAATGATGGATTTCAAAAAAGAATGAAACTACATCTGAAAGTGCTGAAAGCAAGGGTGGGAAGGTGGTTTGGGAGAAAAAGAAAATATAAACTTTTCAACTTGGAATTCTACATCACTAAAAATGTCCTTCAAAAATTAAGGTGAAATAAAGATGTTTTCAGAAAAAAGAAAACTAGAGAATTTATCACCAGCAGACCTAAACTTCAAGGAAAGCCAAAAAATGTTTTCCAGGCTGAAGGGAAATCATACTAGACTAAAACATGGTTCTTTCAGTAAAAAAAGTATTTCAGAAATGATAAAAATGCAGGTATATGTTTTTTAAAAATTATTTTCCTTCTGCCTAAAATTACATATGACTATTTAAAGTAAATATTTTAAGTTTGAATTGTGGAATGGATAACATTTATATTGTAAAATCTGTGATAACTATAGCAACCAATTTTGGAGATGAGTACTTAATTGTATATGGTCGCAAATTTCTTTGATTTAACACAAAGTATTGCAATATTACCTCTAACAAACTGAACCATTAAAAATAGATGTTGTGGGACTCCTCTGATGGTCTGGTGGTTAAGACTTCACCTTCCAATGCAAGGGGTACCAGTTCAATCCCTGATCAGGGAGCTAACATCCCACGTGCCTCAGGACCAAAAAACCAAAACAAAACAGAAGCAGTATTGTAACAAATTTAATAAAGACTTAAAAAAAAAGTCCATGTGCAAAAAACAAAATAAAACAAAGCAAAAGATATGTTGCAAGCTCCTAGAGCTATCACCTGAATAATGAAAATAAAATAATAATAATGCAAACACATATAGCTAAAAAGTCAACAGATAGAATGGAATTCTTAAAAAAAAAAAAAAATTAGCCCTAAGAAAAGCAGGAAGGGAAAAATAGAAGAATAAAAGACAAATGAAGCAAATAGAAAATAAATAGTAAAACAGTAAGCCTAATTCTCCATCAGCATGTCGGCTCCAGAGAGGCAAAGACCATGTTCATTTTTGTTCATGATTTATCTGAATGAGTAGGTGAGGGAGTGAGTGAATAACTATGTGCTCTGAACAACAACTCCTCCAGTCCTGGGGTCTCCTTGATGACTTCTTGTGATAAACAGGGCATTTGTTGATGTTCTGTTCACCAGAAAGTTTTCAACAGTTTCAGTTTGTGACTTTTTGAGTAACTCCTTGAAATGTGTGGAAAGACATGGGCTGAAACTTGAATTGTATAATCCTTTATGTTGAAATCGCACAAGTCCACTTGTCAAGAAAATCAGTCCCCTTTCTCTACATAGGATTTCTCTACATGGGAATCTGGCTGTAGAAAGGGTGTTGCCTAAGGAGGTCCACCAGGATTTGGTGGGTTACTTTTGCTTTTGATGTGAGACACATTGTTGAAAAACTAATAACAAATAATTTGATTATATGACCAATTTTGATTTGGTGGGGATTCCAGTTGTAGGCAAAAGTAGAAAGACTCCAACCAAGTTCAAGGATTTCATAGAGTGAAAATGAGAAAAAGGGATCCTTCTAAAGACTGAGATAGTCTGAATATTTCTGAATTTTTAAATTTCTGAGTTTAAATTCAATTTTTAAATTTCTGACATTTAAATATTGATACTTTGAGATTTTTTTTTTTAATACCCTAAGAGACTCTTATTTTGAGAACAACTCCTATTTGATGAGTTTCCACTGAGGATAGTTTTCCCATTAGAAGTGGTGTAGGAGTAGAATGAATGACTAATACATTTTGCAACTATTTATTGAATATTGATTGTGACCACTTAAGATTTTAATTTTTTTATCAACTGAAAAAATATGAAAAATGGGAAGACTCACTTTAATAGAAGCTAGGTATAGAGAGGAACAGATTGGAAATGGGGGGAGGGTCCTTATTCACCAGTTATTTATGTAATGTCTATTTTCTCAAAGGAATTTTGGAATTCAACAGGAGACCTGAGGTCATAAAACCTCACTTTAACTCCCACTCTGTCACCCCCCTGATGGTTCAGTGGTAAAGGTTGCCTGCTAATGCAGGACACACAGGTTCAATCCCTAGGTCAGGAAGATCCCCTGGAGAAGAAAATGGCAACTGACTCCAGTAATCTTGCTTGGGAAATCCCACGGACAGAGGAGGCTGGTGGGCTACAGTTCATGGGGTCGCTAAATGTTAGACATAACTGGCGACTAAATAACAACTGCCACTTAGCAGCACGTTACCCTAAAACAAGGCTCGTGGCTTTTCTGAGGCTGGGTTTTCTCCTCTGTAAAGTGGAAAAGTAATTTTTATAACTTAATTTTCTACAGAAAAATGACACCTTTTCTACAGACCTAAGAAGAAATGAGAAAACAGATGTGAAACAGTATAGTGCTAGATGAGTATAAGAATAATCACAACCAAGAAGAAAAATGTAAAGGAAAAAAATTACATTTAAAATTTATTTGCTCTTTTTACTTTTACGAGTTTGAGACAATACTAAATGGCTTACATGTTTCATTTTGATATCTTCCATAGTGCTTTTGTTAGTAATAGTGCCATGTTAAATAGCAAACCAGTCAGTAATACACCCAAACACATAGGGAACTAAATATTCAATAAAGGTAATATTTAAAGTCAGTAGAAAAGAAGGATTCTTCAGTGCACAGTTTGGGGAGACATAAAATTCAATTCTTGCCCATATAAATTCTATAAGCATATAAAATTTAAATTTAAAAATGAAATCATAAAAATACTAAAAGAAAATGTTGATATTTATCTTAAGCATCTTTCTTGGAGTGAGGAAATTTTTTCAAAGAAAGACAACAATAAAATGTGTGATTCATTTACTCATATAAAAACCTGCTATGCAGAAAAATAAATTGCAACACATAAGAAAGAAGAGATGCTACTTCTTTTTTCTGTTAAAGAGCTATAACAAGTTTGGAAGAAAAGCAATGAAATTGGATAAATGATATGAACAGGAAATCCACAGAAAATAAATAAAAATGAATTCTAAATGTATAAATATGTTCAACCTCATTCATTATTAAAGAAATGTAAATGGAAACAAATTGAAACACCGTTTTCCCACTCATAAGGTTGACAGATATTGAAAAGAATGGAAGTATAGCAGAGATTCATCTTCATATGCTATGTGTGTGAGTCAGCTTGGTGCAACTTCTTTGAACAACAGTTGACAAAATCTCCCAAACTTCTACTTTCCCTTCCCTTAGACAGCAAAGATATCTGTATGTGATCATTTACTATAACATTTTTTTAGTAGCAAGAAACTGAAAAAATGCCTTGATTGTTCATCAGTAGAGAATTATTAAAAATTTATGGAACATCTGTAGAGTGGAAAAGCGTGAATCCAGAGAGGAAGACTGAAGTAGAGCTTTATTATAGTTCTAAGATATATTGTTATATGATTAGAGCAAAATCCTAAACAACAGGTATGGTATTTTGCCCTTTGGATTATAAAGAAAAAAAAAAACATTTTTGCATATTTATATTAGTAGTCCCAAAGGAATTAAAAGGCAGCTGCTCAACAAATGTTCTTTAAATGGATTAATTCACTTGCTTTCATCTATGACATAATAGGCTCTGGCTACCTTTGAGGAAGCCATACTTTTCAAGGCTTAAATCTCTCAGAATTCCTCCTCATTAGTTTTTAGTGTATTCAGAAGAAACACTCATACACACACACACACACACACACACACACACACATTTGTATATGCTTTCCTTTAAATGATGAATAAGCATGAAGGAATATATCTGCTACTGAATTTCTACAAGTAACAATTAACAATCAATGGAGCTTCTAGAAATCAAGACTTTTCCAACTGCAAATGACATAAGCTAAAACTAAACTATCCTATACAAAAAGGGTATTTATAGGTCTTGCTTTATGCACAGCTGTATTGAGGGACTCAAATTATGTCATCAAAGCATGACTTTTCTCCCCTTCTTTCAGGTCTCTTTTTTTTCATGGTTTGATTTCATTCTTTCCAAATATAGCAGGTGGGCATCTTTCATCTGTGGGGTGATAGGCTGTAAACAAACTTGGGTTCACATTGTTTTTGCTCCTTGAAACTAGAAGGTGAAGTAAACTCTCGTTCTGTTCCAAAGTAGAAGATCTCGGGCATGGGCTTGGATTGATCCAGTTGAAGTTGGACAGACAGGGGTGAGGTATCTGCAGACTCTGGGCTGTTGACAAAGACTACTGTGACTAGTAGGGCCACCAGAATCACATAATTCAAATCACGTATTTTCTTACAGTGGTTCCATTCAAGGTGGACCTAGTGAGCATTTTTCAGCACTGTTGATTAGTTTACAGCCCATTCCTTATAGATATGACGTGGTAAATGCTAACTCACAATTCTTCTTTTCTTGAAGGTCAAGAATAAAAAAGCTGAAACTGATATGTGTTGAGAGATAGAAAAGAACACTATCTTTTTTTCTCTCTCTTAATAGCTTCTTCCTTATATTGGCTAAAAATAAAAACCTAGACTTTGGTCCAAATCAGGGTTTTCAACAGAGGCACATATTTGATGAGTTCATTAAGAGATGGATCATATTTGACAGACTTGCTGTTGTGCCCCCAGCACCTAGTACACAGCTTGGGATATAGCAGTGTCTCAATGAACATTTCTTGAGGCAAAGCAGGAAGGAAGGAAAGAAAAGAAAGAAGAAAGGGAAGGAGGTAGGCATGAAAGGAATTGGTCTAACAACATACAGGGTTAGATGCTTAAGGAAAAACTTTAGACTTTAATGTGAAACTTTTGGTGCTAAGATTCATGGATAGTCTTATCAAACAACAGAACTATAAAGACAAATCATTTTTAAGCAGAGATTGATAATAGTTAAGATGAGAGAAATAAAAAGTGTGCTTCATATATGTATTTTATTTAGCATTTGGATTCTCAAGAACATTCATTTCATTTTTAATGGTTATGACATTTTAGTAAACTCTCAAAAGCATGTTATTCTCATTCTTGGTTACCTACACCATCAGGAACTCTCTCCATCTGCACAATGAAAGTGAAGGCAGTGCGTCACCACTTACCTTGCCCTTGGATGAAATACCCAAGAGCTATCCTGAGAATATTTTGGGCAGAGCTTACAGTGGAAACATTTGGATAACATTAGGAGATAGCACATAATTTGAAAACTATCAAGTATGGAAATATAGACAAATTATAATAGGTGTTATGAATAATGGGAATGGAATTGGGATTGCTATGGACTGGAACTATTGGCAATGAAAATATTAATAGGACTTGGAGTAGTTGAGAAGAGTTCATAAAGAAAAATAACAATGGAGAGGCAGAGTCAAGGGTACCAGGAAAGACAGAAAGGCACAGGATGTGCTTGGGACCCAGTAAGGGAATTCCAATTGCTGAAATACAGACCATGAGAGAGGAAAGCAAAGCAGGCATGATGGGCCAGGCTCAGAACTCGCATGTTAAGGGGAGATGTTTGATAGCTAAGGAGAAGCTATTGCAAGTTCCTGAGTCTAGGATTGACATGAAGAAAGTATGTAAGGAAGATTAACTCTATGTTGGGTAGATTAAGAAGTAGAGAGACCAAAAGCAGGAAGGATTGGAAGGTATTTTAGGGCTATGACCACAAAAGAGTGGGCAGGTAGTTCTAAAAGAGATACTACCAGGATGATTTTTAAGCTTGAGATGCTGACCAAGCCCTTCAAGGGAAAAGAGAAGTCTTATGGTTCCCAGTGTTGACATGTATCTTTTAGTATAATGTTGTCTACGTGTACACTAACATAAATGTAGGAATAAATTGTTTATTTCATGGCTTGGAAACAGCAAAATGAAGTTATAAACTAAATGCACATAAAATTACAAAATAACTACAGTTTAGGTAGACAAATTTAATTAGGTGTAAAGGGAAGTTCTGTTTAACTGAAAATAATTCTCTATTTACACCTGCTCTGACTTGTCTGTACTCACTCGAGTCTCAGATCTCCCATCACAGGTTTTCTGTTGGCATTGTTGCAAAACTTTTGTTGTATGAAGTTCTGTGATGTTGTTAGACTTTCTTTGCTGTGAACATATCACTTATTTATTAAGATTTCTCTTTTTTTTTCACTAGCCATGACAACTAACTATATCAGGCTCCTCTGTCCATGGAATCCTTCAGATAAGAATACTGGAGTGGCAGCAGATGAATGGATAAGGAAGCTGTGGTACATATACACCATGGAATATTACTCAGCCATTAAAAAGAATTCATTTGAACCAGTCCTAATGAGATGGATGAAGCTGGAGCCCATTATACAGAGTGAAGTAAGCCAGAAAGATAAAGAACATTACAGCATACTAACACATATATATGGAACTTAGAAAGGTGATAACGATAACCCTATATGCAAAACAGAAAAAGAGACACAGAAATACAGAACAGACTTTTGAACTTTGTGGGAGAATGTGAGGGTGGGATATTTCAAAAGAACAGCATGTATACTATCTATGGTGAAACAGATCACCAGCCCAGGTGGGATGCATGAGACAAGTGCTCCGGCCTGGTGCACTGGGAAGACCCAGAGGAATCGGGTGGAGAGGGAGGTGGGAGGGGGGATCGGGATTGGGAATAAAGACCTGCCCTCTGTAGTTGAAATAAAAAAAAAAAAAAAGAATGTTTACTCTGCTATTGCTGAATAAAAACTTCACAAATTCAAAAAAAAAAAAAAAGAATAATGGAGTGGGTAACCATTCCCTTCTCCAGGGATCTTCCCTACCAAGGGATCGAACCCAGGTCTCCTGCCTTGCAGGCAGATTTCTTACCATCTGAGCCACCAAGGATGCATCGTATTACTTTGGGGCCAATGCCAAATTGCTTATAAACACAACAAATATAGGCATTTAAATCTCATAAGGTAGTAATACAGGAGTCCCAAGTATTAAAAGTGTTTGAATGGTTATAAAAGTCAAATGAAAATTTTTAAAATTATCATAGGATGCCAAAGAATGTGTGGATCTCTGAAACTCCACTGAGAAGTAGAAAACCTGTAGAAAGGTCTCCTGGGCCTACAGCCTCTTTCTGAGGGAGCTGCCTTTTCTAAGCTTCTGCTGCTTAAGTGACCATGTCTTGTGCCTTATCACCCATTTGCCTTTCTCCGCCCGCACCCTCTCTGGCCACTGTGGGTTGGGTCAGGAAGGGAGGGTGCACTTGAGCCAAGGATATGCAATCTACTGGCTGGTCAGTAGCCAGAAAGTTTTAGACAGCAAAAAGAGAGTTGGCTGCATTTCCTCCCTCCCACTTCTCTCCCCTAAATATGGAGAGAATTTTCAGTTGAGAACACATATAAATACAGAAAGGTGATGTCAAAACAGAACTAGAGACCTATGTTGCCCATGAGCAATGTGTAGTTATGGAGAAATGGGTATCATGAGTATTTTGAATCACTCCTCAAGTTCCAACCATCAATACATCCAGCACAAGTTAGGGTAAGCAGAAAAGAAATGTATTGCTCCAAGGTAGGAAAGGCAATCATTTCACCTGGACCAAGTTTTTCTTCTCCCAGGAGTTCTTTACTCTATGATTGCTTCATTTCCTGATACCATGTGATGGTAAGAAGAAAAGTGTATATACCTCTCCATCAAACAAGAAAAGTCTTCTTATATCTTTTTAACTCTAACCAAATCTATAGGACCATCCCTGAATAAATTAATGGGACCTAGTATTGTAATTCACGTGCCCCATCCTAAGAGTGATGAATGGTGTTGTCAGATCTTCTTAACGTACATGGACTGAAAACAGCTTGTTTTCCAGAGGAGAACTAGAAGGGTGGAGGTAAGTTTGAGAGCAACATTACTTATCCACTACACATCCTTTCTCTGAACCCAGTTTCTTTGTAAAATGGTGATAGGAATCCTGCTCTGCCCTCCACTCAAGGCAGTTGTGAAAATGAAGTGAGGCAGTGGGTGTAAACACATTTGTCAACTATAAAATACATACAACAGGAAGTAATATTTCTTCAAAGGATTTTTATCCCCCCTTGCCAATATACGCTGGATCATTGAAAAAGCAAGAGAATTCCAGAAAAACATCTATTTCTGCTTTTTTGACTATGCCAAAGCCTTTGACTATGTGGATCACAATAAACTCTGGAAAATTCTGAAAGAGATTGGAATATCAGACCATCTGACCTGTCTCTTGAGAAATCTGTATGCAGGTCAGGAAGCAACAGTTAGAACTGGACATGGAACAACAGACTGGTTCCAAATAGGAAAAGGAGTACATAAAGGCTGTATATTGTCACCCTGCTTATTTAACTTATATGCAGAGCATATCATGAGAAATACTGGGCTGGAGGAAGCACAAGCTGGAATCAAGATTGCAGGGAGAAATATCAATAATCTCAGATATGCAGATGACACCACCCTTATGGCAGAAAGTGAAGAACTAAAAAGCCTCTTGATGAAAGTGAAAGAGGAGAGTGAAAAAGTTGGCTTAAAGCTCAATATTCAGAAAACAAAGATCATGGCATCTGGTCCCATCACTTCATGGCAAATAGATGGGGAAACAGTGAAAACAGTGTCAGACTTTATTTTTTTGGGCTCCAAAATCACTGCAGATGGTGACTGCAGCCATGAAATTAAAAGATGCTTACTCCTTGGAAGGAAAGTTATGACCAACCTAGACAGCATATTAAAAAGCAGAGAGATGACTTTGCCAACAAAGGTTCATCTAGTCAAGGCTATGTTTTTTCCAGTAGTCATGTATGGATGTGAGAATTGGATTATAAAGAAAGCTGAACACCCAAGAATTGATGTTTTGAACTGTGGTGCTGGAGAAGACTCTTGAAAGTCCCTTGGACAGCAAGGAGATCCAACCAGTCCGTCCTAAAGGAGATCACTCCTGAGTGTTCATTGGAAGGACTGATGTTGATACTGAAACTCCAATACTTTGGCCACCTGGTGTGAAGAGCTAACTCATTTGAAAAGACCCTGTTGCTGGGAAAGATTGAAGGAGGAGAAGGAGATGACAGAGGATGAGATGGTTGGATGGCATCACCGACTCAATGGACATGAGTTTGGGTAAACTCTGGGAGTTAGTGATGGACAGGGAGGCCTGTCATGCTGCAGTCCGTGGGGTCACAAAGAATCAGACACGAGTGAGCGACTGAACTGAATTAACTTGTCAAGTATGCAAGAACATAATCAAGCTTCCGGGGTACTCCCCAACCTACTGACAGCAGATTCAATTTTTCTGGGACCAGTTCCTCTAGCAGAATTCCAGGGTATTCCCCTTATTTTATTTTAGGCAGCACTTGTGTGTCATAATATGCAAATATTGCTGTTTTAATGGCAGCTGCTAGAGGTTTATAGGACTTCCCTCGTGACTCAGATGGTAAAGAATCCGCCTGCAATGCGGGAGACCTGGGTTCAATCCCCTGGTCAGAACGATCCCCTGGAGGAGGGCTTGGCAACCCACTCCAGTATTCTTGCCTGGAGAATCCCCATGGACAGAAAAGCCTGGCGGGCTACAGTCCATGGGGTCACAGAGAGTTGGACATGACTGAGCGACTAAGCACAGCACAGCACAGAGTTTTATAGAGTCATTAATTTTAATAGTCTGAAGGTTTTCTCATTATCCAAAGTCTTTCACTTCACAGCTTAGAAGGTATGTACTACTTTCATTTTTACTGGAGTCTGGGCTGGCAGACAATGGTCATAGCTCCAAAGAGGAAGGGCACTCTAAGAAAGATGACAGCTTCTGCATATTAAATGCTTCCTTGATTTTGAAATGTATGTGATTCAGAGAGCCAAAGAATACTACATTCTTTGTGTGTATTCTCTGGGACAGTGCACAGTTTGATGCAAGAGTTGTTAGGGGTAGTTCGGTGTTTAGATAAGCAACCCCTCCCGAGGGATGGCCATTGGTGAGAGGGGCAACAGATTTGGAGCCAGAAAATACTCTCGTGTGGCAACAGTGAGAGCTAATCAACAGGACCTACTTGCTAGGTCTCTTTGATTTGAAAACTGAGCCCAGATATGCCTGAAAGAAGCTGTAAAATAAGGAATAGGTGGAACAATTCTAATAGGACTTTGTCTTCTAAATTGGAAAAATGTAGGTGAGCTTCTTGAATTCACGTCACTGCGTTGAATACAAATCCTGTCATCAATTCCAAGAAAATTCCATATGTACTTTTGGCTTCATTTTCTGTATAACCTGTCAACATAAGGGCTATAGAATTTGTTACTAGGTAACATGGGAGGAAGATGGCTTGGAAATTCAGCAATTACTCCACAGTCTTCAGGCCACTCTGGCACAGAGTGCCTTTGTGTGAATAACAAAATGGCGTCTGCTCCAAATGGACCAAGAACAGGAACGCTCTTTCTCCTCTGTGCTAATAAACGCAGTGCTCTCCCAAGGCCCAAGCCTGGCCCCGGCAGCCCCTTGGCCGGTGTCCTGTGAGCGGGCACAGGCTATGCACTCCCAGGGAGAACACCTGGCAAAGTGTGAATCCTAGTTTGTTAGGATTAGAGGGAGTAAGAGGGGCAAAAGTCATATTTGTTGTTTTAGTTATTAGCATTTCGGGGGTGCTTCCTTGGAGCAGAGGTTCTTAGGGAAGGATCTTGATAAAAATTAACTGAAGATGTATTCTGAAATTTAGCTGTGTAGTTCTCAACCCAAGAAATTCCTATTTAGGATGTCTGGGTTAAGGACTAGACATGAGCATCTTTTTCTTTTTTTTTAAGTTAAAAAAATTTTTTGGCTGCACTGGGTCTTCATTTCTGCCTGCAGACTTTCTCTAGTTGTACCAAGTAGGGGCTACTCTCTAGTTGCTTTGCACCGGCTTCTCAATTGTGGTGGCCACTCTTGTTGTAGAGCATGGGCCTCAGTAGTTGTGGCCTACCGGCTTAGTTGCCCCACAACATGTGGGATCTTCCCGAACCAGGGATAGAACCCATGTTCCCTGCACTGGCAGGTGGATTCTTAACCACTGGACCACCAGGGAAGCCCTAGATGTGTGCATCTTGAGAATACTTCCTGGAATATTCTTATGCTCAGTCCTGACACTATCAGTTATTTCCCTTTGGAATCACTGGAGGCTGTCTTTCTTCTTCTCATTCAGTTCAGGGGCTCCTTGATATGTGGCTAGAAATAGCCCTATGAGAAACCCCTACTCCCTGCGTATGGTTTTGCTATGAAGTCATTCCTGCCTCCTCTGAATTCCTTCAGTGCTTTGTCTTGCTCATACAACACTTATCACCATGTTCTGTGTTGGAGTTATTTACGAACATGTCTTATCTCCTAACAGACACACCTTGAAGAGGCTGAGACTCTGTGACACCCAGAGGTCACCCACTGGGGCCCTTGGGTTGCATGCCATCTATAAATATGTTTTCTTTGGCTCTTAGAGTATTTAAAACTTTTTAAATTACTTGCCAGCTTTTAAAATCAAGGAGGTTTTCCTCCAACCCCTTAATTTCCCCCTAAATATGATGACCATTGTGCCACAATTTTTCTGTTGCAATATCTGAAGTCCTGTCAACATAGTCTCCACATTCTTACATCGCTACTGTTGACTGGAGCTGAGTACGTATCCCCTTTCATATCGGAGTCACCCCCTTCAGTTCGCTACAGTCCCCACCACTCCCTGTCATCTTACACTAGACTGCTTCTTTCATTACCTTTAGCACCTGGCACCAGTTAAGTATTCAAATTTGTAACCCCATTAAAGGCTTCCCTGGTGGCTCATTGGTAAAGAGCCTACCTGTCAATGCAGGAGATTGACAGGTTCGATCCAAACCAGGTTCGATCCCTGGGTTGGGAAGATCTCCTGGTGAAGGAAATGGCAATCCATTCCAGTATTCTTGCCTGGGAAATCCCATGGACAGAAGCAGCCTGGCAGTCTACCATCCATGGGGTCTCAAAAGAGTCGGACACGACTTAGCAACTAAACAGCAACAGCAACCCCATTAAGCAATTTTGATTTCTTCACAGTATCTGACTTTTTTACGTGCTTTGTAAATATTTGTCCAAAAGCAAAATGAAAGTATAAACTGCTCCAGGGGGATGGGTGCTTAAGTGGGATTCCTTCTCTGAGCTACAGATATGAGTTCATAAGAAGAACAAAATAGTGTATTATATTAGATTTTGTATCATGGCTTTTCTAATCAAGAATTAGGAGCTGGTTCCTCATTTTCAGGAGCTTTATCTAAATCTCTCTACTTATCTGCTGCCAAGCAGCTAAGCAGTTGTCCTGAAGCTACAGGAAATTGATACTAAGCATGTTAATTTGAGTGAGCAAGTTGTTCTCACCAGGTCTCTCCCTGGATTTTTGTGTGGTAGCCTGCTATTTATCAGGGTTTTCAAAATTGGCCTCATATAACTCTCCACTGGGAATCCCTTTGGGCTGAGCAGTTCTTGCCCAGGAATATCCTTTTTTATGGCTGCCAGGATCATTATCATGGTTTTTGGGAGATATAAGTAAAATAGTGCTTTCAGCAACAGTATCAGAAGTGCAATCTCATCTCTTTAGCTCTATAATTAAAATTCCTCAATGTCCTCCCTTCCCACGTCTTATGTAGGATGTGAACAACTTGACAAAATATTAGGAGACGTGAGAATTTTACAGTTTTATTGGTCTTGTGCTCATTTTTACCTATTCTTAATGGCAAATGATACTGTTTTTCTTTGTATAATATTGATAATATTGTTAAGCTTTCCTTTAAAATATTTTTCATAAAAGTAAAGTTTGTTGAAAGAAAATAAGGAAATAATAGTTCTGATGGAATGAGGCTGTCACAGAAATGATAAGTTTGCTATGGCTTTGACACTTGTTTGGGAAAGATTAAATTTTAAGATAAAGTCTGAAGTCTTCCACAACAAGATGCTGCCCATCTCTTTGACCTCAGCTCCCACTAATTTCTTTCTCCCTTTTCTACTGTACATCCTAATGTAACAGGAACTTTTTACTGTTCCTCAAATATATTGGGAGGTTTCCCCACCTTTCGGAAATGGTTTCACGATGGCTAACGGTTGTCTCCCTGGAGAGCACAGGGTATTCGCTCTGCTAAAAGCATCCGCTGGACCCCCACTCCAGTCTCACCATCTTTTCAGCTTTTCAACCTTCATTTGCAGCTGCAGTGCAGCCCCCTCCAGAGTCCTTGCTGGACCACCCTATATAATACAGGCCTTGCTTCCTATTTTCTTCACAACATCCTACTTCTTTCCTTCCTAGTTCTTTACAAAAACTATTAAAAAAAAAAAACTTATTTCCTCTCCTGGCTATTAAAAGTCTCTCCCACTGCATTGTGAGTTCCTTGAGGACAGGGCCTTCGCATCTTATTCACTGCTGCATCCCTAACAGTCAGCAGAGTGCCAGGCAAACATAGATAGTTTCTCAGTAGATATTTGATGAATGTGCGAATGTTCTTCCCGCCCTTGTACCTTGATGAATTCCTTCTCATCATTCAAGTCCCATCTAACTCATAAACTACTCACCCGAGGGCTTCTGCACCCTTCTCTACCAAGACAGAATAGTTTCTCTCTTCTCTGGGTTCACAAAGCATCATCTCCACATGACCATTATAGTATCAAACACATTGTATTATAACTGAGTTAAAGGTCTATATACCCAAAAAGACTGTGATCTTCTTGAATACACAATACCTCTATCCTGGCCCCACCATCTAGTACACATCCTCTGTTTCTAACTGTGGTGCCACTAACACCAAGGGAAACCATCTCCTTCTAATGACTTTGTATCTAGAGCTGACAGGGGTGGGAAGTGAGGAGGGAGAACAAAGACAATGAGAAAACATTCTTGGTGTTTGTGGGATGTTCAAGCTAAGTATGCATGGCTTGTAGACATGCCCATAAAACCATCTTAATAAAAGATGCTATTTCTTTAGAGAATTGTTTTGTTTAAGGTAAATCCTCCCACTCAGAAATCTCCAACAGGATGCTTCCATCTGCAGAAAAAAAAAACAAAAATGAAACTTTACCATCTAGTGGTAGAAATCATGAACTACAGACATACATTCATCACTCTTATCCTTTCTCCCACTCAGCAGCTATTTACTGACCACTTATTATGTGCCAATAATTGGTGCAGACAAGTCTCTGTCCTTATTTAGTCGCTCATGTAGTGAACACTTTCTCTGGGTTGTGAGTCATGTTTTTTTGGAGCTTTGGTGTCAACCTGTTTAGATAAATAGACAGGGAGGCCAGATTTGTTGGTACAAAGGTCAAACACTGGCACCTCAGGGCTCACACAAGTTGATTTTTAAAAATATAAACAAGTTGGAGAGGCTTACATACACACAGAGAGAGACTGCATGTACCTCTGGCTTCTCTGGAAAACAGTGCCTTGCATTCTTGCATTTCAACAATTGGCTGGAACTGAGAAACAGCTTGTCCTTCTGGCTGGGGTGACTCCATCAGCCCCACACTGGCTCTCTTGTTCACTTACTCAGTCATGTATGATCTCTTTTTGGACATATCCAGATGCTTGGTAGATTTGTATCCTCTTTTATTCTTACAGAAGGACATCTCCAAATCTCTACAGTACTTCCAAGAAGGTCCCGCTTTCCAGCAAAGGCAATTGTAACTGAACAATTATCAAGGAGATAATACACTTCTTGATGACCCTTCGGTTAAGGACCATTTATTTTTCTAGGTTTCTGTCCTTAGAAAAAACCTCTTTGCTCAGATCCTGCCCCCAACCCCCCCACCACACTTGGTTATTTCCCTTTCCTACCTTGTTTGGTGAGGTAGAAGATTCTTATGGAGATATTGAATTTTTCTCCCACTTCTTTGTTCAACAGAGACCTCATGACATTTCCTAAGGGCCAGGGCCTCTGCTTCATGTGGGAGATGTAGCCGAGGATGCAACACATGCCTTATTGGAGTGGCTGTGTGGCCTTCATAAAAAGGTCCACGATGCCATGGGAATGTATAAAAGGAACTCTGGACCTCATATAGGGGTGGAAATGGGATTGGAGAGTGTCCCTAGAGAAAGTAACGTTGAACCTCAACCCTTAGGGTCAACAAGAATTAGACAAGGGAAAAGAAAACCTGCACAGCTGCCCAGATTCAAGAAAACTGTTGGATGGTGGAGAGAGAAATTTAGTAGTGCCTGTGAGGTCTATGGAGAAGCACAGACTTCATTCTGTGGGTGATAGGGAGCAGTAAGAACCCACAGTCAGGGGCTGTATGTAAAGTTTCACGTCTGTGCTTTCAGAAGATCCCTCCACCCAGAAATCCATTTTAAGAGATTTGGCAGAGAGCTAGGACTGCTGGCTCTCTTGGACCCCTCCTGTTCAGTTTTCTACAGAACACTTTGGTGGTGAAGGACTCAGGGGGAAGCACTTTTGGCACCCTGAAGTCACAGCACTAGTGGCTACTGTCCCATCCTGTAGCAGCTCTTGTTTTGCCTTTTAAATTATTGTTTTTCAGTCTCCACTTTCCTGGGAGTTCTCTGTTTTCTCCGTAGCTCCTTGCCACTTTCCATGTAATTCAGGCATCTTCCTGGAGCTGCTGTGGGTTTGTGGTTGCCTGGAGAACCACAGCAAAAAGGTCCTGAACTCCCCACCCACCCCAGGGAGCCCTTATATCAAAAAGTTAGCTTCAAAGCCTAGTTGGAAGTAGTCGATATGAAGCAAAAAGTCAACAAATATTTCCCTGGAGTCTTGGCATCGGAAGGTCTTTTTCTTTTTCCTTTTGCTCAATTCCCTGCCGGTTAGCAGCCTGAACTTCTGCCTACTCAGCAGATCCCCATGGCAGCTCCCAACTAGGCTGTAATAGTGCCTGTGGAGGTGGAACGTGATCCAACCCCCTACCTCATCCAGGAGCTCTTTCCTTTTCTGACAGTGGGCCGGTCTTCTTTCAAAATGAACTGGTAAAGGCGCCCAACACACCCACATTCTGCATTGAGCTGCTGTAGCTGATGGCTGTGTCATTTCAGGGAATTTATTCCACCACCTTGGGCTCAAGTTTCCTTGTCTGTAAAATGGGAATGGTAGTCCCTCTTCTGCCTACTTCATATAGTTGTTTTGAAGAGGAGAAAATGACTACAGGTCATTCAGTCACTTACAAAACATTTATTGATTACTCAGCCATGTGCCGGCTGAAGGGGGATGAAAGCTCTTGTTAAACTGCAACATGCTACACAAATACAACCTTCTCAGATGCGAGAGTTCACTACTGACTGGGTCCGATTGGGTGTGTTTGTTCTGCTCCCCTCATCTGTCTTGCTTCCAGGTAGAAGCAACCGCTAGCTACCCAAGTACAGCCCACCCATAAACACTCATGGCAAAGCTTTAGCAAGAGACAATAAACAGAAGATATCAGCTAGCAATTGAAAGATGTTTGGTGACAAAGCTGGTGTGTGTTTGGAAGCTTGATTAAGTCCTGTACCCGATGCTGTAAGAGGATGGTCAGCCATATTTTGCCTATTGCTCCAGCATTGACAAACAGGGCCCAAACAATGGACAAAGGAGTTAGTTCCTTATTCTGACAAGAATTTTCAACAGTTGGGGCCAACCAGGACAGCCCTCTCCCCACAGATCCTCAGGGCCTCCTAAAAGTCAAAGCTCGCCTTGCTACCGTCCTCTGCCCTCCCCTCCAGGTGACATCATAGAAGTCTAGAAGAGGAGGACAGAAAAGCAGGGCTCTTACAGGGTCGTCTTCATTGGGAGTGAAGTGCTCATGAGAAGGTGTATAAGGATTAGGGTCCCAGGGAGAAACAGACAGGACCTCATAGTATGACAGTCTAGGGAAGGTTTATCTATGAACAGGAACCACAAAGGCTCATGTGGTCCAGCAGGGGTGGGAGCAGCAGAGTTCTCACCACTTCTAGGCACAAAGAAATGAGGGGCAGGAACTGAAACCAGAACCCAAAAGGAGAGAAGCCTCTCCAGACCAATTAGAGATCTTTTCAATGGTTGGTTAGGATATTGATGGCCCCCAGGAGTGCTAAAGAGAAAGGCGAAAATATGAGAGCTGTTTGGAAGACCGACTTCAGGAGGTTTGCAGATGGAATGGATTGTGACGGAAGGAGGAGAGGGAGGAAAGGGAAATTTACAGGTTTCAGGTTTGGGCAACTGGATGAATGATGGTATTGTTAATTCTGATTGGGAACAGGGTGGGGGTTGGAACATGGAGGATCAATATTTTGTTTGGGACCTGTAGGTTGAGATGACTGTAGAACATCTAGATGGAGGTATCCAGTATTTAGTTGGATACGGCATCTGAGGTTCAGAAGAGACCTCAGCTAGAAATACAAAATTATACTATGTGTGAACAATTATAATTACATCTATTAGAGGCTTCTGTGCAACATGTTCATGAGAACATGAAATTTGATGCTTACTAGGTGAGGAAATCAGTTCTTGGCATTTTGAAAAGTTGTTTTTGCTACCACCCTGGAATTACGGCCACACCTGGTAAGGTAATACCATTATGCTGGCCCATGCTAATTATTATCCATAAAATGGCTGTTTTACAGTAGAAGGAATTATTCCCAGAGAAATGAAATATAGTAGTTAGAGTTATTATTCTTGCAAGAGAACAAAATCTCAGTTTAAAGCAGCTTAAATAGGCAGATTTATTGGTTCCAATCCAGGGGTGATTTTTGACTACAGGCACAGTTTGATCTCTGTTGGTAAAGAATCTGCCTGCAATGCAGGAGATCCCTGTTTGATTCTTGGGTTGGGAAGATCCACTGGAGAAGGGATAGGTTACCTTGTCCAGTATTCTTGGGCTTCCCTTGTGGCTCAGCTGGTAAAGAATTCAGCTGCAGTGTGGAAGACCTGGGTTCGATCCCTGGGTTGGGTGGATCCTCTGGAGAAGGGAAAGGCTACCCGCTCAAATATTCTGGCCTGGAGAATTCCGTGGAGTATATAGTCCATGAGGTTGCAAAGGGTCAGACATGACTGAGCAAACTTCACTTTCACTTTCACTTCACAGTTTCTTCTAGAGGCTCAGAAAATGTCACTGAGGCACAGTGTCTGTACTTTTCTATTTGTTATGCTTTTCATCATGCATTTGTTGGCTTCATTCAGACTGGCTCAAATTCATAATGGCAAGATGGCAATTGCGGCTCCAAGCCTCACAAGCTCATGCCTTTAAATCCAGTGAACATATACCAAACCTATCTCTTCCAGAAGCCCTTTTACAGGTCTCAGATCTTCTCATTGGCTCTAACCAGGTCCTGTTCTTAGCCCTGCTCTGTCACTGTGGCCAGAGGGATAGGATATGCCAATTGGATTGAGGCCTTAAGAGCTTACTTGAGAGCTGGGAGAGTGTCAGTCCCCCATAAACATTAAGATTTCATAATAGGAATGTGTCCACAAGTGAAGAACAGGGTGCCATCACCTGAGAAGAGATGCTGGAGAGGGGACAAAAAAAATAACCACAGGAAGAAGGGACTTGTTTGAGGTCACTCAAAACTTGTCAGCATTATAGCTGGGGCTCGGGTTTTCACCCTATCTTACTTTCTTCAAACACTTCTGCCTCCTGAAAACTTTGTTTCCACCAGTGTTCCTAGAGACATAGGGTGATCAGAAGCCAGGAATGGGTTAATAAGAAAAATGTGTGTGTGTGTGCTCAGTCGCTCAGTGGTGTCCAATACTTTTGCAACCCCATGGACTATAGCCTGCTAGGCTCCTCTGTCCATGGCATTTTCCAAGCAAGAATACTGGAGTGGGTTGCCATTTTCTTCTCAAGCAGATCTTTCTGACCCAGGGATCAAACCCGAGTCTCTTGCACCTCCTACATTGGCAGGCGGATTCTTTACCATTGAGCCCCCTGGGAAGCCCCAATAAGAAAAACAGTGGTACTGAAAAGCATTAGAGAAATCACAAGTCCTTCAGGATCTTCATCTGGCCCAGGGTAGCAAATCGGTCAAACTTGTCTTGAGAGTAATGAGAGGGAAGACACTGCCCCAGGTGGCAGGCAGGAAAGCAGGCTGGAGAGAAAAGCTACTGCTAACCACTGCCCCAGCCCACAACCCCTCTGCCTGGAAGAAGTCAGACCATAAGCAGCCAGGAAACTTTCAAGACCTGCAAAGAGCTGTTAAAGACCAGTTCACAGTGGTTTCTAAAACCGTCTCCAGTTCATTATTCACTGTCAAGTTATTCCACGTGACTTTGTCACTCTTTTCTCTCTGCCTTCTCCAGTCTCACAAAGTTTTGCTGGTTCTGGTTATTTTTAGCTCAGTATGGCCCTTGGGGATCATCAGATCCAACTCTCTTGTTTTGCAAAAGAGAGAAATGAGACTCAGTGTCTCTGAGTTATTAAGGTCACACACTTCCTATCAGAGTTGGTCACCCTACCGGGGTCTCCAGGCTTCCAGCCCATTGATTCTATGGGTTGCTTCCTCTTTGTGGTCTTAGCAAGGTACCCAACTGGGCTTTGCCTTATTAAAGGGCCAAATGTTGTCCCAGCACTGACAGATCCAGGTCATTTTTATCTTAGAAGTAGAGTGGGTTCCTGAAGATTTGCACATGGATTTTTGAGAACTCAGGCACAGTCCCCCTAAAAAAGGGATTTTGTTTTATAGGTTCTCAGTCTTACAAAATTGGGCTTCCCAGGTGTCACTAGTGGTAAAGAACCCACCTGCCAATGCAGGAGATGTAAGAGAGACGGTTTCAATCCCTGGGTTGGGAAGATCCCCTGGAGGAGGGCATGGCAACCCACTCCAATATTCTTGCCTGGAGAATCCATGGACAGAGGAGCCTTGTGGGCTACAGCCCATGGGATTGCAAAGAGTTGGACACAACTGAAGCAACTTAGCACGCACCAACACAGTCTCAGAAAGTCCACTGGACCTGAGATACCATAGACCAATAGTGAAAATGAGTTAATTCCTATCTCTACTCTTAATAACTGGATATTAAACGTCACTTTGGGACTTCTTTTTAGGAAGGCTTTAGGGACCTCCACAGGGTGCTGATTCTTTGCCAGTTTGTTTTCAGTTAGTCTGGGACGGACTTAATTTCTTTGTTCTTGAATGATGGCTTCCCTTCTTTTTCAGGGCTGGCCTCAAGGATTTGCAATCCATGTAGTTAGTTGCACAGGGACCTACACTCAGCAAGTCTTGTGTTTAGTTTAATGTTCTGTTGTGGCTATCTTGAAATTCTTTTGAATTTTGAATTATCTTGAAAATAATTTTATCTTTGAACTTGTGTTTTGTAGGTAAAGTCCAATGGGACAATGGAGTGAGCATGCATGTGAGCAGAGGAGACACACATGTGACATACATGTCCACTGATGATCCTTGAAGCCCAGTTTGCATATGACATTCATGATGTCCCATGAACACAGAATTCAGCTGCACCCATGATGCATGGAAGTTCAGCAAGACTCATGTGAGTACCAGGCAAGTGTGCTGTATGTACCCCTGAGAGGCCATGCCTTTGTTCAAATCAGAACTTGCTTTGAAAACAGAAGGAAGACAATGGCATTCTAAGAACCACAAGTGGTCAAGGATCCCCATTATATCCTTTCTTATTCATGTTACTTCTGTGCATTAGACAACACTTAGGCTGAAAATTAGGACATAGGAAGAAAGGATGTTTCCTTCCCATAGTTCCTTTCTTCTTAGTCCTTCCTTACTCATGGGTAAGGTGAAGATAGGCGATGTTGATAGAATATACAGGCAAAAAGAAGTGAAATAAAAGTTGAGTTAGTATTTCTGTAGCATTTCCCTTGTTCAGGTAAGAAGGGAAGAAGGTAAGAAGGTAAGAAGGTAAGGTAAGGTAAGAAGGAAGTTAAGGTAAGAAGGAAGAAGGTAAGAAGGGTATTTTGTGTGAACCACAAAAATACATGTTCAGCATGTGAATCTGGGGGGACACAATTCAGCCCATTACAAGGGCCTTTACACTATTTCTTTTTGTAATAACCTTGAGGGAGCAGTCAGCACACATATTAGCTCACTAATTGCCAAACTCTGGTAAGCTGCTAAAGACACAGGAGAAGAAGACAGGCAGATTCCTGCTCTCACGCAAATTAGGCTCCAGTGGGAGATGGACAAAAACAACTAAGCAAGTAGCACAATTGCAGATAGTGATAAGTACAAGACCATACATACAGTTCAGTGATAGAAAATAAAAGTGGGTGAGATTTTTGACAGAGTCATCAGGGAGGGCTTCTCTGAGGAGGTGACAGTTAACCAGGTTTAAACACTGAGAAGGATTCTTTAATGCAAATGAACTCAGGAGAGGAAAGAGATCAGTAGGGGAAACAGCGAGTATAAAAGTTCATAGGTGGGAAAGAGCTTAATACGTTCTAGGTACTGACAAAATGCCAGTGTGCTGGAGCATAGGGTGTATGTGGTGGTGCAGTGACACGGCAGGGGTGGGATGAGGCAGGGCTCTGTTCAGCCCCGGTTTGGGAGTGTAAGATTGATTCCAAGTGCAGCAGGAAGTCACAGCAGGGTTGCTGCCAGGACAGTGGCCTGGTCTGCGCTGCAGTGTGGAGGATGGCTTTGTGGTGGGCAGGAGTCGGAGGTAGAGAAACTGAGTCCCAGAGGTGTTCAGTGACTGCCATTCACACCACTTCTAAAAGGCGAACTGCTGTAGCTTCTGGGTCGTGGTTTACAGTCCCATAAACGTGGAGAAGGGTGCCCTCTGCTGTTCCAAGTACTCTTTAATTCTCATTTGATTTGAAGGCAGATCTTCTAGGAACTGAAGAAAGGAATGTCCCTACTGTTGATTATGAAATTCTCCAATCACATTTCCAAAATAGACATATCAACATTTTTAAGTGAAGAGAAAGAGTGGGTGGAGAAGCTACTATCCAGTAGGCTCAACCTTCTAAGTAAAGCAGGGTTGGAAGTGGAATGAGGGAGCTCTTTTATTTTTTAGGAGTAATTAATCACCTTACTGTTTGGTTTTTAATTGCACCTGCTCATTGCAAAAGAATTCAGGCAATGCACAAATGTAGAAAAGCAGAAAATTACTCCAGATCTTACCATTTAGAAGTAACAAGAATTAACATTCAGTGAACATTATTTTAGACATGTGCATGTATTCAGATACACAAGTTGGATAAAAATGTGCTCAATAAAGATCCCTCCACAGTTAAAACAGTTACTATAGCCGCTTGAAAGACACAGTCATATTTTAAAGTTACATATTTTGATTGTAGTTATATGAATATATTTATATAATTTATTTATATAACCTGTGTTATAAAACAAGTCAGCAAACATTTTTTTTTTTTTTTTTTGCTAAGGGTTACAATCTTTTGGGGGCCTCCCTCATGGGTCATTGGTAAAGAATCTGCCTGCCAGTGTAGGAGATGGGCTCAGTCTCTACTCTGGAAAAATCTCCTGGATAAAGAAATGGCAATCCACTCCAGTATTCTTGCCTGGGAAATTCCATGGACAGAGGAGCCTGGTGAGCTACGGGGTCGCAAAAGAATCAGACATGACTGGGAGGCTAATCAACAACAGCACAACGATTCTGCTCTGCCATTATAACAAGAAAGCAGTCAGACAACACTTAATGACTGAGTGTGACAGTGTTCCAATAAATCTTTACCTATTAGCAGGTGGTAGGCTGGGTTTGGCCTGAGGCTGTAGTTGGCTAAACCCCTACCGCTAGAGAAGAGAAGTAGTATGCTTACTTTTCCTTCCACCTCACTTTTCCAGATTTCACTTATAGTAATTTCACCTTGTTAAGGCTTATTTTCTTTTATGCTTCCTTCATGTCAACACAGGATTAGCTATAGCTCTGAAATTAAGTAAACTTGATGTTTATCTTAGTCCATTTGGACTGTTTGAATACTCACAGCTATTTATGTGTAACAATTCTGGAGGCTATGAAATCCAAGGTGCTGGCCTTGTTTGATGCCTAATGAGTGCCCACTTCCTACATGGCCATCTTTTCCCTATATTCACACAGTGGAAGGGGCAAAGGATCACTCTGGGGTCTCTTTTTTAAGGGCATGAATCCCATTTATGAAATCCCACCCTCATGACCTAATCTCCTCCCAAAGGCCCTGTCTTCTAAGACCATCACCTTGGGCATTCGGATTTCAACATAGGAATTTTGGGTGGATACTAGTATTAGGCTATAGCAGCATTTCACAATAGTTCTCTTTTTCATAGTTTTTTCACTCATGAGTTCTTTATTATTGTTCAACTGGGATTGCAGTTGATTATTGAACAATGTGGTGGTAAAGTGTGCTGAACCCTGTGCAGTTGAAAATCTTTGTATAACTTTTGACTCTACTTAAACTTAACTACTAATAGCCTACTGATGACCAGAAGCCTTACCAGTAACATCAGTAGTTGATTAATATATTCTTACAATAAAGCAAACTAGAGAAAAGAAAAATGCTATTAAAAAAGTCATAAGGAGAGAAAATATATTTACCATACACTATTTTTTATCAGTATTGTGTTTACCATAAGTTTACATCATCTATTTACAAGATGAATAGTCTGTCTGTCAGCACCTACATTAATATTGTCTTCTAAGATACAAAACACTGTAGATGTTATACATATTACTAACACTAAACATCAAAAATGGGAGTGAGTTTCAAGAGGCAGGGGACATATGTTTACCTATGGCTGATTCATGCTGATGTTTGGCAGTAAACAACAAAATTCTGTAAAGCAATTATTCTTTAATTAAAAAATAAATAAAATTTTAAAACAATGAAAAGATAATACAAAAAAGAAATGCATTTTTATTTACAAGTATAGCAATCCATGTATTGATAACAGAGAAGTAGCAATTTAATTGCTTTATAGTAGCCTAGCTTATACACTAATGCATAATGTTATAAAATTTTTATGGCATACAGCATTCCAGTCATATTCATAATGCAGTTTGGAAACATTGTAAACAGTTTTTGAAAAACCATTTACCTAGAATGGTAGGTTGATATGCAGTTTCTCCAGTTATGAGAGAGAGAGGGGGGCAAACTGACCAGTAATATAATTCTTTGAATGCAAAGTTATAAAATAGTGAGAAAACTTTGCCTTTGTCTCCCTGAATGTCTGATGGATTTTTTCATTTATCTTTAACATTTAATTATGTAACCAGGAAAGATGTTAATTTTGATTAGTATCAAATTTTCTTGACCTAAGGTGTTCCCTTCCTATCTGTGAATACAGTTCCTCATTTTAGGAAATTTTACGTTATATCTTTGAATTCATTTTTGTTTATCTTTATACTCTAAGGATGAAAATTGTCATGTTGGATGATTTTTTTCTCTATATCCTTTTCACCTTTTCTTTAATCACATTTTTTCAACTCTGCACTTTCTGTGATTACACCCAGCTGCCTCTCTATGACATTCTCAGTTCCACTTTTCTTTTTTGCCATTTCTAACTTATTAAATCTATAACAAAGGTGTTTCATTTCTCTGTTTTTTCTTAGCTCTATAGTCTCTTCTTCCATCTCAGTAAATTATTTTATGATTTTTCTTTGAGGTCTTATCTTACTGAATTCATAGTTTAATAAATTCTCTGTAATAAAGCCCTGAAAGGGAGTCAGCATTTCTCTTTTGGGTTTTATTTTCTTCCTGAGTGTTTTTGTTTATCTCTGGCTAGGCTGATATATTACTCATTTTCCTTGTGGTAGGCTTGTGTAATTTCTATACTAATTCCTTTCATTTTGTTCATGTTAGCAATAAGTAACTCCGCTTACAGCTTTTCTGACGCGGTGTAGACGAATTCTCCCACACACCTTTCCCACTTTACCTGGGACCAACTTGCCTACCTTCCTTCACAGGATGGTTTAAGAGCTGACTGCAGCTTATCTTTTACTTTTCAGTTAGACAATGTTATTCTGAATTCCAAGTATTTTGTTGAATAACTCTGTTTTGGGGAGATGGGTGTGGCCTCAGGAGTTGTCCTGTCACAAGTGCTACTCCTTTACTCTCTGGTTATTGCTGATTAATTAATTATTGGCCTTAAAGAAATAAACACTTCATCATAAATGCAAAGAAGTTTTTGTGATCTTGTTTTACTCTGCTATCTTTACATGGAAGTTGGTTGATGAAGCAGGAACTGAGTATAATTTTGGAAGGGTTAAATTATGACATGGAACAGACTAGATGAATTTTAAAGTCCCATTTAGTTCCCCAATCTAAGACATGACTAATAAAACAGCAGAGGTCACCCAACCATTAAAGAATTTTAATGATGAGATAGTGCAATTTTTAGACCGCTAGAGGGCAGGACTTGGCCACAATGTGAAGTAGTTTCATAGTATAGTAACTATTGTCGAAAGAATTCTACTGGGTTTCCTTTCAACTTTTGTAAAAAGTGTGAAAAGGAAAAACAGTAAGAGGCATAGAGCTAGGATTATCTGGCAGGCAGAAGCTATTCACTTGTAAGATGGAGCCCATGTTTCTTTCTCTGTGCATCTAAATCCAACCCCTGTTAGGAGCTCACTTCTGTCAGTCTCCTCAGTCTTCCATGCTTGCAAACTATTAAACCACATTCCAATTCTCAGTCAACTGCACTGTTTTCCAGCTAGTGTACAGAGGTGAAATGACTTGCCCAGAGTTACAGCCACCTAGTTTGTAAACGGTAAAGACCTGAAGTGGAGCGCCCCCACATTCCAGGCTCCTGGGTCTTCTGCAGGTGTCTCCCGCAGAGCAAACTCTTACTTCTGATACTTTGTGTTCAGGATTGCATCCTAAGAGCACCAACGCAAGTAAGAAATAAATCAAAGTCCTCCCTTCAGCCTCAGTTGTCAGCAGCTCCCTATGGCATTCTGCATTGTTACTCCTGACTGAGTCTTTTGTGGCCCAAGGATAAGCATCTGTACAACAAATGTGACAGAAACCTGCCTTTGCTGGCAGCCGTGTAATATTTGTTTCTTAGACTAGATCTTTTGCTGAAAGTACCAGTTGCCAGCATGAACTTCTAGCTTGTAGCTCACCAAATTCCTCCTTGTAAACCTTGCAATTCTTCAGCAGGAAATTTAAGGATTAGTTTTTCCTCTTGGTCTGCATACTTAGCCATGAGTCTTTAGTGAATGCATGTTAATCATATACATGTAAGACAAATGCTCACTCATGACTGTACTCAAGGAAACTCTGAACCCACTAAATCACTCAAATCCTGCCTAAGATTTCAGGTTGGGATATAAGGTCAGTCAGTTCAATCGCTCAGTCGTGTCCAACTCTTTGTCGGACAAAGATACAAGGTACTCTGGGGATAGAAGGTACTCTGTCATAACAAAAATTACAAGTATCTTCAATAAGACTATGGCCTTACAGAGAAGAGGCATTTTATTTCTTATGTAGATTTAATTTGGTCTGTCCCAGAAAATCACTCCCCAACCCCCCCTGCCCCCACCTTAGGGTGTTTGTCTGCTTAAATACTATTGTTAGGTTTTCGCAAAATAGATCTCTCCCAACAGGTAGCAGTCAGGTCTGATCGTTCCTTCAGGATAAGGTGTAAGCATGAGCTATATAGCTGGTGTGGTACAGTTCATTGTGGGTTAGTGTTCAGTACTCCCTCCCCACCCTCACCCCCCCATCTTTTAAAGCTGGAGAAACATGCAGAGCATGACACTTTATCCATTGGAATTGCTTTGTTTGGGCGCTAGCATGGCGGAAACAATATGTTTTTATTTTGATTCTTCAAGTGAAGAAATGAATAGAGCCTGGGATTAGGGGAGGGGGTGGCTCTGCTTCCTCCTTTCTCTGGGGCTGAAGGGAGTAAGTAAAAGCCTGGACTCAAGGGGCAAAAGAGAAAAATAAACAAAGCTCTCTTGGAGAAGGTGACCCAGTCCTTGAACTATAGTTCTGTGTACTAGGCAAGGAAATAAACTTCAGACCTATAGATCCTAGGAGTTGTGCTGTCTGATATCCAGTTTAAAATTTTCCTTTTCCTTGTATTATTCTCAAGATTTCAATAGTATGTTATCAGATATCAGAGCTGGCATGTGCTGGAATATAGAGAATTAGGACAGGGCTTGAACCCTCCTGGTATGGGCTATAACAAGACAGGACCAAGACAAGGACCATGTCCTTGAGGTTGTGCCCTTTAACACAGTCTTATAGTGAGAGCTTGTAAAAACCTGTGAGATGGTGACAGGTGACCAGCAGACGTGCCCAAAGTGAGAGATGGTAAATGATGATCAAGGTGGATTTGTTACAGTGTGGAAATACTCCCTGAGGATTCTCAAGAGTAACAAGGAGAAGCCTACACCCAATAAACATGGATATTTCATAAACAATAAATAAAATATAGGATAGGGCTGAGAAAAAATTAGTTGGATATTAAGCATGGGGGCGGGGCTGCCCTGAACGCTAGAAAAACTTTAGAAATTACAGGTACATATTGTTAGAGCTTTCTTATTTGAAAGTCTGCAACTTTATATGTCCTAAAATAAACTCAAATAAAAAAGGCTGGGATCACCTTTATAAAGAAGTTCAAAGAAGAAAATGTATATTATCTTAGGATCAGTCTTCGGCTGGAGAGTACCCAAAGGAAAAACAGAGTGGAGTTCATTGCTAAGTAAACATACAGTTTAGCCCTAGAGGGAAATGAAAGATGTTTACAATGCCAAGAATAAGATCATTAAAAATAGGAGCATATTTGTAGAGAATGGAGCCATGTATGTGGTGCAATGGGGAAGTTTATTTAATTACTTTATAGCTCTGAAAGGTAATGGGAAATCTTGTGTCTTAAGTAGGAGTGAATTTAGTGTTTTAGAGAAACAAGCAGTTACAAATCAATGGCATGAAATTCCAATCTCTTTAAAGATGTGGTTAGGTGTAACAATGTATCCTATGTTTAAGTAAAGTACTCTATATAAGGAAGATTGGAGAGACTGATGAATAATAAGTGATATTGGGGGACTGCCCAGGGACTTCCCTGGTGGTATAGTAGTTAAGACTTCGCTTTCCAATGCAAGATGTATGAGTTTGATCCCTGGTCAGGGAGCTACAATCCCACATGTCATAGATGACTCCTACATATAAGTTTAAAGTACCCCAAGGATCAAAATTTGGAACTATTGGCCAAAAAACCCAAAACATTAAAAAAAAAAAAAAAGAAGCAATATTGTTACAAACTCAATAAATGCTTTTAAAAAAAATGGTCCACATCAAAAAATATTTTTAAAAAAAGTGATATTGGGAATAACTGAAGAAAAAATTATCTTAGAATGATACCTTATACCATGATATACTGGAAAATTGTTTTTAAATCACCTAGAATCTATTTCTCCTTCCTATGATAATAAATCTTAACTTCGCTTGGGGGAGAAAAACCTCTTCTTGTGTGTGCAGTGTGGGTGGGACTGTAAATCAAGATTCTTTGCCCTTTTCTGGTCAAGAGGTGGCTGTCACCCAAGTAAGAATAGTCGGGTCTGTCTCAAGAAACTGTGACTGGAGCAAAGGGGGAAAATGTATTGAGTACCTACTATGTACCCGGCAGAGGTCCCTGCCCCCAGGGAGCTGACACTTTGGTGGATGAGGAAGGGGACAGAGGACTGTAAGTGCTCCTTTCTTTTGCTGTCATATTCCTTTTATGTCTGATGAGTAGTTTCTTCTGCCAAGATTCCCAGAGCTGCCTGGTTATTCTCTCTCCAAGCCAACCTCATCAGCTCTCACTTCAATTCTGTAAAATCTCCCCAATCTTTTCAACAAGTTCTCTTTTGGCTTAAATTATTCTGAGTCAATTTATTACCTGTGAGCATAAATGCAAAATAAATTTCATATGGTTTAAATAAGTGGTTTTCAAGCATAAGGTACAGAAGAATCACCTAGAGGACGGTTAAAAATACACATTCCTATGATCCTTCTAGAGAAATTTTGATTAATTAGGTTTGTCATGGATCTTAAAATAATTAAGCAAACAAAGTAAATAATCTTTTGCAGATGATCCTCAAACTGCTCTTTGAGATCCATTAGATTTAAGAGTCAATTAATGTTTTTAAACATAGGAAGACAAGCAGGAAATAAAATATTTATGAGAACCATACAGTAATGGCAACTTTCTTCCTGTTGCTTTGAAGTAATAGAGATAACTACAAGGGAAAACATACTGCTAGACTCATGGGAATAAACATTAAAATATCTGTAAATCAAAAATTAAAGTAAAGGATAAGAAGCAAAGCAGAAAATGTTTTTGTCAGATATGACAGACAGCAGTCTAAGAGCTACAATAATTTCTGATGAGCTCTCAAATTTTTAACGTTGATGTATTAAAGTTTTTTCTTTTACATGAAGGAAAGCACAAATAGTAAATAATCACAAAAGACTCTTTTAAAATAATCAAGAAAATGAAACCAAAGCAACATAATTATTATTTTACATCTGCTACATTAATGATGACAAAAAATTCAAAGAAATGCCAATAATGAACTGGCTAGGTGAGGTCGCAACTGTCATTAAACTGTCAGTTTAATTGGGGTTGAGGAAACTCTTACAAAGCTATATTCCCAGAAATGACCAAGGTGTTCTTCTCTATTTTTGAGGTCCATGAAACCTAGAACATGATCTGCTTTTAGAATTTATTGCTATAGAGAAGGGCTTTCCTTGTGGCTCAGCTGGCCAAGAATCCACCTACAATGCGGGAGACCTAAATTCAATCCCTGGGTTGGCAAGCTCTATAAAGGATCTATATAAAGGAATAAGTCCCAACTCATCCCAACTTCTGGAGTCCCTTCAGTCTTTCTAACCTAAGGCCACTTGTCCTTTAAAGACATAAGGGCCGAAGTTCCAAAACTATTCTGTGCTAGGGCTGCCAGGTTTAGCAAAACTTAGCAATAAAAATTAGAGAACATGCACTTAAATACTGTGCAGGGTATACTTATACCAAGAAATTGTTCATTGTTTATCTGAAATTCAAATTTAACTGAACACTCTGCATTTTATCTGACAGTCTTATTCTAGGCATGTATATCCCATTCTTTCTATCTTAAGAAGCTTGCTAAAGGACCCCCATTGAACAGTGCATGAAAACCTCTAGCTCCTGGCCTTTAGTGGTACCTTAGTTCCTTAGACCCACAGAACAAGGGCATGACACTTTTTAAACTTTCAAATCTGATTATTCAACCAGGTACCTTTAATTCAGAAGCTAGGGTCTCGCTCAGCAAAGTCCCTTGATTCTTGACTCTCAGGCTGGATCCTATAATCTAATATGACCCTGGGAGTAGGTGGATTCTTGACCAACCCAGAAAAAGACTCGGTCAACTTCTTCAGACTTTGGATTCCTTGTGTATAAGGGAGTGTGAATAATATGACCCCCTTCATTGAAATAAGAATATGTAATTTCATTTTTCTGTATGTATGCAGAAACTAAAGAAAACAGAGGTAAACAGAGACAAATCAAAGTGGTTACCTATAAAGATGAGACTAGGAATGGGGTAACTGGCAGCAAAGATTAGTGAGGGGATTACTTCTCAGTTATAGCTTTTTGTATCATTTTAGTTAGGAACCTTGTGAGTGAAATAAGCACTTAAGTAACCTTCCTTGCAGGGCTGTTCTGAGGATAAAATGTGGTCATGCAGGTACAGTGCAGGTACAGCACACTCTGTGAAGTGAAGTGAAAGTTGCTCAGTCGTGTCCAACTCTTTGCAACCCTGTGGACTATACAGTCCATGGAATTCTCCAGGCCAGAATACTGGAGTGGGTAGACCTTCCCTCTACAGGGGATCTTTCCAACCCAGGAATCGAACCCAGGTCTCCCGCATTGTAGGAAGATTCTTTACCAGCTGAGCCACAGTGGAACCCCAAGAATACAGGAGTGGGTAGCCTATCCCTTCTCCAGCAGATCTTTCCCACCCAGGAATTGAGCTGCCATCTTGTGCATTGCGGGCAGATTCTTTACCAACTGTGCTATCAGGGAAACCCTCCTTTATAGCAATAAATTCTAAAAGCAGATCATGGTAAAATGGTGCTAGCATTTATTTCCACTGCACTTATTTATGCTAGCATTTATTTCCTATGGGAAACCTTGTTCTTGTTCTGGTACCTGGTGGCCCATACACTAAGCAATGACAAAAATAACCATCTGTATTCTCAGGGAATTGGTCTAATATTTATTTAAACCCTGAAGTTTATGGTGACTCTTGCTTCCTGACTTCTGCGCTCTTTCCTTCCTGCCTTCCTCCACCCACATCTAGTCCAACTTGGGGCTTCATGATTTCACTCTGGCTCACTACTGCCCACCCTTTTTTCACCACTAGTTAAATGCTACCTCTTCTTGGACAGTGGGACTAGTGACTTTTTATGTCTTAGATCAGGCAACTGTAAGAACAGTAGGTATCAAGAACCATGCCAAGGAAAGAGTTGGCTCTGAGTGGATGTAGTCATGTGGGAAAGCAATGAAGTGAGGCGATTTGGGAGGCATTTGGTTATACCAGTAATTTAGAGATTCATTTGCCATTACTGGATTCCAGAAACCTTTCAGGCTGACTTCTTCCAGTTTCTGGGCGTGTCTCCTTTGGTCAGGATTTATTTGTGATGAGAGTCAGTTTCCAGGAATGAAAACAGAAGAAAGCAAGGACAATAGAAAAAGTTGTATTCCAGATTTATGAGAGGTGACTAGGGAATGAAAGAGATAAGGACGGAGCTCTTTAGAGCAGGAGTTGAAGAAAATTCCTGGTATAAGTAGCCCATTCTCAGCTTTTAGATGGGGATGTCCATCTTCACTGTGCTCTTGCCATTTGTGTAAGGGGTGACCCACATGTCTTTCTGTACCTGTAAAATGAAGACTACAGAAAGCCCTGCATATCTCTGGCGAGTCATGATACCTCAAATGAGTCTACTTCATTAACTATAAATTTCTCTTAGAAAGAGCTACTCTTAAGAGTTAAATGAAATCATGAGCCAGTGATTGGAACTCTAGATGCAGAGAGCCAGGGTCATAATCCCAGTTACACCACTTGCTCTCTGTGTGACCTTGGGGCAAGGATTTCAATCAGTTATTTATTCCAATTTCTGTATCTAAGAAATAGGGATAAAATGTATTGAGCACATACCGTTGTTGTGAGGACAAATGGGATGATCCGTGTAAAACACAGAGAACAATACTTTGGCCCGTAATAATTGTTCAGTAAGTGTTTCATGGAGTAGTTGTGGTAATGTTAGTAGTAAAACATAATGCATATGAAAACACATGCAAAGTCTGGTACATAATAAGCCTTAATTAGGTGGTATCTATTATCACTCCGGCTTCTCCTGCCTTCAGGACCTGCTCACAACTGCATCTGCCCCCAAGTCTGTTTCCAGTTCTAGCCCTTCCCTGTAACAGGAACTTCATCCCTACCAGCAGGTGTGGACTGAGAGTAGTTTGATGCTCTTTGGGAAGGGGGGTGATGTGAATGGGAACTTCTTATTTATCATGGCTCTGATTTTCAAGCTCTCAGGACTGTACTTGTGCCTGGTTTTCTGAGCTTATTACTATGTCTCTGCTGCATCCAAAAACTGGCAGTGAATTCCAGTCTGTCCAGTGACCTGATTCATCCTTTGTTTGCCTTGTTTTACCCTACTGGGGTCCTATTTCAAACCAGCTGGGACTGGGATGTTACCACTCATGTGATGCAGATAATTCTCTGGGCATGGACACTTGCTACAGAGTCCAACTCTGTATCAGCAGCCTTTGATATCTGAACCTGCTGAGACTGGGTGGAA
Organism: Cervus elaphus; assembly: GCF_910594005.1. Lineage (NCBI taxonomy): Eukaryota > Metazoa > Chordata > Mammalia > Artiodactyla > Cervidae > Cervus > Cervus elaphus. Next base: position 61,250,355 of record NC_057823.1, on the reverse strand, counting down.
TTGTTGACAAGCCTGCTGCCCACCTCTAGGGGACCAACTTCTTACTTAGCCTAGGATGCTTCTCTTGATATCTTTGTCTTATATTTCCTGTCTTCCTGGTCCCAGTTCAACATTGTTCATGATACTTTGAATTATGAGGTTCTGTTACCCCTTGTTGAACTCCAGAAGCATATAATAATTTCAAAAATAAGTCCCTGTGTTGTAGAAAAAGAACAAATGTCCAAGATACAGACGGTCTTGGGTCAGAATTTCCTTTGAAGCTCAATAATGTAGAGGTATCTGGAGACATAGACTTAGATATTTCATTCATTTCATTTTTATTTAAAAAACATTTTTGCTGAGTATCTGCTGGCACCTAGCAGAATCTCTGGGCTTCTTTCTGTCAGGTTTATTGTTTGTTTTTTTTAAAACTTTTCTTGGGAAAAAATGCAACAAACTCAACTATCATAATGGAAAGCTTTAGGATGTGGCATTTACAAAACAGATGTTGAGAACCAGTACAAATTATATTCATGTTACTATTCTGTTATGCTTCAGCAAGAAGTGTTACTTGCTAATTTCATCTTCCAAGAGACATTTTAGAAGGTTTCATTGAATTGATCCATTAAATTAGGATCTGAACATGAAACCACTGAAAATTTTGACTTTTGAGGAATGTAACACTTAGACTACAAATTTGATTTTGTACCTTGAAATCACTCTTATCTTTAGCTTGTGCATGAGTACACTTTTGAATTGCTTAACTTTTATTGCTAGATGTAGAAAAACTAGCTATAATAAAACTGGGTTATTTGGGTCAGAGTTATTATCTCTATTTAGGTATATGTTTGAAAATTATTAGCATAAAAAGTTAAACATGCAGGTTGGGCAGTACATGAGTGATTCAGATTCATATTGCTCTTCTCTGCTCTCAGTGAACATGCAATCTGGTGAGGAGAGAAGCTAGGAATAAGACAGTTACACTAATTCATGCAATTTGCATTGCCTACTAACACAAGACACTTTTCAATAAGTAATGGAGATAGAGAAATGAACAAAATAAAGTATCTACCCTTACAAAACTTACATTCTTACTTAATAGAATCTTATTTTATTCTTACTTAAAAGAATTTTGAATTAAAGAATTCAGAGAAAGAGAATTTTTTTTCCACCTGTGAATTGGTGGTTGAGAAGAATTTTGACGTATGATGTGGAATGGTTCAAGATTTAAGAGTCTGAACAAAGGCACTGTGATATACAATATGTACACAGAAACTTATGGCTATAGTAAAAAATTTTACTGCAATAATAAGTGGAAGAATGGACATATTATATGGAACACACTTAATTTTCATTTCTATAATGCTAAATCTAATATTTTAAATAAGTCACTGAGTATACGCAACTCTTACATATAAGTTTTTAAGGATCCCAGGGATCAAAATTTGGAGATGTTGGCCAAAACATTTGATTGCATTGAGGATTTTACAGGTAGAGAAGAAAAAATAGGAAATGTTAATAGAAAGAAGGAAACTGATCGGCTGGTCTTCCGTTTGATGGGTTTAACTCACCCTGGGTTAAAATGACCTTGGGGAACATAATGGTACTGATTAAATTCCCACCCAAAACTGACATGGCCAGAATTTTTACCTAGCCATGCTCAATAGGAGTTCCACCAGTCAGGAAAAGTAACTTGTCTTTGACATGGAGCCCTCATTCTTGACTAAAGAGTAATTTCAGATAGTTGGTCAGTATAGAATTAAACGAAAGAAAGCTGAAAATTTTAAGCTCCACACTGGAACATTGTGATGAGCTGTCATTGTCTCTCTGGAAAAAATCCTGCCTCACTCTCTAATCAATTACAAGTCTTCCCAGCGGGCGATGGTCAGTCACACTGACCACTCTTAATCAGAATTTCTCATTTTTCTAGACCTGTTTACTTGGCCTATAAGAGAATTATATGTCAGGAATTATATTGTTTGAGTTACATTTTAATCTCCTCCATCATATATGAGAGGCATCCTTGTCTAATCAGCAACACATTCTTAGATCTTATTGCTGCTGCAGATGGTAATCTCATCTGCTTCACATGGCTTCTTTGGGAGAGTGGTGCCTCATTGAAAAAGAAAATTTCATTGCTTATTTTCTTAGTATAAAAGTCATACACACTTGATGTAGGAATTTTGAATATAAACATAAACAAAAGGAAAAAGCTCAAATCTTCTGTAATTCCATACATACAAAAGGAAACATATTGTAGATAACATTTGATAATTTGCTTTTGCTACAACAGTTAAAAAATCTTTCTGTATAATTAAATATCCAGGTATGAGATTCTGTTCCTTTTGTTGAAGTATAATTAATTTACACTGTTGTGTTTGTTTCAAGTGTACAAAAAAGTGATTCAGTTACCCGCACACACACACACACACACACACACACACACATTCTTTTCCAGATTTTTTTTTCATTATAGATTATTACAAGATATTGAGTATAGTTCCCTGTGCTATAAGTAGGTCCTTTTACCTACTGTTTACCTGTGTTATGTACAATAGTGTGTGTATGTTAATCCTGAACTCCTAATTTCTCTCTCATCCATTCCCCACCCCAACACTCCTCCCACCCCCACTATCCACTTTGGTAACTGTAAGTTTGTTTTCTTTCTTTTTTTAAGTCATTTTTTGTCACTCTATTTTTTTTTAATTGAAGGATAATTGCTTTACAGAATTTTGTGGTTTTTCTGTCATACATCAACAAGAATCAGCCATAGGTACACACATGTTCCCTCCCTCCCAAAACTCCCTCCCATCTCGCTCCCCGTCCCACACTTCTAAATTGTCACAGAGCCCCTGTTTGAGTTCCCTGCGTCTTACAGCAGATTCCCATTGGCTGTCTATTTTACATGTGGTAGTGTACGTTTCCCTGTTACTCTCTCAATACTTCTTACCCTCTCCCTCCTCCCCTCCCCCCATGCCCAAAGGTCTGTTCTCTATGTCTGTTTCTCCATTGCTTCCCTGAAAATAAATTCATAAGTGCCATCTTTCTAGATTCTATATATATGCATCAGTATACGATATTTATATTTGTCTTTCTGACTTACTTCACTGCCTACTTCACTCTGTATAGTAGGCACTAGGTTCATCCACCTCATTAGAACTGGCTCAAATGCTTTCCTTTTTATGGCTGAGTCGTATTCCACTGTATATATGTACCACTGCTTCTTTACCCATTCATCTGTTGATGGACATATAGGTTGCTTACATGTTCTAGCTATTGTAAATATTGCTACAGTGAACATTGGGGTACATGTGTATTTTTCAATTTTGGTTTCCTCAGGGTATATGCCTAGTAATGGGATTGCTGGGCCATATGGTGCTTTTATTCCTAGTTCCTTAAGGAATCTCCATATCATCGTCCATAGTGGCTGTATCACCAGCAATGCAAGAGAGTTCCCTTTTCTCCACACCATTTGTTTGTAGACTTTTTGATGATGGCCATCTGACTGGTATGAGGTGTAAGTTTGTTTTCTAGGTCCCTGGGTTTATTTCTGCTTTGTATATGAGTTCATTTATATCATATTTTTTTTAAGATTTCACATATAAGTGATACCGTATGATACTTGTTTTACCCTGTCTTCAGTTCAGTTCAGTTCAGTCACTCAGTCATGTCCGACTCTTTGTGACCCCATAGACTACAGCACACAAAGGCTTCCCTGTCCATCACCAACTCCCAGAGTTTACCCTCATGTCCATTGAGTCAGTGATGCCATCCAACCATCTCATCCTCTGTTGTCCCCTTCACCTCCTGCCCTCAATCTTTCCCAGCATCAGGGTCCTTTCAAATGAGTCAGCTCTTCACATCAGGTGGCCAAAGTATTGGAGTTTCAGCTTCAACATCAGTCCTTCCAGTGAACACCCAGGACTGATCTCCTTCAGGATGGACTGGTTGGATCTCCTTGCAGTTCAAGGGACTCTCAAGAGTCTTCTCCAACACCACAGTTCAAAAACATCATTTCTTCTGCACTCAGCTTCTGTCCAACTCTCACATCCATACATGACCACTGGAAAAACCATAGCCTTGACTAGACGGACCTTTGTTGGCAAGTGATGTCGCTGCTTTTTAATATGCTGTCTAGGTTGGTCATAACTTTCCTTCCAAGGAGTAAGCATCTTTTAATTTCATGGCTGCAGTCACCATCTGCAGTGATTTTGGAGCCCAGAAAAATAAAGTCAGCCACTATTGCCACTGTTTCCCCATCTATTTGCCATGAAGTGATGGGACCAGATGCCATGATCTTCGTTTTCTGAATGTTGAGCTTTAAGCCAACTTTTTCACTCTCCTCTTTCACGTTCATGAAGAGGCTCTTTAGTTCTTCTTCACTTTCTGCCATAAGCGTGGTGTCAACTGCATATCTGAGGTTATTGATATTTCTCCCAACAATCTTGATTCCAGCTTGTGCTTCTTCCAGCCCAGCATTTCTCATGATGTACTCTGCATATAAGTTAAATAAGCAGGGTGACAATATACAGCCTTGACGTTCTCACTGTTACTTCACTTAAACAGCTGTATGACTTGTTTGTGTATTTTGGAACTCAATCCCTTATCAATAGCATTGTTTGTAAATATTTTCTCCCGGTTCATAGGTTGTCTTTTTGTTTTGTTTATGGTTTCTTTTGCTATGCAAAAGCTTTTAAGCCTAATTAGGTCCCATTTCTTTATGAGATTCTTTTTAAATAACTATATAGTATTTCATTGAGTGTATATTCCCTGGTTTACTTATACATGTTGTTGTATATTTAAGTTAAATATATTAGGTTAAATGTTGTGCTGCATCAAACATTCTTATAGTTTAGTTTTATTTTTGTTAACTTTTCCGGTCAGCCATGGTTATTTTCATGAGAAGTTTTTGCATGTAGAGTTGCTTGGTCAGTCTACACATACTTTTTAAGGCTTTTGCTAGATATGGTCAAACTGCTGTCTTAGAAGGTTGTGTAATGTATATTCTGAACTGTATTGTTTGAGGATGGTTGTTTTCCTAGATCAAATGTGTTCCTTTTGAGTTAGTCTCCAAATTATGGGGTTTTCAAATTTGGAACCTGTGAATTATGTTGTAGATGATGACTGTGAGGGAAGAATAATGAATTTCCACTATGATTCCTGCTGATGTTTATTACATTTGCTAATAAAAATGAATAATTAGGTAAGAAAATTGTTTTTAGATATAGTAGTACCAAATTCAAAGTCTTTAGTACAATGGAAAGAATTGAATATAAAAGTAGGCGATATGACTTGAATTCTCACTTTGTGGTCTTAAACAAGTGCAATTGCTATAAGCTTCAGTGTTCTCATCTGTACAATGAGCCTCCAGTTGACCCCATTTATAGGTGAAATGAAGACCCCGTGGTCTCGGTGTGGTTGATTCCATTCCCACTTAGGGGGTAGATTTTGATTGATACAAGCCCAAAAGTATAGTCCTGTGTCTCTTACCTGGTAAATGGTTCAGAGATGAACAACTCAATTTATCCCAATCAGCATAGCATTTGAAATAGATTATGTTATGTTCAAAATATATCAAGCTCATCCCATCTACTAATGATCCTACCAAAAGATCTTACTCCCATCCAACTGACGATATACTTAGGCAGTGATTTTCTTTGCCCCATAAAATGTGGGTGGAACTTTCATATGCCATTTCAAAGTGGAGGTTTTGAGGGCCAGCTTGTAGTTCGGCTGTCACTCTTCCCTCTGCCACAAGAGTAATATGCCCTAGAAACTGGTTGCTCCTTCAGTCTTAGTCCCAGAACAAAGAGGACAAGGAGGGAGTCTCAGCTGTTCCACAACTGCCAATATGCAAGTTGGATGAGAAACAAACTTTTATTGCTTTGTAAAACACAAGGCCTGGTGGTTATTTGTTACCACAGCACAACTTAGCCAAGGCTGGCTCATACGTTATTTTTTTAGACCAGAAGGAGCATTTTCCAAGAGTGGGAACCTAACCTGATTTTGTCCTTTAGGAATGAACATCTGGGAGAAGAGGCTCTCTCTTTCTTCAGATGCTGTGATATGTAGTTGTGTCACCAGGAACTACTGTAGCATTTTGTTGTTATAGTAGATATCAGTCAGAGGAAAGAGCAGACAGAGAGAACACAAAGAGAACTGCAGAGAAAGGGAACCAGAACCCTAATTTTAAATTAATGCCTGAAGCTGACCTACCTTTGAACTGCTCAGTTAAATGAACCAGAAACAATGAATTTTTATAGTTTAAGATAATTTCAGTTGAATTTTTTTTTATTTGCAACCAAAAGCATAGATAGTGGCTGATTCAAATTTCTCTCATAGTATGATTCAGAAGAATACAATTTGAGAAGCTTGAAAACAGGACATTAACTTGAGACGATAATTTCTGATAAGTATATGAACTAACTGTGGTTGAGAAAGGACAAAGGTAAAACTCAGAAGATTTCCAGAAGATGAACAACTCTTGAGATTAGGGTGCAGTATAGGTTTTCCACTGTAAGAGGGTAGGCAAAAACCGAGTGGAGGATAGGATGAAGAAGAGATGGTCTGTTGTTTCACATACGCTGATTCTGTACCTTCCTGTTCTTACAGTGCTAATAGTGCTTCTCTCTGCTTTAGCTAAACTGTGTGCTCACTCAGTCCTATCTGACTCTTTGCGACTCCATGGGCTGTAACCTGCCAGGCTCCTCTGTCCAGGGAATTTTCCACATAAGGATCCTGGAGCAGGTTGCCATCTCCTCCTCCAGGGGACCTTCCTGACCCAGGGATCGAACCGATGTCTCTTGCATCTTCTGTATTGGCAGGCGGATTCTTTACCACTGTGCCACCTGGGAAGCCCCTTAGCTAACCTACAGGACTGCAAACACTGCCTGCTTAACTGGACATTCATTTCCAGCCTACCCTGTTTTGTCACAGTCCATACTTTTAGCAGAGAGCTCTCTTCCTGTATACATCACTAAACTGGTAGGGGGCTTAATTAATTAGCATTTGTAAGATGTTTCAGCTCTTTAGCGGATTATGGGTAATTAGGGAAGCAGAGCCAAGAGCTTTTATAACCTTCCTCTCTGCTGGTCTCTTTTCCTGCCTCTTCTGGAGAGAATGGCATTGATGTTGACTTAAGTAAACTTGAACTTGTTATGCTATGTCATTTCATTTTTCATTAAATAGATTCAGAAATCTCCCAGGCCCCATGTGGGAAACACTGTCCAAGGATCAGTCATTTCTCCTATAGACCAGGCAAATTCAACATTGATAAATAATGCAGGCTTAAAATCGTCATAAAGGGCAGAGTGTTTGAAAGCCACAGGCAAAACCTGCTGGATCTTGCAGTTTTCTCTTATAAGAACTCCATCCACTAGCCAGCTTGGACATCACAGTTATCCCTTGGCACTCATCTAGTAATTCCCTCCCCAGAAATGTACCATGCTCTGAAAACTAGAGAATTTTACAATGTTCTCCTTTTTAACATACTTATTAAATATTATTTTTTTGCTCTGTTTTTCTTTTTTTACCACATGGAAGATGAATCAGTTAGGAACTGTATTTGACGGCTAATAACAGAAACCTGAAATTACATGGTTTAACAAGATGGAGAGGTTTATTTTCTCTCATCCATAGGCAGTCTGGAGGCTGAATTTCTATAATTATTACAGTTCTGTGACACAATCTGTGCCCTAAGCTTCTAAAATTTTGTTCTATCATCATTAGCATGTGGCTTCCAACTTCAAGGTGCAAGGTGGCTGCTATAGCCCCAGACATCAAGTCTATATTCCAGGCAAGAAGCAGGAGGAATGAGAAAAATGCAAAACAGCCTCCTATCTAATTTAGCAGCCATCCTGAAAGCCTTATCTTATATTTGGTTACCTGGCTACTGTTTTTTTAAGGTGATGCTGGAAAAAGTAGTTTTGCATCAGTGCATGCTGATGCTCCCAATAAGATCAGGTTTCATTATTAAGGGAGAAATGACAATTGGTAATTATCAGCTTCTATCACACCACATTCCTGAAGTATGTCTTAAGTAATAATCCTTACCTCAATAATAATTACTAATGTGTGCACAGTGTGTTAGGTTGTCAAATTTAAACCCCTCAATGGTTATGACTTCTTGGGGTCCTGGGTGATTTAAAAGAACACAGAGATCGTTTTATCTGGAAGAACACAGGAAATTTTGTTTGCTACATGGTACTCAGCCATAACCTGTCTAAAAGAGAAACAGAGGGAGAAACCTTCTAAAAGATTTTAATAAGCTCAAATATTATACTGACTTCCCCAGACACCTCCCAGTAGTTTCACCTATAATTACTCTGGAGCAAAAAGGGACAGAATATGAGGTTCTAATTCTTCCTCTGCAGGAGCCCTGTTCAATCTCTTGCTCTTCTGCTTGGATTTATGTCATTTCCAATATCCAACAGTGTGTTTTCAAAGTGAGTTACTTAATGTGTTAGACATCAACTGGGATGTATCCCAGCTCAGGATGCAGGAGGTCATTGCAGAATTCTAGACTTGGGGCAACAACAAAAGATACCCATTGTGCGACTATCTGACCACTGACCATTTTCAGAACTGCTCTGCCTTACAGATAAAGACAGATGGTTGTGAAGGGGTGGGCAGTAGGGGCAGTACAGGGAAGAGACAAGTAGAAAAAGACTGGACAGTCTTCTGAGTTTGATGTTAGGAAAATACCCAGCAGGTGAGCAGGTTAGCAGGTGCTCACTCACTGTTAGTCCTGGGCCCTTTGTGGTTTTGGGACTAGCAAGTTTAAGAACTGCCACGGAGATGATCTCATGAACATAAGTTGGCATTTCATTTCATCTTGTGCTATCATCCAGAAATAATGAGAGAAACTGAGGCCAAAATGCTGAGATCGTATTCAAACCGAGGGTTAGAAAACATTTCCTCCACCACCTTTTTGGGATCATTTAGTATTTGTGTGTTAGACCTTACCCAGAAGCTATTTCTGTCAGCAAAATGCAGCTTTCTTCTGTCCCACCACCCACTTCTTGCCCTGTCCTGCCTCTGCCAGCTGTTGTTTTCAGAGAGCAGAAAGCAGAACTAATACTCCCTTTGATTCATTTCTGGTGTCTACTGACGAGGTTGTGGTTCAAGTATGTGAGGTTGTCATTTTTCCTGTGAGGTCCCTTTGTCCTTGTCTTCTGCTGGTGCTATGTTAGAGCAGCCATCAGTATGCAAAGTTCAGAAGCAGGGTCATTGTTTTGAAAGAGCATATGGAATCTGAATTTCACTTCTCCCCTGGGACATATGCTGTTAATTAAAGGCAGATTCTAAAGACTGTAGTCAGCGTATGCATTGTCACAGAGGAGAGAACTGAAAAATCGACTGAATGTATTTAAGCTTCCTGTCAATCATTCTATATTTGAGTGAAAGCAGTGAGTTATTTGTTATATATCACATTTAACAGAGGTGGTTGATATACTGCTTAAAATCCTCCAGTGCATTCCCAACTCATTGGTGAAAGCCTGAACTCTCTAGCATAGTCTTTATGACCTTTTGTGACCTGGTCTCTGGCCATCTGTCTTTTCAGTCTCATGTTTTAACCACCTTTTAATATATACTTCATTATCTAGCCACATCAAGCAGATAATAATAAAAGTTCACATTTCTAGGGCCATCATCTATGGTGAACACTTAACATATACACACATACACACCTCATTTAGCTCAAAGTAGGAATTCCTGGAAGTGGGATTGCTGAGTAAATTAAGATCTCAGAGGTATGCCCCTTAGAGATGCTTGTATACATTGTTCATTGTTGATTGATGTTCTGGTCTTTTCAAGTTCCCTGAAACCATCATGTGTCTTTCATCACAGTTTCTACCAGTGTCCTTTAATTCAGTTCCTGGCTGATGCTCCTGGGCTGCAGGACCATTCTTCCTGCTCCCCCAGATCTGCCATGAATGCAGATGCTGGCTGATCTGCATCCTCTGAGCTGCAGCCATTCCCTTGAAGCCTCCTGGGGCTGCTGTGACACTTGCATTTCAGCATGTAGATTGACACCTGTCCTTTGTTACCCTTAGGGGTGCCCAAACCTGTTACTACCCAGTCTTGGTCAGCTGTTACGGGTCAACATTGCTTGCCAGAATGTGAAATAAATGGCACAGAGGAAATTAACAGCAGAGTAAACTCTATATCTTGCTGATACCTTCTATGCAGGCTGTTCTTGAGCTCTCATTGGTGGAGGACAAAAGTGTGTGTATAGACAGCACTGTAATGATTCATTATATGTAATTTACTACAATGATTTATATCAATATGCAGTACATTTTAATAAAAATATATCACAGATGACTTTATAACAAAGCAGCATTTTCAACAGGATCTAGCTGTACATGTTTCTTCATTTAGTTCTCACAAAAACCTGTGATTTTAATAACTTAGATTAAGTACTATTATTATTAAAGATGTGGAAACTGAGGCTTAGAACAGCCTCAGTGATGTGTTTAAGGTGGCATAGAGCAGAACAAATCAGCCAATATATTGATACAAGAGGGAGTGCACTAATAGCTCTCAGGTTGCAGTCAGTCATAGATTTTGCCAGAGAAAAAAGAGAAGGCAGAGTAGATGTCATTATTATAATTTTAAGGCATTTGAATAGACTAACAATTAATTTCATACATGCGCCACAATACAGATTTGTATTTCTGTTGAAAAGTGAAGATTTACAGGAACACGAGGTCCTGCCTAGCATTGATCACTGGAGCCACGGAGGGCTGTTCTCTTTGAGTGCAGCACACCCTCCTCAGTTTCCACAGTCTGCAGTACTCCCCCTTGTCTTTCTCAGGACCCAGCTAAGTCCACTCATTCACATTATCTCTGACTCCTATGGCCATCTGAGGTTAGAACACTGACTAACACACATACCCTCTCTTTGTAGCTCCTCCAAAGCACTCTAGTTCACCCTTTCCCTCTTTTACAACTGCTCAATGTCCTATCACTTTAACTCAGCCAATACAATCAAATTCCTTTCCTGACTCTTTTATCACTCCCTCTTCCCAACGCTTTCCACCCCTACTAACAGATGCCTCTATGAGCACTGGGCAATCCTCTGTGTTTGTCCTACTGTAGTGTACTGTTGTTGTTATTGTTGTTTAGTTGCTAAGTTACATCCAACTCTTTTGCAACCCCATGGACTGTATCCTGCCACACTCCTCCTTGAGATTTCCCAGGCAAGAATACTGGAGTGGGTTGCCATTTCCTTCTCCAGGGGATCTTCCCAACCCAGGGATCAAACCTGCTTCTCCTGCATCTCCTGTGTTGGCATGGGGATTCTTTACCACTCAGCCACCAGGGGAACCTGCAGTGTACTGTAATTGTCCTTAAATGTGTTGTTCACACAGCCCACTGGCAGCTGAGAGTAACATAAAGTCTTTCCCCCTGAATCTTGAGGCACAACTTGCCCAGTAAGGATTTGAATGAGTGGATGAATGATAAGTGGATGTATGGATAAATGCATGATTTATTGACCAGACTTACTTTCTACTCTCCTTTCCAGAGTAGGGGAGGTGAATATTAAAAGCCATTGGTAGTGACCTGCCCTTGACTTTTGACCAGAGCATAGCATGTGCTTGAACTGCATGTTGGTTGGGTCAGCAATTGCTTCTAAACCAAAAATATCCAGGAGGAAAGAATATGATGCCTTTTTCTTGCCAGAGGAACTCAGAGCAGTAAATACTATTAAATCACAGATAAAGCTGTATGGTCATTTAATTTTTAAGAATTAAAAAGAACAGGTCTCTAGGATATTAGCACTGACTATAGCTGAGTGTTGAATTTAGCCTTAATTGGCAGTGAAGACAATTCTAGTTCACTTAAGAGAAACAGTTATTAAACAAGACATTATTCTAGCCAGAAAGTAAAAACAAAACAAAACAAAAAGCTTCTTTATCTGATCACATTGCTGAAATATTTTAGTTGACTCTTACTTCAACTAAGCATTCTGCGTTCTGCAAATAATGATATTGTACATACACTTTCCCAACAGCTAGATTTTTTCTTTTGTAACATTGAAAGTGAAAGTGAAGTTGCTCAGTCGTGTCCGACTCTTTGCAACCCACTGTAGCCCACCAGGCCCCTCCATCATTGCATTTGTACAATTCCCCAATCCAACATTAATTCTGAAGTCAAATGTCAACCTTATCCTGGTCCTTTCTTAAAAAAGTCATCAAAGTAATACATTCATATGGGTAAAAAATGAAGTGGAGTGGAAGGCTCGGAATAAGAAGCTGTCCCTTGTTGCTCCTCCTCAGAGTCTCTCTCTAGTAGCAATCATTTGAAACTATTTTTAGTTATCTCTTACTTTAACTAACTTAGTATTTTGAAAGGTTTGCCTTTACTGCTTTTCTTTATTTATTTTAGATATTATATACTTGACTCCTTGTTATGGAAGACGGTGACTCAACTCATATCACCCCTGCTTCTACTTTGCCTCCTCATCCTCTTAACACTGTTATTTTAAAAACAAAATCTACATCCAGTCCTTTTTACTTTTGCATGCAATAGCTCCTTAAAGTCCCCTTGTTTCTACTCTTACCTCCTTCATTCTAATCTTAAGAGCAACCAGAGAGCTCCTTCTAAAATGCAAGAAAGATCTTGTCAAGTCTCTGCTTACAACCTTGCGGTGGTTTCTCAACTTACTTGGAGAACAAAGCTCAAGTCTTTATAATACCCTTCAAAGCCCTATAGGATCTGATTCTCAATACCTTTTGATCTAGTCTCCTACTATTCTCTGCTTTGTCTCCACCTTTCCATCTGTGTTGATCTATTTGCCAAGCATCTCAGACTCTTTCTTACCTTAGAGTCTTCACAAGGGCTGTGGCATCAGAATGTAGCACTCTTCTCCTAAATATTTCTATAGCCAATGCCTTTTCAACCTGCCCCTCTCCTGACTCTTCTAGCATTTTTAGGTCCCTTCATTCTGTTAAGCCTTTCTTTCTCAATAGCACTTATTACCTTCTAACCTACTGAGTTTATTTTACTTTATGTCTCAGTTTGTTTCTATATTCCTACTCCTTGCTAGAGTGTAAGGTCTAGGACAACAAAGATCATTTTGTTTACAAGTGTATGCCATATAGCTAGACGAGTGCCTAGCACCTAGTAACTGCTCAAAGAATTGGATAAATGAATGAATCAATATTATGATTAAATGTGACACAAGGCAATGCCAGGTATAGTATCATGGGGAGCTCATCACTTTTCTTACATAACTTTCTTTTTATCCAAGAATTTATAACTACCCTTTTCTTCTCTTATCCCATATGTTACCCATTCACTCCAGTTTTCATTGAAATGTTCTATAATATCAAAGTTTCACTTTTAAGGAGACTAATTAACGTTTCTCTAATAAAGTATAATTTTGTCTTTGGTGAAAGTTTTTTTTTTTATCATGTTAAGAGAGCATTCTTATGCTATTTTAAAACCGCTTTTTAAAGATGTAATTCATGGATCATACAATTCATTCCTTTAAAGTCTACAGTTTGATGATGTTATGGAAGAATTGTGTCCCTTCAAATTTTATATTTTGAAGTCCCAACTTGCAAGACCTCACAATGTAGCCATATTTGGAGATAAAGTCTTCAAGGAGACAATTGTTTAAAATGAGGCCACTAGGGTGGGATCCTAATTCACTATGGCCGATGTCTTTATAAAAAAGAAGAGACACCAGAAGTGCAGATGCACAGAAGGATGACCATATGCGGACAAAGAAGCTAGAGGGTGGCCTTCTGCCAACTAAGGAGAGAGGTCTCAGAGAAGACCGATCCTGCCAGCACCTTGTTTGTGAACTTCTAGCCTATATACCTTTCTGTTGCTTAATTCATCCACTCTGTGATATTTTGTTATGGCAGACTTAGAAAATTGATACAGGTGTTTCTTTAGTATATTCACAAATATGTGCACCCATCACCACAGTTAATTTTAGAAGTTTCATGACTTCAAAAAGAATACCCTTTAGCTATCATCACCTTCTGCCTTCTCTGTCTGCTCTAGACTTGGGCAACCACTAATCCACTTTGTGTCTATTCCAAAATTTCATATTATAGATATTATATAATATGTGGTCTTTTGTGACTGACTTCTTTCACCCAGCATGTCTTTAAGGTTCATCCATGTTGTAACATGTAAAAGCACTTCATTTTTTTTTTTTTTTGTGGCCTAACACTATTCTTTGTATGGATATACCACTTTTTGTTTATCCATTCACCAATTGCTGGATATTTTGGTTGTTTCCAGCTTTTGGCTATTATGAATAACCCTCCTATAAACTTGTGTACAAACTTTTGTGTGGGCATTTGTTTTTATTTTCTTGGGTATATACCTAGGAACGGAATTGCAGGGTCATAAGGTACCTCTATGATGAACTGTTTCAGGATCTATCAGACTGCTTTCCAAAGTGGCTGTACTATTTTGCATTCCCACTGGCAGTATATGAGTGTTCCAATTTTGCTACATTCTCACCAACACCTGTCATTATCTGACTTTTTTATTGTAACTATTTTATTGAGGGTGAAGTAGAATCTCTTTGTGGTTTTGATTTGCCTTTCTCTGATGGCTAATGCTGTCATGTACGTTTTTATGTGCTTATTGGACATTTGTATATCTTCCTTGGAGAAATGTCTGTTCAAGTCTTTCATCTATTTTTAAATTGAGTCATTCAACTTCTTATTGAGTTGAAAGACTTCTTTACATTTTCTAGATACAAATTCCCAATCAGATATATGTTTTGCAAATGTTTTATCCCATTCTATGGATTGTCTTTTCACTTTCTTAGTAGTGTCTCTTGCAACACAAAAGCTTTTAATTTTGCAGAACTCCAGCTTGCCTATTTTTTCTTTTGTTACTTATGATTTTAGTGTTGTATTTAAGTATCCATTTCCAAATCTGAGTTCATAAAGATTTATGCCTATGTTTTTTTCTAAGAATTTTGTAGTTTAAGCTTTTAGATTTTAAGCCTTTAATCCATTTTGAGTTAATTTTTGTATGTGATGGGAGGTAGGAGTCCAATTTCATTCTTTTGCAGGTGACTATTCAGTTGTTACGATGCTACTTGTTAAAAAAAGGACTAGTCTTTTTATTTACTTTTTTTTTTTAGGACTAGTCTTTTTAAATTGAATGGTCTTGGCATCCTTACCTAAAACCAGTTGACCACAGACATATGAGTTATTTTTGGCTTTCAGTTCTTTCCATTGATCTATATGTCTATCCTTATGCTAGTACTGGACTGTCTTGATTATCACTGTTTTCTTTTAGGTTTTAAAATTGGGAAGTTTTAATCCCTCCTAGTTTGTTCTTTTTCAAGAAGGCTGTGAATATTCTGTGTCTATTACAATTCTATATGATCTTTTTTAACGAAACTTTTAATTTATTTTTGTCTGTGGTGGGTCCTCCTTTCTGGCATGCGGGCTTTCTCTAGTTGTGAGTTGGAGCTACACTCTAGTTGCAGTGCGCAGGCTTCTCACTGCAGTGCGGCTCTTGTTGCAGAGCGTGGTTTCTAGGCACACAGGCTTAAGTGGTTGTTGCGGGTGGGCTCAGTAGCTGTGGCTTGTGGTCTCTAGAGCACTGGCTCGATAGTTGTGGTCCATGGGCTTAGTTGCTCCGGGCATGTGGGATCTTCTCAGACCAGCTATTCAACGGGCGTCCCTTGCATAGCAAGGTGGATTCTTAACCACTGAGTCATGAGGAAAGCCCCCCGTATGAATTTTAGCATCAGTTTATCAATTTCTACAAAGAAGTCCAGTAGGATTCTGACAGGAATTGTGTTGCTTCTGTAGCTAAATTTGGAGAATATTGCCGGCTTGAAATATTAAGTCTTGTGATAATGAACATGGGATGTTTACCATTTATTTAGACTCTTTCATATTTCTTTCAATATTGTTTTATAGTTTTCAGAGTACAAGTTTGCATGTCTTTTGTTAAACTTATTTTTCAGTATTTTATTCATTTGATGCTATTATAATTGAATTATTTTCTTAATTTCATTTTAGATTGTTCATTGCAAATACCATTGACATTGTTCTTTTTTTTTCATTTTTTTTCCCTCTATGTTCTTTGGATTATATAATGTCTACAGATCCCTTCTGAAGGAGTCTTTGGGCCTAGAAAAGAAAACAATGATCTCAAAGGCCCTTGCTGAATCATCTAACTTCGGAGAAAAAAAAAAAACCAAACTTTAGGTCCCTCCCTGATGCTCCCGGCCGGTTGCATCTACTTGGGACTTATTACCCCCTATCCAGAAACCTTCCACCCCCTACATCTGCCTGGGACTTATCACCCCCTGCCCAAAACCTCCCACTCCCTGTTCAACTACAAATGCCATCTCAACTAAAGAATACCCAAAACATCCCGCCTGACTAACGTTTCCCTTGTCGCTTCCACAAACCTCCCTTCAAATATGAAGTCTCCCTGATCCCTCCTGCACTCAGCCTGGTCGTTAGGCCAACTGTCACCCCTCCTTGCCTGAATAAAGGTAACCTACTTCTGTTGAGGTCGTCTCTCCTTTTCTGCCTTGGCCCGAACTATACCTTACACCTTCAGGTATGCTAATTCTTTATTTTGCAGTTCATATCTGCTGTTGAACATCTCTAGTGAAATTTTCATTTCCACTATTATACTTTCAATTCTAGAATGTCCATTTAATTACTTTTAAAAATAATGTCTTTCTCCTTACTAATATTCTCTATTTAATGCAACATTGTCATCATATTTTACCTCTTTAATCATGGTTTTCTTTAGTTCTTTGAACATACTTTTGATGGCTACTTTGAATGCTGTGTCTATTAAATCTGACACTTGATTATCTCACAGGCAATTTATTCTGTCTGCTTTTTTCCTCAGTGTATGTGTTGTATTTCTCTGTTTCTTTGGACATCTTTGCAGTTTTGTTGGAAACCAAATATTGTAGGTAATATTGTAGCCACTCAGCACTGCCTTCTCCCGTTTCTTTTCACGGCTGCTTGCTTATTGACTGGCTTGATTATTTGGTGAATTCTATTTCCCTTATGCACAGTGTTAAGCCTCTGATTATGCTTCTTGGGGGCTGAAGCCGTGTATATGTCTGCTGTCATCTTGGGCTGATAGAGATTTTGGCAGGGCTTTCTTTGACTATCGTTTTCTCTGTCCACAACCGTTAAACTCCATTAACTACAGATTGATCACTCTGTGGTTTAAAAAATGCCCTGGGATATAAATTGCTCTACAGATGAAACCATCCAAATTGTCTGTTTTGAAGAAATAATTTGTTCTGTCTCTACGTGTCTCCGGCTGTGCCTTTCCCTGGTTCTCTCGGACAACTAGCTGGTTTACAGTTCAGGCTATAAATCGAATGAATCTCCAATCTCTTCCCAATTGCCTTTAACTACAGTCTCACTGTTCTTGAGAACATCCTTAGGCTTGAACTTCTCTACATTGTATTCCAAGTGAAGTCAGTTCTTTTGGAAAAAGATTAGGATCTATCTACATTGTGGCCTGCTTCTTTCCTCAAGCAAAATATCTGAGGTGGTTCTGGACCGAAGGGTGGGGATAATGAACCTTTCCTCCCTGAGTGTTACCACCACTTTAGGAGCTGAGCTCCTGGTGGAGGTGGGAGCAGCAGAAAGGCAATGCCAAAGACTGCTCAAACTACTGTACAATTGCACTCATCTCACATGCTAGTAAAGTATTGCTCAAAATTGTCCAAGCCAGGCTTCAACAGTAGGTGAACTGTGAACTTCCAGATATTCAAGCTGGTTTTAGAAAAGGCAGAGGAACCAGAGATCAAATTGCCAACATCCGATGGAGCATCGAAAAAGCAAGAGAGTTCCAGAAAAATATCTACTTCTGTTTTATTGACTATGCCAAAGCCTTTCACTGTGTGGACCACAGCAAACTCTGGAAAATTCTTCAAGAGATGGGAATACCAGACCACCTGACCTGCCTCTTGAGAAAGCAATATGCAGGTCAGGAAGCAATAGTTAGAACTGGACATGGAACAACAGACGGGTTTCAAATAGGAAAAGGAGTACATCAAGGCTGTATATTATCACCCTGCTTATTTAACTTATATGCAGAGTACATCATGAGAAACACTGGGCTGGAGGAAGCAGAAGCTGGAATCAAGATTGCAGGGAGAAATATCAATAACCTCAGATATGCAGCTGACACCACCCTTATGGCAGAAAACGAAGAAGAACTGAAGAGCCTCTTGATGAACATGAAAGAGGAGAGTGAAAAAGTTGGCTTAAAGCTCAACATTCAGAAAACGAAGATCATGGTATCTGGTCCCATCACTTCATGGCAAATAGATGGGGAAACAATGGAAACAGTGAGAGACTTTATTTTTGGGGGCTCCAAAATCACTGCAGATGTTGATTGCAGCCATGAAATTAAAAGACCCTTGCTCGTTGGGAGGAAAGTTATGACCAAACTAGACAGCATATTAAAAAGCAGAGACATTACTTTGCCAACAAAGGTCCATCTAGTCAAGGCTATGGTTTTTCCAGTGGTCAGGTGTGGATGTGAGCGTTGGGCTATAAAGAAAGCTGAGTGCCCAAGAATTGATGCTTTTGAACTGTGATATTGGAGAAGACTCTTGAGAGTCCTTTGGACAGCAAGAAGATCCAACCAGTCCATCCTAAAGGAGATCACTCCTCAGTGTTCACTGGAAGGACTGATGTTGAAGCTGAAACTCCAATACTTTGGGCAGTTGATGTGAAGAACTGACTCATCTAAAAAGACCCTGATGCTGGGAAAGATTGAAGATAGGAGAAGAAGGGGACGACAGAGGACGAGATGGTTGGATGGCATCACCTACTCAATGGACATGTGTTTGAGCAAGCTCCAGGAGTTGGTGATGGACAGGGAGGCCTGGTGTGCTGCAGTCCTTGGGGTTGCAAAGAGTTGGACATGACTGAGCAACTGAACTGAACTGACTGACTTTGTGGCCCGCTTTTTTCCTCAAGCCAAATATCTGAGGTGGTTCTGGACCTGAGGATGGGGATAATGAACCTTTTTTCCCGGAGTGATACCACCACTTTTTAGCTGAGCTCCTGGTGGAGATAGGGGCAGTAGCCCTGGTCTTCTCAGCCTGCCTCTCCTGCATGGACCTACCCCCTTAGGGCAAGGACTGTTGGGGCTCCACTATTCTCAGAGGCAGCATACCCAACATAAAGGCTTCATACCACCAATGGAGGACGAGTGGAAGAAGAAAACCCCCACCTCTCAGTGACATTTGCCTGGAACTTAGCCTTACCAACAGGTAGCTACAGGCAGAATGAAAAGTGCCAACATTCTGCTCCTCTTGGGAAGATAGCCCTTTGACTGGGAGCCAAGGGAAAGGGAGCCCTGTTTTTCTGTCTGTGCCAGTCTGGAGCAGAGTTTCCATCTCATGGTTACAGAGGGAGAAGAGAGTATGTCTCAGTTGAAATGCCAGACTTGCTATTATTATCAAACTTTAATAGATTTTCAGTAAATTTCATTTGCTGTGTTTCCTTGGGACCATTTCCAGAGACTTTAAATTGTTGTTTTTGTTTTTATATAATCTTCACCAGTTTCATTGGAGAGCAAGTCTATGGAGTTTGTCATGTTGTCATGCTGCCCTTTACTATTTTTAAACCATCCAAAAATCAGGAGTGGGTCTAAGGTTCTGTCAAATGTATTGTTGGACCTATCAATGTGATTTTTTGTGAAGAAGCTTTTGAAATGAAAATAGTAATTAGGATATATTTCTTTTTTGTTTTTTCTTCTGGTATACATGTATTCTTCTGGCATCTTCTAGAATGTCATAATTTATTGCTTTATTCAATTTGCTTTTTTATTGAACAGTTTGCATCTATAAGGGGAAATCTCACCATTGGTAGGTGTGTATGTGTGTACTCTAATCACAATTAGGAATAAAAATGATTTTTTCTTTTATAGTAGTATGCTGTTATTTTCTTCTTGGGGAATGAAATTGGTAGGTTGCTATTTGCTATTTGAAAGTTTAGAGAAGTTTTGATCTGAACAAGCTTATCCAGTTATGTGTGTGTGATGTGTGAACAATTTTTGAACATATTTAGTTACTAGATACTAAAATTTCCTCTTCCTTATTGTGACTATTCTGATATTTTACATTTTTAGGAATGAAAACATGGGAAAGTATTAATAGTATATAGGCCTTGCAGATCTGAATTTGAATTCCAGCTGCATGTCCTATTAGTTGGGTGATCTTAGATACATAGCTTCATCTCTCAAAGCTTCAGTTCTTGTCCTTAAAAGGAGGACAAATATTTATCTCTTGGGGTTATCACAGTGACAAAAAGAAGGAATGCACATAAAACATTCAGTGCTATGATTGGGTGCTTGCTTACTGATCAGTATTCAGTAAGTGATAATTCCCTTGCTTTTGAGAAAATAATTCATTTCACATAGAATTTAAAATAATTAGCATTTAACTGTGCAAAATGCTTGCTGATAATTTTTTTTCCTATTATCCTAGATGCTCTATTTCCTTTCTCATTTCTAATTTTATTAGTTTTCAAATTAGATTTGCTGTTTGTTGGCCATTTGTTAGTGTTTTCCAACAAGTTGGCTTTGGCTATATCAATCACTTCTTTACATTTTAGTTACTATTAAACTAATTTATTTTTCATTTTATCACATTTATGACTTCCTATCCTCTCTTTTTCACTCTTTTCCTCATTTTATATAATAGGTGAGAAGTTAGCTGATTTTCCTTTATTTTTTAAAGAATTAAGACAAGCTATGAACTCTCTCTACATATTGTTTTGATCACTTCCCATAGATTTTGATTCATAATTATTATTCTCTTTATATTCTGCTGCTGGATTCTGAGGACGTGATTAGAACGAGACATTCAAGGATGGACTAGAAGTAGGGCCTAGTTAAAGAGCTGAAAGGCCTTAGCCAATTATCTAGATTGGGAATATTGTTGGGGGGCAGAATATCTGGGGCTTAGTAATAAAATCATTCAATACCAGCTGAATGCCAATTATGTGCTGAACACTTCTCCTCATAACAGTTTTGCATATGTAACTCCTTAATTATCACAAGTGTTGTGACACTTATTTCATGTCTTTTCTGCAATTGAAGATACTGAAGTAGCCAAATGACTTGCCCAAGAGCACAGAGCAAGTATAATTCATTCATCAAGAATCCTGGTTAGACATTCTCTGCACTGCTATGTCCTGTCACTCCATTATAAATCTCTCACAGGTTTATTCTTAAGCCAAGTCTTATTCTCCACACTGTCAATAGTGAGCATTTTTATCTTTTAATTTACTTTGTGGTGACAGAAATGGGTTGTGTTTACTTTGCAGTGTTACTTGAGTTACCCTAAGAGAAGACAAGGGTGTCAATGGGGAGAGTTTTCAAGTATAGGAGAAAGCTTACATGTGGAAGAGCTCACTGATCTATTTCACAAGACCCCGTAAGACCAAGCTAAGTAGAATAAGGTGTAAAACACTAATTGCACTATAGCTCCAGTTAATTAAATAACTACTATGTGCCAAGCATTGTGCTATAAGAATATTTCATGCATTATTTTAATTAGTCCTTATCACAATCCAAAGAGGTAGGTGTTATTACTACTATTCCTTATTTATAGATTTATAGATTCTTCCTTATTATAGATTCCTTATTTATAGATTGGGATATTACCACTCCAAAGTATTAAGAAATTCATCCCAAGTTGCAGAACCAGGAAGTGACACAACTGGCAATAAAAGTCAGGTTATCTGACTCCAAAATCTTAAACCTTATCTTTTTTTGCTTAATTGTCTCTCCTGGAAGCTATAAGAAGGCAGAATAGTAATCGTTATAAAGGAAAATATTAAGAATGTGCTACTTCAGGGGGTGATGGAGCTTTCATTTCTGGAAAGATCCAAACAGAGGCTTGTGATCCTCTGTCCACAAAAATAAGAGGGAACCTGTGACCTACAGGCCACAATGGTACTGACCGTGAAAAATACTCTACAATTATTGTAAGAAACAGGATAGTATGTGGTAGAAAAATCAGACTGTCTTGTGAGGTAGTGAGACTCCTGCCAGTGAGTCAGGTGGGGTAAATGCAAGAGCTTAGAAATAGAATCTAAGTTCGGATGGATAATTTAATTCAACAGCCTTTTAATTTTTTCTGATGAATTTTTAAGGACTTTTTACAATCTAATATCTTAACCACTAATTCTGATTTTGCCAGAAAGAGAAGTTATAACAGCAGTTTTCAGGTTTTTGAGTATGTGGCTTACATTCAAACACTAGAAATTTAGAGCTCCCCTCAGGGGATCAGGAGATTCAAAAGAGGGCTAAACAAGTCAACGGTACTTGCAATGTAAATACTAACCCCATATACCAGTGCCTCAGAGAGTCTGTAGAAGCATCCTGGTTTGTGCTGTGTAACTTTATCACCCATCACCATTAGGGAGCTCCTAGGGGACAGCCTTTTGTTGCTCTCTCCTGCTCCTCCTATATACACAGCCCTGTGCCAGCAAACATGCATCCTTTCTTAGATGCCAGCTGTATACCAAACTGTATCAATTATTCAAAACAAATTCTACCAACTCTACACTATTTCAATAAACTATTCAACTCATTGTTATACCCGACAAACAGCCATAACAGTGTGAACCAACAGGTAAAGCAAAATTAAGTTTACACATTGAGTAACTAGGAGCACACCTGTGATGAAACCATAGAACAATTGCTATATGATGAGCATGATAGAAACGGTTGTTTTTTGATCACTAGTGTGGTGTGGGGCACAAACTGGTGGCTGAATTAAGCCTTTTACCATTACTGCCCATGA
Source organism: Cervus elaphus (assembly GCF_910594005.1). Classification (NCBI taxonomy): domain Eukaryota; kingdom Metazoa; phylum Chordata; class Mammalia; order Artiodactyla; family Cervidae; genus Cervus; species Cervus elaphus. Next base: position 61,227,569 of record NC_057823.1, on the reverse strand, counting down.
TTTAGGTGTCACCAGTAAATCACGAACATATCCTAATTCAAAGGGAAGATCTGTCCCTTATTTTATTGTGGGCTGGAATAACCTCTATCTGAAGTCTTCAGAAGACAAGGCAAAATCTGGCTGTGACTCAGTGGACACTGTTGCCCAAGGCAAACAAACTCCATGAACCCCTAAAGCCTCATCCTCTTCCGTCGACTTATTGATGTGCAATCTAGGCAATTCACTAAACTTTATGAGCCATGATTCCTTTATCCATAAAATGGTGATACTGGTAATGTTTTCTCTGTAAGATTGTACTGTGGAGGCAAAATGAAGTAAAAATCATTAAAGATCTTTATAAACTGTAAAGTGCCATGAAGGAAAAAGAGTAATTATTATTTTTAAAGTGATGTTCTAACAGAGCCTGGACTGTAGCCGAAAGCAGGCTGACTCAGAAGCAGGTTTGTAGGGGAGCTGGAAGGCTGCTGGGGCATTGCTAAGGAAACCAGCAGAGAAATGTACGTCACTGAGCCCCATCCTTATCTGCCCACTGCACAGTATCTACCAAGAGCACAAACAGTGCAAGGGACTGGTCATGGATAATTTGGGGAAAAAACACACATCAGATTCCATTTAAGGAAGGAGAGAAAGTGGGAGCAGGCTCCAAAGAAGGAAACTATTTCTTTTGGTTACAGAGGAAAGCGCTTCCTGAACATTTCTAATCGACATGTATAATGCCATCTGGAAGGCAGAGGGAGAAAGCTGGCTCTTAGGTTTCCTTTCAGAAGGGGAAGCCTTTGTCCCTGGCATCATTAGGATATTTGTAAGTAGATGAAGTTTAGTAGCATAAGCCCTGGGAGTCCCTGGGCTCAGCTGATGGGTTCCATTGTCAGCTTCTTTGTTGAGTACAACAAGTTGTGTAAAATTGAGTCTTGTGACCCTGGGAATGAAAACTGTGAAAAGTTCTCAATGTGTCCCTTTGAATCTCTGCAACATCTCTCATATGATCCCCTTCTTTGCCATGAATACTTCTGCCACATTCATAATTTCCATGATGGATTCTTTTCCTCGCTCACTTTATACCTGAAAAGAAGATACCTAATAAATATTCCAAATTCAGCTTTCCTTAATGGAGCTCAATATTGGCCATTCTCACCCTTAAGAGTGTTTCTCCCCAGCATTAAAATTTCAGCCACTACTGAACCACTTAAGGAACAAAAGGTTATTTTGATCCTTGTCACTCTTACCTAGTATAATGTAAAAAAATCCTACTGATTGTATCTTCCTGGGACTTTCCAAGTTCAGACCTTCAGTATGTCTTGCCTGGACCTTGGATTTGGGTCTCACCTCTAGTTTTCAGTCACTTTAATACCTCTTCCTGAAAAGGCTAAATCTACCTTTCCAAAAGGTAGACCAATGTGTGCTTTTTCCTTACTTAAAAGTATTTGATGACTCCCTGTTACAGAAGTGCACACTCTTTTCTATGGCATTTGAATGAGTTCCTTTTAGGGGCAATACTGGGAACTATATGACCAAACAAATAACTGTAGTATCAAGTGGGGCTTAATGCAGTGTGGTCTTGAGCTAAGCTCTTGGTATGATCAAGATTCTTCTACAGACAAGAAATTGTTGTAGGGAATAGAGAGAAGCACGGATATGTAATCCAAATTGTTTTTAAAATTGTGCTTTCTGAAAATTCCATTGGTCATTAGCAGCTGTGTAGGTCCCTGAATCACTTTTGGCCTGGATAACTAGGACTAACAGAGATGTGATAAATGAGGGAGGTGTTAAATAAACAGACTAGAAAGTCTTTTCCATTACAGATTTGTAGGCATGAAAACTGAACTTGGGATCATCATTATTGAGAGTAAGTGAGTGGGGTTTATTGAAGAAAGCCACTTATAGCTTGTTTTTAACACTGGATCACACTCAAAATTTATTTGTATATTGTTTAGTTGCCTGTATATTCTTATTTTAATCACTGTTTCTGATTTATGGCTTAAAAAGATTTAGAAAACAAAATATCTATTCCTCTTAGAAACTTTTTTGGTGAGGCCCCTTTTCTAACCACTCTTCCATTTAGGGACTGACCTGGAAATTACATTGTATGGCCTTCTGGGTGATGGACAGTTCAGATAGACACATGGAGAGAAGAAACTGGAACTACAATAACTGCTCTTGGTTAAGCATAATTAAAAGCAGACAATACATACTCACATATGCTTAAAATATTCAAATGGATTACACATGGAGTGATGAACAGTGGTTACTTCTGCAACTGGGTGGTTCATTTTTACTTTGTATTTTACACCTTATAGGATTTGCTTAACCATGAAAAATAATTACACATGTTTATATTATTACAGATATGCAGATGACACCACTCTTATGGCAGAAAAGGAAGAAGAACTAAAGAGTCTCTTGATGAAAGTGAAAGAGGAGAGTGAAAAAGTTGGCTTAAAACTCAACATTCAGAAAACAAAGATCATGGCATCTGGTCCCTTCACTTCATGGCAAATAGATGGGGAAACAATGGAAACAGTGACAGCCTGCTTTTTTAGGCTCCCAAATCACTGGAGATGGTGACTGCAGCCATGAAATTAAAAGACGCTTGCTCTTTTGAAGAAAAGTTATGAGCAACCTAGACAGCTTGTTAAGAAGCAGAGACATTACTTTGCCAATAAAGGTTTGTCTAGTCAAAGCTATGGTTTTTCCAGTAGTCATGTACGGATGTGAGACTTGGACTATAAAGAAAGCTGAGTGCCCAAGAATTGATGCTTTTGAACTGTGGTGTTGGAGAAGACTCTTGAGAGTCCCTTGGACTGCAAGGAGATCCAACCAGTCCATCCTAAAAGAGGTCAGTCCTGAGTATTCATTGGAAGGACTGATGCTGAAGCTGAAACTCCAATATTTTAGGCAGCTGCTGCAAAGAACTGACTCATCTAAAAAGACCCTGATGCTGGGAAAGATTGAAGGTAGGAAAAGCGAATGACAGAGGATGAGATGGTTGTATGGCATCACTGACTCAATGGGCATCAGTTCAATTCAGTTCAGTCACTCAGTCATGTCTGACTCTTTGCGACCCCATGAACCACAGCACGTCAGGCCTCCCTGTCCATCACCAACTCCCGGAGTCCACCCAAACCCATGTCCATTGAGTCAGTGATGCCATCCAACCATCTCATCCTCTGTCATCCCCTTCTCCTCCTGCCCTCAATCTTTGCCAGCATCAGGGTCTTTTCAAATGAGTAAGCTCTTCACATCAAGTGGCCAAGTATTGGAGTTTCAGCTTCAGCATCAGTCCTTCCAATGAATACTCAGGACTGCCCTCTTTTAGGATGGACTGGTTGGATCTCCTTGCAGTCCAAGGGACTCTCAAGAGTCTTCTCCAACACCACAGTTCAAAAGCATCAATTCTTGGGCACTCAGCTTTCTTTACAGTCCAAATCTCACATCCATACATGACCAACGGAAAAACCATAGCCTTGACTAGATGGACCTTTGTTGGCAAAGTAATGTCTCTGCTTTTTAATATGTGTCTAGGTTGGTCATAACTTTCCTTCCAAGGAGCAAGCGTCTTTTAATTTCATGGCTGCAATCACCATCTACAGTGATTTTGGAGCCCAGAAAAATTAAGTCAGCCATTGTTTCCACTGTTTCCCCATCTATTTGCCATGAAGTGATGGGACCAGATGCCATGATCTTCGTTTTCTGAATGTTGAGCTTTAAGCCAACTTTTTCACTCTCCTCTTTCATGTTCATCAAGAGGCTCTTTAGTTCTTTACTTTCTGCCATAAGGGTGGTGTCATTTGCATATATGAGGTTATTGATATTTCTCTTGGCAGTCTTGATTCCAGCTTGTGATTCCTCCAGCCCAGCATTTCTCATGATGTACTATGCATATAAGTTAAATACGAAGGGTGATAATATACAGCCTTAATGTACTCCTTTCCCTATTTGGAACCAGTCTGTTGTTCCATGTCCAGTTCTAACTGTTGCTTCCTCACCTGCATATTGGTTTCTCAAGAGGCAGGTCAGGTGGTCTGGTATTCCCATCTCTTGAAGAATTTCCCACAGTCAAAGGCTTTGGCATAGTCAATAAAGCAGAAATAGATGTTTTTCTGGAACTCTCTTGCTTTTTCGATGATCCATCAGATGTTGGCAATTTGATCTCTGGTTCCTCTGCCTTTTCTAAAACCAGCTTGAACATCTGGAAGTTCATGGTTCACATATTACTGAGGCCTGGCTTGGAGAATTTTAAGCATTACTTTGCTAGCGTGTGAGATGAGTGCAATTGCGTGGTAGTTTGAGCATTCTTTGGCATTGCCTTTCTTTGGGATTGGAATGAAAATTTACCTTTTCCAGTCCTGTGGCCACTGCTGAGTTTTCCAGATTTGCTGGCATATTGAGTGCAGCACTTTCACAGTGTCATCTTTCAGGATTTGAAATAACTCAACTGGAATTCCATCACCTCCACTAGCTTTGTTCGTAGTGATGCTTCCTAAGGCCTACTTGACTTCACATTCCAGGATGTCTGGCTCTAGGTGAGTGATCCCACCATCGTGATTATCTGTGTCATGAAGATCTTTTTGTACAGTTCTTCTGTACAATTCAATGGACATGAGTTTGGGTAAACTCCAGTAGTTGGTGATGGGCAGGGAGGCCTGGTGTGCTGCAGTCCATAGGGTCGCAAAGAGTCAGACACAACTGAGCGACTGAAGTGAACTAACTGATCTTATTATTATGAAAAGGATACAAAATATATTGTAAATTGAAAAATGTAAGTATAAATGTTGTATATTAAATAATTCCATTCTTGTGAACAAATATATATATATATATACACACATATATATGCATATATTTTCCAGAGTCTTTATTTATATGTGTATTAGTACTTAATCTTGTATGTATGTATGTGTACATACATACATATATTTGAATCAAATGAAATCTGGCTCTGAGTCCCCATTTTGTCAGGAGGACAAGATATTCAGTCCTCATGATATTCAGGGTGTTTTGCCCTCTTCTTAGAGTCACATATAAATTACCTGGTGCCACTCTCTTATTTTGGCCACTGATACCTATTTTGTCCACGTTTGCATGGGTCTTTGATTGGGCAATAAGTTGTTTTACATGCCAAGCTTGGAGGAAAATCTTTACTGAGACTAGATTTTCTCTCTGAGAAATCCCTCTGAGGTCCTGGTCTCTCCTTGAGAGTGGCCCTGGAAATTGTAGCCTAAGTTCCTATTGCTTTTGGAATGCAAAGATCTGTGTCCTCTTGCCTGTCTTAAGGATTGTCCTATCTCTAGTACTCCCAATTTTAGCACAAATCACTCCATAAGTTCAAGGTCCAGAAGCAGGTTTCATTTGTAGGCATCTTTTTTTGGCTCTAAGTCAAAGAGACACAAAAGGCTTGGAATTCTTGGAATACTTCTTAGAGTTCTATGTGTGTACTTGTATGTAAGGATTTGTGCATATACATTTGTCTGCACATGTATGGGCTTCCCTGGTGGCTTAGTGGTCAAGAATCTGCCTGCCAGTACCGGATATGTGGGTTCAATCCCTGGGTCAGGAAGATCCCCTGGGGAAGGAAATGGCAACTCACTCCAATATTCTTGCCTGGGAAACCCAATGCACAGAGGGGCCTGGTGAGCTACAGTCCATGGGGTTGCAAAAGAGCTGAACATGACTGAGCAACTAAACAAGAAGAACAACATGCATTTACACCGATGCATATGTATGTGGGGGGTTGGTCAAAATAGAGTGAGAGTGAAACACAATTTACTATTTTAATAAATCACTTTGCCACACTCACTTTATAGATAAGGAAACAGATTCTGAGAGATGAAGCAACTCATACAGGTTTAAGCACTAATAAGTGGCGTGATAATTTTAAATCCTGATCTCTCTAGCTCCAAAGCTCACTCTAATTTCCTCAGACTTAACCATAATCACATTTTTACAGCACACACAAAGACTGAAATTTCAGGCAGACTTTCCCAGATTTTTCAGCTTTTTAGCTATTTGAAAACTTGTGTGGAAAATGCCAAATTGCTTGTTTTTTTTTTTTCCTTCCTTTTCGGACTTTATCAGAAGGGTAGATATTCTGATAGAGAAACAATTTAAGACCTAGGAAGACAGTAATTTAAAACCATGAGGTGATAGGATTGGAGGAGACTTTAGGGGTCATCTAGGTTGTGGTTTTGACTTTTTTGTCTTCTAATAAGCTCTGTGCTAGGTTATTAACAACAGAAACCCACTCTGGTTTTAAACAATGGAAACCCACTTTGCCTAGTATATGCCAATGAGGAATTTATTGAGAGGATCTGGGGTAAGTCACAGATTCCAAGGGAAGTTGACATACCAGACCTTAGAAAGAGCAGGTCTGGACCTCCAAGGCGCAAAGCTCTGAAGCCGTCTTTTCAGTCTTCTCTTGGAGATTAATATGTTCCACTTTTTTGTGCTTTTCTTGAATTCCATGTGTTAAACTTACTTTCCCAGAGAATCTGACCACCCTGATAAGGGCATGGAACCACCCCTAAGTCTGTAGAGGTTAGGGGCCCTTGACTGACACCCCATGAGACCATGCAAAGTGGGATTGGGGATGCTTATCTTTGGCCCAAGTTGCCACCCCCCCTGCCCCCAGCAAAACTGGGCAGAACAGAAATCACAATCTAGACTTTCCGACTTGAACCCTGGGCAGCCCCTGCTTTTGATACTATGATTATTATGCATTCCATCCTAAGCACATTCAAATTAGAAGCTACATTACATAATTTACTAGGGGTGTTTTTAGGTGCTAAGCACTTTTTCAAGGATTTTAAAAAACAACCATATCCAAACACTCAAGAAGAAAAATTGAAAACATTGTGGGAAGTGATTATCATTCATCAACTGAGATCAGACATCCTGCAAAACTGTGTTGTGTGTGGTTGACCTGTTGCCTGATTAGCACTGGATGAAGCCTGGAAACCTTTATCTGTCAGTTCTCAAACTTGGCTTCATGTCAGAATCCACTGTGGGTTTCCGTAAGTCCTGGCTTTGGAGCTATTTGACCTGGGTTGGATCCCAGCATTGTGACTACCCAGCTGTTTAACCACATGAAGGTTGCTTAAGCTCTCCAAGCCTCAGTTTCCTCATCTTAAAATTCTGACAACTTTACTTTCAAATCAAGGTTGTTGGAGAATTCAACAAAATCCTTTATGGATTATATTTATCATCATGGCCTGGCATAAATGCCCAAAAATGTTAGCAGTACAGTTCACTAGATTCTTCTTCCTTTAGTGTGGCTTTTTAGGCTTTGCAAAACCTTTTCATACATACCCACCTCATCAATCTTCAGCAACTCAATAAGATCTCTCACAAAAGCTGGAATCCCATAAGACTGCAAAAGAGGTTTTTTCCTGAAAGTAGAATTTCAGAGGTAAATTGGAATTGATCTGCTTTTAGAAATGAAAAGTGTTTGATCCAGACGGTTCACTATTATATTTAAATCAAACAGTGCTTGAAAAAGCAGTAGAAAATCCTATCAAAAGCAGAGTAAGATTCTCTTCCCTTTGAGGGTTATGACTCCTTTCTGGCGGGAAAACAGCAATCAGCCAGGGAGCCACTATGTACTTGCTCCTCTTTGTGAATGAAGAGCGGCTGCAAAGCCAGGAGCCAGAGCAGAGAGATGGCTAGTTCCTTTCTCCTTCCTTCCTGTTAGCTAGAAGCCTCCTCCTTGTAGTATCAGGGCAAGAAGATGGACAGGCAGGTGGTAGGCAGAAAGGCTGTGGCTGGCATAAGATACCCACAGAGCAGCAGGCCCCTGCTGGCACTTGGGGACACCTGAGAGCTGACGTCAAACTTCCTGCAGTCCTAGGAAGGGTCTGATTCTAAGAAAACAGACTGTGATGAGTAAGAAAGCAGTGTTCTGATCAAATATGCCTGCAGATTAAATAGTGAATCGTGCCAAGATTTGTGAGAAAGGTGACAGTTTATGAGCAGGTGTTTGTTTCACCCAAGTTGTTTTGTGGAGAGGTGAAACTAGATTTGCCTATAATATTCACGTCTTTTCTAATCTTCAGTAGCTACTAACAGTGTTTTTGCTTAACAGTTTTCTTCCTCCCTTCAAGGACCCATACTTCTGAAGAGAAGAAAGATAAAATTTCAAATTCTGTTAAAATATATATTTTTTTCAAATGCTCTCTTAGGTTATACTATGGGTTTTTACATTCTGATAAAGAAGTAAACTTGTGAGTTGCAGTCATCGGAACAGAATTAATAGGAGCAGCCTTACTTAAGCCCTGGCTAGAGTTGTTTGTTGTCCAGTGTAGTTAGGTTAAACACCCACAGGGAAATATTACCAGTAGATAATTCTACAAACTGAAAAAGCAAGGGAATTAACAAAAATTACTTTTAAGAAACTTAGACTTTAAGTTTTTAGTATCTTGTTCTGATTATCTCTTGCCATGTAACATAATTCCTCCCTTTTGCAAGCTAGTGGCACAAAATAACACCAATTTATTGTTTCTGATTTGGGGAGTCAAGAAGTCAAGGGAAACTTGCCTCTGCTTCACAGTGTTTAGGACTTGAGCTGGAAACACCGAAGGGCCTGTAGTGACACACCAGGTGAGGGCTGGAATCATCTCAAGGCTTAGTCACTGATATATCTAGAGACAAATGTTAGCTGTCCACTGGGGCCTCAGAGGGGGCTGTTGGCAGGAACATCTCTTGTGGTCTTTGCATGTGGTCTTCCTGCTTCCTCATAGCAATGTCAGAGGACCAGGTGGAAGCTGCAACCGTTTTTATGACCTACCTAGGAATTCATGTAAGGTCACTTATCGTCACAGTCTCACCAAGATTCAAGGGGAGGAAAGATAGACCCCATCTCTCTCTGGAAGGGTATCTACTTCACACTGAAGATGAGTAAGTGGAGTGGGATATTTGCTGTGACTATTTCTGGAAAGTATAATAAGTCATACATTTCAATACCATCAATCAATTCCAGAGCTTAAAACCCTTCCATGATTTCTGACGACACATATGATGAAGTTCAATATCCTAAGAAAACCCCACAAAATCTGACTCCAGCCTCTCTCTGACCTCATTTCCTATACTCTCTACTTTGCTCTTTGAGCTCCTGCTACACCAGCCTCCTTGCTGTTCTTCACTATATAAGCTCTTTCTTACTTGAGAACCAACAAGCATGCTGTTCCCTCTTCTTGGTACACTCTTCCCCTCTTTATAATGTTCCTTCCCAAGGAAGGGACAAAAGCAGGATTATTTTCTCTTTTGAACTTCTTGGCCCTGTTTATGCAAATTCTCTGATTCACATGGCACCAAACATATATGCTTTTTTTTTGCTTACATCCTCTACCTGACCCTAACACAGGGGTGAGGAGAATGTTAGCACTCCAAAAAAAAATGCAACCTTCTTTATCCTCTTCCTGTGTCTGAGCAGAAGGATGAAAGAAGTGAGGATTCAAAGCCCTGGCAGCCTTGGTGTCACCAGATGCTGGCTGTCTGCTTCTGACATGGGTGATGACAAGTCCCACAGGGACTTTTTCTTTTTCCAGATATGGCACTGCTAATGGAACTCACGTGCCCCCACCCCTGCAAGTAACTGCCTCATCCTAGCAGGGGCAAAGTGGCTTATGATATAGGAGTGAAGCCTTCAACTGAGGCCTCAGTTATCTCTTAGGGACACCTGGGGCCAGAGAACAGGCAAGTCACTTTTCACACGGTGAAGGTACTTTTCTTGGAACCAATATAATCCCACTGCTCTAAACATTTAAATCCTTCCCTCAAGCAGCAACTTCAATACTGGCAATTTTATCTTCTAAAAAGAAACACTTTCTTATAATCCACAAAAAAAAAAGTTATGGCAAACTTTTTCTGTCAAGGGCCAGATAGCAAATATTTTAAGCTTTGCAGGCCATATAGTCTCTGTCACAGCTACTCAGTTCTGCTGTTGTAGCATGAAAGGAGTCAGAGACAGTGTGTAAAAGAAGGGGTGTGGCCATGTTGCAATGAGAGTTTATTTCTGGAACAGAAATTTACATTTCATATAATTTTCATATGTCATGAACTATTCTTCTTTTGATTTTTTTCTATCACTTAAAAAAGAAAAACCAATCTTATCTCATGAGCTGTGAAAAAAAACAGGGAGTAGTGCCATATTTGGCTCACTGGTCCTAGCAATTTAACTCATTACACTGTAATACTCAGTTCTCTCCAACTTAAATTTAAATTATGAAGTCAAATGGTTTGCCAGGAACGACCTGGCTTGATGGTAATGTCTTCTCAGAATTTATACCATGGTGTCATTCTTCTCTACTTTGTTAGCTATTACACATTCTTTCAATTTCAATTTGGTAGTTTTGCTTTTTTCAAGGGACCTCCATACTGCTTTCCATAACCTCTGTACCAGTTTGCATTTCCACCAACAGTGCAGAAGGTTTCCCTCTTCTCTATACACTTGTCAACACTTGTTATCTCTTGTACTTTCGGTAATAGCCATTCTGACAGGTGTAAGGTGGTAATCTCATTGAGTTTTGATTTGCATTTCCCTGGGGATTAGTGGTTTGACACCTTTTCAAATACCTATTAGCCATGTGTTTGTCTTCTTTGGAGAAATGTCTATTCAGGTCCTTGGTCCATTTTTAAATCATGTTATTGCCTTATCTTCTATCAAATTGCTTGAGTTCTTTACATATTTTTAATATTTATCCCCTATGAGATATACAGCCTATATGATACATGGCAAATATTTTCTCCTACTGTATAGGTTGCCTTTTTATTTTTGTTAATGGTTTCCTTTGCTGTGCTGAAGGTTCTAAGTTTGATGTATACCCCCTTGTATATTTTTGCTTTTGTTTGTGCTTTTGGTGTCAAATTCAAAAATTATCTCCAAGATTATGTCAAGTTGCTTACTACCTATGTTTTCTTCTAGGAGTCTTATGGTTGCACGTGTTACATTTTGGCTGATTTTGTGTATGGTGTAAGATGTTTCATTCTTTTGCATGTGGTTGTTTTTTAGCCTTGGAAAAGAAGGAAACCCTGTCATTTGCAACAACATGGGTGGATCTGGAGGATGTTATGCTAACTGAAATAAGTCAGAGAAAGACAAATACTGTATAATCTCTCTTACATGTAGTATCTAAAATAATCAAATTCAAAGAAGCAAAGAGTAGAATGGTGAGTTCCAAGGGAAGGGAAAAATGGGGAGGTGATGGCCAGAGGATACAAAGTTGCAGTTATGCAAGATATGTTCTAGAGATCCAGTTTTCAGTATGGTGCCTGTAGCTAGCATTACTGTTTTGTATAAATCTGTAAGAGGGTAGATATTTATGTTCAATGTTCTTACTACAAACACACACACACACACACACACACACACAAATACAAAGAACAGGGGGAAACCAAGGGATTATGGATATGTCTGTGATTGTGGTGGTGATGGTTTCTAGTGAGTTTTATAAACTCACGAAGCTGTTTATACTAAATATATAAAGCTTTTTAACATGTCAATCATACCTTAATCAGTTCAGTCATTCAGTCGTGTCCGACTCTTTGCGACCCCATGACTGTAGCACGCCAGGCCTCCCTGTCCATCACCAACTCCTGGAGTTCACCCAAACCCATGTCCATTGAGTCGGTGATGCCATCCAACCATCTCATCCTCTGCCGTCCCCTTCTCCCGCCTTCAATATTTCCCAGCATCAGGGTCTTTTCAAATGAGTCAGCTCTTCGCATCAGGTGGCCAAAGTATTGGAGTTTCAGCTTCAACATCAGTCCTTCCAATGAACACTCAGGACTGATCTCCTTTAGGATGGACTGGTTGGATCTCCTTGCAGTCCAAGGGACTCTCAAGAGTCTTCTCCAACACCACAGTTCAAAAGCATCAATTCTTCGGTGCTCAGCTTTCTTTATAATCCAACTCTCACATCCATTCATGACTACTGGAAAAACCATAGCCTTGACTAGATGGACCTTTGTTGACAACACCACAGTTCAAAAGCATCAATTCTTTGGTGCTCAGCTTTCTTTATAGTCCAACTCTCACATCCATACATGACCACTGAAAAAACCATAGCCTTGACTAGATGGAACTTTGTGGACAAAGTTTTCAATACGCTGTCAAGGCTGGTCATAACTTTCCTTCCAAGGAGCAAGCGTCTTTTAATTTCATGGCTGCAATCACCATCTGCAGTGATTTTGGAGCCCAGAAAAATAAAGTCAGCCACTGTTTCCACTGTTTCTCCATCTATTTGCCATGAAGTGATGGGACCAGATGCCATGATCTTTGTTTTCTGAATGTTGAGCTTTAAGCCAACTTTTTCACTCTCCTCTTTCACTTTCATCAAGAGGCTCTTTAGTTCTTCTTCACTTTCTGCCATAAGGGTGCATATCTGAGGTTATTGATATTTCTCCCTGCAATCTTGATTCCAGCTTGTGCTTCCTCCAGCCCAGCATTTCTCATGATGTACTCTGCATATAAGTTAAATAAGCAGAGTGACAGTATACAGCCTTGATGTACTCCTTTTCCTAATTGGAACCAGTCTGTTGTTCCATGTCCAGTTCTAACTGTTGCTTCCTGACCTGCATACAGATTTCTCAAGAGGCAGGTCAGGTGGTCTGGTATTCCCATGTCTTTCAGAATTTTCCAGAGTTTATTGTGATCCACACAGTCAAAGGCTTTGGCATAGTCAATAAAGCAGAAATAGATGTTTTTTCTGGTACTCTCTTGCTTTTTCAATGATCCTGTGGATGTTGGCAATTTGATCTCTGGTTCCTCTGCCTTTTCTAAAACCAGCTTGAACATCTGGAAGTTCATGAAGTGGTTAAAAAATGCAATGTGAATTTCAGTTCTTAGAAAAGTCTTTCAAGAATCATAATTGAAATCCAATTATGTTTTCTCATAGGTTCTTATACTTTTGGGCACCTATAATTTGCATTTATGTCTTTATTTGTGAGAGCAGGTGATTGCACTTGATCTCCTACAAAACTGTAAAGCATCAGAGGAGAAACCATACTCATCCTTTTCACCACCCACTGTATCCTAAGCTCTGGCAAAGTGCTTGAAACATAGCAGGGACCTCATAAATGTTTGATGAATGAATGAAATATAGTTTCCTTTTGTCTGTTTCTGTTCCTGCTTTGAAGTGAAGCAGGTCCCCTAAAAATGGCACTTGAAAAGTCAGATCAACTGTGGAGGCAATAGGAGAATGTCTTGCTTGGGTCTTAAAGTGAAAGCAGTTAGAACTGAACTCAGAACTCAAACATAAAGAGGAGTTTGAGTTGCAACAGACCATCACTTCCCACATTCTGAAAACTTGACCTCTGTTAATCAGGTCATTGTTGCTCCTAGTTCCCTCTGTTTCATACTACTTACTGAAATTGTAATTATACATTTATTTGTGTGATCATCTTATTACTGTCTTCCCTCCATGACTGGAGGGACTATGTACATTTTGTCTAAAAAGTGTTAAAATAGGAAGACTTTTAAGACAAGCATGGAACTTGGAAATTGCATTGGATCAGATAAATGAGCTGGAAAATGAGCTCATTAGGTACTTTTATTTGGAACACAGTTTTTGGTCAACTTTATTTTTCAGCTTTTAATTTTGTCTACTTCTTACATTGTCAGGTTAATATAACTCTGTCTGATGCTCTGATGGGTTTTAGAGTATGTTTAACATATTGTTTTAAGGTAATAGCAGAGAAAGGCTGAGAACTTATTCATTCATTCAATGAATATTGAGAAATGCAAGATTACAAAAACATGTTCCTTGACTTAAGGAAGTGCAACATGAAATACGCATACCACTTCCCTTCCCCATTCCTATCCCATCCTTGGCTTGTTCTTGATTCTATAAATTGGCATTTGGCTCAGTTCAAATCTGGATTCATCCCTGACCAACAAGAAAGTTTGCTCTGGTTTCTGGCTGTCTCTCTGCTCCCAAGACATTAGCATGAGTGAGGGGACACTGTCAGTGTCTTGGATCCTCCACAGCCAGAGGGTCCCCTTTCTTTGTCCCTATGTGGAATGAGACCCTAACAATGAAATTTGGCCCCAACTCTGTGAGGAATCTCCTGCCAGTGAAGGAAGGAAGTCTGAAGGGTATTGCATGGCAATTTGAAAACTTTGGTTTCATCCTTGTTTCCCCCACAACTCACGACATAACCCTAGGCAAATCACTCTTCTCCCTCTGGACTTCAATTTCCTGTAAGAACAAGAAAATGAAAAATTAGACAAATGACCTCTAAGATGTTATTCAGGTCTCACATTCTCACTTTATACTTATCATTGTATTCCTGTAGTTGAGAGACCACAACCAAGTCTGAGATTCATGCTTCTTAGTTTACTAACCATCTTGTTTTGTTCAACTTAATTTTTCAGGGTTTATAGAAAGCAAAATCAAGTTCAACTACTTTATCAGGTTTCTGGCTGAAAGCAGATGAAGATTAACAGGCTTTATCGTATAAAGTTGCAATTGAAATTTTGCAGGAAGGAGAAAGCTTCACTTTGATCTTGAGAATCCTTTTGGGCAATTTTTCTTTGGATGAGCCCCAATCTGATAGCAGGCAGAGGGAGAGGGTTTTTATAGTTCAGAACCCTTAACATTTATTGAGCATTTGTTAGATGCCAGGTACAGTCCTAATTGCTTTGTGTGTATTACCCCTATTTGGGTTTCCCAGGTGGCACTAGCGGTAAAGAACCCGTTGGCCAGTGCAGGAGACATAAGAGACACAGATTCAATCACTGGATAGGGAAGATTCCCTGGAGGAGGGCATGGCAACCCACTCCAATATTCTTGCCTAGAGAATCCCATGGACAGGGAGGTTGGCAGGCCACAGTCCATACATAGGGTCACAAAGAGTTAGACATGACTGAAGCAACTTAGCACACATGCATGGACACCCCTATTTAATCCTCTCTGCAACAGTATGTCATTCAAACAGAAAATTTGAAGAGTTCTCTTCTAACAGTACAGCAAGGAGCAGGATGCCTAGCATCATGATGAAAGTGTTAAGGGAGCAATTAAGAATGCATTTTTATGAATTCATGGCTCTGCTGTGAATTGCCAGTGTTTACTCACTAAAGGCTTTCTAGCAGTCTTCTTGGTCCAAAACCACTAGTTATCTCCTGTCACTGTAGCTTAAATCCCATGTTTAATTGTAAAAGATAATAAAAAGGAATGAGGTGAGTCTACTGAAGAGAAAAAGCCTCAACAAGTAGGTGGATGGGGAATGTATGTTTGTTCTAGATTTATTAGCCCAGAGGATATTTCGTGTAGTTATAAGTGGAAGAGTAGTTTGGAAGAGTGAATCAAGGAGAATTAGTAGAAGGATTTCTTATATGATAAAGTCATTGTGTTTGTTTGTAGGGGTCTCAGAAACCAGATTATAAGTGGTTGAAAGTGACAGAAATAGGAAGTGCTAGTAGGCACCCAGGAAAAGAATTAGGATATAGAGCTTGTTCTGGAAAAAAAAGAGGAGGTTGCTTCAGGATAAGGAAGGCCCAACGATGTGTGTAGAAAGGGAGCAAGAGGTGGAGGGAAGGAGGGAGAAGAGATAGAGGGCAAGAGATGGAGAACTCAACTCTCTTGTTAGCTGTTCTATTAAAGTTTCTAAGTTTCTTCAAAATTAGTATTTCCCACTTTCTGGAAGAAAGTGAGTTCAAACCCATTTTATTCTAAACACTAACTTTATCATAGGATAAAATGGTGTTGAATTTGTTTTCATTCTATCATAAAATAAAAACAATCCTCGCCCTAGTTTTTCCCATCTTGCTAAAAAGCATAACCCAATTGTTTATATCCAAAACCTGGGAGTCATTCTTGATTCCTTCCCTGACCTCCTACATTTATAAAGCAAAATTTATTGAGTCCCTATCATGTAGCAGACTTTGTTCCACATTATGGATATCTCATGGATGTTTCTCCCATTCTAGTGCAAGGAGTTTGACAATGAGCAATATAAAAAACAAAATAAGACAACATATTAGAAGGTGGCAAGTGCCAAGAAGAACATTAAGACAGAAGGGTTGTAAGGACTGCCAGTGTAGAGACATACAATCTCAAAGAACATGGTCAGTGAGGGATTTGATGAGATTCATTTGTGCAAAGGTGGAAAGATTTGAGGGAGTGAACCATGAGAGGAAAATGGTGACATCCTGGAGAAAATTGTTTCAAGCAGAAGGAACAGAAGAACTGATAACATGGCTTTGATGTTCAAGAAACGGCAAGGAGGTGAGTGTGGTTGGAATGGAGCAAATGAGTGGGACATGAGAGCAGAGAGGTGAGGGGTGGGACAGACCCTGCAGGACCCTCGCCCTATACTCTGAGTCATAAGAAGAGCTGTCAAAGGATTTTGAATAGAGGAATGACACAAGAAGTCCTTTCAAAATATTCCCCACACACATTCACATCTTCCTGTCTCTCCTGCCACTATCTTGTCTAAACCACCATCTCTTGTTGAAATTCTTGGAAATCTCATGCCTGGCTTTCACATTTTGTTATTCATCTTGTCAAAACTGTCCTCTATGCAGCAACCACATGATCTTTGAAATACATTCTGGATTATAACACACTCCTGCTAATAACACTTCAGTGACTGAATTCCTCTCCACCACACTAGTCAATTTCCTTCTTTCGTACTCTGCTAAGGGACCCATGAAACTTCTTTCCATTCCTCAACCCTGTGACTCTGCCTGTAGCTCTTTGCACCTGCCTGGAACAGTCCTCTCCCAGCTCTCATAGGAGCTTCCCTGGTGGCTCAGTGGTAAAGAATCTGCCTGCTAGTGCAGGAGATGCAAGTTCAATCCCTGGGTGGGGAGGATCCCTGGAGAAGGAAATGGCAAGCCACTCCAGTATTCTTGCCGGGGAAATTCAATGGACAGAGGAGCCTGGCAGGCTACAGTCTATGGGGTCACAAAGAGTCGAACATAACATAACTCAGTGAGTAAACAACAACAGCAGCTCTTCATAGACCAGACCCTTCTCATCTTAGACGCCTCTTCCTGAGAGAGGCCCATCCCCACTCTCCCCCTATCAGTTTCTATTAAAGCACCTTGTAGTTTCTGTACCTCCCCTGTGCAGTTGGTAAGAATGTGTTTTGTTTGCTTGCTTTTTAAGTTATCTATTTCTTCTCTTGACTGTGAACTTGTTGAAGGAAGAATTTCTCTTGGTCAGGATTCTGTCCCCAGAGCTGACCATGGTGTCTGGAACATTATTATTAGCACTTGTTTTAAAAATGACTGAATGAATAAACAAAAAGAAGAGAGATGGGCATCAATACAGACCGTGCAGGGACCTGTTTATATACATATGTATGTATTTTCTGTTATAGTTACCATGGGCTGCTATAGCAGAATATCATAGGCTAGGAGGCTTAAATAACAGACTTTGCTTTCTCACAGTTCTGGAGGCTGGGAAGTCCAAGATCAAGGTCCCTGGAGGCTGGGAAGTCTAAGATCAAGGTCCAGTTCTGGTGTTTGACAGGAGTCCTCTTCCTAATTGACAGACTGCTATCAACTCATTCATCCTCATATGGCCGAGAGAAGAATCTTTTATCTTTTATCTTCTATCTGTTCTAAGAAGGACACAAATCCCTTTCAGGGTGGCTCCATCCTCATGGCCTAATTATCCTCAGAGGTCCTACTGTCATATTGGGAGTTAGGATTTCAACAAATGAATTTTGGGGGTGGGGGGTGCATAAATATGTGGCCCATAGCACCATGCAATGAATTGTATAATTAGGATAAAAGAAGAAAGCTCTGTAAGTAACAGAAAGTCATCATTTTATGAGCTGTCTTAAACATTCTCCTAAAGGGAAGAAAGAGCAGCAAGTATAATGTGAATACTTAAAGAAGTGATATTCTTTTACTTTGTAAAATGATATTTTTAGTGTGTTCATTTCTAATTGTTGCTGTGTTTATTTTGATTGCCATGGAAACATAAAGAGGTACTTTCCTTATTTTCCACACCCCTTTGGGCTTCAGTAAGGACCATAAGGGATTCTTCAAGAGCTGCTTCAAAATTCATTGTTCAACAGGTGGTTGAGGACAACAAGTATTTGCTGGGACTTGCTCAGTGCCAGATGCTGTGCCTGGCGTTGTGGAGAAGGAGGTGAATGAGCTATCTCACTCTGCTTACCAGAGAGATCTGGGGTACATTGTACATCTCAATACAGTGTAATAAGTGATGTGATAATCTTTGCACACGGTGCTGTGTGTTAAAAAGAGACGTCAAGAGAGCTTCTAAAGAGACAATGCTTAAATTGTTTGAATATTGTCCTGGAGTCACCCCAAAAAAATGGAGAGGAGAGAAGAGTGGGAGGAAACCTGTCATCATTTATCAGTTATTTTCCCATTTCAATGTAAAAGCATTAAGAAGAGTTGAAACACATAAGGAAAAATAATGAAAGGAATCAGACCTCCCAAAAGTAAAAAATATATTCTGCCCATTGATTATGTCCTCTGCAAAGGATGGACATGAGTGTAGGCAAAGAAAACTGTGAACAGTATAAGAAAAGGAAATAACTAACCTTTTGTCATTTTAGGTTTTTCCCAGATCAAAAAGCCACTTTTGGGATATCTTCAATAATCTCATTTAAGAGATTACTTTAGAGTGCATGTAGGGTTGGGAGGGGTGTATCCATCTGAAAGGGGTAAACCTGCCCAGGTGACTCCTGGGCTCTCTGCAGCCAATGGGAAAAGTGATAGTGCCACAGGTTAGAGGGTGGGATGGAGTGGGGTGGTGCCCTGGTTGGTCTAGGACTGGACTAGTGTTTTATCAAAACATACCCAGTTGTCTACAATCGTTTAAAAACAAATTTGTAAATTTGTCTCAGTAACTGAAGCAGAAACATAAACCCTAGGGACTTTCAAATTCCCCCATTTCCTGCTTTCTCCCAGCCACTTGTCAAACTGCAGATTCTCCTTTCCAGTTTCCCTGCCCTCTCTCCCCCCAGATCCTCACGTTCTTCCTGTTATCCTCACCGCACACCATTTTCTTTTGATCCTAGATCCTATAATCCCAAGAATGATAGGGAGGATTCTCTTCCCAGGCAGAGAAGAACCTTCAAAAGATAATTATTGTCATTTTGTCAAATGCTCATTAATTGAATCTGCAGAACTCAATCCTGCTACAGACATAGAATCCTAAGATGTGATAAGCAGAAGGAAATGGGAGATCTTCTAGCTATTAAAATATGAACATATGGCCTCACGTATCAGACAGTTCCCGGCCCTGAGAAACTATTCTGGCTTCCCCTCTACGTACCTCAGAAGGGGAAGCCAGAATAGTTTCTCAGGGCCAGGAGCTATCTGAGACGTGAGGCCATATGTTCATATTTTAATAACTAAACTCCCTTGAATGAGGCTCAGAACTTAATTTCCTTCTATTGAATTCCCATCCCCAGAAGATTCGCTTGTGTTCCAGTAGGTTCATAATGTTACCTTAAAGATTCTCCTCATGAAGCTAGAATACATTTTTTCCCTTCTATTTTTATGTTTGAATTTGGTTATAATGTTTTTAAAAAGTGCCCTCCTTGTTGGCATTTTTATTGATTCTTTCCCCTCAACCACCCAAAATAATTAAATGCATAACATGGAGCAAAATGGATAGAATGATCCAAATGCTTATTCTTGGTTATGATCTGCCAAATTAAAACCTTGCAAAGAGGGAGTTTAGAACAAAGTGTAATAACAAGATGCCTGGCTCTGAGCCTAGGGATTTGGATACCTTGTGGAAGTCTTACAACATCCCTGTGAATGACAGGCTACCATGTTTTCATTTTAGTAAGCCAAGGTTTAGATTACGTTCCAGGTCAGATGGTAGAGCCAGACTCCAAGCCTAGGTATGGTAGAATCAGCATCTGGTAACTTAATCTGTCCATTTTACTCGTCAGAAGACAAAATAAATTTATTCAAAAGGTGTGATCATTTTACATTCCACAATCCAGTTGTCATAGATGGATGCCATGAGAATAAGCAGTTTCCACTGTGTGTAGAGCCCTGAGAAGGGTTTAATTTCAGAGGACTCTTTTGCATGGGCTGTGAGAAGGCTACTTAGACAGCCCCTTTAGGGCAGACCAACCAAAGTATCACTGGTGACAGTTTTGATATCTTATCAATTCCTGACCTGAAATTCTGTCTGCTTGTTCCACCCTGGGCTTCCAGTTGTGTGTCTCCTAGAAATCTTTTTGGATTCCTGGGTCAACAGCAAAGTCAGTGTTTCCTGAGTAGATCGTGTGGCCCCACTGGTCATATATGCACATGCACACGTGCGTGTGCAGACACACACACACACACACATCATGATTGTCTCTTTTGCTTCACAATTCATTGTTAGTGTTTTCTGGTTCAGATACTAACATAAAACTATCTTTACATTCCTTTGATGATTGCTACAATTCCGCTTGTCTATTAACTTTTTTTTTGTTTTTTTGTCTATTAACTCTTAATTTTTATTAAAAATAAATAGGACACAGTCACTGTTAAGTAACTGAGCTTTGATCAGGAATGCAAGCATAATGTAATTTCTCTTGATCTCTCAGCAACCCATGGAGAAGTCCAAATAGTGGTAGCAGCCATTATTCAAGGTAATGTATTTTCCTGTAGCTTTTTATGGACGTAACTAATAATGCCTTAACCTAATGGATGACCCCTAGGAAGGATTTCAAGCTTGGTGGTGATCCTCCATATTTATGACATTAACAGTGTGAATAACTTCTTCACTTCCATTTCTAGCCTAATTTCTCATCCAAGGTCCCAGTGCTTAATCTTCAAGTAACTTGGAGGCATTGCTTTCCACATGTCCTTCAGGCAAAGCAAATTGAATAAGTTTAAAACTGAACTCATTGTTATTCTTGAACTGTGCTGTTCAACATGCAAAGTGTGGCTATTGGGCACATGAAATGCAACTCATCTGAATTGAAGTGTGCTGTAAGTGTCATTGGGCTTTCCTGGTGGTGCTAGTGGTTAAGAGCTTGCCTGCCAATGTAGGAGACTTAAGAGATGCAGGTTTGATCCCTGGGTGGACAAGATCCCCTGGAGGAGGGCATGGCAACCCACTCCAGTATTCATGCCAGGAGAATCCCATGGGCTGAGGAACCTGATGGTACAGTCGTTAGGGTCGCAAAGAGTCAGACACAACTGAAGTGACTTAGCATGCATGCATACTAAGTGTCATCATGTTATCTATCAACCAACAACACAGAACATCTACATCTCAGCTACTATAGGTATTTTTGTAGCTGACCTTCACTTACTTGAGTCACTGAATTAAGGGAAGCTCTCCATTTCCTCTGTAAAACTTCCTAATGCCCACATTGTTGTTGTTTACTTGCTAAGTTGTGTCCGACTCTTGCGACCCTGTGGACTGTAGTCCCACCAGGCTCCTCTGTCCATGAGATTTTCCAGGCAAGAATACTGGAGTGATTACCATTTCTTTCTCCAGGGGATCTTCCCAACCCAGGGATCGAACCCACATCTCTTGCATTGGCAGGTGGATTCTTTACCACTCAGCTCTAGGTGTCATCCACACTCAACTTCAAATACTGAGTACAACAAAAAGAATGCAAAATATCTCATTAATAGGTTTTATATTGATTACAGGCTGAAATGATCTTACATATATATGTAATTAAATAAAACATATTTAAAATTACTTTTGCCTGTTTCTTCTTAAAATATGGCTATTAGAAAATTGGAAATTATGTAGCTTATGTATTTCTATTGGACAGCAATATGCTAAAATATCAAAACTGGGAGTGACTGTCTAATCTTATCCCTCACTTTATGATTGAAGAGTGATAACAATAACTCATTATTGAGTAAGTTTTGCATGCTTGATAAGAAATTAATACCTTAGCACTTACACATATTATCTCATTTAATCTTTACTGTAGCACCAAGAGATAGGTACCATAGTTGCAGTCATTTTACAGATGAAATGCATGGAGGGGAAGTAGCTTGTTCAGTGTTACAAAGTTTGCAACTTGGATGCTCTCTGTGTAGCTTCAGTTCCTATGAATGATGGAATATAAGTACTTTTCAAGACATAGATGCCATGGGTATACTTCTGTGGTTCTCTCCCGCTGAATCCACCTTTCTCTGGTAGCCACAGTATCATGGAATAACTTATCAACTAACTTTACCTCCAATTCTGATCTCATTTTCTCTTTGTAAAATACATATACCCAATTTAAGGAAAAAGTCATTCTCTTGTAATAGGGATCTCTACAATTATTGCTAAATTGACTTTATTAACTACCAAAGGAAGGTGACAAAATGTTAAGCTCTGTGATGGAAAGTGAGTTTCCATTCTGCCTAAACCATCTTACCTGTCACGGCAATATACACCCATGTGTCCTGGAACACACAGGCACACTCATACACATATTCACACATGTTGGAAATCACTCTTTCCAGATATCGTAGACATTTTACAGTGCAGCTGTATCTTAGACTTGGTCTCCAAAGTTGGTTGAAACGTGAAAATAATATATATGAGCAAAAATTGCAGGGTCAATAGAATCCTTGTAAGGGACAACACTGGAAAGCAACCTTCTATCTCAGAATAAACCCAACTCAACTGATTTCTTCTCCAGCTGAAAATCGATTGTAGCTCCTTTAGTTGAGTATCAGATGACTGGTTGTTTGTATTTAGGGGATATGTTATATGAAAAATGTATCACTTTAGACAGTAAAATCACACTTAGCATAATGAGATGTTCATTTCAACAAATGTGCAGGAAAACTGAGATCAAATGAGGGAAATGAAATTCATTTCTCTCATCTCATGTTAAGTCTAAGACACACAGTTCTTGAAGGAAATGGAGGGCAGAATTGCCTTAATGTATTTAAATTGTTTTTCTCTATTTTTGACAAACATACAAAATTGAATTTGTGCAAGTTAAATGAATATGCATATTACCTCCCAGGCCTCTGGTAAATAATATTGGCTTCTAATGAGTCCATGATGCATAAAAGTCCTCAAGGAGGGGAATTCTGTGAGAGCAGGGGGTCAAGAATTTGTCTTTAGTGGGCTTGAAGAATTCGTGAGCTCATTCACTATTTTTACAAGATGATTGAGTGTCCTCTGTTTGCCTGATGCTGTATCAGGTCCTAGAGAGCCAGTGGTGAAATAAGAGACCATCTTTGTTCTTAGCCACTCAGAAATTTTAAAAGATTTGCTCTTTAAAAAAAAAGAAAAAAAAAAAAAAACAAACCCAGAAGCATTCTGGGTTTTGTTCCCAAGGAGTCAGATGAATTGTTCACATTTTATTCATTGTCATTATTATCATTAGTATTAGAAAAAGGAGGAGGCAGAAGCTAGAAGGAAAAGGAATATTGGAAAAAGGTCCTGGCACCTGAGAGGTCTTATTGCAGAAGGCTGTGGGGTAAAAGTGGGAAAACATTTGTGCTTAGGAGAAGGCATGACACAAACCTTGTGAGAACTTGAGTAGAAAACAGTTAGAGAACATATTTTGCTCTTCAAAATCGAAGTATAGCTGCTTTACAATGTTTTGTTAGTTTCTGATGCATAGCAAAGTGATTCAGCCATATATATATTATATTCTCTTTTAGATCATTTCCCTGTATAGGTTATAACAAAATATTGAGTATAGTTCCCTGTGCTATATAGTAGGTCCTAGTTCATTATCTATTTTACATATTGTAGTGTGTTTATGTTAATCCCAAACTCTTATTTTATCCTTCTTATCCTTCCTCCCTCTTTCGGTAACCATAAGTTTGTTTTCTGTATCTGAGTATATTTCTGTTTTGTATATAAGTTCATTTGCATTAATTTCTCTAGATTCCACATATAAATAATATCATATGATGTTTGTCTTTCTCTGTCTGGCTAACTTAGTGTGATAATTTCTAACTGCATCCATGTTGCTGCCAATGGCATTATTTCATTCTTTTTGATGGTTGAGTAATATTCCATAGTATATATGTACCATATCTTCTTTATCCCTTCCTCTGTCAATGGACATTTAGGTTGCTTCCATGTCTTGGCTACTTTAAATAGTGCTGCTATGAACACTGGGATGCATGTATCCTTTTGGACCATGTTTTTTTCTGGATATATTCCCAGGAGTGGGATTGCATTTCACATGGTAGTTTATTTTTGGTTTTTAAAAGAGCTATCATACTGTTCTCCATAGTGGCTGCACCAGTTTAAATTCCTACCAACAGTGTAGGAGGATTCCTTTTTCTTCACACCCTTTCAAGCATTTATTATTTGTAGACTTTTTAATGATGACCATTCTGACTGGTGTGAAGTGATACATCATTATAGTTTTGATTTCCAGTTCTCTAATAATTAGTAATGTTGAGCATCTCTTCATGTGCCTTTTGGCCATCTGTATGCCTTATTTGGGGAAATTTCTATTTAGGTTTTCTGTCCATTTTTTGATTTTTTTTTTAATATTGAGCTGTATGAGCTGTTTGTATATCTTGGAGATTAATCCCTTGTCGGTAGCATCATTTGCAAATATTTTCTCCCATTATATAGGTTGTCTTTTCATTTTGTTTATGCTTTCCTTTGCTGTGCAAAAGCTTTTGAGTTTAGTTAGGTCCCATTTGTTTATTTTTGCTTTAAACTATACATGACAAGTGCAGACAAGAGGATTAATGTTAATGAACTGGTGTCAATCTTATATTGGACTCATGCCCTTCTGGTAATTTTACTGTGTAATTTACCAAAAGTTTAAAAACATTAATCTTACCTAATTATCTAATTTTTTAGCCTATAAAATGAAGCTAGAGAAGGCCTTCAAATTAAATATTTACCTTTAAAAATACTTTATTTTCCTCTTAAGATTATGATGATTTTGTTTTATATTTAAAAGTCAATTGGCTAATTCATTTCAAAAGCTCCTCTTTGACTCCGTGTTCTTAATCTGGAGTTTATTGTACTTACTGGTGCCAACATGAGAAAATATCTTTATCAACTTTGTACCTTCTTTCATTTTCTCTCCTCAGGGTGCTTTATGACCCAGGCTGCCTTCTGGATCAGAAAGATACTAGAAGCCGTAAAACACACAAAGCCAGGCTTTGTTATCACCTGTGTGTGCAGAAGGACACTGGCCCTAAGCATGCGCCACTTCATGCCCTTGTCACGTGCTCCTCTGTCTTCCTGACTCCACTTTCCCGGGTCCATTCCTGGCCAGAAGATGGGGGAAGCCACTTTCATCAGATCTAGATTTTTAGTCCTGTATCACAGTCATTTCTACAAGTAGGATGCTATTAAATGTGCTGTTAGGCATTCCACTTTTTTCTTTCCATACTATTTTGTGAATATTTTTACATATAATTTAATAGTCTATGAGACCTGTTTGAGTATATTTATGTGTGTGTATACACATGAATACAATGCTTTCTAGTGATTTATTCCATAATTTAAAATTTCCCTTAGATGGAGAATTATCCTGGGTTCTATATAACATTAATCTTCATAAGTGGTAACCCTAGAGCTCCCTTAAATCATGTATTTTAGTGTTTACTTCTTACTCTGTGGTCTTTCCATGACTTGTTATATTGCCTTCCTTTTTTTATTTTTCATGTCCAACTTTCAAAAATCAAATAATGTAGTGCTTATAGGAAAAGTGATAGTCATCTGTCTACTTTTTCAACTATCTGAGAATCAGTGGTCTCCAGAGAAGGGAATTTTTTGTTTGAGTTCAACTATTAGGACTGTTCAGTTTTTCAAATTATAGAAACACCAGCTATATTGGTTAGGAATAGGTTTACTGAATATAGTGGAAAATACAAATTAATAGAAACTTTAACACTTTATCATTTATTTTCTTGGGTAAAAGGAAGCCTGAAGATACACAATCAGTCTTTGCTATGTAAGCTCTACATTCATCAGGGACTTGGGCTCTGTTATTTTCCCACTTCCTCATGCCTTCCATTTTCAAGGTTTCAAAATGCTTGCTGCTGAAGCTCCTCCATCCACATGACAGGAAGGAGGGAGGAGCAAAAGAAACACAGCGTGCTCTAGCTGCAGTAAGAACCCTGAGGGAGTCTTCCTGGAAGTTCCATGCAGCACATCTGTTTAAATTTCACTGGCCAGAGCTCAGCTAAGTGCTGGGGGTTGAGAATATTTATATGGGATCAGTGCCCCACTGAATAAAATTGGAATTTTATTACCCATAGAAGTAGATGAAGAATACTGTGTAGGCAATCAGGAAATATATTGCTTTACATAACTAAGTCAGTCGAAGTTTATCTATGGCCCCATGTACAGTTTGATCCCACTGATGATGGCATCATTTGGACTTTTGCTCATTTCTCTGGCTTATCCTCCTCATGCATTATTTTTACCCCCAGACTGGCTCTGCCTAGAATGATAGAGATGGCTGGAGCATTTCATGATTTTGTATTCTATACTTCACTGTAAGAGAAGGGCACTTTTTTATTTCTTCATTTGTGGTTGTTTATTGACCTCCCAGTATCATAGTCTCAATTCCTTCTGTGGTCACCTCTACAACTTTAAATAACACAATTAAACCTTCATTTCTCATTCCATTAATCACAGGGATTCTCTTGATTCCCAAACTGTATGATAAGGACATTTGCCACACTTTCATTCATTTACCACACCTTCTCACTTTTACTTCTCAAACTTTGTCAGTTGTACTGTTATTCATACAAAGTTGAAGTTGAGAAATACACAACCTGACCGTCTTAGTTAAGTGTTCTTAACTGTCTCCAGGCTGAAAATAACACTTAAATCATTATAATATTATTTTGTCCGTGAACATCCAAATGGTATGCTTACATTATGCTTCTTTCCAGGTAGTCAAAGAAGCAAGTCTGTGCCACTCAAATTAAAATTACTCCTTTTGTTTTTGTTGTTGTTTTGTTTTGCCATACCACAAGGCACACGGAATCTTAGTTCCCTGATCAGGGATCAAATTCTGAGAAGTGGAAGTGCAGAGTCTTAACCACTGACTGCCAGGGAAGTCCAAAAATCCTTCTGTTTTTAAACACCACCAAACACTGTTACCATTTCTGTAAGTTTTCTAAGATCTTGTTTAAACCGATTCACCTTTTTTTTTTAATGTTTTTCCATAGGGAGAGCTCTTCCATGGTCATCTAGGCCAAATTAGACCAAGTATTCCCAAGACCAACAGCCTGGATATCTTATATTTGAGAGATATAACTGAAGCTCTGAAAAGAATTCTGGGCTCGAGTTTGGCACCTGTTAGCATACAGATGATAATTAAAAAGCAAGCACAGTGGATGGAATAGTATAGGGGTGTACAGAGAGTGAAAGAAGAGTAAAAGTTTTGACATTTAAGTGTTAGTCAGAGAAGGTGCTGGAAAAAGAGACTGAGCTTTTCAAACTTCAACATAAGAAAATCAGTGAGCTGGGGAAGTAGCAGAGGTGATGTTGAACCTTGCATCTGGAACAGGAGTTCTTGTTTCAGCATTCCTGGCAGATGGCATCCAGCCTGTGCTTTGGTACCTACAGTGCTAGATGGCTCCAAATGTTGAGACAGTCTTAACATCAAGCTGAATTGTTTCTCCATAATATCCTGGCCCTTGTTTTGCTTTCTCATGCATCAAAACTTCAGCCTGATTTTATTGTTTCTCTCTGAATAATAGCTCTTGGAATAGTATGAGATGGTTTAATTGTTGTTGTTGTTCAGTTGCTAAGTCATGTCCAACTCCTTGTGACCCCATGGACTACAGCACACCAGGCTTCCCTGTCCGTCACTATCTCCTGGAATTTGCTCAAACCCATGTCCATTGAGTTGGTGATGCCATCCAGCCATCTCATCCTCTGATGCCTTGTTCTCCTTCTGCCCTCAATCTTTCCTAGCATCAGGGTCTTTTCTAATGAGTCAGCTCTTCACATCTGGTGGTCAAAGCTTCAGCTTCAGCTTCAGTCCTTCCAATGAATATTGAGGGTTGATTTCCTTTAGGATTGACTGGTTTGATCTCCTTGCTGACCAAGGGGCTCTCAAGAGTCCTCTAGCACCACAATTCAAAAGCATCAATTGTTCGGCTCTCAGCCTTCATTATGGTCCAATTCTCAAATCCATACATGATTACTGGAAAAACCATAGTTTTGACTATATGGACCTTTGTTGACAAAGTGATGTCTCTGCTTTTAAATACACTGTCTAGTTTTGTCATTGCTTTTATCCAAAGAAGCAAGTGTCCTTTAATTTGGAGATGCAGTTTTGATCCCTGGGTTGGGAAGATCCCTTGGAGAATAAAATGGCAACCCAGTCTGATTCTTGCCCAGAATATTCCACGGACAGAGGAGGTTGGTGGATTATAATCCATGGTGTCACAAAGAGTCACACATGACAAACACATACTTTGGGCTTCCTGGTAGCTCAGATAGTAAAGACTTCCCCTACAATATGGAAGACCCATGTTTAATCCTTGAGTCAGGAAGATCCTCTGAAGAAGGGAATGGCAACCCACTCCAGTATTCTTGTCTGGACTATTCCATGGACAGAGGAGCCTTGATGGCTATAGTCCATGGGGTCACAAAGAGTGACACACGACTGAAGTGACTAACACATATTTTGGGCTTCCCTGGTGGCTCAGATGGTAAAGAATCTGCCTACAAGGCTGGAGACCTGGGTTTGATCCCTGAGTTGGGAAGATCCCCTGGAAAAGGGAATGGCAACTCACTCCAGTATTCTCTCCTAGAGAATTCCAAGAACAGAGGAATCTGGAGGGCTAAGTCCATGGGGTCATAGAGAGTTGGACACGACTGAGCGACTAACACACATTGACATAGATAAATGCCCAATACATATAATACATCAACCATTAGCATTGTTTATATATTGTTGTTATTATTGTTATGATTTTTATTTCACAGTTGATTTGGAAAAGTCTTTAAATTCAGACAGCCTGAATTCTAACCTTGACTCTGACACTTTCCAGCCATGTCATGTCATCTTAATACCAAGTTCCTTAAACTTTCATAGTGATTGACTAGTAAATAGTAGGCACTTAATAAGTATTTGTGATGTAATAATAAAATGATAGCAATAATAAATACAATGAGTTCTATTTACCACCTATGCTTACCTTATTAACATTTACAATGTGTTGAAATTATCTCTGATTGGCTCTGGATGCTTTGAAAAGAGGGATCCATCCTCTTATCTTATTTGCCATATTCTCATGGTTGAGCATAGGGTCTACCACATAGAAAACTAGTAAATCATTTGCGAAGCAGATATTTGGGACAGCTAGCCAACCTCCTAGCTACCCAGGTAGCCCTTCTTTAAACATAAAATGATAGTTGAAATCCTTCACTAACCATCCTATTATGTGCTGTGCTGTGCTTAGTAGCTCAGTCATGTCCAACTCTTTGCTATTCCATGGACTGTAGCCCACCAGGCTCCTCTGTCCATGGGAATTCTCTAGGCAAGAATACTGGAGTGGGTTGCTATGCCCTCCTCCAGGGGATCTTCCCAACCCAAGCGATGAGGGAAACCCAGGTTTCCCGCATTGCAGGTGAATTCTTTACCATCTGAGCCACCAGCAAAGCCTAACCATCTTATTGTAAGTGCCACCTTATTATCTATGGGAGACCCCAAAATGATTCCACACATGTACCTAGAATCCAGCGATCTCATCCATACTCACCTTGTCCCTCTTTGCTCTGACCACTTCTATTGCCTTCAATGCTTCTTGGTGACAGGCCCCTGCTGCCTCTACCTTTCCTGGGACTGCCAGCGTCTGTGCCAAGGGGTCTGGTTCTGAATGATCTGCCTCTTCAGGTCCAAGGACAGGCTTCCTCCCTGGGTCTGAGCTCTGCTTCACTAGTTGAATCCTAAACACAGAGTCTTGACTTGTGCCCAGCCTCTCTGAAATCCTTCCTGAAGGCTCCCATTGGTTTCTGCTTCTAATCCCTTCTTGCTACAACTCAAACCAGTCCAAGGAATCTCGTGGGGTGAGAGGCCACTCCATATCCTCCATTTTTCTCTTCTTTTCACTGTAGCTTCTGCCCTCATTAGAGCTCCATCTTCTAGCTACAGGGGAAAAGTTTCCAAATTCATGAATGGGACATATTGATATAAGGCAGGGAAGGATGCGCAGTGTGGAGGGGGAGGAGACTTGTTCACATTAGCCAAAGCTAGTTAAAAATATCCCGCTAAATAAAATATTTAAAATTTATCCTTGTCCATATTAAAATTTAGTTTTTCCATATCCTGAATGTGGTTACAGAACTCTATAAATTTGTTAAAATTCACAGAACTATACACCAAAAAAAAAAAACAGTAAATTTTTACTACTTAGAAATTTTAAAATGAGTTGTACAATTTCAGTTGCACCAGAGTTTTACCTGGCAGATCACACTCATGATGTTTTTCTTGTGACTTGGCTGTTCTTGGAAAATTTTATTTTCCAGTTTTCCTTCCCAAAGACTAAATATTCATTTATTTGATTTTTATCAATAATAAAACATGGATTAGTTAATGGCCATAAATAGATTACACCCAACAATATCAGAATGACTAGAGGACAAAGAACAGCAAAGCACAAAAAAGGGCCAGGAGCCTTTTATCTGGACATGATAACTCTGCTTGGCTGCTTTTATTTGCCTCTGTTCTCTGCTAATTCAGGCACCCAACATTTCAGCATTCAAAGCAGGTTCATAACAGACTTTGACACGTAACAAGTTACTAAGAACAGCCTGCCTTTGAATTTTTGTGGTCTCATACTCTCTTACTTAATATTGTTAATCCCTTTTGGAATAGACTGACTTCTGGACAGCTCTTCCTAGTTAGAGGCAACCTGAAGCTTCTCACTTCCTTCTTTGGATCCTCATCCACTTTCAGTTGCAGGCATAATGTCAGAGCATCTAAACCACCTGTTCCATTTAACAGCCCCTCCCGCACATGAGTCTCTGTCTCCCAAAGCCACATCCTCTCACAGAAGTGAATGATCATCCTTTCATCCACAGAGTTATGGGTTCTTTTGGTCTCGTTGGTTCTTGGGCAACTTTGACTCACTGGAAAGCACAGTCTCAAATTCTAGTGTCCCGTTCATATTTCGGGAGTGGATACCAAGGAGTATTCACTCTAACCCAGGCTCTTCCTGAAGTTCAGAGTCTCTTACCTCTAGTAGCTTATGTTTTATTGGAGAGGCAGAGAGTAAGCAAGTAAAAAAAAAAAAAAAATGCCAGTGAATTAGTTACAGAGTGAGATGAGGACTATAGGTGACTTAAACAGAGTGCCAGAATAGAAAATAATGGAATGGGGGATAGCCGGTCAAGGGGAAGCCTATCTCTAAAAGGCTGAACCAGAGGAGAAGCATTTCAGGTTTATTAAACAGTCAATACAAAGGTCCCCAGGCCAGAGAGCCATGCATGACTAGACACAATAGCCCAGGATGGCTAGAATACAGTGGGAGAGCAGAGCATGTGAGCTGGGCTAGAAGTGGAAGCAAGCTCAAGACAAAACCTCCCTGGAGGCTGAGTTGAGGAGCCTGAGCAACAACCCTGCTCAACAGATCTGCTTTGGGTTAGGGGATGTTGGAGATAATCATACACTCCAGGGTGTGTAGCAAAGTAAGAATAAATATAACCCTCTGTTGGGAGATTTGATTCTTACCAACAACAAGTTGCAAATGTTTATGCACTTTCAACTTGATTTAGAGAAGATTTTGTTAGAAGTTGTTTCTTGACATAGGATGATGCCACAGTGTCTTGTTCTAGGGTCTTATTTATTCTGTGGTGTTTATTAAAATGAAGGCAACCATCCTGGCTTCATTACAGGAAAGGTATTCACAGTTTGGTTTCCATTCTTTTGCAGCTGCATTAAAACTCTTTGTTCAACTGTTTAAATTTTTAGAAGCTCTTAAGTGGATGGAAGGTATGCAGACTTCGAGTTTGTGAGTTCAAGAGAAGCACTGATTTATTTCAGTAATTTGGATTTGGAATTTGATTTCTATCTTCTTTGCTCCTTTCTCTTTGTTCTCTGCCTACTTTCTTTCTCCCTCTCTTTCCCTCCCTCCTTGTCTCTCTCTCTCTGTCTCTCTCTCTCTCTCACACACACACACATACCCCTCCACCTTGCAGCTAAGGAACCCAGAGCCAAATAAACTTAAAACAAGCTTTGAACCTTTGAAGATAACCCTCATGCTGTGTTGCTGAGAAGATGCTTCAGTCCGTGGTAGGCTGCTATGGGGTAAATACATAAGAGGACTTTTGTACCAGCCAAGCAAAGTGTGGACAACTAGAAGAAGAAAATAGTATTTTTTTTTTCAGACTAGAAGAAATTAGCAATAGAAAATCTTAACATTTTCAAGTTTATAAGTGAAATAATAAATCAAAGCTTTCTTAAATCTCCCCTGAGTGGTATTTCTGTATCAGAGGTTTCTAGCAGGGAAAGTGAGTCTAGAAGGATGCCTGGCACATCTCAGGGGCCTGGAGTGGTCATTTACTATGGTGGGGCTGTCAACTTCCATTCTGCCTTCCTAACAACACCCCAAAATTACTGGAGATATGAAATTTCCCCTCCTGTTTGTAGTCTTTGTGGAGGGACTGGATCTTTCCTTCCTCACTCTCTGATTCAGGACAGGGGAAGGAGCAGACGCAAAGATAACTTGTGCCTGTGTGGTGTGTTTACCAGTAACTTTGGACTTGGTTGAGTGAGTCAAGGATGGAGAACTGGTAGAGGCCATTCACCACTTCATGACGGATGGCACACGGTCCCGATGGAGTTCTTCTGTGAACCAGGGGCTTAACTTTCTTCTTTTTCGGTTCTCTGGAGCTCTCCTGGTACCTGCTCCTCTAAGCCTGGCTTCCAAAATCTCAGCAATTCTGCATCCCTAAATAACATTCCAATAATTTCCCTTTTGCTTAACTTTTCTACAGTCCTTTTCTGTTGCTTGCTGTCAAAGACGTTAAGTTAATTGAGACGGTACGATAAATGTTCCTAGGGTGAATGAATTAATGGAATGAGTTATATTTCAAGCCTTTGTGATTTTCCCCTGCTTTTGTCATAGTCAGAGAATTTGAATCTCATCTGTAGATGAGTTTTCTTGGAATTTGGAAAAATATTGAAGTTTTATGCAATTTTTCTTTTGGAGGCAAAACTATTTTAAAATAATAATTAAACCTAAGTTTTAAATATAAGCTTATTATATGGTGGCTAGAAAATAAAAATAAACATAGAAAAGAATATAAAAATATTCATAGACATCTTTCTATATAATAAATATCAGTTGACAAAATCATGTTTGATAATTGAATGATATCTCATGGCAGAGATAATTTATTTAGATAACCCCCCATCACACTTTGGGGACTTCCTCATGACTCAGATGATAAAGAATCTGCCTGCAATGCAAGAGACCAGGGATTGATCCGTGGGTTGGGAAGATCCCCTGAAGAAGGGAATGGCCACCCACTCCAGTATTATTATCTAGAAAATCCCATGGACAGAGGAGCCAGGAGGGCTATAGTCCATAGGGTAGCAAAGAGTAGGACCCTACTGGGCGATAACACATTACTACAGCACCATTACATTTGGCCTATTTCTTAATCTTATAAAAGATCCCACACTGAACATGCTCTTAGGTAAACCTTTGTGTACATAGGTTTATTATCCTTATGATACCTTTTTAGTAGTAGAATTGTTGGAGTAAAGAGCCTGCATGATTATAATAACTTTACTTATAATAGTAGCACCTTTTAAATAAAGCTGATAAAAAGGAACTTTTATGGTGGGAGGCTTCTTTAGAAAAAGCAAAACAAAAACAAAAACATAAAGAAAAGGAAAGAAAAGTCTATGTTTTAAGCTATGCATCAAAGCAGTGCCATTTAAAATCATAGCGCATTAACTGAGGTACTTCAATTGACCAGCCCAACTAAATAGAGACAAATGTGCAAGAAAAAATTATTAATAGTCCCATCTGTTCAACACAACCAGACATTGCACTTGCTCTCTTCATCTATTCATTCAAGAAATAGTCACTGAATCCCTACTGTGTCCCCCATGGATCTAGGGGCTGGGACACAGAAAGGGAGATGTGTCCACCTTGGAGTCACTCACCATGCAGTGGCCAAAGCATGGATCTATGGGCTAAGACACAGAAAGGGAGGTAAGACGTGGTGTCCACCTTGGAGGCACTCATCATCCAGTGGCCAAAGAGACCTGTAAATAACTCACTGTAACACAGTGTGGTGGTAACTGCTGCAGCAGAGAGAGGAAAACAGCCTTGTGGGAAGAGAGAACCTGGAGCAGTTTCAACCTGTGCATGTAAACTCCATTCTTCTCTCTTGTTCCCTTCTCTTCCCTTAGAAAGCACCAATTGAAATGGAATATACCTTGAAAAATCAGAGTTCTGGAGAATCAGAGAAGGGAGAGAAAGCTCCATGGAATCCATGAGCACTGAAGAAGGTAGGTCAGGCAGCATCTGGAGGAGGGCACTCTGGAGACAACACTGTGAGCACTGGTACAGACATGGAAAGAAAAGCAAATGTTCAGGGGACAGATTGCTTGAAACACAAGGTTTGGGTATGAAACAAAAGGTTTGGATATGCCAAGATGACTGAAAAGAGGTGCTGTCTTGGATTGCTGTTAATAAGAAGACAAGGCATTTGTGTGTTTCTCCATAACTAAAAAGGGCTTCCTTGGTGGCTCAGACAGTAAAGAATCTGCCTGCAATGCAGGAGACCCAGGTTCCATCCCTGGGTCAAGAAGATCTCCTGGAGAAGGGAATGGCAACCCACTCTCGTATTCTTGCTTGGAGAATTCCATGGACAGAGCAGCCTGGCGGGCTACAATCCATGGGTTTGCAAAGAGTCAGATATGACTGAGTGACTAACACACACACCATAGCTAAAAAAAGAAGTGTTGTATTAGTTACCTATTCCTGCTGTATTGTTACCTATACCAAAAAATTACTTGGCGGCTTAAAACAACCCAAATTTATTATCATACAACTCTCTAGAGCAGAAATCTGACATGAGTGTTATTACACTAAAATCAATGTGTCTTCAAAGCTGACTTCCTTTTTGGAGACTCTCAGGGAGAATCTGTCTCCTTGCCCCATGTCTCAGCTTCTGCATTCCTTGCCATGGGACCCCTTCTTCTTCCTTCAAGGCTAGCAACAGCTGGTCAAGTCCTTCTCACACTGCATCACTCTTGACCTCCTCTCCTGCCTCTCACTTCTACTTTCATGGACCCTTCTAAAGGCCCACCTTTGCAACCAGGACAATTTCTCATCTCAAGATCCTTAACTTACACTTGATTTGGTCCAATAGGAAGAGGAGGAAAGAATAGTTGCCTGTGGCAGAGTAAGGAGAGACTCCCTAGGAAATGGGAAGAGATTAACTAGAAACTGGGGAGAAGGGGAGGGAGGTAGAGTTGTCAGAGATGAATCAGGCTTTGCACTCCCATGAGTGTGAGGATCATGGTGTCATTCATCAGGAATATTTGGTTTAGGGAAGTGACACAGTGATAAATTTAAGTTTGGATCTTTAGAGAAATAACTGACAACTTTTCCACTTTCAAATTTTGAATGGGGGATATATGATCAATAAATATTCAAGACATACAAGCCAGGGAGAGAAATCATGGGTGGGAACGACTGAGAGTGAGACCTGTTGAGATAGACACAGGGCACAAAGAAGGTAGAGAAGAGACACCTAGGTGGGGGAGAGACTGAGATGGGAAGAGAGAGATTCAAGTGAGAGAAAGTGTACAAGTAAGATGGGGAAGGAATACCATTAAGACGGGCCAGGTTGGCAAAAGGAGGAAGTAAGAGGCAGGAGTATCAACAGAGAGAATCTTAGAAAGGGACCAGCTCAAAGGTTTCTGGCATGAATTTG
Organism: Cervus elaphus; assembly: GCF_910594005.1. Classification (NCBI taxonomy): domain Eukaryota; kingdom Metazoa; phylum Chordata; class Mammalia; order Artiodactyla; family Cervidae; genus Cervus; species Cervus elaphus. Next base: position 61,191,765 of record NC_057823.1, on the reverse strand, counting down.
TTGGTCAATTTAAATTTCCCGTTCACTTGGGTTGTGCTCACAATTGTAAGTTAATAATTTTTCAGATTGTCTGGAAAGATTTATTTGCTTTTGGAGGTTAATTACTATCACAGCTCCTCTGTTTTGTTAAGCTTCCCCGAAGACTCTGTGGTCCAGGAAGTGGGGGTGGGGTGGGGTGAATTATCTTCCCAACAGGCCCTTTGCCACTTCCCTCCCTCGACCCTCCCCCGCTCCCACCCCACTCCCACTCCCCCCAACCTGTCTCACTAAAGGAAGACTTTCCTCTTCCCTTCCCTACATGACTTATTCTTGAAATGGTTTGTCTCTGGTATTGGAGGCCTTGGAAAGACGAGTTGAGGAAAAATGTTTCTCATTCTGTCACGATTCCTCACAGGTGTTACACACAGGCAGGAGCTCTGGTAAGTCTCAACACAGCTGGGAGTCTACGGTCCCCATTTTACTCACGGGAGCCCAGGAGCTAGTCTTTTGTCTAACCCCTCGCTCAAGGTCACAAACTGATAAAGCCAGAATAGGCTTCCTCCAGATTATGGAAGCAAAACGAGTGTTGGCAGGATCACTTGGGAAGACTAGTCAGTTGAAATACTGACCGGAAAACTTGGACGCCTTATATCTAAGGGACTACGGATCTCACGCTGAACCCTGCTCACAAGCTAACCATGCCCTGGCGGAGTCAGAGGCTGAGAAGGAAGTAGACTGTAGATTTCCCCTGGCACGGACACCGCAGGCGCCTACCCTTTTCACGTTTATTATCTTTCGCTAGAGGAGTGGGTACTCAGAGAGGTTAATCAACTTGCCCAAGGTCACCCAGGAGCCAGCAGTGAGCCCAGGACTACCTTCCTCGGTTGGGCAGCGGTCTCCAGGCGAGGCGCCCGCTGGCCCGTCCTCGAGGAGTGAGGTCCCTCTGGCCCCCGCCGCGCCCACTCCCGTGCGCACCCGGCCGCGCCCCCGCCATCCCTGGCCTCCGGAGGGGGCGGTCGCGGGGAGGATGCGGGCTGGGGGCCGCTGAGCCCGCGGAGCCACCGTCGGTCAGCCGAGAGGGGGACGATGCTCGGCGCGCTCAGGTGAGCCGGGGCTGGGGGCTCTCCGCCGCAGCCCCAGGCGGGCCCGCGCCTCTTGCTCGCCGGCCTCCCAGCGCGGGGGCTGGAGCCCGCACCCGAGGGGGCGGCGGGGAGGGCGCAGGCAGCGGCTGGGAGCGCGGCGGCGGCGGCGGCAGAAGCTCGGCTCCGCGGCGAGGGGTGGCCGTTCCCGTCCGCCGGGGCGCCTCGCTCCCTAGCCTCAGCCGAGGGTAGGTGCGGCCAGGGCGCCAGGGTCACAACCCCGCGAGCCCAAGCGTGCGCGGAGACGTGGCGGCGCGGCGGGGACGGGCTGGGGGCTCTGGATTCCTGGGACCCGGCTTTAGCTCAGGGATGGGCTGCGTGGCGACTCAGACTGTAGGTGGGCTGGCTGGTTGTGTAGTACACGCCTTCAGCATGGGACCACTAGGGTTGGGGCTCATGCCCTGCACTTGGGTACGTAAGTACTTGTGAAACTGCTTCTGTGTTTGCTGACTCTGTGAGGTAGTATAACGTGTGCGTGTGTGTGTGTATGTATGTGTGTGTGAGAGAGAGAGAGACATAGGCTGTGCGTCCATAACCGTGTGTGTGTGTGACAGGGTACATGTGTGGACAGTATGGATGATCCTGGATGTATAACGGAGAGAGTGGACTCTGGCTAACTCTCTCTGTGCATAACAAGATACGCATATCCAGCGTGTATAACTGGCTGTGTGGCTGTGTGTGTGAGTGACCGTGAGTGTGTGGGCACGCGGTACTGCATGAAGTATTGGTGGTGGCTGCCAGGGCTAGCTTCCTGCAGTTGTCTCTCACAGAATCCCAACCCCAGTTTAAGATGCCTTTCAGTTCAGCTTGCTCCCCAGTGTCTGGCGCTGTGCTGTTAGTCCCCTTTGGAAGAAGTGGCTGTTGATACAGGGAAGTGGTGGCTGGCAGAGGTGGAGAAGTCGTGGCATGAACTCATGTTCCTAGAGTTCAACGTTGAGAAAACATTGGCTTGGCTTCCTATTGATTCGTTAAAATGGATAAAAAATGTTTAAGATACAGGTTCAGCATGACCCAAACAGTGGCTTTTGATGGAAAGACCCTTAGGCTAGTTTGCTCTTCTTGTCTTAATATTACTGCGATGGAGTCCATGGGTCAGAAAGCTGTGGGTGACCCTGAGGGTGATGGATGATGTTTGCCTAGGCCTCTGTGTGGAACCCCGGCCTCACTGATGAGGGAGGAGAGGTTGCTATGTGCCACTGGTGAGCCCAGGTGATGAAGGGAAAGGACACTGATGATGGACGCAGTGCCCTAGAAACAAGGAGTAAGTCAGGACATGGGGTGAGACTCGTGGAGTTCTGAGGAGCAGCTCTCTCCAGTAAGAAATGATGAGTGTGGAAAAAAATTAGTAAAAAGTATTTGCATCATTCTCACGTCATTTTTCTGTCTTATGTATATTTTTTCCATACCACCCTTACCCTGAACTCACTCCTGTGTCTGTATCATTTTCCACCTTGGAAATGTCTTCATTATAATTATTATTGTACAGCTGAGTGGGCCATCACTTAAACTCCAGGAGAGCTGTAGCACATTAGACAAGCGGGGGCATCAGGGAGTGTTCGGTTCAGCCCAGTTCAGCCCAGTTCAGCCCAGTTCAGTTGCTGAGGCCCAGAGGACAGTGATGCTCTTGGTTCCTCTCAGTTATCTGGATTTTGCTCCTGATGCTGCTCCTTCTAGGCGCCACGATGGCCTTGCAACCACCAAATTGAATACGCCTTCTTCCATTTGAGTTCTTCCAAATCTCCCTGACACTGTTCATCCCCTCATCTCTTTCTTTAGCTTCACAGACTGAAGAACAGCACCCGAAACACAGTGTAAGCAACCTGCTACCCAGACCTCTTCCTGACTTTCCTGTCTTTTATTGAACCATCACCATCCTCCAAGTCACTGTGGCTGGAACCGAAGTCACTTCTTTATTTCTCCTCTTCATCAGTAGCAGCCATTGCTTAATTAATAAGCAGGTCTTATTCATTTTTCCTCAATACCTATTGAAGCTATTTTTTTGTTTTGTTTTGTTTTTTAATCTCACTGCCAGCACCTAATCAGGTGAAACCCATATTCAGGGATTTCCAGAGATAGAGACCGATACTGTAATCATTGAAAAAACGCAAAATAAATGCATGTAGAGGAGTCCCTTGATATTATCAGTGACTAATAAATAAATTCTTTGGAAGAATCTGGACCTTCTGATGATTATAGTATTATGTGATCAGATCAAATCTCTTGGTTTTTTTAAAATCTCACTTTCTTTATCTATGAAATGGTAGATTTCAAGTAGAATTTATTTGTTAAATCATATCTAAGGTTTTCCCCAGCTAATCATATCTAAGGTTTTCCCCAGCTAATCATATCTAAGGTTTTCCCCAGCTCTAAAATTCTCTGCTTATCATTGATGTTCTTTGTTTTTGTGAGAAACTTTTAATGCTTTATGGTTACCTTCCAGTATCCAACCATCATTTTTTTTTTTTAATAGAATTCAGCTTATCTTCAGGGAAAGGAACTAGGCAAAGAGAAAAGGGTGGAAATGCACTGTTGCCTTTGTTTTGTGGTTCAGAGTCCACAGCACACATCAAGTCTCAGAGTTGAAAAGGTCTTCTAGGTAACTATTCCTGCCTCCCATCAAGTGTCAGAATCTTCCATACTATTGCCCATTTGAAAATTTTTAAAAAGTGCCAAGTCTTACTAAGATGACATCAAACAACATTGTAATTCAGGGTTTCTCAAACCTCTTGTACTGTTAATGTTCTGGGTTAGATAATTTTTGTCGTGTGGGACTAGCTTGTCCATAGTAGGATATTTAGCAATATCTCTGCTATTATTAGATTCCAGTAGCAACTCCCTGTTGTGACAACCAAAAACATCTACAGATATTACTAGTACCTCCTTTGGGGACAAAGTCCCCCCTCCAACACCCACTGAGAACGATTGTTGTAATTCAAACACAAGTCTTGGGACCTTGAACAGAAAGACCTTACAACAAAGTATGTTAATAGACAGAGGAATGCTGTGTTGTTAGCTGCTTTCCTACCCGCTTCCAACTTAGCCACCATCACACGTTTACCTTTATGCCTCCTGGTTTCTCACTGCCTTGTTGCTATGTCTGGAAATGCTCAAGATGCTGCTAAAGGCTGAGAAACGTTTTAGAGACAACATAGTAATAATCCTAATAGCTCACATTAATCCAGCCCTTATTATGTGCCAGACACAGCTCTAAATGCTTTACATGGATAATCTCATTTAATCTGCATTAAGAATCCTTTAAAAGAGATACTTTATTTCCTCCATCTTAGAGATGCTGCTGCTAAGTCACTTTAGTCGTGTCTGACTCTCTGCGACCCCATAGACGGGTAACTCAAATTTAGAGAGATGGAATAGCATCCCCAAGTTCTCTCAGCTGTAAAGCAGTGAACCTGGGGTTGGGCTGTTTGCTCCAGAGTCTTTCTTCTAAACCTCCATATTAAACTGCCTTCTGAGAATGAGATCTTGATGTCACAGGGTAGAAAGGATCTTAAACATGGGGTAGTTCAATTGTAGAATCAACTGATTCTAGGTAAGTTAGAGACTGTGAGGTAGATATTTGTGTTCAGCTGATGTATTGTGACTTCTTCCCTGTTTTGTCTTCTGTCTCTGTAATTGAGGTTATTTAGAAATAGCTCTAAGGCATATGCAGAGTGAGAGAGGTGGTGGCGGCCTTGGTTAAATTAGGGGAGAAGGGCTCAGAGAAAAGGAAGAATGGCAGGAGGAAGCAAACAATGACGAAACATTTTTCCCATTAAGTCCTTACTATTATCTAAACTTTAAGTATCTATGTTATCACCCAAATAAAGTCACCATACTTTTATCAGTTCCCTCCTTCTGTATTCTTCTTGGCCTGCCCTTTCATTCGTCCATTCTGCTTGCTGTTTTTATACTATGGGGCATTAGAAAGTGGTATACATTTGGACAGATGGAAATATAAATGTGACATAAATAGCTACTAAACAGGCTTATCAATAGGGCTAACCTTAAATACAGTCAGAGTAAGAAGGACTACTTTACCAATTACCAATTACTTTACTTTACCAATTGAAGATCCAAGGCAAGTCCTATATCAGTACACAGATTGCTGGTCCCTGCTCTGAGAGTTTCTGATTCAGTGTTTCTGGGCTAGGGTCTGAGGATGTGCATTTCTTACAGGTTCCCAGAAGATGCTGATGCTGCTAGTCCAAGGACCACAATTTGGGAATAACATACTTAAGACCTAATAACCAAATAAAGCTCACGACCCACCTACCTGAGACTTTTTAAACAAAAAGTTATCTTATTTTTAAGACAACTAAATATTTGGATTTATGAGAATCAACACAGCAAGATTAAAAGAACAATAGTTGCTAGGGACTAATTGACATCTCTCACTTAGCCTTTCATTTTGAATTTCAGAAAAACCTTTTGTTTTTTTTCAGCTATGGTATTTCTGGGTTAATATTTCTGATCTTAGATCTTTTCTTGTTCCCTCCTTCCACCTATTGCTCAATTTGGGTGACAGAAATCTTCATTATTCACAGGATAATCCAAATAAAAAGTACTTTAAAATCTTATCTATTGCCAGATAAATTCTGACCAGTCCTTCTGAGATTAAGAAAGATGTTACCTCTGCATCCAGCTTTTGTTTCCTGTTGCTTTATACTTCTTTTCCCTTTTAAATCAGTACCAGCCCACTGAAGAAACCCAACAGAAATTCAAGTCAAAACAGTAATAGGTAACTGATTAATTTGTTTTAAATTTCAGAAAACTTTCTTTAAAATCAAATTTCAAACTCAGTCAACCTCTTCCTTCTTCTTGACTGCAAGCATGTGTTTCTTTTTGCAGGACCACACATCCTCCACCTAAACAAGGTGTCTCCAAATACTTAGAAAGATTCAGTGATTCTGAAGCTCAGATGCAATTTAAATAATGTTTATTGAATATTTACTCTGTGCTGTGGAGTTGTTACACCTATTATTTTTTATTTTTCCATCAGTCACAGAGAGATGAGGTTTGTTTGTGCAGAGACGAGGAAAACAAAGCCTGGAAATTTAAACTCTCGTAATATTAGAAAGCTAATTGTCTTAGTAAATATATATAATTTTCTCGTATATAATAAAGGCCACATTAGTTTGCTTAAACAAAAAGTGAAATTTATTGGAAGGATAATGAGGCTTCTTGTAGATCAAGGCACTAGACCCCGGGAAAGATGGGAACAAGGTCACCTCCAGAGAACTCAGTTCCAGGCGTTCACAATCTTTTCCCCATTCTTCTTCAGTTAATGTGACATATTCCCGCGATTGTGTCTCTTGGTTCAAATTCTCAAGAGAAAGGATCTGATGGCCCAAGGTTATAGCAGAAAAGTGGTTGCCAGGGCTCACTCTTGTACTATGGTAGGTATTCCTAGTAAAAGTGATCCAGAAGATGCTTGAGTGAATATCTCCTGTTGTCACATAATTAGTTGGCAGAGACTGGATTTGAGCTCTGGTCTGACTCTAAATCCGATGCATTTCTCCTACCAAAGGGATAGTTGAGAGAGAAGCACGTTAATTTGGCATGTAGTAATGGCCACTTGCCTTTATTTTCAAGGTTCGCCCATGTTAGACCTTCCCTGTGTAGGGTCTTACAGCTTTCATTTGTGCATGCCTCCTGGGCTTCCCTGGGTGGCTCAGATGGTAAAGAATCTGCCTGCAATGCAGGAGACCTGGGTTCGATCCCTAGGTTGGGAAGATCTCCTGGAGAAGGGAATGACTACCCACTCTAGTATTCTTGCAAAATTCCATGGACAGAGGAGTCTGACGGGCTACAGTCCATGGACTCACTAAGAGTTGGACATGAGTGAGCAACTTACGCTTTCCCTCTGTCTCTACCCTGGTTTCTGATACTTCTGTGACTGCATCCTGGCTCCTCTCTATCCATCCGATTTCTGTACCATGTGGCCTGCTTTCTTATCCTGCTGAGGCATGTCGTGTCTCTGGCTCACCTAGAACAGCTCTAGCTCACAGATTGTACAAGCTGAAGGAATCTATCGTCTTGTCCCATCTTCTACCTGTATAGCAAATCATTTCTAAAGTATGCCAGGCACTTACCACGAGCATTGCTGAGAGCTCTATATCTCATTCAACTCTTCTAACAACCCTTTTGGGGGGTTTAGGTTTATTTCCCAATATTTTATTGTAAAAAAATATTTAAGAGAAAAGTTGAAAGACTTGTATAGTGAATACAAAATACTTACCAAGTAGGTTCTGTAATAATATTTTACTAACTCCTTTTTAAAAACTATCATATTTCTATCTTCACTCCTCTATCCATTCAGCAATTAATTTTTTTTTGATAATTTCAAAGTAAGCTGTTGTTTCTAATTCTCATTTTTATCACGGGGAAACTGAGACCAAGACAGGTGACAGGCCTTACCCGAGGTCATTCATGAGGAGGCAGTCGATTATCACTGGAGCTCTGACTCCCCCAAGCCATTTTCTTAACCACCAAGCAGTATTGTTTCTCCTGGAAGGGCAGAAAGAAAGACTCACTCAAGGTTGCTTAGTGTCAGGGCAATGACTAGCACCAGGTCATCTGATTCTCAAGCTCCCAAAATTTCCATTGCATTGAACCATGATAAACAGTCTACTTTCCACATAGAAGCAGGGTTTCTTCTGCTCCACAAATATCTGCAGATCTGGTGCTTTATAACCTACAAAATCTCTGGAAAAATCTGATTTTTGACACAGGTGATTTTTGCAGAACTAATACACTTTTTCTTCCTTCTCAACATTTTAAAATAATTTGTGGAAACAACAGGCTGGGAAATTATCATTTTAGATAACTTGTTACAGTGTTCAGAGGACTTTCACATATGTTATCTTATTTGAACTTCATGAGTAATAGCAGACCTACAAGACAGGTGGGCTGGATATCTAAACTACCTTGAACAGCTGGAGACCTGGGGATTATGGAAGCAAAATGAGGAACTTAGTGTCACATACTGCTATGAGCAAAGTTGGACTTTGTTTTAAAAAAAGTTTTCTCTTCAAGTGTCAGTAGACTTTCTTGTAGGTTTTAATGAGCTACACAAATAATTAATTAATAAAACTGAGCTGCAAAAGTTGAGGCGGGGAACTATTGAGGTCTAGATCATTCATGGGATAACTTAATGGTTGAAAGGTCTGGGCTATGGTGTGGCCTTGGATAATATCTTCTTTCTATTCCTCAGTTTTCTCATCTGTGAAATAGGATAATTGTAGTAGCATCCTTTGTAGCATAATGTGAAGATGAAATGAGGTAATGCATGTGAAGAATTTGGTCCTTAGTATGTGTTAAAAAGTATCAGTTATAGAAACATTATTCTTCTCCTGCTTCTTACCCTAGAAGTCTTATCTGTGTTAAGTGGGCCCCCTTAAAATCTACAGTTTAATTTTACATTTTCCAAGAGGTTTGTTTGCAAACTACTGGTAGAAAACTGTGGGCAGCAGCCTTTTGGGAGGTAACATCTTATCAGTCCAGTAAAGATGCAGATTCTGCTCAAGAATTTACATCTAAGCTCTAAATAGCACATGTCCTCTGAGATTGCACTGGTGTGCTTAATTGTATATGCTAATCAGCACATGATATCTGGAGTAGAGAGTTCTGTATATACTGTTCTCTACTCCAAGAGGTTTAGAAGAATTAGAAAAGAGTGGGGACAGAAGAGATAAACATGCTGGCAGAGATCTTTCTTTCGGTATGAGTGTAGCAAATACTGTAATCTTGGTTTCTCAGCTGATGAGGTATTTAAACAGATATAGGAAAACAATGAAAGAGGATTTCAGAAGAGTGTGCTCACCTGGTGGATTGCAATCCAACCTTGATGTGTTTTCCAAACTGCTCTCCATGAATCATCTGCACCAGAATCACTGAGACATTTGTTAAAATGCAGATTCCTGGACCTACTGATTCAGAAATGCTTTGAATGAGGCACCCAAACCTTCAGTTTTGCAAGTGATTTTAAGTAATCTACTGTTTGAGAACCACTACTGTCAGCAACATAATACTGCAAGATCTAAAACACTAATTTGGAAGCTTAATTTTGATGGAATGCAAATTTTAGCTTGACCTGCTCCCAATTCTAGGCCTCTGAAATCAATGGTGACAAAACCCTTTGGGCATTTCCAGGCTCAGGTTTCAGGGGTCTATTTTATAGAGAAGAGGAATAATTTCTGTAACCATATCCCAAAGTAGGGAAGATCAGCCCCCAGATGCTTAGCTGCCTTTGTGGAGAAGCAGAGTATGAAGCATTCAGACTCCAATGACTGAGGAACTGCCAAACTGGAGACCAGCCTTGCTACAGTAGCTGGCTAACATTATATTGTGAAATCTCTGGGCACCTGCTTTTTAAGTATTCATTTTTACTTATTTTTTGCAGTAACTTTGTTATATCGGTATTACCCTTGCCCCTATTATACAGATGAAGTCACTGAAGCTAAAGAAAGTAAGCAATTTGTCAAAGGTGTAGTGGTAATTGATGCCTTGAGTCAGGGGCTTGCAAACTATGTGACTGGCTGCCTGTTTTTGACTGGCCTACAAGTTCAGAATGTTTTTTTACATTTTGTGATTGTTGAAAAAAACCTAAAGAAGAATAATTTTGTGACACATGAAAATTGTTAAAGATTCAAATTCAGTGTCCATAAATAAGTTTTATTGGAAAGCAGTTATGCTCATTTATTTATGTATTGTCTGTGGCAGTTTTTACACTGTAGCACCAGAGTTGAGTAGTTGTGATGATGACCTTATGCTTGAAGAAGCCTAAAATCTTTGCTAAATGGCCCTTTACAGAAAACAAAACAAGCAAACAAACAAACAAAAAGCTGCCAATTTCTTCTTTGAACTGCAATGCTAGAATTTCCCAAACTTCAGTTACTTGGGAGTAACTACTGTTGTGATTACTGCCACCTTCTCTTGCAAGCATTTAGAACATTATATGCATAGCATTTTCCTTTAGATCAATTAGTTTTCCTTAGATAAATTTATTTTACAGAGAAAGAAAAGTATAAGTGCAAACCAGTATGAGTTGAAAGAAATAGAAGGTAACTGTAAAAAAGACACAAAAAAACACACAAAGCAACATATTAGATTTCAGTTAAATAGTTGGAGCAGATAACTATCAACTCTTCCTCCCATTTTCCTACAGATCCTCTCAACATTTCTGTGTATACCATCCTGACTTACAATGGTGAACCAGCATAATATTTGGAGGGCTGCCCTGGGTCTGCTGAAATCAACCTTTTTTACAAGCACAATGACTGACGGTGGTTAGGAATCCATGTTCCCCTGTGGATGGCTCTTAAGCAATACCTAATGGCTGTGGGAGTATCAGTATCCCAGTTCCCTCCCCACTTGTTCAGGATAGTTTTGAGGCATATGTTTTATACTGTTTCCCAGAACTTCCCAGTGGGATTAAGCTTCAGTAGCTTAATAAGCTGCCTTTCATCCTCTCTCCTATATCATTACTTCCCTGCCAGTGTACCTGCAACTGTCAGATCAACTATGTGCATCTCTTTAACCCTCACTTCAAGATCTGCTTCTTAGGAGGAAGCCAAAAGACAGCAGTGCTTCTAACAAAAGACTGTGAGACGCTGACCTGTTTTTTTTTTTTTAATTATAAAAGAGAGATTACCAAATATGAAGGACTTGACGATAAGCTATCTATGAATCCTTTTCTTCAATGTAAATAACAGTAAATAAAATAGAAAACCAAAAAAAATCACATTTTTTACCACATGATCCAATGGTACTTCTGTCCACCTATTGCCTAATATCATGTGCTTTTTCCAGGAGGTATGAGAACCATACTTGCAAAATCTATGTTCTACCTTAAGGAGTCATCTAAGAACAGTAGAATCAGCAATATCTGGGAACTTGTTAGAAATGCAGTTTGTTCACTCTAAACCTACCGAATCAGAAACTTGAGGCTTGTGCTCAGTCATTGTGTTTTAACAAGCCTTCAGGTGATTCCTGTGCATGCTTAAACATGAGAACCACCACTGTACAGTAAACAGTCTCTTATTTAGTTCTGCTTTCATTGCATTCCTGGATTTCATCAGAATTCAGAATCATCCAAGACTTGCTCTTCCCCTCAAACGTGACTGACAGATGGTTTTCTGGCTTCTGTTGAGCCTCCCACTGAGATGGACCTTGTTGCTTGCCAAAGCATACAGGTCAATAATTGGACAGCTCTGTGTTAAATGACCCACCTCACAGTGTGGCTCAAACTTCTCTTGAGACTCCCACTGATTCCCCTTTGGCAACTCAAAGACAAGTCTAATTCCTTCTCTAATTATCAAGTGGAAGTTTCACATCATGTCATGCCATTCATTCAAGAAATACTGATCATGCACTTGTAGATCATCCTTGTAGAACCTGTGACTGTGCTGGGAGTGGGACAGTAATCAAGTGATCAGAAAAGTAAATATGTAAATAAATGACCCTTGAATCTTTTTCTTTATGAAATACCCAGATCCACATTTACTGGGATCGGGTTTCTTGTAATGTCACTGTCTTCTTCATGTTCTTTTGTGGTGGTAGAGAATATGTGCCTTATAAAAAATATGATTTCTTGAAATGCTTTAGATATACTTCATTCAGTTTTACATGAAATGGACATTCATGTTCCTCCTTTACATTTCCTGTAATTCATTTTTTCCCCCCAAAGATAGAATGAGTATGCCTCTTAAATAGTCTTTCATTGGTTAAGGGCTATTTTCAGTATTAGTTTTTTAATTAAAAGACTAAAGTTTCCAGCTGAGAAATGTTTACTTACCTAGGAAGAATATTTTTTTAGTTATTTTGAAAAAAAATTAAAAGCCATTTTTCATGCTAATTGTATATATCAGCATAGTAGTCCCTTAAGTGTAACTGAATTGGCATCTGTGTGGATTTTCAGCTATGGAAATGAGACAGCTTTTTATTTAGACCGAATCTTTCTAGATGACTTAGCACAAATAGCATTTTGACATCCAGTCCTAGAAAGAAACACTTGCAATGAAGGTTCAACTCCTAGAATACAGATATTTTTTTCATGGTTTATGCACATTTGTACTTGTGAACTACCATCACTTAGATGTCTCAATCAGTTCAGTCATTCAGTCGTGTCCGACTCTTTGTGACCCCATGGACTGCAGCATACCAGGCTTCCCTGTCCATCACTAACTCCTTGGAGCCTACTCAAACTCATGTCCATTGTGTCAGTGATGCCATCCAACTATCTCATCCTCTGCCATCCCCTTCTCCTCCTGCCTTCAATCTTTCCCAGCATCAGGGTCTCTTCCAGTGAGTCAGTTCTTCACATCAGGTGGCCAAAGTATTGGCGTTTCAGCTTCAGCATCAGTCCTTCCAATGAATATTCAAGACTGATTTCCTTTAGGATGGACTGGTTGGATCTCCTTGCTGTCCAAGGGACTCTCAAGAGTCTTCTCCAACACCACAGTTCAAAAGCATCAATTCTTGGGCTCTCAGCTTTCTCTATAGTCCAACTCTCACATCCATACATGACTACTGGGAAAACCATAGCTTTGACAAGACAGACCTTTGTTGGTAAAGTAACATCCCTGCTTTTTAATATGCTGTCTAGGTTAGTCATAGCTTTTCTTCCAAGGGGAAAGCATCTAGATAAACAAATAATGTGAATTTTTACTAATTTATAGTGAAATTCTTTTAGAGAGTATGATCAGCTGATTGAAGTAAATTTCTGAGCCAGCATCCTATTGATTCCAAACATTTTCCAGAAAACAAAGTCTTAGTAAGTAGCCAAGGAGAAGACTTTTTTTCTTCCATTTACTGAGAATTTATACAATTTCAGTCTTTCAGATTATCCCTGAGTCTCTTTCACAGTGAAGGTAACTAGGAAATCATGATCACCATGGGATGCAGAAGACTCTGGGGAAAATGCTTGTGTGTTTGATCCTGGTGAGATTGACTGTTTTGGTACATGTGGCTGGTATTGGGTTAGGGTAATGAGGTAATGAGGCTAACAATAAGCATTTGACAGCCAACTCTTAGCAAATATCTGGCTTTAGTTAATAATACATTTCTGTGCTCTTCTTTTAGTCCTACCTGTTCAGAAATGACTGGGATAATGCTCAGGAGATGGAATCTGTTTGAGACAGTATAGGTGAATTGAGCATGCATTTGTTTTAATTGGAAAATTATTAAAACACTTGATCTCTTGCTGGGGTTTTGAGCAGAACTAACATAGAGTATCACAGTGCTACAGTTTTAGCACTGGAAGAAACCTTACCAGTCACCAGTCACCAGAATTATATCCTTCATTTAGATATCCTTAATTACCCATATGCTGCCTAAATACCTCCAATGGCAAGCAACTCACCTTTTCAAAATTTCCTTTAACTTCTAAGAAGTTTTAATTACTTGAAGTTTCTTCCTTTGCTCAGCCTGTCTAGTACTGTCTGGCCCAGTTGATTCTACTGTTGGGAAAATTGAGACCCAGACTGATGAACAAACTTGCTTAGGAATAGGAGCAGTGAGTTAGTAGTGGGTCAGGCTGAGTGATTCCTGGTCTAGTGTTCTTTCCAGCGTGCCAAGCTCCCCCTCTCAATTTGGCAACTAAGATAAATAATGTTTTACTTATTCCTGACACTTGTCCAAAACAAAGGTATTGGAATATGCCCTTTGATGTAGAAATTTAACCCATGGAAGCATACTCTATAAAGAAATGTGGTCAGTCCTCGAACAGTTATGCATGAATATACGCTCATGCAGCCAAAACCAAAGAAAAAAACCAAAGTGCAACAAAGCAAGCTGAGTTATGACATTGCTCCAAGTTGGCAGATGCTGGCACTGCACCAGCCTACATCGATATTTCACTCCAGTAGGTGAGGACTATTTACAGGCGGGCCCTGTGCTCACACTCCTCATAATAGAGATGCAAGTACACGCCTTGTGTTAACCATTAACAACTGTTCCACAGAAGTCTTTCAGAGAATTCTCAGTAAAAGGACACAGGTAAAGATGAGATGTGCTTACCTTCAGGGTTCACCCTTTAGTTATTCACAATTTGTAAGTCAGAAAACTAAGGCTTGGAATCAGCACTTGGTGGCACGAAGAATATCACCTCTTTCTTCTCCTTCTCCTCCCCTTTTAAGGAAAGATAAGTCTCAATGTATACAGCAAAGAAAAGAAGCTTCAAGGAATCTGATGAAGTTGCATGGTTCTGTATCTTTACTTTTATGGCAAAGTGTTTTGAATGATTAGTGGCTTGAGCTTTTCCTACTGCTGAGATAATACTGAGACCTTCATTTATACCTCAAATGCTAGAAAGGTTTATTTGACTCCCTCTTTCTCTTGTTCCCCAGGACTTGCTCTGCTTTTCTTCCCCTGGTTATGACAATCTAAGACTGTTTCTCCGAAGGAGATGAGGATACAGTATGACTGTCATTAAAACACACACATACACATGCATGTGTGCCACAGACATACACGGTCTAATTGAATTTGAATTAGAAATAAGATAAATAAATAAATTAGAAATTTTAGAAGTGACATAGCTTATATCTGAGCATGGGAGATACTCAGTTGACTGTGCTTTTAATTAACTAGGTAGTGTTTTGTTAAGGTGTCAGAAACATAAGTATGTAAAATAAAAGCATGGTTCCTTACACACACCTGTCACTCTGAGTATTCTTCCCAGCAGCTGGTGTCCCTATAATCAGCTCTGATTAGATATTCCTGGTAAGCATGACAAAAAATAGTGGACTGTAATCAATGAATCAATTTAGGATAGGTACTGATCACCATTTTCTCTTTTGTTATTCTTCCTTTATCTCTAACAAAATGCATGTTCTCACTGGTTTGTTAAATGGCAGTCATTTAAAATTTGCTCACTGAGTTTCCATGAGCAAAATATAATAATGTACATTGCTATGTATATACAGTTTTTCTCATGTTGTAACATTTTTCAAATGCAGTTTCAGTGACTCAAGCTAGCTTTTAACTGTTTTTTTTTTTAGTTCCAGCTTTTCTTCCCTCTAATCTATATACAAATATAATATTGATTTTCCTGTATATCTCTAAGAATTTTTTTTGTTTCAAATAACGCTTGGAACCCAACTCAAATTGGCTTAAACGTGAAAAAAGAGAATTTATTGGCTCAGTATAATTGGGAAGTTCAAGAATAAAACTGTCATAAGACACTGCTAGACCTTAAGTCTCAAATTATTTCATCAGGATATGGCAATCTCTGTGTTACAACTCTGCTTTCCATTGGTATTAACTTCATTCTCAGACAAAATTTCCCCCATAGTGGCATGGTTGGCCACCATCAGCTTTAAATTTAAAGTTTAGCAACACCAGGAGAAAGACAGACTCTTTCTAGCAAATATCTCAGGGCTGGCTTTACAGTCTAGCCAGTGAATTAATGAATCCCTGGGGCCAGAGAATGAACTGTTCTGATTGGCCAGTCCTGGTCAGGTGCTCATCAGTGGGCTTGAGGCAGGGGAGGGGTTCCCAAAAGGAAAATCAAGGCATTATTCTCAGAGAAAGAGGAAATAAATGGTTAGCAGAAAATTAAAGCAACATGTTCCCTTTCATGAGGAGTTTCCCTTTTTAACAGTGGGGGCAACAGTGATAGGATGAAAAGAACTATGCAAGATAAAGCTTGAGTTTCAGAATTCCCAGCCCTGAATGCAATTCCTAGTTTGGTTAAGTACTAGCTATGTGACTTTGGCAAGTCAGTTAACCTCTTTGATTCTTAGTCTCTCCATCTAACAATAAATTCTCAGAGGTTGGAGGAGAAGGAAAAGGACAGCATTTGGCACTTGTTAATACTAATGAGTAAATAAATAAGAGGAACTGATTTTTTATATTTTTAAAAATTATATTTATTCTGGAGTGGTTCATATTCTACCTCCCAGAGGGAAAGTCACAAGCTCTCAAACCTCACTTTCTTCATTTGCAAAACAAAGTAACTACTTAGTTGACTCAAGATATATCTATGAAGGGGATACAGTATGTTAGGCATTTTTATAGGCACTGATGTTATAATAGTGATCAAGATATAACTATGCCCTCTTGAAACTTACATTCTAGTAAGGGAGATAGATCACTAATAAAGAAGCAAAGGAGTATATATAATGTATGTACTAAGAAGAAAAAAAAGAGTGGATTACAGAAATGTTCAGAAAATGAGGTCTGAAATTTTACTTAAGTCATCAGGAAAGTGGCATTTGGGCTGTGTCCCTAGGGAACTAACAGAGTGGTCTACATAGTAGCTTTCCAGGGAGAGGAAACAAGTGAAAAGGCCCTGAGGTGAGAGCCTGCATTGATGGTCAATGAGAAAAGCAAAAGCAGTGAGTACAAAGGCAGTGAGTGGATGGGGCACTGGAGAGGAGCTGGGCTCAGACTGTGATAAGCTGGTTGTTCAGTCACTCAGTCATCTCCAACTCTGTGACTCCATAGACTGCAGCACACTAGGCTTTCCCTGTCCTTCACCATCTCCCGGAGCATGCTCAAACTCATGTCCATTGAGTCAGTGTTGCCGTCCAACCATCTCATCCTTTGTTGTCCCCTTCTCCTTCTGCCTTCAATCTTTCTTAGCATCAGGGTCTTTGCTAATGAGTCAGCTCTTCACATCAGTTCACCAAAGTATTGGAGCTTCAGCTTCAGCGTCAGTCCTTCCAATGAATATTCAGGACTGATTTCCTTTAGGAATGGCTGGTTTGATCTCCTTGCAGTCTAAGTGATTCTCAAGAGTCTTCTCCAACACCACAGTTCAAAAGCATCAATTCTTTGGTGTTCAGCCTTCTTTATGGTCCAACTCTCACATCCATATATGACTACTGGAAAAGTCATACCTTTGACTATACAGACTTTGTTGGCAAAGTAATGTCTCTACTTTTTAATATGCTGTCTAGGTTGGTCATAGCTCTTCTTCCAAGGAGCAAGCGTCTTTTAATTTCATGGCTGCAGTCACCATCTGCAGTGATTTGGGAGCCCTCCAAAATAAAATCTCTCACTGTTTCCATTGTTTCCCCATCTATTTGCCATGAAGTGATGGGATCGGATGCCATGATCTTAGTTTTTTGAATGTTGAGTTTTAAGCCAACTTTTCACTCTCCTCTTTCACCTTCATCATGAGGCTCTTTAGTTCCTCTTTACTTTCTGCCATAAGGATGGTATCATCTCCATATCTGAGGTTGTGGATATTTCTCCCAGCAGTCTTGATTCCAGCTTGTGCTTCATCCAACCCAGCATTTTGCATGATGTACTCTGCATATAAGTTAAATAAGCAGGGTGACAATATACAGCCTTGATGTATTCCTTTCCCAATTTGGAGCCAGTCTGTTGTTACATGTCTGGTTCTAACTGTTGCTTCTTGACCAGCATACAGATTTTACAGGAGGCAGGTAAGGTATTCCCATCTCTAAGAATTTTCCACTGTTTGTTGTGATCCATATAGTCAAAGGCTTTAGCATAGTCAATGAAGCAGAAGTAGCTGTTTTTCTGGAATTCTCTTGCTTTTTCTATGATCTGACACACGTTGGCAATTTGATCTCTGGTTCCTCTGCCTTTTCTAAATCCAGTTTGAATGTCTGGAAGTTCTCGGTTCACATACTGTTGAAGCCTGGGCTTGGAGAATTTTGAGCATTACTTTGATAGCATATGAAATGAGTGCAATTGTGCAGTAGTTTGAACATTCTTTGGCATTGCTCTTCTTTGGGATTGGAATGAAAAGTGATCTTTTCCAGTCTTGCAACCAATGCTGAGTTTTCCAAATTTGCTGGCCTACTGAGTGCAGCACTTTCATAGCATCATCTTTTAGGATTTGAAATAGCTCAGCTGGAATTCCATCACCTCCACTAGCTTTGTTTGTAATGATGCTTCCTAAGGCCCACGTGACTTCACACTCCTAGATGTCTGGCTCTAGGTGAGTGACCGATCACACCATCATGTTTATCTGGGTCATTAAGATCTTTTTTGTGTAGTTCTTCTGTGTATTCTTGCCACCTTTTCTTAATATCTTTTGCTTCTATTAGGTCCATACCATTTCTGTCCTTTATTGTGCCCATCTTTGCATGAAACGTTCCCTTGATATCTCTAACTTTCTTGAAGTGATCTCTAGTCTTTCCATTCTATTGTTTTCCTCTATTTCTTTGCATTGTTCACTTAGGAAGGTTTTCTTATCTTTCCTTGCTATTCTTTGAAACTCTGCATTCAGATGGGTATAACAATCCTTTTCCCCTTTGCCCTTTACTTCTCTTCTTTTTTAAAATTTTTAGAAATTTATTCATTTTTTAATTGAAGGATAGTTGTTTTACAGAATTTTGTTGTTTTCTGTCTTTTTTCAGCTATTTGTAAGGCCTCCTCAGACAGCCATTTTACCTTTTGCATTTCTTTTTCTTGGAGATAGTTTTGATCACTGCCTCCTGTCCAAGGTTATGAGCCTCCATCCATAGTTCTTCAGGCACTCTGTCTATCATATCTAGTCCCTTGAATCTGTCACTTCCAATGTATAATAGTAAGGGATTTGATTTAGATCTTACCTTAATGGCCTCACGGTTTTCCCTACTTTATTCAATTTAAGTCTGAATTTTGCAATACAGAGTTCATGATCTGAGCCACAGTCAGCTCCTAGTCTTGTTTTTCCTGACTGTATAGTGCTTCTCCATCTTCAACTGCAAAAAATATAATCAATCTGATTTCGGTATTGACCACCTCGTGATGTCCATGTATAGGGGTCGTCTCTTGTGTTGTTGGATGAGGGTGTTTTCTATGACCAGTGCGTTCTCTTGGCAAAACTCTGTTAGCCTTTGCGCTGCTTCATTTTTATTTCAGGGTCAAACTTACTCTGGTTATCTCTTGACTTCCTACTTTTGCATTCCAGTCCCCTATGATAAAAAAGACATCTTTTTTTTGCTGTTAGTTCTAGAAGGTCTTGTAGGTCTTCATAGAACCATTCAACTTCAGTTTCTTCAGCATTAGTGGTTTAGGACATAGACTTGGACTACTGTGATATTGAATAGTTTGCCTTGGAAATGGACAGAGATCATTCTGTCGCTTTTGAGATTGGACCCAAGTATTGCATTTCTTGTACTCTTTTGCTGACTATGAGAGCTTCTCCATTTCTTCTAAGGGATTCTTTCCCACAGTAGTATAAATAATGGTCATCTGAATTAAATTTGCCCATTCCAGTCCATTTTAGTTCACAGATACCTAAAATGTCAATGTTCATTCTTACCATTTCCTGTTTGACCACTTCCAATTTACCTTGTTTTATGGAGCTAACATTTCAGGTTCCTATGCAGTATTGTTCTTTACAGCATCAGGCTTCACTTTCACCACCAGACACATCCACCACTGGGAGCTGTTTCCGCTTTGGCTCAGCCTCTTCATTCCTTCTGGAGCTATTTCTCTGTTGTTCTCCAGTAGCTTATTATGCACCTACCGACCTGGGGAGTTCATCTTTCAGTGTCATATCCTTTTGCCTTTTCATAATGTTCACGGGGTTCTCAAGGCAAGAATGCTGCAGTGGTTTGCCATTCCCTTTTCCAGTGGGCCATGTTTTGTCAGAACTCTCCACCATAACCTGTCCATCTTGGGTGACCCTATCTGACATGGTTCATAGTTTATTGAGTTAGACAAAGTTGTGACCCATGTAATGAGTTTGAATTTTACCTATTAAGCAAAATCCAAACTGATAAGGGGTTTAAACTTTATTCTAAGTGTGGCAGTAAGCCACTAGTATTTTATATAGGCAAGAAATGATCTGACTTCCATTTCAAAAATGCTACTGTGGGGAGAAGAGATGATTGTGGAGCCAGCAGGAGACCAGTTACAAAAGTTAGGAGAGTGGTTAGGACACCAGGTGGGAAAGGAGATGGTGGCTTGGATCAGGTGCGGTTTTGAAGGTAATGAAAGAAAAATTCAGATTGAGGAATCATTTTCAAAGTAGAGGAGGGCGTTTCCTAATAGTTTGGTTATAGGGTGTGGAAAAAAAAGTGTTACTGGATAAATGGTGGAGTTATTTACTGTGATGGAGGATGCTAGGGGAGGAGCATCTCGTTGTGCTGGAGGGGAAATGAGTTTAGTTTGAAATTCTTTTTAATCATCCAAGTTGAGATGTCAGGCAGGTGATACGAGTCTGGGAAGGGCCTGGGATGAAGCTATAACTTTGAGATTCTTTAGCAAATAGACTGTATTTTAAGACATAGGGATGAATGGTAATCTGTTATTTTTTGCTCTTCAAAAACATCAGTTATTTATATGATCTGCATTAGGACTAACTACTATAAATAGGTTACTGTATTGCTATGATTAAAATAGTATGAGTATTTTCAGTTTTTTAAGCTCTTTTTGAAGTGGGTGGCTTATCCATGGTGGCTCAGACGGTAAAAGCGTCTGCCTGCAATGTGGGAGACCTGGGTTCAATCCCTGAGTCGGGAAGATCCCCTGGAGAAAGAAATGGAAACCCACTCCAGTATTGTTGCCTGGAGAATCCCATGGACGGAGGAGCCTGATGGGTTACAGTCCATGGGGTCGCAAAGAGTCAGACATGACTGAGCGACTTCACTTTCTTTCTTTGAAGTGGGTAATCATATCCCTTTGGCAATCTAGTAAACTCTTGATCATTGTCTGCCTAGAAAAAAATAGATGTGCACACATATCATTTCACTTCAGGAATGATTCTAGATAGACTTGTACAAAGGGTGGAATCCCACTACTTCAGTGCTTAGGGCTTTGTACTTATGTATTTCAAATAAAAGATTATTCCAGATTCAGAATGTAAAAGAGATAGAGGTAGACAGAGGTGTTTTGCTTGAGGTCAGAGTAGGGAATTGAGCCCTGTAGGCTCAGCCTTCCTCACACCTGTCATAGATGCACAAATGCACATGGGTGCCCATGTTAATCTTACAGGTTTTAAAGAATAAAAACACACAGAAAAAAACACACAGAAATCTATGTCCTTTCCAGCTCTGGTGGCCTGTCATTTTTTTCCTGGCTGCCGACATATGTGTTTGGTTCATGCTGACCAAGGAATCCCAGGACTCAGGCTGACTTTCATGGTTGTGTTATGTACATAAACATATTTACAGTTTCTTCCCTGTAAAATTTTACTAGAAAGCCAGCAGATGGAATTATAGAATATCAGAGCTAGAAGTAAACCCAGAGATCATCTCTTCCCATCCCTTCTGTTTATTGAGAAGTATTGAATAGATGATGTAGTTAGAAGAAAAAGTGTCTTGCTTAGGGTAACTTCAAAAGAAACAGACTGACCTCTGCCCCTGTGTTCTCTGATTCATCATGGTTTGGAATAAATGTGGTGAGAAATACAGGAATTTTTCTGCGAACCGAAACTACACAGCCAGGTCAGAGGACTGACTTGGTGGAGATCAGTGAGTGTCTGTCCATTAAAGAGTGTAAGGTCTTCTAAAGGTCTGTGCTAGAGGAACTATCAGTAGTTTGAAAGTTGACCTCCTTTTCGATTGTGAGTCCTTAGCCTGGGCTTCATGGAAAGGCCTCAAGGAATTGTGGGCTCCCCAGAAAAGGTGTATGTGTATGCATGCACACCTATTTTTTTTTTTTTCCTAGGAAGAGGGTTCTCAAGAGTTTACTATTACAGAGTCTCAAAGAGATATGATTATCCACCCTCAAAAAGGGTTTTTTAAATAGCAACCTGAAAAATTCTCGTAGGAAACAAGATAGCTGATCATCTTAGACAGTGTTCTAAGTTTTCACCAGCTGGTGTCCTAATGTAGATCATATAAATAAGTATGTTTATGGGAAGAGCAAAAAATAATAAATAAATAAGTTAAACATGGAGTAAAAAGAAATGCCTTTATGTTCTAATCTCTAGGAGATTAATCAAATGCAAAGAAACTCATCTGTGTGTTTCTTTGATGCAGCACTCATCTATGCCATATCTCAGTATGCCAATAACTTTTTACTGTAATATTGTTTATTACTTTTCCAATCCTGTACAAAAGTCTTAATTATTAAGAAGCAATGATTATTTGGCATTTTTTCCCCTAATAGACTTTTATTTTTCTACATTGCCTTCTTGTCTAACCCCCTTTTTGTTATTTCCCTGTTATAGTACCCAGTGGGCGCTGATATCCAACTCACCCATGCCTATTTCCTGTAATGGACGAACTTGATGCTAATGTGAGGTATGTTGCATTTTTATATATGTTGTGCTATAAATTGTGGTTATTTGAACTCTAAGACTTCTGAAAAATCTGTTTGGGTAGAGTTACAAAGTTAATAAATGTATATTTTCTTCAACATTTCATATATCAATATAATCATGAGTGTGGTACTGTTTATTAATTTTTTTATTTCATTTACACTTAAATGTTAAGTATAATATAGCTGTAAATGATTCCAGATGCCTATGCTAAAAGTTAGTGTTACAGGAGATGCTGTTGCATGAAAATATTCATCTCTGTAACAGGAAGGAAGAAAATGCATTTAAATGGGGGTAAAAATAGCTTAAGAATATTTATGTGTGTATCTAAACTTTAGATAGATACTTCAATAGCTTTTTGTGACAAGTGCTAGTTTGCTGGTTCTTTTATCAACCAGGTCATTTTATTGTATGGCATAATGGTTGCATGGTATAGTTACAATAAAGCTAAATTATTTTTGTTTTCCTATAATTTCCTGCAACTCTTAGAGATCAAATAATAGGATGACTCCTAGGGAAGTTGTTTTCTTAAAGGCTTGCTGCATTTTATTCGGTACAACCAAATAATGTGAAAAAATGTATTCAATAAGATTTAAATATTATGAATTGGTGTTTGAGGCTGAAGATATCATTGATATCAAAAGCTGGAAGACATCCTCAAAAAATACACTCTTGATACAAGCACAGGAGCAGTTTTTCTTTCATTTGAGATCTGTAGGGAAGCACATTTCAGTTATAGATCAGGAGCACTGTGCCTCTGTGTTTGATGTAGGAGATCCCTGTGACAAAATGAAGCTGTCAAACATCTTGACAGAAACTCTAGTGTAATGTGACTGGAGTTGCAAAGATGTACTATCGCCCTAACCCAGGGGATACTTAAGGGTCGAATATGTCTCATGAATAATCCCTGACACCTGGTGGGTACTTAATAGGAGTTATTGATCAGCCAGTCATTGTGCTACATATATTTCAAATGGGGTGACATTCTAGTGCACTTAGGTATGCACAGAGACTCTATATTCAGCAATAAAGCATTTTTCTCTCCCAATGGAAACATCATGGGTTTTGTTATTTACCTAAAATACTGACTTGATGCAGAGCCTTAGAACTTTAACACAGATTTTTAGGCTAGTGCCACATGTTTAATTTTCCTCTATAAGTTTGGGACATTATTTGAACAGAGAAAGCATAATGGAATCTAAAGAGTTTCCATTTTACTTTTATTAATTAAAAGGCTGAAGTGAGCAATGTCAATGGTGATAAGTTTATCAAATTGTTTTAAGTTTCAGACACTGTATTAAAGTGGATCAGTTGGTTAAAATGTATTTCTTTTTGGATAATTCAGATAGCATGATCCCTGACATTTCTAGATTTTCAACATTTATTTATAGTGGCCTTGAATTCTAATAGCAGAATACAATTCAATTAAATTAACATTAGCCTTTCTCTTGGGTGCTGTAGAACTGTAATGCAGGATACAAGATGGTATCAGTCCTCAGAATCTTGTCTCTGGACCATCCTCTCTGTCTGATTTCTAAACTGATCCCATCAATATATACTCACCCTCACCCAATCCCTCTCCATACCCACAGTATTAGTAATATGCAAATACAACAGACTTTCCACACATTTCCTTCCCAGCCCACACTCTTGGTGTCCATGAAAGGATATTTATTTACCAAATTTTGATATATGGGTCACTAGTAATGCATGATGATTTTAGGTGGCACATGAACATCTGTTTTATTTTAAAGTAAGTATTTTAAGGTAATCTTATGGTGGCAAGTAATGGTGGCTCAGACAGTAAAGAATCTGCCATCCTTGAATCAGGAGGATCCCCTGGAGAAGAGAATGGCTACTCATTCCCGTATTCTTGCCTGGGAAATTCTATGGACAGAGGAGCCTGGCGGGCTACAGTCCATGGGGTCACAAAGAGTCTGACATGACTGAGAGACTAACATTTAAACTTAATACTATTTTGCCACTGATAGTAGTGAAATAGAATTTTCTTCTAAAATACATTTACTTAAAATTTAAAAGTAAGTTTTACTTGAAGGAAGGTTTTATACAACTGTGTTAATTATATTTATCATATTGTAGTTAAACTTATCCTGTAATTGGGGGTTGGCATCTTTTAATTGCCTTCATTCTTGTTGAGAGTAAATCCTAAGAACTTTCATGGCAAAGATAAGTATTTTTTTTTCTATTTCTTTAATTTTGTATCTATATGAGATGGTGAAAGTGAAAGTCACCAAGTTGTGTCCAGCTCTTTATGACCCCATGGACTGTACAGTCCATGAAATTCTCTAGGCCAGAATACTGGAGTGGGTAGCTGTTCCCTTCTCCAGGGGATCTTCCCAACCCAGGGATTGAACTCAGGTCTCCCACATGGCAGGTGGATTCTTAACCATCTGAGCCACAGGGAAGCCCATATGCATTGGTGGATGTTCACTAAACTTATTGTGGTATTCATTTCATGGTATATATAAGTCAGCTCATTATGCTGTATCCCTTAAACTTATACAGTGCTATAAGTCAATTATATCTCAATAAAGCTGGAAAACAATATTATGTACTTTTAAACTATTCATTAATAAATAAATGTGAAAAAATCCACACAGGTACTATGAAGATGACTAGGGTCCAAAAGCCCATATTCTAGGTATAACTAGATAGAATAAATTTTGTCATTTGAAGAGTAGAGACCAGAAATTCTTTCTTTGGTAAGGAAATGTCTTCATTTGGTAAAGTGTCCATATAGAGTGAAAGCCAAAGGGCCTGGGTTCCTGGTACAGGAGAGGAATTTTTTAAGTTACTCAAGACAGGAAAATGAGTGGTCAGAGGAGGAAGATGTAGGAAAAAAGTAAATTCCAAGAAGGAGAGTCTGGATTCTGCTTAGCAGAAGGTGAAGTATCTAGTTGTGTGGTGGCTGTAAAATGTTGAGAGGAGTTAGGTTGCATATTTTTTTTTGTTTGTTTAAAATGCATGATGTATGTGCTGACCTCTCCCAGCACTGAGTTCTAGAGCAGAATTTTCTAGCTTGGCTAGGAAATCAGTGTTGAATATTTACTATGTATGAGGTCATCATAAGCTATAAAATTAACATGTATTATCTCGTTTAATTTTTAAAACAATCATCCATTTTACAGTGTGTGGTAACTAAGGTACAAAGGGGTTAAGCAACCTGCTCAAGGTCATAAAATCACATTGCCTCCTACTATACTACAGATATTCTATATGAGTGTGTGTGTGTAAGTTGGTGAGATGGCTGACATTCCTGTCTTGGTAAATGTAGTTTGGAAGAGAGAATGAATGTGTGAGAATGGACACCCCAAAAATCACAGGATGGGAGAAGAATATAAATGGGGAAATTTCAGAAATCTGGGAGAAAGATTACTATGGGATATAGAATTGAGAGACTCCATCCAGTTTTTCCCAGATATCAAGGAACAGAGAGGTCCTAGGATGACACTTAAGGCTGAATAAAAATGTCTAGCATTTAAGTATTTTGTCAGGCCATACTGAACACCTGACTTTTGGTTTGTTTGGTTTCACTTAATTGAGTTTCTTATTTCATCTTGATCCTTGCTATTGTATATCTACTGTTATTGACTGTAAGCATCAGAAACTAATTTGCTAATATATTCAAAGGTAATTTTGGGGAAGCTATAATGTATAGGTTCAAAGAGTTAAGGTGAAAATTCTGGGGGTCTAAGCTTGCAAATAAAAAAGAACTTTGAGAATTCTAGTAGAGCTAAAAAGTGGAACAATGGCCAGCCATGGGAAGAAGTGATCAGTACATTTCTGCATCATGGATGATGTCCAACTATTTGCTCTATCAGTATATGCTGTTCAAGAATCAGAATCAGACGTCTGATTGACCAGGCTAAGTCATGTGACAGTTTGTTGTCCAGCATTCATAATGGGAGGTGGGTATCACTCAGGAAGATGGTATGCAATGGAGGAAAGTTAAATCCTCTGAAGAAATTTGTACTTTTTAGGAAGGGGGAATTGAGGCTTGGTAGCCAAAATATGTTAATGTCAAACTCCATTTGTTTTGTTGCAGTTGGATTTATCTATGTTATTTACAAGTAAGTTCCTCCATGGGTAAATAAAAATATGTAAGGTTCCTTCATTAGTTTAATATAATTAGTTAAGCACCTAAGTAATGTGCCAGGAAGAGTTAACATAAGTGCCTATTCTTAAAGATCTCAAGCTAGAAGACTGTTACACAAATAGAACTTAGTAAAATGACAAGAGAACCTGAATAGTGAGCTATATACAATGAGCTGTATTCTCTGTGAATTAACTGTAAGGTACAAGCTGGAATCAAGATAGATAGGAGAAAACATCAACAACCTCAGATATGCGGATGATACCACTCTAATGGCAGAAAGCAAAGAGGAGCTAAAGAGCCTGTTGATGAGGGTGAAGGAGAAGAGTGAAAGAGCCAGTTTAAGACTAAAGATTAAAAAAATTAAGATCATGGCATCCTCCCCCATTACTGCATGGCAAATAGAAGGGAAAAAGTTGGAGGTAGTGACAGATTTTCTCTTCTTGGACTCCAAAATCACTGCTGATAGTGACTGCAGCCATGAAGTCAGAAGACAATTGCTTCTTGGCAGGAAAGCGATGGCAAACCTAGACAGTGTACTGAAAAGCAGAGACATTACTTTGCCGACAAAGGTCTGTATAGTCAAGGTTATGGTCTTCCCGGTGGTCATGTACAGTTCTGAGAGCTGGACCATAAAGAAGACAGACACCCTAAGAATTGATGCCTTCAAACTGTGGTGCTGGAGAATGCTCCTGAAAGCCCTTGGACAGCAAGGAGATAGTCAATATTAGAGGAGACCAGCTCTGAATATTGACTGGAAGGACTGAAGCTGAAGCTCCAGTATTCTGGTCATCTGATGCGAACAGATGACTCATTGGAAAAGTCCCTGATGCTGGGAAAGATTGAGGGCAGAAGGAGAAGAGGGCATCAGAGGATGATATGGCTGGACAGCATCACCGATGCAATGAACATGAACTTGGGTAAACTCTGGGAGATATTGAGAGACAGGGAGGCCTGGCATGCTGCTGTTCATGGGGTTACCAAGTCGGACACAACTGGATGACTGAACAACAACAAAAATAAAAAAAAAAAGAAGAAGAAAGAAATGCTAGGTCTGGATTTTAGAAATAGGAGAAGCATTACAAGCATTTTTCCCTTAAGAGCTTTCATTGCACAGAGCAGTTGATGTACGATGGATTGACTCAGGATGAAAAGCCAGCGATGAATCAGGCCCTGCTTGGAGGGGCAAGCACCTGATGAGTCCTAACCTTTGAGAAATATGTCTCACAAACCTTGCAGCCATCTCTTTCCAGACAATCTGACACACATCTGATGTCAGTTTTTGGTCTCTTTGCTTCTTGCTGGGGCTCTGTAAGACAACAGCATTCTTTTTGTAGGGTTGAAGAAAGGAAAATGGAAACAGTGGCTTTGGTGACTTTGTAGCAGATTTTCCTTGAGGATATCACTGGCCTGAGTTTGGGCGGTGAGCCTGGCAGTTCCTAACCCCTGTGCTCACCCCCAAGCTGCTGTGGCTGCTTAATGTGGCTCTGAAATAGTTACTGCCTGACTTCAGACATAACTCATGCTTTTTTCCCCCCAAGTTGTGTAGCCCTTTATTAGCAACTAAAATAGAGGGTATCTGTTGTACAAAATGGACAGTAATTGACTATAACTGGAGATTTTTATATTCTAAAGGCTGGAACCTTTTTAACCTATGCTTTTTATTTTAACTACTAGATTCTTCCCACTGACATGCGTCTTTCCTCAGCTCATGTGTGAGTCCTAAAGGTGACCCAGGTCTGCATCCTTTTCTTCCTGCTGTTTATTGCTCATGAACAGTTTCTGCTTTCCAAGAATTTTTTTTTTCTAACAGTTTCCAATTTAAAAAAGTATAGGGTTCAGGCAGCAGTTAAGTAAGAGCAGAAAAGTTCAAATATTCACAAATTTGCTCTTTGAAGATTTCTCAAGATAAAGAGCTCAGACATTGAAGGGAGAGAAAATTTATTTTTAAATCTTGATTCTTTTTATTTTATTTTTCAGTTTTTTTATCTCTTTATTTTTGTATTTTTTTGTGATGGTTTTTATTTTTTACTCTATTGGTTCCTCTCTTAATTGTATTATCTAACACAATCATCTATTTCGTTACTTATTCCTTAATTTGAATGATAATGAAAGTTTTCAATATTTGGTTCTTCCTCTTTTCCCTCTGCCCTTCAAAATTATCTAATTTTAATTGAATATATTATTAATTGAATATATTATTTTCCTCAGTGTTTACCTTTAATATCCTTAAATATACACTTTCATCTCTATGACTTGATTTATTGATTTTAAATACTCTTTTCTGAGCACAAAATATAGATTGATTGGAAAGTAGCATATTCATATATGTGGTTCCATTCCACCTTCTGTCCAACTTCCTCTCTTGGCTTCTGTCTAATCATTTTAATTCTGTATTGTTGAGGTTTATCATGTACAGATTGTTCTACAACTGTAATTTGTCTTTGACAAAGTCCTGTAGTTCAGATTACTTAAAGCTCACCTTGAATCATTTTCCTATTATTTTCCCTTCTAATATATTATTTACCCAAGGATATTTTTTTAATTTTATTTATTTTTAATTGGAGGATAATCGCTTTACAGTGTTGTGTTGGCATACATCACCATGAATCAGCCATAGGTATACATATGTCCCTTCCATCTTGAACCTCTCTCCTACCTCCCACCGCATTCACACCTCTAGGTTGCCGCAGAGCACCAGATTTGAGCTGTCTGCGTCATGCAGTAAATTTCCACTGGCTATCTAATTTTACATATGGTAATGTATACGGTTCAATGCTACTTTCTCAGTTTGTCCCACTCTCTTCTTCTCCCGCCCCCCTTGGGTATCCACAAGTCTGTTCTCCACCAGCTGCGGCTTCCTCCTAGCCCTGACTCGTCTCCCTGCTCCAGTACACTTCCCTGGTGCACTGCCCCTCTTCAGTAAGAGCACCTTGGTTTAAGACTCTGTTTCTCCGCTAAAGAATAACTGTTATGCTTTCTCATTAATGTTTCTCATTAGCAACCAAACAGCATCATATAGGAATGATGAATCATGTAAATGGTAGCATTTCCCTCCTTTTGCTATGGTTTCTAGCAGTCAGAACTGCATTTATAACTACCATTAACAAGTATAGAAGATCTCTAGGCACTTATTGTGGCTCTAGCATGCCTTTATTTTATTTTTCCAACTCTTTTTGCCACATCATCTTGTTTCTTTTGATTTTTTTAAACTACATCTTATATTGTTTATTTTTGTAAACCACTTTATGAAATGAAGGAAAGAAGGAAGAGAGGGAAAAAAAACCCAAGAAGCATTTTTTCCCCAAGGAAGAATCTTTCTTCTTTCTTTGGTAGGGCTTGCCATGTGACAGGGAGCCACTTAGCATCACTGAACAGAAGATCAAAATGGCAAGCTTTTATATAGAGCCCACATAAATCTGAATAAATACCAAAAGCTGAATACTTTAAAATATAAAATATGTACACAATGTAAATGCAGTCACCTGTTGTTACACATGTCACAACCAACATTAATTAAAAACCACGATATGATAAGTATTTGGCTTCAAGTTACAGTTGATCCTTGAACAACATGGATTTGAGCTGCTTGAATCCACTGATATACAGATTTTTTTCAATAGTAAATACTACATTATTGCATGGTTCAAGGTTGGTTGAATCCATGGATGTGTAACTGTTGGTACGGAGGGCCAACTACAAGTTATACATAGATTTTCAACTGCTCAGAGAGTGAGTACCCCTTACCCCCGAGTTATTCAAAGGTTAACTCTAATTCCCCAATTGCCTTAATTCTGTCATGGCATTAAGTTGCAGTTCACTACTTCAAATCAGTAAATAAAATTCATTGGAAATCAGCGTGACTACAGAAATTAATTGAAATGAGAGAAAAAAATAACAATTTTACAAATTAGAGAGTGTTGTATAACATAGGGAAGTTCAAGCTGGTGATCTGTGATGACCTAGAGGGGTGGGATGAGGAATAGGGTGGGAGGGAGGGGATATATGTATACTTACAGCTGATTCACATTGTTGTATGGCAGAAACCAATACAACACTGTAAAGTAATTATCCTCCAAAAAAAATAAATTTTAGAAGATAAATAAAAATAAATTTTTCAGTTAAAAAAATAAGGGGAAAAAAAATAAGGGAGTTGATTTCTGGTTTGATTATTAGTACTGGTGACAGTACTTATGTGTATGTGTTTAGTCACTAAGTCGTGTCTGACTCTGCAACCCATGGATGATAGCCTGCCGAATTTCTCTGTCCTTGGAATTTCCCAGGCAAGAATACTGGAATGGGTTGCCATTTTCTTCTCCAGGTGACAATACTTAGATTTCACTAAAGACTCAGGATGAAGTTAGAATTTTTAATGCTAAATATCCTAAAGCCTTGAAATAACTCCTAGAGTTTAAAATCAAGGTGTACAAGTTGTCATCCCTGAAGACTTA
Source organism: Cervus elaphus (assembly GCF_910594005.1). Lineage (NCBI taxonomy): Eukaryota > Metazoa > Chordata > Mammalia > Artiodactyla > Cervidae > Cervus > Cervus elaphus. The sequence goes on along the minus strand of NC_057823.1, from coordinate 61,160,913 downwards.
TCAATAGGTAATTGATTTGGAAGCAGAGTTAATTCATGTTTGTAACCTGGCAATTGCAACTGTGAGCATGTGCAACTTTAAGTCAGTGAAATGTTTTGCAGGAAATCTCTCTTCAGGCTTTGAAATTATGACAAGCGTTAGCATATAAGGAGAAAGTGAGTGGGTACCATTTAAAAGGGGTTATTTTTATGTTGCTTTAGAAATGTAAATGAGAATCATACTCAACATTATTACTTGACTGATACAATGGTGATTATTCAGTCAGTTTTCTGATTAGATCAGAAGCCTACAAACTGGAACCTACCTTGTTCCTCATGGGGTCACAGGGGACCTTAAAGGGGAGGATGACATTTATGGTCCTAAAACAGTAGACTCTTGCAATGTGTGAAATTCGCTGGTTGTGACTTGAAGCTAGCAATCCTCTACATGATGTCACTCCATGCAGCTTCCAAAGTACATATACCACAATGATGTCAACTGGAACCATCACAGGAAGCTGAAAGAGTGGGGTTTTTGGGAAATAAAACGACATGGGTTCAAGTCTTGGCTTTCTTACTTACTAGCTATATGACTTTGAACTAGTTATTTCATTCTCAGATCCTTTAATTTTGGCATCTTGAAAATGGGGTTTTGGTAAGGATTATAAATAATGTAGGTAATACTCTTAACATAGTATCTCACACATACGTGCATCAAACAAATGGTGAATGTTGTCTTTAGTGATCACAATAATCATGAGCTATAGGCTTTTATTAGCCCCGAGGACTGCTGATTAACTGTGATATAAGTTTCTTGATTGCTTAAATTTGGTATCCATTTAATTGGCTGATCTTATTAATCACTTGTTCAATTTTTTGACTGTCTGTCCTTGATTGTGCCCATTCTCTGCTGAGAAAACTGAGGCTCTTCCAAAGGTGACAGAAAACCTTCAGTGTTGGGTCTCACAAGTGGCATAATTGGGATACTCTTCTCTACCCTATTCAGCACTGTTTTCTCTTTACTCTGCGTCTTCCATGAACATGGATCCATTCCTGTTTGGGAATTGGAGGATCTAGGATTCAATCCTATGTCTTGTTGACTCTTAGTCTTGTGCTCTGTTCAATAAAGCATCTCTCCATTATATGCAATGCATCTCTTAACTGATGATTTTTTGTTTAGAGGAAAGCACCTCTGACTTTTTTCTTTCTGTTTGTATGTGTATCAGTATCCTGTTGGGAAAATAGAGACTGTTTAATAAATTTCAAACAAAGGTAGCTTTAATGCAGGGCGTTGGTCACAAAGCTCCCTGAAAGGACAGGAAGAAGGGGGTGTTAACCAGAGGTCATGAAGCTTCAGGGAACTGGCGCGAGCCCTGCTCTCATCCCGTTTGTTGCTTACGGAGGCATTTGCTACTGCTCTCACTGCTGATGGCACTTCCAGATACTCGAGAGAAATGGTTCTTTTTTCCTCTCAAAGTCCAGTTTCCCATTCTTGACCTCTTATTTAGAGAACATAACCAGAGCTAGCTAGTAAGGAGGTAAGGAAAGTGGAGTTTTTAGATTTCTTCGCTCTCTGATTGGGAGCCACATTTCTATATGAGGTGAAGCCAGTGTTTTCACTGGGGTTTGCTTGATGTCAGAGTCTAAGTTTCACAGTTTGCTTATGCTGAGATTTCTGTGTTGTAGAGTATCTGTTCTGTTCATTTTAAGACTTGGGTTCCCAAACTGAAGGCCTGGCACGAACATTTGTTTGGCCTGTTTCAGTTTTTAAAAAATTGACTTAAGTGCCTGTGGGGAACCTGGGCACTCCGCAGTTTACCAGAGTAACAATGAATTGTATTATCTGCAAACAGCCATTATGTTACCCCCTCCCTAGCCATAGCATTCAGTTGGTCAGGGAGTTCAGTCTGCCTACCACACCCTCAAAGGCTTTTTATTTTATTAATTAAATTTTGAAAATGGGGTAAGAACCATTTTCAATTTTATAGATCATATTATGACATCTAGTACCTGCTATTTTGCTCCCTGAACTTTGCTTTATTATCAGTTAGCAAATAGGGTTGTATTGAATTAAAGAACTTTTTCAATTAAGGAATTGAAACAGGTTTCTAACTAAATATCTGTTAAGTGATTACCATTTTATCAGTCAGGTAATGATGTGCAGGCAATGTTCTTATTTGCATTTCTAAAGAACTGTAAGAATAATCTTTCCTTTCCCCCATTCTCCTCTGCCCACTCACTTGCTCCTGAACTTATAATGGCTTTATTAATTTCAGTGCTTGAAAAAAGTATTATACAAAGTACTCATCCTTGAATGTTCAGTACTATCGTGTATTTTGCTTAACAGATATAGATGCATATTTATTGTAAGATCTCACTGTCTACAGTGTAACTGGCTTTTTTAGCCTCACCATATCTCAAATATCACCCTTGTTCATTATGTATAATTATTGCAATCCAAACCCTCAAAGTTGAGTTCTAGAAAAAGTGTATGTGTAGATAATATAGCACTCCTTTGTTGGTGGTGGTCAGTCTCTAAGTTGTGTCCAACTCTTTGCAACCCCATGAACTGCAGCACACCAGGCTTCTCTTTCCGTCACTATATACCTGAGTTTGTTCAAACTTATGTCCATTGAGTCAGTGATGCCATCCAACCATCTCATCTTCTGTTGTCCCCTTCTCTTCTTGCCTTCAATCTTTCCCAGTATAGGTGTCTTTTCAGTGAGTTGACTCTTCGCATCAGGTGGCTAAAATATTGTAGCTTCAGCTTCAGCATCAGTCTTTCCAATAAATTCGGTTCAGTTCTGTTGCTCAGTCATGTCCGACTCTTTGTGACCCCATGAACCACAGCACACCAGGCCTACCTGTCCATCACTAACTCCCAGAGTTTACCCAAACTTATGTCCATTGAGTCAGTGATGCCATCCAACCATCTCATCCTCTGTCGTCCCCTTCTCCTCCTGCCCTCAATCTTTCCCAGCATCAGGGTGTTTTCAAATGAGTCAGCTTTTTGCATCAGGTGCCCAGAGTATTGGAGTTTCAGCTTCAACATCAGTCCTTCCAATGAACACCTAAGACTGATCTCTTTTAGGATGGACTGGTTGGATCTCCTTTCAGTCCAAGGGACTCTCAAGAATCTTCTCCAACACCACAGTTCAAAAACAGCAATTCTTCTGTGCTCAGCTTTCTTTATAGTCCAGCTCTCACATCCATACATGACTACTGGAAAAAACCATGGCCTTGACTAGACAGACCTTTGTTGACAAAGTAATGTCTCTGCTTTTTAATATGCTATCTAGGTTGGTCATAACTTTCCTTCCAAGGAGTAAGCGTCTTTTAATTTCATGACTGCAATAACCATCTGCAGTGATTTTGGAACCAAAAAAATTAAGTCATCCACTGTTTCCCCATCTATTTGCCATGAAGTGATGGGACTGGATGCCATAATCTTAGTTTTTTGAATGCTGAGTTTTAAGCCAGCTTTTTCACTCTTCTTTCACCTTCATCAAGAGGCTCTTTATTTCCTCTTTACTCTCTGCCAGTAAAGTGGTATCATCTGCATATCTGAGGTTGTTACTTCTCCCAGCAATCTTGATTCCAGCTTGTGCTTCATCCAGCCCAGCATTTCTCATGATGTACTCTGCATATAAGTTAAATAAGCAGGGTGACAATATACAGCCTTGATGTACTCCTTTTCCTGTTTGGTACCAGTCTATTGTTCCATGTCCAGTTCTAACTGTTGCTTCTTGTCATGCATACAGGTTTCTCAGGAGGCAGGTAAGGTGGTCTGGTATTCCTATCTCTTTAAGAATATGCTACAGTTTGTTGTGATCCATACAGTCAAAGGCTTTAGCATAGTCAATGAAGCAGATGTAGATATTTTTTTGGAATTCCCTTGCTTTTTCTATGATCTAGCAAATGTTGGCAATTTGATTTCTGGTTTCTCTGCCTTTTATAAATCCAGCTTGAACATCTGGAATTTCTTGGTTCACCCACTGCTGAAGCCTAGCTTAAAGAATTTTAAGCATAGTCTTGCTGGAGTGTGAAGTGAGTGCAATTATACACTAAATTGAACATTCTTTGACTTTGCCTTTTTTGGGGATTGAATGAAAACTGATCTTTTCCAGTCCTGTGGCCACTGTTGAGTTTCCCAAATTTGTTGACAAAATGAGTGCAGTGCTTAACAGCATCATCTTTTAAGATTTGAAATAGCCCAGCTGGAATTCCATTACCTTCACTAGCTTTGTTAGTAGTGATGCTTCCTAAGACCCACTTGACTTTATGCTCCAGAATGTCTGGCTCTAGATGAGTGACCACATCATCATGGTTAACTGGGTCATTAAGAGCTTTCTTGTATACAGTTCTTCTCTGTATTCTTGCCACCTTTTCTTGATCTCTTCTGCTTCTGTTAGGTCCTTGCTGTTTTTGTCCTTTATTGTGCCTATCTTTGTATGAAATGTTCCCTTGGTATCTCCAGTTTTTTAAAAGAGATATTTAGTCTTTACCATTCTGTTGCCATGAATCTGATTCCCTGTCCAGGAACCAATAGAACTACTAAGTTGCTTTTTAAATATGAAAAAAAAAAAACAACTACTTCTCAGCATTTGAAAAATATTTGTAATAGTAAATGAATAAAACTAGATATGGAAGGTCCAGAAATGGGATCAGTGTGCACAGAAGAGGGAAAAGTCATGTCAGGTATTGTGGGAGGATGACTGAGTGCAGGCTGAATTATGGTGGATGACAGGAGCTAGGGGCTCAGGGACTCCAGAGACTTGTCCAGAGAACAGTGGATGAGGACCAGAACTAAGATTGAGGGAACAGGGATAGAGGAAGAAGACACAGAAGTTAAGAAGTGGAATTTCTGGTAGAAAATTGAATGAACAAGAAGAGGAAGACATTTTGAAGGTGACATGAAGGAGTAGGGTGTATGGAGAAATCGAGTATAGTTTGGAGCTGGTAGAGATGAAGAAACTGTGAGACATTCTTGTGATAAACAACAAATAGAAAGTTGGCTAAATTAGTGTGGAGCTCAGAGGGGAAATGTTTGTGGAAAGATTCTGATCCCATATGATGCATGATGGATTGAATGGAATAGATGTTGACCCTCAAAGCTTTAATGATCTTCTAGACATGGGAAAAATGAATGTAGCTCTTTAGAAAGACTGCCTATATATGAAACAACTTCTTTCTTGAGGCTTTAGGAATTGTTTCATACTCTAACTTACAAGTGATAAAGAAGTTTTGCACAATTAGTATGTGTGTAAAAGTTACAACTACGACCCTGTTGAATTTCTAAACTCAGAAAGCCTATGGTAACAAGCTACCTGCTGTACATCTGGAAGTACTAAGTTATTTCATTTGTACTTTCATTTCTAGTCACTGTGATTGTGAGTATTGAGTCAAATATTTTTCATGGTTAATAAATTAATGACTCATGAGGGTTATGATGTAAGAAATGCACAAGTATTTGGAAAATAAACAGTGTGTTGATTTAATGTGAGTTTTATACAGGCTATTATAATTAAGGATTTCAACCAATGTAGTACTTTAGTAGAAGATAGGATAAAATTCCCTCCTTAAAAGGGATTTTTTTGGTGGCTTGTTGTGGAATTGAACTGAACTTTGTCATTGTATCACTGATAGAAGTTTTTGAAAATAAGTTGAGTTGCCCCCAAAGAATCCCGAGAATCAGGAAAATTTGGCAGGTTTCTGTTTTTAACTACAAACTTGTTATTTTCTGTGATTGTGTTGTTGACAGCTATCCAGTTTGACACTCCTAATTGATGGGAAGAAGTACCAGCCAACTAGTCTAGCTTGTTGAAAGATTTTATAGGCATCCCAGAACAGTTCTCTGGGCAATCAGCCTGAGGTCAGGGTTGTGACTTTTTACACTAGCAAAAGAGGAATTGGCTGTGGGCAAAGATCAACTTTGGAATCTGGGAAGCACATTTGTGGGAAGAAGGGCAGAAGAGAAAAAGATTCAGTCCACTTCAGAGAAGAATTTTGCTTCAAAGAACCTTATTTAAATTGTTTGCAGGAACATTGATGCTGCTAATTAAAATTAGGGAAGTTGAAAGGTATTTAAAGTATCTCATCTAGTCAAAAAACCCTAAGCAGTTAGTCATATTTTTAAAAATTTGTAATTCATATTTGATTAATTGTGACATGCTTCTGTCCAATTATGCTGAACTGATGAGGTTTAACTCTGTGGGGGAAGAAAAAAAAAACAACTAGTAACCTTTTTACACCAGCTTAATTTTAACACTACTTCATTTAGAATTATGTAACCTTGACTCTGCAACCCTCTTCTTCCCATCCTGTCATTTCTGTCATTAGACCTCACCGTTTATTTCTAAACTGATTGGTGTCGTCACCAAACATTTTTCTTGATTGTGGCTGTCTTATCTCCAGTTCATTTAACAGTCCCAGACCGGCCATCTTCTATAGCTTAAGTCTGATCATGCCTATCCCCTGTATTTTGTAAACTTCCTATTCACACTTCAAATTGAAACTCATCTTCTACAGACCTACAAGCCTTCCCGCCCTGCCCTCTATGCTCCCAGAGCTCTGTATATGGATTGCTGTTATCAGTTGTTTTTAATTGTCAGAGTTGATTGTAGTTATTTGTTTAATAGGTCTGCCTCCTTTGCTTGATTTCATGTTATTGTTGTTCTTTAGTTGCTAAGTTGTGTCTGACTCTTTTCCACCCCATGAACTGTAGCCTGCCAGGCTCCTCTGTCCTTGAGATTTCCCCAGGCAAGAATATGGGATGGGTTGCTATTTCCTTCACCAGGGGATTTTCCTGACCCAGGGCTCCAACCTGTGTCTCCTGCATTGGCAGGTGAATTCTTTACCACTGAACCACCTGCGAAGCCTGGATTTCATATGGTCAGTGTTTAGTACACTGTCTAGCATTTTATAGTGTTGGAGGTAAAAATTTAGCTGACATTGAGAAAGTCTTTATGTTTCACCTTACAACTCTTTAGGCAAGATCTCATCATCACTGAAGGCCTATATTAGACAGGTTTGCACCCAGTAGATATTAACAATCTCTACCCTCTACCTCCTACCCCCCAAACCCTGAATTTCACTTGCAGTTATGGATTCTGAAGCTATGAGATTTAGAGAGGAGATAGGAGGATGGAAAGAATACCAGTTCTTATTTGAAGTTGGAAAGACCTCTCTGGTGAGGCTCTTTACAGATTTCATGGCATGGGACCTCTAGTGACAGGGCTCATGGTCCCTTTTCCTGGGATGGACTCTTCTGCAGTGTTGCCATCACCACCACCATTCCTGCTGTGTCTCACTAACAGATATCAAACACTCAGTACTGTAGGTATGGGGCTTCCCTGGTGGCTCAGTAGTAAAGAATCCACCTGCCAATGCAGGAGACATGGGTTCAACCCCTGGTCTAAGAAGATCCCACATGCTGAGGAGGAACCTAGCCCGGGCACCACAACTATTGAGCCTGTGCTCTGGTGCCCGGGAGCCTCGACCATTGAAGCCTGTATGCCCTAGAGTCCAAGTACCACAGCGAGAAAAGCCACTACAACTAGAGAGTAGTTCCCATTCACCACAACCAGAGAAAAGTCCACGCAGCAGTGAAGACCCAAAGCACAGCCGAAAATAAATTGATTAAATAAATAAAATTTAAAAAGATATTGTAGGTGCTATGCTAAATCCCTTATAAGTTCTTTTTCATTCATTCCATATAATAGTTCTGTGAAGGGGGTGCACTTATCATCTGCATTTTATAGATGGTCACATTGAAGCATATTAAGCCAGTATTATTAAGTCAAGTCCTAAGACCACCATTTCTCATTTACTTCTACAACTTGTACTACTACTTCAACTATTACTAGTAATTCTGTTATTTCTACTGTTTGTTCTACCACAGCTTTGCGTTCCTAATACTTTCTTTGTCCTGAGTACTGTGCTAAGTGCTTTGTGGACAGTGCCTTGTGTCCCTGGGGAACAGTACAGATGGGCGGCTCTGAGAAAGGCTGTGTCATCCCAGGGAGAGGACGCTGTGTGCTCTGTGACCAGAGGAAGTTAGGTCCTTTTCAGCAGGCATTCTGTTTCTCTATGACTGCCTCATTCTCTAGAATTCTTCCTCACCTCTAGTAAGAAGTTTGTTAGATGCATTACTTCTGTTTTTCTTTTTTCCATACTCAGAGGAGACTGAGCTACTGAGGACCTGGAGTGTTAGCATAATTATGGTCCTTCAGGGACCTTAAGAGAGTTGAAGTTTCTCCCATATATCAGAATTCCCACTGTGGTGTCCTGGAAAGTAGACACCTGCTTCTGCTTGAAAATTCTAATCCTCTTTTTAAGTATATCCAGGTAATTGGCTAAATTAGACTTAATCGATTATCAGTTCAGTCCAGATTGTTTTGTATTTCAGTGAAGAAAGGTAACCATGGTGAGATTGTGTCAAATTATACGATATTTTGATAGTCAAGTCTGGCAAGAGGTTTCATTTTATAGACTGTTAAGTGTGTGGCCTCTGCCCCTTTACTGTCTGTCTCATTTTCTGTGCCGTAGTTCAACATCCTACTTCTTTGTTTGCTCAGTTGCTGTCTCCCTCTCTTCCCACAGAGCAAACATTGTCTGCATCTGCCTCATGGGGCCAAGTTCGCTGGACCGGATGGCTTTCCTTAAGACAAAGTCAGGCAGCCAGCTGAAAGCCACTGGGGAGCCAGGAGCCCTTTTTCCCTCAGTCCCTGGATTCCCCAGCAGATGACTCTAGTTTAAGAATAACTGACACCTTTTCTCCTCTCTCACCTTGCCCTGTCCCTGCTGTGTCTTCCATATTGTGTTACTGGCATGCCATCTTGCATCCCTCTGGCCCTGTCTCCTCCAGTTTTGTTTTTCTCTTGCCTTTCTACTCTGACCAGGACTTCCACTCTCCTTCACAACCCATCACTTTCTACATCTTCTTTTCTCAATGTTTTTATCTCCCCTAACCCCTCACTTAGGTCATTGGCAAACATTTCCTTTTTGTTTTACAAATGAATTTTCAGGAATACTTACATACATATTTGTAAATTGACAAGTATTCACCAACTATCCACAATATGTGTGGCTATTTGTAGTTGAAAAGCAACATGAGATAGTAATTCTGGCTAATGATAAGACCTCATATTTATAGTTTATTTACATGGTATTTCAGAGTTTACTTTGTGGTTTCACATCCATTATTATCTAATTCTCACAGCATCCAGCAAAATAGGGCAGCTATTATTAACCTAACTTACAGATAAAAAGAAATAAACATTTGAGAGGTTATGAAAGATATTTTTAGTGCTTAAAGTCATACCACTGGTATATAACAGAACCAAGATTAGAACTCAGATGTTTTTGCTCTCAGTCCCACATTATTTTTAAACTATACATTGGCCAGTAAGTGCACACAAGAGTATCTTAAGTATATCAGCATGATAACAGTGATGTTATAATATATAACTAGAGGCATGACGTAAAACCTAGGTATTTGTCCTAGGCTGGGACATGTGGAAAGGTTAACTGAAGTTTGGTGAGAAATAGCTGATACCTAATGACAAAGTATACATCAGGATACATTTGTTTATGGAGAAACATAACAGGTGCATGATGGAAAGGTCAGTCCATAAAATGATGTTTTAACAAGCAACTGGCATTAGGCAAATCCAACAAATGGTAATATTCATATCCAGCAGTGGGGAATCTGGAAATCAACCATTTAAAGTCATATAGATAGATCATTGTCCTTAGGGAGGTTTCACAAGATGTACTAGGGACTGGTGGGAAGACTGGTGAGAGAGACCTGTGATGATGAAGTGACTGAGTTTTGGGGGAGGTTATTGCAAGAGGCTGTCAGAAACATAGGGGTGCATTTAGATACCAGGCAAAGCTGGAATGTAAATTGGCAGCTGGGTCTCAGTCTCTATACTGAAGCCAAGAGCCCAGAGCTGGGATATAATCCAAATGAACAGTAAGGATGACTTGATGTCAAGCACTGTAGGTAACTCAGCATGAAATATTGAAGTGACCTTTGAATTCTCTTGGTTATAAATGAACCAGATCTCCATGGCAGGTTCTAATAAAGATAGTGTACCCTCCGGATGATTTATTGGAAAGGATAAAATAAAAAGGAAATTCAGGATGAGCTTACATTAACAGGAGAGACTTAATGAGAAGCTGCTTTTGAAATACAGGAAAAATATAGATTATCCATGTAGCGGCTAAATATTTGAAGAGTGCTGTTAGAATTCTTGCAGTTTCAGGCCAATGCAAAGTTACTTCAGCAGCAATGAGAATTCATTAACTCACCAAGCTGAGAAGTTCAGGAGTGCAACTTGCTGGACAGGGCCTTAAACAAGATCCTTAGAATTGGTCTCTCTGCTCTACCATCCTGCGAAAGCAGGGCCCTTTCAATCTAGCACTGCCTTGACGTTTAGGCTTACATCCTACTAGCTTCTGATATGGATGAAACAAAGGTCTTCCTTCCTAACAGAATCCCACAGTTAAGTCCCTTGGACCAGTTTGCATCCATGTACTGTTGTGTTGTTTTAGTCACTAAATTGTGTCCAACTCTTTTGTGACCTCATGGACTGTAGCCCGCCAGGCCCCCCTGTCATGGAATTTTCCAGGCAAGAATACTGGAGTGGGTTGCCATTTCCTTCTCCAGGGGATCTTCCCAACCCAGGGACTGACCTTGAGTCTCCTGCTTTGGCAGGCGGATTCTTTACCACTGAGTTACCAGGGAGAAGCCCTTCCATCCATGTTGCCATCTCTTAACCACTGTGGCTTGTACTGTATTTCTATTGAATTTCTAGGGGAACTAAATATGGCAGTTGGCTAGTCCTAGATTCTGGTCTGTCCCTGGAAATGAGAGTGGGGAGAACAGGCTCAGTCCTGCCCAAAGCACATGGACCAGAGTAGGAGCAAGATGCTTCCTCCAAGGAAAAGGAAATTCTGTTACCAAATGAAGAGGAGATGAGTGCTGGACCACTTAAAAGTGCAGATGTTCAATATATGGGCCCAAATCCTTACTTAGAGGAGACTAAGCTCAATAGTCAGAGTTCTTCGAGGTTCCTTTGTGAAAGAAATCCTTTAGTGTATCATTATGCAAATTTTTGTATAATTGTATCATTATTATGTTAAGTTACTGTGTCACCATGGTGGACCAAACAGAATTTAGACCAAGAGTTTGATGCAGTTGGCAGGTACTGATAGATGGATGTGCCAGGTGATAGGGTCCAGTAAAACTGAGAAGGCTGTAAGAATTAGGTGGCTCTTAGGATTCACAAAGAGCAAAAGTCCAGAGAAGACAACTAAGAGAGTAGGATCCAACTGTGCTGGTTGGTAAATCACACTAGAGAGGTTTTCATTACAAGACAGAAGCTTGGTTTTCACACTCAGTTATGTATGAGCAGTCCTGGAACTCCGGATAATAGGTAGAAGATTTATGCTAGAATTGCCTCCTCAGTGAACTAGTTGTTTATTAGGAAATGGAAAACGCAAAGTTCAAACATTCTTTTGAATTTTAAAGAATCTCTTCTTATCAACAAGCACTAATGACTCTCCTCCATTCAAACAAAAGATTTCCATCAACAGTAGAAATGTGAATGTAACTAGTGATTCTGCTAATATTCCTTCCCTATTTATGGATATTATTCTGACACATATAAGTATGGTTGTGTACGTATATGGTAAGTGGGTGTACACTTGAGGAGGTGGTGGTGACTGTTTTCTAAGTATATATTCCTGAGTGGATGTGAGTTGTTGTGTGGATACAGCAACTGTCTAATCTCAATGTGGTTTTCTTTTACTTAGACTGAAATTAGGCTCTGCTTGAGATAGGAAAGACAGTGAGGGCTAAGTTTGTCTTCTCCAATATAATATCACAGAAACCTGTAGAGAGTGGAAAGAACTTTACACAACAGCTCTATCCAGTTGAAATTATAACGAGGACCACAAATACCTGCTACATAAGTGGTTTAAAATTTTCTAGGCTTCCCTTGAGGCTCAGACAGTAAAGAATCTGCCTGCAATGCAGGAGACCTGGGTTCCATCCCTGGGTCAGGAAGGTCCCCTGGAGATGTGAAGGGCTACCCACTGCAGTATTCTTGCCTGGAGAATTCCATGGATTGAAGAGCCTGGCAGGCTACAGTCCATGGGGTTGCAAAGAGTCAGACATGACTGAGTGACTAACACACAGCAAATGTATTAAAATAAGTAAAATGAGACAAATTAATTTTAATAATTTATTTTAACTCAGTATGTCCAAAACATTGTATCTGCATGTAATCAATATAAAAATTATTGAGATCATTTACATTTTGTTTTAATACTTAGTCTTCAAATTGTGATGTGTATTTTTCACTTATGGCACATCTGAATTTAGACCAGCCACATTTCAAATGTTAAATCGCTATGTGTGGCTAATGGCTACCATAATGGACAGTGCAGCCCTAGAACTCATATTCCAAGGTCAACAAATTACTCAAAAGAGCCACCACTCTCCATTCTTACCCCCACCCCTCACCCTAACTGCAGATGCTACAGACCAGTTTATTGCTCTGTGTTCCTGTGTTCTGGTCCTGTGACCTTACCATCCTTCTTAGAAGTTTTTAAGGCAGACACTACCAAATGACCAGTTACTGGGCAAGTGATTTGAAACCATTTTGCCAATGCACAGTGTTCAGCCTCTGATTTCTTCTCTGTATTCTTCTCACTGGGTTCTGCTACAGGTATCCTGTCCTTGCTTGACCTTTTCCTGAGTAAACATCTAAATCTTCCCCTCTGTTTTCCCCCAATATACACACAAGCTTAGATTCCCACACTCTGTCTATTGCCTGTTCTTATACCTGACTATTTATAATGGATATTTCTACCATGAAATATCTCAGAGCTTAAAAGGTTTTTTTAAATCCTTTTTAATAATATCAACTGCCTCATTCTTGAATAAACAAGCTACTTTTTCCATGCTCCTTCTTCAGACCTGATATGTTTCATGTTTTTCTGTTTTGTGTGTGTGTGTGTGTGACTCTGTCAAGTTACAGCTCGTTTCCTGCTTCAGCCTTTTTTTGATCTTCCTCCTACAGCTTCCACGATCTTGGCTGGGCCAGGCAAACTACACAAAGTAGTGCAGAGACTCCTTACTTTGCAGACTTGCAGCTGTATTTCTAATCTTGCTTTGCGTCCATGGCCAGGCTGTGTGGGCTCCTGCTGGCTTCATTAGTGCTTTTCTTGGGCTTCACTGCAGATCCCTATTGATAGCCCCACAGTGTCTCTACATAAAATTTTGGTCTGAGGCAAGAAGCCTAACAAAAACAATTTTGTTTTGAATTGAGGTCAGTGCCTCAGGTTTCCATTCCATTATTAACTTAAATGAATGCCTGGTTTTCAAAAAGAATTTACTTTTCTTGGTCAGGAGAGACATTTTTTTCCAACTTAGTAAAGTATCTTTATTTTCTTTGAACTGGCAGTGTTTGTAAGTGCATTTGTTTTACAGACATCATTTATTGTAGTTTGTTAGGACTTAACGAGCTACAATAATTACGATAACTACAATATTATTTAAATCCCAGTATTTGACAGATCAGGACAATGAAACCCAGTGAAAGACCCCAACATCTTTGTTATAGGCAAAGTTGGGTTGAGTTTTCAGGTTTACTGACTCCAAAGTCAGAACTCTTTATCCCTATATTCTTTTTTCTTTTCCTTCTTTCCTTCCTTCCTTTCAGTTTTTACTAGGAAAGCTGGATCAACAGCATTAATGTATAACCTTCATAAGGTATATTCTAGATGTATTATGCTAAGTTGCTTCACTGGTGTCTGACTCTGCGACTCTATCATAAACTGTAGCCCACCAGGTTCCTCTGTCCATAGGAACACGCAAGAATACTGTTCCTCCATGCAAAAATACTGTTGTGGGTTGCCATGCCTTCCCCAGGGGATCTTCCAGACCCAAGTTGGCCCACGTCTCTTACTTCTCCTGCATTGTCAGGTGGGTTCTTTACCACTAGTGCCTCCAACAAATATGAAAGCAGCTGGAATGATTAGTATGTGTTATAATCTTCAGTGTATTCCTGTGGTTGCCAAAGCTTAGATGACAGTGACAGTTGATTTGTATTAAATTGACTGTAGCCCTTAGCCTTGAACTTTCAGTGTTCACATTTATTTCTTGAATGAGGATTTTAATGGTTAACCGGATTTATGGTTGATCTGAAGGAGCAGTGATAAGTTGTGCAACCTGGCTGGAGGCTGCACCTGCCAAGGTCCCCAGGAAAGAGAATCTGAATGAGGTAAAGTTGTGCAGGGTTAAAATAACAGGGGGTAGTGGAGTACCCTGGAGCTCACACAACAGGAAGCTGTTACCACCCGTATGTTTGAGGAGCAAAGAAAGAGAGTTGTTAACAGAACCCAAAGAGGACCTGCAGCGGGTTGTAGAAGTTCATCCAAGAGGAGCCGTGATCTTTAGTATGGGGGTACAGCTGCTGCCAACTGGAGACTAGCAAGGAGGGAGTTGGAGATATTCTCTGACCTCACTCCCCTTTTGACTAAACCCAACCAGAAGCCAGAGGAAAGGGAGCTGATTGATACGGTCCCTACACAGAGCCCAGGTGGAGAAAGGTGGCGAGTGGATCTGAAGGAGCAAGTGGGGCACAGAGGATAATGGCAGTGAACAGCTGTTGTTCCTCAATGCCCAGTATCTATGCCCACTTTCCCTGGTAATGGCACCCTGGTTTTGCTTCGACCCTTCCTTGACTCTTGCGCTTTGTGGTTATTGGATGTGGTAGACTTTGTCCCCAGGCTCCAGGATGGGCATTTCCTCTAGGCCTGGCCCTCATTAGAGCACCTGGCCTCTGGCCACAGTGTTTGATTCAGGCAGGTACAATCAGAGTAACTTCTAGGACTAAATCAGAGGAATGCTCTTTCCCTTGGAATTCCTGAGAATGTAGAAGCCTAGAGATGTCGACTAGCCATCTGGTCACTATTAAGGGGAAGCCTTCCCAAGAATTAAACCTTTACAAAAGAAGGAATTGCCAGGAGATAGAGGGAGTGAGGCCTTGTCCATTGATTTTATTTGAGTTCATGGATCTCACTATGCATTCAGCTAGCCCCTGCTAGTGAAACTTTCGACTGTATAGCTATACATTTACTTTTGCTTCAGCCGCTTTGAGTTGGGGTTTCTGACATTTAGGACCAAAGTGAAGCGAAAAAGTTGGTCAGTCGTGTCTGACTCTTTGCAACTCCATGGACTAAGTCAATGGAATTCTCCAGGCCAGAATACCAAAGAGAGTCCTAAATAATTCATAATTGTAAGAAATAAGGTAAGAGACTTGTACTGGCTAATACTAGTAAAGATGGAAAGGAAGTAATGATGTGAGACTGGGGAATTAACAAAGCTAGCGGTGGTTGTGTTCAGGAGATAAACAAAACAATGTAATGAGATTAGTAAAAATATCTGCAACTGGTCATTTATGCTGTTAATTATCCCAAGTTCTATGGAAATGGTTAAATTATTATGGCATAGTATGTGCTATATACTGTGCTTAGTTCCTCAGTTGCGTCCAACTCTGAGACCTCATGGACTGTAGCCCACCAGGCCCCTCTGTCCCTAGGGATTCTCCAGACAAGAATACTGGAGTGGGTTTCCATGCCCTCCTCCAGGGGATCTTCCCAACCCAGGGATCAAACCCAGGTCTTGTGCATTGCAGGTGAATTCTTTACCATCTGAGCTACTGGGGAAGCCCAAGAATACTGGAGTGGGTAGCCTATCCCTTCTCTAGTGGATCTTCCTGACCAAGGAGTCAAACCAGAGTCTCCTGCATTGCAGGCAGCTTCTTTACCAGCTGAGTTACCAGGGAAGCCCAACACGGTATAGAAGCCATTAAATACTATGTTGGCTCTTGTTGATTTTATGACTTCATTGTATACAGGTGATGCAATTATGTAAGGAAAAATTCTGTGTGTACATGCACAGAAAGTAATCTAGATTGATATGCTTTGAGATATTTATGTTGTTTGTCTCTCATGAATGGGATAATGGATGTTGATATTCATTTATGTATCTCTATTTTTCTGCTTTTTGTTAATGATTATGCACTGCTTTATAATAAGAATAAAATAAACCAGACTTAATTATTGTCAACAATGTTCTATTTTTCACCACAACTGAATGGGTAAATGCTGATCATAGGGGATGGAAGTTGCTTGTAAGGAGATAGAAAATGATAGAAAACATCCTTGTAATTAATCAGTTAGGTGAGATGAACTGGTGTGGATGGGGAGGAAACAAATACGGATCAGGTTGAAGGCTGTTGGAATAGCCAGAGTTATGGGGAATGCATACTTAAACTTGGCAAATAGAAACAGAGATCATTTTTACCTACTTTCTCCATTTGAGCTGATAATCATTATAGCATACTGTGCCAACCTTCCACTGAAGACAGTTTTCAACACATCTTGGAAAAATAAACCACCAGAAAGGTTTAAAATAAGTGTGCCTTCTCCATTCTCAGGAAAATCCAGGAGCATGTATGTCAAAAAGTAATAACCCTTGCAGTTATCCAGACAGTTCACTCATAGGCTCCTTCTATTTCTCCTTTGTGCAGATGCTCAGAATCCATTCATTGAGCTCATACATGGCCCTTGTTGCCTAGCAACATGAGTGGAATTGCTATGTTTGCTTCTTAATCACTACAAAGTCTTGTCCTTTATTTTATATCAAAAAATAGAAAGAGGAAAGGGAAAGAAAGACTATGGAAAACAAAATGAAAAAGAAAATGCCCAAACTGTATCACTCAACTGCAAATTAAATCATATGCTCTGAGTAGATTTAGGCAGGGGAACATTTTACAAAAATATTTTTTGTTTCACCTGAGGGATTGATTGACAAATGAAAGTCCTGAGTCACATTTTACCTGAGCAGCTGGAAAGAAAAGCAGTCATAGAACTCATTTCTTCAGGAATATCCATCTGCAAGGTCATGAGGGCTGCGAGAAAACCCCATTGATTCTTTTTCTTGGATAGTTGTGACGAACGATGTTTTCTTTTTTTTTTTTGGAAGGATAACATCATATTAGCATTGTTCTGAAACCTTTCTAGTGTTTTTTCATAACCTTTCTGGAACTTACAAAATTTATATCAATTGGAATTTTTAGGTTCTACAACTTTTAGGATAGTGAATTCCATTATTTATTTTCCTTGAAGTTGAATTTCACTCAAGGGTTTTTAAGGTCAGTGCCTAAGTTGTATTTTCATAGTAAAAAAAAAAAAATCATCCTTAAAAATTCCTTAAGCTATAAAAGTTAAAGTACAGTATACAAAAGTAGAGATCAAATGCCCTCTTTCAGTAAACCTACATCACCATTTTTCTTCCCTTGAGAACAATATGAAGCAATTGTCTTATATTTTGGGAAAGCATGTTCTTAGAAACTCAAAACTGTGTATTTTTGATTTTCTGATTCTGTGTATTTCTGATTGTAATCAGAATTACAACCAGAGTGGCAAGGTTTGTACCCAGTGCGGAACAGTGGGAGTCAAGTTGATTGAATGAACAGCTGATTACCTGGCTCCCTTCTCACGCTTGTTTGGGGGCAGTGGTCATTCAGTGGAGCAGTGAGCAGAATGCCTGCAGAATTCAATTGGCCCCTCCCTTTCTCTCAGGGTTAGTTAAATGAGTGCACAGTGCAACTTCATTATGAGTAGTATGTTTTATTTTTATGTCTAATCGTTTACCAATTTTCAGGCAACAGGGGGATCCCTACTTCTATTATCCAAGAAATCAGTGAAGAAGTAATTATTTACTCTTAATCCCTGTTGCCAGCACAAAGTCAATGTACTGCAGACTTGAAAGGGATCCTGAGTGATGTGAACCAGTCCCCTACCTGACATAAGAATCTCTTTTGTATTTAAACCTTTAATAAAATATATCATCTTGATTAGCCACCTAGGAGTTGATAGCTGAAGATCAGGCAGGCTCAAAAACTAATTAAATATTAAGTCCTACTGCTTCTGTCTCTTAGAACATTATCGACTCTCTTCTGGCTTACTGCAAAAGCCTCTTCGTTGGTCACACAGAGGACTGATGGAAATGTTTTCCTCTCATCTCCCTTCATTCCATTCTGTCACTGCATCTGGAGTGACATTTCTAAACCATGAATCTTGTTATACTGCTTCCTTACTTAAAAACCTTTATCAATTTTCTGTGGTTCTCAGATTAGATCGAAATTTCTTACCATGGCTTTTAAGGATTTCTGCAATTTGGCCCCTGGTCTGTCTCTCTTGCATCATACCACTCTCCCCTTTACTGATTGCATTCAGTCCTTGTGAAGTACTTCTGTTTTTCCATATCTTGCATTCTCTTTCTATTGAGAGCATTCTTCTCCATTTCTTTACCTGATTAAATTATATCACATCCTCCAGGTCTCAGCTTACATGTTGATTTTACCAGAAAGCTTTTGTGGACCACCCAAGCCTGGGTGGTTAGATAACCTTCCAAGGTGTCCCCCTAATACTTCATTATAATACTTATGATTTTATATGATAATTGCCTGTTTGTTTTCTCTGCAGGGTCTTAAGATCTATGAAGGCAGAAGCTGTTTTGTTTTAGCCAAATCCTTAGCGCAGTGTATGCCCAATAAATACTAGTTGAGTAAGTGCAAAGGTAAACCAGGTCTACTCGTTGGGTTCCAAAATAGCCATAGTTGCTTCTTGATAAGATAGCTCTTCATCCAGACAAGACTATATAGACTGTATTTTTGGGTGGAGTTCAGATCTTGGAGTGTGATCCAGACTACCTAAGTTTCTAGTTGTAGTTAGTACAGAGTAAGTATATAGGCTTCTCGACCATTCATAATCTTAGCTGTCACCCTCCAGTGTTCTGATGAATCCAGTGATCAGGGACTTGGCAGTGTAAAACTTAGCCAAGTTAACTTTGAAAATCTAAAGAAATAAGTTTATTTTTTTTTCACTTCTACATTAGCTCACCTATTGAGTAAGGTGGAGTTTAAACCATAGAACTTAATTAAGTTTTATGTTCTAAGTATTCAAACACAGTAAGAAGAAAAATAGAGAATCTTCTCTTAGTAGCTCCTACATATGTATCCTTATTCTTATGAATGGACCAACTTAGATCATATGCACAATGATGAACCATTGAATCAAAATTGTACTTTTAATTTTTTCTTTCATCATCATTTTCCTTCATCATTTTCATTTCATCACTGTTGCCAGAGAAATGTGGTTCTCTGACTGACTGGGCCTGAGTTACATGCTTTATCTCTGAAGGCAAGTGGTGCCCCTCCCTCCTCCAAGCCACTTGGACTGAATGGGGGAGTGGAGAAATTTGTCAAAACAATTTAAGGCCCTGTTAGGAGAAAAATGGTGAAAGGATACTGGAGAGAAGGGTATAAAAATAACAAAGACACATCGAAAATTACTAATTTTATTTCCTTCAACTATTAATATCTTCAATAAATTACAGCCCTTGTACAACATTCATTATCACTTCCGACGGTGGAGAATTGGACAGGCTAGGTCAGTGTTGAAACTGTCTCAGGTTGTCTGGTCCAGTCTGTGCCCCATTGCATTTTTTGTTTATGTGGTGTTCTGAGAAAACAGAAAAGAAGTAAATATCATATGCCTCGGTACTGTGTTAAAAACACAGGTATTTTATTTCAGTTTATAAATGAGGAATTGAATGCCTGAGAGATGAATCAACTTCTCTGAAGAGGAAGGAACAGAATTAGACACTAGTCCAGATCAAGCTGATTTCAAAGTTAGTGCTTTGCCCCAGAATACCTTTTTATTTCTCCCATGGTGAATAAGGCTTAACTGAGATAGGACTGGCTTTATTCTTCAGAAATGGTTTACGGGAACCCTGCTCAAATGAGAGGGGCATAGAAACATTGCCAGGTAGGCTTTATAGCTAGAGTATCCACATCCTTCAACTAAAAGTTGCATACTTCCAACATGCTATTATTTTTTATATGAGGCTAATCCATGGAGGTGACAACTGAGTTATATACCCCTCTTACGTATATATTGGAGAAGGAAATGGCAGCCCACTCCAGTATTCTTGCCTGGAGAATTCCATGGACAGAGGAGCCTGACAGGCTACAGTTCATAGGGTCACAAAGAGTGGGACATGACTAAAGTGACTTAGCATAGCACAGCATATATATATATATATATATTTAAAGATAGGTTCCCGCCACTAAATATTATATACAGACTTAATCTATAGCATCACATACACAAATTATAATAAAATTTATAACACTTCAAAAGCTGGTTTTTAAACATCGTTATGTACAGGCTTGAGAATGTATGTTACCCTCCTTCATAGTGGTAGCTATGGAGTATGAGGATCAGGAACTGTCAGATACTTGTTTTCTTTATCTAGGAAAATCTAGCTTGCAGTAGCAGAGAAGGACTCAAACATTTGGAGAAAAACAGAGACCCCAAGAGAACACACAGGAACATGTCCTGGCCATGTTAGATCCATTGGGTCCAGTTGGTCATAATATCTTACTTTGCTTAGTGGTTTACAGTTTGCAAAATGCTTTCCTTCCTCATCTCATTTAATGAACTATGTAGCCAGCCGTCTTCTCCATCTTCCTACCCAGCTGGCCTGGGGAAGTGGTAGAAGAAAGTGTTACTCTTGGAACAGCTGTGCCTGTGAGTTTACTGTTTTTACAACAGTTACAGCTATATGAGGGATGAAGTATTCTGTATTTGTAACCTTCTATATTATGTAAGTGGCGTTATTATCTTGTTAAGATGTCAGTTTTGATAAAGGTGTTTCTGGAATCTTTTCAAATGAAAATTGGATTATAAAGTCAAAGGAAGAAATCAGGAGGACTAGGAAATGACTTGCATAAGAGAAAACAGATTGAGGAAGAGCCTGATGAGAAAAGCAAATGTGGCTAATTACTTTTAAGTAAATTTTTTATTGAATTATAAAATGTACCTAGAAATGTGCCGAGATAAGGGTACACCTTGATAAATCTTCTCAAATGAAAAGGCTTATGTAACCTAAACTCAGATCAAGAAATGTGTTTCCTACACCAGAACACCCAGTTACTATCCCTCCCCATCAAAGGTATCCATTTTCCCACCATATGACATTTTAAATTAGTTTTGAATTTCATATAAATGGAATTGTAGGTTCTGTATTTACTCATTTTATCTTTGAGATATCTTTATAATGTTTATTCCTTTTGCTGCTTGTAGAAGTTGTTAGTCCATTCTCAAGGCTGTTAAGTATTCTGTTGTGTTGAGTATACCACAATTCATTTATTCACTTTACTGTTGACTCTTTGTTTACAATTTTAGGCTATCATGTTTAATGCTCTACAGACTTTTTATTTGAGTGGATATGCATACCTGTTTGTACTGTGCATGAATTAGCAGTGAGATTGCTTGGGCCATAGATATGAATGTTTTTAGCCTTAGAAGAAACTATCAGTTTCCTATAAAAGTATATGAGAGTTCTAATTGCTTCATATCCTTGCCAATGGTGGTATTTTTAATGAAACTTTTGTTCAAGTCTGTTGCCCATTTTACTGTTGAATTGACTGCCTTTTCCTTGTTGATTGTTAAAGACTCTTTCTACAATTCTGGATTAAACTTTTTTTTCTCTTGATATATGTATTATAAATATCTTCTGCCATTCTCTAAAAGGTGACTTTTGATGAACAGAAGTTCTTAAAAATGCAATCCAGCTTATCAATAGCATTTTTTATGGTTAGTACTTTTTAAAATCTTTGGTTACTTGAAGGTGAGGAAGATATACTCTGAAGATACTTTTTAGAAATTTGTTACCTTATTATTCATATTCAGTTTATAATCCATGTGGGACTGATTTTTCATATGGTATATGGCAAAAGTTAAAATGAATTTTTTTCAATATATATATTTAGTTGACCCAGCACTATTCATTAAAAAAGTCATTTTCACCCATTGTACTCTGTATTCTAAGTCAGTGATGGGAGTCCGCTTCAGGATTCCATTGTGTTCTTTTGTTAGTCTTTATTGGTCTATTCTTATGCCAACACCACAGTCTTAATTACTGTAATTCAAGATATTTAATGTATGATTGTGCATCTGTTAATAGCATCATTTGAAATTTCTTATGCTAATTATTTTGTTGCTCATGTATAGAAATAAAATTTGCTTTTAAATTGACCTCGTATCTAGCAAATTTGTTAAATTCTTTGATCAATATGTTTCATATTATTTTGGATTTTCTATATATATAGAACCAGATTTCTTTGCAAACAATGACAGTTTTGCTTTTTTCATTCCTATCTTTGTATTTTATTTTCTTGCCTTATTATACTGGCTAGGACCTCCACCACACTGTTGAATAGACATGGTGAAAGTGAACATCTTTGCCTTTTTGATCTTACAGAAAAGGTAAGGTGAGGTCACTCAATCATGTCCAACTCTTTGTGACCCCATAGACTATAGCCTACCAGGCTCCTCCATCCATGGGATTTTCCAGGCAAGAGTACTGGAGTGGGTTGCCATTTCCTTCTCCAGGGGATCTTCCCGACCTAGGGATTGAACCTGGGTCTCCTGCATTGCAGGCAGACATTTTACTGTCTGAGCTACTAGTGAAGTCCAGGGTTTCATCTTACAGAAAAGATTTCACTATCTTCCTATTAAATATGATATTTGTTTTACAGTATCATTATAGGATATTCTTTGAGATTAAGAAAATTTTCCTCTATCCCTAGTTTGCTAGTTGAGGTTAAAAGACTGCCTAAGGTTACATGGGCTTCTCAAGTAACGCTAGGGGTAAAGAACCCACCTGCATAAGAGATGTGGGTTCGATCCCTGAGTCAGGAAGATCCCCTGGATGAGGAAACGGCAACACACTCCAGCATTCTTGTCTGAAGAATCTCATGGACAGAGGAACCTGGTGGGCTAAGTCCATGGGGTCGCAGAGCTGGACACGACTGAGCGACTGGCACACACACACAGTATGTGTCTCTGATGTGTTCCATATTTTATTTCTAACACTAATAACTGGTGCCTTATCTCTCTCTTTAAAATTTTTTTAATAATGTCTGTTGTCTGTCTTGGATCAATTTTATTAGTCTTTTCAAAGAAGGAAGTTTGGATTTGTTAATTTTCTGCATTGTTTGTTTTAATTTAACTAATTTCTGCTTTAGCTTTTTCTATTTTCTTCATTCTGCTTTTTTTGGGGATTCTACTTTCTTTAGGATTCTACTTTCTTTACATTGTTTTTGTTTCTCTAACTTCTTAGGTGAACATTTAAATTACTTAAGTTTTTATTTTTTATTATGTTCTGAATAAATGCTTTTTTCAACATGTGCATTTAAGGTTATAACTTTACCTCTAAGTACCTCTTTATTTATGTCTCACAAATATTAATATGTCACATTTTAATTTTTATTTAGCTCAAAATACTTTCAATTCCCATTCTGATTCCTTCTGTGGCCCATGGTTTATTTAAAGACATACTACTTGATTTCCAAATATTTTAAAAAATCTTCTAATTGTTTTGCTACTGATTTCTAGTTTAATTCCACTGTGGTCAGTGGGTTACTCTGAATGTTTTAAGTTTTCAAAAAATTTCTTGAGATATGCTTCTGATCAGCATATGGTCAGTCTGATAAATTTCCATGTGTACTTGGAAAAAAAAATTCTGTCATTGTTGGATACAGTGTTGTATGTGTCAATTAGGCCACATTTGTTAATCTAGATTCTCTGTCTGTATTGATTTTTTTTAAATCTGTTTTTTTGCTACCAGTTCATGAGAAGAGGTCATTAATGTCTCCTACTCTGATTGTGGATATATCTATTTTGCCTTTTAATTTTGTCTCTTTTTTCTTTACTGTATATGTTTTGAAGATATGATATTAAATACATAAAAATATGGAATAAATATATCTTCTTGATGAATTGGCAGTTTTACAATTTTGAAATATTTCTTTTTACCTCTGAAATACTTTTAGCCTTAAGTTTATCTGTTCTGATGTTACAATAACTCTGCCAGTTTTCTTTTAGGTAATGTCATGTATATATGTGCATATGGTATGTATTAATGTAAATACAATTTGACCCTAGAACAATGTGGAGGTTAGGAATGCTGACCCACCCTGCAATTGAAATCCGTGTATAATTTATAGTTGGCCCTTGGTATACGTGGTTTGTCTGCATCTCCCATTCCACATCTGTGGATTGAGCCAACTATGGATCGTATAGTATTTACTATTGAAAGAAATTAACATATAAGTGGAAACACACAGTTCTTGCTCTGTTATTCAAGGGTCAACTTATTTGTATTTATATTTATGTTTATATTTTACTTGTGTTCTTAAACTATATTATAAGCAGCCTGTATTTTTAGTCATCTATCCTTTCCTTTTTATTGGTGTATTTAAACTATTTATTTTCCAATATACTTGAAAGATATATTAACTATTTATTATATTATAATTATAATATAATTAATTTTATAACTTGTCTATCATATTAGCTATTATATAAACTTTTATTATATTATTATATTAACTAGTATATTAACTTTTATTTTCTAGTTGTTCTATTTTATTATTTTCTTTGCTTGCCTGCCTTATTTTGGACTAACATTTTATTTTTAATTATTGTGTTATCTTCTTTATTAGCTTGTTAGATGTACATCCTTTTAGTCATTACCCTAGGGATTAAAATATGCATTAATGTGTTATTAGAATTTAATAACACATTCCTAAATTTGTAAGTTATAAATTTGTACTTTTACCACTTCTCAGACAACCCTAAATTCTTAAATATTTTCCCATATATTTATTCCTTGTTTATGTTTTGAATATTGGCTACATAAACATCACGTTATGTATTGCTTGTATAGTAAAAAGTAATTTAGATTTACGCGTGTATTTAGCCTTCCCATTTTTCCTTATTCTTATCCATATTCCCTTGTTTTTCTCTGTGGTCATTTTCCTTCATAAGGAGAACTCTCTTTAAGATTGCCTTTAGTGAAGGACTAATGTTGACTAATTCTCTTAATTTTACTTGCATGAAAGTGCTTTTATTTTTCTTTCACTTTTTAAGAAAGTTTTCACTGAATACAATGACACTTGTTTTCTTTCAGCACTGCAAAAATATTTTATTGTCTTTTGGTTTGTATACTTACTGTTGAGAAGTTTGGTATAAATCTTGTTGCTAGTATTTCTTGAATCTGGAGTTTGATGTAGTTGAGTAGTTTTTAAAATGTCTTCAAATAATGCCTTTACCTCTTCATTCTCTTCACTTTTTCCTCAAATATTGATTGCATTTATATTAGACCTTTTCAAAGTATCCTATTTCCATGTTATTTTTTTATTCAGTATTTTTAAATTCTCTTTAAAATTTATTTAGTTTAATTGTAAGATAATTATACAATATTGTGAAGATTTTTACCATACATCACTGTGAATCAGTCATAGGTGTACATGTGTCCCCTTCCTCTTGAATCCCCTTCCCACCTCCCTCCTCACCCCGTCCTTCCAGTTTGTCGCAGAGCACCAGCTTTGGGTACCTGCAAGATTCAGTCAGCATTTTTCTATTTACCTATCATCCTGATTTTTAATGTTCTCTTCATTCATATAAAATCTTCTATTAAACTCTTCTAGTGTTAGTCATTCAGTCGTGTCTGACTTTGTGACTGCATGGACTATAGCCCACCAGGCTCCTTGTCTATGGAATCCTCCAGGCAAAAATACTGGAGTGGGTAGCCATTCCCTTCTCCACGGAATCTTCCTGACCCAGGGATCAAACCTGGGTCTCCCATAGTCAGATTCTTTACTGACTGAGCCACCAGGGAAGTCCCCAACCCATCTCTTACAGTCTTAATTTCAATAATTGAATTTTAATGATCTAGAATTTCCATTTCAATTAAAAAAAATAAAGTTTTTTACTATGAAATTCTGTCCATCTTGTCATCTGTTTTCTTGGATGTATTTTATTCTTTTAGAGTCTTCATCTTTTTTAAAGTTCAAGGAAGGTCTGGATCACCCACCAGTAATTCTACCAGTGATTCATTCTACGATTCAACATGAATTTTGTTACCACAAGGAAAGCTAATAGGCAGGCAGGCCCAAGGACATTAGCCATACTGCTGAATAGTAGGTTTATTTTAAGTAGAAGGAGATTTGGTTAGAAACTATTAAACAAAAGTTTATTTAGTACGTGCCATGTGCCACATCACTTTTTTAAAATGCTAAGTTACATGACTTGATGATCTCATTGACCACTAACCTTCACTAATTTCACTTACTCCGATCTCAACTCCAGCCTTCTGAGCATGACCTTCATATTCCAATTCTTCATTCCCCTTCCCTTCCACCCCAATCTATTTTTCTCTCATTTCCTCATTCCTTCTGACTGTTATATTCCACCTACATTTTTCCTAGTCCTACTGTTTACTCTTAATCTCATAATCTCACTAGAGTTCACTGGATTCAAGCTTGACAGATGCTTAAGTAGTCTCAAATAAACCTTTCTCTGCTTCCAATAACATTTAGTCAAGAGCTTTGAATGCCTGGATAAGAACTGAACTTTGAATGGTGCACAGTGAGACCCAATCTAGGGTTGACATAAGGGAATGACTGAATTGAAGCTTTTTGTTTCAGGATGTTGAGTTAGGATTATTTGTTAATGAGTTAGAGGTAATTGTTCCATTTCAATAGATAGCATATTAAAAAGCAGAGACATTATTTTGCCAACAAAGGTCCGTCTAGTCAAGGATATGGTTTTTCCAGTGGTCATGTATGGATGTGAGAGTTGGACTGTGAAGAAAGCTGAGTGCTGAAGAATCGATGCTTTTGAACTGTGGTGTTGGAGAAGACTCTTGAGAGTCCCTTGGACTGCAAGGAGATTCAACCAGTTCATCCTAAAGGAGATCAGTCCTGGGTGTTCATTGGAAGGACTGATGCTGAAGCTGAAGCTCCAATACTTTGGCCACCTCATGTGAAGAGTTGACTCATTGGAAAAGACCCTGATGCTGGGAGGGATTGGGGGCAGGAGGAGAAGGGGATGGCAGAGGATGAGATGGCTGGATGGCATCACTGACTCGATGGACATGAGTTGGGGTAAACTCCGGGAGTTGGTGATGGACAGGGAGGCCTGGTATGCTCTGATTCATGGGATCGCAAAGAGTCGGACACGACTGAGTGACTGAACTGAACTGAACTGAATGGTAAAAAAAGAGTTTCCTGGGATACCTTCAGAGACTACTAATAGGCCATTATCACCATGCCCTAAAGCTTTTACAAGCACATTGTCACACATGTGGTGCTTATCACTTAAAAGGGATGTCAAATAACTACAATCCATACATTTTGGGTTGTAAGACAGTGCATTAGTATTTGCTTAATTACCGTGTCCTTATTTGCTGCTTGAGGTTGTCATAGAAGCAGAAATGCCATATACTGTGTCTGATTGCCAGCCACACACATTGATCGGAAGTCTGTGGGCTGCAGATTGGTGTCTGAAGCAACTGATCTTTTGCGCTATATTTTTAACTAACTTGGAAAGATAAAAGCATAACGTTGCAATGATTATTAGTCATAGCAATAAATAAGTGTGTCACTACTCTAACTCATGCAGCCCACAGTTTATGGATTTCATCCCTGTAAATCATTGGTATAATTTTTAGAATTTATAATATTTAAATTGGAAAGAGCTTTTAAATAAAATTTTTTTTGAGAATGCTAGAGGATGGAGTAAGTAAAGTCCAAAGAAAATTTAGAAATTATCTCTCGTATTTGGCATAAATGAATAGGAAAGGATTAAGTGGAGTATTTCCTGCTGTATCAGTGAACAGGGGTGTCACATTCACCAGCAACTGTAGCCACCATGGATGGTGAGCTGGTGAGCACTGAAGGAACTCAGGAAGGAAAGAATACCTGTTATCTAGCAGCATCAGACTGCAGCCACTCCCTATGGTGAGCCCTGAGGAAACTCAGGACGTGAAAACAGGATACTGGCCCCAGATAGCTAAGGTGCATATCAGAGGAATGATGTCAGTGAGCCAAGGCTCCTGTATCTTCCCATACATAAAAAATTGCTAAATTCCTTAGCTTGGGATATTTGACTTTGTTTATTAACAATAATCTTTTGATATTCAGACTACCTGCCTTGTGTTGCAAAACTTCATAACCTGGCTCCTCCCCTCACTTCCTCAGAGCAGTTCTCTCAGGATTACTTGAGATGCTGTCTCCCAGGCTTGAAGTCCTAAAGATCTCCACCAAATAAAACATAGCTCTCAACTTTTAGGTTGTGAATATTTTTTAAGATCACAGGACAAATGAATTATTTACTACATTTGGAATCAATTTTCATTGCTTTAAGCAAGGTGATTTTATAGGTCAGTGTGTCAGTCTCAGCAGGTTAGTAATATAATGGTGTCAGTATAAATTAAAGCAGCCATAAAATTAAAAGATGCTTGCTCCTTGTAAGAAAAGCTATGACAAACCTGGGCAGCATATTATCATTCCAATTTTAGTATATGTGCTGCCAAAGTGAGCACTGGGCAGCATATTAAAAAGCAGAGACATCACTTTGCTGACAAAGGTCAATATAGTCAAAGTTATGGTTTTTCCGGTAGTCATGTATGAATGTGAGATTTGGAGCATAAGAAAGCTGAGCACTAAAGAATCGAGAGTTTTGAAGTGTGGTGCTGGAGAAGACTCTTGAGAGTCCCTTGGACAGCAAAGAGACCAAACAGTCAATCCTAAAGGAAATCAACCCTGAATATTAATTGGAAGGACTGATGTTGAAGCTGAAGGTCCAATATTTTGACCACCTGATGCGATGAGCCAACTCAGATAAAGCCCTGATGCTGGGAAAGACTTAGGGCAGAAGGAGAAGGGGGCAACAAAGGATGAGATGGTTGGATGGAATCATTGACTCAATGGACATGAGTTTGAGCAAACTTGAGATTCAGTGAAGGACAAGGAAGCCTGGCATGCTACAGTCCATGGGGTCACAAAGAGTCAGACATGACTTAGTTATTAAACAATAACAACATAAATTAAAGCAACAGAAATATATTAAAATTTCTCCTGCTACAAATGTTTTGCAAGTGAAAGAGGAGAGTGAAAAATCTGGTTTAAAACTCAACATTCATGGGGAGGGAAGTGGGAGGTATGTTCAAGTGGGAGGGGACATGAGTAAACCTATGACTGATTCATGTTGATGTTTGGTAGAAACCAACACAATACTGTAAAACAGTTATCCTTCAATTAAAAATAAAAAAAACCTCAGCATCAAAAAACTAAGATCATGACATCTGGTCCCATTTCTTCATGGCAAATGGATGGGGGGAAAGTGGAAACAATGACAGATTTTGTCATCTTGGGCTCCAAAATTACTGCAGATGCTGACAGCAGCCTTGAAACTAAAAGGCACTTGCTCCTTGGAAGAAAAGCTATAACAAACCTAGACAGCATATTTTTAAAAAGCAGAGACATCATTTTGCTGACAAAGATCTCAAAACTATGGTTCTTCCAGTAGTCATGTATGGATATGCGAGTTGGAGCATAAAGAAGGCTGAGCACTGAAGAACTGATGCTTTTGAATTACGGTGCTGGAGAAGACTCTTGAGAATCTCTTGGATAGCAAGGAGATCAAACCAGTCAATCCTAAAGGAAATCAACCCTGACTCTTCATTGGAAAGACTGATGCTGAAACTGAAGCTCCAGTACTTTCGCCACCTGATGCAAAGAGCTGACATATTGGAAAAGACTCTGCTGCTGGGAAAAATTGAGGGCAGGAGGAGAAGGGGGTGACAGAGGATGAGATGGCTAAATGTCATCAGCAACTCAATGGGCATGAGTAAACTCTGGGAGATGGTGAAGGACCTGGTGTCCTGCAGTTCATGGGGTCACCGAGTTGGACACGACTTGGCAACTAAACAATAACAACACATGTTATATCACTATATTGTAAGATCTTTAAACAGCTCTCCTGTGTTTGGGGCGTTTTTGTTCTTTGTGAGTAGAGTATGTCCTGTGTTCTGGATGCTGTTAGTCAAATCCACTTCAGTGAAGTATTTGGAAGAGAAGAATATGAGGGTGCAGATGCTATGGGAAGTCCATTTTCTGGCTTTGGGAGGCAATGGAGGATCTGGCTTTGGCAGGAGGTCAGTACAGGTGGTATTGGCTCTAATGCCTACCCAGCACCAGAATGTGAACTGTGGCTTCTGTGCCCAGAGGTGGTAGCAATGTTTAAATTTTCCCTGAAGTAGTCTCATAATGTTGTTTGTGCCTTTTCTGGTCAACTGGACTGCAACCCTAGCTCTTTTATCTTCCTAGAGATTCTGAAACTTCCTAATGTCTTTTAATAAATGTCTTCTCTGTCTAAATTAGCTGAAGAGTATTTTGCTGTTTGCAACTATAAATGCTAGCTAATAACCCTTGTATGATACTATTTGGCTAAAAGAAATTATGTTTGCATAGAAAAAAAAAGTCTCAGTGATTATTTCTGCCAGGTGGAATTTCTGCAGATCTCAATCTTTTATGTATTTGCTTGTCTTCAGTTTTGAAATTTTCTACAATGAGTAGAAATTATTTCTTATGTCAAAGCTTCTGGATAGTAAATACATGGGGAAATATGTTACTTTATAGCATTAATCCGTTTATGGAAGATGAGAAATGAGAAATTCTATTGATTTTCTGAGATTAGGTTGATATTGTTTTTTAAAAAATAGGAGTCATAGCCATAGCAGTTCGTGAAGATTCAGGGGATGGAGTTCATTGCCAGTATTATCTTTGACTAATTGTGTGACCTTGAGTACATCATCGTCTTTTTGGCTTTATGTTCTTTCATTTGCACAGTGACTGAGTTGGGGTAGATGAATGATTTTTAAATTTGGCTCTGTATAGCCTCTGTGTTTCTGGCAAAGGATAAAAGGATTACATGTGCCAAGGGCTACAGTGCCCTATACTTTAAATTAAACAAGAAAAGATTGACATGCATTTGTCTTGTATGTTGAATTTCAAAGTTTTTCTTTTTTTTTAAGTTTCCTGACTTGTAACAGATTTGAGAAACTATGGACCTAAATTATCTCTAAGGTCACTTTTTGTCCTTATAGTCAATGATTTCATTACTTTTCCCACTGAATTACCTTTATTATAATACTAGGTAGCTTTATACACACACACACACACATATAACACTAAAGTACAGAATGCTGAAAGAACCTCTCATTTTTACTCTGATAGTTTCTAATCATATCTAAGAAGCTAGTTCCCTTTTAAGAGCTCACTTGCCTTAAGAAAAGCATTTATCTGTTTCAGTTCAGTTCAGTTCAGTCACTCAGTCATGTCCGACTCTTTGCGACCCCATGAATCGCAGCATGCCAGGCCTCCCTGTCCATCACCAACTCCCGGAGTCTACCCAAACCCATGTCCATTGAGTCGGTGATGCCATCCAGCCATCTCATTCTCTGTCGTCCCCTTCTCCTCCTGCCCCCAAATCCTTCCCAGCATTAGAGTCTTTATCTGTTTATGAAGAATCTATCATTATGTTTGCCATTGACAGTATATTTATAGGACATAAAATACATTATTATTATTATATATTATGCTATGACTGGAATATGAACAAATGTACGTAATTCCACTAGAATTACGTAAAAAGTAGACTATTGTTGCTGACTACAACAATTTAATGTCTTTTCACTATTAAGCATAATGAAAAATAACAGTCTCATTGTCAGGAAAGATATGACAATAATTCATACTGAGAAGCTTGCACCTGGACTTTATGGATCAGTTCATTGATTTTTTTTTAGTATATTCAAAATACTATATTCTGGGGAACTGAAGTAGATTAAAAATTTAGGATGGTTGAGGCATTGGTCATTTGGAGGCATTGAGAGGAAATTGGTAAGAGATGAAAGCTTAAAAGAGAGCTCAGATTATCTGTGGCCTTGAATTTCATCTTAGATTTTGGGTGTTAGCTTGGAGGCAATAGAGGGACTGTAAAGGTTTTTAAACAGAAAAGTGATGTAATTAGATTTGAGTTTTAGAAAGATCGGTCTGGCTGCAGTACAGATAATAAGTTAGAAGAAGTCAAGTCTTGTGGCAGAGAGAATAACTAGAAGTTATAACCAGTCAATCTTAAAGGAAATCAACCCTGAATACTCTTTGGAAGGACTGATGCTGAAGCTGAAGCTCCAATATTTTGGCCTCCTGATGCGAACAATTGACTCATTGGAAAGGACCCTGATGCTGGGAAAGATTGAAGGCAGAAGGAAAAGAGGACAACAGAAGATGAGATTGTTGGATGGCATCATCAATTCTGTGGACGTGAACTTAGGTAAACTCTGGGAGATGATGAGGAACAGGGAAGCCTAGTGTACTGCAGTCCATGGTGTAGCAGAGTCAGACACGATTTGCCAACTGAACAACAACAGTATTTCAGATATGAGATTTAAAAACTAAAGTAGTTGCATTAGAGGTGGAGGAAAGTAAATGCATTCCAGAAAAAAAAAATGGTAAGAGAAGCTGTAGGACTCACATATTCCTGATGAGGGAGTAAAGAAATAAGAGGCATATTAAGAAGGATGTGTTACTTTCTTAGTTTAATGGAATCAAATCAGAAGGAAGAGTAATTTTGGAGCAAATGATGAAAAGTCATATTTTGTAAGGTAGATGTGAGGTTTGAATTTCTGCTACTTTACTAGTCCAGTAACTGGCAAGCCAAGAAAATATAAAATTGGACCTGGAAGGTCTCCTACCTGAAGAAAATTCAGATATCTTCTGAGAGACACATGCTGAACCTAGGTTGTCTAAAATTCTCACAAAGTCCCACCAAAGATGAACTTAGTCCCAAACTTCAAAGTATATGAGGGAAAAGATTGCTTTCAGTGAGTCATGCTATGCTATGCATGCATGCTAAGTCACTTCAGTTGTATCTGACTCTGCGACCCCACGGACAGCAGCCCACCTGGCTCCTCTTTCCATGGGATTCTCCAGGCAAGAATACTGGAGTGGGTTGCTGTTTCCTTCTCCAACGCATGCATGCATGCTAAGTCGCTTCAGTCGTGTCCGACTCTGTGCGACCCCATGGACAGCAGCCCACCAGGCTTCTCTGTCCATGGGATTCTCCAGGTAAGAATACTGGTTTGCCAGTCAACAGACCCCCAAATCAATAGGATTTTAACTTAGAGAACTTGAGATAATAGGCCAATGTAATAGAAGCTACAAAAAATTGCTTACAATGCATAAAACTATAAAAGAAGGAATCAAAACCATAAGACAGTCATGAGAGGTAATATTCCAAGAAATTATGACTGAAAATTTTCCAGAATTGATGGACATCAGTATTAATGTATAGGAATCATAATGCATCCTAATCAGACTAAATGAAGAGTAAGTGCATTTGTAATCACATTTTAGTGAACTTGTGCAACATTAAAGATGTATAGAAGACTTAATAAAAGTTATCAGAGGGAAGAATAAGTTTAAGTGCAGAGCAGCAGCAAACTTTCAGCAACAATAAGGGCAGGAAGACAAAGGACTATTACCTTCAAAGAGCTGAGGGGAAATAATTTAGGCATCTGTATCCAATCAAAAATCTTTTGATTTTAATTTTGGAAAAAAAAAGACATTTCAGGCAAGACTAAGAGCAATTATATTTCAGTTCAGTTCAGTTCAGTTGCTCAGTCGTGTCCGACTCTGCAACCCTATGAACCACAGCACACCAGGCCTCCCTGTCCATCACCAACTCCCGGAGTCCACCCAAACCCATGTCCATCGAGTCGATGATGCCACCCAACCATCTCATCCTCTGTCATCCCCTCTCCTCCTGCCCTCAATCTTTCCCAGCATCAGGGTCTTTTCCAATGCGTCAGCTCTTTGTATCAGGTGGCCAAAGTATTGGAGCATCAGCTTCAACATCAGTCCTTCCAATGAACACCCAGGACTGATCTCCTTTAGAATGGACTGGTTGGATCTCCTTGCAGTCCAAGGGACTCTCAAGAGTCTTTTCCAACACCACAGTTCAAAAGCATCAATTCTTCGGCGCTCAGCTTTCTTTATAGTCCAACTCTCACATCCATACCTGACCACTGGAAAAACCATAGCCTTGACTAGATGGAACTTTGTGGACAAAGTTTTCAATATGCTGTCAAGGTTGGTCATAACTTTCCTTCCAAGGAGAAAGCGTCTTTTAATTTCATGGCTGCAATCACCATCTGCAGTGATTTTGGAGCCCAGAAAAATAAAGTCAGCCACTGTTTCCACTGTTTCCCCATCTATTTGCCATGAAGTGATGGGACCAGATGCCATGATCTTCGTTTTCTGCATGTTGAGCTTTAAGCCAACTTTTTCACTCTCCTCTTTCACTTTCATCAAGAGGCTCTTTAGTTCTTCTTCACTTTCTGCCATAAGGGTGGTGTCATCTGCATATCTGAGATTATTGATATTTCTGCTGGTAATCTTGATTCCAGCTTGTGCTTCCTCCAGCCCAGCATTTCTCGTGATGTACTCTGCATATAAGTTAAATAAGCAGGGTGACAATATATTCTTCGATGTACTCGTTGTCAGTCCTTTACTTAAGTATTAAGGGTGGAATTTAGGAAGAAGGAAACTGAGCCAGAAAGTAGAAATACAATGAAAAAAGCAATATCAAGCAAAGAATTTGATGAACATATGGATAATACTAAGCAAGTATCTGTTATGCTGTTGTATGAAAATAAAATAATAATAGTAACGATTTGATGAAATAAGAACAAGGTGGAGCTAAGGATATTTCAAAGACCTAGGATGATATTGGGATAGGAAGAAACATCTTTAATGAGACATAAAAATCACAACCTAATAATAAAAGATTGCTATGTTTGATTACATTAAAATTAAAGCTTCTAAATGGCAAATATACTAAAACACAATTAAAAAAAAACAAGCCAAACTATATTTATATAATTTATATTTATATTTGTAAGCCATATAACCAACAAAGAATTAGTGCACAGAATATACAGTCCCTACAAAGAGAAAAAAAACAAACAACCAGAAAATGAGAAATAGGGAATTTTTTTGAAAAAGCAAACTGAATGACCAATAAATAAATGAAAGTCTACATGATCTCACAAGGAAATACTTACTACCACACACGAGATACCATCTGATACCTATCATATTGGTTAAAAATAAAAAATCAATAAGGCAAAGCTACCAAGTGTTGACACATAATGTAGAGAAACAGGAGCTCTTATTAATGGGATAATTAGAAAATATAATTATTTTAAAGAGCCATTTGGCAAAATTTTCATCTATGTATTTGGCAAAATTTTAATGTAACTATTTTGAAGAGCATTAGAATTAAAGAACCCACACCCAGTAACTTAGCAATCTACCTTCTAGGTTTTCTCATTAGAGAAACTGAACTTGTGCCCAGGAATGTTTATAGCAGTTTGCTTATGATAACAAGACAGTGGAAACAAATTCTCTGCCCCTCACAGGAGAATGGAAACTTAAGCTATACTTGGTTTTCCCTATCGTCAAAGCCCAGTGCTATCCTAAAGTTTAACCTGTAGTCAGCTGTGATAGGGCTTCCCTGATAGCTCAGTTGGCAAAGAATCCAAAACAGGTAGCAGGAGACCCTTCCATGCGCGGCTTTGATGTCTGCTGAGAGGTGTTGAGTCTGATTTACTGACTCTCACTTCTTGGTAGGACTTTTCCTGGAACCCAGGTGGGAGGATTGGCAAGAAAAGAGGAGAGCCCTCTACTCAGGATTGTCTTGTTTCCTCGGAGGTTTGGTTAAAGGAACATCATTCTCTCCCACAGTTTGGATCCCCGCATACCCGGCTTGGAAAGAGTAAACAGTAATTAGTTATATAAAGTGACAGAAAAGATACAGATACAAATTAGTGAAGGAGGATGAAAGCACAAATGTATCATTAGGTGGGAGGAGCAATCATCCTACCTTTCAGAGTGTGGTTGGGAAGAAAAGCCTGTAAAAGGCGGGCTCAGCCCAGACAGAATCTTGATGATGTTCTGAAAACCCACGCCCCCATCTCCTAGCTTCCTCTCACCCCCAGGGCCTCAAAGTACCCCTACCCTGTACCAGACCAGTTTGGTGTGATATAAGCAAGTTTGAGTTCCCATCCTAGATCTGCCAGTACCTTGCTCTGTGATTTAAGCATGTCATCTGCCCTTTTGGGCTTCCCTTGTAGCTCAGTCGATAGAGTCTGCCTGCAGTGCAGGAGACCTGGGTTCGATCCCTGGGTTGGGAAGATCCCCTGGAAAAGGGAATGGCAACCCACTCCAGTGTCCTTGCCTGGAAAATCTCATGGACAAAGGAGCCTGGTAGGCTGCAGTCCATGGGGTCGCAAAGCGTCGGGCACAACTGAGCGACTAACACTTAACTCTGCCTTCCTAAGCTTCACACTCCCCATTGTCAAATGAAGAAGTGAAATCAGACCACTTCTACATTTTTTTCTACCTCTGATATTTTATGCAACAGTAAATATCTTTATTTCTCTCCATGCCACAAAATTAGCCCTGAATCCTTTACTCTTGGTCACGTTTTATCTACTGCTAGGAGCTAGGGAAATTACATTTTGGCCCTAATACCAAGATGTGGTCAGGAACCAGGGAGGTAATATAAATTTCTGAAGCAGGCAGGTGTGACATAGTAGGGGGCAGTGTGGGTGTTGGGGAACTGGAGAGTGTCTGCTTACCGAAAGGCATTCACGTGCAAATGTTTCATAAACACTGTGCTGAACAAACAGTTTTCTGGGGCTGGGTTTGGGCCAAGAGCCACTAGTGTGCAGCCTCTGATTAAAAGAAAAGGAAACTCTGTGATGGAATTTTGGGCATCGATCACAGGAGGTTTAAGAGGACCAGGGGCAGCAGGGAGTGAAGAGATGAGAGATGTAAGGGCATATTATAGTCAGTCATCTTTTGCTATCTCATCCAGCATTTGTCTAACTCTTTAGGCAGGTAGCCTGTGATAGATTTCACCCCCAACCTCATCCTCTATTACACATTAGTTGAATTTAGTCAGTTGAATGTTTTTTGTTTTTTTTGTTTTTTATATTGGGGTATAGCTGCTTTACACTGCTGTGTCAGTTTTTGCAGTATAGCAAAGTGAATCAGCTATATGTATACATAGATCCCCCTTTGGATTTCCTTCTCATTTAAGTCACCACAGAGCACTGAGTAGGGTTCCCTGTGCTATGCAGTATACACAGTAGTGTATAAATTCAATCTCAATCTCTCAATTAATTCCACCCCCTTCCCCCTTGGTATCCATATGTTTGTTCTCTACATTGTATCTTTATTTCTACTTTACAAACAAGGTCATTTATACCATTTTTCTAGATTCTAAATATATGTATTAATGTACAATATTTGTTTTTCTCTTTCTGACTTATTTCACTCTGTATGTCAGTCTCTAGGTTCCTCCATGTCTCTGCAAATGACACAATTACATTCCTTTTTATGACTCAGTGATATTCTATTGTATACATGTACCACATCTTCTTTATCTATACCTCTGTTGTTGGACATTTAGATTCTGTGTCTTGGCTAATGTTAATAGTGTTGCAATGAGTATTAGGATGCATGTATCTTTTTGAATTATGGTTTTCTCTGAGAATATGTCCAATAGTGGGAATGCTGGGTCATATGGTAGTTGCTTTTTAAATTTTTTAAAGAACTTCCATACTGTTCTCCTTAGTTGCTCTATCAATTTACATTTCCAGCAGTGTAAGAGGGTTCCCTTTTGTCCACACCCTTTCTAGCATTTATTGTTTGTAGATTTTTCAATGATGGCCATTTTGACTGGTGTGAGGTGATACCTTATTATAGTTTTGGTTTGCATTTCTCTAATAATCAGTGAGTCAGTTGGATCTTGAGGCAAGTCCTGGGCTTCACTTCCTTCCTGTTCCACATGAAAGGCTGGAGTAACTTTGTTCCAAGATCTCTTCTGCATCTTATATTCTACAAGGCTAAATATGAAATCTAAAGCGTCTCTGAGTACCATGCTTTGCTGACCTGATTTATGTCGATTATGGAGTGACAGTTGAAAGAATGAAGGGCGTTAGTTTAATAGGCACAAAATGTTTTATATGCTTTTATAAGATGTGAGAGAGCTTTTGAATACTACTTGTCTCTACTGAAAGTTGAGTGAGAGGGGATGAAAAGCTTAAAAATAAATAACAGGTAAAATTAGACAAAGGAAGTTGTATAACCAAGAAACAAAGATCAAATGAAAATGCCAAGAGGACTGGATTTTGCACTTTGCAATGCAAATTTCACCATCAAGTTGATATTAAGAGACTGCAAACTTCTTGGTTCTGGTGTGGTCAGTTCTAGGACTAGAGTTTCAATAGTAACTCTAGGGTATTAAAGAACCAGCCAAAAAAAATGACCAAGCATCTTCCCAGAGAACAGCTGCTCCATAGAAATGCCTTACAAAGTGCTCACCATCTCCAGGGTCTTTTCCTGGCTTGTGTGAGGAGTAGGTGTTTGGTAGATGCTCCTCTAGGCTTTTAAGGTTCTCCCTCTAATATAAGGGGTTTCCCTGGTGGCTGAGACAGTAAAGCATCTGCCTGCAATGCAGAAGACCCAGGTTTAATCCCTGGGTCAGGAAGATCCCTTGGAGATGGAAATGGCAACCCACTCCAGTACTCTTGTCTGGAGAATCCCATGGACAGAGGAGCCTGGTAGGCTATACACTCCACGGGGTCGCAAAGAGTTGGACATGACTGAGCTACTTCATTTCACTTTCTAATATAAGAGTTATGATGGTGGTGGTGGTAACTAATATAAATTTATGAGCATTAATAGTATATGCCAGAGGCTGTGATAACCACTTTATAAATATTATCTCTAAGCCTCAATTTATTCATCTTTAAAATGTAGGTGTATTAGTCTCTGCCTCATTCTTTTGTAGAATGAGTAATTATTAGGGACCTAATCAGCAGCAGCCATCCAAGGAACTTCTATACTAGGTTCATTTCAAACATCTGCTCAGAAGATAAAATAATGAAAACAGAGAAACTAATCCTGAGCATATTCAGTACCTGGAAGCATTTGTCATTGTTTCTTTGTATCCAACTGATATTTTTCTGTGTAGTGAGCACCATTGTCCCTATTGTATGCCTGAAGCTTATGGGGCCAAAGTGGCTTTCCATGGGTGTCAGAACTTGTAGATGCCCCCCAAGATTTCCTGCTCCCTGGAGTGCTCGTTCCTTCTTCTGTACTCAATGGAACACTAATCTAGGTACTGCAGTGAAGGCATTTTGCAGATGAAATTAAGGCCCCAGGTCGGCTGACCTTAAAATAGGGAGATCATCCAGGTAGGCCTGAGCCAATCACATGAGCCCTTTAAATCTAGGTCTGGAAGTAAAAGTCGAGGAAGTTGGAGAGGGAGTTGATGTGGCGGAAAATGCCTCCTGGCTTTGAAGATGAAGGAGGAGGCCCCATGGCATGGGACGTGGGCAGTCCCCAGGAACTGCGTGTGACCCCAGCTGACAGCAGCACAGAATGGGGGCTTCAGTCCTTCAGCAGCAAGGATTTGAGTTCTGCCGACAAACGTGGGAGCTCGGAAGAGGACCCTGAGCTCCCCACGAGACCCTGATCTGCCTACGTCTTGACTTCAGCCTGTGAGATACTGAGAAGACAATTCCGTCATACTGTGCTCAGACTTTTGACCTACAAAACTAAAGATTGAGTGTTGTTTAAGGCTGTTAAATGTGAGGTAATTTGTTATGTAGCTATAGAAAACTGAGGTGCTTACCCTGAGAAACCTGACTAGCCAATGATAGAGCAAGAATTTGAATTCAGGCCTGGCTGACTCTAAAGCTTTTGTTCTAGATCTCTGTTATATTGGGAAATGATGCAAATTCCAACTTTTATATTATATTTTAAATTGTTAGTGCAAGTTTAAACAAGTATTAATAAATGATGTGGTTGATTTGGAGTAAACACTCTGAACTATGAGGACAATAGATTGCCTGAAAGTTAACATATTCTATAAGTAACTCAACCTAAAATATTATTAAAATGAATGTGAGAGAGGAAAGTTGGCCATGACACCAGTCTTAATTTAAAAAAAAAAAAAAACAGAATGGTGACATATAAATACTTAAGTGTATTTCTCTAGTTGCCAAATTAACTTGGCAGTATCTGACAGCTATGAGCAAGCTGAAGAAATTCTTCTGTAAGAAAAGAATGGCTGGAATTTGGACAAATAGAACTTGGTGTGCAGAAACCCAGAGACTGAACATTGCCACGGGTTCTGTGGTATTTTGAAGGGTAACTGATTTCCAAACTCTAGCACAAGTAGAAGAGGTAGACAAAGGAACATCACAGTTGTCCTATGGAGTGGCCATGAACTGGGCTTAGTATAAGGATGTTGTCGTGAGAACCCTTCCCCATAAGGTGTAAGAGACAGTAACTGTAAATAATAATAGTAGTGTTTATCAAGGGCTCCCTATGTGCCAGACATTTCTCTAAATGCTTTTAATGAATTTCCTCATCCAATCCTTAAGCAATCCTGAGCAGTTAGTACTTGTGATTATCTCTGTTTTAAAGATGAGAAGCCTAAAATGGGTAACTTGAATAACTTACCCTAGGTAAATATTAAGCATCAACTGGAACTCAGGCATGTCTCCAAAGTCTATTTTCTTAGTTGCTGGATCCTTCTCCCTGGAAAAACTGTTGAAGTTCTAGGAAAATGTATTTTTGTTAATGAGGAAAGTGTACTTATGTGATTAAGAGATAATGTTAATTAAAAGTATATGTTACATTATCACATAAAAAGGAAAGACACTTGCTCAAACAATGCTATATATGTTGAGTAGAAAAGAACTAATAATTAGTAACAGTATATATCTTTGGAGTGTGCCCAGAATGGACATTGGATAATAGTCAAAATGAGGTTTAAGGTTATTTAAAATGTTTGATTTTTTTTCCTTGGTATTTACAATTTATTATGATATAGGTCAAACAAACAAAGTGGCACATAGTATAATAGAACAAATTCCCATATACCATCTTCCAGTTTAGGAAATAAGGCATGACAAATATGGGAGTCCCTCATGTTTGCATCTCTTTACTTCCCCCAGCAGAGGCAGTTGTACCTGAGAATTTGGAGTCTGTTGTTCTCTTGTATTTCCTTATACTTTTTAGTATATAAAGCATGTATTTAAAAAATTATTAATAGGTTAATGAAGTAGGCATGTTTCATGTTTTTAACTTTATGTAATAATATAGTATATGTATTATTTTACAACTTAGTTTTTTAAACTCAGCATCATATGTGCAAAATGTATTGATATTGATATGTTTATCTAGTTTAATTTTTTTCACTCCTGTGTAGTCAGCTATAATTTGTTTTTTTGGTTCTGTTGATAAACATTTAGATAATTTCTAGTGTTTTGCAGTTACAGAAAATTATATTATCATGTCACTGGGTAAATGTGTACATTTCTGTAGGTTCTATGCCTAAGAGTGGTTTGTGGGGTAAATACATCTTGACTTTATTAGGCAGTGCCCATATCCTCTCCAATGAGACTGTACTTGTACCAGCAGCTCATAAGAAACTCCATTGTTTCAGATCTCTGTCAACACTTGGCCACGACACATATTAATTATTACAAATCCAACTTTGTTTAATAAAAAATGTACATGTCTTCTTTAGTACTTACATGTACCCATGTACTTACAAAGAAAGAGAAGTGGGAGGATAGAGAGAGACAGAGAGATAGAGGCAGAGAGAGAGAGAGAAAGAGAAGAAGGAAATCAGGCAAGAGGCACAGGAAAGGAATCCCATTGCTGAACCACAGTGCAGCTTTGGTGTTTGAATAAGGCAAAACTGGAGCCCCAAGCAGGCTGAGGTGAGCTTGAGATCTCTAGGTAACCGACCAGGGCTGCTTACCTCTCCATTTATTAAAGGCTGTATTTTGTGAAGTGTCAGTTGCTCAGTTGTATCTGACTCCTTGCAACCCCATGGACTGTAGCCTGCCAGATTCACCTGTCCATGGAGTTCTCCAGGCAAGAATACTGGAGTGGGTTGCCATTCCCTTCTTCAGAGGATCTTCCTGACCCAGGGATTGAACCCAGGTCTCTTGCATGGCAGGCAGATTCTTTACCATCTGAGCCACCAGGGAAGCCCATACTAGCCTCAGAATTGGAGGAGCCTGTAGTGGCTTCAAGTTGGTGAGAAGAGACAGGTAGAAGCAGGTAGACAGAGAGGAGATGCACTCAGAAGCTCTTCTCTTGACTGGACCATCAGTCAGCCAGCCCTTTTATCTGCAGATGATGTGGCTCATTTTCAGGGTGCTTGGTGGTTAACTCTCATGTGGACAGAGTCATTAGTTATCCTGTAATGCTGGCTTCCTCTTGGGATACAATAATCAGCTTCACTATGAGGACATTTTAACAGCATAAACCAGAGAAAATTACTTTATGTCACTTGGCGATTTATAAAAAGTAAAATGAATTCCATGGTGGGTGGAAATTTGATTTAATGTAGAATGTCAGAGATAAATAATTTCCCTGAGAAAATAAGAAGGTACCTTATAGTATAGGACTCGTGGTGCCTCAAACCCAATCTTCCATCACTGACTCTGGCAATGGGGAGGTGTTAGTGGGGTGATGAGATGGTTCTTTTTCCCTTATGTCAACATGTCAACTTTGACACATTAGGAAGTCTGTTTTTGGCACACACTCATTCAGAGGCTTTTTTGTGCACTACACACACACCCCTAGAGAGAGGGAGAGACTTAGATAATAGAGAAGGAATGAAGTTCATCTTTTTGAACCCGAGTTTCCTTATCAGAAATGTCAGTTATAATAACAATCCTAACCTCTCTGAAACATGTGCACTAAACAGGAATATCCAGGGAAGTTTTGCTAACTGAAGGCTGAATTCAGATGCTAACTTTAAAAACCTTTTGTGTGTGTGTGTGACAGCCTTTAATGCAGTTTCTCACATATTTTATCCGTCACTACTTAGTCTGACTGACTGCTAATGGGCTTGGGTGAACAGCCGATTGTTTCCTCACCTAATCACTTGCTGTCCTATCTGTAGCTGAATAGGGAGGCTGCTAGTAAGGTTCTGGTTTTTATAAAGAAATTTGGTAGCACTACAACTCTTGCCATAGGGGTTTCTTCCAGCGGAAGTCTTTTGCCTTGTTTTTGTTTGATTTTTCTGATCGTCATCTCTCCCCAAGGAGAGAGGTAATATGATTGATTCTCTTGCGAAGAAGAGAAGCAATGACGCAACAGTGGTGGTCAGCCCACATTTTCATCTGTTTCGACTGAGTAAAATTCACACCAGTGCTTGGCCGTTTAGTGGTTTGAGAACTAGATCTGGCTGCCTTTAGTACAGGGTTCCACAATGCCCAATTTGTTTCATTTTATTGTGGTAAAGGACTCATGTATAAACGTATAATCATGGGCTTCCTTATTGTTCCTCTAATCTGTTATAATAGACGGGGCTTTCCTGGTGGCTCAGCGGTAAAGAATCTGCCTGCAATGCAGGAGACGCAGGAGAGGTGTCTCCGTCTGGAAGATCCCCTAGAGGAGGGCATGACACTCCAGTGTTCTTGCCTGGAGAATCCCGTGGACATAGGAGCCTGGCGGGCTACAGTCCACAGGGTTGCAAAGCGTCAGACACAACTGAGCAACTGAGCACACGCGCACTCAGCCTGTTAGGTGGTGGGTAGGCGTTGTGGTGTTACTGACTTACAGTTCTCCGAGCTTTTCTGGCACCCTGTGGTGTTGGGTAGCTCACTACATCGAGAAGTTTTGCCGTGATTAGGGCAGGACTGAAAGTATCAGACTTAAACACCAGAATGTCTTAACTGGACCCATGGGGCACACCCCTGCTCACCGTGCTGCTTGTGGTGCTCATCATGCTGCTCACTGTTCTCTCCTGGTCACACTGTAGGTTTGAATATCATACCCCCTCATGGATGTGTGGGGACATGTGTCTAGTTCTGGCCAGCTGTTGAGTGGAAGTGACATGAACCACCTCCAAGCAAGAGCATTTCTTTACCAGTTTGTGATACACACAGGCACCCACCCACTGCTTGAGTTCTCTTTTCCTCTAGCATGGCAGCTAGCAGCATTTTAGATGGTGCCTACTCTATCAGTCTGGGTCCCTGAGTGAAGTGATGAGCAGAGCCTCCCTGACCAACCACCATGAACATGTACATTGAGTGAAAAATAACCCTTTGTTATTTTATTATTAATTTTTTTGGTCATGCTATGCAGCATGCCGGATCTTAGTTTCCTGACCAGGAATTGAACCCATACCCCCTGCATTGAAAATTTGGAGTCTTAACCATTGGACCTCTAGGGAATTCCCTAAACCTTTGTTCTTTGAAACTACTGATGAATGGGAGTTGCTTGTTACCAGAAAGAATCTAGCCTATTCAGACTGACACAATGATGACTGAGGGCCCTTTCTCAGTAACCTTCCCAATATAGCATTTCAGCTATACAAGTGGATTAAGCTTGTAATATG
Source organism: Cervus elaphus (assembly GCF_910594005.1). Classification (NCBI taxonomy): domain Eukaryota; kingdom Metazoa; phylum Chordata; class Mammalia; order Artiodactyla; family Cervidae; genus Cervus; species Cervus elaphus. Next base: position 61,116,430 of record NC_057823.1, on the reverse strand, counting down.
AGGAAAAAAGTATTTGACATTTTCTCTTTGGTTGAGTTGAATTCTACCTGTCAGTATTTTCCCTCACTGGATCCCATCACACTTTTCAGAGCTACTTGACAGTGTTTCAGAGACTGGAGTTTGCCATCCCAGCACCTCTGAGCCTTTTGGCCTTTAGGCTGAAATCCCCATTTCCTCAGCTGCTCTATTTGTGATGCAAGGAATAATTCAAAGGGCTTTTTAAAACTCTGGTTAACTTTGTCTAGATATGTTTTACATCCCTGGATAATCATTATCCAAGACAATTCTTGGGATAGCCTTAGACTTCTGGCATCTTTATCATTCCTGTATTTAAGATCCCATAACCTATCTGTGGTATCTGATGTTCTAAGGTAATAAGAGTGAGGACTAGTGAAAAAGTGTTAGGATCAATGGATTGACTATCCTAGGAGAGTCCAAGAGTTTTTAGAATTATACTGCTGGAGGAATGGGTTCTTAAGATAGGAAATAATGGTTGTAGAGTGAAATATTTGAAATTGAGTAGTTGGGAGTTACAGCTATTGGTAATAAATTTAAGGTTTGAACATTGGAGTAACTGAGGAAGTATAGAACACAGCTTACTGTAGGAGAGCAGGTTCAGAAACTGGTATTAATAGTTCTCAAAGGAGTTTCAAGGAAGTTAGAACATTTATAAGATGTAGCATTTATATTCATCTGTATTCCAGATTATGTATCTTAACTTTTAGATTATCTTCATAAATTATACCACTGATTATTGAATTTTCTCTAACATGTTGGAACATTTATCCTAGTACATCATAGTTTCTGGAATTAGGGAGATCTAGGTTCAAACCTTGAATTTACTGTTTACTGGTTGTATGACTTTGGGCACGTCAGTTTGAATCTTCGAGAATCAGTTTCTTCATCTGAAAATTGGATAGATTTGGAACAGCCATCTTGTCGTGACAAAGGAATGAGTTGATGCCTTCTGCTGGCATGTGGTGGCACTAAGGTAATGATAACAACTAATATTCTTTATCCCATTATTATTAAAGTAGAGAGGCCAAAGAGGCCTGAGGTGCTGGAAAATTGCCACAGTCAACCCCAAGGGAATATCCTAATTATATTACATTACATTATGTTACATTACATATTGCAACCTAGCATTTGTTTCAAGCTAACCAAAAAATTAATTTTTCCAGCTCAGCAGTTTCTAGGACAGAGAAGCATTTCTTCCCCATAAATTACTGAGAATGAATAACACACACACCAGAATGCCACAAACTTGATTTGTCAAATTAGATATTCATAAGATAATGAAATACAGCTTTTTACAGAAGATGTGTGTTACAGCTGTTAAAAATCCTTCAGGGTTGTGAATGAGAGAAACTTAAAGCTAGAGTAAATCTTTCTGATTTTCTTGATAGATAAGTAGTATGCTGCCTCTGCCCCTGCTCTTTTATTTCCAACCTTTGACATTCACTGATCTTCTTTAATTGCTTTTTTCCAGGACTGATAAATCAGGAAAACTTCAGTGCTTTCATTTTAGACAAGACACCTGAAGTTCAGGAGAAGAAAAACCAGGCTCTTAAAAGTCATTACACTTTGCTAGACTAGTGATTCTTGACCATAATCAGATCAGCCACTACCCTACCCTATTTTAAACAAATATTTTGTAATAACCCTTGACTATACAGAAATGAAATCTGAGGATAATATAACCTATCTATTCATAGTTAAATTATGCACATACTTCCTTAACTATAATACAGAAAAGCAATAAAGCAAAAGTTATTTATAATAAAATAATATATGTTTCATTATATAAATGCTCAGATTTGTCTACAGTATGAAACATAATAAAGCAGTCAGATACGTGTCCTGCACGTTAAATCACTGTGAATGCACCCTACAAATGACAGTCAGCACAGGTGTGTTGGATTGTCAACTCTAGTACCACAGGTGGGATCACTGTTGGTGACATTTAGAGAATCCCTGTTCTGAACAAAATGAAAGCATAATTTCCCCTTCGTTTAGTGTATATAAATTACCATGCAAAAAATTATTAGTGTTTATATGTAAAGGGGGTTTAGTTCTAAGTTGAGGAATTATAAACAAATTTTTACTTACACAGATGCGTGATAGGACATTCTAATCATGAAGAATGTGGGATGTGATCTTTTTAATGAGAGATTGTCCCTCATATTATAATGTCACCTGTCTTCTCCCTAAATGCCTATGTGTGTGTGTGCTAAGTCTCTTCAGTCCTGTCTGACACTTTGCAACCCTACAGACTGTAGCCTGCCAGGTTCCTCTGTCCATTCTTGTCCAGGCAAGAATACTGGAGTGGGCCATGCCCTCCTTCAGGGGATCTTCTTGACCCAGGGATTGAACCTACATCTCTTGTGTTTCCTGCCTTGCAGGCAGTTTCTTTACAGCTGAGCCACTGGGGAAGGCTTAAATGCCTATAGTGTTCCCCAGTCATAACCACAAACCTAGGCCCCCCCAAGGATCTTAAAGTGCTTTTGGGGGTATTAACACTTCTACTGAGAACCATGTTCTAGATATGTTTACTGGAGTACCTGTAAGTTTTAAAAATTACTAAGGCCAAAGGCCTTCCAAAATAACCCTACAATTGTACCTTTATACTCTACATTCCAGAGATGTCAAAATGTAAACCTAATCCTGTTACCCATTTTTTTTTTTTTTTTGCTTGTGCTGGATCTTCATTGCTGCACAAGGGTTTTCTGTAGTTGTGGTGAGCAGTGACTACTCTTTGTTGTGATACATTGGGGTGGCTTCTCTTGTTATGGAGCACAGGCTCTAGGCACGCGAGCTTCAGTAGTTGCAACACACAGACTCAATATTTGTAGCACATGGGCTTTAGCTGCTCCAAGGTGTGTGGAATCTTCCCAGACCAGGGATTGAACCCATGTTCCTTGCATTGGCAGAAGGATTCCCACCCACTGTACCACCAAGAAGTCCTGATCATGCCATCCTTTATGCCAACTTTCTTTAGACAGTTGGTGACTCCACTGAACTCATAATGAAGACTTAAATACTTAGCCCAGTCTGTGGTCCCCTTCTGATCTGACCCTTGTTGACCCCAACTGCTGGTGGCTCCCCTGGATCCCAGCACTCCAGTTAAGGTGGTCTTCTTTCACCTGCTAGAATACATCATATTGCTTTCACTGCTACACTTCCAACCTTGTGCTGTGCTGAGTCGCTCAGTCGTGTCCTACTCTTTGCGACCCCATGTAGCCTGCCAGGCTCATCTGTCCATGGGGATTCTCCAGGCAAGAATACTGGAGTAGGCTACCATGCCCTGCTTCAGGGAATCTTCCCAACCCAGGGATCAAACCCAGGTCTCCTGCATTGCAGGTGGATTCTTTATCAACTGAGCCACCAGGGAAGCCCCCCTAACATTTCCTACCTGTTTAAGTTAACTCCTGTTCCCCCTTTATTTATTTATTTATTTTTTTTAGTTTTCTGAATGTTGAGTTTTTTTTTTTTTTTCCCAGTGGGTTTTGTCATACCCTATATGCAAAACAGAAAAAGAGACACAGAAATACAGAACAGACTTTTGAACTTTGTGGGAGAATGTGAGGGTGGGATATTTCAAAAGAACAGCATGTATACTATCTATGGTGAAACAGATCACCAGCCCAGGTGGGATGCATGAGACAAGTGCTCCGGCCTGTTCCCCCTTTAAATTGCAGCTCAATGACCACACCTTCAGGGAAGTGTTTGCTGATCTGGCAACAAAGTTAGCACCACTACATACATCTCTTCTCATAGCCTCCACTTTTATAGCAGCTGCAATTTGATGTATACACATAGTTGGATTCATGTCTGTCTGCTCTGATAGCCTCTGAGCTTTCCGAGGGAGGGAATCATGCCTGCTCTCTCTTCTCAGTGACTGAAATAGCAAAGCCCCTCACATATTCTGTTGAATGCATACACAAATAACTGAGTAGACAAAGGGATGGCTGGGTTAACAAATGAGCAAACATATGCCTATAGCTTAGCTAACATTCCTGGGCCAAGTCTAGTTGAGTCAGTGAATTTGTTTGTTTTCTAATCACAGCAGAGCTCACACCCAACTGCTTAGAGAAATTAATGCTGTCATGTATGACTTATTTGGCAAGAACAATATGTTAACCTTCTAGTGTGAAGTAAGAAATGTTGTGGTTGAGAAGTACAAGATGAGATTCACAGCAGAGGGGGTAGTACTTCCTTATTCTTCAGTTGAGCAAGTAATACATAAATCTATTCTTGTCATTTCAAATTCCAATAATATCCCAAAGGAAAAAGTCTCCCATTATCTTCTAGTCCTCCACCCAAAACATTTATGATTGACAATTGGTTGTACATTCAAATGACCATAACCTCTGAATTTAATTGTATATATGTATTTATATGCTTACATAGCTCTCCTTCTCTCCCTGTTTTTATTTTTTTCCTCCCTGTTTTTACTTTCATTCAAATATAATTTTATTTGGAAATAAAATATGTAAAGTCTTTGTGAAAAAGATAGCATGTTTGATTTGTAAGTAGATTATTAAAGTACCTGAAAGCAGTAGTTTGGTCAAAATAAATAACTACATGTTATTTGTTACAGATTGAATTTTGTCTCCTCCCATTCATATGTTGAAGCCCTGATCCCCCCAGTGTGGTGGTATTTGGTGATGACACCCTTTGGGAAATAATGATAATTAGATTTAGAAGAGTCCCTCATGGTGGGGTTGATGATGTGAATGTGAAGTCCCTCAGTCATGTCCGATCTTTTGCGACCCCATGGACTGTAACCCATCAGGCTCCTCCGTCCATGGGATTCTCCAGGCAAGAATACTGGAGTCAGTTGCCATTTCCTTCTCCAGGGGAACTTCCTGACCCAGCGATCAAACTCCGGTCTCCTGCGTGGCAGGCAGACACTTTAACCTCTGCGCCACTAGGGAAGCCCTGCTGGGCTTGGGTTAGTGCCCTTTTAAGAAGAGAAACCAGATATCTTGCTCTCTCTTCACTGTGTAAAGACACACAGAGAAGGCAGCCTTTTGCAAGTTTAGAAGAGAGTTTTCACCAGAAACTGATCTGCTGGTTTCTGCATCTTGGACTTCTCAGCCTCCAGAACTATGATAGAATAAATTTTTGTTGTTTAATCCACTCAGCCTGTGGTATTTTGTTATGGAAGCCTGAGTGAACTAAGGCTTTATGGTAGCAAGTGGTGTAACCATGAATCCAAGATAATCTTATAGCATCGTTTATTCCTTACCTTAAACAAATATTTGTTGAGTACCCACTATGCGCCAGGAAAACAAAGGCTCTGCTTTCATGATGTTTACAGTCTTCTGAAGGGTGGGGGTGGGGTGGGAGATACAGTCAGTAGTATTACACAACCAAGCAAAGAAACAGGCAATATGTTAGATAAATGTCATGAAGGAAAATAAAGTATTGGAAGGAATTTTACAAAATTCAAGTATAAGAAATGCCTCATTTCTTGTAATCTCTAAATTGGTTAACTTTTTAATGAAGCCCTCTAGTGGGTTTCAGGGAGAAATGGAATCTCAGACATTTGGTGGACTTCTTCCACTTGATGGGACAAGCTTGGCCTTTTACTTTCTAGTCCACTCTGATTACCACACCAGGCTAGTTGTCCACTTTTACCTGGTCCCTGGAAGAAAGGTGGTTTTGCTGCTTCCATATCAAGTTGACATTGATTACAGCCATTGGTCTCCATGGATGCTGAGATGGAGTATGGTGTTCCTTCTAGCTCTTCTTGGAAGAGCTACAAATACCTGCTTTCTCCTTGTTATGGCTCTTCAAACCTTCCTTCCTCCGTAGTTGGCTACTTCTGCCTTTAGGTCAGGTGGCTATGCTCTCATACTAGAAACTGCTGCCTTCAACTCTGCCACTTAAAAAACCCATAACCAACGTTGCTAATAATTCAAAACACAAATTTTAGTTTTCTTCTTGGGACAGAGGAGAAAGATAACTACTCATTTCTTCTAGTCTTTTTTGTGGTATTAAGAAAAAGGTCACAAATCAATCTCTCAATGTTATTTTTCTGGACCTTTATGTAAAGATACATTTTTATTTAAAAAATGTACTTGCTTTTAGCACTGAATAATATTAATGAAAACTTTCCCCTGTTGTTAAATATTATTTTCAATCCTGGATTTTAATGGCTTTGTAAATATTAAATAAATATGAAATTGTTGATGTAACTGATGCTCAAATTTAGATTTAGGTTGTCTCCAATTTTCCTAATTATAAGCAATATGGTTATGACTCATACATAAATCTTTAATTGCAGTTCTAATATGTTTTTAAGGTTAAATTCTTAGAAGTGGAGTAATTGGAGCATGAATGTCTTTAAGATTCTTTTTACATTTGTCATAGTATAATCTGGACATGCATTTATGAATTGTAATACAGTGCAGTTCTTAGGTTGACAAGTGGGAAATCCCAGCAGTCGTTTTTAAATGATCTGACCTTATAAGCTCTAGAATGTCTAGTAGTATCCAGGTGGAGAGGCTAACTGTGACCTGTCTATCCTTGGTTGATGCCACAGTTACTCTCTACCTGGCTTCCTTTATCCCCATCACTGCCCAGCCTGCTCTTTTGGGTTGTGTTCATGGAGGTGTGAATGAGTGTGCTTGTGTGATGGTGAACTTGAACGCAGAGCCTTTCTCTTCAAAGTCCTCATGCTTATCAAGATGTTAGATATCCCCCACTTATTTTATGCTTATGGTAGCTCTGTATGCATCCAAATTCTTACTCCTTACATTTGTATGTCTTTGTTCTTTAGTCACTAAGTCATATCCAACTCTTTGGCAACTCCATGGAATATAACCCACCTGGCTCCTCTGTCCATGGGATTCTCTAGGCAAGAATACTGGAGTGGGTTTCCATTTCCTTCTCCAGGGGATCTTTCTGACCCAGGGATTAAACCTATGTCTCCTACATTGGCAGGCAGATTCTCTACTGCTGAGCAACCAAGGAAACTTCCAAACTCTATCTCCACGTCTGTGAACTTTCAGCATATTTTTTTTCCTTCTCTGTTCAATCACATTTGCTTTTCTACTAGCTCTGTCTGGAAGAACTCCAGTGCATTCTTACTATATCTCATCTCTGGACTCTATTTTTACTTGTTATTTCAACAGCCTCCAGCCAAATTACAACATGCTGTCATAGTGATCAGTCATCGACCAGACTTTCTTGCAGTCCTATGAGCTTGAGGACCAGGAAAAATGTAAATGCCATTTGTGCATTTTCAAAATGAACAGAAAAGAAGAATACTAATAGCTAACATGTATTGGGCATGTAGTATATGCCAGGCAATATCTCAAGTGTTTTACATGTATTTTCTTATTTACTGCTTACAATAGCTTCAGGGCATAGGAAATGACTAGAAAATATATTTAGAAGTGTTGTTCTAGGAAATAGGTTTGGAAGTATTGTTAGCCTTCAGAGCAAATTGTGGGAAAGGCTTCTATTATTCACTGGAGAAACTAGCAAACTATTTGGTAATCTGTAATGTTAGCAATTGCATGTTGTAATTCAAAGAGATGATTGATGACCCTAATACTCCTGACTCAGGGAGTGGTTTAGATGTAGGATTAAATAGACCTGTTAAGTTTAAGAAAAAAAAAAAAACTTCTTTCAGATGAAAGAAGAAATTGCTTAGCATTACTCTACTGCAGAAGTAGCCAAACAATGGCCAATGGACCAAATTCAGCCAATTGTCAGTTTTGTAAATAAAAGTTCATTGAAACGCAGGCACACTCAACTGCTTATGTATTTTCTATAACTGCTTTCCACTATAAAGGCAGGGTTGAGTAATTATAGCAGCAACAGTATGGCTGCTGGAGTTTAAATTTATGGTGATTGCTGGAGTTTAAATTTCTTTCAAGTAACGGCTAACATACATATCTTTTTAACTTGTTTGGTAAATATTTGTTGTGCTAGGCAATATGGATACCAAAATGAGTAAGATAATATGGTTGTGGTGACATATATTTAAATGAATAATTAAAATATAGTGTGATAAAAGCCATGATGAAGTGCTATAAAGCATGTAGAAAGAAGAAGTTCTTGGAGTCAGGGGTGGGATGACTTCCCAGAGAATACGTTTAATTGAGTATCAATGGACATAAAAGAGCCTGCCAGGTAAAGGAGGGGAAAGAGAGGTGGGGCTTAAGAAGTGTGTCCCAGCTCCCTTTGTGGGCATTTGAGTACTTTCCTCTGGTAGAGTTATGGAGCAGTGTCAGAAATAATCCTGCAATGCAGGAGACACAGGCGACATGGGTTTGATCCCTGGGATGGGAAGATCCTCTGGAGCAGGTAATGGCAACCTACTCCAGTATTCTTGCCAGGAAAATCCCATGGACAGAAGAACCTGGCAGGCTATAAGTTCATAGGGTTTCAAAGAGTTAGACATGACTGAGCAACTGAGCATGCATGCACTCATGTCAGAAATAAAGCTGGAGAACTAAGTAGGGACTGGGTTAAATGAGGTCAAATTTGATATTTTACCAAAATTACAATGAGACTACGGGCTAATTCCTTTTTGAAAAATATAGAAAAAAACATTTTGACTTCAGTGCTGACAATCGGAGGGAAGAGAAAGAGTCAAGGCAGAGATGACCAATGAAAGGTGACTCCATTCATTCATTTATTCCACAAATACTTTTCTAGTATTTGTATGTGCAAGGCACTGTTTTAGGTACTAGAAATACATCAACATCTATAGACATAGCAGAGTAAGTTCCTGCTTTCAATGAGATTTCAATCAAGCCATTCTAGTGTGTGGGAGGGCATACTAGGTAACAGCTGTGAAAATCAAAACTACAAGACAGGAATAGAGTGAGAGGTCCTGTTTTCAATATGGAAGTCAGGAAAACCCTCTCTTTAGGAATGAATCTGAGCATGGACCTGAATGAAGTGATCCCTTGGGATAAAGAGATCCAGACGGAGGCAGCATCAAATGAGAGACCCTAAAAGGGGAGCCTATTTGGCTCCTTTAGGGAATGATGAGGAAGCCTTCATGGCAGGAGCAGCCTGGGAAAAGGAGAGAGTGGCAAGAGCTGAGATCATAGAAGCAGCCAAGATCCAACCTTATAGAGCTATTTGGGCAAAGGTAAAGGCTCTGGGTATTATTGAGTGTGATGACAAGGCATCTCAAGGGTAGTGAGTAGGACAGTGGTATGTTCCACCCTAAACATATTGCAAAGCTTGATCTGTCTACTGCTTGAAGAGAAGGTTATATACAGAAGATGGTGGAAGCAGGAACGCAGTTGGGAGCCTTTGCCATCACCCAGGTAAGGCATGATGTAGTTTAAATTAGGGTGGCAGAAGAGCTGGAAAAGAGCCAGAATCAGAAAACATTTTTAAATTAGAGCTAACAGGGTTTGTTGACATATGTGAGGTCTGAGAGAGAAACTTGTTAGGAATTACTCCAAGGTTTGGCCTGAGCAACAATATACTTGCTGCTAGTTGAGACAAGAAGCAGGTTTGAGGTGAGGGAAATCAAGAGTTCAGTTTTGAACATGTCTAATTGACTGGCAGCTGAGGACAGAGCAGACAGTACTGCTTGTAGTAGTCTAGGCAAATGAAGATGACAGAAAGCTTCCGTTAGAGCAGGGGTCCCAACCTCAGGGACCTAAAGCATAATGATCTGAGGTGAAGCTGATGATAGAAATAAAGTGCACAACTAATGTAATGTGCTGGAGTCATCCCGAAACCATCCACCTCCACCATCCGGTCCATGGGAAAATTGTCTTCCATGAAACTGGGCCCTGGTGCAAAATAGGTGGAGCTTAAAGTACTGACAGTGGACTGGAGAGAAGTGAAGAGACTTAGCAGATACTCAACGGACCACCCTGGTGGTCCAGTGGTTAAGACTCCACATCCGCACTGCAGAGGGAATGGGTTCAGTCCTTTTTTGGGGCACCTAGAATCTCACATGCCACAGAGCCAAAAGAAAAAAAAGGGGAGATACTCAAAGTAGATAACAACTTAGGTAAAGGAGAAGAAATGGGGAAAGATGCCTAGCTTCTGGCTTGGTCAACTGGAATGATATTGTTTCTCACTTAGTGAGAAAATCGAGAGGAATGAATCACCCCCAATTAAATAGAAAGTCTTCGTGTCTCTCCCATGTTCTTCTTTAGACCTAACATATCTCTGGTTCCAAAAAAGTGGGGTCATCAAACTTGTTTCATAAAGGGTCAAAACATAGTTTCACCTTTTGTAGGCCATACTGTTGCTGCTGTAATTACTCAACCCTGCCTTTATAGTGGAAAGCAGTCATAGAAAATACATAAGCAGTTGAATGTGCCTGTGTTTCAATGAACTTTTATTTACAAAAACTGACAGTGGGCTGAATTTGGTCCATTGGCCATTGTTTGGCTACTTCTGCAGTAGAGTAATGCTAAGCAATTTCTTCTTTCATCAGAACTTAAGATTTTTATATTGTCAGAAACAGAGGTGAGACAGGAAATCATAATACTTACTATACAAGCAGAACCACGGCAAAATGTGCAGAGCTGGATTCATTAGCAGTGGGGCCCAGTGACAGAGCAATGGGGAGCAAGACGTTATCAGAGGAGGGGAAATTCCGCTTTTCCTTGAGGCCTTATCTTTCTGGTAAATGATTGACCATGGTAGAGAGATTCCATGTGGTCCATATTTTTCCCGGGGATGGATTCTCATAACAATAAGAATAATTTCAAGGAAGTAAATGATCAGCTAAATACTGAAAACATGCCATGTGTTTTACTCCAAAGGAAGGCCTTTCTGTACCTGATGAATATTTCTATACCCTGAGCAAATGTGGGCAAAGAGATGTTTGTAAAACAAACCAGAGAAGAAATAACATATGGGAAAGAAAAAAAAAAAGATCTATCTCTGGAACTGTTTGCTGAGTTCCAGTTTTGGAAGAATAGGTTTTCTTAAAGTGAGACTCACCTCTAAGGTATAACTTACTGGCAACTGTCATCTAGCATTTTATTTCCTGGAAGAATGGAAGCCCTGGTAGTTAACACACTGTGCAGCAGTGAGAATCTTGTCACATCAGTTCTGGCTTGGCTTTACATCCAGACATGGCCTTGGAGCACCGTGTCTTTGATCCTGATATCTTTTGTATTCCTTGCAGCTTTGAACTCTATTATACGCCATACAGACAGATCCTCTTTGGGCTTTGAAGTTTTTCTCATTCTCAATGTGTGTGATCTTTGAGGCTCTGGAAAAGTCTATTTAGAGCTTGCCATAAGAATTTTCCTCCACGTGTTGGCATTTGAAAGATACCTAGCCTGCTTCCCTTATGTACTAACCCCCACCCTCACCCTCCCACCTTCCTCTATAAGGTCTTCAAAAACAATCAAAAGTAGTGCTTTTAGAATTGCATAGAAAATCCATTAAGCATAATTTCCATCTGTGTGAATTTTTTCCCTGGCATTTTCTATAGCCAGCATATTTTTAAAAGGCATATTAAGCTGTCATCATCAACATGTTTGATTCTAGGTTTCTAGATACACAGTAAAACTTTAGCTTGTCTTTTTTGTCTTAAAAGGAAATTTATTCAATTTCAAATGAGCACATTTAACATTTAGTGGGTAAAGCACTGATCTTGGAATCAGAATGTGTAGGTTTATAATCCCAGGTCTATTACTTGATCTTAAGTAGGATCTTAAGTCTCCTTACCATGCTGAGCACCAGTCTGTTCTGAAAAGAGGGCATCATGCTATAGATTACATAGTTATTGTGAAGATTAAATGAGCCAATGTTAAAACTGTCCTTAGTGTGTTGCTTGCTATGTAATAGGAGTTTAATCAATGTCACAGTCTCCGCACTTCCAAGCAGGAAGTTCTAAACCTAGGAACAAAGAAAGTAATTTGCAGTGGAGATGTGAGGGTTAGGGCATCTTTCACGATGCTCTTGGTCAGCTGGTCCTCAAAATGTGGTCCCCAGACCAGCCATAGCAGCATCACCTAGAAACTTGTTAGAAATGCATTTTTGGGGCCTCATTCCAGATGTACTTGAAACTCTGTTGGCGAATCCAGCCATGTGTTTGAACCAAGATTTCTTGGTAATTTTGATGCTCTCTTGTGATCCTGGAGCACCAGGATGCTCTGATGCTCTTATTATGAAAATATTTCATATGTTTTTTTTAAAGGATTTTTAAGAATAAAATCATACTGTTAAAAAAAAAAAGTTAGCTGGACCACCTGAAAAGTTACTATTAAAAACCCAAAGTAACATAAACCAAAAAATAAGAAATTTTTCTTCCCCAGAAAAGATTCTACCTGATTTGAAAATATAGTATTCTGGGTAGGTGTATACCTAGAATATGGAAAGAAAGATCACATGGATGAGAACGGAGGCTGTTTCTTCAGCACTTGCTGTAACAAGGAAGTCAGCCATCGTCACTTGCATTTAGCAAAGACTCAAAGTCAGGATGGGGAGTAGAAAAGCTTGTCATGAAACAGAACTTTAGCTGTGCTCTGATCAGAGATTGTTGACCTAGAAAAGCAGGAAGTGCATAAGAAGTGGGGCATCTAATGTAATTGCTTTGAGGAGTGTATTTGGCTTTCTGTGGTAAGTCTTGAGTTGGAAGCAGTTAGGGTGGGTGGTTTTGGTCAGTGTTTCCCCTAACAGCAGGAGGGGGAAAATATGGAAGCTAGCAGTCACTGAACAAGTCCTAACCTTTCTGGACTGGTACCACAGAGACTGCCAGAGTTTTATTGCTATATAGGGTCTGGCTATTGTTTGTATGTCAATTTCCCAAGAAATCTAGAAAGAAATGGCATATATTTAAAGGAATGCCGACAAAGGTCAGTTTGGTCCAAGTTATGATTTTTTAGTAGCTGTGTATAGATGTGAGAGTTGGACCATAAAGAAGGCTGAGTGCCAAAGAATTGATGCTTTTGAACTGTGGTGCTGAAGAAGACTCTTGAGAGTTCCTTAGACTGCAAGGAGACCAAACCAATCAATTCTAAAGGAAATCAACCCTGAATATTCATTGGAAGGACTGATGCTGAAGCTGAAGCTCCAATACTTTGGCCACCTGATGCGAAGAGCTGGCTGATTAGAAAAGCCCCCGATGCTGGAAATGATTGAGGGCAGGAGGAGAACAGGGTGACAGAGGATGAGATGGTGGATGGCATCACCTACTCAATGGGCATGAGTTTGAGCAAACTCCAGGAGGTAGTGAAGGACAGGGAAGCCTGACATGCTGCAGTTGATGGAGTCACAGTCGGACATGACTTAGCGACTGAATGACAACAAAGGAAAGACAAAGTAGTTTTACAACTTGGAGCAACGTGCCCACGGAAGATAGGACCATAAGTTTCCACTTTCTCACAGAGACTGGGAGATGGGGGCTTTCTTTTCCTTGATTGCATTTCAAAGGGCTACCACATCCTTGCAGAAGACATCCTTGCTTGAAGCAAGAGGCTTTTAAAAAGACTTACATCCCAAAGGGCAGAGAAAGAATTTACAAGTTTTCTGAAGTAAAATGCTGTAAGAAAAGGGAGGCCATAGTCTGGAATAAGAAGTCTATCTGAAGTTTAGTCAAACTGAGTGAAAAAGTTAAGGCCTTCTTGTTCAACATCCAGTCTTTTATTACTATAGGAAATGCCATGGACCTTACACTTAAGGTTAATAAAATTCACACTGGGAAGAAACCATCCAGTTTTAGTCAGGCTCTCCCATTTAATTCAGAGTGCTTTTGTATTCTTTGTGCTGACTGTTGATTGGTAAGAAAATGAACACTGTTTTCTCTAATTTACTTGCAATTATTTGACAAAGGACTTCGCAGTGGTGGGCAGGTTGGGTAAAGAAAGCTATTGGTTAGGCAGTATTTTGAACTGTTTGGAATGCTTAATGGATGTGGTGCATGTATTTTCAAGAAGAGTGTTTTTTGTGTGGTTGGCATGCACAGCAGTGGCAGAGGAGAAGGAGAGACTTTCTGCAGAGATCATTGGTCCAGTGATGAAGCTCTGTGGTCAAACATGATTTTATTGCAAAGTGCAATACATAAAAAGAAAAAGAACTACTGTTATTACCCTGTCTCCTTGTTTCCCTTCCTTCCCAGAAGGAGCCCTGCGGTGATTCCCAGGGAACTGTCAAGAAACACCTTTTTTTCCCTCATTTGATATTTTCTTTGCACTTGACTTTTATAGCAACACACTCACCTGGTGTTCCCCAGTGATGTCCTCTCTGCTTTCTTTCTCAGTTTCCTCTGCTGGTTCTTCCTTCTCTATTGCATATCTCAGTATCAGATTTCATCAAGACTCTGGCCCTCTTTTTGAATGATTTCATCCTTCTTCAAGGCTCTAAATTGCATAGAAATGCTGGAAATCCCAAGTGTGTTTCTCAGACCCAGTCATCCTTTCTGAGCTCCAATTGCCTGCTTGACATCTCCACCTGAATGTTTTATGCATATCTCACACTTAATGTGTTTCCCATCTCATTTAATGGTACCATCATTTACTCAGAGAAGCAAATCAGAATTATGACGTTCATTTCTGTTTCTTTCTGTCCATTCATTGTATATATTGTTCTTACCTATACCTCTATTTCTCAAATATACCTTCATTCCACCCACATCTCCATCTCCAGGGCCACCACCCTACTCCAAGCCATTGTCTTCCCTTACCTGGACCCTGGCAAGGTCCAGGGTTTACTTACTTTCTCTCACATTTAGATTCCCAATGTCATTTTTCTCCTTAAATCACTTTACTGTATTCTCATTTATTGGCTAATAAAGCATGAGCTTCTTACCAGCCCATCCAAAACCCTCTGGATCTGACTCCTAACTGCTTTTTGAAGTTCATCTTGGATTTTTTTATTCCTTGTTCATTCCTCTCTGATAGTGAACACAAAAAACATCTTTCCTGTCTCAAGGCCTTTGTACTTGTTCTTCTCCTGGTTCCCCTAACCCTAACTCTTGGATCCTTTGTGTGTATCAGAACAACTAAATCCAGTGTTCCCTGATTGCTTAAATGTTCCCTCTAATCTAGTTGTTCTCTGTCACCATCATGCCAATGCCCTTGAGAGTCTTACAGCCCCACGTGTGATTCATGAACTAGTGGCAGGAGTATCGCTGATACTCTTCACAAGCCTGTATGTGGGCTTGTGAGGAATGCAGAACCCCAGACCCCGTGTTAGGCCAAAACAATCAGAATCTGCATTCTAACAGTATTCCCAAAAGATACATGTGAGCACTAAGGTTTAACAGTGTAACTTTGAAACACTGATCACAAACTGTATTTCTTTGTTAGTTGTGTACTTTCATCAGTGGTGAACTCCATGAAGGTGGGGACGTTGTCCACCTTCTTTACTGTTGAATCCTAGTGCTTGGCATAGATTTTGGCATATGGTTGGCAATGATGCTGAAGCTGAAGCTCCAATACTTTGGCCACCTGATGTGAAGAACTGACTCACTGGAAGAGACCCTGATGCTGGGAAAGATTGAAGGCAGGAGGAGAAGGGGACGACAGAGGATGAGATGGCTGGATGGCATCACTGACTCGATGGACATGAGTTTGAGTAAACTCCGGGAGTTGGTGATGACAGGGAGGCCTGGGGTGCTGTGATTCATGGGGTCGCAAAGAGTCGGACATGACTGAGCGACTGAACTGAACTGAACTGGCAATAAATACATATCTGATAAATGAGAGATTTACTCTGACTTCCTCAATTGATCCAGAATGAAATAGGCTCAGAAAATTTTGATACATAGCTATTTTAACAAAACAAGTGGGAGTGCAGCTGTGGGGGGAAGAGAGATGTCCATGTATGCCCTTGAGACCCATTATTTTGGATGATATAACAGAGCATAACCTAAAACTTCCTTTGCTATTGTCCCTATATGGGCTTCTGGTATTAATACCAGTGATTACTTGTTTATATTACATTTTGTCATTTACAATCCATTTTCATGTATAAACCTATGTTAAAATTTACCCAGAATTATTGTCATAGATATTCATTTGTTAAGAACAGAGAAAATGGTAAACAGAGCCAGCAAATTTGTGGAATTTCCTTAATGGGTCAAGAGATCACTGGAAAAGCAAAAGAAGAGAGGGAGAGAAAGTAAAATTTCTCATAAGAATAACTGTCAAAGAACCGATTTAATGGAGTGGCCAGCCCTTTGGCCAGATGAGAGTTGCTTGGTGGTGGTTGACAGTAATCTTGAAGGGTGTCAGAGGCAATCCAAGGACCTACCATGAAGTTAGTAGACATAGTTCCTAACTTATTTTAATTATCTTGACTGGACTTAAGTTTAGTTCAAAGGACAAATCTGCCTAATTAAAAATTCTGTGGTTACATTTTGCTCTTCACTTGCAAAGTTTCACTGTATTTAGCTCCTAATTGGCATGCCATGAATGAACCATAACACTGAACTTGGGGATCTCTGACCCTGACATTCCCACTTAATTTGAAATATACATTCTCTGGAGCCAAAGGTGTTCACTTCAGATTCTGAATCTGTTCCTTTCTTCTGCAAGAGGAAGGCAATTCAGGGGAGATGGTTCTTATGGTGAGGGTGTGGTTGATGGACAATCTGTGTTCTGAGGATATGTTCAAATACTGTCCATAGACAAGAGAGGGACCTAAAATCAGTCAGTCCTACCTGCCTCAAGTACAAGAAACCATACAGCATCCTGATATAGGGTCATCCATGTATTCACTAGGAGCAAAGCTAGTGGAGGTGATGGAATTCCAGTTGAGCTTTTTCAAATCCTAAAAGATGATGCTGTGAAAGTGCTGCACTCAATATGCCAGCAAATTTGGAAAACACAGCAGTGGCCACAGGACTGGAAAAGGTCAGTTTTCATTCCAATCCCAAAGAAAGGCAATGCCAAAGAATGCTCAAACTACCACGCAATTGCACTCATCTCACACTCGGATAAAGTAATGCTCAAAATTCTCCAAGCGAGGCTTCAACAGTATGTGAACCATGAATTTCCAGATGTTCAAGCTGGATTTAGAAAAGGTAGAAGAACCAAATATCAAATTGCCAACATCTATTGGCTCATTGGAAAAGCAAGAGAGTTCCAGAAAAACATCTTCTACCGCTTTATCGACTATGCCAAAGTCTTTGACTGTGTGGATCACAACAAACTGTGGGAAATTCTGAAAGAGATGGGAATATCAGACCACCTGACCTACCTCTTGAGAAATCTGTATACAGGTCAGGAAGCAACAGTTAGATCTGGACATGGAGCAACAGACTGGTTCCAAATAGGGAAAAGAGTACGTCAAGGCTGTATATTGTCACCTGCTTATTTAACTTATCTGCAGAGTGCATCATGAGAAACGCTGGGCTGGGTGACGCAGAAGCTGGAATCAAGGTTGCCGGGAGAAATATCAATAACCTCAGATATGCAGATGACACCACCCTTATGGCAGAAAGTGAAGAAGAACTGAAGAGCCTCACTTTCACTTTGATGAAAGTGAAAGAGGAGAGTGAAAAAATTGGCTTAAAGCTCAACATTCAGGAAACTAAGATCATGGCATCTGGTCCCATGACTTCATGGCAAATAGAAGGGAAAACAATGGAAACAGTGAGAGACTTTATTTTTTTGGGCTCCAGAATCACTGCAGATGGTGACTGCAGCCATGAAATTGAAAGACACTTGCTCCTTGGAAGAAAAGTTATGACCAACCTAGACAGCATATTAAAAAGCAGAGACATTACTTTGCCAACAAAAGGTCCATCTAGTCAAAGCTATGATTTTTCCAGTAGTCATGTCTGGATGTGAGAGTTGGACTATAGAGAAAGCGAGAGCCCAAGAATTGATGCTTTTGAACCGTGATGTTGGAGAAGACTCTTGAGAGTCCCTTAAACAGCAAGGAGACCCAACCAGTCCATCCTAAAGGAAATCAGTCCTGAATATTCATTGGAAGGACTGATGCTGAAGCTGAATCTCCAATACTTTGGCCACCTAATGTGAACTGATGTCATTTGAAAAGACCCTGATGCTGGGAAAGATTGAAGGCGGGAGGAGAAGGGGACGACAGAGGATGACATGGCTGGATGGCATCACAGACTCAGTGCACATGAGTTTGAGTAAACTCCAGGAGTTGGTGATGGACAGGGAGTCCTGGCGTGCTGCAGTCCATGGGGTTGTAAAAAGTCAGACATGACTGAACAACTGAACTGAACTGATGTATTCTTCTTTTCTATTGTGATAAAATGTACATGACATAAAACTTACCATTAATATATACAGTAACCATTTTACATGTACAATTGAGTGACAAGATGATCACTCACAGTGGTGTGCAGCCATTACCATTATCCATTTCCAGAATTTTTTCATCACCCCAAGTAGAGATTCTATACTCATTAAATAAATCCCCATTCCCGTCTCCTCTAGCTATCTCAGCCCCTGGTAAACACTATTCTACTTTGTTTTTCTAAGAATTTGCCTGTTCTAGGCTCTTGGTATACATGGAATTATACAATGTTTGTCTTTTTGTGTCTGGTTTATTTCACGGAGCATAATGTTTTCAGGGTTTATCCATATTGTAGCATGGATGAGAACTTAATATCTTTTTATGACTGAACAGAAATTCCGTAGTCTGTTTATACTGCATTCTTTTTATCCTTTCACCTGTTGATGGACTCTTGAGTTGTTTCTCCCTTTTGGCTATTGTGAATAATGCTGTTATGAACAATGGAGTGCATATCTCTATTCATGTCCATGCTTTTGATTCTTCAGAGTGTATACCTAGGACTGATACTGCTGAATCAGATAGTCTTTCTGTATTTAGCATTTTGAGAAAGCACTAAACTATTTTCCATAGCAGTTGCACCATTTTACGCTTCTGTCAGAAAGGCACTGAATTTCCAGTTTATTCTCTTTCTCACCAACACTTGTTATTTTTCAGTTTTTAATAACTATAGTTTATAATAACTATCCTAATAGGTGTGAAGTCATATCTAACTGACACCTAGATATTCTTAAACACTTCCTGAGCCAGGGCACTCAAAATGACACTGGGAAGCTACTGTGGATCATCCTTAGTTATTAGAAAGTTATTATCCACTACTAAATCTTCCCTCCCTTTAGCAGTGATTCTTAACTTTGGTTGCACATCAGAACCACTTAGGAGCTTTTAAAAATTCTGATATTCAGGCTGCAACCCAGACTAACTAAATCAGAGTCTTTGAGAGTCGGGTTCTAACATCAGCATTTTCTAAGGCTCTTCAGGTGATTTCCATGTGCAGCCAGTGCTGAGAGCCACTGTTTAGAGACTGCTCACTGGTCCCACATAGTCACATAACCTGTAGGCCATAAACTCTGACAACCTATTGCTGAGCTTCACTGACGACCCCCATTTAACAGCCAGGCTTTCAGCCCCCACTTGCTGTTCATATTACTAGCTAAATGTATCTGTATTCTTGCTTATCTATTTATTGCTCTCTGTTTTGCTTATTTCTGCTGTTCTAAGGCTACAACAATGCCTAATGCAGGGCAGGTGCTTAGAAAGTATTGTTGAATGAATTAATGCGTAAATCTACTCTTATTTCAAAGGACAGTCCTCAGAGAGTTAACAATAGCTTTTGTGTCTCATCCTTGTGTCTTCTCTTGTCTAGGTAAAACCTTTTCTATACCTGCAACCTGTCCAAAGACATTGAAGAATAAACCTCACCATTATGAATTCACTATCTTTCTCTCAGCAAGTAATTATGCACTTCCTATATACTTCATCTACCTTTACACTGCACATACCATAGGTTAGACACTGTGCCAGGTACTAGGAGTTGTGGTGAAAAAGATAACCAAAAGTCAGTCTGTGGAGGTAGGGCACAGACAATAATAACAGAAGTTATTATTTTGGATAACAATAAAGGTTATAAAGAAAATGAAAAATGTTTGAATGTGGCACATTAAATGGTAGTGAACTTTAATCTGAGACCTGAATATTGAGAAGAAGCATTCCAGGAAGAAGGTACAAGTTTAGAGACCTAGAGAGGGGAACAAGTTTCACAGGGATTCTGAGTCAAAGCCTCCAAGAAGGACAAGGCAAAAAGCATTGTTACCTCCTTTATTAGACACTTTGCCTTGATTAACATGGCCTAAATCGAAATAGTTTGGGGTGGGCTAAACAGCCTACTGAAGTCTTTCCTCATTGAGTTAAATCTCACCTGTCTATGATTTTTACCAGCAATAGCTGGAGTTTAGGTGCAGAAGGGTGATTTAGATGGACATAACCTAAAATTTCCTTTCATCTGAATCCAGCCATAAGGACTTCAGTGAAGCAACAAAGCTACTTGTGAGCTGAGTGGAAATTTCTGATTCCTTATTCCAGTTGTCATCTTGTCTTCTATGCCAGGCTTAACAAAAGAGGTTTCAGTCAAAGCCAGAGCCCAGATTTGGAGGGCTGGTGCCATTTCAAACTAGCAGGTATCTTGGTTTTCAATCAAAAGAGCTCAGTGAAGATAGATCTTTCTTGTTGTTTGGACCTGAGTGCCCAGTTCAGTTCAGTTCCTCAGTCATGTCTGACTCTTTGCAACCCCATGGACTGCAGCACGCCAGGCCTCCCTGTCCACCATCAACTCCTGGAGTTTACTCAAACTCATGTGCGCTGAGTCTGTGATGCCATCCAACCATCTCATCCTCTGTCGTCCCCTTCTCCTCCTGCCTTCAATCTTTCCCAGCATCAGGGTCTTTTCAAATGACATCAGTTCACATCAGGTGGCCAAAGTATTGGAGATTCAGCTTCAGCATCAGTCCTTCCAATGAATATTCAGGACTGATTTCCTTTAGGATGGACTGGTTGGATCTCCTTGCTGTTTAAGGGACTCTCAAGAGTCTTCTCCAACATCACGGTTCAAAAGCATCAATTCTTGGGCTCTCAGCTTTCTCTATAGTCCAACTCTCACATCCAGACATGACTACTGGAAAAATCATAGCTTTGACTAGATGGACCTTTTGTTGGCAAAGTAATGTCTCTGCTTTTCAATATGCTGTCTAGGTTGGTCATAACTTTTCTTCCAAGGAGCAAGCGTCTTTCAATTTCATGGCTGCAGTCACCATCTGCAGTGATTCTGGAGCCCAAAAAAATAAAGTCTCTCACTGTTTCCATTGTTTTCCCTTCTATTTGCCATGAAGTCATGGGACCAGATGCCATGATCTTAGTTTCCTGAATGTTGAGCTTTAAGCCAATTTTTTCACTCTCCTCTTTCACTTTCATCAAAGTGAAAGTGAGGCTCTTTAGTTCTTCTTCACTTTCTGCCATAAGGGTGGTGTCATCTGCATATCTGAGGTTATTGATATTTCTCCCGGCAACCTTGATTCCAGCTTCTGCGTCACCCAGCCCAGCGTTTCTCATGATGCACTCTGCAGATAAGTTAAATAAGCAGGTGACAATATACAGCCTTGACGTACTCTTTTCCCTATTTGGAACCAGTCTGTTGCTCCATGTCCAGATCTAACTGTTGCTTCCTGACCTGTATACAGATTTCTCAAGAGGTAGGTCAGGTGGTCTGATATTCCCATCTCTTTCAGAATTTCCCACAGTTTGTTGTGATCCACACAGTCAAAGACTTTGGCATAGTCGATAAAGCGGTAGAAGATGTTTTTCTGGAACTCTCTTGCTTTTCCAATGAGCCAATAGATGTTGGCAATTTGATATTTGGTTCTTCTACCTTTTCTAAATCCAGCTTGAACATCTGGAAATTCATGGTTCACATACTGTTGAAGCCTCGCTTGGAGAATTTTGAGCATTACTTTATCCGAGTGTGAGATGAGTGCAATTGCGTGGTAGTTTGAGCATTCTTTGGCATTGCCTTTCTTTGGGATTGGAATGAAAACTGACCTTTTCCAGTCCTGTGGCCACTGCTGTGTTTCCAAACTTGCTGGCATATTGAGTGAGGCACTTTCACAGCATCATCTTTTAGGATTTGAAAAAGCTCAACTGGAATTCCATCACCTCCACTAGCTTTGTTCCTAGTGATGTTTCCTAAGGCCCACTTGACTTTGCATTCTAGGATGTCTGGCTGTAGGTGAGTGATCACACCATCGTGGTTATCTGGGTCATGAAGGTCGTTTTTGCATAGTTCTTCTGTGTATTCTTGCCACCTCCTCTTAATATCTTCTGCTTCTCTTAGGTTTCTACCATTTCTGTCCTTTATTGTGTCCACTTTTGCATGAAAAGTTTCCTTGGTGTCTCTAATTTTCTTGAAGAGACCTCTAATCTTTCCCATTCTATTGTTTTTCTCTAATTCTTTGCATTGGTCGCTTTCTTATCTCTCTTTGCTGTTCTTTGGAACTCTGCGTTCAAATGGGTGTATCTTTCCTTTTCTTGTTTGTTTTTCGCTTCTTTTTTTCATAGCTATTTGTAAGGCCTCCCCAGACAACCATTCTGCTTTTTTGTATTTCTTTTTCTTGGGGATGGTCTTGATCACTACCTCCTGTGCAGTGTCATGAACCTCCATCCATAGTTTTTCAGACACTCTATCAGATCTAATCCCTTGAATCTATTTTTCACTTCCACTATGTAGTCATAAGGGATTTGATTTAGGTCATACCTGAATGGTCTAGTGATTTTTCCTACCTTCTTCAATTTAAGTCTAAATTTGGCAATAAGGAGTTCAGGATCTGAGCCACAGTCAGCTCCGAGTCTTGTTTTTGCTGACTATAGAGCTTCTCCATCTTTGGCTGCAAAGAATATAATGAATCTGATTTCGATATTGACGATCTGGTGATGTCCATGTATAGAGTCTTCTCTTGTGTTGCTGGAAGAGGGTGTTTGCTATGACCAGTGCAGTCTCTTGGCAAAACTCTGTTAGCCTTTGCCCTGCTTCATTCTGTACTCCAAGGCCAAATTTGCCTGTTATTCCAGGTATTTCTTGACTTTGTACTTTTGCATTCCAGTCCCCTATAATGAAAAGGACATCTTTTTTGGGAGTTAGTTCTAGAAGGTCTTGTAGGTCTTCATAGAACCATTCAACTTCAGCTTCTTCAGCATTACTGGTCAGGTCATAGACTTGTATTACTCTGATATTGAATTGTTTGCCTTGTAAATGAACAGAGATCATTCTGTCGTTTTTGGGATTGTATCCAAGTACTGTTTTTGGACTCTTTTTGTTGACTATGAGGGTTACTCCATTTCTTCTAAAGGATTCTTGCCCACAGTAGTAGATATAATGGTCATCTGAATTAAATTCACCCATTCTAGTACATTTTAGTTCACTGATTCCAAAAATGTCGATGTTCACTCTTGCCTGAGTACCCGGTGGTGGCCTAAAGAGCAAGCAGCTTCTCCCAGTCTAGATGCTAACACACTCTGGCAACCTAGTTCCTCTCACTGGGTCTTAGTTTCTTCATATTGAAATGTGTGTTTGGGTCTAAAAGTTTTAAGATCCTTTGAAACTTCATTTAAAAGAACATTTTAAAAAACACATTAAAAAACAAATATTTTCCTGCAGCTTCTGAATAATCTGCATTTTTTGTGCTTTTATTGACAGGGGACACTCACTTCCAAGTTAGCAAGACAAAATTGAGTTGACATTAGGAGGGCAGGGTTTATAGAAACAAATTGGTTGCTGAAACTCACAAGCACACAAATTTGAGCTGTTGTATTGGGCACCAAAAGAAATGTAGTTCAAGGCAGTGAAAGGAATCCCTGAGTTTATTGATGGATTCTGTATTTCCAGTGGGTTTCACATAATCCAAGAACAGTTTGTCCAAGTCAGCCATTTAGGAACAAACAACTTTCAAACCGTGACCTAGTCCTTGGACAGCCCACTTGCACACAGCAGCTTCTGTGTGGACTGGGATGAGATACTGAACACAGATGGCCTTTGTGTTCACACAGATACTGGTTCAAGCTACCTTCATTTGCTCATTTCATGCCGTTTTCCTTCATTCTCTAAATATGAATGATGTGTTGAAATTGAATTTGTCAATGGAGAAAACAGGCAATGTCCCTGCCTCATGGAGCTTACAACCTAGCTGTGTTGCTGTGCCAAACAAGAATCAACCAAATAAGCTTTCTGAGCACAAGCTAAGCTCAGTGCTCTGAAGGAAAGCCTCAAGTTCTCTGATAGAGAATCACTGTGCAATCTCAGGGTAGTTAATCTACCTCTCTGAGCCTCCTCCTTCTCATTATGTAGGAGTTAACCACAATAACATGTAAAGTGACAAGTGCAAACATTGGCATATATTAGGTGTACAAGACATGTGTGTTTGCAGCTTCAACAGTGAAGTTACCTTTCTGAAAATGAATGAAGGAAAAAACTAATTTTCTTTCTTGTGTCTCAAGAGTTTTCTTCAGTTCTTCGTGTTTGTGTGTCTTCCAGTTCCAAGGAGGGTTTCGGGTCAGTGGAGAAGGTCGTGCTGCTCACGTTTCTCTCGGCAGTTATCCTGATGGCTATCTTGGGGAACCTGCTGGTGATGGTGGCCGTGTGCAGGGACAGACAGCTCAGGTGAGTCATGTGAGGCAACCTCATGAGAAAACCTGGGTGGATTTCGGGGCTTTCCCTGGAGAACTGGAGTCTGAATTTATAATTTCCGCTAGAATTTATAGCTATGAAGGGAAAAAGTTACATGGCAATGATGTTTGAAAAATGATGCAGGGGAAAAAAAATCACATGTAATCTCATAGTTCTAACATAACAAGTATAAACATGTAAGTGCATTTCCATCCTGACTTTTTTCCTATGTTGTTTTTTCTATAATAGTTGTGATCACTATATATATAATGGCTGAGAGCATATCTAACCTCCTCACTTTATTAACTGATTCAAAGAAAGGATAGCTGGATGTGTGCTTAGTCGTTCAGCCATGTCCAACTCTTTGCGACCTCATGGACTATATAACCCACCAGGCGCCTCTGTCCATGGGATTCTCCAGCCTAGAATACTGGAGTGGGTTGCCATTCCCTTCTCCAAGGGCTCTTCCTTATCAGCGATTGAACCTGGGTCTCCTGCATTGCAGGCAGATTCTTTACCATCTAAGCCACCAGGGAAGCCCCCAAAGGATAGCTGAGTAGTAGCTGATCTAGGATTTAAACCTCGGTCTTCTGCTCTTTCCACTTCATCCTTGGCTGCAATTAGAATCACCTAAAGACCCTTTTAAAATTACTAATGTATTGCAGGAGTGTGTCTCATGTGATATCTGGAGTACACTTATATTGGAAAATTATTTGTTGTGTATCTGAGGTTCACATTTAATTGAGTGCCGTATATTTTATTTGGCGAGCTTGGGTTCATCACACAGAATTCCTGAACTAATAGATCCAGGGCAAGACCTGGGCATTGATATTTAGACACATTTACTAGGTGATTCTATTGTGCAGTCTAGATTAAGATCCACCAGGCCACAAAAGGGGATGAAAGGTTCAGTTCTGTCCCATCTGCTGCTATCTTCCTCTTAAAGCAAGACATGCTGTAATCAAGAAAGCATAAAAACAAAATTCTAACCACTGTGACAAATGTGAGGCACATGGTAGTCAGTCTAAAAGTGGAAAATGGTGGAATTTGACACTGTTTGTGAGGGGGGGGACACCTTGGGAGGGTTTCCTGGGAATGACTAATCCGAGGCCCAATGAGTTGGTAGGATATAGCTAGGCCAACAGTAGGGAGAGAGAACACCCCATAAAGACCCTCGGGAGGGTCTCTGTGCATGGGGGGCTCAAGTCAGGCCAGTGTAGTCAAAGATGAGGGCAACAGACGATGTATGGTGCCAGGGGTCTGGAGAAATCCAAAGTGACTGGACTGCACACAAGACAGAAGGGGAAACTGAATCCCACAGAGTATGTTGCACATCTGACTTTTCTCTCCTTTTCTTTCCTCCCTTCTTCCCTTATTTCTTTGCTTCCCTTTCCCTCTCTTTTCTCCCCTGCTCCTTTCCCCCTAACCTCTTTCCTCCATCCTTCCCACTGCCTCCTCCCTTACACTTTTTCACCCACAGGAAAATAAAAACCAATTATTTCATTGTGTCTCTCGCCTTTGCGGATCTGCTGGTGTCAGTGCTCGTGATGCCCTTCGGTGCCATTGAGCTGGTTCAAGACATCTGGATTTACGGGGAGATGTTCTGCCTTGTCCGGACATCTCTGGATGTCCTGCTCACAACAGCATCGATTTTTCACCTGTGCTGCATTTCTCTGGATAGGTAAGGCCAGCGCCATGTACGAAGTGTACCTCCATGCTGGAGACAGCAGCCTGATGCCCACTGGGCTGTGTCTTTTTTCTTCTCTGATTCATAAGAGGAAATGAATCTCAGAGAGGTAAATCTGGCTGTTCACTTATTTATTCACTCTCTGGCTTTTGTATAGCACTCTCTCTTAGCCAGGCATTCTCTAAGGCACTGCAGATGCAGAGATGAGTAAGGCCTAGAAGCTGCCTGCAAGGAGCTTACAGTCTAAATAGTGACAGGTACTAGCAACCATGCTTCCCATAGGTAAGCCTGAAATTGTATGCTGATGGCACAAAGAAAATTCTGAGGATGCTGAGAAGCAAGAATTAATCTATCTGCCCAGTAGGCAGCAGGGTAGTTCAGAGTGATAGTGTTCTGTTTGAACACGACCTTCTGATAATGCACCTGTATCATCATTTTATGTGCATATTTAGATTTGTGCCTGTGGCTGGGGAGGCTCTTTTCCAAAAAATCAAAGGTGATTATAAAATCCCTAATAATTGTTGGCTTTTTGGACCCAAGTTAGAATTTCATTCCTCTTGCATAGCTGGGTTCTTTTTTTTTCACATTTGACTTCAGGAGGCCTAATGATTTCCGTCTTTGCCTCATTTGTCAGAGGCACATGTTTATCAGTTGTATCAGCACTTTTCATTTTCCAGTTCATGCTTATTTATTTTCAATAATAAAGGGAGAATACAATTTAAAAGTCAGATGATTAACCGAACATACACTGCCATCACTGTAGTCATATCTTAGGGGTAGATCCCAAAAGAAACTGTGGTGTGAAAGTCTTGTGTTATCAGAATTGCCAGGGACAATCCCTTACTGTCTCTTGATTAGTCCAGAAGACCCAACTTTCCCCCTAATCTTGGGATAGGTCACTAGAATAGGTTCCTTAATAGAGGAATAGGAAGAATAGTTGACTTAAAATTAGAGGTTGTGGTTTATCTAAAATATGTACCTTTATACACTAAAATCAGAGTTTGTCCAAATAATTACTCATACTGGAAAAGATCCTTAGGGACTCAAATCAGTTAATTCATCTCCTATTTTATGGGACACATGCTTATGGATTAGAATGGCAGGCATAATGGCCTGCTCTGTTTAAAATGTGCATGTTCTCTGTTTCTTGCTCTGCCAAGAATATATAGATGAATGTGTTTAATTTAAATGCAGTGTATAATGAGATTCCATTCCACAACTAGAGATAATAACATTGGTAAAACAGAGCTGTTGGTTGGCAGCCAGAACCAGAGTGTCACAGTTTGAAATTTGTGTTTATTAGCTTATTTACAACAATCTGACTTCAGTGCTTGAAAGGCTTTATAAGACAGTCAGTATATACTGTAAAAAAGAAAGAAAGAAAGAGAGAAAATCCACAATAGGAAAAATAAACTGTGAGGAAGTTGAGAATATATGGACATCTTGCAGGGTAGCCCACATGAGACTGTTGCCAACGTAAGTGGTGAGACTGAAAATATTACAGTATTTTGGAGAAGGCAAAGTTGAGGAGATCAGGGCAACTGGAGGTAACCTTGACGTTTGGCCAAAAGCCTGAGTGGGTGGGCAGTGAAGGATGGGAGAAAGTGTAGAATCATCTTGCTGATGTGGACAGTTGTTCTGGGAGGCCTGGAGAGGAAAACTGAAGGTTTGCTAGGAAGGTTTGGCTTCAGAGTTCTAGGGTAAGTATCATGCCCTTTTGAAACCATGAAATTTTTCCTAAGTAGACCTCAGTTGTCATGAAGCAGTATGGGCTGGTAATTAAGAACCATCTGCTTTAGAACCAAGGAAATCCAGGTTCACATCCCAGCTCAGTCAATTTTTAGCTCTGAGAATGGCGATAAGTTACTAAGTCTTTCCAAATCTCAGTTTTCTCATCTCTAAAAATGGGAGCAGTAGCACCTATTCTATAGGATGGCAGTTAGGATTAATTAGATGATCCATTTAAAGCATAGCATTGACCCAGCTTGGCACAGCCCTCAGTGTTAGTGGATGCTAATTTCAGTTTCTGTCCATACAACCCATGGTCTTTCTTACCAAACGTGGACCTCCTTCTCAGTGAGTAGCTTTTCCAGCAGCTGCACACCTAGAAACCAGGTAGTTACTCTTAATGCGGTCTTTCCTTATCCACTGCATTTAAATAATGACAAGTCCTATTGACTTTCCTTCTGGCACAGATCTGAGTCTATTTCTTCCCATCTCTGTCATTCTAGTCCAGACTATTATTGTCTGTTGGATATCACTGCAACAACCTCCTAATTATTTCCCCCACATATATTTTATCCCCTCTAATCCCCTCAGTGTTGACAAAATCTCTTCTAATACTGAAGCTGTTACTCTGTTGTTCTTTTGCTTAAAACCCTTCAATGGCTATTCATTGCACCAGCAATAAGACCAAACTCCTTGGCCTGTAGAGTTTTGCATCATCTATTTCCTATCTATACGTCCAGCCCCAC
This sequence comes from Cervus elaphus, assembly GCF_910594005.1. Taxonomy (NCBI): domain Eukaryota; kingdom Metazoa; phylum Chordata; class Mammalia; order Artiodactyla; family Cervidae; genus Cervus; species Cervus elaphus. The sequence goes on along the minus strand of NC_057823.1, from coordinate 61,087,839 downwards.
TTTATGCTCTTGGTGCCCTTCACCAGCCTCACTCTTGACCTTCTTTCTTTCTTTCCAGTGCTCTGTACTCAGCCACCTCAGGGCCTTGGCTCATCCCTCTGCGTGCAAAGCTCCTTTGCTTCCTCCTCGCTTGCATGTGTTTCACATTTTAGCTCAATCCTCTCTTTCTTGCAGAAGTCCTCTCTGAGCTGGTCCGATCTGGTCTTCTCCTTTAAAAACTTAATGCAATTGTGATTAAAACCACAATTGATTTTTCTTTCATTTTTTTTTCTTAAATGTCTCTATCTCCCCCAATGGGAAAAAAGTGCAAGAGCATGAGTAAGGACAAAGCTCTTGCCCTCACAGAACTTACCTTTTATTTGGGAGATTGTCAGTTAACCAGTAATTACATAAATACTGATTTAGGAATTTTATAAACACCATTGAACAAAAGGAATGTTCGGCACATTTCTCTTTTTGAACAGTGCTGCCAATAATTCCGTTTCTTTCTCTGAGAGTGGACATCAGAAACTCCAATACCATAAGTTTTTTTTTTCATTCCACAAATATTTTTTTTTCTCTTTCACTTTTTTCTTTTTTTCATTTATTTTTATTAGTTGAAGGCTAATTACAATATTGTAGTGGTTTTTGTCATATATTGACATGAATCAGCCACGGATTTACATGTGTTCCCCATCCCAATCCCCCCTCCCACCTCCCTCCCCATCCCATCCCTCTGGGTCTTCCCAGTGCACCAGCCCTGAGCACTTGTCTCATGCATCCAACCTGGGCTGGTGATCTGTTTTACCCTTGATAATATACTTGTTTCAATGCTATTCTCTCAGAACATCCCACTGTTGCCTTCTCCCACAGAGTCTCAAAGTCTGTTCTGTACATCTGTGTCTCTTTTTCTGTTTTGCATATAGGGTTATTGTTACCATCTTTTTAAATTCCACATATATGCATTAGTATACTGTATGGTCTTTATCTTTCTGGCTTACTTCACTCTGTATAATGGGCTCCAGTTTCATCCATCTCATTAGAACTGCTTCAAATGAGTTCTTTTTAATGGCTGAGTAATATTCCATTGTGTATATGTACCACAGCTTCCTTATCCATTCATCTGCTGATGGGCGTCTAGGATGCTTCCATGTCCTGGCTATTATAAATAGTGCTGCGATGAACATTGGGGTGCATGTGTCTCTTTCAGATCTAGTTTCCTCGGTGTGTATGCCCAGGAGTGGGATTGCTGGGTCATATGGCAGTTCTATTTCCAGTTTTTTAAGAAATCTCCACACTGTTCTCCATAGTGGCTGTACTGGTTTGCATTCCCACCAACAGTGTAAGAGGGTTCCCTTTTCTCCACACCCTCTCCAGCATTTATTGTTTGTAGACTTTTGGATAGCAGCCATCCTGACTGGCGTGTAATGATACCTCATTGTGGTTTTGATTTGCATTTCTCTGATAATGAGTGATGTTAAAAATGTGAAATGCTTCACGAATTTGCGTGTCATGCTTGCACAGGGGCCATGCTAATCTTCTCTGTATCTGTCCAATTTTAGTATATGTGCTGCCGAAGCGAGCACCCATAAGTTATTAATAAATGAAGTCAAATGATTTTGTTTTCTTCTGAGAGTCTTGGAAACTTGCCATTTATCTCCCATCATTTTCTGTCCCAAGAGTGACATTCTCATTGAGCTGGAAGGTTCATTCTAGATGTTACAGGACAGTTTAGTCTGAAAGAGTGTGATCTTATTTATATCTAGCTTCTATTTTGCTGTGTTCCTCCCAGCATTACAACTGGGCTGGGCCGGGCTGGACTGAAGTACAGAATGAATATCTCAGAGAAGTGTGATGATACTGTTTGCCAAGTAGCACCTAGCAGGATGTCTTTTCCTCTGTAAAGCTGCTCTGAGTCTTTGGGGGTGACTGATGTAGGCAGTGCCTCTCGAGCAAGAATGCTCATCTTGATTTCTAATTCCACCCAGATGGTAGACCTCTGTATCAAAGCAAAATGCAAGACTCCATTAATATATTATTAAATGCCTGTGCATGGCTGAGTTGCTCTGCTGTGCACTTGAAACTATCACAGCATTGTTAATTGACTATACTCCAATATAAAATAAAAAGTTAAAATTATACATATATATATAATGCATTTCTCTAGCTATCTTTCTCTATCCACTGTGCTTCCTAGTGCTTTGAGGACTGAGACCTGTTAATGAAAGTTTATTGACTCATTAGAAATAATTTCCAAAATATGACTAAAATACATGCATCAGATAATATGGGTCAGGGGAGGTCAAAAACAGCATTAAAACTTTACATATAATTGATTGTTTGAAATCTAAGGTTTACTATGAAAATTAAAACCAACCAAGTATTTGTAATAAAGTACTAATTTTTAAAGTGAAATATAATGCAGCCAATGAAACCATGAGAAAAAGTTATGTGTGATATCCTAGAAAGATATCACTGGTATATTATGTGGGGGGTGGAGAAGCAAGTTTCAGACTTGAATGTTTAGAGTAATTTCACTTTTGGAAAGTAAATATGTAGATGTTTGTCTCTGTATGTATGTGAGTTAGTGTGTATGAGAGAATATGAATGAATGAATGAATGTAGGAATGTAGGAATGAAATTGTACCAAACTGTTAAAATCGTTATCTGGGGGCAGTAGAGAGTAGTGTTGGCTAGGCTGGATGGTCATTTGGATCTTGGTCATTTTTACTAATTTCTGAAATATGCACTCAGTTTTCTCTTTACTGGAAGTTAACACTTCTTGACTGTAAGTCTGTCCACAATGGGATATAAGCTGGACATGGTCCTGGGATAGCACATTCCTCAAATCTCTGAGAACATTCTGACTTAGGTATGCGAAGTTCCCTCTGAGGTCAGAACAAGGTGGGGAGCATGGACATCTTTCTGACCAATGAGTTTTCTCTGCTTTCTCACAAAATGCCCTAAAATCTCCCCCAGGGGAGCCCTCACCATCTCCTATTAGCAGATTCTTCCTCACAATGACCCTCACCTTCGTCTTCATTCATCCAACCCCAGTTCATGACCTTGTGTTTGATTTATTTCACCAAGGTCCTTTCTAATCATTACAGTTTTAAAATATCATAACAATAATATCTGAGCATTGTAAAAAAAGTCATTATTTCACAAGTAAAACATAAAAATGTCCCCATTTATTTCTCTCCACCTCCACAACTATATACCCTAGAGTTAACAACTGTAAATAATAGTCCCCTCTAAATGCCAGTCATTTCATGTGCAATAAGCAGACTTGTTATGTGAATATATTTTTAGTTTACTCAATGGTTTTATGTTTTAAATAAGACCTTGAAGAGGGCTTTCTCTTTATATATCCTAATGAATTGCCTGAGTGTAGTGTTTTTACCAACCTGCTTCTCAGGTGATATTTTAGTAAGGTCTTTTTCATCATCGTGTGACAGAAAATAAACTGATTGATTTGTAGCTGAAAAGTCAGGCTTCAGACATGGCTCTGCAGGGTTTGACCAATATCATCTAGTCTAGTTCTTTCCCCGTGTCTCTGTCTCCCTCTCCTCTTTGTCTCCTTCTTTCCTTCTCTTTCTCTCGGTCCTTCTCTCTGTGTCTCTATTTCTCTATGCCTGTCCCTATGTTGTTTACTTGTTGGATTCATTTTTAGGCTGGGTTGAAAAATAGCTGTAGGCAACATGAGTCTTAAAGCATCCTTACCTCATGAATCCAAAGAAGATAAACCTAAATGCTATTTCTCATTGAAGACCATTGACTGTGCCTGGGTCAGACACTCTCCTCTTGGCTAATCATCTTGGTGTGGGGCTGACACATGTGATTGCTGGGCAGAGATGAGGCCCTGTGACTGCCACCTTTACCAGAAGCAGCTGTCTCAGGAAAAATGGCATTTCATTTCCCCATGGAAAGAGGGATGTTGGGCGACATGAATAGCAGCTATCAACATCTCTTAAGCTGACCTGAAGACTTACAGGTATCTTTATGGAGTCTCTACAACATGACAGAGGTGTGTCATCCCCAAGTCTTCTTTACACTAAGCCATATATTGCTAGGTCCTCCCACTGGCTTCACATAGCATACTTCTTGACTTTTTGCCGCTGATGCTCTTTCTCTGATCATGCTGTATATTGCCCTGTATTTGGCTCAAATGTAGTTCCCTTTCACTTCATTGAGGATACCATTACCTGTAGCACTGCATCATCTTCTCTTTGATGTGTCCATCTGAATTGCCATCCTTCCTCTTGGCAGCCCAGGAATTTGATGTGTTTTATCTGCAAAACTCCTCCAGCAGATACTCAGTCACACATTTTCTTTTAAAACTGTTTTGCTTCTAAAACCTACAATTCTGAGTCAAAGATTGTATATTTCATCCTGTGCTGGAGATAAATGTGCTGGCATTTCTTAATGATCTCCCTGGAGCATAGCTCAATTTTGCAGTGTATAAATGAAAAGTGTCTGTCACCCTGAGCTTGTGTCACACAATTACATTTGTTTTCCCAACAGGATTGAAATGTATTTCTGCAAGGAGTGGGGATTACAAGTTTCCCCTTCTCACATACTCTTTGAAGTTCATGTTTTTATATAATAGTAATATTTGTTGAATTGAAGCTCATGCTAGAGGATATGAAATCTTACTTTTATATTCATTTTATCAGCTATTTATTGAGTGCTTACTAATTGCTCTGAGTAGAGCACTGGAAGTACAATGGTGAACAATCAGAATAGCTCTGAATCACAGAGATTTTAATCTAGTGAGAAATATAGATAGTAGGTAGATAATTATAGTAAAATTTGTGGTTATTGAAATAGAATAAGGGGAAGTCAGAGGGGTTGTTGGAGCACGTGACTTCCTATGCAGGAAAAGCTCTCAGAAGAAGTGATGGTGAAGCTGGGGTCTGTAGGTGATGTAGGTGCCAGTAGGTGAAGAGGGAGAAGGTGGGGTATGGGGAGCAGCAGTTCTAGGAAACAGCATGTGCAAAGCCCCAGAGGTTTTTTGGTGACAGATTATTAAATATAGACTAAATTCTTAGCTTGTATTTCAGTCCTTTTCCTCAGAATTATCCTCAGTCTGTGTATTCCTGTCTCTGTTCCCACCCATGAGTGGTATGTTATCATTTCCCAAGTGTGGTGTGATTCCTCATAATTCCATGTTGCACCTGTGTCTTGAATTCCTCTTCATTTCCAGGTGAATATGCAGCCTTCTTCAGTACTAACCTTTTCCACTAACTGGCTGAGCTTCATTCCCAAAGAAGATTTGTTACTTCTTTCTCTGAGCTCCCATAGAATGTTAAATATTAACACAGCAGTTGCCGCTTTTTAAATAATTGGTTTATTTACCTGTCTCTCACCAGCTCCTTAAGAGGCAGTCTTTATCTCGTCTGTTTCTGTGTTCTTACGGATCAGTAGTAGCTGCTCCAGGCCTGTTTAGCTGAGCACAGAATGCTCTGAAATGTGACTTGTGGTTTGATATGACTTTAGTGTTAGTTTTTCTACCCTTTAAGAAATCTTGATATATACATGTATCAGAATGAGACCTGGGATCCTAAGTTTCCTGGATTCAAACCCAGCTTGACTAATTATCAATTATATGGTCTTAATAAGTTACTTAAATTCTCAGGTTTTTATCTTCTCATCAGCAAAATTGTATTAATAATATTAATGAGTGAGTGAGTGAAAGTTGCTCAGTCATGTCCAACTCTTTGCAACCCCATGGACTATGCAGTCCACGGAATTGTCCAGGCCAGAATACTGGAGTGGGTAGCCTTTCCCTTCTCCAGGGGATCTTCCCAACCCAGGGATCAAACCCAGGTCTCCTGCATTGCAGATGGATTCTTTACCAGCTAAGCCACAAGGGAAGTCCAATAATATTAATAGTATATTCCATTTTGTTGTTGTTGTTGTTGTTCAGTTTCTAAGTTGTGTCCGACTCTTTCCCATCCCATGGACTGCCGCATGCCAGGATCCTGTCTCCCGGAGTTTGCTCAGATTCATGTCCATTGAATAAGGGTCCTTGAATACAGGAGTGAGTTGCCATTTCCTCCTCCAGGGGATCTCCCCGACCCAGGGATCAAACCCACATCTTCTGTGTCTCCTGCATTGGCAGGTGGATTCTTTACCACTGAGCCAGTTGAGAAGTCCCATATTCCGTTTGGAGTTTCTGAAGATTAAATTACTGAGTATATGCAAAAAAAAGGTATGCTGGTGTGTGACAACTAGTAAGTGTTCAGTAGATGTTAGCCACAATTATTATTCCATTATTGCTTCCCTTTCCCAATGCGAATTCCTGGTGGCTATTGTGAGTGCCCTCCGTGACGCTGATAGTCATCTTTTTCTTCCTGGTGCATAGCTGAGTGTCCTTCAAGGTTAGACCCTCAGCCTTCCAGCCCTCGATATCTTCTTTCTCTTTTTTGGAAGGATCACCCATACCCTGTGGCTTTATCTGCACTTCTGCCTTCATCTCTCCTGCTGTAAACTTGTCCTATGTCCCATGTCCCATGCCTCTGGTCTCTGTAGAACATGTAGCTGCCTGTTCAACATCTTGCCTTAAGCATCTTTCTGTCTTCTTAAACCCAAAGTGGAAATTTCCATCATAAACATTATCCTCTCCACTTTGTACATCAAAGATGCATTTATTAGTTAACTTTTCATCATTTAAAGGTAATTCTTTGAGGGCATCTTTTACTTATCTACCATGACCATCCAAATGCTGGGTCTTAGTTATATTTTCATAAATAGTTGTTCAAATCTATCTTCCCTGTCTTAAACTTTTTTCATCTTGTTTCTGGGTTATTGCAGTAGCTTCTTAGTTATTATTTATGTGTATTATCTTATCTGTCAGTTTCACCTTTAAATATGTCTTTTTTCTTGTGTCCTCAGCTCAGAAAGCTTATAGGGCATTACATACAGTCCTTCCTATTTCTAGATGAAGTTACTTGTGTCAAGCCTTGCCCTTTTGTTACCATTACTAGGGTATGAACTCTGGCAAATGTGGGATTCAGTCCCAGTTCTACCATATCTGGCTGTGTGATGTTCGGCAAGTATATTAAATTCTCTGGGCCTTAGTTTCCTTATATTGAAAGTGTGGACTTTGAATGCTGCCTTGCAGAGTTGTGTAGGAATTAGAAATAATGTAGAATACTTCTGACACAAAGTGTGTCCTAAAAAAATAGCTGGTATGTATAGTAGGAATGGGCTTCCTTGGTGGTTTAGTGGTAAGGAGTCCACCTGCCAGTGCAGGAGATGCAGGTTTGACCTCTGGGTAACAAAGACCCCCTGGAGAAAGAAATGGCAACCCACTCCAGTATTCTTGCCTGGGAAATTCCATAGAGGAGTCTGGGGGACTGCAGTCCATGGGGTTGTAAAAGAGTCAGAGACAACTTGGCAACTAAACAACAGCAACATGGTTTGAATAGCACTAATTGTAGCAGAGAAATAAGTGGCAGTTGTAATACAGCTAGAGAAATGCTGTGTCACACATATATACAAGGTACTGTAAAGCAGCAAGGCGGAGGGGTTTCCCTGGTGGTCCAGTGGTTAGGACTCAGCACTTTCACTGCTGGGACATGGGTCTGATCCCTGGTCAGGGAGCTAAGATGCTATAAGTCATGTGCTGCAGCTGCTGTTCAGTTGCTCAGTCACGTCCAGCTCCTTGCGACCCCATAGACTGTAGCCTGGGCCTCCCTGGCGGCTCAGACGGTAAAGACTTCGCCTGCAATGCGGGAGACCTGAGTTCGACTCCTGAGTCAGGAAGATCCCCTGGAGGTGGGCATGGCAACCCCCTCCAGTTTTCTGGCCTGGAGAATCCTCATGGACAGAGGAGTCTGGCAGGCTACAGTCCAAAGGGTTGCAAAGAGTCAGACCCTACTGAGTGACTAAGCACAAGACCGTAGCCCTCCAGGCTCCTCCGTCCATGGGATTTCCCAGGCAGGAATACTGGAATGGGTTGCCATGTCCTTCTCCAGTGGCTCTTCATGACCCAGGGATTGAACCCACATCTCCTGTGTCTATTGCACTGAGGCAGATTCTTTACCACTGAGCAACCGGGGAAGCCCACAAGTCGTGTGGCATGCCCCGCTCCCCTCCCCCAAAATGCAGAGATGAAGAACCAATCCACGTCTCTGACAGGAGAGAGTCTCCCCTGAGCTTTTTGGGGCCAGAAGAACTTTCCAGGGAATGTGACCCTTGGGCTTAGTCTGGAAGGGTCAGTGGGATAATCATCCACTGTCTGCTGACAGATTGATCAATTCATATATATCAAAATATACCTTGGAAACCTTTCTGTGTGTTCAGTAAACCCTGCTAAGATTTTTGCAGGTTATATTTTTAGTGGATTATCCTTTTTCCTTTAGTCAGTATTAACTCAGGAGACACCTTCCTAGACAGCTGATATTCCCCTTCTTGCAAATTTTCTTATCATGAGTGTACAGAAGAATATTTAACCAAGAAGAACATAGTAAACATTAAATCTGCACATTGCATGTGGGATTGTGTGCAAAGACTCGATCTGATGCCCTCTGCATCTCTGACAGGAAGCAGTCGTTCCCTGTCCTTCCACCCCTATAGTTTTTCCTTACTGGAACCCACAGTTTTATCTCTGCTCTTGGCTGCATTCTCAGCCCCTTCCTGTGCCTGGCTCCTGGTGAATATCCCTGTGAGGTCTTCCCCACTGATCCTCCAGGTGACTGGCAGCTTGCCGAGCCTCTTGGGATGCCAAGAAAAAGGCCTTTAGTTTCTTCTTGAGCTACTGGTGCTTTTCTCTGTTCTCCACCTCCTCAGAATAGAACTGGAGGAACTAAAATACAACAAAATCAAGAGCAGAAAGATCAGTTTCTTTCTCTAAAATTCTGCCACAAAAATATGGATCACCTCCTGGAAGGAGAATTACTGCCCAGCTGGTAAACCCCACAGTGACCCGTGACTGTATGCTACCTGTTTACCTCTGTGGTTGTGTGTAACATCTACCCCAAAACTTAGTGCCTTAAACAACCATGCATTATTATTAGATATCACAGTTCTGTTCATCGGGAACTTCGGCTTGGCTGAAGTCACTTGATGGCTTTTAATTGGAGACTGAACTGGCCTGGAGGGTCTAAGGTCATGAGTTATATACCTGGCATCTTGGTGGGGTCATCTGGAAGGCGAGGCTCAGCCAGGCTCTTCTCTCTGTCCATGTGATCCCTATTCATGATCTCATGTTGATGCATGCTGGATGTTTTACATGACAGCTCCTGACTCCAAGAAACCAAGAGTCTTATTAAAAATTGGACCTGAAACTGTCATACAACACTTCCAATGTACTCTGTTGGTGAAACCAGTCACAGGGCAGCCCTGTGGGAAGGATGCAGATGCCCTGTCCCTGGATGGGAGATGTGGCCATCTTTAATTCATTACAGTTACAACCTATTATAAAAACTCAGGTGTAAGTCAATACCCTGTTTACACATAAGAAAACAGAGACACAAAGATGTGTAGTGTCCAAAGATTTGTCCAAAGTCAAAAGGAACATGCATGAAATATTTGGGACTAGAACTTACTGATTTTCTTGCTAAAGGCAAAATGCACTTGTAAATCCTAGGTTTGCTGGTTCAGCGAAGATCTTTAACACTTCTAAATTTTAAAAATGATTGTGCTTTATTGATTAGGAATTGTGAAAATATTGGTGGTGAAAGGTTTCTGTTTTCTCATTCCATTCCAAAATCCAGGTCTTATCAGCCACCTGATACTTCATCTCTTCTGTCCCGTGATTGACATTTTTTTTCTTTAGCTTATCTTAATTGGAGATTTGATTTCTGTGGATCATCCAAGATGTGATCTTCAGCCATGCCAGGTAGAAAAGCTGGGCTTGGATTAAGTCTATGAGAGGATGCTACATCTAATCAACCTCGCTGCTTGTAGCCAGTATGGTCTCATTGTTTCCATTCACCTTGAGGGATCAACTTATTTGCCTTTTGTTTCTTCGAATCAATGACCAGGAAAGAGGTTGAACTCAGTGGCTTCTATTTTATTTGTTAAATGATTTAGAGTCCCAGTTCCAAAATGTATTTAAATTTGTTTATAATAATATTTATTATATATATACACACACACACACACACACACACACACACACATATACATATATACGTATAAGATCAGGGCTTCCCAGGTGGCACCAGTGGTAAAGAACCTGCCTGCCAATTAAGGAGATGTAAAAGATACAGGTTCGATCCCTGGGTTGGGAAGATCTCCTGGAGGAGGGCATGGCAACCCACTCCAGTACCCTTGCCCAGAGAATCCCCATGAACAGAGGAGCCTGGTGGGCTGTAGTCCATGCAGTCACACAGAGTTTGACACAACTGAAGTGACTTAGAACACACGCACGCATACCTGTAAGGTCAGAGGGGCTGGGAGTAAAAATAGTAACTACTCTTTCTTAAGCTTTGTGTCAGAAACTTTCTAAGTTTTAAACATATTGTTCATCAATTCTCACAGCCAGTCAATGAGCTGGGCATAACAATCCCAGATGAGGAAACTGAGTCTTGGAAAGGTTAAGTAACTGATTCTAAGACCACAGAGTTGGTGGTAGCCACATGCAAAAACATAAGATGACTGCTAAAATCTCCTCTGATTCCGAAAGTCTAGGGCTCCAAGTTGTTCTCTTTGCTCCTTCTGCCTTCACTGTGGTTGGAAGGGCAGTAAGTGAGGAGGAAGAATTTTCCTTAATTGCAAGAGGAGTGGGAAAGATTAGCATGGAACTTAAAAATACATGACTGCCTTCTAAAAGTTGTCAAAGTAAATTCTGTCCCCAGAGACATTTAAAAGCAATTTGATCACACAGTTACACATGGCTATAGTTGGGGAAACTAGTGATTGGTCTACCAAAGGGGATTCTAATGGAGTTTTGTGAGCAATGCTTGGAAATGTTTTGCATAATATATTACTTTGTAAATATCCTTGCTACATTTTAGTTAATCCTGGCCATCTGGAACCTCATTTGTCATTTAAACATTTACTTAACCACTTTGTAAAAGTTTTCTAGTTAAAAAAAAAAAGGGTGTGAATTGTCCAGTGGAAGTCTAGAGAACAGACCTAGATTAATCCAGTGGATTAACCTAGTCCTCAGATGAGACAGAATTGCTTTTTCTGATGAACACTATCCAGCTAGCCTGTGAACCAACCACTCTTTTTCTTGAATTTGTTGTAATTCAGTTCCTTTGGTAGAGCAGTGTTGATTGTGATGGACATTTCCCAGTTCAAAAAAACTCTCGGTGACTCTTCCTAGCATAGCATTCAAAAACCTCTAAGACAATTGTCTCAAAGTGTGGTCACCGGATGACCATCAACAGATCATTTGGGAACATATCAGAAATGCAAATTCTTAGGCCCCATTCAAGATATACCTGTACCTGTGTTTCAACAAGCTCTCCAGGTGATTCTAAAGCACATCATCACTGGAGAACTATTGCACTGAGATCTGCCCCTCAGTCAGCTTTTTTAGGCTTACTTCCTTCTACTTCCATATAAACACTCTCCCTTCCAGCTAATTGTACTCTGTTGTATTTATGTGTGTATGTGGATACGTGGATGTATATTTATAGATGGATGTGTATATGTATAAAATTTCTGCCCCAGGTCTTTGTCCATGCTCTTTATAATACCTGGATCGTGTTTTCTCCTCCACTCTCCTTGTGCTATGTTGTGCTAAGTCACTTCAGTCGTGTCCAGCTCTTTGCAGCCCTGTGTACTGTAGCCTCCCAGGCTCCTCTGTCCATGAGATTCTCCAGGCAAGAATACTGGAGTGGGTTTCCATGCCCTCCTCCAGGGAATCTTCCTAACCCAGGGATCGAACCCGTGGCTCCTGCACTGCAGGTAGAATCTTTACTACTGAGCCACTGGGAAAGCCCAAAATCCAACTTAAAAGACACTTATTGGAGACAGCCTTTCCTCATCCCTCTGATAGACACAGCTTTTCACATTCTCAAAACCTGGTCCCACATTTTAGTGTAATTTATTTTAATTGGTAGTGATCCAGGGTTTACTATTTATTCAGCCCTTTTGTGAGTATAACTCTATATATAGCATTGTACTAGGCATTGAGGATACAATTGAGAACAGGCAAACATCTCTGAAACGTATAAATCAGTTCGGGGTAGACTTTCTCACAGCCTGTCCTAGATCATAGCTCTGAGAAGGTGCAGGTCTCTTATACTGTGCTGCTGGGTGTCCTGTAGGTTGTGTTAAGTTATGGTGGGTAGAGCGGAAGGTAATATTCTAGGCTTCTCTGATCTGTATAGAATACACCAGAGAATTATGCTGTCCTTATAGCTACCATTCTTAACAGGGAATGGCACACTAACACATACAGAGGACAGAGTCCCTGCCGTTGGTGAAAATCACCTCCTCTAGACCAGAGTTTTTCAACTGCAGCACCACTGTCATTGGAGATCAGGTGACTTTGTTGTAGCAGGCCGTCTTGTGCATTGTAAGACATTTGGCAGCATTTCTGACCTCTGCTCCCTGAATGTCAATAGCATCACCCTTTCCAATCATGACCACAAAATATGTCTCCATACATTGCAAAATATACTTTGGTGTGAAAAATCAATCTGGGTTGCATGCAACTGGGAATATTTTTACCTGCAGAAAATAAAACTCAAGAGAAATGTGAAAGCTCTCCTTAGATATCTAGGACCACTGTGCAGAAGGAGAATTAGAGATAGAAATTTAAATTCGAGACAGAGGGTAAAACTGGAAGTTACAGAAAATCAGTTTTGAAGGAGACCTTTTTAACTTCGGGATAGTCTTAAGTTTAGAGTGTACTGTTGTAGGACTTGGTGAATTCCCAGTCCTTTGTGCTTTCATGCAGGCTTGGATATGCTTCATTTTAGAAGAGATGTGGGGACTTGGGGATTTTGAGGATCCTTCAAGTTTTGAGATTCAACATTTTTTATGTTTTGATTGTTTTTTAAAATGGCTTGTAAAGAATTAGAATAATCCCTTGGGGGTTTCAGGGGAGTGACAGAGTGAAGTGACAGTAATGAGGTCAACGTCCTGGCCCTTGTGCCAGGCTGCCTGGGCCGGATCCCAGCTTGGTTCTTACCACCAGCGAGACCTTGGACAAGTCTTGACACTTCTGTCTTTCCTCATATGTGAAATGGGTGCATTTATAGTTCCTTTCTCAAAAGTAGTTGTGAGGAGGACCAAATGAGATTACAAGTAGGAAATTTCCTTGGTAAGGAAATGAAGAGTAGATCTTATTATTAACTCAGCATGCTTTTCATAAACTCCAAATAACTTGCAAATTTAACTAGCTATTTCTGTCAATGTTGCACATGTGTTTGGGGGGCAGTTCATTATAGGAAAAATATGTTTGTTATTAACACTGGTAATATAATCCAAAAGTAAGTATTAAAAGCAACCATGATAGGTAAAAATCAAGTTTTTTTATATCTATCTGGTCCTTGATCTACAAACAAAGCTAGAATGTTAAAGAAGCTCCCTTTATTAGTCAGTTCATAGTGGAACTCAATTTTTATTCATCATTTTCTTCAGTGATATTGATTTTCACATACTTAATTTACATCCTTCAAGAGGATGTTTATTTTTCTGGATCCTTTGCTAGAAAGCAAAGATTGGAGAGATATGAGGAAAGAAATTAGAAGGATATGAGGTGGCTTATTTATGACAGCTGTCTCAAGGGCCCCAAGGCCTTGGTGAGAATCTTGGGCCCACAAAGTCAAGTGAGAGCTTTAATTTGAGCTCCAAATAAAAACCTTATAGTTTTTAGTCTTAAAGTCTCTATTCTATGTCACTTAAAAATCATATTATTTTTATTGTAGGACATGACACCAGATTGAAAGTGTAGAGGAGAATATTTAAGTAAAACACATACTTAGACAAAGTTTAGTATTTTTCTTAGTCATCCTTACCTGTAATTCACAATTTCAGTCTAGTTTGGAGAAGGCAATGGCACCCCACTCCAGTACTCTTGCCTGGAAAATCACATGGACGGAGGAGCCTGGTAGGCTGCAGTCCATGGGGTTGCTAAGAGTTGGACACTACTGAGCGACTTCACTTTCACTTTTCAATTTCATGCAACCCACTCCAGTGTTCTTGCCTGGAGAATCCCAGGAATGGGGGAGCCTGGTGTGCTGCCGTTTATGGGGCTGCACAAAGTCGGACATGACTGAAGCAACTTAGCAGCAGCAGTAGCAGCAATATAGTTCAGAGAAAACAAAATTCTTTTTCCCCCTTTACTTATTGTTATTTTTTATAGTAGGAAATAAAGGATTTTTCCTAGGCTTGCTCCACCACCTAACATCAGTTTGTGTGTGTGTGTTAGCCTGACTCTTTGTGACCCTTTGGACTGTACCCCACCAGACTCCTCTGACCATGGGATTCTCTAGCAAGAATACTGGAGTGGGTAGCCATTCCCTTCTCCAGGGGATCTTCCCAACCCAAGGATTGAACCTCGGTCTCCTACATTGCAGGCAGATTCTTTACCATCTGAGCCCCAGGGAAGCCCCCACCTCACATCATGCAAGAGTAACTTTCTACAGCTGTCTGTGCATGAAACCATCACTATGTCCTACCTTATTCCTCTGGGAAATGAACTTTCCAAGCAACTTTATTCCAGTCCCTCATTGTTCAGAGCACAGACTGTGTATGTAAATGTGTAAGCGATAGGTAGGATGTGTACTGCATCCACAGGATGCCTCTTAAAGTTGAATTTCAAAAAAGAACCTGTCCCCATTATTTCTGTAACAGCAGCTCCAAGTAGCCAAGGGCAACACAAGTTAAGTGGCTCAGTGGTCAAGAATCCACCTGTCAATGCAGGAGATGCAGGTCCGATCCCTGGGCTGGGAAGATTCCCATGGAGAAGGAAATGGCAACCTACTCCAATATTCTTGCCTGGAAAATCTCATGGACAGAGGATCCTAGCAGGCCACAGTCCATGAAGTCACAAAAGAGTCAGATACGACTTAGTGACTAAACAACAACAATGCAAATTAATGCATTGAATGTTTGGACAACAGAATTTGGGGAGCTCTTATTGTCCACATGATATTCATTATGCTATGAAATCAGACAATCACCTTGGCCAAACTAGGCTTAGAAAAGAAAGTGAAAGTGAAAGTCACTCAGTTGTGTCTGACTCTGCGACCCCATGGACTGTATAGTCCATGGAATTCTCCAGGCCAGAATGTAGTGGGTAGCCTGTCCCTTCTCCAGGGGATCTTCCCAACCCAGGGATCGAATCCAGGTCTTCCGCATCGTGGGCGGATTCTTTAACAGCTGAGCCACAAGGAAAGCTCAAGAATGCTGGAGTGGGTAGCCTTTCCCTTCTCCAGAGGATCTTCCCAACCCAGGAATCGAACCGGGGTCTCCTGCGTTGCAGGTGGATTCTTTACCAATGAGTATAACCTTGTGGTCATAGTCCGTTTCTGTAAATTCTGTTGTCTTCCCAACATAATCCTCTAAACATACATATCTACTTATGGAAATCAGAAGAATCTTCATCTTGCCTCTTCAAACATACCTTTTGTCCTATAAAATATTTGATTTGGTTTTGCCTTTTTGAATTTTTGCATCTACATGACAATGGAGATTCAACCAAATTCCTGAAGTCTCCTGTCTTTCTTTACCCAGTATCTTGGTACCTGTTCCAAACCGCAAAAATCATAAGTTATTCAGCAAAGATAGGGAAGCACCTTTTTTCAGTTATTTTTTGATTGCCTTCTTTGGGTTGGTGGATGAAGAGATGCTATAATTTGAGCTTTGACCTGGAGGTGTAGTGAATAAAAATGAAAGCATTCTTACTTAGAACAAAGTTTCTATGAAGGACATATCTGGCATTCATTACCATTTTCACAGAGGCAAGGTACTTTGGTTACAAGTAGCAGAAACTTCTTTTAGCCAACTTTATTAGGTTTTGCTAGAGCTGTCATAATAAAGTACCACAAACTGAGTGGCTTGGAACAACAGGATATTTATTATCTCAGCTTTAGAGACTAGACATCTGAAATCAAGGTGTTAGCAGGTCCCTGCTCCCTCTGAACCTGTAGGGAAAAGATTCTTCCTTGCCTCTTCCTAGCTTGAAGTGTTTTGCTGGCACTCTTTGGTATTTTTTTGGCTTGCTGAAGCGTCATTTCCATCCTCTGTCTTCACATTGCCGTTTTGTCTGAGTGTGTCTGTCTTGTCTAACTTCCCATTTTTATAAGGATTTCAGTCATGTTGGATTAAGGCCCATACTAATCACCTCATTTTCATTTTATTACTTCTCTAAAGAACCTGCTTGCAAGTAAGTCCATATTCCAAGGCACTGAAGGTTTGGATTTCAGCATATCTTTTGGGAGAGGGAAACGCATTTCAACCCATAACATCGACTGAAAAAAGGGAATTTAGTGGAAAGATATGAGGTGGCTTGTTTAATTGAAGGAAGAACTAAAGAACTGAGAACCTAAAGGGGCAAGAGCATGACTGCCCAAATATCTAAGGAGCAGGAGCTGCTCTCAGTCCTGCTAAGAGCAGGAGGCAGCTGTGGGAATAGAGGGACCTTTGCTGACTTTCCCATCTTCTCATCACTCTGCATGACATTCAGCGTTCCAGGAAAATGTCTGATTAGGTCACTCCCTGGCTAGAAAAGTCAGAGTCACATCATTTATTTTCCCAACTATACAACAGCAAGTGAAAAGAGAATTCCCAAAGGACTTGGGATGCCATTACCAAGAAAGAAGAGGGAAGATGGTAAATGTACAAAACCAATATATAATCTAGCTAATCTAGGCCCTCTAGTAGGAAGTGAGGAAGGGAGCAAATTTTGAAAAAAAAAAAATTATATTTTCATATACTCCAAATTCATCAACTTTTTTGTAAGTAAACCTCTGATGATTATTAATACAGCCATTCAGAAAAATTTGCCTTTCTTATGTAAGTCAAGAGTGTGAAGAGAATTCCACTTAATCATGATTCTTTCCATTACTGAGTTAGCCTTATTTAGATTTGGCTATCATGTCAGTTTTATAGATAAAGAAATGAGTTCCGGAGTAATCCCCTCTCTCATTCTTTGGTTTGTTGTTCTTTGCACCCTGGTCCAGACCAGGACACTCTCTTGCTGGGCACAGAGAGTTCCCTGACGCACTGTGGTCGCCTACTCTTTGATGCCTTGGAGGGAAGGGTATAATTCTCCTCTCCCATATCCTATGGCACTCTCTTCTCATGCTCCAACACTGGGCTCTCCTTCTCATTTCACCCCCTCTCCCAATTCATTCTGCCACCAGCTTGTCAAAGAATATAGCCTTTGTTCTATTAGTTAGACTTTGAATTAAGAAAAGAAGGGAAGAGGTGGTAAAAATTAACAAACTGAATTGCATAAAATGAAGGGTATAAGGGGGTGGCTTATCATTAAATGGTGTAAAATCTTAAAGAATAGATTTAGCCTCCAGGCTGTCGTTTTGCTTTTTTTTCTTTGACTTTTCCAAAGACAAATGGCTGATAGGCTTACCATGATATTTTACTTGTTGTCAGATTCAGTGAACTGTCTGGGGATGGAAGTAATGGTCTCCAAGATTGGAACAACATACAAGGAACAATCTAGGAATTAGAGGCCAGATCATTGAGTGGGGCAAGTTGTACCTCTCTCTGGAGATAAGAAGAAAGCTAGTACCATAGGCAGGACTTCCTTGGTGGCTCAGATGGTAAAGCATCTGTCTACAATGCGGGAGACCCGGGTTCGATCCCTGAGTCGGGAAGATCCCCTGGAGAAGGAAATGGCAGCCCACTCCAGTACTATTGCCTGGAAAATCCCAAGGACGGAGGAGCCTGGTAGGCTACAGCCTGTGGGGTCGCAATTAGTCAGACAGGACTGAGTGACTCCACTTTCACTTTCAGTAATATAGGCAGAATCTGAGCTCTGCAAACCATGAGCAGAGAGTCCACTGAAGGAGATCAGACCCTGATAAATGGGAATGAGATGGTCTCTACCAGTAGGTAGGAAATGATGGAGCAGGAAATATTTGAAGCTTTACTTTCTTGGTATCAGAGAGAAATGCTTCAGTCCAGAGATAATACATGTTGATTTTATTCATGACTCAGGCCAAAATAGTCATTTGGCCCCACTCAACCACAAGGAGGCCAGGAACTGGACATATGTAGCAAACAGCAGTGATGATTTCCACTTGTCAGAATGCAAACTGCAGGTTCCTCCCCCTCAGGCTCTATTTCAGGAGATCTTTGAAATCTGCATTTTAAGTAGATCTCCTCAGGTGAGTCTGATATAGAGAGGAAGGGCAGAATCCCTGGACCAAAATTTAAAGAATACTGACTTAGAGCATCAACTCAGTGTAGGTAGGTATCAAGAGGATGGGGCAAGTTTGAGATACTGTTCTTAGAGTTCAGATGTAGGGTCAACTCTGGGTTACCTCACATTGTTGTCAAAAGGACTGCATATATCTGGACACAGACGCCCAGAGAGCTGGGCAGTAGCCTTTAAAATTCCTAGGCATGAGGGTAGTGTTAGGTCTGTGCCTGAGACAGAGCAGACTCTCCAGTATATGTTGAGTTTCTCAGGTATCGGGAGGGGAAGAGGGATATGGGACCAATGTCTGGTAATGGTTCTCATATGTGTGATCTAAAGTTTATATTTATAGTAGCAGAAACTCACTGGACAATACAATATTTTATTGTACAATTGCTTTTTATTTTCTCTGTTGTTCTCCCACTTCTCTCTCCCTTCCTCTACTACTCACTCATCCAATTTCCCCTTCTCGTTCTTTTTTCCTCCTTCCTTATTTTTATTCTCTACTTCCCCCTCTAATTTTCCCCTTTCCCACTATTCCCTCTTCTTATTTCCCTTCTCCTCTGAACTCTCTCATGAATTATGCCTCCTCCTTCTCCCTCTCATCTATCCTTTCCCTTGGCACCCACCCCCTCTATTCTCTCTCCAGGTATTATGCCATCTGCTGCCAGCCTTTGGTCTATAGGAACAAGATGACCCCTCTGCGCATCGCATTAATGCTGGGAGGCTGCTGGGTCATCCCCATGTTTATCTCTTTTCTCCCTATAATGCAAGGCTGGAATAACATTGGAATAATTGATTTGGTGAGTACTCATGCAGACCCTATGGGTTTGCTGTCTGACTAACTTTGTTTGCTTGGGATTCTAAATAAACAAACAATGTCAGGTTAGGTGGGTATCCTAAGAAAGATCCTGACAGAATAACAATAATAACAACAACAACAACAACAAAAAGCAGGCTAACATTTTTGAAAGTTTACTGTATGCCAGAAAGTAGTACACTAAATACATGTAATCCTGACAGCAGCATCCCTTTGGGAAAATTACAATAATTTCCCCCCATTTCACAACTGAGAAAACTCAGGTTCAAAAATGGTGAAGTAATGTGCCTGTGAATTCACAGCTAGTGAATAGCGGAACAGGTATTCAAAGCTTAGCAGACAAACTCCAGAGCCTGAGTATCCCAAGACACCTTCATCTCATTTCATGCTGAGACCCTTTGAGGCTTATGGTGACCCACGGAAAACCTGTCATGGGGGTGGAGGTTTCCAGAGAATGATGGGCCAGGAGTCCAGAACTGGACCCTGAGCCCAGCTCTGTCACTGAGCCACTTCCTGAAGGGCTGTGATGAGAAGATCCTTGGGTCCTCATTGGGAACAGTGTCTTTGAGCAGTGCAGGAAAACACAGGTTGCAGGCATCTGTCAACTCCTGTCTAGATGCTCTTGAAGAGTTTCCAACTCTGACATACTTTGTTTTCAATATCAAACTTGCATTGAAGATTGAAAGCTATGGTTTGGATCCATTAGCAGATATATGTATATACTTTTTTCCCTAAGGAAGTTGTCAGGCAGTTACTTTAAGATGGATCCCAGGACTCTGACCAGGGAATGGGGAGGAGAGATTGAGAGTGAGCTCTGACCCAAGAGGACCAGTCAGAATAGGAACTGCCTATTCCTCTCTCCATCCCATTCCTAGCCCCTAATCTTGCCTTATTCTTTGTCCAGGAAAGGATATCCAAGCCAAGACTGGGCCAGGATTTGCATGTGGTATGTCAGAACAAGAGTTCCTTGGGCTTCTGAAAGAAATGCTGGGGACAGAGGAGTGGAGAAATGAAAGGGGATCCGTACAAGGGAGACTGTATGGATATTTTTTTAAATCCTATCCCTTTTCTTTCAGGCTTTCAGTTTTATCACTCTTGGGGGAAGTGAAATTCAAATTTCTAATAATGAGTGGGTAAATATAATAATGGCCAGCAAATGTCGAACACTTACTGTGTGCTGAGCCCTGTGTTAATTTAATCATTGTCTCACTCAGGACTCACAACAGTGCTGTGAAGTAATCCTGTTATCATTCTCAGGAAACTGAGGGTCAACGAGGTTAAGTCATTGGTAGGGAGTGCTGGTGACTAGAGCTAAGCCCAAGCTTACTGGACCCAAGAGTCTATGTCCTTATGTTTGTGCTAAACTTAATCCCTAATGGAGAAGACCTTTGGAAGTATAAGCTTCTGTGCATCAAAATTTGTAACAAGGACTCAGCACTCTTACCTTCTGACGTAGAACTTCCAAGAGAAATAACCTAGTGAACTGTGTTCTTTTGTGACAGTGAGATAGAAGCATCCCCTGTTTAATTCATGTAACTGGGGAATGGGGCATCTGCTTACTATTAACATGCTTAGTGTTTGCTCCATGATATTGTAGTTGCATTTCATATCTTTCACTCATTTGCACATTGAATTGGCCTAGATAGAAACTAGCGTAACCCAGGTGTTCTCTATACATGTGTAGCTGATCCTTGTTATTCATGGTAATAAAGTTGCTGCAAATACTGAATTAGCAAATCATGAATCTTTGTTCCTAGGTGAAATATAGGATTAAGTTCCTGTGACTTGAGGCAAGTAATACTGAGATAAAAAGAGATTTTATTATAATAATAATGTCAATTCAATAAGAAGGTATACTATAACCTTACAATATACTATAAGACAAGATACTAAATGTGTACACAGTGAATGAAATAGCATATTGTTTATAATACATATTTTTGTTCATATCTGTATTCACGTGTGTGTTCACACTGGATGCAGGCTGACCTCAGGAGGGGAAGTGTCATTGGGTTACACAGCTCTCTTCAACCAAGATCTATTCCTAGAGAAGACTGATAACCAAGAGCCATCAGCATGCAGAGTTTATAAGTGGAAGAAAAGTCTTTCAGTTCCTAAGATGAATCTAGTATATCACAGTATTCAAGGCGAGTGAGGTTTATACCAGTAATACAACACTATATGCCACTGTATGAATTAAAGAAAGAAGGGAAAACCCACATGATCATCTTATTACTATCAAAAATGCATTGACAAGTTTCAACATACAATCATAATTTAAAAATTTTTCATCAAAGTAAGAATAGAAGGAAGCTTTCTCAAATAGAGGGCATTGACAAAAAACTGACAGCAAATATCATACTTAATAGTAAAATATTGAAATCTCCCCTCCTAAAACTGGGACTGGAACAATGGTGTCCACTGTTACCATTTTTATTCAGTATTGTACTAGAGATCTTACTAAGTTCAACATGCAAAGAAAAATGGTATTAAGACTAGAAAGAAAGAAATGAAGTTGTCATTATTTGCAGATCACATGATTATTCATGGAAAACATTCAGAAGAATCTAAAGATGAAATATTAGTTACTAATTTAACAAAATTGTTGAATACATAACCAATATACAAAAATTTTTCAGAGTTCTGCATATTAGCAGCAGACAGTTTGGAATATGAATTTAGCATAGTACTATTTGCATTAGAATAAAAGTGCAAATATTTATGTTAAATCTGGCAAAAGATATTTATATAAAAATATAAAATATTACTGAAATAAATTCTGAAAGACTTACATAAAGAGAAAGAATTATCATGCTTGTGAATTGGAAATCTTAGCATTGAAAAAATGTCATTTTTCCTCAGTTATGCTATTCTAGTTCCTATCAAAATTCTAGAAGTTTTTTATGGAAATTCTGAGAGATAAGAAGACCCAAAGCAGCCAAAAGCATATTCCTTTTCTACTGTCATGGTTTTATATGCTGTAGGCTTATTAGAAGAAAAACAAAAGTTTTTCTGATAAACCTTTTTCATTTTCTTTCCCCTCACCCTTTTCTTTTATCAATCCCTCCCTTTCCTTCTCTATTCCTTTCCTCTTTCTTTCGACCTTCCAAATCCTCCTTTTCTCTTCTTTTTCATCCTTTGTATTTTCTTACAATTTTTCTCATTCCTCTCCTGCTTCTTCCTATTCACTTTTTTCTTCCTTTCCCCCCACTTTTTTCTTCCTTTCCCCCCCACTTTCTCACTTCCTCTTTCCCTCTAACTCTCAGATAGAAAAAAGGAAGTTCAATCAGAACTCTAACTCTACGTACTGTATCTTCATGGTCAACAAGCCCTATGCCATCACATGCTCCGTGGTAGCCTTCTACATCCCATTTCTCCTCATGGTGCTGGCCTATTATCGCATCTATGTCACAGCTAAGGAGCATGCTCACCAGATCCAGATGCTACAACGGGCAGGAGCCCCTACAGAGGGCAGGCTCCAACCAACAGACCAGCATAGCACTCATCGCATGAGGACAGAGACCAAAGCAGCCAAGACTCTGTGCATCATCATGGGCTGCTTCTGCCTTTGCTGGGCTCCATTCTTTGTCACCAATATTGTGGATCCATTTGTAGACTATACTGTTCCCGGGCAGGTGTGGACCGCTTTCCTCTGGCTTGGCTACATCAATTCTGGGTTGAACCCCTTTCTCTACGCCTTCTTGAATAAGTCTTTTAGACGTGCCTTCCTCATCATCCTCTGCTGTGATGATGAACGCTACCGAAGACCTTCCATTCTGGGCCAGACTGTCCCCTGTTCAACCACAACCATTAATGGATCCACACATGTGCTAAGGTGAGTGCTCTGGGGCTTCTTAGATTTTGATCACTTGCATGACTCAGAAGAGGTAACTTTTGAGTTTTCTGTTTCCAGATGGATTATTCTTAAAAATTTGTATAGTATTTTCAAATATTAAAATAAACTTCTCCCATCTGTTAATGGAATAGAGTAGTGGATAAGCGCTTAGGCACTGGGGGACAATGGCCTGTATTCAAATCCAGCCTCCAGAGTTCTTTGACTTCAGCCCAGTCATTCAACCATTCTGAACCTTTAATTTCATTTAAAAAATGAAAATCATAATCACAATTTCTACATCACAGTGCTTTTTTGAGAATCATATTAGCTACTATGTATAAAGCATATGGTACAGAATCTGACACCTAGTAAGAATATAGTATATATTATCTACTCCTATTTACAGGTACTATTTTAGGGTAGTAATTAAAGCCATAATAAAATAGTCTTTATTTTGATCCACAGTGCCACTACTAATCATTTGCATGATCTTGATTTTTACTTTTTTCAACTGTAAAAATTGGTAATAATCATAACACCATCATATAGGACTTTTATGACAATTAGGGGTAATCATATAGGGCCTGACACATAGAAAGTGCTCATAATACTATTAATAATATTGTAAATATTAGTAGGAGTAGAACTAATAGCACATAACCTGATACCATAAGATGGCTATAAAATAACATGATAAGCTAAAATTAAACAAAGTGATAAATGTGCAATAGTAATGCCATGTGATAAATGATATAATGGAAGTATGGACAATGTAGACTGGGAATACGAGTAGGAAAGAAGCTGATTTGGTTAAGGGAATGAGGGAAAACTTCACAAAACAACATTTTATAAGAATTCAGCCTTGGAGGAGATGTCAAAGAAGGCATTCCAGATAGAATGAGCAGCATGAGGAAGGCACTGGAATATGAAAGAGTGTGGAAAGGTCAGGTGATTTACCCAAGGTCTCATAGGTTGATGTAGGTAGGAGAAAATTTGGAGTTGATTTTCAGTGACTAGGCATGATGCCTCTTTCCCAACTCTGATAATTTTCTTGCTACCCTGGCTTACAGTTGTTCTTAGCTGTGAAACTGTGAAAGCCATGTATGATAAGTACATTTATCCTTTAGCAAAGATGAATCATTAACAACATTTTTTTCCTTTGTCCTGAGATGCACAGGAATTTCCACACAGCAGCTCCTTCTCTGAGAAAAGCATTTAATTTTTCTGATGATGACAGTATTTAGCTGTTTTGGCAGCTGAAAACTGGGGACTTTTCATTTGCATGTGTAAGAAAAGAAGAAAACATAGGAGATTCTATGAAATATCAATACTTTGCTTCAGAGATTTCTCAGAAACATAAATTCAATTTTCTGTTACCGGTGTGAACAGACTTGCAGTTAAATCCTAGTATGATGTTGAGATTCCAGCTGGTAGAAAGGCCTCAAAGGATACTCCTATAGGCTGGCATTCTTATTTATAAATAATTATTGTGCCTTCATGAGTGTCGCAGAAAGGATCTTACAGTAAAGTGAAGTTTGTGTATTAGAACTTCTGTGTGGGTGCCAGAGAGCTTTTAGTGATTTAAGCTCAGTTGCCTACTACTTAGAGAGTCTGTTCTAGCAGTGCCTTTACTAAGACAGTTGTTTAGAACTGGTGCCTTTTCCCCACACTAATAGTCATAGAGTTTAGGGTTTCTAGGGAAGCCCAGGAAACCTATTTTACTAATACTATATTATTTTATCCCTCCTGCTTTTGGAGATCTGCAGCATGATTGTTAAGCAGAGAGAGCAGTTTAGAGATGGCTTATGTATATATTCTTCACACTTTGTTCTTTACATTTATTTCTTCCTGAGGCCATGAAAAGTACAGGAAATTGGTATCAGGTATTTCACTGTGGAGGTGAAGAATCTTGTAAGAGTGGAGGTAGCCTATACAGAGAAGAGAAAACTATTTGACTCCACAAGAGTGTAAGCCTTGCAAGGACAGGAATCCTGCCTGTTTTATTTCCTGCGACGTAACAAATGCACAATATGCTGCTTGATGGATAATTTAACAAATCATAAAATTAATTCTCCAGATTGGCTATTTTAACTCAATCTAAGAAAAATGTGTGTTTTTCCTAAAAATCCCACAAGTAGGACATAAACAAATACAGATGAATGAATGAAATATAAAACCTGTAGCAATGAAAAGTAAAGTCAGCTTTTATTCTACTAACCCAGCCCCTAGACAACAATTACCACTAGTCTATAATCTTTTCAGTGCATTTACAAACATTCAGAAAAACATACAGATTCACAGATTTTTTCTCCCTTCATTTTACATAAATGGAGCCATTCTGTGTGTACTTTTCTGGACCTTGCTTTTTATTCTTTAACAATGCGTTTTAGAGATCATCCCACTCAGACATATAGATCTAACTCATTATTTTTAACTGTTACATAATCTTCTGTACTAAAAATACATATTACATTTTATTTAGTTATTTCCCATTAATGGATATGTAGGTGTCTCCAATCTTTTGCTATTACTAACTGTACTATTTTTAATGTCCTGAAACACATTTCTTTGTGCATGTGCCAGTATTCCTTTCAGATAACTG
Source organism: Cervus elaphus (assembly GCF_910594005.1). Lineage (NCBI taxonomy): Eukaryota > Metazoa > Chordata > Mammalia > Artiodactyla > Cervidae > Cervus > Cervus elaphus. The sequence continues at coordinate 61,062,308 of NC_057823.1, read as the reverse complement.
CTGAAAGTGAAATTGCACTATTGACAATTATGTGCATTTAAGAATGTTATGCTTACCATAAAACTGACCTCCCAGAGCACCACTGGAGAAGGCAATGGCAACCCACTCCAGTATTCTTGCCTAGAGAATCCCTTGGACAGAGGAGCCTGGTGGGCTGCTGTCCATGGGGTCGCACAGAGTCGGACACGACTGAGGCGACTCGGCACAGCAGAGCACCATAGTACCTTGCATTTTCATCAGCAGGCTGTGAGAGTATCTGCTATTCTTTCCCCTCACTGGATATTATGCATCTTTTATTAATATACTACTTTGAAATATGCTCTTTCATTTTATTTGCATTTCCCAGATGATTTGATAGATTGGCCCTTTTTAAAATTAGTTATTGACTGCACCTTCCTATATTTGGTACTTTGTCTGAAAACTATGTTTTATTTTTCTGATTAATTTCTGGATGTTCTTTATTATATTCCAAATATTAATCCTTTGTTAGATAAGTTGCAGAAACATGCTCCCATCTTCTGCTTGATTTTGAACTTTGGTTAGCTTTTTTCTTACAGAAGTTTCAAATTTTGAAAAAACTCTTCTTATTTGACCTCTTGCAGCTGACTCAGCTTTTTTCTTGAAAAATTTCCTAAATTAATTTTCTTAAACACCATATTTGTCTGGGTTTCCTCTTAACTCAATATCAGTACCTTCTGAGAATCCTTAACAGTTCTTCCTTTTCTATCTGGCCTCTAAATGTTGGAGTTCTTCAGCACTTGGTTCCTAATACTCTCCTCAAACTACATTCTCACTTTATGTGATTTAAGCATCCATAGCTTTAAATGCAATCATCATGCTGTCAGCCCTCTCTTTAATTTATATCTCCAGGTCATAGCTGCCCTTTGAACTCCAGACCACAAGATCCAATTTGCTTCCTTGACAACCCCATTTATATGTTTCTTTGGAATATCAAATTTCATGCATCCAAAATAGAATTCTTCTATTTCTCACACCCCAGCCACAAATTTCCTGAGTCTTCCCTGTCTCCATAAGTAGAGCTATCATCTACCATATTAATAAATGGCCCTGAGGGAGAGCTAACATGTTAGAAGGCAGACTTAAAGGTTTTAGAAAGGAAAACCAATCAGCCAATGTTGGAAATATGGAGTTAAATCTAAATAAATGCAAATTTTAACCATACAAGCAAAATATAAATCACAGAAACGTAGGATGATGCCTGAACAAATTTATAGCTGTGTATGTCAAATTTGGAACTGTGTGTCAATTTCCTCTTCCAAGGCATCTATTGACAAAGTATGGGGCAGCCCACCAGAGACCTCCTTCCATATCACTAATAATAATGATTATGATCATGATGCCTAACATAATTCCAGAAAAGTGTGCCAGTTACTGTATTTAAGAACTTTGAAATCATTGTTGCATTTAATTTTCACAACACCCAAAGAATTTGGTGTTATAATTATTGTCATTTTAACGATGAGTAAACCAAGGTTTAGAGAGGGTAAGTAACTGGCCCAAATTCATACCAGTAATAGTAAATGATGAAGCTGGAAGCTGGAATCCAGATCCTAGTTTTCCTGACTCCAGAGTTCAGTCTTGTCCAGCCCACTTAGAGTCGGGAATAGGGTTACCACTTCTCATGTTCATCCTGACTCTTTGGATAAATTAGGTGAGATATTTATTAGTCTGTCAAGTCTGCCATCATGCTCATATTTCTCTATCTTGTCTGCAAACTGTGAAGATTAGTAACTTGTTCAAATCCAGGCATTTTCTCCATCTCTTTTCTAAAAAGGAACTAAGGTTAGGTCAGATAAGTCTATTCTTTGTAATCTCATTGACTTCTTGCCTGGGCACACATTGACTATTCAAAGAAATAATCAACTTAATAGAAACTCATCTCAGGATAGATACTAACCTCGTCTATAGAAAACACCCTTTTTGTGTTTTTTCAATTGGATCCTTTGTTCTTCTCTGCTTCCTCTGAATAGCAGTGACCTGTTTACAGTACTCTTTCTCGCATTTGTACTGCTTGAGATTATAGAGTTCCTTATTTAACCCCTATAAGGCCAATTATTCCTCGAGGGTAGAAACCGTGGCTTTCTTTTCTCTGTATGCCATTTAGCCCCTCACACAGTGTCTACAAAATAGTATATAACCAAATGATCAGTACATTTTTGCTGATGAAGTATCTTCGTGATTATCTTCAGATTTATGAAAGATTCACATGCTCAAAACTGAAAGTTACTTTTTTTTTTTTAATCTTCCCTACGTCTCTTATTGTAGAGGACTTAGTCTACAATCCAAGACTCACACTGAGGAGAGCCAGTTAATGGCAGCACTCTGAGACTCTGACCTTTTTTCCTCTTAAAATCTTTTTGAAAAAATGGAATTTTACTTTTCCAAGTTGAATTAAAAACAAGCCAATCTGACCTCGGTGGTTTAGAACAGTAGATTTCCCATACTTGGTCCTATCTTCACAGCCCTTTGACTTACATGACATTTTATTATTAAACAAACAGTTGGGTAGCCAGTGAAATAATACATTTTTGCAAGACATTTTTAGAGGACTTTGGTCACTCAGCTTGTACTGACTAATGTGCCCATGCTAGCAGAATAGTCTGCAGTTGTGTTTGGTTGTTTTGTGTTGGATAATTGTCTTCTTTGGGAATATCCAGCCCACAATCAAAATAGAAGTGAGGATACCATTTGGTTAACTGATGAAATAGTTTGTCCAGATATGTAGGTTACATAGTCTTTAAAAAAATGGTTTCCAAACATGAATTATATCATATGAATGTTTCTTGGGGCAGTTTTAATTTGTATGCACACATATATAAGAAAGAGGCATAATGCTAGTAACATGTGAGCAATGGATTCTAACAGGTTCATCCTGTGTATAAATTGATTGTTAGTGAATTTGGAGCTCGCTTCTCTCTCCTTATCACATCTTTAACCCAATTCTATAGCTAGGTTTTCCCCATCTGCCAATATCTCTCTTAGTCTTATAGAAGTCACTTTTGCCACTCTAGAAAACTCACATCAAATATAATGACAGAGAAAGGAAGAAATAACCTAATGAGAAAACATTGGCTGCTTTCCTACTCAAGTCAGGAAGAAAACAAGGATGCCTTTTCATCTCTGCTGGTCAACATTGTGTATACAAAATTCAAATGACAAAAGGAAGAAACATGATAATTTTATCTGATATTAACCAGTAAAATATGGGAGAATATTCCTTTGGAAGCTTGCTTCAGCTCAGTCATTCTTTAAGTCAAGTGATGCTCCACACTTGGGAGGCATAGTGTGGACCCGCAGACTGTGACCATGCATAGTCACATGGGGGACAGATGATAGGAATAAGCCATGTTGATTTGATTTGGGGTTATATAGGGATTTGATTCTGGAGTTCTTTGTGCATTGGATAAATGCCAAGGATTTTGCCAGTTTTGTTCACTGTGTCCTCTGAGCCTCGTAAAGTGCCTGGAACATCGTGTGATTTGACAGGGGAATGGAGGAGTGCTTCTGTTTCTTCTCCCTTGGTCTAGCTTCTCTTCTATTTATGTTGATTAGTTCAGATGATCCCTGGCAGAGTAGGGACTTGGGGTGCTAACAGTAACTTCAGAGCAAAGATCATTCTCTACCTGAAATCCACTGAGAATTCCAGTTTGGGCTTCTTGGGTAAATAAATCCTTTCTTGCCTAACTCACTGTGAAAATCAAACAAGATAATGTATGTGAAATTGCTTTGCTAACTGCAAAGCTCTGTCCTCATGGGGGAGATAATTATAAGAGCAGACTATTTATAAGTTAGGGAACACAAGCAGAATTTGCATGGAACGTTTAGCTTCGGGGGTGGGTTTCTCTGCTCATGCTGGGTTTCAGTATCTTCCCTGACATTCTGCAAGATTAGATCTTGCTCGACTTAAGTCACTCACCTAATTCCTAAGAAGGCTGAACATTCGTGCAGCACTTCCCAAAGAACTTCTTACCTATCTGACTTGGCTATCATCTGTTCTCCACCCTCAATCTCTTTGATGAAGTCTTTCCGTTGACCTGGAGGTCTCTAGACCTGCCCTGTCTAGTAGCCACATCCCGAGAGCTCAGTGGTTACATACAGCAAGGTTAGGTAGTGCGAACGAAGACTATTTCATTTATCGTGAAAAGTTCCAATGGACAAAACTGCTCCAAAGCAATTTGATCCTTCTCTCTGGAAGGAAGCAATATATATTTTTCCTCATACTATTAACTCTTATTATCCACTAGAGCTTAATAATAAATAAAATGATTCTAATGGATGGACTGTATAATCTTTGACATTTCCATGACAAGATTAGTATATTCAGATTTATATGTAGCATCAATAAAGAGAAATGTGAAAATAGGAAAAAGTGAAAGTAAGAAAGAGAATGAGTTTCCCCCAAATAACAGTAGGAGAAAAAAGTTTTTCAGGTTCATTATTGCCTCCTGTTATCGGAATTTTTAATTATATTCATGTTTCGTTTACTTCTTTATTATCTGCACCCAGACTGTCAGTCCCTGAGGGTGGATAATGTCCATTTTATTCCCAAAAGTTACTGCAGGGTATAGCTCATTGTTCAGTTAATACATTTGTCTAATGAATAGATGGATGCCCTTATCAGACCCTGCCTAGACCCTATCATTTACCAGGACTGTGTACTCAAATAAATTTTCACCACAAAAAGAAATTTTTTTGTTAACTCTTAACTGGAATAGTTGCTTTTGTCACAGTGAAGCCACTTACCAACCTTTAGTTTCATCCCATCAGAATTCTGTATTTAAATAAAGGTTTTCATTTAGTAGATTGGAAGATTACCCACAGATGAGGAAATAATTTAGGTTTAATTTACTTTAGATCCCTAGAGGTTTCTGCTAATGTTGGAAAGCTGTTTGGCATTTAAAAGCCTTTTTTTTTTTTTTTTTGGCCTTTACCTTGAACTTTGGAGGCTACAATTGGATTCAACATTTACCTCATTGTTTTGAGCCAATGCAGACTTACTCTGGGTAAGTCAAAGATGGATGAAAGGGGCTTCGCTGATAGCTCAGACAGTAAAGGATGGATGAGAATGACCTCGCCTTCTCTTCCTCAGTCACCTCCAGAGCTGGCTACATAATTTGTAGCCCCAGTGAAAATTGAAAATGTGGGGCTTCTGGCTCAAAGGGCAGGAACAAATTTCTGTTAAAAGTATTAAAATGTAAAGCCATTTTATTTCCTCCTCAGTCTTTCTCTTAATTTGTCATATGTATTTTATTTGCTACTTACCTGTTCTCTAGTAGAAAAAAAAATGCATTTTTAAATTATTAGCAGAAAATTTACCATCTATCTTTATGTTGTGCAATGGCAGTGTTAAATGCAAAAATAAGAGCACTTAACTTGTATGTGGAATAACCAAAATTACACAGATTGTATTTTGAAATTCAGACATGCTTATGTATTTTATTTTTACCAGACAGTGCATAAAACTAATGCACCTATTTTTATTTTACTTCTTGTTGCATACACATTCTACTAACATTCTCCCCGCAGCTTACTGAGGAGTAAAGAAGGACTGCAGAGAAAAGAACCTTGACTTGCTCTATCATATCCTTTCTTTCTATGTCAGTACTTTAAACATAAATGCTTAGCTAATACAGGAGAGCAACACTGTGAAAAAGACATGGTAGGGTTCCTTGATGGTTTCTTTTTCTTAGACAATCTCTGCCTTCTTTCTGCATCTGGCAAGTTCTGTTTCAGATGGAAAACATGTACTCTCAGGGCCACCAGTCATTCGCTGGTGTTGGTAGATATGTTGATAGGAAACATGGGTGCAGAATTGTAGCGGACCCATGTTCTGTGGAAATTCAGCGAGACTCAGCAAACACAAGGTAAGCATGTTAGAGAAGCTGATGACAGAAAGACAATGGAAAATACTTCATTTAAGTTATGTGTTCACATTGTGCTTGCTTTGAGTATGAGTAAAGTCCATATGTTGGGTGGGTCTACCAGAATTCTGTGCTCATGGGGCATCGCTAATGCGATAGGCAGCAAGGAACTACGGTGTGCCTGCCCATTGCACATGGGCACGTCTCTGCTCACGTGCATGCCTCACTGTCTCAGGGTTCACAGTTTCAAAGATAAAGTTACTGCGGATTCCGAGATGAGGACAAGCAGCAAGCTCTGAGTTCCTGTGTGATGACTATGATCGCACAGTCATGAAGCTGGCCCTGTCCTCAGTTTTGTCCCATCCCTACCTGAGGCAGCTCTCACAAAACATGGTTCTTGTTGACATCACACTAGAACATAGTGAGAATAACATCACAAGAGCTCCACTTGCCTCATCAAATACTCAGGGTTAGAAAAGTTAGTGCTGTTTGCAGAGCGTACCTGCAAAAGTTTGGTAATCAAGTGACTTAAGCTGCCCTCCAGGATGCCCACTTCTGGGCCAAAGTGCTGAGACCTAAACATTTTCCCTTCCACTGAGACATATTGTCAAGGAAAAGTTCCAGTCTCTGACTCCGAGGAAGCTGACCTTTGGTTTGTAACCAAACAGTCATTCGACCCAATGTAGCATAATGGCTGTAGGGGCTGGAGTCTGTCACACCTGGCTGTCAGTCCTGTTTCAGATCTGCCATTTACCATCTACATAATCTTTAGCAATGTGGCCAAACATCTTTAGGCTTCTATTTTCTCCCCTGTAAAACAGGGATAATATTAGAACCCATCTCATAGGACTTTTGTTAAGATTAAATATGATAACGTATGTGCAGAGCTGAGCCCAGCTCCTGATACATAGGAAAGTGCTTCATGAATGGAAGCTGCCATCACTATTGTTATTATAATTGTAGATATAACATTGCTCATGTCTTGGTTAAAACAAACAACTTATCCGGTTATTTTCTCAGCTTCCTGATAAGCGTTTCTTGATGAACGAGTCAATAGAAATCTCTATGTTATAAACACTGCTTAAACAAGGAGCTTCCTCTGTTAGGAGAAAAGCCAGAAATGAATGAAATGAAATTAATCACACTGTTTGTAAATAATTGTTTAAACAACATGAGACAAGACTTGTTTCCTGAGTACATCATGCCCTGTGCTGAACAGTTGGGGCTGTTATTTTGAATATGACTTCTGGCTTTTAAATTACCTGTAGGCATTTCTTTGATCCAGTGCAAAACGTGCTAGCTTGTTGAACAAATTGGTTACACACTATGTGTATTTGTTTTCCCCCTTTTGCTCTGCAAGTGCTCTTGTTTCTAGGGTATTAGGGTCCGATGTACCAGGCCTCTGAGATTGGTGCCCCACTGTGCATGTCACCCTGCGGGGCAAACCACAAACCACACCCAACTCCAGAGGTGCTCAAGGTGGTTTATTGGAGGCAAGAACAGAGGCAGTGCGATGCAAGTCTCTGACCCTTGACCCTGGCTGCACACTGGAGTCACTGGGAGCTCCTGGCTTCCACATGTAGAGATTCTATTTTGATTGGTCTGGTTAGGGACGGGAAATGCATGTGTTTTAGGAGCTCTAATGTATACAGCAGGATTGAGAACCATTAGTATACTGGAACGAGCGAAGCCTGTCTTCTAATTTCTTACTGATTGCTATCATTTCTCTCTGCACCAGTAAAATGAGAAAGTAGAAGTAGGTAATGCTTCAAGTTTAGGTCTAGCTCCATGTCTTAAGGGGCTTCCCTGGTGGCCCAGACGGTAAAGAATGTGCCCACAATGCAGGAGACCCAGGTTTGATCCCTGGGTCAGGAAGATGCCCTGGAGAATGGAAAGGCTTACTCACCCCAATATTCTTTCCCGGAGAATTCCATGTACAGAGGCTACAGTCCATGGGGTTGCAAAGAGTCAGGCACGACTGAGCAACTAACACCATGTCTTAAACTACTGAGATAGTTTGGATTTAAACTGGCAATTCTCAATTAGGGGCAGTTTTGCTTGAAGGAAATGGCAACCCACTCTAGTACTCTTGCCTGGAAAATCCCATGGATGGAGGAGCCTGGTGGGCTACAGCCCATGGGGTCACAAAGAGTCGGACACGACAGAGCAACTTCACTTCAGTTCACTTTGTTTGCCAGGGGACATTTAGCAATGTCTGAAGGCATTTTTGGTTTTCACAACTGGTGGGTGTTCCCTGGCAGTCCAGTGGTTAAGACTCTGTGCTTCCACTGCACGGGGCACGGGTTCTATCTCTGGTCGGGAAGTTCCACATGCTACGTGGTACAACCAAAAAAAGAAAAAAAAAAAAAACTAGTGGATGCTACTGGCAGCCAGTAGATAGAGGCAAGAGATGCTACTAAACATCCAAGAATGCATGGGACATCCCACTCCTCCCAAGAATTGTCTGGTCCCAAATTTCAAAATAAATCTGAGGTTGAGAAACCCTGATTTAAACTAATCCTCTGGGCTTTGCAACAAAGAATCTCCTTACCTCTGCCAGGGGATAGCAGGAGCCAGGAGCTGTGTGTGCTGTTATCTGCCTACTACAGTGCAGCCCCTGCATCATTTGACTCTTCTTAATCCGCATCCACTCCCAAGACAGGACCAAAGAGTGGAAACCCCTGTAAAAGGCAGGTGTTTGTGAGAGGAAGGGCTCTGAATGTCCGTGGTTAGAGTGCCGGCAGTAAGCTTGCAGATAAGCCCTTTCTATGAGGCAGGCTCTACAAGCTTGTTCCCTTACAGCGTGTACTTGGCAGAGACACAGCCCTCCCGATTTAGTCGGAGCAGCTGTTCAGGAAGGAATCGCTTCCAAAGCACACTGAGAGACCCACTAGAAAACCACACCACCGTGCAAACGTGCGCTTAGTCCTCTCTGGTGACACGCGGCCCTGGTCCATGGCAGTGGGAAAGCTTCATCTTATTCTGGGTATCCACAAACAAAAGTGTCTCCAGGAGAAGATAAACATCATGATTTTTTTTTTTTTTTGCAATATTCATGCCATGTGAAGAACAATGTAAGGAATGGGGGATGATGAGCTTAGGGCTCAAAGATGATTCAGGTCCTAAGTGTTGTTTTTAACATATCTGAGGGCTTTTTTGGGAAGAGGGGACCAATTTGTTTTGCAGTATCCCAAGGGAAAGAGGTGGGCTTCCCTGGTAGTTCAGTGATGAAGAATCCATCTCCCGATGCAGGAGATATGGGTTCAGTCCCTGGGTTGGGAAGATCCACTGGAGAAGGAAATGGCAACCCACTCCAGTATTCTTGATTGGGAAATCCCATGGACAGAGGAGCCTGGTAGGCTACAGTCCATGGGATCATAAAGAGTCGGACACAACTTGGCAACTAAACAACAACAGCAAAGAAAAGAGGTAGTTATAAAGGTTTGAACTTTTAAAGATACATATTTCAACACAAAATGGAACGGATCTGCTTACTAAGATGTTCCTAATAAAGTAGAAGGATAAAATTGGATGATCACCAGTCACTGGAAGCATTGATTGATCATTAGCTTGGCCAAGGAAGGGGTGGGAGGTCAAAGGAGATGTTCTCAGACCCTTCATTTATGATTGTGTGAGTTACAGATCCACTAAATCCTCCCACAGTGCAGTTAAACACAAGAGAGAGCAAACCTACTTCAGCCAGCATAGTGTCTTCTTTGGTTGAAGCTGGAGACCTTCTGCAAAGGTTACTTGTGGGAAGAGATATGCCAGAGTGATGCTGTCAGTTCTCTTTTCTTTTATGATTCTTCTGGCTGATAAGAAATTTAGATGCATCTGAGGAAGGAATCCGGGCTTCCCTGGTGGCTCAGTGGTAAAGAATCTGTCTACAATGGAGGAGATGCAGGTTCAGTCCCTGGGTTGGGAAGATTCCCTGGAGAAGGGCACGGCAACCCACTCCAGTATTCTTGCCTGGAGAATTCCGTGGACGGAGGAGCCTGGCAGGGAGTAGGAGTCCATAGGGTCGCACACAGTCAGACACAACTGAAGCAATTGAGCATGCATGCGTGCAAGGAAGGAATCCATTCCCAGCCTCTGTAGGTGCTCAGTGGTAAGCAACTGATTTTATGCCTGAGATTCTGTCTGACAATCAAGATAAATTTCTATTGTTTCAGGCTTTGATATGAAAGAAATTGCTGATAAAGATTTTTAAGGAGAAGGATTGAGATTCAAGAAACATCCCCTCATCCTGGTTTTCATGTTCTTCTTTTTTTACATGTGGACAGTTAAGACTGTTAGGACTTCACTGGTCTGAAAGTAATAAAGCAGGATCCCAATCCAGAGGAAATCAGAACACTGGTGAAGCAATTTAGTATTATGGCTAAAAGAATAGGACTTGGCATTTGATGAGCCTCAGTCTGAATTCAGGTCCTGCCACTTTGAAGCTGCGTGATCCTGGACAAGTTCCTTGACCTGTTGGTGCCCCTGTTTCTTTCTATGCAAAAGTGAGTGAGTGAAAAAAGGGAGTGAAGATGATTCTTGCCTCATAGCATTGTTATGAGGCTGATGTAAGATATTATACAGATGGAGCCTGGAATTAGTAAGTTATTGATGAATTGTGTTCTCATAATCATCATCTTAGTAGGTGAAAAAAGCAGGAACTCTAAGTTAGGAAGACAAGGCTCCTATTTCTGAAACACTGGTTCGTTGTCAGAACTGGGTCTGAGGGGAAATGGTTTGGGGTCAAAATTACCTTAATATCCTTTTCATAAGGTATAGGATAGTTCCTGAACAAGAAATTCAGAAGGAGAAGAAAATTACTTCAACTGCAAGGAAAGGGGAACTGTGGGGAAGGGAGTGAGGCTGAAAGTTCTAGCTTCTGTCCTCCAAGAAGTGCTGTGAAATTACCCCTAACCCTTAGGTGAAGAAACCTGGTGGACGGCTTCTGGTTATGTAAACAGACATCTGAGTGTGCTCCAGGTTATTTTCAACCAAAGAGCCAAGAACCTGCTTTCCACAAGATGATTTCCAAATTATTTTCCCATCCTCATTTTTTACAAGATTCTTCGAAACATTTCACAGTTAGAATTATTCTTGGAGAGGTTTTTATTCTCTAAGAAATGGGTGAATCTGTATTTTGATAAACCTAACAAACAAACATATTTGGTGCCTACTCATGTTCCTTTTATTCTTCTTAGACTTTTATTTCCTTTGCTGGCTGTTATAATGGAATTTTTCTTCTATTTGTGAATTGGCATTGCCTGCTTTGAATTTCTGACTATGGGGGAAGGTGTGTGTGTGTGTGTGTGTGTATGGTTGTCCTGTATACCACCTAGTTGCCTATGAATACTTTGGTTCCTGGTCCAGACATCACCATGTTTATTATCATTATCTTAGCATCAGCCATTTACTGAGTGCTGGTTTTATGTGCCAGGGATTAAGCTAAATGCATTACATATGTCATCTCATGGAATTCTTAATATAACCCATGGAGCAGGTATTATTATCCCCATTTTACTGATGGGAAAATTGAGACTCTGAGAGGTTAAATTACTTGGCTACTATCCTATAGCTGGCAAGTGGTGGGCCAGGATTCTAACAAATATTCATCTGATTTCAGACCATTGCTGTTAACTACTAAGCTATGCTCCTTGCTAGTTAATTGAAAACTCTTGAAATAATGCAGAACATTTGGTTCTTAGACATGGGCTGGGCTTCAGAAGCAATCTGGTCAAATATCCCAACCAGTGCAGTGATCTCTTCTATAACTTATCTGGTAGGTAGTTGTCTGTCTCTCCTCCCAGTGAGGGGTAACTTACTATTACCCAAGGCAAGACATTGGCAGGGTTGCAAATTATAAATTTTTTGCCTCTGGTTTTCTTTTGGGACTATGTGTATAATATCACCATAGAGAGAGAAGCTATTTCACATGTATCATTTAAGAGGATGTTAAGGCCATTCAGGCATGTGGGATTTTAAACCGTAAATGCCAACTGGATTGAGCTGTAATAGAATAACCTTGAGCAATGTAGTGTGATTTGCAGTAGGCAAATAGTGAAGGGCATGTAAAGTCCTTCTTGCCTGACCCAATCTGGTTTTCTAACTCATTTCCCCCAACTCTCCCCTGACCTAACTTCCTATGCAATAAGCATGCAAGATTGATCAGTTTTCTTTAGGTAAACAGTGAATTCTCCAGCCTGTGAATTACTTCTGCTGCCCTAAATGCTCTTTCTCAATTTCTTGCCTGGCACAAGCCTACTCATTCCTTGAGGCATAGTTCCAACATGAGTTCTAAACTTTCCTGATCCCTACTCCCCCAATCTTTGAGGTAATCACTTCCTCCTCTGGGCCCTCACACTAACTGCTTCTCTTTTTCTTGGAGACTCAGCTTATCCTGTAGGATCTTAAATACTTTTATGTATTTAAAACACTCTCTGCTCACCTGGGCAGCTTCTAGAAAGCAGGACATTTTCTACCTGCAGTGTCTAAGAGTCAAGAATACTTACTGAGTGAAGGTGCACATTTAGCAGTGCGGCTGTTGAATTTGCCTGGTTCAGATTGTGGCTCCACCTCTCCCTAGCCGTTTGACTTGGGCAAGTTGCTAGGCCTCATTCTGCTCAACTAGATACTGTAAAAAAAAAAACTCTGTGATAGGATTGTTGTGAAAATTACATGAGATAATCCGTGATTAGCCTAGCACAATCACTGACACATAATAAATATTCACTTAATACTGGCTGATTTTATCGTGGATCCATACCTTTAAGACATTTTTCTCCTGCAGATTTTTAGGTGCTTTCATATCAAAATAGTTTAGCAGAAGAAGCAGGCAGACAGTCTGATTCCCCAAAGATTAAAAGTTCTAGTCTTTTATTTGTCCTTCAAGAACTATGGCAGGCAATGGAAAAAAGTCTCACAAGCAACTTGGTTTGTCTTTAATTATATGTGCATGTGCATAAACAGAGGTGCATTGGGATTAGAATAAGCCATATGTACTGATTTGATCTTGCACTTTGGCATGTTGAAACATGGACATGTCTGACACTGGTGATGGAATTAAAGAACCCCTTAGAATATGTTTTGTCCAAGCTACAAAGTTAGGCATTCCAAACTGCAAATTCAGCTAACTGGGGTCCTTTCTGCAAGCAGCACAAAATAATAAAAAGAGTGCTGGCCTAAGATACCAGAGTTTCCACCCCGAGGATGCATTGCTTTATGTCCTTGTCAAGACACTACTCTCTGCAATTAGGTTTTCACATCTGTCTGACAGGGTTTTTTTTTGGTCATTTGCCTGCTATTTTCACAATTTTTACCCATATCAGCATTCTGCCCATGCTATTTGCTATCTATCTTTAAATACATTTTTTGAAATTTGAATAGATCTATTTGTAAAGGAAACTCTCAGTTCCGTTCAGTCGCTCAGACATGTCCAACTCTTTGCAACCCCATGAACCACAGCATACCAGGCCTCCCTGTCCATCACCAACTCCTGGAGTTTACTCAAATTCATGTCCATTGAGTCGGTGATGCCATCCAACCATCTCATCCTCTGTCGTTCCCTTCTCCTGCCCTCAATCTTTCCCAGCATCAGGGTCTTTTCAAATGAGTCAGCTCTTTGCATCAGGTGGCCAAAGTATTGCAGTTTCAGCTTCAACATCAGTCCTTCCAATGAATACCAAGGACTGATCTTCTTTAGGATGGACTGATCTCCTTTAGGATGGACTGGTTGGATCTCCTTGCAGTCCAAGGGACTCTCAAGAGTCTTCTCCAACACCACAGTTCAAAAGCATCAATTCTTCTGTGCTCAGCTTTCTTTATAGTCCAACTCACATCCATACATGACTACTGGAAAAACCATAGCCTTGACTAGATGGACTTTTGTGGACAAAGTAATGTTTCTGCTTTTTAATATGCTATCTAGGTTGGTCATAACTTTCCTTCCAAGGAGTAAGCATCTTTTAATTTCATTGCTGCAGTCACCATCTGCAGTGATTTTGGAGCCCAAAAATATAAAGTCTGTCACTGTTTCCCTATCTATTTCCCATGAAGTGATGGGACGAGATGCCACGATCTTCATTTTCTGAATGTTGAGCTTTTAGCCAACTTTTTCACTCTCCTCTTTCACTTTCATCAAGAGGCTCTTTAGTTCTTCTTCATTTTCTGCCATAAGGGTGGTGTCATCTACATATCTGAGGTTATTGATATTTCTCCCAGCAATCTTGATTCCAGCTTGTGCTTCTTCCAGACCAGTGTTTCTCATGATATACTCTGCATATAAGTTAAATAAGCAGGGTGACAATATACAGCCTTGATGTACTCCTTTTCCTATTTGGAACCAGTCTGTTGTTCCATGTCCAGTTCTAACTGTTGCTTCTCAAGAGGCAGGTCAGGTGGTCTGGTATTCCCATCTCTTTCAGAATTTTACAGTTTATTGTGATCCACACAGTCAAAGGCTTTGGCATAGTCAATAAAGCAGAAATAGATGTTTTTCTGGAACTCTCTTGCTTTTTCGATGATCCAGCGGATGTTGGCAATTTGATCTCTGGAAATTGGAAACTTTATCATGCCCTTAAATGCAAAATCACATACAGAAGATGATTTAAAAAACAAATACAATGAAAACAAATTATTGTTATTTGCATAAATTTTTATTAATATTAAAATTTAATAATATTTCTTGCCAAAAACTCTGAGCAAAGGCCTACTCTCCATTTTATTAGGTACTAGAGACTTGTTAAAGCCTGAGTGGAGCCAAACTGAGTATTTCTCTTTAAAATAAGCAGAATGAATGAATGAAGTATTGAATCTCCTTACTGCAATTCAGGCTGTTTAATGCGATGCCTCTTTTTTTGGCATATCATCTGTGGCAAGCACTGCATATTTGGGAAATACTGGATCTTCCAGCGTCAAAATTCTGTTCTGGTTGATAGTGTTCTAAAGACAAATGAAGAAATTGGCCTAGACTGTCACCTTCTGGGCCATTAAACTTACTAATAACTCAATACAAGTTTATATGCTCACTGTTTATAAACAGTTCTATTAGTTTTTATCAGTTAGTTGTATCCAGTCATTCTTTTTTTTTCATCACATAAAAAACACCTTAAAAATATTGCTTTGTGCAACTCGTTTTTTGTGCATTTACATTTTTTGCTATCTCATTTTTATGATTCATCACCAAATTTTTCCTCATTTTATCATCAATGTCATAAAAGCCAAGAAATACCACTTGTCCACTCAGCTAAAACGAACTGTTTGCATGCAATTCAATGTTTTCTTTTTGGTCCCTTGTGAAGAATCACTGAATGCCTCAAACTCTAGTTCTTCGTATTCACATGTCCTTTCTCTTCCCTTTGTTTCTGTTGCTAAACTCTGCTTCAGGTGTGAGTAAAATAACTGGACATTCACCTCCTCGGGGAATCTTACACTTCCATGTGCCCAAGAATAATATGAAAGCACCTTTTAAAAAATGCAGGTTTCTGCTCTCCCCTCCTCACCTCTGCCCTCTCCCCACTCCCTACTCCCACGCTGTCGTTAGAGGTCTGGTGTGTGGGTCCTAAGAATCTGGATTTGTTATGGGTATTCAAGATAACTCTGATGCACACAGTCTCTGGACAGTTTTGTGAAAGATGACTTAGTGATCTCTTCTCCTCTTTTCCTCTTTTTCTTTCTCTTCCTCCTTCTCCCTCTTCTTCTGGAACAATTGTAATTTTAACTCTGTCTCATCAACCATTCATATTAAACTTCATCACAAAGCTCTTCCCACCATACAATGATTTCCATGTTTCCCAGTGGACAGAATTCCTGATTTGGGAGGCAGGCCACCTGATTTATAGCACTAGATCCACTATTACCTATCAGTTAATCCATGCCCCTACATTGTACCTACCTGCCTTCCTTACAGAGTTACGTTGAAGGTTATTTGTGGAATGATATAGTGATATAAGAATGTTTCATGAATTGTAGAGGATTTTACTAAAACTATTAAAACAAGAAATTGCATTTTAAAAACTCATCTGTTAAAATATCAGAGATTCTTTTTTAATGGTGTTTTGCATCAGGGGTTTTGAGTGGCTCTGCCAATGTTTCTGATCAAGCATATGTTTGAGGAAAGACAGTTGTGATCTCGCTGCATTTTAAGTTGCGGCATCTTGGCCCCTCCCTGTCCTATCTTAGCCAGATATATTTAACAGCTTTGCACTGTGACTTCACAGATTCAGAAATTGAAGTATTTCAGATTCTTTAATACAGATCCCAAAATTATCTTTCTGTGTTTCCAGAGAAACCTCCTCCCTCCACACAGAATATAAAGTATCAGATACTAACAATAGAATATTAAAAGCCAAATTCAAATACCCACAGCTTTGGAGAACAGTCCCACACACAGCTGGTGCCCAGTCAGAAGGTCTGCATCTGTCACCCACCATCTCTGCTACTCATAGAACCAGAATGTCAAAGATTATCTTCCTGGTTTAACACATGAGAAAAATGAGGCACAGGAAAGGGACTCAGTCATCAGAGGCGTGCCATGACTGAAGGCTAAAAAGATGTCAGAATCTAGCTTCCTGTCTCCTGGTTTACTGTTTGCATTGCTTAGTTAATAGGGTGGCCTTGCAGTTGAAAGTGAAAGGTACTCACTGACTGTTAAAGTCATGTTTCCATTGTATGAGGCTTCCCAGTGGCTCAGTGGTGAAGAATTCACCTGCCAATGCAGGAGATGCAGGAGATGTGGGTTCAGTCCCTGGATTGGGAAGATCTCCTGGAGTAGGAAGTGACAACCCACCTCAATATTCTTGCTTGGAAGATTCCATGGACAGATGTGGGAACAATATCTCTTGGGGGACAGCATACTGCACCATGATTCTGTATCTTGAATGAAGACCTGAAAAGGAGAAGACTTTAAACCTTTAATTGTTACACTACAGTAGTGTAAACTGAGGCTGACACAGGCCAACCAGGACACAAGATCACCCCCTCATTATTCTCAGGTCTCCTTTTTTGCTGAGAGGGAGTGGATTGTGAGTTCTCCATGGAGTTAGGAGGCTGGGATATTTTCCTTTCTTCTCTCTTTGACAAGAGCTATATTGATATTATCTGAATAAAAAGAGTGGTACCAAGCATCCAATAGCAATTCTGCAGAAGTCTCAATCATTAATTGACTATCTGGAAGGATTATATGAGAGAACCAGTGTAACCTGATGGAGATACTTCTCAAAGAACCTCCTCCCAAGCTCCACAACTGCTCTGGAGCCTTCCACACACCCAGCTCAGTGGTTCCGTTTATCCCAGGTCTTCCTGCTCTGTCTTCCATCCCCTCTGCTCATTCTTTGTGATGTTTACTCACTTAACCCCTTCCTTTACTCTCTGCTATCCTGACTTCACAGTTTCTTTTTCCTTTTCCACCTAGTCTCCCTGGTTCTGCATCACAGAAAATGTGTGCACCTCTTGGCAAAGATGCTCCTTTAGTGGGCAAGAGGAAAGAGTTCCGTATTAGTGTCCCAGTCACACTGTGTTTCAGTAAAAGAAGAAGACACATCATACTGTAGGCTTCCCATAGGAGGAGTAGATGTAATGTACACCCATGTGCATATTCCCTTTACCCTAGAGTCCCTCATAATGGGACATGGAAATGCTGGAGACACAGAACCTGAACCCTGAACTTAGCAGTAATGGTTCTTAAGATGATGAGTGACAGTGTATCAGGACAATTCAGGGTCCAGATTTTAGAATCAAAACTGACCAGAATTTTTAAGTTCTGATTTACTTATTAACTGAATAAATTTGGGCAAATTATTTAACTCTGAAACTCAGTTTCCTTGTCTGTTAAATGGGTTTAAACTATACTAATTAATGCGTATAACACACTTAGCCCAGGCCCTGGCACACAGATGCTACCCTAATGAGTGATTGTTTTTATTGTTGCTAATAATAATAAAAAGTATGATACAAAAGGAATTTGGCCAGTGAGAAATGAGAAGCCCTTCCTTCTCTCCCCTCCTTCCTTTCTCCCCTTCCTCTTTCCTTCTCTCCTTTTCTTTCTTCCTTTCTCTTCAGTGAGTCTTTCTTTTAATAGATATGGTCAGTGAATAAAACAGAGGAAAATACAAGGGGTATGTAAAGACATGAGGTTGCATTTTGAATTTTTCTAGGGAGCTCATGCTTGAAAATGGCATGTGAAAAATCTGAACGAAGGAAAATATAACTAAGGATGAATCAATAGCTATGTTCAGAGCAAGTAGAAAACCCAAAAATAGTTAGCTCTCATTATTTAGGGAAGAAATCTTACATATTCTGCTTCAGTAAGAATAGTCTTCCAACTGGAAAGAAGAGAACATCACAGGGAGAAAGTTGCTGCCTGAGATTTATGGAAAGCTTTTAACTGTCTCTGAGCCAAGATGTATTATTAATATTTCTCAGGGGATTAAAGGAACTGATTGAAGAGACCTCTGACTGGTGCTCTTTTGTGGATTCAGGGTTTGATAGCAGCCTGGAGATCAGTAAATATTGCCCTAGTTCTTAAAGAAAGAATAAAGTAGACTCCAGAAACTGTAGCCTCACAACTTGAAATAGACCTTACCAAAAATTGAAAACAGTCATTACACAAATGGTATGTATGCAAGAGTCAGTGTTGTCTCATTAAAAAATAATTCATGTCAACTCATTTCATTATCTATCAGGACAGACTTACTGCTTGACAGAGACATTTCAGCAAGGCACCATTCTCAGGCACACTGATGATTACCCATTTGCTGGGAGGCTAGTCTGTGTTGGGGTACCACAGGGTTCTGGTTTATCCCTGTGTGAGCAATAGTTTTTTTTTTCTCTTGACTGAAAATTAAATATCTAAAAGGCAAATGATACTAAACTGAAAGATCTAGGTAGCAATAGTTATCTGATCTTCTTTTTTTTTTTTCATGTTTTTAGAAATTAATTTATTTATTATAATCAGAGGCTAATTACTTTACAATATTGTGGTGGGTTTTGCCATACATTGACATGAATCAGCTACGGGTGTACATGTGTCCCCCTATCCTGAATATCTGATCTTCTTATGTGCTTGTAGAAGCCTTAAAGTCTCACTTGAGTCAGTGCTAAATAATCCTATCTTGAATGTTGAAATTGTTATGATTTAGAATGATCTCAATTGACTAAAATGATACCAAATCAATAAAATGAAATTAAACTGAGACAAATGTAATATCCTATATTTTGGCAAAATAAGTGAAGGAGTAAATAAACAAATATACATATAAATAAAAATTGCACCAGTGTAGTAAAGAACCACAGGAATTGACAGCTGTTTGTATCAAAAAAGATAAAACCTGGCAATTAACTAAACATGTAGCCAATAGAATATTATCATTGTCAGAAATGAACTTAATCACATCCATAGAAGTAAACTAAATTGATGAAAAGTTTGTGACATAAATCAGATTCACTATGTAGATTTGGGCTCTTTCCTGGTTCTGTATTCCAAGAGAGATAATTTTAATAAGGATTGTGTTTAGAGGACAGTGACTATTATGGGCAATCATCTGGAAACCATAATATATAATGAACTATTAAAGAAAATGGAAATGTGTAGCCTGGAGAAGAGAAAACTTGGGGGATATAATTAGCAGAGAGAAGAATTTTGAGTGGGCCTGGAGGGCATAGTAGTTCCACTAGGTAGAAGCTGTAGGAAGGCTCATTTTGGCAGAACATGAATAAGCTATTTCCAATAACTAAAGTTGCTCAAAAATAATGTGGCCTGGTGGGTCAGGGGAGATTCCTAAGCAGGGGCTAAACAACCACCCGTCTGCATGGCACAAGGGGCTTTCCTGCAGTGGGTGGGTTCTTGCCCCAGACTATCTGTCCATTCCAACTCTGAGGTTCTGTGATCTTCTCCCCTCTCTAGGGATGCAGTGGAATGTGGTGGCCAATGGGAGAGTCAGTCCCACCCCCCAGCAAGTTCTCCTTTGGTGGCTGCACAGCCCAGTGACACTTAGGCCCCTGGGGCAGTGACCCTGAAGACAGCCATCCCTCCGGGAGAGGGCCAGGTCCTAAGCTGCTGCTTGTGCATGACTGCACCCGGTGTCCTCTTCACCCAGCATTCCATCTGTTGGTGCAGGTGCCCTGTGCCCATCGAGCTTTTCCTCCAGGATTCCAGCAGGTGGCAGGGGACCGGGTGGCCCCCTAGTTCACTGGAAGGTTCTTCTCCAGAGATCCCCCTGGAAGGGATCGTTTTGTTTCCTAGCTTTCCCTCTTTCCGGCCTCATAGTCACCCTTGCCTCATAGTCTCTGTTGTCCCCAGTATATACCCTTACTATGCCTGGTTTGTCTTGCTCATGTTCCAAACATGATCACTCACTGTGTCCTATCTCAATCATAGACGTTTCCAAATATTCCTTCTTTGCTGTGCCTGCTCACATGCACTGCCAAAACACATCCTCCCTGCGCCTGCCTTGGTCAGAGTTCTGTTCCAAAAGCACACATCTCTTGCTTGTTCGTGTCTGTCACAGCCATGTTCAGACTTCTCACTGGCTCATCTCTGTCCTGCTCTATGCCAGACACTAATACACTTTCCACCAGAGTCTGGGTCCAACTGTGCGTCTTCCCGTGTCCGTCACAGACTTCTACTTGCTCTTTCTTATGTCCGTGTCAGTCCTTCTCTTCAGGACATGCTCCAATTATTCACCATGGAAGAAACAGGGCAACAGTCTTTCAGAGGAAAACCATTTCTGCAGCAACCTCGGAGGGAAGCAGAAGATAGACGGCTCCCCATCAGTCCCATGGCCTCAAGCCCTCCTGCTCTGAGATGCTCACTTTCCTAGAACAAACCATTTCCTCGAGAGCCTTGGGCAGGACCAGCGGCATCATAGTGTTTGTTGAAAGATTTTGGAATCTTTCTCGTGAGCTTGTGGCAAAGTCCATGGTACCAATTTATAACCCTTAATCTGGCCTTGCTGCTTCCAAAGGAGAGAACTGTTGGAGGCTCATGCTACCAAGACTTGTCACTCACTGCAGTTTCCCCAGGTGGAGGAGCAGGACCAAGCAGTGCTCAGGGTGGAAAAACGGCACTTCACTTGAAGCCAGAGGACCTAGATTCCAGCCCTGGCTCCACTTCTAACATGATGTGAGATCGCGACCCATGCCCTTCCTTCCCTGTACCTTACTTTCTTCATCTATCAACTGAAGTTTGGACCAGGGGATCTCTAAGATTCCTTTCTGTTTCTATGACAACAGGATGCTGCTATAGCTATCAGCTACCTCGAAAAGGTGTGACCTGCCTGCCTTTTGACTTGGTTTCAAAGGAACTAGCCACCTCATCTGGGCCTTCTAGACCTTTGACCTTGCCAGCTTTGCCCTTTAGATAAACCTGGATGTTTTTCATTCAAAACTGAGTTCACAGCTCTTGCCACCTGTCCCAGAGTGAAGGTCCCAGGGAGGTAAACACCGCCACATCCTAGAACCCTGTGAGGTGTCCACTTTGGTCTTGGCTGTGGTTTGATAGCATCTCAGGACTTCATCATACTGTCCTTGTTCCTTCTGTTTAAGAAGTCAGGTATCATTTCCACTGATGTTTACTTTATTTCTGGAATTGCACCAGCCTGGAAGAGACTTTGGAATGAGAAAGAAAAGATTGCCGTCAAACAATCCAAATGCAAAAAAAAAAAAAAAAAAAAAAAAATTCTGAGTCCTGCAAAGGCTTACAATTTTTTTTTGTGGAGAAAATCACTTGTTAGGGAACAGGAAAAGACTCTAATGAGAAATGTGACTTAGAACTGCCAAATGCTGTTAAGGAAGTTGTGCCATGCTGAAATGCTCCTGGTGTGGCCTGGGGTTGTCACTGATCAGTGGGAGCAGATTCATCTGGGGACCTAGTCTCATCATATATGAAGAAAGTTTATCTAAGTCCTGTCTTGTACATTGACTTTGGATGGACCAACTGCCTGTGCTTTTTCAAGTCACTGTCCCTCTGCCGTTAACAAGATTGGAGCTTAGGAGGCAGCCACCTTTAGGAGGATGATCCTCCTCTAATACAAAGGAGAGATCAGCAAGGTTTTGAACCGCAAGGCCCTGAACCTGGCAGTGAAACTCACACTCTATCTGTTGGGCTGCTGCCCACACTGTCCACAACTTGCATGAACGTGCAGTAAGGATGAGGAAGAAGAGAAGCTGCACGGGCCCTGAATCAATTGCTGTGACTTACTGTGTGACCGTGAACTAGTAACTGTACCTCTCTGGCCTCAGAAACAATCTCTCCTGCCTCCTTCATGAAGCTGTTGTGGAGATAAATTAGATAATTTTTGTGAAGATGTTCTGTAAATCATAAAATGCCATTTTGTTTACTATCACTTTGAATTACTTTGAGTGCTTCTGGGTAGTCAAAGGCTAAGAATTTCTTCACCAAGAGGTGGACCAGTTTAGAGAGTGAGCTTTCTATACTGAAAAACAATACCAAGGGATCATCTTTTTGGGGATCCAATCTCCCAAATTTAGTCTTCTGCATTTGATTATTCTAGGCTACCCAAAACACACCAACACTGCAAATTTGTGCATCACAAACACTCTCATTTGAAAGGATTTTGTTCTCAAAGTAAAGAGGTAGGTGGAGAGAGATGAGGACTACAGTCTAAATTTTGTGATAATGAGCCTAATTTTTCATGTACCTTCAGAGTCACATGGAATAAATTCATATACCTTTTTGCCATGAAAACATTTATGTAGACAAAGATTTGGGTCATCGAAATTGTCCCCACCCTGTTAATTCTCTCTCTCTCTCTCTCTCTCTATATATATATATATATATATGAAAAGAACCCTCCAACATGAATTAAATCATGAATGATAAGCTGATAATGTTATATAAAGAGTCTACTGAGATACTGAAGCAAATAATTTTGAGATTTTTTAAAATCTGATAGTCTATGTAAATTATTGTTAATTATCACTTAGTGTTATCTAGATAGTACCTTCATTTTGTTTACATTTTTAATAAAGCAGAGTTACAAGTGGGGCCACTCATGCATTATCCAGCAAACTAAGTCCCCTTGTGTAATCAACATATAAAGTACATGTGTGTCCATTATACAGAACATGGGATTTAAATATATATCTTCAAAGACTTGCAAGTTTTAATGATGGTTATATTTTTGTTTTATGAAATTGTTACTTACACATATGATTTATTTGAAGCTAAAGCTTTGAAGTACTAGGACCTCTGATTCTAATTTTTTCCTATACCCTTGGCTTTATGATGCAATTCACTTTTTGATGCAGTTCCCAAGAATATGTTCTAGGAAAAACAGGAGCCTTGTTTTTTTAATTGATAAATTCTATTTATTGATAAACATTAATAAAATACATATGTTTATATTTGTGCATTCTTTACATGTTATAGAATTGCATATGGAGGGAAATCTAATGTCTTAAAACTATTAGGAGAATTTTGAGTATACAATAAAATGCCAAAGTCAATCCCATGCCTCAGTTCTCTGCAACTTCTCTGTTATCTCATAGCCCAACTCACCCCTCAGAAGCTTTGGATGTTTGACCCTGGAGAATTTTCTGTCTCAAGCGTCAGGCTCTCTTCAAGGTAAAGACAGAAGCCCAGGACTCCTAGATAATGTGATATTGCCTGTCTGCCTGTCACCTTTGTCAGCCTCAAGTACTAAGACATATCTCTCTTACATGGGTCATCCCACGAAGGGCATGGGGAAGGCTTCAGCCCAGCCACTCTCAGCATACCCAGCCACTCCTATGGCATACGCCATAGGAGCCATTCAAGTCAGTGTGGCGGTTATAGTGTATATTCACCGGTCTTGAATTGAGGTTGTTAATCATGTGCCTCCTCTTTCTGTGTCATGAACAACTCAGGATTCTGGAGTTCCTGGAATTTGAGGCCCAGAATATAAGTCAGTGAAATTCAGGTCCTAACTGTTCTGAGAATGGGGTGATAGAAAGACCCCCATCAGCAGTCAGGGGCAGTGTACTCACCCAAGTTCTTCTGTTTAATCCTTGGGGCCACCATCATCTCACATATGAAATGCAGAGGGTGGGCAAGAATTAGGTTTTCAAATAAAAGCTCTTTCTTCATACACAAGATTTACCTGGAACTCCATTGCAATAGCTTGAAGTAGGATGGAGAACAGGTGTAGGATGGAGAACAGGTATATCTGGGTTTCCTCATCTCTACTCATTACGATCCATTGCTGGAAGGAGATTTCTTGACATCTAAAAACCTTAAGCAGCTGGATAAGGCACTCTCCACTGAAAGTCTGTGATGGTGCTTGGCTTTTCCTTCCTTCTTTATTTTTCTAAAACATTTGTAAGATTCCTGTGAGCCATTTTTCCTGATGACTTTCCTCAGAATCACACTTGTCAGACTTTATTTTTTGGGGCTCCAAAATCACTGCAGATGGTGATTGCAGCCATGAAATTAAAAGATGCTTACTCCTTGGAAGGAAAGTTATGACCAACCTAGATAGCATATTAAAAAGCAGAGACATTACTTTGCCAACAAAGGTCTGTCTAGTCAAGGCTATGGTTTTTCTAGTGGTCATGTGTGGATGTGAGAGATGGACTGTGAAGAAAGCTGAGCACTGAAAAATTGATGCTTTTGAACTTTGTTGTTGAAGAAGACTCTTGAGAGTCCCTTGGACTGCAAGGAGATCCAACCAGTCCATCCTAAAGGAGATCAGTCCTGGGTGTTCATTGGAAGGACTGATGCTGAAGCTGAAACTCCAATACTTTGGCCACCTCATGCGAAGAGTTGACTCATTGGAAAAGACCCTGATGCTGGGAGGGATTGGGGGCAGGAGGAGAAGGGGACGACAGAGGATGAGATGGCTGGATGGCATCACTGACTCGATGGACATGAGTTTGAGTAAACTCCAGGAGTTGGTGATGGACAGGGAGGCCTGGCATGCTGCGATTCATGGGGTCTCAAAGAGTCGGACATGACTGAGCAACTGAACTGAACTGAACTTATTTGCAGAACCTCTTCCTCCATGAAGAAAAGGCCTCATCTCCTGAAACATCCATCAAGAATGGCCACCTGAGCCTTCACCTCCTGTGAAGCATCTGCTGTGTCAAGGCAGAGAACTATCATATCAGTAAGTTACTATGGGCCAGGCTTTATGGGAAGTATTTTAACTGAAACTCTACAAGGTAGGTATCATTTTTCCATCACATGGAAGTTAGCCTGGAATTTCCCCAAGAACAAAGAGATTATTTAGAGCCAGAAATGGGGAAATGGAACCCAGACCCTGCCAAGTGTAGCCTTTCTCCCCAGTGTCACTAGCTGAGGGGACTCAACCCACCTGATACCTGTTCTCTTTAGCAACAAGAACCATCCTTAACACAGATAATTCTCTTCTTGTCTTTTTCCTTTTGCCTCCCTTATTTCTCCATGAAGTGTTGCTTACATTTATAGCGATTCTTCATTTATTTCACGTATGTTAATTCCAGTGAAAGTGAAAATGTTAGTCACTTAGTCGTGTCTGACTCTTTGTAACCACATGGACTGTATAGTCTGCCAGGCTCCTCTAGCCATGGGATTCTCCAGGCAAGAGTCTCTTCTCTAGTGAATCTTCCTGACCCAGGGATTGAACCTGGGTTTCTGGAATTGCAGGAAGATTCTTTACCATCTGAGCCACCAGGGAAGCCATGCTAATCCCAAATAGCACATAACTGGAAGTTAAAAAGTCAATTATTATCTAGCCAGAAAGTGATTTCCTATAAAACTATTCATTTCATCAGAAATAAAAGGAAATTGAATCTGGTTATGTAATCAGTAGATTTTTCTCATGCATTTTTTAAATCTTCATCCTACTTACATCATCCTTCTACAACTGATGCTATCACCTTCAGACTGGGGAGTTAGGCTATAAACACAACTTCGAGCATGCCGTTTCTCAGATCAAAACCTCCAAAGGACTCCTCCAATGAAGTGTCCACAGAGTTCTCTAGGCCAAAATACTGGAGTGGGTAGCCTTTCCCTTCTTCAGGGGATCTTCCTGACCCAGGGCTCAAACCCAGGTCTCCCGCATTGCAGGCGGATTCTTTACCAGCTGAGCCACAAGGGAAGACTAAAGGACTCCTCATTGTTAACCAGATCTGGGCTGCCCATAGTTTTCTAAGTCTATCAGAGTTTTGCCTCCAGTTATTTCTCTTTATACATAGTTATATCCCTACAAAGCGAGCCGTCTGCTCTGTGTTCCCCTTACATGCTCTTCACATTTTCATCCTCAGTTTATTGATTCTTCTATTCTTTCCCTTGGGCATGCATCTCTTAGCATCTCTTATATGGTCTATCTCAAATACCACCTTCTACTTGAAGTCTCTTCCAGCCTCCAAGACAGTGTGAGGTTTTTTCATCTATTTAAGCCCCTGAAGCACTTTATTTGTGCTCTTATAACTTTTTTCTGTGCTTCTCAGTGTGGTTTGTATTGTTCGTTGCTCACCTGTGTCCTACTCGTTCTGAACCCATGGACAGGAGCCCGCCAGGCTCCTCTGTCCATGGGTTTTCCCAGGCAAGAATACTGGAGTGGGTTGCCCTTTCCTTCTCCAGGGGATCTTCCAAACCCAGGGATCAAACCTGGGTCTCCTGCATTGCAGGCAGACCCTTTGCCATCTGAGCCACCAGGGAAGCCCTCATGGTTCATTAATGATTCCTATTCTGAGCTTCCCTTCCAGAGTCCAGATTTTGAGCTCCTTGAGGACAAGAGCCAATTCTTATCAATCATCATTTTTTTCACCTTTTTCTTGTGCCCAACACAGGTTTTTATGCACTGAAGCTTTTCAATAAATTCATTGAATTTACTTATTTGGAAGAACTTGCTTTTGTTTATAGCATCTGCACTGCACATCCTGCTTAGCTCTTTCAACTCGCAAATCAATTCTCCATCCACTGCAGTAGCTGCAGCTTTCTGATAAGAAGAAAATTTTCCTGTGACCATTTTGAATAAAATCAAGATTTTATCATATTTCTTGAAAGTAGCAAAAGACTAGAGTTTTAAAATACCATTATTTCCATGATTTATGGCAAGCTTTCCCCCCCCTTTTTTGGTTCATGTCTGCCTGTTGAAAAAGAACTTAAGCTTAAAGTTTTGTGTTTATAGAACATGGTGGTGAATCAGACTGAATTGTGAGTTACTTGACATTGTATAATCCTAGAGAGCACTGGCTACCATTTCACCTGTAATGGCATTTATTGACACAGCACAGAGAATGGAGTGAATGTTGGATGGTCCAGGCCAAGGATGTGGGAGTTGCCCAGGCTAGGATATGATACAGCATGCTCAAGAGATGTCAGGAAATGTGTCCTTTTCTCCCAGCATCCTAACTTACTGTATGACTCTCCACATGTCCCTGCCTCTATCTGCCTTCAGTTTTGTATATATAAATTGAGAAGCATTTTGTGGTTAAGAGCTTGGGCTTTGTCATTAGATAGACATGGGTTTAGATTCAGGCTTTTCCAGTTACTGACTGTGCATCACTTTGAGAAAGTTCGTGACTCTCTGGCATCTGTTTCTTCTTAGCGGAGGGATAACGATAGCCCATCCTGTAGAGTGTTGTTGTGAGGTTCAGTGGGTTAAAGCTCATAAACAGTGGAGCATAGTCCCTGGCATATACACTCACTGAAGTGTACCTGTTACTATTAGTACTCTGATTCCATGACATTTGAAATTCTGAAGCCGCGTGTAGAGACATATGGAAAGGAAGTTGAGAAACCAGGGGTGGGGAAGTGGTGAAAGTGGCAAGTTTATTTCTATGTCAGGTGTCTAATCCAGAAAAGGGCAGACTGTGAACACTATTCAGGAGAAGCTGGAGATGATAAGATATTTGGTTACAGAGTCAGAGAAGATTTGTATCATGTGCGTAGGCAGGAAACAGAGTTTAGTTGATTCAGTGTCTTATTATGGAAAGCCTAAAATGTCTCTTCATTTTCTCCAGTTCATGAGTTTCCTAAGCAGTAGCTGCACTTTACCTTTTAAGATGGTAAAGGGACACAACTTTATTGAGTACCTAAGATATGTCAATACTATTTTGAGGCTTTACATGTAATATAGCATTTAATTCTCAAAAACAGTATTGACTATATTGAATCCTTCCCAAGTTGCCAGCTGAGTTGCCTTGGATGAGTTAATTAACTTCTCTGAGTCTCAGTTTCTTCATGAGTGAAATAGAGGTGTTGCTACCTGACTTATGAGGTTATATTATTTAAATTAAATTTTATATATGATAGCAATTACAATACTACCAGGCAGATAATTGGTATTTTATTATTATTTTCATTGTCATTTTATATAATAATCCATTTTATGGATAACTGAAATGAGGCTGAGGGTGACTGAGTTTCTGAACCTAGGTTATACAAGTAATAATGAGCAAAGCCAGGATACGAGCATAGAGTTGTCTATCCTAAGAGTTCAGAGTTCATACTCTGTTTTTCTGCCTGTGTAGAAACAATGTCATCAAACTTTAAAGAGATCCTCCTTCCAAAATTAGAAGGTGTTTTATAATATGTCTGGGTATCTTGGTAGCCTGGATGGATAGTCTTTTAAATTGGTCTAGAGCCTTTGATAAAAGGTCAGACATTATCTTTATTTTTAAAATACTTGGTTGAGATCACATAATTCAATTTCAATTGAGTCTTTCTCAGTATTGAATGTCATTGAAGGGTTATATTATTTCATTCCAGCCTTGGTCCCCTGAATTAGCATGGTAATCATTAGAATATAGTCTTCTTGTCAGCAGGGTCCAAATGGGGGCCCATATGCCATTGCTTGATGATGAAATTCTTGGTCAGAACACAGAGCCCCCCCCACACCCCATATTCATTCTCTGAAGCCTTATAGCAATCTCTCTTTATCATCCTCAGGAACTTGCCATGGAGGAGACTGTGAGTCATCCATTACTAAGGCTTTGTGAAAGGGAAATCAAGCCAGGGATTCATAATTTCAAGTGAAAAGCCCCTGGATGACTGAGCCAAGGCACCATTTCTAGTGAACCTTTCGTACCAGCTGGCCAGAGAGTGGGCAGTTGGTCAAGGGGATGTGAGTCAATGGAAGGAACCAGCAAAGAGTGGTTTTATCAGGGTTACCCTTATTACTGCATCTCCTCATCTCAATGCAAAGCCTTCCGGAAACATTGAGTTATAAAAGTAAAATGCCAAAGTCATTCCAGAATTCTGTCTCATCTAATAGAAGCCCTCTCAGTAGCAGTCTCTGTTTATTTTCTAATTTCCTGGCATTTATTTTCTATTTAAACCTTCCTTTGTAACTGATGGTTTCATTTGTGATAGCCTATGTGAAAAAAAAAAAATCATGAATTCTGATCCCACTGTGAGTCACCAGCTGGGTGACTTCTGGCAAGCCACTTCCCTTCTGGGTCCCAAATTTCTCATGAGACAAATTCCATAGCCCACCTCACAGATACCGAACTTTATTTATTCACTTGACAAAGGTTTTTGTGCTGTTAGAGGAGAGAGAAACAAATCAATTTTTTTTTTTTTTTTTTTGCACAGGCCTTCAATTGCTATAATATTTGTAGTCAGGGAAAGACACAGTTACAAAAACTAGAAAACCAGGCAAAAAGTGATGTTTGGTGAGGTTAATTAAGACACAATATTCTTTCTAAAATATATAGGAATGGACAACAAATGCAGAGTAATATTATTATTAGCAATCCAGTACTAAATGCTAGCTAAGTGCTAGTAATGGGGGGAGAAAAGATCTCTGGGCTTGTTATGACACCCTCTGTGGCCCTGATCTCAAGGGCAAAGGTAAAAATGGAAGAGGCCCTGTTGCTGCATTTTGTAGCTGTTTTTACCCTCCTGGTTTCTCTGAGTGTTGGTCACTCACCCAGCATGGATGGTTGGTTAATCTTCTGGATGGATTCCAGACCCAGACACCTGTGCTAGTGGGGAACTGGGGAGCTGCTATAGGATCCTAAGTGGGTATCTTGAGAGTATAACAAAGCATCATACTGTCAGGGACATCTGGAAAACCTAGCACTGATCACTATGCACTGGCAGGTTTTATCTTTCCCTTTTCCTCATCAGGTGGAAACTACAATGCATCAATTTTATTGTAGTCCTAACAGTTAGGGTATAATAAAACTCTTTTGAGAGTCTGATATAATCTATAGCCTTTCCCTTAGAAATCTGGAAAGAATTTTGAATACATTTCCAAGAAGTTCACTTATTCCCTGAAGTAAAAACCCAAGGTTAAAATGAAAATCTCCACTTTGTTATAAGACTGTATTGGTGGATACAGCAGTATTAACTTGATGAAGTCACAGACTCATCCTTATTGTCCTGTTTCTGGCTAGTGATGTATGTATCTCAAAGTCGTAAGCAGAGTCTCCAAGTGCCATTATTGTCAACAGAACAATTCATTGTGAAGATCATATTTCTTTACATAATATCTTTCCCCCAAATAGCTCTATGGAAATGATCTCATAAATTGGTATAGATTCCCTATGAGCTAAACCAAAGAATATGTCATTGCCTTCATTTACAGACTCAAACACAAGGTCTAGAGAATTTGAGCAAATGGTTGAGATCTTGGTTAATTGCTGAATCTAATCAGAAATCTTTCACTCAATAGAGATTTATGGCATGCCTACTGTGTGTTAGGCACTGTACACAGCATTGGGTCTGCTAAACCTCAGACTGTTATCTTGTCCCAAAGACAAGATATAGGAAATTTGTTCAAATAGGGAAAAGCCTGTTCTCTTTGGAAATTGACTGGGATGACTATATTGTCCCTAGCTCAGCAAAAATATCTTACATTTTAAGAGCATATGTGAAAGCAATAGAGTGTGGGTTAACACACTTTATGAAAGCCAATAAAACTGAATTAGAATCCTGATTTCAATGACTTAAGTACTTGAGTATTTTGAGCATTAGTCTCCTTATCTGTAAAGTTGAAGTTATCTCTAGAGCAAAGGTCATCAAACTATGGTGGGCCACATCCAGCCATTGGCCTATTTCTGTGTAACCCTTGAGATAAGATTGATTTTACATTTGTAAAGGGGTATGAAAACTCAACAATAACAAGAACTAAACAGACTTCCCTCTCAGAAAAAAACAAAAGAGAAGAATATGCAACAGAAATGGCATGTGGTCCCCAAACCTAAAATTCTTACATCAAGCCTTTTATAGAAAAAGTTTGCCAACTCCTGTTGAATCAGAATGCCTGTGTTTGGATCCTTGTGGCCTCTTTCCACCAGCTTAATCTTGAGCAGATTACCCAACTGATGTGTCCAGTTTTTCTCATATGTGTCAGTTTGTTGTTGTTCACTCAGTCATGTCCAACTCTTTGCGACCCCGTGGACTGAAGCATGCCAGGCTTCCCTGTCCTTCACCATCTCCCAGAGCTTGCTCAAACTCATGTCCATCGAGTCGGTGTTGCCATCCAACCATCTCATCCTCTGTCAAACCCTTCTCCTCCCGCCTTCAGTCTTTACCACTAGCACCACATGGGAAGCCCCACAAAATGAGATAATCACATATAACATTACCACCTAGAGATACATCACATTGTTCAGTCACTCAGTTGTGTCCGACTCTTTGCAGCCCATGGACTGCAGCATGCCAGGCCTCCCTGTCCATCACCAACTCCTGGAGTTTACTCAAACTCATGTCCATTGAGTTGGTGATGCCATCCAACCATCTCATCCTCTGTCATCCCCTTCTCCTCCTGACTTCAATCTTTCCCAGCTTCAGGGTCTTTTCTAATGAGTTGGCTCTTTGCATCAGGTGGCCAAAGTACTGGGGTTTCAGCTTCAGCATTAGGCTTTCCAATGAATATTCAGGATTGATTTCCTTTAGGATTGACTGGTTTGATCTCCTTGTAGTCCAAGAAACTCTCAAGAGTCTTCTCCAACACCACAGTTCAAAAGCAACAATTCTTTGGCACTCAGCCTTCTTTATGGTCCAACTCACACATTCATACATGACTACTGGAAAAACCATAACTTTGACTATAGAGATAATAATAAGTACCTATTTCACATGATGTAACATGTATAAAATGCTGACACTGGAGGCCAGTATATGGTAAACAATTAAGAAATGCTAGCTATTATTATTAATATCATTATTACCACCATCATCAATTTTTCCAAAGATTTTTGTAGGGATTAAATGAGATGGTGTCTATTAAATACTCACTAGGGTGCCCTTTCATGATAGGCTCTCAGTAGATGTCAGCTAACTTTGTTATTATCATGATCATCAGCAGCAGCATTATTGTTTTCAAAACTCTTTCACATACAACATCTCATTAAAATCTCCCAACAGCCCAGTGGTTGGTGCTGTGATCTCCCTCTAATAAATGAGAAACGAAAGCACAAAGATATGAAAGGAGAGACACTGAGCCAGAAAGAGGCAGAATATGGAATAGCGTTAGATTTTGTGTTCTGGACCAGTGCATCCTCTTTCCTCACCATGTTGCCTCTCCATCAAAACATCTGAGGATCTGTTGTTTGTTAGTTTTCTCCAAATGATATACTTTGAGTCTTGGGAGCCTGACAAGGCAGGCAAACATGACTGTGTTCTTCCCTGGCAGGGCTCAGCAGACAGGAAGCTGGGATAATTGGATTCCAGCCATTTGATCTTAGGGCTGCATTTGTAACCAGCCAACTGCTGATGACCAAACCTAATGGAAAAAGCCCTGACCAAACAAACACAACCCCCCTGCAGGACCTCATTGTTAATGCTACAGAGAGTGAAATTCATCAACAGCAGCCAGATCCTATCTAATAGTTCCTATCCAGGGCAGAGGTGGCTTCAGAATGTGCCAGAACTTAGCCTCCCACTAGGGACAAGCAGAGGTCCCTAGCATAGGGAAGAGTGAGGTAAGGAGCCAAGACATTTTTGACAGCAGGGCTGATGTAGTCAGATCAGAACTGTATTTTATTTGGCTTTGGCCAAACTTGATTTGAGCAAAGTGTGCCCTCAGAGTGATGTTACAGCAAGTTGTTAAGATCGTTAGTGGTGCAGCCTCAGAGTGAGTTAATGACTGTAAAAATAGGTGATATTTCAAAGTTAGCTCATGGAAGGAGTCCCAGTCATTTCCAATCAGCTTTAGCTTAGAACAACTTCAGGTCAGATGTTTTTAAGGCAGTAGATTAAAAAAACACGCTGTTGTTGGGCAGTATGTTAAGTTGTGTTTCCTGATATTGTTACTGCAAAAATAATGAAAATTACCCTTAAGAAGCTTCATCGTTGTCCCTGATGTATAGGGCAGAATTTATGAAAGTACACTTTGTAGCTAAGGATTTGCCATGCTAGGGGAAGCTGTCTTTGGTTATGGCATTAAGCTTTGCTTAAAAACAACTTTGAGACTTGGTCCTCAACTGTTGTCCCAAAGACATAGAGCCCTCAGTCTGAGGAAGAGGATAATATGACCTCCTTTCCCAGGGAGGATACTGCTGTGGGTCCCTACCTTGGGTCAGATACAGGCTTATCCTCTGAGCTTATGGCAAATGATTTTAAGGTATTAACTCAGTATTTGTGGATAAGACCCTGTCTAGTAGCAAAGAATTCCTCCAAGCGTAACAGAGATTATCAGGAAAGCCAAGGTTCTTAGTCACAGCAGGTGGCAGGAGCTATCCGGGTGTTAGAAGTACTCCCGGCCATTATCTCGGATGCCAGCTCTCTGTCTGACCTCTTCCCTCTTTCTGCCACCAAGCATTGTCTTTTTGGCTTTGAGTTTATCTAACACCTGCTGTCAGGCAGTTGGCTAACCACCAACCAATCCCCAGCCTGTCACAGCTGCATCCAAACAGTAGCCAAAGCAGCCGTCACAGTGCTGTTTCCTGGGTCTGTGACCTGCCCCAGCTCTGTCCCAAGCTGCCAGGCCAAGACTCTGCCTGGACCAAATATGTTTGAATTTAAGAAAGGTAAGGCTGATCAGTTAGCATGGTCTTCTACATGTCTTGTCTGGGCAAGGGAAGGAACGTGTGATTTTTTTTCTGCTCATACTTTCACAATACCAACCTCTTAGGTTCGTGGTGGGTAAAAAATAAAATGATGTATGTCAAAGGC
Organism: Cervus elaphus; assembly: GCF_910594005.1. Lineage (NCBI taxonomy): Eukaryota > Metazoa > Chordata > Mammalia > Artiodactyla > Cervidae > Cervus > Cervus elaphus. Next base: position 61,028,390 of record NC_057823.1, on the reverse strand, counting down.
TTTATAAGATCATGGTCTACAGTACAAATGTAAGGGAAAATCTCTGTATATAAAAATGTAGATTCAGCTGGGCGAGGTCTTACATTAATACTCCAGCCAGTAAAAATTCAAACAGCCAGAGGTCACAGGAAAACTATTCAGCAAGGCTGACATGGACAAGGGACAGGGAATAAGGTCTTTAAGACATTTTATAAAATTTATGAAAATATAAATTCTTATTTTATACTAATATTTTAAATTTCATCTTAACATTTCTGCAATGTGTAATTTTAATCTCATCCCCCATGTTTAAGTGTAATGCAGAGCAAAAAAAGTGTTTGTAAGATTATATCTTCTTCTGAGATTTTTATAAGGAAAGTTTTTTTCCCCTAGAATTGCTACTATTTCAGACATGTCTATAACTTACCTATACATTGCACTCCCAAAATTTGCTCATTAAACTCGTTAAGGGTTATATCCAAGAAAAACAATATTGTTACTCACATTTAAAAGGATGTAAGAGTAATTACAGTAATTAAAAGCAGTAAGGGTAATACAAGAGTAATTAAATTTTTAATTAAGTAATTATTAAGGTCTAACATATATTTGTAGTATTAGTTATTTATAGTAGTTTGTATTATCCTATGTATAATCTCAGCCCCACACAAATACTGGCATCTATTGAACTGTGGAAGCTCAGAGCCATGGAGTTTCTCAGCTCCTCTTGCACTCGGAAACACCCTGGCTCCTACTGTTAGGAGCCATACCATATATGAGTTATTGAAATTGAAACTTTTCATAGAATAGACATTGTACTTGTTACGGTAACCCTTAGGAGAGCCTTGATTGTGAAGGATATTAAAAGCATGTCATCAGGCTAATGAAGGGCTAGAGAGAACCAGTTGAAGGAAGAAAAACATGTGTGTCCATGTTACTGTGAAATCATGTAGTTAATGTTTGACTAGCACAATACTGGAGAAGGCAATGGCACCCCATCCAGTACTCTTGCCTGGGAAATCCCATGGACGGAGGAGCCTGGTGGGCTGCAGTCCATGGGGTCGCGAAGAATCGGACATGACTGAGCGACTTCACTTTCACTTTTCACTTTCATGCATTGGAGAAGGAAATGGCAACCCACTCCAGTATTCTTGCCTGGAGAATCCCAGGGATGGTGGAGCCTTGTGGGCTGCTGTCTCTGGGGTCGCCCAGAGTCAGACATGACTGAAGCGACTTAGCAGCAGCAGCTCAATACTGGCTAATAGTTCATGAGCACCATGCCAGGCGCGATGAGCAATATGATCATGTCTCACCATAGCTAGCTGAGGGAAATACTGTTTTTATCTCTATGGCAGATGAGGAAACTGTGGTATAGGGATGTCTGAGGTTGTGAGGCTTCTAAGTAATGAAGTTGTGATTAGAATTCTGAATATTTGACTCTCAACCACCATTGTTTGGCTAATGGTCAGTAAAGTAAAAACTACTAGATGAATAAGTCATAGTTCCTTCCCACAAGAGTAATTTATCTGGAAATACGCTATCTAAGTGTATGTACAGTTGTATTTAACAAGACACAGTAAAGGCTATCACAAAGGCAGTTTATATTGTCAAGTAAATTATAGAGGCAGAAAGGGCTATGTTTGATTAAAAGAGGGAAAGGGAATATCATGTTGAGATGGCCAGAGATGGCTGAAAGGAGGAAGTGGTCTACCCAACTACATTCTCAAAGATTCCTCATCATGGACATACCATAGGGAGTTAGCTAAAGAAGAGGGAAGAAGGGCAAAGAGGGTATGGTCTGTGCTTTTTTATCCTTATGATGAATTATTCCCTGATAGCTCAGTTGGTAAAGAATCTGCCTGCAATGCAGGAGACCCTGGTGCGATTCCTGGGTTGGGAAGATCCACTGGAGAAGGGTTAGGCTACCCACTCCAATATTCTTGGGCTCCCCTTGTCGCTCAGCTGGTAAAGAATTTGCCTGCAATATGGGAGACCTGGGTTTGATCCCTGGGTTGGGACGATCCCCTGGAGAAAGAAAAAGAAATTGTTTTAATCAGCTTGCCCTTAACAATTCTGACTCCAGGTTCCTGGCTTTCTACCTGGCTTCTTGCCTCATGAAAAAGTGAAATTTGATGTCTTGTTGAGGGAAAAAGTGGGCAGAGCTAGGAGAGCCTTTTAGAACCTGGTGTCTTGAAGGTATGAAGAAGTATTTGGATGGGGTTTCCTAATGCGGAGATTGGGGTATCTCTGGGAAATATAAGAAAGCCATGCGTGGCTTTTCTTTCTTGGAATGGGACCCAGAGCTCAAGATGAGCTTCATTCCTTGCCTGATCCAGAATCTACTGGGGGCTAGTTAGATGGGGATGGGGATGGAGATGGGGAATAGGTTGCTCTAGCTTTTAGAAGGGAGGCTCTGTGATCAAGATGCTCACTTTAAATGTGTGTGGTTCTGTCAGAAGGCCTTGAGGTCAGATCATGGTTTTCCCTCTTTTTTTTTTCCCCACAAAACCATTTTAACTTTACTCAACATTATGTAACAATCAACACGACTTCCAGTGTTTTCTCAGTCTTCTCTTGGTTAAGTCTTTCTCCTTGAACTGTTTTCAAAGGTCATAGATCTGAACCCCCCCATCCCTCTTACTAACCAGATTATTTTGGTCACATTCAAGCCTGCTTCCAAGCCTCAGGTTCCACATTAGGAAATGAGAGTTAATAGTGTCTACTTCACAAGGCTGGCTTGAATATTATGTGCAACATTATATACGGGGATGTTGTATTGTGTATATTACATGGGATGATTCATGTATGGAATACAAGACAAGGCCTAGTTAGTGATGACGAAGAGGAAGGGGAAGGAAAAAGGGTGGCTTTCTGTACATAGCTTGGCCATAATACCATAAAAGATAATTTAGAATACTTGGCTTTGGTTCTGCCTCAGATGCTAACTACCCGGTGCCCTTGGACAGGTAACTTTCCCTCTCGGTGCCTGTTTTCTGACTTGGTTAATTAAGATAGCAACCTACAGTATAAACCTCCCAAGCATTTCTGTGACTCAAATGAGATTCTAGCTATAAAAGTGCTTTTCAGAGGTACTGCGTGGTATAACCGTGTTGTGCAATAATTATGCTCCCTTCCTTACCCTCCCCTAAAGGCACTTTGATTCTAGCAGAATGTTCAGCTGGGCTAAGATCACCTGTACACTAACCTCTGCATTTTTTGTTTTTTGTTTTTTCCCCCAACTTCTGTGGCTGTTTTCTGTTTCAACTAAAAGTGGCTGCTCCTCTGTCTCCAGTTTTTTCCTGCTCTTCTGCAATAGACCGGTTCCTGTATAGCTCTGAACATACTCTGTAAGTCTGTCACTGTCTGTGTTGTGAGTATACCTGCATCTGTCCGTTCACTTCTTCTCACAAAAGGTCCTTGGTTTCTCTTATTCTTCTGCCCTCACTGGGCCATGTTGAGTCCAGTGGACACATCACGTATCATGGAAACGTCACAGTTGTTGGCTGAAGCCTGTGCAGAGGTCCTTCTGGACCTTGATTGCTGTTGACCTGAAGGTCAAAGATTCACATGGTTTGAGAGCTTTATTTTCTATTACTTAATTTTAAATATTGTTTTGGGCTTCTTCCCTGTTCTGGGCGCATGATCTTCTCAAGCCCTCTAGGAGATGAGCACTTGATCGAGCTGAATTCCACCAGTGTTAACCGTGGTCCTCGGAGGCTTTTTCCAGGCCCCAGTTCATCCTGTGTCTCCTTGGCTGTAAGTGGTGAACCCCATCTTTCTCAAACAAATGATTGTGACTAAATTTTTTTTCTTTCAGTTTTTAAAAAGTCATTTTGTTTTGAAACACTTTTGTATCTGTAGAAGAATAATAGAGGGACGTCCCTGGTGGTCCAGTGGTTAAGAAACTGCGTTGCAATGCAGTAGTGTGCATGCGTTCATACTCAGTCATGTCCGACTCTGTGCAACCCCATGAACTATAGCCTGCCAGGCTCCTCTGTCCATGGGATTTTCCAGGCAGGAATACTGAAGTGTAGGAGATGCAGGTTTGATCCCTGGTCACAGAACTGAGGTGCCACATGCTGCAGAGCAACTAAGGTCATGCACCACATCTAGAGAGTCTGTGTGCCACTATGAAAGATCCTGCATGACACAACCAAGATGCTGCGTGGCACAACTAAGACCCAATGCAGTCACATAAATAAGTTACTTAAAACGAATAGTACAGTGATAGTACATAGTATGCATATATACCTTGCACGCAGCTTCCCCTCATGCTAACAGTTTAAATAACCATGGGACATTCATCAAAAGCTAGAAAATTAGCATTTATCCAATACTATTAAGTGAAACACAGACTTTATTTGGATTCCCCTAGTATCAAATCAGATTTTGAGTAACTTTGTTCGAAGTCATTATTTTGAATTTCCATTATTAAGTTATTTTACACTACAGTAATGGCTTTGAGGGATGTTTGAAATATTTTCTTCCGCCCTGTGTGGTCCCAGTTGGTTCTGCTGTGTTGATTTTTGTAGACATTCTTATGTTTCTGTTCTCTCTGCACATGTCACCTCTCCTTGTTTCCTGTAATCAGTTTATCTACAGTAGCATCACATATTTCCCTTCTCATCCTAGTTTCCAGTCTTTGCTCTGCTGTGTGTAGAAGGATGGGGCTTTCTAGAGTTGTAGGCAAACTAAGTTTACATATTCTCTGAGTGAAAAATGAGGAAGACTAGGAAAGTCCACACCTTTGGGACAACTGCTCTGATTACTGAGACCTTTGAAAAGAACAAACAAACCAAAGGTGTAGGTTTCTGGATAATTAGGGTCACTGGATACTGACCTTTGGATAAATGAAGTGTTGCTAGTAAAAGATTCACAGGAACACATACATACAGATGTCCCCCTGGTGGTTCATTTTCTCTTGATGCCTTAGGTTTTCCTGAATTAATGGCTAGCAGCGAAAAGTCCTGTCTCCACATGTACTGTTGTTTTCTTTTCCCTCCATCCCCATTCTTTCTTTGACTCCTTGAGACCTTCTGTATTAGCCTGCTCAGTCTTCCATAACAAAATATCATAGACCAGGTAACTTAAACACCAGACATTTATTTCTCACAATTTTGGAAGCTGAGGAGTCCAAGATTCAGGTGGAAGCAAATTTGGTTCCCAGTGAGAATCCTCTTCCTACCTTACAGATAGATATCTTGTCACTGTCCTCACATGGCAGAGAGAGAGAGAGTGTGGAGGTGGGGGGATGGAGAGAGAGGAGTCAGTTCTTTCTTCCTCTTCTTATAAGCGTGCTAATCCCATCATGGATGCCCTACCCTCATGACCTCTTCTAAACCTAATTACCTCCCAAAGGTTCCACCTCCAAATACCATCATATTTGGGTTTAGACCTTTAACATATGAATTTTTGAAAAAATAAAAACATTTGGTTTATAATACATTTCCATCCTGTACCAGCTGAGAGATATTCCTTTTTTAATCTTCAGACTCCTAGCTTCTTTGCCAGGGGGTGTCCATGGAAGTGACCGAACCCATGATGTGAGTTTTGTGTTTCTCAGTATCCTCCTCATGGAAGGATTGAATGACACAATGCCCACGATCCCTGTATTCCATGTCTACAATGACTTCCCACATTCTATCACATCCAAATCCTACACGCCCTTTAAGATCCATTCGATGCCATCTCCTTCCAGAGCCTTCTACACCACCCAGGAGCATTTATAATCTGTAGGAACACAAATTATCTGCTAATGTGAGGTGTCTGATTGTACATATGTCTGGCCTCCTGACATGGAATACCCACAGCCAGAAATACTCTCAGCCTGGTTTTTTCCCCAAAGAGGAATGTGTGGAGGGGATTACATCTCCCCACCCCATCCTCTGGAAGATATGGCATAGCACAGGAAAGAATAGAAAGTACTGTCATACAGCAGAGATAACCTGAGTGGTGAACACACAGGGCTGCTGTGAAGATCAGTGGGAGAATAGTTGCCAACATACTTTGTAATCAGTATAAATTCCAGGCAATGTGGGGAGGGTTGTCTCATTCTGTAATCCAGTCAGTAAACATTTCTATATATTCTATGATATTCTGCACTATATATTGTGAGCTATGTAGCAAGTATTAAAAAGAATAAGGCTGCGAAGTACTAATAACAGAAAGGGCTTGGGATTCTACCATGCCTGGGTTTGAATCCTGGCTTTGCTAGAAGGCAATGGCAACCCACTTCAGTACTGTTGCCTGGAAAAAAAGGACAGAGGAGCCTTGTAGGCTACAGTCCATGGGGTCATGAAGAGTCGGACACGACTGAGCGACTTCACTTCACTTTTGCCATTGCTAGTTGAGTAACCTCTGGCAAATCTTAACCTCTCTGAGCTTCAGTGTTCTCATCTGTGAAATGGAAATATATAAAATAACAGTGCTAACATCATAGACTCATTGTTAGTATTAAATGCAATAACATTTTAAAGTACGCAGTGCAGGGTCTGGTACAGAGGGCTGAAAGATTGATTCTTCTTTTAATAAGATGCCGGCTCTGCCTTCCAGGAGTGTCAGGAGGCCAGACATATGTCCAATCAGACACCTCACATTAGCAGATAATTTGTGTTCCTACAGATAATAAATGCTCATGGGTGGTGTAGAAGGATTCTGGAAGTAGGTGGCATTGAATGGATCTTAAAGAGTGGGTAGAATTTGGATGTGGTAGAATGTGTAAGTCATTGTAGACATGAAATACAGGGATTGTGGGCATTGTGTCATTCAGAATACTTTGGCCTGTGAGTGCTAGAATTCCTAACTAAAATTAACTTTAAAAATAAGATTATTTATCCATTTACATGATAAAAAGCTTGGTTTGGTAGAGTTTGGTAGTTTTAGGATTGGTTATTTCAGTGATTCAACAGCACTGTGAAGGACCCAGATGCTTTTCCTCTGCTCTTTTCAGCCTGTTAGCTTTCATTCTAAATGATACTCTTGTGATCACAAACTAGCTGCAATAGTTCCAAACATTGCATCTTCCTCACATAATCATAACCAAGTGCTAGAAGATAAGGTAGACTCTTATTGTACTTGTCTTTTATTCAGGAGGAAAACATTTTCCATCCCCCTAGCAGACCTTCAAGTATTGTTAATCAGAAGATCACAGGCCAAGCCCTTAGCTGTAATGCACCTGGTATTTTTGCCTATACTAGGAGACAGATTCTGTTAGAAAGAAAAAAGAATGTGTGAGCCTTTGCTTTAAATAACTCACAATGTTTACTATAGACTGTAAACCCATTTGTCCTTCCTGGAGAAAAACACAGGGAGATTTATTGAAAAGATACAGAGATGTTTCATGGATCCCCAGAATAGCAAACTCACTGGCCTTCCTGGTGACAAATGAGGAACATGGGTACTTTTAGGGATTAAGTTCCTCTTTCCATCTCTCTGAGACCATAATCTATTTCTGTTTTTTTCACTGCATATCAGCTTTATTCTTTTCTCTTTCTAGATCACCTTTCTTTGCTTCTATGAACACATGAGTCAAACCTGGCTCCCCTAGGCAGCCCTTCCCATTCTCAGCTCAAACACTAAGACCTTGATAATATCTCCATGTTCCCCAGTCACATATTTCCTGGAGATAGAAGCAGAGTTAACTTTGGATTCTGCCATGACCTGGAGGTGGACTTCCCTATAGCTCAGATGGTAAATAATCTGCCTGCAATGCAGGAGACCCAGGTTCGATCCCTGGGTCAGGATCGTCCCCTGAAAAGGAAATGGCAATTCAATCCAGTATTCTTGCCTGGAGAATCCCATGGACAGTGGAGCTTGAGCTACAGTCCGTGGGGTCATGACTAAGTGACTAACGCATGACCAGGAGGTAGAGCCTCCTGACTAACACATGGCCAGGAGGTTAGAGCCTCCTGCAGGGGTGGGGACTAATCTAAGGGGGTCCTTAGATTAGGAAAGAAATGGCTGGAGACCACAGCCATACCTCCAGCCACAGCTGTGTGCTGTGGTTAAGAAGCATGTGTAAGAAATTGTGAGCCTGTGATAGTGTGGGGTGGGGAGACCAAGAGAGGAACACAGTTAAAGGAAACATTTCCTGTTTTGGAGTAGTTATAAATTCCTGTGTAAAAACAAACAGCTGAATTATAGGTGTGGATTTTAATCCCAGCTCCACCAACAATCAAAGAGAGGACCTAAGGTCAGGGTCCCTTAGCAAGAATATCTGTTTTCTAATGACAGAAATAAGCGAGTGCAGAGGGGAACAACCAGGGAGCCAGGGGAGAATAGGAACCCTGGTCTATGAGGAATCCTGAAGGAGTTGGAGGTGTTTCTCCTGGAGAAGGAAAATCACAGGTGATTGAGAGCTCCATCATTAATGACATTGGCATCCCATTAGGTTTGCAGGCTAAATTCAGACCGGACACCCTTCTCAATCGGTGGGACCAGTGAGGGTGTCCTGCTCACCATTCTCTACAAGGTCCTTCTCTCTCCTCCCACTTACTGCTCCTACTTGTTCTTATGACCTGTCTTGTCTCTTCCTGAGGAACGAGCCTCCACACTGGTCTCAGTGTCCCCATTGTCCCTGTTATTTCCCACAGTGCAGCCTGTATTCATTTCATTCTCCTTTACCTCAAGATTCAGCCCAACTTCCTTACCCTCAGTCATGGAGCCTCAGCTTCCTCTAAGCCTCATCTCCCAGGAACCTCATCCCTACCATGTAGGATGCTTTTAGAACAATCACCATTCCACAAACTAAGGATGCCACTCTAAGTTCTTCCCTCCTCCGCACTTCACCCAGCCCATGCCAGACCTTGAAAGCCCTCATCGTCCCCACGTCCAGGGCACTACCAGGTCCTGGGAGCCCTGCCTTCAAGGTGGAACCTGAATCTGACTACTTCCCAACACCTTCACTGCTACCATCCCAAATCTCCGAGTCACTGATATCTCATCCAACCATCTCATCCTCTGTTGTCCCCTTCTCCTCCTGCCTTTAGTCTTTCCCCACATCAGCGTATTTTCAAATGAGTCAGTTCTTCCCATCAGGTAGCCAAAGTACTGGAGTTTCAGCTTCAGCATCAGTCCTTCCAATGAATATTCAGGACTGATTTCCTTTAGGATTGACTGGTTGCATCTCCTTTCAGTCCAAGGGACTCTCAAAAGTCTTCTCCAACACAACAGTACAAAAGCATCAAATCTTTATAGGCACTTAGTTTTCTTTATAGTCCAGCTCTCACATCCATACATGACTACTAGAAAAAACCATAGCTTTGACTAGACAGACCTTTGTTGGCAAAGTAATGTCTCTGCTTTTTAATATGCTGTCTAGGTTGGTCATAACTTTTCTTCCAAGGAGCAAGCGTCTTTTAATTTCATGGCAGTGATTTTGGAGTCCCCCAAAATAAAGTCTCTCACTGTTTCCACTATTTCCCCATCTATTTGCCATGAAGTGATGGGACCAGATGTCTGACATCTCTAGACACCTTAAAAATCACCTGTGATATATTTTGTATAATTGACTCACTTTACTGCACACCTGAAACTAACACATTTTAAATTAAATATACCACAATAAAAATTAGGAAATAGAATAAAAATAAAGAGTGCCAGTCCACACTGCCTACTCCCCCAACATAAGCATAACAACAGTGTTAAAGTCAGCATGTTGTTTTTGTGCTCAGTGGCTCAGTCGTGTCAGACTCTGTGGCCCCATGGGCTGTAACATGCCAGGCGCCTCTGTCCATGGAATTTTCCGGGCAAAAAAAAAACTGGAGTGAGTTGCCATTTTCTACTCCAGGGGATCTTCCTGACCCTGGGATAAAACCAATGTCTCCTGCATTGGCAGCTGGATTCTTTACCACCTGGGAAGCCCCTAAAATCAGCATGTGCATGTGTGCAAAGTTGCTTCACTATATACCATCTTAAAGAAAAAAAAAAAGAAAGAAAGAAAGAAAATCACCTGTGACAGGCAAAATAGTGTCCGAAGAGGTTTGCATCCTATTCCTCAAAACCGATGAATCTATTACCTTAGATGGCTAAGGGACTTTGTAGATGTGATTACGGTATTGTAGTGAGATGGGGAGGAGATTTCCCTGGATTATCTGGATGGGCCCACTGTAATCACAAACATCCTTATAAGGAGACAGGAGGATCAGGGTCAGAGGAAGAGATGTGATGGTGGAAGCAGAGGTCAGAGCAATGAGGCCACAAAGCAAGGAATGAGGGCAGCCTCTAGATGCTGGAAAAGATGAGGAATGGCGTTCTCTCCTGGGATCTCCAGAAAGAGTGCAGCTCCACCCAGAACCTTGACTTTAGCCCACTGACACCCATTTTGAACTTCTGACCTCCAGAACTGGAAGATAATAAATTTGCATTCTCTTGAGCTAGTAAGTTTGTAGTAATTTATTATAGAAGCAATGGGAAGCTAACTCCTGATTTGCCTCTGGCCCCCACTGCAACCCCACCTCTGCCCACTCTACACATCACAGCTAGAATGGTCTTCCAAATCATTAAGTCCTCATGAGCCCACTCTCGTTCCCTTGGCCAGCTTCGCGCTGCTCTGAGGATGAGCAAAACGGCCTTTAGCAAGGGGAGCCTTTGGGCCTTCACCCTCCTCCTGGAATGCTGCGCGCCCTGTTCCGCTGTCACACCTGCCCTCAGGATGGTGGTCCTCTATTCTTGCTGGCCCTTAGCCAGCATCTTCCCCGTCTTTACCTGTTTAACCCTTACCCATCTTTCAGCTCTCATCTCCCTCACTTCCTCAGTCATGCTACCCTGACACACTAACCTTGGCCACATCCCCTGTGACATGTTCTCACAGCACCGCCAAGAACCTCTCATCCCTAACGCTTCTCAGGCTGGCTATTTTCCATCTCACTGTGGGTCTCCCACACGGCCCTGTGAGCTCCTCGTGGACAGGGACTATAGATTTTCCTCACTGCCCTGTTACCTTCAGGGCATGACACAGTGGTAAGCACTCATAATACGTTTTTAAATAAATAAGTGGCCGAATGAATAAATGCCTAAGAATTTGAAAATTTCATTTTCCTCTGAACATCAAAAAGCACCCAATATGAGATCTTTGTTTCCAGGTGATGGTGCTCCGGCTTCCATGAAACTTTGCTTTAGGGTTGAATCTCTTTAAACTCATGCACCTTGCATTTTAATTAAATCATCTTCTTGCAAGTGCCCCCATGTGAACACTGCCATGAGGGGGAGGGCCGCATGTGTAATAAAGTCTAATCATTTCCTTATAATACTAGGTTGGGCAGGCAAAGGGGGCTATTATCATGTGACTAATTACTGCATCCAGGCTGCTCTAAGTGTGATGCTAATTGCTCAGTGAATGAATTGTAGACTCAGGTAATTACCAAACCTAATGTGGCTTCAGTCATGTTTGAGTAAATTAATGCAGAGAGGGAAAGCAATCCAGCTTGAAGGGAGCTGCTTCCTGCCTTCCTGTTGCTTAGGAGACAGCAGTTGGGTTTTTTTCATCTGGACTCAGAGCTGTCCAGGTACACTCACACATCTGGGGTCTGCTTTCCACAGCTCAGCTCCAAGATTGCAGCTCTTTCATCAAACAGATCTTATACCAAACCAACCTGGAGACTTTTGTCACTCAGGACAACCTCTCTCTGGGGCTGTTTCTTTATCTGTAAATCCATCTTCAAGGTTTCCTTCAGCAGCCCTATGATCAATGACTAAGTGAACAAATATTTGATTAAAGAATGGATTTCTGCAAATCAGCCATCAAGTACTGGGTTCAGGTCTTACTTCTATCATCAAATAGCAAGTTTTCATAAACACTTATGGAGTGCTTACTAGCTGACTGGCACTGTTCTAGTAAGCATTTTATGTGTGTTATTTCACTGAATGCCCACAGTGACTCAGAACATTTTGAGTAAATCACAGTGCTAGAGGTAGGATTAAACTTAGGCATTCTGACTCAAAAGCCTGTATTCTTAACTACCTCATACATAACTACTTCTATGACCTTGGGAGTGTCACATATTTTGCACCTTGGTTTCCTTACCAGTGAAGATTTCTGCACCCACTACATGTCCAGCCTTTTGTGAAGGTCTTTATAGATGTTGATTTTATCACAACAAAGCTGTGAGGTAGGTAGAACTAAGCTACTTGATCAGGTAACACATCTAGTAAATGGTAGAGTCAGGATCTGAATGCTGTTTTGCAGTATCATGCGCTTTCATGCACCCTTGTTGGAGAAATGCTGCCCAAAGTCAGTCACTGTCACCACATCAGGCGGACCTGAACTCACAAGGCAGTATGAGTCCATAAGATAGCTTACCATATCATTCCAAATCTGCTCAGGTTACTTATTTACTGTCAAAGTGAAAATACCAAATTAAATATAGGTCTCATGAGATTTGGAGAAACCTCTGCAAGTCAGACAACCACGTAAGACACACCGCCCTCTGCTAGAGTCCTATCGAGGAAATCTCAGACTGGCCTCTCCTTTCTGGGTGTATCACCCACGATGGTGACAGGACCATCCCAATGTAACAGGAAACATGCCCATGTGTAATGGGAGCTTCTGTCTTTCCACTGAACTCTGGAGCCTCCACTTGTTATTCCTAAACAACTCACTCATTAGCACACGAGAAACAGATACTCAGGAGAGACATGTTAAAGGCTGCTGTGGAGGTGTGCCTGATTCCATGGCAGCATATCTTTGTATATAAATATGAAAAGATGCCTCAAACAGGACACCCTCTTCATGTGGACTTGATTGATTGCCAGTGAGCATGGCTTATTGGCCATGAAAAGGGCAAAGGTTTGGGAATGTGTTTTGAGGTTAAGAGTGTGGGTGTCATAGACACTGTGGCCTTAAATAAATTGCTTGACTTCTCTGAGTCTTAGTTTTCTCATCTGTAAAATAGGTCCTAGTATAGTTGCTACTTGGGTTCCAAAGCCACTGTGGATGATGACTGCAACCACAAAATTAAGAAACTCTTGCTCCTTGGAAGGAAAGCTATGACAAACCTAGACAGTGTTTTACAAAGCAGAGACATCACTTTGCCAGCAAAGGTCTGAATAGTCAAAGCTATGATGTTTCTAGTTGTCATGTATGCGTGTGAGAGTTAGATGATAAAGAAGGCTGAGCACCAAAGAACTGATGCTTTCAAACTGCAGTGCTGGAGAAGATTCTTGAGGGTCCCTTGGATAGCAAGGAGATCAAACTAGTCAGTCCTAAAGGAAATCAACCCTGAATATTTATTGGAAGGACTGATGCTGAAGCTCCAATACTTTGGCCACCTGATGTAAAGAGTCAACGCATTGAAAAAGACCCTGATGCTGGGAAAGATTGAAGGCAGTTGGAGAAGGGGATGACAAAGGATGAGATGGTTAGATAGCATCACCGACTCAATGGATGTGAATTTGAGCAAACAGGTGGGCCTCTGACTGTGGTCCTGGTCAGGCTCTGCCGCTCACTTACCACAATGCTCATTACTCACTTGGATGCACCAAGTTTCACTTTTTTCTCCATATAATGTTGGTTTTATTGCCTACCTTACCTGGCCTGAAAAGCTACTTTTGAAGTCATGGGTGGGAAAATCAATTAGTGCTGCTTTGGTGCCCATGCTTGCCAAATGAGAGCTTGTGTTCTGATAAGGGAGAAAGAACAAGATCTGGGAGCCTTCAATATCTTGAATTCTTTTAAGTTTTGCCTGTAAAGGAAATAAAGCAGGAAAATATTTTTAAGCCTAGAATTATATATGCTGTCATTATTATATACTCACATCTAAATGAGATATTGAGGGAAAGAAGTAAATAGAATAATTTTAGCTTCAATATTTTGAGATTCTGTTTTGTGTCAGACTCTCTGCTCCTGTTTTTCATACATAATATAATTTGGTCCATACACCAGTACTGTGAGGTATCTCTGTCACTCTGTCACACTGGAGGAAAATGAGGCATCGTGACATTGAATAACTTGCTAAATATCACAAAGCTGGTAAGTGGTAGAGCCTGGTTTGGGGAAAAGGTCTGCTGACTCAAGTCATAGTTTTTTATCACTGTGCTGCACAACACAGCCTCTAGTTGGTGAGATAAGGTCAGGGAAACCCCACCACACATGACAGAGTCTGAGAACAGTTTTAAAGGCTAGATCTTCTGCTAGGATTAAGTATAACAGCAAACTACTCCTTCACTCAGATTATTGCTGTAACCTCCTGAATCCCCGTGCTCATGTCAACTCCATTCCATCTACTCTCCATAGAGCAACCAGACAGAGCCAGCTAAGAAGTCATTCAGATTATGTCAGGGCACTGCTCAAACCTCTCACATGTAGTGAAAGTCAAAGCCTTACAGGAATCTGCAAGCCGTGGCCCCTCCACCTCCACACTCTGGCCCCAGCTACCTCACTGACCTCAACTTTCAACTCCTTCCACTCTTCCCCTCACTCTTTCTGCCTTGGCACCCAGGATCCTTGCTTTTCTTCAGACCTTCCAGACAGAATCTAACCTCAGGACCTTTGCACCTGCTGTTCTACCTGGAATGTTCTTCTCCCTGATATGCACCTGTCTCCATTCTTTATTATATTTCATAGGATCTAGTCAGAAGACAGAAACCACACCAGCTATTTAAGCAATATTTTAATATTTTAATATATGGAGGTAGTAACTGTAAGAAGCAACCACTCCCTCTAGGGCTGAGAGAACAAAAGGAGTAACCAAAAAAAAAAAAAAAACCCTAGAAATTTAGAGAGATCCCACAGAGCAGAAACTTGGACCTTTGAGGAAAAAGAGGCACTACCTCCGAGGGGCTGTTATGAAGCTGGTTATGTAAGAGTGGGAAAAACTGTAAAAAAGACTTTCTGCTGCTACAGCAAGGCAGCGCTGCTGCTGAGGAAGCATGGGTGGGGTGATGCTCATAAGCTGAGTAGGTAGGAAGCTCGCAGGAGGAGCAAGGCTCTTCTCTTCCATCCAGGCTTCCAGTCATCTGCTGGAGAAGTCTGAGAGAAGCCAGCTCACAAGCCAGAATTTGCTTTGCAGAACCACAAAGCCAAGCTTAGAAGAGTGGTATTGAGGCTGAGAGATTATGACTCTATAGCTGGAACACTGACCACCCTAAAGCCTTTACTCACATATCTCACTGGGACTGTCCTGGCCACCCTCATGAAGACTGTGTGATCCAACCCTTTCTATAACTCTTTCCACCTCATTTTTCTCCTCAGCACTCACCTAGCAGGTACTTGTGGTTCTTCAGGTCATGGCTCTGCTGCTCACCTCTCCGTTAGCACCATCTGCAGTGACACTTCTGTCACTGAGCAGACTCATGCCCTTCGTCTTGTGTTCCTCAGCTAACACCTGCTTCTGTCTAGCTAGGAGGATATTTTATTCTGGATCAGGGCACCATGGACATTTTGGGCCAGTTATTTCTTTGTTGTCGGAGTCTGCGCCATGTACTAAACAATATTTAGCAGCGTTCTTGATCTCTACCCACTAGATACTATTAGCATCACCCCTGCCATGACAAGCAAAAGTGCCTCCAAATTGTTTCTGTTGAGACTCACTGTTCTAAATTTATAGCTGGTCCATGGCTTGTGTGTGAACCAGTTAAACACATGGGTGTTGGCATCAAATAGACCAGGTTTGATAGGCTGTATCTTCACATATTACCTGTACTCCTTTGAGCAAGTCACTGAGGCTACGTGTAATTTGGCTTAAATGAAAAATAGACATAATCTTATTTCATGGGGTTGTTGTGCAGATTATATAGAGTGGAGAGAGTTTAGTATAGTACCTGGTATATACCAATCAGTCAACACAAGTCAACAATAAATTAATATAATTCAAAGGAAAGCATCAGTATAATTCTTGAGAAACCACCATCAAGTTGGTTGTCAACACATGATGCCGAGTAACTAGTGTGTGTTTATTTTACTGAATGGACTTGACATTGGCCATGAGAATGAGAGGTAATAGCCCTTCTAAACTGTAGAAATGTCAAAAGAATCACTGCCAGATGCTGTAAACCGGATTACTGGTGACAAGACCCACTTGCGATTAAGACTGATTTAAATGCAATTAACATATTGAGTGCAAGTGTGTGATACTGCAGAAAAATAATAAACGCTAGTCAAATGGTAAAGTTCACTCTGATGCTGTTGGATCCATCTAATTGAGTTACTGTCCCAAATGTCACCAGAAGAAATCCAACTAACAAATACAGCTACATTGTCTTTCAGGCTCTGAGTGGTTTATGAGTCTGTTCAGAATCTGGGTATTGCTGAACCCAGAACCATCTCTGCTAAGATATTTATAATAGACACTGCCTGAAGTGGTACGTAGGGTCCATTTTGATGAGTAACACAAGAACTCCAGGTTTTGTCGCAGGGAAATAAATCTGAGTACCAATGCCAGTTCTACCCCTCACTCTATATAACCCTGGGCCTGTCCTTTCCTCCGGGACTTCAGTTAAAAGGAGCAGTTCAGATGCTGTTCTTTGGGCTTCCCTCTTGATGAAGTGCCAGCCCCACCTCGCCAAGCTCTCAGAAGCGGGCGGGGAAAGGACATCAAGAGTCATGGGCGTGCTCTCTTTGGTGTCCTTGAAGAATGCCTATCAGACTGTCAAGCTTTCTTTCCTTCCTCCTTAGGTACACGGTTCTGCACAGTGGACACCAGGAACTCGAGAAACTGCCCATACACAATGACCCAGAATCCCTGGAATCATGCTTCTGATTGAGGACATGGCTCACAACTGAGCCATTCATTCCCATTCATGTCTGCATGAACAGGACACCCTGCCATCTCTCCTGACCCTCATCACCACCTGAGAGGCATGGGCCGTGGGGCCAAGGGCCCAGGGAAGGCACGTGGATGACAGGGTTGGATGGAACCCAAGGGCAGAGCGTGGAGTACCTCAGAGCTGAGAAGAGGCTTCAGGTGCCATCAGATGCAGGCTCCCAGCCCACACAGAAGCGGCGTCCTCCATTGCGTCCTGGAGGCTGGTCAGTCTCTGCTTGTATACCTCCAGGGACAGGAGCTTACTCCCTCCTAACACAGCTCCTTCTATTGTGGAGAAGATTTAGTTATAAGGAAGCTCTTTCCTTTGTTGGGACACAGATTTGTCTCTGCTTTAGTTTGCATCTAGGACCAAGCAATTGGCCCCCTTCTTTCACTGAGAGCTCTCAAATATTGGAAGACCATGATCTGCCACCTACCCATCTTTTAAAGTCTTCTCTCTGAACTCAACGACTCCAATTTCCTCTCCATTCTGGCCATCTTCTGGATGTGCATTGGTGGGTGAATTAATCAAGGCTCTCACAAAGAGATTAGGTTGATGTCAGTGCCAAGATATCTGTCCAGAAGCACTGAATTTTCTCAAGTGAAGCATCAGTGCTTTTTGGTTCATAGACTTGAACATTTTTCTTTTCTTGGGGATAGACTTTGGAAACTCTGCTTAGGTTTTGGTTTGGATCCATTATCAAAAGGCCTCTTTATAGCTGGTCTGATGTGTGTATGTATGTGTGTGTGTGTTTAAAGATATTTTCTCATTGGCAGACTTGCTCTGAGGTCATTCAAAATAAATCTTGATTCACTCCCCTTCCATGACAGTGGGAAAAGGACTTACCCCTTTACCAAGAATGTTGACTGAGAATTGTCCTACACTTCAGATTTTGGGAGGGATACTCAGTTGCTCATATAAGCCCCTTTTAGAGGCTTACTTTCTTGGGAAACTTCATTGGCCTCCTTCCCATGAATTTCCTGGGCTACCATTTTTCTACATCTTTTTAGGTATCTCATTTCTTCCAAGCTCCTAAGGAGATGCTTCCCTGATGTCAAAGCCAACACCAAATGACTTTATGTTGGGGTGAATTATCCCCTCAGCTGGAGACTCTATGGTTATTCAGTTGCCTCTCTTTTGGTTGCTGATAAAAACCCTACTGAGAGTGTTCACTGCTGGTCGTTATGGGGAAGCCTAGGGAAGGGGCATCGTGGTGGGTAGTCGGGAGTGTATAGAACGTGAACTACAAGATAAAGAAGTGCCAGAAGTTTCTAACCTCACCAGTTCTCCTTGCCCTTTTACTTGGTCTGTTGTCCCCACTTTCCTTCCTAAGTGATCCCAGAAGCCACAGTTGCCTCCTTATCAGCCATTTCATCCACGAGGGAAGGACCTGTCAGTCCCCAGATTGTGGGAGGATGGTCAGACTCAACATAAGACCTGGGTGAACTACACCCTGATTTTAGCACCCAAAGCCCCACATTCTAGGAAACCTTTTAATCTCACATAAACTAGGCTGAATGGTCACCCCGTTGATGGGGACCTCCCTGTGCTGAGGGTTAATATGCCTCCTCAGAATTGCATTTCCTTTATTTTCACTTTTTCATGGAAAAGGCAGAGATAAGTGAATTTGGGAGTCCAGACTTTTCTGCATGCTATCTAAATGTGGTCTTTGTTCTCAAAGGATAAAGGACTTCTTAGGGAAAGACTAAGGAATCCTTGCTTTGAGGCAGCTGGTACACTTTAATGTCTCCCAAAGTAAATAATTGCTACTATATAATACATATGTAATACATGCATATACAAATACAGTAGGATTTCTTCCCTATGAAATGTTTCTTTTCCCAGGAATGTAGAAAGCATATTTGCTTATGCAAAATATTATTTCTCTGTGGTAGCCTCCCATATTAAGTGGCAACTTGAACTCATCAGGGATCCAAAGATTACAACATGGATGGGAAAATGAGACTTGACCGTGTCACAGGTCCGTATCTTCTGGACTCTCTGGATATGCTTGTGTGGGCCAGCCCATGAGTGGTGTCTGTAGAGGTCACAGGCACCCTGGGTCAGGGAAGGAACAGCAATTGCAGGAACAGGAGCCCTTGCCGTTGTCAGGAAGATGGTCCCTTCTGTAGAGAGAGTCTCACAAGCATCTTTTGCCATCTCTTTGGAGGAGGGCTGGGAGGACGTGGGTGATGCGCCAGATGCTCACATTGGAGCCTCACACAACAGAAGCAGAGTTGCTCTATCTGGACAGCTGCTGGCGTGGCATTACTTAAATCTCTGGCTTCTGGGAATCTAGGTAATACGGCATGTGTGTGGAAGAGTCAGAAGGAGAAGAACTGGAGCTTTTCAAGGAAGAGGTACTTTGCTGTCTTCTCTGAGGTCATCCTTTTCCAGAAAGCTTGCAACATCATGAAGGGATGCTCCTGGGGGGGCACACGACCCCAGCCACATCTGCTAGATTAGCCTTGACAGCCAGGCTGCCCCATGCCTGGGATAAAGAAGGTTCACCTGTGCTGCTCTGCACCTTGACTCTCCAGCCCACAGGGCTGTCCAGGGAGAAGCCCTGACACTCCCCATCCAGCTCATGATCAGCAGCTAGGAAGCAAAAATGATAAAAAGCCAACTTCAGTTAACACTCAAGTATGTGTCTGCAAAAAAATCCTTTCTGAGACTTCACCTTTCACCTCACCATTTCCTCTTCATGCTGCTAACTTGCTCTGTGCTGTAGCAAATTGCTGTCTAGCTGGGGCTTGGGGGGTGGGCATGGGGGTGGATGAGGGAGGGAAAGGGGGTGGTCTGCTGGCGAGTGGCTATAACTAAATTCTTTCGCTATTGTCTTCAAGAAACAAAATAATGTCTTCTTGGTGCCTTGCTGTCTATCCGTTTTTCTCTTTGGTGTTCTATCTCTCTTTGGTGAGAGATCAATATTGCTTTTCTCTTTTTCTGTATGACTCTGGTTTACTCTGGTTACTGTAAGAGCTAGTCTAGAGCAGGGGTTGGGGGGTGGGGGGGAAAGACTTATGCACTTACCTCTTCTAGCCATAACGTGCAATCTCTTCTCCATCCAATCTAGAAAACTGAGACCAAATATTTGATTTGAATGTGAACAAATCAGGGATGGATTTGAAGGCTCGAGTTTGAGACACCGTGTCACTTTGGGCCTTCCTTAACCAGCGCTTGCCTCACTTATCTCATTTACAAAATGGAGACAATCTCTGAGCTGGTAGGATTGTTAAGTGTTCTAACATGTCACCCAAGGATTTTTACCAAACATGTGTCCTGCCTGTACTGTTATTTATTTAATATTTTTATTTAAGTCAATTCAAGTTTTTACTCACATAGATTTATTTTAGAAAGAAACATTCTATCAGTACCCCCAAATAGAAAATCAGTATTGCCATAAATAGAAAGCAGCCACAGAGAGAAATAAATGAAAACAAAACATGGTTATTAAGTTTTAATAGAGCCTGCTCTCTGCTTTCCAGTTTGAAAGAGAAACAGTGAGTATCAGAGAGTTGTTAGGGCACCCACCTCCCATGAGGTATCTTTAAGCTAAGAAGAGTTGAAACGGGACTTACCTGAGAAGAACTTCCAAACTTTGAGTTAATGTGGTTTCATGACAAGCTGCATTCCTACATTTTGGCAACATAGAAGGGAAGTAAAATTGCTTATATTTTAACTACTGTTATCTTATGTTCAGATTAGGTTTCTCCTTTCCATTTCTTTTTCAGCTCACCCCAGAACATGTCTTAGGTAATAATAAAATGATAATAATAATAATAATGTATCAATAATAAGAGGAGGAGCATCTAATGAGCTCCTTTCTGCTAGGCACTGTGGTAAGTGCTTTACATGGATCATCTATAACCCTCATAAAATCCTTACAAGATAAGTACCAGATTTTGCCCTTTTGCCCTGCTCTCCAGATGAGCACACCTCCACTGAGAGATCTGGTGATGAGTCCAAGGGAACAGACCTGGGAACTATGGATTTGGAATGGGAATGCTGGCAGCCAGTCTGACTCTAAACCCCACGGCCCTACATGCGTGCGACAGTTGCTTATTGGGACTGACCGACTCCACATGCCCATGTTGGACCCTGTTCCAGGAGAGCACGGTGAACAAGCCGAGGCTGGCCCCATCCTCATGCTTCCTGAGAATGTCCCTTCCATGTAGGCCTGGGACCTGGAGAGGAGCTAGGGATGTGTCTACTCCAGAGTGAAACTCTGCCACACACTTGCTGTATCTTCTGCTCCCTTTCACTTTCTGAGCCTCAATTTCCATCTTTAAACATTGCAGGGATTCAGACTGAAGATTAATCAGAAGGAAAGACCTTTCCCTACTGATGTCTCATAGTCTTCTTGTATTCAGCAGCCGGGAGTCACTGAATAACCAGCAAAGGACCTTGGGGATCAGGTGTGTGAGCCAAAGAGGTTAGTCTTTTATGTTTCTGACCGTCAGCAGGAGTGGCCCCCCAGCAGGAGTGGCCCCAGTGGAAGGCAGTCTGACTTCCTCACATTTCTAGTCGGTACCTGAAACACGACAGAGACAGGTTCCCATTTGTCCCATCAGCTCTGCACTGCAGGCCCTTTACAGCTTTTCCGCACTTTCACAGCGGGGTATCTGAGCCTCTCCCAGCAGCTTGGGGAAGGGGATTCATTTTCTAGAAAAGGAAGTAGACTTTGTCACGGAAATTGATTTGCCTAAGAACACAGCAGAAGCACAGAAATGGGGCAGAAATGGGGGCTGAAAACATGCCAGGACATCCCATCCTAGCTGAGTGCTTTCTTCCTCCTCTTCTTAACATTTATTTCTAATTATGCAAAGTATACATTTAAGACTACATAAATGATGGGTTATACAGATAATGTATTTATGCATGCCATCCCCATCTAATAATAATAAAATAATAAAGATCTAATAAGTCAAAGTAATCGAATAATAAAGATACCACAAAATTCCATTTGACACCAACTCAGTTCCACTCCCCTCCCAAGAAGCTACTGCCCTCCTTATCTGGCTTATATAATTTAAGAACATATTCTTTGTATTTGTATGTGTCAAAATGTACATATGATGCAGTGTATAACTGCAACTTACGTTTGCTAAGGTATAACTTCATGTCACATCAATATGTGATTCCTCATTCTTTTTAGTTGCTGTGTGTATCTCACAGGATAGACATTGTCTAGTTTGCAGTGTTTTTATGTTCTTACTGCATCTCACATCTGAGTGCGGCGTTTGAGGCTTGCATCAGAAAATCAGCAGCCTCTATTCTTCTGGGGCTGTGTTAACATATGAAGATCAAGAAATTGCTTCAAGTTTAAGTGGCAGCAGGAACTCTGATAGGGCCGCTTCCCTGGGCGGGGGTGGAGGGTGGGGATGGGGCTCACTCTCAGATGGGCCTCACGTGGTCTCCTCCCTCCCTTTGAGGAACTAAGCCACTTTGCTCAGTTGCATGGGCTTTAGTCAGATTGCTTCCACCACTTGTTAGCAGTGTGTTTGTAAGCAAGACATTAAACCTATTAAACGCTAGTTTCCCCAGAAATGAAGTCGGGAACTAATGATCATACATATTTTAAAGTGTTGGTATAAGGATACATATGGAAAGCACTTGGTAAAACATTTTTAAAATGTTTTCATCGTATTGTTGTTACTGTTTAGTCGCTAAGTCGCATCAAACTCTTTCATGACCCCATGGACTGTAGCCTGCCAGGCTCCTCTGCCCATGGGATTTTCGCAGACAAGAATGCTGGAGTGGGTTACCACTTTCTCCTCCAGGGGATCTTTCCGACCCAGGGATCAAACCTGTGTCTCCCACATTGGCAGGTGGGATGCCTGCCACACTGGGTCACCAGGGATGCCCTCTTGGTATCATTGCTTCCTCGTAATGGCCTCACCAGTTCTATCTCTGCTTCCTATCATCCTGGGATCTGGTCTAAGGAACTATATAACTGTTATAGTATGATTAGGTTAAAAAAAAAAAGACAACCCTTTCACAATAAAGGGAATTGTGGTGGAAGCAATACTACCTCCACTTGCATCACATTGTCCAGTTTACTGAAGGCTCTCACTGGACCTTCGCAACTGCCGTGTGGCATGGGTGTTAGTCCTTTCTCCATGACGAAACTGAGGCTCCAATCTCAGGGTTTTGACCATCCACAGCACCCAGCAGTCATCTGATGGATCAGAATATGAGCCCGGGTTTTCTGATTCCGATATGAAGTTCCTGGAAGAACTGTGGCGTCAGCTATTATTTGGAGATTGTTAGGACTCACACATCTGGCCTGATTCTCTAAAAGTGACACTAATTCAGTAATCCATCCATGAAACATTTCTTAAGGTCTTTAAAATATCTGCCAGACACGGCACCAAGAGCTGGTTACACAGAACTGAATGGGCCAACAGGACAACTCAGCTCTCTATTGCAGGTAGATATAGGCAAACAACTTAGGGACCAAATCCTCCAGCCTGTAAACTAAGACTGGTTTTTACTTTTTAAAGTGGTTGGAAAACAAGGTATTTTGTGACATGTGAAAATTATGTGAAATTCAGATTTGTTTCTAAAAAATAAAGTTGTATTGTAACACAGCCATGCCCATTCCTTGATGTTTCCTCTATGGCTGTTTTCATACAACAGCAGAACTGAGTGGCTGTCATTTTTGTTTGTCTTTCAGTTGCTA
Source organism: Cervus elaphus (assembly GCF_910594005.1). NCBI lineage: Eukaryota > Metazoa > Chordata > Mammalia > Artiodactyla > Cervidae > Cervus > Cervus elaphus. Next base: position 61,004,989 of record NC_057823.1, on the reverse strand, counting down.
AGTCGTGTCTGACTCTTTGCAACCCCATGGATTGTAGCCTGCCAGGATCCTGTCCATGGGGTTCTCCAGGCAAGAACACTGGAGTGGGTTGCCATTTCCTTCTCCAGGGGATCTTCCCAAACCAGCGATTGAACCCAGGTATCCTGCATTGGCAGGCCAGTTCTTTACCACTGAGCCACCAAAGTGGTTGTCATAGTTGAACCTAAAATATTTACTCTCTGGCCCTGAACAGAAAGTGTGCTGATAGCTGCTTTAGGGCAATCTCTATCCAGCCTTTCATTCTACAGACAGTTTGCCTTCAATGGTAGGCATCTTCCAAGTTTTGTTTTTCAGTTGTTCCAGGCTGGGATCTTTAATAGTTTAAACCGTCCCTGCTGTACTTCTGCTTGTTCTAAGAGTGGATCAGGTGAGACATTGAGACACATTAAACCAACAGAAGTTAGAGAGCAGCGGCCTCTAGTGGCCTTAAATCTAAGCATTTTACTTCAGTTTTCACTCAGTCATGTCCAACTCTTTGCGATCCCATTACTGCAGCATGCCAGGCTTCCCTGTCTGTCACCGGCTCCTGGAGCTTCCCCAAACTCATGTCCATTGAGTCGGTGATGCCATCCAGCCATCTCATCCTCTGTCAAACCCTTCTCCTCCCGCCTTCAATCTTTCCCAGCATCAGGGTCTTCGCAAATGAGTCAGTTCTTTGCATCCGGTGGCCAGAGTATTGGAGTTTCAGCTTCAGCATCAGTCCTTCCAATGAATATTCAGGACTGATTTCCTTTAGGATGGACTGGTTGGATCTCCTTGCAGTCCAAGGGACTCTCAAGAGTCTTCTCTAATGCCACAGTTCAAAAGCATTATTTCTTCAGCACTCGGCTTTCTTCACAGTCCAAATCTCACATCCATACATGACCACTGGAAAAACCAAAGCTTTGACTAGATGGACCTTTGTTGGGAAAGTAATGTGTCTGCTTTTTAATATGCTGTCTAGGTTGGTCACAACTTTTCTTCCAAGGAGCAAGTGTCTTTTAATCTCATGGTTGCAGTCACCATCTGCAGTGATTTTGGAGCCCCCCCCCCCCCAAATAAAGTCTGTCACTGTTTCCATTGTTTCCCCATCTATTTGCCATGAAGTGATAGGACCGGATGCCCTGATCTTAGTTTTCTGAATGTTGTGTTTAACCAAAAGCATTAACTGAATTTGGTTATTATGGTTATGCTTCCCTGGTGGCTTTTGGGCTTCCCTTGTGGCTCAGCTGGTAAAGAATCTGCCCGCAATGCGGGAGACCTGGGTTTGATTCCTGGGTTGGGAAGATCCCTTGGAGAAGGGAAAGGCTACCCACTCAGTATTCTGGCCTGGAGAATTCCATGGACTGTATAATCCATGCAGTCACAGAGTCAAGACAGGACTGAGCAACTTTCACTGGTGGCTCAGACGGTAAAAGAATTCGCCTACAATGCAGGAGACCTGGGTTCAATCCCTGGGTCAGGAAGATCCCCTAGAGAAGAGAATGCTACCCACTCCAGTATTCTTGCCTGGAGAATTCCATGGACAGAGGAACCTGACGGGCTACAGCAAAGATGGTTGCAAACAGTTGGAAACGACTGAGAAACTCATACACACATTACGGTTACAGTGAAAAAACAGGTTTAGATGAGTCTTAGCTGAGAGTTGGGGGCTCTGTATTACTTTGAAATATCTAGAATGTCCTGTAATTTGCTTCCCACCTTTTAGTGGTCACAGTTCTCACCTGGAGAGTGGAATACACTCTTAGAAGAGAGGTCACTGAGTTAAAAACAAGGTAACAGAGATGACTGAATGCAGCACCATTGTTCCTAATATAAATAGGCAAATTTAATTAAAGTCCTAAGAAACTGATTTCACAGTGTTAGTGTTAGTAAATACTTGCCAGCACCTTGTCTTTCTTTTAAGTATTAACGATGAAGAGAGAGGCAGCCTGGTAGGAATCAGACACTAGAATTCTTGTCTGGCTTGACCTTAATCCACCCCTGACCATGAGAAAGTCGTTTTCCCTCTAGGCTTCAATTAATCCCCTGTAAATGAAGGGGCTGGACACTTACACCTCACACAGATCGTAATTACATATTCTATTTGGAAAGAGATTATAAAATATTCCCACAGACCTTCAGTTTGTGTAGTTTGTTGCAGTTACTCAGCTAGAAACTGGCAAAGCCAGCACCCAAATGCAGGTGTTGCTCTAAAGGTTTTTTTGCCTTAATCCTGGACACTGTGATACTGCGTCTGTCACTGCTGTGGATCAGGTAAACTTCTCTCCTTGAGAAAGGACATCTCCTGAAGACCAGGTATCTGGGGAAATTCTGCTGCTCTCAGTGTTGTATCAAAAAGAGTTCTGTGAGTTGAACATTTTGCAGCCACAGAACTTTTAAAAAAGTGATCACAATTAGATTACACTAAAATCTTACTTAGACACAACTCTACCTACACATTCCTTTGCTATGTAGTATCTGCTCCTCTTCTTTAAAATGAGAGATTCAGTTCCAAGGCAAGAAAAAATTTTTTAATAAACTTTTATTTTTATATTCAAGATAAAGCATATACACAACTGAATATGGAAATAAATAACTAGAAATGCTTTGGAAACTTTTCCATTTCCCCCTCAAACTCATAAGTCTTTTTAACTTCATTTTAAGAAATACGGCAACTATAATACCAAGAGAAAAAAGAACCACAATTTTGTACAGAAACATATAGCCGCCTCTGACTATAAGGTTTAGCTGGAGTTTTAATAAAAACAAAAGAGCACAAGACAAAAAGACTCTTCAACAGATTTACTCAAACAGCTTCGCTCGAGAAGAAAAAGGCACAGATTTAAGGGGATGACAGTGATTATTAAGAATATAGTAAATGGGGGCTCAGCCAAAAAGTGATACTTTATGAACTAAGTCTGGAAAAATGAACAAAATGAACTCTTTCCAATTACCTGCCTTCATTAAAATGAACTTTTAAATTAAATTGTATAAACATATGATATAAAGCTGGTACTTAGGAAGTATCTTTGTATATCTCCTCTATGTACAAATCTTTGTATACAACTTCAATGTTCCTGATACATTTTCTATACACCAAAATGAGCCTGGGCCTCCCAACTGCATGCCCCCAAGTCTCTGTGGGGCTGGTTGGCAGCTGGACAGCCCCAGCAGCACTCCCAGGACAGCTAGAAAGAAGAGGTCCAGTTAAATGTAGTCATCTTCAACGGGCTCTCCGTTGACGTCACAATAGTGGATAAAGATTGCCACTACTCGCTGAAACACACCCTTCTTCATCTGACGCATCTCTGAAATTTCCTCTCCTATTGTTTCCATACAGATGTCTGCAGACAGCTGCCCTTTCCTTCGAGGAGCATAGATGGTGCCTTGGAAAGTAGAAAGAAAAGGGGAAACAAGATTATCAAAATCATTTGGGAAGCTACTCTGATTAAGCTGGTCCATGAGACACGCCTGTATACTCTCATGCACTGTACTGATGTATGTTTAGCTCATGGTGCGGGTTCCCATCAGTGTGGTTATAATACTATGTTTGATGCCAAAAAGAGCACATATGATTAAAGGCCCAAGGAGAAAATGCACCAGAGATGTAAGTCATATATATGTACATTTAGTTTATGAAATCTATTTCCTCCTAAAATCTACACCTAAACTGTTAAGTTCCCATATGCTACCCAACAAGCAGCAGCTCATAACTAGCAGAACAATTAGTATAAGTGGAACAATTTTGAAACAATATAATGGACCAATTCTTTAATAAAAAGTAACAAGATCATCAACATTTAGGTAATTAAAAAAAAAAACAAAAACCAAAACTAGGCAGGAAAATCTGTCTGAAGGGCTCCTTCCTACATATCCCTAGTGAAGTCAATGATTCTCTATTGTATGCATTTAGAGCTGTTCTGTTTTTGAGCAAGGGGAGAACCAAACAATAATAAAAAGCAAAAACATTTATATGGGAAGTGATTAAAAGCTGCACTGCTTGTAACACAAACAAAGTACTCAGGATCTAACGCTCAAACTAGAGAATAAAAATCAAGTCAGGTCATAATTACTTTCTTCATCATCCTCAAAATCGTATCTGGCAAAGCTGTTAGGTTCTGCTGCCCGTAGTGATCTCAACCAAGGGAAGTCTGAAATCATGGAATACGGCGCTCCGTCCACAACACCTGAAAGAATACAGATCAACAGGGCTACTGGTGGGGAAGTAATGATAGGGACAAATGGTTCCAAAGCAGCACCAGAGCTATGGATTCCAATTCTAGCTCTGCTACTACTTGGTCATGTGATTTTGATCATCCTTGGCTTTCATTAAGCCTCAGTTTCTCTCCCTTTATGTGTGTGTGTATGTGTGTATACACAAATAAAGAGGCTGACACAGGTTCCCTCAAGTCACTGCAACTCAAACTGTATCAAGTTTCAATTTCTTTTACTTTTTGTTCAATACTGTCGATCATTTTAGAGATGGCCGAGACTCATACAGGGAGGGCAATATTTATCTCATCCCTGCTACCTGCAGATATTTAATATTCCCGTTACTTTGACAAACTGTAAGGCTCCCACTTCTACCTTCCCTAAGACATGTCTCTCCATCTGGTTGGTTAACAGCTATTTAGCTTTCCAACCATTTACAAATAAATGCTCACCTTCTAACGTGTAGATTTCTCTACCCCAGGGATACTTAGGGTACTTCTTTAAGTCATCTTCACTTCGTGTGGCTTCAGGGAAGAACTCATACTTAATGAGCTCTCTGGAGGCAACAAGAAAAATTAAAAAATTATAAAACTGAAAAAAATGTTGGGATATATGTTAGAAAGGAACTATCAAAATGTGTCTTGCCTCGATTCTAATGAAGATCTCAAACAAAATATTAAAATAACAAATGCGTAAAGACTGATGCATATATTCTGATGATATAAAACATCACAGTTTTGGACTTCCCTGGTGGTCCATGCTAAGTTGCTAAGTTGTGTCTGTTTGTGACCCCATGGACAGTAACCCACCAAGCTCCTCTGTCTACAGGATTTTCCAGGCAAGAATACTGGAGTGGGTTGGCAGTCCAGTGGTTAAGAATCTGCCTGCTAATGCAGAAGACACAGGTTCAATCCCTGTTCCAAGAAGATTCCACATACCATAAGGCAACTTAGCCGGTGGGCCCCAACTACTGGAGTCGACGTGCTCTGGGGCCTGTGCTCCAGAGCAAGAGAAGCCACCCCAATGAGAAGTCTGTGCAAAACAGTGAGTAGCCCCGGCTCACTGCAACAGAGAAAGCCCATGCACAGCACCAAAGACCTAGTGGAGCCAAAAAATACATTTTTTTTTTAAAACACAGAGTTTTTTAAGATCTTTAATTTGACTTCTTTTAAACATGCTGTGGGGCTTCCCTTGTAGCTCAGTCATTAAAGAGTCTGCCTACAATGCAGGAGACCTGGGTTCGATACCTGGGTCAGGAAGATCCCCTGGAGAGGGAAATGGCAACCCACTCCAGTATTCTTTCCTGGAGAATCCCATGGACAGAGGAGCCTGGCAGGTTATAGCCTATGGGGTCGCAAAAGTCGGACATGACTTAGCGACTAAACCACGATAACCAACCAAACATGCTGTAAGCTAAAGGCATGAAACTAAAGGTACATGTACAGCCTGTTCTTGTGATTTTTAAGTTTGAAAATAAAAAGTTACAAATATACATGTATGCATTTTAGTTTTAAGTCTTATTTCCCTCATTTTTTCCACATATTTCATGTGTGTCAGTGCCTGAAAAGCCTGCATGAAATCATTTAAAATAAAAAACAATTAGGATTTGTTTCTGGGTGTCCTTGCTCCACAGAATGATACAGAAGGCTGTCAGGGCTGCAGATTACTTACTGGTTAATGTTTGCTATCGTGTCCATCCAGCTGCGAATGCGCACCTTGTTCCGGACATTGGGAGGGTTACTGAATTCATGGATAATACAGATATGATAAGGGTAGGGACCACTAAATAGCTTCTGCTCCAATGTTAGTGTGTCCACCTGTGGAAAATACCAGAGAGGATTTGGAACCAAGGAAGAGAATGCCTTAGCAATCTATCTCCTCCGGCTTGAATAATCTTTCCTTGGGACCTCAGTTTTTGAATCTTTGGCTAATTTGAAAATTAAATAGTCACATTCTGCCCTGGACACAACTTGCGATGCTAGGAATGAGGCTGAGCAAATTCATCTGTCTAGCAAGCTCAACAATTTACATCTCACTGTTGTATAAATGCATATTAAACCAGAGAATCTGGATTTAGGTAACTGATCCCAGGAATTCACTTCTGAGCATGTCCTTTACAGGTTTAAAGACAATATATTATAGATCTGTGAGTGTAGAACCATAAACCTCATTCTAACTGGACTAGTGTCCATTCCTAAAGACAGAACACATTTCCTTGCTTCCTTGTAGCCTTTGTTCACATTGCATCCCTATTATACTTACGAAATCCCACTTTGCCATCTTAATGACATATATGTCTACCTCCTTCGTGGAAAGGCAAATTTCTCAAGGGAAGGATGATGACCTGTGTATTTTTCAGCCCCAGCAAATATAAACACTCAACAAACAATCTGTGTACTGAAATGACTCTTTTCAGGCCAGGTTCAAACACTGACTGCAAACACTGATTGTTTAAAGGTTAATATTTCCTTTAAACTTTCTTTTGACATTAAGCAGTTTTACATGCAATGCTACTCTTCTTCCCGTTTCATTGAGAAATAATTGACAAACATCACTGTATACACTTAAGGTATACAGCACGATGATTTATTAATATAGTGAAATTTTACCACAAAAGGTTCAGCTAACAGCCATCATCTCATATGGATACTATAAAATGTTTACTCTTAATAATGATAATGGTAATAACAGCAACTATCATTTGATTGCTTGATATATGCCAGGAACTGTGCTAGCACTTAACATGTATTAATTTAACCATCACAGTAACTGCAGGTTTTTATTCTTCTAATTTTAGAAATGAAGAAACTAAAATATAGAAGTCAAGCAATCTGCTACAGATCAGTGAACCAGAACTGGAACCAAGAAGTCTGAAACCAGAGTCTGATCACAGGCAACTTTTAATAAGTATAAAAACTTGTTGAAAAATAACTCTCTTCATCATATAACTTGCTAAAAGCCCCACAACAATCTATTAGAGAAGCACTGATGCAGAAAACTGGCAAGATAGTCTAGGTTGGTTAAAAAACTCTGGAGAACCCAAAGAAACATTTTTAATGTTTTTTAATCCACACTAAATCCACATTTGTGGATTCAGCAAATGAATAAAAGCCAATTTTAAAAAGGCTGAAGACTAAAAAAAGGACGAGTGCAATATGTCATCACCAAAAAGAAGCAGAGCTCGTTACCTGCTGCATGGGGCGTAGGTATATGATGCGGTTTCTCTCAGGAGGCATCCTTAGTATCTGGTCTAGTACCTGATCCATATTCAGTTTCTTGCACTGTGCATAATCAAATCGGTTTACGATTGGTGCATTTTCTACTTTTAAATGTTTCAGTACCCTGCATCTTGTAGCTACAAAATGAAAACAAAGGTAAGATCTACAAATAATTTATACAAAATAACAGAGCAACGTATATAACCTATTTGGAATCCTCTTTGGAGGACTGGCACATCTTTCATTAACATAAAATACTGCAGATAAAAACATCTGTAACACAGGCCAAGTATTATTATACAGGACAACTGACAGTCATCAAAATGACTTGAAAATATGATTCTGTCCCATTCAAAGGAAGACTGTCACCCTCATGCTAGAAGGGAGGTGAAGGTACCTTTTCCTATCTAAGATGTTACTGACAAGAAATTCAAGTCTCAGAGAATCACTTGCCTAAATATAGGAATTGTTTAGGAAATGTTTATTGAAGAGGAGGAATGATAGCAACTATTGAACTATACAACTTTATGGGTAATGGTTCACATATGTTATCTTTCATTTGCTCATAGGGAATAAGCAGTGTTGATTTCAATTCTTATCACAGTATAAAACCAGAACCTTTAAAAAAAAAAAAAAAAAACACAACTCAGAAATATTTGGATACTTTGGTCTGAAGTTGTACAGTCCAGTATGGTAGTCACTAGATATATGGAGCTATTTAAATTTAAATTAACTAAAATGTAATAAACCAATTTAGTTCCTCAAACACTAGTCACAGTTCAAACACTCAAAAGTCACACATAGCCAGTGGTTACATATAAAACAACAGAGATACAGAATATTCCATCACTGCAGAAAGTTCTACTGGAAGTGCTGCTCTGAAACATGATTAAATATTCTTCTAATTTAACATATAAATGTGAGGTTATAGAGAAAAGTAAATGTGACACATTTAACTACAATACGATACCAACTTCAGAAAAATACCCCCTTCCTTTTTTTTAATCTCACATATCATATACATATGTGTAAGCACATATCAATCACTCCATTAAACCTTGGCAAATGCTTTATAAAGTATAATTATGTACACTTTACAGACCAAAAAAAAATCAATGCAGAATACATAAGTTGCACAAAGCAAGAAACAAGTCAGTTCTTAATGATTTTACATGGATAGTATCTAAAACAATTTTTGAGTAATAATGGAAAAATAAACAGATAATATATGAGGCATACTATATATCTGAAGCTTTTAACTCACGCATTTTCAATTTAAAAATTTTAAACTTTTAATAACTCACTTATTTGCTCAGAGATAAATATGTATATTAAAAAGACATGAGAAATGTATTGGAAGGACATATATTAAATACACAACCAAAGGTAATGGGAGCCAATGGGACTGGCAATGAGGGACAAATGGGACTGGAAAGAAAAGCAGGGCCTAGACTAAGGATGAGGTGCCATGAACTGAGGTTATGACTGATGGTATCAAATCCAGAGCAGTCAAGCACTTAAGGCCCAGTCACCACTCCCTCTGTAAACACACACGTAAAGGCATGTCCAACACCACAGCTAGAAAATAGCAAAGAAGGATTCAAGCTGAGGCCTACTTGACTCCAAAGCTCATAAATGCTGTTGACTTAACCTCTGACAGATCAAGTTGCAATTATATTGAGGAGAAAACTGGAGGAGAGTCTACATTAAAAGATAAACTAAGTCTCCGCACATGGCCCCTTGCAAATACTACAGAGTTGAGAACTACAGAATGAGGACAGAATTAGAAAAATCTAACTGATTCTTTTGAAAAAGTAATACAGTAATGTTATTATAGTAGTTATGAGACTTTAACCCTTTAAGCTCAGTCAGATGCTCTAGTATGACATGGGCCCAAGTACATACCATGGATGAACATCATCTTAGGACAGTCTTTCAGCACTAGATCTGTGATTCCACAGTTGGTCATAGTGACTCCAACAAGATTTTTGGATTTTAATACAAGGACCTATAAGGAAAAAAATTTAAAAGATGTACCTTGTAGAGTATGTGCTTTAAAAAAAAAAAAAAACAAATGTTTTCACTGGCACAATTGAGAAGCAACTACTACCAATCTCTTCTCTTTAGGGCAAAGAAAATATGTAAAGATGGAAACTTTAGTTCCTTTACATTAGTCAGGAACTTGGCAGGACTGAAAGGTAAGTGAAGGTTTTCCCCTTCACCTGCACATGGTCATCCTCAATCACAGGATCACTGGTACTGGTGGACTTATCCGCTGTCCGCTTCCGCTTCATGGCATGACGTGGTTTTGTTTTGGCAACTTCTAAAAAAGGCGAGAGGAAATTAAAATTTTAGCTTTGCTGTCATTCTTTCAAAGAGAGCACATTCAAATGCACAGGTATAAACTCCATTAAGGCAACTCTCAATTCTACTACTTGATTCTCAAAGGAATACAAACAGACTGCCATTTCCAAATGACTTCCAAAATAAGATAACCTTCCACTGTCTCAAACATACCAACGTCAAATATACACCATGCTCTTCATATCTGGGCCATTCCAACAATCTAATCCACATTCTCGTCTCTAGACACTCAACCCATCCTCAATACTACTGGTAAGATTAAACTCACCAATTTCCTGCTAAACAACTTTAAATCATTGACTACTGCTTAGGGAATACATATTAATGCCTGACATTTGGAGCTATACTTTAGCCCCAACCTTTGTCAATTTTACCCCATACCATATCCTAGTCATCTCCTACTGCCAATGGCTCTGAAGTCATTGATCACTTTAGCTTTTCCTGCCCACCTTTCCTGACTTCAATTTTTGAAATACTATCCATCCCTGAAAGGTCCAGCTTAAATGCTACCTGCTCTGATAAGTCACCTGGATCCCCAAACATCTGGTTCTATAATTTCCTGTATATGTTTTATTTCTCCATTTAAACTAAAAACTCCTTGAAGACAACAACATTGTCTTATTTCATCTTCGTATCAACATCAGCTGCTAACGATGAGCTAAAATGAACATTTATTGAATGAACTGGCACTCAGCATTTACTGAATGATTGAAAGCATCACAGATATATCAATGGAATAACAATAATAGCAAATCTTTACTGAGCGCTTACTGTGTGTCAGGCACTTTTCTCAGGGTTTTACTTATATTAACTAATTTAATCCTGTTAACAGCCCTCTGAGATAGATTATTCTCCTTGCTTTACAAATAAGTAAACTCAGACATGGAAAAAGAAAACGGTTTGCCAAGGTATCTACCACTGTGCTAGAAAACCTGCAATCACTTATCTGCCAAACCCTGCCTAGTAAGGCTCTAATTCATTTACTAGTATTGTTCTAAAACGTTATAGTTTAATTATATAATCATCAAATATGTATTTAAGTTAGAAATTCATCTCAAAAACTTAACAAGCACATATATTTTCCAAGACAAGACACTAAATCACTGTCTTCATTTTGAGTCATTCTGTAGCAGAGCATATACTGAATGAAGTAAGGTTGACATTTATTAATTAAATCCCACCATACTGCACACTACTACTAGATTATAAACATTCCACTTGGTAACTCTCTCACTTCAAACTTGAAAGGCCACAAAGAAAGGGAAACAAGGTACAAATACTGAAATTACCAAAGGCCTGGGGTTGTACAGGAGCTCTACAGATCCAGCTCAAGTGGTTTTTTCCTCTTTTCAATGTACCAGAACTCTTTCCTCCACCATTCAAAACCTTTGTGAAATATTACACAAAACAACTGAAGACAGCTACTTTGGTTGAAGCCTAGAAGGGAGTCCAAGAGTTTTTACCTATCAAACTTCCTCCAAGGACTTTGAACTCAAGCAAAAACCCTGGGTTTCTGGAAAAGAAAACTACTGATACACTGAAGGCCAACTAACGCAGTACTCCTGAAGGAGCTTCGTGAATAATCTAATTATCTTCACTGACAGGGAATCTAGCAGCAGCACCATTTCATACAACAGCCAAATTTCACATACCTGTTTCAACCAATAACAAGTCCTGGTTCCCTCTCCCAGTACCACAAAAGCAAAAACAGGTTTGCTTTCATTCCTTCATCACAGTGGTCGAGTAAGACTCTTCTATCAGCACTCTCCTTTCATGCTCCAATCTTCAACCTCCCACCGTCATGGATTGCGTCCCTCCCCTACTCTTTAACTGATCAGAATATGGGGCTCAAAGTTAAATTTCCTGTTCTCCTGAGTACCCAAATTGGCAGTTTGTTTTCTAAGAAAAATTATAAAACTAAGTCACATTTTATATGTAGATAATCTTGAAAAAACAAATGTTTTCCAATGTAAAAAGAAAACAAGAGTTCATTGTGGTTTTTTCTTATGCCTCCTTCTTTGTTTAGGGACAATTTTTAGTGATTTTATACATCCACCAGCATCAACATACCTCATATGATGGCTCCTACCACTTATTAAGTTCACAGTTATTCACTCAAGACCCATACCATGTAAGACATTGTGCTAGAAGCTGGGAATATTATGGTGAGCAAGCAGACACTGTCCCTGCCCTCATGGAGCTCATAGTCTATTGGAAAAATAGACAGTAAAACATGGAATTACAATACACAGTGTAGTTGACATTAGTGAAGATGCTACAGAAACACAGAAAAGCAGACCAATGCAGTCATGGGTGTTAAGGAAAGAGGTTAGTATTCATGAGAACTGTATCATATTCATCTTAAATGCTATTCTTTGACAATCCAATTAGTTATTTTTGTGATATTTATTTTATAAAGCATTATACAATGAGGAGAAAAAGAACAACTTACAGGCATTTATTCCCAATATAGGAAATCCCAAGACAAATAACTACTTCTAACATGGTTTTAACACTACATAAGGCCATAAATAAAAAAAACAAATTAAAAACTCAAATATTTTCCTTGAAGTGATTTAAAAAATATCTGTAACACTCAGTCAAGTTTGTTCCTTTATTAGTTTGGACTTTTCTCCTTAAAATTTTTAAAGCAGAATGGCCAACAGATATAAAAAAAAATGCTACATTAAAAATAGCAAACTGTAAATCACCCATATAAAACTTGTTCTTCCCAAGAGATATGGATAATTTAAAAATCAGCAGTTTGAAATTTCCCCAGAAAAGCCGTTATTGAAAGTAAATGGACATTTGTATTGTGTTTAAAAATATTAGCAAATAATTTACCTACCATAGACACTATACACATTAACTATAGACATTATAAGTCTTCTCAAATTGGAATAAAAAAAAAAATCAATAAGACAACAGATATAATCTACCTAAAAAAGTAAAAAGCACTACATAAATTTAATTCTAGTAAATTATTTAACCTAAGAAAAAGTTCTAGTCACGAAACAAGTCAGGAGAAAAGTGGCAAAGGGAATAACAGAACATAAGGCAAAGAAGTCAAACCCCCTCCCCTAAGATGGTTAACGTGAAGGACCCATATTAAAAATATAAGCAAAACACCCCCCCCCCCCCCCAAACAGTAACAACTCTTAAAACTTTACCAAGGCACAGGAGACAAAAATAGTCCCTGAATAGGCAGACTCAAAAACTGATCATTATCTTTTCAGTCAATCAATGTAACGGGATTACAAACAAAACATAGGAATGTTTGCTTCTGCAACTTGACAAATTATAAAACTATAAAAATAAGTGATAAATGCATGACTAACCAAAGAAATTTTGCAAAGAGTAATGAAAGAGGACAGAACACTGGAATAGGACAGCATGCCAAGAGATAAACTGCAACAGAGGCAAAGTACATGATAAAAGAGTATTTCAGAATAATGATGAGGATGGATGTCAATAAGTAGTATTGAGACAATTAGGTGACAATTTGTAATTAAAAAATAGTTCCCAAAGATTATAATAAAGATTTAAACTAAAGTAAACAAATATATGAATAAAGAATGAGAAGATGTGAACAATTATCTGAGCCAGGTGTATAGAAGGCTTTCCACAGCATAAAAATAAAGATATCACAAAACTAAACATGTAGATCTGACTTTACGAATATGAAAAACCATACCACAAAGGGTGTCCTAATGGGGTGTTTCTATTTAATGGGCACACACTTTCAGTGTGGGAAGATGAAAAAGTTGAGCTGGATGGTGGTGATGGATGCGTAACAATGTGAATATACCTAATGCTAATACGCTATATACTACAAAATGATTAAAATGGTAAATCCATGTTACGTATAAAAAAGATAAAAAGCATTTAAAATTCAAGCTGGGAAAAGTATTTTCATCATGGCAGATCTAATGTTTGCAAAGCATAATAAAATCTTCAAATAAAACTCATATACTTGAGTTTATGACCGATAACAGTATATAAGTACATATTTATCTTATGAAAGCTTGCTTTTGTTAGTTTAATTCCACATGATTTAATCAACTCTATTTAGTATATAAAAAGGTACTCTATGTGCTGGGGAGTACCTTTAAAATCTTTGATGCAAAGATTTTAAAATTGAGTGAGACTTAGAGAAAATAAAATGTATTATTATTCACTGACAGCTATATACAACTTAATAAAGGCAGCAAAGAGTATTTAAAAATAAGATCAGAAATATAAACAGAATTATAATTAAGAAATGTGTTTTACCCCTACCAAATCCAATGCCTTGGCATACAAATATTAATGAAATTGTATACATATGTATATCTTGAATATATCTTCATCAAAATAATTCTCAGCTAAACCACTTACTTACCTGCTTATCTCCTAGCAAACCTGACTGGAAACAAAACTAGACTTTGGAAAAATTACTAAATCCTGCAGAAGCAGATACAGGGGTACATCCATATGCTGTGCTCCCCCAGCCCCAACAACTTACAGTCCTTACCTTTTGGCTAAGGTTTTAAAACTTAACTAGTTAAGTCTTAAAAGTTAAGACTGAATGTGGGATGGGAGCAGAGTTTATATATTGGGAATAAGACATCAGAATCAGTACAGTATTTAAGGTCAATACACATACACAATTATACTTTTCTTAGAAGCATAACTATCTAAGCTTTTCTTGACTGGATATCTTACAAGCTGTTTTACATGCCACCCCCACTCCCCACTCCCATCCCACTGCTGAAAATTAGCTCAAGATCTATATGATCACAGAACCCAAACATAGAAATCAATTTGCCAAACTGGCTTTATGTAAGAAAAGTTATAGAACGAGCAAATGCTCTTCTCTGGTCCTAACCTGCAGTAGCTAATCCTGGCAGCATTGTCATACCTGACTCAGATACCAGCGGTACATGGGAGAGTCTGCTCCTGGCCCTTGTTAGGGGCCTCCGAGGGTAGTCTTCATTAGACTGCACGTCACAGCGCTCAGGCTGGGAGCTCCCCCTCCTGTCCTCACCTGTAGCCCCAGAGCCACTCCCATTAGTCCTCTCATCATGTGCTGGGCCTGAAGACCCCCCTTGTGGCAGAGTCCTAAAGGAAAAGGCGGATCTCGTACCATCCGGGCCATTCACAACACAGGCTCGGCTGGTTGAAGGACGTTCCTCATCAGAACACCTGCTAGTTCTCCTTTGGGATTCCTGGGGCCTGTGACAGCAGCATCTGGGGCAGACAGAACTCTCTGCATCTCCCTCCTCCATGGCCTCAGAGTCCTCTGACCCACCGGGGGAGCAGACACACTGCCTGGATACATCCACTTCTGTAGGGCTAGGCTCGGAAGAGCCGCCGCTGTTCACCGTCCTTACAAAGTCGGGGCTTTGAGAAGCAGTGCTGGAGTTTCCCACTGTGCTGGCGGTGGTGCTGCTGCAGCTGGGATAAACATCCTTGTTTTTTTTCTTTTCAGGAATATCCCTAGCTGCTTTCATATCGGCTTTGATCTGCTCACTGGTGACCTGACAGCCTTTCTCACAGCTGCTTTCCTCGAGAGGAAACTGCTTCGACTGGCCCATCTGATGGGAGTTGTACCTCTTTCGAAGTGGAGTCTTGCCTTTTCCACTTACTGCTTATAGAAAAAGAAGAACGGCCCGAGGAAAAGAAAAGATTTCAGTACAAATTCTGGACAAAAGGTAAGAGTAAATCTGGAACAGGAAACAATGTACACTGATTTTCCTAAGGCATAATGGTGACCACATCACTCAGCTGCTCAAAAGTTCTTTATTTCTCTCTAGTGCCTACCTGATTAACACTCTTGAGATCAGCTGTCAAGGCTTGTCATGAACTAATTGCAAACTAACCTTCCACTCTTGTCCCCTCTATAAACATTCTACACCCCCACCCAAACTTTTCTTTGAATATACCCCTACCTTATCACCTAGGAGCCTTGATTCTCACCAGTTTTTTTTGGCTTTGGACATCTGTTCAATCTCTTCTGCACTCCCACCCCAGAGCCACTGTAGTGCATGCCCTAAAATATATCTATGTTTCTGACCTGACTCTTCAAGCAGACCAGAGGTTCCCGACAGAGGGAGGGAAAGAGAGAGAGGTCAAGACTTATTCATCTCACCCCTCACAGCACCTAACACAGTACCTGTGGGCGCAGTAAGGCTGAATGAATATACCTAGAAGCATACTTATATTAGGTTTTTGTCTGGCTGACACAAAATCTGGTTTCTAAATTCAGAAACTAAACTTTCTAGGAAACATTAGGTTAGTCAGCCAGTCACATGACTTTTCCTAAATGTCAGTGTCCATAAAAGCTCCTTTAAACAAGCGTAAAGATAAATCTGAATTTCTTAAAAGGAATAAAGTAAGAAGTGAGTAATCAGTTAGTGGTCAGTAAGTTATTCCAAGTCTAAAGAACTGAGCTTACCATACACAGAAATGTGTGTACATTTCAGGTTTGGGGTTAAATGTATACAAATATATACTAAACATTCAGATACATTAAGGAATAGGGTCTTCAAGGAAAAATGAGTGGACAATTTAAAAAAACCTCATCCTTTGCAGAAAATGGTAAGCATATGGTTCTGAGAAATAGAAGGGAAGACAAGGAAAGAAGTATAAACCTAAAAGTTAACAGAATTAAAGTTTCTTGGTGAGGCAAATGGCAGAAGGTTGTGGACTGAATTTAAAGGGAGACAAGGGATTATAAGAACATATTTCAGGAGTTCCTCAAGCACCAAACTAACCACCACCATTTGCTAAATAAGCACAAGTGGACAGATGACCACCTGGGGAATGGTTGTTCTTCACTGCCCTAGATGACTCGGTTGTCGTCTTTTCTGTGAGGCACAGGCCCCTCACTCATCCCTGATACTCTGATGCCACAGCTTCCTAAAGCCTCCACTATGGGACTGACAATCCTCACATCTTCTCTTCCCCAAGCCCCAACTCCACAATATTCTTGTGCTGCACTCGCCCTTGACAGCGCCACCCAGATTTCCCCTCTTGCTTGCTCTGCTGCCTTTCTTGCCCCCGTCACATTTCATAAGGATATATTAACTGCACCACAAGTTGTGGTAGGGACACAGTATATAAAGACCAATGTGTCCGTTCTCATGGTGACTCTCACTAACAGGTCAGAGTAAGACACAGTCTCTCACCTGATAATTCCCTGGACTGCACAGACTCTCCGGTTTTTTCTTCACGTTCAGAGAAACGCCGGGCACCATTCTTAGGAATCCAGACTTCTTGGAGTTCTAGACTGTCTTCTTCATCATCACTCTCTGAGTCATGAACAGTAATTGGGGTTGGTTTTACTACACGCTGAAGACCACTGGGTCCTACAACAAAGAGCAAAGGCATAACAGTCAATTTTTGCCCAAGAAAGGCTTTCACTCAAAATACTGTTTCCAGTATTTTGGGATCACAGAGATGCTTTGGCTCTATGAAACCTCCCTGATCACTCATTTTCATGAGCATATACTTGGATAAGACACTGTGAAAACACTTTAATTCTAAAGCATTATGTAAACATGAAGTACGACTAATATACAACCCAACATTATAAAGGAAAATTAAAGTAGAAGAGCATATGCCATCTCCCTTCAAGATCTTCTTTGTTGGAAGGAGTCACATAATCATCCTAAAAATAATACTCATTATAATCATTTGAAAAATAGGCTAGGTATTTTCCTAATTTTGCAAACGTCTGAATGAAAGCAAGCCTCTGACACCTATAGACTGGTGAGAATTATGTATTCTTTAACTAAGTACAGGTCTAATGCACTGGAAGTCACAGATATGTTCTTGAAAGGCTGGATGCATGTTACAATTTGGTTCTTTGATTATTTATGTAAAAAATGTTTTGGGCTTCCCTGGTGGCTCAGTGGTAAAGAATTTGTCTGCCAATGCAGGAGACGCGGATTCAATCCCTGGATTGGGAAGATCCCCTGGAGTAAGAAATGGCACTCAATGCAGTATTCTTTCCCGAGAAATCCCAGGGACAGTGGAGTTTGGCAGGCTGTAGTCCATGAGGTCACAAAGAGTCAGACACAACTTGGTTACTAAACAACAACAAAAAATCTTCTGTCTGCTTGGCATTACACATTGTAAACCTTCAGCTCTCACAACCCACTTTTCTCTGACAAGTGAGGAAACTTTCCTGTCATACTGTATAATGCCTGGCACAGGATAGGCACTCAAGTATTTGTTGAGTGAGCGACTGCATCTGTAAGACACTTAAAACAAGGGTAGTTAAAGATGTTTTCAATTCAAAGGCAAGGTAGCATTTGAACAGACCAGGAGTGAGAAAATTTTAGTTCTCCTCTCAATTCTGTTCCTTGGTCAATGGCTGAATGGTCTTGAGTAAACCATTCAAACTTTTGAAAGAATATTAGTTTCCCTATCTGTAGAGATGAAAGATTATATCAGGTAATCTTTATGGGTTATATGACTGCTATAAATGACCCAGTGGCAAACTGAGACTAGATCTTGCCCTGTTTATTATGCCAAATCAACCTCTCCACTGCTTCTTCTCCCCACTAAAATGAAGGGAGAGAATAAGCAGGACATTTAATCAGGTTATTTTCCTATATATAACTTGAGTGGTTTTTTTTCTCCACACACACACACGTATGTGTGTATACCAAGAGAGAAAGAGGAGCTGCTGCCAGTTACAAAAAAATCAAAAACAAACTAATAAGATACACACACACACACACAGAGCAAGAACAAACACAAGCCTAGTCAAAAATAAACAGCATGGAACACATCATTAGCTGTCATGTCAAAAAAACAAAAAACATCATTCTCAGTGTTTTCCTTTCTTCATTAAAGTCAGGCTCTAGTTTTTAGAACCATGAATATGGGAAGTCACATGATTACCTGCTTGTTCCTCGTCAACATCCACAGGAATAACTGCCTGACTGTGAGCTGGAGTCTCATGTCCACTCTCGGCCATCACCTCTCCATCTTCTTGCACCATGTCTTCCATCTCATTCAGTGCTTAAACCAAAATAATCACAGTCAAAGTAACACCAGGAGATATCTAAGAAAACCACAATGGCAGGCAAAACTGTGGCACCATTAAGAAACAAACAGCCTCATGATCATTAGGCCCATTCTAAAAGAATATAATGTAAATGTGCTTCATTATATCAACATCAACAAGAAGTGTCTGATTCTATAGAAGGGGAGACCACAGATGGAAAAAGGATTACTTGGTAGAGAAAGTCCATCATTTTAAGATGAAAGGATGGAGAAGGGTATAGCTGAAAGAAGAAAGCACTTATTCATTCCTGAAGATGTTACCAGGGATTGCTATATGAGGCAACTGTTTGTCTCCCTCTAAGCTATCTGTTTGATGGCAGTGACAGCCAGCTACTGCAAGACCTCATGATCATCTTGTAAGCAGTTAGTCTTGTATCTGTCAGCTGAACCAGGATGCACTGAGCAGGCAAGCTCAAATTGTTTCTTTTCCTGCTCTCTAGAGAATATGGTCATATTTTCAGCTCCTGTGTAGCAAGGATTATTAAGCACAGGAAGTACATTTTTAACATTTTAGCATCACTCAAATGTTTAATCTGCATCTAAGTCTTCTAAGGCTATTAGTGACTATCAGTGAATGGGAATGTTTATATTTTTCCAGATAAGGACACTGAATAATTTCAGACTGATAAGCTTCAATTTAAAAGATTAACTTCAAATCCCTCAAGTCCATATTCAAAGCACTCACCCCAGCACCCTCCTACTCCCGACCCCTAAGCTAGAGTGCCTGCTCTCAGTCTGAATCAGGACAATACCAATAGTGTCCTTTACGTTTATAGCATGGGCAGGACCCAGATGACAGCAGGCTGTGTCTACCCTGTGGACCACTCAACACCTATGGGTGTACACCACTACTGCTATCAAATCAACCAACCATTTGAATGAAATGAAGAAACCAACACAGAAGAAAACAAGATACTGTTCCTGAAAGAACTAAAGAATCTATTTAAGGAGATAAGAAAAATTCATACAGTCAACAAAGAAACAAGGTAAAATATGAGTATGCCAGAAACATACTATTCAGATAAATGCTACTGGAATATACAGCAGAGAAGTCTGAGATTTCAGAGGGACACTGGGCTTTGCTTTGGTTTTGAAAATACACAACAGCACATTCCCCCTCATGTTTAGCCTCCCATCCCAAACTCTTTACCAACTCTAGCCCTCAATATCTACATTTCATTTAGGGCCAAAAAAAAGGACTGACCTTGTCAAGAAATAATACATGATAAACATCAATCAATTTGCTTCTTTTATTCAATCGTCAAGAGTGATTATGAATAGCAGCTAGTAATTAATGTGTACATATACTATGTCTGGCTCTGTGTTAAATGCCCTCATATACGTTAGTTATTTCTTACAGCAATCTTATGAGGGTATTATTACTAGTCTCATTTTTGCATTTGAGGAAACTGAGGCTTAGAAGGGTTAGCAATTTAAGGGGATTTGAAATGAGGTCCATTTCCAAAGCCTGCAACAAAACACGGACGATGAATAGGTGGAAAATTTATAGTCCCTGCTCTCAGAGAACGCACACCTTCTAGCAGAAATGTCAAGACATATAAAGTAAGGTCAAGGCATGGCAACCTACTCCAGTATTCTTGCCTGGAGAATCCCATGGACTGAGGAGGCTGGTGGGTTGCAGTCCATGGAGTTGCAAAGAGTTGGACACAACAGAGCGACTAAGCACAGCACAGCACATACTCATTAAGTGCTAGAACAGTCCAAGGAAAGGGAACAGGGACAAAAAAGCAGTTGTTAAGTCTCCTGTTGAACAGGGAAGGTTTCACTGAGATAGAGTGATATTTCATATATACCAGGAAGCATGTAACATTTTCCAGAAGAGTTAAGTAGGTCAGTGATAAAAAGAACAAGAGTTTGAGTTGCAGTAAGAACATGAAGGAGGAAAGGAGGTTAAAAAGGTAGCCTGGGTCCCAGACTGTGAAAAGCTTAAAACTGCCTCTTATAGGCAGAAGAAACCACTAGGACAGAATTACATTCTTATATCTATGTAGTAAGGTTTTCAAAGCTGTTTAGCAATTGCTTTTCAGGTTGCCACAATAACCTGTGGGAATACTATAAATACCCCAAAGTTATTTTAAACTTCTTTAATTGCATTCATTCACTGAATATTTATTTAGAGCCTACACCTGTTCCTAGGTGCTAAGAGAGAGTGGTTATATTCAATATCTCTAATCTAATGAATTTTAGTTGGGGAAGAAAAAAATTTTTAGTAAAATTATTTTTTAGTCAACAAAAACATCAGAAAATAGTATCTATGTAGTAAAATTAAGGGGCTGATATAAAAGAGAATAAATTAGTGGCACTTAAAGTGGTAAGGTGATCAGTAGGTTCAATAAGTCATGGAAATGTTAATGCACAGCGTGCAGACTATATTTATTAATACTCTATTGCATATTTGAAAATTACTGAGAGAAAATCTTAAAATTTCTCATCACAGTAAGAAACTGTACCTATGTATGGTGATCGATGTTTACTAAACTTATCTTGATCATTATGCAGTATGTACAAATAATGTCAATTATAACTCAATTGAAAAAAAAGATGATTAAGGTGGTAAGGAAAGACAGCTCTGAGATTAATATTTAAGCTAAGACCTACATATCAAGAAGAAGCCAGCCATACAAAGATGGGGGGGGGGGTGCATTCTATGAAGAGGCAGCAGTTAGTACAACAGTTGGTGCCAGTTTGGCACATTCAAGCATGGTGTATGAGATGGGAAGTAGTACAAGGTGAGAACAAGCCACACTATGTAGCACTTTATGGCCCAAATCAAGAATCTAGATTTATTCTAAGGCAGAGGGGAGCTGTCAGAAACTTTTACGAAAGGGAGTAACATTGTTTGGTATTTGTTTTTGAAAAATTGCCCTGGCTACTCTAAGAACTAATTTTACTATAAAAGCTATTAAAACATTTAGGTAAAAAAAGTCTGGTACAATGAGGAAGAAGAATGTAGATAGACTAGGGAGATGTTTTAGAGACAGTCAAGAGAACTTACTGAAGACTCCACATTGGAGACAGCAGGCAGGTGCTGGTATAAAGCAAAGCAAGGATAACATCTCAGGAAAGACAAGCAAGATGGCAGAGGAATAGGATGGGAAGACCACTTTCACCACAACAAAATCATCAAAAGATCATTTGAATGCTGAGCCACTTCCACAAAACAACTTCTGAATGCTGGTGGAGGACACCAGGCACCCAGAAAGGCAGCCCATTCTCTTCGAAAGGAGGTAGGACAAAATATAAAAGACAAAAAGAGAGTCAAAAGAGTTAGGGATGGAGACCCGTTCTGGGGAGGGGGGAGTCATGAAGGAGAAGAAGTTTCCAAACAGCAGGAAACCCTCTCACTGGAGGGTCTGTGGGAAGTTTTGGAATCTCAGAGGGCAACTGGGAGGAAAAAAAAAACACACACAGAATATGTGCCTAAACTGCAACTCCCAGTGGAGAAGTAGCCCAGACGCTCATGTCTGCCACCAGTGAGTGGGGCCTAGACAGGGAGGCTTGGAATGCATGCTTAGGGTAAGGACTGGGCCTGAATGCCCTGAGGACAATTTGAGGGAGCGAATGTGAGATAGCAACCCAAACTGTGGGATAGCCAGAGAGAGAGAAAAAAAAAAAAGAGAACTTTCCCACGCAAGTCTCTAACCTGGCCCTCTCACGGAACAAAGGATTGGGCGAATACCAAAGGAGAGCTAGCTGGCTGCGTACAGGCTCCTCCCCGCCCCCGCCAGAGGCAGAGAGGCAGGTGCGCGACAGCCAGAGCCAGAAGGCAAGGGGCAATCTTTGCCCCAGAGACCAGCATCCTCCACCAAACCGTGAGGAGGATCGCAGTTGCTAACCATGTCTTCCTAGGATTCTGAGGGCTGACATCTGCCAGGAGGGTCACAGCCTGAGATCAGCTCCCCAGAGGAGACACACAGCACACCTGAGACAGTGTTCTCGCGGTGCACCCGGGAAACTGAGTGGTGGGGACCAGGGAGGTGATTAAGATGCAC
Source organism: Cervus elaphus (assembly GCF_910594005.1). Taxonomy (NCBI): domain Eukaryota; kingdom Metazoa; phylum Chordata; class Mammalia; order Artiodactyla; family Cervidae; genus Cervus; species Cervus elaphus. The sequence continues at coordinate 60,982,125 of NC_057823.1, read as the reverse complement.
AGTCCACCTGAGACTGTGTGCTCACCAAGCACCTGGTCGCCTAAGCTGCTGGGACCTGGGAAGGGCACAAAACGCATGCCCAAGTGAGTCTGTGCCCTTGTGGCGTATCCGAGAACCTGAACCTGAGCAGCTGAGACCTGGGAAGTATATAAAACACAGGGCCAGCTTTGGACAGTATTCCTGCAGAGCAACCTGGAGCCTGAGCAGTGTAGATCCGGAAAGCACAGGCCACAGTGAGCTGGGGCAAACCCAGTGTGGTCCATATACCGTGAACACTCCCCACACATGCCACTGATACTTTTTTGCAGTGTTCCTCCCTCTCTACAACTGAACAAGTGAGCCTAAAGAAGTGAACACCTTCGCCCCGTTGTGTCAGGGCAGAATAGACACTGAAGAGACTTACATACAGGAAGCCAAAACAGAGAAGAGGGAACTGCTCTGGAAGTGACAGGTGCAACAGATTAAAACCCTGTAGTTAACATTGACAAAGCATTGGAAGGGGCCTATTACAGACCTTGAGAAGAAGTACAAGGTGGAACAAGGAACTATCTGAAACTGAACTGACTCCACACTGCCCACAACAGCTCCAGAGAAATTCCTAGAAGTATCTTTATTATCATTTAAAAAATTTTTAAAGTTCTTTATTATTCCTTTAATTTTCATTTTTATAACCTACTATTACTTTGCAAAAAAAACCCCATATTTTTAAAGCAAATTTCATATATATATTTTTTATAATTTTTGTGACTGATTTTCTCTTTTTTTAATATTGTATTTTTGAGAGTTTAACCTATACTCTAGATTCTTAATTTTTGCTTTTTGGTATTTGTTATCAATTTTGTACCTTTAAGAATCTAGTCTTCAGTATCCATTTCCACTTAGGGGTGCAATTACTGGTTTGATTGCTCTCTCCCCTTTTGACTCTCCCTTTTCTCCTCCAGGTCACCTCTATCTCCTCCCTCCCCCTTCTTTTCTCTACTTAACTCTGTGAATCTCTCTGGGTGTTCTGGGCCGTGGAGAACACTTAGGCAACTGATTACTGGCTAGACTGCTCTCTCCCCTTTTGACTCCCTGTCTTCTCCTCCTAGTTACATCTACCTCCCTCCTCCCTCTTCTCTTCTCCATGTAACTCTGTGAACCTCTCTGGGTGTCCCTCACTGTGGAGAATTATTTTACCATTAATCTAGATGTTTTATCATCTGTGCTGTATGGATGGAGAAGTCTTGAGGCTACTGTAAGAACAAGACTGAAACCCAGAGGCAGGAGGCTTAAATCGAATACTTGAGAACACAAGAGAACTCCTGATTCCAGGGAACATTAATAGACAAGAGCTCATCCAAAAGCCTCCATACATACACTAAAAACCAAGCTTCACCCAAGAGCCAACAAGTTCCAGAGCAAGGCATACCACACTAATTCTCTAGCAAAGCAAGAACACACCCTGAGCATTAAAATACAGGCTGCCCAAAGCCTTGCCAAATCCACAGACACCTCAAAACTCACTACCGGACACTTCCCTGCACTCTAGAGAAAAGAGATCCAGCTCTACCCACCAGAACACAGACACAAGTGTCCCTAACCAGGAAAGCATGACAAGCCACTAGTCCAATCCCACCCACAGGAAGCAAGCTACACAATAAAGAGGAATCATAAACTTCCAGCCTACAGAAAGCCCACCCCAAACACAGCAATCTAAACAAAATGAAAAGGCAGAGAAATATTCAACAGGTAAAGGAACATGATAAATGTGCACCAAACCAAACAAAAGAGGAGGAAATAGGGAGTCTACCTGAAAAAGAATTCAGAATAATGATAGTATAAATGATCCAAAATCTTGAAAACAAAATGGAGTTACAGATAAATAGACTAGAGACAAGGATTGAGAAGATGGCAAGCAATGTTTAACAAAGACCTAGAAGAAATAAAAAAGAGTCAATCATTAATGAATAATGCGATAACTGAGATCAAAAGCACTCTGGAGGGAACCAACAGTAGAATAACTGAGGCAGAAGATAGGATAAGTGAGGTGGAAGATAGAATGGTAGAAATAAATGAAGCAGAGATGAAAAAAGAATTAAAAGAAATGAGGACAACCTCAGAGACTTCTGGGACAATGTTAAATGCCCTAACATTCAAATCAGATGTCTGAGAAGAAGACAAAAGGAAAGGGCATGAGAAAATACTTGAGATAATAGTTGAAAACTTCCCTAAAATGGGGAAGGAAATAGCCACCCAAGCCCAAGAAACTCAGAGTCCCAAACAGGATAAACCCAAGGTGAAACACCCCAAGACACATATTAAGCAAATTAACAAAGATCAAACACAAAGAACAAATATTAAAAGCAGCAAGGGAAAAGCAACAAATAACACACAAGGGGATTCCCATAAGGATAACAGCTGATCTTTCAACAGAAACTCTTCAGGCCAGAAGGGAATGGCAGGACATACTAGTGATGAAAGAGAAAAATTTACAACCCAGATTACTATACCCAGCAAGTATCTCACTCAAATGTGGAGGAGAAATCAAAAGCTTTACAGACAAGCAAAAGCTGAGAGAATTCAGCACCACTAAACCAGCTCTTCAACAAATGCTAAAGGATCTTCTCTGGACAGGAAACACAGAAAAGGTTTATTATAAACTCGAACCCAAAACAACAAAGTAAATGGCAATGGGATCATACTTATTAATAATTACTTTAAATGTAAATGGGCTGAATGCCCCAACCAAAAGACAAAGACTGGCTGAATGGATACAAAACCAAGACCCTTATATATGCTGTCTACAAGAGACCCACCTCAAAACAAGGGACACATACAGACTGAAAATGAAGGACTGGAAAAAGATATATCATGCAAATGGAGACCAAAAGAAAGCAGGAGTAGTAATACTCATATCAGATAAAATCAACTTTGAAATAAAGGCCGTGAAAAGAGACAAAGAAGGAAACTACATAATGATCAAAGGATCAATCCAAGAAGAAGATATAACAATTATAAATATATATGCACCCAACATAGGAGCACCGCAACATGTAAGGCAAATGCTAACAAGTATGAAAGGGGAAATTAACAGTAACACATTAATAGTGGGAGACTTTAATACTCCACTCACACCTATGGATAGATCAACCAAACAAATTAGGAAGGAAACACAAACTTTAAATGATACAATGGACCAGTTAGACCTAATTGGTATCTGTAAGACATTTCACCCCCAAAACAATGAATTTCACCTTCTTCTCAAGTGCACACAGAACATTCTCCAGGATAGATCACATCCTGGGCCATAAATCTAGCCTTGGTAAATTCAAAAACATTGAAACCATTTCAAACATCTTTTCTGATCACAATGCAGTAAGATTAGATGTCAACTACAGGAAAAAAACTATTAAAAATACAAACATATGGAGGCTAAACAACACGCTTCTGAATAACCAAGAAATCACAGAAAATCAGAAAAGGAATCAAAATGCACATAGAAACAAATGAAAATGAAAACACAACAACCCAAAACATATGGATTCAGTAAAAGCAGTGCTAAGGGGAAAGTTCATAGCAATACAATCTTACCTCAAGAAACAAGAGAAAAATCAAATAAATAACCTAACTTTACACCTAAAGCAACTAGAGAAAGAAGAAATGAAGAATGCCAGAGTTAGAAGAAGGAAAGAAATAATAAAAATTAGGGCAGAAATAAATGAAAAAGAAACAAGAGACTATAGCAAAAATCAGCAAAACTAAAAGCTGATTTTTGAGGAGATAAATAAAATAGACAAACCATTAGACAAACTCATCAAGAAAAGGGAGAAGAATCAAATCAAAATTAGAAATGAAAATGGAGAAATCACAACAGACAACACAAATATGAAGGATCATAAGAGATTACTATCAGCAACTATATGGCAATAAAAAGGACAACTTGGAAGCAGTGGATGAATTCTTAGAAAAGTATAACCTTCCAAGACTGAACCAGGAAGAAACAGAAAATCTTAACAGACCCATCACAAGCATGGAAATCGAAACTGTAATCAAAAATCTTCCAACAAACAAAAGCCCAGGACCAGATGGCTTCACAGGTGAACTCCACCAAAAATTTAGAGAAGAGCTAACACCTATCTACTCAAACTCTTCCAGAAAATTGCAGAGGAAGGTAAACTGCCAAACTCATTCTGAGGCTACCTTCACCTTAAAACTAAAACCAGACAAAGATGCCACAAAAAAAGAAAACTATCACTGATGAACAATATCACTGATGAACACAAGATGCAAAAATCCTCAAAAAATTCTAGCAAACAGAATCCAACAACATAGTAAAAAGATCATACATCATGACCAAGTGGGCTTTATCCCAGGGATGCAAGGATTCTTCAATATTCACAAATCAATCAATGTGATACACCATATCAACAAACTGAAAGATAAAAACCATACAATTATCTCAATAGATGAAGATAAAAACCCTCCACAAAGCAGGCACAGAAGGAAAATAGCTCAACATAATAAAAGTCATATGTGATAAATTCAACTGCTATTTATGATAAAAACCCTCCAGAAAGCAGGCATAGAAGGAACATACCTCAACATAATAAAAGCCATATATGATAAACTCACAGCAAACATTATCCTCAAAGGAGAAAAACTGAAAGCATTCCCCCTAAAGTCAGGAACAAGACAAGGGTGCCCACTCTCACCACTACTATTCAACACAGTTTTGGAAGTTTTAGCCACAGCAATCAGAGAAGAAAAAGAAATAAGAGGAATCCAGATTGGAAAAGAAGAAGTAAAATGCTCACTGTTTGAAGATGACATGATCCTCTACAGAGAAAACCCTAAATGCACCACCAGAAAATTATTAGAGCCAATCAATGAATATAGTAAAGTTGCAGGATATAAAATTAACACACAGAAATCCCTTGCATTCCTATACACTAACAACAAGAAATCAGAAATAGAAATTAACGAAACAATTTCATTTACCATTGCAAGGAAAAAAATAAAATACTTAGTAATAAATCTACCTAAAGGAATAAAAGACCTATATATAGAAAACTATAAAACACTGATGAAAGAAATCAAAGATGACACAAATAGCTGGAGAAATATACCATGTTCATGGATCAGAAGAATCAATGAAAATAAGTATAAACCCAAAGCAATCTATAGATTCAACACAATCCCTATCAAGCTACCAACAGTATTTTTCACAGAACCAGAAAAAATAATTTCACAATTTGTATGGAAATACAAAAAACGTCAAATAGCCAAAGCAATCTTGAGAAAGAAGAATGCAACTGGAGGAATCAACCTGCCTGACTTCAGACTACACTACAAAGCTACAGTCATCAAGACAGTATGGTACTGGCACAAAGACAGAAATATAGATCAATGGAACAAAATAGAAAGCCCAGAGATAAATCCAAGTACCTATGGACACCTTATCTTTGACAAAGGAGGCAAGAATCTACAATTAAGAAAAACAATCTCTTTAACAAGTGGTGCTGGGAAAACTGGTCAACCACCTGTAGAAGAGTGAAACTAGAACACTTTCTAACACCATACACAAAAATAAACTCAAAATGGATTGAAGATCTAAATTTAAGACCAGAAACTATAAAACTCCTAGAGGAAAATGTAGGAAAAATACTCTCTCACATAAATCACAGCAGGATTCTCTATGACCCACCTCACAGAGTAATGGAAATATAAGCAAAAATAAACAAATGGGACCTAATTAAACTTAAAAGCTTTTGCACAACAAAGGAAACCATTAGCAAGGTGAAAAGACAGCCTTCAGGATGGGAGAAAATAACAGTAAACCAAGCAACTGACAAAGAATTAACCTCAAAAATATACAAGCAGCTCATGCAGCTCAATACCAGAAAATTAAATGACCCAATCAAAAAATAGGCCAAAGAACTAAACAGACATTTCTCTAAAGAAGACATATAGACGGCTAACTAACACATGAAAAGCTGCTCAACATCACTCATTATTAGAGAAATGCAAATCAAAACCGCAATGAGGTACCATCTTATACCAATCACAATGGCTGCCATCAAAAGTCTACAAACAATAAATGCCAGAGAAGGTGTGGAGAAAAGGGAACCCTCTAACACTATTGGTGGGAATGCAAACTAGTACAGCCACTGTGGAGATCAGTATGGCGATTCCTTAAAAAACTGGAAATAGAACTGCCATATGACCCAGCAATCCCATTGCCGGGCATACAGACTGAGGAAGCCAAAACTGAAAGAGACACATGTACCCTAATGTTCATTGCAGCACTGTTTATAATAGCTAGGACATGGAAGCATCCTAAATGTCCATTGGCAGAGAATGGATAAGAATGCTGTGGTAAATATACACAATAGAATATTACTCAGCTATTAAAAAGAACACATTTGAATCAGTTCTAATGAGGTGGTTGAAACTGGAGCCTATTATACAGAATGAAGTCAGAAAGAAAAACACCAATACAATATATTAACACATATATATGGAATTTAGAAAGATGATAACAATGACCCTATATGTGAGAAGCAAAAGAGACAGAGATATAATGAACAGACTTTTGGAGTCTGTGGGAGAAACCGAGGGTGGGATGATTTGAGAGAATAGCATTGAAACCTGTCTATCACCATATGTGAAACAGATCGCCAGTCCAGGTTCGATGGATGAGACAGGGCACTCAAAGCCAGTGCCCTGGGACAACCCTGAGGGATGGGAGGGGGAGGGAGGGAGGGGGCAGGGGGGTTCAGGATGGGGGACACATGTATACCCATTTGAGTCATGTCAATGTACGGCAAAAGCCACTACAATATTGTAATGTAATTAGCTTCCAATTAAAATAAATAATTAAAACAAAAGAAAAGAAAGGATAATATCTCAATAGATGTCTTTGGTAATTAAATGAGATAATACTTTGGGGCTAGGGAAGTTGCAAGTGATTCTTGGTTTTGATTTTTCTGTTTCAAAGTATTTTATCATTGGGAAGTACATCTTTTTCAGAACAATTTTAACTTACAGAAACTATGTAAGCTATCTTTTAATCAAATATCAATGCTTACCAAACATTCTGTTCAGGTGAAATGTTGTTTCAGTTATTAAAAAAAAATCCTGTTACCTAATATAATCATAAACCTTGATGGAGCTGAGCTATTTTTACAGATACATTAACTGGTCTCTTTTATATATAAATTTGAGAACCACTGTCCAAAATAAATGCTGCAGAGCAGTTTCACTTAGTGGTTAATTTGTAGGGGTGGCGGTGAGGGAATGGAGTGGCACCCCACTTTTGAAAGCAGTAAGTACATGGGATTTATTTTAAATTCAGATAGAAAAACAGTTAATGATGCGTAAATAAAACTATGCTTTACAGTTATAATTACTTCAAAAGTAGTTATATCTAAATAACTTGGCAAAATGCTTTAGCAATTACAGAAGCATGATTTTGACAGATGGCAATATTGTTAGACAATGAGAATTGTTAAAAAATACAGATATCTCCTCCTGTTTTACAGTGCCGCAAAATGAAGGTAATGAATTGATATTTTCAGTTAACATAAGTAGTTCACAATAAAGCATTCTAAATCTTAACAGTTTTGGAAGTGCAAATCTACGATGATAATATCCGTAACCAAATTATTGAATTTTAGTAAATTAAACAGTACTCTGTATAACAATGAAAACATACTTTTGTTGGAGTCTATTACTTTCATGATAATGTTCACTAAAAAAACACCATATTTTATTTCAGTGGTTTATTAGCAAAGACACTTAACTTATATAAATTAAATGGCCTTTAAAATTTTACAATGCCCTTCTTTGACAGGCAATTACTTCATGCAAGCTGATTAAGATAAATACAACAAGGCAACAGAGTGAGTGAATCTACTTCATTCTAGCACTAATCCAAAAGTTCATGCATGAAAAATTCTAAAATTCTACAGTAATTAAAGTCGACATGTGAATATCAATTTCAAACTAATGTTTAAAATATTGTTATGTTGGTACTTAAGGAGTACAAGCATCAATATTAGTCATTTCAACTAACATTCATTCCTCATGATCCCTTTTATTTTTAATCCCTATACCACTCTTTATGTTATTTTTTTTTCTGTTGTTTCTTTTATTTGAATTCTTTGCACTTCTAGTTTTGATCAAGAGCCACATGCCCTTTCTTCGGGTCTTTTTTTTTTTGGCTGTGCCTTGTGGCTTGTGGGTGCCATCCAGGGATGGAACCTGGGCCATGGCAGTGAAAGCACAGAGTCCTCACCACTAGACCGCCAGGGAATTCCCCACATCCTTATTTTTTATTTAAAAGAATTAACCTGACATGTATGTAATAATAAATACACATTAATATAGCATGAAGTTGGAAAGACCCATGGAGCCTAATGTTTCATGGCAACATTCACTTCTCTAAAATCCTGCCACCATCTTTGGTATTCTTAGGTTTCCTCTGCTGAAGCTGTTGAGTTCCTCAATCTTGGCATTTTTGTCACTAATTCCTTTACTTTTCAGCATTTGAAGAAAACACATTTGACAAATACGGTACCTCAAGTTATTTGTTTTGTAATTATATCTCGTATCTATTGAACTTTAATTTCAAATGTTAGTAGATTTAAGTTTCATTGTTCTCTCTTAAATCGAATACAGTATTCTTGCATATGTTTTGGTTCATGTTGAATCATATATGACTTAACAATGAAAGGCATCCCCTATTCTATACCGAGAAGCCAATGGCCATGTAACTTTCTAGTGGAGTCTATACTCTGTCTAGTACTCCAACTCCAAACACAACTGGGTTCATAGGATTTGGGGAGTGCTGCACTTCAAGAGCTGCACCAGTTTCCTACAGACGGTTGGTGTTCTCTGAAGTCCAGATCCTGTGATGGCACGCAAGGACAAGAAGGCAAAGAAACAACAGCTGACTCCACAATCTACTTCTTAACCCCTAGCACTTGCTAGCTCTGCACTTTTGTTTTTGTGTTTTGGAGAGATTTAGCCAGAAGTTTGAAATGCCTAAAAGTACTCCTGTGGAAATCAGAAGTATGAAGTTGGATATAACTGCAATTACTTTAAAAAACAGAAATATCAAAGCTGAAAATAAAGGTTTAGAATTCAATAGTATATAGCTGGTACTGAAGCCATGAGACTGGATAAGCTTATAGAAAGAAAAAGGGAAAGCAAGGACAAGAGTAGAGGAGAGGAAGTGGAACAAGTGAAGGAACCTGAGGAGGCATGTCCAGTGAGACAGGAGGAAAAATCAGGAAAATGGTTTCAGAAAGGCCAAGAGAAGCAAATACCTTAGGAAGATAGAAGTGGACAACAGTGACAAATGCAGCTGAGGTGAGATGTCAGAGAAGATACAAGTGGAGAAAAGATCACTAACCTTTATAAAAGAGCCACTGGTGACTTTGCCAAGAGCCAAAATGGAGAGTTCTCTATAGAGAGAGCATGTAGGGTAGGGAAGTGAAGACAAAGCCTACAAATGATTCCTAGGTCAGGACCTGCATATACAGAGTGATCCTAAAGGAAATTATACACAGAATACTTTCATTATGAAAGTAATAAACACACCAGGGCACCCTATTTTCATTAATTACTCTGCCCAAGAGAATAAGTGAAGGGGCAACAACTAAAAAAGTGGCTAAAAGAGATTCCTTTTCCAGTTCTTAAGTGTCAACTGAGAAATTGGAACATCTGTAAGGGAACAATTTCACTCCATTCTCACTCATCAATATGGGCAGATGAAGCCTAATAACACATGGGGTGGCAGAGAGCAGGAGTTCAGTCCATATCAAAGAACTGGATGGACAGTTACATAAGTGAAATCCCATAGGTCCTTATTAGCTCATGTGCTTAATTTTCTGGGTGGTTTTGAAGACTTAATGGTGAGAGGTACGTGAAGGGTTTCCAACACAATGTCTAGCACATGTCTGGTATTCATTTTTCCAGTTCTTGGTACATCCAAAAATGATCTCCACATTCAAGTTCAATGATGAGAGAGAATACTTATTGTTTAGCAAGATACTGAAAGATGCTTCTTCACCCAAATCCTGACAGCTAAATCTCCATTAGGCCAGGCTTCTAAGGCTCACTGCACCCTAATTCTCATGGCATCTGAGTCCTTCCCTTTCTGTAAGTACCTCCAATAGATTCTATGGACAAGAGGCATCATAAACACAACTTTGAAACAAGCAAGCAGACAGGCAAACTCCATCCACCCCATCAGCTGCTTTGTTAGCAAGGTTCCCCAATGTGTAAAGTGACAAGCTGAAATGGGGGAGAAGGGAACAGAATAGAGTCAGAGAAACATGACCCAAAGTAAAAATCATCTCTATCTGGAGCTCACAAAAGATCTGGGTTACCGTCGGCTGCAAACTGCTGCTCTCCTGGCTGCAAGTCTTGCCGGAAGTCATTCTCCTCATCTGAGTCATCTGGGTGATGGTGATTGTTGTCGTGGATGTTGGCATTATTCTGGGCATTATTATCATTGTCATTGTTGGAGTTCTGATTGCTAACAAGGGCCGAGGAAACCCCAATTCCTGTGCCTGCACTCAGACCAACCCGAGCACAGCCCTGAAGCAAGATGAAACCACATGCTTATTAATTTGGGTTAGAATAAAACACTGCAGTTTTAATATTCCTTCATTTCATCTTTACATAGAATACTTATATAGCACTTTATGAAATACTTTCACCTATTCATAAAGAACCTCATTTAAGGCCCACAACACCTCAAGCAAGACAAAATTATTGGTCTTGATTTACAAATGACAACATGCACAATGGGAAGGGATCTGCCCAACAGTGCATGACCAGTATATGGTAGAGCTGAGACTTGAAATCCAATAATTTGTCCTCAAACCCTGAGCTTTCCCTACTATACGGCACTGCTTCAACAGTGAGGGTAGAACCATTAAGAATTGACAAGAGAGAACTTAATTCGTTGAAACATTAAGTTTCTATTACAATAAGTTAAGTTTCTATATACATTAAGAAGTTTTAAAATAACATTTTGTACAACTGGGCAACTTCAGATTTCCCCAGATATCTAACTGAGTAGCAAAAGTAGCAGCAAAAGAAAACATCCAAAATAAGTTCCTAATCCTTACTTAGATGTTGGGTTGCTAATTAGAGATCTAATCTTTCAACTAACTACTCTAAGTAATAATTTTTGCTTTAGCTCAAATTTCCACCTTTGCTGTTACATTAACTTTATAAACCTGATGGAAACAGCTTTCCACTTACTTTTTCCTTTATCTGGAAACCCCTTAGTACTCACTCACAAGAACATGTGGCCATTCCTTATTATAACCTTTATGCCTTCCTTCACTGAGGCTGGCAGTAAAAAGTCAAATTATATCATTTGTAAAGGCATATCATTAGGGAAAAAATTACTTAGGTTGTTTCTTGAGTAAAAAACTCTTTCAAATGTGACTTACTTTGGGCGGTTCACGAAACATTTGGTCCAGTGAAATAAACTCCAAGCTAGGCAACAATTCAATAAACTGGCCGAAGGAGTCCAGCTTCAAAGCATGGCAACGCACTAAGTTGATATCAACCAATCGAGTCCACCTTGAGTGGTCTGTTGAAGAAATGACATGGCCAAAGAAAATACATAACTAACACTTTCTCCATTACTCATGAATTTTGCCATAGGTCACAAAGACTTTCCAACCCATTTTCTTTGTGTAAATTTTATCTTATTTCATGATCTCTAATACTTAATGACTCTAAACTATGATGTCTCCTTACCCAATTTCATGAGAACCAGATGGACTGGAAATTGTTAACTTAAAAGTAAGTCTGTTTTTGTTTAAATGTGATTCACTTAAAACCTACATGCCTATTTAACTACAGGACACTAGTTAAAAGAAATGTTGGTGTATTCCTTTAATAAAACATTACACAGCTACTAAAAGAATGAATAACTGAATAAGTTTGCTAATATGGAGAGCTCTCCAAAATATTCTCAGTGCAAAATACAAGTTACAGGACAATGTATATACATAGTAAGGTCCTTATGTATACATAAATCATTTTTAAATGCTATACATGTATAGGCTGCAAATGCACAAAATAACCTGTCCAGAAGAATATATGAGAAACCATTGACGGTGGTTACCTTTGAGAAGAGGAGGCCTTTCATTTTGTACCTTTCTGTACTGTTTGATACTGTTTATCAAGTGCATGTATTACTTTTAGTTTTTAAGTGTTAACAGGAGTTCTGAGTGATGTGATTATAGGCCATTTTTTTTATTTTCTTCTTTATACTCTTCTGTATTTAAGAAAACAAACAAACCAAAAACCCAATAAATGTTATTTTTTTAAAGTGATCTATGCCGGCTACAACCTAAAATTTGTACTTTCCAATAGCTTTCTGGTGCAGCTGGGCAAGGGGTAGAACTTCTCTTCTCATGGGTGAGACATGGCCATTCTAATGAGTGATCTCAGCAGAGGCTCAGGAGCCTTGCAACAGGTCTGGAGGTGGGTTTTGTGTGGAGCTGTAGTATCCCTGCGTGGTGGCTCAGACAGCTGTCAGTGGTGGTTTGCAGCTGTCAGTGAGAGGGAGGGCCTGGTTTGGTACGAGGATGTCAAAATGAAACGTCTCTAGCTCTAACTTTATTAAAGGCTTGTGAATTTGGATATTTAGGAAGTGCCTTAAAAAAAATAAACAGCATTACTCCCTTAGCGGGGCGGGGGGAATAAAACTCCTCTCATAAGGAAAAATACCAAGTGTAAGAGTCACACTTCTGTACCCAAGGGATCAGGCAGGGAGATATCATCTGAAGTAGCCTAAAATTTTAAGGTAATAGAAAATTTCACTACATGTTTAGTATGTCACCTAATTCAAGTTTTTAAAATACATACCTACTTTGTTCAGATGATATGCCATTTTAAGGTAACACAGAGAAAACAACCATAATATCCCAGGCAACAATTCCTAAGCTTAATTTTACGTGCCCGGCCCAAAGAAAAACACATAACAATTAGCACGACTGAATCTATTATCTCGACAGTGCAAATTTCTAGGCAGAGAATCTCAGGAGTTCAAAGAGGAGTTGAAAGTATTTCCAACTCAGTTATCAAAGGCTCCCAGAGCTTCTATGAACAATCTATAGAAAAATCTACATTTTACATGAGGAATGTTAATTAAGGCCATACAGAAAACAAAGATATGTATTATTTTGACATCAATAAAATATAGCTGTATTTAAGATATAGTACCTGAGATCCAATTGTATGGGTTATGTAGATGGGGGCAATTATAAATTGCCAGATATTTGATACAGGAGAAAACTTCATTGACTGCCTTCATCCCTATATCAGTGATAATACCAGGATTTTCCACCACATCAGCCAAACCATACTTCACCAGATCTGCATTAGCCATTCTGCCTAGAAAGAGATTTAAAAAACAAAAAAGATTCTTAAGTGTCATGGAATCTTGACAACTTAAGTTGTCAACTCTTTAACATCCAGTATGATTACTCTCTATGATCGTTCTGCTTCATCTGTCCATCATCAGGTTTAGATACAATCTTAGGTTAGGTATTCTGTACAAACGGTAGTCTTTATTTTGCAAAATAAAAATTTATGTTAAAAGTTAAGGGACAGCTAGCAGATTATTTTCAATTGTCCAGAAAAGGAAAAAAAGAATGTGAAGTCTTAAAGCAAAACTGATGGATACACTGTACTGGTTTACACTTATGGTGAAGTTTTATTAGCTTTTAAAAAGAAAAATAAAAATGTAACTCTCTGGGACTTCCCTGGTGGCCCTGCAATGCAATGGATGTGGCTTTTATCCCTGGTTGGGGAAAGAAGATCCTACATGCCATGGAGCAACTAAACCCACACGCCACAACAGCATAGTCTGTGTGATGCACTGAAAGATCTCGCATGATGCCATGAACAATTTAGACCCGACACAGCCAAAGTAATTATTTAAAATGTAACTCTTTCACTCTATAAGGATAATGTTTTTCAAATCAGGTGTGGCCATGTGCAGAGAAGAGTGAATTTTGAGAATTTGGATCCATTTTTAGAACTACAGTATTGGTTAGTAAATATTTATACCTTAGAGAGTGGACTTTTAACTCAAACACACATATCCATTCTCTCTGTCCTTGGGCTTTAGGGTCTACTGTCTTGTCAGAGAGTAGGGGCTGGGTTTAGTAAAAAATGATCCCCCAGTCTAGATTATGCCACTGGATATCACACTGTGTCCCTTGCTTCCTATTATTATTCCTGCCACCTGCCTGACCTTTACTCTATAGGATGGTCCACTTTACTATGAGCAATCTGAAGGAAAACTAGACTCTGCCTCATTAGTTTACAGTTACATTTTCAATGTATAATACTGGGATATTTCCATCATAATACTGGGATATGGGAACCCAATAAATGTCTCTCACAATCCCAGCAATCAAAACTGACACAAACTACAAAGAAAACACCATTGCTCTGGTGAAGCTGTCCTGCCCATTACTGCGATTTACTCCCAACTCTTTTAAATTTCTCTTTCCATATAATTCATGGTCTTGCTCCTAGGGTCCCTGTTTTTTCTATTTACTGCTATTCTTGGACATTTCACCTTAACCAATTCTTCATAATTTTGCTGAGAAATACTCTTTAGTCTCCTGGTAAAGACTTTGTTCTTGCCCTGTGAACTATAATTTGCCTTCTCCCTATGATCAGGTTCATCTTGAATTGAACCCAAGTGGGTGTTTCCAGCATTACTGCTGCAGCCTAACATGATAAATCCATGTCTTACATTCATTCCTTTCAGACCTGTTCCTATTTTTAGGGTCTCCTGATTGTCACACTTCTTCAGAACCCTGATCACATCACCTAGGATTTAGATTCTTTTTCCTTCAGCCAGAGGTCAGCTAGAAGTAAAAGCTACCAGTTACCGAACGTTTTTTTTTTTTGGAGACTTATGTATTTTACTTATGGCTGCACTGGGTCTTCTTGCTGCAAACAGGCTTTCTCTAGTTGTGGTGAGCTACTCTTTGTTATGGTGCTTTGAGCTACTCTGAGTGAGGACTCCTCTTTGTTGCAGTGCATGGGTTTCTCATCGTGGTAGCTTCCCGTATAGCACAGGCTCTAGGGCACTTGGGCTCCAGTAGTTGTGGCTCGAGGGCTCCAGACTGTTGGCTCAGTAGTTGTAGCACACAGACTTAGTTGCTCAGAGGTATGTGGGATTTTCCTGGACCAGGGATTGAACCCACATCCCCTGCACTGGCTCTTTACCACTGAGCCACCAGGGAAGCCCTACTGAATGCTTTCTAAGTGTAAGAGATTATAAAAGTCCATGTTTTCTCACTTGTCAAATGGATATAAGACCGTTTTCTACTTTTTTATTGGATGATTTGAAGCCAAGAAATGATTTGCCCCAGGTCCCATGAGTAATACAATTCCATCTCATTCCTTCTTTCCAAAGTCCCAACACCAAAGACTATTCTATACTTCTCCTGAATCTGAATGAGTTTTACACCCCAACCTTCCCACAAAGCTCTGAAATCATGAATCCACGTAAACAAAGGACCCCTCTCTTAAGTATTCATCCTTGGATCACTTTTCTTACATTCCTAGTACATAGCATCTACTTTTCAGCACATCCATTTCCCCAACCTGGCATTGCCACTTTTATCATAAACCTATCGGGACAAAGGTGATATTTCTATATTTTGCCAGAATCTCTGGAACAAAGAACTGACACAAGTTTTACCAGGAGCCACCCCAACCTCCTGGAAAGATGTTTCAAAACCTAAATGGCTGAGAGGCAAGAGATAAAGTGACAGAGTGTAAGCAGTGACCTGTAATCTCTCCATGTTTGTTAGAGGCACCTGGCAGCTATTCTCATATAGAGAATCCCAGACTTAACTTTGGAGTAACAGAGGAAGGTACATATATAGGAGAAATGGGTAAACTGTAGCAAATATGAAGAATTACTTATAAAAGGATAACCAAGAGATTATTAAGTATAAAGAAGACTATGAAATAAGCTATGTTGCAAAACGTAAGATAATAGTAGTCAAAAAGTAAAGTGTTTTCAAATGAAAGTGTGTGTTGAGGGGAAACAAACACTGCTGAGAAATAGCTGGTTATAAAGACAATTCTCAGTGGACGTAAAATATAGTCATCATCAAATGACTACACAAATTCCATCAAGTTTTTGGCTTTTAGGAGGAACAAAAAATAAGACTTCAGAAAAAACACCAATTACCAATAATAACTTTAACTATTACTATTAACTTAAAATTTTAAGTTACTATATAGTAATATATATATTTTCAGTTCCTATATAACAACTTAAAATTATTAGCTTAACAAAATTAAGCTAAAGCTAATAATTTTCAGTTACTATATACACTTGTAGAAAGAGAATGTTAGCAACTTCACTGAAAAAGGAAAAACAACAGTCATATTGTTTGATCTGGATTGTCTTAAGAAATCAAGGTTGCTGAGAGAAATCTCAGATATGCAGATGATACCACTCTAATGGTAAAAAGGTGAAGAGGAACTAAAGAGCCTCTTAATGAGGGTTAAAGAGAGTGAAAAAGCTGACTTGAAACTCAAACGTTAAAAAAATTAAGATCATGGCATCTAGTCCCATCATTTCATGGCAGATAGAAGGGGAAAAAGTGGAAGCAGTAACAGATTTTATTTTCTTGGGCTCCAAAATCACTGTGGATGGTGACTGCAACCCTGAAATTAAAATATCCTTGCTCCTTGGAAGAAAAGCAATGACAAACCTAGACAGTGTATTCAAAAGTAGAGAAATCACTTTGCCAACAAAGGTCCATATAGTCAAAACTATGGTTTTTCTAGTAGTCATGTACAGACATGAGAGGTGAACCATAAAGAAGGCTAAGCGTTGAAGAGCTGATGCTTTTGAACTGTGATGCAGAAGACTCTTGAGAGTCCCTCGGACTACAAAGAGGTCAATCCAGTCAATCCCAAAGAAAATCAACTCTGAATATTAATTGAAAGGACTGATGCTAAAGCTCTAATAATTTTGGCCACCTGATGCAGAGTCGTCGCCTCACTGAAAAAGACCCTGATGCTGGGAAAGACTGAAGGCAAAACAAGGGGGCAGCAGAGGATCAGATGGTTAGACAGTATCACTGACTCAATGAATCTGGGCAAAACTCCAGGACATGAATTTGACTAAAACTCCAGGACATGAATTTGACCAAACTCCAGGAGACAGTGGAGGACAGAGGAGCCTGGCATGCTGCACTCCATCGGGTTGTAAAGAGTTGCCCATGACTCAGCAACTGAACAACAAAAACAACAAAGTCCTCATGTTCTGTTACAATGCAAATTAGATCCAAAGAAAAAACACCACCTGGTATGACACTGAGATTTTAAGAAAGACTTGTTATAAATTACATGAGTAAGAAACCAATTCTTGCAAAAATAAAAACATGCTGATGGTGTAAATGTTCTTGCATGTCTGACTACTGTCATGTGGGAAAAAGTCTGAATAGTGAACTGACATGCATTCAAACCCAAAGGGTTGAGTTCCCAATTTTAAATACATTCCAGAAAATGCTGTGAACAAGCCTTCCAACAGCAGTTATCATTAAATGAATACTGACCAAAATATGCTAACACTATCAGAAAATCCAGAATCCCCAGTGGGCTTATTATGAAAATGAAGAGCAGGGGTAGGGCCTGGGACCTCATCTGAGAGGACCATCAAAAGCTTCAAGAAGTGTGGTAGATCAAATTCAGCAAACAGAAGCAAGGATGACATTCTGTGAAAACAATGAAGTAGAACGGGAAAGAAACTTGGGGAGCAAAGTGGTGACAATATCAAATGTAGGTAAGGATCTTTTTTTGGGTAGACAACCACTTCATTTTCTGTAATCTGCTAAAATCAGAGGCAATATAGGGGAAAAAAAAATCACTGGCACTTCAAGTTCAAATTTCCAGAAGTGAGAGCACCTGAGATTTTAAGTATTTTTATGTCTAAGAAAATAATGGCACATCCAAATTTAGGGTTCACTTTGTCAAGTAAGTTCCCAACAATAATTTTAGGGGAGTAAATGAGCTAATTCTTACTCTGCAGCAAAAACTCATCTACATATCCCAGATGAAGGGTTTCAAACTGGGGGAATTCCAACTCTGCCATCTTTAGGGCGGAAAAGACGCCATCTTTGGTTAGGGAAGGCTGGATCCGAACTTCATGTAACCTATAAACAAGAGACACATAAAGGAATAAAATGAAAGCCATCAGAATAGAAGATTCTTCCTAATGTAAGGCTCTGAAAGAAGTTTATCGTACTGAAGTGTCAAATGCAAAAACACTGCCTCCTCCATGAAAAAATATCAGAGATGCTTCCTTTAAAAGAGCATTTTATAAAAGTGAGGGCACATCTCGTGTACACTAAAGTCACAGTAAGAATGAATTATAATAATCCTATATCCTTTTTGGTAATTTCCTAAACCTGATTAAGTCAAGGCAAGAATCTGGTATTTCTTTAATACCTTTTAGAGGCTAATATTAAGTCCCGTTTTTAACAAAGAATCTAGTCCTATAGTAGGTAATAATATCTATTTGCTTAAATACAGTTTTATTTACACTCTTCATATTCTATGATGGAAAGGAAGAGTTTAATTTTTTAAAATTCAATTTAAATATTATAAAAGCAGAGGTAGACTTTTGATATGCGGGAAATAGTAAATATGGCATCAAGTGATGTGAAGATAGGTTAAAAATTTAAAAGTGTTAAATGTTAAAGGTCAGGATGCTGAAAAAGCAGACTTAAAACAGTGGTTTCTAAATAGCAATTATCCCCAACTAAAACAATTCAGAAAACTGTCCAGAGGATGAAACAACGGCTCCTGAGCAAGTATCAGTACTGACTTCTGTTGGAATCTCAGGCACTTTCAGGTAACTGGCAGCTTTTCTCTGGTGAGATCATGCCCATTTTAACACTTGCTGGGTCTGGAGTGCAGCTCAGTTGGTCATCAGTTGTACAGAAGACTTCCCCTAAATGATAACCTACTGCTATTTAAACAACTTCTCTGTATTTTAAATCTGAAAAAGTCATGATCAAACATCATATATATATTCTGCCAATTTTCATAAAACAGAAAAAAACATAGTTCTGACCCAATGTGAAAAGAAAACATACCTACGGGCAGCAGTGATGATGAGGTAACCAAGATCTACTTCAAGTGCATTTTTACAAGCTCCCAAAACAATAGTGTGCAAATTTCGAAAACCACCTAGTTAAAGGAAAAAAGGAACAAAAACAATTATCATCCCATTTGACCATAGCACTTTCTTTTTCTCTTTTCTCATTTATTTTTATTAGTTGGAGGCTAATTACTTTACAATATTGTAGTGGTTTTTGCCATACATTGACATGAACCAGCCATGGATTTACATGTGTTTGCCATGCTGATCCCCCCTCCTACTTCCCTCCCCATCTCTTCCTTTTGGGTCTTCCCAGTGCACCAGCCCTGAGCACTTGTCTCATGCATACAACCTGGGCTGCTGATCTGTTTCACACTTGATAATATACATGTTTCAATGCTATTCTCTCAGATAATCCCACCCTCGCCTTCTCCCAGAGTCCGAAAGTCTGTTCTATACATCTGTGCCTCTTTTTCTGTCCTGCATATAGGGTTATCGTTACCATCTTTTTAAATTCCATATATGTGTGTTAGTATACTGTATTGGTGTTTATATTTCTGGCTTACTTCACTCTATATAATAGGCTCCAGTTTCATCCATCTCATTAGAACTGATTCAAATGAATTCTTTTTAATGGCTGAATAATATTCCATGGTGTATATGTACCATAGCCTTCTTATCCATTTGTCTGCTGATGGGTGTCTAGGTTGCTTCCATGTCCTGGCTATTACAAACAGTGCTGCGATGAGCACTGAGGTACACGTGTCTCTTTCAGATCTGGTTTCCTTGGTGTGTATGCCCAGGAGTGGGATTGCTGTGACCATAGCACTTTCAATAAAGCATTTATATTACACTTTCAGTGATAATTGTTTAGGTGTAATCATTTTAGTGCTTGTATATCATAGTGTGGTTTTAATTTTCATTTCCCTATGATCAGTGAAATTTACCATATTTCCATGTTTACTACCATTCAGATATCCTCTTTCGAAAGATCTTTTCTATTCAAAATGTTTTCCTATTTTTCCTATTGTTTCTGACTTTTTCTCACTAGTATTAGTTCTTTTTGTATTCTAAATACATAAATTAGCATTTATGTATTTTAAATTCTTTCAGTTCAGTTGCTCAATCGTGTTCAACTCTTTTTTTTTTTTTTCTTTTTTTTTTTCTTTTAAATGTAAAACTCCTGTGTGAGCTAAGTCACTTCAGTCGTGTCCGACTCTTTGGGATTCTAGGGACTGTAGCCCACCAGGCTCCTCCGTCCATGGGATTCTGCAGGCAAGAATACTGGACTGGGTTGCTACGCTCTCCTCTGGGAGGTCTTTACCTCATGCTCCTGTGGCTCCCAGGCTCAAGAGTTGGGGTGCAGGAGCTTAGTTGGTCTGTGGTATGTGGGATCATCCTGGACCAGGGATCGAACCTGTGTCCTCTGCACTGGCAGGCAGATTCTTTACCACTGAGCTATCAGGGAAGCCCTCGTGTTCAACTCTTTGCAACCCCATGAACTACAGCACACCAGGCCTCCTTGTCCATCACCAATTCCCAGAGTTTACTCAAATTCATGTCCATTGAGTCAGTGATGCCATCCAACCATCTCATCCTCTGTTGTCCCCTTTTCTTCCCACCTTCAATCTTTCCCAGCATTAGAGTCTTTTCAATTAGTCAGTTCTTCACACCAGGTGGCCAAAGTATTGGAGTTTCAGCTTCAACATCAGTCCTTCCAATGAACATCCAGGACTGATCTCCTTTAGGATGGACTGGTTGGATCTCCTTGTAGTCCAAGGGACTCTCAAGAGTCTTCTCCAACACCACAGTTCAAAAAGTATCAATTCTTTGGCACTCAGCTTTCTTTATATAGTCCAACTCTCCCACCCATACATGACTACTGGAAAAAACCATAGCCTTGACTAGATGGATCTTTGTTGGCAAAGTAATGTCTCTGCTTTTTAATATGCTGTATAGGCTGGTCATAACTTTTCTTATAAGGAGTAAGCATTTTTTAATTTCATGGCTGCAGTCACCATCTGCAGTGATTTTGGAGCCCAGAAAAATAAAGTCTGCCACTGTTTCCACTGTCTCCCCATCTATTTCCCATGAGGTGATGGGACCAGATGCCATGATCTTAGCTTTCTGAATGTTGAGCTTTAAGCCAACTTTTTCACTCTCCTCTTTCACTTTCATCAAGAGGCTTTTTAGTTCCTCTTCACTTTCTGCCATAAGGGTGGTATCATCTGCATATCTGAGGTTATTGATATTTCTCCGGGCAATCTTGATTCTAGCTTGTGCTTCCTCCAGCCCAGCGTTTCTCATGATGTATTATTCTGCATGTAAGTTAAATAAGCAGGGTGACAATATATAGATGCACTCCTTTTCCTATTTGGAACCAGTCTGTTGTTCCACGTCCAGTCCTAACTGTTGCTTCCTGACAGATTTCTCAAGAGGCAGGTCAGGTAGTCTGGTATTCCCATCTCTTTCAGAATTTCCCACAGTTTATTGTGATCCACACAGTCAAAGGCTGCTTTGGCAAAGTCAATAAAGCAGGAATAGATGTTTTTCTGGAATTCTCTTGCTTTTTCGATGATCAAGTGGATGTTGGCAATTTGATCTCTGGTTCCTCTGCCTTTTCTAAAACCAACTTGAACATCTGGAAGTTCACGGATCACGTATTGTTGAAGTCTGGCTTAGAGAATTTTGAGCATTACTTTGTATTCTAAATATTCATCTGACAGCTGTATTGCAAAAAGCTTCTCCCACTCTGTAGCTTGACTTTTTACTCCAGCTCTCCCTTATGCCTTTTGATGAACAACAACAAAAAGTCTTTATTTCAAGTTAGCACAATTTACCAATTTTTTTCTTTATGGTAAATGCTTTTTGATGTACAAATCTCTGCCCAACAATGTTAAAGAAGACATTCTCCAAACTTTTCTTTTGAAAAGTTTATTTTTTATATTTGGATCTATGATTTTTATAGAATTAACTATTGTGTGAGATATTCTGGCTCCTTAAGTAAAATTAGAGTTGTTCTTAAACACTTATTAGGGAAGAAAAGTCTCTGTTGCTCTTTTAGGCCGTTTATGCAAATTCTTGGCTTTTGGCACCTCTCTCTAGGTCTTCTAATGAACAGTTCCACTGTGGTCTTCTTTTCCTTTCTGACTTTCATCTTGTTAACTACAGACATGGAGTAAAAATTACACTGTTGATTTTGAGGGAGTCTCCATTCCCTTCACACAATGTAATGAACTACACTTGCACCAGACTCGATTAACTGACAAAATGTTAAAAATGCACTGCTTACTCATTTTAACAGTATTAATGATAACATCTATTTGTTACCAATGGTACTTGATGATTTTCCATTTATATTTTCAACATTCAAAGTTATATTTTCTGTTCCCAACTATTAATTATCTATATAGCTAAACTTCTTGGTCTTTTTGTTGCAATGAGGAGATAGTTAACATGGAGCATATTCTACTACATATGATCATTTAAAATATAATTATGGGTGGTAGGCAGTAAAATCTTTTTTTCTTTTAAAAGCCATCATCTGATGGGTATGGGTAGATCTAGTATCCAACTGATAAACTTTAAAACATTTCATATACTATAAAGTATCAGACAAATGTTAGGTTAACATTTCTAACGCCTGAGTTCTTTTGTAAACCTAATTTGTCTAAGTCAAAAAATATCTCTTCTCAGCAAAAGCCACTAGGATATTTCTGTTAACATTTCTCAGAAAGATTTCAAATATACCATGAATTATTAGCTAACTGATAAGTATTAACAAGCCAGAAAACATGACTTATCATGCTACTATTTTGAGAAGGTTTAACACTGCATAAAAAAGAAATGATTACTAGCCACACTCATAGTTACTTATTCTTCATCAAATACACCAGACAGAAAGTAAAATTACTAACAAGCATTTCTTTTATAAAGACTCTGTAGAAAAGCTAAATAAAAGCTTAATAAATTTTTTAACTGATTTTTAAAGTATTTAGTAACTAAAGGAAAATGAATACCTGATCTCCAACTGTCTTCAACTACATGCTGTATAAGACCTCCAAGGAAAGGAACTCGAACCATTTCTAAATGTTCCAAGTTGCGGGCAGAGGCTAAGCCTGTTACTAAAGGGACATATTTCAAGGAGTTTGTGGGTCCTGAAGAAAAACAATTTCAATGGAACAATGTAAATTGCCAAGATGATTTTTCAAATCAGCAACTGAAATGAATAACTTATAAATTCTATGTCTGAAAATGATAGCCAAATGGCTGGCTCTTGACAATTTATCACTGGAAACAAAACCATTAGTAAGTCAACCATATACTGATTCAGCATAAGGATTTTTCAGTAACATTAGAGATTTAGTATTTTTTTAAATTCCCTGGAGTCTCAATAGTTTTGAGCTGAAAATAACCGAGGGGGAAAATGCAAGTTGAAAATTTGATCCTTCATTAAAGTAAATAGCTCAATGACTTAAACATCTCTCTATGTGACCAGTATTATATTAGGTGTTATGGAAGATCACAAGATAGGATCCTATCCATCAAAGAGTTTGCAACTGACATGGACATAAAACATGAATAATTATAAAAAGATAAAAAGGCAGAACATATCAAAAACAAAAATCAAATCTGATGTACTACATAAAAAAGAGAAGTCAGTCAATGAGGCAAAACTTGCATAAAAGATGCATACGAGTAAAGAGGAGGAAGGAAGTGTTAAACCTCAGGACAAGAAAACAAGAATAAGAATAGACACTCAGGTGAGAGCTGGTACGGTTGTTTGGGAACAGTGAGTAGACAGGCCTGACAATAAAAGGGGTACTTTGGAAAGGACTCTGAAATAAGGTACCAAGAACAGCTCTGGTTATGAACTCTGAAGCAGAACAGTCCCCACTTGACACACTAGGACAGCAGAAATACTGAAGGTTTTGGAACAAAAATGTAGTATCGTAAAAGCAGTGTTTTATGCTTTACGGTATATTAAGTCAGACAATAGTTACATGCAAAAAGATCAAGAGACCAGAGACACAGAAAGTATACAAAAATTTATTAAAACAAACCTATATAAAAAGTGCCCATAAGAAATAGGTAGAGACATTTTGACACTTTGCGAAGGGTCAAAGGCAAGTCATGTGTCTACTGTCTTTAAAACAAAAAAAGTACATTTACCTACATAAGGTAAGTTACAAACACAAATAGTAACAGCATAATATAATTTCACTTACAACTGTATCGTATCTATGCAGTTTGCTTTAGGGTATTTTTAGAATGGTATATGTATATTTCCACTACAACTATAGACCCTTACCTGCACAGTTCCTCATGACAAAAGTTCGTAAACTGATGCAAAGAAAATCTTTGAACGGCTGTGGTTTAGTGAGTCTTACCCACTTCATGTAAAGGTGCCTTAGCATTGGGATACAAGGAATTTCAGGAACATTCACCCCTAAAGCATATACACAAAAAAAGAAAAAAACAAGAAAACCACTAAAAGACACTGTTTGCTGTGTACAGGTTCAACAGTCTATTTTTCAAGTTGACAATATATCCTTCCTGGATATTTTCATCAGAACAAATTACCTAGTTAGCGCCTATGAAGATAAGCTTATATAAAACAGGCTTGTAAAGAACAATTTAAACAAACAATGAACAGACTACTTTGTAATTTCTTTAGAAAAGGCAAATGGGAAGATGGGATTTAAAAAGTATTTCAACATTTTATACACATAAGCTTTTCTCTTAACTCTGTAACTCTTCAAGAGTTACCAGGAATCATATTTGCAGAGGACCATTTCTGGAAGAAAGGGGATGTACAGTAGGAGGATAAGTCAAGAGACACGGAAGAAGAGAGAACATGGGTAACTTGAAAATTCTTATGGAAGGAAGCAGTTTGAGGAACTTGCCCAAAAGCCTAAACACTGTAGATTAGGGAACAGCAAAGAAGTGACAAATTCTCAGAAAGAAATTCAAGGATCCAGAGTGATGACATTTAGAAAGCAACAGCTGGCAAAATCAGTTTAATGTAATTTTTAACCTTGAGTCAGTAGAAGCCCTGCTAGCAACAGCAACTAGAGAAAGCAAAACTGGGAGTACTTAAATTGGTGGTTCTTTGAAAGCTA
This sequence comes from Cervus elaphus, assembly GCF_910594005.1. Classification (NCBI taxonomy): domain Eukaryota; kingdom Metazoa; phylum Chordata; class Mammalia; order Artiodactyla; family Cervidae; genus Cervus; species Cervus elaphus. Next base: position 60,956,841 of record NC_057823.1, on the reverse strand, counting down.
AATTTATGCACATTCTACTATAAGCATTACTCCTTAACCTGGTCCACCTAAAAAAGCATAGCTAGCTTTAGCTTTGCACTATGAGTAAACACTGTACTCACTGGGGATTAGTCCAAAGGAAGAAAAGCAGAAGTAAGGTACAGATTGAGACTCAAGATGCAAAACTCACAAAGATATATTTAGCATCTATCATCATGGTGGTAGTTCTGATTAGGAAACCCAAGGGCAGCAAGGGTGAGACAGACCCAGACAAGACAGTTATATTCTATGCCCAATCCACATTTTATCCCAAATCCATTCTATAAACAAAGGACACAATTACCTGTCTTCCCCAGCATGTTCATTAATTTACTATACACGTTTGTATCACCATCACAGTGTTAAACTGTTGAATTAATCAAATGAATTAATGCATGTCAACAAAATTTACCAAGTACTTATTTATATTTGCAATGAACTGTGACAGGCATCATGGAAAATATAAAGATATAACCACAGTCTCTGACTTTAGAGAGCTTATATTATAAACTTCAGATATTATAGAATTCCTTTATTATCTAAAAATCCAAATTCAAACTAGATATCCAAGTCTTTCATCAGAGCCACCCCTTCATCTTGTAAAGGAAAGACTGCTGGAGAGCTCTGCCTGTCTCCCATAGCTGCGTATCTAAGTGGTTTTTAAGACCTACTCCTTATCGTTCCTGCTGCTCTCCCTTCCCAGTCTCAGAAATACCCAGTTCTTCAGGACCATCCCCAATATCTGGAAGAATGCTTGGAACACAGCAGATACTCAATATGTACAAGTTAAATAAAATATTTAGTCAGTACTAAAGGTCAGACTATAGTAACAGGAGTCCTCCCCACCACCCTGAAATTCCTTTCAGCAATCTAAGCCAAAGACAACAAATTAAATTTGAGAAAATGTCTGTCCTTATCATTTACTTAGGTTTGAAATTATCAGGATACAATTTCAGAGAATATTTAGACGGAGAATGCCCTGTGATCACTGCAAATAAGGTGTCTTTGGAAAAAGACCACTTCCTCCTCATTTCTCAGGGAAAAAGAGAAGTGGCAGAGTTTTCCAGAAGCTCTGGGTTGAAGAAACGGGGGAGTTTTCTGCTTGGAGAAGATACAAGTAAACAAGAGTTTTATCTAAGATTTTTTATTCTGTCATGTTCTAGAACTGAAGAGGATAATAAAGTAGCCACTAGCTACATGTGGCTATCTGATAAACTACAATAAAATTTAAAAATTCAGTTTTTCTGTTTCACTGGCCACAGTGGGTACCATATATGATAGTACAAATATAGGATATTTCCATCATCACAGTAAGTTGTACTGGAGAACTATTCTCTAAACTCTCCCCTAAAGGGTAGTGAAGTCGCTGGGTCGTGTCCAACTCTTTGCAACCCCGTGGACTGTAGCCTACCAGGTTCCTCCGTCTATGGGATTCTCCAGGCAAGAATACTGGAGTGGGTTGCCATTTCCTTCTCCAGGAGATCTTCCTGACCCAGGGATCGAACCTGGGTCTCCTGCATTGCAGGCAGATGCTTTACCCTCTGAGCCACCAGGGAAGCCCCCTAAAGGGTAGAGCTAGGAGCAAAAGGTGGGTATCAGAAAACAGGGGCAAGATTCCAGCTCATTCAAAAAATCAAAAACACAAAAAGCCCAACAACTTTCCAAATTACTCAAACTGCCTATTAAAATGAAAATAGACTGATTTTGAAATAGTAGTTTTCTCACCTACCCACCAGGCCTCTGGCCCCAAAGGCTCTTTAGTGGGAAATCTAAATTTTTATGCAAGTCTCAGAAGCATTTCTTTTTCTTTTTCATATATGTACTTTAAAATAAAAATATTTAATTAAAAATTAAATTTTTAATTGGAGGATCACTGCTTTACAATATTGTGTTTCTGCCACACATCAACATGAATCAGCCAAAGGTATACATATGTCCCCTCCTTCTTGAACCTCCCTCCCACCACCCACCCCATCCTACCCCTCTCAGTTGCCATCAGCAAAGCTATTTCTAAAATCCCCATTATTCCCTTTCCATTAATATTCAGCTGTATGGCATTTAAAGGAGTTACAAGTAACCCAAGAAACATGTACTCACCAACTAAATGTAAAGTTTGAATTTTGGCTCCTATAGGAATTTTCAGTTTATTTTCAGGAGGAATTGGAAATGCTCCATTACGGTTACGAAATTTCCCCAAAATATGAACATGTGGCATGTATGTCCAAATGGATTCTACTAATTCCAAGTGAGAAGTTTCCACACCCTACAAAATAATGCCAAAGCAAGCATAAGAAAGGCTTTTATTTAGCATCCAAAGCTTCTATTTCTATATCATAAGATCCTAAGTATGCAGTGGAACTTAAAAGTTCGTTATGAATGAAATTTGCATGAACATGTTTTATCATTCTTTTAATTTAGTGCTTCATTAATCAGTTGATGTCAAATGTTCAACCAAGTGCACTCACCACTAAGTTTGGGCATGCCTGCAAAGCTTCCAGAACTCCTGGAATGCTAAAAGCCTCATGGCCCCGTACCCTTCGCCTCTCAAGGTATCGAGGGTGAAGGCCATATAGCTGTTCAACATCTGGCATCTTCTTTAGTAGTGTCAGAAAACTGGAATCTGTGAAGCCTAAGAAGTTCACAAGTATTTAGAGCCAAGTTTATCGTCACTTGTTATTTTTATCAAATGTTAACAACAACAAAAAGATAGTATTTTTAAATTTTCATAAGGCTAACATTACAGCTGAACAAATGGTTAAACAGAAAATATTTCCCTTAGGAACAGAAAATGTATTAGAAACACCACCTATTCTGAGTTGATACTTCACAGTTGAGGCTTTTTATTATTTTGTTGTTGTTGTTGCTGCTGCTTTTAAGGAACAGACCTCTTCAACTAGGAACACCATTCTTTCAACCCAGATGACTTGGACCTGGTGGTGAGGAAGGACAACCTATCTGGCCACCACTCTCCTTCTCCAAAGGTACTTTCTGGTCCATAAAACCTTTATGCTCTATAGAGCACACAACCAAAAAAATAAGAAACACAGGATCTCCATTTTCAGGAAGCTCACAGTTCTAACCGAAATCCCATCTCAAACTGGGTTCTCTTAGGTACCCATGTCACAACAATTACTCTATCCTATGTTTAACATCATTCCCAGGATATTTTAGACAATTCATTCTTTTGAACAAGACAGGTACAAGTTAGCTAAGAACATAAACGATCCAAACTATGAGGATGCTGAGCTGACAGAAAACTATTTATCTCAAAGGCCAGCTGTGCTCCATTGTGGGAAGCCACCAGATGGGAAGAGAGAAATACTTTCATAGTACGAGCTGCTAGTGCTTGGTAAGTAAAGAGATAAGTATTTTAATTTTTGTTTTAATGGAGGCCATCAGTAAGGCAACTGTTTATAAATATATAAATAAAATAATAATAAATAAATATATTTATTATAAATAAAAATAAAATAAATATAATAAAATAAAAATAAATAAAATATAATAAATAATAAATAAATTTATAAAAAATAAAAATAAGATAATAATTTTCAAGAATAAAAGTTCCAAACCATTAAGTCTTACTACAATTTTCAAAAGTTGTTCTAGTTGTACAGGGATAGTCAAGATGCTGTGTAAACTCCAAATTCACAGATAATGAAGAGTAAGAAGGGACCTCGGAGATTACCTGGTCTCTCTAATTAAAACAACAGTCCTCATTATTGTTCTGTATAGTAACTCTACTGACTAAGCCATTCAATGTGTTAATCATTTCACATATCTACTCTCACAACCCAATGAAAAAGTTTATCACTCCATTAAAAAAAATAAAAAATGAACATTACCTTTGCCAATGGCCATCCTCTTTTGTTGTATATTACACATTGCCTCCCACCCAAGAATGGGTAAAGTTCCACCTTTACACAGATGGTGGGAGAGTCCAAGGATATCACATAGGTAAACCATAAAATGCTATATAAAAACCTTATTTAGCATTATTATATAGAGAATCAGGGTATGAACTCCAGAGACTAGACCCAAGTGGCACTAGCAAAGCAGGGTTAGTGAGATCTTATTCTAGGCTAGAGACTTTTGATTTCACTTTTTTACATTTGTTACACTGATGGGCAGCCTTGGGCTCACAGGTATTTATCACAGTCTAAAAGAAGCCAGCAATGTAAAAACACATTCTTCTCTGGCTTGATAAGGGGCAGAGATTTGCATTTTAAGATTGCACCACATGGGCGCTCTGCTATCCTGTCTCGTTAGTGCATTAACCCCATCTCCACAATTCCTACTGGCCTAACCTCTGTTAAAGCAAACCTAATAAAACAAATAACAGTCCTTTTCACATTGCCCCTAATTTTTTCTTTTCTCTATCTCTGCAATATGATAAATCCTCTTCCCTTACAACAGTTTCTTTAAAGTATCTGAAGACAAACATCACACCAAGCTAGGTTCTACCCTCAAGTCTTTGCGATGGTCTTCAAAAAAAGATATAGTGATAACTCTGATCAAGTGACAAAGTTATCAGTTGACTGATGAGCTCTTAAAAGGCTATGTAGCAACCCAAACTGTACATCATCTCAATATTTCAGAGGTAGTCTGTTCTGTTCCTCATAACAGAACAGAGCAAGACAAAAATCTCCTCAGCCCTTCACTTCTATTAAGCTCCCCACCACTCCACTTTGCCCAGCACCATGGCTTCATCACATTTTCAAAATATCAGGATATGAATACTGTTGATGAAAGGTAGTTTAAAAAGACATTCAAAATTGCTAAGCATTAAAGTAATTAAAGGACCACTGTTAACTGAAAAGGCTGATTAGCCCTTAATATTAATTCTTCCCTTTTAGGTGTGCTCCGTTTAACTAAAGTCATTGACTTTTTCCAGTGGTCTCTTTACCTGAGGTCCATTTGTTATGGTTAGGCTACAAACTTTTTTGAGTTCTTCATGTGCAAGACCAATGCATAATTTGAGAAAATTCCAAGACCTAGTACAGACCTTCTAAAAGTGTTAAGACTATCCCAAAGCAACAAGCAATTTTTGATGGGAACACTATTATTAGTTTCCAGTGGGGCTCCACTGTACATTACAGGTTAAATTTACTTACCACTTGGCATGTATTCCCACCATCGCCCTGCACAGAGATCTACAACCCTCACAACTCTCAGATATAGGGTGACTGCTTCCTTTAGCTTCCGGGAAAGACACTCCATACACATGATATCCTGCAGGGGGAGGTACCTTTGTAAGAGAAAGAAACCCAGATTTATCAAGTGGGTAATTAGTTCATCTAACTGACAGGTTATTTTTTTCCTTCCTCCATTCTCCTGCCTCTTAAGTAAAATAAGACCCTAGGAATATTCACCAGGTTTTAAGATTAATATAAATACATAGGATTTTACTTAAAAAAAAAAAATCAGCAAATACTTAAGCATCCACAGAAAGTGTAGAGCTCCCTCCATATAGCATTGTATAAATCCTGCCTTTCTCCTTATAAGAACAAAGAAAATCTAAAAGAAAAAAAAAAAGTCAGTATATTTCAAGGTATGGTGATATGGGAATGTAAAAGAGATTAGAGAGAAATGATTAATTTAAACCTAACCTATATTATTTTATAGTTTTATAGAATCCATTTCCTAACGTGGCTAAAAACATTCCTCTCTGCTCCTGTTCACCACCACAAAGAATCTCTACTATTTTCTTCATCAACAGATCTGTATACTAAGTTTATGGTGTATCTTTTTCCCTAGATCTTTTACCTTTTAATCACATATTCTTTAAGTACTGTATAAGCATAAACTCATCTGAATTACAATTTTCTTTTTCCAACCTCCCCTGTTATCTCTTCCTTCATGAAACTTTTCAACTAACCTCTACTTTTGTTCTGTTTCCAGTAATACTATTATATATTTTGAAAGATCAGAAAAATCTCATCTCTCTTTCTCAACAGACCTAGGTTAATTTAAGGGAAAAGAAAAAAGGCAAAGCTCCTCTTTATTGACCCGGTGTTGTATCACAGACACTGTACTACAGCCACTGTTCCATTTCACAACTTTGCAAGCTAGATTCTTTTCCTGTTTGCAACACAGCCCTCCACAATCCTTTTTCTTTCCTTCTCTGTTCTGCTGTGTTCCCCAGCCCCTGACTCATCCCTTTATGAATTGACTGGGCAGTGGAAGGCATGGCAAAAGCTTTATGCTATTGTTAATCCCCTAGCTGAATGAATTCTTTAACATCTCTTACGTGTTCCCTTAACCCTACCTACACTTCTCTGAATGATTCCTTCATTATCTTCAAATTCCAGCCAAGTATACCTTGCTTTCTGCTAAAACTCTCATTGATATAGTAGGTGCTATCATTGTTCCACTTTACAAGTAGTGAAATTCATCAAAAAGTTAACCAGATAAAAAAGTCAACAGTTAGATAAGAGAGAGGAAGAGCATGGATGTCAACAGGTATGTCTATTTCCTAAAAATTAAGCTAATTCTAAAGGAAAGTCCAAATATGCCTGCTGAATATTTCTCTGCTCTATTTTTTTCCCCCCTATATCTGGTCCTTTGCTTTCTCCTTTGTAACTATTTAAATAAAGCAAATAAAATAAAGTCAAATTTTCTACAAAAAAAAAATTGTCAACTTAATCTACAGTTTCTATTTCTCAGATATGAGGATAATTTTCAGAAACTATATTACTATGCATTTTATAAACAATGAAAAATTGAATTTGTTTTCTAAATCAAGTTTTGCCACTAAAACTTTCCCCCCATACCATTAATTTTTTTTTCTATCATTAATTTTTAACCAAAGTATTTGCCTTAGTTAATATTGTTTAATATTACACTCCCTTGAAATAGAAACAATAGTAATCTTATAAAGATTAGATAAACAATGTATTTTTACTCCACAGATAAATGGTCAAAAAGTTGGAGTTCAGGGGAGGGGAGGGGTGAGTTAAAAAAAAAAAAAAAAAAGTTGGAGTTCAAAAGACAGATCAAACATGTTTTAGAAAAGATGTGTTTAACATGGCAGGTACAGCAAAGATTGGGTTTCTTTTACGGAAACCATAGTTTTTTCTTATTTCATGAAAATATGCTAAACAATTACTACAGGACTACAAAAAGAATCTTCAAATAAAAACTTTACAGCCTAAAAAATAAATGTTTATTTTTAGAATAAACATCTCAGACCAAATTCAAGCACTCAGCTTAGTTCACAGTTATCATTACATTCTGCCAATCTGCTGCATGTTTTTTTTCATAAAAACTAGGGTACATCCTTCTACTTGATTCCACTCCTTCTACTGCCATATTCTGTTTGAAATGCAAAATCAAATCCACTATCAATTTAAAATATGATCAAATTTGTTCATAATACATCCTACCATTAGTCAACAAACAACAAACACAAATCCCTAGAAACCATTTTACCTATGCTCTCCTCTAGAATTCTAATAGCTTCATTGTTTAATTCACTGAAACATTTAGAATACAGTTGTCAGCATGTACACCCGTGACTGATTCATGTCAATGTATGGCAAAAACCACCACAATATTGTAAAGTAATTAGCTTCCAATTAAAATAAATAATTTAAAAAAAAAGAATACAGTTGTCAGAAATGAGAGATAAGGACATACTTTATTATTTTCTTCAAATAGTTTTTAGGCTGTGACATCATCACTGAATAATCCACTCAGCTTTTTTCACTGATGTGAATACCTAGTCTGTCATAAACCGGATCCCCACATATATTTGAATCCACATATGGAGCCTATATATGGAGTCTGTTTTACCCAACTGGCTGGCTATCTTCTCCCGTAACAAATCTTTAATTATTTTATACTTTAGAATACATTTGAACATCTGCTAGGGTCAGACTATTTCTGGAAAATTTCGGCTACAGGAGTTTTCCTGCTAGGTTAACTTTAGTATCATCTTGTTATGTTTTTTAAAAAAAAAAAAAAGGTCTGTTAATTGGGCCTTCTATTACCAGACAGAACTGAACAAAAACTACACTGACAGAATAACAAACTGCAGAAGATAAAGACTGAGACAAATTTATACTGAAAAAAAAAAAAATACAGTGCCTATGGTTCCCCAAAGTAACTCTATCACTATTTTATATAATCTGCAAATATTTAATAATTTTTTAAAAATTGAAAACCTTTCTAGGAACTTCATATGTGGGAATTTCCCCTAAGTAAATAATCTAAAATTATGGAAAATTCAAATGTTTAGAGAAGTTAATTGCATTATTTAAGAGAAAAATTAGAAGTAATCCAGATGAAATAGAAGAAAAAAGGTAATTACATCATAGTCAGTGGAACAGAAGGCAGTGACTAAAATGATAAAGACCATGTAGTAATATGAAAAAAGGCACAACACAATCATAATCACTAATGCTTGCAAGTATTTGTGTCATGCAGTGTATAAAGTGCTTTAAAAGAATTATCTCAGATGGGAGGGAGGTTAAAGAGGAAGGGGACATATGTATATCTATGGTTGATTCATGTTGATGTTTGACAAAAAACAACAAAATTCTGTAAAGCAATTATCCTTCAATTAAAAAATACATAAATTAAAAAAATAATTATCTCACTGAATCCTCATAATAACATCTTTATCTCTATCATTGGTCCACAGCTAGCAAATGAGACTCAAGAGTCAAACTCTGGCCTCTCATCTCAGAGACAAAAGTATGTTAAGATATGTTAGTATTTGAGTGATAATGAAAGAAGAGAGCAGGAGAAATTATAATGACAGAGTTTTTTGGTTGTCTTTTTGGATTTGTTTCTGGTTTTTGTAACAGTTGTTAAGTACAGTTTAGATAAAAATATAATTTTTAAAAAAGGTTTTGAAAATAATTTGTCAAAACAATGTTAATGTGTACACTGCATATGGTGGTTATTATTTCACAAAACTTTTTTTTCCATTTACTTACATATATGTGCACACTGAGCAAAATGTTGTTTCTTACTGTGGACTGTAATCAGAAAGTCAGAAACACTGTCTTATGCTGTACACAAATGGTACTGTAACAATAAAAGTCAACAAATCTATCAGTCAATAAGAATTCTAAGCAGCCTGGAATGTTAGCAGTCTAGACAATGTCTGCCCAACAGAACTTTCTGCAACAGAGGAAAGTTCTTCACTGTCTGTGCCATCCTACACAGTAGCCACCAGCCATACCAGATCTTTAATTTAAACATCACATGTAGTTAGTGACTATCTAACAGACAGCTCTAGGATTTGCTTCTACTTATAAATTCCAGGTAGGTGAAAATCAACCAAACAAAACCTTACCTAAAAATATGGCAAAGCACTTCATGTGAAAGTTGATTCATATAGTCCTTTGTTTCATCAGATACTGCTTCCTCAGGAATTTCATTATTCATGAGACATGTTTTAACACTTTTCTTCCGTGGACCCATTGTTGTGTTATCTCCAGGATCAAAGAGCAAATCTCCCCTCTTGGTTACTTGACTTCAAAGCACCTGAAAGCAACCAGTGATTAGAGGAGACTAAAACACGCCAAACCCAGACAGAAATTATCCTTATAAAACAAAGGTAAAACAATGTCGATTCTAGAATACAGACACACAACAGTAGTGCTATTACAATGATACAGGCTACATTCAAATTAACAAAAATATTACACAAAAGGCACAGAATACCTTTTTTCTGAAGAGAAGTAAAGGTAAAAACTAATTATTTAGAATGAGCAAAAATCCAAAGAATCGGGAATCCTGAATTCTATTTGTACTGTTGCTTCCTAGTTCATTTACTCAATTTCTCCTCATGTGTAAGGTAAGATCATTAAACTAGATACAGGTGCTTATGATTCTAGGATTGCCCTTAACATAGCAGAAAGCAGAAGACTCCTAGATTCTAGTCCTGGGTCAACCCCAGATTATTTCTATGAACTTGAACCACCGTTTAAATTCTTCATTTTCCCACCAATAAAGTGAGGGGATCTGATTCTACCAGTGGGTCATATATCCCTTTAAGAATTTGATTAAAAAATAATAATAATCTTTTCCACAAAAAACAAAAGCCAACAAAACTGCTAAATTTTATAAGCAACTTCAGAAGAGTAAAACTACCCTTCTCCCTCTCTCCCTCCCATAAATATTAACGAGCAGAAGTTAATTCACTTTTGTATTAAATATATGTATGGTTTGTTTGTTTGAGGGAAGAGGAGGGCATGGGAGGGAGAAAGGAGGAAGAACTGAGTGGGGGAAAAGAGAACAGGAAGAACGGAGTGAGGGAAAAGAGATAAAAGTCAGATGAGCAAACTTCCGCCTAGAGGTTTATTTTGTAGGTCAGGTTAAGAGGGAACTATGTGAAAACAGTGTCATTTATTTTTTGTTTTATAAAATCTTCATTATTTTCTGATTATAAAGTTATTATATGCTCATTATAGAAAGTCTGTAAAGTGTAAAAAAGTATAAAGATGTAGAGAAGTTATACCACTCAAGGCAACTGGTGTATTTCCTTCTAATCATTTTTTTGTGCATATTTTAACCTAGTTGAGCTCATATATATATATATATATATATATACAGTTTTACCTGTTCATGTAAAATAGTCACTCAACATGAAAAGATTTTCCTGTGCTATTGAAATCCTATTTTTTAGTAACTGAATTTGAATAGAAAGTGAATATAGCAAAATTTACTGAACTGTTCTTCTATTATTAAATATTGACTATGCTGTGCTCAGTCATGTCCATAGAGTCTCTTTTGTGACCCCCATGAACTGCAGCCCACCAGACTTCTCAGTCCATGGGACCCCCAGACAAGAATATCAGTGTCATTTAAATAGTATTATCAATTATCTCTGGTAAAATTCTGAAAAATTAGATGGACTCAAAGTGAGAGAACTCTAGAGTTCAAAGCTTAATCATGTTACAGTGATGAAAAGAACTGCTGCTGCAAATCTGTCGGTCTCTCATTTACAGTGTTTGCTCCCTTTTATGCACCAATGTTTTTTCTTAATTATATTGGTACTACCAAAAGTTTCTAAAGTGGACCACATGCTTCCATTTTCTTACAGAGATGAGTCAATAAAAGCATTACCTTTTCTTGATGACCTGAAGTGATCAATATGAATATACTTTATATTCTGTAATATATTCTCAGGGATTAGTGAACTATATGGAGTTCCTGGGGTTCCTTTGCTTCAGCAGATGGGAGAAAACTACAAGGCTAAGTGAATTCTTATATTTTTTTGTGTGCATGTGTGTGTGTGCTCTGGTCTCTTCTTCTCTCACTGAATGGTTATGCACTGTGAATTATGGCAGGTGTCAGCATGCTTGCTTCTCTCTGTACTCCACCCAAACACATACACAAACCTCTTAATTTGCTGCTTCTAATCAGCTATGGCCTGGAAAACCAAAGAAATAAATTTTTAGAATTGTGGGTGGATTAATATCAACATGCACTTAGTCCTACGGCTTGAAGGAATTCTACACAGTAGATACATGAACTACAGTTCACTGAATTTGTTTTTAAAGAAACACATAGACATGATCAAACAGCAACCAAATCAGCCTACAAGAAATCCTAGTTTCCAGAGGATAAAATCTTTCCAATCTGATCAAGTACTTTTCCAATCTCATCTTTCAATTTTTACCACTTGCTCATTCCAGCCACACCAATCTCAGTTCATGCATTTAACATTCATCTTTTATTCCTAATAAGTTACTAACTCTGGCTAGAAAGTCCTTCCTTTCCCTTTCTTTTTCTTTTTGCTACAAAAGCAATATTCTGCCTTCAAAATATAGTTTAAGGTTCTCTGAGAAAATGTCTCCTACTAAACTTCTCTTCTGAGGTCCCTGTAATATACTTCACTAACATGTGCTTCTCCCATAGCAACTTGGATAGTATTTTATTGATTATGTCTCTGCCAGGAAAAGGAAAAGAATCTCAATCTCTGGCTACTGGGTGATGACAAGTCCTCATTCATAGCAAATCACACATCTGATGTGTAACCATCCATCAGTCTTTCCATTCTTCCATATGTGTTCAGCAGAAAGGCAGCTAAGAACCATTTCATGCTCCTATGAGCATTCTATTTGCCACCACAGCACTCAATGATCTCAGCAACAAGCCCGTAACCCTGGCAAAAACATAATCACTCTAATAAAAACACAAAACAAATAGCTACCCTGAGGCATTCAAATATGTTGACAAGACTATTAATCAGTACAGACCAATCCAACCATGGATTAATTCTCCAGTTACATTATTTAGCACATGCGTCACCCTTTACACCCTCACCTTTGCTAACTCTAACCATTCATGGATACCATGTTCTTGACCTCATCCTTTAAGTAAAAATCTTTCTTGGCCCTTCATCCTCCTTTCACTAAGTGGTGTAGATCTGCTACTCTCATCTTACGATTCCATCTTTTATCACTCCTTATTTTGCAATACTGCGGTTTCGTGTGAATCAGATTTAGTAGCTCCAGCAAACAAAACACACTTGAAATTTTAAACAAATAGATTGCTCCTTAAATATCACAGAGTTTACATAATTTCCCTTGTTTAGAACTCAGGAAAATATTTACTCACAGATATGACATTATACAACATTATAGAGAGGTCAGGTTAGGTCTCCAGCAAGCCCACAAAAATCCATTTTACCTACTATGCATTAAGACTAACTACCAAAGAGCCTAAGTTAGCAGGACTGTAACAAAACTTTAGGTGAAATTGTATATATAGTTCCCATATCAAGTCTAGAATTGAAAACTTGGTCACAGAGCTACTTATTTGTCAGCAAGTGGAGTAGTGAGCCTTCGGTGGGGAAGGGACTCACGGAGATGAACAGTGGGGTAAAGGATAAGACTACCATCTTCCACCTAGGGGCTTTAACAGTTCAGGACCCATACCTAGGGGAAATCCCCAAGTCCTCTCCAGTCCCACTGTCCTTGGCAGTGTTAAGGACATTAAAGACTTCTTCAAGGACTCAATTCCTTTCCCTCACCACCACTCAAACTCTATTAAAAACAAACAATAACCAAAACACCCTACACAACTGTTTCAACTGAAGCTGGCTTCATCATCACTTGAGTGAAATACATGACTAGACTATGCTGAGAGCATTTAATCCACTAAGTACAGACGCCTGGTATCCCTGTTTGAGAAGAAAACACTATGAAAGACAAAGAGACCTAGTGATGATGAAGTCTCTCTTATATGTGCACTCTCTCTACCGCTTGTCTTTCAGTGGAAAGAGGATAAAAGCAGGTGACAACAGAAAACTATGATGACTAGCCTTCTCTGTCTTGGTTTCCTCCTACCCTTCTCTCCAAAATATCACCACTTGTCACTTGAGAAACTCAGCCAGGTAGGAGAGGTCCAAAGCAGCAGTCAGCTGAAAGGGGAGAAGAGGGAAATTCCAGTTATCAGCAGTGGATAAAGATGACATATAGGAACAAGTTTAGCATAGGAATTATGGAGGGTAAGGGAGAGGTGAGTATAAATAATGACTACAAATATAGAGAGACTATTATTTGCAGCAACAGGTGTTATTTTGGGGGGATTCCCTGGTGGCACAGTGGTAAAGAATCCACCTGCTAATGCAGGAAACACAAGAGATGCGGGTTTGATTTGTGGGTTGGGAAGATCCCCTGGAGTAGGAAATGGCAACCCGCTCCCGTATTCTTGCCTGGAAAATCCGACGGACAGAGGAGTCTGGCGGGCTGCAGTCCACGGGGTCGCATGCAGCCCCCAGGTGAAGAGTCAGTCACGACTGAGTTCTGGAGGCTGAGACTAAACCTCTAGGAAACGTCATTCTGAATGACAAAACTTTCATTTTCAGTGAAAGTTAAAAGATGAAGGGTCCCTCAGAGATTAGTCACACAGTTCTTAATTTTTTGTGGGTCACAAACCCATTTGGGACTATGACAACAGTTGTACATCCCCCAAAGAGAAAAACAAAACGCTTCCAGATTCATATACTCTCAGGGGCTTCACAGAGACATGCAAGCTCTTCAACAGGACACTATCCAAACCTGGTTCCTCAATTTTTAGATGGACAAACAGAACCAGAGGGTATAAGTCACTTTCCAAGGGCATATATTAAGCACCAAGAGTTTATGCTGGGATTCAAATTTTTCAGCCTACACTATATAACCTGTCATCAAGTCAGTCTTCTGCACTTCAGCTGGCTGCTGCATTCCAGAACTATGCCCCAGTGCTTGGAGACGCACTTCTTGATGCTCTGATAAAACTGCTGCTGACCACACCCTCCTTCACAGATTAGAGCCTGTGGTCCATCTAATTTGATTCCCACACAATAGCTTACAGAAGCCCTGGGTCTCTACAGTCATCCTGTAAAGGCTGTTTAACAGACTTTAGCCAAAGGAAGCATCATTTTTGTTCTAGTGGTCCAAGTACATTCTAACAATAAGTCTGAATTGTTTCTGAGTATTCTTTGAATTTGAAAACTCAACAAGGGAAGGAAGGTCCTTTTCATTAATACAATTTCTTAGGCTGCTTCGTTCCTTGCAATCTGCCAGTTCAAGTTTCCCCCATCCCAAACTAGACTACCTATCCTCTACTAATTTAATTCATTCTGGTTGCTCCCAAATTTATCCCTCTCTTTTAAACCTTAACCCTCAAGGCTATTTCTAACATTTGCTGAGGAGCACCTTGCTTGCAAAATAATTTCCCTTTTTATTCTCTATTCCCATTAGATTAGTTTTAACACTTATTGTACACAATTCTATCACTGATACCTATAGAAAGTCCTACATAAATCCACTCCTTTACTCCCTAAATGTACAACTTAGAAATCTTCTTATACCTGCTCATCTTGTCAACATCCTCTTCCATCTCTCTTATTCTAATTACTCTCTTCCTCAGATCACAGTGGACCCTCCAAGATACATGTTTGTCTCTTACTAACATACTTCATAAGGAAGAGATAAACTGACTTATCTTACAACTAACTGGAAAACATAGGGACCTCTTCTTTTATCAGACTTTCACAATGCTGAATCAATTTTCCATTCTGTATCTAATTAATAATAATTTTTTGGAGAAACTCCTTTTTTAAACCTTGCTATTATCAATCTATCCACCCATCCAACCGTCCCCTCACTTGATTATTTCTTTTATTGCCTACTAGGTGCTAGGTGGTGACAAAGCCTTTCCTCCCATGAAGCTCAAGGGCTCCCCTGCCCCTTACATTTCTAACACCTTTCTTTAGTTGTTGTTGTTGTGGGTTTTTTTTTTTTTTTTTTTGGCTTCAGTTTGCTTATATCAAAGTAATATTGTATGTCACTTAATCTGACACCATTCCTCATAGATCTACTGTCTACCACCTAGAACAGCCTCTCCTGCCTAAAGAAATGCTGCACCACATCCACCAAGTTGCTCAGATAAAAAACAAACAAATAAGAAAAACAGAATTACAGTGCTGAAAACATCTAGGAACCATCCAGTTGAATCTTTCATTCTCCAGATAAGGAAAGTGAGAACCAGAGAGGTAAGCTGGCTTGCCAGAAAGTATCAGTGCTGTAACAAGGTACCAGTACCAGTGCTGTATCTTTAACTCAAGCCCTGTTTTATTTCACTATGTCACTTTACTGTGATCTAGTTTTTCCTTTTTCTCCTTCTCTACGTCTTAGTATCTTTTTTTTTTTTTAAACTAAAGAGTGTACCTCCAGGCACACAGTCATTTAAACAAACACACACAAAAGTTTACCCAAAGAGGACATACGAATCACAGCACAACAAATTTTAAAGAGAAAGAGCCTTAGTGATAACCTAGACCAGGAATTATAAAAAATGAGATTTAAAAATTAGAAACACAGATTTTTCTACCTATATGGCTACATAACATGTACCCTCCACATCTCACCTTTTCCCTCCCCCAGAAAATCATGGATTTATAGTTATTATTTTATTCTTCATTCGTGCAGTTGTTGTTTTGTTGTTTAGTCACTAAGTCCTGCCGGACTCTTTGCGACCCCATGGACTGTAGCCTGCAATGCTCCTCTGTCCATGGGATTTCCCAGGCAAGAAAGAATACTGGAATGGGTTGCCATTTCCTTCTCCAAGGGATCTTCCTGACCAAGGGATCAAACCTGTGTTTCCTGCGTTGGCAGGCGTGTTCTTTACCGCTCAGCCTGCAGAGTATGAGAAGGGGGATTAAGAACCTGTGACCTAATCTAACTAATTTATTTGTCTGATGAGAAATCTCCAGTCCAGAGAAAGGAAGGTATTTGCACAAAGTAAGAAAATCAGCCAATTTAAGAGAAGTTTTAAGACAAAGGTCTGTTTTCCACATTTGCGTGTTTTACACTGCTGATATAGGTTCAAAAAACAAAGTCTTCAGGACAGAGCTTTCCAGCACACAGGAAATACAGCAACCTTCCTAACTGCCCAGGTACCCTTGCTTGGCTTGGTTGTCTGGAAAGAAATATGGTAGACACCTCTGATAAGTCACCTTGTTATACAAAAATGCAGAAAAGAGATGCTTTCAGGCGTGTTACTAAGGAAAGACTCCTTAAAAGGGAGTTGAGATTCTGACTTTTTAGCTCGGAGGGGCATCAAACGCACCCAACACCCTCATTTTACAGATATGTAAGCCGTGCCACAGAGAGGGTAACTGACATGGGCAAGGTCAGAGTGCGTCGGTGGACGAGGTAACACTAGAACTCCGGGCTCCCTATCCCCTGGTGGGCCGCCTCTCAAAGATGTATTCACCGCGTCCTGCTCAGATAATCCCCTCAGTAGCTGACTACAGGCTTTAATTCACAGGTTAAAACACTGACTTATTAAAATCGTGGAATTTGTGACGCCCAGAGTACGACGAGGTCCCAGAAGTTACCCAGGCCAAAACTCCCATTTTGTTCAGGAAATCGAGACTCAGAGAGAGTGCTAATGCTGGGATCTTGGGCAAAGTTTTTGGCAAGGTGGCAAACGCCGCCACCAGGGCCTCGAAGACCAACCACCACAAACCCAATACACCACAAACCCAATCCCGGCTTTTCGAGGAGCTCTAGGCCCGAAAGGGGCCGGAGACCGAGAGCCCAACCGGTCGAGGGCCCTAGAGCCCGATTCAGTCGCCTCCAGCCGCTGTACGCACCCCGGGCTCTGTAGCTTGCCGCCCGCCCCATGCCCACCCGGCCGTCGCCTCACCTATGCCAGCCCTCCGTTTGTTGTACTGGTGAAGGGGGAGGGAGAAACGCGACAAACACTTCCCGCGGACCCCACCGCCGGGACACTTCCGCTTCCGCCGCCCCTCGGGCACTTCCGGAATGTTGGCATCCGGGGCTTGGCCCATTCCCTGTGGCCATGTTGGGTGAGGCGCGGGCGTCCAGACCTGGTAGCCATGTTAAGCGTGGCTTTTGAGTAAACTCGCGGCGAGTCCTTCAATCACGTGACAGCGTTACCACGCCCAAAGTGTGCGGCGTCTGCTGCTGGATAAATAGTTCAGATTCTGCGGTTTGCTTCTGGGTGGCTTTGGTGCACCTTTCGGGGTTTCGCTTTTCTCGGTTGCAAAGTAGCTAAGTTCTGGTAGAGATTTTTTCCAAAACTTACTCACCTGAAAACAGAAAAACTTTTTTTGGTGAGGGTGAGGTGGGGTAAAGACATCAATGTTCAGTCAGCTTTTCTCTACATTTGGGACATTGTGTATGTACGTTTTTTACAGTATTTTATAGTTTCCAAAGGATTTCCTCATCGTCTAATTAAACACTCGCCACGACCGTGACATATTGGTAGAAGTTAATTTGACCCGGTTTTTTCCTTACAAAAATTATCTTCAGAGAGGGTGTGGACTGAAAAACAACAACAACAACAACAACCCACAGCCTAGAAGTAGGGAATTACCTTTTATTCAGCGCACTGGCTGAGGAGTTAAGCTGTGGAGATGGCCTCTCAGATTATCTGCGAATGACGGTTCTGAAGAGGTAAGGCGTGCAGATGTGTAGGAGAGTTTGCAAAAGAAAAAAAGCAGGTAGTTGAACGTGAAAATATTACTGCTGATTAAAGAAACAAAATGTCAAATTAATGAACATAGCTCTTTTTTATGTATGAGGTAATATGAGAATCTGGGCTTAATGAAATCATTCTCTTGATATGTACCTTAAATTTCTAGGGTCTATAATCCTGCTTTTCTCCGAATTGAATCCCATTAGGAGGCACCTTCAGGCACAGCTGCAGTGACTGATGGCTCCATGACCACAGCATTCTTTAACTGAAATGACACGAACCGTTGTATGTCTACAGAGATAATTGCCCAGTGTCACACAGCTAGACTGAAACCCAGATTTTGTATACTCTCCAAATCCCTGCCCCTAAATATGGGTGACCCTTGAACAACTCTGGGGTTAGGGGTAAAAAATTCGAGTATAAGTTTACAGCAGGCCCTCCCTACTGCAGTCCACATCTGCGGGTTCAAACAACCACAGAGTACTCAATCTGTGACCTTGAGATGTAAACTCTAAACTTCGGGTTTGTTAGGAAAAAAGGGATGTCGTTATGGTAAGTACATGCAAAACCACCACAAAATTTAGTGGCTAACCATAATTTGTTGGGATTCTATGAGTTGACTGGGCTCAGTTGGGCAGTTTTAAATTGGGGTTACATGCATTTGATGTTAGATGTCAGCTGACACTTTTAACTGCAAATTCAAATGGAAGTTCTCTTGTGGACAATTTAGTCTGCAAGCCCTCTAGGGCCTCAGCTAGAAATATCCATCAGAGTACCTACACATGATCTATCCTTCTGGTTTGGATTTCTCACAACAGAATGCTGGGTTATGATAGGGAGCACTCAGAAATAGAGTAGAAAGTGAGCTGTCCCAAGCAGTACAGAAGGAAACTCAAGGACCGGACTTCAAATGATTCAGCCTTGGGAGTCCCAGAAGTCACTTCTGTCATATTCTGTTGGTCAAGGAAGCCATCCAGATTCAAAATGAGAAGGGTAAGATTCCACCTGTTAATTGAATGAGTAGCAAAAAATTGGGGGCCCATCTTTAATTTACTACAGTACCTCCTTTGTGTGTTTGTTTTTTGGTGGGGGGGAAGTATATAGATTTTATTAGCACAGGCTTCAAAAAGGAAGGCTTGTAGCCCCACCAGTACAGTCTTGAGGGTGTACCTGAGTGATTCTTTGCATGATTTATTTTTAATTGTAAAACATACATAGCTTCCCTGGTGGCTCAGTGGTAAAGAATGCACTAGCCAATGTGGGAGACACAGGTTCCATCCCTGTATTGGGAAGATCCCTTGGGGAAGGAAATGGCAACCCACTTTAATATATTTGCCTGGTAAATCCCATGGACAGAGGAACCTGGTGGGCTCCATTCAGTCCACGGGGTCCCCAGAGTCAGACACGACTCAGGGACTAGATCACCACCACCAAAATATATGTAAAAAAATTTAGTATTTTAACCAATTTTGAGTGTACAGTGGCATTAATTCATTGGCATTAAGACTATTTATGTTGTTATGTGACTAGATCACCATCCACCACCAGATTTTTTTCATCTTCCCTAACTGAAACTCCATATGCCCTAAACAATTCCCACCTGCCGCAGCCCAGCCCCTGACAGCCACCATTCTTTTCTCTTGCTGTGCACATATGAGTAGACTCATACAATATGTCCTTTTTGTTTGGTTTTTTTCACTTAGTATAATGTTTTCAAGGTTCATCTCTGCTGCAGCATGTGTCAGACTTTTCTTCCTTTTTAAGACTGAGTTATATTACATTGTATGCATATATCATATTTTGCTTGTAAGTGGGTTGCTTCCCACTTACCACATGTCTGTTGTAAATAGACATTGTGAATAATTCTTCAGTGAATATTAGTGTGCAGATATCTTTTCTAGATCCAACTTTCCATTCTTTTGGATATATATCCCAAAGTGGAATGGTTTGATCACATGGAAATTCTATTTTTAATTTTTCCATAGTAATTACCCCATTTTACATTCTCAGCAACAGTGCCCAAGGGTTCCAATTTCTCAACAGCCTTTCTCTCATTTTTTTTTTTTTTGTGAGATAAATTTTGTAATCCACTTAGAAGAGTGCCTAGCACATAGCAAATATTCTGAAAAGGTTAGCTGTTACTATTTGATTGTTCAGAGACTTTTTTTTTTCTTTCCTTTTTCTCAGTAGTGTTTGAAGTTTCAAGGACTGAATTCTTACCATGAGATTTTTCTGAAGTTCACTTTCAAAGTATCTTAAAATTTCCCAAGTTACATAAGGAAATGCTGTGAAAGGATGTTGTAAGTAGGTATATGCTTAGAGAATTGCACTATCAAAACCAAACACAAGTTGGTAGATTAGGCGTGTGCACGTCCGTGCGCACACACAAAAGGAAAAAAGAAAAAGTTTCATGGGTAGCTTTTATAAACATGAGACCTAAGTGAGCATAAACAAGGCCATTGTTTTTCATTTTTAATTTGGACCATACTGTTCAAGATCAAGGTTATTATGTCTTAAGAAAATGAAAAGATCTAGAAACTTTAGGAACTCAAAAAAATTTCTTTTAAGTAATCAGCCTTACTGTGTTTTCCTTGTCAACTGCATTAAGTGCTGATCGTTTAGCCAGCTCTCTAGAGATGTGAGAGTAAAGTTATTTTTTAGAAAAAGAGATGTTTGAAATGCGAAGAACTATTTACCATGAGTCAGCATTTACTAAAAGACTGTGTGGGACCTGGGAATATGTTAGACTGTTAGGGCTGCAGACATGAGTAGGAAGCAGTTTCTGCTCCTAAGCAATCTACCTCATCTACAAAGAACACTTAAGTGAAGTGTGGGAAACCCTGGCCCATTGGAATGTCAG
The DNA here is from genome assembly GCF_910594005.1 of Cervus elaphus. Taxonomy (NCBI): domain Eukaryota; kingdom Metazoa; phylum Chordata; class Mammalia; order Artiodactyla; family Cervidae; genus Cervus; species Cervus elaphus. The sequence continues at coordinate 60,936,011 of NC_057823.1, read as the reverse complement.
GATACCCAAGCAGTACAGAGGACAGTGTCCAGGCTCTGTGCAGCTGTGCTTGAAATAATAATAACACCCAGTTCAGCTCACTTTTCCTTCCCCCATGAGCTTGTGTCACTACTTAATTATGTCTCTCTGTCTCATCATCCTATCTCTTGTGTCTCACTTGCAAATTCTTAATATTTTGTTTTTTCATTGTGTTAATCACAATGTCTTTCTACCAGTCATTTAAAATACATCATTATGTTTAATCCCTATGAACTCTGTGAGGTGAGTATTGCTTACCCCATCTTATACGTAATGTAATTCAGGTTCAGAGAGGTTAAGTATTTTGCTAAAGTTCACACAGCTAGCAAATAAAGAGAATCACTTTTTGAAATTTTAGCTATCTTACTTCAAAACTCATATTCCTCCTGTGCACTCTTGTAATTTTTCCTCCAAATAACAATCTGATTAATCTTCTTTAAGCACACAAGGAATGTGTCAATGACTCATTTTTTCTTAAACTTTAAACCTTAAAGCATACATTTATTTCTTGTTGATCAGAGTTCCAAGGCCCAATATGCCTTGGTTTCAGTCTACCATTTCAATCTCCTTTTGCTGCATATAGGGCACACAGGACTCAGTTTCCCCTCACATACTCTGACTCTCCTGACCTTGACTAAATGAGCAAGTTCCCCCCCCCCCCGCCCCGATTAGTAGAAGGTGAATTAACCTCATTCAGCTGTCACAAGGAAAGAAATGAAAAGTGCTGATGAACTGGGCCCACCCAAATGAGCCTAATACTGGGATGGAAACTGATGGTCCTTAAATTCCAAAAGTAACAGGTAGAAAGCAGGTGTAGTTTTCAAACACTGGTTGTATTTTGAATCTGACATGGTTCATTAATTCATTCAACAAATATTTTCTGAATGCTTGCTCTCGGGGGAGGCATTGGACTAGTTGCAAAGAAACAAATACAGTAAGTGGATATATTTCTACCTGCAGTTTGGTCAAGGGAGACAGGCAAACATCCAGGTGAACCAGTTTCTCAAACATGAACAGATGGGGGGGGTGTGGGTATACAGTTAAGCTTAGTTGGATGAAGGAATTAATGAAAGGATAAATGTACTCAATTTTTGCTTTTGAGTACTTCAGTTATAACAAAATTCTTTCCAAATGTTACAACTCTTATTCAGTTAAACATAAAGGTGGCAAATGACAACTTCTCAAAGCGCCAATAATACACACTTAATAAAATTTTTATTCTTTTAAAATTCTAAATTTAAATCAATAATTAAAGATTTCAAATTGGAATCACACAATTCATCCATCATATTCTTTACTATGTTATATTTTCCTAAAGTATCTATATTTTAAATTATAATTATTTGTAGACTATTTCTTAACCCAAACTAAAATATAGATGTGATTTATTCATTTCTATGCTTGCATTTAATTTTTTTGGTTATAAGATAATTACTTAAAAATTCAATTCCCCATATTAGCAGATTGTAGTTGCATATTGATGGGGAATAGCTAAGCCCCATGATTTCCCTTCTTCCCACCCAACCCTTTTCCTTTTGGCTCTCAAGCTGTGAGGATACATGACTAGGGTGGTAACAGCATTAAGTCATCATGTAGATAGAATCTGTATGGGAGATGACAAAACCAGCATTTCATGCAATTCATAGACTAGCAGAGATCAGAGGTGGACAGTAAGACTCCTTGTGTTGCTTCAGTCTGGGGATACTGCTGATCTTGAATTGAGACGCTGGGTCCTGCTAATTGCATGAACCCACCCAATTCTTGTTTGACCTAGGCTAAGTTTCAGTTAGATTTCATCACTTTTAACAAAGATATTCCTGATAATATTTACTATGCTGTGTTAGCCATTAACTGCCTCTATTATCCTAAACCTTCAGAAAACGTGTTACTCTGAATAGCCTTGAAAATGTTTGAGGAATGAAGCACCAAAGTGCTGTGCCAAAGTGGTGGATAATGTTAAAAGGTGAAATGAGGGGCTGATGGAGAACTCTGCAAAATTAGGGATATGGAGCAAGAAGTAACCGCGAGAACAGAAATGCCCTGGGGTCCTCTGAAGTTGAGGGGCTACCAGACTGCCCATGGTTTGTGGGCCAGCACATCAAATGATTTTGTATGGGTATGAAAGTGTATTTTCCAGAAGGCTTAGCTCTCTGGGTGATATTTCCTTGCCTTCTACTGAGATAGTAAAGTGTTTCAGCTACTGGCAGTACCATAACTTATTATGATACAGATAGTTAAGTGTGTAGCAGGGGACTGAACTCTGGGCAAGCCTGAGGACAACCTCAGATTCAGAGGAGAGAAAAATGGAATCCCAAAGGGTAGTATTAATGTGTGGTTTAGTTACTTCTTTAATTTTCCTGGCAACAGTGCCTTAATGTTCCTTTGGGGAACAGTTCTTTATCCTCGTCTAGTCCATTCAGGAGGTCTGCTTCACGTCTGGCTCCTGCAGTGCCTTGTAATTTATTCTATTTCAATAAAATTTAAAGCACACTTGTAGCCCTAAAGACTGATTCAGCAATCTTATCCCAACTAGTGTATAAGCTTCAAATCTTTTACTAGAAGTTTTAAGAAAGGTAAGTTCACTTCTACAGAAATTGTAACTCTGGAGCTGCCAGGGTTTACCTCTGGAATGGGTGAAGTGGTCAAAGCCTAAGAATGAAGACAATGTCAGGGAAAACATGGATGGATCAAAAAAAGGAGACCAGAAAAAAACCTGGCAACAATTTGTGAGACTGGGTGGAGTCATGCCTGAATTCAGAGATCCCTCTGGATTTTTTTTTTAAATTTTATTTATTTATTTATTTTATTAGTTGGAGGCTAATTACTTCACAACCTTTCAGTGGGTTTTGTCATACAGTGATATGAATCAGCCATAGATTTACACGTATTCCCCATCCCGATCCCCCCTCCCACCTCCCTCTCCACCCCATCCCTCTGGGTCTTCCCAGTGCACCAGGCCCTCTGGATTTTTAAGGTACAAGTGCCATGGAAATCCTCCCCACCTCTACTTTGCTCCCACCTCCCCCAACCCCATTTTTTTTTTTTTTTAATTCAGTATCTGAGATGAGTTTTCTTTTCGGTGTTATTCTTCCAAAGACGTTCAATATACTACATGTTTTCTCCCCACTAGAGGGTGTAGCTCACTCACTGCATAAGGAGCAAAACTTTAGATGCTTCAGTCAGATCCGTTGGGATGGTGCAGAGTCCCAGCCACAGAGCTGACATCACTGATGGTGTCTTAGAAGACCTGAGAGAACGGTCATGTTGCCAAGTCCAAGCTCATATTGCTCACTGCATGACAGAAAATAAATCAAGAGATGATGTGTTTGGACAAGGAAAGACCACTTTATTTGGAAAGCCAGCAAATCATGAAGATGGTGGAGCTAGTGTATCCAGAGTTAAAATTCAGGCTTCTTTTATATTAAAAGGGGAGGGAGTGTGATCAGTTGTTGCAAACTTCTCAGTGCCAGAATAATTTGTGCTTCTACCTGTCATGACACTCCTGTAAACTTGTAACAAGCCAAATGTTACTCTCTGTTCTGCAAATTTTTATTTCTATATGAATGAAAAATGTCTACCTTTAAAGGTCTAACCTGAGCGGCAGAGCCTTGAGAGTGGGCTTATCACATGTTTCGGGTTTTTTCTTCTCTGTTACAGATAGATGATCAAGGCAAGGAAATGGAAGAGGACCCAGGTGCCACATGGAGACTTCATCTCAAGAACAATGAGGCTTCCTTTGTCTTAAAAAGGTAAGGGCCAGAATGACAAATGGATTTTGTCTTCCATGCCAAATCTGATGTACACAACATGCTTTGATTGCTGTGTTGAGAAAGATTTTGCAACCATGCCAGCTCAGTGGAGTGTGCTCTCATTGATTACTGATACCTGGTGTGGGCATGGAAAGAAGCAGCAGGGTTGGATGCAGTAGATACTTTGCCTCTATGGGTGAGATGTTTCTCAGTAGGAGTAGCATTGGCATTTTGGGTTTTTTGTTTGTTCGTTGTTAAAGCAGATGTTTTTAGAATTTTAAAATTCTATTTATTTATTTATGGCCATGCTGGGTCTTCACCACTTTCACCAGTTGTGGCAAGTCGGGGCTGCTCTCTAGTCGCGGTACACAGGCTTCTCTTGCAGTGGCTTCTCTTGTTGTGGAATATGGGCTCTAGGGCGCGCTGGTTCAGTAGTTGTGATGCATGGGCTCTACTGCCCCACAGAATGTGGAATCCTCCTGGAGCAGGGATTAAACCCATGTACTCTGCATTGGCAAGTGGATTCTTAACCACTGGACCATCAGGGAAGTCAGCTATTGGCATTTTGGATGGGTTACTTCTTTATTGTGTCGTGCATTGAAGGGTATTTATCTACTGAATGCTGTTAGTACCACTCCAGTCACTGTGACAAACAAAAATCAAATCCCAACATGTTTTTAAATGCCTCTTATGAGAGCAGTCACTTGAAAATCATTATGTTTGGCTAAGAGTAACTTGACTTAGACTTTCTTGAAGATTGGTTTAGAGCTTCTTATGTTTTTGAAGACTAATAGGAAAAAAAAAATATGATGATTTTTCTTGTAAAACCTGAGAACAGACTTTCTACCAGTAGTGAATAAGAATCGAAAATGGAAATGGGAATGAAGAGTGTCCAATAAAGCGAAGAAGATGCTTATAAGGACAGGGAGTCAGGTATCAGCTGACAGCAGGTGATTAATATGGTTGAGGAAAGGATAGAGGGAGCTTCGGCTTTTGGGGAAGGGGTATCCTATTAAACATCAGGGTCATTGGGGTACTTTCATCCCACCTTAGGTTCCATTGTCTCTAGGTGTCCTGTTAGGTCAGAGTGTTGTATTTATATGACAGTTATCAGGGAGCTGCCCCCTACTCTATACCTCTGAATCCACTGAATAATATCAGCCTCCTTAAAGTATTTTTGGAACAAGTTAGCATATAAGCCAATGAGTGAATAAATAGATGAATAAAATATTCCATACCCCTTAATTTAAGAGTTCAAGTAGTACCTATTTCATGTTCCTTATGCTCCTGAAGAGAAAAGCAAGAAAGAGGGTTTGAACAACAGGCATGGTATTGTTGCCACTTTCAAGTTTTGCATTTACCCAAGACCACACATGAGGAGCACCTTAGTTGGACAGGTTGGATATATTATTCATCTCTGTGAGAGAGAACACAATGGAGGCCATAAGGTACATCAGTAAAAGGATATTAGGAAGGATTTATTGTCCAGATTTGGGATTATTAGGTTGAGTTGGGGAAATTTTAATGGCTTTGCCCTGGATTGGATACCCTCAGGAAGTGAGAATTCTATGATTGGCATCTTTAAAAGTCTTATTTAGGAGGAGGAAAGAATAGGCTAAAGTTGTAATTGGTAAAGAAGCAACAGTCACTCATATTAACCTGAAATAGGGGATCTTTGGTAGTTTGCATGATGTTTGTTTTGCCTGAGTTCAGGCTTAATTATAGAGTAGTACTGTCTTCGTCTTGATTCATCACGGTTGCAGACCAGCTTTGTTGGATGTTAATATTCTGCAAAGTTGTTTGCTAAGCAGGAGAACATCAAGGTCACTTGTTTTTCATTTTTCATTTGGACCAAAGAGTGCTATGGCAATGCCAAGGTTAGCTCCCAGATGTCATGGGTTGTTTTTCTCTTTTCACATTGTATTATATTTTTATAATCTTGTTTTCTTGCTCCCTCCCTGGATTGTAAACTGCACAAAGAACAAACTTATTTTGATTACCAGTAAGGACCCAGAACGTAGCCAAGTCTCTCAGTTCTTAAGTTCTTAAAGAACATTTACTGAATAAGTGAATTGTCCAATTAGCTTATCAGACTGAGTTACTCAAAGGCAGAGGTCACTTCCTACTCAGTTCTGTACTTCTAGAAACAAACACAATTCTGGTGTGTCTCATTAAATATATCTTGAGTTAAAGAGGAACTTTCCATCGCATAAGATTTATTGATTTTTTTAATAAGAAAATGTAATGAATTATGCTTTTTGGAGGAAAGATGATGGTTGATTCAAATGGGTTCACTTATGACGAACAAAGGAAAGTCACTTCACAGTCAAGATTTTTTGAACTTCTAACATTTTCCAAGATGTTGAACTGAAAGAGTGAGTTCCAAAGCTCTAAGAGAAATTGATATAAGTATTTAGTGACAATTCATATGAAATACAACCTTTATTTCTCCTCCTCTAGTTGTACTGTTTTAGGGATTTTAAGCGAAGACAAGTCTTGATGTGTAAACTCTTAGCTTACAAATAACCCACAGCCACAGAGATTCACCGCTCCTCTCAACACTCCCTTCACTCTGGAAACCGCTGTGCTTGGTAATCACGGTGAATTATTAGAGCTTTTAACAGGTGTATAAATTTGTATTTTAAGTAGGGGGAGGGAAAAACAGTGACTCCCTGAAGAACCATGGGAAAATCTTTTCAGTATTCTGAACCAGAATTACTTATTTGTAAAATGACCATAATTATGGGTACCTACCAAGAAAGGCTCTTTGAGGCTCCTTGTGAAAGGGCTCTATGAACTACAAACAGGGAGGATTCTTATTTTGGGGGGCAAAGAGCATAATTATCAAGAAAAAGATAAATACAGTAGTGCAGAAAACACAAGTGAAAATATTTGTCATCTTCAGCAGAAATGTAGTAACAGCAGCAAGCCAGTTACTACATTTTGCGATAAATTTTAGTCAATGGACTTTTGTTATTGCATTTTTCATGAAAAAGTGGTCCATTTAAAAAAAGTAACAGTAGCCACATAGGAAACAAAAAAACATTGTTCATCTTATGTAAATCCTTCCAATTTGACTTGAGGAAAGGAATTAATTTTGGAGTCTTTTCTTATTATGTATAAAAAGGGAATAATCTCATCCTTGCCTCCCATCCAGTATTGATATGGCTTTCATAGGTGCCCTGTTTAGGGAAATACTTTCTAAACTATAGCAGGCTTTTAGTTATATATCTGTATTACATATAGTAATAGTCTGAGAATAATGGTATCTTATTCTTCCCCACTTTTTCCCTACACCTAGCACAGTGTCTGGAACTTACTAAGCATTTATTAAAGATTCGTGAAACAGATAAGTGTGAAAGATTGTTTTTAAATATTCTAAAACTCTGGTCAAATATAAGATTCTAATCAAAGTAATTCAAAGTTAAGCTTGAGGGCTCTGTATGTTAGATTCCTGGAATTGTTTCTTAGCTTCTCCCCTCACAAGCTGTGATATTTTGAATTTGTCCCTAAGTTCTCCAAGCAAAAAGTCACATATTGCATGATTCTGTTTTTACTGATAGTCTAGAATAGGTAAATACATAAAGGTAGAAAGTAAAGTAGTGATTGCCAGATACTGAAGGGAATGGTAAAATGGATATAGGTTTATATTTGATTAAAACTATTCTGACCTTTAGATAGCTGTGATGGTTTCATAACTCTGTGACTATACTAAAGACTGGGTTGTATACTTTAACAAAGTAAATTTAATATTCACCCTGCTTTTAAACTAAAACCCTAAGGGTAAACTCTTAGCACTGAGAAGTTATTTTTCAATTCCCTGAAACCTTGACATCCTAGGAAAGTGGGTAGATAGTAAATTTGAAGAAAAGATGGAAGTGAAGAGCTAGTAATAAATTTGAGAGACAAGATAGCAATCATCTATACCGTTTCTCTTCCTCTAAGGAGTCTCAGTGTGTTCCATAGAATTATTGTGACCAATACCGTAGAGGCCCGTAAGATGAGGTTTGAGATTGTCTGAAAGATATTGTTGTACTAGCTGAAGATGACTGTGATATAGTTTTTATGGTCTGAGTGAAGAAAAGAGTTGGGAAATGTAGAAGGAGAACGAGGGGTTGGTATGAAAGCATGTTGATGGTAAGATGACTATTTTGGTCTGTCCAAGGCTGTCCTGTTTTAGCACTCAAAGTTTTCCATCCCAGAAAAACCGTCTGTCTCAGGCAAACTGGGATGGTTGGTCCTCTAGTTAGAAGCAACATAACAAGAACACTAATGGCCTACTGTATGACAGGCATTATACTAGGCTCCCTTTATGCATTATGCCTTTTAATTCTCATGAACAACATCTCAGGTAATTACTGAGGTTAATTATCTGTCCTAGATCATAGTTTAAATAGAAGAGGTGAAATTCCAATTCAAGTCTATAAGGATCAGTCTACACTCTTAACCGTATGCTCAAGTCTGAGAGATTGATACAAGTGATAAAACTTAAAAAAAACATAACCTGTAAAGGGTTAAGTTTAAAAATGCTTTTTACACCCATTATGTTCATTCTCCTCAAGAACTCATTTGTTCAATAAGTATATATTTACAGTGCATATGTGGTGCTAGACACTGTGCCAAGTACTATGAATAAATAAAAAACCTGCCTTCTGACTTCATGGAGCTTAAACTTAGGAAATAAATAGAAAATCTGGGTGTTACAAGAATTATAGACAGAAGCATATTAATATGGAAAATGTCAGAGATAAATCTGTGTTAGGTAGGATGGTCAGGGAAGGCATCTGTAAGAAAGAAATACTTGGGCTGAAACTTAAATGATGAGGGAGAAGTAGCTCTATGAAAATCAAGGGGAAAAATTTCTTATAGGAGAGGATAGTTTGTCCTAGGGTCTTGAAGCAGGAAAGAGCTTTGTACCTTTGAAAATATCAGGAAAGAAGGGTCACTGTGGTCAAAGGATATTTAGCAAGAGAAGCAGTAAATATCATAAATACAATCTCAGATTTTAAACAAGAGCTCAAGGTTTGGAGTACTTATGAGATTTCTCAGTATCACTTAACCACAAGGGCAGGATTCAATCCAAAGTCCTCAGACTTGTTGATTTGTTATCTTGAAAAGAGTGATTTGTCTTACAACTATGGTTTTCAAACATTTTAGGAACAAAACCTTTTCCCCATAAAATTATATTGAAACCTAATGTTCAATGCTGATAAAGGGAGGATTCTTTGCGAGAGTTGGAGGTGGGACTCAAAATCTCAGTTAATCCCAGTTACCCCACACCCCTTGGGTTCAATAAGTACAACAGAAATTCCAATGACATTGTTTTTAGTTTAGAGAATCACATCTTAAGGAGTTCACACACATTTTCCAAAATATGTAGAAGTGTTATCAGTCAGCTACACAATAGATTTTCAAGAGGGTTCTGTTTGGGGGTTGGTGTTTTCACTTACATTTTAGCAAAGCAGTATACGCAGGAGTTAGAATATGTAACATTATTAGAGGCACATATTGGGCTGACTCTTATGGAGCATGTGTGTTTCTGTTGTACAGTCTTCTTTTGATAATAACTGCACGAAATGTCCTAAAACAAAACTCATAGGTCAAACTCTCTACCCGACAAGTTCTCTTAATGGCTTCTACTATAAGTACTTGGATGTCTAACTTTGTACACAGAGGAGATAATAATAAAATATGTCTTCTTTTAAAATTCAAACATGAAAACTTTCTTATCTTAAATTCAGCAGTCAGAGTCTTTGCAGTTTTCACTCTGAAAGGCAGCTGAGGCTATGCAGCCCTGGTCTTTGACTGTCTTATATCTGTAACTTCTTGGAGAAGTAGATTATTCTGAGAAGTAGCAATAATGACTGTACCCACTGGGAATAACTGACTACAACCACTGTCCAGGTGACTCAGGAGTTATTTTAGTTCATCCAAACCCACCTTCCATTAACTCTTGTGCCTAGATTGGGACACCCTGAGTGACACTCTGGCACTGGCTATAGTTCAGTCTTTTGGAGATTTGGAAGCTGGAATAGTGAGGGAAGAAGTTATCAGTTTCAAATTTTACCAATATTTCTCCCATTTTATTTTAATTTCTTCAATATTACCAGAGTTGGAGTAAGCTAGTCTTAGAGGAACTTGAGTGACAGAACAATTTGTCTGCAGGCAACAGGGAGACTTGTAAAGTTCATGAGAATTTTGTAATGGGCAAATTAGGAATGAGCTGCCCCAATTCCCTATTCCATAGGTTCAGATCACAGTCTATCCATATATCCAGTTTTTCCGGCTACTGCCCTGTGTACAAAACTTCAGTCACTCCCATTACTTACAGTAATGGTTCCCAAGTTTCAGCCACTTGGTTCATGACTCCTTCCAAATTCAGGTGCCGTTTTTTTTAAGTTTCCTTGAATTGGCTGCCTTTTTAAACTTGACTATTCACCTTAGATCTGTCCTAAGTATGAATATCCATGCTGTCTTGAATTTGAAGTTGTTATTATATTCTTTCTAACACATTAAAGAAGCTTTAATTATTGTAATACAAGATATTCATTAGATATTCACTAAAATCATCATTAGTACTCAAATCACTGTGGGAAACACTGTTTAGGTCTCTTAGCTCTTCTTTTAATGATTAAGCCCATATACTGTGTTTGGGAAAAATTTACCAAAGAATTGATTCTTATAGTGGGTTCCTGAAGAATGAAAGGGATTTCTAAAGTTGGATATAAGTATAGAAAGAAGTATAATTTAATTAGAGGGAATTATAATACAAAGACACACTGGAATAGCAAGGACCCCAAAATAGTTAAAGTTAGCTAGAATCTAAAGTAAGAGAAAGGAAGTTCTCCTTTTAGGGAGAAAGAGGCTAGGATAAGGAGGATATGCAAAAAGTTTACCCTAAGGGTAGTAGGAGCCTTTCTTTAAGGAGGGTGGCATCTTAATCAGATTTGCATTTTAGAAGGCCCATTCTTATGGTTGTGGAGATTAGTGCACGGATTGGCAAACTTTTCCTATTAAGCTCGAGGTGGTAAGTTATTTCCCTATTAAAAGCCATACTACATCTTCCTTGCTCAGCTTTGTTGTTGAAAGCAGCTAGAGACAAGATGTAAACAAATGAGTATGGCTGTGTTCCAATAAAACTCTGTTTTCCAAAACCCTTGTATCAAACTAAGTGCAAGGAGATCATTAGATGTCTCTTGCAATAATGTGGGCAAAAAGTGAGACGGGCTGGAATAAAAGCATCAGCAATGACTTTAGAAGGAAAAAGTGAAAGTCACTCAGTCATGTCTGACTCTTTGCAACCTATATACAGTCCATGGAACTTTGCACTCTATACAGTCCATGGAATTCTCCAGACCACAGTACTGGAGTGGGTAGCCTTTCCCTTCTCCAGGGGATCTTTGCAACCCAGGGATCGAATCCAGGTCTCCCACATTGCAGGCAGATTCTTCATCAGCTGAGCCACAAGGGAAGCCCAAGAATAGTGGAGTTGGGTAGCCTATCCCTTCTCCAGAGGATCTTCCCGACCCAGGAGTCGAACTGCGGTCTCCTGCATTGCAGGCAGATTCTTTACTGAGCTGTCAGGGAAGCACTTAGAAGGAAGAAAGATATTTAAAAAATTACAATGAGGAGCTTTAATATCTAGTGGTTGATAAAAAGGTGAAGAAGCAGTAAGAGACAGGGATGAGTCCTGGTTTTCCTCAGCATTTATTTTGACAGAGATGTTTCGCTTGAACCAGTGATCTGCCATTCTATAGATAAACAATGGTCAAATGTTAGCAGTTTCATATGGGTTAATATGGTTCAATCTAATAGAAATGCTACAGGCTTAAGATTGTAAAAATCATTCTTTTGCAGGAAGTAGCAAACTTACCTTCTCTCCGATGTTACCAAAAATATCTGAAACAAAAATATTCAGAAAATGAATCAAGAAATGTAGTGCTGAGATGTAAACAGCTAATTCACCCATTAAGTAATCCCAAGTAAATTCATAACCATGAAACTCACAGAAAAATATGTGGCTTCTTCACGCAAGGTTTGTCTGGTCAGGCCTGATTCCTGAACACTGCTCCCTTTCCTCATGCCTGACACAGTGCATCACCATGCCTAGCTTTAATGCTGGCCTTAAGCAGGATAGATTTAAATCCTGGGACTCAGCATATCCTCCACTACCGGGCAGTTCACACATTGCTAGATCCATTCCAGAGAAAAGTCTGATTCTTGATAGTTATCCTGGCTACCTGCTGACAGAACACTTACATACCTGCCTCCATTTAAAAAAATCATTTCCTGTCCTTCTGAATATACTCTTTCCAAACTCTGTCTGCTTCCGAGGAACATTTTTTTGACCTCTTTGTTTGACCTCTGTGTCAGCAACTGCTTACCCAAACTTTTAATGGTTCCTGTTACCTTCATCCTTCATGCCTACTTCACAGCCTTGACTTCTTTCAGCTGCTGAGACTGAAGCTCCTCCTTGCCTCCCCCTCTATCTGTGCCATCCTGCCAGCAGATTCAGTTTCCCATCATGGACTTCCCTTATTGGTGACATTGGTATAATTAGGTTGTGCTCTAAGAATTAGCCACATGAGAAACTGACACTGCCTTGTGCAGAAGGCATTTGTGTGTGTGCACACAAGAAGTGCAAGCTTGTGGAGGTTTCTGGCTGGTGTGCAAGTATTAGGAAGAAGAGGGAGGAGAGATGAAATTGATTATAAAGTCGAAGGCCAATTACCTGTCAAATGTTGGTTATACTTCTTAGGATCATCCCTTAAAATATCTTGAGTCTAAATCTGTCTATGGCTGAATTCTTGGGATATTAAAAAATGGATTCAACCACCATCAATTATTTTAGTCAAGGTAGTGAATTTTTTAACTCCAAGAGAAATGTCAAAATTTCAGAAATTCCTTCATCTAGAAAACAATTATCATTGGTCTGTTACTAGCCCTTAGAAGATCAATTGTTTACTCCCTCCCTGAGGTTCTTTGACAAATCCTTACATGAGAAATAGCCAATAACCATGAGAGCCACAAAGAAAGTTTTCATCTTTTCCATAAAGAACAATGTAATTCATCCACGGGAGTTCCTTCTGTTGAAAGTTTCATAGCAAATCCTCAAAGCCTCAATTGATGATTTGAGACCAGTGGCCCCATTATGAGAACTTTAGATTCCCATTATGAAGTCACTTTACAAATAACCTGTTTACATGTGACATCAAGGACAAAATCATCAGGTTACTAAAGAACAAGACTTCCAGGGAAAATGTTTCTTCTTAACAGCTTGTGGAGCTAAGGTTCTGACAGCATGACTTAACATTATTGTGATAGTTAAATTATTCAGTTCCATAGAAGTATATTCTTTTTTTAACTAGCAAGAAACAGATGTGAAAAAAGATGAACTTGGAATGAGTAATTTGGGGAAACTTTTTAAAAATTTACATGCCTTCCTTAAACACTTGCTCCCCTCAACTCAAAGATTCTGATTCAGTAGGTATAGAGTGTGACTCAGACATATAATACACATACTTTTGAACTGCATAGTAGAATCTGATTAGTCTCTTTGAGGAACCAATGGATTAGGAGACTAATATTCTACTAAGGGTTGATTTTGGGGGAGCTTTCCTCTCTTACTTCCTAAAGGCAGTTGTCTGTTTTGTTAGAACAATCTCCTTTTTAAAAAAAAAAAATTGAAATATTGTTGACTTATACTATTTTGTTATTTTTAGGTAAGCATCAAAGTTAATCAGTTTATATATATATATTTCAGATTATTTTCCATTATAGGTTATTACAAAATACTGGATATATTTCCCTGTGTTATACAGTAAGTCCTCTTTGCTTATCTCTTTTATGTATTGTAGTTTGTATCTGTTAATCCCATACTCCTAATTTATCCCTCTTCACCTCACTTTCCCTTTGGTAACCATAAATTTATTTTCTATGTCTGTGAATTTGTTTCTGTTTTGTAGATACATTCGTTTGTATTATTTTTTAGATTCCACATATAGTTGATATCATATATGTCTTTCTCATTCTGACTTCAGTTAGAAATATTTTTCTAACTATATATTATATTTTTCTAACTATATTTTTCTAACTATATTCTCTTGGTCTAGGTCCTATATTCTCTAAGTCCATCCTTGTTGCTACAAATGGCAATATTTTATTCTCTTTTATGACTGAGGAGTATTCCATTGTGTGTGTGTATATATATACACACACACATATGTGTATATATATACACACATACACACACATATATGTGTGTATATACATATACACACACAGGTGTGATATGTATATGCACAGATGATTGGTTTAAGAAAGTGTGTATATATATGTGTGTGTGTGTGTGTGTGTATATATATGTTATTATTTGATGGGCACTTGAGTTCCATGTCTTGGCTATTTTACTGTAAGTGGTGCTGCTATTAGTATTGAGGTACATGTATGTTTTTGAATTAATTACATATTTTCTGGTATATTTCCAAAAGTTGGATTGCTGGATCATATGGTTGCTTTATTTTTAGTTTTTTAAGGAAATTCCCTAATGTTTTACCTAGTGGCTGTGCCAGTTTACATTCTCACTAATAATGTAGGAGGGTTCCTTTTTTTCTGGGCTTCCTAGGTGGTGCAGTGGTAAAGAATTCACCTGCCAAGCAGGAGATGCAGAAGACGTGGGTTCCATTCCTGGGTCAGGAAGATCCCCTGGAGTGGGAAGTGGCAACCCACTCTGATATCATTCCCTGGGAAATCCCATGGACAGAGGGCTCCTGGTGGGCTGCAGTCCATGGGGTTGCAAAGAGTTGGACACAATAGAACACACATGCGTGCGCGCGCACACACACACACACACATATACATGCATTGTAAAATGATAATCTTGCTGGATAGAGTATACTAGGTTGCAGGTTTTTCCTTTCAGGATTTTGGATATATCGTACCTCTCCCTACTGGCCTATAAAGTTTATGTAGAGAGATAAACTGATAGCTTTATGAGGGTTCCCTTGCTCTTGACTCTGTTTTTCTCTCTTGAAGCATTTAAAATTCTATCTTTAACTTTTGTTGTTTTTAATTATGATATATCTTTGTGTGGGTCTGGATTGGGACCCTCTATGCTTCTTGTGGCCACAGGACTGGAAAAGGTCAGTTTTCATTCCAGTCCCTAAGAAAGGCAATCCCAAAGAATGCTCAAACTACCGCACAATTGCACTCATCTAACACGCTAATAAGGTAATGCTCAAAATTCTCCAAGCCAGGCTACAGCAATACGTGAACCGTGAACTTCCAGATGTTCAAGCTGGTTTTAGAAAAAGCAGAGGAACCAGAGATCAAATTGCCAACATCCACTGGATCACTGAAAAAGCAAGAGAGTTCCAGAAAAACATCTATTTCTGCTTTATTGACTATGCCAAAGCCTTTGGCTGTGTGGATCACGATAAACTATGGAAAATTCTGAAGAAGATGGGAATACCAGACTACCTGACCTGCCTCTTGAGAAACCTGTATGCAGGTCAGGAAGCAACAGTTAGAACTGGACATGGAACAACAGACTGGTTCCAAATAGGAAAAGGAGTATGTCAAGGTTGTATATTGTCACCCTGCTTATTTAACTTATATGCAGAGTACATCATGAGAAACGCTGGGCTGGAGGAAGCCCAAGCTAGAATCAAGATTGCCCGGAGAAATATCAATAACCTCAGATATGCAGATGATACCACCCTTATGGCAGAAAGTGAAGAGGAACTAAAAAGCCTCTTGATGAAAGTGAAAGAGGAGAGTGAAAAAGTTGGCTTAAAGCTCAACATTCAGAAAGCTAAGATCATGGCATCTGGTCCCATCACCTCATGGGAAATAGATGGGGAGACAGTGGAAACAGTGGCAGACTTTATTTTTCTGGGCTCCAAAATCACTGCAGATGGTACTGCAGCCATGAAATTAAAAGACGCTTACTCCTTGGAAGGAAAGTTATGACCAACCTAGATAGCATATTAAAAAGCAGAGACGTAAAAAAAAAAAAAAGCAGAGACGTTACTTTGCTAACAAAGGTCCATCTAGTCAAGGCTATGGTTTTTCCAGTGGTCATATATGGATGAGAGTTGGACTGTGAAGAAAGCTGAGTGCTGAAAAATTGATGCTTTTGAACTGTGGTGTTGGAGAAGACTCTTGAGAGTCCCTTGGACTGCAAGGAGATCCAACCAGTCCATCCTGAAGGGGATAAGTCCTGGGTGTTCATTGGAAGGACTGATGCTGAAGCTGAAATTCCAATACTTGGGCCACCTCTTGCGAAGAGTTGACTCGTTGGAAAAGACCCTGATGCTGGGAGGGATTGGGGGCAGGAGGAGAAGGGGACGACAGAGAATGAGATGGCTGGATAGCATCACCGACTCAATGGGCATGAATTTGAGTAAACTCCGGGAGTTTGTGATGGACAGGGAGGCCTGGCATGCTGCGATTCATGGGGTCGCAAAGAGTCAGACACGACTGAGCGACTGAACTGAACTGAACTGAACTGATGCTTCTTGTACGTGGATATCTATTTCTTTTTAGTTTTAGGAAGCTTTCAGCCATAATTTCTTCAAATACATTTTCAATTCCTTTTTTCCTTCTGGAGCCCCTATTATGCATAGGGTAACACACTTTATATTACCCCATAGCTCTCATAATTTGCTTCTTTTTTGTCTATATGCTGTCTGATTGGATGATTTCCGTTATTCTGTCTCCTAGATCAGTTATTCATTCTTCTGCTATATAATCTGCTATTCATTGTATTTAGCTTGGTTTATATCTTGGCAAATGAATTGTCCAATTTTGATTGATTCCTCTTCATAGTTTCTAGTTCTTTGTTGCAGTGATATCTTTCTTAATTCCTTTATCATTTTTATTACCTCCATCTTGAACTCAGTGTCTAGTAAACTGTGAGGTCTGTTTCATTCTTTGTTCTTTCAGGGGATTTCTCTTATACTCTTAATTGGGAATAGTTCCTCTGCTTTTTAATTTTATTTAGCTTTTTCTGATTCGATGAGTTTATGAGAAACTGTTATCTCATGTGCCCTTGAAGGGGTGATTTTACATGGGAGTGTTCCTGCGTAGACTGTGTAAGTCCAGTATTTTTGGTGCCAGAGCAGTTTTTGGAATGGATGCCAGCCACATCTTTCTTCAGAGTGTGCTGTCTGTTATCCCCTTAATAGGGAGTGTAATGATGTGGTGTCCAAAAGCTGCCCTGGATGTTCAGTGTGGCATCCTTTTTGCCCTGTGCCTGTCACAGCCCTTTTGGGGACCCTCTTGGCAGTCTTGCACAGCTGGACCGAATTTTCTCCCAGGGCCCATCTCTCAAAGATTCGGGGCCTACGTGCAATTCATACCAGCAGCCTCATCCAGTGCATGTTTTGGACAGGGAAGTATAGTGAGCAGGCAGCCATAAGTGCTGTTCTCTCGCCACCTTGATTGTTAGCAGGCCAACAATGCACACTTCTAATGAGTGGAGGCCAGACCCCTCCACCCTCTCTTTCTGTCTTGGTGGACCTCCCAGCAAGCATGGGGGCCTCCCAGGGTGAAGGGTCACTTGTGTGGACCTTCCACCCTTTATAGATTTCCTCCCAGAGACTTTGGTCCCATCCTGATGCCCTTTTTCCCTCCATTATACCCTGTTAAATAGGGATCTTCCTTGCAGGTTTGGTTATATAAGAGATCTTCTGCCTCTAGTTTTCTGTGAGGGTTGTTGAATATGTAGATATATTTTTGACGTGTTTGTTGGGGGAAGATGAGCTCCATATCCTCCTACTCCACCATCTTGATCCTTTCCTAGAGTGATCTCTTTACCCTTTATTATTACCAGACCCATTCCTGCTTCACTACTCAGACCAGGTACTATCTCATATTTGACATAAAACATATTAAATGAATAACCAGAGTGCATGCATGAAAAGTCATGTCCATTATGTGTGATTTCTATTATAATATGTAGCTTGCATAACAAGGCAGTGTCCTGGAGTTCATGAAGAAGCTGTAATTCTGTGCTGAAGGTTGTGTTATGACCAAGCGCAGTGGGGCTTAATTCATATTGTAACTAGAACAAACATATGAGAAAAATCAAGCCTAGTTCTTAAGGAAAGAAGTTTTATTTTAAAAATACCATCAGGTCTCAGATTTCCCCAGGACACCCCATTGGGAAATTTGACTCCAGAGCTCATCAACTTAACCACTGTATTATTTAGCATTTTGGTTCAACATAAAAGAGTTCATTGACGACAAGGACGATCTTACTCACCATTGCATCTTCGGCCTCTACCCCCCAGTACCTGGATATGATACATCAATATGAGCAGTTAAAAGATTACAAGCAGACAATTTTCTGTATGCTCAACATGCCTAGCAATGACATAGGCTGCCTTATGAAGGCCGGAATTCCCCATCTTCAGTGCTATCCAGATAGTAAAAGTTGAATAAGGATCTTTTATAGATATGGAACAAGATTCCTCTCTGAATGGAAAAATTTTAAAAAAATTTTTTTGGTCTTTTTCAAGCACCAAGATTCTGTGATTTCTTGATAGTCATAAAAATGTATTTTCTCAGTGTCTTCCAGGGAGCTGTGAGGTGGCAGTGTCTGAGAATTCTTTGGGCAGAAGATAATTATGGGCTGCTGTCGTCTCAGGCACACATAGGGCAGTGCTGAAAGGGAAATACATGCTGAAGACAGATGGAAAGCAAAGGCAAAGGGCCAGGAAGCAAGTTCTATTCTCATTTGCTGAAGTGACCAAGGGCAGTGAGGTAGCAGCAAGACAGATGGGCTTGCAGTGCCAGCCAAGCCTTTTGTACTTGTAATATTTGCAGGCAAGGTAACTTATCTTGATTATTAAATCATCTCTTAGTGATTTGAGATCATAAAAGCATGCTAGAAGTTTTTGCTGAGCTGGGAGAAGGCTTCATTTAGGAAAAGAAAGCTTAGAGTCAGAAAGTAGAAATGGGATACAAGACTCAAACTTACCAGGGATACTACCTATACTGCTGGTCTGGACTTTAAAGTACTTAAGAGCAGAAGAGCTTCTTCAGAATAACAAGTGTAGATTGTTAGTTCAACATAGTTCATAGTTCAAGCTATGACAAGTGTAGACTTTCCTTGATGCTTTAATTAATGACAAGGTCTTATAGAGTCCAAAGGAGTCAGCATTACCAGTATGTTTCATGTGTTCCTGTAGCACTTAATGGTTTTTCAAACATATTGTAATAACAACAGGAATCATAGCTACAACAGGATTTATATATTTTAGCAATGATAGCATTTTTATGTTCTAAGTACTTCCCTTCTCATTAAGTGCTAATTCTTATGATAGTTTTGAAAATTAAGTATCACCGGTACCATTTTAGTGTGTATGAAAGTCACGTGTCATGTTCGACTCTTTGCAACCCTATGGACTGTAGCCTGCCAGACTCCTCTGTCCATGGGATTCTCCAGGCAAGAATGACGGAGTGGGTAGCCATTCCCTTCTCCAGGGGATCTTCCCAATCCAGGGATGGAACCTGGGTTTCCTGCATGGCAGGCAGATTCTTTCCCATCTGAGCCACCAGGGAAGCCCCAAACCTTTGCAAAAAGGACTTCTTTGCCTCTCCCAACAGGGCTAGGAGCTTGTAGATCAAAGACATGCCCTGGAAACAGTTGTAATCTCCTGAATTCCCATCCCAAGAGGACTTTATCCTGCTAACAGTAACTATGTAGATGTCTTCTTCAACTCCATTCTCCAAGGCAGCTTGTGTTCTTGGGATACATACCCTTCATGTTAAAATGTCACCTTGGTGTGACTGTTTGCCAGGGTTTGAGTGAAGTTTGGACATACAAGCTTTGGTGTGCAAGTGTGTGTGCACAAGGCTCTTTATGAGGCATTACAGGATTGGGAGTGGGGAGAAGAGAGCTTCTGCAGGTCAGGAGAAGGACCAATGACCAATTTCTCCCGTGCCACCATATTCCAGGAAAGAATTCTGAGGAGTTTGAGAATTTTACATTTCAACCTGGGTTTTCATATTGCAGTAATGCTATTATTTGCCTAGGTAGGAGGATATAATTTTATTTAAATGTGTCTTAGCTATAAGTTTTAAATAGTTGGACTAAGTAAATTATGGCTTCCCTAGTGGCTCAGATGGTAAAGAATCCGTCAGCAATGCAGGATACCTGGGTTCGATCTCTGGGTCAGGAAGATTCATTGGAGAAGGAAATGGCAATCCACTCCAGTATTCTTGCCTAGAGTATCCCATGGTCGCAGGATTCTGGGGGGTTATAGTCCATGGGGTCGTGTTATATATATAAGTATATGGGCTTCCATTTTAATTTTTGCCTTCAGCAAATAGTAGCATCAAAAATGGAGACAATAGATATTGCTGGAGGAGAGTCACCCAAGAAATCCTCAAAGAAGAGACTCTAGCTGAAAGCTGACTAAGAAGTCTTTAGTCAGATTTACGGGGTAAGGCCCAGGTCCTTCAGAAACATTCTCACAGTGGTCCAGCCTAGTAATCATTTCATACTCTGATCACCTGTGGTATCTAGTGTCTGTTCTTTTGTATTTATCCTGTGGATTCTTGCATATTTATTTGTTTTAGCAAGTACCCTCTATATACTTGTCTCCCAAGTCCAGATGTAAGCTTCATAAAGTCAGGAACCATTTCTCATTTCTTTAAATTCTCAGAGTATCCATTGGAGATTTTTAAGTGGTGAATAGCACAATGAAAATGCTGATGCTGCCTAAACCCAGTTACTGTTTAATCAAAAGTTATTTATTGAGTGGCTCTTATATTTAAAGTACTGCACTAAGTATGTCATATCTCCCCAACTACAAAATAATAATAATAATAAGGTCCACTTGTAAGAGCAGGGGCAAAGTCAATTCCATTTATGATTATTTTCCCAGTTGTTGTTTAACCACTAAGTTGTGTCTGACTCTTTGTGAACTGCAGCATGCCAGGCTCCTCTGTCCTCCACTATCTCCTGGAGTTTGCTCAAATTCATGTCAGTTGAGCTGGTGAAGCCATCCAGCCATCTTATCCTCTGTTGCCCCAGAGCCTAGCACAATACCATGCATTTAGGAATTCAATGATTGATTGATTGATTAATGATAGATGAAAGAGTTTCAGAGATGATCAAGGCATCTTCCTGTGGTTACTAAGCTAGCCAGAAACAGTTGAACCAATACATTGCTCACAGATGACACTGATGGCTGTGGTCATAATGATGAGAAGTAAAAGTTAGCCTTTCATTTGATGATGACTGTTTTACTTCAGCATTTAACAATCCATAGAAAAGTCTCCAAAGACCAAATAAGGGTATAAGATATTTCAGTTAGGGTCTTAGGGATCAAATACAGTAATGGAAGGATAGAAGCTGACCCATTAGAATATGCATAACTTTATATGGATTCATTTTCTAGATGCTTCATCCCAGTCTACTAGGGATGAAGGGGACACTCAGAGAGAATCCTAATCCAGGGTAGTTCTCGCTGTTATACTTGAGGGGATACCTGCAGCTCCTGGTAAAAGTACACTTTACAGGTGTCAGAAGTCAAGGCTACAGTCTTCTCATGAATTCTTTCATTTTTCCAGGTTTTAGTGAAGAATCCACATGAATCAAGCAAAACCTAGGGTTTATTTACTTGGCATGGGTTAGAAAAAAGCATGTGTCTTAAGTTCTTTGAGCTGTTAATTTCCATTGTTGGCAAGGAAAAAAATTCTAGTACAAAGAGACTCTGTAATGTTCTATTAGCTATTAATTGTGACTTAAGTAAACCCTAAAGATTTAAATTCTATACCAGAAGTTTTGGAAAGAATTTACTGTAGGTCTATTTTACTTAAAAGCAATTAAATTTATTGTGGTGCCCAAGACATGGCATCCTTTTCCTGGCAAATAAATGTCCTCTGTGCTTAGAATGCACTATAAACTATTTCAGAACTTTCCCAAATGTAAAAATTCAGATTTATTGTTACTTGCTTCATGGAGAGGTTATAAAGACAAATGATTCATATTAAACGTGTAAGTATTTTCTTAGCATCAGACTTCACCATTACGATTGAAGAAACTTATTCCTACTTGTCAACAATTTTAAAGGGAAGGCTGCAGTCCAAGGATATCTTAGTGACTGATTGATGTAATGCAGTGAAGAAAAATCACCATTTCAAGTTATTATTAATTTTTGTTTTCAAAAAAGTCAAAATAGCTTGTTAACTTTCTTTCATTCTGGATTTATTATTTTAAAAAATAGCAGAGGATGAGGAAACCTAAATAAACATCCAGAAACATTTTATGCTTCTTTTCCTTCATAAATAATACATTTTGGAAATAATTAAAATGAAACATATATATATCTTAAGGTCAATTGTAATTTTGTTCTATGTTTCTTTCAGTAGTACTAATAGGTTCCGTAAGATAATCATTTTGAAATTATTAGACTGTTTTAGTCCATATAATTTATTCTTCAAATCGCCTTTGAGGTTTATAGAACAACAGAACTGTTTTAGGTTTAGCAAAACATTTGAGCCATTTGCCAGTTTTAAATGTATAGAACAAAAAGCGCGACCTCTTTTTAGCTGTTAGCATTGTCCTAGATGTGTTGTGCAAACTAACAGGAAGTGAGTTTCCTGCCAATAGAAGTATTCAGCATGGCTAGGTGGGTCACCTCGTGGGCTTCCTGGTGAGAGAATTTAAGCAGTGGCTGTGTGGATGGATTATTTTATGATTCTCTGGCACAGCTTATACTGTGAGAAAAAGAACATAATAGATCTGAAAATCCTATACATCAGCAGAATACTGTTCTTTAGTGTAACACTTTAAATCCCCTGAAACACCTTTCAAGTGAGGTTTATAAAACTTTGTAAAGAAAAGCTGTTTATATATTTAAATTTGGAATTAAAATGTTAATTTTTGGAACAGGTTTTGCCTACAGGTTCATCACTTTTGATATATAATTACTCCTCCTGGCGGCTGTTTCTTATAAGAAATATATTTTTATATTTTAAATAATATATTAGTATTATTAATATTATAATATATTAATATTAACTTTTGTGAGCTATTCCTGATTTCATGCCTTTGGCTTTTTCAACTAAGTGTGATAGACTCTAAATACAAAACCTGGTCCTGGTCTGTCTTCTATGAAATATAAGAAGGAAATGGACCTCTGAATTACACAATTGCACATAGCTCTGTTCTTTGCCTGTAAGCGGAAGACAATCACACGAACTCTGTGCATTTGCAGTGATGAAAGATGAAAGCCATCATCCATGTTTAGTTTATAGTATAATGTATTATGGGCTTACCTTGATAGCTCAGTTGGTGAAGAATCCATCTGCAATGCAGGAGACCCTGGTTCAATTCCTGGGTTGGGAAAAATCTGCTAGAGAAGGGATAGGCTACCTACTCCAATATTCTTGGGTTTCCCTTGTGGCTCAGCTGGTAAAGAATCTGCCTGCAATGTGGGAGACCTGGGTTTGATCCCTGGATTAGGAAGATCCCCTGGAGAAGGGAACAGCTACCCACTTCAGTATTCTGGCCTGGGGGTTGCAAAGAGTTGGACACGACTGACCAACTTTCACTTTCCCTTTTCATAATGTATGACAAATAGTTTGGGGATAATTTTAGGGATTATGTTTAGCTGTGACTTCAGTTATACTTCCAGATGACATAAAATATTCATCAGTATCTCCCACTATCCCAGGGTTTTCATTCTGAATTTCTAATGAATTTTTGAACACCTCTACCTAAATATTCTGTAGTACCTTCAACCTATCAGGTATCCAAAATTAAACTCATCTTCTTCCTGTTGATCTGCTTCTAGCATTTATTTATTCTGCTGCCACATGTTGTGTCTCTATAATTTTTTAGGTCTTAAGATGGATGCTGGAGTTAACTAAGACATGATGCTGGCCAAGGAGAGCTACAGACTCTAGTAAAGACAAGAATTACAGTATTTCTTGAAAAATACAACATTAAGTTCAAAGGGTTGAGGTACGCTGAGACCAACCAATTTTGCACCTGGTTTTATAGAAGACTGTGGCTGAGAAGGCAATGGCACCCCACTCCAGTACTCTTGCCTGGAAAATCCCATGGACGTAGGAGCCTGGTAGGCTGCAGTCCATGGGGTCGCGAAGAGTCGGACATGACTGAGCGACTTCACTTTCGCTTTTCACTTTTATGCATTGGAGAAGGAAATGGCAACCCACTCCAGTGTTCTTGCCTGGAGAATCCCAGGGATGGGGTCGCACAGAGTCAGACACGACTGAAGTGACTTAGCAGCAGCAGTGGCTGAGAAGTAATCATCAATATGTCCTTCAGAAAGGGAGACCCAAACAGAGAAAGTTAAATAAAATTTCTAAGACCATACAGCTAGTAATTGATGAATATATTGCTTGAACCAAAGTTTGTGACTTCAAAGAACATATTCTTAACGTCTATGCTAATGTATTATTCTCTTTTACTTATAAGGCTTAACATCAAAGAGAGTTAAAACACTTTTTATTACCACATACATGTATACTCTAAAATATATTAATAATTTTCAGTCTGAATCAAAATGAAAATTTAAATCACATTCTTCATCCTCTGATGAGTAAGTAGAGAAACGACATTTTATAATAATACTTGCTAAACATCCTAGAATTCTTATTATATAGGAAGGGCTGTGTTTAGCACTTTACAAAAATTATAGCATTTAAGCATATAGAAATTCAAACAGATAGGTACTATAACACTTCTTACAGTATAAATGAGAAAACTGAGGTCCAGAAAATTAAAGTGATTTGTCCTAGTCATATAGTGGTAAGGCTAGGAACCAACAGAATTCTTCTGACTCTAAAGCCAGTACACTTGACCAGTGTTCTCTACTGACTCCATTTAATAATGGTTTGTGCCAGTACCATACTGTCTTGATGACTGTGGCTTTGTAGTAGAGTCTGAAGTCAGGCAGGTTGATTCCTCCAGTTCCATTCTTCTTTCTCAAGATTACTTTGGCTATTCGAGGTTTTTTGTATTTCCATACAAATTGTGAAATTCTTTGGTCTAGTTCTGTGAAAAATACCGTTGGTAGCTTGATAGGGATTGCAGTGAATCTATAGATTGCTTTGGGTAGAATAGCCATTTTGACAATATTGATTCTTCCAATCCACGAACATGGTATGTTTCTCCATCTGTTTGTGTCCTCTTTGATTTCTTTTATCAGTGTTTTATAGTTTTCTATGTATAGGTCTTTTGTTTCTTTAGGTAGATATACTCCTAAGTATTTTATTCTTTTTGTTGCAGTGCTGAATGATATTGTTTCCTTAATTTCTCTTTCTGTTTTTTCATTGTTAGTATATAGGAATGCAAGGGATTTCTGTGTGTTAATTTTATATCCTGCAACTTTACTATATTCATTGATTAGCTTTAGTAATTTTCTGGAAGAGTCTTTAGGGTTTTCTATGTAGAGGATCATGTCATCTGCAAACAGTGAGAGTTTCACTTCTTCTTTTCCTATCTGGATTCCTTTTACTTCTTTTTCTGCTCTGATTGCTGTGGCCAAAACTTCCAACACTATGTTGAATAGTAGTGGTGAGAGTGGGCACCCTTGTCATATGACCCAGCAATCCCACTTCTGGGCATACACACTGAGGAAACCAGATCTGAAAGAGACACGTGCACCCCAATGTTCATCGCAGCACTGTTTATAATAGCCAGGACATGGAAGCAACCTAGATGCCCATCAGCAGATGAATGGATAAGGAAGCTGTGGTGCATATACACCATGGAATATTACTCAGCCATTAAAAAGAATTCATTTGAATCAGTCCTAATGAGATGGATGAAACTGGAGCCCATTATACAGAGTGAAGTAAGCCAGAAAGATAAAGAACATTATAGCATACTAACACATATATATGGAATTTAGAAAGATGGTAACGATAACCCTATATGCAAAACAGAAGAAGAGACACAGAAGTACAGAACAGACTTTTGAACTCTGTGGGAGAAGGTGAGGGTGGGATGTTTTGAAAGAACAGCATGTATACTATCTGTGGTGAAACAGATCACCAGCCCAGGTGGGATGCATGAGACAAGTGCTCGGGCCTGGTTCACTGGGAAGACCCAGAGGAATCGGGTGGAGAGGGAGGTGGGAGGGGGGATCGGGATGGGGAATACGTGTAACTCTATGGCTGATTCATATCAGTGTATGACAAAACCCACTGAAATGTTGTGAAGTAATTAGCCTCCAACTAATAAAAAATAAAAATAAATAAATAAATGGTTTGAATTTAGAATTCTTTTAATAGAACCTGGTTTGACACTTGAAGGGGTAAATACTCAGCTTCATAGCAAAACTATGTCAGATTTATCTCTGATTCTACAAAAATTATGCTAAAACATCAAGATATATGAAAGACCTTTTGATTTTGAGATAGAAAAATTCATCCCAATTTTGAGATTACATAAAAGTAGTAGTTCTATACCACATGTTGTGAAGTGACCACTTTCTATAATGAAAATCAATTATTTTTGGAAAAAATATGAGTTTTACTTCAGTTTTTAGTTTGTGCCAGCTGACATGAAGTTCTTGTCAAGGCTTTGAATCAGAATAATACTTAGTTTCCATCACTCAGCAAAGGTGTGAATACTACGATTGCTGTTTTGGATTAGGAATGGAGTATGAGGAAAAGGACTCTGAACGGAGACTCATGAGTGGTTATTCTAGTAAGTGATGCCAGGTCGTATTCAGTACTCAGTAAATATGGAGTAGACAAAAAAGTGATGTATTTTTAAATCCTTAAAATTTTATATCAGTCATGGATGACAAGTTGAGTCGGTTGAATTCTACTGAATAAGGTGAGAATAGTCTATTGACTCAGGTCATGAATGGGCTGGTTTGGTCTGGTTTTTTTTTCCCTTTTGAATAGAGATTTTTTTTATCAAATCAGAAGATAGATGATTTTCACTTCTCAGGGATCTCCTGGTATTTCTTATATAGTCAGGAAGTTGGTTTATATTAATTTTATGGTCTACTCCAAAACTGAGTTTATATGATTCAGTGATTTCCTGATGGAGAGACAGAAATGCTTTAAGAGAAAAATAAAACAACAACGACAAACTTGCTCTCTTTTGAGATGAAAGCATCTCAGAATTTCTTAGTTGAGATTCTGATAATAAATGAATATTCTAGTACCAAGAGGGACTGTTGCTCTCACGATGCTGAAAGTGCCATAGGGCAGTAAGGTGGAGTCAAGAGGAATGAACTGCTATTATCAGCCTAGCCCATTTGAGGTTTGCATTATATCCTAGCCAGATGTGTCATCTCTATTAAGAAATAGCTGCTCCCCAGAACAGGACCCTAGAACAGGTTCGAAAGACTTAATGAATCATGGGAAATATTTCCTTGTAAAATATGATTACATAATATGACCCAGATTCTACTTTACATTTGGATGGTACATAAACAATTCTTTAGTGCTTTCACATATATTTTATTTGATTCATGTGTAAGACTGAGTTGGCTATTACTATCATCTCCAGTTTATAGAAGAGGAAATTGGGTTTTAAATAAGTTAACTGGCCTAAGATATTAGAACTAGTAAATATCTGAAATAAGTCTTAAAGACAGGTTCCTGGGTTCCTCATTTTCTGCAACAGTGCCGTTTTCATTCATTGATAAAGTGATTAGTGCAGCTATTGGGACCAGCTGTCTTGGCCCTTTACGCAGAGTCCTCATCAACTGGAAGCCTGCAGGTCTGTTGCATACTGGACACAAAGCAGATCCAGTCATTTATCTTTGCTGACCAGGCTAAAGTAGTGATGCATGCTCTACAGTAGAGAATGGCTTTCTCGAGAGCCCCACATTTTGTGGTGGAAGTGGAGCTACTGATGGAACTAGCTGAATAACTACTGGGAATATAGTTACTCTTTTTTGGAAGTTATTTATTCAAGTTTCTAAAGAAGATCACTGGCACCTTCAAACACCAGTATAAGGGTCAATGTGGATGTCTTTAAGAATCCCATGGTGCATAAGCTGGGCTCTCCCTCATGTTTTGACCATGACTGCTTTGTCTCCAAATAGGGCTGGCCTGAAGAAATCAAGTATAGTTTACTGTATCAAGAGCTCCTCACGCCCAATATCAAGGGGTTTACTAAGCTAGTAATATCATCAACTGCACTGACATTTTCCAAAGGAAGAGAAGCATTTGCACTTCTCACTATGCCAAATATTAGGAAGCAACTTACTTATCTTGACCAATATTTCAACAAAACATTCTTCATTTATGATGTTTGCTAAGTGCTACAAGAAAACTCTAGACAGTGGAAAATGACGATTTCAAAGAGCTGTTGCAAGGCTCTATGGCAAGACCACTGGTAAGTGGCAAGGACTGGTAGCTGCTCTTGCCTTTTTAGTTCAGGAACTAGAAGGCATTCTCCATAACATTAATGGACATGGTTTCTTTGGCCTGGAAGGGCTGTGCCACAGAGAACTCAAGTTTGTCTTCCCAGAACTGAATAAAGATTCCAGAATCTGTTGATATGAGCTGCTCTAGGAACAGGGATTATGATGTTGACTAGAGAACATAGTGCGGCAGTGTTTAAGAGCCTGAGCTCTGGGGTCAAGCAGAACTCTTGTCGATCATAACCCTACCATCTCCCATTTATGTTGGACAGTGTATCTGTCATCTGTAAACCTTACTTTACTTAAGCAAAATAAAAAGCAGATTTATTCATTAACTTATTGCTCTTCTTTTTTTTTTTTTTTAGCTCCTATCATACTTCAGAACTAGATTAGAAACTAGATTTACTGTGGTATACATTATAAACTTTTATTTATATAAATTTATTATTAGGGTTGTTTTGTGAATTAAATGAGGTCACTATGTACAGCATTTAGCATAATACCTATTTGAAGATTTTCTTTAAGTAATATTAAACTCAGGAAGTACAAAAGAGCTATCTTTAAAATACTGAAAAGTTTCCCAGTTAGACTTTTATTTGTGGCTCCAAGGAACAAGTGAGAAGGTAAATAATATATAGTAAATCTAAGCATGATAAAAAAAAGAAGTTTTGAGAGTAAGAGTTGCCCATTAATGATTGTCTCAGAAAGCTGGGAGTTCCTTCTCACTCAAGGGGACCCAGAAGAAACTGCATGAATATCTGTTAAGAATCTTATAATGGCAATTCCTGCATTGAGTTGTGAAGATTGTATTCTTTTTTATATATTATACATTTTTAACAATAACAATACTTATTATTGTTTATACCATACTATGAATATTCTAAGCATTTATCATTCATGAATTCATTTAATCCCTACAAAAATTACATGAAATGGGTACAAACAGAATGCCAACATAACTAATGAGAAAGGAAGCTGAGTCATAGAAATAAAAAACTTGCCAAAATTCAAACAGCTATCCAGTGATGGAATTGGAAAATATTTCTGTAACTTTCTCGCCATGCTCCTTTTGGTCAACCTCTGATATAAGGCCTCATTTTGTGTCCAGTTGGTAAAATACATACTTGGGAAGCAGAAATTCAGTCCCTATCCTTTAGTCTCCTCAGGCATTCTACTAGCATTCTTTAAGGATTTGCCTTAATGTCATTCCTTTGGTATTTAGCTTACCTGAAGATTCAGCAAGCTGATGCGTGCCTACTAGTGATTTTCTATTAGCCAGGTACTTTAAGCTAGTTTTATCAGGTTTTTTAATGGGAAATAAGCCTCCGCTTCATGGGTATTTTTCATGTGGAAAAATACCAAACCCTCAGGTTGAGCACTTATATTAATCTCCTTGGGGATTTTTCGTCTCATACCTTGTTTCTAAGTTAAAAAACAAACAAACAAACAAAAAAACATTGCTTAGATGGAAATTAGAAGTATGAAGATGGTTCTTGCCTCCTGAAATGGCACAGATGAAGGATACTTCAGCTATAACTGAAGTCCTTTTATGGCAAAGAAATGACTTATTCTTTCCCACATGCATCTGTACTTTTATCCAAGTACAGAATTGCCTTCCCCATTGAATTGCATTCCCCCAAATGCATTTTTCATAAGCTACAAGATACTCAATAATGACATATATTTCAGTACATGGCATAAAGTTCAGGAAAACTCTTTAGGAACTAGTGTGCTCAGTGGGGGTGGGGGGAGAGGGGGCTTCCCATGTGGCTCAATGGTAAAGTATCCACTTGCCAATACAGGAGACCTGGATTCAATCCCTGGGTCAGGAGGATACCCTGGAGGAGGAAATGGCAACCCACTCCAGTATTCTTGCCTGGAGAATCCTATGGACCGAGGAACCTGGTGGGCTGTAGTCCATAGGGTCGCAAAGAGTTGGTCACAACTAAAGCAACTTAGCATGCATGCACGATTCACCTGTATCCCCTTCTCTTTGGGAGAAGTGATAACAGCTAGCTTAAAGACTACATTCTGGAGCCTATACTTCCTAAAGAGACCTTTTCCCTGAGAAAAAGAATATGTTTAAACTTGTTGCAAAACTTACAGAGGTATGTTTTACAGTTGACATCTTTGATTTCAAGGTGTTATACATTGTTGTATGCATCATGGAACAACTCCATCACTGCCCTCCAGTGTTGTATGGCTTCAAGTCTGCTCTGGCTAAAGATCATTATGAAGAAGAAATTAGGAAATATATGCCCCTTTTCCATGAAGATGAAGTTTCTTCCCAAGAAGAATATGCATTCTAATTAAGTATCTATTATTATTTCATTGCTCTCTCAAAACTAAGCCCTAGTACAGCATTTTATAATCTGAACTGAGACTGACTTATTTGCCCCTTAACTTCTGCCACCGACTTACTGACTAAAGTTTCACCTGCTCTTCTGCACACACACTGGTATATTTTTGAAAAAAATGAAGCCACGCATAGTCTTCTGAGTCCTTGATCAAAATTCTTGACTCCTGCTTTTTGCTTAGTACCCATATTCTTAGAAAAACAAAAATCCTCTAAAACCCAATATAAAAAGAAAGAGCAGTGGGGAGGGTAGTGTGAGGAATAAACTAGGAGGTTGGGATTAAAATATACACACTACTATATATAAAATAGGCAACCAGCAAGGACCTATTGTATATCACAGGGAACTGTACTCAATATCTCAATATTTTGTAACCTGTGAAAGTTGCTCAGTCATGACCAACTCTTTGCAACCCCATGGACTATACAGTCCATGGAATTCTCCAGGCCAGAATACTGGAGTGGGTAGCCTTTCCCTTCTCCAGGGAATCTTCCCAACCCAGGGATCGAACCCAGGTCCCTTGCATTGCAGGTGGATCCTTTACCAGTGGAGCCAAAAGGAAAGCCCAAGATTACTGGAGTGGGTAGCCTATCCCTTCTCCAGTGGATCTTCCCAACCCAGGAATTGAACCAGGGTCTCCTGCTTTGCAGGCAGGATTCTTTACCAACTCAGCTATCAGGGAACCTATAAGGGAAAAGAATAAAATATATGTGTGTGTGTGTGTGTGTGTACCTGAAACTGACACAACATTGTAAGTGAACTGTACTTCAATATAGATAAATAAAAGGCAAATGTATCAGAATTGACGTCAGAGTAGAGGATTCCAAATCACTGGGCCTGCTTTTTCTTTATTGCACTGTTCAGGCCACGCCAGGGACTTCCAAGAGTTCCTTAAAATGATGTTTGAGGACCATTGGTTTTCATGAGTGGTTCTTAAATGCTAGTACCTGATTCATAGACTTTTGGCCATTCCAAGACAAAATGAGAAAAAAATAAGAACCATTAAGTAATAAAAAGAACGCAAAATTACAACTATTATTTGATGTTAAGAAACAATTATGAAAGTACATTGTAATTTTTATCAATGTCTTTATAGAACGAAATTGGCAATGCTACATTTGATTACCCGTTTTTTTCCCAGTTATATTTTTTAAAAGTTACCATTTATATTGGTTATTTTAGGAAGTTAGGAAAGAAAAAAAGAAACAAGAAAAGAAATTCTTATGATATAACATTAAGCAAAATAGAATACAAATAAAACTGTATTTATGATATTATTACTGATATAGGAAACTCTAACTATATACAGATAAATGATAAAAACAATGTTTCCTAAAGATTGTGGATGATTTTTTGTCTTAGATTTATATTGTGCTTTTTACTTTAATTTGCAATAAATAATTATGAAAAAAGATTTAACTGGTCTGTGAAACCCAGAAATCTCTGTATCACTGGATCAATATTTGAGGTCCTTTTTTTGACCAACAGTTTCTGTCACAAAATGTCCTTCGTTCTTTGCTTTTCATGGGAATTTTCACAGAGAAAGCAGAAATATTCAGGCCGTTGCCTAATGTAATGCACTATTCCAGTCTGCATCCCTTTCTCCATCAAGTGGTCCTCTATACTGGGTTAGTTTCCTAGTCTACTTAGGACTATTTTTGGAAAGGAGTAAGTCTCTGTCCTTGAGGAAAAAGGTGTCAAAGAGACCTGTGGATATTGGAGAAGACAGGATGCCTTAAAAGTAAACATACTGATGCTTTGCACTTAGCAAATCCTCTCAAATTCAGGGCCAGTTTATACCTGAAAGCATCTACTTTTTTTTCCCCACTTTTTCCTCCTTGTCTTTTCTCTATTTTATCATGTATCATACATGCAAGAGTATTTGTATTACTAATACACAGATACAGTTTAAACAATGATAATAGTATCAACAACCACAACACAAATGCTCAGATAGATACCTATCACACAATATAAGAAATAGCACAAGCTGTACCTTTGAAATCTTTTATGTCATATAAAATCATATAAATCTTTTATATGCCCTTTTCCTAATTCCCATTCTTTTTTTAACCACTTTGAAATTTAGAGACAGATTTTGTTTAAAATCTGAAATGCAATTCCTAAAATATCGCCTTCTCCAGAAAACTGTGGCTATACAGTAGTGCATTGCCTCTATCGTGTTAGAATGTGTGTTAGCTTCAAATGCAAAAACTGTGGACCAAACTACCATCCTTCAACAATTTGAACGATATTAATGGAATGTTTAAGCAACAACACAAATGAACTTTCAGAGGATGGGCTCTTTTACTTCAAGCACTTAAAAAAAGCACAAATGCTTGGGTTTTCAGGTATATATATATTAAGTTGAACCTTTGGAACTAGGAATCAGGGCATTTTTTGCACACAGTCTTAACACAGAAAATTGCGTAGTTTCAAAGAGGTAGAATCACAAGCATTCAAGCAATGTTGTCAAGTAGGCAATAAAATGTTCCAGTGAATGTTTCTTCTTTGTCTAATTACTGCGTGCATTGGTAGGAACTTTGGAATGAGAAAAGGAGCCTGCACTCCTTTTATTTTCTGTTTAGAACAAAACAGAAAACTAACTGAAGCATAAGCCCTGTTATACATTAACAATTTTAAAGAACATCAATTATACAAGAGAAAGACTAAGAACAAAAAGAGTGTTTACAGATAGCAGACATAACAGTGAGTATTCAGTAGACCCTCACAGGGCTTTGTGGTGGTTCTCAGCAGAAGCCACTCTGTAATCACTGGCAGTAGACAGAGACATAGCATCTTTTGCCAGGTGTTTTAGGAAATCATGCCAACAGCCCAGCAATAGTGCAAGACTGTTCTCATCAAGAGGCGTGTGTGTCACTATTACTCCAATTCTTACAAATAATCTCAGTAGGTGTGGTGCTGCCTAACCCTGGGACATTGGCACATCAGGGTGAGCCAAGAGGATTTTGGCACACTGGAGACTCTAAAATGTGTAGAGCCGCGCCCAGTATCACAGTGAAATACTCTTATTCCTGTCACAACTTTGTTAACCACATACTCCTTATTACCAACATTTCCCTGCAATTTCTTGCAATTTGCATACTCTTTATAGCTTTTGTAGGCTTCCCTGGTAGCTCAGACGGCAAAGCGTCTGCCTACAATGCGGGAGACCTGGGTTCGATCCCTGTGTCAGGAAGATCCCCTGGAAAAGGAAATGGCAGCCCACTCCAGTATTCTTGCCTGGAAAATCCCATGGACTGAGGAGCCTGGTAGGCTATAGTCCATGGGGTCGCAGAGAGTCGGACACGACTGAGCAACTTCACCCCCCTTATAGCTTTTGTAAATGCTGTGTAGAATAACATCTACATTTTTCTTAGCAGAGAGTTGAAACAGCTGCTTCTGCCTGGTAACTAAGTCATAGTCCTCAACAAGCCATGATTTTAATTCTTCTGGAATCTTTATTTTCCATTCTACTCTTAAATGCCTCCTAATTTTCAACAGTGAGCCCGTTTCTTCCAAGGTGGTTGAAGTGCTTCACTAGTGTTGCCACCATCTCCATTTCCACAGGGCTTCTGTTTGTTCATTCTTGTCTTCTTCATGGATCTTGAAGGGGAGTTCTCTGCAGAGCAACAGCACCCCCCCAACCCCTACCCCATCTGCCTGGGAGTGCTTCTTCAGATTCTTCTGCTGGGGACCAGCTGTCTTCTTTCCTGAAGAGACCCCTCTCATCTTCTATGCCCATTGCTCCTAGTTGATTTTTGAAAGTTATCTTCTGCAGATTGTCATCCACAGGTTTAAGAACCCTGCTTTCCCAAGCTCATTCCACCCTGCTTTCTTTCTACCCAGTACTCCTCTTCCTTCTTTCCCTTCTAAGAACTCCTAGTGTTTTCACAGGTGGAATTTTACAGATCTTCTGGGGTGGTCTGGAGAGATGAGGTGGGAGACACAACCCAAGATTCTGTAATCAGGGATATTCTGCAATTAGGATCAGACCTTCTGATCATCACTGTACAGCTAACTTAGCTTTTCTGATGGTTTTTTTAGTCTACTTGGTAGAGTTGCTAGTCCAAGCAGAGTGTTCTTCAGGCAAATATGCAGTCAGTTAATTTTCCAGAAAGTTGTCCAAGTGAGGTTTTTACCTTTTGAGTTTGCCACTAGAAGCCCCTAATTCTCATTCTTTACTGCATCTCCTGCTGCCAGCTCCCACCTAATTCAACCAGTCTTCCTCTCCTCTGGCAAAGACACTTATGCAACCACAGACTCTGGAAACGTTTTTCTGTCTGTGGAGGAATTTAGTTCTCTTGTTCTCTGCCCTTTGCTAAATATTGGTTTCTTTTGTTATTTTCTGGCAATGCAGAACTTAGTGTGGGACCCCTGATGCCATTAGGATGTTGAATATATGGCCTTGATTATATTCACCCTGTTTGTTCTGACGTTTTCGTTCTTGACAGTCTAAAAATTATATATATGATGTTTATCAGGCACTGCCTACTATTTTTCAGGCAGTGCAGAAACAGATAGACCAATACCCATTTTAGATACAAATATAAACAGGGCCAAAGTTCTTGCTCTTGAGCCTCAAAACCAGAAGAGATATATATATGTGTATATATACATATATATATATAGATATGTAAAACCCAAATATGAGGACCATCTTTTTAGAAGTCTTTCTAAAGTCCCTGATAGAAGACTGTGTGTTTTTATTTCATTGCAGTCATACTACTCTGCTGACTTCTGTGGCTCTGCCCTGACAGGAGGTTCATAGTTCTGACTCTTAGGGTGGGGTCAGGCAGGGGTGATAGGGTGGGGCTGAAAAGAAGACAGGGAGGGGCCAGAACCTGAAATAGAACCATCCATTGTGCTTAGGATACAAGCTTAGGGCAACCACAAGTTTTTGTTCTGTTATTTTAAAATCATTTATTAATTTTTTGGCTAATTATGTGCCAGGCACAATATTATATGCTGTCTGTATAGTGGTTCATACCAGTTCATGAGGAGCTGCTTTTGCCCCCATTTTGAAATGCAAGAACTGAAACTCAGAGGTTAAATCACTAACTCAAGGTTTCTCAGAAGCAGCAAATCTAGATTTGACCCCAAAGTTCTCTTTCTCCAAAACCCCTCATCTTTTTTTTCCAGCTTCCTTAGAGTTTTTAATCTGTGTTTTCTTTAAAATTGAGATATAACTGATGTGTAATATTAGTTTAATATATACAACACAATGATTAGACATGTATATATACCATTTTGCAAAATGACCACCACCTTATCCATTATATCACAGATAATTTCAGTCTGACTGGGGGACATGTTCATATCTAAAGAGTGGCAGCAAGCAAGTGATAGTCCAGGCAATGTGTGGGCCTCACAGATAAACTGGAGCCCAGATAAGCAGTCTAAAAACAGGCAGACAAGGGAGGTGAGCACCACAGCAGAAGTCTGCCAATATTTTGGGGGTGTCTGCCACTGGGCTTCATTTCTAGGAGCAGTAAAGCAGAGAGGAAGAGAGAAACAGGGAGCACAAACTGGAAGAGCAAAGAGCCAGAAGGTCTGGCTGCTGGGCCAGTTACAGAGGTGGGGCTTCAGGTGGGGTCTCCCACATGAAGAATGAGATTCGGGAACTAGGATTAGGGAGAGTGAAACCCCAAAACTGGACTTGTTGATGGATGAGCCATGGAGGACTTGGCTGGGCCTGGGTGTAGTTCTTTTAACCTCAGAATCTATTTTTGAGTGTTAAACGCCTCACATCCTAGGAAGGAAGTGCCTAGGAGTCTGGCAACTGGTAAAGATCCAGTAGTTTTCAGATCTCTCCAGAAGCATTTTTCAGAACTCTAGTAGTTCGCTTGTAGAGTTTTATCAGGCACTCTTAAAAAGCTTAATTTTCTGTAATTTTAAGTTTCTTTTCTTCAGAAATTCTGAGAAGTTTTCAGTGTGTGTCTATGTGGATATTTTGTTGAGGTGTGTTTTTCTGGCTCTGGCTTCCCTTTCCTTGATCTGTACTATTATTGTTAATTAAAATTCCAAAGTCAAAGTCAGTGCTTCCACTTAGCTTTGTTTTCAGAGAGAGACAGGAGTTACCTGTTCCAGGAGGACCGGTTTATTGGATGTAGTAATACCTGCTTGCTTAAATGTGAGGAAGAAAAAGAAGCAGAGTGAGATTTCTTAGAATTTGAATAGGGAACATGTTTTTACAATGTATTTAATTTTTACTTTATTTTATTTGGGAATCTTTAAAATTTGATGGCAGTTTTCATGTTAAAAATCATAAGGATTGACTTACAAGACAGTGTTGCAAGATATGAATATAGAGAACAGGAACGTAATGGAGAGTTTCAGGCTGTGGGTGTGCAAGGTAACCACCATCCCTGTCTTTATGTGGCAGTCTCTAGGAAAACAGTCATTGCTATTATTTTTGTGTCTGTGGATTCTGTTTGTAGGAACTTGAATAACCATTCAGAGCTTGCTTTGATGTAGAATGCAAACAGATGCAAAAATTTCAGATGAATCAGGAAGTGACATTTGACTTCAGGGTTATCTGGGATAAGACACCATGGTTTGCTTCCTTACTTATTGATAGAAGTAAAATTCAATTAATTTTAGTTTAATTGGATTACTTTATAAAGCATTATTTGAACACCTGCAATGTGCCAGCTGTGAGCTCACAATGTAGCAAAAGAGATAGATATTTATTAAGCTAATGAGAATATAATGTGATACATGCTAATCTAGCAGGACTGAATACATAGGAGGAGATTTTTATGGAATATAACCCTGGGGCTGAATCTTTAATGAGTGGAATTGGTATTGGAAAAGTGAGAAAGAGAAGTACTGGACGAGGGAGCAGCATGTGGAAAATTGCAGAGTTCCTGCAAGGTTCTGAGAGTGGTAAGCAGTTCATACCAAAATGTGGAGTGGAGAGGGATGCAGATGGAGAGCGAGGTGCCCAGTACTGATGGAGGATTAGGCAGTAATACTCACTAAAACAGTTTTTGCAGGAAGATGACAAGATGAGATCAGTGTTTCAGAAATACCACTTTGGAAGTAATTGGAAAATAGATTGTGGAGTGTGGATTATAGAAGGGGCTTGGGAGGAAGAGTGGCTTAAAAATATGAACTCACCAATTGTTGGTGTTAGTTACTTATGTTCCAGTCTTTTACTGTTCTCTCTGCTTATAATGTTGCTTCTTGCTTCTTAACCCCATGACTGTTGCCTCCAACCCTACCCCCATCTCCACTCCTGCACCAGAGATCATTTTCTGCTTAACTAGTCTCAAGATTTGCCATACACACTCACACACACATTTGATTGGTATCCTATTATTATTCCTATGTAATCTTAAAGCCTCATAAAGAAAGAATGAATTTTTATATTTGCTTATTGCTGCATTTCTAGCATCCAACCAAATGTGGATATTTGATCAGTATTTGGTGAAAAGATAAATGACATCCAAGTCAGTATTTTCAATTTCTTTAAAGAGTTTCTTTAAGGCGTGTTTTTTTCAAAACCAAAGGGAAAACAAGAAAATAACCACTACAACAAACAGTATCCTACTTGAATTCCTACTTCATGTCATTGTGGTGGACAGTCTTAGTCCCTAAATTTCTGATGGATTTGTGAAATCAGAACACAGTTCAAAAGAGTTTAGCTTTTTCTCCCTCTTTGCAGAGATTTCTCTTTTTCCCTCTTTGCAGAGATCAGGTAGTTAGATTTTCATATGTTATATACTTATATAATGTAACTCTGTTAAAATACAATTGAAATGTTGCTTAATTTTGATTCAGTGTTACTAAACATATTTGTATAATATCACTTTTGTACAGGATGCTGTACTAAGCATGGCAAATAATTTTTCCACAGAATGCAAGCTCCAAGAGGACAAGACCAAATCAATTCTATTCACTATTGTATGCTACCAAGTCTAACACAGACTCAAAGTAGGCATTAATAAATTTGTGTTCATTGAATAGATGTACAGATATATTTAAAAGTTTTGCAAGGCACACTCTCTGTTTTGGGGAACAAATAATATGATCTTTGAAATATATAATAATATAATTTTAGAGATACATAATGTATTAGTAGGATTTCAAGTTTCAGGTCCTAGACCTGAGATCAGACTTTAAAGAAAGAAAAACATGGGAGACATCAACTAATTCATGGGAACTTGCACAACTTTCCTGGCTGTGTTTACTTGAAATGTTTTACAGACATATTCTCTGGGAAGAAGTAGCAGTCTCAACCCAGGGTTGCTTTCAGTGTCTTAAACACAAGAGATATATAGCAAAACAGTATTTCCTGATTGTTGTGCTTGAAGTCTCCCTCTTTATGTGTTCAGGAATTTTTCAGGAATAGGCCAGAACTAAGTTATGCACAGGGAATGTTTTCCTAGCCTGGGCAAGAGAAGGCACCAGCTTTAGCTCCTTCGATTTTTCTGGTTACTACATTGTTGTTGTTGTTCAGTCTGACATGACTGAGCAACTGAGCAAAATAACAACATGTTGATTTTAATTTAACGTTGTTATGCTTAGTTGTGGGGGGCAGTGTGGACAGGCATTCTTTATTTTTATTTTATTCTTTAATTTTTATTGGAGTATTTGTTGCTGTTCAGTCTCTCAGTCATTTCTGACTCTTTGCGATCCCATGGACTGCAGCATGCCAGGCTTCCCGGTCCTTCACCATCTCCCAGAGTTTGCTCAAACTCATGTCCATCAACTCGGTGATGCCATCCAACCATCTCATCCTCTGTTGTCCTCTTCTCATCCTGCCTTCAATCTTTCCTAGCATCAGGGTCTTTTCCAATGAGTCATCTCTTCGCCTCAGGTGGCCAAAATATTGGAGCTTCAGCATCACTACTAGTCTTAATTGGCCACTTTCCCCAGGATATGGCCCTAAAGTTGTCTTATAGACATTACGCAAAAGTGAAACAAATCTAGATGATTCAATTCCTAAACAAAAAGTCAGA
The DNA here is from genome assembly GCF_910594005.1 of Cervus elaphus. Lineage (NCBI taxonomy): Eukaryota > Metazoa > Chordata > Mammalia > Artiodactyla > Cervidae > Cervus > Cervus elaphus. The sequence goes on along the minus strand of NC_057823.1, from coordinate 60,896,547 downwards.
CATATATTTATTTCACTTTATTTTACAAGCACATCAAGCCATAATAGTGACAAGATTAGGTAACATGGTATAGATTATATGGGAGAAGAAATGTGTCTCTTGTGAGTTGTAATCATAAGACAGATTCAACATTTTCCAAAGTGTACAAATTTAAGTTTGTTGTTAGTTTTCCTGTGGAGACAAAAATAGCAACAAATGAGAAATGCTGAGGCCATAGGCATTTCATTAGCATCCATATTTCACCAGTGAGCCCCTCAAAGTGTAGCCAAGTCTTTCCATTTATTGATGCTTTTAAAAGGAGTGACGGCAGTTTAGGGATTTTTTAGCAGCTGGTGCTGATGGCATAAGGATAAGGCTCATAATACATCACAGTCAGTTTATGTCCCTAAAAACATACTTTAATGGATTTTTTATTTAAAGAAGATACATGTAAGTGTTTTTTTTATGAGTTCATAAATTTTTCTTAATAAAACAATCAGAACAATATGCAATATATATTAGATGCTCGTTTTCAGTCATGTTTGTTTTAAAAGTACTTAAAAGGAACTGTAAGTTTCTAAATACACTCTAGTATGGCAGAAAGTGAAGAGGAACTAAAAAGCCTCTTGATGAAAGTGAAATAGGAGAGTGAAAAAGTTGGCTTAAAGCTCAACATTCAGAAAACTAAGATCATGGCATCTGGTCCCATCACCTCATGGGAAATAGATGGGGAGACAGTGGAAACAGTGTCAGACTTTATTTTTCTGGGCTCCAAAATCACTGCAGATGGTACTGCAGCCATGCAATTAAAAGATGCTTACTCCTTGGAAGGAAAGTTATGACCAACCTAGACAGCATATTAAAAAGCAGAGACATTACTTTGCCAACAAAGGTCCATCTGGCCAAGGCTATGGTTTTTTCCAGTGGTCATGTATGGATGTGAGAGTTGGACTGTGAAGAAAGTTGAGCGCCGAAAAATTGATGCTTTTGAACTATGGTGTTGGAGAAGACTCTTGAGAGTCCCTTGGACTGCAAGGAGATCCAACCAGTCCATCCTAAAGGAGATCAGTCCTGGGTGTTCATTGGAAGGACTGATGCTGAAGCTGAAACTCCAATACTTTGGCCACCTCATGTGAAGAGTTGACTCGTTGGAAAAGACCCTGAGGCTGGGAGGGATTGGGGGCAGGAGGAGAAGGGGACGACAGAGGATGAGATGGTTGGATGGCATCACCGACTTGATGGGCATGAGTTTGGGTAAACTCCGGGAGTTTGTGATGGACAGGGAGGCCTGGCATGCTGCGATTCATGGGGTTGCAAAGAGTCGGACACGACTGAGCGACTGAAGTGAACTGACATTAGTCATCATTTCGTGCTTTTTGAGCTGATGCTAATATATCTTTTGGATGATTACTTTGTAATCTTTAAACTACTTTTGATTATTTGATTTTCTATATTTAAGTTTATTATACCTCCAGGATACATTTTTTTTTCTTTTAAGAAACAGACTCAGAACTAGCACAAGTTCTTTAGGTTTTTCAAATAGTGTCCCCTTTTGGACCAATTGTTAAGGAACTCTAATGTGTCCAGACTTAGTTGCTGAAGCTGAACAATAAACACAGCTCATCCTAGCAGTTGTGGACTGGCATGCCTGGATGGAGGGACATTTCTTTTTCCCTGAAAATAAACAAAGCATAGGCTGCGAGCCAAACTGGTGAATTTTTCGTGGGAAGAGTTTAAGCAATAGATTAATAGGTGGAAGTTGAACTGGATGACCTTTAAATTTCTTTCCAAGATTCCTTCCTTCTAAGGTTCTTTACTCACTCTTACTGTCAATATGTAGTGACACAGGAATACCAGTGACTCCCCAATCCTGTAAATTATGAGAATTCTATTCATCAGAGTCAGCAGGAGATGATTCACATATTCTATACCATAAACAACAACTTCTGCTTCAAGTACACTTAACACGTAATTATTACCCCTTAAATATAGAAAACTATTTCAATAATTACTCAACTTCATAACAAAAGTAGCAATCATTGCTGTAAGTTTTGCCATCAGATCCACAAATTGGTGCATATATGTCATAACAAAATCTTTCTTCTGATGGTAACTTTTTATATTTACTACAGTCAATCTGGAAATACATATAAAAAGCCTTGAATTCCTTAAGCAAAATTTTTATTCTCAGGACTTAGGATTTTACAAGCAAGTTCAGAAAGCTCTCAGTGCATTTGTGTCTTATTCCAATTGTCTATTCTCAGCTAACCCCAAGATACAGTAAGTAAAAAAAAATTTTATAGCATATATATAATCATGAGTGATAAACTTCTTTATAATAACTGGTAACTGAATCATTATTTATATTAAAGTAGAATCTTTTCCACCATACTGGTTGACGCATCTGTTCTCAACACATACAGCATATTCACAAGTACAACCATTCCCATGGGATCAGTTTTCTACATATCTCATGTAGTACAGTTTGCTACTTCTCTCTTTCAATTTAAAGGTTCTGCCTGAATGTAAGTATGAGATATATTATGATGATAACTACTATAGTTATAAGAACTTCTACATCATAGCAACATTTGCCATTAATTATTGGTAACAAGGTACTTGATATACACTTTGCTAGCACATAGGCAAACAGATGTATTTTAACATTGTAGTGGAGATCCACTAATCTGTTTCTGGAGCCAAAGCCAAGGTGATAAGTTGCCTGCAGGGGCAAGTAGGCAATTACCAAGAAAGAATTTTATAGGTTTTTCATCTTTGAGCAAATTGTGGAGTGTGGACATTAAAGTCAAACATGTTGGAATTCAAATCCTGACTATATAACCCTGGGATAATTATTTTTCTTCTCTAAGCCTTACTTTATTTATCTGCAAAATGAAGGCAATAATAACTGTATTATAATATTAAAGTAAAACATACATAACTGAGAAGATATGTATGAAATACTTAGCAGTACATGGCATGGTAAATAGTGAATACATGATAGCTATTAATTTTGTTCTGTGGCTTTACTTCCAATTCTACACTAACTCCAGTTCTTTACCAAAGACTCTACATTTCCAGCTTCTTCTGTCCCAGAGTTTCAGACATCATATTTTTCTTTTTTAAAAATTTATTTTTATTGAAGTATAGCTGATTTATAATTTGCAATGTTGTATTAGTTTCTGGTATACAGCAAACTGATTAAGTTATATGGACATTGAATATAGTGCCCTGTAGTGTACAGTAAGACCTTGTTGTGTACACATTCTATATATTTATTAGTTTGCATCTACTAATCTGCCCCCCACCCCTGGCAACCTGTCTGTTCTCTATGTCTATGACTCTGATTTGGTTTCAAAAATAGGTTCACTTGCAGACATGATATTTTTCTAATGTTTGAGTATCTCCACTTAGATAACTCAAAATATGCTTAAATTCATGTTCCCCTTCAGATATGTTTCATTAATTAATTCATCCACTCCTTCAGTTACTATGCTTTATGAACCTTCTAAATTTTAGAGCTGAGCTGAGAGCTGCCAATACAAAGATTACTAAGCATGACAGGATGGGAGGGGGGGACCTCAGAGGCTAGTACAGCGTGGTGGAAAATGGAACTGCAGTGCCCCACGTCATGTATGGCTGCCCTGTGGTTTGTCCCCGGACAAAACAAATGTCCTTTTCATTACAGGGGACTGGAATGCAGAAGTAGGAAGTAAAGATATACCTGGAGTAACAGGCAAATTTGGCCTTGGAGTACAAAATTAAGCAGGGAAAAGGCTAACAGTTTTGCCAAGAGAACACACTGGTCATGGCCAACACCCTCTTCCAACAACACAAGAGATGACTCTACACATGGACATCCCTAGATGGTCAATACTGAAATCAGGTTGATTATATTCTTTGCAGCCAATGATGGAGAAGTTCTGTACAGTCAGCAAAAACAAGACCAGGAGCTGACTGTGACTCAGATCCTGAACTCCTTATTGCCAAATTCAGACTTAAATTGAAGAAAGTAGGGAAAACCACTAGACCATTCAGGTATGACCTAAATCAAATCCCTCACAATTTTACAGTGGAAGTGACAAACAGATTCAAGGGATTAGATCTGATAAACAGTGCCTGAAGAACTATGGACGGAGGTTCATGACATTTTACAGGAGGCAGGGATCAAGACCATCCCCAAGAAAAAGAAATGCAAAAAGGCAAATGGTTTGCCTGAGGACAAATAGCTGAGAAAAGAAGAGAAGTGAAAGGCAAAGGAGAAAAGGAAAGGTATACCCATTTGAATGCAGAGTTCCCAAGAATAGCAAGGAGAGATAAGAAAGCCTTCCTCAGTGATCAATGCAAAGAAATAGAGGAAAACAGACTGGGAAAGACTAGAGATCTCTTGAAGAAAATTAGAGATACCAAGGGAATGTTTCATGCAAAGATGGGCACAATAAAGGACAGAAATGGTATGGACCTAACAGAAGTAGAAGATATTAAGAACAGGTGCAAGAATACACAGAAGAACTATATAAAATAGATCTTAATGACCCAGATTATCACGATGGTATGATCACTCACCTAGAACCATACATCCTGGAATGCGAAGTCAAATGGGCCTTAGGAAGCATCATTATGAACAAAACTAGTGGAGGTGATAGAATTCCAGTTGAGCTATTTCAGATCCTAAAAGATGATGCTGTGAAAGTGCTGCACTCAATATGCCAGCAAATTTGGAAAACTCAGCAGTGGCCACAGGACTGGAAAAGATCAGTTTTCATTCCAATCCCAAAGAAAGGCAATGCCAAAGAATGCTCAAACAACTGCACAGTTATACTCATCTCACACGCTAGCAAAGCAACGCTCAAAATTTTCCAAGTCAAGCTTCAACAGTACGTGAACTGTGAACTTCCAGATGTTCAAGCTGGTTTTAGAAAAGGCAGAGGAGCCAAAGATCAAATTGCCAACATCCGCTGGATCATCGAAAAAGCAAGAGAGTTCCAGAAAAACATCTGCTTTATTGACTATGCCAAAGCCTTTGACTGTGTGGATCACAATAAACTGTGGAAAATTCTTAAAGAGATGGGAATACCGGACCACCTTACCTGCCTCCTGAGAAATCTGTATGCAAGTCAGGAAGCAACAGTTACAACTGTACATGAAACAACAGACTGGTTCCAAATTGGGAAAGGAGTGCATCAAAGCTGTATATTATAACCCTGCTTATTTAACTTATATGAAGAGTACATCATGAGAAATGCTGGGCTGCATGAAGCACAAGCTGGAATCGAGATTGCCCGGAGAAATATCAATAACCTCAGATATGCAGATGACACTACCCTTATGGCAGACAGTGAAGAAGAACTAAAGAGCCTCTTGATGAATGTCAAAGAGGAGAGTGAAAAGTTGGCTTAAAGCTCAACATTCAGAAAGCTAAGATCGTGGCATTCAATCCCATCACTTCATGGCAAATAGATGGGGAAACAGTGGAAATAGTGACAGATTTTATTTTGGGGGGCTCCAAAATCACTGCAGATGATGACTGCAGCCATGAAATTAAAAAACACTTGCTCCTTGGAAGAAAAGCTATGGCCAACTTAGACAGGATATTAAAAAGGAGAGACATTACATTGCCAACCAAGGTCTGTCTAGTCAGAGCTATGGTTTTTCCAGTAGTCATGTATGGATGTGAGAGTTGGGCTATAAAGAAAGCTGAGTGCCAAAGAATTGATGCTTTTGAACTGTGGTGTTGGAGAAGATTCTTGAGAGTCCCTTGGACTGCAAGGAGATCCAACCGGTCCATCCTAAAGAAAATCAGTCCTGAATATTCATTGAAAGGACTGATACTGAAGCTGAAACTCCAATACTTTGGCTACCTGTTGTGAAGAACTGACTCATTGGAAAAGAACCTGTTGCTGGGAAAGATTAAAGGTGGGAGGAGAAGGAGATGACAGAGGATGAGATGGTTGGATGGCATCACTGACTCAATGGACATGAGTTTGAGTAAGCTCCGAGAGTTGGTGATGGACAGGGAGGCCTGGCATGCTGCAGTCCATGGTTTTGCAAAGAGCTGGACACGACTGAGTGACAGAACTGAACTGAACTGATGTCAAGTATATGCCAGCATGATTTCACTTCTTCTTGCTTGTTCAAACCCTAATGCCAGAATTTATATCATATGCATTGTGAGCAGGAAACTGTAAGGTTTAATATTCATTAACCTTTTCATTCTTACACAGCTAATAAATCATGAAGGAAGGCTTGAATTCAATCCTGACTCCAAAATTTGCAGTCTTAATCTCTTATTTTCTTTAACAGGGAAACCAAAATTTTTGACTCAAAGTAGTGGAAGGGATTGCCTGGACCCCCAGGGTAATGCAGCTAGAAAGCAGTAGAGCTAGTCTAAAACCCAAATTGCCTGGTAGCTAGCTTAAGTTTTTACTACCACACCTAGATTGTCTCAACAGTAGTCATTATTTAATGAGTAATGAAAAAAAGGTTAAATTAAAATCTTCATTCTTTAAGATAGAGAACAAAGATGTATGTGACCCATTTAAACATTTTAAGTCCTGACTTGTCCTTCCTGAACTTTACTATGTGTCAGGTACTGTGCTAAGCCCTTTTCAAATATTACAGCTTTAAATTTTGCAATATTGTGAAATATGAGGCAAGTATTGTTTTCCGTGGGGACACTATCAAACAGCTAGAATTTAACTCAGCACCTAGTCACTCGGATGCTAGGTGTCTAACTACTCTGCCCTGCCCCTTCCATTTTAGAAAGGTCTGCCTACAGTTTTTTAAATGAAACAATTTTTGAAACTTAAAAAATAAAGCCTTCAAACATGTAGAAATTTAATTAATATATAGTGTTGAGTATTTCTTTACTGATACTGGCCTTTAAGATTATACAAAATAGTACTGTCATGTCAAGATGGGTATACAGACCTGTTCATGGTGTTTGACACATTCTACATCTGTAAGATAAAGACAAAGAAATTTAAACTCTGGAAGAATCTAATCTTATTAGAAAACTAATCTTTGATTTGTTTCAGGTCTCAGACTGTCATCAAAATATAAGATTCACTTCAAAGCTGTGTGTATGAGCATAATATTAAAGGTTGAAGCTCTTCACACAAAACTTTTCATTTTCTTTTTTGAAGTAGGTTTAGAGTGTAGCCCAAAAGATGAAATAGCTATTATAATAATGCGTTTGTGCTGTTCTTTCCTACTTCATAATCTGAACTTAGAAAATATTAAAAAAAAACCAAACACAAGTTTTATATATTGGAAGTGTCTGCTGTTATGTAACAAGCCTGGAGGCAGAAATTGGACTAGCAGTTGAAAATTCTAGGGAGGCAGATTTCAACTCAATAATGGAAGAAGACAAATAGTAGTTCATGCTGCCAAACTATAGATTGCCAGTCATGGATTGAATTGTTTTATGATGAAATGAGATCCCAATAAAAAGTGATGTTAAGTCCAAGGATACATTGGATAGACATTTCCCAAAGAAGTTATACTAAATGTTTATATGGATAGCAATTTGGCCTTGGTTGACCATTTAGGTCCACTTGCACCCTGATGATATAATTTGGTCATTTATTGGTACAAAGGAAAAAGTGCATTTCAAAAATGTTCCTTTATTATATGTGTTGTGTATATTTCAGAATTATATGGGTAGAAGATAACATGACCTCTCAATATCAGGGCGGGGGCAGGGTTATGAGGGAGATACTCACTGAGGATAGTTGCAAGCACCAGGGCTGAGAGCAGGACAAAGGCTGTTGTTCTCATGCTGCTGAAGTGGCCAAGGGCAGTCCAGTGGAGGAAGAAGAAGTGACTTTCTGGTGTCTGCCCAGCCTGGATGGGTTCTGCCTTATATATTGTCAAGAGTTCTATCTCAGTTGTGAAATAGCTATTCCAGAAACAGAAGCTTGGGAAGTGGTCAGAAAAATCTGCTAAGGAGGGACATTTATTTTGTTGTGAAAGAGAGGTGATTATATATGACATTTTAATAGATCATAGGACCCAATAAAGTTGGCATTATTTCCTCACCCCTTTAAGTTTGTGTGCTTTTACACCTGTTACACAGTTTGATCTTCATAACAGATAGTAACTACCATTCTGACAGATAGTAACTACCATTTTCTTTATTCTACAGATGAGGGAATGAAGTCACAAGGAAGTTAAGTAATTTCACTTGGTTTACTACATATTCTTTGGTGTACTGCTTTTTCTAGGAAAACTCATCAGTATGGCAGCTTTATAGGTTTTAACACTTTCTCAGGTTCCCCTCTTTCTTTGTCTCTCCTCTAGAACCAAAGGGGGAAGTGTTGGCAGTTGAGACCCCAGACTGGGAACAGAGAAAAGGTATCAGCATCCAAGTCTCGATTCAGCACAAACAGGCAACAATTCCTGACTTTTAGGAAGAGGGTAATTTCCCCCCAAATCCCATATTTGGGGAGATGGTATAATGGGTGGAGCTGGTGAGCACTCACACCTCATTTACCCACCAGATGTCTGCTGAAAGCTTCTTTATCAAGGGCCCTTAGGAGGAGGATTTCCCCAAAGCCAATAATAAAGAGGTATGTAACCATTGTAGCAAAGAACAGAGCTGGTGGATGTAGTAGCTAGACTGTCCCTGAAGCTTTGGCCATGATTATCTGGTCCCCAAATGCAGGCTGATGGCTCAAAAATGAGATGTTAACTTGCCCTGGCATGTAGTTACACACAGGGTCAGTGATGGTGGTTTAGTTGCTAAGTCATGTCCAACTCTTATGAACTCATGAACTGTAGACTACCAGATTCCTCTGTCCATGGGATTCTCCAGGCAAGAATACTGGAGTAGTTTGCCATTTCCTTCTCCAGGGGATCTTTCTGACCCAGGAATTGAACCTGGGTCTCTTGGAGATTGCAGGCAGATTCTTTACCGACTGAGCTATGAGGGAAGCCCTGCTAATAAAATAACTTTCAACAGATAAGCCACCAGCCATTTAGTCATGATTTATTTATTTATTTTTACATTTTTTAAACAATTTTTTTATTTTTTTATTTTATTTTTTCTCTCTTTTTTTTTTTTTATTAGTTGGAGGCTAATTACTTCACAACATTTCAGTGGGTTTTGTCATACATTGATATGAATCAGCCATAGAGTTACACGTATTCCCCATCCCGATCCCCCCTCCCACCTCCCTCTCCACCCGATTCCTCTGGGTCTTCCCAGTGCACCAGGCCCGAGCACTTGTCTCATGCATCCCACCTGGGCTGGTGATCTGTTTCACCACAGATAGTATACATGCTGTTCTTTCAAAACATCCCACCCTCACCTTCTCCCACAGAGTTCAAAAGTCTGTTCTGTACTTCTGTGTCTCTTCTTCTGTTTTGCATATAGGGTTATCGTTACCATCTTTCTAAATTCCATATATATGTGTTAGTATGCTATAATGTTCTTTATCTTTCTGGCTTACTTCACTCTGTATAATGGGCTCCAGTTTCATCCATCTCATTAGGACTGATTCAAATGAATTCTTTTTAATGGCTGAGTAATATTCCATGGTGTATATGCACCACAGCTTCCTTATCCATTCATCTGCTGATGGGCATCTAGGTTGCTTCCATGTCCTGGCTATTATAAACAGTGCTGCGATGAACACTGGGGTGCACGTGTCTCTTTCAGACCTGGTTTCCTCAGTGTGTATGCCCAGAAGTGGGATTGCTGGGTCATATGGCAGTTCTATTTCCAGTTTTTTAAGAAATCTCCACACTGTTTTCCATAGTGGCTGTACTGGTTTGCATTCCCACCAACAGTGTAAGAGGGTTCCCTTTTCTCCACACCCTCTCCAGCATTTATTGCTTGTAGACTTTTGGATAGCAGCCATCCTGACTGGCGTGTAATGGTACCTCATTGTGGTTTTGATTTGCATTTCTCTAATAATGAGTGATGTTGAGCATCTTTTCATGTGTTTGTTAGCCATCTGTATGTCTTCTTTGGAGAAATGTCTGTTTAGTTCTTTGGCTCATTTTTTGATTGGGTCATTTATTTTTCTGGAATTGAGCTTCAGGAGTTGCTTGTATATTTTTGAGATTAATCCTTTGTCTGTTTCTTCATTTGCTATTATTTTCTCCCAATCTGAGGGCTGTCTTTTCACCTTACTTATAGTTTCCTTTGTAGTGCAAAAGCTTTTAAGTTTCATTAGGTTCCATTTGTTTAGTTTTGCTTTTATTTCCAATATTCTGGGAGGTGGGTCATAGAGGATCCTGCTGTGATTCATGTTGGAGAGTGTTTTGCCTATGTTCTCCTCTAGGAGTTTTATAGTTTCTGGTCTTACATTTAGATCCTTAATCCATTTTGAGTTTATTTTTGTGTCTGGTGTTAGAAAGTGTTCTAGTTTCATTCTTTTACAAGTGGTTGACCAGTTTTCCCAGCACCACTTGTTAAAGAGGTTGTCTTTTTTCCATTGTATATCCTTGCCTCCTTTGTCAAAGATAAGGTTTCCATAGGTTCGTGGATTTATCTCTGGGCTTTCTGTTCTGTTCCACTGATCTATATTTCTGTCTTTGTGCCAGTACCATACTGTCTTGATGACTGTGGCTTTGTAGTAGAGTCTGAAGTCAGGCAGGTTGATTCCTCCAGTTCCATTCTTCTTTCTCAAGATTACTTTGGCTATTCGAGGTTTTTTGTATTTCCATACAAATTGTGAAATTCTTTGGTCTAGTTCTGTGAAAAATACCGTTGGTAGCTTGATAGGGATTGCAGTGAATCTATAGATTGCTTTGGGTAGAATAGCCATTTTGACAATATTGATTCTTCCAATCCACGAACATGGTATGTTTCTCCATCTGTTTGTGTCCTCTTTGATTTCTTTTATCAGTGTTTTATAGTTTTCTATGTATAGGTCTTTTGTTTCTTTAGGTAGATATACTCCTAAGTATTTTATTCTTTTTGTTGCAGTGCTGAATGATATTGTTTCCTTAATTTCTCTTTCTGTTTTTTCATTGTTAGTATATAGGAATGCAAGGGATTTCTGTGTGTTAATTTTATATCCTGCAACTTTACTATATTCATTGATTAGCTTTAGTAATTTTCTGGAAGAGTCTTTAGGGTTTTCTATGTAGAGGATCATGTCATCTGCAAACAGTGAGAGTTTCACTTCTTCTTTTCCTATCTGGATTCCTTTTACTTCTTTTTCTGCTCTGATTGCTGTGGCCAAAACTTCCAACACTATGTTGAATAGTAGTGGTGAGAGTGGGCACCCTTGTCTTGTTCCTGATTTCAGGGGAAATGCTTTCAATTTTTCACCACTGAGGGTGATGCTTGCTGTGGGTTTGTCATATATAGCTTTTATTATGTTGAGGTATGCTCCTTCTATTCCTGCTTTCTGGAGAGTTTTAATCATAAATGAGTGTTGAATTTTGTCAAAGGCTTTCTCTGCATCTATTGAGATAATCATATGGTTTTTATCTTTCAATTTGTTAATGTGGTGTATTACATTGATTGATTTGCAGATATTAAAGAATCCTTGCATTCCTGGGATAAAGCCCACTTGGTCATGGTGTATGATTTTTTTAATATGTTGTTGGATTCTGTTTGCTAGAATTTTGTTAAGGATTTTTGCATCTATGTTCATCAGTGATATTGGCCTGTAGTTTTCTTTTTTTGTGGCATCTTTGTCTGGTTTTGGAATTAGGGTGATGGTGGCCTCATAGAATGAGTTTGGAAGTTTACCTTCATCTGCAATTTTCTGGAAGAGTTTGAGTAAGATAGGTGTTAGCTCTTCTCTAAATTTTTGGTAGAATTCAGCTGTGAAGCCATCTGGTCCTGGGCTTTTGTTTGCTGGAAGATTTCTGATTACAGTTTCGATTTCCTTGCTTGTGATGGCTCTGTTAAGATCTTCTATTTCTTCCTGGTTCAGTTTTGCAAAGTTATACTTTTCTAAGAATTTGTCCATTTCATCCAAGTTGTCCGTTTTATTGGCATAGAGCTGCTGGTAGTAGTCTCTTATGATCCTTTGTATTTCAGTGTTGTCTGTTGTGATCTCTCCATTTTCATTTCTAATTTTGTTAATTTGGTTCTTCTCTCTTTGTTTCTTAATGAGTCTTGCTAATGGTTTGTCAATTTTGTTTATTTTTTCAAAAAACCAGCTTTTAGCTTTGTTGATTTTTGCTATGGTCTCTTTAGTTTCTTTTGCATTTATTTCTGCCCTAATTTTTAAGATTTCTTTCCTTCTGCTAACCCTGGGCTTCTTCATTTCTTCCTTCTCTAATTGCTTTAGGTGTAGAGTTAGGTTATTTATTTGGCTTTTTTTCTTGTTTCTTGATGTAAGCCTGTAATGCTTTGAACCTTCCCCTTAGCACTGCTTTTATAGTGTCCCATAGGTTTTGGGTTGTTGTGTTTTCATTTTCATTCATTTCTATACATATTTTGATTTCTTATTTGATTTCTTCTATAATTTGTTGGTTATTCAGAAGCGTGTAATTTAGCCTCCATATGTTTGAATTTTTAACAATTTTTTTCCTGTAATTGAGATCTAATCTTACTGCACTGTGGTCAGAAAAGGTGACTGGAAGGATTTCAATTTTTGTGAATTTTCCAAGACCAGAGTTATGGCCCAGGATGTGATCTATCCTGGAAAAGGTTCTGTGTGCACTTGAGAAAAAGGTGAAGTTGATTGTTTTGGGGTGAAATGTCCTATAGATATCAATTAGGTCTAGCTGGTCCATTGTGTCATTTAAGGTTTGTGTTTCCTTGTTAATTTTCTGTTTAGTTGATCTATCCATAGTTGTGAGTGGGGTATTAAAGTCTCCCACTATTATTGTGTTACTATTAATTTCCTCTTTCATACTTGTCAGCGTTTGCTGTACATATTGCGGTGCTCCTATGTTGGGTGCATATATATTTATAATTGTTATATCTTCTTCTTGGATTGATCCTTTGATCATTATGTAGTTTCCTTCTTTGTCACTTTGCACATCCTTTATTTGAAAGTCTATTTTATCTGATATGAGTATTGCAACTCCTGCTTTCTTTTGGTCTCCGTTTGCGTGAAATATTTTTTTCCAGCCCTTCACTTTTAGTCTGTATGTGTCTCTTGTTTTGAGGTGGGTCTCTTGTAGACAGCATATATAGGGGTCTTGTTTTTGTATCCATTCAGCCAATTTTTGTCTTTTGGTTGGGGCATTGAACCCATTTACATTTAAGGTAATTATTGATAGGTGTGGTCCCGTTGCCATTTACTTTGTTGTTTTGGGTTCCCGTTTATACAACCTTTCTGCATTTCCTGTCTAGAGAAGATCCTTTAGCATTTGTTGAAGAGCTGGTTTGGTGGTGCTGAATTCTCTCAGCTTTTGCTTGTCTGTAAAGCTTTGGAATTCTCCTTCATATCTGAATGAGATCCTTGCTGGGTACAGTAATCTAGATTGTAGGTTATTCTCTTTCATTACTTTAAGTATATCCTGCCATTCCCTTGTGGCCTGGAGGGTTTCTATTGATAGATCAGCTGTTATCCTTATGGGGATCCCTTTGTGTGTTATTTGTTGTTTCTCCCTTGCTGCTTTTAATATTTGTTCTTTGTGTTTGATCTTTGTTAATTTGATTAATATGTGTCTTGGGGTGTTTCACCTTGGGTTTATCCTGTTTGGGACTCTCTGGGTTTCTTGGACCTGTGTAACTATTTCCTTCCCCATTTTAGGGAAGTTTTCAGCTATTATCTCCTCAAGTATTTTCTCATGGCCTTTCTTTTTGTCTTCTTCTTCTGGGACTCCTATGATTCGAATGTTGGGGCGTTTCACATTGTCCCAGAGGTCCCTGAGGTTGTCCTCATTTCTTTTGATCCTTTTTTCTTTTTTCCTCTCTGCTTCATTTATTTCCACCATTTTATCTTCTACCTCACTTATCCTATCTTCTGTCTCCATTATTCTACTCTTGGTTCCCTCCAGAGTGTTTTTGATCTCATTCATTGCATTATTCATTTTTAATTGACTCTTTTTTATTTCTTCTAGGTCTTTATTAAACATTTCTTGCATCTTTTCAATCTTTGTCTCCAGGCTATTTATCTGTAACGCCATTTTGTTTTCAAGATTTTGGATCATTTTTATTATCATTATTCTAAATTCTTTTTCAGGTAGATTCCCTATCTCCTCCTCTTTTGTTTGACTTGGTGGGCATTTTTCATGTTCCTTTACCTGTTGGGTATTTCTCTGCCTTTTCATCTTGTTTAGATTGCTGTGTCTGGAGTGGGCTTTCTGTATTCTGGAGGTCTGTGGTTCCTTTTTATTGTGGAGGTTTTACCCAGTGGGTGGGGTTAGACAATTGGCTTGTCAAGGTTTCCTGGTTAGGGAAGCTTGCGTCGGTGTTCTGGTGCATGGAACTTGATTTCTTCTCTTTGGAGAGCAATGGAGTGCCCAGTAATGAGTTTTGAGATGGGTCTATGTGTTAGGTGTGACCTTGGGAAGCCTGTATGTTGACGTTCAGGGCTATGTTCCTACGTTGTTGGAGAATTTGCGTGGTATGTCTTGCTCTAAAACTTATTGGCTGTTGGGTGGTGGTTGGTTTCAGTGTAGGTATGGAGGCTTTTGGATGGTCACTTATTACTTAAAGTTCCATGTAGTCAGGAGTTTTCTGGTGTTCTCAGGTTTTGGGCTTAAGTCTCCTGCCTCTGGACTTCAGGAAGTTTTATTCTTCCAGTAGTCTCAGGACTTCTCCAACTATACAGCACTGATAATAAAACTTCTAGGTTAATGGCAAAAAGATTCTCCCCCATTAGGGACACCCAGAGAGGTTCACAGAGTTACATGAAGAAGAGGAGAGGGAGGAGGGAGATAGAGATGAGCAGGAGGAGAAAAAGGGGGACTCAAGAGGAGAGAGACAGATCTACACAGTTGTCTGTTCCCAGAGTGTTCTCCGTAGCCCAGACACCCACAAAGATTCACAGAATTGGATTGGGAAGAGAAGGGGAAAGGAGGAGATAGAGGTGTTCTGAGGTAGAAAACAGAGAGTCAAGATTGGGAGAGAATAATCAACACACTCCTGAATAAAAATGGGAACTGAATATTGGATTCTTAAATGTTCACAATTTATATCATATACTGAAAAACAAAAATTAAAAATCTAGAGTAGAGGTTAGACTCAAAAATACTATATTAAAAACAAAAACCAAAACACACACACAAAAAATTTTAGAAATATATATGATTTCGGTTTAAAAATAGGGCTTCTCTTTTTTTTTTTTTGTAAGGTTATAGTGTATTGAAAATGAAAATTAAGGAGTAGTAGAGGAGTACTAGAGGACTTTAAAAGAAATGAGAAAAAGAAAAATAAAAAATAGAAGAGAGAAAGGGAAAAAAAAGAAAAAAGTTTTCCCTAATTAAAAAAATCGTAAAAATCTATGAAAATGAAAGTTAAGGAGTAATGGGGGAGTAATAGGGACTTTTAAAGGAAAATAAAAGAGAAAAAATTTAAAAAAAATTAAAAAAATTTTTTTTTTCTTACTTAAAAAAAAAAATAAGTAAAAATATATCTAGGAATTTCTCTGGAGCTGTTGCGGTCAGTGTGGGTTTGGCTCAGTTTCAGATAGCTCCTCATACCAGCTTACACTTCTCGATATCTACAGGCCCCTTCCGGTGTAGTCAGTGTTTTCTACAGGGATTTTAATCTGTTGCACCGGTCCCTTTTGAAGCAGTTCTCTTTGTTTATTTGGCTTCTGTTTGCCGGTCTCTTCAGAGCCTCATTTCCGCCCTGACACAGGCGGGCGGAGGTGGACTCTTATTCAGGTAGCTAGTTCCGTTGCGCTGCGGGGAGGGGCTGGCGCTGCAGGAAGGGGCTGGCGCTGCGGGGAGGGAGGGGCGCTGCTTTCCCCGTCTGCGCTGCTCAGGCTCCCGGCTGCTCTATACGGAGCGCGCCCGCGCTCTGCGCGGTGCCAGCCCTCGGGTGTTCCACAAAGGCGCGGAACAAAAAGCTGCGCCTGCTCTTTGTGCCTTCCCTGTCAGAGCAATCCAGGCAGTCAGCGGCTTGACGGGCGCACTCTCCCCGGGTGTGGCACGCCCACTCCCTTCCACGGTCCCAGTCTCAGTTTCCGCGGCGCCAGTCGGGTGCGTGTGCCTTCTGCCCTCCGCGTCCCCAGCCCCAGTTCCCGCCCGCGCCGGTCCGGTGCCTGTGCCCTGTGTCTCGCCACGACCTTCCCGGCGGATGTCGACCATCCAGAATCTCAGGAGGTCTTTGATTAGAAACTGGAGGCCTGTTTGCAGTGTGGCAGGGGATGCGGTCCTTGGGGGCAAGCCTGCCTCCTTCCCCTCCCCCCTGCCTCCTGCCTCCGGCGGGGCTGGACCGGTCCGCAGCCTGCGAGCTCTTCTCTGGACTTTCTCGGTCCCTTTGTTCTGCGAACGGCCGGGAGTGTGTTCAGCCGGTTAATTTTCTCTCTCTCTTTGGCTCTCCCACAGTTCAAGTTGGCAACTCACAAAAGCTCCCTCCGATTGTCCTCAGGGCACTCAGGCCTGGACCCTATCCCAAGCAATGCCGCCGGCTCCTCTCCGTTCCGCCCCCACTTGCTGGTGGCGGATGCAGGTGTCTGGGGTACTTTTCTGCTGGGAGTTGCTTTTAGGCTCGTATTCTGTGCGTTTTATTTATTGTTTCCCTCCCAGTCAGGTTGCCCTCCGAGATTCAAACACTTCCCCCAGGCCCGCCAGTGTGAGGGTTTCCCGGTGTCTGGAAATGTCCTCTATTAAGACTCTCTTCCCGGGACGGATCCGTCCTTAGCTCTTTTGTCTCACTTTTTATCTTTTATATTTTGTCCGACCTCCTTTCTAAGACAATGGGCTGCTTTTCTGGGCGCCTGATGACCTCAGCTATCGATCAGAAGTTGTTTTGTGAAGTTTGCTCTGCGTTCAGTTATTCTTTTGATGAATTTGTGGGAGAGAAAGTGGTCTCCCCGTCCTACTCCTCTGCATCTTGGCTCCTCTAGTCATGATTTAAATAAGCTTAATTGTGCTTTCATCAAACCATGCTTCACTTGAAGTCTTTGATAAAGGCCACAAGAACACTTTTTGGAATGTGCCAGTTTTTGAATAAAGTGCCCCTGTGAGAAGACCTCAGAAGCAGTTCTTGCAGTTTTGGTAGATAGAGTTGAAAGACACGGTCTCTACCACTAATGGAGGTAGTGCCAAAGGCTGAGAGACTAAAATTCACATTTGTTTCCCTTCAGAAGGATAAAACAACTGGAAACTGTGCTGAGATGGTTTGGAGGGCAGGCATCATAATGTTATATGAATTCATTGCCACCTGCACCATTCCCTGCGTGACCTTGTGCAAATTATTGAACTCGTAGAAGCCTTAGTTTCTTTATTTTGATTTGCTTACTCGGTAATTATTAATGAAGATTCACTCTGTCTTAGAGAGTGTAATACAACTTGGGTATACCATGAATAATGAAAAACTATTGCCACTGTCTTCAGTGTAGCTTGACAAAGATTCTCTTCTTTATCAAACTTGAGTTAGGCTTCTCTGAGTTCTCTTGTCAAAAGGACCTTGACCTCCCCACACCTCCCTTCTCTCTGCCTCCCCTCTACTTCATGTCTTTGGCCTTTCCAGGCATGTCTTAGCATAGAATTCTGCTAAGTTATCTCCCTACCTGCCGGAGCCTGCCGGCAAATGAACTGGTCAAGAACGCAATCACCAGAGTACCTAGGAAAAAGAAGACTCAGAAAGAAGACTCAGAAAGAGAAAGATGGGGTTGAGAGGGACGGAGTCCGCTTGCGTCTGACTCCGCCAACTTTATTGAAGAATACCACGCCTATATATACGCTAACAGGAGTTACTAAGAATAGATTGAGGGTTTGCATACGTGCAGAGCTACAGATGTTTTAAATTCCCACACTTAAGATCAGTAAAGCATTAATTACCCTAGCGCCCAACATGATTAAGATCATTAGAACATTAGATAGAAAACAGGCTTCATCAATAGAACATTAGATGAAAACAGGTTTCAGGCATGATGAGCTTATCAGCACCAGAAAAACAGGCAAAAAGGTCACCGGTGTGTTTTTTCCCTGAAGGAGACAAATGCCAGTCTATACTTTAACAAGAAGGGGTGGCAGGACAAAGAGAGACCTTTTGATCTCTCTTAGAGCCGTAAGGGGCCTGTACATTCAGGCCGGCTCCCTGCACCTACCTTTGATATCTGATCACCCTTTATATTTGATCAAGTTTTTCATACCCCACTTTTAATGTATAAGTCCTTGGCCTGACTTTAACAAGAATTCCCTTAGTATCTCTTATTAGTAATTTTCCATCCACTGAGTACTTAACCCAGCTCCTTGGCTAAAATATTCATTTGCTTTATTTAGAGTTAAGCCCAGTCTTTCCCCCATTGCCATAGGGGTATTACAATAGGGATATTCAAGACTATACCTTGAATAATGCTTTCCTTACCATTTTGACAAGTGTCAAATAACTTTTCTTTAACAAGCTTTCAGAATACAGTTAATCATAGCACCATAGCATAAGCGGATTATGATTTTCAAATGAGATTGTAAAGCACTTGTATACATCCTGTTGGAAGGACCAATGCTGAAGCTGAAACTCCAATACTTTGGCCACCTCATGCGAAGAGTTGACTCATTGGAAAAGACCCTGAGGCTGGGAGGGATTGGGGGCAGGAGAAGAAGGGGACAACAGAGGATGAGATGGCTGGATGGCATCCCCGAGTCAATGGACATGAGTTTGAGTAAACTCCGGGAATTGGTGATGGACAGGGAGGCCTGGTGTGCTGCGATTCATGGGGTCGCAAAGAGTCAGGCGCAACTGAGTGACTGAACTGAACTGAACTGAATAAGGGTGAAAGAGGAGAGTGATGTGCATCCAGTGCATCTGCTTCTGATGAAGGCTGTCACCAGTTTGGAGCCTATTAGTTTGCACATATGTATTAAGTGTTCACCTCTGGGAAGAGTAATGTTGCAGAATCTGGAAACCAGGAAATCCTGGACAGAAGGTTCCTTGAATATCTCAGAAATCTCTTTCAAAGCAATGGCAGTCCTTTCTTCTTACGTAAACAAGATCTTTTAGGCAACCCTGATTTATACTGAAAAACTACTTAAAATGTCACTAGGAAATTGAGATTTCCTAAGGAATTCTAAAATGTTTTCAGTGTATATTAGAGGTGGAGGAGATAGGAAGAATCTTATGGTTTATTTGAAAATTTACTTAAAAACTCAGCCTAGATAGCATATCCTTTCCATATTCTCTTGATATTTAACATTTTGAAGTCACTACTGTGCTTTGACTTTGAATTATTGTAAGAACAATTTTATCAGATTACTACTACCTGCTTTGCATAGCAGTTAGGAAGCACACATTTTTAAATTTTAACTTTTTATTTTGAAATAATTGTTGCAAGAATAGAACAAGTAACTTCTTGTGTGCTCTTCACCTCAAGACTCTTAATTTAAATTTTACCATCTGTGCCAACAGTGCCTTTATAACAAAATGATCCAATCCAACAGGATTTAATATTGTTAAGATGGCAGTGCTGTCTATCAAAGTTAGCTGCCCTTTTTGGAAAGTGGATGAGCTAATCCTAAAATTCTTATGGGAAATACAAGTTAGCTAAAACAGTCTTCAGAAAGAAAAAAGGTGGAGGGTTCACACTAAACACTTTAAATTTTACTGCAAGGTTATGGTAATCAAAACAGTGTGTAATAGAATTGGGAATTCAAAAATAAATTCTAATATGTATGTTTAATTGATTTTTGACTAGAATGACAAAACAATTTAGCGAAGAAAGAATAATCTTTTAAAAACTTTGTCTGGGACAACTGGATATTCACATACAGAACAAATGAGATTGGACCCCCACCTCATTTTGTGTTAAAAATCATAACATAAGTTAACTTGAAATACATAAATATGAGAGCTAAAACTATAGAATTCTTAGAAGAAAATATAGGTGTTCGTCTTTGTGACCTTTGAATAGGTGATGGTTTTTTTAGATATGACACTAAATTATAAGAAACAAAAGAGGAAATGGATAATTTGGACATCATCAAAATTAAAGACTTTTGCATTCAAAAGGAGAGACCACAGAATGGAAGAAAATAGTTGCAAATTATATATCTGATAAGGGACTAGTATCTAGAGTATATTAAAAAAAAATTGCATTTGCAGCTTACAGTGACCAGAAAATTTATTTAAAAACCAAGCAGAGGGTTGGAATAGATATTTTCCAAAACAAAACATGAAAATATGCTCATTGTCATTAGTTATTAGGTAAAGACAAATCAAAACCAAAAAGAGATACCATTTCCTATCCATTAAGATGACTAAAATTAAGAAAACAGACAGACAAGATGTTGGTATGGATGTGAAGATGTTGGAACTCTCATACATTGCTGATGGGAATATATTATAAAATGTTGTAGCTGCTTTGAGAAATAGTTTGGTAATTCCTCAAAAAGTTAAATGTAGAGTTACCATATGACTTAACAGTTCCATTCCTAGGTATTTGCCAAAGAGAATTAAAAACATATATCCACTAAAGACATTAATGTTCATAGCAGCTTTATACATAATAGCCCCAAATTGGAAATAATTCAACTAGTCATCAACTGATGGATGATTAAATGCACTGCATCTGTAGAATACAACATTATTCAATAAAAAGGATAAGGTACTGATACATGCTCTAGCATGGAATAACCTTATAGACAAAAGGCCACATACTTTATGATTCTATTTTAGTATAATTAGTGAATCTATAGAGAAAAGTCAGGTTAATAATTGCCAGGGACTACAAAGATAGAGCTTCCCTCATAGCATCAACAAGATGGCAGAGTAGAAGGATCGTGCGCTCATCTTCTCCTGTGAGAACTCCGAAATTGCAACTCGCTGCTGAACAACCATCAATGAGAGAATGTTGGATCCCACCAAAAAAGGATACCCCGTGTCCAAAGGCAAAGGAGGAGCCCCAACAAGGTGGTAGGAGGGGCGAAATCACATTTAGAATCAAACCCCATACCCATCAGAGGGTTCAGAAGGCTCAAACAAAACATGTGCACCAGGGCCTGGAGACCCAAGAGAGACTGAGCCAGACCTGCCTTTGAGTGTTTCAGTGTCTCCTGAGGCGGCAGAGGTCAGCTGTGTCCTGTTGCAGGGACAGGACTCCGTGTGCAGCAGACCTGGGTCACCAAGCGTGTGGCATAAGTTCTCTTGGAGGAGGTCGCCATTAGCCCCACCATAGAGCCACAGAGCAGACAACCCACAAACTGCAGAACAATTATACCAAAGAAATTCTTGTACTGTTAAGAAAGTTCTAGGACCCACAACAGATCTCCCAACCTGGGGATCTGGCAAAGGGACTGAGAACCCCCAAGGAATTTGACTTTGGAGGCCAGTGGGAGAATGAGCCAGACTTGCCTGTGAGTGTCCAGGAGTCTCCAGTGGAGGTGTGGGTCTCAGTTTGGCCTCAGGCCAAACAACAGGGAGGGAACACAGCCCATCAATAGAAAATTGGATTAAAGTTTTACTGAGCATGACCCTGCTCATCAGAACAAGACCCAGTTTCTCCCACAGTCTCTCCCATCAGAAAGTTTTCATAAGCCTCTTATCCTTATTCATCAGAGGGCAGACAGAATGGAAACGACAATCACAGAAAAACAACCAAACTGATCACATGGACCACAGCCTTGTCTAATTCAGTGAAACTATGAGCCATGCCATGTGGGGCCACCCAAGATGGACAGGTCAAAGTGGAGAGTTCTGACAAAATGGGGTCCACTGGAGAAGAGATTGGCAAACCAGTATTCTTGCCTTGAAAACCCCATGAACAGTATGAAAAGGAAAAAATATATGACACTGAAAGAAAAGCTTCCCATGTGGAGAAGCCCTAAAGTCAGCAAAAACAACTGTGGCTCAGATCATGAACTCCTTACTGCAAAATTCAGACTTAAAGAAAGAAAGGAAAACCACTAGACTATTAAGATATGAACTAAATCAAATCCCTCACAATTATACAGTGGAAGTGACAAACAGATTCAAGGGATTAGATCTGATAGACAGAGTGCCTGAAGAACTATGGACAGAGATTTCTGACATTGTACAGGAGGCGGTGATCAAGACCATCCCCAAGAAAAAGAAATGCAAAAAGGCAAAATGGTTGTCTGAGGAGGCCTTACAAATAGCTGAGAAAAGAAGAGAAGTGAAAGGCAAAGGAGAAAAAGAAAGATATACCCATTTGAATGCAGAGTTCCCAAGAATAGCAAGGAGAGATAAGAAAGCCTTCCTCAGTGATCAGTGCAAAGATATAGAGGAAAACAGTAGAATGGGAGAGACTAGAGATCTCTTGAAGAAAATTAGAGATACCAAGGGAACATTTCATGCAAAGATGGGCACAATAAAGGACAGAAATGGTATGGACCTAACAGAAGCAGAAGATATTAAGAAGAGGTGGCACAATACACAGAAGAGATCTTCACGAAAAAGATCTTCACACACACACACAAAAATACACAAAAAAGATCTTCACACACACACACACACAAATACACAAAAAAGATCTTCATGACCCAGATAACCACGATGGTGTGATCACTCACCTAGAGTCAGACATCCTGGAATGCAAAGTCAAATGGGCCTTAGGAAGCATCACTATGAACAAAGCTAGTGGAGGCGATGGAATTCCAGTTGAGCTATTTCAAATCCTAAAAGATGATGCTGTGAAAGTGCTGCACTCAATATGCCAACAAATTTGGAAAACTCAGTAGTGGCCACAGGACTGGAAAAGGTCAGTTTTCATTCCAATCCCAAAGAAAGGCAATGCCAAAGAATGCTCAAACTACTGCACAATTGGACCCACCTCACATGCTAGCAAAGTAATGCTCAAAATTCTCCTAGTGAGGCTTCAACAGTATGTGAACTGAGAACTTGCAGATGTTCAAGCTGGATTTAGAAAAGGCAGAGGAACCAGAGATCAAATTGCCAACATCCATTGGGTCACCGAAAAAGCAAGAGAGTTCCAGAAAAACATCTACTTCCACTTTATTGACTACACCAAGGCTTTTGACTGTATGGATCACAACAAACTCTGGAAAATTTAAAGAGATGGGAATACCAGACCACCTTACCTGCCTCCTGAGAAATCTGTATGCAGGTCAAGAAGCAACAGTTAGAACTGAACAGGGAACAATGGACTGGTTCCAAATCAGGAGAAGAGTACATCAAGGCTGTATATTGTCACCCTGCTTACATAACTTCTGGCAACCCACTCCAGTATTCTTGCCTGGGAAATCCTGTGTATAGAGTAGCCTAGGGCTACATTCCATGGGGTCACAAAGAGTCAGACTGAGCGACTAACAAGTGAGTGACTAACAGTACCCTGGTTTTCAAGTATGTTAATGCATAACTATATCTGCTTGTTTTAGCTTGATAGTCATATAGGTTCAGACACATTCTAAAAGATCTACATTTTTTTCTCCCATCTTCACATTACGATTTTGATGGTCTATTTTACGTCTTCTTCTTTATCCTTTTTCTGTTGATTGCTGTTCCTGCTGCTGCTAAGTCGCTTTAGTCATGTCCTACTCTGTGTGACCCCATAGACGGCAGCCCACCAGGCTCCCCCGTCCCTGGGATTCTCCAGGCAGGAACACTGGAGTGGGTTGCCATTTCCTTCTCCAATGCATGAAAGTGAAAAGTGAAAGTGAAGTCACTCAGTCGTGTCCGACTCTTAGCGACCCCATGGACTGCAGCCTACCGGGCTCCTCCATCCATGGGATTTTCCAGGCAAGAGTACTGGAGTGGGGTGCCATTGCCTTCTCCATTTTCTGTTGATTGTAGTTATATAATTTAAAATTGCTTTTATAAAATTTTTTGATGGTTTCTTAATCTACGTACTGGCTTATGTAAATAATCTTCAATCCTTTCATATATTTGCCTCTCCTGTTGTATTTTTTCTTTTTCTATAATTTTTTGTTTCTTCTCCATTTAGAGAAGACCTTTAAATACTTGCTGTTATGTTAGGTTTAATATTGTTGTATTCTTTTAGTTTTTGCTTCTCTAAGAAATGTTTTATCTCTTCTTTTGTTATAAATGATAATTTTACTGAATAGAGTATTCTAGGTTATAGATTTTTCCCTTTCAGCACTTCAGTTGGTCATACCTCTCCCTTCTGGCCTACAAATTTTTTGCAGAGAAATCAGCTGATAACCTTACTAAGGTTCCCTTGTAACTTACTCTTTGTTTTCCTCTTGCTGCCTTTAGAATTATCTTAGTTTTTCCACTTCAATTATTATGTTTTGGTGTGGGTCTGTTCATCTTGTTTGGGACCCTCTGATTCTTGTACTTGGATATCTGTTTTCTTTTAGGTTTGGAAAGTTTTCAGCCATAATTTCTCCAAATATATTTTTGATACGCTTTTCTCCTTCTTCTGGAATCTCTATTTTGCATAGGTTCACACACCTTTATGTTATCCCATACATCTCATATGTTGCTTTCGTTTTCTTTTTATTTGTCTTTCAGTCTGGTGCTCTGATTAAGTATTTCCATTATTCTGTCTTCCAGATCACTTATTTATTCTTCTGTGTTACTTAGTCTGGTATTCATTCCTTTTAGTTTGGTTTTTATCTTTGCAATTGAGTTGTGTGATTTTTTTTTTTATAATTTATTTATTTTTTCAGTGGGTTTTGTCATACATTGACGTGAGTTGTGTAATTTTGATTGGTTCCTTTACAGTTTCTAGTTCCTTGTTACACTGATCTGCATTGTAATTGATAATCTTATTTTTTTCATCATTTTTACTACCTCCTTTTTGAACTTGGGGCCTGGTAGACTTGAGAGGTTTGTTTAATCATTTGTTCTTTCAAGGGATTTCTCTATTCTTTTAATTGGAAATAGTTCCTCTACTTTTTCATGTTACTTAACTTTCGTTGTCTCCTTGAGTTTATGGGAAACAGTTATCTACCGTGGTCTTGAAGGGATGTTTTAATGTGCGAATATCCCTATGTAGACCATGTGAGTCCAGTGTTTTCAGTTCCAGGGCTGTTTTGGTATGGATGCCAGCCACTTCTTTCCTCAGCATGTGCTGGTTTTTATCTCCTTTATAAAAGGTGTGATGGTACAGTAACCAGAGCCTGCACTGGTTGATGGAAGGGGTCTCCTCTTTGCTCCATGGCTGTCACAGCCCTGTTGATGGTGATATCTCCTCCCCAGTTTTTAGAGTAGAAGCCCTGAGGGTCAGGTTCACTAAGGATCCATTACCTTCGTGTGCTCTGTCCCCAGGGAGGTGAGCACTGAAGCAAGTGGGGCCCATGTGGTCAAAGTGAACTAAAGTCCATAGGGACTGCATTTGTGGTTCTTTCCAGAGACAACCAAAGTTTGTGTTCCTTTCTCCATTGTGTTTGTCGGCATTGTAGCTCCAGGAATGAAGATGGTTTTGCTTCCTCTTGGGACCTGGCATGCTTTTGTTTAGAGCTCCCCCAGGATCTGTTCACCCTAGATCTGGCTCCAAAGTGTGGTACTAGTTGGGTGGAACTTCAGTGCTCCTGCCTGGAAAGGGACCTCTGAGTACTCCTTCCCAGGTGCCGGACACTGGGACCCACCCCTGATGTGCACATACATGATGTTGATTTGCCCTATCACTAACAATGCTAACTTTAATCACTTGAGTCAGCTGGTTATAACTTCCAGGTTATCCACTTTTAAGTTACTCTTTTTACTTTAAAAATCAATAGATATTTTGTAATGATATTCCTTGAGATTATGCACGTATCATTTTTATTGCAGTTTTGCTCATGCTATTGTGTTAAGTAAGGCCATGTTCAAATGGGGCAAACTATATAAGTAAATGTGTATAATCTTACATGTTTAAACTACACATTCTCCTTTTCAGTTCCTAGTATCAATTTCTAATGAACAGAAATGTTGCCATTTTTCAACCAAGAAAAATACATGAGCATTTATTGGTCATGAGTACTTAACATGCCAAGCATATTCCAAAAAAATGTGGTATATATTTTTATGCTTTTGTAAGTGATGGAGAGGAATGGGGATGCACATTATAATCATCCCTTTTCATTTCTATAAGATTTATAATTTACGAAACATGTTCACATGCATATCTCATCTGATTCTCACAATATACATGTTAAACAGTAAAGGAAAAGATACTGCACAACTGGAGTACCTACCCACCTGGTAAAAGTTCACGTTCGGGTAAACACACAGTCTTCTGTTTAAAGTTTCCATGTGTTCTCCTGAGTTGCTTGGTGGAGTTTTCTAATGAAGACAGTGATGATAAGGATGATAAAGACCTCAGTGATGCAAATGTTGGTGAGTACAGAGAAGTGAGTAAAACTAAATAAAATCATGTCTTTGCCAAGGCCTAAACTTGGAAATTTAAAAATTTTTAAATAAATTTAAAATAGGAAAAGGAGTACATCAAGGCTGTATATTGTCACCCTGCTTACGTAACTTATATGCAGAGTACATCATGAGAAATGCTGGGCTGGAGGAAGCACAAGCTGGAATCGAGATTGCCCGGAGAAATATCAATAACCTCAGGTATGCAGATGATACCATCCTTATGGCAGAAAGTGAAGAGGAACTAAAAAGCCTCTTGATGAAAGTGAAAGAGGAGAGTGAAAAAGTTGGCTTAAAGCTCAGCATTCAGAAAACTAAGATTGTGGCATTTGATCCCATCACTTCATGGCAAATAGATGGGGAAACTATGGAAACAGTGACTGTTTTATTTTTGGGGGCTCTAAAATCACTGCAGATGATGACTGCAGCCATGAAATTAAAAGATGCTTACTCCTTAGAAGGAAGGTTATGATCAACCTAGACAGCATATTAAAAAGCAGAGACATTACTTTGTCAACAAATGTCCATCTAGTCCAGGCTATGGTTTTTCCAGTAGTCATGTATGGATGTGAGAGTTGGACTATAAAGAAAACTGAGCACCGAAGAATTGATGGTTTTGAACTGTGGTGTTGGAGAAGACTCTTGAGAGTCTCTTGGACTGCAAGGAGATCCAGCCAGTCCATCTTAAAGCAGAACAGTCCTGGGTGTTCATTGGAAGGACTGATGTTGAAGCTGAAACTCCCAGTACTTTGGCCACCTGATGTGAAGAGCTGACTCATTTGAAAAGACCCTGATGCTGGGAAAGATTGAGGGCAGGAGGAGAAGGGGACGACAGAGGATGAGATGGTTGGATGGCATCACCGACTCAATGGACATGGGCTTGGGTAGACTCTGGCAGTTGGTGATGGTCAGGGAGGCCTGGCTGACTGCAGTCCACGGGGTCGCAAAGAGTTGGACACGACTGAGCGACTGAACTGATTTGACATTTACATTAAAGATTTGTTTTGAATTTTGATTTAAAAGATAGAATAAAGAGTTGGCCTTTGAAGGGAGTGGTTAAGCCTTATGCTATAGAGCAGTTGTGAAAGGTAAAAATTTGGATTTAGATATAAGGTGAATTTTGGGTTTATATGAAATTAGAATTTATTTTTAAATGTCAAGGTGTAAGCTATCAATTACACTATAAGCCTAGGTAAGACTTATATGTCTACATGGTTTTTGGAGGTGAGGCTCCAGCTGTCTTCATTTTGAGACAAATGTCTAATAACTTAAAATTTCCCCAAGTGTGTATACAGGCAAATGTGCTTATCTGACCATTGCTACAAAGGGATATACAGTCAGACCTTGAGATATGGAGGCTGGAAGGCTTTGAATAAATAAAAGATGCTTATAGAGACTATAGAAAGTGAGGAAAAAGTAATGAATTTAAGGAAAAGTTAGGAAAAGTTTGCAATAAGAAATAACAGGGAAGGAATATATAGAAAAAGAAAAAATAGTATAGAGAAAAGGAAAACTATTTGAGAGAGAGGAAAAGGGAAATGAAAAGAAAGGAGAAAAGATGAGCTTTTGTTTTTATTCACTAGTCAGCATTTCTGGACCAGTGTTTCTTCTCTTTTGTGTACTTAGACACTGGTTCTTCATGTTTACAATTCGGTTGAAAAGGTGTGTCACAATGAACAAAGACTGAGCGATATTAGATTACTGAGTGTCTTACTGTGATTAACATATTGTGAGCTTTTAGTGTTAAACATAGATTTGAGTTAAACTCTATGAACTGTCTAGGATTATGGATAAATTAGGTATTTAACATTAGGATTAGGGGGTTGAGAATCTTAAAATCATGGGTCAGGATTTATTAATATGGAATAGCTGATGTTTGTGGCACAATTAGATTGATAATTAAAATTATAAAGATGGTTCAGAGCTGTATTAAATTTGAAGTAGGATTTGCAAGCGTGCCCTCCTCCCTGAGTAGAATCACACAGCATCCTTGTTAAAACAGATTGGTATGTCAAGTAAAGAAGACTCAATTAGGAATTAGACTTTCGTTAGAACAATTAGGAAATTAATTGCCCAAATAGGGTCTCTCTTGCAAATGAAAAATTTTTGTCAATTTATTTTAAACATATGCTTTTTTAAAACCTTAGAAATGAGTTAATGTTCAAGCTATGTCAGAGAGTTCAGTGGTTTATTTTGATAATTTTGCTATAAAATGTGTTTATCAAATTTGTAGTTGTGAAGGCATGTCATTTGTAAAAATATTTACGACTGTGCTATAGGCATTACAAAGGGCTTCTCTGGTGGCTCAGTGGTAAACAATCTACCTGCCCGTGCAAGAGATGTGAGGTTGATCCCTAGTTTGGGAAGATCCCCTGGAGAAGGAAATGGCAGCCCACTCCAGTATTCTTGCCTGGGGAACCCCATGGGCAGAGAAGACTGGCTGGATGTAGTCCCTGGAAACACAAGGATTCCGACTTGACTCAGTGACTGAACAGCCACAATAGGCATTACACATATTTTGCTCCTTATGTTCCATTTAAAGTAGGTTTTTATCTTTTGATCGATTGAAGTTACTAGGTAGATAGTAGTTCTGCAAAGTTTTTAATAAGTGTAATTATTTTGATGCTTGGAACGCAACAATGACCTGTTACACTTTCATTGTACTTTTTAATTTATTTTGACATATTTATATTTGTCAGTCAGTGAGACAGAAGTCTGAAGGAGAGCACAACTTTCCCCACCCAACAAAGATGACTCTGAGTCTGTCTGCCCGCTCCCTACCAATCCCGCCCTCCCAGAACCAGGGATGATGACGATGACAGTGATGATATCCTTCCTCTGTATCCATGTCTGTGGGGAAGTTAACATACTCCTTCATGAAGAAACTGAACTTTTCCATGACTCTTCCTATGGGAAGACACAGTTAAGAGGATCATTAACACAAGAGGAAAATTTACGTTATATTAGAGCTGAAAGGAACTACAGAGATTACATCCATAACCTGATCTTACACATGAGGAAAATGAGTCCCTAAAAAGGAGTGTCTTTGCTACAGGCAGTTTCTGACAGAGCGAGTAGCAGAATGACCCTAGTCCAGTGATATTTTCATCCCACCTGCTCCCTCTACTGATCCGAGAGCCCAGACTAATCACCCAAAGTCTTAAACCAGCAAAGAAGGAGGACCTCTGACAAGGGAAGTTGAGGCGGCCTGCCCCTCAGGTGTTCCTGGTCAGCAGGGCCCGTGGTGAGGCTGGACCCTGCACTAGTGAGGGGAGCTTCCACCATGTGTCCTCTTCAGTGTCCTTGAATGCAAGCTGTTTTCCAGATTGAGGGCCCAGTGTCTGTGCACATTAGTGAAGCTTCCCTTTTGTGAAATAAAAGCTCCTGAGTAGGAATCCATGTGTAGACATATCCTTCTGGGCTTGGGCCCTAATGTGATATTTTAACTTATTAAGATAATCACAAAGATAAAAAAAACAAAAAACACAAGAGCTAAGTGGCCAAAATCCAGTGGTCTAAAAGAGAGTTAACAGTGAGCAAAGGGAACTGGTTGTTAAGACCCCTGAGTTGCCTGTTTTGCACAAAAGTGTCTTCTGCCTGGTTATATTGCCTTCCAAAACGTTGTGTAAGCCAAACAAAATGCTTAAAAACATGTCCATGAGGATTCTAGTCCAAGTCCTGACAGCTTGGACTTTATTGTATTCCTTATTTCAGGTTGAAGAAAAAAATCTTTGTGGTAGCCTTTTCCTCCCTACTGCCTCAGGCTATGGATATTTACAGCCACCAGGAAATTGAGGAGGATAAAGACCTTCTGGTCACAGTTTATCTAAGAATCATCTACTGGCCATTAAGTCTCTTAGAAGTAGGATAAGAGGCTTCTATTCTACATGATAGTATAGTGGTTTTCAATTATTTTTTAGTGTGGGATTCAGAAACATTTCTTCCAATAAGAAATTATGTGGAACTCTACTACTTAAAAAGAGTCCAAAGCTGGTTAGAATTGGAGACCTCCCCAAATGATCTCTGTAACCTCTTGGGTGACTCCTAACTTCCCTCTACAGAACCTCTGGGCTCTAAAGACAGTAATTTGAAGCCTTCTGGTCTTGTTAGACTCTCAGTTGACAGATGGGAATTAGAGGCTCTGTCATGGAGGGACCAGTCCAAGCTGGCAGAGCAGGTGGCTCATCCTTAATCCAACTGTGAGGCAGCAAGTTTTTTCTCTCCCAGATGCTCTGAGTGGGTAAGTACAGTTTTTAGAGAGCTGAGCATGCTAGTGGAAAGAGGAGAAGATTGCAGTGAAGGATGGTGCCCTAGCTTTTTTTCCTTCCCATGAGGTACTCACAAGTTCTCAATACATAAGTGGCATTCATTCCCATAGGTGATGTAGTCAGAACCACAAACAGGCAGGTATGTGATGGGGCAGGGGATGGCCACCACCGGGTACTTCTTGTAAATGCTGCAGTTCACCTGCAACATACACAAGAGAATGTCCTGCTTTTCTCCTCATCCTTAAGCTAGGCTACCCTGGCCTCTGTCTGACAGGAAGCACAGTGCCATCCGGAAGTCCCAGCTCCTATACACTGAAACTGCTGTGGCTACTTCTCTTGATAGTACTATGACCACACTGACAAATGCTAGTACTACCAGTGTCACTTCTATTATTACTAGTAATCACAGTTAGCAGCTCCTGCATATTTCTTTGCCAGGCATTAAACTTAAATCTTACATGAATGTTTTTGTTTGTTTGTTTAATCTTCAGAAAACAAGTGGATAGGTTCTGCTATTACCCCTATTTACAGATGAGGGAGATCTGGGCTTAAAAAAAGAGAGAACTTGTATAATATAAAAGCTAGTTAGTGGTAGGGCTGGGATTTGAATCCAGAATCTGTGCTGTTAACCAAGGTAACTGTCTCTTGCCTCACACATGTTACCCTTTCCATGGAGACATCACCAGCTTCTCAGCTAGAAGTACCCTCTCTCTTTTTTAAATTCTGGAACATTTTCTTTACACTTAGATTATTTGCTTATAGGTATATCACATTTCTACAGCTGCCTTCTGAAAAGCAGAGGCAGCTTATCTACAGCAGCCTTGCCTTTCACCTGGCCACTCACCCCACCACAAGCACACTGAATTAATCTTTCAAGTATTTCTCAAGTGTTTGTTGACTAAATACAGTAAATAGGAAATTAAACTAAATAGGAAATTAAACTGCAATTAAATTGTGGTTCAGTATACTCACTGTTTTTAAAGGCAGGCTAGCAGCTTCTGAAAGAGAGATTCAGTTGGAAATGTTAAAAATAAAGCAGAGTTGTGAGGTCTCATGAATTAATGTAAAGTCAGTCTGTTGAATAAGACTCTGTGGTTCCTCTGGTAAATAGTTTCGGCACCTACCCTGTCCTTTCACAAAATCCAACTGTATTCTGATGAAGCCAAATGGCCACTGTGTTAGGTAATCCTTGGTTCAAGAAAGAGAATTATCCAAATTTCCTCTCTCTGTATACCACGGGATGTTTTCTGGAGCTCATTGTGTCTCTGATAATGTTTTAAATCAGATAGCAATAAAAGTATTGCACTCACTACTTCTCAGAGCCTGAAGCACCATCTTCAATACTCTCTCCCTCCTAATTGATATGAAGAAAAGTAATAGAGTATCTCTAAGATATTATAATCTTATTTAAGTAATTTTTCACTATATAAAAGTTTAATTGTTGACTCCTGGGATTTGGAGAATTTTTTTTTTTTCTGTTTTCCTGGATTAATTTGGAGAGAGATTCAAGTTTTTCTGCATCTTAGCGATGAGGAGTAGTATCTCATGATGCCAGCAGTTTCCAGGGTCCTAACAAAATGTGCTTCCCCTGGTGACTCACAGGGTAAAGAATCTGCCTGCAATGCAGGAGACTCTGGTTCAACCCCTGTGTTGTGAAGATCCCCTGAAGAAGGAAATGGCAACCCACTCCAGTATTCTTGCCTGGAGAATTACATGGTCAGAGGAATGTGGTGGGCTACAGTCCATAGGGTCGCAAAGAGTCAGATATGACTAAGCGACTAACACACACAATAAGATGGTGGACTTCTGAAAAAAGTAGTGTGTGTGTGTGTGTGTGTGTGTGTTTGTGTTTTTGTTTTTGGTGCCATGAATGGAAATAAAAATCCTTGAAAGGGAATGTTCTGGATCCAAACCCTTCAACTCCGAGTGGGACATAAGATTCTCCCTTTCCAGGCCAGGGCTGTTTCTATTACGAGAAGGTGAAGGTGAAGTCACTCAGTCGTGTCCAACTCTTTTGCTACCCCATGGACTAATGTAGCCCACCAGGCTCCTCCGTCCTTGGGATTCTCCAGGCAAGAATACTGGAGTGGGTTGCCGTTTCCTTCTCTAGGGGATCTTCCCGACCCAGGGATCGAACCTGGGTCTCCCACATTGCAGGCAGACGCTTTAACCTCTGAGCCACCAGGGAAGCCCTTCTATTACAAACTAGTATTCTTTGAATCCACATGACCAGACATTTCTCTGAGATGTTCATATCCTAGGAGGGGCTATGTCAGAGAACAAGCTTATGGCTATTAAGGGCACTATCTACCCTTAACTCACCTGAGCAGGAGCAGAGATGGGCCACTACAAAGAGCAGAAGGAGACCCCCAGTGGTCTTCATGATGGAGACAGCTGTGATGCAGAGGTTACTCAGGATGGTCACAACTGCATCAGTCATACTCTAGGAAAGGGTCATGTTTATAAGGCAGTGTTTGATTTCTCCGCCTTTTCTGTGAAGTCATCCAAAGTCAGGGTTGGCTCTGAGAGGCTCTCAAAGCACAATGTCACACCCTGGGTGGTGTTACAGCCCTTGTCACTTAATTGCTACTTCCTGTCTGACCAACAAATTGCTTATTCAAGGTGAGAAGTATTTTTCTGCCTGCTCTAGGGGTGGGGAATGTTGTTCCTTTGAATTCTAAAACTCGGAATAGAAGAGATTAAGTATAGGCTACTTGACATAGTTACAGAATAAATGAAAATATCAAACTTTCTGTATTTCACCAAAATAGAGACTATTACACTCAGATCAGTCAGATTACACTTCATACTTGTGCTGTGTTGCTCAGTCGTGTCCAGCTCTTTGCGACCCCACGGGCTGTAGCCTGCCAGGCTCCTCTGTCCATGGGGATTCTCCAGGCAAGAATACTGGAGTGGGTTGCCATGCTCTTCTACAGGGGATCTTCCCAACCCGGGGATCAAACACAGGTCTCCTGCATTGCAGGCAGAATCTTTACCATCTGAGCCACCAAGGAAGCCCAAGAATACTGGAGTGGGTAGCCTGTCCCTTCTCCAGGGGATCTTCCTGACCCAGGAATCAACAAATTACACTTAGGTTTATATTTTGGCACCTGGGAAAATGTTGTTTTATTTTCGAGGCAAAAAGTCCATGAAGCAGACAAGAATATAGTGAAAGGAATAGTGATGTTAGCACTTTTGAGGCTTGGAGAAAGGCATTGACATTTTCTAGCTGTGATCTTCAGGAAGTCCATTGTGCCATAAGCCTGTATCGGTTAGGAAGACCCTATTATGTTGTGGTAACATATAACCCCAAGATTTCTGTGACTTAAAGCCATACATGTATGGTGGTCAGCTGATGGTGCTCCATTGCTTCAGTGGGTTCTAGGTAGACAGAATAGTCACCATTTGGAATGTTGTTAACTGTCAAGGTGAAGTGAAGTAAAGATGTATTCCTAAGGATTTCCATTTACAACAACTGAATATTCCAGCTCAGAATTGGCACCTATGTCACTTTGCCTTACCATCCTTGACCCTTGTGCAACCATAGAAATTACTGAATACAGTATTACCTTGTCTCTTGAAAACCAGAATGGGGAGAACTAGAAATAATTGGCAAATGATACAGAGCCCACCCCAGAGCATTAGTTTTATGTCATGTCAAGTGGGACCTATTGCTAGCTCCAGTAGAGTTCACATAATTGAAGTCTTTTACATGAAAGTCTGTTCTAAAGGGCAGTGCATGTAATTGTTGCTATGAGTGTTATTGTTATTATTGACAGGCCAAGAGTACCTGTTGGGGTTGCTGACATTAGATTGTAAACTGTATTGTCCAAGTACAGTTGTCCAAATGGCCATTGTTTTTGTCTTTTGGGCCTGGGGACATAGGTACGAAAACCTGGGGGAAGGCGGTAGACTGTTCCACCAATGCTTTGCTTTTGGGTTTATTGCAGTACATTCCAAAGCATAACACCTACAAAAGATAATAATAAATGACATTGCATGCCTCTCCAAATATTGACTCATATCTGTTTGGGAAGCAATATAATCTTAGTTAAGAATATATGCA
The DNA here is from genome assembly GCF_910594005.1 of Cervus elaphus. NCBI lineage: Eukaryota > Metazoa > Chordata > Mammalia > Artiodactyla > Cervidae > Cervus > Cervus elaphus. The sequence goes on along the minus strand of NC_057823.1, from coordinate 60,861,911 downwards.
TTGGGACTTCCCTGGTGGTCTAGTGGCTAAGGCGCCATACTCTCAATGCAGGGGACACAGGTTTGATCCCTGGTCAAGGGACTAAGATTCCACATACTGCACAATGCAGCCTAAAAAAATTTTTTTTTTTTAAATTTTAAAACAGAACGTATGCATTGAGTCCCATGGATCTTATTTGCAAACTTGTTTCTAATAAATATTGGTTGTGTGACTTTGAGTGAGTAGATTAAGTTCTGGATATTTAGTTTCTTCGTCTGTAACATAGAAAGAATATTTACCTCACAGAGTGGTTTTGAGTGTGAAATGCAATTATACATATATATATGCATACATATAGTCTGTATATATATAAACATGTAAAATCTCTGGTATGTGAGTCTGTATGTATCAGATGCCTGGAGAAGGAAATGGCAACCCACTCCAGTATTCTTGCCTGGAGAATCCCATGGAGGGAGGAGCCCGGTGGGCTACAGTCCACAGGGTCGCAAAGAGTTGGACACGACTGAGTGACTTCACTTACTCACTTATGTATCAGATACCAGTATCATAATTAGAGCTTGATATACAGTAACTAATGATAGGGAATGTGATATTAATCACAACTCATTGAGGGAGGAATTTTTATTACCCTAATTTTATCAGTGAGTAAGTTGAGGCTCAGAGGATTTAAGTGATCTTACCAAGATCATAATACCAATTAATGTTGGAAACCATTGAGTTCAGTCATGGAAAAAAGGGGGAGTGAATGTTCTAATGTTCTAATAGGGTTAATTATAAGCTTTATTGTTTGCTATGAAAGTTTGAAGAGAATGATTACTAAGAAAAAGCCATTGTATTTCAAGAAGGTGTTTTGTTGCAGTTTAAAATGAAATATTAGCTAAAAGGATTGGGAATGGAATCAAAGAGTGACTAGGATAAAGTGGAAAGATAGGGTTATTTTTTAGATGTTTGATTGTCAAAAGAGGAGAATGGAAGAAGCGAAGGCAGCAAGGTCTCAGATGGGCTAAGCATATTTTAAAGTCAAAGGGAAGATGAAGAAATTTAAGATTACCTGATGGAAAGGGGCTAATCAGAGGAGTCTAGAAAAGTAAGAAATACACTAAGAGCACAGGTGTAACACCATTCCCTGTGACAGGAAGGCAGAGAAAAGCAGATGAGTGGAGAGACGGATATTGTGGAAAGTGAGAAAGAAAGATGAAGGGGAACCTATTGTAAGCTTGACTCTGACTGTTACGTTCTGGGATTTTGCCTTTTGCAGTGGAAGAATCAAGTTTGTCTGAAAGGTGGTGTACAATGAAGAAGACTTGGCACAGAACTTGATGAGAGCAAGTCAGAGACTCAACAAAGGATATAAAATTAGTGGCCACTAGACAAAATTAGTACTAGTTTTTAGCAGACCCAATCAGTACCATGCTTAATATTTCTCCCAAAATATGACACTGAGTCACTGGGAAGAAGTGATTTTATGGATAGGGAGTGTGTACATCAGAGACTTGAGGGTGGCCATAAAGACTATAGTAGGTTTGCAAGGGAGTCAAGTGTTTCACAAGGTTTTGATGAACTATGCAAGGTATGAGCAGTGTAGGTTTAGAGGTCAAGGTTCAGGCAAAGTTTGCACTTAGTAGGTGTGGCCAATAGGAACAATTGTTTATCGAAGCTGTGGCTGATAAGCAAAGTGTTTAATTTCTCAGGGCTGGGGCTGAGATAATGATCTTCAAGCTGTTTACAAAGATAAAGTAGATGAAGAATGGGTGGAGGTAAATGTCTGTAGATTCAAAAAGGTCAGAAAGAAGTAAGTTCAGGGGATCTGTGTAGGGTTGCTTTGACTTTTGGTAAGAAATTTTCAAGCTGCACAATGAGCCACAGATTATGGAGACTTCTTTGGAGGTGAAAGATGAAGGCTCTGAAGATTTTAAAAAAAAAAAGCAGTCAGTGCATTTTAGGCTGAAGGCGGTTTGCTTATTCATCCCCATAGTCCTGGGAGGAGTGGAAACTTGGAGTCTCCTCACAGAGGATCATGACGCCCATCCTTCCATTCTAGGGAAGGCAGGATAGAATTAGTGAAGAAAAATATAAAAATGAAATGAGAGAAAAGATTGAAAGTATGAGAGTTCCTTCCCTAGTGGATTTTAGATGTCATAGGGAGGGAAAGGCAACTTATTAGTAATTTAGAGAAGGGTGAGAGGATTAAATTGGAACTGGGCCTGAGTGAAGAGTTCCTGGGACAGTTGTTGCTCAGTCACTAGGTCATGTCTGACTCTTTGTGACTCATGGACTACAGTGTGCCAGGCTCCTAGTCCTCCACTATCTCCTGGAGTTTGTTCAAATTCATGTCAGTTGAGTTGTTGATGCTATCTAACCATCTCATCCTCTGTCACCTCCTTCTTCTTTTGCCTTCAATCTTTCCCAGCATCAGGGGCTTTTCCAATGAGTTGGCTTTTCGCATCACATGGCCAAAGTACTGGAGCCTCAGCTACAGCATCAGTCCTTCCAATAAATATTCAGGGTTGATTTCCTTCGGGATTGATTGGTTTGATCTCCTTGCAGTCCAAGGGACTCTAAGAGCCTCTTTCAACACCACAGTTCAAAAACACTCAGCCTTCCTAATGGTTCAACTCTCATATCCATACATGACTACTGAAAAACCTAGCTTTGACTATATACACCTTTGTCAGCACAATGATGTCTCGGCTTTTGAATATGCTGTCTAGATTTGTCATAGCTTTTCTTCCAAGGAGCAAGCGTCTCTTAATTTCATGGCTGAAGTCACTGTCTGCAGTAATTTTGGAGCCCAAGAAAATAAAATCTGTCTCTGTTTCCAGTTTTTCCCCATCTATTTGCCATGAGGTGATGGGACTGGATGTCATGGTCTTAGTTTTTTGAATGTTGACTTTTAAACCAGCTTTTTCACTCTCCTCTTTCACCCTCATCAAGAGGTTCTTTGGTTCCTCTTTACTTTCTGCCATTAGCATGGTATTATCTGCATATCTAAGGTTGTTGATATTTCTCCTGACAATCTCGATTCCAGCTTGTGATTCATACAACCTGGCATTTCGCATGATGTACTCTGCCTAGAAGTTAATGAGCAGGGGGACAATATACAGCCTTGATGTACTCTTCTCCCAATTTTGAACCAGTCATTTGTTCCATGTCTGGTTCTAACTGTTGCTTCTTGTCCTGATTACAGGCTTCTCAGGTGACAGATAAGCTGGTCTGGTACTCCCATATCTTTAAGAATTTTCCATAGTTTTCTGTGATCCAGTCAAAGGGTTTAACATAGTCAATGAAGCAGAAGTAGATTTTTTTATGGAATTGCTTTTCTTTCACTATGATCCAAGGGATGTTAATAATTTGATCTCTTGTTCCTCTGCCTTTTAGAAATCCAGCTTGCACATCTGGAAGTTTTTGGTTCATGTACTGTTGAAGCCTAGCTTGAAGGATTTGGAGCATAACCTTACTAGCATGTGAAATGAGTGCAATTGCATGGTCGTTTGAACATTCTTTGGCATTGACTTTCTTTGGGATTGGAATAAAAACTGAACTTTTCCAGTCCTGTGGCCACTGCTGAGTTTTCCAAATTTGCTGGCATGTTGAATGCAGCATTTTAATAGTGTCATCTTTAAGGATTTGAAACGGCTCAGCTGAAATTCCATCACCTCCACTAGCTTTGTTTGTAATAATGCTTATTAAGGCCCACTTGACATCACACTCCAGGATGTCTGGCTCTAGGTGAGTGATCACACCATCATGGTTATCTGGGTCATTAGAACCTTTTGTACAGTTCTTTTGTGTATTTTTTTTTTTTTTCATCTCTTCTTAATCTCTTACTTCTATTAGGTCCTTGCCATTTCTGTCTTTTTTTTCTTTTTTTTTCCCATGCCCATCCTTCCATGAACTGTTCCCTTGGTACCTCTAGTTTTCTTGAAGAGATTTCTAGTCTTTCCCATTCTAGTGTTTTCCTCTACTTCTTTGCATTGTTCGTTTAAGAAGGTCTTCTTACCTCTTCCTGCTATTCATGGGAATTCTGCATTCAGTTGGGTATATATATGTTTCCCTTTCTCCCTTGCCTTTTGCTTTTCTTCTTTCCTCAGCTATTTGTAAAGCCTCCTCAGACAACCATTTTGCCTTCTTGCATTTCTCTTTCTTTGGGATGGTTTTGTTCAGTTAGCTGGAGGGAAAAAGGGAAGCCAGTATCTCAGCTGGGCAGTAATTAGGTGTGGAAGATTGGCTGTAGGAAGGGAACCTTAAAATAAGAGAATCTGCCAAACACTAAGCACTTCCTTGTGCTGGAACTGTGCTATACTTGCTGTGTGCATGAAATAGTTTAAGCCCATCTCATGAGATGGGTGTTGCTATTTGCCCTGTTACTTAGCTGAGGGAACAGGGATTTAGAGAAGTGGCTAGTTTATGATCAAGGTTAAGAGTCCATGTTTTAAATCACTGGTGTATTACCTTTAAATCTAAGAGGTAGCCTTGAAGACATATTGGAAATTGGAGTAATAGGAGTAAAACTGGCCAAATCAGACTAGTCAGGAAGGATAGCTGATGTCTCAAGTGAGCAGGCAGAGGGGGCTGAGTACCAGGTCAGGGTGCACGGCATTTTCATGTGTGAGGATCATCTGGAAAGGAAGAGGATCCCAGTGGGAGAGGGGATGATTGAGAACCAGGGGACAAAGGCTCCTTCTCTGTTCCCCACCTTCATCTGTCTAAGATGCAATGCTATGACAGTCCTTTCACCACTGGTACTTTCTGCTTCTGCCACAGCTAGAGAGATTAGACTGGTGCTTCAAGTTTTCAGGTTAAACCCTTCAAGGAACCCTAATATGTTCAAGTGATAAATAAGGCTGCGGATTGGGGGTGGCTGGGAAGAAGTCAGAAGTCTACTACTTGATTCTGTTTTTCTCTCCTAATTACTTCACCAGCTCACCCTCAACGTCCAGTGCCTTTCTTACTGGCATCCATCACTTTCAAGGCCTTCTTGTGGCAGTTTACAATCAGTGGCCTAGATTTGGCTGAACTAACTGTAGCCTTTTGTCTGTCCTCTTTTCCCTTCCCTATGTGGCCCCTTCATGCTTCCGCTTTTGTTGTTGTTGTGGCATGTGGGATCCTAGTTCCCTGACCGGGGATCAAACCTGCACCCCCTACACTGGAAGCATGGAGTCCTAACCACTTGACTGACTGGGTATTCTGCTCCAACTGTTTTTCCCTTCCCTTCCTTTCCGTTCCCTTTTCCATTATGATCATGCCTCCATGCACTGGGCACAGTGACCTAGAGATCTGAAAATTTGCATTTTGATCTTGTGTCTGATGGGACCTTATACCCTACTTCTCATGGGAACAGGAAGTTAGCACATCTAGTAATTCTATACTTTGGTTCTATTCAGTTTAATTGCATCACCAAGGCTTAATAGTTTCAATCATGGGACAAGATGATGTGAATTAACAGTAAGGACTATTTTGTCCTGTTGGTTCATGTTGCTTCTAAGTAAGCTGACATTATCTGGATCTAGATTATATACACACACATGCACCTCCCGGCTGCTATTAGTAAAATCGTGTCTACTGTGCTCAGTGCTGAAGGGAATACCTGTAACCCCAGAATTAGCCAACATTAGAGAATATGTTAGTCTGCTAGGGCTGCCATAACAAAATACCAAAGGCTGGATGATTTAAACAACAGAAATTCATTTTCTCACAGTGTCGGCGACTAGAACTTCAAGATCAATGAGCCAGCCTGGCTGGTTGCTCCTTCGGCCTCTCTCTTTGGCTTGTAGACAGCCACCGTTGCACTGTGTCTTCATAGGGTCTTCACTCCGTGTGTATGAGCCGTGGTGACTCTTACTCTTCCAATAAAGGCACAAGTCCTATTAACTAGGGCCACACCTTTATGATATCAGTCATACCTTAATTACTTCTTTGAAAGCACTTTTCCAAATACAGTTACATTAGGGGTTGGGACTTTATCACATGGATTTTGGAAAGGACACCAACCAATCCATAATGTTTTTCCCCCTGTACCCCCAGCCCCACCAATTCATGTCCTTCTTCTGTAAAGAGAACCACAGACCTTTGATCTTTAAGACACTGGTATCCCATGAAATGTTAACTAGTATTTCTTGAAAAAGGAACTTTCTGGTCATTTAGACTTGGGAAACCCTAGACACTATTTCATTTGGAGAGATGGAGAGATTCATAATGCACTTTATTTTATTAAAGGCTTTATTAAATTTTCAACAATACAGATTTTTTTTTTACTTTAACTTAATTTCCCCCCAAATTAATTTGCCACAATTTACTTATTATGTTATAGAATACTTAATAACATCTAGTGAGATGTTGGTGTTTTTCTGGACGTTAAGAAATAAGGATTTACTCCAGTTTCCCATAAAGTCATAATGATCAATATAAGGACTAGTTACCAAGGAATATCACTGGATTTTTGGTCTGTTTGGACTGCTCAGAAGTTCTTTACCATATTCAATAGTACTACACCTCTATCTGGCTTTCATATATTCTGGTTCTTTACAATGGAGCCCAGGAGAATGTGTCTACTGTCTCATTCCAAATATGCAAAGGCAGCTAAAGGCCTTTTTTCTCCAGATGATAGAGATCAGCTTCTTTAATACTTTTTGCAGTATATAATCCTGTAAGTCCTCCCTACCCTGACATATCAACATCACTTTACTTAATAGTAGTAAAACACAGGTAATAATCAACCTCACCATTCCCTTTCTCTGTCCCAGGCAGTGTTATTGTCACAGACATAAATAAGACAGATGAGGGCCTTACTTCTTGGACTTTACTTTCTTGTAGAAAAAGAAATAATAAAAAATAACATAATATTGAGATGATTTCAGGTTCTGGCAAGTATTTAAAATATATATATATCATGGTACTGGGATAGAGAATAACATGGATGTGGGGGCCAGATTTGACTGGGTGATCAGAAAAGTTTTCTCAGAGGAGCTATTGAACAGACACCTGAATGATGGGAAGGAGCCAGTCTAGGAGAGCCGGGGGATCAGACAGTGCAGAAGGAACAGCAGGTGCATTGGCCATAGGAACATAAGCCTCTTGAGTGGTGGTTCACATGTCTCCAGCTCCATACACAATGGCTAGTCTTTCCTGAAAACTTTCAACTTGTAATCTGACAAGCTATAGCCTGTGTCTTCTGTGATTAGGCTAAATGTTTTATACTGAATTCTATGTGAGACTGCACTGAAGAATTCTATAATATATTTTTTAATTGTCTTTTTCCTTCTTTCTCTCTTCTTATTTTCTATGGCAAATTTTCTTTATGATTTTAATTGGCATCTGGGTCTAGGAGTTTCTGGTTGCAAATATTCATTTAGCCTCTGTTTATTTAACTCATAAGATATGTCTCACTTGTTATTATGTGAAAATGTTTCATTTATTTTCATCACAACATTCATTACAACATAGCCCTATCTGTTCCTTTATTTGTGTGTTATTCATCTTTCACCACTAGAATGCAGGTTCCACAAGAAGCAGATCTTGCCTATCTCGTTGACTTGCCTGTCATCAGCCCCTAGCAGTGCACTGCACAGAGTAAAAATTAGTTACTAAATAATTACTAAATAAATGAATCGTCCTAAGAGTCCATATTATTAGTCAAAAGGTATAGTAACACTGGAAAAGGGAATGTCTATCCACTCCAGTATTCTTGCCTGGAGAATCCTATGGACAGAGCAGCTGGGTGGGCTACAGTCCATGGGATCGCAAAGAGCTGGACAGAACTGAGTGACTAACACTATGCTACACTAGAGTAACACAGAATTCACTCAGTATTTGGCAGCAATAGTCTTTTGCATCAACTAACTTAAAAATAAATAAAGCGAGAAATTCCCTGATGGTTCAGTGGTTAGCACTCCACACTGTTACTGCCAAGAGCCCAGAATCAATCCCTACTCAGGGAACTAAGATTCTACAAGCTGTGAGGTGTGGCCAAATAAATAAAATAAATAAAACTTGTCTCACTGGAACTTATAAGAGTTCAATAATTTTAGATTGAATTTAACTTTAATGAGAATAGAAAACTGTGAAACATTTAACACATTCTCCACTTTTTTCCCGATATGACTCAAACTCACCTTTAAGTTGAAGTCACTCTGTTGTCTGAGTGACTAGGGCTCCTTTCACTACCTAACAGTGGTGAAGAAGAACCACTGCCTGCTTCTCCTTAGCTGCTACCCCATGTGTCCATGTAAGTGTTCATACATAATTAAAAATTTGCCCTTAACCTAAAGGCTGTGTTAATTAAGGTAATACCTACAAAGAAACAATGGAAACAGAATGTGAGAAATAAAGTAACTGGAGCCACACCCATTCCCCCAGAAAAAGAAAATTAAGTATATAATGAGTAGAAAATTAAGTATGTAATGAATATTCATTGGAGGGACTGATGCTGAAGCTCCAGTACTTTGGCCACCTAATGCGAAAAGCTGACTCATTGGAAAAAACCCTAATGCTGGGAAAGATTGAAGGCAGGAGGAGAAGGGGATGACAGAGGATGAGATGGTTGGATGGCATCACTGACCTGATGGTTGTGAATTTAAGCAAACTCCGGAAGATGGTGAAGGACTGGGAAGCCTGTCATACTGCAGTCCATGGGGTCACAAAGAGTTGTACAGGACTGAACAATGACGATGAATGAGTAGAAGACAGGTTATTTATCTTCTGCTGATAATTGGGAGAGTAAGCCCCTTCTGTTTTGTCATAAAAGTCTCTGATGGTTGAAAGCACCATGAATGTAGGTTTGGACTCAAGGTAAGCAGTGCTCCTAACAATCATGCCAGTACAGCAGTGTTCATGATTCATCATGAGGTGAATTTTCCATCAGCGGGAAATTCTGGTTGATGCTAGCTTGTTAGGAATATTATAGAGGAAGTTAGAGATTGTTTCAGCGGTTTCTGAGTCCTCAATCCAACTCTGAAAGCCTATGACTGTACTAAAATTAGGCTCTCTGTCAATGCATCTTGGGTTTAATTGAATTTACCTATATTGGATACAATGACAGACTCTCCTTGATCATTCTGTAGTCAGGCTCCTCTGAGCCCTCTTCTCAACTTGGCTTCAACTTTGACCTATGAAAACTGTAGATTCTCAACACAAATAGTTTTACCCCCACCCCTAACACACACACACACACAAACACCTTTGAGAGACTTGAACATAGTTTTAAATAGCTCAAAATCATTCTTAGGATGACTCAGCCCCATTTAAAATACCTGCTTGAGAAAGCCCAAAGCAGCAAGAAGAATTTAGCATTTGATATAGCCACAATGTGATAAGCAGACAGACCCTTAAACCCCTCTTAGAGCACTTATCACATGTTAGAATGGTTCATGCAATTTTACATCTTTTCTCTACCATTCGAGTTATAAATCTACCACCCAAACAGTTTCCTCTAGGACCTGAGAGCTGGCCCTCTGAAATGCAAGCTTTCTGGGAGATAACTCCCCCTTTTACTCCCAGTTCCTTTGGAGTGCTGTGCTGTGCTTAGCTGCTCACTCGTGTCCGAGTCTTTGTGACCCCATGGACTATATAGCCTGCCAGGCTCCTCTATCCATGGGGATTCTCCAGGCAAGAATACTGGAGTAGGTTGCCGTGTCCTCCTCCGGGCAATCTTCCCAACTCAGGGATCGAACCCAGGTCTCCCACATTGCAGGCAGATTCTTTACCATCTGAGCCATCAGGGAAGCCCAAGAATACTGGAGTGGGTAGCCTATTCCTTCTCCAGGGGATCTTCCCAACCCAGGAATCGAATGGGGGGTCTCCTGCATTGCAGCTGGATTCTTTACCAGCTGAGCTACCAGAGAAGCCCCTCCTTTGGGCGTATAATAGCCTTAACTTTGGTATCTTGCTCTGTCATCATTGCCTCCTGACACTGAGATATAAGAAGTTTGTTTCTCCCCTGGAGAAGCACCAATTAGCAAACCCACATGGCCTGGTCACATTAACTAACCCCTGAAAGTGAAACTGTTAGTTGTTCAGTTGTGTCCCACTCTTAGTGATCCCATGGACAAAGAAGCCTGGCAGCCTATAGTCCATGGGATTTTCCAGGTAAGCATACTGGAGTGGGCTGCCATTTCCTCCTCTAGGGGATCTTCCCAACGCAGGGATCGAACCTGTGTCTCCTGCATTGCAAGCAGATTCTTCAGCACTGTGCCACTTGGGAAGCCCAAGGACTAACCACTACTCTCTGCCTTTGTGTAAATTTCTACTTCCCTGATTCTGCTTAACTTCCACCTTAGTCATCCCCTTACTGCCTCATTTCTCTTTTTTAAATGCCCAGTCATCTCTAAACAAATCAAAGTTGAGTTCAGTTCAGTCTGGGCTCTTTTCCCTATTGCAGTAGTATTGCTGAACAAAATCTACCCTTACCTCTCTAACTAGTGCCTGGCTTTCTTATCTTGGACAATGATTAATTCATAACTTCTAAGTGGGGAAAAAACAATTTTGACACAGTCAGAACTGTTAGATGTGCTTGTCAAAGTTTAAACAATGGATCAAAATCTGGTCTCAAAAACTTGATGAAAAGCAGAATGTATTTAGACTTAGTCTTGTTAGAAAGAAGATTAGGAAGCCCAATAGAAAGTTCCCTGGATGCAGTGATGCACTCTCTGATGGTATATTCAATTTTCTATCTGTACTCCCATGGCATTCACCCTCACCTTCACAAAAAAACCCCATTATATCTACCTCAAAATAGAGATTTTTCCTTTCAGTCTTTTTTACAAGCGATTTTGTATTTATTGTTATTCAGTTGATAAGTCGTGTACAACTTTTGGTGACCCCATGAACTGTAGCCCACCAAGCTCCTCTCTCCGTGGAGTTTCCCAGGCAGGAATAATGGAGTGAGTTGCTGTTTCCTCCTCCTGGAGATCTTCCTGACCCAGGGCTTGGAGCTGCTTCTCTTCTGTCTCCTGCATTCGCAGCTAGATTCTTCACCACTGTGCCACCTGGGAAGCCATTGTATTAGTAGGATACATCAATGGTGGTGAAATTTCTGGGTATATATATGTATATATATTTTATGTCAAGACTAAAATTTCTTAATTAAAATTGAGGGACAGGCATTAGAGATTCTGTAGATTCCCTGAAATTTTATACATCACTTGGAATCTATATGAGCACATATATAATTTTGTCTTTATCTTAGAATCTCAGAGGGGCATCTCTTTAATTTTACAGTATGTCCTAGACTCTAAGATGCCAGAAAGTTGAGTTTTCAAAGTTTTCTTCAGCATAGGTCTCTGCACATAGTAAGTATTAGTAAATGATAAGAAGAACAGTTTTTCAAAATATAGTCCTTTGAACTAATGTTTTCAGCCAACATAGCAGTGAACCTGGAATATTTTTATAAACTTATCTCCCTCTTGTAAGGTCTTCTATTTTTTTATTACCCTAAATTTCTTTGTCAGTTGTTCTTTCATCTCACCAGTTTGGGGTGAGAATGGAAATGAGAATGGTAAGGAGTGAGAAATGTGCAGAATGTTTTAAGTTCTACGTGGAGAGAACATGGCATTTGTGGGAAAAGTGTAACAGTGGCTCTGGGATATAAAAGACAGAGCTATTTAACCTTGATCTCCAGGAAAAGTGAACCCATCACTCAGGCAGTTGCATATGTTTTCCTTCCAGGTGGTGTGATTGCCAGTGAAATTTGGCAAGAATGTGCCACCCCCAAATATGCCACTTTGGCATAATTATTATTTTGAGTTAAAGGCACTTATTAAACAGCAGGTGCAAGAAAAGTATACTGAATAGTACATGAAAACATGAGTTAACACTCTCATGTGAAAGACCTCTCTATAGCAGGAGAAAAGATGCACATCACCAGAAACAAGAGTCAATGCCAAGAGAATTGTATGCAAACAGACCTTATTAAAATCACTCTTATCTTCATTTGCCCCTCATATATTTCAGTTACTTTTCCAGAATTGCCTCTCTTTGTTTAGCCAAGTATAAAAGCATTTAGGTCTTCTTTGAGTCTTTACTTCCTCTCATTTCATAAATAAACCTTATGCCAAATATATCAGTGTGCTTTTTTCTTATTAATATGTCTTTTGTAACAGAGTCCTAGTCAAGGTCTAAGACAGGTAGAAGAAATGTTTTCCTCCCCTGCACCATGTTGAATGACTGATGACATCACAAGCTTCCCTGCTCCTCTCTGTTAGATTCAATCTCTGCCCATGCTTGGCAGAGGATTTGGCCCGCAGCTTTTTATAGTTCTTTCTCACACATTGCTTTTCCCAGGTTTTGAATAGAGATAATGTGGGTGGGCACAGCTATCATCCAGAGTCATGGTTTGGACAGATCATGAGCATAAGTGTGAACAGGCATACCAACATCGCAAGAAAGAAGCAAATGGGGAGAAATTGTGGCTAGTGCCTTCTATTTTCCCAGTCTGTGAAAGAGAACCCTCAGGCTACCTCCCGATGGTGTGCCCTCAAAATGATACTAAAGGGAAAAACTCCAGGTCCTTAGGTAAGGAGATTGGAATGTGAAGACATTAGAGTGGGTTGACTTGTAGAGTGAAGGGGCACAGAAGTTAGGAAAGAGTTCCTGAGGCAGGTGTGTGTGAGAGGAGCGTGTAGGATCTAAGGCTTTGAGAAGATGACAAAACTGAAGAAAAGGAATTTTCAGAGGAGTGGCTAGGCAGCAAAGATAGAGGTATAGGAGTTAAAATATAGGAAGAGGAGAAAAGAAGCAGGAAATCACACAGGAATTTTCTGTGATTCTTTTTTTTCCCAGTTAGGAAAATTAACTACAGTGAGAAAGAGTTTTGGAACCAGAAGAGAAGAAGAATATCAAGTTTTATAATGGAGACTATAAAGGAAGAAGATGAAAAGAGTTAGCATTGTAAAGAGACCCAATCTGGAAGGGCACTGGGGATGAGAGGAGGTTTAGCAGGGGCTAGGAGTGGGAGAAGGCGGTGGCAACCCACTCCAGTACTCTTGCCTGGAAAATCCCATGGACGGAGGAGCCTGGTAGGCTACAGTCCATGGGGTCGTTGAGAATCGGACAAGACTGAGCGACTTCACTTTCACTTTCATGCATTGGAGAAGGAAATGGCAACCCACTCCAGTGTTCTTGCCTGGAGAATCCCAGGGACGGGGGGAGCCTGGTGGGCTGCTGTCTATGGGGTCACACAGAGTCGGACACAACTGAAGCAATTTAGCAGCAGCAGCAGCAGGAGTGATCAGTAGCCAAAATTTGAGAAGCTATTGATTTAGAAGGAAAGAGCTAGAAGATAAAAATTAGAAAGTATCAAGTTATGAAGAGGGAAAGTAGAAGGGATACCACTTATTGTTTCTAAGTGACAGTAACTTGAACAGTGAAAGAATTAAAAGTTTTTTTTAATGTAACCCCTATCAAATTACCCATGGCATTTTTCACAGAATTAGAACAAATAATCCTCAGATTTTTCAGTTCAGTTCAGTTCAGTCGCTCAGTCATGTCCGACACTTTGCGACCCCATGAATCACAGCACACCAGGCCTCCCTGTCCATCACCAACTCCCGGAGTTTACTCAGACTCATGCCCATCGAGTCAGTGATGCCATCCAGCCATCTCATCCTCTGTCGTCCCCTTCTCCTCCTGCCCCCAATCCCTCCCAGCATCAGGGTCTTTTCCAATGAATCAACTCTTTGCATGAGGTGGCCAAAGTACTGGAGTTTCAGCTTCAGCATCAGTCCTTCCAATGAACACCCAGGACTGATCTCCTTTAGGATGGACTGGTTGGTAAAATTTTTATGGAACCATAAAAGACTCAGAATTACCAAAGAAGTCCTAAGGGAAAAGAACAAAATAATCAAAACAGCATGGTATTGGCACAAGACCAGAAAATACATCAACAGAACAGAATAGAGGGTACAGAAATAAAACCACACACCTAGAGTTAATTAATCTTCAACAAAGGAGGCAAGAATATACAATGGAAAAAGGATGATCTCTGGCAAATGGTATTGGGCAAGCTGGATAGCCACATGAAAATCAGTGAAGTTAGAACACTCCTTCAAACCATACACAAAAATAAACTCAAAATGACTTAAAGACTTAAATATAAGATAGGACACCATAAAATTCCTAGAAGAGAACATAGGCAGAACATTCTCTGACACAAATTGTCGCAATATTTTCTTGGGCAGTCTCCCAAGGGAATAGAAATGAAAGCAAAAATAAGCAAATGGGATCTAATCAAACTTAAAAGCTTTTGCACAGCAAAGGAAATCATCAAGAAAACAAAAAGACAACCTGAGAACTGGGAGAAAATATTTGCACATTATGAAACCAACAAGAGGTTAATTTCCAAAATATGCAAACATCTCATCAGCTTAATATCAAAAAAACAAACAACCCAATCAGAAAATGGACAGACTAAATAGACATTACTCCAAAAAAGACATAGAGATGGCCAACAGGCACACGAAAAGATGCCCCACATTGTCAGTTATTAGATAAATGCAAGTCAAAACTACAATGAAGTTACCACCTCATACCAGTCAGAATGCCCATCATTAAAAAATCTACAAAAAATAAATAGTGGAGAGAGCATGGAGAAAAGGAGCCCTTCTGCACCATTGGTGGGACTGTAAATTGGTGTAGCCACTGTGGAGAACACTTACAGAGGTTCCTTAAAAAACTGAAAATAGAGTTACCATATGATCCTGTAATCCTGCTCTTGGGCATATATCTGGAGGAAACCATAATTTGAAAGATACATGTACCCCAGTGTTCACTGCAGCACTATGTACAATAGCCAAGACAGGGAAGCAACCTAAATGTCCGTTGACAAATGAATGGATAAAGAAGATACATACATACATATATATGTATATATATATATCTTCCCTGGTGGCTCAAACGGTAAAAAAGTCTGCCCACAATGTGGCAGACCCAGGTTTGATCCCTGGGTTGGGACAATCCCCTGGATAAGGAAATGTCAACCCACTCCAGTATTCTTGCCTGGAAAATTCTATGAACAGAGGAGCCTGGAGGGCTACAGTCCATGGGGTCACAAAGAATTGGACACAACTGAGCAACAAACACTTCCGCTTTTCATATATATATATGTATATATACATGAAATGGAATATTACTCATAAAAACAAATGAAATTATGCCATTTGTAGCAACATAGATGGACCTAGAGATTATCATGTGAGTGAAGTAAGTCAAAGAAAAACAAATATCATATGATATCACTTATATGTGGAATCTATGAATCTATGATACAAATATACTTATTTACAAAATAGGAACATACATAAAAAAAAGACCTGTGGTTATCAAAGGGGAAATGGTTGAGTGGAGGAATAGATGAGTAGCTTGGGATTAGCAAATACAAGCTACTATATATAAAAAATAGACAAACAGCAAGATTTGACTGTATAGCACAGGGAGATATACTCAATATCTTATAATGACCTGTAGTGAATAAGAATATGAAAGAGTAATTCTAAAATATGAAAAATTCTAATCTACACAAAATTCTGAAACATAACATTGTCAACAGATGTGGTCTTAAACTAAGGTTTTGTCTAGTTGTATTTTCTGATACTAAACCTCTAATGATAAGAAAGAATGCTTAATGATTCTCTAGATTAAAGAGGTTGCACTAGAATATAAATCGCTCTATCCTTTATGGAGAAAGTTTCACTATGAAAAATACTCATAGTAGTTGAACTAAATGTTCTTAATGACATCGTAAGAATTGTTAATTATATATGGCTAATGCATTACCACTTGGATATTAGTGTCTTTTTTATATGATAATATGAATGTTGATGTTAACCATGGTTGTTCTCTGTGGTTATCAGAAAGAAATGATCTGTTGAATATTTTACCACAGAGTATACTCCCACTGTTTCTGCAAGACCTGAAACCAGTTTGATCTCAAATTTTAAAGATATGAATAAGCCAGAATTATTTGTCTGATATGTTGAGTATTTTTAATGATTTTAATATATCCCTTCAAAGAAGGAGTATTAAGATTTTTTTTTAATGAGCAAAGGTGAAAAATAAAAGTTAGATGTTTGTATGAACAGAGTATCTACAAATTGTTATGACATATATGATGATTTAACAATTATTAATAGCTAGTGATAAATTTGGTGTTGAATGCCTGTGAACAGTTAACACCAAAATCTTACATATTTGTATCTAATTTAAATTTTATTTTCTGTCAAAAGAATATTCATGTATAGAAAGTTTTTTAAATTAATTTGTTTATTTTAATTAGAGGCTAATTACTTTACAATATTGTAGTGGGTTTTGCCATACATTGACATGAATCAGTCATAGGTGTATATGTGTCACCCATCCTGAACCCCCATCACCCTCCCTCCCCATCTCATCCCTCAGGGTTGTCCCAGTGCCCTGTTTCATGCATCAGACTTGGACTGGTGATCTATTTCACATATGGTAATATACATGTTTCAATGCTATTCTCTCAAATCATCCTACCCTTGTCTTCTCCCACAGAGTCCAAAAGCCTGTTCTTTATGACTCTTTTGCTGTCTTGCATAAAGGGTCATCATTACCATCTTTCTAAATTCCATATATATGCATTAGTATAGGGTATTGGTGTTTTTCTTTCTGACTTACTTCACTCTGTATAAAAGGCTCCAGTTTCATCCACCTCATTAGAACTGATTCAAATGTGTTCTTTTTAATAGCTGAGTAATATTCCATTGTGTATATTTACCACAGCTTTCTTATCCACTCATCTGCTGATGGACATCTAGGTTGCTTCCATGTACTAGCTATGGTAAACTGTGCTGTGATGAACATTGGGGTACATGTATCTCTTTAAATTCTGATTTCCTTGGTGTATATGCCCAGCACTGGGATTGCTGGGTCATATGGCAGTTCTATTTCCAGTTTTTTAAGAAATCTCCACGCTGTTCTCCATAGTGGCTGTACTAGTTTGCATTCTCACCAATGGTGTAAGAGGGTTCCCTTTTTTCCACACCCTCTCCAGCATTTATTTTTTGTAGAGTTTTTGATAGCAGCCATTCTGACCAGCGTGAGATGGTACCTCATTGTGCTTTTGATTTGCATTTCTCTGGTAATGAGTGATGTTGAACATCTTTTCATGTGTTTGTTAGCCATCTATATGTCTTCTTTGGAGAAATGTCTGTTTAGTTCTTTGGCCCATTTTTTGATTGGGTCATTTATTTTTCTGTTATTGAGCTGCTTGTATATTTTTGAGATAAATTCTTTGTCAGTTGCTTCATTTGCTATTATTTTCTCCCATTCTGAACACTGTCTTTTTACCTTGCTTAAAGTTTCCTTCATTGTGCAAAAGCTTTTAAGTTTAATTAGGTCCCATTTATTTTTGCTTTTATTTCCATTACTCTGGGAGATGGGTCATAAAGGATCCTGCTGTGATTTTTGTCAGAGAGTGTTTTTCCTATGTTTTCCTCTAGGAGTTTGATAGTTTCTGGTCTTACATTTAGATCTTTAATTCATTTTGAGTTTATCTTTGTGTATGGTGTTAGAAAGTGTTCTAGTTTCATTCTTTTACAGGTGGTTGACCAGTTATCCCAGCACCACTTGTTAAAGAGATTGTCTTTATTCCATTGTATATCCTTGCCTCCTTTGTCAAAGATAAGGTGTCCATAGGTCTGTGGATTTATCTCTGGACTTTCTATTTTGTTCCATTGATCTATATTTCTGTCTTTGTGCCAGTACCATACTGTCTTGATGACTGTAGCTTTGTTAGTAAAGTCTGAAGTCAGGCAGATTGATTCCTCCAGTTCCACTCTTCTTTCTCAAGATTGCTTTGGCTGTTTGAGGTTTTTGTATTTCCATACAAACTGTGAAATTATTTTTTCTAGTTCTGTGAAAAATACTGTTGGTAGCTTGATAGGAATTGCATTGAATCTATAGATCACTTTGGGTAGTATACTCATTTTCACTATATTAATTCTTTTGACCCATGAACATGGTATATTTCTCCATCTATTTGTGTCATCTTTGATTTATTTCATTAGTGTTTTCTAGTTTTCTATATATAGGTCTTTTGTTTCTCTAGGTATATTTATTTCTAAGTATTTTATTCTTTTCCTTGCAATGGTGAATGGTATTGTTTCCTTAATTTCTCTTTCTGTTTTCTCATTGTTAGTGTATAGAAATGCAAGGGATTTCTGTGTGTTAATTTTATATCCTGCAACTTTGATTAGCTCTAGTGTTTTTCTAGTGGTGTCTTTAGGGTTTTCTGTGTAGAGGATCATGTCATCTGCAAACAGTGAGTTTTATTTCTTTTCCAATCTGGATTCCTCTTATTTCTTTTTCTTCTCTTATTGGTGTTTCTAGAACTTCCAAAACTATGTTGAATAGTAGTGGTGAGAGTGGGAACCCTTGTCTTGTTCCTGACTTTAGGGGGAATGCTTTCAGTTTTTCTCCACTGAGGATAATGTTTGCTGTGGGTTTATCATATATGGATTTTATTATGTTGAGGTATGTTCCTTCTATGCCTGCTTTCTGGAGGGTTTTTATCATAAATAGCTGTTGAATTTTGTCAAAGGTTTTCTCTGCATCTATTGAGTTAATCGTATGGTTTTTAATCTTTCAATTTGTTAATGTGGTGTATCACATTCATTGATTTGTGAATACTGAAGAATCCTTGCATCCCTGGGATAAAGCCCACTTGGTCAAGATGTATGATCTTTTTAATATGTTGTTGGATTCTGTTTCATGCATAGAAAAGTTATGTATGAAATGGATCCATATCTATTTCTTTCATGCATAGGAAACTTATGCATGAAATGGATCCAGATCTGTTTCTTTCATCAGATCTAATTTCAATTTAACTGTAATTTTACACAACTCATTTTGGAACTGGTTACTGATGAAAAATTAAATGTCAGTTTTAAAAATACAACATCACTTACTTTACATCCTATAAAAGTTAAGAGTGAATATCCTGAGCCTTGTTGAAATTGCTTTAAATTGCTTCTGAAAAAACTTAAGTAAATATTGTTTAGATTGTTTTTTATTTAAATAAAACAACAAAACAAAGAGTTTTAAACATACATTATCCTCTGAGACAGCTTTATCCTCTGGAGACAAGATTAGATGAATTGACTAGCAAGGGGCATCTTAAAACCTATAAAACTACAAGAACACAATTCTTTCAAAATAGTCAAATAGGTGTTTCTTACTGGGAATTGCTATTGTACTCAATTATAATTGCAAAAACAATACATTGTGAGTGAAAAAATATCAATTAACTATATTAATCACCTATTTGCTCAATTCAATAAACAAGTACAGTTTTCTAATTTTTTCTCTTTTTTATGTTGTATTTGCATTTACTTAACTTATTAAAATTAATTTTATATGTGAATTTAATAATGTTGACTATTGTTTTGAGAAATTTTTATCATTTTCTAGTAATGCATTTTGCATTTTATAAAATTATTGATCTTTGAAGGATTGAACATTAAAAAATAATTGGTCTTTAGATAAAAGTGGTTAAAGAATTTCACTTGAGAGTTTGGTGACTCTATGGCTAAAGGTGGAGTCCCTAGGGAGATAAAGGAAGAATAGCATTTTTGAGCCTCATAACAAAATAAATCTCCTTGGACTAAAACTGGGCCAGCAGGAAAAGGAGTTGACTTGTGTGGAGAGGTGCTTGGTTGAATTTGGACCTTTAGATTGTAAAATGATGATAGAAAATTCAGATACAGGGTCTAGCAGGAGATTGGAGAGATGGGACTGAAGCTCAGGTCATGGAAAAGCACAAGAAATCATTTGCACAGATGTTGTAGTTGGGTCATGGAAATGGCAAGACATTCAAAAGAATGAATATCCTATGAGAACTGAGCATGCAGATTTTATCACAGAGTGACTTTCAATAAAATTGTTTTACACATTTCACAAATGTTGTTATTTTCCAAACTGATTTAACGTTTTCTAAAGAGCTGGGCTTAGAAAAGACAGGAACTAGAGATCAAAATACTAACATTCATTGGATCATAGAGAAAGTAAGGAAATTCCAGAAAAACATCTACTTATGCTTCATTGACTATGCTAAAGTCTTTGACTGTGTGGATCACAACAAACTGGAAAATTCTTAAAGATGGGAGTACCAGAACATCTTACTTGTCTCCTAAGAAACCTGTAGGCAGGTAAAGAAGCAACAGTTAGAATCGGACATGGAGCAATGGACAGGTTCAAAATTGAGAAACGAGTCTGACAAGGCTATATTGTCACCCTGCTTATTTTATTTCTGTGAAGAGTACATCATGTGAAATGCGGGGCTAGATGAACCACAAGCTGGAATCACAAGATTGCCAGGAAAAATATCAGCAACCTTAGATATGCAGATGATACCACTCTAATGGCAGAAAGTAGAGAGAAACAGAAGAGCCTCTTGATGGAGGTGAAAGAAGAGAGTGAAAAACCTGTGAAGAGTACATCATGTGAAATGCAGGGCTAGATGAACCACAAGCTGGAACCACAAGATTGCCAGGAAAAATATCAGCAACCTTAGATATGCAGATGATACCACTCTAATGGCAGAAAGTAGAGAGAAACAGAAGAGCCTCTTGATGGAGGTGAAAGAAGAGAGTGAAAAACCTGGCTTGAAACTCGGCATGAAAAAGATGAAGATCATGGCATCCAGTCCCATCATTTCATGGCAAATAGAAGGGGAAAAAGTTGAAGCAGTGATAGATTTCATTTTCTTAATCTCCAAAATCACTATGAACAGTGAGTGCAGTCGTTAAAGTAAAAGACACTTGCTCCTTGGAAGGAAAGCTATGAAAAACTTACTGTATTAAAAAGGAGAGACATCACTTTGCTGCCAAAGATCTGTATAGTCAAAGCTATGGTTTTTCCAGTAGTCATGTATGGATGTGAGAGTTGGACCATAAAGAAGTGCTAAGCACTAAAGAATTGATGTTTTTGGATTGTGGTTCTGAAGTCTCCTGTGAGTCCCTTGGACTGCAAGATCAAATCAGTTGATCCTCAGGAAAACAGCCATGAATATTTATTGGAAGGACTGATGCTGAAGCTGAAGCTCCAATACTTTGGCCACCTGATGCAAAGAGCTGACTCATTGGAAAAGACCCTGATAATAGGAAAGATTGAAAGTGAAAGGAGGAGGGGGTGGCAGAGGATGAGGTGGTTAGATAGCCCAAACTCCAGGAGATAGTGAAGGACAGGGAAGCCTGGCCCTTGCAGTTCATGGAGTCGCAGAGACATGACTGAGCAACTGAACGACTATTCTCCCCCCAGCTTTATACTCTTGTACAAGGCCATCTGAATGTGAACTCCTTGAGAATAGAGGCTTTATCTGCCTAGTACCTAGAATGGTGTCTGGAATAGTGTGGGCACCCAACAAATGTTTGTTATACAAATCAATAGGTTTTATTTGCCTGTGCTCTGAAAAAAAAAATTATTACTATTTTATAGACAATAAGTAGATCTGGAGATCAGAAAACAGAGAATTGCCAGATTATATCTAAAAGGTTGATACGAAGTGAGTATCAGCTAATTTAAACATCTGAAAAAAATAAGCAGGAAAATTGGCTCCCATTTGAGGAATTGTTTTCTAATTTTGCAAACAAAATTTTATTTTGATACATTATTTGTCCATTAATGCTTCTAGGCTCTGTTATTCTAGTCCCTTCTGGGTTTGTAGACAACATAAGGTTATGGTTAGGAGCAGGGTCATTGAGCGTAAATTACAAGCCTCCTTTGTAAACTACAAGGTTGCATGGCTTACCTTGTCTAAGTTTAATTACCTCATTTATAAAATGGGGATGACAATGGTAGCAGGCTTATAGGACTGTGGGGAGAATTCACTGAGACAAAGTAAATAAGACACAGTACTTGGCATGGTGCATATCCTCACTGAACATGGGCTAATTATTGTCGGTACTTACCTCTGCTTGTAAGGCTGGGCCAAGGTGTAAGTATTCCCTTTCCTTTTCTGGAATACCTGTATTCTCATCTAAAGCTTCAGATGGTTATTTCCATTCTCAGTTTACTTTTCATATGAGCTTTTCATATGAGTACCATGTGTTGTTCATGTCTTTTTCCTAGTCAGCCCAGCATTTTCATACTACAGAGAAACTACTTATAAGTCAGAAATTTCTAACTATTCCTATTTATTTCCCTACTAAACTAGAATTATTGTGGACTCTCTTTTTTTGAAGAGGGGAAAATAAAAGAATTTTTCTGGTTCTCTCTTTTTTATTCTGTAGCAGCACAAGTTGTACCTTTTTGGGGAAAAGATTCTGCTTTTGTTATTTTTTGTGAGGTAGAGATGGAAAGATGAAATAATGCAGTAGTCTTCAACTATACAAGATGATAAAAATTAATAAGAGAAAGTCAGTATATTAAGAGCCTCTTTACTTTGAGAGACTCAAGAGACCTGAAACCTTATCACCCCCACTCCAGAGAGCCACCCAGATGACCAGGACCCTACTGACCAGGGCACTGGAGACAGGAGGGAGAAGGGTATGAGAGGATGAGGGTCTCGCTGATTAGCAGAGACGGGCTGTGTATATACTGATACGGTGATGAAGAGACTTGTGTGCTCTTTTCTGAACTCAGCTGGCTCCATTCCTCAGAGTTAAGTTAACAGTGAGGCTGGCATCTAGTGGCAGCAACAGGTACTAGGAACAGAGCACAAAAGCCTAAGGAGAGAGCTCTTCATTTTTCATTTCTCCAGATTCAATATAGTGATTTCATCTCTCTGTATTAGTTGAGATCTTTCAGCCATAAGTGACAGATTATAGAACAGATTAAGTAAAAAAGAAAAGGGATTTTATTGACTGATGTAATATGAATGATGGGATGGAGTAAGAATTAGGCATGCTTGAATTAAGGGTCAAATGATAAGCACTCTCTCCCTTTCTCTCAAAAATATGCTTGTCCCCCAAAGCTCTTAACTCTCCTTCTTTCCTTCTATTAATATTCCCTTATTTTCTCCACTACTGAAGGTGGGCTTCATTCATGAATTTGAGGTAGAAATTCTTAAACAATTGTATTCAGGTATAGAGGGAATATTTTCTGTTTTGTTCATGTCTTTAGGTGAGATTAGCAGGACAGGGACTGACCTTGCAGATAAACCAGCAATTTGGGATAAATTGATTCAGGGGAGTGTTCATAAGCACATTTGATAACAGACCCAAGCAAAATGAAAGGTGACTTGAAACAATCAGTACCCAGAGATGAATACCTCCCCTTTCAGTATTGTGTTTATTTGTAATAAATGTGATACTCAGTTCTCCATTAGTTTTCTTTTGTTTCCAATTTTGTTCCAAATTTGGATGAAGCATAGAGTTGTGTTACTTATTTAATATACATCTTCAAGTTTCAAAAGAAATAATTTTCAAAAGTCATGAAAAGAATAATCAAGTATTCTCGGTTACCCATTATCACATTTTCCATACTTTTCAAATTTAATATGAGGACCAAATTCCCTAAAGAAAAGAGAAAAAAATAAAGATTAGTATCATAAAGAAAGAGGGCTTTGCTTCACATTCCTTTCTCTTCCAAATGAAGTCCTGAGAAGGAAAGCTGCTTCTATAATTCCCTTTACCCCATCTCTTTTCTATTTCTGTTCATGACCACCACAGTTGGCACATTCCCCACCCATGTCTTAAATATTCAAAAAGTGTTCTGAAGATGACGGAGGAGTAGGTGGGTGTCGAGTACATCTCTCCCCACGGATACATAAGAAATACACCTTCAGGCACAGAAGTGTATGCAGAACACAAGCTGAGAGTGGACAGGAGTACCTGACCGGTGGAAACGAATATATAGAACCGTGCAAAACTCAAGGTCAAGCCCTGAGCCTTTGGAGTGAGACCACTGACTCCAAGACCCTAGACTACCAGAGAACTAACCCTAGGGAGTAGCAAATAGTGAGAACTCACACAAAGGAAACCACTTGAATAGAAGACCCAGCCATCACCCAACCACCAGTAGCACCCTGTGCAGAATGCCTCATCTAAACAACAAACAAAACAAAAATACAAATCCAGTCATCAGCAGACAGGATTACCACCTCACTCAGCCTTGCCCATCAGAGGAAAAACAAACAAACAAAAAAACCCAGCACAAATCCCACCCTATATGAAGCTTACACAAACCATTGGACCAACCTTAGGAGGGCAGAAACCAAAAGGAGGAAAGAATTCTACCTTGAATCCTGGGAAAAAGAGACCTCAAACACAATAACTTAAAAAAAAAAAAAAATGAGAAGGCAGAGAAATACTACAGAAATGAAGGAACAAACTAGAAACACAGAAGCTCAAATAAATGAAGAGGAAACAGGCAAACTACCTGAAAAAGGAATCAGAATAATGATAGTAAAGATGATCAAAAACCTTGAAAACAGAATGGAGAAAATGCGAGAGAGAATTAATTAACAAAGACCTAGAAGAATTAAAGAATAAACATACAAATAACAGAATTACTGGAATTAAAAATACTCTAGAAGGAATCAATAGCAGAGTATCTGAAGCCGGAGGACAAATCAGTGAGCTGGAAGATAAAATAGTGGAAATAACTTCTAAGAGCAGAATAAAGTAAAAAGAATGAAAAGAACTGAGGATAGTCTCAGAGACCTCTGGGACATTATCAAACACACCAGCATTTGAATTATAGGGATTCCAGAAGAAGGGGAGAAAAAGAAAGGGTAGGAGAAATTTTTTGAAGAAGTTATAGTTGAAAATTTCCCCAACATGGAAAAGGAAATGGTCAATCAAGTCCAAGAGGTGCAGAGAGTCCCATATAGGATAAACCCAAGGAGAAGCGTGCTAAGACACATACTAATCAAGCTAACAATGACTAAACACAAAGAAAGAATATTAAAAGCAGCAAGGGAAAAGCAATAAGTAACATACACAGGAAACCCCATACGTTTAACAGCTGATCTTTCAGCAGAAACTCTGCAGGCCAGAAAGGAATGGCAGGATATATTTAAAATACTGAAAGGGAAACATCTACAACCAAGATTACCGTACCTGGCAAGGATCTCATTCAGAATTGATGGAGGAATAGAAAACTTTTCAGACAAGCAAAAGTTAAGAGAAGTCAGTACCACCAAACCAGCTTTACAACAAATGTTGCTGCTGCTGCTGCTGCTAAGTCACTTCAGTCATGTACGACTCTGTGCGACCCCATAGACGGCAGCCCACCAGGCTCCCCTGTCCCTGGGATTCTCTAGGCAAGAATACTGGAGTGGGTTGCCATTTCCTCCTCCAGTGCATGAAAGTGAAAAGTGAAAGTGAAGTCTCTCAGTCGTGTACGACTTGTAGCGACCCCATGGACTGCAGCCCACCAGGCTCTTCCGTCCATGGGATTTTTCAGGCAAGAGTATTGGAGTGGGGTGCCATTAAGGGACTTAAATAGTCAAGAAATACAACAGAAGAAAAAGATCTACAAAATCAACCCCAAACAGTTAAGAAAATGACAATAGGAACATATATATCAATAATTACTCTAAATATAAATGGATAAAATGCCCCAACCAAAAGACACAGACTGGCTGAATGGATACAAAAAGAAGACCCATATATATGCTATCTACAAGAAACCCACTACAGACCTAAAGATACATATAGACCGGAAGTGAGAAGATGGAAAAATATATCCCATGCACATTGGGAGCAAAAGAAGCTGGAATAGCAATCCTCATATCAGACAAAATAGAACTTAAAGTAAAAATTACAATAGATAAGGAAGGACACTACATAATGATCAAGGGATCAATCCAAGAGGAAAACATAACAATTGTAAATATCTATGCACCCAATATAGGAGCACCTTAATACATAAGGCAAATATTAACAGACATAAAAGGAGAAATTGACAATAACACAATAATAGTAGGAGATTTTAACACCCCACTCACACCAATGGATAGATCAGCAAAACAGAATATTAATAAGGAAACACAAATCTAATGATACATTATATGAGATGGATCTCATTGATATCTTCAAGACATTCCATCCAAATGCAGAAGAATATACCTTCTTCTTAAGTGCACATGGAACATTCTCCAGCATAGACCACATCTTGGGTCACAAATCAAACCTCAGTAAATTTAAGAAAATTGAAATCGTATTAAGCATCTTCTCTGACCACAATGCTATGAGAGTAGATATCAATTACAAGAAAAAAGCTGTAAGAAACACAAACACATGGAGATTAAGCAATATGTTTCTAAATAACCAACAGGTTACTGAAGAAATCGAAAGGGAAATAAAAAAAATTCTAGAAACAAATGACATTGAAAACACAACAACTCAAAACCTATAAGATGCAGCAAAAGCAGTCCCAGAGGGAAGTTTATAGCAATACAATCCTACCTCAAGAAATAAGAAAAACATCGAATAGACAACTTAACTTTACACCTAAAACAACTGGAAAAAGAACCAAAAAAAACCCCAAAAAATTAGTAGGAGGAAAGAATTCATAAATATCAGAGCAGAAATAAATGAAAAAGAAATGAAAGAAACTATAGTAAAGATTAATAAAACTAAAAGCTGGTTCTTTGAGAAGATAAAATTAAAAAACCTTTAGCCAGACTCATCCAAAATAATAATAATAATAATAAGAGAGAGAGAAGAGTCAAATCAACAAAATTAGATATGAAAAAGGAGGCGTTACAATAGACAATACAGAAATACAAAGGATTACAAGATACTATTATGAACAACTATATGGCAAAAAAATGGATAACCTGGAAGAAATGGACAGATTCATAGAAAAGTTCAATCTTCTAAGACTAAACCAGGAAGAAATAGAAATTATGAACAACCCAGTTACAAGCACTGAAATTGAAGCTGTGATAAAAAATCTCCCAAAAAGCAAAAGCCCAGGACCAGATGGCTTCACAGGAGAATTTTATCAAACATTTAGAGAAGAGCTCTTGCCTGTCCTTCTAAAACTCTTTCAAAAAACTGCAGAGGAAGGAACACTTCCAAACTCATCACCCTTATACCAAAACCAAACAAAGACAACACACAAAAAAGAAAAGTACAGACCAATATCACTGATGAACATAGATGCAAAAATCCTCAACAAAATTTTAGCAAACGGAATTCAGCAACACGCCAAAAAGCTCATACATCATGATCAAGTTGGGTTTATTCCATGGATGCAAGGATTCTTCAATATATGCAAATCAGTCAATGTGATGCACCATATTAAATTGAAAGATAAATACCATATGATCATCTCAATAGGTGCAAAAAAAGCCTTTGACAAAATTCAGCACCCATTTATGATTGAAACTATTCAAAAAATGGGCATAGAAGGAACCTACCTCAACATAGTAAAGGCCATATATGATAAGCCTACAGCAAACATTATTCTTGATGGTGAAAAACTGAAAGCATTCCCCTTAAGATCAGGAACAAGACAAGGGTGTCCACTTTCACCACTGTTGTTCAACATAGTTCTGGAAGTCCTAGCTACAGCAATCAGAGAATAAAAAGAAATAAAAGGAATCCAGATTGGAAAAGAAGTAAAGCTCTCACTGTTTGCAGATGACATGGTACTGTACATACAAAACCCTAAAGATAGTATCAGAAAATTACTAGAGCTCATCAGTGAATTTAGCAAAGTTGCAGGATACAAAATCAATACACAGAAATCACTTGCATTTCTATATAATAACAATGAAAAAGCAGAAAGAGAAATTAAGGAATCAACCCCATTCACCATTGCAACAAAAAGGATAAAATATCTAGGAATAAACTTACCTAAGGAGACGAAAGAACTGTACACAGAGAATTATAAGACAATAATGAGAGAAATCAAAGATGACATAAACAGATGGGGAGATATTCCATGTTCCTGGGTAAGAAGCAATACTGTGAAAATGACGGTACTACCAAATGCAATCTACAGATTCAATGTGATCCCTATCAAATTACCATAGGCATTTTTCACAGAACTAGAACAAAAAATTTCACAATTCATAGGGAAACACAAAATACCCTGAATAGCCAAAGCAGTCTTGAAAAGACGAATGGAGCTGGAGGAATTGACTTTCCTGACTTCAGACTGGACTGCAAAGCTACTGTCATCACGACAGTATGGTCCTGGCACAAAAACAGAAACATAGACCAATGGAACAAGATAGGGAGCCCAGAAATAAACCCATGCACACATAGGTACCTTATTTTTGACAAAGGAAGCAAGAATGTAAATAGGGCAAAGATAGCCTCTTCAATAAATGGTGCTGGAAAAACTGGACAGCTACATGTAAAAGAATGAAATTAGAACATTCTCTAACACTATATTCAAAAATGGATTAAAGACCTAAATGTAAGCCCAGATTCCATAAAACTACAAAGCTTCTAGAGAAAAACATAGGCAGGATAGTCAATGACATAAATCGTTTTTGGATCTGTCTCGTAATGGAAAGAAAAACAAAAACAAACAAATGGGACCTAATTAAACTTAAAAGGTTTTACACAGCAGAAGAAACCACAGTGAAAACAAAAAGGCAACCTAAAGGCTGGGAGAAAATATTTGCAAACATTGAGACCAACAAGGGATTAATTTCCAAAATATACAAACAGTTCATCAGTTTAATATAAAAACAAACAAGCAACCCAATCTGGGCAGAAGATCTAAATAGATATATCTCCAAAGAAGACATACAGATAGTCTATATACAGAAGAAAAAATATTCAACATTGCTAGTTATCATAGAAATGCAAATCAGAACTACAATGAATTATCACCTTGCATCAAATAGAATGGCCATCATTAAAAATCTACAAATAATAAATGCTAGAGAGGCTCTGGAGAAACAGAAACCATTCTACACCATTGGTGGGAAAGTAAATTGGTAGAGCCTCTATGGAGACTAATATAGAGGTTCCTTAAAAAACTAAAAATAGAGTTACCATATGATCCTACAATCCCACTCCTAGGCATATATCTGGATAAAACTCTTAATTTGAAGAGACCCAAGTACCCCAAGTTTCACTGCAGCACTATTTACAGTAGCCAAGACATGGAGGCAACCTAAATGTCTATCAACAGATAAGTGGATAAAGAAGATGTCGTGTGTGTATGTACACACACACACACACACACGACTATTACCAAACCATATAAAATAATGAAATAATGCCACTTGTAGCAACATGGATGGACCTGGAGATGATCATATTAAGTTAAGTAAGTCAGAAAAAGACAAATATCATATGATATCGCTTATATGTGGAATCCTAAAAATGATGCAAATAAACTTATTTACAAACCAGAAATAGACTCATAGACATAGAAAAAACTTAGGATTACCAAAAGGGATAGGAGGTTTGGGGGATAAATTAGGAGTTTAGGATTAACATATACATACTAATATATATATAATATTTTATAATAATTTTAATAATATTTATTATAGTACATAATATTATATAATAGTTATTATTAATTTTGGGTTGGTTCCAAATTGGGAAAGGAGTACATCAAGGCTGTATATTGTCACCCTGCTTATTTAACTTATATGCTGAGTACATCATGCAAAATGTTGGGCTGGATGAAGCACAAGCTGGAATCAAGATTGCCGAGAGAAATACAATAACCTCAGATATGCAGATGACACCATCCTTATGGCAGAAAGTGAAGAGGAACTAAAGAGCCCCTTAATGAAAGTGAAAGAGGAGAGTGAAAAAGCTGGCTTAAAACTCAACATTCAAAAAACTAAGGTCATGGCATCCGGTTCTGTCACTCTGTGGCAAATAGATGGAGAAACAATGGAAACAGTGACAGACTATTTTCTTGGTCTCCAAAATCACTGCAGATGATGACTACAGCCATGAAATTAAAAGATGCTTGCTCCTTGGAAGAAGAACTATGACCAACTTAGACAGCATATTTAAAAGCAGAGACATTGCCAACAATGGTTTGTCTAGTCAAAGCTGTGGGTTTTCCAGTAGTCATGTATGGATGTGACAGTTGGACTATAAAGAAAGCTGAGCAGTGAAGAGCTGATGCTTTTGAACTGTGGTGTTGGAGAAGACTCTTGAGAGTCCCTTGGACTGCAGGGAGATCCAACCAGTCCATCCTAAAGGAGATCAGTCCTGAATATTCATTGGGAGGACTGATACTGAAGCTGAAACTCCAATACTTTGGGCACCTGACGTGGAGAACTGACTCACTAGAAAAGACCCTGATGCTGGGAAAGATAGAAGGAAGGAGGAGAAGGGGACGACAGAGGATGAGATGGTTGGATGGCATCACCGACTCAATGGACTTGAGTTTGAGCAAGCTCCAAGTCTTGGTGATGGACAAGGAAGCCTGGTGTGCTGCAGTCCATGGGATCACAAAGAGTCAGACATGACTGAGTGACTGAATTGAACTGATATATAAAGTAGATAAACAAGGACCCAGTGTATAGCACTGATAACTATGCACACTCTCTGGCCTAGAGGATTCCATGGACTGTATAGTCCATGGGGTCGCATAGAGTTGGACATGACTGAGCGACTTTCACTTTCACATAATAGAAAAGAATCTGAAAAAGAACACACACACACATATGGAGAGGGGGAAGGAGCAGGGAAAGAAAGGAGGGGAGAAAAATATGTGTCAAAAAGAAAGAAATTCTATCCTGTAACTGCCTCTTCCATCAAATGACTCCTCACCCTAATCCCAATATTAGGCTTACATTTGGTATATATTTGATTTTCTCTCTTGGTTCAGGGATTGCAAACATAATTGTTTGTAGGAGCCAAGCTGGTAATATAAATAAATGAATTGGGCCACCTTTCCACAATAGAGAGAGGTGGGACTGTGGCTTTCTGAGATGCCTGGACTCCATTTGGATGGAGAGTTGCTACTAGATAACTGTTTCTTGCAAGTGAAGTCCTAGCTTGCTGTCAATATAATGTTGTATTTTTAAAAATAAATTAGAAATCTGTATTTTTAGGTAAAATGAATTTTTCAAATACTGTCAACCATAAAAATTTAGTGATATACTGTTCTGGTTAAACAGAAGCAATACTGTTTTCTATTGCCATGAATTTTCTTATGCAATATTTTCTTCTTGGCACATAAGACCACAAATTTATGAAGAGCTGGGGATGTGTTTCATACAATTGTGTTTTCTTGATAGTTATTATTAGGGCCCTACACTGAGTAGGCTTGTATTCTCCAGGTTTTTTTTTGTTTCTTTTTCTGAGGGATTTACATTGTTCATAAATGGTGGCTGTCTCTCAGGATTATGATTCCAATTTATCAGAATTTTTCTTCAAAACACTAGCTAAGGGCAAAGACAGCCTTAGTGTTTTGACTGCCTCCCTCACTCAAAGAACATCAGGACTGTTCTTTTTGCCCTGAATACAGAAATGGCATAAAGGCCAAGTTTATACATGCAAGTCACAGTGATAATTAAAACAAATACACAGTCTTCTGTACCATCCCTGCCATTGGCGTCAATATTCTCTGGCACACTTATAAAATGGGAAAGAAAGAAAAATGAAAAAGAGAGGGAGGAGGAGGGAAGGCAAGAAAGAAAGAAGGGAGGGAAAGAAAGGAGAGAGAAAGAGCCAGAACAGATCAGAGGCATGATCTTAGAACTTCTAAAACTTTCTCAAGTCTCCTAGTTGAGGCAGAAGAAAATCTCAGAACCATCTTTGAGAAGTCATTGGGTTGTAGCATACTGGAGAATCAAGCCTACAATGTAATTCTGCATCAACCTATTCTAATTTCCAAAAGCCCAGGCCATTCTGGGTAGGTCCTTCTTATGCGGGTCATTGTAGTGGTGTGCACCCAAATACCAGACAGTATGAAAAAAGCTTATGTGTAAGAACTAAGAAGACACTTCCAAGTTTCTTGCCTAATTAGCCCTGCCTGAGAAAGTGACAACCACCACATTATGTAATTTAATCTTCTACATAGTCTGATAATAGTCATGAATTCTCATTCTTCTTTCTTAGAAATCAGTGATAGATACTTGTTTAATTCACATTTTTCAGTTTCCAATTCTTTCCTTTAAAGTCATCCTCTGAGGCTAGTACTTGCTGTGAAGATGAGCCAGTATTACTTTTATTGGACTAATTTCTACACCTTGTTTCCTTCAGTGCTCAGAAATAATTCTCTTGGCATGGTAACATGATGCCAGAAATCCATGAAGATTCTTCTCAATGAAAGATATGCATAAAGGAGTTAGCTCAGCAGGCTTAAGATGCTCAAATCAATTCAAAAGAAGTAACTTATAAACCCTTGGGATATTCTGCCTAAGAATAACTTTGTAACCTAGGGCCATAGGCCATGCCAGCTAGTTTACCCTCAGGTGAATGTTTTTGTTCACCTGTGGTGCTGAGTCACTCTGTATCAGTTTAACTCCTGAGGGGAGGAGGCTGGAGACTAGTAGTTGTCAGTCGGGTAGGTGCTGTCTGTCCCCACTGAAAAGCCTAGACACCAAAGCTTTTGTGGGTTTCCCAGGTTGGCAGTACTTTATACAAGTTATGACACATCATAACTAGGAAAATTTAAGCACTACCTTTGTGACTTCTCTGGTAGAGGACAACTGGAAGATGGTGCTTGATCTCCCAGACTCTACCCGATGAGTTTTCTGCCTTTGCTGATTTTATTCCATATCCTTTCATTGTAATAAACTGTTACCATGCATATAATGGCTTTTCTGACTTCTATGAGTCCTACTAGGGAATCATCAAATTTGAGGGTACTCTTGGAGACTCCCAACATAGAGGATCTCATAGGTCATGAAAGAGTTACTGACAAGACACAAGACTGATTTGTAAAAACAGTTTCAAATAGAGCTAAAACATATTACAAGGAATGTTATTTTTAATCTAAATTTCCCATTGAATTTATTTGAAAGGCAAAAAAATATTAAAAGTTGACTGGCAGTTTTTATCCATGTAAGACCACGTAACCACTTTGTTACTCATGTGTATATCTACACCTGTGTTTTTGTCTATGTCTGTATCTATGTGTGTATCAGT
Organism: Cervus elaphus; assembly: GCF_910594005.1. NCBI lineage: Eukaryota > Metazoa > Chordata > Mammalia > Artiodactyla > Cervidae > Cervus > Cervus elaphus. The sequence goes on along the minus strand of NC_057823.1, from coordinate 60,828,921 downwards.
ACCTGTATTTATTTCTTCCAAGCTAAGGTATGGGTGCTGTTTATAGGTATGTCACTGTAAGTTGTTAAAGAAAATTTGATTTTTTAAAAATGGATTTCTATTTATGCTTGTATGATCTATAGACTATCTACTAATACAATCTCTGCACAATTCTGCCAAAATATAGTGTAAGCTTTTTATCTTTTGTTTTTAAATGAGTCAAATTTGAATGCTGACTAAATTTTTTTGAAAAAAATAATTAAAAAATTTTTTTTTAATTTATTTTTTCTCTTTACTATACATGTAGTCTATCTCTAGTCTTCCAGTATTTTGTGAACCCGTGGAGGCTATTCAAAAAAAAATTACATGAATCAGCAAATCCAGTTCCTTGCTAAAATTATTGGAAATTTCTGTGAAGAAATACAGAGGGAAAAATAATGATATCTTATTTTGAACTTACCACTGATCAACACAAAGGAAACACTCATTCTTGTAAGTGAGGCCATTTGTCCCACAAACATATGCTGTCACTTCAGGACAGTCTACATCATAAAGAGGATCCAGTGGGTAATACATTTTACACGGGGGCTGCAAACATCATAAAATATCATATGAATAACAACGGATCGATTTTCCCTCATCTATTCCTGGCCTGTCACTTCTGCCCCACATAAAAGTAATATCAGATGTTACTAGTTAAATGGTTCTTTTTCAAGGTTTCGTCTCCTTTGGGCTTTAGTTAGTCAAGTTACTTTTCTGACTACAAAGTCCTCACCCATTCATCATCTGTTGAAGCCATAAACAGTGTAATAACTCAGTTTAAACCCCAAATTGAAAGTTTTCCTTTAAACTTGGAGGCCCTGTGCCAGTAACTCAGAAATTTGTGAGTAGAGATAGGTATGTGAACTCCTAGAGTACAGGGGTTTAAATGTAGTTCTTAAGAGTGAGGGTTCTGTATTGAGACTGGGATTAAATTCTGAACGTGTGCTTAGCTTCTCAGTTGTATCCAACTCTTTGTGACCCTTTGTACTGTAGCTGGCCAGAGTCTTCTGTCCATGGGATTTCCCAGACAAGAATACTGGAGAGGGTTACCATTTCATTCTCCAGGGGATCTTCCCAATTCAAGGATCAAACCGCATCTCCTCTGTCTCCTGCATTGCAGGTAGATTCTTGACCCACTGAGCTATTGTACCACTGTTAAAAACTTTTTGGCCTTGGACAAGTTACAGGGATTATTTCATTTAATGTTCAGAGATGCATTTTATTATTATAATGCTTCTGCTATATGGGGGTAAATTTAAGCCTGAAGAGGTTAAGATATATGCCCAAAGTCACACAGAAAACTTTCATTCTACTTTACCACTATGAAGTTTGAGATCCCTCCAAGAGAGTGATCAGATTAAAATCAGAATTCAGAACTGCTAGAAATTTAAACTTACCGCAGGCCATCTAGAGTAATCATGTGATTTGAAGAGTTCTGCAAAAAGAACAGACACATTAGGTTAGTAGTTCTCCATGGAATTTGATTTCACTCACTGAAGTTACTGACTGAATAAAGAAATGTAATGTAATTACTTATTTGCACAAAGTGTACAAAATAATTTATGGCAATAAATTTTGTAGGTTGTCTGCCTTTGTTAATTACTTCATCCATTTATTTATTCTCTGCTTCTTTTTCACAGTCCTGACTTCATTTATAAATGTGCTATGTCACTGAAGAAGGAGTAAAGACTATTTGGGGTTATATGATCTGAACATAAAAAATAAAACTATTCAAAGATCAAAATATAACACAACTGAATTGCTCTTTAACCTTAACATAGGAAAGACTTTCTGGTAATGGTTCATTGATCTCTGTGCAGTAACAGAGGGAACTGATACACTTACGACATTCAAATAAAAATAATTTTTTCATGACCGAATATAAACTAAAAAATTCTGTTAAACTGGAAAAAATATTTGCAACACCTATCATAAAGGGTTCACATATACACACAAACCCCAAAGATATGGAAATAACCCTTAAATTTGTAAAAGATATTCAAATGCAGTATGATAAGAAAAATGCTAATAAAAACTATATTGAAATACCATCTATTACTACTGGTGGGAATGCAGATTGGCACAACTTTTATGAAGTGAAATTTGGCAACATTGAACAAAACTACTTTGCATTCATATCTGATCACAATTCAGGGAATTTACCCTGAAGATAACCTTCCAACAACAGAAAAATATATATGCATAAGATTATTTATTGCAGCATTGTTTTCATTGCAAAATATTGGACACAAACTAATGCCCCTACACCTAAAGACTGACTGAATAAACTTTGGTATATTCATCTAATAAAGTTTTATGCAGTTGCATAAAAGAATGAGGAAATCCCTGTAAACGGATATGCACTGGTTTTCAAGACATTCTTAAACTGGGAAAAGCACGATGCAAGTAGGTACCTATACTATGCTATCTTTTATGTAAGAAAGTAGGAAGAATGACAAAAATGTACATATGTATGTTTATTTGAGCCAAAAGAAACACAGAAAAAATAAACTAGAGACTAATAAGATTAGTTACATAAAGGATGAGGATGGAACTGCAGTAGAAGGTAAAGGGTTTGAAGGCAACGACACTGTTAGAATCTAAACTTTTGTTCATTTTGTTTCATTTTTGTCATGTTCAAAATAATTTTAAATTGCATTTTGATTTTTCTTGACCCATGGGTTATATAGAAATGTGTTATTTATTTGATTTCAAAATAATGGAGGATTTTCCATAGAAACTCCTTTTCTAATGTGTGTGTGCGCACTCAGTCAGTCATGTCTGACTCTTGGTGACCCCCATGGACTGTAGCCTGTCAGGCTCCTCTCTTCATGGGATTATCCAGGCAAGAATACTGGAGTTGCCATTTCCTCCTTCAGAGGATCTTCCCATTGCAGGGACTGAACCTGTGTCTCCTGCATCTCCTGCATTGGCAGCAGATTCTTTTACTGCTGAGCCACCAGGGAAGCTCTCCCTTTCCATAGTGGCTGTGCTGAGTCACTCAGTCATGCCTGATTCTGTGTGACCCCATGGACTTTAGACTGCCAGGCTCCTCTGTCCACAGGGATTCTCCAGGCAAGAATAGTGGAATGGGTTGCCATGCCCTTCTCCAGGGGATCTTCCCAACCTAGGAATCGAACCCAGGTCTCCCATATTGCAGGCGGAGTCTTTACTGTCTGAGCCACCAGGGAAGCCCCCCTTTCTGATAGTGATACTCTATTGATACCCAAGTTGTATTATCAAGCCCAAAGGCCTATGTTTCAGAAAAACTTTTCCCATCCAGTCACAAATGACTCTTCTTGTTTTCTACAATGAGAAGAAAAAACAGGTGTTTCTCTCCTAAGTTTGCTTACCTGAAAAAACAATATGTGCCAAAGTGGAGGATTCCAGGAAAAATATGGTCATACAGGGAAAGGCAGTCATTTGATCTCATCTAATGCCCTGCTTGGAGAGGCCTGTGGAAATGCCCAAGATAGTTTATTCATCATTTCTTGCACAGCTGTCTTTCCAAACCTAAGAGAACCCACTACTCTGAATTGAACTTGGTCATGGTGGTCTCAAACTGGCCTGGTCTCTAGGGATTCAGACCTGAGAAGGCTCTTCTGCCCTGAAGAGGGAAAAAAAAACATTAAAATAACTTTTCCCCCCAGCCAGCAAGATTGTGTTATTACAATCTGTTTTGACTTGGAAGAGGAATTAGCCTCAAGGCTATCACCAGGACTGACTCCAGGCATGTTACATATAAATGGGTTTATCCTACAACATAAAGTAAGGTTAATGAATATGGATACTTTAAGAATTCTGAGAAAACAAGTATGATCTGAGGACTATCTTGTGCAATCAGGGGTATATCACTTTATAATACACATTGTTTGATCCCCTGGGGTAGACCAGTTTCTCCCACACTGAAATGCTCCGTTTCCTAGCTAAGTTTCTTCATCCAGGCCATTTACATGTGCTCAAATACAAATAGATTGAAAATGGAATTGTTGGTCTGGGGATCATAAAAATTATGTATACCTTTCCTGATAGATGAATCAAGATAGTTGATATTAATCATTTTTTTGATCCATATATAGGTACACATGATTTTGATGACATCTCTCTATCAATGAGATCCAAGTTCAAATTCTAGCTTCAACAGTTTTTAGAAGTGTGAGCCTCAGAAAAGGTGTGAACATCATAGGATACTGAGAATATCAAGTGATACTAGTATCAGTATAAGTGGAGTTTCTTTTGTAAGACTGGAAATATTTAGCCCAGAGAGAAGATAATTTCCAAGTTATTTACACTCAACTTCCCCATGCCCTACTCTATTCATTCTGTCTCTTCTCCAAATTGCAGTTGGTGGGCATGTAGAGAAGTAAAGGAGATCTATATTAGCCGTACAGAGGAAACAAAAGTGGGTGCTGGAGGAAAACAAACATAATGACAGAGAAGAGAGAGAGGTACCATCACTGACTTAGACTAAGAATCTGAAGAGCTGTTTACCTGAATGGGCTTGCTGCAAAATGTGAGTCTACTGTAGTTACCCTGAGGTCACAGCTAGCCTTGAGCAAAGTTACTGTTCTGGGGCCGGGGGCATGTCGAGCAGAGGAGGCTGGCTCCCTGCTCAGTTGAGCGACCAATTGTTTGGCAAGAACCACCTCCTCTGATGTTTCTTGCTCCAGCAGGCAGGGACAGACCTGGATGTTCTGTACTTGTGGTTTTTGGTTGTGGATCATGAGGACAAGATGACATTTGCAAAGCAGATTTAATTACCTACCTCATTACAGACAATCTGGTTTACATTTTATTAGATACAAGGCTGGTTCTTTTTCCTGGTGTCTGCCTCCAGAGGTCGCTAAGCCCATCCTGCTTCTCAGAAAGTTTATCTGTTTTGTTCTTTCTAGGACAAGATTTCTGACATCAGCCAGGGAAACTCCAGCACCACAACTAATCATCTCCACAATACCTTAGTCTTCTGATGTTTTCATTTGTTTCCCTCCACTCCACCTTAATGTAGGCAAGCGTGAGAATTTGCCATTACGTGGAAAATTTCTCTCTCACACACTTTAAGCTCTCCTAGAGTAGTCCGTTAGTGCACCTTCTGCTGCTTGTCTTCCCTTCTCAGCCTGAGTCCCATAGACTGACATTTATATTAGACCCTTGGCGTGATCATATTCTCTTGACATCCTACTCTTGATTCTTCCCTCCTTCTTCCAAGCTGGGATGAATTCAGCATCCTGTTTTCCTGTCCCAGACCTGGGCTCTGGAGCAAGGAGAAAAAATTCCATACAATGAACTCTACAATCCTGATATCATTACTACTCATCTAGGCCCTCTCGACTCCTGAAGAGGCCTCTTATTTAATGTCAGATTGCTACCTATGCCACCCGTCTCCATACAGTTTCCTTTTTTTAATCTAACTTTTTTCAACAAAACACACCTCCACATTACTTTCAATAGTAAACTTCACCTCTTCTTTACAGAATAGGGAAAACTCAGGATGAACTAGCTCCACTCCCCCCCCCCCCGCCCCCCCTCCCCTTGCCTTGTAATTCTGGTAATTTATCATCTACATTTATCCTTCTCTCCACATCAGCTTACCTAGGGACTTACACATTCATCCATTCCTTTCTTTTTGCCAGTACCTGGTTTGTGATTTACATTTCCCATCATATTTATTCCTCACAATAATCCCATGAGGTTTACTTAGTTCTGCAATTTGTAAAGGAAAAAGAAACTGAGGCTGAAAGGATTAAATTCATGTGCTGAAACTAACTACTAACAACGTTAAGAATGGACACAGATGGGATTCAAGCACAGATACCTTTAACTCTAAAGTCCGTATTCCACTACTTTTTTCTGTCATTTTAGAGAATGAATTTCCCCTTTAATTTACTATCTATAATCTTCTGAGACCAGTACCATGAACCTCTTGTGTGACACCCTGTGGCTTTCTTGGCAGTATCTTTGTTTGCTTCTAACTCCCTCTCTCCACAATCAGTACTCTTAATCTCTCCACGATACTATCCCTCCCCCACACCACCCTCCCCAGGTAATTAGATTGCATGCTCTGGGAAGGAAAAAGTCTATCTTTACCTAATTTTTACCTTGTAACTGCAGTACATTGCAGGGTTTTGTTTTTTAAATCAATTGATAAATATAGAGTAATATGTACAGAAGGAAGGAAGAAAGAAATCCATCCATTTTTTTAAACTGTGTTCTTGGATATTCTTGGGAGTATCATCTCAGATATATTTTAGACACACTGTATCTAGTCCACAAAGACATAATCTTACTGGAATTTTTATTAGTCACATAAATTTGGTAAAAGTAGCATCTTTATAATAGTTTTTTTTTTACACTAATGTGTTTGATTACAAAAGTTTCAAACAGACACAAAAATATAGAAAATAATATAATGAGCTCATATATACGTATCATATAGATTCAGTAATTATCAGGATTGGCACTTTTGCTTTACCTATTCAATTTTTTAGAAAAATTCTAAAGCATTATAAAGTGTTCCAGGCATTGTCATTTCTTTCCTACAACTTCAACTGACATCTCTCATACAGAGAATTATTTTCTCAAATAATCTTACTGAGATTCACACATTTAACAGTTTAACATTAAGAGTAATTCTTTTGTATCATCTGAAATAATGGCTTTTTGTAATCAAATTGCCCTATTACCTCAGACTTTTTTAGAATTTGAGTAAAAATCCAAAGAAGGTCCACTTGACACTTGTCTCTTACAACCCTTAATGCAGAGCAGTTTCCTTCTCTTCTTGTTTTTCTGTGCCCTTGACTTGTTTGAACTGGGTCAGTTTTTTTCATAGAAGCACATTTTGCATTTCCCTCTTAGCTTCCTTGTGATATTTTTAAACTCTCTTCCTCTGTATCAAAATATACTTCTGAATTGTCAGTTTTCTACTTTTAAATGCCTTTCTTGAACAAGATGAATAAGTTAGGGGAATTTATTGGGTGAACCTAAGCTTTATTTTTCTCGGATGAGCAGAACTAAAATTTAAAAAAAAATTTTATTGGATTTTAGTTGATTTACAATGTTGTGTTAAGTTTCAGATGCATAGCAAAGTGATTCAGTTATACATATACATATATTTATTCTTTTCCAAATTCTTTTCTTATATAGGCTTTTTACAGACTATTGAGTAGAGTTCACTGTGCTATACAGTAAGTGCCTGTTGGTTATCCATCTTATATATAGTAGTCTGTTTGTGTTAATCCCAACATCCTAATTTATCCCTCTCCATCCATGTTGCCCCTCTGGTAGAGATAAGTTTGTTTTGAAATTTGTGAGTCTTTTTCTGGTTTGTAAATAAGTTCATTTGTATCATTCTTTAAAAATTAGATTTCACATATGAGTGATATGTCTTTAACTTATTTCATTTAGCTAATAATATGTTGGTCCATCTATGTTGCTGCAAATGGCATTAGTCATTCTTTTTTATGACTGAGTAATACTCCATAGTATATATGTAATAGCTTAGCTTACAGTGAATGGTGACAGTACCTGTGGTCTCTGAAGGAGAAAATTTCACTCCAATACCCAAAAGATGTGGTCTCAGTAACTCAGAGCTTTGTGTAACAAGCTTTTATTAGAGTGAAAAGTATAGAGAAAGCCTCCAGCAAAAGGCAGTGTAAGTGGGTAAGAGAGTACCCACCTCACTAGTTTAAACAGGGCATTATATGCTTTTCAACTGGCTGATGAGGACAGATAAAAAGAATGCCTCAAGGTTGGTAAAGTTCCACTAGACCCTTTCCCAAGGCTTTAGATAACATCCTTAGATAACTTTGACACAAGATTAGCCAGGGCTAACAGGTTCCAGGCAGGGTCTCTGAAAAAGATATACTGTTGCTGTGTAATCAGGAGTACAAGTCTTGAGAAACAGATTCCCAGGCAAGATTTGATACACTTATAATCATTAACATAGAGACATAGAGTCTAAGAAAAGCATTCCCATGAGCAACATATATTATACTTAAAGAAAGGCCAGTTTTCAAATGAAATATATTATTGCAAAATTTACACAGAGCTTTTTTTTTTTCTTTTAAATAAGCATGTCCTTGAGCAAGAGTTGCAGATAAACATCTATTTCTGCTTATTGACTATGCCAAAACCTTTGACTATGTGGATCACAACAAACTGTGGAAAATTCTGAAAGAGATGGGAATACCAGACCACCTGACCTGCCTCTTAAGAAACCTGTATGCAGGTCAGGAAGCAACAGTTAGAACTGGACATGGACCAACAGACTGGTTCCAAATAGGAAAAGGAGTACGTCAAGGCTGTTTATTTAACTTATATGCAGAGTACATCATGAGAAACACTGGCCTGAGGAAGCACAAGCTGGAATCAAGATTTCTGAGAGAAATATCAATAACCTCAGATATGCAGATGACACCACCCTTATAGCAGAAAGTAAAGAAGAACTAAAGAACCTCTTGATGAAAGTGAAAGAGGAGAGTGAAAAAATTGGCTTAAAGCTCAACATTCAGAAAACTAAGATCATGGCATCTGGTCCCATCACTTCATGGCAAATAAATGGGGAAACAGTGGAAACAGTGGCTGACTTTATTTTTCTGGGCTCCAAAATCACTGCAGATGGTGATTGCAGCCATGAAATTAAAAGACACTTACTCCTTGGACGGAAAGTTATGATCAACCTAGACAGCATTTTAAAAAGCAGAGACATTACCTTGCCAATAAAGGTCCATCTAGTCAAGGCTGTGGTTTTTCCAGTAGTCATGCATGGATATGAGAGTTGGACTATAAAGAAAGCTGAGTGCCAAAGAATTGATGCTTTTGAACTGTGGTGTTGGAGAAGACTCTTGAGAGTCCCTTGGACTGCAAAGAAATCCAACCAGTCCATCCTAAAGGAGATCAGTCCTGGGTGTTCATTGGAAGGACTGATGCTGAAGCTGAAACTCCAATACTTTGGCCACCTGATGTGAAAAGCTGACTCATTTGAAAAGACCCCAATGCTGGGTAGGATTGAGGGCAGGAGGAAAAGGGGATGACAGAGGATGAGATGGTTGGATGGCATCACCGACTCAATGGACATAAGTTTGGGAGCACTCTGGGAGTTGGTGATGGACAGGGAGGCCTGGTGTGCTGAGTTTCATAGTCGCAAAGAGTTGGACATGACTGAGTGACTGAACTGAACTGAACTGGGTGACTGAACTGAACTGAACTGAGCAATTACAGGGCCTACGTGACTAAGGCAAAAGAATGCATGAAGAAAAGTGTTTGCCTCCTCTTCCTTCTTGTGGGTCCCTGGACTCCCTGCCAAACTGCCTCAGTGTAACTTTCTCATATTTGCTGCACTTTCTTTATTCATTACTCTGTTGATGGATATTTAGGTTGTTTCCATGTCTTGGCTATTGTAAAGAGTGGTGCAACGAACATCTTGAACATCTCAGGGTACCTTTGTCTTTTCAAATTATGATTTTCTCCAGATAAATGCCCAGGAGTAAGATTGCTGGAGAATTTGGTAGTTCTATTTTTAGGTTTTTAAGGGGCCTCCATTTGTTCTTCATAGTGATTGTACCAATTCACATTCCCACCAACCGTGCATTTGTTGTTTGTAGACTTTTGGATGATGGTCATTCTGATTGGTGTGAAGTGATACCTCATTCTAGTTTTGATTTTCATTTCTCTGATAATTAGTGATGTTGAGGTTTTTTTTTTTTTATGTCTTATTTTGGCCATTTATATGTCTTCTTTGGAGAAATGTCTGTTTAGACCTTCTGCCCATTAAAAAAATTTTTTTTGGAAGGGGAGATATTGAGCTACATAAGCTGTTTGTATATTTTGGACATTAATCCCTTGTTACTTGCTTCATTTGCAAATATTTTCTCACATTCTGTGGATTGTCTTTGCACTTGTGTATGGTTTCATTTGCTGTGCAGAAGCTTTTAGGTTTAATTTGGTTCCCTTTGTTAATTTTTGTTTTTATTTTCATTAATCTAGGAGGTAGATCAAAAAAGATACTGCCAAGATTTATATCAAAGAATACCATATGTAAAATAGATAGCCAATGGGAATTTGCTGTATGGCTCAGGAAACTCACAGGGGCTCTGTATCAACCTAGAGGATGGATGGGGAGGGAGATGGGAGGGAGGTTCAAAAGGGAGGGGATATATGTATACCTATGGCTGATTCATGTTGAGGTTTGACAGAAAACAGCAAAAGTCTGTAAAGCAATTATCCCTCAATAAAAAATAAATAAATTTAAAAAAAAAGAGTGTTCTGCCTATGTTTTTCTCTTAAGAGTTTTATAGTGTCTGATCTTACATTTTGGTCTTTCATTCTTTTTGAGTTTATTTTTGTGAATGGTGTTGGAAAATTTTCTAATTTCATTCTTTTACATGTAGCTGTCCAATTTTCCCAGCACCCCTTATTGAAGAGACTGTTTTTTATATGTTGTATATTCTTGCCTCCTTTGTGATAGATTAATTGACCGTAAGTGCATGGATTTGTTTCTGGGCTTCCTATCCTGTCCCACTGATCTATATTTCTGTTTGTGTGCCAGTACCATGCTGTTTTATTACTGTAGCTTTGTAATATAGTCTGAAGTCAGGAAGTCAGTCTTGTGTCTCCAAACAAATTTTAGTTTTTTTGTTCTAGTTCACTGAAAAATGTCATTGGTAACTTGATAGAGATTGCACTGAATCTATAGATTGCCTTAGGTAGTAAAATCATTTTGACAATATTGAGTCTTTTAATCCAGGAACATGGTGTATCATTCCATCTGTTGAGTCATCTTAGATTTCTTTCATGAGCATTGTATCATTTTCAGAGTACCAGTCTTTTGTCTCCTTAAGTAGGTCTATTCCTAGGTATTTTATTCTTTTTGCTCCAACAGTAAATGGACTTATTTCCTTAATTTCTCTTTCTAATAGTTTGATGGGATTATTTAGTTAATTTCTCTTTCCAATATTTTGTTGTTAGTGTATAGGACTATAAAAGATCCTTGTATATTAATTTTGCATAGTGCAACTTGACTGAACTCATTGATGAGCTCTAGTAGTTTTCTAGTAGCATCTTTAGGGTTTCCTATGTATACTATCATGTCATCTACAAACAGGGATAGTTTTACTTCTTTTCCAGTTTGGATTCTTTTTATTTCTTTTCTTCTCTGATTGCCATGGCTAGGACTTCCAAAACTATGTTGAGTAAAATTGATGACAGTGAACATCCTTGCCTTTTTTCCTGGTCTTAGAATGCTTTCAGCTTGCTTTTCACCTTTGAGAATGATAATAACTGTGGGTTTATCATATATGTTCTTTATTGTGTTGAGGTAAATTCCTTCTGTTTCCACTTTCTGGAAGGTTTTTATCATATGTGGATGTTGAATTTTATCAAAAGCTTTTTCTGTATATATTGAGGTGGTCATATGATTTTTATTCTTCAATTTGTTAATGTGGTATATCACACTGGTTGATTTGCAGGTATTAAAAAATTCTTGCACCCCTGGGATAAATTCTACTTGATCCTTTTAATGAATTGTTGGATTCAGTTTGTTAATTTTTTTGTTGAGGATTATTTTGCCTATGTTCATCAGTGATGTGTGCAGTGTTTAGTTGCTCAGTCATGTCTAACTCTTTGTGACCCCATGGACTGTAGCCCGCCAGGCTCCTCTGTCAATGGAATTCTCCAGGCAAGAATACTGGAGTAGGTTGCCATGCCCTCCTCCAGGGGAATTTTCCCAACCCAGGGATTGAACCCAGATCTCCTGCATTGCAGATGGATTCTTTACCATCTGAGCCACCAGGGAAGCCCATATCATCAGTGATATTGGCCTATAATTTTCATTTTTTATGGTAGCTTTGACTGATTTTCTTATCAGGGTTATAATGGCCTCATAGAATGAGCTTGGGAGTGTTCATTACTCTGTAATTTTTTGAAGGACTTTCAGAAGGATATTATTAACTCTTCTCTAACTGTTTGATAGAATTTGCCCTTGAAGACAGCTGGTCCTGGACTTTAATTTTTGGAAGTTTTTAAACACTCTTTAAATTCCAGTACTTCTGATTGGTCTGTTCATATTTTCTATTTCTTCATGGTTAGGTATGGGAAGGTTGTATATTTCTAAGAATTTATCCATTTTTTTCTAGGTGGTCCATTTCATTGGCATGTAGTTGTTTGTAGTAGTCTTATGATTCTTTATATTTCTGTGGTTCAGTTTAAACTTTTTCTTTTCTACTTCTAATTTTTTTTATTTGAGTCCTCTTTTTCTTTTTGTTGAATCTGGCTAAGGGTTTATCAATTTTGTTTATCTTTTCAAAGAATCAGCTTTTACTTACATTGATTTTTTTTCTGTTGTTTTCCTCATATCTCATTTATTTCTGCTTTGGTTTTTATGATTTCATTCCTTCTACTATCTTCAGGTTTGGTTATTCTTTCTGTAGTTGCTTTAGATGTAAGGTTAGACTGTTTAATGAGATTTTGTTTGTATCCTGAGGTAAGTTTCTATTGCTACAAATTTCTCTCTTAGAATTGCTTTTGCTACATCCCATAGGTTTCAGACCAATGTTTTTTGTTGTCATTTGGCTTAGATATTTATTTATTTCCTCTTTGATTTCTTCAGTGATTCATTGTTTAGCCTTCATGTGTTTGCATTTTTTTTACAATTTTTTTCCTGTAATTAATTTGTAATTTCATAACATCATGGTTGGAAAGGATGTTTGATATACTTTCCATTTTGTTAAATTTAACAAGGCTTGATTTGTGGCCCAATATGTGATCTATTCTGGAGAATGTTCCATGTGCACTTGAGAAAAAGTGATATCAGATGGAAGTATCAAGTCCATTTGGTCTAATGTGTCATTTAAGGCCTGTTTTACATTGTTGATCATCTGTCTGGATGATCTATCCACTGATTATAGTGCCCTAGTATTATTGTGCTAGTGTAGACTTCTCCTTTTATGGGTATTAGCATTTGCCTTATATATCGAGGTGTACCTATGTTGCATGTGTACTTATAATTGTTATGTCTTCTTCTTGGATTGATTCCTTGATCATTATGTAGTGCCCTTCTTTCACTCCTATAGCGTTCTTTATTTTAAAGTCTATTTTGTCTTATATGAGTATTATCAATATGTATGTTTTATTGCCATTTTTCTAATTGTCTTGGACTTTTTGGAAGGTCTTTTATTTTCTCTTACATTTTTGTTCTCTTGTGATCATGTTCTCATGTGATCCATGTCTATTGTTAGTGTTGTGTGTGGATTACTTCTCCTTTTTGTGTATCTGCTGTGAATTTTTGGTTTGTAGTTTCTCATGTGGTTTTGATATAACGGTGTATATATGTACAAGATTGTTTTAAGTTTCTGCTCTCTTAATTTCCAGTGCATTTTCAATTATCATGTACTAGTACTGTCGTCTTCTCATGATTGCTGGTTTTTATATCATATTTGGGTGTAGATGATTTCCTACATTTACTTTATGTTTGCCTTTACCGGTGAGCTTTCCTATTCATAATTTTCTTGATTCTAGTTGTGGCCTTTTCTTTTTAGCATAGAGAAGTTCCTTTAGGATTTATTATAAGTTTTGTTTGATGGTTCTGAATTTTCTTAGCTTTTGCTTGTCTGCAAAACTTTTGATTTCACCTTTGAATCTGAATGAGAACCTTGCCGAGCAGAGTATTCTTGTTGCAGGGTTTCCCCTTTCATCACTGTAAATATATTGTGCCACTCTCTTTTGGCGTACAGAATTCTGCTGAAAAATCAGCTGGTAACATTATGGGGATTCCTTTGCATGTTGTTTGTTGCTTTCTCTTGTTGCTTTTTAATATTTTTATTTGTCTTTGGTTATTGTCACTTTGATTTATGTGTGTCTCAGTGTTTTCCTCCTTAGGTTTATCTTATGTAGGATTTTTGTGCTTCCTCTATTTAAGTGAGTGTTTCCTTTCTCATATTAGGGAATTTTTAGCTATAATCTGTTCAGATATTTTTTCAGGCTCTTCCTCTGTTTCTTATCCTTTGGGGACCACTCTCATGTGAATGTTCATGCATTGAGTTATGCCCCAAAGAATTAGACATGACTTAGCAACTGAACAACAACAACAGAGGTCTCTGAGACTGTCCTCATTTCTTTTCATTCTTTTTCCTTTATTCTGTTCCACATTGGTGATTTCCATGATTCTGTCTTCCAGTTCACTTATTTGTTCTTCTACCTCAGTTATCCTGCTATCAATTCCTTCTAGTGTATTTTTCATTCCATCTACTGTGTTATCTCTGCTCTTTTGTTCTTTAAATCTTCTAACTCTTCATTAAACATTTCTTGTAACTTCTTAGTCTGTGCCTCCATTCTCTTTATGAGATCTTGGATCATGTTTACTATCATTACTCTAAAGTCATTTTCAGATAGGTTCCCTATCTTCACTTCACTTAGTTGTTTCTGTGGGTTTTTACCTTTTACTTCATCCAGAACATTTTTCGCTGCACGTTCATTTTGTCTGCTTTTCTGTGTGTGTGGTCTCTTTTCTGTTGGCTGGAGGATCATAGCTCCTGTTGCTTTTGGTTTCTGTCATCTGATGGGTAAGTTTGGTCCTGAGCCTTGTGCAGTAGGAGGAAGTGATGCCTGCCCAGTGGTGGGTAGTGCTGGGTCTTGCCCCACTGATGAGCAGGACCATGTCAAGGGATATGTTTAGGGGTGGCTGTGAGCTCAGTATGGCTTTAGGCACCCTGTCTGCTGATGGATGGGGCTGTAGAGCTGAGTTTTAATGTCAGTTTCTCTACTTAGTCATATAAATTCATATTTGTATACATTTTTAAATTTCTCCTAATTAGTTTCATTATCAATAATTTCATGGGGTTGCAGCCAGTCTTCCTATTTATCTTTCTTTTTAAGTGAAGGAATTTCCCATATCAAGTTCTGGCAAGTTTAAAATAAAAATTGAAAAGGTAGAGCAGAGCCTTTGTGCATTGAGTAGCAAAAATTCCCAGAGCAGCCACAGATTGGATGTGCTGATGTACCCTCTCTAATATAGTCTTTTCATAAACGAATGTGATATGCCTTCTTTTTGACTTGCAGGGAAATTTACCTATCCTCTCAATATATGGGAATTTCAAGAATACTATTTCTAAAATACAAATCTATTCTTATTTCCCTACTGAAGTCTTCCATTGACTCTTCATTGTTTGTATTATGAGGTTATTATTTATAGTAAAACTTGAATATGAAGAAGTATAAGATTTTATTTTGTGTAACTGAAATAAACTTGTTCATGAACATCCATGAGCCAGTCTACCTGATAAGACAAAAAGTATGTTTGGACCTGTGGCTTCTGGGGCAGGAGATGGAGATTTAATTCAGGTATGGATCACAAGGAAAAGAGTAAAAAGAAAGGTAGATAAGTTTGAAAGTCTTTAAATATGCTCAGCACTAGTGTCCACATTTTCAGTGTCATTAGAGGCACTTTAGAAATTAAATTCACATAAGAAAAGAAAGATGCCTTCACCTTCAAACCAAAAAGAGTTTTGTCTGTTAAAGATTCAGAGGCCTTTCCCTTCTAATTGCCTGTTGCTTCTCTTGGGCTGCTTTTCCTTTGTTCTCAAGAACCTAAGTGATCCTCTGTGTACTAGCATAGTTTTAGTTTTGCCAGGTAGAAAAAAGACACTATTAAGATTAAGATGATTTCTTGATCCCTATTAGAAAGTGACACCAAGTCAGATCTCCTCATGCATCTTTCCCCTACCCCCAAATACAGATTAATTTAGAGACCACATAAAATTGCACATGGCCTATGTATGTCTGGAGCATAACTGACATTATCCACTTTGCTTTCCTAAACTGTATCCTTCAATCATAATGAGAACCACAAGGGCCTGACCCACGCATCATTGGCTCACTGGGTAAAATGAGGCTGCCACAGTACTTCAGGCCTCAAGTATTCCTAGTCATTACCATCTGAATCATTGGATTGAGACTGACAAACTAAATATGCTTAATATTCAAAGATATGCAGCTCCATACAAAAGGTTGGTTGAAGTTCACTGTATTTGTTAGCATATAAGCTAAACTAATATAACAGACATAAAAGAGTATAGCATCCTCATTTATGACTTTTTTTCTTTCCTTGTAATGGTTCCAAAGTTGACGGGTAGATCTGGACTGGAGGAGACCCTGACATACACAACTGAAGTCTTGCAATTTGGGGTAGATGACAGATGGGGATCCATTTTTATCCACCTCTGGACTGATAAGAGTTATGCATAACTGTAAGGCCACATGTTCATTTAAAATTAATTATTAAAAATAAATGCTCATTTATGTTTTCTAATGAACTGTAGAATTAATATTTGAAAACAACAATATACCATCAATATAATGTCAGGTTCATGGTAATGACTTTATAAATATTTTTGCAAATGAAAGGATGATAGCATAATTACTATTTACTTAAAATCTCAAGTGTCTCTTCTTTATTTTATGTATTCATTAGAACGAAAACTTACTGAACAACATTAAGTGAGCCTCTAATAGACTTGCTTTTGTAGGGAGGCAGGATTTACCACTTCTAAAGGGATCTCTTGAGCATAAGGATTATTTCAGCTTGATTGTTTTTAACACACAAAAGACTCAGGAAGAACCTTTGACCTTCCCCCTAATTGCCTAAAAGAATCTAGATTGAGGACCTGTCCTAGGAAGGGAGCTTTCACCAGAGATACCTAGAGTATATAGTATAAACTTGGTGTGTTAGACAGCTCAGAACCTAGCAAATATCTCTCTGTGAATTGGTGTGTGTGTGTGTATATCATCTTGTCCATCTTTGGGATTTCTCATGTTTGGATTCCCCATGAGAAATTACATGGTTACATAATTAAATTTGATTTTCTCCTGTGAATGTGTCTTACATCAACTTAATTCATAGAGCAGCCAGAAGAACCTAGAATGGTTAAGAAAAAAATATTTTTCTCCCCAACACTTTCAACCAAGCTTTATCCTTTCTTTTATAGGTAGTTTGTATAAGCGATACTTTAACAGTCATTTTTTTCTTTTAGTGTTCTGAGGGTTTAGACCCTTGTTGAATTAATATTTTCAAACTCTTCCTTTTCCTCCTGATTCCCTTGTCTCTTTCCAACTCACCTACTTGGAAAGTTCGCACATATCATCGTAAAATCTGTAACTGCATTCATTTCCTTCTTTCTTCCTCATACTTCTGGGTTCATCAGATCAAATTGTCCCAAGTCTCCTGCTGAGGGAACACTACGATATATCTGTGAGGCATCTCTCCTGACCTACTAATAGCCACCAGGGAGTACACAGCCTATCTCTGCCTCTTATCTGCTCTGGGCTCTCTGTATTACCCTACCGGTCTTCTCACTTGCAGGTCAGTAAGAGTTACTTAATTGGGTGGAGGTGGATGGTTAGGAAGGAAGGTTGAATAAGATAGTCACTGTTGCTTCCCTGCTCCCCACCCCAACTCCAGTTATCTCTCCATCAGGTAGATCAAATGGGGAATGTAGGGAGGTAGCCCTAGTCTGTAGCATTGCTGTGAGCATTGGTCCAGATTTATGATTCCAGAAATAACTATTCCTGTTTTTCAGAAGAAAACACAGAGATTGAAATGTACATGCTTACTCTAAGTGCAGCCAGCCTACTTGTGGGTTGACTCAAAGATTTTGAGGACTAACCAGCTTCTTCTCACATGTTCACAGAGCAGTTTTCCTGGATTTTCTCTCAGATTTCAGGGTAGTCTTCTGATAACATGACATTTCTTGCTGAATTGTAGGGTTGGGGGAACAACGAAGGGAGCAGTCCACCTTAACTTAGGATGTAGGGGTTTGGAATAGTTCCTCTGCAAGTCACACACTTTATAAGATTATTTAGATTTCTTTTACCTGCCCATTGGAAGTGGGCCATATAACTCTGTGCCACTATTACCAACATACTGAAGGGTTTCTTTGACAGATTTGATAAAATGCCTCTCACCTCCTTTTGGATCAAAGTGATTTTCATCATTTTGGCCTTTACTGTGTATTCTGGTGACTATATTTTCCAGTCTTGAGTAAAACACTATATATCTTAAGAAATGCAGGAAGCTTTTTGCTGTAGCTTAGGTATGAAATGGTGGTTTTATTGGGTTTGTAATTCTTACATTGGTAAAATGATACAGGGCTTTTTATAAGCTCCTTTTAAACATTTCATCATTGAATTGCTTTTTCTCATTTACCATATTACAGAAGTTAAAATAAAGTGGTGCATTAAAATGGGGAGTAGACCTTATCTCCTTGTTTAACTAAATTATTTTTCCATTTGGGGCCCAGATTCTCATGTTGTTAAATACAATGTGTCAGGAAAGAATGAGCTCTGCTAGCTCTGGAATTCCTTGAAAATCTGACATTTTAATTATCAGCCTTGAATCCATGAAATTAAGGCCTTGAGTTAGGAGAGAACTCATTCAAACTGAGTTGACCAGTTAGTTGTCTTCCTTAAAGTTCGAGGTTGCCCATAAACTTTGGAAATAGGGAACTGTTAGGTGTTGAATAAAACCGTGACCCTGATATTGAGCAGAATTTCTTCACATTCAAGAGACCTCGCCTAGAGCATTATCTTCATCACAGTGAAATCTCTCTTTTACAAAGCTTTAAAAAATTAATATCTTTAAGCAGGATATTAGGAGTTACTAAAAAATAATACTTACTATTTTTCACAGAGCTAGGTTAATTTGGGGATGAATTTTTTCTAAGTTTTGAATATATTTGAGAATTTATATTTTGCTGCTACAACAAAATTTTTACTTCATTAGCTGTAGTTCCTTGAATAGACCACTTACATAGGTTTCTGCTGCCAATGTGCATGTGGGACTCATGTTTTTAAGCTGTTCTTTGATTGCAGAAACCGCTGTTACAAAGTCATCAAGGTACAAGCATTTGGTAAGTTACTACCAGCTCGTTTGGAAGTTGAAACATAGATTTTTAAACATTTTCAGTTTTTAAAATCACAGCAAAATTGATCAAACTGAATGCACAAAGCATTCATTCTTCAAAAAGGAAAACTGAGTATGTTATTATTATACCATGGTTAAGAAATAGAATTTAACAAGGAATACAAATGCATTTAGCAATTGCTTTACAAGGTGATAATATATTTTTCCCATTAACTTAAAATTCCTATCACAGGTAATTATTTGCTGCATAAAAAACTGAGAGATATAAAAGTGTGTTTAGAGCAGAATTACTTATTCTAATAAAATGAAAGGGGAAAAAGCACCGTCCCAGTTCCCACTGTGTAGAAGAATAAATAGTAATGATTTCTATTGACCAAATAGTGAAATATGACTTGAGGGTGAAAATGTGGAATTTCATATTAAGATTTAAGAAGATTGTATTCAAAAATTCATTTTATAATAAGTGTATATTAGCTATGATAGACTGTGGTCAATACAGTAATGTGAAAACATGCATGAAAGCGTGTCATCCAGTCTGTGCAACCAATGGTCACACGTATTGCAATAACTTGTTTTTTTTGTGTGTGTGGGTGGTGCACTCAAGAAAACAATAGTAAATATTTACTCTTCCGAAGTAATTTAAAAAACCATGAAATGAGAAGAAAATCCATTTTCTGATAATCTAAATACAACATATACTGAAAATTAATATTTCTCTAAAGGCCAAGGAAACACACTTCTATCATGTCTTAAAATTCTTACTTCTGAAAGTAGTACTAAACTATCCACTAAAGTCATTCTGTATATTTTACAAATGAACAAACTCATAACCTTCATTTAATTTAACTGATTATGAATTACTCATGGCAGACTAGTGACCAAGGTAATGTTTTTCCAAGTATCTGAAGGTCAGTAGTAGATCTCATTGGAGCCATGAGAATCAGCCTTGCAGATCTCCAGCCACAGGGGGGCATAATTGAGCAAGGAACAGACTAAAGATTACACTCTAATATATCCCTTACAATGGGCACAATAAGGCTAGAAAGGGCCTCAGGTGATAGTCGGCTTTGTCTCCTGAAATGATGATGGTGGCCTTTGAAACTTTCCTGAGAGTGCAGAGCAGTCTAGGATATATTGAACCAAACTCACTGTCCTCTCTCTTCCACTCAGAAAGAGTTTGTGGCCTAAAGCTTCGACAGCGTTTTCTGCAACAGTCCCCCCTGTTCTTTGACACGTGTTCTGTCTCATGAAATCTCTACCCAACTCAAAATCGAGTCTGCCTCTTGGAAAATGTGAAATAACACAGTGGCTGTTGCTTCCCTTTCTTAAGTCTCGTCTGAATGATTGAGCAAATCAGTTCAGGTCAGTCACTCAGTCGTGTCCAACTCTTTGCCACCCTGTGGATTACAGCACGCCAGGCCTCCCTGCCCATCACCAACTCCCGGAGTTTACTCAAACTCATGTTCATTGAGTCAGTGATGCCATCCAGCCATCTCGTCCTCTGTCGTCCCCTTCTTCTCCCATCTTCCATCTTTCCCATAGTCAGGGTCTTTTCAAATAAGTCAGTTCTTCATCAGGTGGCCAAATTATTGGAGTTTCAGCTGCAGCATCAGTCCTTCCAATGAATATTTAGGACTGATTTCCTTTAGCATGGACTGGTTGGATCTCCTTGCTGTCCAAGGGACTCTCAAGAGTCTTCTCCAACACCACAGTTCAAAAGCATCAATTCTTTGGTGTTCAGCTTTCTTTATACAGCTGTCACAACCATACATGACTAATGGAAAAACCATAGCTTTGACTACATGGACCTTAGTTGGCAAAGTAATGTGTCTGCTTTTTAATGGATGGGATGGGGAGGGAGGTGGGAGGGGGGTTCAGGATGGGGAACACATGTACACCCATGGCGGATTCATGTCAATGTATGGCAAAACCAATACAATATTGTAAAGTAATTAGACTCCAATTAAAATAAATACATTTATTAAAAAAATATGCTGTCCAGGTTGGTCATAACTTCTCTTCCAAAGAGCAAGCATCCTTCAAATTCATGGCTGCAGTCAACATCTGCAGTGGTTTTGGAGGCCAAAAAAATAAAGTCAGTCACTGTTTCCCCATCTATTTGCCATGAAGTGATGGGACCGGATGACATGATCTTAGTTTTTTGAATGTTGAATTTTAAGCCAGCTTTTTCACTCTACTCTTTCACTTTCATCAAGAGGTTCTTTACTTCCTCTTTACTTTCTGCCATGAGGCTGGTGTCACCTGCATATCTGAAGTTATTGATATTACTCCCAGCAATCTTGATTCCAGATTGTGCTTCCTCCAGCCCAGCGTTTCTCATGATGTACTCTGCATATAAGTTAAATAAGCAGGGTGAAAACATACAGCCTTGACGTACTTCTATTCCTATTTGGAACCAGTCTGTTGTTTCATGTCCAGTTCTAACTGTTGCTTCCTGACCTGCATGCAGATTTCTCAAGAGGCAGGTCAGGTGGTCTGGTATTCCCATCTCTTTCAGAATTTTCCACAGTTTATTGTGATCCACACAGTCAAAGGCTTTGGCATAGTCAATAAAGCAGAAATAGATATTTTTCTGGAACTCTCTTGTTTTTTTGATGATATAATGGATGTTGGCAATTTGATCTCTGGTTCCTCTGCCTTTTCTAAAAC
Organism: Cervus elaphus; assembly: GCF_910594005.1. Lineage (NCBI taxonomy): Eukaryota > Metazoa > Chordata > Mammalia > Artiodactyla > Cervidae > Cervus > Cervus elaphus. Next base: position 60,807,323 of record NC_057823.1, on the reverse strand, counting down.
CAGCTTTAACATCTGGAAGTTCACAGTTCATGTAATGTTGAAGCCTGGCTTGGAGAATTTTGAGCATCACTTTACTAGCGTGTGAGATGAGTGCAATTGTGTTGTAGTTTAAACATTCTTTGGCATTGCCTTTCTTTGGGATTGGAATGAAAACTGACCTTTTCTAGTCCTGTGGCCACTGCTGAGTTTTCCAAATTTTCTGGCATATCGAGTGCAGCACTTTCACAACATCATCTTTTAGAATTTGAAATAGCTCAACTGGAATTCCATCACCTCCACTAGCTTTGTTCATAGTGATGCTTCCTAAGGCCCACTTGACTTCACATTCCAGGATGTCTGGCTCTAGGTGAGTGAGCATACCATCGTGGTTATCTGGGTTGTGAAGATCTATTTTACATAGTTCTGTGTATTCTTGCACCTGTTCTTAATATCTTCTGCTTCTGTTAGGTCCATACCATTTCTGTCCTTTATTGTGTCCATCTTTGCATGAAATGTTCCCTTGCTATCTCTAATTTTCTTCAAGTGATCTCTAGTCTTTCCCATTCTGATGTTTTACTCTATTTCTTTGCACTGATCACTGAGGAGGGCTTTCTTATCTCTCCTTCCTATTCTTTGGAACTCTGCATTCAGATGGGTATATCTTCCCTTTTCTCCTTTGCCTTTCACTTGTCTTCTTTTCTCAGCGATTTGTCAGACCTCCTCAGACAACCATTTTGCTTTTTTGCATTTCTTTTTCTTGGGGATGGTCTTGATCCCTGCCTCCTGTACAATGTCATGAACCTCCGCCCATAGTTCTTCAGGCACTCTGTCTATCAGGTCTAATCCTTTGAATCTATTTCTCACTTTCACTGTATAATTTAAGGGATTTGATTTAGGTCATACTTGAATGGTCTAGTGATTTTCCTACTTTCTCCAATTTAAGTCTGATTTTGGCAATAAGGAGTTCGTGATCTGAGCCACAGTCAGCTCCCAGTCTTGTTTTTTGCTGACTATATAGAGCTTCTCCATCTTTGGCTGCAAAGAATATAATCAATCTGATTTTGGTATTGACCATCTGGTGGTGCCCATGTGTAGAGTCTTCTCTTGTGTTGTTGGAAGAGGGTGTTTGCTATGACCAGTGTGTTCTCTTGACAAAACTCTGTTAGCCTTTGCCCTTCTTCATTCTGTACTCCAAGGCCAGTCTTGCCTGTTACTCCAGGTGTTTCTTGACTTCCTAATTTTATATTCTAGTCCCCTATAATGAAAAGGACATCTTTTTGGGTGATAGTTCTAGAAGGTCTTGTAGGTCTTCAAAGAACCGTTCAACTTCAACTTCTTCAGCATTACTGGTCGGAGCATAGATTTGGATTACTGTGATATTGAATGGTTTGCCTTGGAAATGAACAGAGATCATTCTGTCATTTTTGAGACTGCATCCAAGTACTGCATTTTGGACTGCTTTTTTGACTGTGATGGCTACTCCATTTCTTCTAAGGTATTCTTGCCCACAATTAGATATAATGGTCATCTGAGCTAAATTCACCCATTCCAGTCCATTTTAGTTCACTGATACATAAAATGTGGACATTCACTCTTACCATCTCCTGTTTGACCACTTTCAATTTGCCTTGATTCATGGACTTAGCATTACAGGTTCCTGTGCAGTATTGCTGTTTATAGCATCAGACTTTGCTCTATCACCAATTACATCTGCAACTGGGTGTTGTTTTTACTTTGTCCCTGTGTCTTCCTTCTTTCTGGAGTTATTTCTCCACTGATCTCCAATAGCATATTGGGTACCTACTGACCTGGGGAGTTCATCTTTCAGTGTCATATCTTTTTGCCTTTTCATACTCTTTATGGGGTTCTCAGGGCATGAATACTGAAGTGGTTTACCATTCCCTTCTCCTGTGGACCACGTTTTGTCAGAACCCTCCACCATGACCCGTCCGTCTTGGGTGGCCCTACACAGCATGGCTCATAGTTTCATTGAATTAGACAAGGCAGTGGTCCATGTGATCAGATTGATTAGTTTTCTGTGAGATTGAGCAAATAGGAAGGATTAAAAAGTCCCATGGTAGGGACAGGACAGTGTAAGACAGGAGCAACAGGGGTCCTGCTCCTTATGGAAGTAGAACACAGCCTTTCTGTCATGTCCCATAGTTCAAATCTCCTCATTTAGGAACATTTTGTGTATTGCCAGAGAGTTTAATTTTCTGGGTTCTTTAATCATTTTCCCCTCTTCCTCTCTGATTATTTTTATAGAAAAAATTATGGCAAATTTACTCTTGCTATTATGGTAAATGTTGACTTTTTACTGGAGCTACACATTCCTACATCTTTTACTGTGATTTCATTTTGCAGTGGATTCTAGACATTTAGAGTTGCACAGACAGGGACTTCCATTCTTAGACGATCAGGTGAACCCTGCAGAATTCAAGGTGGAATGTAGGATATTCCAAGTTCTTTCTAACTTTAAGATCCTTTGGTTTCAGTATTGTTACTGTGTTCAGTTCTTCAATGCAAGTTTGAAAAACTAGTATCTTAGTCATATGTTTGGTAATGTAGAACCTCATGCAATTTGAAACATTAAATATTTGCTCCATAAAATGTCGAACGGTGTTATATATATTTTTTAACATGCCCCTTGTTTATTTGGTTGGCTAATTGGTTAAGACAAACATATTTTTCACACCTGTAGTCAGAAAGATATTTTCCAAAGATGACCAAATGTTAGATTACTTGGGTGTTTATAAAAAGTACAGATAACATGGATGCTCTCTGTACTAAAGACTTGGAACTCTTAGGAGAGGTGTCTGAATTGAAAGCTAAGAAGCAACCCAGATTAACATTATGGTCATGGATCTTAGTTAATACTGACTCTAAGGCCTACATTATGCCTATAATTGAATGAATTTCAAAATCTACAAAGAGATAATATAAGATTAATGATGCTTGGGAAAAATTTATCATGTTTTTCATTCTTGGTCCCACAAGTCAGTTGAGAGGTAAGTGGGTGCTCCTGGGATGGGAGTTAATATGGCCTTTATTGACTTAGGACTTGCTGTATTAGCTCCCAGTCAGATGTTTCTCCATTTGTCTCCATCTTCAGCCACAAGAAGCAGACTGTAGCTATGTGAGAAAAGGATTATTCATACCTTGAGTGTAATGGCAGAAATGTAGATTGACTGTTGAATGACAACTAGAAATCTATGACATATGCTATACTAGGCATTTTGTTCTTCTTTCTTCTCAATGGATACTTTTAAATTTCAGAGTTATTACTGTTGGAGCTATTAGATCATTTAAATCTCTAATATCCCTCTTAAGGAAAGTATACTTTAGAATGTTACACTGTAGAGCAGCATTAAAAAAATGTTTTCAGCCAGTTGCATCACATTTTCTTTGTAGAAGACTTTGTGAAAAAATTCTTTAGGAAACATGTATGTTTCATTTATGTATTTTTAAAATTCCATATATGTAAAGTTATGCTGTGCATCATGTCCTATGTCACATGTGAGAAATGAGATAATAAGCAAAAGCAGAGATAATGATTATTATCTAGATATTTAAATATATTGATTAAAGTTATTATCCACTAAGGAATGGAAATGCTCCTTTTTGTGTGACTGTTCTCAAAAGTTCTGTGAAACAGTTTTCCACATGTTATCCAAGTTAGTTCTTTGAAAAATCATGTTAGTACATATGAGCTCTATATTTTGGACATAATGAAAATGAGACACAGGAAATGTAACAATATTTTAAACCTAATATTTTGATAATGAAAGAGAGTTTGAATACAAAACTTGAAATTTTATTCTTTTTAATAGCCAGTTTATTGTTGTTTTTATAAACCCCAAATTAATCATTTTAGATGTGATGGAATAGTTAAAATACTTATTATGCATGCATGCATGCTAAGTCACTTCAGTCATGTCCAGCTCTTTGTGACCCTGTGGACTGTAGCTCACCAGGCTCTCTGTTCATGGGATTCTCCAGGCAAGAATACTGGAGTGGGTTGCCATGTCCTTCTACAGAAGAAAAAAAAATGTATATATATATGTGTGTGTGTATGTGTATATATAGAGAGAGACAGAGACAGAGAGAGAGACAGAGACAGAGACAGAGAAAGATAAGCAACCATCACCACAATTCAACGTTAGAGTGTTTACATCACTCCCACAAAATATCTCTCTCATCCTTTGGAGGTCGTGCCTTCTTACTACCCTCAAACCAAGGCAACTACTCATCTACATTGTATTTCTCTCTCTTTTTTTTTGCCTTTTCTAGGAATTTTATGTAAAGAGAATGAAACAATATGTGGTTTTATTTCTGCTTCTTTCACTTAACATATTTTTGTGGTTCATTCACACTATAGCATATATATCAGTAGTTCATTACTTTTTAATGTTTAATAGTATTCCATTTTGTATTCATATACTATGCTTTGTTTTGTTAACATGTTTATGGACTCTGGAATTGTTACCATTTTGGGGTTATTAAGAAAAGTGGTGCTTTGACCATTACTGTACAAGTCTTTTTCTTTTCTTCTTGGTTAAACACCTAATAGTGGAATGGATACTTCCTGTGGTAGGTTATCTTTCACTTTTCAATAACTTAACACTGTATTTTTCAAAGTGGTTGTATTTTCTTACATTCCCACCAGGAATGAATGAGGATCCATTTCCTCCACATCCTCACCAACAATTGCTATTCCTTACCTCTTTTTTCTTTTCCAGTTTCGCTGAGATATAATTAATGTACAGCACTGTGATCTGACTTACATATATCATGAAATAAGTTTACTGAACTTCCATCATCCTATAGAATACAAAATTAGAGAAACAGAAAAAAGTTTTTCCTTCTGATGAGAACTTCTGTAGAATTTACTCTCTGAAAAATTTTCACATATAATATATATATTAATAATATTTAACATGTTGTTCATTACAAACCTGGTACAATTATATTTGTCTTATAATTGGAAGTTTTACCTTTCAACTACTTTCATCCACCCACCTCTCCCTGGTAACTACAAATCTGATCTCTCTTTCTATGACTTTGCTTTTGAAATATAAATGACTACAACAAACAGCATGTTGGTTCCTGGTGCAACTATAGTGATTAAATATTTCTATATATTTTAAAATGAAAACCATGATAAATCTAGCTGTTACCTGTCACCATCCAAAGATATTGCATGATTATTGACTATATTCTCCACACTGTACATTTCATACCTGTGATCCTTTTATTTTGTAACTGAAAGTTTATACCTCTTAAGCTCCCTCACCTTATTTCCCTTCAGCCCCCAGCGCACTCCCCTCTGACAACTGACAACTACCTATTTTTCTCTATACCTGTGACTCTCTTTCTATTTATATTGTGTTTATTATCATTTCTTTTTGCTTCTCAGATTCCCCATATGTGAAATAATATAATATTTCTCTATCCATTTGATTTATTTCAATTAGCATAATACCCTCTTAGTTTATCCTTGTTGCCACAAAAGGCAAAATTTCATTCTTTGATATTGCTAAGCAATATTCCATTATGTATGTGTGTATACTTTGTATGTAAATATTTTTATCAATATCACATCTTTATCTGTCTATCTGTTGACTGGGCACTTAAATTCTCTCTGTATATTGGTTATTGTAAATGATGTTTAGTGAACATAGGAGTAAATATATCTTTTTGACATAGTGGATTTTTTCTTTGATAAATACCCAGATGTAGAATATAGGGATCATATGCTAGATGGCGCAGGAGCGCGGCGGCTGCGACATCACACGAGCATGGTCGGGAGGAGCTGCCCCGGGGCCGGGGGGCAGCAGCGGTGGCCAAAAGGAGCTACCCTGCATTGGAGGTAAGGAGCAACAGCTGCGCTTTGCTGGAGCAGCCGTGAAGAGACCCCACGTCCAAGTTAAGAGAAACCCAAGTAAGACGTTAGGCACTGAGAGAGGAGATCAGAGGGCAGACAGACTGGAAACTACAATCACAGACAACTAGCCAATCTGATCACATGGACAACAGCCTTGTCTAACTCAATGAAACTAAGCAATGCCTTGTGGGCCACCCAAGACAGCCAGGTCATGGTGGAGAGGTCTGACAGAATGTGGTGCACTGGAGAAGGGAATGGCAAACCACTTTAAGTATTCTTGCCTTGACAACCCCAAGAACAGTATGAAAAGGCAAAAAGATAGGACACTGAAAGAGGAACTCCCTAGGTTGGTAGGTGCCCAATGTGCTACTAGAGATCAGTGGAGAAATAACTCCAGAAAGAATGAAGGGATGGAGCCAAAGCAAAAACAACACCCAGTTGTGAATGGGACTGGTGATGGAAGCAGGGTTTGATGCTGTAAAGAGCAATATTTCATAGGAAGCTGGAATGTTAGGTCCATGAATCAAGGCAAATTGGAAGTGGTCAAACAGGAGATGACAAGAGTGAACATCGAAATTCTAGGAATCAGTGAACTAAGATGTACTGGAATGGGTGAATTTAACTCAGATGACCATTGTATCTACTATTGTGGGCAGGAATCCCTTAGAAGAAATGGAGTAGTCATCATAGTCAACAGAAGAGTCCAAAATGCAGTTCAGTTCAGTTGCACAGTCCTGTCTGACTCTTTGTGACCCCATGAACCGCAGCACGCCAGGCCTCCCTGGTCTGGTTGGTCCATCACCAACTCCCAGAGTCCACCCAAACCCATGTCCGTTGAGTCGGTGATGCCATCCAACCATCTCATCCTCTGTCATCCCCTTCCTCCTGCCCTCAATTTTTCTTAGCATCAGGGTCTTTTAATGAGTCAGCTCTTCGCATCAGGTGGCCAGAGTATTAGAGTTTCAGCTTCAACATCAGTCCTTCCAATGAACACCCAGGACTGATCTTCTTTAGGATGGACTGGTTGGATCTCCTTGCAGTCCAAGGGACTCTCAAGAGTCTTCTCCAACACCACAGTTCAAAAGAATCAATTCTTCAGCGCTCAGCTTTCTTTATAGTCCAGCTCACATCCATACATGACCACTGGAAAAACCATAGCTTTGACTAGACCAACACTTGTTGGCAAAGTAATGTCTCTGCTTTTTAATACGCTGTCTAGGTTGGTCATAACTTTCTTTCTAAGGAGTAAGCGTCTTTTAATTTCCTGGCTGCAGTCACCATCTGCAGTGATTTTGGAGCCCAGAAAAATAAAGTCTGAAACTGTTTCCACTGTATCCCCATCTATTTGCCATGAAGTGATGGGACCATATGGCATGATCTTAGTTTTCTGAATCTTGAGCTTTAAGCCAACTTTTTCACTCTCCTATTTCACTTTCATCAAGAGGCTCTTTAGTTCTTCACTTTCTGCCATAAGGGTGGTGTCATCTGCATATCTGAGGTTATTGATATTTTTCCTGGCAATCTTGATACAGTACTTCTACGCAATCTCAAAAACGACAGAATGATCTCTGTTCGTTTCCAAGGCAAACCATTTAGTATCATGGTAATCCAAGTCTATGCCCTGACCAGTAACACTGAAGAAGCTGAACAGTTCTATGAAGACCTACAAGACCTTCTAGAACTAACACCCAAAAAAGATGTCCTTTTCATTATAGGGGACTGGAATGCAAAAGTAGGAATTCAAGAAACACCTGGGGTAACAGGCAAGACTGGCCTTGGAGTACAGAATGAAGCAGGGCAAAGGCTAATAGAGTTCTGCCAAGAGAATGCACTGGTCATGGCAAACACCCTCTTCCAACAACACAAGACAAGACTCTACACATGGACATCACCAGATGGTTGACACCGAAATCAGATTGATTATATTCTTTGCAGCCAAAGATGGAGAAGCTCTATACAATCAGCAAAAACAAGATCGGGAGCTGACTGTGGCTCAGATCATGAATTCCTTATTGCCAAATTCAGACTGAAATTGAAGAAAGTGGAGAAAACCACTAGACCATTCAAGTATGACCTAAATAAAATCCCTTATGACTATACAGTGGAAGTGAGAAATAGATTTAAGGGACTAGATCTGATAGTGTCTGACGAACTATAGATGGACATTTGTGACATTGTACAGGAGACAGGAATCAAGACCATCCCCAAGAAAAAGAAATGCAATAAAGCAAAATGGCTGTCTGAGGAGGCCTTACAAATAGCTGTGAAAAGAAGGGAAGCGAAAAGCAAAGGAGAAAAGGAAAGATATACCATTTGAATGCAGAGTTCCAAAGAATAGGAAGGAGAGATAAGAAAGCCTTCCTCAGTGATCAGTGCAAGGAAATAGAGTAAAACATTAGAATGGGAAAGACCAGAGATCTCTTGAAGAAAATTAGAGATACCAAGGGAACATTTCATGCAAAGATGGGCACAATAAAGGACAGAAATGGTATGGACCTAACAGAAGCAGAAGATATTAAGAAGAGGTGGCACAATACACAAAAGAACTGTTCAAGAAAGATCTTCATGACGCAGATAATCAGGATGGTATGCTCACTCACCTAGAGCCAGACATCCTGGAATGTGAAGTCAAGTGGGCCTTATGAAGCATCGCTATGAACAAAGCTAGTGGAGGTGATGGAATTCCAGTTGAGCTATTTCACATCCTGAAAGATGATGTTGTGAAAGTGCTGCACTCAATATGCCAACAAATTTGGAAAACTCAGCAGTGGCCATAGGACTGGAAAAGGTCAGTTTTCATTCCAATCCCAAAGAAAGGCAATGCCAAAGAATGCTCAAACTACCGCACAATTGCACTCATCTCACATGCTAGTAAAGTAATGCTTAAAATACTCCAAGGCAGGCTTCATCAATACGTGAACCGTGAACTTCCAGATGTTCAAGCTGGTTTTAGAAAAGGCAGAGGAACCAGAGATCAAATTGCCAACATTCGTTGGATCATTGAAAAAGCAAGAGAGTTCCAGAAAAACATCTATTTCTGCTTTATTGACTATGCCAAAGCCTTTGACTATGTGGATCACAATAAACTGTGGAAAATTCTGAAAGAGATGGGAATAGTAGACCACCTGACCTGCCTCTTGAGAAACCTGTATGCAGTTCAGGAAGCAACAGTTAGAACTGGACGTGGACCCACAGACTGGTTCCAAATAGGAATAGAAGTACGTCAAGGCTGTATGTTTTCACCCTGCTTATTTAACTTATATGCAGAGTACATCATGAAAAACCCTGGCTTGAGGAAGCACAAGCTGGAATCAAGATTGCCAGGAAAAATATCAATAACCTCAGGTATGCAGATGACCCATCCTTATGGCAGAAAGTGAAGAAGAACTAAAGAGCCTCTTGATGATCGTGAAAGAGGAGAGTGAAAAAGTTGGTTTAAAGCTCAACATTCAGAAAACTAAGATCATGCCATATGGTCCCATCACTTCATGGCAAATAGATGGGGATACAGTGGAAACAGTTTCAGACTTTATTTTTCCGGGCTCCAAAATCACTGCAGATGGTGATTGCAGCCAGGAAATTAAAAGACGCTTACTCCTTAGAAAGAAAGTTATGACCAACCTAGATAGCATATTAAAAAGCAGAGACATTACTTTGCCAACAAAAGTCCATCTAGTCAAAGCTATGGTTTTTCCAGTGGTCATGTATGGATGTGAGCTGGACTATAAAGAAAGCTGAGCACTGAAGAATTGATTCTTTTGAACTGTGGTGTTGGAGAAGACTTGAGAGTCCCTTGGACTGCAAGGAGATCCAACCAGTCCATCCTAAAGATCAGTCCTGGGTGTTCATTGGAAGGACCTATGTTGAAGCTCAAACCCCAATACTTTGGCCACCTGATGCGAAGAGCTGACTCATTTGCAAAGACCCTGATGCTGGGAAAAATTGAGGGCAGGAGGAGAAGGGGATGACAAAGGATGAGATGGTTGGATGGCATCACTGACTTGATGGACATGGGTTTGGGTGGACTCTGGGAGTTGGTGATGGACAGGGAGGCCTTGTGTGCTGCGGTTCATGGGGTCACAAAGAGTCGGATACGACTAAGTGACTGAACTGATGTTCTGTTTTTAATTTTGTGGAATCTCCATACAGTTTTCCATTGAGGCTTTACCAATTTACATTCTCACCAACAGTGCATGAGGGTCCTCCTTTGTGCATATCCTTTCTAACATTTGTTATTTGTTTTCTTTTTGATAGTAGCCATTCTGACGGATGAGAAGTAGTATATTATTGTGGTTTTGATTTGCTTTTACCTGATGGATAGCAATGCGAAGCATCTTTTCACATTCCTATTAACCATCTGTATATCTTCTTTGGAAACATGTCTCTTCAGATCCTCTGCTCCTTTTTTTATTGTTGTTCATATTGAGTTCTATGATTTCTTTGTATGTTTTGGACTTACCCCTTATCAGGTGTCCTCCCACATTAGGTACACATCCTTTGAGATGTGTTGATAATTTCCTTCACTCTCCAGAAGCTTTTTAGTTTGATACACTCCCATTTGGATTTTTTTTGTGTGTTTTCCTTGCCTGAGAGACATATTTTTTAAAAAAAATGCTAACACTGATGTCACAGAGTGTGCTGTCTTTTAGTTTTCTTCTAAAACGTTTATGGTTTCAGGTCTTACATGTAAATATTTAATGTATTTTGAATGTAGTTTTGTGCCTGGTGTATGAGAATAGTTCCTTATGTGTGTAGGTGTCCACCTTTCCTAACATTTATTGAAAAAGCTATCTTTTCTGCATTGTATATTCTTGCCTCTTTTATTGTAGATTAATGTGCCCATGTAAGTATAGTTTCATTTCTGGGCATTTATTGTGCTCCACTAATCTACATGTAAGTTTTTGTGTCAGAACCATACTATTTTGATCATGATGGCTTTGTAATATAGTTTGAAATCATGGAATATGATACCTCCAAGCTTTGTTCCTTTTTCTCAAGACTGTTTTGTTATTTGGGGTCTTTTGTGTTTCCATACAAATTCTAGGATTATTATAGTTCTGTGAAAAAATGCCATTGGTATTTTGATATAACATTAATTCTTCCAGCTCATGAACATGGTTAATCTTTCTGTCATGGCAAATCTTTCCATCTGTTTTTGTAATGTTCAACTTTTTTCATCCAGTGCCTTATATTTTCTGAGTACATGTCTTTTTCTTCCTGGGTATTTTATTGCTTTTGATGGAAAGTTTTTTTAGTTTCTTAATGATATTCATTTCTTAATTTCCTTTTCTGATAGTTCATTGCTAGTATATAGAAATTCATTGATTTTTGTATATTAATTTTGTATCCTACACCCTTTGCTGAATTCATTGATGAGCTCTAGTTTTGGTGGCATCTTTAAAGTATTCTATGTATAATATCCTGTCGTCTACAATTAGTGACAGTTTTACTTCTTCCTTTCCAATTTTGATTCCTATTATTTATTTTCTGATGGCTGTGGCTAGACTTCCAATAATATGTGGAATAAAAGTGGCAGTGTTACTGAATTACAAGCCTGTGAGCCCAACACACAATGAGGTCAATTAATACTAAAACATTAGATTTGGAACAGAGAAAGGTTTACTGCAAGTTCATACAAGGAGATGGGTGGCTCATGCCCTAAGAACCCCGAAATGATTGAAAGCTTTCAGCAAGCCCCTTTAAAGGCAAAAGGTGAGGGAGGGGTGTGGTTAGTTGTTGCAGACTTCTTGGTGTCAGATCCTTTGTTCTTGAGGTCAGGTCATAGTCAGCTAATAATATTCCTGTAAAACTCTACCAAATGAATGTTATTCTCTGTCCTGACAAAAAAGGCAAGGTCCTAAGGCACAACTTTCACCCTCAAAGGTCCCAGTCCTGGCTAAGAGGAGGCAGATCTCAGTTGGCAGCTCCTTCAGGGCCAGGTTCCTACATCCCACTCAGCTGTCATCCCTGAGGGAGCCAGGGACCCAACCCAACTGGCCCTCAGTCTCCTCAGGCTGTCCAAATTGGGGGGACCAGGTCTTACAGATGCAACCCAGGCAGATGACTACTGCTGTGACGTCGCAGAGATAGGGATGGGGGAGAGGCTCATTGCTGCCTCAAGGCCTGGGCCAAGGCTAGTAGAGGGCCTTAGTAAGGGCTCTGGAGCCTGTAGGATGTAGTCCCCAGTCTTTTCCCTGGGTCCTTCAGCTCACCCACTGGATCAAGGCTGGGTGAGTTAGTGGGCCTCTAGGAGAAGGCCTGAATCTGCCTCTTATCTCACTCTCCACCTGCTGACCAGCACACCACTCACCCCTGGCTGAATCACTACCCTAATGGTCCCCTATTGGCAGTTATTTCTGGGTAGGGCCCACTGCAGCACCGACCAATAGCTGAGCAGGACAACCATGGTCACTCATTGACAGTTGGTTGCTTGTGGGTAGGACTCACTGAGGCACTGACCAATGGCTGAGCAAGATCCATTGCCTAGTAACAGCATACAGAATAATGAGGCACACCAATGGCTGTCTGCTAAGGGCTATGCTCATCCTGCTCTATTACAACAGGAGTGAGTATCTTTGACTTTTCCCTCATCTTGGAGGAAATGCTTTCTACTTTTGATCATTGAGTGTAATATTAGCTGTGGACTTGTCATAGATTGATTTTATTATGTTGATTGTGTTCCCTGTGTAGTCACTTTTGAGATTTTTTTTTAAATCATAAATGAATGTTGAATGTTGTCAGAAGCTTTTTCTTCATCTATTGAGAAAATCATTTATCACTTTTGTTCTTTGATTTCTTACTGTATTGTATCATATTAACTGATTTGTGGAAATTGAATATATAGTTCATGGAATTCTCCAAGCCAGAATACTGGAGTGGGTAGCCTATCCCTTCTCCAATGGATCTTCCTGACCCAGGAATCAAACTGGGGTCTCCTGCATTGTAGGTGGATTCTTTACTAACTAAGCTACCAGGGAAGCCCTAGTGTATCACATTGATTGATTTGTAGAAACTGAATCATCCTTGTATCCCTGGGATGAATCTCACTGGATCATGTTGTATGATCCTTTTAACATAATGCTGAATTATGTACACTAATATTTTGCCGGGGACTGTTTCATCTATGTTCATTAGTGCTTTGCCAAGCTTTACTTTATTGTGCCTTGCAGGTACTGTGTTTTTTTGATAATTGAAGGTTTGCGGCAATCTAGTGTTGTCAGTTGATGGTTAGCATTTTTTTTAGCAATAAAGTATTTTTAAATTAAGGTACGTGCATTGTTTCTAAGACATAATGCTACCGCACACTTTATAGGTTACATATATATGTGTATGCTAAGTCCCTTCAGTTGTGTCCAGCTCTTTAACTGTTGCCCGCCAGGCTCTGTAAACATAACTTTTACATGCATTGGGAAGCCAGTAAATTTGTGTTACTTACTTCATTGCAATATTTACTTCATGCAGTAGTCTAGAACCAAATTCTTCCATATCTCCAAAGTAATATGTTTTGTCATATTCAATAAACCTGGAATGTATTCATATATATATTTCTGCCAGAGGGGATGGGGAAATCTTATGACCATGTAGACAGACTGCACTATCTTGTATTCAGTGAACATCTAACAGGATCTCCTAAGCACTATAAACTTTGGTATATTAGAGAAGAAGCATATATTTCAGCATTCTCCAGCTAGAGTGAATTCTAAATATACAAAACAGGCTGGTATCCAAAGTTCACCCATCACCATTTCACATAAGCTGATACATTTCTGTATGTTATATATAACATGATTTCACCAAAGATCTCGAAATTTCTAATTTTGCAGATCATGGATGTGAATTGTGTTAATTAGAGAGGAATAATTAATTTCTTCACATGCTCTGGACTTAAATAAATAGGAAGTTGAACCATGTTTATAGATGAAAATTCTTAAAAATAAAAAAATGGAAATTATTACTTCATTAACTTAATTAGTAAACAAATTTAATTTATTCCCAAATGGAGAAATTTGTCCCTGAACAAAATCTTCCAAATATGAACATTTTATACTTGTATATATGTTTAAATGTGTATGTGAAAACATAAATACTTCAAATGGCACTCATTTAATGAGGTACAGAGAAACAGGCATGCTTGTAGCCTATCTTTTCCATAGGAAGATGGTGTAAGAGTTTTGAAGAGTAAATTGGTCTTATCTTTAAAATTTCAACTGCACAGATTATTTGACCCAACAAAGCAACTATTAAAATATAGAATTAGGTGAGTGAACATGTGGTGACCTGCACAACTTACAAGATTGCTGGCAAAAGTATTTATTTGTATTTATATATGGTTATATGAAGATATACTATAAAAAAAATTTAAAAACCTAGTTACAAGGAAGTATCTTGATTTTATTATTCTGTCTCTATTCTTATCTATCATCAATCATATTTAAGGCCAGCATCTTCAAATTTCTCTTAGTTCCATCTTCATTTTGACCTTTCTAGTGAGTCTGCATCAAATTTCCTTCAGTTTCCCTTTTTTAAGGATACTTGTGATGACATTTAGGGCTCACTTAGATAACTTATGTTTATATATATGTGTGTGTATATGTGTATATTTATATACTATGTGTATATAGATGTCTATGTGTATCTCTAATGATAATGTTATTACATATATGTTTTATTATATGTATATGTTAGTATATTTGTAACTATATAGATATATATGACTATATATACATTTGTGAATATATCCATATACACACATATGCATATATTTATGTGTGATTTTAGTATAGTTATGTAATAAATACCTGTACCTTTATGCATATAAATATATTTATATATGTAAGCATTTTCAGAAAAGATATGCATCAAATAACCCACATATCTGACACTCCTTTAGCAGATAATTTCAAAAACTTGTGACCTGTTCTGTTTCATAGGCAGTGTCTCCAGCTGTTAATCTCCACTAACAAATGCACATAGAGAAAAAAAGCCAGTACAAGGACTTTACATTCACTTCAACTCCAAACTTCAGTTTAATTTCTCCTTTAATGTCATGTGCCAGGATTATCTGCATAGACGTCTCTGATGGTATCTCTGTGATATTTCAAAAATCTAGTGGAAGCATTGTCATAACTTCACTATAATATAGGAAAAATTTTTGTATTTAGCAGATTTTGTGGGTTTTGAATAGCGGTATTCAAAGGTTCTTTTCTAAATCTTAGCTTTCTTCACTGAAAAAAAGTCAGGTTAGATTAGGGTGACAGATGTAAGCCTAACACAACTTTAAGTGCATCCTGTTTTAATATTTTATCCCTAATATTTATGACAAATCTTTAAGACAGAAATTATTATTCTCATATTTAAAATTAGGAAATAGTAGATTAGAAAGTCTGAATATTATCTCAAGGTTGCTTAGTGGTAGATGGCATTTGAACTCTGGACTTTCAGGCTGTGAAGCAGATTAAATAGTTTATATTACATCTCTTACTAATACTTCAAACTCTGTTTGGTTTCATACTTGACTAAAGATCGTAAACTATATCCATCATATAGTTTAGGGTGTTGTCCCTTGTGATCTCAATTGTATTCCCAAGCTTTCTTGCTCTCCTTGATATTCACATGCTGTCCTCCAGCTCAGCTTCCCAAAGCTGGCTACTCTGGCTGTCACCTGGGAGCTTTTTGAACATTCCTGGTCATGAATTTGTACTATAATCCTACAAGATGTTCTCATTGGGGAAAACTGATTAAAGGAACACAGTAACTCTTCTGTGTTAGTGCTTACAGCTTTATGAAAATGACCCTTTAACTAAAAAAAAAAAAAAAAAAAAGTGAAAATCAAATCTCCAATTGAGTCTAATGGGCTTCTAGTGTCCTTCAAAATACTAAGGGTGTAGGTATGTATCTAATTATAGCTCCCAAAACTCATTCTTCTCTTTGTGGTTTGATGAGTCTTCGTTTTCAACTCAGGAGCTTGGAAAGCTCTCCCATCTCTTCTATACCTTAGGGTTTCAAAGCGTGGTTGTCACCTTCTCCCTTCCTCATACATGTTCATCAGATTACAATTGCCCCAAACCCCCACTGAGAGATGATCTGTGTTAGATCTTTACGAGGAAGAACACAGAAAACCTCAGGGTCTTATCTGCTAGGGTTCATCTGTGTCCCTGCACCAGGCTCCTCACCTACAATCCATTAAAGGAGACTCCTCAGCTGGGGGAAATTGAGGAGAGGAGACCCTACACATGCAGTCCCTGGAGCTGCAACCCTCACTCTCTGCCACCTTCTTTGTGTCAGGTAGGTCAGGTGGGGATGCTGTGGAGGCAGCCCTGGTCTGTCACACTGGAGTGAAGACTGCTCCAGGTCAGTCCTTTCTGAAACAACTATTTATTTTCTGAGGAAAAAATAAACTTCCAAAGTGCATATTTCTTTAAATGCAGCCAGGCTCCTTGTGGGCTGAGCCAAGGGTTGGGAGAGTGAACTTCTCCTTCTTAAAGTAGGCAAAGAGGACCTGTCCTAGTGTTTCTCTCAAGCCTCTACGAGGCCTTCTGTTCACCTGTATGTCCTGTGGATTGGGGCAAGATTCCCACCATAATTACAAATCTAGGAGAGGGGATCAGTTCCTATAGAAGTAAGAAACTTTCACTTGGAAATGGGCAATTTGTTCGTGCGACGGTGTGTTATGAGCATTCCTGTGCATTTCTTCTACAGACTTGATAAAATGTCTTTCTTCTCGTCATGGATCAAAGCTATTTTAATCATTGGCTTGGCATTTCCTCTTTATTGTGGTGAGTAAATTTTTCAATCTTGGATGAAGCAGTTCACACATCATAGAAAATGCAGGAAACAACTACTATTATCAAGGAGCGGAGGAGCTTGCTGTGCTGGGCGTGTAATTCTTAAACTGGCACAATGAAATGACACGTGTTACAAAAATCTTGTCACAAATTGCATCAGTTGATTGGTTTCTCATTTCCCTCCTTAGAAATGTAGAGCTAGAAAGAGTGGTTAGAATGAACAGTAGAATTTAGATGTTTGTTCATTTAGGACTAAGATATTTATCTAATTTTCCCCATTTTTGGAGGTTGGATTTCATGGTTGCTCAATGCAGAGTGTGGGGAGTAATACTGTCCTCTAGATCTGGTATTCCTCAACAATCCTACTCATTCCTTGCCAGCTCTGAGTGCACTAAAGTCAAAATTTGTGTTAGGAGAGAACTAATTGATCCCTCTGCTGACCACTTATCTTTCTTAAAGCACAAGGTGGCCCATGAATTTCAGAGTAGAGTAGCTGTGAGGTATTAAAGTGATTCATGATACTCGAGCTGAGCTTGAAGAAATTAAGTAGTAATTAACTTATTCATATTAAGTGACTTCATACAAGCATATTAAGTTGCACTAAGCAAGGTGCTTTTTCTCTGACTAGAATATCTTATTTATAAAAATGAGGAAAAAAGGTATCTCCACAGAAAGTTTGGTGATTATTAAACCATACTTAAAGTTATTTTTTCACAGATAATGAGGTGAATTTAGAATTCTGTTTCCAGATTCAGAGTTATTTTGTGAAATTATTATTTTGATACTGCCATAGTAGCCTCACCTCATTACTTGCTGTGTTTGTGTAGGTGATTTGTATAGATGTGGGTATATCCTATCAAAGGCTGTTTTTTCCTCTTCATCATCTTACTTTTCATCTTCCTTTTGTATGTTGATTGCAGAAACTTCTTTTGCATCTCCAAGAAAAACGCGTGACATGCGTGACGCTGTAAGTTTATATTGATTAATGTGGGAATTGAAAAAGGTAAACTTTTCATTATTTAGTTTAAAAGCTAATTTTACAAAAAAAATAACACCACATAATAATTCTTCAGAAAGTAAGATAAAGTGTCCTTATTACACTAAGTTCAAGAAATAGAATCTTGCCAGCCATTCAAACCATCTGTCATTTCAGATAAGGTAAAAATATCCCTTACTCAAAATTCTATTATCGGGCATAACCTTTGTTGTATACCATCATCTGAAAGCAGTTAAGTGGTGTTTAAAGTTGAATTGTTTACCCTAGAAAAGAGAAAGGCTAAAATTAAAGTAGCTAAAAAAAATTCCACTTATAGGAGGAATATAAAATAATAATTTTCATAAAACCTCAGAGTGAAATTATATAGAGGCGAAGAAAGTCAACTACATTTCTGAACAACTAAACAGATGAATATATTTAAACATGCCTAAAAATCAGCTCATATAGCAGTAAGTAAGTGAATGAGCATTCCTATGTTCCAATAAGAATTTAGGTATTATATGTTAAAAAAAAAAAGCAGATTATGTCAGTATACACACACTTCTATTTATTTATGTAAATTACCAACACTGCCATTACTAACCAAATTATATATATACGTATATGGTTAAATACACATTTATAAACACTCATATATATGAAAAAATACATATATGGTAGTAATCTGAGAGTATCAGATTATGTAATAATGAAACTATTGAGGAAAACAGGAGAATTATAACAAATTCACTTTTTTATAGTTGGGATAGTTGCATTCCAGTGTTGTGTTGGTTTCTACTGTACAGCATTTTTTATATGTGAGTAACTTGTGTCTATTTTTAAACTTCAATATAGAATATATTTCATTTTGGTACATACCATGACGTATTAAGAACAAAGAACATTTTATTCAAGAAATTCATTATCTGAAAAATATTATGTTTTCTGTTTATGTTTAACAGCCAGTGTGTGGTATATATGTTGGTCAATTACATTTTTGTACCAGAGAAATGGATCCAATCTGTGCAACAAATGGCAAAACATACTCCAATAAATGCGTTTTCTGCAGTGAAAAAATGTAAGAACAAACAACTCAATATTGCCATTCCAAAATAATGAAGACACAATCAGAAAATAATAGGAACATCCATGTTTCTGATAGCCAAGGCACAGTAAAACATGGAAAATAACTGTTCTTTCATGTAAAAGCCACAGAAATGCACTGGTATCTTTGCCTGAAGTCTCATTCATAAAAATAGTTTTTATTTGACCTTGAAGTATATTCCTGCTGGATGTTTCCTACATGTATAAACCAATTACATTTACTTGATTTAATTGCTTGACTTAATACTGGCAGTCTGGTGACCAGTATAATGTAATTCTTAACTCTGGAGGTTGACTAATAACCTCTATGATGTAGCTCCAAGCTACCGGGAGCATAACTGAGCAAGACACTCTACTGCCTTTAGAAATTTAAATTCATTACAATTTATGTCAGAAGGGAACTCCTCTGATGGTTCACTTTGTCCCCTGAACTCCATGACAAGACTCCAAACCTTCCTCAGAGAGCAGGCAGTCTAGGACACTTCTACCTAAGCTCCCTTCCTGCCTCCTACCCTCTGGGGGTGTTCCCAGTCTAAAGGTTCAGCCAGCCATCCTACTTCCTGCTTCAGTTTCTCTCTCTGGTATTTCCTCTCACTGAATCCCCAGATGGGCTTCTACTTTTAGAGAACCAGGAATACAATCTCTAATCCTCTTCCTGAGGTCTGGGTGGGTTCCAAGGCTGAGTCAGGAGGGAACATGTAGGAAAAGTCAAGTAGCCCCAGGGGGTCAGGAGGACCTGTGCAGGGTGGCGGGGGTGGGAGGGCCCCGCTGCTTATGGAGCACAGCCCTCCTAGCTCTGTCACAGTCAGAGTCTCCTCATGGAGAAGCACTTAGTGCAATAGTCAGGCAATTTTAAATACTTTTTAAAAATAATTTTTCTTTCTTTTTCTTTCTTTACAGAGAAAAGGGAAAATTTGATTTTAGTCATTGGGGTCGTTGCTGACTCTGCCTCAGCCACGCAATCCTATGGCTTTTATTGCAATCCTATTTTGCTATGGATTCTACAACCAATTAGTCTTCTAAAACAGGGCTTTAAATTCCTAGATGACCAAACTAAGCCTTCAGTAGTACACAAGACAAGAATGTAGATTGTTGGAGAATTTTTCCAACTCTAAGAACCCACCAATGAAAAAGATTCCTTTTTTTCTTTCTTCATTTAAACATTGACAATTGAAAACCTACCTTAATTGTGTGTTTGATAATAGAAAACCTAATACAGTTTGTAATCATGAATATTTCAGTCAATAAAATGTTAAATAATATTACCTTTATTGAAATACCCTTTCTGTTTTTGGTTGATTAGTGGGTTAAAACATCTGAATACTTTTGGTAGCTATAATTAAAGAAAGAGTCTCAAAGGTGAATAATTCATTACTTGGAAGTTTATTAAAAGTGCAGACAGTTGTGTTTCTCTTTATTCTAAAGAGTCAAAAACCACATGAAAAGATGCTCAACATCACTCATTATCAGAGAAATGCAAATCAAAACCACAACGAGGTACCATTACACGCCAGTCAGGATGGCTGCTATCCAAAAGTCTACAAGCAATAAATGCTGGAGAGGGTGTGGAGAAAAGGGAACCCTCTTACACTGTTGGTGGGAATGCAAACTAGTGCTGCCACTATGGAGAACAGTGTGGAGATTCCTTAAAAAGCTGGAAATAGAACTGCCATATGACCCAGCAATCCCACTCCTGGGCATACACACCGAGGAAACTAGATCTGAAAGAGACACATGCACCCCAATGTTCATCGCAGCACTGTTTATAATAGCCAGGACATGGAAGCAACCTAGATGCCCATCAGCAGACGAATGGATAAGGAAGCTGTGGTACATATACGCAATGGAATATTACTCAGCCATTAAAAAGAACTCATTTGAAGCAGTTCTAATGAGATGGATGAAACTGGAGCCCATTCTACAGAGTGAAGTAAGCCAGAAAGATAAAGACCAATACAGTATACTAATACATATATATGTAATTTAAAAAGATGGTAACGACAACCCTATATGCAAAACAGAAAAAGAGACACAGATGTACAGAACAGTCTTTGAGACTCTTTGGGAGAAGGCAACAGTGGGATGTTCTGAGAGAATAGCATTGAAACAAGTATACTATCAAGGGTAAAACAGATCACCAGCCCAGGTTGGATGCATGAGACAAGTGCTCAGGGCTGGTGCACTGGGAAGACCCAAAGGGATCGGATGAGGAGGGAGGCTGGAGGGGGGATCAGAATGGGGAACACATGTAAATCCATGGCTGGTTCATGTCAATGTATGGCAAAAACCACTACAATATTGTAATTAGCCTTCAACTAATAAAAATAAATGAAAAAATAAAAATAAAAAAAATTAAAAATCAAAAAATTTTTTAAAAAAAGAGTCAAAACCTCTAGAAGAGGAATCTAGGAACTTGAATTCTAACAGATATTACACGTCAGTCTTCTGATCACAAATGCTAGCCAAGTGGTTCAATAGCAGACCAGCCAAATTTGCCTTTATTGCTTTAGAATATTCATTTGTGCTCCATGTCTGATGCTTCTCTGTTTATCTCCCAACCAGCAAGAACTGACTTTATTTGAGTGGTCAGTTTTCATTTAAAGCTTGGTCCAGACAGAATTGTAGACTGACTACTAGAAAGCAAGTTTCAAGCTGCTACATATGTGATATCAGACCTGCTCGGCTTTTCAGTAAACATTTTTACCTCTAAAAGATAATCTATATGGGAGTTATTCATTTACATTCTTTAATAGTAATTCCTAATGAAAGCATCCATTGAAATATATAAATTTATGCCCAGAAGTGGGATTGCTGGGTCATATGGCAGTTCTATTTCCAGTTTTTTAAGAAATCTCCACACTGGGCATACACACCGAGGAAACCAGATCTGAAAGAGACACGTGCACCCCAATGTTCATCGCAACACTGTTTGTAATAGCCAGGACATGGAAGCAACCTAGATGCCCATCAGCAGACGAATGGATAAGGAAGCTGTGGTGCATATACACCATGGAATATTACTCAGCCATTAAAAAGAATTCATTTGAATCAGTTCTAATGAGATGGATGAAACTGGAGCCCATTTTACAGAGTGAAGTAAGCCAGAAAGATAAAGACCAATACAGTATACTAATGCATATATGTGGAATTTAAAAAGATGGTAACAATAACCCTATATGCAAAACAGAAAAAGAGACACAGATGTACAGAACAGACTTTGAGACTCTGTGGGAGAAGGCAACAGTGGGATGTTCTGAGAGAATAGCATTGAAACAAGTATACTATCAAGGGTAAAACAGATCACCAGCCCAGGTTGGATGCATGAGACAAGTGCTCAGGGCTGGTGCACTAGGAAGACCCAGAGGAATCGGGTGGAGAGGGAGGTGGGACGGGGGATCGGGATGGGGAACACGTGTAAATCCATGGCTGATTCATGTCAATGTATGGCAAAAACCACTACAATATTGTAAAGTAATTAGCCTCCAACTAATAAAAATAAATGGAAAAAATATAGCTATATATTAACACATTAAAAAAAGATAAAGGCAAAATAAAAGCTTTCAGATCAATATATAAATTTAGAGCCACATTATTAAAATGCATTCAACCACTTTAATGTCCTTTTTCATTGTAAAAGATATGTATAAGAAACATTATTCAGTGAATTGCTGGTAAATTTATGTGTATATTCTTTTCCATTATAAAAATTAAAAAAAATTAATTGAACACTTGATTTACAATATCATAAAACTTAAAATGTCCCATTTTAAAACAAATTTTGTTTTTTAAGTATATATTCACAATGTTGTGCAACCATCACCACTATCTTCTTACAGAACATTTCTATCATCTCACCCATTCCAAGAAAAAAACAAAAACGGATAAACCCAGGTACTTCCCAATACCACACCTATAATTCCTGGCAACCACTAAACTGCTTCTGGTCTGTCTGCCTCTTCCGGACATTTCACATCAATGGAATCATATAACATGTGTGATTTTCATATAAATGATATATATAGGTCTATATCTACAGTAATACTTTGTTTTATTGCATTTTGCTTTATTGCACTTCACGGACACTACACTTTTTACTGATTGAAGGTATGTGGCAACATCATATAAAGCAAGTGTATCAGTGCCATTCTTCCAACAGCATTTGCTCACTTTGAATCCCTGTGTCACATTTTGGTAATTCTTGCAATGGTTCACACGTTTTCACTATTGTTATATTTGCTATAGTGATTTGTGATAAGTAATCTTTGATATTTACTACCATGACTCATTAAGAATCATTTGATGGTCAGCATTTCTTTAGCAATAAAGCATTTTAAAGTTAAGGGATGTGTACGTGGTTGCTTTAGACATAGTACTATTGCATGCTTAATAGATTGTTGTGTAGTCCCATCCCAAAGAAAGGCAATCCCAAAGAATGCTCAAACTACCGCACAATTGCACTCATCTCACATGCTAGTAAAGTAATACTCAAGATTCTCCAACCCAGGCTTCAGCAATACGTGAACCGTGAACTTCCAGATGTTCAAGCTGGTTTTAGAAAAGGCAGAGGAACCAGAGATCAAATTGCCAACATCCACTGGATCATCAAAAAAGCAAGAGAGTTCCAGAAAAACATCTATTTCTGCTTTATTGACTATGCCAAAGCCTTTGTGTGGATCACAATAAAGTGGAAAATTCTGAAAGAGATGGGAATACCAGACCACCTGATCCACCTCTTGAGAAACCTATATGCAGGTCAGGAAGCAACAATTAGAACTGGACATGGAACAACAGACTGGTTCCAAATAGGAAAAGGAGTACGTCAAGGCTGTATATTGTCACTCTGCTTATTTAACTTATATGCAGAGTACATCATGAGAAACGCTAGGCTGGAAGAAGCACAAGCTGGAATCAAGATTACCAGGAGAAATATCAATAATATCAGATATGCAGATGACACTACCCTTATGGCAGAAAGTGAGGATATGCAGATGACACCACCCTTATGGCAGAATATAAAGAGCCTCTTGATGAAAGAGGAGAGTGAAAAAGTTGACTTAAAGCTCAACATTCAGAAAACTAAGATGATGGCATCTGGTCCCATCACTTCAGGGGAAATAGATGGGGAAACAGTGGAAGCAGTGTCAGACTTTATTTTGGGGGGCTCCAAAATCACTGCAGATCGTGATTGCAGCCATGAAATTAAAAGACACTTAATCCTTGGAAGGAAAGTTATGACCAACCGAGATAGCATATTAAAAAGCAGAGACATTACTTTGCCAACAAAGGTCCGTCTAGTCAAGGCTATGGTTTTTCCAGTGGTCATGTATGGATGTGAGAGTTGGACTGTGAAGAAAGCTGAGCGCTGAAGAATTGATGCTTTTTTTTTCTTTTCTTTCTTTTTTTTTTTTTTTTATTAGAATTGATGCTTTTGAACTGTGGTGTTGGAGAAGACTCTTGAGAGTCCCTTGGACTGCAAGGAGATCCAACGAGTCCATCCTAAAGCTGATCAGTCCTGGGTGTTCATTGGAAGGACTGATGCTGAAGCTGAAACTCCAATACTTTGGCCACCTCATGTGAAGAGTTGACTCATTGGAAAAGACCCTGATGCTGGGAGGGATTGAGGGCAGGAGGAGAAGGGGATGACAGAGGATGAGATGGCTGGATGGCATCACCAACTCGATGGATATGAGTCTGAGTAAACTCCAGGAGTTGGTGATGGGCAGGGAGGCCAGGCATGCTGCGATTCACTCTTTGCAATTCGCAAAGAGTCTGACACGACTGAGCGACTGAACTGAACTGAACTGAACTGATAGTGTGACATAGCTTTTCTGTGCACTGGGAAAGCAAAAAAAATTCATGTGACTCACTATTGAAATATTTATTTAATTGGTGACCTGGAACCAAATCCACAACATCTCCAAGGTATGCCTGTATATCAGTATATATGGAAGGTATCTTTTGTTTCTAGTTTCCTTTACTTAGCAAAATGTTTTCAAGGTCATCCATGTTGTAGCATGCTATCATACTTCTTTGCTTTTTATGACAATAATCCATCTTATAGATAGAACACATTTTCTTTATCCATTTATCAGTGGACTGAATCTCCTTGATGTGTATAATGACAGTGTAGCTATTAACAGTCCTATACAGGTTTTGTGTGACCATATATTTTCACATCTGTGGATATATACCTAGGAGTAGAATTTCATATATACTGAAAGACAAGTACAATTTGCCATTAAAAAGGCGTGCTCCTTTTTTGGTAAAAATTTTCACATTTTCATTGATATTTTGTGATTTTATTTTTATGATCTACATGGTGGATTTTCTTTGTTTAAATTCTCCAGTATTAATTCTTAATGAAATTGTTTATTGGAATGTACATTTTTGGAGTCACATTGTTAAAAAAAAAAGCATTCAGCTTGTTTCATTACCTTTTCCCCTAAATAGGTTGCGTAGAAAATAACTCTTCACAGAGTAAATCAAAATCAAAGTGAGATACTACCTCACACCCATTAGAAAGTCTGCTATCAAAAAAGCAAAAGAAAAAAACCCAGATGTTGGCAAAGATGCGGAAAAATTGGAATTCTTGTGCACTATTGGAAGAGTGTAAAATGGTGCAGCTACTATAGAAAACAGTTTGGCAATTCCTTTAAAATTTAAAAATAGAATTACTATATAATCCAGTAATTCTACTCCTGGACATATACTCAAAAGACTTGAAACCAAGATCTTGAAGAGATATTTTTATGCCAATATTCCTAACAGCACGGTAGCCAAGAAATGGAAGTAACACCTATGACCATCAACAAATAAACAGATAAGCAAAATACAGTATATACATACAATAGGATATTATTCAGCATTGAAAGAAAAAATTCTGACACATACTATAACAAAAGGCAAATACTCTATGATTCCACTTATATGAAGTACTACTAGAGTAGTAGCAAAGCCGTAGACACATAAAGTAGAATGGTGGTTTCCTGGGGCTCAGGGAGAGGCAGATGGGTAGTTGGGTAGTTGTTTAACGTGTAGAGAATTTTAGTTCTGTGAGATGAAAAGAGTTTTAAAGATTGGCTGTTCAACAGTGTCAATGTATTTAATGCTAATAAACGGTATGTTTAGAAAAGGTTAAGACAATAGAATTTATATGTATTTTACCACAATTAAAATTCTAAAAATTATTCAGTGAACCCTGATGTATTCATATATGTATTCTTTTTATTTTTATTAAAAATATTGTATAAAAACCTATTATATATCAAGCTCTAAGTAAGATGATAGGGAAAAGCTGTTAAGCAAAAGTAGATATAATACTATTTTCTAGGGACTTTCAGTATACTATTTAAAATTATTGTCCACTAAGAATGGAAACCATTTCTTATTGAGTCACTATTGGCTACCAAAGATCTATGAAGCAGCTTCCCATATGAAATTTTAGTTCTTACAAGAATCTTATATTTTACTCAATAATGAAAATAAAAAACTTGGGATTTAATAGTACCTAAAACTTAACACTTTGGTAATAAAAGGTACTTTTAATATGCAACTTGTCTTTTATTACTTTTAAACATGTTTATTTTGATATTTATATAGTAAAAACATAGACATTTTTAGGTATAATGCAATGCTTATTGTAATTATACCTAGATATATAACCATCACAACAATTTAAGAACATTTACATCATCCAGTATAATCTCTCTTATATTTTAGATGTCACTCCCACTTACAACCCTCAGCACCCGGCAACCACCAATCTACATTTTATTTGATTGCTTTGCCTTTTCTGGACGTTTTATGTAAATAATATGAAACACTATGTTGTCCCTTGTGTCTACTCCTTTGACTTCTTTTACTTTGTATAATGTATGTCCCAAGAGGATGAAATGTACAAAGATGCCCCATCCAACAAAATTATTGAATTGAACAATTAGGTTGAACAAGTAGGGGCTGTGACAAGCAGGTTTTGTAGTAACAAAAAATAAAGTGACCTCTCTTTGCTATGGAGTGATGTCACTTGCTTGTTTCAATAATTTTCAGACTGGCATGGAAGTGAAACCCATCAGGTTGAAGACCAACCGGAATATAGTTGATCCTGCTGATAGAGGTACTCTCCTGTGGGCAGCCATTGTCATTGGTTGAGATTTGTCCCTGGTGAGAGTGTGGAAGCTCATGGTTAGGCATTTGAGGCTCCAGAAGATCTCCTGGAGAAGGGAAAGGCAATGCACTCCAGTATTTTTTTCCTGGAGAATCCCATGGACAGAGCAGCCTGGTGGGCTATTATAGTTTATGTGGTCTCAAAGAGTCAAACACGACTGAGGAAGTAAGCACACACAAGGCTCAGATATCAAGGCAGGACTTAATATTATATGTTTTTTTTTAATGACATCTTTTTTGTTTATATATTCTTTTTTTTAAGTTTATTTATTTGGTTGTACTGGGTCTTTGTTGCTTGGCGCAGGCCTTCGGGCAAGCCATGGCATGGGCTGCTTTGTTGTGGGGCATGGGCTTCTCATTGCAGTGGCTTCTTTTCTTGTGGAGCACAGTCTTCAGTAGTTGTGGCACATGGGCTCAGTAGCTGTGGTGCGTGGGCTTTGTGGAATCTTCCTGGACCAGGGATCGAACCCGTGTCTCCTGCATAGGCAGGTGGATTCTCATTCACTGTACCACTAGGGAAGTCCAATACAGTATCTTTATTTAGGCTTTATACCAAATATAAATATACAAAAAAAACATTTGAAGTAAGAGAAAGGTAGAAAACTGATAATCCTGAATATTAGGATGTTTGATCTCTAGATCTCATTCTGTCATATTTATCATTCAGGCAAGTTCTTCTCTATGGATTTCATTTAACCTTGCTTATACAATAAGACATTGGATTAAAGCAGGGATTAGTTGTCTGCAAGCATTTTTGATATTATACCCTCATAGGTAAAATGTTTTATAGATATATTTATTTTAATTATATATGTCATTACTATAATGTATTTTTAAAAATTATAGTTGATTTACAGTGTTATATTTCTACTGTACAGAAAGTGACTCAGTTATACATATATATTTATTGTTTTTCATATTCTTACATACATTGACAGGAATGTCTTTTGATCAATATAGAACATAACCAAAAACAGAAATTAAAAAGAATGTAAAAATTCATATTGGAACATCTCCAGGCATCCAACTTTAGAAACCACACAACATGATCAGTGTTAAATAAATGTACAGTGAATTTGTACT
This sequence comes from Cervus elaphus, assembly GCF_910594005.1. Taxonomy (NCBI): domain Eukaryota; kingdom Metazoa; phylum Chordata; class Mammalia; order Artiodactyla; family Cervidae; genus Cervus; species Cervus elaphus. Next base: position 60,779,350 of record NC_057823.1, on the reverse strand, counting down.
AAGGAAGCTTCAGTCTTTCACTTGCCATCCCCATACACACATACTCAGATCATCTCTATAATATTTCTACCATATAAGACAGGAAAAGTAATAGACTAAATATCTATAACTTTTCTTTTCTCTCTGTAACTCTTCAATACAGTAAAATTTTTCGCTATATTACTCCCTAAAAGGTACAACAAAGGAGGATCAAACTCAGGAAGCCAACAAGGCCATGAAGGCCATCTATTGGCCTAAGGAAGGAAGGTGAGAACACTTCCTGAAAAGTTAGAGTCCGTGTGTGTGACATCTAAAGGCAGGTTTGGTGATTATGCTTCTGGTATGTATGGAACTGTCAGAGTTCTGAAGGAAAAAATCCCTTGCCAGATGAAGATAGGACAGATATAAATGAACCTTGCTATGGCTATGGCTATAAAGAGGAAGAAATCATTGATGCATTTATCCAAATAATGAAAATTCAAAATGATTTCAGTAGAACTACTTATTCATGAGACTCTGCAGGGCTATTTCTGATTCTTCTATCCAACTGGACATTGAGGTTATATGTACACCGATTCATATTTCCCTATTTAGGCAAAGGTATTAAACTCATCATCACAGAAACTCATTTGGGGCAATCTCTTGTCTTCTTAACTTAATAAAAGAGCAATGCAGTTTAGTAAAATTTATCTTTATTACCATAATAGCATATTTTAGTATATTTAAAATCGTACATCTTAGTTCCTTATTGTCAAAAAATGGACTTCATTACAGCTAACTCACTTTTCCATGAAGGCTAAGAAATGTGCAGAGCCTTAACATACTTCTTCAGATACAAAATAAATGAGAATTTCTCATCTTCTCTTAAAAAAAAATCTTTAATGAAATGTCAACAATCCTTTTTTATACTGCCCCAACCTGAAAGCAAAATATATAAGGCAACAAAGGTAATGTTTAAATGAGATGGTTCATGGGCTTTTCTTTCATGATTTAAGACAGAACTTTAATAATCTATAATTTTAGATAATTAATTACACCTATCTTTGGAGAAGGGAATGGCAACCTATTCCAGTATTCTTGCCTGGAGAATTCCATGGACAGAGAAGCCTGACAGGCTATAGTCCATGGGTTCGCAAAGAGTCGGACACAGCTGAGCAAATTCCACCACACTTTAACCATGTATCTGTGAGGACTAAAGCAAGTAAGTCTGTGAAGCCTTACCACAGTTTTGATAAGAGAACATCTCTATTAGTATCAAATTCCCTTCCTTGGTTAAAGAAGAACACACACACACACACACACACACACACACACACACACACACACACACAACTTTAAGAGCGTTTCAAACTATTTTTTTCTATCAACCCTTTTTAAAGCAAGCATACAGAATAGAACAGCAAAGGCAAGGCTGCAGTAGATTGAAATAGTGACTCATGGCATTTATTTCAATGATTTGGAATAAGATGGAACTTAAATAGTCCACAGGAGTAGATCGATATTACAAACTCAATTATATAACTTTCTGAACAACTGTTATGTTCCTAGAAATATAAGTGATTTTCTAATACGAACTTTCTCAAAAGAGCTTTACACAGAACCATTTCTCATTTAATTGTGAATAAATCTTTTAAGTATCCACTGTGTTCTTTCAACCACTTAGGGATATGAGAGTGACAGAGAACAAGAACCCACAAGAGACATTATATTTTTTGCATGGTTAATCTTTTTTATTTAGGCAATCATGATTTTCATAGGGAATTATGTATGCCTTATGTTTTCTAAAACAGGAAATTCATTAAAATCATATAGAGTCAGAAATATTGAATTCAAGAATTTTCAAACTTTACTATGAAAAAGAATGTATAGATAAATCATATAGAATGTGTCATGAGTTTCCTTACCCTTTGTAAAAACCATGGAAATACCCTTCAGTAAAACAGAAAGAATAAGAGGAATCATTTCATATAGAAAGTTACATCAAGGAATCAGCATGGAAAATAACTAATAAATTTAAGTTGACCACCACGTTTCCTGAAAAGAAAAAGAAAACATAATTACATTATAAATTCTGTATGAGACTCATTGTGTTTCCCCTGAGTTAGGGTTTTTGACTAAAGGACTCAGCACTGGTAGAATCTATTTTCTGAAGGGCCAGGAGCTGTCTAGTGACCATAGCCAGACTCTAGCCATCCTTTGTCTTCTCTATGCCAGTCAAACCACGCTTACTTGCTCTATAAAAGTATGTTTTGACCTGCAGAGAGTGTTTTAAGAATGAGAATCAGCCTTCTCTGCTTCAGAATAAATTGACATCATTGCCTGTTTAATTTCTGCAGAGAATGAGTTTTCTCTTATGGACTGGCCTCACTCTCTGCAGATTCCAGTGGCTTTGTTAATTCCAATTTGCAGTGGAAACTGCACCTTGGGGCAGATCCTATTGAGGCATATCTCAGAGGCTGGCTGATCATCTAACCAGGTTTTGAATATTTTCTGATGCTCAATTCCCTATGTAGATGTCCCTCTTGCCTCTTCTCACACCTATGGAAAAGGAGGATGGACACAGTGCTTGCTAGGCCGACTGTTTGTCTACTGATGTCTCTCCAGTTGTGATAATCCTCCTGCTGAACTTAACTTCCCTGAGGCTTCTCTCTAGTATTGTCTTCCTTCTTACCCATCTCTCCATACCTGAGCAGCAGGAGCATATTGACCCAACCTCTGAAAGCTACACTATTTTGATCTGTCTTCATAGGAAGGAAAATTTGTGTTTTCTTCTATTGCTTCTTCTATTGTTTTCTATTGCTTGATTGTTTAGTAGCTTCTCTCTTTAAGTAAAGTGAAGTAGCTCAGTCATTTCCGACTCTTTTCGACCCCGTGGACTGTAGCCCACCAGGCTCCTCCATCCATGGGATTCTCCAGGCAAGAGTACTGGAGTGGGTTGCCATGTCCGTCTCCAGGGAATCTTCCTGACCCAGGGATCGAACCCAGGTCTCCTGCATTGCAGGCAGACGCTTACATTGTGATCAAGTAAGTGCATGAAAATCTAGCCTAATTAAAAGTTAAGTGAATAACAGAATTTTGGAAATTTAGTTCAAAGAACAATATTTAAGATACAGTCCCTTCTTTATACTGTTTCATTCTATGTCAGGTCACTTCATTGTTCCTGCATGGTTTATAATTATAAATGAATTTTAAAAGTGTAGGGAAAAGTTAAAAAATTTGTGCCATGCAGATAATGAAAGTATATCTTTATAATGAATATATTATCTCAATGTCATTAAAGTAAAAGTTAAAAATTGTTTTAGGTGAAGTAATTCATCTGTTTCTACTGTTGTTAACATTTTAATTGTTTAATTATATTTCATTCACTTAATTAATGTGGGTGTTGCACTGTAAATAAGAGTAATTATAAAGATAACCCCACAACAAAATTCTTCAGAAATGGTAAATTCAAAGGTATAGCAATTGTGCCTTAGTGTATTTGAATTAATGCCAGTACTGATTATCCTAGAGTTCTTTTATAATTTTATTTATTTATTTATTTTTGGCTGAGCTGAGTCTTTGTAGCTTCGTAGGCTTTTCTCTAGTGGTGGAGAGTGGGGGCTACTCTCTATTTGCAGGGCACCGGCTTCTCATTTCATAGCTTCCCTTGTTGCGGAGCACAGACTCTGAGCTAATACTCAGTAGTTATGGCACACAGGCCCAGTTGCTCCGCAGCATGTGGGAGCCTCCTGGACCAGGGATAGAACCTGTATCCCCTGCACTGGCAGCAAACTCTTCATCACTGAACTACCAGGCAAGTCTCTATTCTCGAGTTCTTAAAAGAGGCATTAATATTGCAGATAAGCATTAGTATGAAGATAAACATACAAATTTTTTTTCTTACCTAACTTCCTTGCAGAAGGCACATGCATTGCTATATGTGTTGCCATCTGATGCACAGACTGGAAAGTATTCATTGGTGCAGCCCATCATATCTTCAGACTTGTCACAGTCAGGCTATAAAAGAAAGATATTAATACTAGTTGCAATAACAATATAAATAGCATCTTCTACACACTGTGAGCTTACTGATGTCCAAAACTTAGTTCTTTCTTGATTTAATATTTGAATATTCAACTTGAATTCTAATTTAAATAATTGTAATATTAGAATATTTCTTGGCACATGGAACAAGCTCTGTGATGGTTTTGAATACGTGAAAATAGTTAGATGGCACATTCTATTCATATCTATTTTCTTTTCCACTCTCCTATTCTGAGCTACCATCACCTCCTGCAGGTCAATTGTAGTGTCTGTCTGTCTGAGTGGTTGACTACAGCCACTTTTAAGGTTCCCAAATATTGGTATTGAATCCTTGTATCTTTGCTAAAAACAATGCCCACTTTTCTTAGGATCAACATTCAAATCCTTAATTGCCTATGAGACTAAATATTGATGGCTTCCATCAATTACCTAAGTCATCTTACACCTTGATCTCTGTTTTTGTGTTCCAGCCCCAGAGATCTCTCCGTTTTAGACAATATCTGTACTACTCTTTCACTGTTAACATGTAGTTCACTTGCTCCTTATTTCCCCAACACATCCACAGTACTATCATATACTTCCTTAAACAACCCAGTTGTATCTAGTCTTGCTATCTCCTGCTTCTTCTCAAAAATATGGAACTGTGCTGCTGAGGAAAATAGTATATACAATAATATATTCTGATGGTACAACAAACACTAAGTTTTAATTTAAACATCCAAATGATAGTTTACCAGATGTATTTCAAAACTTGTTGAAATTCCAGAGAGAATACCTGCAACCAGAGCATAGATTAATAATATGTCACTCTTTGATGTTCTTTGACAAGTTATTATCTAAAAACAGAATAAAGATTATTATTTTTTGTTTAAAAAAACTCAAAATATATTTGTGATGATGTCTTTCTGTTTCTGAGACTAGATACTAGTATACAAGAAAAATCCAAAAATTAAACCTCAGTCAATATGCATTCATTTATGTCTGCTTTGAATCTGACTACATTGCACATACTCTTCCATAGTAGTTTATATAACTCCAGCAAACAGTAACTCTGTCAAAAATAGGTAGTATCCCCACTTTGTAGATGAGAACTTTCAAATATAGTAAGAGACTGACCTTACACAAAAGCATTCAGTATTCAAAGATTAGGATCTACAAACAAATTCATTATATCTCATCTAGCCTGCCAGGCTCCTCTGTCCATGGAATTCTCCAGGCAAGAATACTGGAGTGGATAGCCATTCCCTTCTGTGGGGGTATTCCTGACCCAGGGATCAAACCCAGATCTCCTGCATTGCAGGCAGACTGTTTACCGCCTGAGCCAACACTGAAGACCAATCTTAGTCTTTAGTATATACCAATCTTAGTATGCTTTAAAAGCACCTCCTTACATCATCCATTGAGCATTGGCATAAAAAACAATTTATCACTAGTCTCATCATTGAGGTCTCTATCTATAGTTGGCCCAAGTTTTGACAAATACTGAATGATTAAAAGTTTCTCACTAAGAGAAAAATTACTCACCAGAGAAAATGGAAGATGCCAAAATGAAGAATGAAATAGACCTTATCATTTGAAAGTAAGCCATTTTGTCTTTCAGTGAACTGGCAGTGAGGCTCTGGGAAAAGAAATGAGTTCAAATAATAGTCTGAAAAGACACATATCTTGGTGATTGTACTCAGTTGAAGGAGAATGGCAAAGGTTACTTCCATGAAGGATCCTCACCTCGAAAGAATACCTCTGCTCTCTATCCATCCCTACATCCCCAATTAGAAAGGTCCTTTGGCTCAATCTTCATGAACACTTCAGGAAGAATAAAAATAATTTACTGAAAATTGTTCATACAAATAACCATTTATCAAAAAGCAGCAGTATATATGTAGCTACTTTTAAAAAATGGTATAAAAGGAGGATGGAAAGATACCATCAAATAATCCCTGCTCTGCTCTTTGTCATTGTAGATTAGAATATATTCTTTTTAGTCTGACTTCATTCATTTACAGTCATTATTTTTGAGATTCATATATGTTGTTACATGTATGGATAGGAAATTCTTTTTTAAATCACAGAACACTATCCCATTCTTTAATGAATATACCATAGCATGCTTATCCAATCACCTACCAAAGTGGGCTTAACCCTATTTGAGTTGTTTCCAGTTTGTGGCTATTATAAGCCAAGATGCTATAGCATTCTTGTACATAGCTGTGTATGACATTTATATTTTTTCCTTGAGTAATTAACTGGGAATTAGATAGTTGAATTATGTAATGGGTCTATGGTTTGGTTTTTAAGAAACTATCAAACTTTTTATAAAGAACTTTTTATTTAATGAAGTCCAATAAATCAATTTACTTTCCTGTATCATGCTTTTGATGTCATAGCTAAGACATTTTTTCTTAAGTAAAATATAATAAAGATTTTTCCTTATTAAAACTTAGTTTTCTGTCTTACATCTAGATCTAAGAACCTTTCATGTGAATTTTACATATGGTATGGAGTGTGAATTGAAGTTCACTTTTTTGTATATGACTATCCAGATGTTCAGTCATCATTTGGTGGGTTTTTTTGTACATTTTATTGTATTTTCTATGTTGAATAAAAAGTAGAGCTGAACATCTGTTACCATTTTTCCTTTTTAATATTTTGAAGGAACATTTTGAATTTTACTATTAAATGTAAAGTTGTAGATTTTTTGTAGCTGTTTCTCAGGTTGAGGAAATTCCCTTCTACTAGTTTTCTGCTTTTTCTCATTAAAATCAAGAATAGCTTTTGAATTTTGTCCTTTTTTTTCATCTTCTGAGATAATCATACATTTTTTGGGGGTTAGTTTGATGTTTGTTACTATGTTGAATAACTGATTTTCAAATGTTAAATACAATTTGTATTTACAAACTTCACTGTGTCACTTTATATATTCTTAACTTCAGTTTTTCAAAATTTTGTTTAAATTTTGTAATCAATGATCATAAAGCATATCAGCATGTAGTTTTCTTTTCTTGTAATGTTTGTGTGGTTAGATTATAATCTAACTGGCTTCACAGAAAGATATGGAAAACATTCCTCCCATTTCAGTATTCTGCATGATTTTGTTTTGAATTGATACTATTTCTTTGTTATAAGTTAGGTAAAATTTTCTAATAAGGTTTTCTAGATAACTAATTTTCTTAGAAAAGAAAATTCATTTAGTAGGTATAGGACTCTTCAGGTTGTCTATTTGTGGAAAAAACCTTGGTATTGCATGTTATTTAAGGAATTCGTGCATTTCTTCTTTATTTAAAAAAAATTTCCATCTTTTTTGAAATATAATTGACATGTACTATTTTGTAGGTATATGACATGGTGACTCAATACATTTATATATTGTAAAAAAACTATCACCATAGGGTTCATCAATACATTCGTTACTTAATACAATTACCATTTGATTTTTGTGATGAAAACATTTAAGATCTACATTCTTAGCAACTTTCAAATATGCAATACAGTATTGTTACCTATGCTTACCATGCTATACATTTGATCTCCAGAACAGATTCATCTTAATAACTAGAAGTTCGTGTCCTTTGATACGTATCTCTTTATTTCCCGAACCTCCCAGTTCCTGGAAACTGCCATTCTATTCTGTTTATTCCAGTTCAACTTTTTTTAGGATCCACACATAAATAATGTCAAAAAGTATTTGTTTTTCTGTGTCTGACTCATTTCACTTAAGTGTAATGCCTTAAAAATTGATCCATGTTATATCAAATAGCAAATAACAGAATTTTCTTCTTTTTATAGCTGAATAACATTCAAATATATGTATATTCAATGTATTCACATATAATACATTGTTTCCAAATCTTGAATATTGTGACTAATGGTGCAATGACAAGGTGGTTCAGCTATCTCCTCATTTCTTTTGGGTTTATCCCCAGAAGAGAGACTGCTGGCTCATGTGGTAGTTTGGGGCTTCCCTGCTGGCTCAGATGGTAAAATATCTGCCTGCAATGCAGGAGACCTGGATTCGAACCCTGGGTTGGGAAGAAGTCCTGATGAAGGGAATGGCTGCCCAGGCCAGTTTTCTTGCCTGGAGAATCTCATGGATGGAGGAGCCTGGCAGGCTATAATCCATGGTGTAGCCAAGAGTTGAACACAACTGAGCAACTAAGCACACACATACATGGTAGTTTTATTTTTAATTTTTTGAGGAATTTCCACCCTGTTTTCCATAGTGGCTGCTCCAATTTACATTCCCACCAACAGAGCCCAAGTTTACCCTTTTTTTACATCCTTACCAATGCTTGTTATCTCTCGTATTTTTATTGTAGCCATTCTGACAGGTGTCAGGTGATATCTAATTGTGGCTTTGATTTGCATTTCTCTGATGATTAGTGATGTTGAGCACCTTTTCATGTACCTGTTGGCTATTGGTATCTTTGGAAAGCTTTCTATTCAGTTCCTCTGCACGTTTGTTAATCAAGTTGTTTCATTATTTATTGTTGTTATTAGGTTTATTGATTTTCACATATTTTGGAAATTAACCCCTTATCTGACATATGGTCTGCACATATTTTCTCCCATTACACAGATTGCCTTTTCATTTTGTGGATTTTAATTTTGTGTTCCTCAGGTCCCACCCCCCACCCCCCTAACTTGGGTTCCCTGGTGTCTTGGAGCCTGAGACCTCAGAACCATGGGAAATGCCAGGAGCCTGAATTTGCTGGAACCCATCGGGAGCTGACCAGTGTCACATGAGCTAGACAGTGCTGAGTCAAGCTAGGATGTGGGTTTATAGGGGTCCTCTAGGGGCCTGTTCCCACGGGAGAGCCACAGGGTGGGCCGAAAGCCTGGAGTTGCTGGAGCTGTCTGAGATTTTGGGAACCTGAAGTTCCTGGACTGGATTGAAAACCTGAGTTCACGGGAGCTTCCTGGAGCCAAGAAGCCACCAGTGACCACAGCCATCAGAATGGGCCAGAAACCTGAGTTCACACAGCCCTCTGCAAGCTGAGGAGGCTGCCTGGACCTTGAGAGCTGTGGGAGGAGGGATGGGGAGCCCAGCAGGTGGCTGGGTGAACCTGGGGCCCGAATTCAGTGCAGCTTTCCAGGTGCCTGGTGCCAAGGATGCAACCTGCAGTCACTGGCGCCACTGCACACGAGGGTAATTTAGGACTTGTGTTCACAGGAGTCCGTGTGCTTGGAGCCTGGGTGCAACAGGGACCTGTATTCCCAGGAACCTCTAGGGGGCGCAGCCATGGGCGGGGCCTGGGTCGCTGGAGAAGGCTGACTTCCCGGTGAGTGGGTTTCCGGTTGTGGAGGCTTCTGGGAATTTGGTGCTGAGGACTCCTCGGGCCACTGGAGGAGGTAGGTAACCGGTGGTGGGTCAGGGGGAGGACCAGGAGTAGGGAGGTAGTGAGTGAACCGGTTTTTTTTGTTCACGGGGACACTGGCAAACTGATGACAAGGGTACGCCTTTGAGGCTGCAGGAGCTCCCTGGGGTGGCTAGAGTTGGCCAGCGCTGGCATAAAATTGGAAGGGCTTGAGTTCCTGGCACCGGCGGGGAGACACGCAAGGCCTCAGGAGTGGATCAGAAGCTGGGGCGAGCCAGCTCTGGAGTCCTTAGTGGCTTCCAGTGCTCACTTTACTCTACTTCTCCCATGAGCTGCATGGGCTTGGGAGAAGAGTATGGGGCTACTATGAATTTGTCTTTCTTCCTCTCCTCAGTGCCTCCTTTCTTATCACTATGCTTCACCAAGGTGCTGGTCATCCCTTACCGGAATTCTAAACTCTTGGGAGAGTTATTTTTCATTTGCAGATTATTGTTAAAATTGACATTTCTTGGCTAAGGCTGCTGAGTGTCAGGGGTCGTAATTCCTAGCTGTCATTTTGCTGAAGTACTGTGCACTGAGTCTTTTTCTGAGGGCCATGTTTCAGAGTTACTGGGAGCTAGTCTGTTAAACTCTCTAGTCCTGTTATTTCTAAACTGACTCCTGCTGTTCTTGGGGGATTAATGAGGTCCAGAAGACTCGGCCTTCCAAATGTGTCAGGTGGAGCTGGAAGTCAATCTGCTGAAGATGGGACTCTTTAAAGAAGGTAATTCCTGGGTCTCTGTTGATTCATCTACTAGGGAATGGCTGAAGTGTTATTGATAGAATTGGATGTCCTTGATATTTCTGTTTTATTTCCCAGCGGTCAATGATGGCATCTCATTAATGATAAATATGTCCTTTTTACTTCTGATTTTCCAGTTTCTCTGGCAAACAGTTTTACTGGACCTTGTGTTAATCCTTTGAGTTACCAGAGGATGTTGAAAACAGTGAAATTAATCACTAGAATTGTTAGCGAAAGATGAGTGAGGTTGGGCTGCTTGCTGCTCTAAAGCCAATAAACAGGCCAAGTTGGTGGAAAGGAAAATTTGCTTTATTTCAGATGCTGGCAACTGCGGGGGAGGGCAGATGTCTGTCCAAAAGCCAACTGCCTCCCTGCTTCCCCACCCGCCACCCCCATCACTGCAAACCAGTGGGACAGAAGCTTTTATAGACATTTTGGAGGGGGTTACATGCAGAAATAGCACAGTCAGCTCTGATAGTCATCTTCAAATTGGTCGTTGATGATCTGACCAACATCATCTTGGAGTTATTTTAGGTACAGTTGATCTTCAATTCCAGGGTCTGTCTGTTCCCATTTCTTGAGGCCAGTTCTCAGAATTGTGGCCGCTTATGTCGTAGGTACAGTCCGGTCATCATGTAGTTAATTTCTTCACCCTGATGTTTTAGTGTCTACAAGACAGCTCACAGGATGTGGCTCAGAATGTTATCTATAGCACTTGAAAAATAACTAATGATCCTTGACTATGCTTAATGACTATATTATTATTATTTGGCCTCCTTTGACTGTTTTCCTTTGTTTCTGCACTTTTCATTTCTCTGATCATTCTTTGACTAAACTTTTCCACAGACTCAAGATAGACAGAGGAATGGGGGGTTGTGGTGGCCAAGGTCCATAGGGTCCTGCTCCATTTCAGAATTTTTTTTTTTTTTTTTGGTCAACTTTGTGATCCCTGAGATTGTAACATTTTTGTAGTTCCTGATTGTAATGACCTTTCTCACCCCAGGATATTTGAGTCTTCCTCATTACTTAGAGCATGAGACTTGAAAAGACCGTTGTATTTAGAGGCTAGAGATCTGGGTACTCTTTATATTTCTGTAATTAAGCAATTTGAGTGACTTTCCTTTCATTTCCAGACTTTGAATTTTTTTTAGTTTATAAACTTTTATAACTAGACTGAGTGATCTTTCTTACCTCAGTTAAACCCTGATAATCTGATTTATTGGTTATAAATTCCATGTCATCCAATATCAAGAGTAAATTACATGATGACTCCAATGAAGGATATGACTCTGTAAAAACCCACAGATATGAAAGTTGTCACTAGGAGACAGACCCAAGTATTCTTGGTTCCTTTGTCATAAATTAATTGACCATATATGAATGAGTTTATTTCTGATCTCTCTATTCTGTTAGTCTATGTGTCTTTTTTATGCCTATATCATACTGTTTTGATTACTGTAGTTTTGGAATATATCCATTGGTTGAAATCAGGAAGTGTAATGCTTCCAGCTTTGTTCTTTCTCAAGATTGCTCTGACTCGTTGGAGTCTTTGGTGGTTGCATATGAATTTTAGGGTTTTATTTATTTATTTTTTTGTATCTTGAAAAAGGCCATTGGAATTTTGAGAGGGATTTTATTGAATATGTAGGGCTTCCTTTGGGTAGTATGGACATTTTAACAATATTAAGTCTTCCTTTCCAAGAACATGAAATATCTTTCCATTTATTTGTGTCTTCAGTTTTTTTCATCAGTATTTTATTGTGTCTAGTGTAGAAGTCTTTCACCTCCTTGGTTACATTTATTCCTAGACTTTTTTTTAATGCAATTGTATTGGGATTTTTTAAAAAATTTCTCATTCTGATAATTTGTTGTTAAGAGTATAGAAATGCAACTGATTTTTGTATATTCATAGTTTTTCCTGAAATTTTACTAAGTAAATTTATTAATTTTAACAGTTTTTGTTTTGGTGGGTTCTTTAAGTTTTTCAATATATAACAATGTGCCATCTGCAAATAGAAACAGTTCTACTTCTTCCTTTCTCCTTGGAGGATTTTTATTTCTTTTTCTGGCCTAATTTCTCTGGCTAGGACTGCCAGTACTATTTTGAGTAAAAGTGGTAAAAGTAGGCAACTTTGTTACCAATATTAAAGAAAAAATGTTCAGTTTCACCATTGAGCATGATATTAGCTGTGGACTTGTCATATATGGCCTTTATTATGTTGAAGTAAGTAATAAAGTACCTCAGTACCAAGTTTTTTGAGCGTTTTAATTAGGAGTGAATGTTGAATTTTGTCATATGCTTTTTCTGCATCTATTGAGATGATCATCTCAATTTGGATTTTTCTAATTTTGTGTTTTTCTAATTACATGGAATTATAAATTTTTGTGAGGATAGAACACTCTGTCTCTCTGTCTCTCTGTCTCTCTCTCTCTCTATATATATATATATATGTATATATATATATATAAAACTTGAATATCTACTAATATCACCAGCTCTCATCCAGTACCATGTAACACTGTATTTTTTTTGTTTCTCCCCTCACATATATGCACCTTAACACTTTATCAATGAGAAACCTGGTTCCCACTATCCATTGTTCACTTCCTTGTTTGTTAAATCCCAGTATTTATAACCAGGGAAGCCACTAGGGAAGCCCATACACAGTGTGTAGAGTTGTCTAAATCAAAACTAATACTATATTATAATTCTTATAATACATACAAGTAAGGTTTCTGACAAGAGCACAAAGAATGGTTGGGGTTGGGGGAATAAAAATACGCTGTTGTAAAGTTATCACTTTGTAAGTCCTTCAAATTTCTATATAAAATTTAGAATCCATTATAAACACCCAAGAAAAGAAATCCCAGAGATTTTGATTGGGATTGCATTCAGTCCATAGATCCATTTGGAGAGAACTGATGTCTTCATAACAGTGTCTTCCAATCATGAATTTGGAGTATTCCTGACTTTATTTAGATTTCTTTAATTTTGTTTAAAACCATCTTACCGCTTTTGGTAGAGAAATATTTCCTATGTTTTGAGAAACTTATTCCTAAATATTTTTGTTTACTGTGTTGTTGGATGTGGTTTCATATTAGATTTTTATTTTTATGTATTAGTTTTTTTCCTATAGAGATAAGTTGAATTTTCTATATACATTGATCTTGTATATGGTAACTTGATAAATTAATTAATGTAAGTGTTGGGTACTTAGAGAAGCAGACATCAAGACAGAGATTAAAAGTGCAGCTGATTTACTGATGGACAGCCTTGAAAGATAAAATGGAGAGTGAGTACAAGTAGCTAAGGAAAGATGCTGTGCTCTGATGGACATCTGACATATATGAAAGGAGATGGAAAAGTGAGAAATATAGGGTAAAGAGACTCTAGACTTCAGTGCACCTCTGAAAAAGCCCCAGTGACCCATGGAAGAGCATTGTTTCAGCTCAGCCCCTGTGGTGGATCTGAAAGTCATTGAATCTGATGACCGCCAAGTATGGGCACTCCTCATAGCTGATCCAAGTTCTTTCTTGAAGATCCAAATTATGTATACAACTTTGGCTGCCATGACTCCCTGTTTGTGTTACATAGGTCAGTGTCACCCTTTTTTATAATCCATATTAATTCCACTTAGCTATGCTGACTATGACCAGTTTTGTTAGTCTCAATGGCTTATTTGCTGGCATAAGTCAAGCCATTATTCCTAAGGTATTGGAGCTTCTGGTAAACATTGATTTCCCAGGCTGGAGATTCCCACTTACCACTTATAGTCACAATTGGGAGAGGTAGTAGCAAGTGACATCCATGTGGATTAACTGAGATTCATACATATTTTTTCTTGTCCCTGTTTTTTTGTAAATGTACACATCTTCCGGTTGATTAGAGTCAATTACTGCAACCAAAATAAATGACTCTTCTTATCGATTACTGTTCCTTGGACACACAGAGTCCTGTGTTTCAAGTTATAATTTTAGTTTTTTGTTCAATGGGACTCTGTAAGAATGTGCTTTGTTTGTAGGCCAATACCTCTTGTAAGCACAGTGTCCAGAGTTACAAGGACTAAGAAGTATAAAGTCCCCAGTGGTACACTGGGAGAGATGATTTGTGGGACAACTCCTATCAGAAGGTTGATGTATTCTTTTTATTGAGGACACAGTATGTATAGTGGTCTCTTAATTCAGTGTATGCTATATTCTGAAGGATCCATTGTCTATAATCTGGTGCTTAGGCTGTGCTTTCAGTAGGTTATTCCAGTGCTCAAGAAGGTCAGCAGCTTCTGGTTGGTACTGTTTGTGATACTGCAATTGTAACCCATAGTCATGAATCCATTCCAGTGACACATCTGCTGTGAATGTGAGTGGCTCATATGTTGTGTAGAGTACCAAGATTATGAACCTGTTACCCTATAAGCTCCTGGATAGTAGTGTTGATTGAGGTTTTGCAAGCTGGAATTACAAACCCACATCTGAAATAAATATCTGTTCCTGTGAGAATTAACCACTGGCCTCTCAAGAGTGGGGGACTAGAAGAAATTTAATGCAGTCAAGTTGACAATTGGTTGATAATTGGATCTCAATATTCCTATTCAGGGCTTCCCTTGTGGCTCAGCTGGTAAAGAATCTGCCTACAATGTGGGAGACCTGGGTTTGATCCCTGGGTTAGGAAGATTCCTTGAAGAAGGGAAAGGCTACCCACTCCAGTATTCTGGCCTGAAGGCTACCCACTCCAGTATTCTGGCCTGGAGAATTCCATGGAGAAGTCCTTGGGGTCACAAAGAGCTAGACACAACTGAGCAACTTTCACTTTCACTTTCTTGGAGAAGGAAATGGTAACCAACTCCAGTATTCTTGCCTGAGAAATCCCATGGACAGAGAAGCCTGGTGAGCTATCGGGTCACAAGAATTGGACACGACTTAGCGACTGAACCATACCACATGTGTATTCAGGACACATTACTGATCTTTATCTCTGACCAGATGGACATTTAGAGATAGAAGTCACTAGATAGTCTTTAGTAAATGAGACTCATGTTGGACCCATGCATAGCCCCCATCTCTGCCACAGAGGCTACTTTATTAATGATCCCATTGTATCTGCACTGCTGTGTCTGAAGGCAAAGCAGATATCAAATGTATAAGTCATTTGGTCAGTGTCTGTCACATGTATATATCATTCACTGCCTCTTTCATGATGAATGATTTCTGTTTGACATTAATATGTGATTTAAAGATCTTCATACTCTTGCATACTCCAATATGTTCATCCATATACCTCTACTCCAGTCTCTCTATTCTTTTCCAAGGTCCGCACATATAAATATATTTTTTACTTCTTATTATAAGCTACTTCTTTCACACAAGGTTGATAGTAGATTCTGTCCACTGAAGGTTTTTATGGCTGCATCCTAGTATGGCTGTAATGCAGCTGTCTTTCACTTCCAACTTGCACTGACATCTATAAACCAAGTTCAAGCTTTCTGTATTTTCTTCAGGCAATTTAAAGGCCCAGTCATATAGCTACATGTATGAACTGACTCAATTAGAATCTAACAGAACTTAGTAAAATTATAATATATGTCTTCCCCTTTGTTACTAATCCTGCCACCAGACTGGCCTCAAATATTTCAGAAAGTTTCCTTACACAGAAGTGAAACTCTGTTCTGTCTCATTTTTGGTGACTGATAAAGGAATGGGCAAATTTAATTCAGATGACCATTCTATCTACTATTGTGGGCAAGAATCCCTTAGAAGAAATGGAGCAGCCCTCATTGTCAATAAAAGAGTCTGAAATGCAGTAGTTGGGTGCAGTCTCCAAAATGACAGAATGATCTCTGTTCATTACCAAAGCAAAGCATTCAGTTATCACAGTAACCCAAATCTATGTCGCAACTACTAATGCTGAAGAGGCTGAAGTTTAACGGTTCTATGAAGACCTACAATACCTTCTAGAACTAACACCAAAAGAAGATGTCATTTTCATTATAGGGGACTGGAATGCAAAAGTAGGAAGTCAAGAGATACCTGGAATAATAGGCAAGTTTGGCCTTGGAGTACAAAATGAAACAGGCCAAAAGCTAATAGAGTTTTGCCAAGAGAACGCACTGGTCATAGCAAACACCCTCTCCAAACAACACAAGAGACGACTCTACACATGGACATCACCAGATGGTCAATACTGAAATCAGATTGATTATATTCTTTGCAGTCAAAGATGGAGATGCTGTATACAGTCAGCGAAAACAAGACTGGGAGCTGACTGTGGCTCAAATCATGTATTCCTTATTGCCAAATTCAGACTTAAATTGGAGAAAGAAGGGAAAACCACTAGACAAATCAGGTATGACCTAAATCAAATGCCTTGCAATTATACAGTGGAACTGACAAATAGATTCAAAGGATTAGATCTGATAGAGTGCCTGAAGAACTGTGGATGGAGGTTTGTAACATGGTACAAGGGATGGTGATCAAAACCATCCCCAAGAAGAAATGCAAAAAGGCAAAATGGTTGTCTGAGGAGGCCTTACAAATATGTGAGAAAAGAAGAGAAGCAAGGCAAAGGAGAAGTAGAAAGATATACTATCTGAATGCAGAGTTCCAAAAAAAATAGCAAGGAGAGATAAGAAAGCCTTCCTAAGTAATCAGTGCAAAGAAATAGAGGAAAACAATAGAGTGGGAAAGATTAGAGCTCTCTGGTCTAATACTTTGGCCACCTGATGTGAAGAGCTGACTCATTGGAAAAGACCCTGATGCTGGGAAAGATTGAAGGTGCAGGAGAAAGGGATGACAGAGGATGAGATGGTTGGATGGCATCACCGACTCAATGGACCTGAGTTTGAGAAAGCTCCGGGAGTTGGTGATGGACAGGGAAGCCTGGTGTGCTGAAGTCCAAGGGGTCACAAAGTGTTAGATGCAACTGAGCTTCTGAACTGAACTGGATATAGCCAAATAGTCTAGATTTATTAGTTTTTAACTTTAAGAATCAATATACATCTGGATTGATTTGTCCTAAAGCTCAAACATTACTTTATTTTTCAAAATATCACAAAACAGTCTACACATTTTTGTTTCCCCAAGTGGGTCTCTTCTAAATTTAATATGAAGAATGTTTATTTATTTGTTTGTTTGGACTCCTGCAAATAG
The DNA here is from genome assembly GCF_910594005.1 of Cervus elaphus. Classification (NCBI taxonomy): domain Eukaryota; kingdom Metazoa; phylum Chordata; class Mammalia; order Artiodactyla; family Cervidae; genus Cervus; species Cervus elaphus. Next base: position 60,762,112 of record NC_057823.1, on the reverse strand, counting down.
AGTATTATACTGACACAAGGATTCTTTCAAATGTACTTGTTCGAAGAGACGAAAACATATAGAGAAAAAAATCAGTTGTGCATAAAACCTGTCATTATTTGAACCATCATTATGTCTTATCAAAGATAGAAATTTTCATCAAACATCATAAAATAATTCAACTTTTCCCCCAATCAAGCACTTAACTTACATCAGAAACAGTAAGATAATACAGAGTTCTAAACATTCCTGTCCTGGAAAATTATTTAAAGTATTTGCAGAATGAAAATCAGTCATTATAAAGTCAGGTAAGAAAACTAAATGAGCATTTACTGATTTAAAATTAATATTAATTCAAGATACCTAAATAAGTATTCCAAATTATTGAAATAATTTTAAATATAGGATGTGGTATGGGTTTGGAAGTGCTCAAATATAAAAACATAGGACATTGTTAACTCAAAATTGATTAAAGAGTTGAACATAAGAACTGAAACTATAAAGCTGCTAGAATTAAGTCTTGGTGATGACTTTTTGGATTTGACATCAAAAGCAAAGGCAACAAAAGGAAAAATAAATAAATGAGATTACATCAAACTCGTTTCTTCACAGCAAAGGAAACCAACAAATGAAAGGGCAACTTATGGAAGGGGAGGAAATGTTTGCAAATCATGTATCTGGTTAGGAGTTAATATCCTGTATATGTATATATGTGAACTCATACAGCTTCGTAACAGAATTAACAATCCAGTTAAAAAATGGACAGAGCATCTGAATAGACATTTTTCCAAAGAAGATGCAAAATGACCAATAGGTACTTGAGAAGGTGCTTAACATCATTAATCGTCAGCAAACTGCATATCAAAACCACAGTGAGATGTCACCTCACCCTTGTTACAATGGCTATCAATAGGAAGACAAAAACTAACAAGTGTTGGTCAAGAAGTGGAGAAATGGGAACTCTTTTGCACTGCTGGTGGTAAATTGGCACAGCCACTATGGAAAATATAATGGAGGTATCTTTAAAAATATAACTACCATAGGATCCAGCAGTCCCACTTCTGTATGTATCTAAAGGAAATGAGAGCAATATCTTGAAGACCTCTGCATTCCCTTGTTCATTGTGGAATTATTCACAGTAGCCAAGATTTGAAAACAATTTAAGTACTCATCAATGGATGAATGGGTAAAGAAGATGTGGTGTATCAGTTCAGTTCAGTTCAGTCACTCAGTCGTGTCCGACTCTTTGTGACCCCATGAATCGCAGCACGCCAGGCCTCCCTGTCCATCACCAACTCCCGGAGTCTACCCAAACCCACATCCATTGAGTCGGTGATGCCATCCAGCCATCTCATCCTCGGTCACCCCCTTCTCCTCCTTCCCCCAATCCCTCCAAGCATCAAGTGTATATATAAGTGGAATGTTATTTAGCTATAAAAAGAAAGGAAATCCTACTGTTTGATACAACATGGATGGACTTTGATGGCATGATGCTATGTGAAATGTCAGACTCAGAATAACAAATACTTCATGATATCATTTATATATGGAATCTTAAAAACAGAAACAAAAAAAGAGCTCAGTTGGGAGTGGCCAAAATGGGTGAAAGGGTCAAAAGGTATAAACTTTGAGTTATGAATAAAGTAAAATGTAATGTACAGCATGGTGACTATAGTTAATAATGCAGTATTGCATATTTGAAAGTTACTAAAAGAATGGGTCTCAAAAATGCTCATCACATGAACATAAAATAATTATGTATGGTGGCTGATACTAACTAGACTTATTGTGGTAATCATTTTGCAATATGTATAAATATTGAATCTTTATGTTGTACCTCTGGAACTAATACGTCAGTCATACCTCAATTAAAAAAATACATAGGACATGATACTACCCTGTTGGTAATTAGTGGAGTACTCACTGAAGTGGTTCCTATTTGCTCCACAGCTTTTATGTCAGTAGCTATATAAATCAACTGATTTTATTCTGTAATCTCTGATTTTCCATGGCCTACATTTTTTGGGGACCTCTGGTTACAAAACAAAGTACAATATTTAAAATATTGTGAAAAATCAGCTCATTATTAAATCATTGGTGGAAACACACATTCTTTGTATTTATATAAGCACTATAGAATTCTTAAGCCTGCCAAACTCTCCTCTCTAATAAAGGGAATTATGTGTGAAAGACTTAGCACTTTTTATGTGCTAGTGCACCTGACTGATACAGACTTATATCTTTATCTCTATGTTTTACCTAAATGGTTCTTGTCCCATAAAATCTAAGGGAGATTTATTCTCTAGGTAGGCTGTGATTGATTCTCATTCCTTTATTGCTTTATAAAAATCTTCCTCGCCTGTTAGGAGAGAGGTATATGCCACATTGTTCTGTGTTTGGATAGAATGATATGTTCAGAGACTATCATTGTTCTATGTACATGTCTGCTAGATATGTAATTGTACTGGACTGCAATTTTACTACTCATTCAAGAAGTTCAACTACCATAAACCTTCTAAATGCTAAGTTGCTGTACCAGGACACTATGAAAAAATGGAAACACAATACTCAGTATTCTAAAAGCTCCAGGAACAATCTGGCAGATCACCATGTACCCTTCCTATGATTTCCTCACTTTTAATGTTCTTCCCACTGTCTTCTTTCCTGGACACAGTGTTCCCCATCTCTGCCCTCAGGGGCTGTGTTTTCCCTTTGCTCTGTTGCCTGTGGAATTTGCTTTGATGGAATCAGTGTGATTCATTTTCCAGGGTCACACTGTGCCAATCCTTCTCACAAAGTGCACTTAGAAAAAAGTGCCTCCACTTGGAGATTTATTATTTCTTTACGCTCACTTCTTCTGAGGTATCTTTCATGGGCTATTACTTTCCAGTCTTTTTTAAAAAATGTGCTTTTCTGATAAGACAGAGCAGAGGGCATGTGGTGTGTAAGGCAGTAAGTCAATCCATAGTCCATCAGGAGTGACTGTATATCTAGGAACGTGATCACACCTTAAAAAGCGAATGCAAATTTCATGTTCCAGTTTCTCTTCTAGTAATTATGAGAGAAGCTTTTATTTTTTTTATTTCCATCAATTTTAAATCAATGTTTTATTTTTCTTGAGTATTTGTGGGGTGGAGGGAGAGAGTTTGAGGTAAACTGACAGCTTCATTGCAGGCTCCTTAAAGAAGCTGACTGATAAAATGAAATCCAATCTTCTCTCTGTAGGGAATATGTGAAAAGCATGAAAAGGATGCACGTCTTTTATCCAGACAGAATATGCCTGTGTTCCTTTTCAGAATTGGGTTTCATGTGGTAAAGCTGAACTCTCTGATCGCCTCAGTTCTGGTCACCCTTGACTCTCTAATTAATGCAAACCAACTCCAGTTCTGGTATAGACAAAAAAGACTATGTTAGAAAAATCTCAGTGCAACTCTGATGTCCCTAGTGACAAACAACCTGAAAGTTGCTCAGTCGTGTCTGACTCTTTGTGATCCCATGAACTATACAGTTCATGGAATTCTCCAGGTCAGAATACTGGAGTGGATAGCTGTTGCCTTCTCCAGGGGATCTTGCCAACCCAGGGATCGAACCCAGATCCCCTGCATTGCAATTGGATTCTTCATATCTGAACCACCAGGGAAACCCAAATCATTGTCCATGATTGTTAAGAGAAATCAAATATGTAATAGTGTAAAGAGAAGGGGAATTGGATCAAGAAGTTATGAATTTATTTCCTGTTTTTTATGTTCAAAATATTTGTGTCTCGAGCAAGTAATTTCTCCACTCTGAACATGAATTGACATAATGCAGTTTACTCAGCAATACTTTAAATGCCTATTTATGCATTTAACCATATTCAAGGGGACTATAATCTATATTTAAGCAATGATCCCTGTCTTTGTAAAACTTACATGTCACTAGAAGAAACACATAGTAGGTAAAAGCCTAATTAGGAAGTAAATTTTATAGAATATTCAGTTCAGTTCAGTTCAGTCGCTCAGTCGTGTCCAACTCTTTGCGACCCCATGAATTGCAGCATGCCAGGCCTCTCTGTCCATCACCAACTCCGAGTTTACTCAAACTCATGTCCATCGAGTCGGTGATGCCATCCAGCCATCTCATCCTCTGCTGTCCCCTTCTCCTGCCCCCAATTCCTCCCAGCATCAGGGTCTTTTCCAATGAGTCAACTCTTCACATGAGGTGGCCAAAGTATTGGAGTTTCAGCTTCAGCATCAGTCCTTCCAATGAACACCCAGGACTGATCTGCTTTAGGATGGACTGGTTGGATCTCCTTGCAGTCCAAGGGATTCTCAAGAGTCTTCTCCAACACCACAGTTCAAAAGCATCAATAGAATATTAGAAAATAATAATTAATTTCTAAAAAAGTAAGTAGGTTAAATGGAGTATTGAAACAGGAATATGTGTAGTAACAAATAAGATGATCAGGATAATCTGAGGACCTTGCATTTAAACAAAGACCTAAAAGAGTTAAGGGATTTAGCCAGACATTTATCTGCTAGAAGAGGATTCTAAGCAAAGGGAAGAGCTAGAGTAAAATTCCTTAGGCTGGGATCTAGTACATGGCATGATTAAGTAACAGCAAAGAGACTTGTGTATTAGCTTGGCTGAAGGAGAGGCAGCTGTGCAGCTGTGGAGGGGCTGTGAGGAGATGCCCCACGTCCAAGGACAGAGAAGCCCCAGCAGGACAGTTGGCACTGGAGCAGCAGCTGCGTGGAGCTGGAGCGACTTTGAGGAGGTAACCCACATCCACGGGCAAAGGAGAAGCCCCAGCAAAACTGTAGGAGGGGCGAATTCACGTTTAGACTCAAACCCCATTCCTCCCAGAGATGCTCAGAGGACTCAAACAAAGCTTGTGTGCACCAAGACCCAGAGACCCCACAGAAACTGAGACAGAACTGTGTCTGAGTGTCTCCTGTGGAGGTATGGGTCAGCAGTGGACTGCCATAGGGGCAGGGGCTCTAGGTGCAGCAGACTTGGGGATGGCATAAGCCCTCTTGGAGGACGTCACCATTAACCCCACCATAGAGCTGCCAGAACTTACACAGGACTGGGGAAATAGACTCTTGGAGGACACAAACATAACCTTGTGCACACCAGGACCCAGGAGAAGGGATCAGTGACCCCACAAGAGACTGACCCAGACTTGCCCGGGAGTGTCCAGGAGTCTCTGGTGGAGGCATGGGTTGGTGGTGGCCTGCTGCGGGGTTGTGAAAGGTTGTTGCTGAACCACGAAAGACACCAGGATTCTTGGCCTCTGGAGGAGAAGAATTAAATACAGGGCCAGAGACGAGGCTTGATCACTCAGAGCTTTTGTATAATAGAGTTTGATTAAAGTATAAAAGGGATAGAGAAAGGTTCTGACATAGACATCAGAAGGGGGCAGAAAGAGTACCCCCTTACTAGTATTAGCAATGGAATTATATACCTTTTAATCAGTTATTACAATGAATTAAAAGAATGTCTCAAGTTTGTGAAAATTTTAGCAGACCCACTCCCACAATTTACATTTTAGGATAGCAAGGTTAGAATTTAACAGTAGAAAGATACTACCAGACCTACTCCCATAATATACATTCTAAGATATCAGGATTAGTCAGAAGGTTTCCAGGAAGGACAAACTGTCCTCCAGCAGGATACATTGTTGTTGTATAACCCCTAGTACAGAGTTTAAGCTGAGTTGTGTAATTGACTAAGACTAAGTTGGACTGTGAAGAAAGCTGAGCACCGAAGAATTGGTGCTTTTGAACTGTGGTGTTGGAGAAGACTCTTGAGAGTCCCTTGGACTGCAAGGAGATCCAGCCAGTCCATCCTAAAGCAGATCAGTCCTGGGTGTTCATTGGAAGGACTGATGCTGAAGCTGAAACTCCAATACTTTAGCCACCTCATGAGAAGAGTTGACTCATTGGAAAAGACCCTGATGCTGGGAGGGATTGGGGGCAGGAGGAGAAGGGGACAGCAGAGGATGAGATGGCTGGATGGCATCACTGACTCGATGGGCATGAGTTTGAGTAAACTCCAGGAGTTGATGATGGACAGGGAGGCCTGGCATGCTGCGATTCATGGGGTCGCAAAGAGTCGGACATGACTGAGCGACCGAACCGAACTGAACTGAGATAACAGGGAGGGAAAGCAGCTCCAACCATCAACAGAAAATTGGATTAAAGGTTTACTGAGCATAGCCCCGCCCATCAGAACCAGACCCAATTGCTCCCTTGTTCAGTTTCTCCATCCAGAAGCTTCCATAAGCCTCTTATCCTTCTGCATTAGAGGGCAGACAGACTGAAAACCACAATCACAGAAAACTAACCAATCTTATCACATGGACCACAGCCTTGTCTAACTCAGTGAATCTATGAACCATGCCCTGTAGGGCCACCCAAGACGGATGGGACATGGTGAAGAGTTCTGACAAAACGGGGTCCATTGGAGAGGGAATGGCAAACCACTTCAGTATTCTTGCCCTGACAACCCCATTAAGAGTATGAAAAGGCAAAAAGATAGGACACTGAAAGATGAACTCCCCAAGTCAGCAGGTACCGAATATGCTACTGGAGATCAGTGGAGAATAACTCCAGAAAGAAGGAAGAGATGGAGCCAAAGCAAAAACAACACCCAGTTGTGGATATGACTGGTAATAGAAGCCAAGTCCAATGCTGTAAAGAACAGTGTTGCATAAGAACCTGGAATGTTAGGTCCATGAACCAAGGCAAATTAGAAGTGGTCAAACAAGAGATGGCAAGAATGAATGTTGACGTTTTAGGAAGCAGCAAACTAAAATGGACTGGAATGGTTGAATTTAACTCAGATGATCATTATATCTACTACTAAGGGCAGGAATCCCTTAGAACAAATGGAGTAGCCATCATAGTCAACAAAAGATTCCAAAATGCAGTACTTGGATGCAATCTCAAAAATGACAGAATGTTCTCTATTCATTTCCAAGGCAAACCATTCAATATCACAGTAATCCAAATCTATGACCTGACCAGTAATGCTGAAGGAGTTGAAGTTGAACGATTCTATGAAGACCTACAAGAACTTCTAGAACTAACACCCCCCCCCCCCCAAAATGTCCTTTTCATTATAGGGGACTGAAATGCAAAAGTAGGAAGTCAAGAAACATCTGGTGTAACAGGCAAATTTGGCCTCGGAGTACAGAATGAAGCAGGGCAAAGGCTAATAGAGTTTTGCCAAGAGAACACACTGGTCACAGCAAAACCCTCTTCCAATAACACAAGAGAAGACTCTACACATGGGCACCACCAGATGGTCAATACCAAAATCAGATTGGTTATATTCTTTGCATCCAAAGATGGACAAGCTCTATACAGTCAGCAAAAACAAGACCAGGAGCTGACTGTGGCTCAGATCATGAATTCCTTATTGCCAAATTTAGACTTAAAGAAAGTAGGGAAAAATCACTAGACCATTCAGGTATGACCTAAATCAAATCCCTTATGATTATACAGTGGAAGTGAGAAATAGATTCAAGGGATTAGATCTGATAGACAGAGTGCCTGAAGAACTATGGACGGAGGTCTGTGACACTGTACAGGAGACAGGGATCAAGACCATCCCCAAGAAAAAGAAATGCAATAAAGCAAAATGACTGTCTGAGGAGGCCTTACAAACAGCTATGAAACGAAGAGAAGTGAAAGGCAAAGGAGAGAAGGAAAGATATACCCATTTGAATGCAGAGTTCCAAAGAATAGCAAGGAGAGATAAGAAAGCCTTCCTAAGTGATCAGTGCAAAGAAATAGAGTAAAACATTAGAATGGGAAAGACTAGAGATCTCTTGAAGAAAATTAGAGATAGCAAGGGAACATTTCATGCAAAGATGGACACAATAAAGGACAGAAATGGTATGGACCTGACAGAAACAGAAGATATTAAGAAGAGTTGCAAGAATACACAGAAGAACTATACAAAAAGATCTTCACGACCCAGATAATCACAGTGGTATGATCACTCACCTAGAGCCAGGCATCCTGGAATGCAAAGTGAAGTGGGCCTTAGGAAGCATCACTACAAACAAAGCAAGTGGAGGTGATGGAATCCCAGTTGAGCTATTTCAAATATTAAAAAATGATGCTGTGAACGTGCATATGTGAATGTGCAATCAATATGCCAGCAAATTTGGAAAATTCAGCAGTGCCCACAGGACTGGAAAAGGTCAGTTTTCATTCCAATCCCTAAGAAAGGCAATCCGAAAGAATGTTCAAACTACCACAAAATTGCAGTCATCTCCCACACTAGTAAGGTAATGCTCAAATTTCTCCAAGTCAGGCTTAAGCAGTACATGAATCGTGAACTTCCAGAAGTTCAAGCTGGTTTTAGAAAAGGCAGAGGAACCAGAGATCAAATTGTCAACATTTTTTGGATCATCAAAAAAGCAAGAGAGTTCCAGAAAAACATCTATTTCTGCTTTATTGACCATGCCAAAGACTTTGACTGTGTGGGTCACAACTAACTGTGGAAAATTCTGAAAGAGATGGGAATACCAGACCACCTGACCTGCCTCTTGAGAAATCTGTATGCACGTCAGGAAGAAACAGTTAGAACTGGACATGGAACAGCAGACGGGTTCCAAATTGGGAAAGGAGTACGTCAAGGCTGTATATTGTCATCCTGCATATTTAACTTATATGCAGGGTATATCATGAGAAACGCTGGACTGGATGAAGCACAAGCTGGAATCAAGATTGCCGGGAGAAATATCAATAACCTTAGATATGCAGATGACACCAGCCTTATGGCAGAGAACAAAGAAGAACTAAAGAGCCTCTTGATGAAAGTGAAAGAGGAGAGTGAAAAAGTTGGCTTAAAACTCAACATTCAGAAAACTGAGATCATGGCATCTGGTCCCATAACTTCATGGCAAATAGATGGGGAAGCAGTGGAACTAGTAACAGACTTTATTCTCGTGCGGGGGTGGTGGGGGGAGGGCTCCAACATCACTGCAGATGGTGACTGCAGCCATGAAATTAAAAGACACTTGCTTCTTGGAAGAAAAGTTATGACCAACCTAGACAGCATATTAAAAAGCAGAAACATTACTTTGCCAACAAAGGCTCATCTAGTCTAAGCTATGTTTTTTCCAGTAGTCATGTGTGGATCTGAGAGTTGGACTATTAAGAAAGCTGAGTGCTGAAGAATTGATTCTTTTGAACTATGGTGTTGGAGAAGACTCTTGAGAGTCCCTTGGGCTGCAAGGAGATCCAACTAATCCATCCTAAAGGAGATCAGTCCTGAATATTCATTGGAAGCATGATGTTGAAGCTGAAACTCCAATCTTTTGGCCCCCTGTTGTGAAGAACTGACTCATCTGAAAAGACCTCGATGCTGGGAAACATTGAAGGCAGGAGGAGAAGGGGACGACAGAGGATGAAATGATTGGATGGCATTATCGACTCAATGGACATGAGTTTGGGTAAACTCCAGGAGTTGGTGATGGACAGGAGGCCTGGCATGCTGCAGTCCATGGGGTCCCAAAGAGTCGAACACAACCGAGCGACTGAAGTGAACTGAACTGAGAATAGTAGTAGAAGTTAGAATGGCAGGTGGTCATATCATGTATATCACTGTAGGGTATTTCAGAATTTTAGCTCTTACTGGTTCTGAAAGACAAACTCTGGCAGGTAGTCTTAACTTACAATGGGATAAAAGTAATTCATATCTTTCATTGTCCCTTGGTAAGTTTGAATTATTTTTGTTTATTATTTAATTCTCCTTTCTCTGCAATGTTAAATTCCTGCTCATCTTCTCAGTCTCTAGACCCCTTGCCTGTTACATACAGGCTAGTATCTCGAGGATGAAAGTCTCATAGAATGCTGGACTTATTTCAGTATATTTCTCTGTTATCTAGGATCCTGGCTGCTTGGTCATTCTCAGATAATATCAGAAATTATATGCACACACACACATATGTGTGTGTGTGTATTACATACTTTTATGTAATACAAAATATTAATATATAAAATGTATTTTTAAGTCTAATTTTTCTAATTTTCAGAGAAAGAGTTGTTTTGATAAAAACTAGTGTGTTAAAGCTGAATGCAAAGTTTTCTCTTTAGAGAAAGTGGAGGGTCGTCTTAGATTTGCTCATTATACTGTTTTCAATATTTGTAAGTCTCTTTCTATTTTGTAAAATTTCATTTGTATCATTTTTTAAAGTTATGTTTCATATATGAATGATATGGTATTTGTCATCCTCTGTCTGGCTTCACTTAGTATGATAATCTCTAGGTTTATGCATGTTGCTGCAAATGGCATTATTTCATTCTTTTCTGTGACTAATATTCCATTACATATATAAACACCACATCGTCTATATCCATTCTCTGTCAGTGGATATTTAGGTTGCCTCCATGTCTTGGCTGTTGTTAGCAGTGCTGCAGTAAACACTGGGGTGTGTATCTTTTCAAATTATGATTTTCTCCAGATATATTCCCAGGAGTGGGATTGTTCAATCTTATGGTAGTTCTATGTTTAGTTTTTTTAGGGACCCTCCATACTGTTCTCCATAGTGGTTGTACCAATTTATATTCCTACCAACAGTGTAGGAAGATTCCTTTTTCTTCACACCCTCTCCAGCATTTATTGTCTGTAGATTTTTTGATGATAGCCATTCTGACCAGTATGAGGTGATACCTCATTGTAGTTTTGATTTGCATTTCTCTGACAATTAGTGATATTGAGCATCTTTTCATGTGCTTTTTGGCCTTCTCTATGTCTTCTTTGGAGAAATGTCTGTTTAGATCGTCTGCCTGTTTTTTGATTGGACTGTTTTTCTTCTTTTTGATATAGAGCTGCATGAGCTATTTGTTTATTTTGGAGATTAATCCCTTGTTGGTTGCTTTGTTTGCAGATATTTTCTCTTATTCTGTGGATTGTCTTTTCATTTTGTTTATGGTTTCCTTTGCTGTGCAGAAGCTTTTAAGTTTAATTAGGTTCCATTTGTTTATTTTGTCTTTGTTTTCATTACACTAGGAGGTGGATCCAAAAAGATATTGCTGTGATTTATGTCAGAGTGTTCTGCCTATGTTTTCCTTAAACATAGGAGTTTAAGAGTTTAACGTGTCTGATCTTATGTTTAGGTCTTTGATCCATTTTGAGTTTATTTTTCTGTATGGTATTAGAGAATGTTCTTAGTTTTCATTTTTGAAATGGAAGCCAGGAAGATGCTTAACACACCAAAAGACTTCACATATGGAAATGCATTTCAAATATGCACAGTCACAAAAATAATCTGAGTGTTTTTATGTAATAGATTCCTGGGATCACACCATTAAAGTAGATTAGAATTTCCAGGAAAAGGTCACTAAGTTATAGTGAATTAACAAACCTACTGCATAAACCTCATGATCAGGGAACTTCAGAACATAGTATGTGTGTTTTTATTGGATTAAGTGCTGTATCTAAATAGATATTCTGTGAGACATCTGGTATTGGGAAGACATTTATTAGCAAGACTAGTTATTAAGGTTGCTCAATGAATGTATACGTAAATGAAACAAAAACATATTGATATCCTTCTATTCATCTATCCTGTCCTTAAGGTAGGCAGTTCAAAACAGTGTGAGCAAATTGTTTCCAGTGCTTCTAAAAATTCTACCATTAAGCTGTGCAGTAAATTTTTTTTTTTTTTTTTTTTTTGGTTTAGGTGTAGATGGACAAGAACTAATATTTGTTAATGTATGCATTAAATCTCTTTTTAAAAATTCAGTGTATACAATTAAATGCCTATTATATATCGGCCTAGGTGACAAAAACAGTAAGGATAGAATGGTAGGCAAAGCAGATAAGATCATTTGCCTCAAGCAACTTGCACTCATTCCATAGATAATATTCCAAAAAGTCTATTTGAACTCATATTGTGCATGAGACAAGTGCTCGGGCCTGGTGCACTGGGAAGACCCAGAGGAGTCGGGTGAAGAGGGAGGTGGGAGGGGGGATCGGGATGGGGAATAAGTGTAAATCTATGGCTGATTCATATCAATGTATGACAAAACCCACTGAAATGTTGTGAAGTAATTAGCCTCCAACTAATAAAAAAATTTAAAAAAAAAAAAAAAAAAAATGAACTCATATTGTTTATTTGGACACTGTGTCTATCCTAAAATGTATATTTTTCCTCATAAGCACACTTTTTTTCCAGCTTTGGCTATTGGGATCTCTTTCATTTGGCAACAAGGTGTCTGAGGTACCTTGTTTTGTTATCTGAGCACTTCCTTACTTTCTGGCACAAGATGCCCCAGGCTCAGCTTGTTTATTTGCTGCCCTGCTCCTAAAATCAGTCATTTCTCCAAGGACTTATACTTCCTTTTATTAGAGAATATGATTAGAAACCAAAATCTAAGTTTTAGGTATTCTCTTTGTTATAGGAGTATCGTTGTTTCTAGAGTCTTTCAGCTGACAGAGCAGGGAAATAGATGTGAATGTAGTATGTATTTCCAGTGGGCAGAATCTGGATCTACTTTTCTAAAGTTCACTACTTGCAGAGGTACTATTTCAACCACCTAGAATTGTAATTAAGGCCAACAAATCTTTTTCTTACCCAACCCTAAGATCAATAAAACACAGCATATGAACAGAAGGCTTAAATATGTGAGAGAAAGTACAGGTATAATGTCCCTTGTACATACATTAAAAGGAGCTGCTTACTCTCCCAGTGTTTTGGTAAGCCTACAAAAAGTGTTGCTACATTTAAAGAAAACATACTTTTGAATCTCAGTGTTTTCCTCAGGAAAATAGGAACTATTATTTCTGGAAGGAATACTATACACCAGGGCTACCTCCCTAGATTTCCCACATGACCTACCTTACACAAAGGAAGTAGAGAAGACAAAGATTAACAGCACTGGAGATTGATTATCTTGTTTGACTTTTCTCCTTGGTCACATAGATCAGACTGCATTCTTTCATTTATGAGTGAGAAATTTGATGGGGGTAAAACAGATGGCCTAGGGCAAAGAAGACACAAAGTCATTCTGTGTTCTACCTAAAGGTTTTAAAGTCATTCATGCGAGGTTGGAAACAGTTTGAGGACAATTTGGTCTAATACACCCAGAAATATGGGGAGGGGGGAAAGGTAATGCATGGCTGCAGATTTTAAGATGAGCAAGTTTTCTAAGCAAGTGGCCTAGAAAGGAGTTAGAAAATTAAAGCACGAAAAAGAAGAGTTTGGGTAATGACAATTAGATACAGGCATGATGCCTTGGAAGTTGTCTGTACTAGAAGCACATCAGACTGTTACTTGGTTTTTACATTTCAACCTTATATTATCAGATAATTATACATTTAAATGAAGTTTTTAAAGTGTTTATAGATTTATACTCTATAATAATGTAAATCCTACATAGAATCATGCTGTTTCTATGATCAAAACTCTAGGAAAATGTCATATTTTTTATGTCACCTTAGAGCAATTTTGTTTAGTTATAAGATTTATCCATTACTAGTCAAAATACAATTATTCAAACAAGTTAGTAGATGCACGTTTTCTGTCTTTTGTGCTTTCAAGTTTTTCCATCTAAAAATAAAGTTTCTCTATTTCTTTCAAGTTCTCAGTATGAAAAAGTTATTGCTGTGTTATTAAATTAATTCATAGGTCTTCTGCAAAATGAAAACTTTGGAGTAAAAGGTGATTTACAAAATGTGGTAACATAAAACCTACCTTTTGTAGTTTAATATTATGTGGAACCAAGGAAGAAAGAGAGAAGATGAAAGAGCTTGTTTCAAGAGGTGAAGAGGGAATTCTTCACACCCAGCCTATTACTTCAGTTTAGAAGTCTTTAAAACAATGCTGGCTTGAGAACAGTGGAGTAAATGATCATTAAGATATCATCTCCAATACTCTGAAATCTGTGATGCTTAGAAGAGTGCTTTAGAAATTGAAGACAAAGAGTCAAATTTATGGGGGACAATAAAAGCATAAAAACTGAGCATGTTATTCAGTGTAGGCAGGTAATTTCAATGATCTGGAAAATCAAAGAAGCCAAAACTGGACGTAGGCTTGTTTTCATATTTCCTGTGTATAAGTGGAAGAATGTGACCAACAAATGGATCCTATCCCTGAAGAAGTAAATGCTTAGAACATCTCATGTTGGAAGATATATGACATTATCTAAATTGCAAATCTGAATACATATCTGAAAATCAGATTCATTTATATTGTAGGCAGTATTTTGTCATTTCAACTAGGCACAAGGCTCAGTTCAGTTCGGTCGCTCAGTCGTGTCTGACTCTTTGCGACCCCATGAATAGCAGCACGCCAGGCTTCCCTGTCCACAAACTCCTGGAGTTTACTCAAACTCATGCCCATCGAGTCGGTGATGCCATCCAGCCATCTCATCCTCTGTCGTCCCCTTCTCCTCCTGCCCCCAATCCCTCCCAGCCTCAGGGTCTTTTCCAATGAGTCAACTCTTCGCATGAGGTGGCCAAAGTATTGGAGTTTCAGCTTCAGCATCAGTCCTTCCAATGAATACCCAGGACTGATCTGCTTTAGGATGGACTGGCTGGATATCCTTGCAGTCCAAGGGATTCTCAAGAGTCTTCTCCAACACCACAGTTCAAAAGCATCAGTAGAATATTAGAAAATAATAATTAATTTTGTATCTAGTCAGATATTATTCGAGGGTAAAGCCAAGAGAAAAAGGGTCTTAAGTGCAAAATAACTTAAGCTATACTTGTATTTGTGAGCCCTTCTCAAGCAGTTTTCTAATGGATGGGCTTGATTCAACCAAGTGACTAATGGAGAAGTTTGGTAAGGGGCTGATTATGAGCATTTAATGTATTTTAAAACATGTTATACTAAAACACAGGTTGACATAAGGTGAAAATTTTATGTAAAAATGTTATGTTACATGCTATGACAAAAAAGATAATAAATTTCATAAAGGGCAGAAAGGAAAGAGAAGAGTATAGTGAGTTCATTAGAAAAAAAAAATGAGAATCAAATGATAGCATGAAAATCTTGTAGATCAGATACTAATCAGTTAAATAAGAAATCAAGGAACAGAGAATTTTCTAAGAAAGTATAATAGAAAGGTAGTTAGAAGAAAAGAGATATCTTAAAAGTATTTTAAAGCATAAAAGCAAAATAAATTATAAATAAAAAGATGAGTAGGAAATATAATAAAAATAATTTTAACCAAAAATTTACTGCACTTTGAGAGCAGTATAAGTCATATTGATTTATGGAAATAGACTTAACTCAATAATTAAAAATTTTAAGTAAAAATTTAATATGGCTTACAAAGTAAGATTCAACCATATGCTGCATCTAAGAGATACTTACATAGCAAAGTGATTCATCATCTGAGAATAAAGGGAAAGACAAAGATATATAGGAATTAAAAAATAACTAGAAAGCATTGGCTGTATTGCCACTTGTGACAAAGCAGAGTTAAAGCCAGATATCATTAAATGCTATAAGTCACTGAGAAAGCACGTATGCTCAGGAGGAACAATGGAGAGGACAGGAAACAAAGAATAGAAGCTTAATAATGGGGACATATATGGCATCACTCTCAGTATATGACTAGTCAGGTGGACAAAGAATAATATTGTTCACGAAAACAAAAAAAATGAATTAAACCTTCAATTTATAAAGCTAGAAAAAGAACAAAAATCAATTCAACCTTTAATATTAGGCATCTGGTCCCATCACTTCATGGGAAATAGATGGGGAAACAGTGGAAACTGTGTCATGCTTTATTTTGGGGGGCTCCAAAATCACTGCAGATGGTGATTGCAGCCATTAAATTAAAAGGCACTCCTTGGAAGGAAAGTTATGACCAACCTGGATAGCATATTTAAAAGCAGAGACATTACTTTGCCAACAAAGGCCCATCTAGTCAAGGCTATGATTTTTCCAGTAGTCATGTATGGATGTGAGAGTTGGACGGTGAAGAAAGCTGAGTGTGGAAGAATTGATGCTTTTGAACTGTGGTGTTGGAGAAGACTCTTGAGAGTCCTTGGACTGCAAGGAGATCCAACCAGTCCATCTGAAAGGAGATCAGTCCTGGGTGTTCATTGGAAGGACTGATGTTGAAGCTGAAACTCCAACACTTTGGCCACCCCACGCAAATAGTTGACTCATTGGAAAAGACCCTAATGCCGGGAAGTATTGGGGGCAGGAGGAGAAGGGGACGACAGAGGATGAGATGGCTGGATGGTATCACCGATTCAATGGACATGCGTTTGAGTAGACTCTGGGAGTTGATGATGGATAGGGAGGCTTGGCATGCTGCGATTCATGGGGTCGCAAAGAGTCAGACAAGACTGAGCAACGGAACTGAACTGACATTGTGGGAGTGGGTCTGATAAGACTTTTCTATTGTTAATTCTAATCTTGTTAATTTAGGATGTCTGTTGTGGTAGTGGGGTCTGGTAAAAGTATATAAGACCTTGATAATACTAGTGAGTGGGGGGTACTCTCCATTCCCTTCTGATACCTATGTCAGAAGCTTTCTCTGTCCCTTTTTGTACTTTACTCAAACTCTGCTACACAAAAGGTCTTGAGTGATCAAGCTTGGTCCCTGGAGCTAAATCTTCTTCAGAGATCACGAACCTGACAATGTTCACCATAAGCTATCATCTTGGGGGCTCGTCTGGGATATTCTGGACAAGATAAGAACATGCAAGCACTCTCGTCTCTCTGCTTTTTCAGTATACACGTTTTCTACCTTACTTTATTAACTCCACAGCGTGCTTGTGTGAATGAATGAGATGTCTTGCTCGAAGCAAGTGATGAGCCCTGCTCTGCGGTTTCGTGGTGCCTTGTAATGACTGAAGGCATTCTGAAAAATGGAGCCTTGTCAGGGGTTTATACTGACCTGCCAGTGCCAAGAGACACCCAACGTCCCTGTAAGGGGAACGGCCAGAAATGGGCAAAACGTGTGGATGAATGACTTGACCGTGAGGCAAGGGGACAGAGGGAACACAAAATAGCCCTCCTCCCTACTGGGAGCCAAGCAGTTCTCGTAACAGCATCACTTTGCTGGAAGTAATCTTGAAGGACTCAAGTGAGTGCACACTAAGATTTTAAACTATACTAAGTTGGCTGACATAGAATAGGGAGAGAAGAAGACTCCTGGTAAATTCCCAGATAGACTATGGGAGGCTCTCTGAAAGTTTACTGACATTGATTCTGAAAGTTCAGAGGGAGAAATAATCTTAAAAGATAGATTTCTCACTCAGTTGGCTCCAGATATAAGTTGTGAAAACAGGCATTTAGACCAAATCAGTCTTTAAAAAACTGATACTACTGCCTCAGACAGTTTATTACAGTGAGAATATGAGGAGGAAAATAGGAGGCCAAAAAATAAAGAACCAGGCAAAAGACTGAACCCCAGCGTGGCTGTTAGATCTTCTCTGAAACAGCTTGAAAAAAAATGCCTGGATGGACCCAGGTGAAAAGGGATGTGTTTTTTATTAATCTCAAAAATATACAAGCAACTCCTGAAGCTCAATTCCAGAAAAATAAATGACCCAATCAAAAAATGGGCCAAAGAACTAAACAGACATTTCTCCAAAGAAGACATACAGATGGCTAACAAACACATGAAAAGATGTGTTTTCTTTATCAGAGAAATGCAAATCAAAACCACAACGAGGTACCATTATATGCCAGTCAGGATGGCTGCTATCCAAAAGTCTACAAGCAATAAATGCTGGAGTGGGTGTGGAGAAAAGCGAACCCTCTTACACTGTTCGTGGGAATGCAAACTAGTACAGCCACTATGGAAAACAGTGTGGAGATTCCTTAAAAAGCTGGAAATAGAACTGCCATATGACCCAGCAATCCCACTTCTGGGCATACACACTGAGGAAACCAGATCTGAAAGAGACACGTGCACCCCAATGTTCATCGCAGCACTGTTTATAATAGCCAGGACATGGAAGCAACCTAGATGCCCATCAGCAGACGAATGGATAAGGAAGCTGTGGTACATATACACCATGGAATATTACTCAGCCATTAAAAAGAATTCATTTGAATCAGTTCTAATGAGATGGATGAAACTGGAGCCCATTATACAGAGTGAAGTAAGCCAGAAAAATAAAGAACATTACAGCATACTAACACATATATATGGAATTTAGAAAGATGGTAATGATAACCCTATATGCAAAACAGAAAAAGAGACACAGATGTACAGAACAGACTTTTGAACTCTGTGGGAGAAGGTGAGGGTGGGATGTTTCGAAAGAACAGCATGTATATTATCTATGGTGAAACAGATCACCAGCCCAGGTGGGATGCATGAGACAAGTGCTCGGGCCTGGTGCACTGGGAAGACCCAGAGGAATCGGGTGGAGAGGGAGGTGGGAGGGGGGATCAGGATGGGGAATACATGTAACTCCATGGCTGATTCATATCAATGTATGACAAAACCCACTGAAATGTTGTGAAGTAATTAGCCTCCAACTAATAAAAAAAAAATTAATTAAAAAAAAAAAAGGGATGGGCTTGCTATTACTGTGGAAAGAAGGGGCACCTCAAGCAGGATTGCCCTCAGGCATCTAAGCTGTCCCTGGCACCATGTCCAGTCTGCAAAGGACCACACTGGAGAAGAGACTGCCCTCTGAGGTGTAGGCCCCAGAGGTTGCACTCTCAGGACACTCAGGACTGAAGGTGCCTGGGGTTCCCCACAAACACCAATCCTAATTACCTGAGGAACCCCAAGTATTAATAACCATGGGGGCCAATCAGTCAATTTTCTTTTGGACACTGGGGCAACTTTCTCTATGTACATTGAAGCCCCTGGTCTGCTTTCTCCCAATCCACTACCGTAATGGGACTGTCTGGATGAGCCAAACGTTATTTCAGCCATCCGTTAAGCTTCAACTGGGACTCTGTGCTATTTTGTTTTTTTTTTGTTTGTTTTTTTTTTTTGAGTTTCTAATCGTGCTGGAGTCTCCCTTACCCCTTCTGGGGAGGGATGCACTAAACAAGGTCCAGCCCTCTCTTTTCATGAATATGGAACCTGCTCTTTTTAAATGAACAAAATGTAAATCCTAGAGTGTGGGCTGATGGAAAAACTGTGGTTCGAGCACAAAATGCTGTTCCTGTCGTTATCAAGGTCAAAGGCCCTCACTTATTTCCCTGTCAAAAGCAGTATCCATTAAAGCCTGAGGTTAAGGAAGAGTTAAAACCCATCATTGAAAATTTAAAGGAACAATTGCTATTAATTCCCTCTAAGAGTCCACACAACACTCCTATTTTGGGTGTAAAAAAAGTCAAATGATAAATGGAGACTTTCAAGATATACAAATAAGTGCCTAATTCTTATACTTTGTTGTCTGAAATTCCTGAAAGAGCCAAATATTTTTTAGTCATTGATTTGAAGGATGCTTTCTAGCATTTAACCTGTACTAAATCATCCTCTACCTATGGCTTTATGCAAATTGAGAGGATTCTTGGAAATTATGGGGTATTGCCACATTTGGATTCTGGCTTATGAGGAACTTTATATAAACCTATAACTGAGACTCAGCAGGCCCAAACTGACAACCTGGTTTGGTCCCCAGAAACTCAAAAGGCTTTTAAGTCTCTTCAAACTGGCCTCTTGCAGTTTCCTGTTTTGAGCTTGCCCACAGGATCAGAGTTTAGTTTGTTACTAAAAAAGACTATGGCTACATTACTTAAGGGTAATTGTTATTATTGTTTTACTGCAAGGAGATCCAACCAGTCCATCCTAAAGAAGATCAGTCCTGGGTGTTCATTGGAAGGACTGATGCTGAAGCTGAAATCCCAATACTTTGGCCACCTCATGCGAAGAGTTGACTCATCGGAAAAGACCCTGATGCTGGGAGGGATTGGGGGCAGGAGAAGAAGGGGACGACAGAGGATGAGACGGCTGGGTGGCATCACCAACTCGATGGACATGAGTTTGAGTAAGCTCCGGAAGTTTGTGATGGACAGGGAGGCCTGGCGTGCTGCTATTCATGGGGTCGCAAAGAGTTGGACACGACTGAGCGACTGAACTGAACTGAACTGAAAGTTCCTAAGTTTACTAATGGGCAAAATCTTCCGGTACTAACTTCTCATGGTGTAAGTGGGATCTTAAACTCTGAAGTTCAGAGTGACAATGGCTTCACCTTTAACGCTGCTGTGACTCAAGGGGTGTCAAAAGCTCTAAGAATAGAATATCACTTACACTGTTCCTGGAGACCCTGATCTTCAAAAAAATTGAAAAGGCTAATACTGTTATTAAGAGACATCTGTGTAAGGTAACTCAGAAACACAAGACAGTTGGTTTAAAGTTATACCCATAGCTTTAATGAGGGCTCGAACTGCACCTAGGAAGAAGGGACTGTCTCTATGACAGTTTTTGCACGCAGATATTGTCATAGATCCTGAAGCCTTAAAATTAACTATGTGACTCAACTTTCAGCTTTTCAACAGACATTATGAGAACTCTGGGAGGTGACCCCTGACCCAGCCTCCACAATCAGTCTAATTGCTGGTTCTGCAGAGCACTCCTCTCCTCATCGATTCGAAGGCTTGACATGGTGGGTTTCTCCCCTTCAAGGTAAGGACTTTCTTCAACTCTGGGAATATCTTCACCAACAACAATCATATGTGACACCTCTTCATGATCTGATGAATCTAGCAATCCTAAGATGGACTGATATAATACATTGTACCTTAACGATGGACATAATATGACTTTTAATTTTGATTATGTTTTAATTTGATTTAATGACTATTTTGTCTTATATCTGTAACTGTATAATGGGGTTTGTTTCTAACCATGTGAAAGCTTTTAGGTTACAAATTGTTGTCTAGGCCCCTATGAGTGCCACAGCCTCTTCCAACTATTGGGGGCTCTCAATATCAGGGTTGGGAGAATATGTTGCCTCAATAATTTAGGGATGATGCCCCTCTACAGCAGGAAGTAATTATGGAATAAAAATGATACCCCTTTCCCTTGGCAACGTAATTCTCCTAAAAGAAAAGGGAGGGATGAGAGAGTCATTTTCTAGGCAGGTTGATAAGAAGTCCACTGTCCCAGAGGAGGAGAGGGAGGGGGAGGAGGAGGAGGAGAAAGGAGTCCAGAGCCCTCAAGGAGAAAAGGACAAACCTTGTTTTCTACTTTGCTTTGTCTTAGTCAATATGACAATGTATCTTGCTGGAGGTCATGTTTCTCCTTAACAAGAAGTTTCTGACTAATCTTGTTATCTTAAGACTATATTGTGGGAGTTGGTCTGGTAAGACCTTTCCATTGTTAGTTCTAATCTAGTTAATTTAAGATGTCTGCTGTGGGAGTGGGTCTGGTAAAAGTATATAAGACCTTGATAAGACTTGTGAGTCAGGGCACTCTCTGTCTCTCTTCTGATGTCTCTGTCAGAAGGTAACTCTGCTACACAATAGCTTTTGAGTGATCAAGCTTGGTCCTTGGTCCCAAAGCTAAATCTTCTTCTTCTTCAGAGATCATGAATCCAAACTGACATTGTTCACTGTAAGCTCTCAGTAGGCTTTTATGTAGTTTATTGAATAAAAATTAAATAACACATATATCAATATACCATGTTTATTGAAGAATTATTTTAGAAGCATCTGCAAAAAAAAAAAGATTGTACAACTAGGTGAATGTATTTTTACATCCTAATGGACAATATACCCTTTATTATAAAAAAAAGATTTTTAAAAAGACTAAATCATTAACTTTTTTGAATGAAATATTTAAGATTTTAAGTTGTATTAGGTTTTATGATATCAAACGAATATTTAAGCTATTTTTCAAACTGTCACTGAATAATCAAACATGGAGAATCAAAGTCCTGAAATCAAAAAATCTTTGAACTGGCAGTAACTTTGAAATTCTATTTTCCATCTCATGTTCCATAAGAGGATTTATCTGATCATCTGTGAATTTAAGGACCCAGTAGAGAGAAATCAAATTCTAATTGTAGAACTGACTGCAAAATGAGATCACATCAGAGCTATAAGGGTGTATATCTTCATCAAAATTCAACAAACACCAAAATGAGCAACTTCAAAATTTTTACGAAGAAGCCTATAGAGAAAAGAGAAAGAAAAACAAATTAGCAAGATGGTATTTTAAACTTCATGATAAGTGTATCAAGTGCTTCCTAATGAGAAGGAGTCTGAACTTGGGACAGGATGGAGTGGCTGTGCTCCTCTTCTGTAAGGAACTGGGCCGCATCTGGTTTCTGGCCCTGAGTTTCTGCTATTGTAGAAACTGGCTCATACTTTGAATCTGCTGTACCCGAGAAAGGGGATGATCAGGGAATGTATTTGTGGTCCTTGAGAAGGAGATGACAAAGTTTGGTAGAAGTGTCATAGACTACCCTGCAGTCTGGGAAAGGTTTGAAAGGTTATCTTGGGGGTTTAGGGGACCATCAGAAGAATCTCTTTCTAGAAGGAATGGTGCATTGTGATTGATTGTAGACTACACCCATAGGGTCCTGTGTCAGTTAATAGTTGCTGAAGCTGAAGATCTGCTCATGGCAATACCAATATTTACTGTGGAGCCTCGGGGCTTCTGAATTATCATACATTAGTCTGCTGTTAGTAGATAATAATTGATTTTCAGAACATTCTGCATGATTATGTAAAGAGCTCTAAAGCAGTACTCCTTTTTAGAAATTAGAACTTTAAGGAAAAGTACAAGTATGTACAGGACATCTTTTATGTATGGCTATGACAGTTATTTTGTGCATATGCTGTGTTTAGGTTATCAGCACTATGAATTTTCCTATTCTTTTGAAATGACTTCCTGATTACTTTGGAAGAGAAAATATTTACTGTCATATTCTTACATCTTTTCACTGCAGAGCATACATATATTACGGTAAGTTTGACCATTGGTTGCACAGACTGGCTCATGTTCTCCAGTACAAACATATGATGAAAGTATGAACCACATACAGTTTGTCTGCAAAATATTAAACAAAAACATGAAACTTATCAAATAACACAGAGTAAAAAATATTCTTCAAGTCTAATATGAAATGCCACACATCTAAATGGGATAAATATATTCTGTATATAAGTTTAAGAACAAACCTCAATAGAACCACTACCCACTTAAAATGTAAAATATTGTCAATATTTTTTATGTCTATTATACTTTACAAAAAGACCACACAATTTTGTTGTTAAAATTTACAACATAAAAATGTTATTAATTTATCATTTTTAACTTCCTAAAGACTTAAGTGTTATCTTACCTTATCCATATTTATTTTATATCGGAGGAAAGCTTCTGGGAAAAAAGAGATAAAAATGATATAGGATGAAAGCAGGCATAATCTCTGGTAGTAAGTGACACATCTTAGTAGCAGAAATGAAAATTGCCTATACTAACAATGCAAAATATGACAGCAAAACACTAAATTCACAAAATAGAACAAAATCAAAAAACACCTTTTAATTCCCAGATTAATCTCACAGTGTGAAAAGTACTGTCCTTTTTCTTTTTTTGCCATACCTTAAGAAATATAGAATCTTAGTTCTCCAGCCAGTGACTGAACTCATCCCCCCATGCAGTGGTATCACGGAGTCCTAACCACTGGATTGCCAGGGAATTTCCTGTATTTTTTTTTTAACTATTCCCATCACCTTGCTTTAGAGATACCATTGTCTTTTCATCTTTGTAGTTGAGATCCTCATCAAAGAAAACAATGCTTTAGAAGTCACTTAATTATGAAGAAATTAATCAGTACTTCATTAAACAGTTATTTGTTCTAAGGTAACCTCACTGTATAAATTCTTTAGCCACCATAAGCTTTAAGGAAGGTAACACAGTGACACAGTCAACAATGAGTTCCCTTCTTACACAAGGCCTTGAAAAGGAGGAATCAGCTGGCAAACATCAATCAAATTGTCAAGAAATACCAGATCTAGAAGAAATCATTTCTCCTCACAGTTTGCATATAACAACAATGGAATTGAGCCCCTGAAAGGAAGAAGAATTTAAAGTTCTTGAGTTACAGATGAATGAAAACATAAAACCTACTGTTCATTCGAACCCACTACACTGTATTCACTTGTCTAATGTGGGAAATGAAGAAAAGCAGCGACTGCTGCAGTTTAAAATAAGACATTTGTCACATGTTCAGTTTCACTTTACCAGTTTAAGTATTACAAACTCAATAAAATTGGTTTTCAGTGGTTGTTTACTGAATTTTCTAGGGTCTGTTTAACTCAGGACTGGAAAATTTACTCACCAGAACAAAGAAGAAATGCAAAGAAAATGATGAAAATAGCTTTGATCCGTGACGAGAAGAAAGACATTTTATCAAGTCAGTAGATGAAAACTTTATAATGGTTGATAACTCATGAACAGAGAAAAATTCTGATTTTTCCTATAAATAGATAAACAGAATCTATAGTCCACACACATAATCTTTGGTAAAGGAACCATTCCAGTCCCCTAGATTACTAATTTAGGTGAACCATTTCCTTTTTTCTTCTTCCAACCCTCAAATTCAAGACACAACCTGTAGGCTGCATAGATACCTGAGAAAAGCATGGGACAGAGTCTTGTTTGCATGGAAAAGAGGCTGCTTACCTTCCTTCCCAGCTCTGTACATCCGCTCATAAGGAACCTGGCTACATGTAGGGAAACGTGCACACTTGGGGCTGCCCTCCCAGCAGTGCTGCACACCAGGGCTAACGCCCTTGATCCGCACCTCAACCACCTGACACAGAGATCATGGAGAGGAGACCAGCAGCTTTTGAAACTATCTTCTTCACCTTGTCTCCTCAAGTCTCTCCTTAGTTTCCCCAGCTAAGTTGTTCTTAGCTGTTCTTAGCTGTTCTTCTTGATACAGAAAGGAGCTCAGCGGGGAAAGACAGAAGCCCCAGGACAGATAAAACACAGGGATATTCTTTGCCTTCACAGGGGCTGTCAAGTAGTTCTTGAGAGATGCTTCACAAACACCCCTCAATAGATCTTCCCTCAGCAGGAGTCTTGGGGACAACTTGATCTGATGAATCCAGATTTATGGGGAAGAGAGTCACTTTAAAAAAAAAATTATTATAGATTTTAAGATAGAGAGGATATGTGAAAGGTACAAGAAGATTTAAGCAAGAAGAGTTTTGTGAACTATAATTACACATATACCTTTGACCCTTCATATCTTTCAATACCAAAATTGAATTATAGTCAATTGAAAAATATTTTTTATTTTACTTTCTTTTTTACTTTCAGATAATTGTAGATTTACAATTGTAAGAAATAATAAGAGAAATCCAGTTTGACCAGTTTCCCCTAATGGTTACATCATGTAAAACTATTATACAATTTTACAACCAGTACTTGACATTAGCTAGAAACCTTTGTAGGAGTCTGTAACCAAGACTGTGGAACAAGTGTGTGTGGGCAAGGCCTGGGCAATGGTCTGTTTTTAAAGTTCTCAGATGCCTCTCGGGACCAGTCAGCTTTGGGCAAGTCTGAGTCAGGGCACAGGATGTGAATTCCTGGGATAGAAAGACCAATATATTCATACATCGTTGATGAGAATATAAAAAGGTACATCTACTTTGAAAAATAATTTGGCATTTCCTTGTAAAGTTCAACATATACCTGCCATTCCTAGGAATTTACCTAGAAGAGATGATAATAGAAGTCTATAAAAAAACTTATTCAATAATATCATAGTAACATTAGTCATAATAGTCATAATGTAGAAACAATTCAAGTGTCTATCAATTGGTGGATAAATTTTACACATTATTGATGGGAATTTTGTAGAAGCTTAATGTCAGTAGCTGTTAATTGGTTATATAAGTGAATATTGGTATATCTCCAGGCAATAACATTTGGGTAACAACACACACACATATAAACAGGCAGTGGAAAATTACTCTGCCATATAAAGGAGTGAAATAAATGCCATTTGCAGCAATGCTGATGGGGCTCATTTATCATACTAAGTGAGGTAAGCCAGACAGAGAATGACAAATGCATATGATATCACTTATATGTGAATCTAAAAAAATGATACAAATTAACTTATTCCCAAAATATAAATAAACTGAAGAATACAGAAAACAAGCTTTTGGTTACCAACAAGGTGTGTGTGTGGGGGGGGGGCGAGGAGCAGAGAGGGGTAAATTAGGAATTCAGGAATAACATATAAAAAATACTATATATACAATGGGCTTCCCTTATGTCTCAGCTGGTAAAGAATCCACCTACAATGCAGGAGAACCTGGTTCATTTCCTGGGTTGTGAAGATCCCCTGGAGAAGGGAAAGGTTACCATATATACGATGGATAAACAGTAAACAACTAACACATAGCACAGGGAGCTATACTTGATATGTGTAATAACCTAGAAGAAAAGTATATGAGAAAGTATATATGCATATGTGCATACATATATGTATATAATGGAATCACTTTACTGTATACCTGAAACTAACAGAATATAGTAAATCAAGTACTCTTCTGTTAAATTTTTTTAAACAATTTATTAAGTAAAAAAAATCAGTTCAGTTCAGTTCAGTCGCTCAGTCATGTCTGACTCTTTGCGACCCCATGGACTGCAGCACGCCAGGCCTCCCTGTCCATCACCAACTCCCAGACTTTACTCAAACTCATGTCCATTGAGTCGGTGATGCCATCCAACCATCTGTCCTTCATAGTCCCATTCTCCTCCTGTGTTCAATCTTTCCCAGCATAAGGAATTTTTCCAGTGAGTCAGTTCTTCACATCAGGTGGCCAGAGTATTCAGTTTCAATATCAGTCTTTCCAATGAACACCCAGGACTGAACTGCTTTAGGATGGACTGGTTGGATCTCCTTGCAGTCCAAGGGACTCTCAAGAGTCTTCTCCAACACCACAGTTCAAAAGCATCAGTTCTTCGGCACTCAGCTTTCTTTATAGTCCAACTCTCACATCCATGCATGACCAATGGAAAAACCATAGCCTTGACTACATGGACATTTGTTGATAAAGTAATATCTCTCCTTTCTAACATGTTGTCTAGGTTGGTCATAACTTTTCTTCCAAGAAGCAAGTGTCTTTTAATTTCATGGCTGCAGTCACCATCTGCAGTGATTTTGCAGTCCAAGAAACTAAAGTCTGACACTGTTTCCATTGTTTCCCCATCTATTTGCCATGAGGTGATGGGACCAGATGCCATGATCTTAGTTTTCTGAATGTTGAGCTTTAAGCCAACTTTTTCACTCTCCTCTTTCACTTTCATCAAGAGGCTCTTTAGTTTTTCACTTTCTGCAATAAGGGTGTTGTCATCTCCATATCTGAGGTTATTGATATTTCTCCTGGCAATCTTGATTCCAGCTTGTGCTTCATCCAGCCCAGAGTTTTTCATGATGTAATCTGCCTATAAGTTAAATAAGCTGGGTGAAAATATACAGCCTTGACGTACTCCTTTTCCTACTTGGAACCAGTCTGTTGTTCTATGTCCAGTTCTAACTGTTGCTTCCTGACCTGCATACAGATTTCTCAAGAGGCAGGTCAGGTGGTCTGGTATTCCCATCTCTTTCAGAATTTTCCACAGTTTATTGTGATCCACACAGTCGAAGGCTTTGGCATAGTCAATAAAGCAGAAATAGATGTTTTTCTGGAACTCTGTTGCTTTTTCGTTGATCTAATGGATGTTGGCAATTTGATCTCTGGTTCCTCTGCCTTTTCTAAAACCAGCTTGAACATCTGGAAGTTCATGGTTCACATATTGCTGAAGCTTGGCTTGAAGAATTTTGAGCATTACTTTGCTAGCACGTCAGACGACTACAATTGTGTGGCAGTTTGAGCATTCTTTGGCATTGCCTTTCTTTGGGATTGTAATGAAAACTGACCTTTTCCAGTCCTGTGGCCACTGCTGAGTTTTCCAAATTTGCCTCAGGTGGGAGGCCACCTGACCCCTCTGAGTCTGGGATCAAGGGTGAGCTAATGCTGCCAGGTCAGGGCTCCTGGGAGTTCAGGGGCCGTTTCATGGCCACTCCCAGTGTCCGGAAGCTCTGGGGTGGCTCCATTTAAGCACCTGCTAAATGCCAGCCACAGCCTCAGGGATTGGGGGAAGTGCTGGGACACCTTTGGGCTCTGCCAGGCCTGAGCACCCCAGGCCCCTAGGAAGGGCTGCCAGGCCTGATCCTGGAGTTGAGGAGGGACCCTCTTCTGTGGGTTTTTTTTTTTTTTTTTGCAGCACCATTCAGGATTTTTGTTCCCAAACTGGGGATTTTTGAAATATAATTAATTAATTAATTTTTGCTTTTTTGCATTTCTTCTTCTTGGGGATGGTCTTGATCCCTGCCTCCTGTACAATGTCACGAACCTCCATCCATAGTTCATCAGGCACTCTGTCTATCAGATCTAGTCCCTTAAATCTATTTCTCACTTCCACTGTATAGTCATAAGGGATTTGATTTAGGTCATACCTGAAGGTCTAGTGGTTTTCCCTACTTTCTTCAATTTAAGTCTGAATTTGACAATAAGGAGTTCATGATCTGAGCCACAGTCAGCTCCCAGTCTTGTTTTTGCTGACTGTATAGAGCGTCTCCATCCTTGGCTGAAAAGAATATAACCAATCTGATTTTGGTATTGACCATCTGGTGATGTCCATGTGTAGAGTCTTGTCTTGTGTTGTTGGAAGAGGGTGTTTGCTATGACCAGTGCGTTCTCTTGGCAAAACTCTATTAGCCTTTGCCCTGCTTCATTCCATACTCCAAGGCCAAATTGCCTGTTACTCCAGGTGTTTCTTGACTTCCTACTTTTGGATTCCAGTCCCCTATAATGAAAAGAACATCTTTTTTGGGTGTTAATTCTAAAAGGTCTTGTAGGTCTTCATAGAACAGTTCAACTTCAGCTTCTTCAGCATTACTGGTTGGGGCATGGACTTGGATTACTGTGATATTGAATGGTTTGCCTGGAAATGAACAGAGAACATTCTGTCGTTTTTGAGATTGCATCCAGTACTGCATTTCGGACTCTTTTGTTGACCATGATGGCTACTCCATTTCTTCTAAGGGATTCCTGCCCACAGTAGTAGATATAATGGTCATCTGAGTTAAATTCACCCATTCCAGTCCATTTTAGTTCACTGATACCTAGAATGTTGACATTCACTCTTGCCATCTCCTGTTTGACCTCTTTCAATTTGCCTTGATTCATGGACCTAACATTCCAGGTTCCTATGCAATATTGCTCTTTACAGCATCGAACCTTGCTCCTATCACCAGTCACATCCACAGCTGGGTGTTGTTTTTGCTTTGACTCCATCCCTTCATTCTTTCTGGAGTTATTTCTTCACTGATCTCCAGTAGCATATTGGGCACCTGCAGACCTGGGGAGTTCCTCTTTCAGTATCCTATCAGTTTGCCTTTTCATACTGTTCTTGGGGTTCTCAAGGCAAGAATACTGGAGTGGTTTGCCATTCCCTTCTCCAGTGGACCACATTCTGTCAGACCTTCCACCATGACCCGTCCATCTTGGTTGGCCCCACATGGCATGGCTTAGTTTCATTGAGTTAGACAAGGCTGTGGTCTGTGTGATCAGATTGGCTAGTTTTCTGTGATTGTGGTTTCAGTGTGTCTGCCCTCTGATGCTGTCTCACAACACCTACCGCCTTACTTGGGTTTCTCTTACCTTGGACGTGGGGTATCTCTTCACTGCTGCTCCAGCAAAGCGCAGCCGCTGCTCCTTACCTTGGACGAGGGGTAAGATCCCACACATGTACTCCTACAGTCTGTGCCCCCAACCCTGCAGCAGGCAACCACCGACCCTCTCCTTCACCGGAGACTCCCGGACACCCACAGGCAAGTCTCCTGTGGGGTCACTGTTCCTTTTCCTGGGTCCTGGTGCACAAGGTTCTGTTGTGCCCTCCAAGAGTCTTTTTATCAGTCCTAGGTAAGTTCTGGCAGCTCTGTAGTGGGGTTAATGGTGACATCCTCCAAGAGGACTTATGTCATACCCACACCCAGAGCCCCTGTCCCTGTGGCAGAGCACCGACCCACACCTCCACAGGAGACGCTCAAACACAGTTCTGTCTCAGTCTCTGTGGGGTCCCTGGGTCCTGGTTCAAAAAACAAGCCTTGTTTGAATCCTCTGAGCAGCCCTGGCAGGAACAGCGCTTGATTCTAAATGCGAATCGCTGCTCCTGCTGTCTTGCTGGGGCTTCTCTTTTGCCCTTGGACATTGGGTATCCCCTCACAGCCGCTCCAGTGCCTACCATCTTACTGGGGTTTTTCTGACCTTGGAGTGGTGGCTGCGTGGCGCTGGAACAGCCAGCGGCCAAGAGGAGATACCCAACGTCCAAGGTCAGGAGCGGTGCCTGCGCTTCGCTGGAGCAGCCCTGAAGAGATACCCCACATCCAAGGTCAAGAGTGGTAGCTGCACTTCCCTGGACCAGCTGTGTGGAGATACCTCATGTCCAGGTAAAAGAATACATACATGAATTTACCAGCATTCACTGAATAATGTTTTTATATATGCATTCTATAATGAAAAAAACCATGAAAGTAGTTGAATTCATTTTTATAATGTGGCTCCATATTTGTACATTTTAATGGATACTTTCATTAAGAATTAATACTAAAGAAAGTAAATGAAAGTAATTCCCATGTAGATTATCTCTTAGAGGTGAAAATATTTAATGAAAGAAAGAGCAGATCTGATATCACATATGTAGCAGCTTGAAACTTGCTTCCTAGCAGTCTGTATTTCTGCCATTAAAACCAAACTTTAATTGAGTTTTTGACCAATCAAATTTCATTCAGTTTCTTGTTCCTTCAGAGGTAAAGAGAAATAGAGGAGCATCAGACTTGGACTACAAATGAATATCCTAGATCAGTAAAAGCAGAGTTGCCTGGCCTGCCAGGATCGCTGAACTGTCTCTTGACGATTTATGAGAGAGAAAATAACATACTTTTTTTCCTCCCAAGCTTCAGAAATCATCCAATATCTTTGAATAGTCTCTGCAATTCATTAAGTTATAGGTATGTCCTATGTCTTAGAATTTAAGTCTGTTTTGGCTAACATTTTTGATCAGAAGATTGACATGGAGTATTTGTGAGAATTCAAGTTCCCAGATTCTTTTTCTAGAGCTTTTGAAGCTTTACGGTAGAGAGAAGTGCAGTTGTCTGTACTTTTTAATAAACTTTCAAGTAATGGATTATTTATTGACCTTTGAGACTATTTCTATAATTATAGTTACCAGAAGTATTCGTGTGTCTGGATGAAGCACAAGCTGGAATCAAGATTGCTGGGAGAAATATCAATAACCTCAGATATGAAGATAACACCACCCTTACGGCAGAAAGTGAAGAAGAACTAAAGAACCTCTTGATGAAAATGAAAGAGGAAAGTGAAAAGTTGACTTAAAGCTCAACATTCAGAAAACTAAGATCATGGCATCAGGTCCCATCACTTCATGGCAAATAGATGGGGAAACAGTGGAAACAGTGGCTGACTTTATTTTCTTGGGCTCCAAAATTACTGCAGATGATGACTGCAGCGATGAAATTAAAAGACACTCACTCCTTGGAAGAAAAGTTATGACCAACCTAGACAGCATATTAAAAAGTAGAGACATTACTTTGCCAACAAAGGTCTGTCTAGTCAAAGCTATGGTTTTTCCAGTAGTCATATATGGATATGAGAGTTGGACTATAAAGAAAGCTATGTGCCGCGGAATTGGTGCTTTTGAACTGTGGTGTTGGAGAAGACTCTTGAGAGTCCCTTGGACAGCCAGGAGATCCAGCCAGTACATCCTGAAGGAGATCAGTCCTGGGTGTTCATTGGAAGGACTGATGTTGAAGCTGAAACTCCAATACTTTAGTCATCTGATGTGAAGAGCTGACTCATTTGAAAAGACCCTGATGCTGGGAAAGACTGATGGCAGGAGGAGAAGGGGATGATGGAAGATGAGATGGTTGGATGGCACCACTGACTAAATGGACATGAGTTTGGATAAACTCTGGGAGATGGTGATGGACAGAGAGGCCTGGCGTCCTGCGGTTCATGGGGTCACAAAGAGTTGGACACGACTGAGCGACTGAACTGAACTGAACTGAATCCAATCCAACCAAAAAAAAAGAAAGGGTAATTTAATAAAGATAATAGTATTTAACATTTTATTGACTGGAATATTCATGATTACAAATTGCATTAGATTTTCTGTTACTGAACACACAATTAAGATAGGTTTTTCAACCATCATTGTATAATCGAAAATAGAAAATAGAAATCTTTCACAGGCAGGCTCTTAGAGTTGAAAAATTCTTCAACAGTCTGTACTACATCTTGTGTGCTGCTGCTCATCTAGGAACTTTAAGCCCTGATTGTGAAGACTGATTGGTTGTAGAATCCATGGCAAAATAGGATTGCAATAAAAGCCATAGGAATGTGCGGTTGAGGCAGAGTCAGCAACAATGACCCCAGTGACTAAAACCAAATTTTCCTCTGCTTTCTCTGTAAAGAAAGAAAAAGAAAAAAAAAAAAATTAAAGTATTTAAAATTGTCTGAGTATTGCACTAAATGCTTCTCCATGAGGAGAATTTGACTGTGAGAGAGCCAGGGGGGCTATGCTCCCTTCCACAAGCTGAGGGACCCCTCCTACCCCCCCTCCCCCACCCTGCACAGGTCCTCCTGATCCCTTGGGGCTACTTGACTCTTCCTACATGCTCCCTCCTGACTCAACCTCTCCCAGTTGAGGTCTGGAACCCTCCCAGACCTCAGGAGGAGGATTAGAGATTGTTTTCCTGGTCCTCTAGAAGTAACAGTCCATCTAGGGATTCAGTGAGAGAAAATGAGGCAGGAGGTAGGAAAGCTGGCTGAACCCTCAGACCAAAAACCCTGTCAGGGGGAAGGAGGCAGGAAGGGACATTGGGTGGAAGTGTTCTAGACTTCCCTGCTCTCTGAAGAAAGTTTGGAGTCCTGTTATGGAATTCAGGGGACAAAATGGACCATCCCCTGGATGGTTCTTCCTGACATAATGGGAGTTCCTTTCTGACATAAATTGTGATGGATTCAAATTTCTGAAGTCAGTAGTGTTTCTTTTTTTTTTTTTAATCTATTTATTTTTTATTGGAGGATAATTGCTTTACAGAATTTTGCTGTTTTCTGTCAAACCTCAACATGAATCAGTCATAGGTACACATATATCCCCTCCCTCTAGAAACTACCTCCCATCTCCCTCTCCATCCCACCCCTCCTGGTTGATACAGAGCCCCTGTTTGAGTTTCCTGAGCCATACAGCAAATTCCCATTGGTTATCTATTTGCATACAGTAATGTAAGTTTCCATGTTACTCTTTCATACATCTCACCCTCTCCTCCCCTCTCCCCATGTCCATAAGTCTATTCTCTATGTCTGTTTCTCCATTGTTGCCCTGTAAATAAATTCTTCAGTACCATTTTTCTAGATTCTGTATGTATGTGTTAGAATACAGTATTTATCTTTCTCTTTCTAACTCACTTCAGTCTGTGTAATTGGTTCTAGGTTCATCCATCTCATTAGAACTGATGAAGTAAGTAGAGTTTCTTGCTCAGTTATGCTCCCTGTAGTTTGGAGCTACATTATGAGGTTATCATTCAGCCTCTGGAGTTAAGAATTACATTGTATTGGTAAGCAGACTGCCAGTAGCAAGTCATAGCAATAAAATCCAGTTAGTGTAATGATTTATGCATGTGGGTAATATCTAGCAGGAATATACTTCGAGGTCGAATAAAACTACTTTTAGGAATATGACTTCAGGGAAAGGTACTGGCGTGTTTCTATGGCTTTCACAGAGAAAAAACAGTTCCTCTCCATGTATACTGTGCCTTGGCTATCAGAAACATGGATGTTCCTATTATTTTCTGGTTGTTTCTTCATTATTTTGGGAGAACCAATATTTAGTCTTGTGTTCTTACAGTTTTTTACTGCAGAAATGGCATTTATTGGAGTACGTTTGGCCATTCGTTGCACAGACTGGATCTTTTTCTTTTGTGCAAAAGTGTAATTGATCCTTATACACGTTACATTCTGGCTGATAAGCAAAGAGACAACATCAAATTTTTCAGATAATGAACTTTTTGAATAAAATATTCCTTATTCATCATACAACATTGTATGCATCAAAATAGAATAAATGTTTTCTATATTGAGGTTAAATATAAACATCAAGTATCAACAACCTGTTTAGACATAAAAATATATTGATATGTTTTTACAACCCCAGTGTTATGTTTTAAAAACATTCAAATAACTGGATACATTTTAATAATTTAGCCACTCTGCCCCTATTTCTTCTCATACCTGAGTGAGATTTTCCTCATTATCTCATAGCACAAGAAATGATAAAAGTGAATGTATTGTGAGTCTACTGTTTTTCTCAATAGTTTCATTACTAGGTAATCTTATAATTTCAGATTGTCACTATATATGTATGTATTCATATGTATGACTGTTTGTATACGTGTGTTTAACCATATATGTATATATGTAATTGGGTGAATGATGACTCTGTAGTTAATATACATAATTAATAATGTGTGTATTCTTACATAACCTGCTCTTTAAACATCTTTAATTACCTTTATTTATTTAGATGTTTAGAAGTATAATTGATTTTCTTCACCTCTATGTAATAGTTGACTCTGTGTTAAAATGATTAGTTTTCATTCCTTTCAGTGAAAAGTTATTTTTCTTAAGCTTCTTGTTTGTGAGGGAAAAAATTCTTACTTTAAACACCCTTTTCAGATGCCTGTCTGCCTAATAGTAAAATTTTGAATGATGTGGTAATTTTACCTTGTATAAAAAGACAAATGGTTTAATATGTCTGATATGGTTCTGTTTTTTGAACTTAGTGTAATAATGACACTTTATGTTACTTTTTGAAGGGTTATTATGTTTTACTTTTTCTGGTGAAATTTTCTGTTAAAATTTAAAATATAAAAATAATTAAAAAAAATTTTAATTTCCAAATTAAGTACTATGAACTTGCCCTTTTGCGAATTTCTCCAGAAGATACAAAAGCAGTTTCTGCAACCAACACAAAAAAAGAAAATTAAAAAGAAGAAGATGAAGAGAGGAAAACACTGTCTTTGTTGGGAAGT
Source organism: Cervus elaphus (assembly GCF_910594005.1). Classification (NCBI taxonomy): domain Eukaryota; kingdom Metazoa; phylum Chordata; class Mammalia; order Artiodactyla; family Cervidae; genus Cervus; species Cervus elaphus. Next base: position 60,727,072 of record NC_057823.1, on the reverse strand, counting down.
ACCCACATCTTTTAATAGTAAAATACTATGCAAGTTGCCTACCCCAAACTCCTCCCATAATGAGGTGAGGCTTTTGTGGCAGTATCAAAATAATTTCACAAAATAACTTGAAGTCTGGAAACAATTCTAAATTCATCTCAGTCTGTGAAAAATGAAGTACGGCTTAATAATCACCAAACACTTCTGTGGAGATCCCTTTTTCCCCATATTTATACGTGAGACACTCTAGTCAGAGAAAACAACATCTTGCTTAGTGCCATGTAATATGCTTGTATGAAGTCACTTAATGTGAAGCAGTAAATGACCATTTAATTCCTTTGTACTAAGCTTGAGGTTCATGGATCACTTTAATACCTTTAAGCTACTCCAGTCTGAAACTGATGGGCTGCCTTTGCTTTAAGAAAGATAAGTTGTCAGTAGAGGGATCAACTAGTTCTCTCCTTATACAAAATCTTGTTCTTAATACACTTGGAGCTGGCAAACAAGGAGTTGGATTGTCGAGGGATACTGGGTCTAGAGGATAGTATTACTCCCCACACTCTGCATTTAGCAACCATGAAATCTGACCTCCAAGAGAGGGGGAAGTTAGATAGATATCATTAGTCCTAAATGAACAAAGCACTAAATTCTACTGCTCATTCTAAATACCCTCTCTGTTTCCACCTTTCAAAGTAGAAAATAAAAACCAATCTGATGTAATTTTTAAAAAGATATTTGTAACATATCCCATTTCACTTTGCCAATTTAAGTATTACACACCCAGGGCATCAAGCTCCTCACTTCCTAAATGATGGTAGTTGTTTCCTGAATTTTCTATGATGTGTGAACTGCTTCATCTAGGATTAAAAATTTTACTCACCAGAATAAAGAGAAAATGCCAAACCAATGATGAAAATAGCTTTGATCCATGATGAGAAGAAGGACATGTTTTCAATCAAGTCTGTGGAAGATACCTTAAAAATTGTTTGCATCAATGGTGCATGACACATTAGGTAGATAGACTCCAGAACCAGGTTCTAGAAAGCTTCTTGTTTCTACAGAAATTACTCCCACCTCCTTGATGACTATTCATTTTAGCTTTCCCTCAAACTTACAATTCAATAAAATAAAGTGTCATCATTGGAAGGCTTCCCCAGAGACATTTAAGAGAGCCCCGGAAAATAAGTCTGTTAACGAAATGGAAATAACTGATTACTCTCTCAGCTTTTCTGTCAGCCAGCCTGGTTGCATATAGTACCAATGCACATTTGGGTCTCAGTTATTTTCCTCAGGAAATAGAAACAGTTATTTCTGGAAAGACTAACCTGCAGCAGTCCTCCTGGGAATGGTACACGCCAGGGTACCCACACCTTCCTAGATTCCCCATCTGACCTACCTGACAGCGAGATAATGGGGAGTGATGTCAGCAGCCCTGGAGACCGTGGCTGTCCTGTTCACCTGCCTCCTCAGCCATCTCCTTGCAGCTCAGTTCTTTTATTGTTCCACTGGTGAGGAGTTTGATGGGGTAAGATTGATGGCCCAGGACAGATAAGACACAGAGCTATTCTGTGTCCTCACTGGAAGCTGTAAAGTAGGCCGGGAGAGATGCTTCATAAGTAACCCTCCATTAATCTTCCCTCAGTAGGAGGCTTGGGGACAACTTGATCTCATGTACCCAGAAATATGGGGAAGGGTTAGAGATCCTAAGATAGAGAAGAGAGGCGAAAGCTTTCCAAGCATGTGAGTTGAACAAAGTAAAGAGAATCAAGCAGGAAAGAAGTGTCTGGGGATGGTAATTAGATAATTAAGGGCATAAGCTCTCAAACATTTTCAAAACTGTTGGCATATTACAATTACCTGGGAAATGGTAATAATAATGCATTCGCCATCTTGCAATCAGAACTGTGAATCAATTACTAGAAGAGTATACAGGATGGTGGAACAGTATTTTAAATTGAGATAGTTGACATACAACATGGCATAAATTTAGGATGTACAGTGTGTTGATTTGATTATTTATTTTATTATGATTACCAGTATAGTCTTATGTAATACCTTTGTCGTGGTAATTAATTCTATTTTATTCTTTGTAGTAAGAGCAATGAAGTTTATAACAGAGTACTGTTGACTATAATCACTACACTGTGCATTAGATATCCAGAACTTACTTTTTGGAGCAGGAGAGAGTGAAAGGTGGGGAGTGAAGTTGAGACTAAATGAAACAATGTTTTAAATTATATGGTAAAATTTGATTTTACATCAGAGATGTTTGGGGATATTTTTTGAGATATTGGAGGGTTTTTTTTTTATTCAGAGAATTTTTCATTGTTATGTTTTCTTAATCAGCTCCTATAGTCTACTTAGTGGAAAGAGCATTGGCAGGAGAAGGATCCAAGTACAAATCCCATCTATCAGTGAGTCACCTGGACTCAATATTCAAACTGCTTAACCCACAGTTTTCTTATTGTAAATATGAGAATTATAGTATCTATCTTATATGTTTGTGATAAATGAGGATAAAATATTTAAACCCTCTGCACTTGTTTTGTATTGGGTGGATATCATCACCTGAATTCTTCCTCCTACTTTTTGCAGTGAAGAAATCTAGGGTTTTTAAAAAGAAATTTTGAGACAGGTAATTTTCATACCAATTCAATTTGTTGAATTAAAAATTATGCACAATGTCAAAGTTTAGGGTTATGTTTTATTCGGTGGACGTACTGAGGACTTCAAGCCCAGGAGGCAGCATCTCAAGTAGCAATGAGAAAACAGCTCCAAGGAGGTGCAGGGGGAGCTAGGATGTATAAGAGTTTTGCAACCAAGGGAAGGTAATAGGAACAAAAATATACTGTTAGTAAAAGAAATGTAGATATCTCAGTGTAAGGAATTTAACACTTTTCTATGTATGGGAAGATGCAGAGTCTGGGCTCACTGAAATCATTCCTTTGGTATACATGCCAACAATCTGGGGCCAGTATCCTATGTTTTCACAGAGTTCCTCAGACCTCACCCATGGGAGTGGCTACGGTCTGATGGCTGCTAGACTGCAGATATTCTTTGTTTCCTTCCTGAGTTTCCTCAGGGCTCACCAGCTCACCATCAGTGGTGGTTGTAATCACCAATGACTGTGACTTCCTTTGTTTACTGATATGGCAGGGAATATTTTATTTTTCAATTTGAAGAGCCCACATTTGACATGTACAGAAAGTGTTCCTTTACTATGGTGAAATGGATATCGTGCTTATACTTCCTCTTTTAATTCTGTACACAGATACCATCAGTGAAGCCTGTGGCAGACCTGTGCTTCCAGGACAGGACATTTTAGAGAAGACTAATCTGAAGCCTAGAGGTGAAGTCGTGGGATAGCTCTTTATACCCATTTAATTCATATTTGTTGGCAAAGATTAAGAGCAGGAGAGACTGCCTAGGAATCTCAGCAGGCTTCAAGTGTTTTTAAATTAATCAGTGAAGGTAATGTTAGATGGCTAAATTATTTAGTATTGCTTCACAAGGAAAAAACAAGGAAATGAAACACCTGTTCAATGTATCCAAAAATATTGCTGAAAGAAATTACTGAAGACCTAAAGTAATGTGAACAAAGCCCATATTCATAGTTTGGAACACTTACCATTGTTCAGAGAGCAGTAGTGGCTAAAGCCATCTGTATATTCACTGCAAAAATGTTCAGGGTGTTATGGCAGGCAGGTAGCTCGGTATGACCAGAGAAATGTGGGCAGGGAACACATAGCAGGAAATTTTGCATCTTGTAAACAGAAGGGGTTCATGGGCAGACAAAGAAAAGAAGGCACCTTCACATCGACAGAAAACCACACATTTTAGGTGGACGTGTCCTGAAAGCAGATTAAGAAAGGTAGGAATCTCCTGCTTTAGAATGTAACCTGTTGCTCATTTTGCTCTCATTTCAATAAAATTAGCCTTAGAGATAAGAAGGACTCATCATGCACCAACACAATGACACTTCTGATCTAAGCCAGAAAAGAACAAAAACCCTCTTCCCTGAGGGAAAATGGAGCTGGGATGAAAGTCAGGGACCAAGACTCCCAAACTCCTTCCCAAGTTAATTTTCCGCCCATTCATTTGTATGCCTCTCATAACTGGCTTGCTAAAGAAACCCAGGGTAGCAGTGTCTCACCTGCTTGCCTGCTCTCCCTCTGAGAGTGTGTTCTTGTTTAAATAATTTCTCACTCTCTTAATCTCCCAGTGTCATCTCCAAATTTCTTCACAAGGAAGAAAGAACCTTAAAATTCACTGGAAACAAGTGTTCCCTTTGCCCTTTATGCTGAAATTGACAATCTGATACAAAAATTCACGTTGGCATTCAAGGGACCTTGTGTAGTCAAAACAATCTTAAAAAAGTTTGGGGATCCACATATGCAGATTTATTGCCTACTATGAAGGTATAGTGATTAGGGGAAAAAAATGTGGTAAAAACATAAGAACAGACATAGAGAAATGGTACAGAATAGTGACTTAAGTTCATATATGCGTACTGCATTGACTTTTAAACTTTGTTTTTTACAGCAATTATAGGTTTACCGTAAAATTGAGGGGGAGGTATGGAGATTTCCCATATACTCCCTGCTCCATACGTGCAAAGTTTCCCACTTACCAACATCACTCACCAGATGTTATCTTTTCTTTCTTTCTTTTTTTTAAATCAAGGACAAACCTACATTGACTCACCCAAAGTTCATAGTTTACTTTAGGGTTCACTCTTGGTGTTGTACATTCTATGTGTATGTACAAAAATTTAATGAAATATATCCACCATCTAGTCAAGGCTATGGTTTTTCCAGTAGTCATGTATGGATATGAGAGTTGGACTATAAAGAAAGCTGAGTGCCAAAGAACTGATGCTTTTGAACTGTGGTGTTGGAGAAGACTCTTGAGAGTCCAAGAGACTCTGCAAGGAGATCCAACCAGTCCATCCTAAAGGAGATCAGTTCTGGGTGTTCATTGGAAAGACTGATGTTGAGGCTGAAACTCCAATACTTTGGCCACCTGATGCTAAGAGCTGACACATTTGAAAAGACCCTGATGCTGGGAAACATTGAGGACAGTAGGAGAAGGGGATGACAGAGGATGAGATGATTGAATGGCATCACCAACTCAATGGACATGGGTTTGGGTAAACTGGGAGTTGGTGATGAACAGAGAGGCCTAGCATGCTGTAGTCCATGGGGTTGCAAAGAGTTGGACATGACTGAGCGACTGAACTGAACTGATCCACCATTGTAGTGAAATACAGAGTAATTTCACCACCCTAAAAATCCCTGTGTTCTGTCTATTCATGTCTCTCCCTTTGCTCCCACTCAGACTCTGGCAACCACTGATCTTTTTTATTGTCTAAATAGTTTTGCCTTTTCTGGAAGGCCATGTAGTTAGGATTATACAATATATAAGCTATTCAGATTGGCTTCTTTCACTTAGTAACATGCATTTATATTTCCTCTACGTTGTCATGGCTTAATAGCATATTTATTTTTATTGTTGAATAGTATTCCTTTGTTTGGAGTTACAAAAGTTCATTTCCAACCATGTACTGAGAGATATCTTGGTTGTTTTCAAGTTTTGACAATGTTAACTGAAAATAAAAATGCACAAGGTGAGAGTTATGAGTTAGGTTTTATTTGAGGCAAAATGAGAACTATAGACCAGGAGACAGCATTTCAGATAGCTCTGAGAAACTGCTCCAAAGAGGTAGGAGGGAAAGTCAGTATATATGTGATTTGGGTGAAAGGGGAGTATGTGCAATGAAGCACATTTTTTTGCAGAAAGTTTCTGCTGTTCTCAGGAAGATTACTGCTAGTCATGAGGAGAAGACTTACCATGAAGCATTTTAATACTTTTCTAGGTATGAGGAGATGCAAGAATCAGGCTCATAAAATCACCTCCTGAAAATATCTAACTATCTGAAGACCTGTTCTGCTAGTTTTTCCCAGAGCACAGAGTGCTTCATTCCTGATCTCTACCCTGAATTCCTTTCAGAGAGTGATAGAAGGTCAGCAGCTATAGCAGCTCATAGTTTGATCATTACAGAGGCAGATGGCAAGTGCCAGTTTGTAGGTGACAACAATTATGAACAAAGTGACTGAACTAATAAAGGTTTTTATCTGGTCATGAATTTTCAATGCTTTAGTAAATACCAAGGGTCAAAATTGTTGGATCATATGGTATGGGTATGTTTAGTTTTGTAAGAAACTATCAAGCTGTCTTCCAAAATAGTGGTACCAATTTTGGAGACTTTCCAAATGTTCCACATCCTGGCCAGCATTTAGTGTTCTCCATGTTCCAGATTTTAGCCATTGTCTTAGATGTGCAGTGGTATCTCATTCTTTTTTTTTTTTTAATTTGAATTTCTCTGATGACATATATGATGTAAAGCATCTTTTCATGTGCTTACTTGCCATCTTTATCTCCTCTTTGATGAAGTGTTAAGGTCTTTGGCCCATTTTTCAATCAGATTGTTAGTTTTCTTTTTTATTGAAGTATAATTGATTCCCACTATTGTATTAGTTTTAGGTATATAGAAAAATGATTCAGATATATATATATATTTTTCCTTTTTCAGATTATTACATTATAGGTTATCACAAGGTACTGAATACAGTTCTCTCGGTGTTATAGAGTAAATGCTTGTTGCTTATCTATTTTATATATAGTAATGTGTATCTGTCAACCCCAATCTTCTAGTTTATCTCTCCCCACTCCTTTCCTCTTTGGTAACCATAAGTCTGATTTCTATGTCTGTAAGCCTGTTTCTGTATTGTAAATAAGTTAATTATTACTATATTTTTATTTCACTTATAAATGATATCATATAGTATTTATATTTCTGTCTGAGTGAACTCAGTATAATAACCGCAGGTCCATCTGTGTTGCTGCATATGGCAGTATTTCATTCTTTTTTATGTTTAGTATTATTCTGTTTGTATATTTGTGTGTGTGTATGTATACATGTATGTATGTGTGTATGTGTGTGTGTATGCATGTATAATTTTCTTTTTTTTTTTTTAAGGATTTTTGCATGTTTATTCTTTTTTTTTTTTTTTTCCAGAACTGATTTCCTTTATTTTTTTTTTCCAGTGGGTTTTGTCATACATTGATATGAATCAGCCATAGATTTACACGTATTCCCCATCCCGATCCCCCCTCCCACCTCCCTCTCCACCCGATTCCTCTGGGTCTTCCCAGTGCACCAGGCCCGAGCACTTGTCTCATGCATCCCACCTGGGCTGGTGATCTGTTTCACCATAGATAATATACATGCTGTTCTCTCGAAACATCCCACCCTCGCCTTCTCCCACAGAGTCCAAAAGTCTGTTCTGTACATCTGTGTCTCTTTTTCTGTTTTGCATATAGGGTTATCATTACCATCTTTCTAAATTCCATATATATGTGTTAGTATGCTGTAATGTTCTTTATCTTTCTGGCTTACTTCACTCTGTATAATGGGCTCCAGTTTCATCCATCTCATTAGAACTGATTCAAATGAATTCTTTTTAATGGCTGAGTAATATTCCATGGTGTATATGTACCACAGCTTCCTTATCCATTCGTCTACTGATGGGCATCTAGGTTGCTTCCATGTCCTGGCTATTATAAACAGTGCTGCGATGAACATTGGGGTGCACGTGTCTCTTTCAGATCTGGTTTCCTCAGTGTGTATGCCCAGAAGTGGTATTGCTGGGTCATATGGCAGTTCTATTTCCAGTTTTTTAAGAAATCTCCACACTGTTCTCCATAGTGGCTGTACTAGTTTGCATTCCCACCAACAGTGTAAGAGGGTTCCCTTTTCTCCACACCCTCTCCAGCATTTATTGCTTGTAGACTTTTGGATAGCAGCCATAGTCATGGGTATTTTGATAGGGATTACATTAACAAGGTAAGAGAAACCCAAGTAAGACAGTAGGTGTTGTGAGAGGGCATCAAAGGGCAGACACATTGAAACCATAATCACAGAAAACTAGCCAATCTGATCACACGGACCACAACCTTGTCTAACTCTGTGAAACTAAGCCATGCCATGTGGGGCCACCCAAGATGAATGGGTCTTGGTGGAGAGGTCTGACAGAATGTGGTCCACTAGAGAAGGGAATGGCAAACCACTCCAGTATTCTTGCCTTGAGAACCCCATGAACAGTATGAAAAGGCAAAACGATAGGATACTGAAAGAGGAACTCCCCAGGTCCTTAGATGCCCAATATGCTACTGGATATCAGTGGAGAAATAACTCCAGAAGAATGAAGGGATGGAGCCAAAGCAAAAACAACACCCAGCTGTGGATGTGACTGGTGATAGGAGCAAGGTTTGATGCTGTAAAGAGCAATATTGCATAGGAACCTGGAATGTTAGGTCCATGAATCAAGGCAAATTGAAAGAGGTCAAACAGGAGATGGCAAGAGTGAATGTCAACATTCTAGGTATCAGTGAACTAAAATGGACAGGAATAGGTGAATTTAACTCAGATGACCATTATATCTACTACTGTGGGCAGGAATCCCTTAGAAGAAATGGAGTAGCCATCATGGTCAACAAAAGAGTCCGAAGTACAGTACTTGGATGCAGTCTCAAAAATGACAGAATGTTCTCTGTTCATTTCCAAGGCAAACCATTCAATATCATGGTAATCCAAGTCTATGCCCCAACCAGTAACACTGAAAAAACTGAAGTTGAACTGTTCTATGAAGACCTACAAGAACTTTTAGAACTAACACCCAGAGAAGATGTTCTTTTCATTATAGGGGACTGGAAGGCAAACGAAGGAAGTCAAGAAACACCTGGAGTAACAGGCAATTTGGCCTTGGAGTATGGAATGAAGCAGGGCAAAGGCTAATAGAGTTTTGCCAAGAGAACGCACTGGTCATAGCAAACACCCTCTTCCAACAACACAAGACAAGACTCTACACATGGACATCACCAGATGGTCAATACCAAAATCAGATTGGTTATATTCTTTTCAGCCAAAGATGGAGACACTCTATACAGTCAGCAAAAACAAGACTGGGAGCTGACTGTGTCTCAGATCATGAACTCCTTATTGTCAAAATCAGACTTAAATTGAAGAAAGTTAGGGAAAACCACTAGACCTTCAGGTATGACCTAAATCAAATCCTTTATGACTATACAGTGGAAGTGAGAAATAGATTTAAGGGACTAGATCTGATAGACAGAGTGCCTGATGAACTATGGGTGGAGGTTCGTGACATTGTACAGGAGACAGGAATCAAGACCATCCCCATGGGAAAAAGATGCAAAAAGGCAAAACGGTTGTTTGAGGAGGACTTACAAATACCTGTGAAAAGAAGAGAAGCAAAAAACAAAAGAGAAAAGGAAAGATATTCCCATTTGAATGCAGAGTTCCAAAGAATACCAAGGAGAGATATGAAAGCCTTACTCAGTGATCAGTGCAAAGAAATAGAGGAAAACAACAGAATGGGAAAGACTAGAGATCTCTTCAAGAAAATTAGAGATACCAAGGGAACATTTCAGGCAAAGATGGGTTCGATAAAGGACAGAAATGGTATGGACCTAACAGAAGCAGAAGATAAGAGGTGGCAAGAATACAAAGAAGAACTGTAGAAAAAAGATCTTCATGACCTAGATAATCACGATGGTGTGATCACTCACCTAGAGCCAGACATCCTGGAATGTGAAGTCAAGTGGGCCTCAGGAAGCATCACTACGAACAAAGCTAGTGGAGGTGATGGAATTCCAGTTGAGCTATTTCAAATCCTGAAAGATGATGCTGTGAATGTGCTGCCCTGAATATGCCAGCAAATTTGGCAAACTCAGCAGTGGCCACAGGACTGGAAAAGGTCAGTTTTCATTCAAATCCCAAAGAAAGGCAATCACAAAGAATGCTCAAACTACTGCATAATTGTACTCATCTCAGATGCTAGTAGAATAATGCTCAAAATTCTCCACGCCAGGCTTCAGCATTACGTGAACCGTGAACTCCCAGATGTTCAAGCTGGATTTAGAAAAGGCAGAGGAACCAGAGATCAAATTCCCAACATCCGTTAAATCAACAAAAAAGCAAGAGAGTTCCAGAAAAACATCTATTTCTGCTTTATTAACTATGCCAAAGCCTTTGACTGTGTGGATCACAGTAAACTGTGGAAAATTCTGAAAGAGGTGGGAATACCAGACTACCTGACCTGCCTCTTGAGAAACCTGTATGCACGTCAGGAAGCAACAGTTAGAACTGGACATGGAACAACAGACTGGTTCCAAGTAGGAAAAAGAGTACGTCAAGGCTATGTATTGTGACCCTGCTTATTTAACTTATATGCAGAGTACATCGTGAGAAACGCTGGCCTGAGGAAGCACAAGCTGGAATCAAGATTGCCAGGGAAAATATCAATAACCTCAGGTATGCAGATGACACCACCCTTATGGCAGAAAGTGAAGAGGAACTAAAAAATCTCTTGATGAAAGTGAAAGAGGAGAGTGAAAAAGTTGACTTAAAGCTTAACATTCAGAAAACTAAGATCATGGTATCTGGTCCCATCACATCATGGGTCCCATCCCATCACACCACATAGATGGGGAAACAGTGGAAATGGTGTCAGACTTTATTTTTCTGGGCTCCAAAATCACTGCAGATGGTGATTGCAGCCATGAAATTAAAAGATGCTTACTCCTTGGAAGGAATGTTATGACCAACCTAGACAGCATATTAAAAAGCAGAGACATTACTTTGCCAACAAAGGTCCATCTAGTCAAAGCTATGGTTTTTCCAGTGGTCATGTATGGATGAGAGTTGGACTGTGAAGAAAGCTGAACACCGAAAAATGGATTCTTTTGAACTTTGTTGTTGAAGAAGACTCTTGAGAGTCCCTTGGACTGCAAGGAGATCCAACCAGTCCATCCTGAAGGAGATCAGTCCTGGGTGTTCATTGGAAGGACTGATACTGAAGCTGAAACTCCAATACTTTGGCCACTTCATGCAAAGAGTTGACTCATTGGAAAAGACCCTGATGTTGGGAGGGATTGGGGGCAGGAGGAGAAGGGGACGACAGAGGATGACATGGCTGGATGGCATCACTGACTCTATGGATATGAGTTTTAGTAAACTCCAGGAGTTGGTGATGGATAGGGAGGCCTGGCGTGCTGTGATTCATGGGGTTGCAAAGAGTCGGGCACGACTGAGTGACTGAACTGACTGACTGATATTAGCTGTGTAGATTATTTTGGGTAGTATGGCCGTTTTAGAGTTGTTTGTTTCTTATCATTGATATTTAAGTGTTGTTTGTATATCTTGGATAACAGTCTTTTATCAGATGGATCTTTTGCAAATCTTTCTCCAAGTCTGTGGCTTGTGTTTTCATTCTCTTGATGTTATCTTTCACAGAAGTGAATTTTTAATTTTAATGAAGTCCAATTTGTCAGTTATTTCTTTTATGGGTCAAGCCTTTGGTATTTTATCTAAAAAGCCTTCGCCATACCCAGGGTCATTTATGTTTTTTCCTATGTTATCTTTTAGAAGTTTTACAGTTTTGCATTTTACACTTTGATCTGTGATCCATTTTGAGTTCATTTTTTGAAAGGGTATAAGGTCTGTGTCTAGATTAATGTTTTTGCATGTAGATGTTCAGTTATTCCAGCACCATTTGTTGAGAGAACTACCTTTGCCCTATTGCATTGCCTTTGCTTCTCTGGCAAAGACCAGTCAACTTTATTTATGGAGGGCTATTTCTGGGCTTTCCATTCTGTTTCATTTATCTATTTCTTTTCTAGTACTGCACTCTCTTGGTTAATCAATTGATTTTTGACAGATTTTTTTTTTTTCTGATTTCTGACTAATTTTTTTCTTGGAAAATTAAAATGCAAAGTAGTATTCTTTTCAACTTATTGTCCTGTGACAGCTGGATCGTCACATGCAAAAGTAGAACATTGTACCCATAATTCTCACCATATACAAAAATTAACTCAAAATGGATCAGAGATATAAGTGTAGGTACTTTAGTGGCTCAGAGGGTAAAGCGTCTTCCTCCAATGTGGGAGACCTGGGTTCGATCCCTGGGTCGGGAAGATCCCCTGGAGAAGGAAATGGCAACCGACTCCAGTATTCTTGCCTGGAGAATCCCATGGATGGAGGAGCCTGGTGGGCTACAGTCCACGGGGTCGCAAAGAGTCGGACACGACTGAACGACTTCACTTTCACTTTCACTAATACCATGATACTCTTAGAAGAAAATGTAGGATAAATCTTCATAGTCATGGATTAGGAAGTAATTTCTTATGTATAATATGAAAAACACAGGCAGCAATGGGAAAAAAAGAAGCAAATTGAAATTCACTAAAGTTTTTTAAAAATTACATCAAAGGATGCTATAAAGAAAGAACAAAAGACAACCCAAACATGGAAGAAAATATTTGCAAGTTAAATATCTAAAAAACTAAGATCATGAAATCACGTCATTGCAAATAGAAGGGGAAAAAGTAGAAACAGTTACAGATTTGATTTTCTTGGGTTCCAAAATCACTTCAGATGGTGACTAAAGCCAGGAAATTAAAAGACACTTGATCCTTGGAAGAAAAGCTATGACAAACCTAGAGAGCATATTCAAAAGCAGATAAATCACTTTGCCTACAAAGGTCTGTAAAAGTCAAAGATATGGTTTTTCCAGTAGTCCTGTATGGATGTGAGAGTTGGACCACAAAGAAGGGTGAGCTCCAAAGAATTGATGCTTTTGAACTGTGGTACTGGATAAGACTCTTGAGAGTTCCTTGGACAGCAGGAGATCAAATACCAGTCAATCCTCAGGAAATCAACCCTGAATATCATTGGAAGGACTGATGCTGAAGGTATACTTTGGCCACCTGATGTGAACAGATGACTCACTGGAAAGGACCTTGACATTGGGAAAGATTGAGAGCAAGAGGAGAAGGGGAAAACAGAGGATGAGATGGAAAACAGAGTCAGGATGGCATCACTGACTCAATGGATGTGAGTTTGAGCAAACTCTGGGAGATAGTGTAGGACAGGAAAGCCTGGCATGCTGCACTCCATGGGATCTCAAAGAGTTGGATATGACAGAGACTAAAGAACAACAACAAAGGACCTTATGGTTACTAAGGACCTAGTAACCATATTATATAAAGAACACTACCAAATCAAAAAGAACCTAATTTTTTAAAAGAGTCAAAGAATTTGAATAGACTTTCTCCAGGGAACTTGTGCAAATGGCCAATGAGCACCTGAAAAAAATGTTACTAGTTACTCATAAGGGAAATGTAAATCAAGCCACAGTGAAATACTAGTTTACACCCACTAAGATAAATGTAGGGCTTCCTGGTGGCTCAAATGGTAAAGAATCTGCCTGCAATGTGGGAGACCTGGGTTTGATCCCTGGGTCAGGAAGATCTCCTGGAGAAGGAAATGGCAACCCACTCCAGTATTCTTGCCTGGAGAATTTCATGGACAGAGGAGCCTGGTGGGCCCCAGTCCATGGGTTTGCAAAGAGTCAGACACGACTGAGCAGCTAACATACTACTAGGATAAATGTAATTTTTAAAGACTAAAGCATATTTGTGAATTTGTGTGAGAGTATGGAGAAATTGAAGCCTCATACAGCCCGAGTAGAAATGTTAATGATGCATTCACTATGGAAAATTTTGACCATTTCCTCCAAAAACATTAAAGATTGAGTTATTATATGAAATTCTACTCCTATGTGTGTATAGAGATGTGAAAATATATGATCACACCAATACTTGTATAAGAATGTAAATAGCTACATTCTTCATTATAGCCAACAAGGAGATACAATCCACAGATAACTGGATAAAGTAAATGTGATGTATCTACAAGATGGAATATTTAGTCATAAAAAGCAAAGAAATGTGATAGCATGCTACAACATGGATGAACCTTGAAAATCTTATGCTAATTGAAAGGAAGTATTCACAAAAGTCCATCTACTTTATATATGTATAGATATAATGGCATACTGGCATACTTTGGAGATACTGTTGGTTTGATTCCAGGCCACCAATGAAAAAAATATTTCAATAAAGTGACTGACATTAATTTTTTGCTTTCCCACTTTGTATAAAAGTTATGTTACATTGTAATGTTGCTAAATGTGGAATAACATTGTGTCTTAAAAAATGTACATTCCTTAATTTACAAATTCTTTATTGCTTAAAAATGCTAGCTATCATCTGATTCTTCAGAGTCATCATAGTTACATCAAAGACCACTTGTCACAGATCAGTATAGAAAATATAGCAATAATGAAAAAGTGTGAACCATTGCAAGAATTATCAAAATGTGACACAGGGACATAAAGTTAGCAAAGCTGTTGGAAAAATGGCACTGATACACTTGTTCACACGGGGTTGCCACAGACCTTCAATCTGTTAAAAAGTATCTGGGAAGCACAATAAAGCAAAATGCAATAAAATAAGGTATTGCTCTATAGATATAGACCAAAAATTCCATTTATATGAAAATCACACATGTTGTGTTTTTTCATTGATATGTAATGTCCAGAATAGACAGACCAGATGTAGTTTAGTGATTGCCAGGAATTATAGATGGGGGTATAGATGGGAAAATTCCTGAATTGATTTGTTTGTTTTTACTTGGAATGAGTAAGATGATGGAAATGTTTTGTAATCAGATAGTGATGATAGTTGCACAAAATTGTGAATAAACATATACTTAAAAAACATATAATTTGCTTTAAAATGGGACATTTAAAATTGTATGAATTTTACCTCAATTTCAAAAGCTCTGTTTTCTTTACCAAATGTCAGATTTTTAGATATTGTTAAATTTCTAGAGTCTTACTTTCATTATGGATCTGATGTCTATCCAACATGATCTTTGAAGACCTCCATATAATGTGCAGTGTAAGAAGCTGATTCACAAATTCCACACAAATTCACAATTCCACACAAATCATGTGGCAAACAGTCATGCTATCCAGTAGAATTTCCTTTCACTTATTGATACTAATTTCCATCAATACATTAAACCTTCCTAGAGAACAGTTACATTATTTACTTTTGCTTATCACCTTTTCCCTATCATTATACAGCTCATGACACATAGTAGGGTTTCTTGTTAATAATATATTGAATAAAAGCAAAAAGAAAAAATTAATTACAGTGATTTTAGGGAAATGGGAGGCAAGATGGTAGAGTGGAAACTTGAGTGCAATCCCTGTCATCAGTTCAGTTCAGTTCAGTCGCTCAGTCATGTCCAACTCTTTGCGACCCCATGAATCGCAGCACGCCAGGCCTCCCTGTCCATCACAAACTCCCAGAGTTTACTCAAACTCATGTCCATCGAGTCGGTGATGGCATCCAGCCATCTCATGCTCTGTCGTCCCCTTCTCCTCCTGCCCCCAATCCCTCCCAGCATCAGGGTCTTTTCCAATGAGTCAACTATTTGCATGAGGTGGCCAAAGTATTGGAGTTTCTACTTCAGCATCAGTCCTTCCAATGAAAACCCAGGACTTATCTCCTTCAGGATGGACTGGTTGGATCTCCTTGCAGTCCAAGGGACTCTCAAGAGTCTTCTCCAACACCACAGTTCAAAAGCATCAATTTTTTGGCACTCAGCTTTCTTCACAGTCCAACTCTCACATCCATACATGACCGCTAGAAAAACCATAGCCTTGACCAGATGGACCTTTGTTGGCAAAGTAATGTCTCTGCTTTTTAATATGCTATCTAGGTTGGTCATAACTTTCCTTCCAAGGAGTAAGCATCTTTTAATTTCATGGCTGCAGTCACCATCTGCAGTGATTTTGGAGCCCCAAAAAATCATGTCTGACACTGTTTCCACTGTCTCCCCTCTATTTCCCATGAGGTGATGGGACCAGATGCCATGATCTTAGTTTTCTGAATGTTAAGCTTTAAGTCAACTTTTTCACTCTCCTCTTTCACTTTCATCATAGGCACACTGAAATCACAACTAACTGTTGAACAACCATCAGTAAAAAAGACTGGAACCTACCAAAACAGATAGCATTAGTGTTAGCCACTCAATCGTGTCCAACTCTTTGCAACTCCATAAACTGTAGCCCACCAGCTTCCTCTGTCCACGGGATTTTCCAGGCAAGAATACTGAAGTGGGTTGCCATTTCCTTCTCCAGGGGTTCTTCCTAACCCAGGGATTGCACCCAGATCTCCCACCTTGTAGGCAAACTCTCCACCATCTGAACTACCAGGGAAGCTCCAGATATATACTACATCTTCTTTATCCATTCATCTTTCAATGGACATTTAACTGCTTCCATGGCTGTTGTAAATAGTGCTGCATTTACTTTGGGTGAACACTGGGTGGCCTGTGTCTTTTCACTTTATAAGATAAAACACTTCCCTTGATCTTAGACAAAAGTGTAGTCCAAAAGACTCTGCAATTATTAAAAAAAGAAGTCAAAGAAAGCTGAGCCATCATCATTTTCTGCCTCAAGTAAAAAGAGCCTGGTGTCTGAAATGAGAGGGAAGCTGCTGCAGAAGTTTGACTAAATCTGTTTTAGTTCCTGGCCTGTGCCCCCCAATGCCTTGGAGCTCCAAGAGCGAACATGCCAGCTATGCCTTTTAGGACAAAAAACCACACACATTCTTAGGTGATTTGCAGAGTTTCATTTTCCCAAGTATACATCTGCAGGAGGAGATACAAATATCTGCAGATATTCTACATCCAATGACGTAAAGAAGAAACCACTACTAGGTGGTAGAAGGAGCACACTCACAGTATAATCAAATCTCATACCCAGCAGTAAGCCACTTACAAAGTGGAGAAGTATTATATCACAGTTCTTCTACAGAGAGAAAGTTCTGAGCCCCACTTCAGATTTCCCAGATGGGGGTCTGACGTTGGTAGAAGAAATCCCCGGAACATTTTCTGTTGAAGTCCTGAATACCAAAGCAATCGTGAGAAAGAAAAATATAGCTGGAAGAATCAGACTCCCTGACTTCGGACTATACTACAAAGCTATGGTAATCAAAACAGTATGGTACTAGAACAAAAACAGAAATACAGCTCAATGAAACAGGATAGAAATTCCAGAAATAAATCCACACAGCTATGGTTAGTTAATCTATAACAAAGGAGGCAAGAACATACAATGGAGAAAAGACAGTCTCTTCTATAAGTGATTCTTGGAAAACTGGACAGCAGCATGTAAAAGAATGAAATAAGAACATTCTCTGACTCCATATACAAAACTAAAATCAAAATGGATTAAAGACCTAATTGTAAGATAGGATACTATAAAACTAGAAGGAAAAATAGGCAGAACACTCTTTAATGTAAATCCCAAAAGTATCTTTTTGAATCCATCTTATAGAGTAATGGAAATAAAAACAAAAATAAACAAATAGAACCTAATTAAACTTAAAAAACTTTGCATAGCAAAGGAAACCATAAACAAAACATAAAACCTACAGAATGACAGAAAATATTTGCAAACCACATGACCAAGAGGAGATTAATTTCCAAAATATATAAACAGCTCATGCAGCTTAATATCAATAACAACTCAGTCAAAAAATTGGCAGATGACCCAACTAGGAATTTCTCCAAAGAAGCCATACAGATGGCCAACAGGAAATGAAAAGATACTCAACATCAATAATTATTAGAGAAATGTGAATCAGAACTATAGTGAGGTACCACCTCATAGCAGTCAGAATGGCCATCATCACAAAGTCTACAAATAATAAATGCTGGAGAGGGTGTGGGAAAAAAGGGGCACTGTTGGTGGGAATGCAAATTGCTACAACCATTGTGGAGAATAGTATGATATTCCTTAGAAAACTAAAAATAGAGATGCCATATGATCCAAGATTCCCTCTCCTGGGCATACATCCATAGAAAACTCCAATTCAAATACATGCACTCAGTGATTACAGCAGCACTACTTACAATAGCCAAAACATGGGACCAACCTAAATGTCTATCAGCAGATGAACGGATAAAGATGTGGTACATATATGCATACATAGACACACACAATGGAAAATTGCTCAGCCATTAAAAAAGTGAAATAAATAACATTTGAAGCAAAATGATGGACCTAAAGATTGTCATACTAATTGGAGTAAGCCTGATATTGCTTACATGTAGAATCTAAAACAAAATAATACAAATGAACTAATTTCCAAAACAGAAATATACTGACAGATGTAAAAAACAAACTTATGGTCAGCCAATGGGGAAGCCAGGAGGGATAAATTAGAGTTTGGGATTAACAAATACACAGGGGCTTCCCTGGTGACTCAGACATTAAAGAGTCCGCCTGCAATGCGGGAGACCTGAGTTCGATCTTTGGGTTAGGAAGATCCCCTGGAGGAGGACATGGCAATGCACTCCAGTATTCTTGCCTGGAGAATCCGCACGGGCAGAGGAGCCTGCCAGACTACAGGCTTTGGGGTTGCAAAGAGTCAGACACAACTGAACGACTGAGCGCAGCACAATACTTGCTATGTATAAAATAGGTAAACAACCAAGACCTACCATATAGCACAGGGAACTGTACTTAATGTGTAATAACCTAGAATGGAAAGAATCTGAAAAAGAGTGTGTGTGTGTGTGCACGCATGTGCACGTGTGCATATATGTATACATGTGTGTGTGCACACATGTGCACACATACATATATGTATATACATATTTATATATATACACATATAGCTAAATCACTTTACTGTACACCCGAAGCTAACAGAATATTATAAATCAGTATTCTTCAATTAAATTTTTAAAACATTTTTACAAAATAAAAGAAAGAATGCATGCATGAATTTACCAGCATTCACTGAATAATGTTTTTATAATTTAAAAAAGACCTTGAAAGTAATTGAAAGCATTTTTATAATGTGGCTCCAAATTTGTACATTTTAATGGATATTTTCATTAAGAATTAATACTAAGGAAGGTAAATGAAAGTAACTCCCATGTAGATTATCTCTTAGAGGTGAAAATGTTTACTGAGATGGAGAGCAGGTCTGATACCACATACGTAGCAGTTTGGAACTTGCTTTCTAGTCGTCTGCATTTCTGCCATTATAACCAAGCTTTAAATGAATTTTTGACTAATCAAATTTCACTCAGTTTCTTGTTGGTTAAGAGGTAAAGAGAAATAGTGGAGCGTCAGATTTGGACCACAAATGAATATCCTAGATCGGTAAAAGCAGAGTTGCCTGGCCTGCCAGGATCACTGAACTGTCTCTTGATGATTTATGAGAGAGAAAATAACATATTTTTTTTTCTCCCAAACTTCAGAAATCATACAATATATTTGAATAGTCTTTGCACTTCACTCAGTTACATTAATAGATACATCTTTTGTTTTATAATTTAAGTCTGTCCTGGTTAACATTTTTGATCAGAAGATTGACGTGGAGTATTTATGAGAATTCAAGTCCCTAGATTCCTCTTCTAAAGGGTTTGACTTTTTAGAATAAAGAGAAGCCCAGCTGTCTGTACTTTTAATAAACTCCCAAGTAATGGATTATTTGTTGACTTTTGAGACTATTTCCTTAATGATAGTTACAAGAAGTATTTGTGTGCTATAATCCAATAATACAATCAAAAAAACAAGAAAGGATATTTTAATAAAGGGAATGCTATTTAACATTTTATTGATTGAAACAGTCAATATTCATGATTACAAATTCCATTAGATTTTCTATTCTTAAACACACAATTAAGATAGGTTTTCAACTATCAATGTATAATTGAAGAAAGAAAATGGAAATCCTTCATTGAGGGGTTCTTAGAGTTGAAAAATTCTCCAACAATATATATTCTGTCTTGTGTGCTACTGAAGGCTTAGTCTGGTCATCTAAGAATTTAAAGCCTTGACTGAGAGGACTAATTGATTGTAGAATCAATAGCAAAATAGGATTGCAATAAAAGCCATAGGAATGTGTAGCTGAGGCAGAGTTAACAACAACCCCAATGACTAAAACCAGTATTTCCTCTATTTTTTCTGTAAAGAAAGAAAAAGAAAGAAAAATTATTTTTGAAAAATATTTTAAATTGCCTAAGTATTGCACTAAGTGCTTCTCCATGAGGAGAGTCTGACTGTGAGAGAGCTAGGAGGGCTGTGCTCCCTTCCACAAGCAACGGGGCCCCTCCCAACCCCCTACCCTGCAACAGGTCCTCCTGATCCCCTGGGGCTCCTTGACTCTTCCTACATGCTCCCTCCTGACTCAACCTGGGAACCCTCCCAGACCTCAGGAGGAGGATTAGAGACTGTTTTCTTAGTTCTCTGGATATAGAAGCCCATCTGGGGATTCAGTGAGAGGAAACACCAGTGAGAGAAAAGGAGGCAGGAAGTAGGATGGCTGGCTGAACCTTCAAACTGGGAATTCCCTCAGGGGGAAGGAGGCAGGCAGGGAGGTTGGGCAGAAGTGTGCCAGACTGCCCTACTCTCTGAGGAAAGTTTGAAGTCTTGTCATGGAGTTCAGAGGACAAAGTGAACCATCAGAGGAGCTCTTTCCTGATATAAATTGCCAATTGTGAAGGATTAAAATTTATGAAGTTGGTAGCGTTTCTTGCTCAATTATTCTCTCTGTAGCTTGGAGCTTGACTTCAGCCTCTGAAGTTAAGAATTACTTTATATTGATGACCAGATTGCCAACAGTAAGTGATGGTAATTAAATCACATTAATGTAATTGGTTTATGCTGTGGGTAATATCCAGCAGGGATATACTTCAAGGTCAAATAAAACTACTTTTAGGAATATGACTTCAGGGAAAGGTACCAGTGTGTTTCTGTGGCTTTGCTAAGAAAGAACAATTGTTTTCCATGTATATTGTGCCTTGACTATCAGAGACATGGATGTTCCTATTATTTTCTGATTGTTTGTTCATTATTTTGGTAGGGGCAATATTGAGTCTTGTGCCCTTACAGCTTTTCAGTGCAGAAAATGCATTTATTGGCGTACGTGTGGCCATTGGTTGCACAGACTGGATCTAAGTCTTTTGTGCAAATATTTGGTTGATCCACATACTCGTTACAATCTGGCTGTTGAACATAAACAGACAAGATAAAATTTTTCAGATAATGAACTTTTTGAATCAAATATTCTTTACTCTTAATACAACATGATATGCATCAAAATCCAATAAATATTTCCTATATTGAGGCTAAAAATAAACAGCAAGTATCAACAGTCTGATTATATATAAATATATATATTGATATATTTTTACTACCCCAGCATTACGTTTTAAAAACATACAAATAGCTGAATAAACTCGTTTTATAATTTAACCACTCTGCCTCTATTTCTTCTCATACCTGGGTGAGATTTTCCCCATTATCTCATACCACAAAAATTATAAAAGTGGATGTGTTATGATTCTCCTTTTTCTCAATAGTTTTACTACTATATAATCTGATAGTTTAAATTATCACCATATATGTATGTATTCATACATATGAGCATTTGTATATGTGTATTTAGCCATATACATATATATGTAATTTGGTGAGTAATGGCTCTGTAGGTAATACACATAAATAAACAATGTATGTATTCTTACATGGCCTGCTTTCTAAATGTCTTAAATACCTTTATTTTTTTAGATATTTAGAAGTATAGTTGATTTTCTTCACCTCTATGTAATATTTGGCCCTGTGACAATGTAAAAATTAGTTTACATTCCTCTAAGTAGAAAAAAATTTTTTTGATGTTCTTGTTTGCTAGGATTATCAATTCTACATTAAAACCACTTTTCAGATGTCTGTATATAAGAAGTTTATTCCCAATAATTTTGAATAATGTGATAATTTTACCTTGTATGAAAAGGCAAACAGTTTTATGTGACTGGCAAGATACTATTTCTTGAACTTAGTGGAATAATGACAGTTTGTTACTTTTTGAAGTATGTTGTACACTTTTTTGGTGAAATTTGCTATTAAAATTTTATGCATAAAATAATAATTTTTTTTTCATTTCCCAAATTAATTGCTGTGAACTTGCCCCTCTGTGAGTTTCTCCGGAAGGTGCAAAAGCAGTTTCTGCAACCAATAGACAAAAGAAAAATTAAAAAGAAAAAGAGGAGGGAAAACAGTGTCTTTAATGGGAAGTACCCACATCTTTTGGGCTTCCCTAGTGGCTCAGATGGTAAAGAATCCGCCTGCAATGCAGGAGATGTGAGTTCAATCCCTGGGTTGGGAAGATCCCCTGGAGGAGGGCATGGCAACCCACTCCAGTATTCTTGCCTGGAGAATCCTCATGGACCGAGGAGCCCCAAGGACTGTGGGCTACAGTCCTTGGGGCTGCAAGCAGTCAGGCACGACTGAGCGACTAAGTGACACACCCACATCTTTTACTAGCAAAATACTATGTAAGTTGCATACTCAAAACGTCTCACATAATGAGGTGAGGCTTTTGTGGCAGTATCAAAAAAATAATTTCACAAAAGAACTCGAAATCTGGAAACAGAATTCTAAATTCATCTTAATCTGTGAAAAATTACTAAGTACAGTTTAATAATTGCCAGATCTTTTGGAGATACTACTTTTTTTCATATTTGTACATGACACATTGTTGTCAGAGAAAACAGGGCCTTGCCTGTTGTGTGTGTGTGTTAGTCACTTAGTTGTGTCCAACTCTTTGTGACTCCATGGACTGTAGCCCACCAGGTTCCTCTGTCCACAGGATTCTTCAGGCAAGAATACTGGAGTGGATTGCCATTTCCTTCTCCAGGGGATCTTCCTGACCCAGGGATCAAACCCAGGTCTCCTGCATTGCAGGCAGATTCTTTATCATCTGAGCTATAGGGAAGTCCCTAATATGCCTGTATGAAGTCACTTAATATGAAGAAGTTATTTACTACTTAATTCTTTCACACTTAGCTCAAGTATCATGGACAACTTTCATACCTCACAGTTACTCTACTTTGAAATTGATGGGCTACCTCTGTTTAAAGGAAGATAAGTTGTCAGCAGAAGGATCAATTAGTTCTCTTCTAACACAAAATCTTGACTTTAGTGCACTCAGAGCTGGCAAACAATGAATTGGATTGTCAAGGAATATTGGATCTAGAGGACAGTATTACTCCCCACACTCTGCATTTAGCAACCATGAAACCTGACCTCCAAAAAGGGGGGAAATTAGATAAATATCTTTAGTCATAACTTAACAAACACCTAAATTCTATTGCTCATTCTAACCATCCCTTCTGTCTCCATCTTTCTAAAGTGGGAAATGAGAAACCAATCTACTGATGCAATTTTTAAAAAGATATTTGTGACACGTCTCATTTCATTTGCCAGTTTAAGTATTACACATCCAGCACAGCAAGTTCCTCCATTCCTGTGTAATAGTAGTTGTTTCCTGCATCATCTATGATGCTTGAACTGCTTCATCCAGAAGTGAAAAATATACTCACCAGAATAAAGACGAAATGCTAAGCCAACGATGAAAATAATGTTGATCCGTGATGAGAAGGACATGTTGTTATCAAGTCTGTGGAAGACACCTTTAGGAATGTCTGTAACAGTTGTGCATGCCACTTTAGATAGAATCTGAAGCCAATTTCTACTAAAGAAATTGCTCCCACCTAGATGGCTTTTCCTTTTGCTTTCCCCACAACCCAATGATTCAATAAAACATGGTGTCATTGTTGGAAGGCTTACCCAGAGACATTTAAGAGAGCCCCGGAAAATAACACTGTTGACAAAATGGAAGGAACTAATTACTCTCTCAGCTTCCCATCAGCCGAGAAGGAGCCTGGTTGCCTGTATTACCAGTGCACATTGTGTCTCAGTTATTTTCCTCAGGAAATAGAAACAGTTATTTCTGGAAAGACTAACCTGGAGCAGTCCTCCTGGGAATGGTACACGCCAGGGTACCCACACCTTCCTAGATTCCCCACCTGACCTACCTGACAGCGAGATAATGGGGAGTGATGTCAGCAGCCCTGGAGACCGTGGCTGTCCTGTTCACCTGCCTCCTCAGCCATCTCCTTGCAGCTCAGTTCTTTTATTGTTCCACTGGTGAGGAATTTGATGGGGTAAGATTGACGGCCCAGGACAATAAGACACAGAGCTATTCTGTGTCCTCACTGGAAGCTGTAAAGTAGGTCAGGAGAGATACTTCACAAGTAACCCTCCATTAATCTTCCCTCAGTAGGAGGCTTGGGGACAACTTGATCTCATGTACCCAGAAATATGGGGAAGGGTTAGAGATCCTAAGATAGAGAAGAGAGGCGAAAGCTTTCCAAGCATGTGAGTTGAACAAAGTAAAGAGAATCAAGCAGGAAAGAGAAGAGTCTGGGGATGGTAATTAGATAATTAAGGGCATAAGCTCTCAAACATTTTCAAAACTGTTGGCATATTACAATTACCTGGGAAATGGTAATAATAATGCATTCACCTACTGGTAATCAGAACTGTGAATCAGTTGTTAGAGGAATAGACCTGTGAAGTGGAACAGTGTAAAAGCTCCCAGAGGAGTTTCATGTGTAGCCAGGTTTTGGGGAAGCTTGTCTTGAAGAAAGGGTGCAAATATATGAGGTTTTTTGTTTATTTTTAATGGAGATAATTGACATACAACATGACACATATTTAGGGTGTACAGTGTGTTGATTTGATCATTTATATATTTCATTATGATTACCGCTATAGTGTTACCTAACACATCTATCATGGTAATTCATTCTTTTTTTTTTTTCTTTGTAATAAGGGCAATGAAGTTTATAACTGTAGACTGTAATCACTATGCGGTGCATTAGATGTCTGGAACTTACTTTTTGGAGCAGAGAGAGTGAGAGATGGGGAGTGAAGTTGAGACTGAATGAAGCAATGCCTAAATTATGGTAAAAATTTGATTTTACATCAGAGGTTCTTGGGGATATTTTTGAGATATTTTGAGATGTCGTAGCCTTTTTTAAAAATGCAGAGATTTTTTTTCATTGGTATTTTCTCTTAATCATCTCCTTCAGTCTGACTCAGTAGAAAGAGCACTGCAGGTGAAGGATACAAATACAAACTCCATGTACCACTGAGTCACCTGGACTCAATACTCAAACTGCATAATCCACAGTTTTCTTATTGTAAATATGAGAGTTACAGTATCCATCCTATATGTTTGTGATAAGTGGGGCTAAAACATTTAAACTTTCTGTGCTTAAGTTGTATGTTGGATGGTCATTTGTCACCCTAATTCTGCCTGCTACTTTTTGCAGAGAAGTCTAGGATACTTAGAAAGAAACTTTGAGATTAGTAATATTTCATGCTAATTTAGTTGAAGAGCTCACATATAACAGTACAGAAAATATTCCTTTACTATAGTACAATGAATATTGTGTTTGTACTTCCTCTTTGAATTCTTTACACAGACACCATCAGGGATGCCTGCGGGAAATCAGTCCTTCTGGGGCAGGACATTTTAGAGAAGAGTAAGCTAAAGTCTAGAGGTGGAGTCGTGGAGAAGCTCTTTATATTCCTTTGATACATATTTGTCAGCAAAGATTAAGAGCAGGAGATAAGGTCTGTGAATCATGGCAGGCTACAAGTGTTTTTAATTAACTAGTGAAAATAATGTTAGGTAGCTAAATTATTTGGTGTAGCTTCATGAAGAAAAAAGTAAGCAAGGAAATGAAAATCTTATAGAATGAAAATTTTAAAAATTTCTAGGATTTCCCCAGTGGTCCAGTGGTTAAGAGTCCACCTGCCAGGGCAGGGGACATGGGTTCGAGCCCTGCTCTGGGAAGATTCCACATGCCAGGAGGCTGTTGAGCTTGTGTGCCACAAGCACTGAACCTGCGCTCCTGATCCCCTGAATTGAGTTTTGTAAGAAACTACAATTATTGTCTTCCAAATTGTTGTAGCAATTTTGGAGCATTTCCAAATGTTCCACATCTGGCCAACATCTGTTGTTCTCAATATTCTAGATTGTAGCCATTGTATTAGAAGTGTAATGGTATCTCATTTTTTTATTTGAATTTCTCTGATGACATACATGATTTGAAGTATCTTTTCATGTGATTATTTGCTACCCATATCTCTTCTTTGGTGAGGTATTTGTTAAGGTCTTTGGCTTATTTTTTAATCTGGTTGTTTGATTTTTATTTTTTAGTGGAAGTAGTTGATTTACACTATTGTGTTAGTTTTAGGTGTACAGCAAAGTGATTCTGATATATATATATATATATCAATTATTTCCATTATAGGTTATTTTAAGATATTTACTATAGTTCTGTGTGTTATAGACTAAATTCTTATTACTTATATTTCATATATGGTAGTGTACATCTATTAACCCCATACTCCTAATTTTTCCTCCATACTCCTCTCCCCTTTGATAACCTTATATTTAATTTCTATACCTGTAAATCTGTTTGTGTATTGTAAATGAATTTATTTACCTTATTTTTTAGATTGCATATTTAAATGATATCATACCATATTTGTATTTCTCCATCTGACTTAGTGTGACACCTAGGTGCATCCATGTTGCTGAAAGTGGCAGTATTTTATTCTTTATGACTGTTGTTGTTCAGTTGCCCAATCGTGTCCAACACTTTGCAACCCCATGAACTGCAGCATGCCAGGCCTCTCTGTCCCTCGTAATCTCCCGAAGTTTGCCCAAGTTCGTGTCCTTTGCATCGGTGATGCCATCCAGCCACCTCATCCTCTGATGCCCTATTATCCTTCTGTCTTCAATCTTTCCCAGCAACAGAGACTTTTCAAATGAGTCAGCTGTTCACATCCATCAGATGACCAAAATATTGGCGCTCCAGCTTCAGCTTCAGTCCTTCTGACGAGTTTTCAGAGTTGATTTCCCTTAAGATTGACTGGTTTGTTCTCCTTGCTGTCCAAGAGACTTTCAGGAGTTTTATCCAGCACCACAGTTTGAAGGCATCAATTCTTCAGTGCTTTGCCTTCTTTAAAGTCCAGCTCTCACAACCATATGTGACCATTGGGAAGACTATAGCCTTGACTGTAAGGACCTTTGTTGGCAGAATAATCTCTCTGCTTTTCAGCACATTGTCTAGGTTTGTCATAGCTCTCCTGCCAAGATGCAAATGTCTTCTGATTTCATGGCTGCAGTGGCCATTCGCAGTGATTTTAGAGCACAAGAAGAGGAAGTATGTTACTACTTCTACCTTTCCCCCCCTCTATTTGCCATGATGCACTGCCGGATGCCATGATCTTAGTTTTTTAATATTTAGTTTTAAGCCGGCTCTTTCACTCTCTTCTTTCACCCTCATCAGTTCAGTTCAGTGCAGTCACTCAGTCATGTCCAACTCTTTGCGACCCCACGAAATCACAGCACGCCAGGCCTCCCTATCCATCACCAACTCCTGGAGTCCACCCAAACCCATGTCCATTGAGTTGGTGATGCCATTCAACCATCTCATCCTCTGTCGTCCCCTTCTCCTCCTGCCCTCAATCTTTCCCAGCATCAGGGTCTTTTCAAATGAGTCAGCTCTTCGCATCAGGTGGCCAAAGTATTGGAGCTTCAGCTTCAGCGTCAGTCCTTCCAGTGAACAGCCAAGACTGATCTCCTTTAGGATGGACTGGTTGGATCTCCTTGCAGTCCAAGGGACTCTCAGGCGTCTTCTCCAATACCACAGTTCAAAAGCATCAATTTTTCAGTGCTCAGCTTTCTTCACAGTCCAACTCTCACATCCATACATGGCTACTGGCAAAACCATAGTCTTGACTAGATGGACCTTTGTTGGCAAAGTCATGTCTCTGCTTTTTAACATGCTGTCTAGTTTGGTCATAACTTTCCTTCTAAGGAGTAAGCGTCTTTTTACTTCATGGCTGCAGTCACTATCTCCAGTGGTTTTGGAGCCCCCAAAAATAAAGTCAGCCACAGTTTCCACTGTTTCTCCATCTATTTGCCGTGTAGTGATGGGACCAGGTGCCATGATCTTAGTTTTCTGAATGTTGAGCTTTAAGGCAACGTTTTCACTTTCATCAAGAGACTCTTTAGTTCTTCTTCACTTTCTGCCATAAGGATGGTGTCATCTGCATATCTGAGGTTACTGATATTTCTCCCACAATCTTGATTCCAGATTGTGCTTCCTCCAGCCCAGCGTTTCTCATGATGTACTCTGCATATAAGTTAAATAAGCAGGGTGACAATATACAGCCTTGATGTACTCCTTTTCCTATTTGGAACCAGTCTGTTGTTCCATGTCCAGTTCTAACTGTTGCTTCCTAACCTGCATACAGATTTCTCAAAAGGCAGGTCAGGTGGTCTGGTATTCCCATCTCTTTCAGAATTTTCCACAGTTTATTGTGATCCACACAGTCAAAGGCTTTGGCATAGTCAATAAAGCAGAAATAGATGTTTTTCTGGAACTCTCTTGCTTTTTTGATGATCCAATGAATGTTGGCAATTTGATCTCTGGTTCCTCTGCCTTTTCTAAAACCAGCTTCAACATCTGCAGGTTCACGGTCCACGTATTGCTGAAGCCTGGCTTGGAGAATTTTAAGCATTACTTTACTAGTGTGTGAGATGACTGCAATTTTGTACTAGTTTGAGCATTCTTTGGCATTGCCTTTCTTTGGGATTGGAATGAAAATGGACCTTTTCCAGTCCTGTGGCCACTGCTGAGTTTTCCAAATTTGTTGCCATACTGAGTAAGGCACTTTCACAGCATCATCTTTCAGTATTTGAAATAGCGCAACTGGAATTCCATCACCTCCACTAGCTTTGTTCATAGTGATGCTTCCTAAGGTTCACTTGACTTCACATTCCAGGATGTCTGGCTCTAGGTGAGTGATCACACCATTGTGATTATCTGGGTTGTGAAGATCTTTTTTTGTATAGTTCTTCTGTGTATTCTTGCCACCTCTTCTTAATATCTTCTGCTTCTGTTAGGTCCCTACTATTTCTGTCCTTTATTGAGCACATCTTTGCATAAAATTTTCCCTTAGTATCTCTCACCCTCATCAAAAGGCTCTTCAGTTTTTCTTCGCTTTCTGCCATTAGAGTGGTATCATCCACATATCTGAGGTTGTTGATGTTTTTCCCACCTATCTTGATTCCAGTTTGTAACTCACCCAGCCTGGCATTTCTTATGATGTCCTCAGCCTATAGATTAAACAAACAGGGTAACAGCAAACAGTGCAGTCCTACTCTTTTTTCTCAATCTTAAACAAATCACTTGTTCCATACAGGGTTCTGACTGTTTTCTTCTTGACCCACATACCGGTTTCTCAGGAGTCAGGTAAGATGGTTTGGTATTCCCATCTCTTTAAGAGCTTTCCAGAGTTTAGTATGATCAGCACAATCAAAGACTTTAGCATAGTTGATAAAGTGGAGGTAGATGTTTTTCTTGAACTCCCTAGCTTTCTCAGTAATCCAGTGAATGTTAGCAATTTGATCTCTGATTCCTCTTCCTTTTCTAAACCCAGCTTGGATGTCTGGAAATTCTTGGTTCACATATGCTGAAGCCTAGCACACAAGATTTTAAGCATGACCTTACTAGCATGGGAGATGAGTACAATTGTCTGATGGTTAGCACATTCTTTAGTACTACCCTTCTTGGGAATTAGGATGAGGATTGATCTTTTCTAGTCCTGTGGTCACTGCTGAGTCTTCCAGATTTGCTGACATATTGAATGCAACACTTTGATGGCCTCATCCTTTAGGGTTTGAATAGTTCTACTGGAATTTCACAGCTTTATTAACATCTGTGCTTCCTAAGGCCCACTTGACTTCGCACTCCAGAATGTCTGGCTCTGAGTGGCTGACCACACCGTCATAGTAATCCAGTTCATTTGGATCTTTTTTGTACAGTTCTTCTGTGTATTCTTTCCATCTCTTCTTGATTCCTTCAGCATCTACTAGGTCTCTAACATTTATGTCCTTTATTGTGCCTATCTTTGTTTCTTCTAGTTTCATACACTGTTCACTGAAGAAGGCCTTCTTGTCTCTCTGTGCTGTTCTTTGGAAATCTGAGTTTAGTTAAATATACCTTTCCCTTTCTCCCTTGCTTTCCACTTTTCTTCTTTCTTTTGCTATTTGTAAGGCTTCCTCAGGTAACCACTTTGCCTTCTTGTTTTTCTTTTTCTTTGGGATGGTTTTGTTCACTGCCTGCTGTACAGTATTTTGGACCTCTGTCTGTAGTTCTTCAGGCACACTGTTTACAAGTTTTAATTCCTTGAATCTATTTTTTACCTCCACTGCATATTCATAGGGGGTTTGATTTAAGTTGCACCTGGCTGGCCTAGTGGTTTTCCCCACTTTTTTTTTTTTTTAGTTTAAGCCTGAATTCTGCTGTGAGAAGGTGATGATCTGAGCTACAGTCAGCTCCAGTTCTTGTTTTTGCTGACTGTGCATAGCTTCTCCATCTTCACCTACAAAGAATGTAATCAATTTGACTTTGGTATTGACCATTTGGTGATGTCCATGTGTAAAGTCATGTCTTGTGTTGTTTTGAAAGGGTGTTTGGCATGACCAATGCATTCTCTTGGCAGAATTCAGTTAACCTTTGCCTGCTTCATTTTGTTATCCAAGGGCAAACTTGCCTGTTACTCCAGGTTATCTCTTGACTTCCTACTTTTGCATTCCAATCCCCAGTGATGAATAGAACACCTTCTTTTGGTGTTAGTTCTAGGAGGTCTTCTAGGTCTTCACAGAACTGATCAACTTCAGCTTCTTTGGCATCAGTGGTAGGGATTATTTGATTACTTGGATTACTGTGAGGTTGAATGGCTTGCCTTGAAAATGAACCAAGATCATTCTGTGGTTTTTGAGATTGCACCCAAGTACTGCATTTTGGACTCTGTTGATTATGAGGGCTACTCCATTTCTTTTATTGGATTCTTGCCCATGGCAGTATATTTAATGGTCACCTGAATTAAATTTGCCCATTCCTGTCCATTTTAGTTCACTGATTCCTAAGATGTTGATGTTTATTCTTACTATCTCCTGCTTGACCATGTCCAATTTATCTTTATTCATGGACCTAACATTTCAGGTTCCTATACAATACTGTTCTTTGTCGCAGCAGATTTTATTTTCATCACCAGACACATCCACAACTGAGTGTCATTTTTGCTTTGGCCCAGCTGCTTCACTCTTTCTGGGGCTATTAGTAGTTCTCCTCTGCTCTTCCCCAGTAGCAAATTGGACACCTTCAGATCTGGGAGACTCTTCTTTCAGTGTCATATCTTTTTGTCCTTTTGTACAGTCCATGAGGTTCTCAGGGCAAGCATACTCGGGTGTTCTGCCATTCCCGCCTCCAGTGGATCACGTTTTGTCAGAACTCTCCGCTATGACCAGTCTGTCTTGGGTGGCCCTACATGGCATGGCTCATAGCTTCACTGAGTTATGCAAACCCCTTCAACATGGCAAGGCAGTGATCCTTGAAGGGGTTTTATAGCTGAATAGTATTCTATTGTTTGTTTACGTGTATACATGTGTAAAATCTTCTATATCCATTCATTTGTTGATGAACCCTTAGTTGCTTCCATATCTTGGTTCTTATAACAGTACTGCTATGAATATTGAGTTGCATGTATCTTTTCAACTTAGAATTTTCATGTTTTCCAGATTTATACCCAAGAGTGGGATTTGTGGATCATATAGTAGTTTTATTTTTTGTTTTTTAAGGAACTTCCATACTGTTTTCCACACAGCCTGTTTACACTGCCATCAATAGCATAGGAGTGTTCCTTCTCTCCACCCCATTTTCAGCATTTATTATTTTCAGGTTTTTTGACAAAAGTCATTCTGACAAGTATGATATGATACCAGTGGTTCTGAATTGCTTTTCTCTAATAATTAGTGACTTGGAATATTTTGTACATATGCCTGTTACCCATCTATATATCTGCTTTGCAGAAATGTCTATTCAGGTCTTATGCCCATTTTTTGATTAAGTTGTTTGTGTTTTTGATATGAGTTATAGAAGCTATTTGTATATTTTGGTAAGTAAACCCTTATTGGTTGCATAATTTACATATATTTTCTCTCATTTTGTGGGTGTGTGGATTTTACTATGATTTATGTCATAGAATGTTCTGCCTATGCTCTCTTCTAAGAACTCTATGGTGCCATGTCCTAGATTTAGTCTTTAAAGCATTTTGAGTTTATTCTTTCATTTGACATGAGGGAGTATTCTAATTTCGTTGATTGATATATGGCCATCCTGCTTTCTCAGCATCAGTTGGTGAAGAGACTATCTTCTCTTTATTGTGTATCTTTGCCTCTTTTGCCACAGAGTAATTGACTGTAGATGTATGAATTTACTTCCAAGCTCTCCAGTCTGTTCCATTGATCTACCTGTCTGTATTTATGCCAATACCATGCTGTTTTGATTACTCTTAACTTTGTAGTATTGTCTGAAGTCTGGAAGGGTTATGCTTCCATCTTTAGTCTTTTTCCTCAGAATTACTTTGGCAATTCTCTTTCTTTTGTGGTTCCATGTAAATTTTTGGATGATTTGTTCTAGTTATGTGAAAAAAGTCATGGGTAGTTGATAGAGATCACATTAACTGTGTAGATTGTTTTGGATAGTATGACCATTTTAGGGTTGTTTATTTTCTTATCTTTGAGATTTAAATGTTCTTTGTATATATTGGATAACAGTCCTTTATCAGATGGGTCTTTTGCACATCTTTCTCCAAGTCTGTGGCTTGTGTCTAATTCTCTTGATATCTTTCACAGAACAGAATTTTTAATTTTAATGAAACCCAGTTTGTCCTTTATTTCTTTCATGGGTCAAGCCTTTGGTATTTTATCTAAAAAGCCATCGCCATATTCAGGGTCATTTAGGTTTTTTCCTATGTTGTCTTTTAGAAGTTTTACAGTATTGCCTTTTACACTTAGGTCTGTGATCCATTTTGAGTTCATTTTTTAGAAGGTTATATGGTCTGTGTCTAGATTAATGTTTTTGCATGTAGATTTCCAGTTGTTCCAGCACTGTTTGTTGAGAAAACTGTCTTTGACCCATTGCATTGCCTTTGCTTCTTTGGCAAAGACTAGTCAGCTGTATTTATGAAGGACTATTTCTGAGCTGCATAAAATTAAAAGACGCTCGCTCCTTGGAAGAAAAGCTATGACAAACCTAGATAACATATTAAAAAGCAGAGGCATCATTTTGCTGAGAAAGGTCCTTATAGTCAAAGCTATGGTTTTTCCAGTAGTCATGTATAGTTGGACCATACATGAATTGGACCATAAAGAAAACTGAATGCCGAAGAATTGATGCAGAATTTTGAAACGTGGTGCTGAGAAGACTCTTGAGAGTCCCTTTGACAGCAAGATCAAACCAGACAGTTCTAAAGGAAATCAACACTGAATATTCATTGGAAGGACTAATGTTGAAGCTGAAGCTTCAATACTTTAGCCACCTGATGCAAAGAGCTGATTTATTGGAAAAAACCCTGATGCTGGGAAATATTGAAGTCAAGAGGAGAAGGAGACAACAGAGGATGAGAAGGTTAGATACATCACTGACTCAATGAACATGAACTTGGGTAAACTCTGGGAGACAATGAGGGACAGTGAGGCACAATCCATGGGGTCACAGAGTCAGACACGACTGAAGGACTGAACAACAACAATTTCTAGTCTCTCCATTCTGTTTCATTTATGTATTTCTTTGCCAATACTACACTTTTGGCTAATCAATTGAATTTTGACAAGTCTTTTTCCTGATTTCTGATTGATTTTTTCTCAGAAAATTAAAATGCAAAACAATATTCTTTTCAACAAATTGTCCTGTGACAGCTGGATAACCACATGAAAAAGTAGAACTTTTACCCATAATTCTCACCATATACAAAAATTAACTCAAAATGGATCAGAGCTATAAATGCAGGTACTATTACTGTGATACTCTTAGAAGGAAATCTAGGAGTAAATCTTCCTGAGATAGGATCAGGAAGTAATTTCTTATATATAATATAAAAAGCACAGGCAATAAAAGAAAAAGAGAGAAGTTGAAGTTCACTAAATTCTGAAATATTTTACATCAAAAGATGCTGTGAAGAAAGTTCAAAAGGCAACTCAAACATGGGAGAAAATATTTACAAGTTGTATATCTAATAAGGGCCTTTTGTGTTGTTGTTCAGTCGCTAAGTCATATCTGACTCTTTGAGAGCCTGTAAACTGCAGCACACCAGGCTTTCCTGTTCTTCACCATCTCCCTGAGTTTGCTCAGACTCATGTCCATTGAGTCAGTAGTGCAATCCAACCCTCTCATCCTCTGTTGTCTCCTCCTCTTCTTGCTCTCAATCTTTCCCAGCATCAGAGTCTTTTCCAATGAATCAGCTCTTTGCATCAGTTGCCAAAGTATTGGAATTTCAGCTTTAGCATCAGTCCTTCCAATGAATATTCAGGGTTGATTTCCTTTGAAACTGAAAGTCACTCAGTCGTGTCCGACTCTTTGCGACCCGATGGACTGCATAGTCCATGGAATTCTCCAGGCCAGAATACTGGAGTGGGTAGCCTTTCCCTTCTCGAGGGGATCTTCCCAATCCAGGGCTCAAACCCAGGTCTCCCGCATTACAGGTGGATTCTTTACCAGCTGAGCCACAAGGGAAGACCAAGAATGCTGGAGTGGGTAGCCTATTCCTTCTCCAGCAGATCTTCCCAACCCAGGAATTGAACCTGGGTCTCCTGCATCACAGGTGGATTCTTTACCAACTGAGCTATGAGGTAAGCCATGATTTCCTTTAGGATTGACTTATTTTATATTTGAGCCCAATAAAATGAAATCTGACACCATTTCTACTTTTTCCACATATATTTGCCAGGAAGTGATAGGGCCAGATATCATGATCTTTGTTTCTTCAATGTTGAGTTTTAAGCTAGCTTTTTAACCCTCCTCTTTCACCTTCATCAAGAGGCTCTTTCCTCTTTACTTTCTGTCATTAAATTAGTATCATCTACATATCTGAGGCTGTTGATATTTCTCCCTGCAATCTTGATTCCAGCTTATGAGTCATCTAGCCCAGCATTTCATATGACATATTCTGTATATTCATTAAATTTGCAGGGTAACATTAGAGAGCCTTGACATACTCCCTTCCCAATTTTGAACCAGTCTGTTGTTCCATGTCCAGTTCTAACTGTTGCTTCTTGTCCTGCATACAGGTTTCTCAGGAGGCAATTAATGTGGTCTGGTATTCCCATCTCTTTAAGAATATTCCACAGTTGGTTGTGATCCACACAGTCAAAGGATTTAGTGTCATCAATGAAGCAGAAGTAAATGTGTTGTTTTTTTGGGGGGGAACTCTCTTGCTTTTTCTATGATCTATCATATGTTTGCAATTTGATCTCTGGTTCCTTTGCCTTTTCTAAATCCAGCTTGTATGTTTGGAAGTTTTCGGTTCACATACTGCTGAAGCCTAGCTTGAAGAATTATCTTGCTGGTGTGTGAAATCAGTGCAATTGTATGGTAATTTGAATACTCTTTGGCATTGCTTTTCTTTCAGACTGGAATGAAAACTGATCTTTTCCAGTCCTGTGGCCACTGCTGAGTTTTCCAAATTTGCTGGCATAATGAGTGCAGCAATTTTACAGCATCATCTTCTAGGATTTCAAATAGCTCAGCTGGTTACTAGTGCCTAGTAACCATATTATATAAAGAACTCTATCAAATCAAAAAAGAAATTTTAAGAACCTAACTTTTAAAACTCAGCATTCATAAAACTAAGCTCATGGCATCCAGTTCCAACACTTCATGGTAAATAGATGGGGAAAAAGTAGAAACAGTGACAGGTTTTATTTTCTTGGGCTCCATTGCAGTCACCACTGTGGACGGTGACAGCCATGAAATTAAAAGACGTCTGCTCCTTGGAAGGAAAGCTGTGACAAACCTAAACAGCATATTCAGAAGCAGAGATATCACTTTGCTGACAAAGTCTGTATAGTCAAACAATGGTTTTTCCAGTAGTCATGTATGGATGTAGATTTGGACCATAAAGAAGGCTGAGCCCTGTAGAATTTTTGCTTTCGAATGTGGTGCTGAACAAGACTCTTGCGAGTCCCTTGGACTGCAAGGAGATCAAACCAGTCAATCCTAAAGGAAATCAACCCTGAGTTTTCATTGGAAGGACTGATGCTGAAGCTGAAGCTCCAATACTTTGGGCACCTGATGCAAAGAGCTGACTTATTTGAGAAGACTCTCATGCTGGGAAGGATTGAAGGCAGGAATAGAATGGGGTGACAGAGGATGAGATGGTTGGATGGCATCACTGATACAATGGACATGAGTTTGAGCAAACTCCAGGAGATAGGGAAGGGCAGGGAAGCCTAGCATGCTGCAATTCATGGGGTCTCAAGGATTCAGACATGCCTTAGTGACTGAACAACAACAATTTTTTAAAAAGGCAAAGAATTTAAATAGACATTTCTCTAGAGAAGTTATGCAAGTGGCCAATAAGCACATGAAAAAACATTAAACACTGTTACTCATAAGGGCATATAAATCCAATCCCAATTGAATATTAATTTATACCCACTAGGATAAATATAATTTTTTAAAAATATAAGATTGTGATTTGGTTTGAGAATATGGAGAAATTGGAACTCTTTAACAACCCTCATGAGGGAGGAAAGGGTCCCCTCTCTGCTGCAAACAGTTTTGCTGTTCCCTCAAAATATATTAAAGCATTATCTCTACATTTCTTTTACTATAATAAAGCTTTAAATGAGCAGTGGGCCCCTTAGTCAATGTCTGCTTTTTGTTAGTGGGAGATGGAAAGTAGTGGAAAGCCATCATCAGACTTAGACTAACTTAGACTAGAAATGGATAGCCTAGGTTGAGGAAAGCAGTCCCATCTAGCATTTGAATATCACTCAACTACGTTTTGGCTTATTTAAGAAAAAGAAAGAAAATAACATGTAAATTTTTCCCCAAGCTTCAGAAGTCCTATGCTATCTTTGAACAGATTTTTCAACTAATTCAATTATAGAACTTAAGTTCTAATTAATTATTTAACTCATTAAGGTTCTTATTGTTTAACATTTGTGGTCATAACATTAACCTTAAGTGCTTATTAGAATTCAACTTCCTAGTCCCTTTTTCTTGGAGAATTTGATTCAATAGGATAGAAAGGAGCCAAAGAGTTTGTACTTTTGGTAAATACCAAATGATTTCAAAATAGTTCAAATTTTCATCTTTGAAAATATTGAAAATATATTTGATTATAGTTACCAAAAGTATGCATATATCCTAACCCCTTATTGAAAGAAAGGATATTTTAATAAAAATAACACCATTATTAACATTTTTTTCCTTTTTTTTCATTTATTTTTATTAGTTGGAGGCTAATTACCTTACAGTATTGTACTGGTTTTTGCCATACATTGACATGAATCAGCCATGGATTTACATGTGTTTCCCATCCTGATCACCCCTCCCACCTCCCGATTATTAACATTTTAATGAGTGAAATATTTACTATTTTAAATTACACTAGCTTTTATGTTATCAAGCATGCAAATGACATTAGTTTTTCAAACTACCATTGAATAAATTGAACACAAAGAATGAAAATCCTGAAATCATAAAAAATTAATTTTGGAAAGAATCTGAATGCTCTATATTCTATCAATAGCTCTTGTTTCATAGAATTGACCTGGTCAGCTCTGATTGAGAAGACTCTAATTGCCTGTAGAATGCACCACAAAATGTAATTACAATAAAAGCCAAATTATGAGTTGCTTCATCAATATTCACATTCACCAAAATATTGAAAATAAATATCGGTATCATTATTCCTATAAAGAAAGAGAGGAAACAATTAGAGTTTTAAGGAAGAAATAAAGTACATTACACTTAAAAAAATTAAAAAGGATATTAATGGAAAAACTGGTGAAATCCAAACAAATTCTGTAGATTAGTTAATAGTGATAAACCAAAGTTAATTTGTTACTTTTGACACATGTGCCAGATTTCCATAAGGAGTTAATCTTAGGAGAAACTGGATAAAGGATACAAAAACTTGGTACTATCTTTGAAATTTCTCTGTAAATCTAAAATTACCCCACCATAAATTTTTATTTAAAAAGGAATATTTTAAACTGCCAGTGTAGTATCACTGAGAAAATTACACTCAATGCTGTAAGTTCTACCATAGCTTATACAGATTGGAGTCATTTCTGTGGTACAGAAATGTAGATAATATGCATGCAGGATAGAGTTTGGATGTTAAACACAAAAACTCTAAAAATCTTTTCAATAAGGAGGATTTGAAAATGGAACAAGATAGAGTGGCAGTGTTCCACTTGCAGAAGTAACTGGACTCTGCTTGCTCCTAGGGCCTGGCACAAGTCCTGTCCCCATCTGGGCCCACCTGACTCTTCCTGTGTTCTCAGTCCTGATCCAGGTTTGGGACCCACCCAGATCTGAGAGAGGAGAGATTGGAGACTATCTCAGCAGTCTTCCAGAAACACATGCCTCTTTGGGGATTAAATGTGCAAAGATTTTGTGAGAGGAAATACCCCATGAGAGGAAATGAGGCAGGAGGTAGAAAGGCTGGCTGAACCTTTAGACTGCAGACTCCCTCAAAGGAAGGAGGCAGGAAGGGAGATTAGATAGAGGTGCTCTAGAATGCCCTGCTCTCCAGGGAAGATTTGGAGGCTGTCATCGTGGCTCAGAAGGTAAAGCGTCTGCCTGCACTGTAGGAGACCCGAGTTTGATTCCTTGGTCGGAAACATCCCCTGGAGAAGGGAATGGCAACCACTCCAGTATTCTTGTCTGGAAAATTGCATGGATAGAGGAACCTGGCAGGCTACAGTTCATGGGATCTCAAAGGGTTGGACACGACTGAGTGACTAACACACACACACAGTTTTTGAGACATAGTCAACCTTGACAGGAGTCCTTTTCTAACATGAATGGGCTGATTATGATAAATTTCTGAATTCAGTGGTCTGTTTGGTTCTTGAACAATTATGCTCCCTTCAGCTAAATCTGCAAGGGTCAATCACATGGCCACCACAGAGAGCTATCATTCTGCATCTGGGCTCTGGAATTACATTATATTGGTTGTTAGTCTGCCATTAGTAACTCATAATTAAGTTAAATTAATTGTTTACACATTTGCACAGTATCAATCAAAGTTATTGATAGCTCAAACACAAAATTACTTTCAGAAACAAGAACTTCAGGGAAAGAAACAAGAGTGGCCCCTAATATTTTACAATGAACTTACAGTTATTTTCTATATACATATATTGTGCCTTGGTACAATCAGCAACACAGATTTACCATCATCTTGTGATGATTTCTTCATACCTTGGAAGACCAAACATTTACTGTTGTGTACGTACATCTTTTCAATGCAGAAAGTACATTCATTGCTGTAGGTTTTTCCATCACTTGCACAGATTGGATCATATTCTCTGGTGCAAACTTCTGTATACAGTTGACAGTCTGGCTGTTAAATGTAGAGAACATAAAATTCATCAGGCAATGGAAGTCTGAGTAAAATTTGTTTAATCTTGATATTAAGTGCCATGCATGAAAACTGGGAATATATTTTATATTTAGGTTTTTTTAAAAATTATTTATTTATTTTTAGCCTTGCTGGGTCTTTGTTGCTATGTGGGCTTTCTCTAGTTGTGGTGAGCAAGGACTGCTCTAGCTGCAGTTCGTGGGCTTCTGACTGTAGGGCTTCTCTTGTTGCAGCGCATGGACTCTAGGATACGTGGGCTTCAGTAGTTGTGGTTCCCAGGCTCTAGAACACAGGCTCAATAGTTATGGAATGCAGGCTTAGTTGCTCTGTGGTATGTGGGATTTTTCCTGTTCAGGGATCGAACCTGTGTCTCCTGAATTGGCAGACAGATTCTTTACCACTGGGTTACCAGGGAAGCAACCTATGTTATAGTTTTAAAAACTACTATCTATAACACTAGAACTTATAAAACTAACACATATCCCATTTAAAAGTAAAATATTATTGTTTTCATAAACTTGCTATAATTTTTTTAAAGAGGTCATATAACTGGCTAAATGTGTTTTTTTAATTTAGTGACCATCATCTTCACTTCCCTTTCGAACTCAAGAAGAAATCATGAAATTAGATTGTTCTTTTTCTCATTCCCTTTCTTGATAATTCCAACTAAATCTATGGTGTTTGTGCATGTGTGTGTATATGTGTGTGTGTGTATATCTATATCTATCTATCTATCTATATAGATATACAGAAGATACAAATGCAGTCTGTTTACTGTTGACAGTTTTGGTAATTGACATAATAAAAAATACTGTGTATCTGCTTACATCATCTACTTTTTAAATGTGTGACTGTTTATTCAGATATTTAGAGCTATAGGTTTTTTTTCACCTTTATGTAATATCATACTATGTGGATCTGTAGAAATTTTCATCTTAAATATATATTTAGGTTGATTCTTTTTTTCCTTTGTTATGCTAAGATGAACACTACTACTCTAAACACCTTCAACCTTTCTCAGATGCTTGTATGAAGCAACATCTATGCCCATTAATTAAATTTTTGTGTAACAGGATATGCACATTTTTATGTTGTCTAGATAATGACAGATAGCTTTGTATGGCTGTTTCTATTTTTTGACCTTGGTGTAATACTGCTGCTGCTATTTCTGCTAAGTCACTTCAGTCGTGTCCAACTCTATGCGACCCCATAGGTGGCAGCCCACCAGGCTCCTCTGTCCCTGGGATTCTCCAGGCAAGAATACTGGAGTGGGTTGCCATTTCCTTCTCCGGTTGTAATACTATCTTTTTAGTTTTGGAAAGACCTCTCTGATGCATTAATTTTTGATGAATTTTGCTGTTAAAATTTATAATATATGAAAGTTAATTGCTTATCTTTTTCAGTCCTCATCTGATTAACTTACCGGATATCTGAAATCACGTTCAGAATAAATTTCTGCAACCAACACATAGGTAAAAAAAGAAAGTTAAAAATGAAGGAGGAGTGGGGGAAGGGGCATGGGAGGAGAGAGAGGGAAAGGAAGATGGAGAGGAGGAGAAAGAGAAGAGGAGGAGAAGAAAGAAATAGGAGTGGGGAGGGAGAAAAAGGAGGAAGAGGAGGAGAAAGGGAAGGGGGAGAGAAGAATCAATTTCAGTAAACAAGGCCCATATTTATTAGTAGCAGAAACATGTGCACATTAAATATTAGAGACTCCACAACTAATGAAGCGAGACTTTCCTGTCATTAACAAAACAAAAATCATAAAACAATACCAAATTTGGAAATATTTTATTATTATTTATTATTCAATTATTCAAACTCTGTGAAAATTAATGTGACATATTTTTGAATTCCAAACAGCTTTCTTTGAAGGTATCATAAGGGATTCAGATTGGGTGATAAAAAAAATCAGAATATCAAGCAACACCAGATCTAGAAAAGATCATTTCTCCCCCCAGGTTTGCCTTTAACAATCTGACCACCAGAAAGAAAAAAACATAGGTCATGTTCAATAGTTGTAGACAAAGAAAGAGCAAAATTCTAGTGCCCACTGTAACCCACTCTACTCTGTCTCTACTTGTCCAAAACAAGAAATGGGAAAAAGCAACCCACTTATGCCTTTCAAAAGACATTTGTAATATGCCCTTTTTCACTTTATCAGTTTAAGATTTACAAGCCCAGTACAAAAACAACCTCCTTCATTCCTAGATTAGAGTTGTTTCCCACATTTTCTAACATATGTAAAATATTTCACCTTGCACTGGAAAATTCACTCACCGGAATAAAGAGGAAATACCAAGGCAATGATGAAAATAGCTCTGATCCATGGTCAGAAGAGAGACATTTTGTCAAGTCTGTGGAAGGAAACTTTGACATGTTTGTAACACAGAGACAAATTTCTATTTCTAGATGAAAGTTTCTTATGATATAGAAACCCCTCCAGCCCCACAGACTCCTAATTATAGTGGGCTATTCCCTTCTCTTCCCTTAACCCACAGAATCAGCATGACACATATGTGAACAGAAGGCCTTGTACAGACTTGCAAGAAATGCTAGAACAGGTCCTGTTTGTCCACTTCAGAGGGAACCAACCTTGGGCTCAGCCCACAAGGAGCCCGGCTGCATTTAAAGAAGTTCAGTTTTTCCTCAGAAAATAGAAACAGTTATTTTCAGGAAGGACTGACCTGGAGCGGTCCTCACGGCAGTGTGACACACCAGGGCAGCCTCCATAGCATCCCCACCTGACCTACCTGACACAGAGAAGGTGGTAGAAAGCAAGGACAGCAGCTCCAGGGACTGTGCCTGCTTCTATCTCCTTTTCTTTTCAGCCACTTCCCCCCGCTGAGCTGTCTCCTTTATTGGGCTGTTGGTGAGGAGCCTTGTTGGGGGAAACAGATGGTCTCCAGCAGATAAGACTCTGAGGTTTTCTGTATTCTTTCTCACAAAGATCTCACACAGATCCTCTCTCTATAGGAGGCCTGGAACAATTTTATCTGATGAACCCAGAACTATGAGGAGAGGAGAAAGAAATACAAAAAATGATAGATCTTAAGATAGAGAAGAGATGTGGAAACTTTGCAGGCTATTGAGTTGGAGAGGACAAGAGAATCAAAGTCAGGAGAGTCTCGTTAACTATAATTAAACACATGCTGAGAGCCTCTATTTCACGACAGAGCATTGTAGACTCAAGATTTATTGTAAATTTAGACTCTCCTTAAAGTTTAAATTTAAACTTTTTATGTTGAGATAGTTGTAGATTTATTACATAGAGTTGTCAGAAATAAAAGAGGTTCTCCTGTATCTTTTAACAAGTCTCTCCCAGTGGGAATGTCTTATAGAATTATAGTACAAAGTCCCCACCAGGAATTGACATCAGCTGGAGACCTTTTATCAGTGTTGGTTATCAATACCAAGACTGTGAATCAATTGTTGAATATATGAGATCTGGGCAATGGTATGTTTGCAAAGCTCCCAGATGAGTATTGGGATAGTTTTGAAACCCTGAACTTAAACAATGTTATGTGTCAACTATATCTCAATAAAACCAGAGAAAATAAAAGAAGGCTCATTGGAGTGAGGTTGAGTCCATGTGGAGCAATGCCTTAAATTCTATATTAAATAAGGTAACTGGGTGACATTGGAGGCTTTGAAGTAGGATAATATTTAATCAGTCATTGTCTCCCTAAATAATGTATCTCCTTCATTGATTTCTAGAAAAAGTTCTGGCAGTTGAAAGACTTGAACTCAAATTCAAATACTACCACTCAGTAACCATGACACACTACTTAGAATTCCTAATATAAAAATTCTTTATTTTAAATAGGGAACTGACACTTCCTGCCTCTTAGATGTCAGGGATAAAATATTAAGATAATCTGCCTTCAGGTTTGGTGTAGATTTACATTTGCCACCAAAATCTAACTTGCCTTTTATAGCTGTGGAGAAAGGTAGGATTTAGAAAGGAAACTTTTGAGTGTAGCAGTGTTCAGTTCCAACTTAATCGGAGAATACAAAATCTGATGAGTGCAGAAAGTACTCTGTCATTATAGTACAGTCAATATTACTCTTGCAGTAGCTCTTTGAATTATTTACATAACTACAACCGGAAGTGTCTGCAGTACACCAGTCCTTCTGGTGCAGGACATTTGAGGAAAAGTAAACTGAAGTTTAGAATTGAAATGTCTTCAGGTTGCACACACTAGATCTCTCCTTTTATATATGTGCGTCAGCAGAGATTAAAAGCAGAAGAGACTGCCTATGAATCACAGCAGGCTACAATATTTTCATTTTTTACCTAGCCAGTAGAGGGAATGTTAGATGTGTGAATTAAAAGTTCCATAAAGATTAAAAAAGAACATATTACTCAACTTGACCCAGAGGTAAGAAAAATACTCTGTATTTAACATAATAAGGGTATTAAAAGAGAGAGAAAAATAGGAAATAAGAGCAATCTCTAGTCTCCCTGGTGTCACTGCCTCATATGTTGTGGGCAAAGTAACCCAGCACTTTGGGCAGTAACAAGAAAGAGCTACTGAATTTAACCTACACATGTAAAACAGCAACTAAGACACACATGTGAATGTCCCCTGGTCACTGAACAAAGTGTGCTTTGTTTGAGGGATCTTTTGTTTTTTGGAAACTTTGTACTGTTAAAGAAAGAATAACAAAAGTCTCCGTTTACCAGTATTTCAAAGGAGACTGAAGTCTTCTAGTCTGTCTTTTGTCCTAGAAGAGACTCAAGTTATTGGGTGCCATATAGCATGCTTTAAAAGATACCTCAGGCTATGATCAATATAAATGTCTGGACAAGAACAACTCTTATCTCACTTGTCCAGGACAAGAAAACCTAAAATATTATGAGAATATTTGTTCTGCATCAAGACATTGCAGTTTCTTCTAGGGAAAATGAAAGTGAAAGTCGCTCAGTTGTGTCCGACTCTTTGCAACCCCATGGACTATACAGTCCATGGAATTCTGCAGGTTAGAATACTGGAGTGGGTGACCTTTCCCTTCTCCAGGGGACCTTCCCAACCCAGGGATCGAGCCCAGGTCTCTTTTAAGGAAATAACATTCTAAATGCAAAAATCATTTTACTAAACATAGTATGCCACCATTTTATGCTCAAGATTATACTTAAATTATGTCAGATATGACTTTAATAGCAAGCCAGAACTTT
Organism: Cervus elaphus; assembly: GCF_910594005.1. Taxonomy (NCBI): domain Eukaryota; kingdom Metazoa; phylum Chordata; class Mammalia; order Artiodactyla; family Cervidae; genus Cervus; species Cervus elaphus. The sequence continues at coordinate 60,682,531 of NC_057823.1, read as the reverse complement.
CCAACAGAGGTGATGATAGTATTTGCCTGATGAATATTTTACACTCAGTTATAGGAATATCTAATCCAACAGCTGAATATTAATTATCAAAAGACCAAAAAGACCATAAAATAACATTTTTACTTTAAATACATTTGGGAGATAATTTTCCTTTAGGGACTCATAAATGCCTGCATATCTTTTTAATTGTATACAGTCACAACTCTGGGTTATCACATCCACTAAAAGTTATCCAGTGAAATTCAGATCTAGAGCTTATCATTCCTATTGTTCTAAATTGAAAAAAAAGAACAACTGCTTTTTTTTTTTTTAAACCAGAGGTAGATAACAGAACAGAACTGGGTTTAGATAATACAACTATTAAAAAGGATGACTGAATTTTGAAATTATTTCTTACGCTTATTAAATTATAATTTGTATACAGTATAACTCAACTTTCGTAGTTGTATAGTTCTATAAATTTAGACAAGCTTATTGTAATTGTGTAAGCACCACCACAATAAAAATATAGGATATTTCTTGAACTCGCCCAATTTCCTTTCTGTTGTTTTGTAATCAATTCGTTCCCCTTCTCCTAGCATTTGGGGACCACTAATCTGATTTCTCTTTACTATATTTGACCAATTTTATGTCGAAATAGATTTAGATTCATGAAAGATGTAGAAACAATATAGTCAGGTCCTATTTTGTCTTACCAATCTTCCTCAGTGATAAAGTCTTACATAATCACAATACAGAGGAAACGAGTAAATTGACATGGTATACTACTGTTAACTGAATTATGTACCTTATTTGGATTTCAACATTTGATAAATGAACTCTTAATTCTTTGATGCATAGTGCTATGGAAAGTGTTTCATGTACAGATTAATATAACTACTACCATATTCAGGATATAGGATGCAGTCATCACAAATGAGCTCCCCTTTGCTTCCCCTTGATGGGGAAACAGTGGAAACAGTGTCAGACTTTATTTTTGGGGGCTCCAAAGTCACTGCAGATGGTGATTGCAGCCATGAAATTAAAAGACGCTTGCTCCTTGGAAGGAAAGTTATGACCAAACTAGATAGCATATTAAAAAGCAGAGACATTACTTTGCCAACAAAGGTCCATCTAGTCAAGGCTATGGTTTTTCTAGTGGTCATGTATGAATGTGAGATTTGGACTGTGAAGAAAGCTGAGTGCCAAAAAATTGATGCTTTTGAACTGTGGTGTTGGAGAAAACTCTTGAGAGTCCCTTGGACTGCAAGGAGATCCAACCAGTCCATCCTGAAGGAGATAAGTCCTGGGTGTTCATTGGAAGGACTGATGCTGAAGCTGAAACTCCAATACTTTGGCCACCTCATGCGAAGAGTTGACTCATTGGAAAAGACCCTGATGCTGGGAGGGATTGGGGGCAGGAGGAGAAGGGGACGACAGAGGATGAGATGGCTGGATGGCATCACTGACTCGATGGACATGAGTTTGAGTAAACTCCAGGAGTTGGTGATGGACAGGGAGGCCTGGCGTGCTGCGATTCACGGGGTCGCAAAGAGTCGGACACGACTGAGCGACTGAACTGACTGACTGCTTCCCCTTGATACTGTGTCTCACCAACCATAACCACTGCCATTCATTCCTTTTTTCTTCATCATTATAATTTGGCAATTTGGATAGTGATATATGAATAGAACCATAAATAAGATTTTGAGGTTGAATTTTTACCTCCTGATTATAATGTAGCTGATCATAATGTGTCCACTTGGATTGGTGTATACATCTTTAGTCTGTTCCTCTTTATTTCTGGGTAATTTTTTTAAATTTTTATCTTATATCGGAGTATAGTCGATTAACAAACAGTGTTGTGATAGTTTCAGATGAACAGTGAAGGGACTCAACTGTACATATACTTGTAGCCATTCTCCCCCAAACTTCCCTCTCTGGGCAGTATTGTATTGTACAGATATACCATAATTTATCTGTTCTCCCATTGAAGGACATTTGAGTTGTTTCCCATTTGGGGATATTATTTTTAAACTTTTAGGAAGATTCAGGCTCAGGATTTTGTATAAATCTAAGTTTTGCTTTGTACAGGATAAATGTCTAGGAGTACAATTCTTGAGTCATATGGCAATTTTTAAGAATCTGCCAAGCTGATTTTTGAAGTATGTATACACTGCACCTGGCAATACATGATAAACCAATTATTCCTTATCCTTGACAGGATTACCTACTGTTAGTATTGTTTATTCTTGTCAATCAAATAGGCATGCAGAGGTATCTCACTGTGGCTTTGATTTGCATTTTTCTCATGGTTAATGACAGTTATGTTGAACATCTTTTCCATGTGCTTATTTCCCTTTCAAATACATGCACATTGACACACACAGGGCTGGTTGTGTTCTTACTGTTGAGTTTACAGAGGGCTGTATTCTGGATACAAATCTCTTTCAGATACTTGATTTTCACCCTTTCCCTCCAGCTCTGTCACTGGACTTTTCATCTTTGTAGCAGGGTCTTTCCCAGAGCAGAGTTTTTAAATTTAATGAAGTCAATTTATGGTATGTTTTTTAAAATAAATTATGTTTTTGTTTAAACTCTAAGAACTCTTCATTTAACTGTAGATCAGTAATAATTTCTTCTGTGTTCTCTTATAAAAGGTTTTTATAAGAAGATAATTTCATTTTTACATTTAAACACTTAAATCTGTTTCATTTTGGTTTACTCTTTTAGTAAAGTTGTGGGGTATTTTCAGATTCATTATTTGACTGCTCACGTTTAATACTTCTAACACCATTTGGTAAAAAGTGCCTGCTAAGTATGTTCATTAAATTTCCTCAAGACAATTTGTAAACTAATTAAAGTATGCTTCACTGTCATTGACTGAAGATAGAAATTAAAATCCTCAAGTCATAAGATCTTAGAACTGATCAGGACCTTGAATATCCTACATTCCTTCCTATTTTCTCTAGAAGGATTCACCTGGATTAGGAATATAAGAGCCTGAATTATGAAGAGGACTTATAGAGTCTGCTGCAAAATGGAGTAAAAATAAAAGGCATACTATTATGTAGCTCCATCAAAAATGTCCATCTTCATAGAGTTCTGCACACTTTTCCTTCAGAGAAAGATGAGTTACAGAGAAAGAAAAAGAAATAAAAGAACACAAACTCCCCAGGACATCTACAAAGTGTTTCTCAATAAGAAGGATTTGAACTTGGACACAGTGAAGAGGTTGTGCTCCATTTCCTCCAGCAGCTGATCCTGACTGGCTCCCTGTCCTCGCACACATCCTCTCCCCTTTGGGGCGGAGTGTCTCTTGATACTTCCTGTATGCTCAGTCCTGACTCAGAACTCAGACCTGACCTAAGAAAGGGAAGCCTTTACATACTGTATTATTCTAAGTCCAAGAAACAGATGCAATTTACAGATTAAAAGTGCAAAAATTTTGCAAGAGGAAATGCCTATATAGGATGGAGGGGAGGGGTGGAATGGGGGGAGAGACAGAAAGGCTGTCAGAGTTTGAGATCACAAACTCCTTCCGGGTGAAGGAGTGAGGGATGAGTGGTTGGAGCCCTAGACCACCCTGAATGGTAAGAAAGATTTGGAAAGTTTTCATGGAGCTCGTGAAACAAGGTAACCATCCAGAGAGTCCTTTTCTAGTGTGGATGGGCCCACTGTGATGGATTTGAGTTCAGCAGTCAGTAAGGTTCTTTGGGTAGGGTCAGTAAGTATAACAGTATGCCATGTAAACAACGAAATGCCAAAGTCAAGAGGAGAAAGAAAAAAAAAAGACTCATAATAAAAGGTACAGGGGAGCAGTAAAGAAGGGCAAAACATACAGAATTTTAAAGCTACGATAAGGATTGTGGTCACAATCCTTCCTAGGATTGCCGTGGACCCTAGATGCATTAGAAGTACTTTATGAAAGATATGATAAGATTGACCCCTAAAAAATATTCCTCTGGTTATAGCAGTGGAATTAAAAAAATGGCTGGATGGATATAGATAAAAATACTTAGGAAATCGTTGCAATAGTCTTGAGTAAGAGAACATAGTATCTTATACTTATTTGGTTGATAGTAAAGAGACATAATAATTGACTTTGAAAGACAACACTGTTGGTGAGGTGGACAAGGAGAGCTCACTGTTGGTGAGCTGCATCAAGGAGATTCAGAATTTCTGACTTGTGTAATCAGCTGTGTGATTGTACCACCCAGTGAATTTTAAACCTTGTAAGTGAAGCACATTGCAGTGGAACAGGAGAAGGATATTAGTTAAGTTTTGACATTCTGAGTTTAAAGATTCAAAATGATGTTTTGAAGTTGAGACAGCCAAGTGCAAATATCATAGGTCAGTGAATATGTGTTTTAAAATTCTGGACACAGATTAAAATATATGAGTGAAAAAAATTTTTTTTAATGTATGAGTATTCTTTATGGATATGTGATAATTGAAACATCTGCTATTGTCAATGAGATCATTACCAATAGAGTGTAGTGTGTATATATATATATATATATTTATATATAATTACATGCTAAGACAGAGATCTGTGGGAATTCAGAATCACTGGCTGATAGAGGACATTGAGGATGGAAAAATAAAGGTTAAAAACAGTTTAAGTAGAAGGAAAAAAAATTATATATATATATACACACACACATACACTAATATGGGAGGGATAATAATCCCAAATAAAAATAAGTTTATGAGAAAAAGGAAATAGCTTTGGACTGAAAAAGTTAAGAAAATGTATGTTTTGTTTATCTTCTGGGGGCCAGGGAAGGGGTGATTTAAAAAAGAATCCCCCCCCCCCCAAAAAAAAGAAAACCCACAACTCCCCAGTGGTCCATTGGTTAGGACTTGGTGTTTTTTCCTGCCAGAATCAATCCCAGGCCAGGGAACTAAGATCCCACAAGTTGCACACAGTGACCGAGAAACAACAAAACAACCTCACTCTTGCGTTGAAACCATGTTTCTCATGCTTACTTTATATTTAAAGGACTATAAAAGCACAATGGTCTAAAAAATCACTTATGAAAATGCTCATTTTGTTTGTATTTTTACGTATCTTGTAGGTTTCCTAACCTTGGAGAACTGGCCTTGTGCTGGAGAAGTCCTAGGTATCCCAGCAGCACACACCCCTCTCATCACCCAGGCTGTGTGCTCTAGGGCTTCCCTCTCTGAGGGCGGGGTGGGCCTTCCGTTGCAGCAAGCTGACTGTGTGGGCGGTCTGTGGGCGGGGCTGGCCCCAGGCCCAGCCTTGCGCTGGAGCCGGGTCACAAGAGGGCCCTAGGACTAGTGCTGTCTTGGGGTCCTGAGGACTCCAGGACTGTTGCTCGCCTACTTACTGGTGGGTGAAGCCAGGTCCTGGCTGATTGGCAGGCAGAGCTGAGTCCTAGAGTCTGGTTGCAGGACCCAGGGGTCCCAGAGCCAGTGTCAGTGCCAGGCTGGTTCCTGACACAGTTGGACTTGGGGTCTGGGGTATCCTGAAGCTTGTGTTGAACTGCAGTCGGGCAGGACCAGGGCCCAGCTGGTTCCAGGGCAGGGTCTGACTTTCTGTGGGCAGGCCGGTCTGCAGGCTATGGGATTGTGGTGGTGTCTGCCCCCTAGAGGGTGAGGCTGCTCCAGAGGCATGGGCCGGCTTCCTGGAGGGCAGCGCCAGGGCCCAGGGGATTCTGGGACTGCTCCTGCGCACTGATAAATAGAGCTGAGTCCTGGCTCTTAGGTGGGCAGGGCGTCTGTGTCCAGAGGCCTTTGTGGGCTCCGAAGTACTTTCTGCTGTGGTCTGCTGAAGGGTGAGACTGTATTCGCATCCAGTTAATTGCTTGGCCTAAAGCATCTCAGCACTGGTGCCTGCAGGCTGTTGGGTGGGGCCAGGTCTTGGCACTAATAAGGTGAAGGGAGGATTCTGCAGTGGCTCCTGCCAGCGCTGGAGCTCCCAAGAATGGCTGCTGCCACTGTATCCATCCCCAGGGTGAGCTGCAGCTCCCTACTGTCTCTGGCCGCCTCTCCGGGAGACTCTCCAAGACCAGCAGGTGGGTCCAGGCCAGGCTCCTGGTCAAGTCACTACTTCCGCCCTGTGCCAGAGCCTGTGAAATTTTGTGTGCTCCCTTTTCCAGTGAAGTCTCTATGAACCCCAGTCCTGTTTATATACCTAATGGAGTATTATTCAGCCTTTAAAAGAATATAATGTTGCCATTTGCAAGAACATGGATGGACCTGGATGGTATTATGCTAAATGAAATGTCAGACAGAGAAAGTCAAATATTGTATGATAGCACTTGTATGTGGAATCTGAAAGCTACAACAAACTAGTGAATATAGCAAGAAAAAAAAACAGACTCACAGATATAGAGAACAAACTAATGGTTACCAGTGGGGAGAAAGAAGGGGGACAAGATAGAGGTAGAAGATTAAGAGGTATTAATACAACCTATTATGTATAAAATAATCTACCTCCTATTAAAAAATACATGAAAAATTTTCTAAAAGTCTGTAAGGATATACTGTAAAACATAGGTAGTACAGTCATTATTTTATAATAAATGAAGTATAAACTTTAAAAATTGTGAAACACCATATTCACAGCTGTAACACATATATGTTATACATCAACCATACTTCAGGTAAGAAAAAATAGTGTTCCAGAAAACAACAACAAAAAGACACTTAAGGGACAGCTGGTTCTATTTCACAGATAAGGAAATTAAGACTCAGGGTAGTGAATTACCTGGTCAGCACTGTAAAGTCAGCTCAAAGTTTTTGTACATTTTCTCAAATAATTTATAATCACAATCTATTCATGAGAAAAATACCACACAAATCTCAAATGAGAAACATTCTACAAAATAGCTGACCAGTGCTATATAAGACTATCAAGACCTTCAAAATAAGGAAAGTCTAGAACCTTGGTAGTAAAAACAGTTGATAGATATGGTGATCACCTGAGGAGCTTTATAAACAGCACCTGGTCTCCTTCTCAGATCGTGATTCAGGTGCTCTGCCTTAGACCTTGGGCGTTGATCTTTAAAAGTATCCAAGCTAAATATGTGGCTACAGTTGGGGGGGGGGGACAGAACGAGAGGTAGAAATATCTCTGGAACCCCATTCCAGCCATTTTTTACTATTGTAAACCAGAGGTTTTGTATTTACTAGAAGCACAAACTTTTCTGCAGCTTGCTTTATTTACTTTACCAGATAAGCTGGGCTTTTTCAATGCAAAAAAAAATTATTCTTTGGAAATATTAACAAGATGCCTTTAGTGCTACGTAAGTGTTAGTTTAAGCATCCATATTAATAGAAATCTACTCATTTCACTCATGCTCAGAAAGATTTAATTTTCCCTTTGCCTGTTGGAAGAAATCTTGATTCTAGCTTGTGCTTCATTCAGCCCAGTGTTTCTCATGATGTACTCTGCATATAAGTTAAATAAGCAGGGTGACAATATACAGCCTTGACATACTCCTTTCTCAATTTGAGAAATTAAGATTGCTGGGAGAAATTTCAAAAACCTCAGACATGCAGGATGACACCACCCTTTTGGCAGAAAACGAAGAACTACAGAGTCTCTAGGTGAAAGTGAAAGAGGAGAGTGAAAAAAGTTGGCTTAAAACTCAGCATTCAGAAAACTAAGATCATGGCATCTGGCCCCATCACTTCACGGCAAATAGATGGGGAAACAGTGGGAACAGTGCAGACTTTATTTTTGGGGGCTCCAAAATCACTCCAGATGGTGACTGCAGCCATGAAATTAAAATCCTTGGAAGAAAAGTTATGACCAACCTAGACAGCATATTAAAAAGCAGAGACATTACTTTGCCAACAAGTGTTGGTCTAGTCAAAGCTATGGTTTTTCCAGTGGTCATGTATGTATGTGAGAGGTGGACTATGAAGAAAGCTGAGTGCTGAAGTATTGATGCTTTTGAACTGTGGTGTTGGAGAAGACTCTTGAGAGTCCCTTGGACTGCAAGGAGATCCAACCAGTCCATCCTAAAGGAGATCAGTCCTGGGTGTTCATTGGAAGGACTGATGCTGAAGCTGAAACTCCAATACTTTGGCCACCTGATTCGAAGAGCTGACTCATTGGAAAAGAGTCTTTCCCACCTGATGCTGGGAAAGATTGAAGGCAGGAGGAGAAGGGGATGACAGAGGATGAGATGTCTGGATGGCATCACCGACTCAATGGACATGAGTTTAACTAAACTCCAGGAATTAGTGATGGACAGGGAGGCCTGGCGTACTGCAGTCCGTGGGGTCACAAAGAGTCAGACATGACTGAGCGACTGAACTGACTGATGGTAGGAGAGTAGATTTCAAGAAGTTCTTAACTCCAGTGTTGCAGAAGGACTAAGAAAATTCACAGGTCCTGATTTGTAAGTAATCCGTGGATTCCTATAGTGGGAAGATCTCTGTGGTTAGGCAGAAAAAGTTAGAGGATTCCAGGCAGACAATGACTTTGAACAGACAGGAAGGAGCCAGGGACTTGCTAGTCTCATGAGCTGCTAAGGATTAAGGGTATTGATGATAAGGAAAAGAATGTGCAGTGTTTTTAGAAAAGGATTTCTAAACTCTTTGGAATGATCAAAAGTGGCTGTAGTCAAACTAGCTATTAAGACAATGATTATCCTGTGGATCAGGGGTAGAATATGGAGGTTGTCCTAAATATTAGGGACTCAAGGGTTGTAAGCTAGGATAGCAGTAGTACATCATAAAATGCATATTTCAAGCAGGTCACTCTTGCTCCTCTATGATGGAAAGTAAAAGGACACAAACCATTTAAGGAGATCTTGCAGTGTTTCAGGAGGAAGACAGTGAATAATAGCTTGCACTAATATACAGGCAATTGAGAGAAGTGAATAGCACCTGTTTCACTGGTCTTCTCCTGAATTGATTGATCGATGATTTATTCATTAAAACAAATTTCCTAAGTCCCTCCTGCATACAAAAAAAAGTCTAAAAATTTCTCCCTCAAGATGCTTACTGTATATTTGAAAGATTGCATTAATGTCTTTTCATGTGATTATTAAATGCCTCTTTAATATTACAGACTAATTATTGTGAGCATACTCAGTTGTAGCTTCTGACACAGAACATTTTCCTGAGATAATTCTGATAGTAAAAATATAGAAATAATTTATTTGTGCATGTGTGCAAAACAAATCTGGGTAGATATAGAACTTCATTACATCTTTTATACTTAAGTAAGAAAAATTTACAAGTTCTGTCTATGTAGTGGCATCATTGTGTCTGAAGTCTGAGGTCTGTGTTCAATATGAATTGTTTTGTTTGTGAGGCACAGGCAAATAAAGAAAACTAAACTAACTTATTTAACCTTAATGGTAATTAAGTCTTGAGGTATTTTCCAGCATTAAATTCTATTCTGTATATAAGTGTATATTAATTTAAAAATAATTTATTTAGTTCCACAATATGAGGCATTTTGCTCCAGGCTCAGTCATTCCCTCTGTTTAATCTTCCATTAAACAGAATCACAAGGAAACCTCCTAGAGTACTAGGAAAAGTCCAAGATAAGAGTTTGCTTAGATTCTACCCATTTGAATTTGGGATTGAGTTTCTAGTTGAATGATGTATGAGGGGATTCCACAGTTGATCTCTGAGGTTTGTTCATTGCCAATTAGATATGAAGAATTGAATGCCCTTGGTATGCCTCTTAATGACTCACATATCCCACAGTGATAGCTTTCTGCATCTTTTTTTTTTCCCCTCACTTTCCCAGACCATGATACATTACGTTTTTCTCTCCTTAGATTTAACCACTTATCATGTCTGATACCACAGCTTCCCTCTACATTTTCATCTGGACCATGTGCCTTATTCCATTGTCTGTATCCTGCTATGATTGTTGGGGTCTACCCATATATTCCAAACATAGATTGCCATATGAATTCCTTACTGTTGAATAGCACTCCTGTGGATATAAAAGGACCTGTAGTTATCACTGACCTACAGAGCTTGTGCAAGCTCTCTGACTTCATTTTCATTAAACCATTCTTATCACCAGCTCTGATCCCAACATCATGTTGGATCTTGTTCCCTTTCTTGGGCCCCATCTTGCTAACCAATATGATTAACATCCTGGTGAGATTTCTTCTAAGCATTCTGTTTTGGGATGATGCCAGACGTCAAACACAACTTCAGATAGTACAATAAATTTCTATGTTTCAGGTCTGTAGATCAGTGGTTTTAAACTCTAGTTGTGCTCACATATCCCTTTAAGAATCTAATGAGGGGATTCCCTGGCAGTCCAGTGGTTAGGACTAAGCACTTCCACTGCCCCGGGTCCAGGTTTGATTCCTGGTCGTTGGGGAACTAAGATCCCAGAAGCCACAAGGAGTGGCCAAAAAAAATAAAAAATAAAAATTAACAAAAGGTTTGGATGCTCTCTTAAGAAAAAAGTTTCCAGAGAATTTATTTTGTGTATTATTTCCATAGACCCTCTGAAGCCAATCATTGCATCCTTAAGAAATCTTGAATCAGTTTTACATCAAGTATCCAGAGACCACCATTGTTAGAAACACCTGGAATGTGGTTTCAAGCTCCACTTTCTTGAGCTCTAGCAGAGACCTACAGCACCAGTATTTCTCAACTGGGGAATCTTTATTTTTTACATGCAATCCTGAGATTTTTATATTAATTAGGATTTCCAAATTGCTGCTGAAGTTGCTGGTCCTAAAGTCTTAGCCATTTTGGCACTTTGGGAACAGGTGGATCATAGGTGCAAGGTTTGGGAAAGTCTAGAAAATAAACAATCCCAGAAATTGGAAGCATCTCTGGAACCGACTTTATTTGCAGTGGAAAAATCTAGAGAATAATGTAAGATCCATTGTATCTATAAGACTCCTGCTGGCCTCAGTAGAACTCCCAGTAGAACTCCCAGGGAAATCCATTGTTTAAAGAGAATTGAAAGTGGATTCTGAGGTTCCAGGTAGTTGGTTGTAACAAATGCTTAACATTTCCCCTCATGGTTCAGACTCAGTTTTCCATTACTCAACCTGAAAACAAGATAATGAGAGCAATCAAGGACCAGGTAATTGTGGCCTGACCATAAAGAGACAAATGGGAAAGGCAGGCCTAGGCTGTGGCTAGCCTGTTTCACATGGAGTACTCTGAGAATTTGTATACTCTGTGGCAGTCTTTTCCTGTCCCTGGGCCAGGTGCCTTATCTATAAAATGAGAAGCTGTCCAGTCTGCCTTCCAATTTATATTTTATAGCTATAGAGGACACTTACCTTTAATATTTACATTAACATTAACCTTAATAAATTCTGGAACTGTCCAAAACAGAAGAAGTGTGATTTTTACTTTATTCCTTTCAGAGATGTAATCATTAATTTTGAAAGCTGAACTATCTCTTAGCCACACATTCCAATTTTAAATGGCTTTGTCATCTTATTTCTTATAGATAAGAGTGTAACTCTTAAAATTTGGCTTACCAAATCCAACATTTAATATTATTTACATTTAAAGTATATTTTAGTAGTCAGCACTCAGTAATCCATGAGATTCATAATCCTTCTTTGCCCCCTAATATATTTTGTCTGCTGCCTTTCCTTGCAAAAATGAAGGCTCCATGGAAGCAAGAGATTCTGTATTTTGCTCACCATCTTAGTGCTTTGAACAATGCCTGGTACGTAGCAGATGTTTAATGAATATTTGGTAAGTGAATGACTCAGTAATAAGCTTGCACCTATTTAAAAAGCTGAATGTATCACTTCCTGACTGACTTTACTGTTCAAGTGTCCTTTTAGGTTTCTTTGGACAAACATCCAAAGTATTATTGAGAGATAACGAATATTTTTCATGACATCTCCATAGTTTAGTCCTTTTGGATCAGAATAGTACTTGCTAATACAAACAAACCTAAAGTCCTCTTACCTTTTTGCTTCATTGAATGCACAGAGGTTGCCATAAGTTTTTCCATCAGAACCACAGACTGGTTCATATTTAGATTGACATTTTGTTTTTCCAGTTGGGTTCTTGTTGCTAGTACGGCCAGTCTTCAGTAATGTGAAAGACCATTAGGTAAATATAGGATACTCTAATTATGTTATTATAATAAAACATGTATTTATTACTCATTAACTACTGATTAAGCATTGTACTAAATTAATTATTTTGTTGACCCTTTACATTTTAATGTAATCTGTGCAACAGTATGAAAGAAGAGTTTATCTTTTTCCAGGAGGACAGTGCATTTAAGTGACATGCACAAAATCATGTATGGACTAACTACCCAATCTGGGATTGAAACGGAGTCATCTGATTCCAGAACGTCTGCTCTTACTATATATCTCAGACTGCCTCACTCGAATGCTTTGTACACAAACTGGCAAATACAAAACACACATGGTCATTACTTATTGAACCTTTCTTTTTTCTTGTTTCATAAAAGAAAATGAGTCAGGATGTGGGGTTATGAGGGTTAAGTTAACTATAATCGTACCTGAAGCATATCTCAGAATCGAGTTATAGATGGCAGAAGGCTGTGAACATAAAGAAGCTTTGACTAGCAAATGAGAGCAGAGGCACTAAATGGAATGGTGGGTACCTCTAGTAGGGAGCTTAGACTTCGTAGAGCCAAGGAAGTTGACAGATAACTCTAAACCACTGGAAATGACAGAGGTTTGCTCCTCATTTTATATACATCTGTTATTTTCATTCACACCTACTCTGTGAATTGGACAGGGTTATCTCCCTCATTTTAGAAAAGAATATAAAATTGAGAAAGATTAAGTGATGATTTAAACATTCAGAAACCTGCAGGTAATGGCATTAAGGTCTGGACAGCAGGGATGTCCCTGGGAGATGACTACTACATGCTAGAAGAGGCATAAGGGCAAGGCGCATTAGGCTACTTCTACTTGAAAGGGTATTGATGAATGACACGTTATGAGGTAAAAAATGAAGTTTCCATTAAGATAACAAGGTGGAGGAAGTGTTCTAGAAAACGGTTTTGAATCTACTAAGTGGAGTGTCCAAAGCCATTGCTGAATGGAATTAGAAAGCTGGCTGTTGGGAAAGAGACTGGCAAGGAAAGGCAAAGCATAGCAGGACTTAGAAGGGAATACAGGAGTCATGGATATGTACCTGTTTGCAGTGATGCCTCTCAAATACAAGCCACTTATTTCCTCATCTGACAAATAGTTCAAGAGAGATTATTATATGCCTATCTTGTTTTAGGGTCTGGGAATACAAGTTTGAAAAGAAATGGCACTTTGTCTGGAAATTCTCTGGCAGTCTAGTGGTTAGGACTCCGGGCTTCCACTGAAAGGGGCATGGGTTTGATCCCTGGTTGGGTAACTAAAATCCTGCAAGCCACATGACCAAATAAATAAATAAATGAAATTAAAATGGCACTTTCTTTAAGAAGTTAATGCTCTAATTGAATAATAGTCAACTGTAAACAACAATGTCCATTCTATGATAGAAGATATCATTAGTATCAAGAACACATTCTTGGAAAACTACAGGATTCAGTACAATGTGGCTGCTGTGTGAGCAAGAGTGACGTGAAGTATCCAATCATGTTTAATCTTGGGCTTGAGGTCTAATCATGACAAAATCTTATGTGCCATGCTCAGGCATTTGGGTTTTATTGTCTAGGTAGTGTGGTTTCACTGAAGAATTTTCAGTAGGGAAGTGATAGACTTGTGACTCAGAAATATCGTTTAAGTGGTTTGTCTATTATGGGTAGGATGAAAATAGACATGAAAGTTAATTCTGGTGGGGATGGGGACTCAGTTATTGAGGGTCTGCGCTAGTCCAATTATATGTGGAAAGGCTTGAGTGGAAAACAGTAGAAAACAATGAGACAGAATGGAAGAGCATGGCACTCCTAATGATTATAGGTATATAGGAAAGTAACCACCTCCAGTTCGCTCTCATTTTGTTAAATCAATGTTGTCACCAACTGTTTGTCATTAGTACAGTGTATTCTTTTAACTAGAAAATAGAATGACTGAAGTAAGCTGACTGAGGGAAAAAAAGAGAAATTAACACTAACCTGAATCTCCATTGTATTGTCATTCAAAGGGTTGACTCCAGTTTTTCTTTCTTCTTGATTATAAAAAGACTTTGATTTTCTCTGTTGCCTAGACAATCCTGTCTTTCCTTTTTGGCTAGATGACCCTGGCTTCCCTTGCTGGCTAGATGACCCTGGCTCTCCTTGCTGGCTAGATGACCCTGGCTTCCCTTGCTGGCTAGATGACCCTGGCTTCCCTTGCTGGCTAGATGACCCTGGCTTCCCTTGCTGGCTAGATGACCCTGGCTCTCCTTGCTGGCTAGATGACCCTGGCTTCCCTTGCTGGCTAGATGACCCTGGCTTCCCTTGCTGGCTAGATGACCCTGGCTTCCCTTGCTGGCTAGATGACCCTGGCTTCCCTTGCTGGCTAGATGACCCTGGTTTTCCTTGCTCATTAGAAGCTTCTGGATTCCCTTTTTGGTTAGATTGTCCTGAATTCCCTTGCAGACTCCCAGGCTGATTGAAAACTCCTGGCTTCCCTTTCTGTTTAAAATTTTCTGGTTTTCCTGGCTGAATAGAATACCCTGGTTGTCCTTGCAGAATGAGTGGCCCTGGTTTTCCTTGGGTGTTGCTTCTTGTTTCCCTTTTAGGTTCTTTTTGTCCTCCTTGCTGATTAGCTTCATTTTCTGTCTCTAGAATAAGTGCAGGTTCTGGACTGTCTCCTACTTTAAAAACACTTGTCTTCAAAGGCTGGGTTGAAGATACTGGAATGATAACCATAAGGACAAAAACAAAATTATTTATCTTTAAGAATATAAAATCAACAGTATTCATCCCAAGATATAGCATGTATTTAATGCCTCTTTGATCTTTTAAAACCAAACCCCAAGCTGTAGTCTTCCCACTATGTCTCATAACTTGATTTTTTGAGTCCTCCTTTTTTTCTTGACTGTATTACATGGTTTCCAAAAATAATGGTGTCAAGTCATCTTTCCCCTTTTCGAAATCAGAGTCTGAATTATTTGAACTGGGCCTTCACATTATCCTGAGCTTCCCTGGTGGCTCAGATGGTGAACCTGCCTGTAATGCAGGAGACCCAGGTTCAATCCCTGGGTTGAGAAGATCCCTGGAAAAAGGGATGGCAGTCCACTCCAGTATTCTCGCCGTGAGAATCCCATGGACAGAGGAGCCTGGTGGGCCACAGTCCGTGGGATCACAAAGAGTCGGACACGACTGAGCGACTAACACTTTTCAGATTACCCTAAAGTCCTGATTTAGTGGATTACTAATTAATCAAATGCTTCCCTGGTGGCTAAGCTGGTAAAGAATCCACCTGCAGTGTGGGAGACCTAGGTTCTATCCCTGGGTTGGGAGGATCCCCTGGAGAATGGAAAGGCTACCCACTACAGTATTCTGGCCTGGAAAATTCCAAGAGGGGTCACAAAGAGACAGACACAACTGAGCGACTTTCACTTTCAATTAATCAGACAGCCTCTACTTAATGCCTGTTGTAAGGATGTAAGAGTTGGACTATAAAGAAAACTGAGCGCCGAAGAATTGATGCTTTTGAACTGTGGTGTTGGAGAAGACTATTGAGAGTCCCTTGGCCTGCAAGGAGATCCAACCAGTCCATCCTAAAGGAGATCAGTCCTGGGTGTTCATTGGAAGGACTGATGTTGAAGCTGAAACTCCAATACTTTGGCCACCTGATTCGAAGAACTGACTCATTGGAAAAGACCCTGATGCTGGTAAAGATTGAGGGCGGGAGGAGAAGGGGACGACAGAGGATAAGATGGCTGGATGGCATCACCGACTCAATGTACATGGGTTTGGGTGGACTCTGAGAGTTGGTGATGGACAGGGAAGCCTGGCATGCTGTGGTTCATGGGGTCGCAAAGAGTCAGATATGACTGAAAAACTGAACTGAAAGCTTTCAGCACATCACGGAATACACATACTGAACCTCACTGTACAGAAGATGCCATCATTAACTTTCCAGACAAAAGCTATCAGGCATGAGCCCTCTTTCCACATCCTTTCTCCCATCTCCATACATGTTTTCTGTAGTCATCTTCTTTCCCCCTTGTCACTGTCTCAAAGTCAGTCATTTCCCTTCTTAAGAGAACTTCCAAACCTTTGGAAAGTATACTAGGATTTCACTTGCCTTTGCAATTGGTCCTGCTTTATATTTCCATGAATATACACACTTCCATAAGTGTGTCTTTAAGTGTGTCTTTAGATTTAGCTACAAATCAAATGCCTCATAAATTGTTTTTTATTGAGTATGCTGTGGTATTCTACATTGATAGTGGTTAAGGTCCTAACCCAGGCATAGGAGTTTAGCAGTTAGTAACATGGTTTATTCAACTGTGGTATAGCCTGAGGTGAGGCCCGTGGGTATACTCTAGCTGTTCATTCAATGTACCAAAAAATATATTGAGAGTCCATTACTATGCCAAAACTATAGTAAAATCTAGAGATAACAACTCTGAACAATGCGTGTATGATTCTGCCCTCAAGAGGCTGACAGGGGTCTGTGTAATAGTGGGTACAACTAAGCAAATAGGAATTTATAGTAGAATGATCAGTGCTATAATGTAAGAAGTAAATTAGACAATAGACCCAGAGGAAGATAGCAAGGAGTAGAGCATCATAGCTCCTTCCTGGAGGAGGTGACATATAAGAAATATAGGCCATAGCCTGAAAAATGGATAAGAAAAGAAATATTTTTGACAGAGAGATGAGTTTATGCATGAATTCTAAGAAATGTTCATTAACAGCACTAACTTCAAGTAAAATCAATGAGAATAGAGATGTGGATGAAATGGAAAAAATTAATTGGTCAATCTGGGGTTTTTTTGTTAATTATGTTTAGTTTTTTTAATAGGTCATACAAGTAAATTGCATCAAATTCTAAAAATACAAAGGTGTAAACAGTTTAGAGTAACTTTTCCTTCCTTTCTTGTTCCAATCCCCTCATATCCTTACCTAGGACACAATTACATTTCCCAGGGTTTTCTGTATCATTCCAAAGATACCTTGTGTGTTTACAATCATATTTGAATATATTTTCCCACAAAATTGGTAGCACACCATATATGCTGTTCTACTCATTTTCTCCCTGACACTACAGTGAGGCAATTTCTAGATCAGTGCTTACAGAGCAACTTCTTTATTTTCCTTAGTGACTGCATACTATCTCATTTGTCGCATTTACCATAATTTATTTAACCAGTCTTTTAGCAATGAGTAGTTGGTTTATTTTCCTCTCTTAATATTACAAACAATGATTTTATGAAAACCCTAATATATCATTTATTTATCCTATATCATTTCTCACATGGATAATATAAATTTGTAGAATAGAAACTAGGAGTGGAATTTTTAGTTAAAAAGATAACTAAGATATAAGAATGTGTTTTATCCATCTATTTTTTTAAGCTAAAATTGTGTAAAATAAGTATTTTTAGTTTTGGTTTTGTAGTTTTCTGGTTTACCCAAATTCTAAATACGTGATTGGCACAGCTTTATATTGTACTAGGCATTCCTGAGTCCTCTCTCTCCTTCACCCTCTAAATCCATGTAGTCACCATGTCTGATACTAATATATGTTCTTTCATTAACAAATGACTACTGAATATAGACTAAATGTCATTCAGTGAGACGCTGAAGTACACAGGAGATACGGTACCTGACATTGTGAAACATACCTGGTCTAGTGACCAGTGGCAGCTGTATGTTTTTTTTCTTCTGAAAAGTATATTCTTTTCTCCTCCCTTCTCCCATTCCGTCACTTCACTCTCTATTCTTATTTCTTGACACTACTACTTCAGCAGATCCCTAAATGTCACTTCTGTACAACTTTTCTCACATGTAATTCATTTTCAGTATCCCTGTAAACTGATATTCCATAATAGAATGGGTCTGATTACCCCTGTACTCAACAGTCTGAAATAAGTGCAGTGTTTTCAATGAGAATCATTGTTTCTTGTGTTCCCATTCTAAGCAGCTGAAGGTCATAGACACTTTACTTCCATTATTTCATTTTACTAGATGTAGGGGGAAAATGGTCAAGTAGGAGGTCATAATTTGGAGATATTAGTACAGTGGAATAGGTTTCATTTATCATACTTTTATTACCTCAAGAAATGTATTTTCTGTATCATTTATTATCTTGACAAATGTATTGCTAGCGAGGAATTTACATCTCTGAAAACAGACAACCTCAACACATTGAGGTAAAGAATAGAGAGAAGCATGTTGAAGGAGAGTTGCTTGTGAAGATCTCAAGTAATGATAGCTAATGTTATCATGATTCCTGTGATAGCCTGTATAAATGTATAATTATTTCCATTTTTGCAAATGAGAAAGCTGAGGCTTGAAAAAGTTAAATTGCCTTTAAAAGTTAAAAGTTAAAGCGCATAAATAGAAAATTGAACTGCCAGAATTTGAACCCATTTCTATTTGACCACACTGCCCTGGATCATCACACAAAACTGTATCCTTTGTGGAATGTGAACTTGAATATACACGAATTCTCATGATCCTGTCACACTGAATTTTCTTTCCAGCCTAATGTCTTGCTTTTCTCTCTTTTTATTTTTTTGTTGGCCTCTGCTGCTCTTAAGCGACACCAAACTATTCACTGTTGTCTTACCTGGTCACTATCTTTGTGTCTTTGGTCTATATTTAAGTTGCTTGCTTGTAATTACCTTCTTTCATTCCTCTGACAAAGATTTCCTGTTTTAAGGTTTCTGACAAAACATTACTAAATCACTCAACATTTCTAATTCTTTACATTTAGAGTTGGAAAGAAAGCCATTGAATGTAACTTTTCTTACCTGAGAACATGGCCAAGAACATGAAGGGGAGGAAAATGAAAGCCTCCATGTTAGAACCAGTTGGTTGTTGGATGTTCAGTAGATACTTCCTGAATAAACCATGCTGATTGCCACCATGTTATATATTTGGAAAATTCTCCACCCTTGTTGCTAAACACAGTCACTGTGTTTAAAAAAAAATTACAGTAATTTTTGAAACCTGAAAGGTGTTCCTTCTTAAGTAGATTATCATGTTTAAAATTAGCTTCACACCCTAACTCCCATAAATATTCAAAGTTTAATATGCTCCTATCAGATATCTTCCTCACAGAAAAAATTTAAAAGGCTTTCATGCACTGGAGAAGGAAATGGCAACCCACTCCAGTATTCTTGCCTGGAGAATCCCAGGGACAGCGGAGCCTGGTGGGCTGCCGTCTATGGGAGTCGCACAGAGTTGGACACGACTGACGCAATTTAGCAGCAGCAGCAGCAGCCCATCTGAGAAAGTGATGAGTTCACTGTTCATTTTTTGTTAAGAGATGACTGATCTTCAGTCAGTACTATTATTGATACTCCAAGTTTAGAGTGTTACAGTAGAGACACTGTAGAGATTCCCACGAAATTTTCCTACAAATGAGTTATGTGCAAAATATTTACTTCAAATTATATTTTATAAGCAAGTGAAAATGCATTGATATTTGTCACTAGCAAGTGATGAGTACACCCAGTGGGGAATGCTAATGGGTAATGTATTTTTATGAGGTAGCAAGAGACAAAGGATCTCATGTTTGAGAATAACATTATACTATCGGCCCCTTTGCCTTAAGCTATTACACCAAACAAGCTCATGTGAATATCACCTTGGGACTTTTAGTCAGTAATTAACTCAGTATTATGAAACACTAAAGTATTGTGTTCAAGATTGGCTGCCCTATACAAGAGAAAATTAAGCATGGCCAAAAGAAGGTGACTTTTATAATGTGAAGCTTAAGAGACCATATAGCGTAATAAGGTTGGTTGATGGTGCTAGGAAACATAAGCTTGAGTAAAAGCAGACTTCGGAGTAATATTGCCATTGGAGTCATCATTTGAAGAGTGTTAGTATGGAGATACAAGATATTATTTGATCTGCATAGTTCAGATGGCAGAACTAGTTCCAATATAAGAAAGTGCAAGACAAACTGTTTTAAATCCTAAAGAAAATTTCTGCTTTGGAAAGGGTGGTGAACTAAGTGATTCTTATAATCCCTTCCAATTCTAAGATACTCAGATTTAGTGGTTCTGGATTTGTTTGATTTTCACTTTAGCTTATTTAGAAAGGAAATTTTGAAAATTATAAATGATTTATTTTAACCAAGCTAACAATTTTAAGGCATCAAAAAGGAAAATTTTAAATTTTCAGTAATAAGGTAACTTTTCCCCTACCTAATTTTTCTTTGTTCTGACTGGGCTTCATATGAATGTCAGAAGAGGTTGTATTGAACCAGAAGGCCTTGAATTGTATGTGTGTGTGTGTATAGACACACACACATACATATATGTTTATGTGGCAGTGGTTTAGTCACTAAGTTGTGTCTGACTCTTGGGACCCCATGGACTGTATAGTACACTAGGCTCTTCTTTCCATGGGATTTCCCAGGCAAGAATACTGGAGTAGGTTGCCATTTCCTTCTCTAGGGGATCTTCCCAATCCAGGGATCGAACTTGAGTCTCCTGTATTGGCAGATAGATTCTTTACTGCTGAGCCACCAGGGAAGCCCCCCGTATGTTTATATATGCATATATTTTATTTATAAATAAATACATATAATACTCCATATAATATGTGTATATTGTTTTTAAACATCCTATATTTTTACTAAAATTTTATTACAAAAAGTTTCAAAATACCAAGTTAAAAAACTTTGCAATGAAAGCCCACATACATGCCACCAAGATTCTTTAGTTCATCATTTGCTCTACCATGTGTATTGATAAAAATGGGTAAACTTTATGCAAATTATTTTTACATCCAGATACTCAGGTGTAGATTCCAATGCAGCAAATTCTCAAATAACAGCAAATGGACCACAAGAGCTGCATCTGCATTTTGCTTTAAACTAATGCTTCTTACATAATGCCATCATATCTATCTTACCCATGTTTTTTTTCTAACTTCAGCTTTGTCATACTTGAAAATAGCCTATGTAAAAACTAACAAATATGATGAGTGCCTTGTATGTGAGGATACTGCAGTTAGAAGGTAAAGTCTCATGGAAGCCTATGCTCTGAGGTCTCAGTGACTGCCTCTGTGGATTAACTGAAGGTATCATTGATTGTGCTGAGTAAGGTAGCCCTTTATCTCTCTTTAACATATCTCTTCTCCAAACCATTCCAAAGAGCTTTTTGAATAATTGCTTTTAATCCTCCAATTTTCCTAAATGGAAAATCTAATTTCTCCTTTAATTGTGGGAACTTTCCAACCTTTAAAATTTTCTTTCATTAGTATCTTCCTTTACACTTTGGAATAAGGTCAAAATTCTATTTTGGAGTAGGCTCAGAAAATGCTCCCCATAGTCACTTGTTAGAGAAGGGAAGAAGGTGTTTCATGTGTTTTGGAGTGAGATTCTAAATAGAAGATAGCCTTTCAGTAGTCATCGTATCTGGCTAGAAATAATAATAATAGCAGTGAAGTCAGATGACCTGAGGTTGTGTGTCTCCTCTCATTTAGCTATGTGATCTTAACACAAATTTATTTTTCTCTTTCCATCTGCCTTTTTCCGTCTTCCTTACTATTTCTAAAATCATGATAATAATACTCCACTGAAAGAGTCAAATTTTGCTAAGTGAATAGCCAATATGTTTTGCTGGTGAATAGCCAATATGTTTCCTTTTAATCCTTTCTGGGAATGGATGGGGACTAACATGTGTCAAGTATTGCTCTTTGAATCCAAGGAGATATGTAAAAATTGAGCACAATAAAGGACCGAAGACATCAGTTACGTGGCATTCATTAGGTTATTCATGTTGTTGTTGTGTTAGTTGCTCAGTCGTGTCCGACTCTTTGCGATCCCATGGATTGTAGCCCACCAGGCTCCTCTTTTCATGGGATTGTCCAGGCAAGAATACTGGAATGGGTTGCCATTCCTTCTCCATAGGTTATTCATACATAGATGCAAATAGGTTAAACTGAATTCAGCAGGCAAACTGATTTTTTGCTTTGGTTTTTGGAGTAGAAGACATAGTACATCTTAAACTCCATGTCACTTTGCCAAAATTGTCAGGGGGAGATTTGCCAGTTGGTTACCAAGTTTCATTAAATACTTCACAATATTAAGAAAGAAGCCAAAGATCAAGCACTTAGGTAATCTCTACCTATGGCTCTTCACCATTTCTCAGTTTATTTGCTCATTTCACCCAGTCTTTACCCCATTGGAGGCATTAGTTTCAGAACACTAAAGTCCTGGAGACTGACTGATTCTTGAGATAGAATCTTGGGCATAATTCTCTGCTTTGGTTGTCAGTTTCTTTATTTAACACATAATGTCTTCATGTAAACTGAAATTCAAATATATTCAATTTCATCATTATTTGAGATGATGCAGATATCTGATACACATTAATGTTAGCTATTGTTAGTATACTTAGGTGAACATTTGAGTTTAGAAACATGACTACTCCCATCTTTACTTTAGTTGAATACACATGATGTGACTGGAGAACAATAAAATATAAGGTAGAACATAATTATGATAATCATGAACTAAATTCGTTATAATTAAGGTGTTTACTGACTTATTGCCTAGACTCTCATTGATGTGCAAGGGTGCAAATTCTAGGGATAAAATCTGAAGCATAATCTGCTTCTCACACCCAAATTAACTTCCTCTTCACTACCATAAATACAATGACTTCTTTTTTAAACCTTATCTTCATACTTAAGAGTAAATAAATTACATAGTTTGGTCTTCTGTTGATCATCAGATTTATTTAACTATTTGAGTCCAAGTTTTCTGTTACTTGTTTCTTAAACCATATTTCTAGTCATCCTCTGTATGATGTCCACTGATAATTAGTCTTAGAAATATATTTTAAAGGAAAGAGTATATTTTCAGAATGTTATTTATAAAGATTAGCATTAATGAATCCTCTTCATGCAACTTACTCCTCTCCTACAGAAGAATCCATCCCACTCCCTTGAATCCGAGCTGGGCCAGTGACTTCCTTTGACCAACAGAATGTAGTGAACATGACAACATGCCGTTTTTATGTCTAAGCCTTAAGAGCCTGGCAGGGTTGAGTGAGAAACTGCAGAGAGACAGAGACAGGGAGACAAAGAGAAACCTCTCTAGCACTGCCACAGAAAAACATTCAGAAATCCACTGAATTCTTCGTGGATCCCAAGGGAGCCACACAGCCAGCAGCATCTGGAGCAGAGGCGGGCCGTTTCTGCTGAGCCTGCACAGGTTGCAGAATTGTGGGCAAATACTGTAACTTACTGTTTTCGTCTTAAGCCAGTAAGTTGGAGATGATCTGTTATGCAAAGAGAGATAATTGTTATAATACTGTTGACAAGATAGTGATTACTTTTTCACATTGAGTCAAGACCCCACGATAACCAAAATAGGTACCATGTATGAGAAGCTCTATGTACATTATCTCATTAACTTCTTCAAACAGTATTTGGTCACACCCTTAAATATATGGTGAGGAAACTCAAGCACAGTGTCATTAAATAGCTGTTTTCACACAGTTAACCCTAGTAAAGATATTTTAGATGTCTGGCGAAGTAACCCCAATGCTGTGCCTTGGCTCCCAAGGCTCTCTATAAACTGACTTCTCTCACCCTTGATCATGGCAACCTTATTTACATTTCAGGGTTTTGTTTTTGGTGTTTTGTTGTTTTTGTGTTTGTTGTTCTCTTTACTCAGAGCACCCTTCCTCTAAATTTGCTTGTGCCCAAATGCTTTTCAGCTTTCAGGGTTCAATTCAAAGTAACTGATTTCAAATAATTACTCTCTCCAAAATGTACCCAGTTTTCTCTGTCATATGTCTCAACTTTGCTTCCTTTATAAATTGATTAATAACTGAAAAATATTTTTAAAATATTTATTCTTATGCCCCCAAGGATCTTGTCTTGTTTGCCCTATCCTGGGAATGGTATCTAGCATAAAGTGAAGTTGGTCAGTCATGTTCGACTCTTTGTGACCCCATGGACTGTAGCCTGCCAGGCTCCTCCGTCCATGGATTATCCAGACAAGAATACTAGAGTGGGTTGCCATTTCCTTCTCCAGGGAGGAATCTTCCCAACCAGGGATCGAACCTGGGTCTCCCACATTGCAGGCCGACTCTTTACCGTCTGAGCTACCAGGGACTCCTGGAATCTATCATAAGCATTGAATAATTATTTGTGATTAGTGAATGAAATAATTCATGCACAGGGATTTTATAAAATAAGAGTGTAACAAACTATACTTTGAAAGTGAAAATGTTAATTGCTCAGTTGTGTCCAAATCTGCAACTCCCTGGACTATAGCCCGCCAGGCTCCACTGTCTGTGGAATTCTCCAGGCAAGAATACTGGAGTAGGTAGCCATTCCCTTCTCCAAGGGAACTTCCCAACCCAGGGATCAAACCTGGGTTTGCTGCATTGCATGCAAATTTTTTATGGTTTGAGCCATACATTTGTTGGTTGCTGTAAATTTTTCCCTCCAAACAGTTTGAAGATACAATCTTGTCTACCCATCTTTAGATTTCCGAGGACATACTACATGCCAGTAAACCTATTTTCACAATTTATCATGCATAGAAAATTATTTTATGTAGTAAACTGATAAAGCCAGAGACAACTAACGTAAAGGCTTCAGCTGTTGCATAACCTGTTCAGCTGCCCCAAATGACTGAGGTGACCAACATTTTGTCTCACTTGTTACTTATTTCTTGTCTCAGGGTACAAGTTGAGAAGCTCTAAAACTAACTCAATATGTCCCGAAGGAAAAATACTTCACAAATATATACTAAAGAATGCTAGTCAAGGCTATGGTTTTTCCAGTGGTCATGTATGGATGTGAGAGTTGAACTGTGAAGAAAGCTGAGTGCCGAAAAATTGATGCTTTTGAACTGTGGTGTTGGAGAAGACTCTTGAGAGTCCCTTGGACTGCAAGGAGATCCAACCAGTCTATCCTAAAGGAGATCAGTCCTGGGTGTTCATTGGAAGGACTGATGCTGAAGCTGAAGCTCCAATACTTTGGCCACCTTATGCGAAGAGTTGACTCATTGGAAAAGACCCTGATGCTGGGAGAGATTGGGGGCAGGAGGAGAAGGGGACGACTGAGGATGGGATGGCTGGATGGTATCACCGACTCAATGGGCATGAGTTTGAGTAAGCTCCGGGAGTTGGTGATGGACAAGGAGGCCTGGCATGCTGTGATTCATGGGGTCACAAAGAGTCGGACATGACTGAGCAACTGAACTGAACTGAAAGGATGCTAATTTGTATCAGATGATGTATATTTTCTTGGATTGAGCTTTCTTGTCCTTGAGTTCATCTGCATAAATTTTGAAGAATTGAGACTCAGAGTACTGGTTGGAGAATTCTGGATTTGAAAAGTGTGATGATAATTTCTGTCCTGTGGTTTGTTTTCAAATTGTATCATTTTGTACTAAGGCAGTCTAGCAGTTAGTCTAAATCAAATAAAGGTGGCTCCATTGTTAGCTGAAAAGAACATCAATGTAGTCAGTCTGCCGAGGTAACTTTATTGAAAGTGCTTTCTTTATGCAAAATAACTGATGGGAAATACACAGCAGTGGAGACTGGATAAACAGAGACAGAATCTTCTGATGCAAAAGGCGAATTGTAGGCACTTCCAGCTTTGCAGCATCAGGCGAATCAACATTTTCCTTCATGTTTGAAATTGAGCTTCCCATTTCTTTCCCTGAAAGAATAGAGATACTGCTCACAGTGAAGTGTGGTAGATGTGGGTTAAGCCCAGTATAAATGAATTGGGAAATGATACTTAAGCTTTCTAGGTCTGAGGCTAATAATATTGCTTTATTTTAAATAAGAACTATCTGTAAAATACTTAGCATAATAAAAGGCTTAATAAATAACTTCCCTGACTTATACCCCATTGACCTTAACCAAAGATGCTATTCCAAAGACAGCTTTCAGGTGCTTACTTAGCTGCTCTGCAGAATTCACAGAGGTTGTGGTAAGTTTGTCCATCAGTGCCGCATACTGGTTTGTTAATCTTGGGACAGGGTTTTCCATTTGTAGCTGTTTTCTCATAATTGCTGCAAAAAGCCTGTGATTAAAAAGTTCTTTTTTAATTTCATGAATAATGGCATTGACATCACTACCTCTCTCAAGTGATAACAAAAATATTCTATTTATGCTTATAAATCCATTTTAAAAGTTCTTATCTTATTATTACTAAACTCTTATTATCATTATCTTATTATTGAATCCTTGTAAAACCAGGATTCAAACAAGGACAGTTTAACTCTAGAGCCTATACTCTTAGCCGTTATATCATTCTGACCATATGGGAACCCACTAAGCTAGCCAAATTGGCCATTAATAACCTGTGAAAACATTTTGCTTTTTTTCCCAGCACTATACTACTCTTTCCTCCTGCAATAAATTTTCTCTTTTATGTCATTCTTTAATGATATGAAATAACACCTCTCAAATACCATCTCATACTCTGAAATTTTCCTGATAATCCTCAGGCGAAAAAAGATTGCTTCTGTTTCCAAATGTCTACAAGTTTATTATCTGACATCAACCTTTAGTAGTACACAAATGTTATTAATATTTTTTATTTATATTTGCTTTCGTTTACTTATTTTTGTTTTACTTTGGACTTCTATGGTGGCTCAGACAGTAAAGAATCTGCCAGCAATGCAGGAGACCCGGGTTTAATGCAGACTCTTAGGAGTAAGGCATAATAAAATATATGTGCATATAATCATAGTTCTATAATTGCTTCATTAGCTATCTCTGTAACTACCTATCATACAATGCATGGTATAATAGAACCGTTAAAAATACAGAGCAGCACAAAAGGGATAGATTTAAATCATGGATAGAACACTATCCAGAAACTTTCACTATTGATAGTACCTTTCCTGACATCATCTCTGTTTATATATTTTTCCCAAGTCTCATTACCATTGATAGCATTTTATAAAATGGTTTAAACTTGAAATATTATTTCAGTATCTTTCTGCATCAATATACATTCTATATTACCATTTTGAATAGTTACTATATACTATATTAATTATTATTCAATTCCCTATTTGGAAACATTTGGTTTGTTTCCATGTTTTTTCTTTTTCCTTGTTTGTTTGTTTCCATATTGTTTGCTAATGCAATCTATATTGCTAGGAATATCTGTATAAATGCATTTTCAGTTCTTTCCTTAGGCTCCATTTCTAGAAGTAAAAAAAACCCTCTGTTTTTAATTTGCCTTTTTAAAGACTTTTGATGCATTTATCAAGTAAAACTTCTGGGATTTTTTTTTTCATATTTCTATTTCCTTTAGGCCTTGACTATAATAGGAAACTCATGGAACTTTGTTGAATAGTGTGAAAGTGTTTTTTATATAATTACACAACTTCATAGGTAGAATGAAAGAAAATCTGCTCACAGATTTTCCTCACGGGAATAAAGGACAGACTTTAGTAGCCATCTTTTTTATTCTGCTTTCATTACCCTTACTTCAAGCAAAGCAAGTCTGTGTTTATCTGGTGTTACTTTTACCTGTTGAGATTTTGCTTTCGGTTTAGCTGAAGGGCATTTCTTTGAAAAGCAGTATTTCCTATGCTCTAATTTTACAGATGGGGACACTAAGGCTCAATTCCTTTTGGAAGACATTCTTCCAACATTTCACATGACATGGGGACAGAATTAAAACCTAGATATACCATTACATTTGTGGCTCAGCTGGTAAAGAATCCGCCTGCAAAACAGGAACCCTGGGTTTGATCCCTGGGTTGGAAAGATCTCCTGGAGAAGGGAAAGGCTACCCACTCCAGTATTCTGGGCTGGAAAATTCCATGGACTGTATAGTCCGTGGGGTCACAGAGAGTCGGACATGACTGAGCAACTTTCACTTTCACATCACTTTCATACCATTACGTTGTGATTTTCCAGTTTGCTTCTTTATCTATCATGAACCCATTTTTCCAAGAACCTAATTTTGCATACTAAGTCCCTCCTCTCAAGAAGTTCCTGACAGTAATGCAGTTTATAAAGTTATTATTTAATCTCAGTAATATTTCAGATATATTTCTAGACTTAAAAGTTCAACATGAAAATATGTAACTCCACCTGCCTCCCAGAATATAATTTTCCTCATATGGTAAAGAGAACAAAATGTAACTGTTAGTTTTCTCGCCCTAAACATCAGAAGAATCAAAGTTAAGAAGAGTCTCATCAACTCTAATAGCATGACTTTCTAAATTGTCATGGATTAAGGAACTGACTTGTTACTTTTATGCTTTCTGCTGTCACCACATGGAATAGAAGGCATTAAGAATCAACTTCTAGGTTGTATCAAAGCACAGTAGATTAAAGATTTAAGTGAAATTGAATTGTCTGTGAATTGGTAAGACATTTTTTTAAAAAAACTCTGTATATTTCATATAGTACAGTTTAAGCAAGACCAAATTTGTCTTTTTTAAACATTTTCTTTTCCGAAATAATTTCTGATTTGAAAAGTTTACATGTGTGTGTGCTCAGTCGCTCGCTCATGTCCAACTCTGTGACCCCATGGACTGTAGCCCTCTAGGCTCCTCTTTCCATGGGATTTTCTAGGCAAGAATACTGCAATGTGTTGTCATTTCC
Organism: Cervus elaphus; assembly: GCF_910594005.1. NCBI lineage: Eukaryota > Metazoa > Chordata > Mammalia > Artiodactyla > Cervidae > Cervus > Cervus elaphus. The sequence goes on along the minus strand of NC_057823.1, from coordinate 60,653,914 downwards.
TCTTCCAGGGGATCTTCCTGACCTAGGGAGCAAACTCATGTCTCCTGCATTGGCAGGCAAATTCTTTACCACTGAGTCACCTGGGAAGCCCCAGAAAGTTTATTTTGGTATGAAAGAGGGGATATGCTTTACCAGAAGTTAATTTCTAAAGATAGTACATTCTCTTCTGTATTTTCTTTTATTCAGCATGATTTAATTTTCATACTTTTTTTTCTCTTTTTTGTTGCTTAGTTTCCTTTATAATTCCCTTTTGTATGGTTCCATGGAGAAATCAATTTTATTTCTTTACTTTTTACTCAACAAATATTGAATGCCTACTTTGTGCCAGTAACTAGAAATTCCAAAGTAGTCTTGTCAAATTTCTAATTAAAATCTTACAACTGAATTTTGCCTCAAGAAAGTAGCTGTTGCTTAGAGTTGAAGAGAGACTGAGCAGACAAAAAACTATATATGGTCTCAGATTAGATCCTACAACAAGAGAATCATATGATATTTCTGGGGTAGCTAGTGAAGTTTGAACAGGATTTCAGGTTAACAAGTTAGGTGTACAGTTCTGTATCAGTGTTCATTTCCTGATTTTGATGACTGTACCAAAGTTATGTAATGTGAGCTGCATGAAAGATACATAGTATGTAATATTTCTTTGGGCTACTTTTCAAAATGAAAATATTTTTTAAAAACATAAAAGAATCCAAAAGTTAATTTAGACCTCCATCTTCAACTAAATTTTTAGATAAGATATATAGATTATATAACCTTATCTCAAAATTCTTGTAGGTGGCTAGTTTTCAGAAGGTAGAAATACTATATATCACATCTGTTATTATCTTGTACATTCTAACATTTGTTGAATCTTTCACTCGTTCTTAAATCCATCTCTTCAGCTATCAATCCATTGATTTATCCATTCAATCATCTATCCATTTATTAGGTGAGATTTTTATTGAAGCTGTGCCACGTTTAAAGACCTAGGATCCGAACAAGACAGAAAACACTTCCTCTGGCCCTAAGGAGCTTACTTTCTAAGAGAGAAGGCTATCTGTGATGGATAGCATAATATGATAAATGTTGAATTTAGTATATCAGTAAAATCCAGTAAAAATACAGATGAGATCTTAGTAAATCATTCATAGGGATGATAGAGCAAAATTGATTTTGTTCTCAGGAGATTTCTGCATGAAGGAGGATATGAAGGTCCTTCTAAATGAGAGCATGAGCACACTTTTCACAGTGGTGTGACTGGTAATGGTCTTTCAGAATGTTAAAATAGCCTTAACCAAGGCATATGAGAGGTCTTGGTATGCTAGAAACAATAGGCTATTTAGTGTGGTCAAAGAATTGGATCACAGGGTGGTAGAGAATGAATGAGGCTGCACAAGGAGACAGCCAATAGATTGATAAGGGACATGAAAGCCAGGCTAGGGAATTTGGATATTATCTTATTGGCATTTGAAAATTATCTATGATTTTGAAGTTAAAAGAGTCATGTGAATAAAGTTAAAATGTTAGAATTTTTTGGAATTGGTGTGGAGGATGTTTGTTGAATAAATTAATTTTTTTTTAAGTTCTAGAGTTGTTTCTCTTTATATCTCTTTATAAATATTTCATTTAAAATATTTACTCTTTAATTAGAAAACTAGAATTGGATAAATGTGACTTAGTTATTAGGATTAAATCATTAAAATAAAAATTTAATAATAGTTAATTTTTATTTAGTATTTACACTGAACAGTCTTATGGGCTGTATATAAATTAGCTCATGTAGTATTGAATTGAGTACTTTATTAGCTGAGTTTTATAGATAAAGAAACTGAGGCACAGAAAGGTGAAGTAAGTTACCAATGATCAGACATTTATTGAGTAATAGGGCTGGATTATAAACCTGAATGTTCTTTCTCAAAACTCATATTTCAAAAAGGAAACTCTGACTACATTTTTAAAAAATTTAAGATATACAACTATTTCTTATGATTATAGACCCTATTATTACAAATTATTCTCTCAGTAGTGTAGATTCTGTGATTACTAGTTGCCAACCAAGCCACCTGTCCATATGTACACAAAGAAGAGAAGGAAATGGAGAAAGAAAGGGCAGCCCACTCCAGTATTCTTGCCTGGAGAATCCCATGGATGAAGGAACCTGGCAGGCTGCAGTCCATGGGATTGCAAAGAGTTGGACATGACTCAGCGACTAATACACACTCTAAGATACCAAAGGATTTAGTGTCTGTGAGTCTGGCAAGTACTCTCTCTCCATACCTAAGTGTGTTTATTAAGATATAGAGCGGTGATTCTACAATTTTAATGTTAGGGGCTTCTTAAAATATAGATTCCTAGGCCTCAGCATCCCTCCCTAGACATCCTGGTTCAATCGGAAGATCTAATATGTATGTGCAGGAAACAGGAATGCATTTCATGAAGCATTCGTAGAGACTTCTGAACAAGGTACTCAGATCTAGAGTAACCGTATGTTCTGAGTTGGCTGAATAGTCTCAGTTTATGTCTTCTCTATAAAACTGTGTAAATACTACTTTCACTCTCAAAATTTTCCTTATTTAGAAAATAAATGATATTCATCCCATATTTTTATAAGCAATGTATTATTTTAGAGGCTTTAACTGTGTACATACTATTTCTTTGGAAATGTGACATCTGGCTCATCTAAAGAAAATGGGAAGTAATTTTTAAGTGCTTTTCTACTGTTAAGGAAAAGGCATCTGCACTAATAATGACTTTTTTTTCTAAATAAGGATATCATGCTGTCATCCCACCTTCTCACCAGAGCAACCAAATGAACTCAGAAGACCTTAATGAAATAGTCACAGTACTTCCCAACTCAAAATCACCTTTGTTGTAAGACAGCCTCTTGTGATAGTAGAGGGCCCCTAAGAGTGAGAAATACATACCTGGTAGCCCCCTTGGCTCACAGCCTCTGCAAGGAGAGAACAAACTGGTAAGTCACAACAGGACAGGCAGATTCCAGAATCAGTGTGTTAGAGTTAAAATGATCCACAGAGACCTTCTAAGATTATAACTGCCATATTTAGGATGAAGAACTAAGGCCCAGAGAAGGACAGAAAGCTTCTTCAGGACACACAGCTTGTTAACTACACAGCTGAACCAGAGGCCAGGTTACAAACAACCAGTACAAAGCTCTTTTCACTACATTTGCTATTTATGATCTGTGTGGCTTTTACTTAATTATATTCACTTCTTTAATGTTTACCTTACAACCAGGCTTTAACTTAAGAAAGGAAGGCAAGAATATATGTCAAAGTGGCATATATTTAACCAGAAAGAAGTTGAAAATTCCAAAATCTAGAAACCGTTAGATTAAAGGATAATCAAGACAATTGGCCAAAAAAGAGCTAATATAACAATAAAATACAAAATAATTTGGAGAACATTGAAAAAAATCATATAATTGACCCTATTTCCACTAATAGTATCTACCATGTACTAAGGGATTTCTATATTTCAAGCACTGTATTAAATCTTACATATATTAAGTCATACTAATAGTTCTGTGTTAAATCTAAGGAAATTGCAACCTGGGGCAAATAACTCATCTGAGGGCATGTACCTTGTAAATGATAGAGCCAGAAAGCAAGCCCAGGTCTTAGATTCTAAAGACAATGTACATAACCATAACCTTTTATTGAAACAAGTCTTAGAGCACATAAGGGTCACAACTCTATTTTCATATGATGAACAGTAGCCAGAGAAAAGAAGTAGGTTGCTCAATATTAAAGAAAAAGATAGTAGCACAATGAAGGTTAGAGGCCAAATATTAAAATCCTACTCTTGGGCTCTTCCACTCATTCTCTCTTTTTTCTTTGCATACCTAGAGACTAATTAAGAATGCCTCAGTTTTCAGTAGAATGGAAGCATCTCAGGAACATTTCAGTAGCTGAAGCTCTTTAGGTAAGAATTTCTTGAAGGTGACTTTATGTAATAATTTCTGTTATAATTTCAATATAAGCTGTTTCATTGAAGAATGAAACTTATTTGAAATCTTATGCTCTTAATTATGATTTGCTAGTTTGCAACTGGCCTGGAACTTCTATTTTTTTTGTTCCCCCTTGACCTCACTGCTTGGCTTGTGGGATACTAGTTCCCTGACCAGGGGTTGCACCCAGGCCCTTGGCAGTATGAGCACAGAACCCTAACCACTTCCAGGGAATTCCTGGCCTGGAACTTTTAGATTAGGCATTTGAGGTGCATTTGGTCTAGGACAGGCCATCTCATCCTATGGATTAAAACATTGATTTTGCAAGTAGATGACACTATCTCTTACATAGTATTATAGTGATAATTCATAATATTATCATAGTATTCATAATAGCATCATAGTATCATAATTCATAGTGTTATAGTGATAAATTGTAAGTTTCCTCTAAATTAATAGCATTATGGGTGGTCGCCATCAATAACCATCCTTATCACCGTCATCATCATCATAAACAAAGACATCACATCATGACTGCTAACATTGACCAGAATTCCATTCTGTGTGTGTGTCTGTGTATGTGTGTGTACAGTACTCACCTGCCAAGATGAACAAATAGGCCACACTGATCATAAGCAGAAGGGTGCCTGATAACTTCATGATGAATGAATCTGCCAAGTCTGCAGGGAATGTGTTAACAAGAGTTTACCACTGTGGATGTTCTAGAAGCTGTATTTATAAGTAGATCCATATGCATGCTTATGAGTACCTATACATTTGGCAGCCAGCCAGATTCTCCACCCTGATTGTATAATCTATGTCCCCAGTGATTAGAGACATCAGAAACCAAAGAAGCTTATTTCCTGCCTTTTTTAGACAGGAACAATAGCCTGAAATGTTTAGGCAGAATAAAATGAATTATATGTATTACACCCAGAATTTGCTCTCATCAGCAATCAGTAATAGTTGTGAGCAAGTCATTTTCTAGCAATTTGCATATATGAACCTGTTCCCAGCAGAGCCTTGGGACAAGAAAGCTTCCATCAGGCAGTAACCTGTGTAATTTGTGCACAATATTAATAACGCTTGGTGTCACAACTAGTAAGAAAATAAAAATGCTAATGTGAGGGATTTTAAGGTGGAGGAATTTATTGGACTAAGAGAGCATACTCCTAATGGTCACTGAATTAAAAACCCTTGATATTCCCTATGAATGTGAATTAGGGGCTATTTTCTTCAACCCCTTGCTGTTAGGCAAAACATACATGATGATTCTTACTTAACATTTTTATTTTAACAAGTATTTCACAGATGGATTTCAGTGATGGGGCATAAATACCATTCTCTTGCTTCTCTCAAATACATCAAGTACTCTTTACCTTATGGCTCCTGCTCTTATTGTTTCCTCCAAATGGAAGACTCCTGGCCAAGAAACTTAAATAGCTAGTTTCTTTCTTTCTTTTTTTTTGTTCTTAAGAAATATCAGTTCAAATACTACCTGCTCAGTGAAGATTTCCCTGTCAATTCAAAATACCTCCACCCCAACTCAGATCAGTGTGCTTTATTGCTTTCATAATGCTTTTCAACATCTAAATTATCTTTCTTACATAATTATTTACTTGTATATTTCCCAACTATGAAATATATACAATCATATAGACAAATACATATACACTAGGATATAAGCTCATGGATCTTTTTTCACTCTAGTATCTCCACACGTAGAACAATGGCTTGCACACAGAAGCATATAAACATCTTTCTGATTTTACAAATGCTAATTAGTAAAAGTTGCTTCCTTCACTCTAACATAATAATTGAACACCAATTATTGCAAGTATTACTAAATGCTGAAATGAAGTGACAACAAAGATAGATTCATACAGCTACATTCATCATTCTTTTCTCAAACACTTACTGGGTGAAACCTACTGGTTCCAGGAACTTTGATCCTAGAAATTTAAAGACGAGTAATAGACATTCACAATCAAAACAAGAAGAAAGCAACCTGACTAAAGTTATAGACAAATACAAGGGGAGCGCAGAAAAGAGCACATTCCTCTGAGTAGGGTGAAGAAGGCATGGCAGAGAGGAGGTGGTCATGACCAGGCTTCCTAGAGTTATTAGAAAATCAGAGACACATAAAGTGATAGCCATTATTTCAAGAATAAGAAATCATATGGAAAAAAGAAAACAAGAGCTAAGGTATATGTTTAGAAATGAGAGCAATGGTTAGACTTAATGCAGGCCTTAAGATAACAGCTTTCACAGACTTTGCTAAGGATTGTCATATTTCTTGGAGTCCTTTAACATCTCTGGATCTGTGAGCTTCTTGTGTCATCAAATTTAGACGTTATGTAACTATTTATTCAAATACATGTTTTTATTCCCTCATCACCCTTCTCCCAAGCTTCATGAAGTTGTCCCCCAACTCATTAATCCTTTCTTCAGTACTTCTTTTTGTTTTCTTTTTTTTCTCTGTATTTCATTTTTGTTCAATTCCAATGCTATATCCGTTGTGGAAACAATGGAAGCAGTGAGAGACTTTATTTTGGGGGGCTCCAAAATCACTGCAGATGGTGGCTGCGGCCATGAAATTAAAAGACACTTACTCCTTGGAAGAAAAGCTATGACCAACCTAGATAGCATATTAAAAAGCAGAGACATTACTTTGCCAACAAAGGTCTGTCTAGTCAAGGCTATGGTTTTTCCAGTAGTCATGTGTGAATGTGAGAGTTTGACTATAAAGAAAGCTGAGCACCGAAGAATTGATGCTTTTGAACTGTAGTGTTGGAGAAGACTCTTGAGAGTCCCTTGGACTGCAAGGAGATCCAACCAGTCCATCCTAAAGGAAATCAGTCCTGAATATTCATTGGAAGGACTGATGCTGAAGCTGAAACTCCAGTACTCTGGCCACCTCATGCGAAGAACTGACTCATTTGGAAAAGACCCTGATGCTGGGAAAGATTGAAGGCAGGAGGAGAAGGGGACAACAGAGGATGAGATGGTTGGATGGCATCATTGACTTGGTAGACAAGAGTTTGAGTAAACTTCAGGAGTTGGTGATGGACAGGGAGGCCTGGCATGCTGCAGTCCATGGGGTCACAAAGAGTTGGACATGACTGAGCAACTGAACTGATCACGTTTACTAATCTCTTCTTCTACGGTAGCTAACCTGCTGTTAATATCACATGGTGCTATTTTTCTTTTCAAACATTTCACTTTCTCAATACACTATTTCTTTATTTCTATATATTTTTATATCCAGATAAATCTTCCATCTATTTACTTCACATGCTCTGTTTTTCTCCTACCTTCTTGAACATAAGGGATAACTAATTTAATGATCTCATCTATCAATTATATAATTTGTGTCATTGCTGGATCTCTTTATTATGATTGATACTTTTCCAGAAAATATACTGACAAACCAGTGAAAGCACAGACAGAGTGATTGCTAGCACAGATGGGGTTGATGGTGAGGACTGTGGTTGTCAAGGCCCCTAGTGAAAACATAACCTTTGAGCTAGAGGATCAAAGATAGGAATTCATGAAAAAGAATGTTTGTTCCTTCTCGCCATCTTTTTGTATTTCATGGTCTACATCGTCAAACAGAGCTTCCCTTGTAGTGTGTCTCTGCAGCATTGTATTTCTCACCTGGGCAGCATGGTTCTACAGTTTCCTTCATACCAGGCATATAAAGAGCTTATTAGCAGGTAGACACAATCTCTTCCCAGATTCTAGAATTTGGGGAACAAAAAGCTTGGGTACCTGAGAGTGGCGGAGATGAAATGGTACATGGGGACATGTTTATGAGATTGTGCAGTTTCAATTATGTAAAAGAGTATGATGGTTTTCAGAAAGTCCCACAAATTAGCTTATAGTTATGACATCTGTAGGAGGGGCTCACTGCCTCTTTAAAGACTCAGTAAGAAAGTATTTAATGATGTCTGCTTACACTGTCTATAAAACAGTTTTCAAAGCATTGCACATCTAGCAATATTATTACCACAACATGAGTGAGATTTTATTGGATGAGCAAATAGTTTTTTGTGTAATGGGAACTTAAAGATATTTATTAAGTCAAATTATTCTTACAAAAATTAAAATAATTCAGGTAACTGCCATTGTTGCTTTGACCTGACAATGGTGTGGTTCTCTTCTCCCACTACTGCTTCCCTTTCTCAGGAGATCATCTTACACACTTCTTTCTTACATAATTTTTCAATACTATATTATTAACTTTAGTCACCATGCTGTACAATAGGGCTCCACCACTGATTCATCTTATAATTGAAAGCTTGTACCCTTTCTCCACCCACCCAACCCTAGGCAACCACCACTCTTCTCTCTGGTTCTGTGAGTTTGACCTTTTAGATTCCTTGAGTTTAAGTGAGATTGTGCAATATTTATCATCCTGTGTCTGGACACTATAGTTAAGCATAATGTTCATTCATTCTCCTTGTCACAGATGGCAGGATTTTTTTCTTTACTTTTTTTGGATGAATAATATTCAATTGTAGATATTGTTGGAGTAATAAACAAGGAAGCCATTAGACTGAGGTGGCTCTAATTCCTTAGTAGCTACCTAGTAAGCAAACCCAAACTGAGCCAGAATCAATGCACTTGAATCCAAGAAAACAAAACTTAGGAACAGCTAATCTCTGTCAGCTTGGCTGTCTCAAATAAGACAGTCACTTAATCCATGGCTAATCAAATACTTCCTTTGCTTTACTTCCACATCTTCTCTTTACCTTTCCACTAGCTTGTCAGCAGAGCACTCCTAAACATTTTCAGTTTGGTATCTGCTGAGTTGAATGGATGTTTGCCCAAATAAACTCTTGTAGATTTTAATGTGTCTCAGTTTATTTTTTAACAATATACACCAGAGTGTATCTGTTCCTCTATCTGTGGCCACTTAGATTGCTTCCATATCTTGGCTATTCTGAAAAGCTGCAGTGAACATGGGAATACAGATAGCTCCTGAGATCCGAATTCATTTTCTTAGAATATATACACAGAAGTGGGGTGGCTGAACAACATGGTAGTTCTATTTTTAATTTTTTGATGAATTTCCTTGCTGTTTTCCATAATGGCTGTACCAATTTATAGTCTCACTGACAATGTACGAGAGTTTCTCTTTTTGCCAGTACTTGTTTCTTTATTAAATATTTTTATTTTATACTGGACTGTAGTTGATTTACAGTTCATGTTAGTTTCAGGTGTGCAGCGAAGTTATTCAGTTAGACATATAATCTTTTTCAAATTCTTTTCCCATTTAGGTTTTTACAGAATATTGAGCATAGTTCCCTGTGCCATACAGTAGGTCTTTGTTGATTTTCTATTTTAAATATAGATATGTATTTATATGCATATGTGTCAATCCCAAATTCCCAGTTTATTCCATATATCTATATGTGCATATATGTGTATATATATGTCAATCCTAAATTCCCAATTTAACCCTTACCCCCTACCTTTCCCATTTGGTAACCATATATTTGTCTAAGGCTGTGAGTCTATTTCTGTCTTGTAAATAAGTTCATTTGTATCTTTTTTCTTTAGATTCCCCATACGAATGATACCATATGATATTTATCTTTCTCTCTCCAATTTACTTCACTTAGTATGATAATCTCCAGGTCCATCCATGTTGCTGTAAATGGCATTATTTCATTGTTTTTCATGGCTGAGTAATATTCTACTGTATATATGTATACCACATCTTCTTTATCCATTCATCTGTTGATGGACATTTAAGTAGTTTCCATGTTTTGGCTATTGTGATTTTCATTTCTCTAGTAATTGCAGTGTTGATCATGTTTTCCTGTGCTTCGTGACCATCTGTATGTCTTCTTTGGAGAAATGTCTATTTAGGTCTTTTGCCCATTTTTTTTAATTGATTTTTTAAAAAATATTGAGCCATGCTACCTGTTTCTAAATTTTGGACGTTAATCCCTTTTGGTGGAATCATTTGCTAATACTTTCTCCCATTATGTGGGTTGTCTTTTTGTTTTGTTTATGGTTTCCTTTGTTGTGCAAAAGTTTCTGAGTTTAATTAGGTTCCATTTGCTTATTTTTGTTTTATTTCCATTGCTTTAGGAGATGGGTCAAAAAAGATATTGCTGTGATTTATGTCAAAGACTGTTATTCCCGGTTGGATTTCTCATAATGGCCATCCTAAAGATGTGAAGTGATCGCTTACTGTGGTTTTGATTTGCGTTTTTGATGATAGTTAGTGATATTGAGCACCTTTTTGTGTACCTGTTACCCATTTGTATGTCTTCCTTGGTGAAATGTCTGTTCATTTCCTCTACGCATCATTTTTTAAAATTTATTTTAATTGGAGAATAATTGCTTTACAATATTGTATTGGTTTCTGCCGTACATCATTATGAATCAACCATCAATATACATGTGTCTCCTCCCTCTTAAACTTCCCTCCTGCCCCTCTAAGTTGTCACAGAGCACCAGGATGAGCTCCCTGCATCTTAAAGCAAATTCCCACTGGCTCTCTATTTTACATATGCTCTACCTGTTATTTAATCTGATTTGTTTTAAGCTATATGAGTTACTTATATATTTTAGATATTAACCTCATATCAGATACAAAGTTTACAAATATTTTCTCCCATTCTATAGATTGCTTTTTCACTTTTGCTAACCTTTTTTTTTCCTGTGATGTAGTCCTGCTTGTTTAGTTTTGCTTTTGTTGTTTGTGCTTATGGTGTCATATCCAAAATATCGTTGTCAAGGCCAGTGTCAAAGGTATTTCTCTCTCTCTCTTTTTTTTAAGGAGTTTTAAAACTTTGGGTACTGTTTTTAAATCTTTTATTTCATGTCAACTTGATTTTGTTTATGATATTAGAATGGTGTCCAATTTCATTTTTTTGCATGAGGATATCCAGTTTTTCAGTAACTTTTATTGAAGAGACTATTCTTTATCATTGTGTATTCTTGGTGCCTTTGTTGAAGGTCAGTTTACTGTGTACATATGAGTTCTGTTCCATTGGTCTGACTACTATAGCTTAATAAAATTTGAAATCAGGTAGTGTGTTGTCTATAGCTTTATTTTTTCTAAAGATTGATTTAATCCTTCAGGGTCTTTTGTGGGTCCATATGAATCTAAGGATTTTTCTATTTCTGTAAAAAATGTCATTGGAATTTTTATAGAGATTGCATTGAATCTGTAGGATAGTTTGGGTAGTATGGACATTTTAACAATATTAATTCTTCCAATCCATGAATACAGGATATCTTTTCAGTTATTTGTGTCTTCTTCAATTTCTTTCATTAAGGTTTTAATAAGAGGTAAAGAGGGTTATTATTCAGTGATAAAAGTGTCAATTCATCAACAGGACATAGCAATTGTAAACATATATGCACTCAACATTGGAGCATCTGAATATATAAAGTAAATATTAACAGAACTGTAAGGAAAAATGGTGCAATAATAGGAGAGGACTTCATTATCCTATTTTCAGCAAAATGTCATCCAGATAGAAAATCATTAAGGAAACATCTGATTTGAATTACACTGTAGATCAGATAGACCTAAGAGAGAGCACATGAAACAGAACGTTCCATCCAAGAGCAGAAGAATATGTATTCTTCTCAAGTACACAGAGAACATTCTCCAGCATAGATCATAGGCTACACAAGTCTTAACAAACTTATAAAAGTTGAAATCATATCAAACATCTTTTCTAATCACAATAGCACTGAACTGGAAATCAGTAGGAAAAAGACTGGAAAATTCACAAACATGTGGAAGTTAAACAACACTTTTCCAAAAACAGAACCAGTGGGTCAAAGGAAAGATCAAAAGAGGGGGAAAGCCTGAGTCAAATGGAAACAGAAACAAAATACCTAAACTTATGGAGTTGTGATTTATTATGTACATTCTTTTAGTATGCACGTCTTAGCAAATCTAAGGTGTAGCTGTGGTGAGATAAACTGGGCCTACCTTTTTTCTTGTTCAGTTCAGTTCAGTTGCTCAGTCATGTCCGACTCTTTGCGACCCTGTGAACCGCAGCATGCCAGGCCTCCCTGTCCATCACAGACTCCTGGAGTTTACTCAAACTCTTGTCCATTGAGTCGGTGATGCCATCCAACCATCTCATCCTCTGTCAACCCCTTCTCCTGCCTTCAGTCTTTCCCAGCATCAGGGTCTTTTCCAATGAGTCAGCTCTTCGCATCAGGTGGCCAAAGTATTGGAGTTTCAGCTTCAGCATCAGTCCTTCCAAAGAACACTCAGGACTGATCTCCTTTAGGATGGACCGGTTGGATCTCCTTGCAGTCCAAGGGACTCTCAAGAGTCTTCTCCAACACCACAGTTCAAAAGCATCAATTCTTCAGCACTCAGCTTTCTTTATAGTCCAATTCTCACATCCATACATGACTACTGGAAAAACCATAACCTTAACTAGATGGACCTTTGTTGGCAAAGTAATGTCTCTGCTTTTTAATATGCTATCTAGGTTGGCCTTAACTTTTCTTCCAAGGAGTAAGTGTCTTTTAATTTCATGGCTGCAATCACCATCTACAGTGATTTTGGAGCCCAGAAAATTAAATTCAGCCATTGTTTCCACTGTTTCCCCATCTATTTGCCACGAAATGATGGGATCAGATGCCATGATATTAGTTTTCTGAATGTTGAGCTTTTTTAAGCCAACTTTTTCACTCTCCTCTTTCACTTTTATCAAGAGGCTCCTTAGTTCTTCTTTGCTTTCTGCCATAAGGATGGTGTCATCTGCATATCTGAAGTTATTGGTATTCCTACCTGCAATCTTGATTCCAGTTGTGCTTCATCCAGCCCAGCATTTCTCATGATGTACTCTGCTTATAAGTTAAATAAGCAGGGTGACTATCTTTTCAAACTAAAGAAAGAAAAAATTTTTTTTCAGCTTATTTTCCTTTATGTCAAACTGCTGAACTGTGATGAATGAAAATTCTGTAAAGTCACAGATACCAGCACTGAGAAAGTAAAAAGGAAAGTTATAGAGACACAGGAAATATTTCACTAAATGCCTGTTTTATGGTTAGTAGCTTCTTCGAACCAGGACTTCTCAGGCAGAGCTGTAGACCATCACAAAATTAACATAATTGTTCACATATTGGGCTTCCCTGGTGGCTCAGATGTTAAAAAATCTGCCTGCAATGCAGGAGACCCAGGTTCGATCCCTGTGTCAGGAAGATCCCCTGGAGAAGGATGGCAACCCACTCCAGTATTTTTGCCTAGAGAATCCCATGGACAGAGGAGACTGGTGGGCTACAGTCCATGGGGTCGCAAAGAATTGGACACGTTCACGTATTACAAATTATGGTAGATGTATGTCACCCTCTTTATGTATTTACTTAAGCCTTTTGAATTATGAATATTTCTATTTCTGATGTCTCCAAGTACATTTGACAATCCGTCTAATTTAATACATATATCCAAGTCACTCAAGTTACTATGCTTACGTGAAAGTTTATGAACATGAGGTTGGCGCAACCATATTGAGTAAATCCAGATTTTGAAACTCACTGGCTGTAGGATCATGGCCTAATCATCTCTCTCTACTAAAGGCTTCTCTTTTATAAAATGGGACTATAACTTCACAGCTGTTACTAACTTTATATGTGAATATGATTATGTGCTTATCATCGTGAACATGGGAAATAGTAAGTAGTTGATTAACCTTATTAGTGGTGAATTATTTCAGTCTTTATCTTAGTTCCTCTTTTCTCTGGCCTTTTCTTCCCTCTTTTTATCTTAGAGTGCATTAGTGTGAGTTTGTGTGTCTACTTCAATAAACCTTTACACTGGCACAGAAAAGCCCCTATACCTGCCTCCTTCACTTAAGCCTAATTGTTAACATAGAATGTCATATTTGAAAGGAATTTCACTTCAAAAAACCAGTAAGAAGAGAAAAGCTGAGGACGTGACTTGGCAACAGGTGGCACAGAAAAAGAAAAAAAAAAAAAAAACTTGCCTGAGGATAGTTAGTGGTTATAAGTTTATTATGACCCAGTTTTGACAAAGTTCCCATTTTTATCTGAAATTATAATGATAGGTATGGTTGTTCAAATCAAATGAATTGTTTTTTTATGTTTTGAAGAGTACAAACTATACTTGAAACATTGTGTTCTTTCCTGGATCACAACAATGAGGAACATAAAGGGAATTATTATGAGTATCTGCTCCTGTTGGCAGAGTGTCTGTGTTTTAAAAGATCACTAAAAAAAACAAACAAAAAAACCCCCACAAACTTACAGAAAAGTTTAAAACATAACAGCAATGTTAAAATAACTTTGTAATGAACCCATCTTCTAGATTGAACCGTCAGTATTCACTGCACTTGTTTCATCCTATATGGATCCATTTATTCATTAATCCACCTTTAATGCAATTCAAAGTAAATTGCAGATATCTGTACCCTTTACTCTAAGAACTTCACTATGTATATTATAGCTAAGACTGCAGTGCATGTTTATACTTTTTGTTTTGATATAAAATTTGCAAACTGTGATATATATAAATCTTTAATGTGTATTCACTAGGCTTTAAAAAATGTATTCATCACCGAACCCAGACTTCTATATTTTGAGTGTTTATTTTTATATATGTGACTTGCTTCTTCTAAGAAACATTATTGGCTGGTCTTCTCTGGTTTGCTTTTTACATGCTTCCCTTTCATACCCAAAGAATAGCTCAGAACTAGACGAGAGATGGTATTTTGCTCACTTATTCACTTATGGCACTGGAAATAAGCCTGGGAATAAATAATAGCCTTAAGATGTAGATAAGAATTTTGTATGAGGAATACAGGACCGGCAGTGACAGAAGAAGGCACAAGAGGCTTTTTAGGCAGGAGAAGGTGAAGTGGTGGAAATGTAATTTTTATGTGGACGGCCAACAGGAGTCTCACCTGGCCAGAGGGGACACTTCTAACAGGGGAAAGAAGGAGTGAGCCATGTGGAAAGGTAGTACTTCCAAAAACGTGCAGTGATTCAGTTATCAAAATACACATAGCACTCTACATGTTGACATTAGAATAGCTAAATAATTTCGGGGATTAGAAACCAAAGAGGGCTTAATTTCTGTAATAAGCAGGGAATTTAGTATACAGATAAAAGTGACAGAAAATAAAACCATGTGAATTTTCAAAAATGGTAAATGAATAGAAGATAGGCATTTTTAAAAATTTATTTATTTTAATTGGAGGTTAATTACTTTATTATGAAGGTTTTTGCCATACATCAATATGAATCAGCCACAGGAATTCATGTGTCCCCTCCATCCTGAACCTCCCTCCCACCTCCCACCCCACCCTATCCTTCCAGGTTGTCACAGAGCATGGGCTTTGGGTGCCCTACTGCATACATCAAGCTCGCACTGTTTATCTGTTTTACATATGATAATGTATATGTTTCAATGCTCTTCTCTCAAAGCATCCCACCCTCTCCTTCTTCCACTGAGTCCAAGTCTGTTCTTTACATCCATGTCTACTTTGTGGCCCTGCACATAGGATCATTTGTGCCATCTTTCTAGATTCTATATATGTGTGTTAATATATGGTATTTTCTTTCTCTTTCTGACTTACTCCACTCTGTATAATAGGCCCTAGGTTCATCCACCTCATTAGAACTGCCTCAAATGTGCTCCTTTTTATAGCTGAGTAATGTTCACTTGTGGATATGTACCACAACTTCCTATCCATTCATCTGCCAATGGACATCTAGGTTGCTTCCATGTCCTAGCTATTATAAATAGTGCGGCAGTGAACACTGAGGTACATGTGTCTTTTTCAGTTATGGTTTCCTCAGAGTATATGCCCAGGAGTGGGATCGCTGGGTCATATGATAATTTTATTCCTAGTGTTTTTTAAGGAATCTCTGTAGGCATTTTAAAAACTGTGTAAATACTGAGAAAAAGAGCAAAGATGCCCTGACCAGTGGTTTATAAAGTTAGTATAATGCTGAAATTGATGACAGAACATCATAGTAGAAGCTACTGCAGTCAGTCTTCACAGTACATTTAGGAGGTAAGGACTAGTATCACCATTTTACAGATGAGTAAACCATAATCTCATTTGAAAAGACCCTGATGCTGGGAAAGATTGAAGGCAGGAGGAGAAGGGGATGACAGAGGATGAGATGGTTGGATGGCACCACCAACTCAATGGACATGAGTTTGAGTAAACACTGGGAGTTGGTGATGGACAAGGAGTCCTGGCATTCTGTGGTCCATGGGGTCACAAAGAGTTGGACATGACTGAGCAACTGAACTGAACTGAAACCACAGTACAAATAAGGCAGATGACTTGTTCAAAAGCACATAGCTCATGTCAGAGTCATGACTCACATTCTGGTCAGTATGATTCAAAGATTCCCTCTCTTACAATGGCCTTACTCTAATTTTGTATTATGTGGGTTTTCCCCTTCCACAAGGGGAATAATCTTTACCCGTTGTTGTTTAGTCCCTAGTTTGTGTCCAACTCTTTGCAATGCCATAGAATGCAGCACACCAGCCTCCCCTCTCCTCCACTATCTCCCAGAGTTTGTCAAACTCATGTCCATTGAGTCGATGATGCCTTCTCATCTTCTGCCATCCCCTTCTCCCGCCTTAAATCTTTCCTAGCATCAGGGTCTTTTCTAATGAGTTGGCTCATCAGATCAGCTGGCCAAAGTATTGGAGCTTCAGCATCAGTCTTTCCAGTGAATTTTCAGTGTTAATTTCCTTTAGAATTGACTGGTTTGATCTCCTCAGTCCCAGCAACTCTCAAGAATCTTCCCCAGCATCACACTTCAAAAGCACCAATTCTTTGGCACTCAGCCTTCTTTAAGGTCCAACTCTCACATCCATACGTGACTACTGGAAAAATGATAGCTTTGGTTGTACTGACCTTTGTCAGGAAAGTAATGTCTCTGCTTTTGAATATGCTCTCTAGGTTTGTCATAGCTTTTCTTTCAAAGAGCAAACATCTTTTAATTTCATGGCTATAGTCAACAATGATTTTGGAGCCCAAGAAAATAAAATCTGTCACTGTTTCCATTTTTTCCCTTTCTCTTTGCTGTGAAGTGATGGAACTAGATGCTGTGAGCATGGCTTTTTGAATATTGAGTTTCAAGCTAGCTTTTTCCTCTTTAACCCTCATCAAGAGGTCCTTTAAATCTTCTTCACTTCCTGCCATTAGAGTAGTATTATCTGAGATTGTTGATACTTCTCCTGGCAATCTTGATTCCAGCTTGTGATTCATCCAGCCTGGTATTTCACA
Organism: Cervus elaphus; assembly: GCF_910594005.1. Lineage (NCBI taxonomy): Eukaryota > Metazoa > Chordata > Mammalia > Artiodactyla > Cervidae > Cervus > Cervus elaphus. The sequence continues at coordinate 60,636,703 of NC_057823.1, read as the reverse complement.
TAATGGACTCTGCATAGAAGTTAAATAAGCTAGGTGACAGTATACAGCCTTGTCATACCCCTTTCCCAATTTTGAACCAGTCAGTTGTTCAATTGTTGCTTCTTGACTCACTTGCAGGTTTCTCAGCAAACAGGTAAGGTGGTCTGATACTCCCATCTCTTCAAGAATTTTCCACAGCTTGTTGTGATCCACACAGTCAAAGGCTTTATTGTAGTCAGTGAAGCAAAAGTAGATATTTTTTCTGGAATTTCCTTGCTTTCCCCATCATCCAACGAATGTTGGCAATTTGATCTCTGGTTCCTCTGGCTCTTCTAAAGCTAGTTTGTACATCTGAAAGTTCTTGGTCCATGTACTGTTGAAGCCTAAATTGAAAGTTTTGAACATAACCTTATTAACATGGGAGACAAGCCCAATTGTACAGTAGTTTGAACATTCTTTGGCATTGCCCTTCTTTGGGATTGGAATGAAAACTTTCCTTTTTCTATTCCTGTGGCCACTGCTGAGTTTTCCAAATTTGCTAACATATTTAGTGCAGCACTTAATAGCATCATTTTTAAAGATTTTAAGTAGCTCAGCTGGAATGAATTCCATCACCTCCACTAGCTTTGTTCATAGTAATGCTTCCTAAGGTCCACTTGACCTCACACTCCAGGATGTCCAGCTCTAGGTGAGTGACTGTACCACCATGGTTATCCAGATCTTCAAGACCTATTTTGTATAGTTCTTCTGTGTAGTCTTGCCACCTCTTCTTAATCTCTTCTGTTTCTTTTAGGTCCTTACCATTTCTGTCCTTCATCATGCCCATCCTTGCATGACATGTTCCCTTGATAGCTCCAATTTTCTTGAAGAGATCTGTAGTCTTTCCTATCCTATTGTTTTCCTCTGTTTCTTTGCATTGTTTATTTAAGAAGGCCTTATTTCTTCTTGCTATTCCCTGGAACTCTGCATTCAGTTGAGTATATCTTTCCCTTTCTCCCTTGCCTTTTGCTTTCTTCTTTCCTCGGCTATTTGTAAAGCCACCTCAGACAATCACTTTGCCTTCTTGCATTTCTTTTTCTTTGGGATGGTTTTGGTCAGTGCCTGGGTTGGGAAGATCTCCTGGAGTAGGAAATGGAAACCCACTCCTATCTTCTTGCCTGGAAAATTCCATGGACAGAGGAGTCTGGCGGGCTACAGTCCATGGGGTCGCAAAGCATCTGACATAACTGAACCATGAAGCACACAGCACAGCATCTTTATTCAGGGAAGAGTACAAATCCCACACTTGACAAGAGTAGAAGGTGTTTATTTTTAATAATTTTTCCTCAACCTAGTGCACCCCCCCAACCAGGCTCTTTACCTAAATATCAAATGCATCCCCCATTTTGGTTAGACCCTCTTCAATTTTATACATAAAGAGTAGCATCTATGTGCACAAGATATAATTGAGATTTTACAAACAGAAAAAAAATGGTCTTAATGTTTTTAGTTATCATACTTTTATACATAAGAATAAAAGAAAAAAATCCCTCTGCCAGCAAACATTTCCTGGGTACCTACTGTGAATCAGGCTCTGTTCTCCATGCTTGGAATACAGTTATCAATGAGGATGACAAAGGAAAAAAAATCTTGATTACAAAACTACATAGAGAAAACTGACTATAAAGTCATGATTTAGGCTTATGCCTCTCTGACCTTATCACCAGAAATTTGCCCTCACACTCACCCCTCTTCAGTCACTGTTGCTTCCTTGCTGAACCTTGAACAAATCAGGTGTCCTTCAGACTAAAGGGCTGTGTTCTAGTTTTTCCTTTTGCTGTTCCACAAGATACTTGTTTGGCCAACTCCCTCATCTCCATTTCTTCTAGGTAGAACTAACCATCTGACTTAATATGGCAATTGGCTACTGTCTCTCCTTAAGTACTACTATGTTATTTGTTTACTTATTATGATTATTTTTTGTCTGTTACCTCTTCCTGTGATATAAGTTTCATCAAGATAGGGTTTTTTTGTTTGTTTGTTTGTCTGTATGTTTTTTCCTTTCCCATCCCTATCCATAACTGTATTTCAAGCATGGAGACCAAAGCCTCCTTCAGAGTAGGCACCCAGTAAATATTTACTGGCAGAGGGATGATCATCTAGTAAATGCATCTAGATAGGTCTTCTGTGTGAGTTCACCCGGGAAGACGTTATCTGTAAATACATGCTATATTGAATTAGAGTACTCCAAGGGTAGTTTTTCAGCACTTCCACCTGGATGGCTCAGAATGAGATATTTATATATCTAGCTTGTCTTCCCACAATTGAGCCAGCTATGTGGAGACTGAACTGGTTATCAAAAGAGCTGTTTTAACCTTGGCTTTTCTACTAACTGGAGCTTTGGCAGTAAGCTTTCTCCGGGCCTTTAGCTTTCTCACATATCATCCAACTTTCTCATTCCATGATTAACATCAGTTAATTTAATTCCTTAATGTACACATTTAGAGACTTTATGTCTATTCGTTGAACATATATTCACTTCTTTCTTCTAGATCCTTTGATGTTGCTGGGAAACCAAATAAAGTAGGTCTTTATGAAGTATCTATTATGTAGTAATATAATCCATCATTCTCTAGAGATAAGAAAACTATGGTCCAGAGAGGATAAGTGTTTGATTTTTATATAAAATATTTTTCCTGAAATTAGGAAGAAACTGTAATTTGTGATCTAAGACTTAAATCATAGATACTGTAAAATAATTATAGACATATGGTCATCTCAGTAAAAATTCATTCACTATATACACTGAAATTCTAACAATAAAGAGAAAGAAGGACATGGATGTACCTATGGCTGATTCTTGTTGATGTTTGACAGAAACCAACAAAATTCTATAAAGCAATTAACCTTCAATTAAAAAATAAAGTGGAAAAAAAAAGAGGAGGGAGGGGTTTTCCTGAGTTCCCATGGTGACCACTGCATGGTTGATTTCCATCAGAAAAACAGGTCTTTTTATCCAAGTTTATGCCAGGTCAGTATTCTGTACTGTATCTGTAGGTTTTGTTTTCTTTCATTTTTATGAAAAATTATAAAAAGAAAAAAGAAACAGTGATTTTACAGAATTTACTTTATTGACAAGCAAGTCAAGGGAAATATATATGGAACACCCTAAGCTCAAGGTAGAGTAGAAGGTGTGTCTTTATAAATTGAAGGGATTCGCTAAAGAAAAGTAAAGTAAAAGCAGAAGCAAGTAAAGAAATGTGAGAGAGCTGGCAAATCAGCAGAAAACACTGGTTCTGATTCAGCATTTTCCACGGTGCTTTAGGCTGATTTTCCCACCACTTTTCCTACAAAAAAGAAAGACAAATATATGCTCAGTGCAATATCATTACTATCCATCACAGAGGTTGGAAAAAGGTTTAACTCTGTCATAGAATCAGTTGATTCACAGGTATCCATGTCTATGATTAGGTGTTAGTTAAATGCACTTGGTGGTAACATCTGGCCTAATTGCAGAAGGTTATGAATCTTAAACTTGAGTTTTACTAAGGTTTAGACCTTTTGGTTTTAATTGTTCATTATCTGAGAGTGAATATGTATGCAAATGTAAAAGTGAATGGAGATACAGTTGCAGAGATTTTACTGTCATAGTTCTAATCTGATAGATGTAAGAAGTTGAACCAAATATTCAGGCCTTTGGCGTTTTATGGCAGACATGTTTTCAGGCCCTCTCAGTAATATGGCCCATTAAATCAAATCTCACCTTACCCTACTGCCCTTCTCCTGGGAAAATTTTGGTATTGATTTGTCAGATATATAGAAATATAGGCACGTGTGTATTATTAATTGATTCAATATTTACTAATATCATTCTACATGCTTAGCCCTGTTATTGAAGAGATTTATATATTCCCTGTGCCTAGGAATTTTATGGGTTAATTAAGGAAAGTTAAGGTATTCATAGAAGAAACTCTAATGCTAGAAAATGATGACAGTGGTAGAGGAAGTGAGATCATTTTTATCTTGCTTAAATCCCCTGGCTTTTAGGGCAGTCAGACCAAAAGATTGATTGAATAAATTTTTATTTAATATAAATTACATTTCATCAGGAATCTAATAGTCAACTGAAATAATTAGACTAAAATCTATAGCACTTGTTCTGTTTCTTGTAAACATGTAAACTCAATAAATATTTTTCTTTGGTAGATTCTTCCTAATATAATCGGTAAAATTTGTATAGTCTGGATAATAAAGGATAATCCTCTCTGTTGTTTATTGAAAGGCTGTTTTCATCAGAATGAATGGAACTTAGTGTCTTCAAAATGTATTGTTTTTTATAAAATAAATACCAGAAAATAATTTGGATAACATTTTTATAATAAATTTTCTCCTAAGTTTTTCATGTTTCTGATTTTGAGGAATTTTTTAACTTGACTACACTTCTAAAACTTTCTTTCATCTTTTCCAAAACTTTAGTAATAACAACAACAAACATAGTTGTATGAAAATGATTGAAATTTTAATTAGAAATAAATAAAAAATAAGAAAATGTATCAAAATGCTTAAAGATATATAAAATCTTTTTTTTTTAATTACCTGAGTCAAAAATACTAACAAAGTGAAATACCTGAGATTATGTTTTTAGATAATTTAGAAACCTTCAGATAACTTTGGGGGGATTTGTTTTTGTTTCATTTGTTTTCAACTCATTTGCCTGAAGCTTATTACTTCAGCTTCTATGGATGGGTATGAGTAGAACTTTGTAGAATATCTCAAGGAAAGTGTCATAATCTTATTCTGGAAGTTTGTGTTTGCAGGGTAGATTTAGTGAATATGATACTTACGCCACTGCCTTACAGAAGGCACATTTATTGCCATATGTCTGGCCATCAGAACCACAGTGGGGATTAGATTCCCGAGTACAGTAGACCTTGGGGTCCTTGAACTCACCACAGTCAACCTAGCAAAGTAAACATAGTGACATTGATATTAGTGCATTCTGTCTAAGGGACTGTCCCTCAGAAGAGAAGTTGTGGACAGTAAACTTAAAATTATACATATTATTGTATATAGTTGTGGTGTAAAGTTTTCCAAGTAAAAATCACTTTCTTTTTCTAACTAGAATATATTAAACAAAATTAAGATTTTTTTCTTTAAAGAAACACATGTCTATAGTCGCTGTATTCAGGGGTAAGTTAATGATATAAGGCAACTGCTTATTTCTTACAGGAGGAGTGAGACAAATGCTATAGGTATGACTTTTTCCTCCAATGCTAATTTGTACCAATTGAGAGTAGTTTTTGGTCTTTAAATGGGGAGAGGGGGGAGAAAAACTGTATTGGAATTCCCTGGTTGTCCAGTGGTTAGGGCTCCACATTTCCCCTGCAGCAGACACAAGTTCAATTCCTGGTCTGGGAAATAAGATCCCACATGCTGTATGCCGCAGACAAAAAAACAAGAAAATTTGTATTAGTGTAACTCCAAAAGCACTCCTTCTGAATTGCTATAAAGATATGGATGGTCACTGCAAGATGCTACCTGATGTTATTTGATAACTGGTCAGTTTTCCCGTGGCTGCTATATCAGTTTATTATCTCTTGAAAACAAAATTCTAATAATCTTTACATTAACTTACTCTGTCCCAGAATCTGTAGAATTCAAACTTTTGTGCTTACTACAATAACCGAGTAATGACTGCCTTAAACTGCTCTGTTTTGAAGGATTCTGAGGTTGCATCAAGCCTTGGTGAGAAAACACGCTGTAACCAATTAATAATTATCATCATGGGCTCTATAGAAGGAATGATTATGCTACTAATATATCTCCTTAGTTATAGTGATCTCTTGGAATTAGTCTGGAGTTTTAAGATTCTTTTCTATTCACTGTCAATTGAGTCAGTACTTGGTGTGTAGATAACATTTGAGCCATTTTATTCCAGAGAACAGGCAATATGCAGTAGGTAAAACTGAACTCCATCAGATGGCAGCTGTGTGGAATGAAGTGACATTTAAACATGAATATAGGGACCATACTTTACCCCATCATAGTTTCATTAAAATAATACTGTCTTATGTTTATTAGTTGCTTCATAATCTCCAAACGATTCTCACATGGATCAACTCCATCATCTCACAGTAACGCTGAGATTCACATTGAACAGTATAAAACATATTAGCCAATTTACAGACATGAATATTGATCCTTAGGAAATTAAGTGGCTTACCAGTGCCATACCACCAGAAGCACTGAGACCAGTGCTTGAACATATTTTTCATGGCTGACCCAGAATTTCTGGCAATATACAATTGTTGATTTCCAACAAATCTTCATTGAGAGAAATAAAGACCAACTGTCATGATATACCTTGACCTTGCTTATAGTCAGGCCATGTAGACTTTATTAAAGTAACTTATTAGGGGATTGTTTGGTCACAGGTAAGATGAATTATTTGTTTAAAGTATTAGCAAACCATTATATACTGACAAAGCCCCCTGAAACCTTGCATGAGGAGATGCCCAGCAAAAAAGCCATACAACTGAGTTTTAAAAATATTATCACATATATCAGGTTTAAGGTATCCAAAACTCTTGAATATAACTTTTTGTTGAAATGTGGCATCTTGTACTATTAAGATTGGGTGGTATGATACTAACCAGTGATTTCCTTAGGGCTGGGTCAGATAGAAGATACCTAGGCTTCTCATTGTCCTACATATAGGCCCACTTTCTCCTCTGCTCTTACAGGTAACTCCATCTTCTCATACCCTTTCAGGAGAGTAATCTTTTCTTTAGGTCTCTAAATAGAAAATAAAAGCTGGAAAGTCTTTAGGATATTATAAACCACAGAATGTGTGTGTGTTAGTCACTCAGTCGTGTCTGACTCTCTGAGACTATGTGGACTGTAGCCTGCTAGGCTTCTCTGTCCATGGGATTTTCCAAGCAAGAATACTAGAGTGGGTTGCCATTTCCTTCTCCAGGGGATCTTCCTGGCCCAGGGATTGAACCTGTCGCATTGCAGTCTGATACTTTACTGTCTGAGCCACCAGGGAAACCATAGAATATTTTAAAAAATCAAACAACAACAACAGAAAAAACAATGCATTTTTTATTTATGTCACTAAAGTACACATTTGCAGTTGTGTGCTTGAGTCAAGAAAATTCTTTAAACCACAGAATCATCATATTTTTTTTTTTTTTTTATTTCACAAACAGCTAATCGGTAACTAGTATTTTGAGAATACAGTGTTTGGTGCTGGTGGTATAAGAAGGAAGCGGTTATAAATATATCAATAAGCTCACCATCTTATCTGCATTTGGGAATCAGAGAAGGGCAGATAATTACAGCACTGTGTGTCATAAAGGCCACAATGGGACAAATATAGCCAACATGGAAACTGAGAAAAAGGGCATCTCATTCAGAGATATGTGTCTCCCTACAGGTTCTAAATATTTTCATTGTCAACTTCTTTGCTGTAAACATCTTTGCCACAAACACTTTCATGGATAGCTAATTGACTATAAAGCAATTTTGCCATAAAAGATAAAATTACTAAAAATAAAAGACATTAATGAGAATATAATGAAATTTATTTTTCACAACAAAATTAAAAAGACTTTATTGCAAAATATAGAATATTTGAATGCACTTAAAATGTGTGAGATTCATGGCCACACTGCACAAATACCTAGTTTAATTTTATGGGTTGTACCTAAGTATGTGCTTTCAACATCTTTAGTTCATAGGATTATACCTTTTTCTGCTAATTTGTCTCTTCATTTGGCATCACACTATTTTACTAAAATTTCTGCCTTCATTAAGAGTGGTATTGTTTTCCAAATACTAGGATACACATTTGTAACTATTTGTTTTAGTTTGTAAAGCTTTTACACTGTTGTTTGCCCCTGGTGTAGTGCCAGATAAGTATTACCATCATATTTTCTGTCAAGCCCGTATGTGAAGTTTTTATTAGCCACTATTTTAAAACTGCTAGTGTGCTCCTCACTATCCAGACCATTATAAGGGCCAAGATTTACATAATAGAAAAATGGAAATACGTATCAATGGAGAAATGAAACCAAACTGTCAACCAGTGAAGGCTGAAATACCAACCCAAGCCAGCAACCGGTTTATCTTTTATGGCAAAATTGCCTTATGGCTAATTAGTTACACAAGGACTAAAACACCTGTGGCAAAGATGTTTCCAACAAAGCAGCATATGGGGAAGATGCCGAATGTGGCCTCTCAGGTCAGGTAAGGAAAAAAAAAAAGAAAGTCTCTTACTTGAAAGAGACGCCTCCTTAAGCCACCTTTTCTTGGCATCCAGCCCTCTGATCTTGTGTTGCAGGCTCTTTTGTCCTTCAGAAAGCAACATGGAAGTGGCACTTGGGGAGGTTCTTTGCTTTGAGAATTTCTAGATCCCACCTCCCTCCCCAAACCCACCTGACCCTTCCATCACCCCTGGGAATAGGACTAGGAAAAGCAAAAGATTTCAGTGAATACAACCAAATCAACTAACTAGTATATTAACAAACCTCCTTAAATTAACATAGGTACATGAATCTACATACTTGTAAATAGCAGTGACTTCCCGTGATCCCTGAAGTAAGCTCAGGAATCATGTTATAGAACTTGTTCTGCCACTTGCCATTGAGCAGTTGTGTTATCTTGGACAAAGTACTCAACATCTGTGCCTCAATTTTCTTAACCAAAATTTTAAAAACAAACAAAAACCCAAAATACAGTTGCCATGCCTCATTCCCAGGGTTTTTATAACAATCAAATATAGTCTCCTTGAGAGTTGTAGAAAGTCAGTGTGGAATATTTGAAATAGTCCTGGAGGAGCAGTGTAGAAAATAAGCCTCTCATTGTAGGCCTGCACTAACTGTATCTCTCATCACATTCTGAAAGGCTCTGTAATTCATAAAGAATGCTAAGTATCATGAGACTAGAAAATCCCTAAGGATGCTCCAGCTTTGATAATCCAAATTGTAGCTGTGACTTCTTATGGTGGAATAGCTTAAATAAAGCTAGGTCCTTAGTTCTTCAGTTTGGTGGGAGAAATAACAACTACTGTCCAAATGCTTCCTCCTTCATGTCTAAAGGATACTCTTCACTCATTTGTGAAAAATTGTAGCGTGGTGACTAGGGACAGAAAAGAACCACCCTCAGAGAATTCCAGAGATTTATTCATTTTCAGTCACTCAGTTGTGTCTGACTCTCTGCGACCCCATGGACTGCAACACACCAGGCTTCCCTATCCTTCACCATCTCCTGGAGCTTGCTCAAATTCACGTCCATTGAGTCAGTGATGTGATCCAACCATTTCATCCTCTGTTGTCCCCTTCTCCTCCTTCCTTCAATCTTTCTCAGCATTAGGGTCTTTTCCAGTGAGATGGCTGTTCACACCAGGTGGCCAAAGGCCCAGAATGTGGCTTTTGTAGAATGCCTTTGCAGAGCCAGCCAGAAATCCCTGCTCTGAGGCAGAGAGCAAGGCAAAGGAATGTCAGAATTGAGACTACAGGGAACCCACAGCTCTCCAGCTAAAAAGAAGTAAGCTGACTTTGGAGTGTCATGCCATTCCTTTGCTTAAATTCCCTCTCCTCTTTTATGTTTTTATTTTAGACTCCTTGAAATGGAATCCAAGCGATTGGTTCTTGGTGGAAGATGAAGCAGCTCTAGACAAAGGGTGATGATTATCTTTTCTCCTTTAAAGTGTCCTCCATGAGGCTTTTGGGAGACCTGGCAGAGCTGAAATAAGCTGAAATACAATCCCTTATCCTTTTCTATGTAAAATGCCCCAATATTCTGTGATTCTGGGAGATTACCCTGAAGATTGGATTAAACTGACCTAGGTTTGAATTCTGCTTCTTCCACTTACTAGCTTCATTACATTGTGCAAACACTCATTGTTTAAATTTTTCATCTTTAACAAGGGGCCGGTAATGCCTGTTGTCTAGGGTTGTTGTAATGATAAATACTATGAAAACATTTTGGCAAGTATCAAGTGTTATGTGGCAGATTACTGTCATAAGCACTAAAAATGTAAATTTTATCACATTTTAGAATTTTTGAGTCCATTATTTCTTACCCTACTTTATTTAGCTTCAAATTTTAGATTGGTGTTGGATTTAACAAGTACCTCCATTTATTTCCTTTAGGTATTTGGATGTCAGCCTGACCATTTATGCTTTTTCAGGGAACTGTGCTTTCCAAAGTATTTTGGAATAGGGTGACACTTTTGCTACTTAAATTAGCCATCTTTGCTAATCATAACTGCAAAATCATTTAACTTGGCTGTAAAGTGAGCTTAGTGTGAAAGTGTGTGCTAGTTGCGCAGTCCTATCTGACTCTTTGCAGCCCCACGGACTGTAGTCCACCAGGCTCCTGTGTTCATGGGATTTCCTGGGCAAGAATCCTGGAGTGAGTTGCCATTTCCTTCTCCAGGGTATCTTTCTGACCTAGGGATTGAACCTGGGTCTCCCACATTGCAGGCAGATTCTTTACCATCTGAGCCACCAGATGGTCACCAAATCAACTAAAGTGTCAGCATCGATATTTTAATATTTTGTTGTTTTTATTGTTCAGTCACTGTCATGTCTGACTCTGTTACCCCATGGACTATAGCATGCCAGGCTCCTCTGTCTTCCACTATCTCCTGGAGTTGGCTAAAATTCATCTCCATTGAGTCAATGATACTATCTAACCATCTCAACCTCTGCTTTCCCGTTTTCCTTTTGCCTTCAGTCTTTCCCAGCTTCAGGGTCTTTTCAAGTGAGTCGGTTCTTGGCATCAGTGTTAGCACTTCAGCAACAGTTCTGCCAATGAGTATTCAGCATTTATTTCCTTTCAGATTGACTGGTGTGATCTCCTTGCAGTCCAAGAGATTCTGAAGAGTCTTCTCCAGCACCACAATTCAAAAGTGTTTGTTTTTCAGTGCTCTGCCTTCTTTATGGTCCAACTCTCACATCCATACATGACTACTGGAAAAACCATAGTTTTGACTATACAGACCTTTGTCAGCAATGTGATGACTCTGCTTTTTAACATGCTGTCTAGGTTTGTCATAACTTTCTTTCCATAGAGCAAGCATCTTTTAATTTCATGACTGTAGTCACCATCTGCAGTGATTTTGGAGCCCAAGAAAATAAAATCTGCTTCCCCTTTTTTCCCTTCTATTTGCCATGAAGTTGATGGAACTGGATGCCATGATCTTAGTTTTTGGAATGTTGAGTTTCAATATTTTAATTCTAAAAAAATCCAGTGAAAATTTGCAGACAAACACACTCCCTTAGAATGTAAAACTTCATTTCTTCTCTTTACTGAAAAATACTACCTTTGTGGGTAAATCAGCCCCTTTCTTTCCCAGCCCCCTTTATACCAGTTTTCCTAACCCTTCTCTAACTTGACTTCTACTTCCCCTGTTTTAATAGTGCTTCCATACAACCAAAACTGCTCTACAAATGACGTCTTTCAGGATCCATTGGATATTTATAAAATGCTCATGATTTCTTTATGATATGTGCTATTCTTGACTACCCCCACCTTTTCAAAACTCCTTTCTGATTCATATATGTCAGTACGCCCAGTTCTGCAGCTATTTCTTCTCTTTTTTTTAATTATCTTTTATAGCTTCCTTCTGAGAATTATATACATTTTCTTTTTTTTTAATTATATACATTTTCAAGAAAACTTCTTATACTTGATTTTCTCTGAGAACATGTATTTTCCCAGATGATACTAATGAGTCCTAGACTTTTTTTCTTGTCTTCAAAATTTCAAGGTCCAGTTTCTACTTGTCAGAAATATACAAGACACCTTTAGTCAACAGTTTGATTCATACTTAATATTCATTTATGTCCAAAATAGAACTCTTTATTTTTCCCTCTAAACTAGTTTTACATTCTAATTTTTCCACTCTCTATCACAGCACTATTCTTCAAATCCCTCAACCTACCCTCAGATTAAAACATCATCATTTCTATCCTTCAGGGATAGAAAGAGAACAAGTGTTCCCTTTCATGTATTTCTTTATCTTAAGCCTCTTCACCAATGTCAGATTTACTACCTATACCCATCCTTAGCATTTCTGACCTGAAGCCTATATAATCAATTCTGCTCTCTTTGCCTCCATTTCCTTCAAGTTTCCAAATCCCTTAAACACACAGAGACAAGTTGTCTTACTTGAAACTACTGTTTCCATTACTTCTTTAGGACATGAGGCTAGTGAACACTATTCTGTATTTGTTAGATAATTACACTGCTCAAAGCACTTTCCCATGAACTGCATAATTGCTTTCTGTTGCTGGTTAGAGGTAGCATGGAGCTATGGAAATATCCTGAGGTGATGACCACACAGCTTTACTGCTATTGGTAAGCTTGACTCAGTGAGGTCCTCTTTCTGAGGCCTCGGTTTTCCTCTGTAGCTAAGTCGTTGAGGTTCACTAACATCTCCAAATTGTATTCATGTTTAAGTATTCTGTCAGTATAATAGTTATAAGTGAATTCAAGGTTATTAGGAAGCATGAACAACATGAAACATTTTCTAGTCAAGAGCACTGTTTTACTAACTGTATTAAAATTTGCCATATGTTTATCTTGAAATACAACAAAACTAAATTTAGATAGTCTTAAGACTATTATAAAAGAAAACATAAGCCTATCATTGTTTTTGAGGGATTTCTTAATCCCAGTCATTTGACATGTCATTTAACATTTCATTTAAACATATCTTTAAGTATATGGTTCCCAAATACACAGCCTGATAGAGAAAATAAGAAAAATACAGATAGTGTAGGAAGTGATTCTAATAAAAATTTATCCAGGTTAAATGGACTATCTGTATTCTGAGATTATGACTTTCAAGCATTTGTTATTAATATCATACTACAATTTCTGAAATGAAGGGTGGTGACGGTAAATAATAGCTTTATCCTTAAGTTATTTTTATTTTACTATTTATGTTTTTTTAATGTTCTTACTTGGCAAATTAAAGATTTGGTAGCATATTAGTCATTTACATTTACAGGGAAAATTTTATAAGACCATGAATTCCAAAAGTCTTAGAACATACTTTTTGTTTAGCTCAAATAATATTTTTGAAAGAATGAGAAACTTTTACAGATATATAATTTAGACTGCTAGCTATAATCTCCCATCAGAATGCTTCATAATGAAAAGACTTCTTCGCATGAAAAGAATGACTTGGGTGTTGGAAAAAAATTGTTCTTCCTTTGTCTTGGCTGGATCAAAGTTAGGCAGGCATCTTCCTAAGGTTAGCTTCAACTTCTTCTGCCTGGCTTTGGGACTGTCACCCTCCTTCCAGACTTGTAGAAGAGAAAGTGTAGCCTTGATGTCATCCAAAAGGTGACACCTTCTTTGCCATTTATATTTGAATGGAAGAGAGACAGTGGTCTTGGCAAGGCATGTTTAGTTCACACTGATTCAGATAACTAAGGCCAGAAGGGCTTTAGAGATCATTGAATCCAAGTCTTCATTTTAGAGATGTGGAAACAAAGGCAATGAGAAGGGAAAGAGACATCCTTCAAATTACATAGGCAGTAAATATTCAAATTGGGACTCATCTGTATTGTCTCCAACATTCTGGAGCACCCCAAAATCAGTGCATTCCGGTGATAGATTCCTAGAATATAGATCCAAAGCCTCCTATCTGGGATTATTATTCAGTAAGTCTGGCCTAGTCTCTGAGGATCTACATGTTGAGTGAGCATCCCCAGGGATCTTAAAGCAAGCAAAATATAAGATGTAGTCTCATCTAAAGGAATGGAATCAGTAGAATATTTTAAATGAACTTTAGAAACCACTAAAAATCTGTGAAACATTAAAGATCTGGGAAATAAGAGCCCAAAGAAGGGATGTGACTTTTGTGTTAATGAGAAAACCAGGATTAAAGTCTATATTGTAAAAACCTGTGTGTAATGGTCTTAATCATATACCTACCTAAATAAGGTATCACATATATTGGCTGGATCTTATGTCTTATTCTTGTTTGCTTCTTTTGATATATAACATAGACTGTACTAACATAACTATTTAAATAGAAGAAGAAATCAATTTTCAGATGTAGAATTATGTATATCAGTATAAACACACATATGCCCACCCAAGTGCACACACGCACACCCACACAGAGGCAGTTAGTTGTAAGGTGTCATTCATTAGAAGATACATCCCAATTTCTGAGATACTAAAATTTGGGAGGAAAATGTCTTATGCAATGTAGTATATATATTAAGGTTGGAAAATATTTTTCAGCGTCTTTGCCAACTCCAAATTAGTTGACAGTAGTGTCTGGAAACTTTTGATGCCAAGGGTTCTTGGGCACAGCAAGGCAAACAACAACCAGTGCCAAGGTCAAGTATTAATGTTCAGTATGGACGTATGGGTGTGATTGGCAGGGCAAATATCTCTTGTTTGTGTTGCCTATTTGATAGCTAGGACAAGAGAGCTGGTAAAAAGTTGGTGGATTAATTTGGAACATACCAGTCCAAACAATAATTTGTGCCCATTCCACTTTTTAACCCAAATTGTATTTAAATTTGATTGACCCAGTCTGTGTCTACACAATACAGAACACTAAACAAATTGTCTATTCTTGTTTGTCTTACTTCTAAAAAGAAAATAATAATCTCTCTCCTAACTCTTTCAGAAGATCATTATTAATCAATAACTAATCCTTTCATAGTTTATGTAGCTACATATAGTTTACCAAATGCTCCCACATAGTTTATGTAATTTAAATCTGATTCTGTGAGGTAAATGATAATATCCCCTTTCAGTAGGTGTGGAAATTGTAGCTCAGAAAAGCTGAGTAACTTGCCCAAGATTACAAGATGAAATCAGTGAAAGAGCATGAATGTTACCACAAATTCATTCTCTTTTTATTTATATTCATTTAATTTTAACAAAATCTGAGAGTGGGTGTCTAGGCCCTTTTAAACTGAAACCAGTATTCTCATAAAGAGACTGTAGTTAGAAAACTAAGAACTTCTGTTGTTTTCTGCATCTGCCCTGTTTGTCCATTTCTTTGCTCTTTTACCCATAGACAGACCTCATTGGTCAGGGAGTACCAGCTAAGAGCCACCCAGGTCGGAAGAATAAATAAAATTATGTACACTGACCTGAGCTCCTTGACTGAAGACATCTGAAGAAAAAAAGAAAAAAAAAAAACATGAAATCCAAACACTGTAATTTTTGAATGTGCAAAAAAGTGAGATTTGCAATCTTAGGTCATCCCAAAGCCTAAGATGATACTTATACTTGGTTCTTGGTCATCTCAACAAGTCATGGCTTGTTTTACTTTATGTTTTTATACCTGCTCTCCTCTTAGGGAACAGTGGAAACTTGGAAAGTGATGTGTGGATATGGACCATGATGCTGTAATATTTCTGGGAGGTTGAGGTGGAGTGAGAAAAATAATTTAAGGATCTGGAGATTCATCTTACTGTCTTGGCTCCATCAGTCATTTACTGTGGAAATGATTTATCATCTCTGGCCTCACTTTGGAGAAGTTGAATTGTAAAGTTGACTCTGACTCTGCTATTCCCAAGTTCACTGCTTCTGGTCCCTCCCCAAAGCATTTGTCTTGGGAAGTTGAAGGTAGGGATTGGATTTGTTGTCTGTACTTTGAGCCTGAAATTGTTCTTCTACCTTCTGTTTTCAGCTTTAAAGACTTGGCTCAAATTTAGACTGACAAGAACAAACTCATTTTCTGTGACTCATTTTTCCTGCTACGTCTCTCTATATTCCTGAAAGATTGTATTTCAAAAATACAATCTTGCTTCTCTCTCTTTCCTTCCATCTGTATGATTAAATACGTGATTTTAGGTTGTGACTAATTGGCACAGTGGTTTAAAAATACTGTAATAATAAAAGTCTTAGGTTCAGTCTTGGTATGAGCTGCTGAATTTTGATCTGTGGCCTTCTCTGTAGAACTGTTAATACTGGCAGTACCCCCTTATGTGTAAGTCCACAGCCGCCTCAAAGACAGGAAGCGTGGCCAGTATTTATGGGAAGACAACTGGAAATACCTCAAAGTACATTCTCTGTTAGCGGGGATAAGGAGAGACCAAAGCTTTTAAATTTGAAAGAAATTAGTGATGAACTACTGTAGTGATTACCAACCACACTGAAATGATATGACTGATTATTAAATATATAGACTCCCAGGACAACCACTTGAAAAATTCCATTATATGAGACCAAATAGGGTCTGGAAGTCTATAGTTTTTGTTAACTATTCCCAACTAATTTTTTTGACCAGGGAAGACTCACTGTTAAAATTTTCAGCCGTTTTTCCACTGTACAAATCACCATCTTACATGTAGGAAATGTCAAAGTGAAAGCTTGGTTAATATCAACAATGACTGAGCCAAACTAGTACTTTTATTTTTAAAATTTAGTGATGGCAATATTAACAGGCATTTTTCAAACACTTACTATGTTCCACTATGTTAAACGTTTTATATGCATTTTCTCATTTAACTCCCCAGGGCTAGTCCTTTTATATCCACATTTTACAGATGAGGAAAATGAGACTCAGAAAAATCACACAGCTATAAAATGGAAATGCCAGGACTGAAATTCATTCCTCTTGGTCTCAACATTAAGGCTCCTGGGTACTGTGCCTTCCCAAATGTCATCATGTCTACCAGGGACCTTGTTCTGGTATTAGTATTTGTTTGTATTAGTCAACCAGATCCAATTAGCCTTTGTAAAAAGAAGCAATAAGAAGTTATTAATTATTTAGACAGTCTTTGCAAGTAGATTTTAATATAGTCAAATCTGTCTGTACACCATCTCAGCAGTTGACTGATCCACATACTTGAATTACTTGGCTTTACTAGTCAGAATTACTTCATAATATTACAGAAACCCTTTATTCATTTTTTCATGATTCTGAATATATTTGCTTATAAAAACATGATCAGTTCCCTGTGAACAATGACTTCTTCATCTGCTCAATTTCATTGAAAAACTGTTGTTTTTACACATTTGGGCATCTACAATCTCTGATAGCAGCCAAATTCAACTACTTTTATCACAGAAAATGATACATCAGATCTGCAAATGCCTAGGACTCAGTCTCAAGTCCAGCATTCTAAGAATGAAAGACTCTCTCAGAGAATTAACCTATTTCTTTAATTGACACAGGCTGTTGGTAGATGTGATGAACCTAGGTTTGGGTCCAGAGACTCTAGTGTGTATTTTGTCCACTACAAAGGCACAGAGTAGAATAAGAAAGAAAGAAAAAAATAAATGCAGTGGCCCTGTTCATTTACATGGATGATAATATGATGAAAGGCATCAGACTGAAGTGCAGTTGTCCTTTGAATAATCAGAATTGATAGAATATATGGCTGCTGCTCATTAATGTGGCCAAAGATACTCCCCTACTTGAAGAGTTGTTTAGTTCACCAATAACATATGTTTATGAATTCTAAGGTTCAATAATTTCTTTTCTGAAGGATTCTCTAAGTTTCCTGTTTTCTGCTTGTTTCAGTTTCAGTTATTTGAGTCCTAATTATAAGAATAATGAGGACTGAAAAGCTTAGCTTTGTCTTGGAAAGCCAAGCTAATATTTAAAATAGTTATCAATTCTCCATACTGTTTCTTTGGAACAGACACCTGTGATGTCTAGAAGACCTAGATTCAAATTCCAAATTCTGCTTACTAGTTCAGTTCAGTTCAGTCGCTCAGTCGTGTCTGACTCTTTGTGACCCCATGAACCATGGGCTTCCCTGTCCATCACTGACTCCTGGAGCTTGCTCAAACTCAGTTACAAGTCCTTAAGATTTTCTTAACTGTTTTGTGCTACAGTTTTCTTGTATACGGAATGTGTCTATGAATACCTTGTTATGTGTGTTGGAGATAATGCATAAAAGCCCTGAGTACCTGCCTAGAATATAGTATATGCCTAACAGATGAAAGTTATTTCTATCATTATTACCATCACCCATTTTCATTATTGCAGCATTATGATAATCTCTCAGAATTGATCTTTTGTATTAAAATTATTAGGATTTTGAAATATGGTGGACAAATACACTTGTCGTTTCCAGTTTAATTTCAGTATTGGATTTTAAACTTTAAGGGAAAAAAAAAAAAACTCACCTGAGAAAAAGCAGAAAAGAGCCAGGGAGAGGAGCAGAAAGACACCTGATGTTTTCATGGTGCCAGTTAGCTCACTCAGGTCAAGGCTGCTTTGTCCAGCTCAGGTTCTCTGTCAAGACTCTTCCCAGAGCTCTGAAACACACACACAGACATATATAT
Organism: Cervus elaphus; assembly: GCF_910594005.1. NCBI lineage: Eukaryota > Metazoa > Chordata > Mammalia > Artiodactyla > Cervidae > Cervus > Cervus elaphus. The sequence continues at coordinate 60,618,457 of NC_057823.1, read as the reverse complement.
AGACGTGATAAAGGGAGCTGGGATCTCCACCTTCTTTATAAACTCACATTCTGAAACCATCTGCAGTCCTATATAGGCATTTATTGGAACCTGTCACCAAAATGCTTCATGTTCCCCATCAATCTTAAAAATTAGAACAATTATATGAGTCGTACCTTAGATCTTACCTTAGATCTTATTAATAGAGGATGTCATTTTCCACCAGTAATCTGTGTTTTCCTAACAGTCAATACATCCTCCCTACCCTTCCCTTTAAGGTTTCACTGCATGAAAGGGGTGACTCACTGGTGGAGCCCCACTTGATGCTGTGTCTCTTTCAGACAGGTCCTGCATGTCTGTGATCCCGATGAGTCACCACCAGGGAATGGAATCTCGGGTGTAACTTGCATTTTCAGACTCCACATCATCCAAGATGTACCTAAAAGAGGTGGGTCATCTACATAGTCACCAGAGCTGCATCAGAAAAATTATTTTCCAGGCTGAAATATGACTGTTATTTTAAAACATCTTTATTTTAGTCCAATGCCAGTGATTTTCAGTTGTTGATTCAGAATGATCAGGGAGTCAGTGTGTGTGTGTGTGTGTGTGTGTGTGTGTGTGTGTGTGTGTTTATTTGTAAAGGATATTTTTAACAGTTACTATATTGAGGAATATTTGAAATTATAAATATTTAATATTTCTCCTTTTTCTTAAAAGTAAACAAAAATTCATAGCAAAACTTTTTATATTTTGACTCTTTGAAAATATACTTTTCTTTCAAGTTAGAGAAATCCTACTATCATGGTCTATTTAATTGCTAGAGATGCCAAAGACTTCTTTGAGGGAATAACAACAAAAAATCCCACAATGGTTATAGTGATTAGCTATGAGAAAGTCTGTCTCAAATCAAAAACAGCTATTAAAAACATAAGAAAAATGTAACAATTTTAAATATGGGAAGACTATATGAATTTGCCCAATTAAAACACAAATGATTAATGATATATATATTATACACACACACACATATATGTATAACTTAGAAATGATATATCTAAATAATTGGTTTTCTTCTAAAGTTTCTTACAGACTTTAAGAAAATGTGTAAAAATATCAGCTACTGTTGCTTTTATTTCAAGATATTTGTTTTCTGCTTGGAAATTACATATTTTTAGGAATTTAATTTTGATTCATCTCAGTATTTAGGATGAATTTTCTGTCTTTGAAAATGGTGACTATATTTCACTGAATTTGGATAATCAAATGACTTGGTACTATTTGTTTAAAACTGAAGCATGAATGATAAAAATGAGAACTTCCTTTTCATGGTTCCCCTGACAGTTTTCAAAGACTTGAACAACAGAAGAGAGAGAGGACTCTAGATCCGAGAGGGGAGGGAAGCTAAGTGCCCGGCAAGTGTTGTCAGACTATAGGTTTGGTTCACCAGTGCACAGCAAGCCAAATGCTGAGATGCTGAGGTTTGCAACAGAAAAGGGGTTTGTTCATGAGGTGACTGAAAAAGAAGATAGGAGAACAAATCTCAGATCCACCTCATTGAAGGCAATGGCCTCGGGATGTTTATTGAATTAAGCTGAGGCTTTGGGTGGTAGGGAGACTACGTAAGAAAAAGTGATTAGAGATGAGAAAAAGAGGTAGTTGTCCATTCTGTGCAGAGGCAGTTACATTACAGGCTTCTTCACCTGAGCTTTGTTCAGAAAACGATGGCGTTAGCATGTTCTCAGGGTGGAGTTTTTTTGTCCTGTGACATCAAAAGATCACTGAGTAGACACTCCCTTATGCCCACTGGAGTCAGTGGTTTTAACCAGTCTTAACTGACTTGAACTCAAACTAGACAGAGTTGACTTCAAGTTCCTAAGAAACAATTTGGACAAACACGTTTAAGCTCTGTGATCCTTGGAGGATGTGTGCATGTTTTGTAGTAACAATTGGAGTGAGTTTGATCGCTGAAGGCCGGTTTGGGTTTAATGGATCAAATCAATGATTACCTTCGGTTTCACAAATATTAAAAGTATTTTCATTCAAGGTGGTATGATATTACAGACATACACACTCACAAATACATTGTCTAGAAGTCCCTTGCAGAAAGTTATAAGTCAGGTTGGACTCTAAAAGCCTCAAAGACACTAATCAGCAACCTTGAAAACCTGTGTTTAACATTTTCTTGAATACTTCATGGAAGGAGGAGTCTGGGAGTATTTAGAAAAAGAATAATTGGGAAATTGCTTAAGGAAAGCTATGAAACTTTCAAAGAACACTTTTGTCTTCTTCCATGATCTTTAATTATTTTTGCTTCCTTAAATGAGACAATATAAAGAGCAGTGCTTGGAAGCTATGAAACATTGCAAAGGCTTGGTTTTAGGTGTGGTGCTCCCTTCCTCCCTCTTCCCAGTTCCACCCCTGGTGCTTAGACTTTTGCCTTCTCCTTTTGCTAATTTTCCTCAGTGATCAGAATATATAGGGCAAATTTAAGCATAACCTGTGTTTCAAAATGAAAACATTTCAAAAGCATTAACAAAGAATGAAAAAGAGTGGTAGTCGGTGATACTCCATCATAAAGATCCATTGTGACCTCCGTAAAGTCAGAATCACTCAGTCGTGTTCGACTCTTTGTGACTCCATGGACTGCAGCCCGCCAGGCTCTTCTATCCGTGGGATTTTCCAGGCAAGAATACTGGAGTGGGTTACCATTCCCTTCTCCAGGAGATGTTCCATACCCAAGGATCAAACCTGGGTGTTCTGTACTGCAGGCAGATTCTTTACTGTTTGAGCCACCAGGATCTCCCCAGAAGTTACATTTATGGTAAATTCCTTCTATACCTTGCTCTAACCTCTCAAAAATCTCTGTGTATTTAAATGTTACTCTCTCTTCACTTTCCACTCTCTTCTTCCTTACCTCCCCCATCCTTCAAGAACTTTCCTTCAGTAGATGCTTAGGTAAAGTGATTCTTCGATAGAAAGAATCTGCCTTCTTTTTCTGAATATTTTCAGCTCTTTCAGTCAGTTTGTCTGTTCAGTCACTCAGTCGTGTCCGACCCTTTGCGACCCCATGGACTGCAGCACGCCAGGCCTCCCTGTCCAATCGCCAACTCCCGGACTTTACTCAAACTCATGTCCTTTGAGTCAGTGATGCCATCCAACCATCTCATCCTTTGTTGTCCTCTTCTCCTCCTGCCTTCAATCTTTCCCAGCATCAGGGTCTTTTCCAATGAGTCAGCTCTTCACATCAGGTGGCCAAAGTATTGGAGCTTCAGCTTCAACATCAGTCCTTCCAATGAACACCCAGGACTGATCTCCTTTAGGATGGACTGGTTGGATCTCCTTGCAGTCCAAGGGACTCTCAAGAGTCTTCTCCAACAGCACAGTTCAAAAGCATCAGTTCTTCGGCACTCAGCTTTCTTCACAGTCCAACTCTCACATCCATACATGACTACTGGAAAAACCATAGCCTTGCCTAGCCAGACGTTTGTTGGCAAAGTAATGTTTCTGCTTTTTAATATGCTGTCTAGGTTGGTCATAGCTTTGTCTTCCAAGGAGCACATGACTTTTAATTTCATGGCTGGAGTCACCATCCGCAGTGATTTTGGAGCCCCAAAAAATAAAGTCTGTCACTGTTTCCCCTGTTTACTAATCTATTAGCCATGAAGTGATGGGATGGGATGCCATGATCTTAGTTTTCTGAATGTTGCGTTTTAAGCCAATGTTTTCACTCTCCTCTTTCACTTTCATCAAGAGGCTCTTTAGTTCTTTGCTTTCTGCCATAAGGGTGGTGTCATCTGCATATATGAGGTTATTGATATTTCTCCCAGCAGTCTTGATTCTAGCTTGTGCTTCATCCAACCCAGTGTTTCTCATGATATATTCTGCATATAAGTTAAATAAGCCGGGTGACAATAAACAGTCTTGACCTACTCCTTTCCCTATTTGGAACCAGTCTGTTGTTCCATGTCCAGTTCTAACTGTTGTTTCCTGACCTGCCTGCAGATTTCTCAAGAGGCAGTTCAGGTGGTCTGGTATTCCCATCTCTTTCAGAATTTTTCCAGAGTTTGTTGTGGTCCACACAGTCAAAGGCTTTCGTATAGTCAATAAAGCAGTAGTAGATATTTTTCTGGAACTCTCTTGCTTTTTCAATGATCCATCGGATGTTGGCAACTTGATCTCTGGTTCCTCTGCCTTTTCTAAAACTAGCTTGAACTTCTGGAAGTTCATGTACTGTTGAAGCCTGGCTTGGAGAATTTTGAGCATTACTTTGCTACCGTGTGAGATGAATGCAATTGTGTGGTAGTTTGAGCATTCCTTGGCATTGCTGTTCTTTGGGATTGGAATGAAAACTGACTTTTTCCAGTCCTGTCGCCACTGCTGAGTTTTCCAAATTTGCTGACATATTGAGTGCAGCACTTTCACAGCATCATCTTTTAGGATTTGAAATAGCTCAACTGGGATTCCATCACCTCCACTAGCTTTGTTTGTAGTGATGCTTCCTAAGTCCCACTTTCCATTATATAAAAGGAACATTGGATACATTTACCCACAAATTTTACCATTCAGAGGAATATACACAAAACCATCTATACACATTTAAAGAACTTTAAGGGTAATTTAGATTCTATAGTTTTTGTTGCTTTGATATTCTATAATATCACTTCATCTGTTGAGGTGCAGCTTAGGTTTTGAGAATGCTTAGATCTGTGGCCAGGGACATACACATATCTGTGTTTTTATTATTTTACGTTTTATTTGTTAATATAAATTTTATTTCCCCTATAGTTTTTAATATGAGATAGATTATAAGGTGGTCAGAGGGAGTGGAGACACTAGCAGGGAACACATGGGAGACCATGGGAGTGGCCATGGGAGCCATGTAACACTGCAGTAGTTCACGGGGGGATTGAAGTCAATATCTAGGGACCAACAGGTACGAAACACCTCACTAGAGGCCAGTGCAGATGAGACACTGTTCTGCAAATGTCGTGAACCTTTTTTCCTGGGTTTCAGTGCCATCTTTGGGAAAAAGAAGAAGTAAGGAGAACTGGTAATGAGAAAGGGGAGCCAGAGACATGCCCATTTGGTAAAATGTGAGTCTTTAATGGGAAAAATTTCATGGTATTCACAGGACTTTTAAATAGTCTTAGCAATTAATAGGCACTCAGAAAATGTTTCTTAAATTTCTGATAAATAGAAATATCCTTCTTGAGACAAGTATTTTCTACTGCTACCATGAAATGAAGAAAAGAACAAATTTAAAATAAGGTATAACCATTAGCTTATGTAAAAATTGACCTACTCTATTCAGCATATCAGGTACAAACTTTAATTTTATCAGAAAATAGCAAAACATAGACTTTGTAGTTAATTGTGACCTTAAAGTACATTTATTTCAGTCTTACACTGAATAAAAAATACAGTCTAAAGTTTTAAGAAATAGACACAGTACTTTTGTAGTTGGTGGTTCTGTGATGACTAAGACCATAGACTTTGATTCTAGGTAGACCTGGAACAGGCATTCCACTTCTGCCACAGATTCTATGACTTAAGGGATATTTATTGAACTTTTTGAGTCTTACTATTCTTAATGATAGAGATGGGTTTCTGGGTAATTTTCATGCATCTTATACATATTTCTTTGACTTCCTTGGCTCAAAAACACATTGTTTTGTTGGAATTTTGCATTTAATCTCTCAAAATTGTTTAGATTTGAGTGTGTCATCACATGAGTGATCCCTCCCAACCTCGTATCAGCTATAAATCTAGTAAATGTCTTCTTGATCATTGTCAGTATCATTGAAAAGTTGTTGAACAAAATGGGCTTGAAGATGTTTTATCAACTTATCTCCAGAGTTACTTTACTGAAATCAATGTTCATGTTTATTCTGACATGATACCAAGCTCTCACTCTTCTGAAATTCAGTAAAGTATATTTGGCATGACTTGCTTTAAAAAAAAAAAAATCTGCAGAATGCTGATCATCCTCACCTTTTCCCCTAAATGTTTATATTATCATATTTCCTGCTCTGCATCATCATAGACTGTGTTGATGTTCAATTCCTCAGTCGTGTCCAACTCTTTGTGACCCCATGGACTGCAGCACACCAGGCTTCCCTGCCTCTCACAATCTGCCAGAGTTTGCTCAAACTCATGTCCATTGAATTGGTGATGCCATGCAACCATCTCATCCTCTGTCGCCCCCTTCTCCATTTGCCTTCAATCTTCCCCAGCCTCAGGGTCTTTCCCAATGAGTCAGCTCTTTGCATCAGTTGACCAAAGTATTGGTGCTTCAGCATCAGTCCTTCAAATGAATATTCAGGGTTGATTTCTTTGAGAATTGACTGATTTGATCTCCTTCCTGTCCAAAGGATCTCAAGAGTCTTCTCCAGCCCCACAATTCAAAAGCACCAATTCTTCGGCACTCAACCTTCTTTATGGTCCAACTCTCATATCCACACATGACTACTGGAAAAAAACATAATTTTATCTATATGGGCCTTTGTCAGCAAAATGATGTCTCTGCTTTTTAATATGCTATCTATGTTTGTAATAACTTTTTTCCCAAGGTGCAGGCGTCTTTTAATTTCATGGCTGAGGTCACCGTCCTCAGTGATTTTGGAGCCCGAGAAAATAAATTCTGTCACTGTTTCTATTGTTTCCCCATCTATATGCCATGACGTGATGGGACCAGATGCCAAGATCTTAGTTTTCTGAATATTGAGTTTTAAGCCAGCTTTTTCACTCTCCTCTTTCACCTTCATCAGGAAGATCTTTAATTATTCTTTGCTTTCTGCCATTAAAATGGTATCATCTGTGTATGTAAAGTTATTAATATTTCTCCTGGCAGTCTTCATTCAACCTGGCATTTTTGCATGATATACTCTGTATAACTTAAATAAACATGGTGAAGCATAGAGCCTTGACGTACTCCTTTCCCAATTTTAAAGCAGCCCATTATTACATGTCTGGTTCTAACTGTGCTTCTTGACCAGCGTACAAGTTTCTGATTAGGCAGGTAAGGTGGTTTGTTATTCTTGTCTCTTTCAAAATTTTCCAGTTATGACCCACACAGTCAAAGGCTTTAGCGTCATCAATGAAGCAGAAGTAGATTTTTTTTTTTTTTGTAATTCCCTTGCTTTTTCTGTGATCCAGTGGATGTTGGCAATTTGATCTCAGGTTCCTCTGTATTTTCTAAATCCAGCTTGTACATCTGGAAGTTCTCAGTTCACGTACTGTTGAAGCCTAGCTTGAAGGATTTTGAGCATTACTTTGCTAGCATGTTAAATTAATGCAAATTTGTGGTAGTTTGAGCATTCTTTGGCATTGCCCTTCTTTGGGATTGGAATGAAAATGACCAGTGACCACTGTTGAGTTTTCCAAATTTGCTGGCATACTGAGTACAGCACTTTAACATCATCATCTTTTAGGATTTGAAATAACTCAGCTAGAATTCCATCTAGAAACTGACTTTGCCCATAGTAAGTCTTCCTAAGGCCCACTTGACTTCACACTCCAGGCTGTCTGGCTCTAGGTGAGTGGTCACACCATTTTGGTTATCCAGATCATTAAGACATTTTTTTTTATAATTATTCTATTTATTCCTGCCATGTCTTCTTAATATCTTCTGCTTCTGTTAGATCCATACCATTTCTGTCCTTTATTGTGCCCATCTTTGCCTGAAATGTTCCCTTGGTATCTCTAATTTTCTTGAAGAGATCTCTAGTCTTTCCCATTCTATTGTTTTCCTCTATTTGCGTTGATCACTAAGGAAGGCTTTCTTATCTTTCCTTGCTATTCTTTGGAATTCTGCATTCAGATGGGTATATCTTTTTTCTTCTCCTTTGCCTTTCATTTCCCTTTTCTTTCTTAGCTGTTTGTAAGGCCTCCTCAGACAACCACTCTGCCTTTTTGCATTTCCTTTTCTTGGTGCTGATTTTAACCACTGCCTCCTGTACAGTGATACAAACCTCTATCCATAGTTCTTCAGGCAGTCTATCAGATCTAATCCCTTGAATCTATTTGTCACTTCCACTGTATAATCATAAGCTATTTGATTTAGGTCATATCTGAATGGCCTAGTGGTCTTCCCTACTTTCTTCAATTTAAGTCTGATTTTGTAATGAGTTCATGATCTATCTGAGCCACATTCAGCTCCCAGTCTTGTTTTTCATCTCCATCTTTGGCTGCAAATAATATAAACTATCTGATTTTGATATTGACCTTTGGTGATGTCCATGTGTAGGGTCGTCTCTTTTGTTGTTGGAAGCTGGTGTTTGCTATGACCAGTGTGGTGTCTTGACAGAACTCTGTTAGCCTTTTCCCTGCTTCATTTTGTACTCCAAAGCCAAACTTAGATCTTATTCCATATATCTCTTGACTTCCTACTTTTGCATTCCAGTCCACTATGATGAAAAGGACATCTCTTTTGGATGTTATTTCTAGAAGGTCTTGTAGATCTTCAGAGAATCGTTCAACTTCAGTTTCTTCAGCATTAGTGGTTGGGGCATAGACTTGGATTACTGTGATGTTGAATGGTTTACCTCGGATACGAATGGAGATCATTCTGTGTTTTTTGAGATGGCACGCAAGTACTGCATGTTGGACTCTTTTGTTAACTATGAGGGCTACTCCATTTCTTCTAAGGTGTTCTTGCCAACAGTAGTATATATAACGGTCATCTGAATTAAATTGTCCCATTCCCATCCATTTTAGTTCACTGATTCCTAAAATGTTGATGTTTACCTTGCCATCTCCTGTTTGATCACATCTGATTTACCTTGATTCATAGACCTAACTTTCCATTTTCCTATGCAATATATACCTCTTCCAAAATAAGCTCTCCTTAGTTTCTCATTTATTTCCATCACAGTCCTATTTTCCTGCCTTAACTCATGATATTGCCTTCGCCTGGGATGTCTTTTCTTTTATCATATGTCTAAATTCTATATATCATACAATGGCAAGTCCAGATTACTGTATTCCTCACAGAACATTTCTTAACCTTTTAAGGAATGTATCCTAAACTAGTACCATGAAGATCAATTTTGGCTTTGTTGATGTGTTTTGTTTGACCCACACAATGTTTTTTAAATTTTTTAATAACAGTCCACAGTGGTAAAGAATCCACCTGTCAAGCAGGAGACATGAGAGATGCTAATTCAATATTTGGGTTGGGAAGATCCTCTGGAGTAGGAAATGGCAACACACTCCAGTATTCTTGCCTGGGAGATCCCATAGATAGAGGAGTGTGGTCCACATGATCACAAAAAGTTGGACATGACTGAGCACCACCACCACCACAAGAATAACAGTCCACGGTTTTTACATTTTGAATATTTAACAGGAAATAAAAATAAACCATAAGGGTTTTCTTTTTCTTTTTTTTTAAGTATTTGAGCCCTTCATTGTATGGCACAAGTCAGCTAAAATTTAGTGCTAAGTGCCTCATTCAAACGTGTCCTTTATTTGTTGCTGACACTAGAAGGCATTTGAGTTTGAGAATGTCACTGTCTGACACTAATAATACTTAATTCTTCATAACTCTCATGACATGTGTGTCTGCTTTTCTTATGAAACTGTTCTACTTTGTAGAATTATGCCCATCAAACATCTCCTGACTAGATGTTCCTTGTGAACAGAATCTATATCTAATTAATCTTTTATTTAAATTTTGGTCTTGTGTTTAGCAATTCCACATTTATTCAGGAAAAAAATATGATTTTTAAGAAATAATTTGCACCATGCATTAATCATAGGTCATTGATTTTTATTCTAGCCAACATTTTTCAAAATCTGTCTTCTTAGTTTTACACATGTAGATATTTGCTCATGTCTAGTTTTCTAGCATTCCATTCATTTCTTTGATTTCCTGTAGCTATATTTCAATAGGACTGTAATCATATTTATAAACCCCTTTATCCTTAACAGCTTCCTAGTGAGATAGAAGGAATACATTGTAATACTCAGTGACTCTTACTCAGGAGGCCATAGTTAACCACATCTTTCGGAGTCAGATTTTGCAATTGGTATGTTGTTGAGGGGCAGTTTTCTCTCTTTGGTTCATGTAAACTGCACCATGGATCATCTCTGACCCACTCCCATACTCCCTCTGTGTCCTGTTTCACTACGGTCAAGGCTATCTACATTTATTTATATTACTTTAGCCACGGGGGAAATCAAAGTAAATCATAAATTATACTTTTCTGTAAAAATTCTTTTGGAAGTTAGCTGATATTATAACTTTTAAAAGAAAATTCATTCAGAGATTTTTCTATTCTTAATTTTCTTCCTTTTTTGTTTTTGTATATTTCTACTGAATTCATTTTTAAGATTTCATTTTGTATATGTGTTTTTATATTAAGCCTCCTCAGGTCTCTTATTTTTAAATTTAAGTGTTACAGCTTAGCATTAATTTGGGTAAGATCCAAAAAGAGATTATTATAGTATAGGTTTAGGAATGCTTTGAAAGGATGCCATTATCCTTATGTGTCAAAAAAAAAAAAGAAAAAGATAAGAAGAATTTTCTTCTCTTCTTTGACCTAGTTACTAGATTGGTAGATCTAAGGTATATAGTAGACAGAATTGATTGAACATCAGCAAGGCATTAGATAATGTCTTTCCTGCTATAATTATGAAAGGATAAAGATATAGGAGTAGACTATTGTGACTGTTTGAACAACGGAACAAGGAGGTAATGATCAATGAATTAACATACCTAGGAGGAATAAAATACTGTCACAGTTGTTAATTTTGTAACTGACTTAAAGGAAAATATAGAATGCATGCTTTAAATACAAAGTCACATCTCTGCCATCCTCTCCTTTTCAGGTTTATTTTCTTGACTTACAATAAAGAGCATTCTGTCTTTCATTTTGGCCAGTCATCACTCCCCATGTGAGAGATCTGCTTGATTCCTAACATAAAATCCCACCTTCAGTGGTTTCATCAAATTTATCAATGAAAGAGTTCAAGATAATAGGGTTGAATTCTATTCCTGGAGTCATTTATCATTCTTTTCTAAGAATTTTTAGAAATTTGTTGCAAGAGGTTGGTACTGAATTGCTATGTTACATTATTTACTAATTATTTATTGTTTGGTAGCTTTATCCATAATGTGAGATTATAATGATCTGGAGGGCAAGATGAGGGTTTATCTTACTTTTCTTCTAAATTTTCCTGTTGGTATGTTTCGAATGAAAGAATTCAAACTGTTTTCATATTTATTTATATATTTTTTACTTAATAATCTTTTTGTCACCTTATCTAAACTGCCTCCTAATTTTCTATATCATTATTGAGTTTTGAGAGTTTTGAATGGTTTCTATAGGTTTATTTGGCTTTGCTTCCCTTAACTTCTCATATCAATTTGTGTGTCTTCAATTTAGCACTTACAGTGTACAAGGAGCTCACAATTTAGCAAGTTAAATATAGATGATACAATTCAAATATAGCATTCTAGAAAATATATTTTTTCAGGCTGTGAATGCATAAAAATCCAATTAAAATAATAATTTTTAAGATTATATCTATCATACATCTTTTCTAATGATAGTATCATTAGAGAAGTTCTCAAAAAATATACTTGCACATCTGAGTCTTGGAGGATAAATAAGAGTTCTGTAGCAAAATAACACTGGATGCTGAAGGAGGAGGGCACATAGGTATAGATAAAAGTGAGCTGAAATCTATGAGAATAGACATGAATGTGTGAAGACTATCGACTGTATGAACACAAAATCGTTGAGTAGGTGGAAGCATAGGATACCTGCTAAGGATACTTGCAAAGGAGCCTGAAAATAGGCCAGCACTCAAAAGTTCCTGGAGTGTCAGGCTGTTTACAGGGTTGTACAGTGGGCCACCATGATTCAGCTAGCTCTGAATTGGATGGCAATAAACATTCTTGCTGGCATATGGATTTTCCTACCATCCCAAATTGGAACATTTATTTACTCTGGAAAATGTGATGGAAGACAAGCTAGGGTAAATTGCATATTGGTAACAATGGGGAAAAGGAAATAGTTTCAGCTCCACTCATTGTCTGCCTTTGCTTGTTCCCTTTGAAGCTTAATTATAGCCATTAGTGGAAGCCTCTTAAATGTTTGCTAACACACTCTACAATATGGGGAGAAAGTTTGCCAAAGTCTTTTAAAATCATGAGAAAGCAGTATTTCACAGGTCAAGTGATTTAGTTTGAACAAGTCATTATTATGTTTGCCCTGAACTTTAGAGAAAAGCCTCTGCAAGAATTTTTAAGTCCGATGATACCATTATTTCTGCTATACAGATCTCTCACATATCTGTCAGCTCCGGTCCAGACAAATTACCCCAGGGAGACAGTAACTGGGAGTGCCTCCCCATTGCTTACAAAGCTTAGCCAGTAAAGTTGAAGAGCTTTAGCTTAAGGATCATTCTGTGAACCGGCTTACCTTCTGTCTCAATTTCATCTCCTAGTTTCCTTTGCAAACATCAGAAGTGCATACCACTAGACTCTGAGTAATCTGTGTTTTCTGTACCTCTACTTTTGTCCATTAATATTTTTTCTCAAACAATTGTTGCTACCTCTACCTATCAGAATCTGATTCAATAGCCTATCTGAAGTGTTTTTCCCAGTTGCTCAAGAAGGAATCACTCCCTTTCTTCTGACTTATAAAAAACATAATGTTTTACCTATTCTTTTTTGGCCACACCATGCAGCATGGGAGATCTTAGTTCCCCAACTAGGAATTGAATCTGGGCCCTCTGCAGTAGAAGTGTGATGTCCTAACCACTAACCACTGGACTGCCAAGGAATTCCCTACAAATTTTTTTATGTAGAATAATCTCAGTTAATATAAAAATTACCCCAATGCATTATAACCTACACAGGAGGAAGTCTGTTTTTTGTTTTTTGTTTTTTCCAGTTCTGTAAAGTTCAGGTTATTATCCCTGATTTACAGGCAGCTTTTCTCCAACCTATGATGAAGAGACCCAGTCTCCTTTCATTTCTGGCTTCAACACATGGCTCAGGTTTGCTGTGCCCATTTTCATCAAGGTAATGGAAGAAGAATATCATTATGTGAAGGAGTCACACAGGATTTTTTACTAACTTGGCTTAAAAGTAAAACACAATACACTCATCATTGCTGAGAACTAGTCACACAGTCACAGTTAATGGAATTTGGAATAGAAAACTCACATCCCCCACTTTGGGAGGCTTGGGGAGTGGCTTTAAATCAAAATGAGGAAAATGTTACAAGAAGCTGGGGGAAAGGAGACTTTTTAAAAAATTATTGATGAGAAGTTTAGCAAACGTGGAAAGCAGGGAAAATGCCGTCTAACAAACTGATAGATCTTGCTAAGGAGATTTCTAGGTTAAATGTTGAAAATACTAACTGATTTCATCCTAAGGTACAGAAAAAATAGAGCTGAGCTAAAGAAGGAATTGTCCGTTTTTCAGCTCCTCTAGAGGGAATATAAAACCTAGGGCTTTCTGGATTTTAAACAGTAGTTGTCTTTCATCCTGAGTTTCTCTCAAAAAGAGACTCAAGACAAAAATTAAAGTGTGGTTGCTGCCAGTAAAATGTCACAGAGTATATACAAGTATGAAACTATCAAACCCTCTTAAACCTCAGATAGTTTTCAGATGATCCTTCATAAGACCATTGTACTAGTCAGTAAACTTTCTAAGGATCTTAAGGATATATCTCATCAACTCTGTGAAACAATGAAGCCCCTACATGGCATTGTCTAACAGTCACTATACAGCAGGTGGCACTAGTGATAAAAAAAACCCGCCTGCCAGTGCAGGAGACAGAAGAGATGCATGTTCAATCCCTGGGTCAGGAAGATCCCCTGGAGGAGGGCATGACAGCCCACTCTAGTATTCTTGCCTAGAGAATCGCATAGACAGAGGAGCCTGGTGGTCTACAGTCCATAGAGTCACAGAGTTGGACACAATGGAAGCCACTTAGCACACACGCATGCAACTATACAGGGAGCAAAGGTTGAGAAGGGCTTCTTTGGAATAGATTTGAAGTGTGCCTTTTGTCTAGTAAAGTGTAATGCAAAATGGTACGTGAAGAACCTAAACAATTTTTGAAGAAACTCAGCAAGCCTAGATTAAAAGGGACAGACAGTAAAAAAAAAAAAAATAGCCCTTGTTTTGTGAAATATGATACAAAATGTTTATGGGCAGAAAGTAGGTTAAGAAAAGTAGTTAGCTGTAAACCCAGGCCATTTTTTTTTATGGGGGGGTTTCCAGTGGAGGGGAGGTGACTCAGAGGGAATATCCAAGAGACCAGAGGACAAAATCTAAAACAACAGAAAATTGCTCCCAGGTAGCATTGTGGGGCCTTTATCAAAGAATTAGAGATTTATGGCTATTAGAGATTTATGATGAAGGAAGTGGCAAGATAAAAATTCTGTTTAGATAGAATTATTCTTGCTGAATGGGTTGTGTTGATGTATAATGTTAATGCATATGGAAGGAGAGGTGGAATGGTAATTAGAAGATTACTGTAGTAATTCAAGTCAAACAAGACAGTGACTGCTTGAGAATTAACAAGTGGAGGTGATGAAAAGTGGTTAGCTTTAGGATATGTTTTGAAGATAGAGCCAAAAGAATTTGCTGATGGATCACATGTTGGGTGTGAGAAAAAGAGTGGAGTTAAGGATGATTATAAGGTTTTTGGCTTAGCGACTGGAAAAACTGGAGTTGACATTTTATGAGTTGGGGAGCAATGAGAAAGAAATAATTGTTGGGGGGAAGAATGTTAAGACACAGTTTGGTACAGAATAATTTAGATATTCTGACTAGATATTCAAATAAAAATGAGGAATGAGCTGTTGTGTACAAGAATCTAGATTTTTGAAAAGAGATGTGTGTGCACCTGTGCATGCTCAGCTGTGTCCAACTCTTTGTGACCCCTTGGACTGTAGCCTGCCAGGCTCCTTGGCCCATGGAATTTTCCAGACAAGAATTACTGGAGCAGATTGCCATTTCCTTTGCTAGGAGATCTTCCTGACCCATGGGTTGAATCTGTGTCTCTTGCATCCCCTGCAGGGGGCTCTTTACCAGCTGAACCACCAGGGAAGCCCAGAGGATAGAGATCACCAAGAGAATAAGTATAGGTAAAGTTCAGATTTGGTCCAAGGCTGAAACACTGCAGCACTCCAGTGTTTTTTGATCAGTTGATGAATAGGAGTTTGCAAAGACTAAGATGAAATGTCCAAGAGAAAGTTGTGTTGGGAGCCTAATAGGGAGAAAACATATATGAAATGTTCTTGATTTGTAAAATGAAATGAGAATTAAAACCACTGGTTTTTGCAACGTAGAGGTATCTCTAGTCTTGATGCTAACAGTCATGAGAGTAAACATTGGAGCAGGAAATGGCAACCCACTCCAGTATTCTTGCCTGGAGAAACTCATGGACAGAAGAACCTAGAGGGCTACAATCCATGGGGTTGCAAAGAATTGTACATGACTGAAGCGACTTAGCACACACACAGTAGACTTTAGGGAAAATAGAAGGGAGTAAACTGGAGTCAGTCTATGTAGTCTACCCTTTAGAGATATTTTGGTCTAATAGGAAGAAGTTAATGAAGAAAAATGAAGGAAGATGGAGAGTCCAGGAATTATTTCTTTTCCTTTTTTTTCCTCTTTCTCTGTATATATTTTTATGAGAGAAAGAACAGGAAGTATATAAACTATTGGAAAAGGTCCAGAAGAAAGAGTAAATTGATAAATATTGATTTTATCAGTACTGATAAAATTGCTAAAATAATATTTTGAGAAGACAACAGTGGAGGAGATAGTGTACAAAGATGGAGGAACTGGTCTTTTTTAACAAAAATTTTTATTTACTATGTACAGCATGATGACTTGATATGCATATAGAGCAAAATGATTGCTATGTTCAAGCTAATTAATACAGTTAATTAGCACATAGCTAACATTTTTTTTAAAAGATGAGAGCACCTGAAATCTATTTTCTTAGCAAATTTCCGATGTTCAGTATGGTATTATTAACTGTGGACATCATTGTTCTTAATTTCTAGACTTATTCATCCTACATAATTGCAATGTTGTGCTCTTTGACCAATATCTCTGCATTTTTCCCCACCTCCCTACCCCTATAACTTCCTTTCTATTCTCTGAATCTATATATTTAGCATTTTTAGATTTCCCATATAAGTGTGATCATACAGTATATATCTTTCTGTGTTGGGTTATTTCACTTAGCATAATATTCTCCAGGTTCATTCCTGTGGTTGCAAATGGCAAGAGTTCCTTTTTAAGGCTGAATAATATTCCATTGTATGTATATATGTGTGTGTGTGTATATATATTCTACAGTTTCTTTATCCACTCATCTGTCAGTGAACACTTGGATGGTTTCCATATCTTGACCACTATGAGTAATGCTGCAATGAATATGGTGGGTATAGATAACTCTTTGAGGTGCTGATTTCATTTCCTTTGGGTATACATTCAGAAAAGGGACTGATGGATCATATGGTAGTTCTGTTTTTAGTTTTTTGAGGAACTTCAGTACATTTTTCAGTAATGGTTGTACCAATTTGCATTTCCACCAACAGTGTACAAGAATTCCCATTTCTCCACATCTTCACCAACACTTAGCATCTTTTTTAGATAGCCATCATAACAGGACAAATAGGTATAAGTTGATATCTCATTGTGCTTTTATATTTACATGATGAGAAGGGGTGGTCTCTTAATTATTTTTTTAAATGTTTTGTTGAAGTAAAATTGATCTGTAATAAACCACACACATGTAAAGTATGCAATTTGATATTTTGACATTTATATATATGCATAAAATCAAGCATCGTGATAATAAATGTACCCTCTATCATCCCTAAAGTTTCTTCATGTCTTACCAACCCTAGACATTGATATGCTTTCTCTGACTATAAATTAGTTAGCACTTTTTTAAAAGAAATGACATAAATGGAATCATATGAGCTATATTCTTTTGGGGGGCAGGGAGGAGTCTGGCTTCTTTCACATACCTCAGTTTTTTAGATCTGCCCCTTTGATTTCCAAATGTATGTTTTTGATTGGCTTATTTACTATCTGTATATATTCTTTTTTGTGTCTATTCAAATTTTCTGCCCATTTATATTTGTTCATTTGTTTCCTTGTTATTAAGTTTTGAGAGTTTTATATGCACTAAATTCCACTCTTTCATCAGATACGTGCATTGTAAATATTTTCTCTAGTTTGTCTTATCTTTCTTGAGTTTTTTTTTTAAAGATTTCAGTTTTCATGAAGTTCATGTTACAAATAGTTATTTTATGGATAATGCTTTTGGTGTTGTGTCTAAGATTTTTAGCTAAGCCAAAGTCACAGAATATTTTCTTCTAAAATTTTTATACTTTTAGAGTTTAGTTCTTGGATCCATTTTGAATTAGCATTTGTATGTGATGTAAGCTGTGGGTTGAAGCTC
Organism: Cervus elaphus; assembly: GCF_910594005.1. Taxonomy (NCBI): domain Eukaryota; kingdom Metazoa; phylum Chordata; class Mammalia; order Artiodactyla; family Cervidae; genus Cervus; species Cervus elaphus. Next base: position 60,601,028 of record NC_057823.1, on the reverse strand, counting down.
ATTGTTTTTGCTTAATACATCCAATCATTCTAGCCCCGTTGTTGAAGATTATCATTCTCCACTGAATTGCCTTTGCATCTTTGTTAAAAAAAAAAAAAAAGTTACCTAAATGTGTATGACTCTATTTCTGAATTCTCTATTCTGTTCATTTTATCTGTTTGTCTCTTCTTCCTTTAATACCACACTGTCTCAATTATTGTAACTTTATAATAGTCCTAGAAACCAGTTAGCTTTCAAATGTTCAATACTGTTTTGACTTTTCTGGGACTTTTATATTTTTCTCAAAAATTTGTTTCTTCAATGTATAGCACATGAAAAATGTTAATCACATTTTCCTAATAGTTCCTATTTTGATGCTGTAGAAATGGTATTATTTTTCATTTAAATGGCTGATTATTTCCTCTTAGTATATTGAAATAGAATTTATGCTGTGTTTTGTTCTTATACCTGCTACCCTTGCTTAAACTCATTAGTTCAAATAGCTTGTTTTACAGATTCCATCACTATTTCCTACTAGGTGATCATGTTGTCTGCAAATAGAGACAATTTTTTTCTTTTCTTTTTTTTTTTTTTTTGTATTCTCAAATTTTCTCTTCTGCTTTTTTATTTAAATTTTGTATTGGGGTATAGACAATTAACAAACAATGTTGTGATAGTTTCAGGTCTACAGCGAAGGGACTGAGCTATATTTTATTAGTTACTTTCCTATCTGGATGCTTGATTCTTTTCTTTCCTTTCTTTTGGCTGTTTTTTGCCTTATTACACTGACTAGAATCTCCAATACTATATTGAGTTGAACTGTTGAGAGCTGAAACCCTTGTTTTGTTTCTGTTTTTGGGGGGGAAACATTAGGTTTCTCATAATTTAAGTATGATGTTAGCTATAGATTTTTCACACATGCCCTTTACCTGATTAAGGAAATTTCATTCCATACTGAGTTTGCAGAGAGTTTTTATTTTATCCAGAAATATATATTACTAAATTTGCTAATATTTTATGGAAAATATCCATATATTGATTTTTTTCTTATAATATCTTTGATATATGGGTAATCCTGGCCTCAATAAAATGAGTTAGAAAGTAGTCTTTCCTCTTCTGTTTTGTGCAGGAAAGTGTGTATATTTGGATTAGGTCTTCCATTACATGTTTAGTAGAATTTATCTTTGATCCATCTGGGCCTGGAAGTTTCTTTATTGAAAAAAAATTTAGATAGGACTATTTACATTATTTGCTTCTTTTGGAGTGAGTTTAATTTGTGACTTTCAATACATGGTCTATCTTGAATTCATGTGCATGGAATACATTCATCATATTTTCTTATTATCCAAGTAGTATCTGTTAATTTCCTCCACTGTTTCTGATACTGGTTATTTTTTATTCCCCTTCTGCCCCCAACATCCCCCTCCCCCCTTTTTATTGGCAACTATTTTAAAGAAATGGCTATGGTTCCACTGACTTTTATGTGTTGTTTTTCTTCTTTCAGTTTCACTGATTTTTTCTATCTTTATTATTCTCTTCCTTCTACTTGCATTTGATTTTATTTACTTTTCTGTTTCCTGTTTCTTTAAATGGGAAACCTAGGTAATTGATTGGTACATTTCTTTACTTAAACCATTAAATGCTATACATTTCCCTCTAAGAATTACTTTAGATTCAACCCATAGATTTTGATAGATTGTGTTTATATTTCATACTGTTAAAAACAGTTTGGTTATTCTATAACTCATGGGTTATTTAGAAACCGTATGCTGTTCAACCTTCAAATAATTGGGGATTTTGTGGGCTATTTTTCAGCTATAGACTTCTAATTTAATTTCTTATAGAGTGAGTTTAATAATTTGTGAAAAAAATCATACATTGTATGATTTATGCTCTGTTAAATTTTTTAAGATTAGTTTTATATCCCATGACATGGTCTATCTTGGTGAATGTTTATATGCAACTGAAAAAAATTGATATGATCTGCTATTGTTCAGTAAGTGCTCTATAAATATCAGTTATGACAGTTTGTCTTGTGTTGTTCAGGTCTTCTATACTTTAAAAAAAATGTTATTGGAATATAGCTGCTTTACAGTGTTTTGTTAGTTTTTGCCGTATAGCAGAGTAAATTAGCTATATGTATACATATATCCCTTCTTTTATGATGACCATTTGGGTCATCACAGAGCATTGAGTAGAGTTCCCTGTGCTATATAGTAGGTTCTCATTAGTTATCTATTTTATAAATGAAGAAAAGATAGAGCTAAGCCGTGTCTGACTCTTGCAATCCCATGAACAGTATCCTGCCAGGCTCCTCTGTACATGGGATTCTCCAGGCAAGAATACTGGAATGGGTTGCCATTTCCTTTTCCAGGGGAGGTCCCTGACCCAGGAATTGAATCCAAGTCTCTTTCATTGCAGGCAGATGCTTTACTGACTGAGCTACGCAGGAAGCCTTTTATACATAGTAGAATATATATATCAATCCCAGTCTCCCAGTTCATCCCACCTCCTCTCCCCCTTTGGTGTCCATACATTTGTTCTCTACACCTGTCTCTCAGGTATTCTGTACTCTTAACGATTTTCAGTACACTTGTCTGATCAATGACTGAGAGTAATGTTGACATATCCAGTTATATTTGATAATTTTAAAAATTCCTTCTTGGGAGTTCTGTTGATTATTGCTTAATATAGTTCAGTGATCTAGTTTTAAACGTACACACACCTAGGATTGTTATTAGGTGAAAACACATCTATAATTGCTTCCTTTCTGTTGTTGCTCAGTCACTCAGTTGTGTCAGACTCTTTGCAACCCCATGGACTGCAGCATGACCGGCTTCCCTGTCCTTCCTCATCTCTTGGAGAACACTCAAACTCATGTCCATTGAGTCGGTGATGCCATCCAACCATCTCATCCTCTGTCGTCCCCTTCTCCTCCTGCCTTCAATCTTTCCCAGTATCAGGGTCTTTTCCAGTGAGTCAGCTCTTTGCATTAGGTGGCCAGAGTATTGGAGTTTCAGCTTTAGCATCAGTCTTTCCAATGAATATTCAGGACTGATTTCCTTTAGGATTGACTGGCTTCATCTCCTTGCAGTTCAAGCGACTCTGAAGAGCCTTCTCCAATACCACAGAAAGCAAAAGCACTAATTCTTTGGTGCTCAGCCTTCTCTATGGTGTAACTCTCACATCCATACATGACTATTGGAAAAACCATAGCTTTAACTATATGGACCTTTGTTGGCAGAGTCATGTCTTTTAATATGTTTTTTAACATGCTTTTTAATATGCTTTCTAGGTTGGTCATAGCTTTTCTTCCAAGTAGCAAGCATCTTTTAATTTCATGGCTGCAGTCACTGTGCTCAGTGATGTTGGAGCCCAAGAAAATTAGGTCTGTCACTGTTTCCACTGTTTCCACTTTCCCCATCTATTTGCCATAAAGTGATGGGACCACATGCCATGATCTTTGTTTGATGTTGAGTTTTAAACCAGCTTTTTCACTCTCCTCTTTCACCTTCATCAAGGGGCTCTTTAGTTCCTCTTCGCTTTCTGCCATAAGGGTGATGTCATCTGCATCTCTGAGGTTATTGATATTTCTCCCAGCAATCTTTGATTCCAGACTGTGCTTCATCTGAGCCCCTGGTGGCTCAGATGGTAAAGAGTCTGCCTGCAGTGCAGGAGACCCAGGTTCGAGCCCTGGGTCGGGAAGATCCCCTGGAGAAGGAAATGGCAATCCACTCCAGTATTCTTGCCTGGAGAATCCCACAGATGGAGGAGTGTGGCAGTCTACAGTCCATGGGGTCACAAAGAATCAAACATGACTGAGTCACTTCACTTTCACTTTCTACAGGAGCCCCAGGTAATTTTGGCAGTGGGGAAAAGGTGATTGACTCTGTAATAGATACTACTCTCCTTTGTAAACTAACTGCTCAAATAACATTTGGATTCCCTGATGGCTCAGATGGTAAAGCGTCTGCCTGCACTGCAGGAGACCTGGGTTCAGTTCCTGGGTCGGGAAGATCCCCTGGAGAAGGAGATGGCAACCCACTCCAGTACTCTTGCTTGGAAAATCCCATGGATGGAGGAGCCTGGTAGGCTAGAGTCCGTGGGGTCACAAAGAGTTGGACATGACTGAGTGACTTCTCATTCTTTCTTTCTTTGTGCTTCATCCAGCCCAGCATTTTGCATGATGTACTCTTCATATAAATCAAATAGGCAATGGTGAATGGAATTGTTTCCTTAATTTCTCTTTCTGTTTACTCATTGTTAGTGTATAGGAATGCAAGGGATTTCTGTGTGTTAATTTTATATCCTGCAACTTTACTATATTCATTGATTAGCTCCAGTTTTCTAGTGGTGTCTTTAGGGTTTTGTATGTAGAGGATCGTGTCATCTGCAAACAGAGTTTTACTTCTTCTTTTCCAGTCTGGATTCCACTTATTTCTTCTTCTTCTCTGATTGCTATGGCTAAAACTTCCAAAACTATGTTGAATAGTAGTGGTGAGAGTTAGCACTCTTGTCGTGTTCCTGACTTTAGGGGAAATGCTTTCCATTTTTCACCATTGAGGATAATGTTTGCTGTGGGTTTATCATATATGGCTTTCATTATGTTGAGATGTGTTGAACAAGTGGAATCAAAATGTTATAACTTTTTAGTTAGGAAAAAATTCATAAGTTTTCTAAAATATGTATTATACATATATATGTATATAAAGCTTTTCTACTATACTTGATAAAGACTTGAGAAAGAACATCAAGAAAAATGAAGAGATGGAGAAACTGGAGAACATAAATGAAATGGGAGCACTAAATATGAAAGAGAAAAAGTGAAACAAGCTAGGTAAAAGCAAAAGATCATCATATAATTCAGTTGTCTTTAAACATGACTGCTCATTAGGAACACATCTGGAGCTCTGAAGAAAAAAGCAATACCTGCACATTTGTATTTTTCAAAAAATTGCAAGATAATTCTGATATGCGTGTGGATTTTAAAAAGTAATTACAGGTTTTTCTATTAGGTCCTAGTTTTGGTGGTATAGAGTTCTATTATTTTTCTTTTGACCAGTCATGATACAATGGTATTGAGTAATAGTTACATAATCACAATAGTAAAAGATGTGTATCACTTTCCACAATCAGTAATCAGACAAAAAATAAAAGATAATTACAATTGCAAGTCATAATGAGAACATGATTAACTTAACAATATAAAATAATTACATACAATTTGGTTGGGGGGGGAGGGTCATGAAGAGTGATGTGGTATGTTAAAGTGCATATATGCACATGTTTTCATACACCCAGCCAGTCTGTTTACATTTAAAGTAATTATTCAAGCTGTTTTTAGAAAAGGCAGAGGAACCAGAGATCAAATTGCCAACATCCACTGGATCATTATAAAAGCAAGATAGTTCCAGAAAAATATCTATTTCTGCTTTATTGACTATGCCAAAGCCTTTGACTGTATGGATCACAACAAACTGTGGAATATTCTGAAAGAGATGGGAATACCAGATCACTTGGCCTGCCTCTTGAGAAATCTGTATGTTGTCAGGAAGCAACAGTTAGAACTGGACATGGAACAACAGACTGGTTTCAAATTGGGAAAGGAGTACGTCAAGGCTGTTTATTGTCACCCTGCTTATTTAACTTATATGCAGAGTACATCATGAGAAAAGCTGGGCTGGATGAAGCACAAACTGGAGTCAAGATTGCTGGGAGAAATATCAATAACCTCAGATATGCAGGTGACACCACCCTTATGGCAGAAAGTGAAGAAGAACTAAAGAGCCTTTTGATGAAAGTGAAAGAGGAGAGGGAAAAGTTGGCTTAAAGCTCAACATTCAGAAAAGTAAGATCATGCCATCTGGTCCCATCCCTTCATGGCAAATAGATGGGGAAACAGTGGAAACAGTGTCAGACTTATTTTGGGGGGACTCCATAATCACTGCAGAAGGTGACTGCAGCCATGAAATTAAAAGACACTCCTTGGAAAGAAAGTTTTGACCAACCTAGACAGCATATTAAAAAGCAGAGACATTACTTTGCCAATAAAGATCCGTCTAGTCAAAGCTATGGTTTTTCCAGTGGTCGTGTATGGATGTGAGAGTTGGACTATAAGGAAAGCTGAGTGCTGAAGAATTGATGCTTTTGAACTGTGGTGTTGGAGAAGACTCTTGAGAGTCCGTTGGACTGCAAGGAGATCCAACCAGTCGATCCTAAGGAGATCAGTCCTGAGTGTTCTTTGGAAGGACTGATGTTGAAGCTGAAACTCCAGTACTTTGGCCACCTGATGCAAAGAACTTGGAAAAGACCCTGATGCTGGGAAAGATTGAAGGTGGGAGGAGAATGGGATGACAGAGGATAAGATGGTTGGATTGCATCACCAATGCAATGGACATGAGTTTGGGTAAATTCTGGGAACTCGTGATGGATAGGGAAGCCTGGTGTGTGCAGGCCATGGGATTGCAGAGTCGGACACGACTGCGTGACTGAACTGAACTGATGATCCTATTATAATTTTCTTAATTGTTTTGGGTTTATTTTCTGTAAGTCTTTTCCTTCTCTTGTGTTTCCTGCCTAGAGAAGTTACTTTAGCATTTGTTGTGAAGTTGGTTTGGTAGTGCTGAATTCTCTTAACTTTTGCTTGTCTGGAAAAGTTTTGATTTCTCCATCAAATCTGAAGGAGAGTCTTGCTGTGTAGAGTATTCTTGGTTGTAGGTTCTTCCCTTTGATCACTTTAAATACATCATACCATTCTCTTGTGGCTGGTAGAATTTCTGTTGAGAAATCAGGTGATAGCCTGATGGGAGTTACCTGGTGTGTTATCTGTCATTTTTCCCTTGTTGTTTTTACCATTTTATCTCTGTCTTTAATTTTTCTGTTTGATTACTGTGTGTCTCGGTGCATTCCTCCTTGGATTTATTCTTCCTGGGACTCTGTGCTTCCTGGGCTTGGATGACTATTTCCTTTCCCATTTTAGGTATTTTTCAGCTAATATCTCTTCAGATATGTTCTCAGGTCCTTTCTCTCTCTCTCTCTCTCCTCCTCCTGGGACCCCTGTAATGTGAATAGATCCCAGAGGTCTCTTAGGCTGTCTTCATTTCTTTTCACTCTTTTTTCTGTATTCTGTTCTGTGGCAGTGATTTCCACCATTCTGTCCTCCAGGTCATTTATCCATTCCTCTGCCTCAGTTATTCTGCTATTGATTCCTTCTAGTTCTATTATTCATCTCTGTTTGTTTGTTCTTTAGTTCTTGTACGTCTTTGGTAAACATTTCTTGCATCTTCTCAATCTTTGCCTCCATCCTTTCCCTGAGATCCTGGGTCATCTTCATTATTATGAATTCTTTTTCTGGAATGTTGCCTATCTCCACTTCATTTAATTGTTTTTCTGGGATTTTATCTTGTCCCTTCATCTGGGACATAACTTTCTGCTTTTTCCTCGTGGTTAACTTTCAGTAAAATGGTTTCTGTTTTAGCGACAGTGTGACTATGCTTCTTCTTGCTTCTTCTGTCTGCTGATGGGTGGGTTTGCACTTCCTCCGTATTAGTTGCTTGGCCTTAGGCTACCCAGCCTTGGGGTCTACAGGCTCTATGGTAAGGTTAATGGTGATCTCCAAGAGGGTTTACACCAAGGGGGACATTTCAGTGCCCCTGTTCCTGTGGTGAGCCCCTGCCAACCTGTGCCCCCACAGGAGGCCCTCAACACTAGCAGGTAATTTTGGTTCTGTCTCCTGTGGGGTCACTGCTCCTCTCCTCTGAGTCTAGGTACACGCAAAATTTTGTTTATGCCCACCAAGACTGGAGTCTCTGTTTCCCATAGTCCTCTGGAAGGCCTATAATCAAATCCTGTTGGCCCTCAAGGCCAGATTCCATGGGCATTACCATCCCTTGTCAGATCCCTAAGCTGGGAAGGCTCATGTGGGGCTCAGAATCTTCACAATAGTGCAAGAACTTCTTTGGTATTATTGTTCTCCAGTCTGTAGATCATCCCTCCAGTGGGTATGGGATTTGATTTTATTGTGATTGTGCCCCTCCTACCATCTCGCTGTGGCTTTGTTTTTGTCTTTGGATCTGGGATATCTTTTTTTTTGGTGGGTTCAAGCATCCTCCTGTCGATGGCTGTTCAATAGCTAGTTGTAATTTTGGTGTTCTTGCTGGAGAAGATGAGCACACCTCCTTCTAATCTGCCATCTTGGACTGGAAGCCCTTGACTTTTTTTAAAAAAAAAATCTGTTTACTAGCTTATTTGAGTGATTACTTTCCAGTTTTGATTTTCTGTAGATTCTTCTTTTCTATTTAGAGAAGATCTTTTGATATTTATTTTATTAACAGAATTGACAATGTTGTATTCTTTTAGGTGTTGCTTGTCTGGGAAATTCTTTATTTCTCCATCTTTTCTGAATGATAATTGTGCTGGGTAGAGTATCCTAGGTTGCATATTTTTCTCTTTTAGAACCTTGACTATATCTCACCACTCCCTTCTGGCCTTCATAATTTTATAGGGATTCCATTGTAATTAACTCTTTGTTTTTCACTTGTAGCCTTTAGAATCCTCTTTGTTTTTAAATTTTGCTATTTTTATTATAGTATATCTTGGTGTACATCTGTTTGGGTTTATCTAGTTTGGGACCCTGTATGCTTCCTGTACCTGGATATGTTTCCTTCTTTAGGTTTGGAAAGTTTGGGGCCATAATTTCGTCAAACACATTTTCAACCCCCTCTTCTCTTCTCCTCCTGGAATCCCTATTCTGCATAGCTTGGCACACTTTAGATTATCCCATAGGTCTCTTATATTGCTTTCATTTCTTTTTTTTACTTGACTTTATGTCTTCTGTTCTGATTGGATAATGTCCATTATTCTGTCTTGTGTGTGTGTGTGTGTGTGCACACGCATGCCTGTGTGCACTAAGTTGCTTCAGTCATGTCTGATTCTTTGCAACTCCGTGGACTGTTGCCTGCTAGGCTTTTCTGTTCATGGAATTCTCCAGGAAAGAATACTGGAGTGGTTGCCACGTTCTCCTTCAGGGGATCTTCCTGACCCAGGGATCAAACCTGCATCTCCTGCATTGAAGGTGTATTCTTTACCCACTGAGCCACCTGGGAAGCCCATTCTATCTTGCAAATCACTTATTTATTCTTCTGCATTATTCAGTCTACTGTTCTTTATCTTTAGCTCAGCTTTTATCTCTGAGAATGAACACTCTAATTTTTTTTGGTTCCTTTTTATAGTAATCTGCATTTCTATCAATAGTCCTTAATTCCTTCAGTATTTTCATTATCTCCTCTTTGACCTCAGTGTCTGTTAGAGGTCTGTTTCATTTTATATTCTTTTAGGGAAGTTCTCTTGATATTTTAATTGGGAGTGTTTCCTCTTCTTCCTTTTACTTACATATCTCTTGCTGTATGAGTTTGAGAGAAATTATTATCTCCTGTGGTCCTGGAGGGCTATTTTTCTGTAGGAGTATTCCTGTGTGAATTGAATATTTTTTAATGCAAGGACTACTTTTAGCATGGATGCCTCCCACCTCTCTCCTCTGTGTCTGCTGGCTGTTATCCCCGTGATAGGAGATGTGACTGGTGTGGTGCTGACCAGACCCTGCACAGGATATCTAGCAGGGGCTCCTCTTGGTTCTGTGGTTGTCACTGCCCTGTCAGGGGCTGGGTCTATTCCCTAGCTGTGGGAGTCGAGGCCCCCAGATCTGTTTCTGAGCTGCATTTCTTCACTGTGGTGTGAGGTGGGTGGGATTGGAGTGCTCCCTCTGGGAAATGGGCCGCTGAGTATTCCTCTGCCACAGCTGTTCACTGATGGGTGTGCTCTGTGGTGAAACCTGTCGTGCGTTGTGCAGGCTCACAAAGTACTGTTGACACTGCTCTTGGCCCTTGCCTCAACCGTGGGAGTGCCAGCACTTGGCCCTGGTGTCCCTTAGGCGTTGTTTCACAAGGCCACCAGTGCAGATCCACTGAAGTCCAGGCCCAGGACTGTAGTAGTCACGCATGTGAACCCACTGTGGCCCACAACTGCTAAAGCCAGACCCGTACCAGCTACTGGAGCACCTGTTGTCCACTTGGATGTCTTGCAGGTGCTGAATTTACAAAGCCAGTGGTGGAGGTGTAAATCTGAGGCTGACATAGTCACAGAGAGACATTTTGGCCTTGCTTCCTAGGTTGTGCAGCCCCTTGGACTCAGCCATGGTTTTAGTCCTGCCTCTGTGCTTGGGCAACCCACTGGCATTTGCTCCCAGAACCCACCAAGGTGACATCTGGGATGTGGGAGCCTGCTGAGGTGGGAGCGCTTAAGGCAGTGGCTGGGGCTTGCTGTCCCAGAGCCCATGGAGGCAGGGCTGACATGTGGAGAAAGAAGCTGCTAAGGCAGCCCCACCTCGCTTTTTGCACGCCACTTCACAACGGTGCTTTGCTTCTGTGGCAGTCAGGTGCTGTTTCCACCCAGACTCCTGTTTGCAGACACACCACACTCCAGCCTCTCAGGCTGTCTTCACACGGCCAACAGCAGTCCTCCCTGGGTCTGTCCTCTCAACCCCAGTTTCAACACCCAGTCCCCTCCTGTACCCGCAGATGCATGTCTCAGGCTCGGGTGTGCAGGGCAGTGGCGTGACTGTGTAGGTCCCTCAGTTCTACCTACCGTAAACTAGTGCTGTGCTCGCTGAGCCTCTGAAGCTCCCTTTCTGTCCTGGCTGATCTCCCTGCAGGTGAGGGGTCTTCCTGAGATGCAGGGAGCTTTCTTCTTTTTAAGCTCCCTCCCAGAGGTTCAGGTCTTGTCCTGCTTCCTCTCTCTCTCTCTTTTTTTTTTTTTTCATTCATCTTTCCTGGTTACATGGAGCTCTTTCTAGTCCTTTCAAGTGTTTGAGATCTGCTAGTGTTCAGTAGGTGTTCTGTAAGAATTGTTCCATTTGTAGATGTATTTATTGATGTATTTGTGAGAGGAGGTGAGTTCCACATCCTTCTAGTCCAACATCCTGACTGGAGCTCTGTATTATCATCATTTGAAGTGGTGAGAAATATGTAGCTCATTGAGCATTAGTAACTTGCCACTAAATCACATTTTTGGTATCTATGCATTGGCCCTGAAGTGAAGTGAAGTCACTCAGTTGTGTCCGACTTTTTGCGACCCTATGGACTGTAGTCTACCAGACTCCTCCATCCATGGGATTTTCCAAGCAAGAGTACTGGAGTGGGTTGCCATTTCCTTCTCCAGGGCATCTTCTCTACCCAGGGATCAAACCCAGGTCTCTCCCACATTGTAGGCAGATGCTTTACTGTCTGAGCCACTAAGGAAGTCCAGGTCTCATCAAAGTTATTGATTTAAACAGCAGTGTTTTACTGCCACCTTATGGGCAAATAGAGTTTGTTAACAAAATCCTTCAAGAGGATTTCAACTTACGGTCCAAGTTGAAAAAAGTGTCTTATAAGTCATACTAAGATGTTTGTATTATAACTCACAAAAATAGTGCTTTTTAAAATAGATCATATTTAAATAATTATAAATGGAGGCAGAGCTATGGATAGGAGAAGAGATTGGAGGCTGAGGTAATAGTTATAAGAATATAAAAGGAACTCATGAAACATTATGAGCACTTGGACTAAATATATGGGTTTAGTTTATGGGTTTAATTTATACTTAAGATGAAATAAGGACTAAGCAAATTATATATTGAAATTGAGTTCGAGTGAGAAAGGACTCAAGAGTAAGTAACATTAACTTTCAATAACTCAAAGCATATGGAATACCACTTTTAGAAAGGAAAAAATAGCACTTACATTAGATAGATTGATTTTAAAAATTCTGAGCCAGTGAAATGAAGATGTTAGTACCCGATACCAAGAAGATGGGTACAATCTCATGGTATGAAGATGTGAGCAATGATTATATAGGCAATGGAGATCATCAAACAGAGGAAGTGGGGATAGGTAAAGAGAAGATAGCAAGGACTGACCAACAATTAGAGGATAAAAAATAAGGGAACCATATAGAAGAAGGCCAAAATTCAAAATACCTTCCAGAGAGGGCGAGCAAAATAACACAGGCAGTGGTTGTCAAAGCAAGGAAGGCCCTTTCATGTTGACAATGGTATAGTATTTATGGAAATCATCATCTTTTAGGGGTTGCCCTGAAAGGAAGGAAGTCTTATATTTAGATAAATATGCTGAGCTTCTTTAATTTTTTTAAAATGTCTACTATCAAATGACAGAAAAAATACTATTACGAAAGTTCTTTTTGCTGTTGTATGTAGCAAATTTAAGTAAACGTGTTATTCACTAGGGTGTGGGGGGAATTGTATTATTACAGAGCACAAACTTATGCTTCAGAGTCCTTAGAAAAATTAAAATAATGACATTGTATTCTAGGCTTTAGAAGGTTTCCAATTAAAACATGAAGATAAAAATAAACCTGACTTCTACTTTCAGATAATAAAGAGTAAGAGAAGCCAGTTATACTGTCTACCTGAAAAGACAAAAAATTAGGCAAGATATATGAAACAATGACACTGTCTAGTCAGGCAAAGAAGAATGCTGAAACCTGAGAGATGGGAAACAAATCTGGTAAGCTCTGTGGTTGGCCTTGGTTTCTGCATTGTGAGAGATCTTAGGAAGAGGTAAGAGGAACTCTGATAGGGCAGGTGGATTACCTGAATTGGGAAGATAGAGCAGAGAGGAGAGAGACCAAATTGGCCGTAGCTTGTGGGACCACAGCCCTGAGGAGTTGGACAGAAAGCACATCAGATTACTGATTTGTGCTTTTGTGTGTGAGGAAACTACCCAGGGCTAAGAAATAACTGCCAGAGAGGATTAGTGATAACAGAGCCTGGTCTCATACAGGGCTGGTAATGGTGCTTGTTCCTATTAGCCAGACCAGAAAGCCTTAGAATCCATGGTGCCTTGAGTAGAGTCCTCCAAAGTGTCTTTTCTCAGTAATGAGAAGTAATTAGCCCACTTAGTAGTACTGCACTGGCCCCATCTAACTCTAAAAAGCAAAATTTCAGAGGATCATAGTATTTCCAAATAACTGAGCTATATCTCAAACAAAGCTCAAGAATAATTCTAAAAATACCAAAGTATTCAGAACCAAGCAATGTAAAGTTCATAATGTCTTATATCCTAAAATATTACCTATAACAAGAAGTAGCCAACTCAGAATGGACACAGATAATAGAGTTAGAAAATAAAATCATAAAAATAGTTATTGTAACTGCATACCAGATATTTTAAAAGTTATAAACATGGAAGATATAAATCAAACTTGTAGAGATAAAAATTAAAATGAGATGAAAAAGCTACTGAATGGCATTAATTGCAGATCGATGACTACAGAAGAAAAGATTTATGAACATGAAATCAAAGCAATCGTGTTGGGAAATAATCCTGCCTGGAGTTCTTGGTGTTCCTGTATGGCCCAGGACTCAGAGCAGTGGAAACTGATACTCTGTAAAGGTGGAGACTCTCTGATTTTCCCCAGAGCTGTTTGCTTTTCCTATTTTAAAGATGACAGACCTAAGGTGATTGCTTCCTTTTTACTGGACCCATGTGTCCCCCTTGTAATCAGTAGGTAGTTAAGCTCAGAGAGCCAACACAACATATAAAGAATCTGATAATAGCCTTATAGGATATTCAGAGTCAAAAGAGATACTGTTTCCCTGGCCAATAGGGAGCGAGCTGCTGAGGGAAAGAGAGTGTATATTAGTCGTTTTTCCGTATTAAGTGTGTAGGTATGTCTGTGTGAAAGAGAGAGAGCAGATAGAGAGAAAGGATTGAACCCAAAGAACAATGTCCCCATATGTTTCAGAGGTTACAATGTGTCAAGAGAACTTAAGAAAAAGACCAATGATCAATGGGACATTCATGGATACTATTAATGTAGACCTCCTTCTATGAAGAAAAGAGAGGGGTGGTGAAAATATAGGACCCTGCCTACCTAAGCCAGACATGCATGAATGACTCTGCTTCAAGGCTGAGTCTGAAAGTGAGATTGTTTCATGTGGAAAGGAGACAACAGGATGGCCATGAAGAGCACAACACCCCACATTTCCTATTAATTTTTTTTAATGCCAAAGGAATATGGAAGAAATTTCTGTTGTGTTTTTGGGAAACAACCAGGAACCTTCACATAGATTACTCCATGGTTTACAGTATCAGAGATCTGATTAAGCTCCATGTTTGTTATTGACCTTTGGCTCAAATGTTCATTTTGTTCTACTTCTGAGACTTGAGACACAGATCTGACACCCAAGTTACATGAGACTTTCAGAAATGTTTCTTTATTAGGGCGAATATGGAAGGCCGTGAATCACTGAGGGGAGAGGTCTGAAGAAGGACTCTCTCTGATATAAGCTCAGTGGGGGCAGTTTTCTGTCACTAAGAACACATGCAAGGAGGGGTGAGTTGCAGGAGAAGGGTTTCTCAATGGAAAGAAAATGAAAGGTCTTCTTTTCACTTCCAAGTCCACTCAACTAGCATTGTCCATCATGTAGAAATCTGATTTTCCCCCGAGATTTCCTAAAGAAAGAATAAGTATTTTATTAATAGAATTGTCAGAACTACAAAAATACTTGTAAAATTATCTGTCACCCTTATTTTATATTTGAGGAAACTAAAAGCATAAAGGATATTGACTACAGACAGAATCCAGGTTATTGGATTCCCTACTCTGTTATCTTCCCATCATGCTAAGATGCCACTGAAGATATTATGCCGTATACTATAATATCTCTGAAAATTAAGTTATTTAATCAGGCCTGAGCTTGTGATATATGAGGCATATCAGTCTTTAACTTATTCTGTCAATGCTCTTACACTTTGGCTAAATTCCTCAATAGTGGGGATGGCCTAGAGTTTACATATTCCTGTCATTGCCCTTTGTGAAAATTGCAAAATTATTATTGGATAGAGGCCTCCAGTCTGATGCTATGGGGAGAGTTTTTCTCCCTGAAAACTGGACTGTCATATACAGAGATCGACCCTGAAGCCCCACATTTTGTGAGAACTGAGAGTCTAATCACTGATAATCATGTTCCATAAATCCAAAGACTAAGCACTGACTCTTTACCAAAGGCCCCAAACTTTATGGTCACCTTATCCTAGTTCAGAATTTCAGACACATGAGGTTGAAGATATCTGAAAGAAGGAAACTACAACTTATCTTAAAACCAAAGAATTTCAAGGACTCAAAGGGATATTTGAAACTTCAAGTGAAAACAAATCTGTCAGTTGGCTTATGGGAATGTGAGGGCTGAGAGAAGAAAGAGCCCAGCAAACCCTCCTGAGTACAGCGAGTCTGCTTTCTACTCAAGAGTGCTCTGTGTTACCACACATTCTCCTGAGTGGGGGCTGATTGTTATCTGAGCATACTGGAGCAAATTCCTGGCTTCATAGCTGTCGTACTTGGTAGAAGAGATTGATAGTAATTGCCTGGGACTAAGCTTTTTTGTTGTATTTTTCACCCAGTAGTACTCACATACTCTCAACACACAAGATGCATGGGTTGTCATAGGTTATCAAATTGTTGCCACAGATGGGTTGGTATAAACCAGGGCAGGGATTCACTGTTCCCTGGAACCAACTGAAGTCTACTTTCTTATATGGACATTTCACCTGAAATCGAGTTGAAAACAATGATACAATTAGAATCACACTTATAGAGACCTCTGGACTTCACTAGGAAAATTTAAATGTGGGCTCGTAACCCAGTCTGCCAGCAGCTCTCCAGCTCCCTTACGCAAAGCAAGTGGACAAGAACCTAAGTATGTCCTTTCAGCTAACAACGCGATGCCCTCCTTGTCAGGATCTCCTGAAAGGAACAGAGAAAGGAGGCCTGCTGTGTTCTACTGGGAAATGAAAGTGTGTGTAAACAGGACAGATTTGGGAATTCTTACCTGGGGAAATTCCATCAACAAAGGAGCCTAGCAGGCTATAGTCCATGGGGTTGCAAAGAGTCAGACACAACCAAACAAGAACAAACTCATTCTACCTTCAGAGCTCAGGTTATGATCTACTTTCTCAGAGATATTTCTCAAAATACAATTCCAACTTTCCATTCTCTTTAATACCTCTAATCAGTGTATAATAAAGCATTTGTATGATTATTTGACTAACTGCACACCCCAAAGAACTATAAGTCCATAACGGTTAAGTCTGTGTCTGATTAGACTAACCTTTATGTGAGCAGCACATATATTGGCACTTAATCATTGCCCTTAAATATGTGCAAAGTAAGATATAAAATAGTTCAAACAGAATGAGTATAATCAAATAATAGCAAGAGTAGCTAGTACCATCTGTAAATACAGCTTTTTTTTCCTCTTTATAGTATGGTGTATATATTCCTCCTATTCTGAAGAGAATATGAGCCTGTTCATGGTGAGCAGACCATCATCTGCTGTATAATGGTGTAGCCGCTCCCTCAGTCTGTGTTCCAATCTCACAAGTCTTCTGTGACTCAAGTAGGTAAATCCTCCTCACTGCTCTCTTCCTAGGTGATTCCTTTTCTCCATTCACATCTGATATCCCCATGCCCAAGAAGTCTTCACCGATCACATTGTTGACTGTAGTATCTCTACTTTCAATAGATATTCTCTGTTGTACCATCCTATTTTATTTACAAAATTTACTACAAATAACAATCCCTCTCTTCCTGTTTTCTGGCTATTTGTAAGTTTCATGAGAGAAGGGAATCTGTCTTTTTTTCCTCAATATTGTATCCTCAGGCACAGCACAGATGATAAATATTTCTTAAAGAAACTAAGAAAGAAAGAGTAAGTTTATTTTTGTTTGTAAATTGATGGACAAGTGAGGGACTATTCTTACTGGCAACCTTCAGAAGAGGAAAAGTCTAGGACTGAACTCTGTGAGACTAAAGTGTAAATCCTGGACCGATTCTACAGACTCTTTGGCTGGAGTTATAGCCCCTGACAGGTTCTGCACTCTGATCTATGGGTCCCCTGAAGGCTAAGCTGCCCTCAAAGCACCTTTGTCACCAGTCAACTCATGAATGCATTTTTTTAAGAAGTAAAATTTAAAATTTACTAGTGAGGCTAAGCTTGAAGTGCAGATGCTCCTAAATGAAGGAGTACAGGAACACTCATCTACATGAGAAAACCAAAACAGTTTTTCATTTCTCCGTTTCCCTGATTTATTAAACACTTATTTTACCTCACAATATATTCAGTGCTCAGAAGTATAGCTGCAAATGAAAAAGGTACCTCCATCACTTTGCCCTCATACAAGTTGGAAACAGACTCTGGGGCTCTGTTCAGAGATAGCCTGTTGCTTCACGTATCCTCAGTCTATATGTGACAGTTGGCGTTTGCCATCACAACTCCCCTAGGCATTCTCTGCATCTTGTAGGGCAATTAGGAGCATACTCTTCATCAAACTGCAATCCCCTCCAGAGAAGAAACCATGCAATGCTCAAGTCTATGGGTGTGTAAGAACCTGCCATGCCCCCTGGCAACTGCCAGTGTCCACAAGCATTTTCCAGGCACTACGGAGGGTTCTGTGGTGTACCCATGACCAAGTCTCAGCTTGGGTCCCAGTTGGGATTACTCTCCTATGGGCTTCTGTACCTACAGCATGCCTGCCACTTTCATGTGTCTGAAACTTGAAGAACATCAGTTGCCTCAGTAAAGTTCTAAGACAGTAATTCCAAAGAAAACTCAGGTTCGAGTTTCGTTCCTAGGAAATTTGGAGGAAGATTACCTTAATATTTCCATGTGGTGGCCACCAGTGTGGAGGGCCTGAAACCATAACAAATGAAAATAGTTACAGAATTGGGTGTCTGATAAGTCATATAGCCTTAATCTGTTGACAGAATGTAGTTCTAATGTAGTACCAAGAAAGCTTGCAACAATGAAAACATTGTTTCATTGATACATATATTCATTCATTTTCTTAAAATGTGGGGTAACTCTTTTACTCCTGGTAGATAATCAGCAGAAGACTCTACAGATGCATCACTGCCAGTCCAGTGTACCAGATAATTGCTTTGATTAACTAATTAGCCTGGGCTTGAGAAGATTCAGAGCTGACAGCCAGTATATGAAGGAAATTAAGAAATGCTAGAAAAATTTTTATAATTATTTGTGTTTAATTGATTGATCGCTTTACAATAGTGGTTTGATTTCTGTCATACATCAACAGGAATAAATCATAGGTGTACATATGTCCCCTCCCTCTTGAATCTCTCTTCCATCTCCCACCCTTCCCCCCCCCTCTAGATTATTACAAAGTCCCAGTTTGAGTTCCCTGTGTTGTACAGTCAATCTCCATTGGCTGTCTATTTACATATGGTAATGTGTATATTCCCACGCTACTCTCTCCATTCATCGCTCCCTCTCCTTATGCTCCCCTGCCCTTGTCCATAAGTCTGTTCTCTGTGTCTGTGTCTCCACTGCTAAGTCGCTTCAGTCGTGTCCGACTCTGTGTGACCCCATAGATGGCAGCCCACCAGGCTCCCCCATCCCTGGGATTCTCCAGGCAAGGATACTGGAGTGGGTTGCCATTTCCTTCTCCAATGCATGAAAGTGAAGTCGCCCAGTCATGTCCGACTCTTAGCGACCCCATGGACTGCAGCCTATCAGGCTCCTCCGTCCATGGGAATTTCCAGGCAAGAGTACTGGAGTGGGGTGCCATTGCCTTCTCCATGCGTCTCCATTACTGCCCTGCAAATAGGCTCATCAGTACCGTCTTTATAGATTCCATATACATGTGTTGATGTACGATATTTGCTTTTTTCTTTCTGACTTATTTCACTCTCTCTAATAGGCTCTGGGTTCATCCACGTCATTAGAACTGATCCAAATGCATTTCTTTTAATGACTGAGTAGTATCCTGTTGTATATATATCTGTACCACAGCTTCTTTATCCATTCGTCTGTCAGTGGACATCTAGATTCCTTCCATGTTCTGCTCTTGTAAATGATAGTGCTAGAGTGAGCGCTGAGGTACAAGTGTCTTTTTTCAGTTTTGGTTTCCTCAGGGTATATGCCTAGAAGTGGTGTTGCTGGGTTGTGTGGTGATTTTATCCCTAGGTTTTTTTTTTTTTTTTAAGAATATCCATACTGTTTTCTATAGTGACTAGCAGTTGACATTCCCACCAGCAGTGCAAGAATGTTCCCTTTTCTTCACACTCTCTCCGGCAGTTGTTCTTTGTGGATTTTTTGATGATGGCCATTCCGACTGATGTGAGGTGATATCTCACTGTAGTTTTGATCTGTATTTCTCTAATAATGAGTGATGTTGAGCATCTTGTGTGTTTATTAGCCATCTCTGTGTCTTCTTTAGAGAAATGTTTGTTTAGGTCTTTTGCCACTTTTTGATTGGGTTGTTTGTTTTTTCTGACATTGTATGAACTGTTTATATGTTTTGGAAGTTAATCCTTTGTAGTTGTTTCATTTGCTATTCTTTTCTCCCATTCTGAGAGTTGTCTTTTCACTTTGTTTATAGTTTCCTTTGCTGAGCAAAAGCTTTTAAGTTT
The DNA here is from genome assembly GCF_910594005.1 of Cervus elaphus. Taxonomy (NCBI): domain Eukaryota; kingdom Metazoa; phylum Chordata; class Mammalia; order Artiodactyla; family Cervidae; genus Cervus; species Cervus elaphus. The sequence goes on along the minus strand of NC_057823.1, from coordinate 60,581,564 downwards.
AATTAGGTCCCACTTGTTTATCTTTGTTTTTATTTCTATGATTCTAGGAGGTGGGTCATGAAGAACCTTGCTATGATTTATATCATACAGTGTTCTGCCTATATTTTCCTCTAAGAGTTTTATAGTTTCTGGTCTTATGTTTAGGCCTTTAATCCATTTCAAGTCTATCTTTATGTATGGTATTAGGAAATTTCAAGAAATGCTGGAATTTTAAAGAGATCTTTTAACCCCTTCCCCTTATCTTAGGAGTTGCCCAAGAATTCATGACAGATATGGAAAAAAAACTAAGCTCTTCTATCCTTGAAACCAGGTTTCCCCACATGACTTCTCTAAAAAGGACACAAAAGATAATTACCCACTCAAATATATGGCAGAAAATTTTTAAAAGTCCTGAATTTTTGTGGTGCACTATGGTGGAGGCTTATTGCCAGTCACTTTCACACGTTACTTCACCCAGTCACCCACATACCTCATCCCCATGAGTTAGGTCTCATAATTTGCGTTAACAGATGGGAAAGCTAAGGCCCCTGCCCTGTGGCCCAGGGCCTTTTTTTTTTTTAAATCACACTTCACTGTATCTTTCTCTACAGATACAGATATATGAACACAGTAAAATGAAACACTTAAATAAAAATATAAGTAAGAATTTTAAAGCATTCTCTTTCAGATTATAATGTCAATCAACCTTATTACATCCTTATTACATCCCTGCCCAAAACAGCTGCCTTACTCACCAGAAGGTAACGCCAAATATATCGGGATAAAGAACAGTTGTGAGCAGAGTACTCCAAAGGGTACGGCCATTTTTCCTTCTGGCACGTCCTCAAAGTGATGCTCCGAGATATTGTTCAGGATGTTGTTACCTTTTGATGCAGTCACCAAATAAGGGGTTATCAGGATATTGAGACCACTTTTGAAGTGAATGTTCATCTCCAGTCTACGCATTGCATGCTACTTCCCCAAGAACAAATGCTCAGGAAAAGTTAAACTTTGATTAGTCATAAATAAACATAGAGCTCTCAGTGACAGATCTGTGGGTTTCCTCCTGCTTTCTGAACTTCTTACCTTTATGTTATGTTTTGTAAAAAAAACAAAAACAATTCTTGTATCAAGGAAATACAAGTTTACTCTAGAAAATTCAGAAAGCAAAAATACTGGAAAAGAAGTAAAAGATAAGAAACCTCAAAATCCATGAATAATTGTACAACATACACTGCATTGAATTGTATCATTCCAGTTTTGTAAAAAAATATGTATATATGTATACACAGAGATGCACATGTATACATGTTATTGTCATATTTAATCAGATTTTATAGTATACATTATTTTCTGCTTTTTTTGACTTAAAAATGTCTTGATGTTCAAATACAGTCATATAGAACATGAGTTTAGATGCCTAGTGTTGTGTTCTGTCACATATATGGATTTTTATTATATTAAAATTCTTCTATAGTTGCTCAACTAGGTTGATTCCAATTTCATTATTATTAGCAATGCTGGAATGAACAAATTTTTATTTACCCAAGTTTATTTGTCTCATTTTAATAAAACCTGACAATAAACCTACTGGAAACTTCCAGAAAGGAGTTGGGTCACCTAGAATATGAAAGAAGTGGTTTTCATCCAACCTGTAGGTTCTGTTCTTGCAAGTCTAATATGGAACATTTTGGACATATGCTGTCACTTTCCTAAGTGAGTCATTCATCTTGCAGTACACAGAGGTAGAGGCACTCCATTACTTAGAAAGAATTCTGGACTTAAAAGTTGAAAATCAAGTTACAATATCTTGTCACCTTGAAAACTTAATTTCTCCTCTCTGGACAGAATTTTATCATTTGCACAATGGGTTCATCAAACCTTCCTTAAGAAACTCTTTGGAGGTTTAAGTGAGCTAACATTTAAATAACTTGAAAACTGCCTGCCTCAGGCTACTGATACGGGCACAGATTCATTGCATTGTATGAATATTCAAAGGTAATAATCAGTGTGAAATTGCTTCCCACCTGATAATAATAAATAATCTCCATTTTCAACTTTGCTTTGTCACAGATTTTTTTAGGTTTTATAAAATGTATTATTTTAATGTTAGTTATTATTTTTTTTAATTGTTTATTTTTAGCTGCATTGGGCCTTAGTTGCAGTGCAAGGGCTCTTCATTGCAATGTGCAGGATTCTCTATAGTTGAGGCACACAGGCTCAGTAGTTGTGGCGCGCAAGCTTAGTTGCTCTGCAGCATGTGAAATTTTCCTGGGACCAGGAGTCAAACTCAAGTCCCCTGCATTGAAAGGCAGATTCTTAACCACTGGACCACCGCAGAAGTCCCATGTCACACATTTTGTTATTAGTAGAACATCACTTGTTAAATGAGTTCCCACAGACTTTTTGCTGTCCAGGATTCTGGTTTCTCAGGAGCTGTATGGGCATAGTACTTCCCTGGTGGCTCAGTGATAAAGACTGTGCCTGCAATGCAGGAGACACAGGTTCAGGCCCAGGGTCGGGAAGATCCCCTGGAGAAAGAAATGGCAACCCACTCCAATATATCTAGATATACACTCCAGTATCGGTCTCATTCTGACAGACAGAATGGAAGCCACTGTAATAGCCACGCTTTCCGGGAAACAGACTCACTCAGAAGGACAATGCAGATAGTGGAGTGCAGCTTATTACACCTGCGGGCCCAAGGCAGAGTCTCCTCTTAGCCAAGGACCCCGTCCAGCATTTGTGAAAATCTTTTATACCCCATGCGTACGTGTCCAAACCCACCACCTACCCCATGTGTACATGTCCAAACCCACCACCTACCCCATGTGTACGTGTCCAAACCCACCACCTACCCCATGTGTACGTGTTATGTGTTCAGTCAATAATCAATAAGCCCGCAGTTACATTCCAACCAGTTAATAATTGATAAGCCTGTGATTACATCCTGATAGATACAGAAAAAGTTTATGACCTGTCCGGAAACAGGGGTGATTACGGTATGCTTCCTCTTAGGCAATGAGTAACCTGGATGTGATCTTCAAGATTCCCCTCTCTGGAGGGGGTCTTATCCTTCCATTGTCGTCCCCACAGGCACTAAACAGAGAGTTCAGAGTCCGCTGGAGAGGCAGCTGAGCACGACCAGCACGGACAGGCCTGAGATGGAGTCCAGGCCCTATGAATTCCTTCTTCACCACAATTACAGAAAATTAACCAAACTGATCACTTGGATCATAGCCTTGTCTTAACTCAGTGAAACTATGAGCCATGCCATATAGGGCTACCCAAGATGGATGGGGCATGGTGGAGAGGTCTGACAAAACGTGGTCTACTGGAGAAGGGAATGTCTAACCACTTCATTATTCTTGCCTTGAGAACCCCATGAACAGTATGAAAAGGCAAAAAGATAGGACACTGAAAGATGAACTCCCCAAATCAGTAGATGCCCAATATGCTACGGGATAAGAGTGGAGAAATAGCTCCAGAAGCAATGACGAGGCTCAGCCAAAGCGAAAACAACCCCAGTTGTGGATATGACTGGTGATGGAAGTAAAATCCAATGCTGTAAAGAACAGTACTGCATAGGAACCTGGAAAGTCAAAGAATCAAGGTAAATTGGAAGTGGTCAAACAGGACATGGTAAGAGTGAACATCAGCATTTTAGGAAACAGTGAACTAAAATGGACTGGAATGGGCCAATTTGATTTAGATGACCATTATATCTACTACTGTGGGCAAGAATTCCTTAGAAGAAATGGAGTAGCCCTCATAGTCAACAAGAGTCTGAAATGCAGTACTTGGGTGCAGTATCAAAAACCGCAGAATGATCTCAGTTCGTTTCCAAGGCAAGCCATTCAATATCACGGTAATCCAAGTCTGTGCCCTGACCAGTAATGCTAACGAAGCTGAAGTTGAACAATTCTCTGAAGACCTACAAGACCTTCTAGAACTAACACCCAAAAAAGATGTCCTTTTCGTTATAGGGGACAGGAATGCAAAAGTAGGAAGTCAAGAAATACCTGGAGTAACAGGCAAATTTGGCCTCGGAGTACAGAATGAAGCAGGGCAAAGGCTAACAGAGTTTTGCCAAGAGAACACACTAGTCATAGCAAACAACCTCTTCCAACAACATAAGAGAAGACTCTACACATGGACATCACCAGATGGTCAATACCGAAATCAGATTGATTATATTCTTTGCAGCCAAAGATGGAGAAGCTCTATACAGTCAATAAAAGCAAGACTGGGGGCTGACTGTGGCTCAGATCATGAACTCCTTATTGCCAAATTCAGACTTAAATTGCAGAAAGTAGACCATTCAGGTATGACCTAAATCAAATCCCTTAGAATTATACAGTAGAAGTAAGAAATAGATTCAAGGAGTTAGATCTGAGAACCAGAACGCCTGAAGAACTATGGATGGAGGTTCATGACATTGTACAGGAGGCAGGGATCAAGACCATCCCCATGGAAAAGAAATGGCAAAAAGGCAAAATGGTTGTCTGAGGAGGCCTTACAAACAGTTGTGAAAAGAAGAGACGTAAAAGGCAAAGAAGAAAAGGAAAAATATATACATTTGAATGCAGAGTTCCAGAAAATAGCAAGGAGAGTTAAGAAAGCATTCCTCAGTAATCAATGCAAAGAAATAGAGGAAAACAATAGAATGGGAAAGACTAGAGATCTCTTCAAGAAAATTAGAGATAAAGGGAACATTTCATGCAAAGATGGTCACAATAAAGGACAGAAATGGCATGGGCCTAACAGAAGCAGAAGATACTAAGAAGAGGTGACAAGAATACACAGAAAAACTATACAAAAGAGATCTTCATGACCCAGATAACTTGAACCAGACGTCCTGGAATGCTAAGTCAAATGGGCCTTAGGAAACATCACTACAAACAAAGCTAGTGGAGGTGATGGAATTCCAGTTGAACTATTTCAAATCCTAAAAGAGGATGCTGTGAAAGTCCTGCAGTCAATATGCCAGCAAATTTTGGAAAACTCAGCAGTGGCCACAGGACAGGAAAAGGTCCATTTTCATTCCAATCCCAAAGAAAGGCAATGCCAAAGAATGTTCAAACTACCACACAGTTGCACTCATCAAACACAATAGTAAAGTAATGCTCAAAATTCTCCAAGCCAGATTTCAACAGTACATGAACTGTGAAGTTCTGGATGTTCAAGCTGGTTTTAGAAAAGGCAGAGGAACCAGAGATCAAATTGCCAACATCCGTTGGATTGTTGAAAAAGCAAGAGAGTTCCAGGAAAACATCTACTTCTGCTTTATTGACTATGCCAAAGCCTTTGACTGTGTGGATCACAACAAACTGTAAAATTCTTAAAGAGATGGGAATTCCAGACCACCTGATGTACCTCTTGAGAATGCTGAATGTAGGTCAGGAAGCAACAGTTAGAACTGGACATGGAACAACAGACTGGTTCCAAATTGGGAAAGGAGTACATCAAGGCTGTATATTGTCACCCTGCTTATTTAATTTATATGCAGAGTACATCATGAGAAATGCTGGGCTGGAAGAAGCACAAGCTGGAATCAAGATTGTTGGGAGTAATATCAATAACCTAATTATGCAGATGACACCAACCTTATGGCAGAAAGTGAAGAAGAACTAAAGAGCCTCTTGATGAAAGTGAAAGAGGAGAGTGAAACCGTTGCCTTAAAACTCAACCTTCAGGAAAACTAAGATCATGGCATCTGGTCCCATCACTTCTTGGCAAATAGATAGGGAAACAGGGGAAACAGTGTCTGACTTTATTTTTCTGGGCTCCAAAATCACTGCAGATGGTGGCTGCAGCCATGAAATTAAAAGACGCTTACTCCTTGGAAGGAAAGCTATGACCAACTGTTGGGGTCCTTTAATGGACCGGAACCTTGTGGTACGGAGTCGACGATAAGAAAGTGAAAGAGAGAAAGAGGCTGATATCCCTTGGTTTATGCAGAGGAACAATAAAGTCCTTGACACAGGACTTGCATCGTTCACGAAGGCACCAGGCGCCCTCTCGAGGGGGTCTTAGAAGCCCGGGAAGAAAAGTGAGCATGACGGGTCTCCACGCTCCAGAGAGTCAGCCAGAAAAAGAGAGAGAGAGAGAGAGACAAAAAAGACCCGGAGACCTAAGCTCTGATGGAGCAAAGGTGCTTTAATGATTTTTCTATGAGTATATATAGGCTGCAGTACAAGAAACTTCTTTCAGGAATGATAGAGATCAGAAAACCAAATGTACAGCAACCGTTACCAAGGGAACAAGGGGTAATGTTAGTCACAAGGTCAGGAGACAATCTATATCTCAAGAAAGGGGAAGGAGATTAAGCTGTTTTGTCCTAAGGAGAATGTTTACTAAAGGAGAACTCATGCTTGCCTCACACAATGACCTCAGTCCCTGGGAGCAGCGTGCTGTTCCGCTTGAAGAGGGACAAAGGACTCATGAGAGACAGCATGTAGGAATCCTCCCGTCAAACATTCCCTGACAACCAACCTAGACAGCATATTAAAAAGCAGAGACATTACTTTGCCAACAAAGGTTCATCTAGTCAAGGCTATGGTTTTTCCAGTAGTCATGCATGGATGTGAGAGTTGGACCATAAAGAAAGCTGAGTGCCGAAGAATTGATGCTTTTGAACTGTGGTGTTGGAGAAGACTCTTGAGAGTCCCTTGGACTGCAAGGAGATCAGTCCTGTGTGTTCACTGGAAGGACTGATGCTGAAGCTGAAACTCCAATACTTTGGCCACCTGATGCGAAGAACTGACTCATTTTGAAAAGACCCTGATTCTGGGAAAGATTGAGGGCAGGAGGAGAAGGGGACGGCAGAGGATGAGATGGTTGGATGGTATCGCCGACTCAATGGACATGAGTTTGGGTAAACTCTGGAAGTTGGTGATGGACAGGGAGGCCTGACGTGCTGCTGTCCATGGGGTGGCAAAGAGTCGGACATGACTGAGCGACTGCACTGACTGAATTGAAGGGAACATCATGCAAAGATGGGCACAATAAAGGACAGAAATGGTATGGACCTATCAGAGGCAGACGTTATTAAGAAGAGGTGGCAAGAATACACTGTAGAACTATACAAAAAAGATCTTCATTACCCAGATAACCACGATGGTGTGATCATGAACCAGACGTGGAACACTGCTGCTGCTGCTAAGTCTCTTCAGTCATGTCCAACTCTGTGCAACCCCATAGATGGCAGCCCACGAGGCTCCCCCGTCCCTGAGATTCTCCAGGCAAGAACACTGGAGCGGGTTGCCATTTCCTTCTCCAATGCATGAAAGTGAAAAGTGAAAGTGAAGTCGCTCAGTCATGTCCGACTCTTAGCGACCTCATGGACTGCAGCCTACCAGGCTCCTCTGTCCATGGGATTTTCCAGGCAAGAGTACTGGAGTCGGGTGCCATTGCCTCCTCCGTGGAACACCCTACTGGCTCCCAGTTGGGAAAGGAGTATGTCAAGGCTGTATATTGTCACCTTGCTTATTTAACTTATATGCAGAGTACTTCATGCGAAATGCCAAACTGGGTGAAGTGTAGGCTGTAATCAAGATTGCCAGGAGAAGTATCAATAATCTCAGATATGCACATGACCCCACCCTTATGGCAGAAAGCAAAGAGGAACTACAGTGTCTTGGTAAAGTAAAAGACAGTGAAAAGGTGGTTTAAAATGTAACATTCAAAAACTAAAATCGTGGCATCTGGTCCTGTCACTTCATGGCAAATAGATGGGGAAACAGTGGAAACAGTTACAGACTTTATTTTCTTGGGCTCCAAAATCACTCCAGATGGTGCCTGCAGCCATGAAATTAAAAGATACTTGCTCCTTGGAAGAAAGCTATGACACACCTAGACAGCATATTGAAAAGCAGAGACATTACTTTGCCAGCAAAGGTCTGTCTAATCAAAGCTATACATTTTCCAGTAGTCATGTATAGATGTGAGAGTTGGACTATAAAGAAAGCTGAGTGCTGACGAATTGATTCTTTTGACCTGTGGTGTTGAAGACTCTTGAGAGTCCCTTGGACATCAAGGAGATTGAACCAATCAATCCTAAAGGAAATCAGTCCTGAATATTCTTTGGAAGGACTGATACTGAAGCTGAAGCTCCAATACTTTGGCCACCTGGTGTGAATAGCCGAGTCATTTGAAAAGACCCTGATGATGGGAAAGGTTAAAGGCAGGAAGAGAAGGGAATGACAGAGGATGAGAATATTGGATGGCATCATTGACTCAATGCACATGACTTTGAGCAAGCTCTGGGTGTTGGTGATGGATAGGGAAGCCTGGTATGCTGCAGTCCATGAGGTCCAAAGAGTCAGACATGACTGAGAGACTGAACTGTACTGTATCAGCTTTGAAAGTACAGCGGTGAAAAAGAATGGCATCTTCTTTACCCTAATGGAGCTTATACCTTAGCAGGAGAATATCATTAAGCAAATAATCACTCCTGGAAGGCAGACTTGAAGAAGAAAATTTAATATTTGAGGTTCCTGAATTTTGTAACATTCCAGTAATAATCATGGAGGCTCAGACGGTAAAGCGTCTGCCTACAATATGGGAGACCCGGGTTCGATCCATGGGTTGGGAAGATCTCCTGGCAAGGGAAATGGCAACCCACTCCAGTATTCTTACCCGGAAAATCCCATGGACAGAGGAGCCTCTTAGGCTGCAATCTATGGGGTCCCAAAGAGTCAGACGTGACTGAGCGACTTCACTTTCTCAGATTCTCATCCATATCAGCACTGATAAATCAACATTGAATACCACAGTAACACAACATTGTAAGCCATTATACTCCAGTTAAAAAAATAAATCCCACAAGTCTAATACATTGACCAGGTAAAAGTGAAGCAAACTTTCCTAGTGAAAGTGAAAGTTGCTCAGTCGTGTCCAGCTCTTTAAGACCCCATGGACTATACAGTCCGTGGAATTCTCCAGGCCAGAATACTGGAATGGGTAGCTGTTCTCTTCTGCAGGGTATCCTCCCACCCCAGGGATAGACCCCAGTCTCCTGCATTGCAGGTGGATTCTTTACCAGCTGAGCTATATCAGACTGAGAAATCAAACATTAAATTCCACACTAACACAATATTGGAAGCCAATTATACTCCAATTAAAAAAATAAATAAGTCCCACAAGTCTAATACATTGATTAGGTAAAAGTGAAGCAAACTTTCCTAGTGAAAGTGAAAGTTACTCTGTCGTGTCCAACTCTTTAAGACCCCATGGACTATACAGTTAAATAAAAGGAACTGGGGTCACAATGATATTCTCCTGCCAAGGTATAAGCTCCATTAGGGTAAAGAAGATGCCATTTTTTTTCACTGCTGACTTTCAATGCCTATACAGTACAGTTCAGTTGCTCAGTCATATCTGACTCTTTGCAACCCCATGTTAAATAAAAGGAATTGCATGTTATTACCATGTGACTCTGTTTAATAGATGCAGAAATAAGATAACATAGAAAGATCTACAAACAGTATTTAAACCTAAAGCTCATAGAAGAAAAAGTAAAACATAGGAAAGAAATCAGACTGAAATATTTCTGGCTTTTCCAATGACCGCCAAATTCCAATTGAACTAATATTACCAGTGGATAGTAGGTAAGACTGAGGGATCAGTGGTCATGTATGGATGTGAGAGTTGGACTGTGAAGAAAGCTGAGTGCCGAAAAATTGATGCTTTTGAACTGTGGTGTTGGAGAAGACTCTTGAGAGTCCCTTGGACTGCAAGGAGATCCAACCAGTCCATCCTAAAGGAGATCAGTCCTGGGTGTTCATTGGAAGGACTGATGCTGAAGCTGAAACTCCAATATTTTGGACTCCTCATGTGAAGAGCTGACTCATTGGAAAAGACCCTGATGCTGAAAGGGGTTGGGGGCAGGAGGAGAAGGGGACGACAGAGGATGAGATGGCTGGATGGCATCACCGACTCAATGGACATGAGTTTGAGTAAACTCCAGGAGTTGGTGATGGACAGGGAGGCCTGGCGTGCTGCGATTCATGGGGTCGCAAAGAGTCAGACACGACTGAACGACTGAACTGAACTGAATTGAACTGAGGGATCAAAGAATCCTTAGTCTGTGACTTCTTCACCATCTGTCATACCCATGGTTTACTTTCCAGAAGCCACAATTTGGGGCTTTGTCCCTGGATGTCAGGCCCCTATTTCTAGCTAGGAAATGATTCAATTTGTTTGTTCCAATGTCACCTCAAATGAATACTTTAAAAAACTAACTCCTCATTCTGTAGTCCAAGGCAGATTCTTTTTCTTTTTAATTTTATTTTTTTCACTGACATACAGTTGATTTACAGTGTTGTGTTAGTTTCAGATATACAGCAAAGTGATTCAGTCATATGTGTGTGTGTGTGTATCTATATAATATAATACATGGAATATATGTATTCTTTTTCAGAGTCTTTTCCACTATAGGTTATTACACGATATTGAATGTAGTTCCCTGTGCTATGCAACAGGTTCCATTGTCTATCTCATATATAGTGGTGTGTATCTGTTAGTCTGAATCTCAGATTTTATCCCTCCCTCCTCCTCCTGCTTTGGTCACAGTAACTTTGTTCTCTACATCTGTCTGTCTGTTTTTTTAAAATAAGTTCATTTGTATATTTTTTAAAGTTTTCACATCTAAGTGATATCTTATTATATTGATCTGATATTTATCTTTCGCTATCTGACTTGCTTCTTTTAGTATGATAACTCTAACTACATCCATGTGGTATTATTTCATGGCTCTTTATTTTAACGTAATGACTGCATAGTATTCCTTTGTATGCATGCACCACACCTTCTTTACTCATTCGTCTGTCAGTGGACGTTTAGCTTGCGTCCACGTTTGGGCTACTGTGAACGGTGCTGCTGTGAGCATAAGGCGCGTGTGTCTTTTTGAATTATAGTTTTTTCCAGATGGATGTTCAAAAGTGGGATTGCTAGATCATATGATCGATCTATTTTTAGTTTTTTAAAGAGTCTCCATATTGTTCTCTATAGTGACTGCATCAGTTTGTATCCCCACCAACAGTGTAAGTGTGTTGTTGTTTTTTTTCCACTCCATCTCCAGAGTTTTTAATGATGGCCATTCTGTCTGGTGTGTGGTGTAGAGTTTTTAGCAATGGCCATTATGACTGGTGTGAGGTTCATTGTAGTTCTGATCAATTTGTATTTTTCTAATGATGAGCGGTGTTGAGCATCTTTTTATGTGCCTGTTGGCCATCTCTATGTCTTCTTTGGAGAAATGTCTATTTATGTCTTCTGCCCATATTTTGATTTAGTTGTTTGGGTTTTTTTTTAATTATTATTAAGCTGTATGAACAGTGTGTATTTTGGAAATTAATCCATTGTCAGCTGCATCATTTGCAAATATTTTCCTCCATTCTGCAGGTTGTCTCTTCATTTTGTTTATGCGTTCTTTGCTGTGCAAAAACTTTTAAGTTTAATTAGGTCCCACTTGTTTATTTTTGCTTTTAATTCTGTATCTCTAGAATAGGTGTCCAAAAAAAAAGGTTTATGTCAAAGAGTGTTCTGCCTATGTTTTCCTCTATGAGTTTTATAGTATCCAGTCTTACATTTAGGTCTTTAATCCATTTTGGGTTTATTTTTGTACATGATGTTAGAGAATGTTCTAATTTCATAATTTTACACATAGCTGTCCACTTTTCCCACTTAATGAAGCAATTGTCTTTTTCCATTGTACATTCTTGCCTCCTTTGTTAAAGATTAATTGACCATATGTGTGTGGCCAAAGCAGATTCTTACTACCTTTAGGGCTGTAAAAATCCTTCATAGGATTCAACCTAAGATTCCATGTTCTCCAGTAGAAAGGAAAGACTCAGTTTCCTCTGTCTAAACCATAGAACTGTCACAATCTAGCCCATTCTCTAATCAATTATAACACCACTGCAATACCAAGATGCCTTTCTTTAGATCCCCAGAGGTTTTCCTCCCATTAGAGAAAAGGCACCACACAAGTAATCAGTCTCATTCTGGGCTGTAAATTCTTTCCCTTCTCAAGTGTTTTATGGAAGCCACAGGACAGCATTGTCCAGACTTGCATATCTGCCTAGGAAAATTTTGTTTAGACAAAAACAGTTTATGTAAGTAAACTCACTTTTTCAACTTATAGGTTAAAAAAAGAAAATTATGTAACTGTTTTATAATTATTGTTTTAAAACATAAGTAATGTACTCTATAGTCTATCTACCATATACTACATTCTACAATATGTTGTTGTCATTCAGTTACCAAGTCATGTCTGACTCTCTGTGACCCCATGAGCTGCAGCATGCCAGGCTTCCCTGTCCTTCACCATCTCCCTGAGTTTGCTCAAATTCATGTAAATTGACTTAGTAATGCCATCCAACCATCTTATGCTCTGTCGCCCCCTCTCTTGCCTTTAGTCTTTCCCAGCATCAGGGTCTTTTCAGTGAGTTGGCTCTTTGCATCAGGTGGCCATAGTATTGGAGTTTCAGCTTTAGCATCAGTCCTCGCAGTGAACATTTAGGGTTGATTTCCTTTAGGATTGACTGATTTGATCTCCTTGCTGTCCAAGGGACTCTCAAGAGTCTTCTCCAGCACCACAGTTCAAAAGCATCAATTCTTTGGCTCTCAGCCTTTTTTATTATCCAGCTCTCACATCCATACATGACTACTGGAAAAACCATAACTTTAACTTTACGGACCTTTGTTGGCAAAGGGATGTCTCTGATTTTTAATATGCTGTCTAGGCTTATCATAGCTTTTCTTTCAAGGAGCAAGTATCTTTTAATTTTATTTCATGGCTATAATCACTGTCTGCAGTGATTTTGGAGCCCCCCCCCCGTCCCCCCCCCCCCCCCGGCCAAAAATAACCTGTCACTGTTTCCACTTTCTTCCCATCTGTTTGCCATGAAGTGATGGGACCAGATGCCATGATCTTAGTTTTTGAATGTTGAGTTTTAAGCAAGCTTTTTCACTCTTCTTTTTCACCTTCATCAAGAAGTTCTTTAGTTCTTCACTTTCTGCCATTAAAGTGGTATCATCTACATATCTGAGGTTGTTGATATATTTCCTGGCAGTCTTGATCCCAGCTTGTGATTCATTCAGCTTAGTATTTCACATGATGTACTCTGCATATAAATTAAATAAACAGGGTGACAATATACAGCCTTGACATACTCCTTTCCCAATTTTGAACCAGTCTGTTGTTCCCTGTCCAGTTCTGACTATTGCTTCCTGTCCTGCATGCAGGTTTCTCAGAAGGCAGGTAATGTGGTCTGGTATTCCCATCTCTTTTTTAGAATATTCCAGAGTTTGTCATGATCCACACAGTCAAAGGCTTTAGCATAGTCAATGAAGCAGATTTTTTTTGGAATTCCCATGTTTGTTCTATGATCCAACTTATGTTGGTAATTTGATCTTTGCATCCTCTGCCTTTTCTAAATCCAATCTGAAGTTCTCAGTTCATGTACTGGTGAAGCCTAGCTTAGAGAATTTTGAACATATGAAATGAGTGCAATTGTGCAATAGTTTGAACATCCTTTGGTATTGCCTTTCTTTGGAATTGGAATGGGAACTGACCTTTTCCAGTCCTGTGGCCACTGCTGAGTTTTCCAGATTTGCTGGCATATTGAGTGCAGCACTTTCACAGAATCATCTTTTAGATTTGAAATAGTTCAACTGGAATTCCATCATCTCTTCTAGCTTTGTTCATAGTGATGCTTCCTAAGGCCCACTTGAATTCACACTCCAGAATGTCTGGCTCTAGATGGGTGACCACACCATCATGGTTATCTGGGTCATTAAGTAGAAAGGAAAGTTTTGTGTTTGTTTGTTGTTGTTGCTGTTTCATTTTTTAAGAACTTTTTGTACAGTCCTGTGTATTCTTGCCACCTCTTCTTAATCTCTTCTGCTTCTATTAGCTCCTTCCCATTTCTGTCTTTATCGTGCCCAACTGCCAAGTAGAAGTCACTCAGTCATGTCTGACTCTTTGACACCCCATGGACTGTATGGATTATACAGTCCCGAAATTCTCCAGGACAGAATACTAGAATGGGTAGCTTTTCCCTTCTCCAGGGAATCTTCCCAACCCAGGGATTGAACCCAGATCTCCCACATTGCAGCAGATTCTTTACCAACTGAGCCACAAAGGAAACCCTTATTGTCCCCATCTTTGCATGAAATGTTCCCTTCGTGTCTCTAATTTCCTTGAAGAGATCTCTAGTCTTTCCCATTCTATTGTTTTTCTCTATTTCTTTGCATTGTTCACTTAAGAAGACTTTCTTATCTCCCCTTGCTCTTCTTTGGAACATTGCATTCAGTTGGGTATGTCTTTCCCTTTCTCCTTTGTCTTTTGCTTCTCTTCTCTTCTCAGCTATTTGTAAGGCCTCCTCAGACAACCACTTCACCTTCTTGCATTTCTTTTTGTTGGGGATGGTTTTGTTCATCACCTCTTGTACAGTGTTACAAACCTCTGTCCATAGTTCTTCAGGGACTCTATCAGATCTAATCCCTTGAATCTATTCATCACTTCCACTGTATAATCATAAGGGGTTTGATGCTGGGAAAGATTGAAGGTGGGAGGAGAAAGGGACAACAGAGGATGAGATGGTTGGATGGCATCACTGACTCGATGGACATGAATTTGAGTAAGCTCTGGGAGTTGGTGATGGACAGGGAAGCCTGATGTGCTGCAGTCCATGGGGTCACAAAGAGTCGGACATGACTGAGTGACTGAACTGAACTGACACCTGAATGGCCTAGTGGTTTTCCCTACTTTCATCAATTTGAGCCTGAATTTTGCAATAAGAAGCTGATGGTCTGAGCCACAGTCAGCTCAAGGTCTTGTTTTTGCTGACTGAATAGAGCTTCTGCAGCTTGGGCAGCAAAGAGTATAATTGATCTGATTTCAGTATTGACCATCTGGTAATGTCTATGTGTAAAGTCATCTCTTCTGTTGTTGGAAGATGTTTGCTATGACCAGTGCATTCTTTTTGCAAAACTCTGTTAACCTTTTCCTCCTCCATTGTGTACTCCAAGGCCAAACTTACCTGTTACTCCAGGTATGTCTTGCGTTTGCATCCCAGTCCCCTGTGGGGACTTTTGCATTCCAGTCTCTGTGATGAAAAGGACATCATTTTTTGGTGTTAGTACTAGAAGTTCTTGTAGGTCTTCATAGAACCGTTCAGCTTCAGCTTCTTTGGCATTAGTGGTTGGGGCATAGACTTGGATTACTGTGATGTTGAATGGTTTGCCTTTGAAACATATGGATATCATTCTGTGGTTTTTGAGACTGCACCCATTTCTTCTAAGGGATTCTTGCCCACAGTAGTAGATATAATGGTCATCTGAATTACATTCACCCATTCCCATCCATTTTAGTTCACTGTTTCCTAAAATGTTGATGTTCACTCTTGCCATCTCCTGTTGGATCACATCCAATTTACCTTGATTCATGGACCTAATATTTCAGGTTCCTATGCAATATTGTTCTTTACAGCATCAGACTTTACTTTCACCACCTGATACATCCACACCTGGGTGTCCTTTCTGCTTTGGCTCAGCCTCTTCATTGCCTCTAGAGCTATCTTTCCTCTCTTCTCCAGTAGTGTACTGGACACCTACTGACCCGGGAGACTCATCTTTCAGTGTCCTATCTTTTTACCTTTTCATATTGTTCATGGGGTTCTTAAGGCAAGAGCACTGAAGTGGTTTGCCATTCCCTTCTCCAGTGGACCACGTTTTGTCAGGACCTGACTACCAGGCACATGCCCTTCAACTGTTTCACTGAGGTGGAAGACATGGCCCAGTGCCCTGTTTCTCCCACTACAGGTCCTCTTGAGTCTGTAAAGCTTCACCGGCCACCAGGTATTGGTTAATGTGCGGCCCAGGGTCCAGGGCAAAGGCCCTGCTGGTGTTGTTGGCTGAAGCCGATTGATGTTGGAGGATGTCCAGGAACAGAGGGCTCCCTGGCCTGACCATTGCCGCTGGCTTCCCTGGGGCTGATCTGCCACCCAGGAGCCTACAATATGTAGACTTTGTCTTATTGTTGTTTTCAGATAGGTCAATTACTTATTATTATAGGGTCAACCCCCACGTGCCCACCATTCCAGTCATGACCTAGAATGGCCATCAGCCTTTAGGTCTCCCATGTGTTACTTCCTGAATGTTTGTGTCTGCCCCTGCCCTGCTCACCAGCTCCAAATTCATATGTTGAAGCCTAATCCTCAGTGTGATGATGTTAGGAAGTAGAACTGTTGGGGGATGATTAGGTCATGAAGGCACAGCCCTCATGAATGGAATTAGAGGCCTGATGAAACAGAGTCTGGAGAACACACCCTTACCCCTTCCATCACGAGAGGACACAGCAAGAAGACAGTAGCCTGTGGACCTAGAAGTGGGCTCTTACCTGACACCAAATCTTCTGTGCCTTAATCTTGGACTTCCCTGTTTCTAGAACTGTGAGAATATAAATTCCTATTGTGTAAGTCATCCAATCTCTGCTATAGACAGTTTCTTAACAATTTTTTGACTTTATGGTGATGTGAAAGCAATACACATTTAGTAGAAGCTTTACTTTGAACTTTTATATTTTCCTGAGCTAGTGATAAGTAGTATGGTATTCTCTTGTGATGCTGGGCATGAGCTACAGTGCCTAGTCAGCCAGCCAGCCAATCACCGGGGTAAACAGCCCATATGCTGACAACCATTTTGTACCTACACAGCCATTCTGTTTTTCACTTTTCCAGTATTCAGTAAAATACATGAGATATTCAGTGCTGTTGTTTAGTCACTAAGTCATGACTGACTCTGCAATCCCATGGATTGTAGCCCACCAGGCCTCTATGTCCATGGGATTTCCCAGGCAAGAATACTAGAGTAGGTTGTCATTTCCTTCTCAAAGGGATCTTCCTGACCCAGGGATCGAACCTGCGTCTCTTGCATTGGCATGTGGATTCTTAATTTCTGAGTCACCGGGAAAAGGATATTCAATACCTTATTATAAAATAGGCTTTGTGTTATATGACTTTCCCCAACTGTCAGCCAATATAAGTATTCTGAGCACATTTAAGGTAGGTGAGGCTGGTAGATAAGGTGTATTTTCAATATATGACATTTCCAATTTATGATGGGTTTATCAGGATGTAACCCCATCCTAAGTGGAGGGAGATCTGTATTTTGTTATGGCAGCCTGGGCATACTAATATACAAGCTCATTGTGTGACTAAGACTGTCCCCCAACGCTTCAGTTCTTACTGAAATTTTATTAATTCTGAAGTATACTGTTTTTATATTTAGTAATCAGCTGTTTACAAAGTCTGTCTCTTTGACTAGCCTACGAATTCCTTAATGCCACACATGCTTCCCTTTGCCTCATTGTATTCCCTCTCCCCACAAAATGCATTGCTTGACCTCTAGTGACCTTTCTATATGTGTTGTTAGAAAAGTCACACAAATATTTACAGCATAGCTGGAAAGCATTTAACCACTCTGCTAAAAATACATTGTGCTTTGGAAACACGAATTTATAGGGCATCACTGTGTGACTATTTGCAGACTTGCTATTAGACAGTTCTTTACCAAGTTAACTATTTATCTCTGCACACCGTATTCAGCTGAGTACTCTCTGTGGAGACACAGCCATGAGAAAGTTCTCACATCTCTACTTCCTGAGAGTCCAGCACAAAGCCTCATATTTCTCAGGCTTTGTTAGGGACTTCACCATTTAGAGTGTGTATATATATATATATAAAATCTCTTCCCCAACATGAACCGTAAGATACCTTCCTTTGCAGATGCCCACATGTGACTGAATTCTGTTTAAATGGTGATACCTAACAAACTTAAAAACTTTGGTGCTCAGTCGTGTCCGACTCTGCGACCCCACGGACTGTAGCCTACCAGGCTCCTCTGTCCATGATGTTTTCCAGGCAAGAGTACTGGAGTGGGTTGCCATTTCCTGTTATATTATTCCTAGCATGTTCTGATTCATTTATAGTGTTAAGGATTCTCACTCTATCTTTCTCCAAATCTGGATTTTCCACTTTTCATTAGTGTAGCTAAAGGTAATGTAATAGTAATGGTCAGATGCATACTTTGATCCGTGTTTACTTAAAAAAAAATTTTTTTAAATGGGATGCTGAGAGCAGATTCTTTTTTCACCATTGTGTGTATAATCTTTCTAGCTTCCAACTTGAGTAGAAATAGAGGAAGTATTTCTGTATGACTTATAGTTTAGGGAAAGGACCATAGATACAAGAAGAACTGCGTCCACAGAGATAAGCCTGACAGTTTTTCTGCTGGGAATCTTTTATTGAAGAATGAAGTTCCATATACTTGTCCCCATAGCCATCCTAGAGAAACTGGTTTGCTGCCAAAGGAAACTTGGTGCCCTCGAACATCAGGGAGACTCAGAGCATGGTCCATATTTTACAAAATAAAGTGTGCCACGGCTCATCCTACAAGAGAAATCATACTTTTAAAAGGGGGCTTTGGAAATCTTAAATTGAAAGTTGCATCATCTTAGATCAAGCCAGCCAGATGAATATGAAACATGAAACTGAGCAATTAATTACCAAGCTTCAGCATGGTGGAAAAAAGGGAGTTCAATGTACCAGTAAAAGCCAGTGCCAGGAGCCAAAAGCTGTAAGTTTCTCTTTTATCTGCCACTGAATAATATTATGATGATGATCAAGTGTCTCTTTCCCTAACTTCAATTCTTATTGTTAAGCATTTTCTTTTTCTCTCATTTTCTCTCTGTTTCCTTCTTTTTGTAAAATACTATGATTTTCAGGCAGTCATCTCTTAGGTTTCATAGCAGCATCTGGCTTATGTAGCTAAGATGGTTTCTGGTTCTGTGTAAGGGGCTCTTCCTACAAATAAAATACTGAATTAAGCGCTTACACAACAGCATTGCAAAATGAACATCTGTTGCCATATACTGTCCCATCAGATCCACAGTGAGGCATGTACTCCATGGTGCATACTTCTGAATATGTGGTGCACTCAACCTCCCTCTGTTCAAAAAAAAAAAAAATCAAAACATTAAATCATAGAAAAGAAACTTTTTTAAAGCCTTGAGGGGATCATTAGTTCAGAATCCCACTTGGAGAAAGATGTATTTTCTGCAGTTTACATAACCTGACCCAACAGTGGTGAGAATACCATCACAGCAGGAGATTGCTCAGCCCAAGTTCAAGGCTGCCCTCTCATTCTCCAGTGTAGCTGATGAACAGAATCCATCCTGTGGATCCCGTCTGGTGCTTAATTGCTGAACTGTGCTGGCATCCACTTAATTCAGGCCCTCACCGCCTTGCCATCACAGTTACTACCTGCCAGTTTATCACGCAAACCCTAGGCTTACCTGATGTTCCACATTGATGTGAATTTTTTTTTTTTTTGAGAAACCAAATCTGATCTTGTTTAAATATTCAACGGACTCTGTCAACAGAAAGCCCCCTCATGACCCATGCCTATCTTTCTGGTCTCGTCTACCCTGCCTTTTTTCCCGGCTGAATTAAGGATTGCATTCCCAGTGTTTCCCGCCTCTGTACAGCCCTGTGCCTCTGCTTCTTGTATTTATCTTACTTTGCATTTCCTTACCCACTTGATCCATCAGACCGACTCCTCCTCATTTAAGTGTCTGGTTACTTTTGTAAAGGTTCTATGGCGACATTTCTTTCCCTCACTAGTCACAATGGGTTAGGTGCCCCTTCTTAAAATGAGAGCTTCTCTGAACTGTCTTTACTACCACAACCTCATGTTTGCATTCCTCTTATATCACATTTCAAGCTCTATTAAAATGATTGACTTTCCACTCACATAGCTCTTTGCCCCTAAATTATCTCTACATTTGTGTTCTTGAATTTTTTCATGCTTCCCCTCCTCTTTTTTCTTAATTGGAGTATGATTGCTTTACAGTATTGTGTTGGCCTCTGCTTGTTTAAATAACTTTTTTTTTAAAACTGTTACGAGAGTGTTCTTAAGTCCCTGATGGTCTCTTCTTAACCTGCTAATTAGTTGCAGCATTAGAAAATAACCACATGTATGTGAGTCTGCCTCAGTTAAGGAGTATGAATAAAGTATCTGGAGTCTTCCTCTGGGTAAATAAATTATATTTCAGATTTTCTGTTTAGGCTGACCAGGTGTGTTACCTGTGACTACTCATAGTCATAGATAATTTCTAGAATAAATATCTTAAAATAGTTGTTCTCGATGAAAGGGAGGAATTGTTGAAACATTTTATATTAAGGATATGTAAAATTTTTGTGTATACTTACACATTCATTATTATGAAGTTTCCTGAGTTGAGATCCTTTGTCTCTGAAAAAGAAGATTTTACTGAATGGGTAATTCAGTAATTTGATATTTCTTAATCTACAGAGTAAAACATGGTCATATGTCATTCTCTGTTGTCTGACCTGAACTAACTAGTTCTGGTTAATATTCTTCCCTAGTTAGTTAATATTTGCCACTAACATCTTTGATAAATGATCATTTTGAATGATCACAAATAAATGATCATTTGTTTAATCAAACAAGTTAAAATATAAAAAAATTAGATCAACACTAAAAGGAGAGTAGATTGGGCATTTTTAAAATAGTCCATGAATACTCAGATGGAAATCAAAGGTATAATAAAGTGTGTGGATATTTTTGCAGTTTTAAAAGAAAATATTCACATATCCATATCTGGCACTTAGAGTCTGTGTAATTTTGTTATAGTCACTTCTCCTTCCTGAGTATTAGATTTCTTCCTTCTAAAAAGATATGAGATAATATAATCAATCCCATCTCAGTGTTTAGTCTCTGGTATTGTATATTCTGAGGGGTTTTATTTGAATAACACTTGCTATTATATTTGACTATGAATTTTCAGAAAGGCTAGAAAAGAAGGAGGAAAACAATTAAAAGGAAGAAGAGCTCAGTATTTTGAGTATTCACTTTGAGTATTCACTCTGTGTCAGCTGCTTAGTTAAGATTTGACGTGTTTTCTCACAATGAATCCTAAACACTATTATAATTTCTGCTTTACTGAATACAGAAGTACACAGCAGGATGGGTATTTGCCTAATGTCACAGATCTACCAAGCATAGCCTGGATTCTAATCCAGATGTCTGACACAAAAGTCCATGATTTTAACTGCTAGTAGGAAAGCAGTGAGTTCAAGTCACTGGAGTGGCTGGTAATAATCATTGTTATAAAGTCTCCTAGAAGATGTTGTTTATAGTGAGGACTTAATATTTAATGTGTGGGGATGGTGGTGGTGAGGATTCCAACTAATTCCAACTATCTGTCTATACTTCCATTCTCTTCCCTAGACTTTTCCAGACAATCAGAGAAGCAACATGATTTTCCTCTGGGGTGTGAAGGGTGGATCAAAGTGTTATAATAGTGTCCATGGCTTACAGCCCAAATAGCAACAGCTCTCTTCTGAGTTTCCATTAACTGATAAGAAAGATATAACACAGGAGATTCATGAAAGTTTGACCAAGAATATGTTTCCTGCCTGAGACCCAGTTTCCTTAAATGTAATATGGGAATAAAAATGTCTATATGTAATAGCTAATGCTGGAGGGATATTGTGTAATATAGTATACATGAGAATTTTGCTGGATAACAAAGAAATATACATAATATATATTCCTAATATAGTTAGTTTTGTTTTTTTTTAAACAAAGCAATGTCTACAGAGTAGTAGAGGAACATGACAAAAAGTAAGATGTCAAACCATGTTTTCAAAAGCCAAGCAGATTTTGGCCAATGTTACTTTTGTGATTGTAAAGCAAAACAAAACTGGGCTCCAAATTGAGTATTATACTTACCTATTTAGGAAACAGAACATACATTCATTACCGTAAGTTTTCAGATCCATGCCACATATTGGTGCCCATTCCTTTGTGCACGCAATCCCGGCACTTTTTATGTTGTATTTGGTGCAGTTCACCTATAATTGGGACAAAAATAATACTCTGCATTCTGTTCCTTCAATTCTGCCATCATTCTTGTATCTAGATATATCTTATATCTAAGAGAAGAGAGTAGGAAGATTCCTAGCCTCTTCAGCTTTTCAGCAAACATGTCTAGAAGACCTTTTGTGGACCAGGTGCTATGCTGCAAAAATAAATCAGACCTAGAACAGTCTTTAAATGAGAATTAGCAGTTTAAGCAGGAAATATTAGTCTCTCTCTTTTTTTAAAGGTTATAATGAGAGTCCAGTAGAATAGTGAATGTGAAAAATACTTTCAACCTAGATGTCCATCAGCAGATGAACGGATAAGAAAGCTGTGGTACATATACACAGTGGAATATTACTCAGCCATTAAAAAGAACACATTTGAATCAGTTCTAATGAGGTGGATGAAACTGGAGCCTATTATACAGAGTGAAGTAAGCCAGAAAGAAAAACACCAATACAGTATACTAACGCATATATATGGAATTTAGAAAGATAGTAATGATAACCCTATGTGCAAGACAGCAAAAGAGACACGGATGTATAGAACAGTCTTTGGGACTCTGTGGGAGAAGGTGGGATGATCTGAGAGAATAGCATTGAAACATGTATCTTATCATATGTGAAGCAGATCACCAGTCCAGGTTGGATGCATGAGACAGGGTGCTCAGGGCTGGTGCACTGGGATGACCCAGAGGGATGGGATGGGGAGGGAGGTGGGAGGGGGGTTCAGGATGGGGAACACATGTATACCCATGGCTGATTCATGTCAATGTATGGCAAAAACCAGTACAATATTGTAAAGTAATTAACCTCCAACTAAAATAAATAAGTTTAAAGAAAAAATAATAAAAATTTTTTAAAAAGTAAAATAAAATACTACCTAAAGGTAAGAGCTTCCTTTATCTCCTGTTCTTCTTTTGCACAGAGATTCCTTTCAAGAAACACCACCAGAAAAGTAGAGTAGGAACAGTTTTTACCTCCCACGGAATTATTTCAGCCCACTGTGAGTCAATTTAGGTACCTTCACTACTCATTTACACATTCACCCTGATTTCATTTTTACAAAGAGCATGCCAAAAAGGTACTCACCTCTATCCCTATTTGTCGATCACCAGAAGTGACTAGGATGAGATGCATTTTGAGAGAAGGAATTAGAGAAATAGTAAATTATACAGTTAGAAATGCAAAGCTGAATTCATTGTTCACAGTAACTAAAACCCATTTTCCAACTTTTCTTGCCCAGACCAGACCGAAAAGAGGTCACTTCTTTACTCAGGGCCAGCTAAGTGTGAAGTCAGAGAAATATGATCCTGACCCCCTGCCTCCACCAAAAAAAAGATGAGATTGGGGGCAGGAATCTCTGATCACTGGAGAAGGAACTGTAGAGGAATCCAGGAGATCCTGTGGGCATGCCCAGGAAGAGTTGGACTTATGGTCTGAGTTACATAGGTGGTTTCTAAAAGGGCAATCAGAAACCTGAGAGATCTGATGAGGAACTGAGCAGGAAGTTCTCAGTCCTTTTCTTCTCAGCCTCTCCTCCTCTTCCTGAAGGTCTGATTTACCCCTACTCTGTTGATCAGACCAATCTAAATAGATGCCTTCTAAATTTTCTCTTGACTTTAACATTGTATGGGGTTCCCTTGTGGCTCAGCTGGTAAAGAATCCGCCTGCAATGCGGGAGGCCTGGGTTTGGTCCCTGGGTTGGGAAGATCCCCTGGAGAAGGGAAAGGCTACCCACTCCAGTATTTCACTTTCACTTAATATTCTATAATTACTGAAGGCCAGATATATTGCAGTTAACATAAGAGCATGAATATTGAAAAGGAATCCTAACTCACCAGATGGAGTGGCAGCCCATGTCATGGCTGCCAGAGCAAGGATGGCAAAAGTAGTGATGCTGTTCATAGTGGTGATGAATGAGGATATTGTAGAGCCGCTGCCCTGAGTCAAGAAGTTCAGAGAGAAACAGACAAAAAGCAATCTGACAGATGCATGTATATATATATACTCAGAGCAGGGTCCAACCCTCATTAAAATTGCAATGACCAATGACTAATGGCTGTTAATCCAAGCAAGGTTGTTTCTTTTTATTTTTCAAAGAAAGCTTCCTTATTATCTTGAGTAACAGACAGTTGGAATAGTTACATCCTGGTACCAACTACCAGATATTTTCCATAATAATCCTTTGATCTCTCAGCAGGTATAATGGCATGGCTATATTTGAGGACAAATAAAGTCATAGGTGAAGTGAATAGCAAACAGACTTTGAAATGGCATGTAAAAGGTTTTTAAGGTTATTGTGAAGCAAGAATGTTGAAATAGTTCAGAGAAGCGATGAGGACATTTCTTTAAAATGTACTGTAGTAGATGACATTAACAGCACCATAAACCTTGCTCTTCTAGAGTATGAACACATTTTACAGCATTCTGTGAAGGCTTGTTAAATGATTAACCTTATGAAGTGTGGAGGCGAGTATTATTGCTATTTAGCAGATAAAACAAAATCAGAAAGATTAAATATATTCTTTTTAGTCACATTCTTAATAGGAGCGCTGGTCCCTTCCAATTCTAGGCCTATACTTCAAAAAAACAAAAACAAAAAACTAGGATATACTACTTAGGTCACTAAAGTGGATATTTATAATAAAAACCCATACTTTGACATGTTATCTCATGCCTTTTAAGATCATATCATGATATTGTGTGTGACCCGTTCTTCTGCACCCATACCTATAAATATTCTGTTTATCTACATGACCAGTATTTTTTCAATAATACAGGCCCAGTGATTTCCAATTATTTAGCATTTTCACCTCCATTATCTCTTGTGGTCTTCACATCAGTTCTCCAGAAGATGGAGTTAATATAAAGGAAAAATAAATTCACAAAGGACAGATTCAGAGATTGGAGGAGGTAAGCAAATTCCCCAGAATAGATAGCTATTGTGATCTTCACTGAAACCAGATCTTCCAGTTTCAGATCTTACTATCTTCCAGTAATGACTGTATTTGTTTCTAATTTTTTAAGATATGTTTCTCTCATTCATAGTTTTCATTTTCCAATACCACCTCTTTTCTCTCTGAATTCTACAGTTTTAGTTTATTGTAAAAATTTGAATACTTACATTTCGCGTATATTTCAAGGCTTTATCAACATTTGAAATATGTATACCACAATGAAGTGCAATCCAGAAGGCTTTCTGAATGGAGTAAATGGTCATCTTTCCAGGTTATAGTGAAACATCTGTTTAGGGGTACCATGTTCTAAGTAGATAAGAGAAATGAGAACAATGACTCACAGGATGTGAGAACTGGTGAGTCCCAGAACAAACATCTGGATCTGTCGTCTTCAAGCTTTCTGTTGTTGTTGTTTAGTTGCTAAGTTGTGTCCGACTCTTTGTGACCCACGGACTGCAGCACACCAATCTTCCCTGTCCTTCATATCTCCCAGAGTTTGCTCAAGCTCATGTCCATTGAGGCAGTGATACCCTCCAGCCATCTCGTCCTCGGTCACCCCCTTCTCCTCCTGCCCTCCATCTTTTTCAGCATCAGAGTCTTTTCCAGTGAGTTGGCTCTTCGCATCAGGTGTCCAAAGTATTGGCATTTCAGCTTCAGCATAAGTCCTTCCAATGAATATTCAGGACTGATTTCCTTTGGGATTGACTGGTTTGATCTCCTTGCTGTCCTAGGGACTGTCAAGAGTCTTTTCTATCACCACAGTTCAAAAGCGTCAATTCTTTGGCACTCAGTCTTCTTTATGGTCTAACTCTCACATCTATACATGACTACTGGAAAAACCATAGCTTCAACTGTATGGACCTTTGTTGGCAAAGTGATGTCTCTGCTTTTTAATATGCTGTCTAGGTTTGTCATTTTTGTTATTGTTGTCAAATTTAAAAAGGGAACTTTTTCCACACTCAGATGTACTTTTATGAGGCAAATGATAAATAAGCAGATTTTTTTTTTTAAAAAGGTAACTTAAATGGAAGATATATAGGGCTCAAGAGTATTAACATTTCTACCATGCACTTCAAGTTTCCATGGAAATCAATTTGGAAAAGAAAAAAAGGAAGTGAGGCCCTGAGAGGAAGAGTACCATGATGAGGCCGTTCAGTGGATCAGATCTCCTGATTTGAGTACAGGATTCTTCCTGCTACTCCATATCTTCTCGCAAGCACACAGCTCTAAGTCAACATGTCTGGCCTGACTTACTTTCCCAAATAAGATGAGGGAAGATTTGCTACCTGGGTCCTAGACTCAGCTCTCTACTGTTTACTGGGGAGTGCCTTCTGGTCATCCTGTAGGATCTTCCAGGTCAACTTGCTCCCCCAAAATCTTGCTGCTTAATCTCATTTTTAAGCTTCTCTCCAGCTTCACTGTGCTAATAGCTGTCAGTAGTAACCCAATCCAGGAAAATTTAGGAGTCTTCATATCCTGTATAATTTTCACACCATCTAATCTCTTAACAATTAGGTTTTAATTTGTGTATGTGCTTTCCTCTCCATGAAGTTTTGTTTTTTTTTTTTTAACTTTGTTTCATTGATTCATTCCTTTAAATCCAGAGTTTAAGAAGAATGGCCTATCTACCTCCCCTGTTCTTCTCTTTCTGGAAATCTTCATAGGAAAAATGAATCTGCTCAACAAACTAATAAGACTCCATTT
The DNA here is from genome assembly GCF_910594005.1 of Cervus elaphus. Lineage (NCBI taxonomy): Eukaryota > Metazoa > Chordata > Mammalia > Artiodactyla > Cervidae > Cervus > Cervus elaphus. The sequence continues at coordinate 60,554,968 of NC_057823.1, read as the reverse complement.
CTCTTTCTTCCGTTATCTACTCAGTAACTAAGGATTTAAAAATAGTATGTAGAATTACATTAAACTCAACATCATCATAATACATTGCCCATATCAAAAAACCCATCAGTAAATCCACACCTATTTCTACTGCCAGTTCCTTAACAGGCACAATGTTTTTGTTTCAAAACTGCTGGGTTGGCTGCGATTCTGGGGCAGCCAGGCCTTGGTGCAGACATGCACTGAATGTGGATTCCTAGCAACCCCCAACATGGTTCCACAGAGTAGGTGTCAGTTTTGATCAGTAAATGTAGATATGCAATACTATCTATCTTTTCCTCTAAATAAAATTACAGGATTCTGAGCTGTTCATTCTGCTTGGATTTGAGGAGATTTAGTCTCATTATTGGAGTTTGTGAGGATCTGAAATGCGTAAGCAGTGCATGGGAAATGAGAGCAGGCCCTTTAACTCTGGACAGGCATGGTTGCCGCCTGCATCTCAGCCGTGCATGCCAGCCTTAAATGGCCCCCTTCACTCAGCCAGCTCCCTACTCCATGCCACACAGGAGACAGGGTGATTTTTGACTGAGATTGAGAAACGCCTGAGTCTAGGGTTCAGCAGATACTTTGTACAGGCATGCACTCAACAGCCTCTTCAGGAAGTGGCCAGCAGCTGTCTCGGTCAGTGTTAGAACTCAGTCCTTTTGATTTCTCTTGAAAATTTAATTTCTTCTGTTTTTGCATTCGTTTCTAAAGTACTCAAGCTGCTAATGTTACCACCGAAATCTTGGCTTTCTCTGCCCTCTGATGCCAAGTAAATAACACAAAGCCTGGAGGAAGTAGAAAGGCCATTTTGATCCTCAGCCGGCCAAGCCAAGAGAGAGCGCAGCAGGCTGGTGCCTCAAGAACCATGGTTGTCCCCCAACCCTACCCCCACCTCCCCACAGGGGGAATCTGAGGGGACCCTATGGATGGGGCTCCAAGTCTGAGGTAAGTGATAAAGAACAAAGTAGGGAGTCTTGCATGCGCATCCTACTGGGCCTACTTTATGAAATGCAGAAAGCTACAAGGTCTGTTTGTATTCATTAATTTCATTACATTCATTGGAAGGACTGATGCTGAAGCTGAAACTCCAGTACTTTGGCTACCTGATGGGAAGAACTGACTTATTTGTAAAGATCCTGATGCTGGGAATGATTGAAGGCAGGAGGAGAAGGGAACAACAAAGGATGAGATGGTTGGATGGCATCACTGACTTAATGGACATGAGTTTGAGTAGGCTCCGGGAGTTGGTGATGGACAGGGAAGCCTGGTGTGCTGCAGTCCATGGGGTTGCAAAGAATCGGATGTGACTGAGCGACTGAACTGCCTGACAAGGTCTGGAAAAGGAGTGCCAGGAAGGAAAGCCCCAGGTACAGGATGTAATTTGCATAGAGTTAAGGGGTGGTAGGTGTGGGATGTAATTTACACAGTGTCAGGTTCAGTCAGTCAGTTCAGTCGCTCAGTCGTGTCTGACTCTTTGCGATCCCATGAATCACAGCACACCAGGCCTCCCTATCCATCACAGACTCCCGGAGTTTACTCAAACTCATGCCCATCGAGTCGGTGATGCCATCCAGCCATCTCACCCTCTGTCATCCCCTTCTCCTCCTGCCCCCAATCCCTCCCAGCATCAGGGTCTTTTCCAATGAGTCAGCTCTTTGCATGAGGTGGCCAAAGTATTGGAGTTTCAGCTTCAGTATCAGTCTGTCCAATGAACACCCAGGACTTATCTCCTTCAGGATGGACTGGTTCGATCTCCTTGCAGTCCAAGGGACTCTCAAGAGTCTTCTCCAACACCACAGTTCAAAAGCATCAATTTTTTGGCGCTCAGCTTTCTTCACAGTCCAACTCTCACATCCATACATGACCACTGGCAAAACCATAGCCTCGAATAGATGGACCTTTGTTGGCAAAGTAATGTCTCTGCTTTTTAATATGCTGTCTAGGTTGGTCATAACTTTCCTTCCAAGGAGTAAGCATCTTTTAATTTCATGGCTGCAGCCACCATCTGCAGTGATTTTGGAGCCCCCCAAAATAAAGTCTGACACTGTTTCCATTGTCTCCCCACCTATTTCCCATGAGGTAATGGAACCAGATGCCATGATCTTAGTTTTCTGAATGTTAAGCTTTAAGGCAACATTTTCACTCTCCTCTTTCACTTTCATCAAGAGGCTTTTTAGTTCCTCTTCACTTTCTGCCATAAGGGTGGTGTCATCTGCATATCTGAGGTTATTGATATTTCTCCCGGCAGTCTTGATTCCAGCTTGTGCTTCTTCCAGCCCAGCATTTCTCATGATGTACTCTGCTTATAAGTTAAATAAGCAGGGTGACAATATACAGCCTTGACGTACTCCTTTTCCTATTTGGAACCAGTCTGTTGTTCCATGTCCAGTTCTAACTGTTGCTTCAGGTTAGTAACAGTTAAAGTAAAACTTAAAAAAAATTTTTTTTTTTGATAGGGCAGTCAAGAAAAAAGCATTCTTAGTGAAATTTTCATACTTTGTGTTCGCATTTCCTACTGTGCTTATAATATCTTGTCTTTGTTATATCAATTTTTCAATAATATTTTTACCTCATCCTATGATTTTTCTTCAAGGTTGATCATGAATATTTAGTGAGAATACACAGTGAAAACAAAGCAGCATTTTACTAAATAATTTTTTTCTTTTAAATAAAATAACTAAAAGAAAAAAAATAAAACTAGGTGTTATTAACTCTTTCATGCCCATTTATGTTTCTTCTTTAGTCTGTTCTTTGTTCCCCTTACTTTCCTTGTTCTCAGGAGAGGAAAAACTCTATTTCTATTTTTGCTGCAACACTGGGAGTAATATTTTACCTATTTTATGTTTTTGTCCAGTTTATTTTCAAACACCCTCTAAGGCAAAAATTCATATCATTTTTTGCAAGCTTTGTGCTAGATGGTAAAGGAAAGATATAAAGAAAACTAGTTAATAGCTTTTAACTACTGCTTGAGTTGTTGGTGCTGTGTTACTATTTCTTGTTTGACTTACTGACATTAAAATGACTGTATCAAGATTCCATTCTTCTTTCGAGTCTTATCTCGTGCTTCTAAGTAAGTGCTAGTATGGGGGGAGAAGAGCTCTACTAGAAATTCTTCAATGGGCAATTATAACTGGAGGTTATCTAAATGCCTACACATCTTCTAAGCGTCTGGGCAGAGCCGGATGTGGCATTTCCTGCTTGATTCATCAATGGCTGTCTTGTGAACAGAGGCTGGGTCCTAAGCAAATATCCTTTGTAAGCACAATTGTCAATGGCTCATTTTACAGACTTCTGCAATGGAGTTTTGGCAACTTTTCTCACTCAAAATTTTAGGAGCAAAAAAAAAATCAAGATGAGAATATACTAGCTGGCAGTTTTCTGTTTCATTACTATTCCCAGGCCTTCTTTTGTGTTAAGTCATTAGAATTTACTTTTCATTTTGAATTCTGTTACTCTTTGCTAACAAATCTGCATGTGTACTTTCTCCTGCCACATACCCCATAGATTTGGAATTGAAGTGTTCCACAAATGAACAGAAGTGACATTTCTGTAAGTAATGAATAGTTTTCTAGGATCAGTGGATATAAACGCCACCCTTTTTTCTGAAAACATAATCAGATGGATAGTTATTTGCATGAAAAGTGTAGAACTGTGGTTCATGAGGCCAGAGGGAGTGATGTAAGGGACATGAAATTAAAAACCATTTACTTGAATTTATATCTCATTTACTGCCATCTGGGTAAGCTCAGAAAATCACTTCCTCTCTTTTGGCTTTAGGATTCCTATATATTAAGCATGCTGGATAAATCATGGGTAGTTTTATTCTAGCTCTGTCAATCTAGGAGTTTATCAACCTGAAATAAAATAATTGAGATTTTCTTTATTACTATGTATCATATATTTAGCTGATTAAGAGCAGTTAATTAGTTGAAAGTAAGGTTAATTATAACAATATACTTCATAGCTTATTTTTTTTTCTGGGCTGCTACTACTTTTGCATTCCTCTTTAGCTACAGCCTTTTCTAATATTTCTGAGAAATACCTCCTGAATCTAGCCTTTGTCTGGGGAGGAGATACATTTTATAAGTTCATATTTTCATTTAACTAGCTTGTTTCCAACCATCATTGTCAGCAGTTTTTGGAAAGAAAAGTCCTTGTAGGCTTTATATCATTGACAGTAACTAAGAGGCCTGTTCTAAATTTCCTTTTAAAGCTCTAAACGAGTATAGCTTTACCCAACAACTTTAAATAGCTCCAAGTTAAGTATTATAGTATGTATGAACTAGAAAGAAAAGCAAGAATATTAAACCGTCTCTTCTTCTCTTAAAGCAGTCACAGTCTAGTGAGAGAGACAGACTTGTAAATAAGCAACTAGGAAACAAAGACAGCTGGTAATCTGGGTGTAGGGAGAAGAGGTTATGGGATCATAAGACAGGAATAATTAACACACATTCAGAGGGGAAAGAAGTTGTGGAAGGTTTCTAGGAAAAAAGCCGCAGCTTTTATGAGGTGAGAATAAATTTATCCTAGAGTTTAAAGAAAAGAACCTTATGAGATGGAAGGAAAAAATGGGACAAGGACAAGAGGTGAATAAAAAGGATGTGTTAGGAGGAGAGGACATATATAAATAAATTCCAGGAAATTATTCAAGGGTAGAAGGAAAAGAGGATAATATAAGAGCTGAGACTAAAGAGGTAAACAGAGGCCTTGCATGTCAGGGGGAGTTTGGTATTCATCTTGGGGGCTAGAGAAACCACTTAAAGTTTTTATGCATAATACTACCAAATTTGGATTTCAGATCAGTACTCTGCAGGGAGATCATGTATAAAGTTGTTACAGTCAGTCATAAAAGGATGATGGCTTAAACCAAAGAGTTAATAAATTTAGTGACAACTGAACAGAGGAAAAAAGGGAGTGGGGAAGACAATACCTTGGTTCCAGGTTTGTCTTGTTTTACTGTGTTTTAGTGCACCCTGGTTGCTTTTAGTAGGAATTTTCCAAAAAACAAAAAATTTTTAAACTGGGGAATTAAGCAGATCTGTGTTTCAAAGAGGTCATTGGAAGATTTTTTTTAAAAAAGAGAGGGCTGAAAAAGATGGCGACAAGCATGTCTGTTAGGCCATTGAAAAAGTCCACTGAAAAGATAGAAGGTCTAAAATCCATTAAAGAAAAGAAGTTAAAAAGTAAACTGTCTTTAGGCTTGAAAGATATTTACAAGGACTGTAATAGAACAGAGTGTGTAGAATAGCCTGGAGGAAGACAGCACATCATCCCTCAAAATAATCCACAAGGAACTACCATCTTGTGAAAAGTCCCTCAAGGATGACTAGTGTTTTAATTAGATTTCTTTTCCCTATGACTGATTTTCAGATGACCAAGTCTTTCTCTCTGTTCTGCCTTCATGCTTGAAGAGTGACTTATGGTCACATATTATTTATATTGAACTTTAATTACAATATTGGAAAGAAAAAGGTATTTCTGTGCCAGGATGGTATCAGGGAAAGAATAAGATGTCTTGTTATGCTCTTTACTATGAGGAAAACAAGTATTATCCATTACTGGTAAAGGTCACAGGGAGTGTTTTTGAGGGGACATTCTCTTCATTTACCATAATCTGTGCTATATATGAGCCTGGCCTTGGTCAAAGCCAGCCAGCAAGGCCACAAAGAGTGTTGGATTGGGGTACAAATGTGAGTCTGACTATGTGCTTGTCTCAGTTTTAGGCACATATTAAATGTTTAAATGTCAACATTTGTTACTTTTTATTATTATTTTCATAGAATAAGAAGTGTGGTTTAAATATACATTTAAATGTATAGAAAGGAGCAAAGAGAAGACAACTGCTAATAACTTACAAAGAAGGACAAGAGATTCTTTTTTAAAAAAACCAGAAATATAGTTAATTTATAATATCGCGTTAGTTTTGGGTATATAGCAAAGTGGTTTAGTTATCTATCTATATAGATATATATTTTTCAGGTTATTTTTCATTATAAGTTACTGTAAGGCATTGAATATAGTGCCCTGAGCTATAGTAAATCCTTGTTGCTTGTTTATTTTATGTAAAGTGTGTGTGTGTGTCTGTGTGTTCAGTTGCTCAGTTGCGTCTGACTATTTGTGGTAGACTGTAACCCCCAGACTCCTCTTGTCCATGGAATTTTTTAGGCAAGAATACTGGAGTGGGTTGCCATATTCCTCCTCTAGGGGATCTTCCCAACCCAGGGATTGAAACCCTGTTTCTTTTTTTTTTTTAGTTTCTTTTTTTTTTTCATTTATTTTTATTAGTTGGAGGCTAGTTACTTTACAATATTGTAGTGGTTTTTGTCATACATTGACATGAATCAGCCATGAATTTACATGTATTCCCCATCCCGATCCCCCCTCCCACCTCCCTCTCCACCTGATTCCTCTGGGGTCTTCCCAGTGCACCAGGCCCGAGCACTTGTCTCATGCATCCAGCCTGGGCTGGTGATCTGTCTCACCCTAGGTAATATACATGTTTCGATGCTGTTCTCTCAAAACATCCCACCCTAGCCTTCTCCCATAGAGTCCAAAATTCTGTTCTGTACATCTCTGTCTCTTTTTCTGTTTTGCAGATAGGGTTATCGTTACCATCTTTCTAAATTCCATATATATCTGTTAGTATGCTGTAATGTTCTTTATCTTTCTGGCTTACTTCACTCTGTATAATGGACTCCAGTTTCATCCATCTCATTAGAACTGATTCAAATGAATTCTTTTTAATGGCTGAGTAATATTCCATGGTGTATATGTACCACAGCTTCCTTATCCATTGGTCTGCTGATGGGCATCTAGGTTGCTTCCAGTCCTGGCTATTAAAAACAGTGCTGTGATGAACATTGGGGTGCACATGTCTCTTTCAGCTCTGGTTTCCTCTGTGTATGCCCAGAATTGGGATTGCTGGGTCATATGGCAGTTTTAATTCCAGTTTTTTAAGAAATCTCCATACTGTTCTCCATAGCGGATGTACTAGTTTGCATTCCCACCAACAGTGTAAGAGGGTTCCCTTTTCTCCACACCCTCTCCAGCATTTATTGCTTGTAGACTTTTGGATAGCAGCCATCCTGACTGGCGTGTAATGGTACCCCATTGTGGTTTTGATTTGCATTTCTCTGATAATGAGTCATGTTGAGCATCTTTTCATGTGTTTGTTAGCCATCTGTATGTCTTCTTTGGAGAAATGTCTGTTTAGTTCTTTGGCCCATTGTTTGATTGGGTCATTTATTTTTCTGGAATTGAGCTGCAGGAGTTGCTTGTATATTTTTGAGATTAATCCTTTGTCTGTTTCTTCATTTGCTATTATTTTCTCCCAATCTGAGGGCTGTCTTTTCACCTTGCTTATAGTTTCCTTTGTTGTGCAAAAGCTTTTAAGTTTCATTAGGTCCCATTTGTTTAGTTTTGCTTTTATTTCCAATATTCTGGGAGGTGGGTCATAGAGGATCCTGCTGTGATTTATGTTGGAGAGTGTTTTACCTATGTTCTCCTCTAGGAGTTTTATAGTTTCTGGTCTTACATTTAGATCTTTAATCCATGTTGAGTTTATTTTTGTGTATGGTGTTAGAAAGTGTTCTAGTTTCATTCTTTTACAAGTGGTTGACCAGTTTTCCCAGCACCACTTATAAAAGAGGAAACCCTGTTTCTTGCATCTCCTGCATTGGCAGGCAGATTCTTTACCACTGTGCCACCTGGGAAAGCCTTTATGTACAGTAGTCTGTATCTGTTAATCTCGTATTCCTCATTTATCCCTCCACCCCTTCCTTTCACCTTTGGTAATTATGATTTTCTTTTATATGTCTGTGAGTCTGTTTCTGTTTTGTATGTAGATTTATTTACATTCTTTTTTAGACCTCACGTATAAGTGATACCATATAATACTTCTTTCTTTGTCTGACTTTACTTAGTATGATATTCTCTAGGTCCATTCATGTTGCTGAAAATGGCAGTATTTCATTCTTTTTGTGGCTGAGTAATACTCCATTGTGTGTGTGTGTCTGTGTGTATATAAGCCACATCTTAAACCAATCATCTATTGATGTATACTTAAGTTGCTTCTATGTTTTGGCAATTGTAAATAGTGCAGCTGTGAACATTGGGGGTGCATGTATCTTTTTGAATTAGCATTTTTGTCTTTTCTGGCCACATACCAAGGAGTGAAATTGCTGAATCATATGGTAGTTCTATTTTTAGTTTTTAAGGAACCTGCATACTCTTCTCCATAGTGGTTGAGCCAGTTTACATTCCCACCAACAGTGTACAGATGTTCCCTTTTCTCCATATCCTTGCCAACATTTTTTATTTGTATGCTTTTTGATATAGCCATTCTGGTCAGTGTGAAGTGATAATTCATCCTGATTTTGATTTGCATTTCCCTAATGAGTAAGCTCCACGAGTTGGTGATGGACAGGGAGGCCTGGCGTGCTGCAATTCATGGGGTCGCAAAGAGTCGGACACGACTGCAAAACTGAACTGAACTGAATGATTAGTGATGTTGAACATCTTTCCTTGAGCCTGTTGACCATCTGTGTGTCTTCTTCGATAAAATGTCTGCTTAGATCTTCTACCCATCTTTTGATTGGGTTTGTTTTTTTAATCAGATGTTTGTATATTTTGGAAATTCCTTGTCAGTGACAATGTATCCAAATATATTCTCTTGTTACCTAGGTGGTCTTTTTATTTTGTTGATATTACCTTCACTGTGCAAAAATGTTTTAAATTTGGTTAGGTCCCATTTGTTTATTTTTTCTTTCTTTTCCTTGGGAGACTGATAGAAGAAAATATTTCTATGGTTTATGTCAGAAAATGTTTTGCCTATGTTCTCCTCTAGGAACTTTATGGTGTTATATTTATGTCTTTAAACCATTGTGAGTTTATTTTTGTGTATGTGTGAGGGAGCCTTCTAATGTCATTGATTTACATGTAGCTAAAGAGACAGAGTCTTAACCATTACTGAGCTACAGCCCACAGGTCAAACTTGGCCCACCACCTGTTTCTGTAAATACAGTTTTATTGGAACACAGCTATGCATATGAACTTACATAATGTAAATTCATATATTTCTACAACAGCAGCATTGAGTGGCTGTGACAGAGACTGTATGTCTCACAAGATCTATCTGGCACTTCAGTGGAAAATTTGTTGGCCTGTACTCTACACAAGTGCTCTCTGTACTTCTTTCTGAAGCCTTGAGAGAGAGAGGGGGAACTTCAGGTGAGTTCCTTACAGGAAATATAAGGAGTCTGAAAGTGGTAGTTTCTGAAAACCCACATTCTGCAAATGAAATCTGAAATATCAGTTACAGAGAAGTTCGTCAGTCTGTGGTAGTGGCAGGAAGAGATAATAGAAATAGTTTGGCTTTCTTTAGTTCCATTTCAGGATCATTTCTCACTTCCTGGTTTAGAATTTTAGGGCTGGTTTGGGAAACCTCAGTGAGATGGGTCTGGTTTTCATTTGCCTCCCATATGGATATCAAGATATAATTCAAGAAGCAACCCAGAAATTAGTTTACTTAATACTTAATGCAGCTATTTTCTTGTGACCGTTTGGACACAGGTGACATTTTATGTTTGCCTCCAGGTTGTGTCTCCAAAATAAACAGCTTTCACACATTCACATCCTTAACCCCAATTCCTGAGCCTCCTTGGTCCCCATTCCATTCCTGACCTCTGTATCCCCGCTTCACCCTTGACTTTCACTGGGTCCTTAGGCGTTTCTCCATTCCTGTGTCTCATCCAGTTCTAGACTCCCCTGTCCTTCACTTCACAGTATCTCTAAGCCACACTCTTTTCCCTGATGCTCAGTATGGTTGTCAAAGATTGCTTAAGTCTTGAGTGTGCAATAATATAGTCTTTTGTGCATGTAACCTTATGACCATAATCACAATAATGATCAAAGCAGTACAAGGAATTTGCTATTTTTATCTTAATAAAATATTCATAGTGATATAATAAAGTAACTATTTCTCAAACAATTGTGTATCTTGGTCAGGAAAATAGTGTTTTTGGATTTCCCAGAAATAACCAGGAAAGAGATACAATCTCATATGTTCTAGAATCTCAAAACCCATTCTGTATGTCCTGGAATTACCAAAGAAAATAGCAGTGTTGTTTTCTCCCTTTTTCCCCCCTAAAATGGCTCTGTGTTTTCATGCTTGATAAATGATATGTAAGCTGCCTTTCTTTTTTCTTAAATGATATCATGGGAAAAAAAAAAAAAACCTAGGGAATGATTTATCTTCACTTTAGTTAAAAAGGACAAAGATCACAAAATTTTGCTATAATTGGCTTAGTGGCAACTTATCTAAAAGAAAAAGGACAGCATAATAAATACAAAATTAACTTCCCAAATCCAGGTAAGCCAACTATTCCTGGCACAGCTCTAGAGCTGAGAACAGTTTGAAGCACAATGGGTTCCCCATAGCTTCCTCCATCTGAGCCACCAGGGAAGCCCAAGTCTTTGCATCAGGAAGATCCCCTGGAGAAGGGAATGGCAACCCACTCCAATATTCTTTCCTGGAGAATCCGATGGATGGAGGAGCCTGGCAGGCTACAGTTCATGGGGTTGCATAGAGTCTGACACGACTGAGTGACACACACTTTTACTTTCCTCCATCTGTGTTCAGCTGTGTTCCTCCTCCTGATGCTGTGTGTTCAGCATCAGCACAGAATCCGCACATGAACAGTAACTAGGCACAAGCTGTAGCAAGAGTCTGAGCTCGACAGTGTTTCAGCACTGAGGCAGGAGCTTACACATTGTTCTGTCCCACTCCTGTCTAGTGCTTACTTTCTCTAGTGGTTTTCTTATGTCTAATAGGTCACTAGTAGCTTCCGGCTACATGTAGCTCTTGAGCACTTGAAATGTGTCTGGTCCAAATTGCAATGTGCTGGAAGTCTAAAACACATACCAATATCAAAGACTTAGTAACAAAAAGTTTATATTGGTTATGATTATAACATTATGTATGTATTTTTAAATGATAATAGTTTTGATATATTGGGCTACATATTCCTAAAATTTATTTTACCCATTTCTTTTGTAGCTACTAGAAAATTTAAAATTTTCTACTACATAACTACTACTATATTTCTACTCGTCAGTGCTGCTCAGACTTGCATACATTGGTTACTCTTGTTGCGTTGGTCTTCCTCCAGACTACATATGGGTTCAAGGCCCTGATACAGGAAATTATCGAGGTAACATGATTACTATGAGAAATTACTAATTTGTGTCATTGGATGAGACCCAAGTAACTGAGATAGTTATGCTGTCCGTGGAAATACAGAAGCTAGATAGAGGAGCTGGTAAGGTAACAGTGAAGGTGAAGTTGAGTCATAGCTGGTTGTTTGACTTTAGATAGCTGTTGGCTGCCTAGGAGCCCTTACCTCCTCACCTCTCTTCTAGACATTTCTTCCAAACTCTGAGAGCAACTAGAATTTGAGAAAAGGATTAAAGAAAAGGGTATAGTTAATTGAGTTTCTTAAAAAAAAAAAATTCCTATTATCCAGACTGTGACAAAAAAATCCCAGAAATGGCATTCTGCTGGGTTTACTTTTATTGAACAAGCAATTGAACAGACAGCATTGTGATCAGGAGGCTTCCACAGCACAAACTGGTTAAGATGTCTCTGTGCCCTTAGATCACAGAATCTAGGAGGAAAGAGATGGAATAGACTGAAAGTCAATGAGTCCATTCTCCCAACAGTTCTGTATTGCTTTCTATAGTAAATAAGACGAGCTCTGAAGAATTCTTTGTATATACAGATGGTGAAGGTAGGTGATTCAGAATTGGGGTACACTTTTCCCTCATGGCTTTTATCAACTTTTGCATCATTTGACCTAGACAAGAAGATGAAGAGGTTAGATGTTAGAAACTCAAAGACATTGTAGAAATGCTGGCTATACATTTATGATTGTAACATAGTCAAAGAAATCCGTCGATTCCTGCATTCTGCCAAGAATACAGGATCTCAAATCACTTTCACATTTTATTTAATTGATTCAATAAGTATTTATGGAGTATCTAATACATTTTACCTATTGAGGTGGATGCAAAACTGACCTCTGCTCTTGATTACTTGTGACCCTCATGATAATGAAAGAAGGAAGGTGTCATTCATATCTTTTCAAAAAGGAAGAAATTGAGCTTCAGAGAAGTTCACTGACTTGCCAAGGTCTAATATTTGATCAGGACTTAAGTCTAATTCCTCTAACAATTAATGCTTTACCATTATAGTTTTAGGCCATAAGCATTTAATTAGCTGTCTTCGTGCCTGACTCATCCATGTATATTCTTAAAATCAACATTTAAAACATTAAGTCAACATTTAAAGTTTTTAAAATGGTAACTGCATCTTGTCTGCTGGTGCTACCTGGAACACTAGCACATTATTATTACAAACTCAAACCTCCGTTTTAGTTCTCACATTGAACCCATAAGGGTTCCTTTGATTTGACTTGGCAACTTATGGTCTTGTTGAATCCTTGAAAATCTTTGTCATGGAATTAAGAATAGTCATTTCTTAATCTCAAAATTGTACTGACATTTTTCTTAATATAGGAATTTCCTTCCAGTGTAGCTAATCTTTATTTAGTTCAGATAATGCCTTTTCTAGAGCCCTCGGTTTTCAGAATGTCCTGACAACTAAAGGCTGGTGGCAGAGCACAAGAAATGAAATCAGGTCTACAGCGGACCCAGAACTTAATTCTAATGAACTTGTGGTACAGGCAGGATTTCTCCCAGGCTGATTTTCTTTAAAATGGGAAAGATAACAATCCCTGCTCTAAATACAGATCTACTACGAGGATGCAAAAGGAAAGAGCACAGGGAGCTCTCTAAAGAGTTATATAAATCTTAGAAGTTACCATATAATGAAAAGTATTTCTTAGAATAGGAAGTAAAAGTTGGATTTTCAGTCTATTTTTCCAGGAAAGTTGTGACTGTCAGGTCTTTTATTCATTCTTGGGATTCTAGACTCTCTTAGAGAATCATCTACTCATGAACTAGGTTCAGGCAATAAGTTTCAGCCTCTAGGATTTACACCCATAATAGTTATCAGAGCAATGCTGGGCCATGACCCACCCATACCACTTTGGTGTATCCAAGATCACATAACAATCATCTAGCCGGAACTGAATAAATGCCCAGGACACCTCTTGCTCTAAAGATTTGTTCCATCAGATAAAACCATAAGTAATATCCGTTATATAACTCTAGTGGAAAGAAAACACCCTCAAATGAAAGGAAGGAACTTACAAAACGTTTTGTTCTTATCTCTGGCAAGATACTTCATTATTTGAATAAAAATATCTTAGTATTATTTTATGGCAAATTCCTTATAAAGTAGTTTTCATCAAGTTGTCTACGTGAGATTATAGCAAGGCATGGTCTAAGGTGTGGTCTGTAGGACTTGCATAAAGATTACTTTTACCTTCCTGTTTTGAGATATACGTGACCAGATGTGTTTGTAAGATGGGGAGACAGTATATTCTGGCAATAAAATGAGAAGCAAACCACTAACAGTTTATACGTAGTAAGACAGCAAACACCATACAGGGACTAGGGCAAAAGTTTAAAACCTCTCATTATACATGTGTAAAGACCCAGAGTAGATAAATGATTTTTTAACCCAGAAGAAGAAACAGCAAAGATCTCTTCATTTCATTCCAGTCCCCTGCCTTCCAGCTGCCAGTGTAAAAGCAGAAACACCTAGCTTATAGCTCTTTTGTTTTTCCACTTTCCCATATCAGTGCTTACTGAGTAGTTCTTTTGAATATGGTCTCATCTAGTGTTGCTTGAGATCCTCAAATGTGGTAGAATCATTTTTAATTCCATTATTGTGAAAGCGTTATTGCCAAATGCTTAAAAGTATTTACTAAAAATTTTCAGTAACTCGGTGAGAACTTTGGTTTACATTATTTATGTGATTTGCCAAAGGTCTCATACATGAAAAACACCAAAACTCTGAACTTATCTGGTAACAAAATTTTTCTCTTATTTGAAACTTCCTGATATTTTTACCCAAGTCAAATATCCTCTTGCTTGAGGAGGAGATTACTCATATGCCATCACCAGGGACAACGTTAAACTCAATACAGTAGTTCTCTTTACCCCCGAGGTGTACATTCCAAGACCCCGAGTGGATGCCTGAGACCATAGATATATTCAGTGTAAACTGAATCTCATATATATTATTTTTTCCTATACCTACACACCTATGATAAAGTTTAATTTATAAGTTAGGCATAGTAAGAGATTAACAACAATAAATCTAAAACAGGACATTATGTCAATGTAGTCCCCCCCCCTAAATATCTTATTTCACTGTACCCACCCCTTTTGTGATGATACAATATAATACTTGTATACTTGAGATGATGTGAAAGAGGGAGGTTTTGTGACATAGCATCAGGCTATCATTGACTTTCTGAGTACATCAGCCAGAGAATCATCTGCTTCAAGCGATCCTGTATCATCAAACTGTGATGGTGTGCATGGCTGGATGTCAGGAGCTGATATCCATGGTCAGGAATCTTTGATAGCAAAAGGTTTTTTTGAGGAAAACTTTTGAAAGGATATTGTAGTTAGAAGTTGTTGCTCTTTCTAACTCAAAGTGTTGCTGCAAAAGTTGCAATCCTTTGGTGATCATATGGGTAACTTTAATGCTGGCTTCCATTCAAGGATTATACTCCATAATTTTGCCTTAATATTTGTGCAGCTTGAAACACTGGCAAATTTTCCTAATGTTTACATTGCTGGTTCTGCTTCAGTTTCTTCTTTGTTTTCCTCTCCCTCTGTTGATGACTTAGTAAGTTCTTCTAGTTCCTCATTCTTGGATACTCGTCAATGGCCTTCAATATGTTCTTCCATTTCATCAAGCACGTCAGAATATCCTTCTCCATCAACTTGTCTTGTCCTGTGAATTTCCTAACTTCTCCATCAATCCCCAGGAAGTCTTTAAAATCATTCACAACTTCACTCCATTAATTTTTTCAGCAAGCATTTACACTTTCTGGTTCTAATTTATCCATTGTAGCTTTGAGGAATGTTTCCTACTGTGTCAGCAGTAGTGAGTGATTTCCAGTGTTTTTTGTCCAAGTGAGGGTCTGCATCAATTGCTGATTAAATGTAATTAAACACCAGGCAGGTGTATGTGACTTTGACAAATTGAATGATGCTCTGATCAAGGGGCTGAAGCAATGAGATTGTATTTAGAGGCAAAAATACAACCTCAATGTTTTTATTTTCATAGCAGATAGATTCAGGATGTCCAGGTGCATTGTCTTTTATTGGTAGTACTTTAAATTCCAACCTTTCCTCTTCCAAGTATTTTTTCACTTCTGGGATGGAGCATTGGTGGTACTATTCCGTAAATAAGATGACTGTCCCCCATGCTCTCTGATTTTGTTACCAGAACATGGGTAGTTAATATTTGTTCTTCAGAGCAGGTGGGTTATTTGCTCTTCACACTTTGCCTGGCTTAATCCCCTGTGGCATTACTACATAGTAGCAGAGTTAATCTGTCCTCCCCTGCTTTTCTGACTTGATGCCTCCTTTGTGCTTCTGCAAATGCGGGTTCTATTGCACATCTTCTTTCAGAGGAGCCTGGTCTCACTGTAATTCAAGACGTGCTTTGAATGATAGTCTGCCTCTTTAATCAACCTTTCAACTCTGCTAGAAATGTGGCAGCAGCTTCTTCATGGCAGATGCATCCACTCCACTCATTTTTATATTTTTCAGTCCAGACCTATTCCTGAATCTGTGTAACCATACTTTACTCATAGTAAATGGCTTGGCTAATTTCAGGGGATTCCTTGCTGAAGTCTCATTATATAGTCTTAATGCTTTTTGGCCAAAAGCCTTGTCACCAGTCAGAACTCATTTGCTGTTCATGTCTTCCATCCAACAAATATAATGCCTTTTCCATCTTAACTAAGCACTTATCACATAATGTATCTTTAACTTTTGGCCATTTGAGATGGAGCAGCAAAACTAAAATAAATTTCTTTCTCCTTCTTCACAATTTCATGGATAGAAGATTCATTTTTACAAAAGACCTGAGCAACCTCAGCACATGATTTTTTTTCTTTCCTTATTAAGTTGAGAACTTCCGCTTTGCACATAAAGGAACTTTTCGGCTTCTCTTTGGCATATATGAATTGCCAGTGTCACTACCCTTGCACTCTAAGGGGCATTATTTAGCAAAATAAGGGTCTCTGGAACAAAAGACGGTGATATCACAAGAGTTGATCTGATAACCTAGATAGCTACTAAGTGACAAGGATGTGACAGGGATGTGCTAGACAAAGGATGATTTACCTCCTGGGTGAGATGGAGCAGGACGGTGCAGGATTTCATCATGCTACTCAGAACAGCAAATGATTTAAAACTTATGAATTATTTATTTTTGGAGTTTCCCATTTAGTATTTGTGAACTTTGGGTAACTAAAACCACAGAAAACAAAACCTCGAATAAGGTGAGATTACTGTAACATATGTCAAAACATCCTTCACTTCAGTCGCTCAGTCATGTCCAACTCTTTGTGACCCCATGGACTGCAGCACACCAGGCTTCCCTGTCCATCACCAACTCCTGGAGCTTGCTCAAACTCATGTCCATCAAGTCAGTGGTGCCATCCAACCATCTCATCCTCTGTCATCCTCTTCTCCTTCTGCCTTCAATCTTTCCCAGCATCAGAGTCTTTTCAAATGAGTCAGTTCTTTAAATCAGGTGGCCAAAGTATTGGAGTTTCAGCTTCAGCATCAGTCCTTCCAATGAATATTCAGGACTGATTTCCTTTACGATGGACTGGTTGGATCTCCTTGCAGTCCAAGGGACTCTCAAGCATCTTCTCCAACACCACAGTTCGAAAGTATCAATTCTTCTGCGCTCAGTTTTCTTTATGGTCCAACTCTGACATCTATACATGACCACTGGAAAAACCATAGCTTTGACTAGATGGACCTTTGTTGACAAAGTAATGTCTCTGCTTTTAAATATACTATCTAGGTTGATCATAGCTTTTCTTCCAAGGAGCAAGCGTCTTTTAATTTCATGACTGCAGTCATCATCTGCAGTGATTTTGGAGCCCAAGAAAATAAAGTTTGTCACTGTTTCCATCGTTTCCCCATCTATTTGCCATGAAGTGATGGGACCAGTTGCCATGATCTTAATTTTCTGAATGTTGAGTTTCAAACCAGCTTTTTCTACTCTTTCAATTTCATTAAGAGGCTCTTTAGTTCCTCCTGGCTTTCTGCCATAAGGGTGGAGTCATCTGCATATCTGAGGTTATTGATATTTCTCCCGGCAATCTTGATTCCAGAAACATCCTTATAGGGACTTAAATAAAAAGGTCAATTTTTCATGTTGGAGGACAGTTTAATGCAAAGTAGAAAGATAGAAACTTTGTCTGCTTCTATCCCTGTCTGACCTCCCTTGGCCTCTGTATCATAGATCACAGAAATTAAAAGCTACTCTAAAGAAGTGTTGGTGACATTATGTACATTGCTCATAAACAGTCTGTTATTAATCCCAGTAAACTATAAACATTTAGATGTGTTAACTACTATATTTTTATTCCCACACATTTCAGTAATTAATTATCTTCACAATGAAGATAATTCTGGGGTTACCTGACCTGCTATCATTTCCCTGGCCGGAGAAACATCCGTCACTGAATACAAGGGAACAGCAGCCGAACCACCTGGTTCTAAGACTGAGATTCTGAATGCCAGATACTTACGCCAAGAGGTGGTGTTTCTTTGATGCTGTTATCCTCACACCTTCCTTTACTGCGTATGTATATATTTGTTTGGCGTATTCTAAAACAGAATAGGAAGTTTCAAAGCTGGGAAAACACACAGTTATAATGAAAACAAAACAAAACACAACCAAGCATCAATATGAATGACATTTGGGCATCAAATCAGAACTGAAATCAGGGGTAGGAACTGGTATCTGTTTTCTAGTAGGCGTCATTCAGATTTATTCTCCCTTTTCTGATTTTGCTCCAGATTTATGCCCCAGGCCTGGATCTATTTCATTATATTTCATTCTCCTATACGCTATATATTCATGGAATTGTTGAATGTTAGAAATAAACATCATCTAACACAAAAGCCATTATTTTATAGATAATAAAACTGGCTCCCAGAGAGGAGTTTGACTTTATTTGATATCTATAATGTGACTTGGGGGTTATAAAATAGGATACATTTTACAAAATAAGTTTTACATAAATATATGTAAATTATGTATATATGTTATAAAACATAACCATATGGTCATTGTGAATTTTATTCTTGGAAAGAATCTTAAGATATATGAATTTTAATGCCTTTCTCATAAGAAATATTATATAGCAAACATCTACTTGTTTGCTTTGGTGATAGGAGACTAACTGTCTATCAGGACACTTCATCTGGTCTTTGAACATTGCAAGAGTTGAAATTTCTTCCCTCTAGCTTCTTCTAAGACCTCAGAAACCAGTAATGCTCAATCTTGCCTGTGACAGTCTAAATCTTCTCTTTGTAACATGTACTCTCAGTTCTTTAGCTAAACAATCCGTCTTGAGGCATCCTTTATCAGTATTTTTATCATGGGCGTTTCTGTAATTTCTAAAGTTCCTTTGATTAAAGTATAACTTATTATAGGTTTAAACAGTTAATGGAATGCTTGCAGAGCATTGGTTGGACAATTTAGGGCCTGGCATTTACAGTAAAGAGAAATTGAAGGATTTCTGGGAGGGAATAAGACACATATAGTAACATTCATGAATGGTTTTACTCATTCCTTAAATGTTTAAGACATTTAAGAATTAAGATTCCTTAGTTATTAAAACTGTGTAATATCCATGGATGGACTTAAAGAGATTTATGTGCCCACAGATATTATGCATACAGATTTTTAATGTTTCATCATTTTTTCTTTTATAGAAAGAGGTAACTTTCTCCATATTATCAAGGGAATCTTTGATCCCCTTTAGTTTACCTTTGATATAACAGTAGTGTAGTAGACAGAAAAGCAAACTGTATTTAAACCCAAATCAACAAGGTTACAATCCGGTCCGTTCTACTTCCAAAGTGTTGTCATTTTAAACAGATTACCTAGACTCTCTGAGCCTCAGATTAACCTTCTATACAATGAAAATAATACCACTCTATAGTAAGTAGTGAGGATTCAGTAAAACTGAAAACTTAAAGTGTCTTACTTACAGATATAACACATAAAGCACTCATATTCTAATTTTAGTCCACATATATGAACTGTAGAATGTTTTTTTCTTTCATGAGTTAGCTGATTTTAAAGAAATAAATGTAAATTCAAATATCTTTCCAGAATTGAAAAGGAGGATATCAGGCCCATCTTCATATTCTGGCCCTTGTTTTTAGTGTTCTAAGAAGGACAGGATGAACAAAGAGGGACTGAATGTTCCTGAGGTGGGATGTGGTAGAAAAGGCAAGATTTGCCACCATGCCCTTATTTAAAGCCGGTGAAATGAAGGCTGGAAACAGGTGGAGAATGGAGGGAAATCTGTGATTAGAAGCTAGACATTAGAGATTAGAGCCTGGGCTGACTCTGTATAGCAATGATTCTCAACTCTTTTCTCTTTACACACAGTATAGATGATGTTCACACTCCCATGAGTGAACATGGGCTTAGAGAGATTTTCTCTAATTACGTTGTAACCTCACCACTTTTTCCTTTCTCTTCTACTCAGTAAAGTATATGAAAATTTTTATTAAAGGGATACCCATAGATATTCTCTGTTTTAGGCATGAATAAGATCATTCACAACATCTGAATTTTAAACTTATACAATTAGTTGCAGAACTTTGCATTCATATCAATACTCTACTGTGGGTCAACACTATTATCAAGAACCTCTACACTAGAAGAGGGACTTGGTGGACTTGTATACTTACAGATTTTCATGGCAGAGCATGCAGGGATTGTTGTATGTCTGGCCATCATCACCACAGACAGGCTGTAAATTCTTTGGGCAAAGGTAACCCATCCTGGGTAATATTCGGTAATGTTTGCACATCTCAGAATTCTGAACAAACAAAACATAGTAAATTTGCTCAATGGCACTTAAGAGATATGGACTTGGTGAAAACCTCTTGATTTCCTCAATCATGTGTGACTAGATAGTTAGTAAAGGAACTGTAACATAGGTTATACAAACTCATATATTCATTTCATATCACTGTTAGGTAACCTCCTGGGTTTAGCTTCTTTTTTTACTAAGGAAGTAGCCAAACCAAGATACAAGGAAGAAGACAGCAATTAGAAAGCAGAAATCCTACAAGGCAGTGCTGTGCTTTCGAGAAGGTGATGGCACCCCACTCCAGTGTTCTTGCCTGGAAAACCCCATGGACGGAGGAGCCTGGTGAGCTGCCGTCTAAGGGGTCGCACAGAGTCGAACACGACTGAAGCGACTTAGCAGCAGCAGTGCTGTGCTTAGTCGCTCAGTCATGTCTGACTCTTTGGGACTTCCTGGACTGTAGCCGGCCGGGCTCTTCTGTCCATGGGGATTCTCCAGGCAAGAATATTGGAGTGGGTTGCCATGTCCTCCTCCAGGGGAACTTCCCAACCCAGGGGTAGAACCCAGGTCTCCAGGTTTCCTGCATTGCAGGCGGATTCTTTACCATCCGAGCCACCTAGGCACAGATAAACTGAGGTATGCCCATAGGGAGAAAACGCCTGTGCAGAAAATAATACTTTTTTTTTTTTTTTGTCCTTTTAAATGAAGACATTGGTTACATACAATCTAGAAAGGAAACACTCAAAATAAATGCTAGGTAATCACATGGATTTTTGAGTTCCAGCTCTGCCACTGACTAAAGAAGTAATTTACCTGACTTCTTTGAGCCTTAGTTTCTCATCTGAAAAACATGAATAGTAATAGCTCTTGCCTCATATTGTTGTTTTAGGGAATCAAGTCAGATAATGCACTTATATGTATACATAATACAGTGTTTGGCACATACTAAGTGCTCAGTATATGATAGTTGTTAGTTTCCTAAGGTAAAAAATACATAAATTTTTCATGTAGAAAAAGGAACATATTTGTTCTTAGTAGTTTTTTGGAAGTGTGTTTCACGATGATGATGGTAATAATAAATTTATTCACCTTAAAAGAAGCAGGAAAAAGGAAAAAACACAGAAATTTAAAAAATAGGATTATGGAAGACAAATTCAGTGGTGTCAATAATTACATTAAGTATTAGGACTAACTACTCCAGATAAAGAACAGAGACTCTTAGTCTGGAGAAACAAAATGACTCAAATTATAATATTTAAAAGAAGTATACTTTATATCTTTATATTTCAACTAATAGGGTGAACATATAAAGGGCAGAAAGTAGATATGTGCAAACACTGATCACCCAAAAGGTGATATATCTATATTAATATCACACAAAGTAGAATTTAGGACAAGAACTAATGGCAGAGATAAAGAAAAGAAGAGGATTTCTAATTATAAAATAATAGATTCCATAATTAACAATCTCAAACATTTATGTACCTACAGTATAGTCTTAAGATAATGAGGCAAAAATTAACTGAAAGGAGAAAAAGGCAAATTTATCAAACTTTATGTTTATATTTAACATACTTCTTTTTGTAATAATACATATTTTGATATTTGTGTCTGTGGTATTTGAAAAATAATATAATCAGCTTGACCTCAATGATATTTGTAGATCTCTATATCCAACAATTGCAGACTACACATTCTTCTTAAGTAGACATGAAATTGTTGCCCACATGAATTGCAGACCACATTCTGGGCCATTAAGCCAGTATTGATAAATTTGAAAATTGAAGTCATAAAATGCAAGTTTTAGGATCACAGTGAAATAATATTAGTAATATATATGATAGCTATGAAACTCCTAGGTATTTAGAAGTTATGCAACACACTTTTAAATAAATCATGACTCTAAAGTAATCAAAATGGAATATAGAAATGTTTTGAACTGAATGATAATGAAAATAAAAAATACTCAGTAGTTAACTCAGTGATTTGAAGGAAAGTTTTAGGTAGATATGTAAATAGAAAAAATCTTAAAATCAATCTAAACCTCCATCTCAAGAAGCTAGCAAATAATAGGCAAAATAAGCTCAAAGAAAATAGAAGAAAATGAATAAATTTATGAAATAGAAAACAGAAGGCCAAATGGTTGCTTGAAAAGATTGATAAACTGATAAACTATTTGCAAAATTGACAAAAGTCAAGAAACACACATTGCCAATATTAAAAAGTGGTGCCTTATATATAGATATTAAAAGGATAATGTGAAAATGTTATGAATAACAACTGTATGTCAATAAATTTGACAACTTGGAAACTAATTTCTGAAACAGACACTGAGTAGATCATTTAATAGTAGTATATCTATTGATAATCATTTCAGAGGTATAAAGAAGTACTTGCTGATTTGTGTTCTAAAATAATTCAAACATCTAAAGGGACTGCTTTAGCTTGAGGTGAGTTCCATATCAATAGAGATATTCAGGGAGAGTTTAAACAAGCACCTTCTGTAAGTCACTGGCAAAGGTAGAACGGAACCAAGTATATCCTTAATATTTTTCAGGAATCTGCCACTCCAAGGTTGAAAACTACCAAAATAAAGGGTGATAAAGAAGCAAAAAGCAGAATTATGCCTCTCTTTTCTTACACAGTACATCAACTCTGAACAAATTATCCACCTTCAAAATAGACCTAGGATTCAGCTACCTCTTATGACCTCCACTACTAGCACCATAAGCCAGCCTCTCTGGTTACTGCCATGGCTAACTAGCTGTCCAGCTTTTGCTCTTGCCTTCCTGCAATGTATCTTCAATACAGCAGGTGCAATATCCTTTTAAAACAGATCATGTTACTCCTCTTTTCAAAACCTGCATTCGGACTAATAGACAACATCCTTAAAACGGTCTACACAACCTTACATGACAGGGTCTCCTGTTATTTTAGTGACGTCTTCCTGTGTAAGTCTCTCTGAGGTCACTCTGTGTCAGCTGTACTGGGCTTCTTGCTGTCCTATAAGCCCCGTCTCAAGGCTTTGCCATTCCTCTTCCTGGAATGTTCTTCCCTCACTTACATGTATGGAATTCATCTCCCTAGGAGATGCAAATGGCACCTTCTCAGGGAGCTCTTTTCTGTACAAGATACTTAAAATTGTATCTCAGCATTTACTATGTCATTTTTCTATTGACTCACATCATCTGTGATCTATGTTTTTTCAAGTGTAGAGAGTTTTGTCTGTTTTGTTTACGGCTGCAGTTCTCATAAGGCTTCTCTGGTGGCTCGGTGGTGAAAAATCCGCCTGCCAGTGCAGGAGCCTCAGGTTCAATCCCTGGGTCAGGAAGATCCCCTAGAGAAGGAAATGGCTACCCCCTCTAGTATTCTTGCCTGGGAAATCCCATAGACAGAAGAGCCTGGCGGGCTACAGTCCATGGATTGCAAAAGAGTTGGACACAACTTAGCGACTAAACCACCAGCACCACCATTTTAATCATACACATAGTAATGCTTGAAAAATAACAAGTGCTCAATAATTATTTGTAGCATGCATAAATGATGGCTAAATGACAAGCTGAATGAAGAATGTTGTTCTCTTCTCCAAGAGAAAGCTCAGCTCAAAACCAGGTTACACAAGAATAAGCATGATGGGATTTCTGGTCTGCTGGTGATACATTATTTCTTGACCTAGGTGTCAATATCACAGATGTGGTCACTTTGTAATATTTAGTTGTACACTTATGATAGGTACACTTTTCCTTTATGACTATGATACTGCAATGAAATGTAAAATAACAGATTTTATTATAATAGTCAAGATACACACACACAAACACACATAGAAACAATAGGATATTATTCAGACATGAGAAAGAAGAAAATTCTTCCTCTAACGACAATTTGGAAGAACCCTAAGGATGCTATGTTAAGTTAAATAAGACAGACAAAGAAAGACAAATACTGTACAATAAAGCCAATCGCATAGAGACAGAGAATACGATGGTGATTACTAGGGGATTGGAGAAAATAAGGAGACATTGGTCAAAGGGTATAAATTTTTAGCTACAATTTATGGCGCTCTAATATATGGTGTGGTGATTATAGGGAATCAGTTCAGTTCAGTGGCTCAGACATGTCTGACTCTTTGTGACTCCTATGGACTGCAGCACATAGGGCCTCGCTGTCCATCACCAACTCCAGAATCCACCAAAACTCATGGCCATTGAGTCAGTGAGCCATCCAACCATCTCATCCATCCTCTGTTGTCCCCTTCTCCTCCTGCCTTCAATCTTTCCCAGCATCAGGGTCTTTTCAAATGAGTCAGCTCTTCACATCAGGTGGCCAAAGTATTGCAGTTTCAGCTTCAACATTAGTCCTTCCAACAAACATTCAGGACTGATTTCCTTTAGTATGGACTGGTTGGATCTCCTTGTAGTCCAAGGAACTCTCAAGAGTCTTCTCCAACACCACAGTTCAAAATCATCAATTCTTCAGCAGTCACCCTTCTTTATAGTCCAACTCTCATATCCACACATGAACTGGAAAAACGATAGCCTTGACTAGATGGACCTTTGTTGGCAAAGTAATGTCTCTGCTTTTTAATATGCTGTCTAGGTTGGTCATAACTTTTCTTCCAAGGAGTAAGCACCTTTTTATTTCATGGGTGCAGTCACCATCTGCAGTGATTTTGGAGCCCCAAAAAATAAAGTCAGCCACTGTTTCTCCCTCTATTTGCCGTGTAGTGATGGGACCAGGTGCCATGATCTTAGTTTTCTGAATGTTGAGCTTTAAGCCAACTTTTTCACTCTCTTCTTTCACTTTCATCAAGAGGCTCTTTAGTTCTTCTTCACTTTCTGCCATAAGGGTGGTGTCATCTGCATATATGAGGTTATTGATATTTCTCCCAGCAATCTTGATTCCAGCTTGTGCTTCATCCAGCCCAGCATTTCTCATGATGTACTCTGCATACAGCTTTGACGTACTTGTTTTTCTATTTGGAGCCAGTCTTTTTTTCCATGTCCAGTTCTGACTGTTGCTTCCTGACCTGCATTCAGATTTCTCAAGAGGCAGGTCAGGTGGTGTGGTATTCTCATCTCTTTCAGAATTTTCCACAGTTTATTGTGACCCACACAAAGGCTTGCCATAGTCAGTGAAGCAGAAGTAGATGTTTTTCTGGAACTCTCTTGCTTTTTTGATGATCCAGTGGATGTTAGCAATTTGATCTCTGGTCCCTCTGCCTTTTCTAAAACCAGCTTGAACATCTGGAAGTTCATGGTTCACGTACTGTTGAAGCCTGGCTTGGAGAATTTTGAGCATTACTTTACTAGCGTGTGAGATGAGCGCAATTGTGCAGTAGTTTGAGCATTCTTTGGCATTGCCTTTCTTAGGGATTGGAATGAAAATGGACCTTTTCCAGTCCTGTGGCCACTGCTGAGCTTTCCAAATTTGCTGGCATATTAAGTGCAGCACTTTCACAGCATCATCTTTTAGGATTTGAAATAGCTCAACTGGAATTCCATTACCTCCATTAGCTTTGTTCATAGTGATGCTTCCTAAGGCCCTCTTGACTTCACATTCCAGGATGTCTGGCTCTAGGTGAGTGATCACACCATCGTGATTGTCTGGGTCGTGAAGATCTTTTTTGTACAGTTCTTCTGTGTATTCTTGTCACCTCTTCTTAATATCTTCTGCCATTTCTGTCCTTTATTGAGCCCTTCTTTGACTAAAATATTCCCTTGGTATCTCTAATTTTCTTGAAGAGATCTTTAGTCTTTCCCATTCTATTGTTCTCTTCTATTGCTTTGCACTGATTGCTGAGGAAAGCTTTCTTATCTTTCTTTGGTATTCTTTGGAACTCTGCATTCAAATGGGAATATCTTTCCTTTTCTCCTTTGCTTTTTGCTTCTCTTCTTTTCACAGCTATTTGTAAGGCCTCCTCAGACAGCCATTTTGCTTTTTTGCATTTCTTTTTTTGGGGGGATGATCTTGCTCCCTGTCTCCTATACAATGTCACGAACCTCTGTCCATAGTTCATCAGGCACTCTATCAGATCTAGTCCCTTAAATCTATTTGTCACTTCCACTTTATAATCGTTAGGGATTTGATTTAGGTCATACCTGAATGGTCCAGTGGTTTTCCCGACTTTCTTCAACTTAAGTTTGAATTTGGCAATAAGCAGTTCATGATCTGAGCCACAGTCAGCTCCTGGTCTTGTTTTTGCTGACTGTATAGAGCTTCTACATCTTTGGCTGCAAAGAATATAATTAATCTGATTTCAGTGTTGACCATCTGGTGATGTCCATGTGTAGAGTCTTCTCTTGTGTTTTTGGGAGAGGGTGTTTGCTATGACCAGTGCCTTCTCTTAGTAGAACTCTTATTAGCGTTTTCCCTGCTTCATTCTGTACTACATGGAGAAATTTGCCTGTTACTCCAGGTGTTTCTTGACTTCCTACTTTTGCATTCCAGTCCCCTATAATGAAAAGGACATCTTTTTTTGGTGTTAATTTTATAAGATCATGTAGGTCTTCATAGATCCATTAAACTTCAGCTTCTTCAGCATTACTGGTTGGGGCATAGACTTGGATTACCATGATATTGAAGGGTTTGCCTTGGAAATGAACAGGAAAACTATAGGGAATAGTAATGTGTAATATACTCAGAGTTGGTGAATAGACTTTAAATATTCTCCCCACAAAAATGAAATGGTAATTATGTGAGATGATGGAGATGTTAGCTAACACTATAGTGGTAATCATTTTATAATCTATAAGTCTATCAAATCAATATGTTGTACACAAGTTTACATAATGTTACATATCAACACACATACACTAAGGGCTTTGCAATGGCTCAGCAGGTAAAGAATCTCCCTGCAATGCAGGAGATGTGGGTTTGATCCCTGGGTCGGGAAGATCTCCCAAAGAAGGAAATGACAACCCACTCTAGTGTTCTTGCCTGAAAAATCCCATGGACAGAGGAGCCTGGCAGACTATAGTCCAAAGGGTCACAAAGAGTCGGACACAACAGAGCAATTAAGCACACACCCAGACACACACACACACACACACACACCACAATAAAGCTGGGGGGAAAGGAGCAGATTTTGTGGCTAGTACTTCTGCATACTTAGGGATCCCTAGTCTGATTTACTAGAAATATGTAATTAGTATTTTGTTAGTGTAACGCATCCGTTCTTATACTTGATTTGGGGAAATAATTAGATAAAATTCATGTTAGATACCTTTCTTTCTTCTTTTGGGGTCATCAGACTAGGTGCTAAAGTCTCCTTTCTAGGGACCAATTTGAGATTGCCTGTTGTGAATGAATATACTTCATGCTCTTATATCTTCTTCTTTCTACTCCTGACCTTGACAAAGCTCTAAAAAAGCAATCCCAAATAGGGTCAATGTAAATGTAAGTATGTCATTTTATATTTCTTTTAAATGTATAATATGTATAAATATGTTCAGTGTCAATTTCCAGGTTATTGGGAAAAGGACTAGGTTTGGAGGGGGAGTAGGAAGGGGTTGGGTGAGGAGCCTTTCTGGTCTGCTGAAATTATAGGGTTGAGACTCCTAACTACTTATTTGACTGCATGTGCCAGAAGTTACATGCATTGTACACCCACTTTTTAAAATTTCAAAATAAATTCATTTAGAGCAAGACTAATAATCTCAAAGAGCACAGAATAATGCACCAGTGAGTAATCTTGAGACTCTTACTAAGCATGAACTCCATGGATTCCTCCAAAGGACTTGAGGCTGTACTGAATCAGTCTTTCCTAGGCCTTTACACGAAATGAGGTTTATGGAGGGCAAGTGGCAACAGCACTGCCCACCCCCCATCTCCAGAATAAGTAAATTAAGTTAATAAGTAACTTTTTAGAAACAGCAGTTCTTACCAGAGAAGAAATGGAAGACTCTGAGCTGTCTTCCTCTTCAGAAGATCTAAAATGGGATGGTTTTTCTTCAAGTCTTATCCTTTCCAAAGCTTCTTTTTCACTAGAAAAGAAGACAAAAGTAAATTTACATCCACAAAGACTGGCTCCTGTAATTTCTAGTTGGAAGTTAAACATTTCTAATAAAATATGATGGAACCACAGAACTTTGAATGAGAAAGTGTCCAGGAAGACATGTTAAGAAAAGTACACAGCTGGGAGCTGGCTTGGCACTCCCTTCACTTAACAGGCGTGTGACCTTGGACAAGCTGTTTAGAGTATTCCTTTCTCCAGGGGATCTTCCTGACCCAGGGATCAAACTCCTGCATTGCAGGTGGAGTCATTACCATCTGAGCCACCAGGGAAGTCCCATAAAAAGATGATAGTTTTGGTAATTCCTTCCTCAAGGGATGTACTATGAGGAGCTAATATATATATATATATATAATATATATATATGTTATATATATAATATATATAACTGTTGTGTTCATAGTGCTTTTTTCAGAACCATCATCATCCATCATGTCCATAGGTCCCCAAATATAGTTGTTCATCAGAATAAACTAGAAACCCTTTCTAAAAAACAAATTCCTTAGCCTTGGAGACTCTAACTTATTTTGAAGTACTAATCTGTGTGTGTATGTGTGTGTGTAAGACCTCTGTTAAGTGTGATCTAGTTGTAGAACAAATTTGGAATAATTTCTTGTGACTATGATACTGAGGGTTGGAAAACATTTTTTTAAGTGACATAGCTAGTAAATATCATGATTAGAACTTCCATCTGGATTTCCTGTCTTCAAGTCCAAGTGTTCTTTCTCCTGTCCCGGGTGTTGTCAACTTAAAAGCGTTTTTGCATCTAAAGACTTGGTTTAAAGCCCGCATGGATTCATGAGCACATGAGTATTTAATCAACAGTCTCTAAAAATGCAGTCCCCTCACTAGCTGAGGGGGTACAGGGTCCTGTTACTCACAAGATGCGTCTGCACATGTAGCACTTGTTTTTGTATAACTTTCCATCAGCACCAAGAACAGGGTCATTCTCTCTCGTGCACATGAGCTTGTCATTCCTCACATGCTGCCGAAAGTTACTGCACTCATCCTAGAAAATAAGAAAAGGGAAGTGGGCATGGCTTTTTCCCTTTGTGACTTAGTTACTTTCTTAAACTTGGTTTTAGGAATTCCTCTCTTGGCTCTGGTCTCAGACTCACTGCACTTATCCTGGCAATGGAGGCCAAGGAATGCCCAGACTCTCTCAACTTCCCATCCTCCGCTTCATTCTGAACCTCTCTGCACTGGTCCTGGAAATATAGGGAAACATAAAACAATACTTGAAAGAGCTCCTCGTCTTGCTCGCCCTTTCCATCAAGCTTTCCTTTCCTCTACTTTTCACGGGAGATACACTCTTGACCAGAGGACAATCCCACAGTTGTCTAACTCTATGAATGTCATTATCACTGGTAAAAGACTGATTGAAGATGTCTTCTTTGTGATCTTGAAAAGCAAATAGAAAAGGCAGCATCATGCACGTGCACTATTGATTCACTGATGTTCAGAAGACCCTCTGGAGAAAATGGGAAAGGCATCAAGGAGAGACGCTAAAAGAGAGACTTTGAGACTAGTTTATTTTACATAAATTGTTAAAAATCAGTGTCAACAAGCAACATGAAGCCTCATTTCACATTTAAAGTGTCAGACATAAGCATGCAGTTGAGGTGGTAAAGAATTTTACCCACTATTTTTCAGTCCACAATTCTCCCAAACAGGAGAGACCAAAGCAATAATCGATACACACTGCAGGAGAATTCTCTATAAAATTGAGAAAAAACATTAAACTTCAAAGCCAGGAGATAAATCTTATTATAACCCAACATGACAATATTGGCAAAATCAATTTTCTTTGAAGCAGAAGATTAGCAACTTTATTATCCAAAAAGTGAAGGCGAAGACAAGAATCTGAGGATGATAAGTAAAATAGTTATCTTCGTATCTTAAAAAATAACCTTTGCATCATTTGAGGGCTTGGCTCTTGATCTTTCTTCTTCATTCTTTTTTCTTTCTTTAGCTTCTCGCTCACTGAAAAATTTTATGAAAGGGATAGAGTAGTTTTTCCAGAGTTATTATTGAATTGTTTAACCAAATATTTCCTTAATTCTAAACATTAGAATATCTAACATGGTTTTCTAGTATTTGAAAAATACATAAGATACTTTTTAAACAAATAAGTTCTGATCACTGGGGGTTTCATAATATATTTGCGACACTGCTATCAACTTTCATAAACCCAGTTTCTATACTATCATCTAGAGTGATATACATCTGAAGGGGCATTACATTTTTTCCTAATAGGATTATTTATGACTGTCAGGTAAAGAGTTGCTTCATTTCTCCTTTTTATTTTCTTACTGAATTACAATAAAACTCTCCTGTATTCATTGTTCTTTATATTGCTATTATGCTTTAAAGTTTATAAACATTTTAAAAATATTTTCTCCTTGAATCCCTACCAAAACTCTATTGTGTAGTTATTATTCTCTTTATATACA
The DNA here is from genome assembly GCF_910594005.1 of Cervus elaphus. NCBI lineage: Eukaryota > Metazoa > Chordata > Mammalia > Artiodactyla > Cervidae > Cervus > Cervus elaphus. The sequence continues at coordinate 60,524,417 of NC_057823.1, read as the reverse complement.
GGAGGAACCGAGGCTCTGCAGGGTGAACGGGTCTGCCCCATGTCCCTTATCTGAGATGCTTCCTCTTTGAAGGTCAGTGATATTGGCATGATACAACAGGGTCCTCGCCTATCCCAGCTGCTCGTGGTATGACTGTGCTTCTCATAATATTCAAAATAGAAATTTCTTATGCAAGTGCTTTGGAAACTTACTGTCCTCTTCTAAACTGAGGAGCTATTAGTATATATTTTTAATGTGTGATGCCAAACACCATAAGTTTTAAATCAAAAGGAATGGATTTCTGGGAAGCAGATATAGCATATCAAACTGATTCATAAACCTCTGTACTCACAAGATGCTCTGACACATAGCACACTTGTTGGCATGCATCTTGCCATATGGGCCTCGAACAGGGTTGTTTTCTTTGGTGCAAATAAGCTTTCCATCTCTCACCATGTTCCGGAATTCATGACACTGATCCTGCCAATAAGAACAACAACAACAAAAGAGATGTTTCTACAATTATATGATCTTTAAAACAGAAAATATGATTGGTTGGTTATATGTAAACTCCTAACTCTTAACGAAAATAAAAATCTAGAGAAAATAAAATTTTAGAGATGAAATGTATTTTAAAGCAGCGGTTCCCAACCTCTTTGGCACCAGGAAAGAGTTTGTGGAAGACGATTTTTCCATGAACTGGGGCTCAGGGGATGGTTTTGGGATGATTCAAGCACATTACATCTATTGTGCACTTTATTTCTATTGTTATTACATTAGCTCCACCTCAGATCATCAGGCATTAGATCCCAGGAGCTGGGGATCCATTTTACGGGCACTATGTTCAGTATCTGCTTAAGAAGTCTGAATCCTCTCCACAGCATCCCTTTCAAATACTTGTCGGCCCCAGTGGAATTTCACTACCACCTAAGGCAGCCTGTGCCATTTTTATATAGTTTCATGGGGTTGAACCCCAAACCTGTTGCACTGCACCTCAACTCATTACTTCACACATTAAAAAGCCCTGGAATGAAAGACATCCTTTGGCAAGGCGGCATATAAACACCTACAGTTTTAGCTTTGTTCCTCAAGAACAACATTTTTTAAAATTGTTTCATCAAATCTGTATTATATTCTTAGCATTTTGTTGTGTGTGGTAATGGATTTCTTTTGGTTGTCATTAAAAAATCTATAAGATAAGCACACATTATCCCCATTTTACAGATGAGAGGAAAAAGGTTCACAGATATTAAGTAATTAAAATCAGTGTTGAAACAGAGGTCAGAAACCTATTAATAACTAGGCTATAGATTCCTTGCCTTCTTTGCCTTTACACGGTAGAAGATAAGACTCCTGGTACATCTCTAAGAACATGGAGCTAGCTGCCTTCTTTACTCATTGAAAACTAAGAACCTTAAAAAGCAGGCAACGGAATTGGGCCCACAGGGTTTGACTCCTGTTGAAATTTTTGAACATCCATAGAAGTTTGTCTTTAACTTTTTTTTAAGCCCAAAGAGCTACAGTATATGGGAAGATTATCTTTAAAAATACTACCAATAACCTAAGTTGGAGTTACCTTTCTTTAAATTGTGGTACTATGAACAACTCCAGACCTACTTTTCTCTGTTTAGTAGCATTTTAACTATTCTCTGGAATTGAATACCTAATCAACATATGAAATGTCTCATAGCCATCATTTTTAAATTTGCTAGAATTTTTTTTTCCTCTTCCAGGTACCTAAAATGCCACATACATCTGTGTCTGTGATAGCACCCATGTGAGTATATTGCAGCTTTTCCTCTTTGGGTGCAAATCTCTAGCTCTTCTATTTGTTATCTGTGGGTAGTTAACCTCTCTGAGTTTTTTCCTCAACTGTAAAATTGGAACACCACCACCTACTGCATTGATTGTGGGCAGATATGATGGGCGCAGATTTAAATATGATGTTGCATGTACTTTGTAAAGCTTATTTTAGTTTGCATTTGTAGATAAGACTGCAGCTTTCTTTTTGCCACAGGCACAAAAAATATCTGGGTATTTTCTGTATGTACACATAGTTTTTTCCCTTGTTTGAAATTCCTAAAATAGATATTTTTAAACTTGAAAGAAATTGACCAACCTAGAATAGATGTCCAGTAGAGATCATTGGAACTTGTACAATAAAGTATTTTCTCAAAGCCATTGATCTACCAACATATGGGTAACAGATATTCCCAATATATTTTTCAAAAATGACCATTTCCACTACTGTTTCATTTTGTTTAGTCAGTATAAAACTAATAAAAAGTTTCCTCTTTAATGGGAAAACTTTCCTGGGGAAATTTCACGTTTTAGTTTTCTCAGTCCATAGATGGATTAGAAGAGGTTGCAGTGTGTCTATGTGCTGGTGTTTTAAAGCATTGAACCTTATTTTTAAAACCCCAAGTTGAACACAAGATGGCACTAGAGTACCAAGTCAAGAATTTACCATCTGGAGCTCCAAGCTTTTGATCCTTTTCTTGTTTGTAAATTTGGCACCTATTTGCATAATTGTTTTTAAACTTCAGGGGGGAGATCAAGTTGATAATAACAATAATTTGAAAATTGCCATTGTTCCTATAATGTGTGGTAACTGCAACAGAGTTGCTCTTAGGCCAATTAAGTTCCATGCTATTTCTTTGAATATCTGATCATGTCTTTCTTGTTTATCATCATGTTCACAACATCTGGGACAGAGTATGTATTCCATAATATGCATTCTGTTTATTTGTTGAATAAACTAAGCTTGCAATCTCTCATGCAAATTAAAGTATAAGCATGCTCAGGTGGCACTAACGGTAAAGAATCCACCTGCCAGTTCAGGAGATGCAAGAGATGTGGGTTTCATTCCTGAGTCGGGAAGATCCATCCCCTGGAGAAGAAAATGGCAACCCACTCCACTATTTTTGCCTGGGAAATCCCATAGACAGAGGAGCCTGGAGGGCTGCAGTCCATGAGGTTGCAGAGAGTCAGATGTGACAGCAATTGAGCACAAGATATGTCTAACGTATATTACCTGTTTTTCATTGTCCTTTCCGGTTTTGTTTCTCAAATATTCCTCCTCTTCCTTTTTTTTTTCAGCTGCTTCCCTTTCCCTTGAAGAGAAAAATGAGAAGAAACATTTCAACCAAAATGAACAAACACCTCAGGTATGCTCTAAAAAAAAAAATTGTTGTCTTGAACGGATGAGTGATTATTTACTTTAAGACTCAACAATTAAAAGCTAATTTTTGAAAAATACTCACAGCTTTTCCTTACACATAGCACATTTGTTACCATGTGTCTTGCCATCTGGACCACGTACAGGGTCACTTTCTCGGGTACAAATAAGCTTTCCATTCTTCATTTGACTTCTAAACTCATCGCATACATCCTGAAAAGAAGGAAAAATTATATTAGAAATGGCTATTTTCACATAGTATTTGACTGATCTTGAAAATTTTGAAGCTTTTGACTCAGGAATTGGGCAGCCACCTAATCTTGCTGTGGGAGGCTCTTTACTGGACCACAGACATGTCCAAGTGGTAATTTCTGAAGATGAATTCCGTCATCAACCTTAATTCCTGCTTGCCATGTAAGGCTATATATTCCAGAAATGATCACTTGGATACCTCTGTGGTCCAGTGTAGAGCCTCCCCACAGCAAGGTTAGGTGGCTTTATAACCAGGTTACTTTAGAATGGGAAGATTATCCTGGATTATTGGGTGGGCCCAGTGTAATCAAAAAGATCCTTATGAGTGAAACAGGAAGGCAGGAAAACCAGAGTCAGAATGATACAACATTAAAAAAAAAAAAAAAATCTACTGGCCCCTGCTGATTTTAAAGATGATCACAAACCAAGGAATGCAGGCGCTTCTAGAAGTTTAAAAAAAAAAAAAGGCAAAGAAAAAGAACTTCCCCAGAACCTCCACCAAGGAAAGCAGACTTTCTCTGACACGTTGGCTTTAACATAGTAAGACCCGTTTAGGACTTCTGAACTCCAGAAATGTATGATGCTGAATCAGGGTTGTTTTCAGCTACTGTTGGTAATAATTTGTTATAGCAGCCAAACCTCATTTTCCCCATCTATAAAATGAGATTGGGAAAATCTTAGTTGACCAGGCTATTGAGATAATTAAACTACTCTTTATAAAAGTGTTTTATAAAGTGTTAGGCTGGAAGATTTCCATTTGGTGTTAAATTTCCACATTGAACAAGTTATCAGTGATATTCACATTCATGATGACTTCTGAGCTTCTAAGCACAAGATCTTGACTGGCAACCCTGGCATGCTCTTTCCACATTTTTGATAGTCAAGTAATGACTTACAGAAAGACCATTCTTGCCAAAACCTAGTTAATAATTCACCTTTCCTGATGCTGAATCAGTCCCATTTGATCTGTAGCCAGATTGCTTGTTTTTTCCCTCTGCTTCTCTTTGCCTAAAAAAGAAAAGAGTTCAGTCGTCATGTTGTTAACACATACCCAGGTTTGGAAGAGGCCTGAGAGTTTATGTATCCTAATCCACCTTCTTCGTAGAGAATCTCTCTGCATCTCTCAGAGACGGACAGTTACCTTGGGTATTAAGAAGCTCCCCATTACAAGATAGCTATTCTAGCAAGATCAACTGAGTTAATCTCAAAGTCTCCTTTATGTAGTCCAAATTAATCTCCCTGTAGCTTTCATCCTAACTTCACATCCTCAGGAAAGCATGGAATAAGCCTGCTAAATCCATTATCTCTTCCTGATATTAATCCTTTAGATATTTAAAAGCAAGCTTCAGATCTCCAAGTCCAGCTTCCTCAGTTCTTTTACCTTTTTGTCATAAGTTGTAGTTTTAATTCCTTACCAATTCACCATTCTTGTTCCTTGATTTGTAGGTCAATCTAAGCTTCCCTGGTGGCTCAGATGGTAAAGAATCTGCCTGCAATGCAGGAGACCCAGGTTTGATCCCTGGGTTGGCAAGATCTCCTAGAGAAGGAAATGGCAATCCACTCCAGTATTCTTGCCTGGAGAATTCCATGAGCAGAGGAGCCTAGTAGGCTACAGTCCATGGGGTCACAACGAGCTGGACATGACTGAGTGATGAGCACTAATATTTCAATTTATCTGGGTTACCGTTGGATCCCAAGATAGAAGACAAGTGATACAGGAAGAACCTTAGGATTATGGTTTTGGGGGTTTTTCTTTAATCTTTTACCTTTCTGATAAAATATTTATGCTAGTGGTTCCTAATTTTTCATGTACATTAAGAATCACCTGTGAGATTTTAAAAATCAGATTCACTGTCAATCCCAACAGTTTTACTGACAGGGTCTACACTGAGATTCAGTTATCTGACTTTTAATAACCCAGGTGATTCTGATCCAAGATCTAAACCATACAGAACTCTGGTACATGTATATCTCTTTCAAAGTTTCATTTGGCTTTATGCTTAAAAGGAATGTGTATGAATATATATAACATGAATATATGTGTGTGTGTATTTTAGGGAGCTCCCTTTTCATATATAAGAAATAGGTTCTTATATGACTCAGGGAATTCAAACTGGGGCTCAATTTGAGTTTCATTTCTTTCAAACAACCTAGAGGGGAGGGAGGTAGGAGGAATATTCAAATGAAAGGGGACATGGGTAAACCTATGGCTGATTGATGTTGATGTTTGGTAGAAACCTATAAAATACTGTAAAGCAATTATCCTTCAATTAAAAATAAAATAAAAATAGGGAAGTGGTAGTCACTGTATCCTGACGATTCAAACAAATATAAAGTCATGAAACCTTAACAAAATACTAGGAAAAAGAGACTACCTATAATGATTCAGTCTGGTGGAATTCAATTTACAGTCACAGATCTGATCAAAAATCTCCAGTGGCTTACAGTTCACAGAATTATGACACAAAATAGAGTAGGAACCAGCCACTGGTTAGCTGCCCTTGCTTGGGCTCTTTGTTCCTTAGGGGATGCAAGAGAAGGAGATAATATTTGAGAATTAACAGAAAGGGTAATTTTTATGAAAGAAACTACAGGCAAATGAGAAACAGCCATTAATTCAGGAGGAATATGTGGCTATCTTTTAGACAAGCAGGTTGAGAAAAGTACTTACAATATCTCTTTACACATGGCACACTTGTTGTTGTATGATTTGCCATCTGCATCACGGACAGGATCACTCTCGCGAGTGCAGCTGAGTTTTCCATCTTTCATTTTTTCCCGATACTCAGCACATTGGTCCTGAAAAAGGAGAAGAGAGCAGGCCTCCTGGATGACTTGGTCTGTTGTATGTTTATTAAGTTTGTTAAATAATCTGAGTCAGAAGTTCTTATCTATCTCCTCTTACACAGCATGTCACACCTAGGATTGCTGTCAACAGAAGAGGGGCTGGAATCATCCATATTCTAAGAGGTCAGCTGTCATGGGTAATGTTGCTTTTAAGGTTTAACACAAGGAAATTATAAAGCTGGCTGGGATTTAATTGCATAGATCAGGATCAGCAGACTATAGCCTACAGCACTAATCTGTCCTGCTGTCTGTTCTTATATAGGAAGTTTTATATATAAAACTTGAAACACACCTTCACTCCTTCATTTAAGTATTATTTATGGCTGATTTCCCATAGATGTGGCAGAGTTGAATAGTTGTAACAGAACCTGTGTAACCCGCAATGCTTAAAATATTTGCTATCTGGCCTTTTACAGAAAATAAAAAAAATTGCTCACCTCTAATGTAGATAGGAGAGAGAAAGAAGTGCTAGGAGAAAGCATAAAATCATGCAAAATGTCAAAGAAGTCAGGCTTGAGTAAATTATAGACAAGATAGACAAAGGGTCTTAACAAGTCTATACTTGAGAGTAAGAACTCAACCTCCTACAGGAGAAAATATGCACAAACAGAAAAGCCAAAATTTTTCAAAGGCAAACACTGGGCCTATGTCAGATCTGGAGGCAGAGAGAGAGTCTTGACATCCCCAGGTCATATGACTAGAGATAAAATGGCTGTGACAAGGTCATACGGCTAAAGACAAGGTGTCTGTGATCTTAGCAGTTGTGTTCACATGCCTGAGGAGTGGGCTTGTATGCAACATTGTCATAGTGACTTTTAAAACATCTCAGGAAATGTGCCAACACTTGCCTAAGTTACTGTATCCCTATAAGAGTACTGCTAAGTAAGAGAAAATATAGAGTTGAGTGAGATGAAGTGATTTATTCGATGATTTGCAAGTCCAGGTGGCAAAGGTAGGATCATACCCCAAACTATCTGACTCAAAAACCTATGCTCTTTCACCATATTATCCTGTCTTGGAACAATAGCAAATACACCTCCAAAAAGTGGCTCCAGTCAGAAAGAGAGCATAACGAAAGGAACTGAAGAGCACAGGATGTGGAACATCATTACATTTATGCCACTTACTCTCCTAGGATCATGTATTGGCTTCAAAGCTAGATGATAGAAATTGGAGTCAGGAGACTGGGATCAGGACATCATGTTAATTATTTTCAAGTTCAGAGAAGTCAGAGTGAGCCCTAGAGAAACTAAAAATTGCTTGGATATTACTCTGCAATCATAAGGGGGAAGTCCCCTGTCTTTCCAAGGATGCTCTCCAGCTCAGCACTGTGTACGCTCATAGCCCTTGACCACAGGCTCTGCCATGGCCCCGGGGCCACTGAGTTGAGCCCACTCTGGTTGTGGGACTCAGAAGCGGCTCTCACCTTAGCTTTCCCTCGTCCACCACCACTGGAGCCCTGGCCCGCAGCATTCCGCTGATCTTCCTCTTCTTTTCTCTTTCTTTCTTCATCTTCTTTCTGGCTGAAAATTAGAAGGTGGGAGGTAGGGAATAATAGATTACAGAGAGTGGAATGCATTTCTATGAGTTTCTCATCCTATGACCCAATTAGATTTTTATAGAATTCACCAGCATTTATTGAACATCTGTTACATTGCAGGCCCTCTTCTTTGAAAATAGAAAAATGCATTATGTTGCATTCTTTTGCCTGGAAGACTCTTATTGCAGTAGAAGAAAACCAGCGTTTACGGAACCACAAGCAAGACTTGGTGAGTAATTAATTAGCATTTTGTAAATGCTCATGTAAATCTCCAGAGGGATTTCTCTCAAATACCTCATATTAAAGAGGTCCCAATATAATTATCTCCTCTACCAAATGTGTTCTTTCTTCTTCAGAAAGAACAAAATGCTGAGCCATCCCTAACTGCTCCCTCTTCTTTAGCTCACATAGCTGTTAACATTGGTTTCACTTTCCTGTGTCTCCCATGTTGATGTACTCACCTTCTATTCTAGCTCTGTGCTCTAGTTACCTCTTGCTGGATTACTGTAATTCCCTACTACCACCAACAGCATTCTGAATTTCGGTACCTTGCTTTTCTTTTTACTTGCTAACATGAATCTTCCAAAAAGGAACCACATTTATGCCACTTTCCTAGCTGAAAAATTTTAGCAGCTTGCCACTATATATAGAATTGACTTCAAAATCCATGATCTGGCATTCAAAGCTGGTGAAGTGGGTAAGTTCTAACTAACATGACTTGCTCTTTTATGTACATACTACACCTTCCTTAATTTTAGATTTTACCTATGCTGTTCCCTGTTTTATCCTCATTCCTTCCTGTACTGTTCACATATTATCCAAATTACCAGATCCAGTTTTATCCCTCCATAAAACTTTCTATTAACTCTCCCTTTCCTGAACTACCATAACACATTGCATACATCATTTTTCATTTAGCAATTACTCCTTTGTATTATATTAATTTATTCCCATGTCTAATCCTTACTGAACTATATAATTTCTGGTAATACTATTTCATTCATCTTTCTATAACCATCATACACTTAAACATTCTAGATGTTCAGCAAATGACTGTTAAATGACAAATATTTCAGATGTACTTCCAAACCTTATGTAAATAGCTATCTTTATCCTAAAAATGTGATTTTTTTTTTAAATGTAGGTAGAGGAGTTAGATTGATAGTAAGATCTGTGCGTTCTTTCCAATGGGGATTACAAAATAATCCAAAGAAGGGATCCACCTGACAGCAAAGGACTTAGAATTCTATCAAGAAAGATGGTGTGATCCACTGTGAGGCAGTGCCCCAGAGCTAATGGAGAATGTAGTGTAAAAGCTTGGTCATCTGTTTATAGAATTGTGAATCTGAGCCTCTGTAAAGAAAGAGTAGCCCTAAAATGATTTACACGTGATCATTTGTTGCTTTTACAATACATGTGAGGAAAGGACCAACACTATATATTATCCTCCCAGCTCTACCACCCGCAGCATGGACTTCAGCTGCACACTCACAAGACTGCTTTGCACATGGCACACTTGTTGCCGTGGGTCTTGCCGTCTGGGCCACGCACAGGGTCATTTTCTCGAGTGCAGAAAAGATTTCCATTTTGAAGAAGGCTCCGAAATTCACTGCATGCATCCTTAAAGGAGGAGAAAAGGCAAGACCTTGAGTATTTTCTTGAAAATAACTCTGCTGGGTCCCTACTAAGTGCTTCCTAGGGTAAAAAAAAGGAAAATGAAAATGACCTATGAATGTTTCTTTCTGGCAGTTGTTTTGTTCAATTCCTACAAAGAGCACAGGACTTAAAAAGAGGTTCCTGTTTTTTTTCCTTGAGATTTAACTTTCAAGTCCAGACTGAACCTGGCAGTCACACATAAGCAAGAATCTCTTAAAAAACTGGGTTCTTAGAGGATTGGATACAGTTCTTAATCAAGACTTTATTGTCTATCTCTGTTATATTATAATGCAATAAGAACACTGTATATAGCATAGAATTTTTAAGAATTAAGGTTTAGGTAGAACTTGGAAGTTCACTTGATAATCCCCTTTATGTCACACCTGCCAATAAGTTGTGTAATTTGCACTGGAACACCTGTAGTGATAAGGAGTTCATTAGTGTTAGTCACTCAGTCGTGCCCAACTCTTTGGGACCCCATGGACTGCAGCCCACCAGGCTCCTCTGTCCATGAGATTTTCCAGGCAAGGATACTGGAGTGGGTTGCCATTTCCTTCTCCAGGGGATCATCCCAACCCAGGGATCGAACCCGGGTCTTCTACACTGTAGGCAGATTCTTTATCAACTGAGCTACAAATTCCAGAATTTCTATTAGATCATTCCCACAAATTAGCCATGTGCTACTTAGGAAGATCTTGGAAAGGAACTCTAATCATTCCTATAGGATCCTTATTCGTAGGGTTTTATTTTTTGAAGATGTCATTGCAAATAGGATGAGTATGTTCCTTCAAACCAGTAAGCAAAGTCAACATATCTTACTTCCCTCAGAAAAACTGAGGATATTTTTCTTCTTCCACACAGAGTCCTTCAAATATCTGGAGAAAGTCCTCTTGTCCTTCTCCCATAGCAAAGCACCCCCAGCTACTTCAGTCATTCTGTTCCAGTCTTTTTCAGTCATTTGCACCATTTCTCATTCTGATTTCTTTCCCTTTCCTAAAGAATTTAGCATGATATTCCAGGTGTGTCCAGACAAACCCAATGTGTTGACGGCTATTTAATAATGTTGGTTAGAATTCTAATCTGTTGCCCAGAGACCTTGGGTGAGGAGGGGTCTTACCCTGTCTGTGCCTCAACTGCCTCTTCTATAAAATGAAAATAATATTAATTCCACACAGTTAAAATAATAATTGCCAATATTAAGTATTCAGTACATGTGCTGAATTGTTATGACAATAATGTGAGATAATATATTTCTACACATATCTACAATGACTGACATCTGAGAAGTACTCAGTAATTATGAGGAATTGAGATAGAATAAGCAAATACTTAAGATCATATAATTGATTACTGATGGCAAGTAAGATTGACTTTGTATTTTTTTCTGTATCTTTTAGTTCAAGTCAAAACTCAGTGAAGACAAGAGTGAGCTTTTCCTAGCTCTGCTGCAAGGTTCACTGCCAGATTCCCTAACTGGTCATCTTTAGCAAAAGAATATGAGAGGATAGTTTGTTGGTAGTAGCTAATGTAAAATGAGAAATCATCTGATGCTCAAGACTAGTCTCCTGTTGATGTTGAAAAGGAAAGCATATATGAGCTAATATTTTAAAATTTCAGATTCTCAGTTGTGGGAAATACAGTTGTAAAACAAACCAAATCATTCAGAATTGCAAGTGATATTTCATTAGAGATTATTTTTAACATCAATAGTTTTTGATGGGGGCAAGGAAATGACCACAAACCTGGAAAAATCTACCTGGAATCAGTCCTTTTGGAACCAAGAAAATATTATTTGGGAATGTTGCTCTAATTTTTGCCCAAATGCTGTCCCCAGAAATAATGAAAGCAAGGGACACTCCTGGTTTGACCAAATGTGTTCATCCAAAGCTCCATGTTGTATAGAAGTAATGCTAGATTTGGTGTCATGAAGTCCAAGTTTGAATTCTGTTGTTCCCATTTTTCAAGATTCTGATACCAATACTCTCACTACCTTTGTACGCAAGTTCTTCCTCTCTCTGGATTTTAAATCTTCATTTAAAAATAGGGCAAAGGAGTAAATTAGAAGTTTGCAGACTATGGCCTGTGAGCAAAACCTGGCCCACCACCTTTTTGTATAAATAAAAAGTTACTGGAAATTTTTATTTATGCAAAATAAATGCCCATGTATTTGCATATTATCCATGGCTGCTTTAGAGCTACAGTAGTAGAGTTGAGTAGTCATGACAGAGACCAAATAGTCGCAATCTAAAATATCTAGTGTCTTACTCTTTAAGAAAATTTTATCAACCCCTGGACTAACTGAACCTCGAGTTCTCACACATAGGCCTTCAGTGATCCCATGAGTTATTTTTAAAGAGAAACTACAAAGCTTCATTGTGGTATGAAGCTTCCAGGATACCTACCTTTTCAGCTTCTCTCTTAGCTTTTCTGGATTTAGCTGCTGCTTTTTCTTTTGCTTCTTGCTGGCTGTAAGAGAAAGGCAGGGGGATCAATCCATTCCTAATGCCCAGTACATATTATCCTAAAGGGGATCTCTCTAGATAGATATATTCCATTACTTCTACACCTCTTATTTTTAGTGTTACCTAAAGACACAGGTGTTGTGGCCAAGCAGTAAATGAATTTTCACTGCTCTACTTCTTTTGGAAAACAAAGATGTGGTCCTTCTTCCCAGGAAGCAATGAGGATACTTAAAAAACTGATGAGATGACAGGGTACTTTCAATGTGTTAGCACCCAATGATTACATCTTTGGATGATTCATGATAGTATGTACGCAGAACAAAAATGGCCAATCCTTGTATGTCATTAACTCTGGGGGAATTTCCCCTTAGTACACAGTCCCCCCTTAATAGCAATTCAAGTACCTTTCGGAATACTGAGAACACTACAAAGAAATGCACTAAGTAGGCAGCTTTGTAATAGTAAATCCCCAAACTCAGTGAAAAGGTCGCCTTCATTGTCAGCCTCAGAAAGGAAGCCTTCAACATGCTCTCTCTCGCCCACCACAGGCCTGTCCTCTCCGGCGCTTAGGAGGAGCAGTGACCGCAGCCTACTCACAAGAAGGCCTCACACATGGAGCAAGTGTTGCCGTGGATTTTCCCGTCAGGGCCCTCAATGGGGTCGTTCTCTCTGGTGCACGGAAGTTGTCCATTCCTCATGTAGTTACGATACTCACTGCACAGCTCCTGCCAAATGAGGGAGGAGTTAAGCATCAGGTAATGAAATACTAAACACTTCCTCCACGTTACCCCTTTGAAAACTAGGATATAATGCCCCAAACATAATGGATGCATCAAGATGGTGACGCAGAGGTCAATACTAGACAAGACACTTTTCAGATGCTGAGGTCGCACATTATTTGGCATATAAGATTACTGTCACTTATCTCATTTGAAAACCTTCAACTTAATTCAAATATTATTCTGGGCTAGGCACTGTGAGAGATTAAAAACAGTAATTTATTGTCCCTTTCATAAAGCAGTTTGTGATTGGTAGAATATTAGCTCCTGACCCAAAATCTGTCCAAGTCTTGATATCCAGGACCTGTGAATATGTTAGAGAGCAAAGGGGACTTTGCAGACGTGAATAAGTTAAGGACCTAGAGATGGAGATATTATCATGGATTATCTTAGTGTGCCCAGTGAAATCACAAGGGTCAAACCTTAAAACTGGACGAGTTAAGACTGCACAGTGAGAGGGAGCTGTACCTACAGGAGAACAACTAGAAATGCAGTGTTTAAGGATGATGGGAAAAGTCCAGACCCAAAGCACATGAAAGGCCTCTAGATGCTAGAAAAAGCAGAGAGACAGGCCCTCCTGTGGATTCCAGAAAGGAACACAGCCCTGCCAACCCTGTGATTTAGTCGCTTGGGTCCATGTCAGAGTTATAACCTAAACAATCATAAAATCATAAGTTTGTAATGTTTTAAGCCAGTAAGTTTCTGGTAATTTTTTCAGAGAAACCATAAAAAACTAGTACATGGGGTCTGTCTCTCCCTTGCCTAGAGAGAATGGGGTGTTCACGCGGCTCTAAGAACCTGAAACAGTTACCTCTACTGCTTCTCTCTTAACTTTCTCAGTCTCGGCTTTCTCCTTTTCTTCCTTGCCAACATTTTTCTTCTCTTCTTCAAGTCTGCTGCAATTAAAAAAAAAAAAAAAAAAGAAGATACCAAAGAGAATGGAAAACTGAATCTAGTTTGTAATATATTTTAAGAAGGAATGAGAGTTTTCCAGACCAAAAATCAGATTCAGTCTTCAGTACAAATTTATCCGATCAAGAGATGCTAATACTTTGCCCAATAATGCAGATAACTTCAGCAGTTAACAATTGCCCTTAAAAATACAAAACTAGTATTTTTTTTTTTTATCAGCATGTGACCCTTGGGTGGACTTTTTTCTATTAGTCAGTGACTTCAATCAATGATCTGAAAAAGAGCAATAATTGCCTTGATTTTTCAAAATGCTATCTAAATAATTACAATTATAATGATGAGACTAAGGAGTGATACAATCTGATGATGGACCCATAATCAAAATAAACCATGTCTCACTATAAAATTAATTTAAATTTATTAATTTATTTAATAAATTTAATTTAATAATTTAATTATTTTAATGGATTAATATTCAATTTTGAATTCAAGTTTTAGAGTATAATAATGACTCAAGTTCAAGAAGATTTGACAGCTGATATTTTGAGGGAAATCATAAGCCTAAGATTTTGGCATTCTAGCTATTTTCTACTGACATGTACCATTATCAGAACTGGAAAAATCCTTAGCATATATCACATCTAGTATAGTCATTAATACAGCACTAGCATATCCAGCATGTAAGAGGAGAGCCCTGATTTCTTGAATCTCAGGCACTGTTTAATCTACTGGCTGCCTCTATTAATCTCTCCTCTAAGGAACTATGTGAATATACTTATATTAGACCAAAACATGTGAAAGTTAAGGGGCAATAACTCTGCACCTCCTTAAACAGATATACTATTTAAGTATTTTTTTCAGCATTTGTTTTAGTGTGGGGCTCACTAGAGGATTGAGAATCTAAGGAGTAGAATCAGAGGTGATGATGATTGCACTTCTATCTTGTCCCACACAGTGGAGCTCTGGCCCCACTCAGGAAAACAGTGACCCAGAGGAACATGGATGTTGCTTAAAAAGAAGACAGTTCAGTAAACATCTATTATGTGGCCCTAAGTCTTAAGGCTTTCAATCTTTACAATTTCATATGGTAATGATGCATATGGTAATGCCCCTGAAAAGATAAATACAATCCATTCTATTCCATTTCTTGTTCAGGCTATTTTAGAAGTGTTTACACACTGATCACAGAGACCTCTGTCCAGCTGGTTTTCCCTTAACCAGTATCTGAATACACTCAAGAGTCAGAAAATGTCAGGGATGGGAGAAGAACCAAAGAGATAACCCCACCCAGATCATCCAATTTCTGCTTTTTGTTATGAATGAGGATTGTCAAGCGTTAAAAACAGTTAATCTCACCCGGATCAATCATCAAACTTCTGGTCTCTTTTTGTTAGAAATGATGATTGTCGGGTATAAAAATACATTTGCACTAAATTAAGACTCTTCCTATGCCTCAGATAGAAGATAGAGAGATAGCTGAATAGAGAAAAACATTGTCACTGTGATTCAGTGTTACTTAATGTCTTTTCCACATGCTTTTAAAATTGTCTAGCATCCAAGTAATAGTCTATATTCTACACATTTATGAAGAAACTGAGACACAGGGTTGATAAACCATGAAGAGATTGAAAGGGAGAGAAGAGTGTAGACACTCACAACAGGCTTGCACACATGGCACACTTGTTTCCATGCATTTTGCCATCCGGGCCACGGACAGGATCATTCTCCCTGGTGCATATGAGCATTCCGTTCCTCACCTGGTTCCGAAACTCACTGCAGAGTTCCTGGAAGATGAAGGAAATATGCTCTCAGAGAATGGTTTTCTACTGTCTCTACACTTCTGTCTGTTTTGAAGAATAACTAATGCAGAGTTAAGAAAAAGGAAAAGTGATTACATGTAGCAGTAAATCAAAAGCATTTAAAAAGTTTCTTTCGTGGACTCAAAATTGTGCTGAGGAAGGCTGATAAAATTGGTGGAGACCAATATAAAATATATATGTTTATGATGTGTCACACATCACAATCTATAAAAGCTGCTGCTACTGCTAAGTCGCGTCAGTCTTGTCCGACTCTGTGCAACCCCATAGACGGCAGCCCACCAGGCTCCGCCGTCCCTGGGATTCTCCAGGCAAGAACACTGGAGTGGGTTGCCATTTCCTTCTCCAATGCATGAAAGTGAAAAGTGAAAGTGAAGTCGCTCAGTCGTGTCCGACCCTTCGCGACCCCATGGACTGCAGCCCACCAGGCTCCTCTGTCCATGGGATTTTCCAGGCAAGAGTACTGGAGTGGGTTGCCATTGCCTTCTCCACTATAAAAGCTAGGAACATCAAAGGGGAGGAGACTCAACAGGCCTAGAAGGGGAGGATTCCTAGAAAAACTTAGAATATTATTGGGCCTTCATGAGAAAGAAGAAAATCCTGCCATTTACAATTTGGGTAAAACGACATAAATCACAGCAAGATCTTCTATGACCCACCTCCCAGAGTAATGGAAATAAAAGCAAAAATAAACAAATGGGACCTAATGAAACTTAAAAGCTTTTGCACAATGAAGGAAACTATAAGTGAGGTGAAAAGACAGCATTCAGAATGGGAGAAAATAATAGCAAATGAAGCAACTGACAAAGAATTAATCTCAAAAAATATACAAGCAGCTCATGCAGCTCAATACCAGAAAAATAAACGACCCAATCTAAAAATGGGCCAAAGAACTAAACAGACATTTCTCCAAAGACTACATGCAGATGGCTAGCCAACATATGAAAAGATGCTCAACATCACTCATTATCAGAGAAATGCAAATCAAAACCACAATGTGGTACCATCTCACGCCAGTCAGAATGGCTGCTATCAAAAACTCTACAAACAATAAATGCTGGAGAGGGTATGGAGAAAAGGGAACCCTCTTACACTGAGGGATTACACTTAGTGGGAATGCAAACTAGTACAGCCACTATGGAGAACAGTGTGGAGATTCCTTAAAAAATGAAATAAAACTGCCATATGACCCAGCAATCCCACTGCTGGGCATACACACCAAGGAAACTAGAATTTAAAGAGATACATGTACCCCAATGTTCATTGCAGCACTATTTATAATAGCCAGAACATGGAAGCAACCTAGATGGCCATCAGCAGATGAATGGATAAGAAACTTGTGGTACATATACACAGTGGAATATTACTCAGCTATTAAAAAGAACACATTTGAATCAGGTCTAATGAGGAGGATAAAACTGGAGCCTATTATACAGAGTGAAGTAAGTCAGAAAGAAAAACACCAACACAGTATATTAACGCATATATATGGAATTTAGAAAGACGGTAACAATGACCCTATACGTGAGACAGTAAAAGTGACATAGATGTAAAGAACAGACTTTGGACTCTATGAGAGAAGGCAAGGGTGGGATCATTTGAGAGCGTAGCATTGAAACATGTGAAATAGATGACCAGTCCAAGTTTGATGCATGAAACAGGGCACTTAAAGCCGGTGCACTGGGACAACCCAGGGGGATGGGATGGGGAGGGAGGTGGGGGGGGGGTTCAGGATGGGGGACACATGTATACCCGTGGTGGATTCATGTCACAGAATGGCAAAAACCACCACAATATTGTAAAGTAATTAGCCTCCAATTAAAATAAATAAATTTTTTAAAAAATTTAAAAAAACTCCCACCAATGCAGGAGACATGGGTTCGGTCTCTTGTTCTGGGAAGATCCCACATGCCACAGAGCAACTAAGCCCATATGTCACAACAATGGAGCCTGTGCCCTAGAGCTTGGGAGCCATAACTACTGAGCCCATATGCCGCAACTGCTGAAGCCCATGTGCCCTAAAGCCTATGCTCTGCAACAAGAGAAGCCACCACAATGAGAAGCCTGTGCACCACAACGAGAAAAGTCTGAGCAGCAATGAAGACCCAACACAGCCCCCAAAATTTAAAAATAAAATTTTTTAAAAAATGAGTTATGAAGCTGAAATAATATAAATTTAGTAGGCATTACAGTGTATAACAGTAAGACTATGTGATAGAGTATTGTCCTTGACCTCTCTCTTCTTTAGTCTCCTTAACTGTCAATTTATTACTATATCAATAAACATCATATGTTAGATCAATAAATGTCATATCATAGAGTCAAAAAAAAAACTTGAGTGTATTATGCTAAGCAAAATAAGTCAGAGAAAGACAAATACTATACGGTATCACTTATCTGTAGAATCCCCAAAAGCCAAAATTCACAGAAATAGAAAGCAGATGGTGGCTACATGTGTGTTTGTGTGTGTGTATGTGTGAGCGAGAGAGAAGGTAGTCAGAAGTACAAACTTGCAGATATAAGATGAATACATTCTAGTTCATGGTGATTATAGTTAAGAATACTATATTATATACTTAGAAGTTCCTAAGAGATTCCATATTCTCCATGCAGAAAACAGTTGCAATTATGTGACATGATGGAACTTTTGCTAATACTGTGGTGACAAACATTTTTCAATTTATAAGTGTCCAGCATATACACCTTCAATTTACCCAGTGTTATAATCCAGTTGTATCTCAATAAAGTTGTACATTTTTAAATTAAAATAATGTGCCCAAAAAACAAACATTATGACCCTTCTTTTGTCTTTAAAAGGCTGAAAAAGAAAAGACATTCCTAAGCTAAGAAATACATATCTGAAATAAAGATATGTGGAGAGAAAAATATAGGTACGATACCTAGAGAAACTGACAACTTTCTGGGAGTTTCTTGATGAAGTACAGGGATGGGAGATGCATATTTGAAACAGAAGAATAACAGTGGCAATGGAGAGAAGGAAGATTGTGTTAAGACAATTCAAAAAACCTATGAGGAATTAGAAACTCTTCACACATTATGGATAAAACACTTTCAGTTCTGAATTACTAACAAAAAGATGGTTCCAAGTAACAAAAAATTATTAAGAAAATGAGGCAGTTTAGAGGCAAACTTTTAGGCTGTGTCAACTATCCCCCCCCCCCAAAAAAAAAACAATTAGAGTTATACTTTGGCAGCTGTTGTTAGGAAATAGAATAAATAAAGGTAAACCTTGTGTAAGACTATGTGAGAGTAGGCAGAGTTTGCTCTGCTACTTGTAAATTGTAAAATTATAAAAAAATGTGAAGTTGATGTAAAATAGTCAAAGGATTACTGAATAATCATAACTGAAGGTGGGAATACTGGTATTCCTCCATAGCTGGATGATGACAAACATAAAATATGATAATATATGTGCGCTTTGTTTTGTAAATTAAACTAATGTGAATAATAGGGCTCTTGTATCCTGTCTTTGAAATAAATAAGAGGGAGAACAATTAGAGATGCAGTGTTGTCATCTTTGAAGATGACGGAAAAAGTCCAGGAATCAAGGAGCAACAACAGCCTCCAGAAGCTAGAAAAAGCAAAGAACAGGACCTTTCATAGAGATTCCAGGAAGGAAGCCAGCCCTATTACTTAGCCCCTTGCGATCCATGCCAGATTATAACCTGAATAATCATAAGATTATACATTTGTGCTGTTTTATGCTACCAAGTTTGTGGTAATTTGTCAGAGAAACCATAAAAAAAAAAAAAAACTAGAATGCTGGTTTTAGTTTCTTTGGATAAAATACATAGTGCATCTATATGTTACAATTTTAAAATGGTATAGTTGAGAAATAATAGAGCTATTACATCTATGGAATAAATGGGGAAAATCTTTAAGGAATAGAAAATACTTAATCTGAGTCATGAGAAATGGTCAGAATTTTGACAGCTGGTGGAAATGAACACTCATGACTGAGTAGGAAGAAAGTCACACAGAAGGTAGAGTTCATTGTATGTACAATACTAAGGACCTAATATGTGTGTAGGGCCATGCTGTTATTCTTGGGTAGGTTTCTGGGGACTCCATAAACATAATATACATAATGATAACTATATTATTATTTTATAAATGAGATGAAAATGCATAGATGTTAACTGTGTGACCTTACTGGTAGGGAGATGGAGCCAGTATTGAACCCTGATAGTCTGAGTCCGGAGCCCAGGACTCTAACCACACTGTTCTTGAGTTCACAGGCTGGAAAGCCAGGAATCAATGCTTGGCATGTCCACAAAGCAACCAGGGGACCAGCATGGCACTGGATAGAAGAGCAGGAAAATGGGTCTGAGAGCTGACAGAGGTCAGATTCCATATAACATTGCCGGTCACTAGAAGGACATTGGTTCTTACTCTGAGTGAGATGAGAAGCCACTGGGTGGCATAAATAACCTGCCTTACATTTGTAAATAATTAGTCTTTCTTCAAAGTAGGAACCAAAGATGAGAGCAGAAAAAACAGTCAGAAATGAGATCTTCCAAGGGAGATAAAGGAAAGGAGTGCTGAAGACTGGAAGCACAGCCTTCAGAAATATCACACATGGAGGTTGGGGGCAACATCCAAAGAGCGTCATAGGCTTCAGAGCCAGAACATGTGGTTCAATTGTTAGCTCCCAAGTTTGTGTGTGTGTGTGTGTGTGCACATGTGTGTGCGTGTGTGTATGTATGTATACACACATATACATAGTCACTAAATACATATTTCCTAACTTGTTATCTAAGCCTCCAGTTCCTTTTTTTAAAAAAATACAGATAATATTATATACCTTGAGTGGTTACTACAAAGATCAGTTATAAAATTGTTATACATGTCATACAGTAGCCACTACATAATTAATAGCCATGACCATCATCACTGTTGTCATCATCATGTGAGATGTTGTAGAATGTAAACTTGAGGCTTAAAGATGCTTTTAAGTAATTTTCTCAAGATCTTACAGAGAATTAACTAGGATTTTGTTTTAAACTAAACATTCTAATACAAAACAATGTGGAGAAAACTCTAAACTCTACCTCTGTTGGTTTGCATTCAGACTCATCTTTCCCGGGATTACTATAACTCACATGGTCAGTGGAGGAAAGTGCATTTATCTTCTTAAATGCCCAAGCACTAGATCAGATATGAGATAGATAAGCTGAGTAAAGAAGAAGGGATCTTCTTAAGTATGGGGATCCAAATATAGCTCCTCAGTTTGCCGAGTCACTGAGGACAGCGGAAGCAGGAGCCTTGCCCAGAGAGAATGGAATATTTATGTGGCTCTGATGACGTGAAATAATTACCTGTACTGCTTCTCTCTTAACTTTCGCAGACCTAGCTTTATCCTTTTCCTTGCCATTATTTTTCTTCTCTTCTTCAAGTTTGCTGCAATAAAATACAGAAGATACAAGCTAAATGCAATTTCTCATTCTTTTCAGTAATATATTTTAAAAAGGAGTAAGAATCTTCCAGACCAAATGTCAGATTTAGTCTTCAGTACAAATTTATCCAATCAAGATGTACTAATACTTTGCCCGATAATGCAGATAAATTCAGTAGTTTAAAATCATCCTTAAAAAAAATAAACCTAGTAGACATTTTTATCAGTATGTGAACCTTGGGTAGTATTTTTTTCAGTGAGTCAGTGACTTCAATCGATGATCTGGAAAAAAAGTCACAGTTGCCTTGATTTTCTTTTTAATTCTAAAAAATTTTTAAATTGCTTTTTATATCTAAATAATTACCATATTAATGATGAGAGCAAGGGGTGATACCATAGCAGATGAGGGGCTCATAATGGCAGTGAACCATATTTTAATATAGAATTTAAAATTTTAATATTTTCATGGAATTAATATTCAAATTGAAATTCAAGTTTTAGAGTATAATAATGTCAAGTCCAAGAAGATTCAACAACTAACATTTTGAGGTCAATCGTGAGCCTAAAATTCTGACATTCTTGTTATTTTCTACTGACATATAGCATATCAGAGCTGGAAACATCCTTAGCATCTATCACATCTAATATCATCATCTAATACAGCACTAGCAAATCAAGCAGATAAGAGGAGAACCCGGATTTCTTGACTCTCAGGCACTTTTTATTGACTCCCCCTGTTAATCTCTCCTCTAAGGAACTATGCGAATATACTTAGATTAGACCAAGACATGTGAAAGTTAAGGGGCAGTAGCTCTGCACTTCTTTAAACAAATATTATTTAAATATTTTTCAGCATTTTAGTGTGAGGCTCACTAGAGGATAGAGAATCTAAAGAGGAGGTGAAGCAGAGGCGGTAATAATCCACCTCTGTATTGTCCTACACAGTGGAGCTCTGGCTCCACTCAGAAAAACAGTGGCCCAGACAGAGGACCTGGACATGGCTAAAGAAGGAGACTTTTAGAAAACATCCATCATGGGGCCTGCCTCTTACAGATTTCACTGTCTTACAGTAAGCCACTTATCAAAGTATTTATTTCACCTGCACATGGCAATGCCCCTGAAAAGATAAATGCAATCCATTCTATTCCATTTCTTGTTTCGGCTGTTTTAGAAGTGTTTACACACTGATCCCGGAGACGTCTTTTCAGCTGGTTTTTTCCTTAACCAGTATCTGAGTATACTCACAGAATCATAAAATGTCAGGGGTGGGGGACCAAACAGTTAGTCTCACCCAGATCATCAGACTTCTGGTTTCTTTTTGTTACAAATGATGATTGTCAGGTGTTAAAAACATATTTGCACTAAATTAAGACTCTTCCCATGCCTAGCTAGAAGACAGAAAGATAGCTGAATAGAGAATAACACTGTCATTGTGTGATCCAGTGTTAATGTCTTTTCCATGTGCTTTTAAAATTGTCTAGCATTCAAGTCACGGTCTATATTCTACACATTTATGGAGAAACTGAGACTCAGGGCTGATAAATTACAAAGAGAATGAAGGGGAGAGAAGAGCTTAGACACTCACAACAGGCTTGCACACATGGCACACTTGTTTCCATGCATTTTGCCATCAGGGCCACGGACAGGGTCATTCTCCCTGGTGCATATGAGCATTCCGTTCCTCACCTGGTTCCGAAACTCACTGCAGAGTTCCTGGAAAATGAAGAAAATAAACTCTCAGAGTGGTTTTCTACCCTCCCTACACTTCTGTCTGCTATGAAGAAGAAATAATACAGAGTTAAGAAAAAAAAAAAGTGATTACATGTAGCAGTAAATCAGTAAGCATTTAAAAGTCTTCTATCGTGGACTCAGAATTGCACTGACTGTATAGTGGATCTGAAAATGTTTAATGTCAGCATTCTCTTGAGGGTGCTTACAATAGAGGTGCAGAGGAAGACTGATAAAATTGGTGGAGACCAAAATAAAATATATATGTTTATGATGTGTCACACATCACAGTCTATAAAAGCTAGGAAAGATCAAAGGGGAGGAAATTCAACAGGTCTAAAAGAGGAGCCTTCCTGGGAGAACTGAGACTATTACTAGGTCTTCATGAAAAAGAAGGAAATCCTTCCATTTACAACAGTTTGGACAAAACTTGAGTGTATTATGCTAAGTAAAATAAGTCAGAGAAAAACAAATACTGTATAGTATCACTTATCTGTGGAATCCCCAAAAACCAAATTCACAGAGACTGAATTAGATGGTGTTTACTGTGTGTGTGTGTGTGAGAGAGAGAGAGAGAAAGTAATCAAAGGATACAATCTTGTAGTTATAAGTTCTAGTTCATGGTGATTATAGTTAACAATACTGTATTATATATGTAAAAGTTCCTAAGAGACTAAACGTTCTCCACACAAAAAACAAATGTAATTGTGTGGCATGATTGAGTTGTTCACCAAGGCTTTGGTGGCAAGCATTTTCCAATTTATAACGTACCAAATCAACAAGCTATACATCTTCAACTTACCCAGTGTTGTAATTCAATTATATCTCAGTAAAGCTGGACATTTTTAAATGAATGTGCCGCCCCCCCCCCCCAAAGAATATAATGAGTCTCTATTTGTCTTTAAAAGGCTTGAGAAAGAAGAGAAAAAACATTTTCAAGCTAAGAAATAATGACATATCTGAAATAAAGAGCTGGGGAGAACAAATAGGAAAGTATGATGCCTGGAGAAACTGACTGATCTTTCTGAGAGTTACTTGATAGAGTCCAGGGTTGGAGGATGCATATTTGAAACAGAAGAATAACAGTGGGAGTGGAGAGGAGGAGGAATGTGTTAAGATTAATCAAAACACTTAGAGGATTTTAGAAACTGATCAGACATTCTGGATAAAACAAATTTTCAATTCTGAATTACTAATATTAATAAAAAGATCATTGCAGGTAACAGAGTTATTGAGAAAGTTAGTCAGTATAAAGGAAAACTTTTAATTTCTGTTGACTCCCCTCCCCCCTGAAATTATTAGGCTTATACTTTTGCAACTCTTGTTAGGAAATAGAATAAAGATAAACTTTCTATAAGACTATTTGAACTGTGATGGTGGAGAAGACTCTTGATAGTCCCTAGGACAAGGAGATAGATACAACCAGTCAATCCTATAGGAAATCAACCCTGAATATCCATTGAAAGGACTGATGCTGAGGCTGAAACTCCAATACTTTGGCCATCTGATGCAAAAAACTAACTCATTTGAAAAGACCCTGATGCTGGGAAAGATTGAAGGTAGGAGGAGAAGGGGACGACAGAGGATGAGATGGTTGGATGACATCACTGACTCAATGGACATGAGCTTGAGTAAACTCTGGGAGTTTTTTATGGACAGGGAGGCCTGGCATGCTGCAGTCCATGAGGTCGCAAAGAGTCGGACACGACTGAGCAACTGAACGGAACTGAAATTATATATATAGAGAGAGTTCCCTGTGCTACACAGTAGGTTCCTGTTCAGTTCAGTTGCTCAGTCAATGTCCAACTCTTTGCGACCCCATGAACCGCAGCACACCAGGTCATGGTGGAGAGGTCTGACGGAATGTGGTCCACTTGAGAAGGGAATGGCAAACCACTTCAGTATTCTTGCCTTGAGAACCCTATGAACAGTATGAAAAGGCAAAAAGATAGGACACTGAAAGATGAACTCCCCAGGTTGGTAGGTGCCCGATATGCTACTGGAAATCAGTGGAGAAATAACTCCAGAAAGAATGAAGGGATGGAGCCAAAGCAAAAACAACACCCAGTTGCGAATGGGACTGGTGATGGAAATAGGGTTCAATGCTGTAAAGAGCAATATTGCATAGGAATCTGGAATGTTAGGTCCATGAATCAAGGCAAATCGGAAGTGGTCAACCAGGAGATGACAGGAGTGAACATTGACATTCTAGGAATCAGCGAACTAAGATGGACTGGAATGGGTGAATTTAACTCAGATGACCATTATATCTACCACTGTGGGCAGGAATCCCTTAGAAGAAATGGAGTAGCCATCACAATCAACAAAAGAGTCTGAAATGGATACAATCTCAAAAACAACAGAATGATCTATGTTCGTTTCCAAGGCAAACCATTCAATATCACGGTAATGCAAGTCTATGCCCCGACCAGTAACACTGAAGAAGCTGAACAGTTCTATGAAGACCTACAAGACCTTCTAGAACTAACACCCAAAAAAGATGTCCTTTTCATTACAGGGGACTGGAATGCAAAAGTAGGAAGTCAAGAAACACCTGGAGTAACAGGCAAATTTGACCTTGGAGTACAGAATGAAGCAGGCAAAGGCTAATAGAGTTCTGCCAAGGGAATGCGCTGGTCGTAGCAAACACCCTCTTCCAACAACACAAGAGAAGACTCTACACATGGACATCACCAGATGGTCAACACTGAAATCAGACTGATTATATTCTTTGCAGCCAAAGATGGAGAAGCTCTATACAGTCAGCAAAAACAAGACCAGGAGTTGACTGTGGCTCGGATCATAAACTCCTTATTGCCAAATTCAGACTTAAATTGAAGAAAGTCAGGAAAACCAATGGACCATTCAGATATGACCTAAATCAAATCCCTTATGACTATACAGTGAAAGTGAGAAATAGATTTAAGGGACTAGATCCAATAGACAGAGTGCCTGATGAACTATGGATGGAAGTTCAAGACATTGTACAGGAGACAGGGATCAAGACTATCCCCAAGAAAAAAGAATGCAAAAAAGCAAAATGGCTGGCTGAGGAGGCCTTACAAATAGCTGTGAAATGGAGCGAAGTGAAAAGCAAAGGAGAAAAGGAAAGATATACCCATTTGAATGCAGAGTTCCAAAGAATAGCAAGAAGAGATAAGTAAGACTTCCTCAGCAAAGGAGAAAAGGTTCCTGTTAGTTATCTATTTTATTTATAAAAGAAAAGAAAGTGAAGTTGCTCAGTCATGTCCGACTCTTTGCGATCCCATGGATTATAGCCCTCCAGGCTCCTCCATCCATGGAATTTTCTAGGCAAGAGTACTGGAGTGGGTTACCATTTCCTTCTCCAGGGGATCTTCCCGACCCAAGGATTGAACCCGGGTCTCCCACATTGCAGGTAGATGCTTTACCGTCTGAGCCACCAGGGAATCCCAGTTTTTATATATAGTAATGTGTATATGTCACTCCCAATCCCTCAGTTTACCGCCCCCCCCCCGACTTTGCCTCTTGGGAACTTTAAATTTGTTTTCTACATCTGTGACTCTATTTCTGGTTTTTAAATAGGTTTATTTGTACCAGTTTTTTAGATTCCACATATAGGCAATATCATATGGTATTTGTCTTTCTGTGTCCCATAAAAATTTAACAGGGGAGCGTTTATTCTAATGAGATACCTAGAGTGTTATTGTAGAGAAATTGTGTTAGGGTATAAGATAAGAATTTGTGAGAAAATTACCTTTGTATCTTCTCTTTTAGCCTTTGCTCTTGCTCTGTCTTCTTGCCGACTGTAAGAAACAGGAAAAAAGAGAAAAGAAATGAATCTTAATATGGTAGATTCTTAACAAACTCACAGGTTGATCATTCATTGCTTTCATTATTCTCAAGCAACTCCAATGATCCAGTTATAGTAGGTGCCATTTTATTGGGTAATAATTAGAATGATTTATTTCATCTCAAGAGAATGGTATTCAAGAAATAATCACTTAATTAACAAGGAAACCTATTTAGCTTCTCAGCAAATAACTTGCAATAGGACTTTCTTACTTGCTGATTCTTTTGCATTTGCAAAAGGTACAAAACTCTTCATGCAAGTCAAGGTGTTAGTGGCTTAGTCATGTCCAGCTCTTTGCTACTCAATGAACTGTAGCCCACTGGGCATCTCTGTCCATGGAATTCTCCAGGCAGTAATGCTGGAGTGGGTTGCCATTCTCTTCTCCAGGTGGTTTTCCAGACCCAGGGGTTGAACCTGGGTCTTCTGCATTGCAGGCAGATTCTTTACTTGTCTGAGCCACCAGGGAAGTCCCCCTTCAAAAAAAACTCTTTATAAAGTGGTAATATTTAGCTTCTGGGAGGAGTATAGCATGGTGATTAAGAAGAAAGACTCTGCAGCAAAATTGAACAAGAAACACAGAAAGTGTCAACCTGGCTGTGTCTCTGTCATCTTTAAGTGCAGGAGATAGAGTGGAAGGATAGGAGAAGTAATAAGACTATTTCTCTCATAGGACTGTTGTGAGCATTACATGAGTTGATACATGCAAAGCAATCAGAATAAGTATCTGGTACATACTAAAGGGACTGATAAAAGTGATCAGTATAATCAACATTGTCAGCATTATTGAAAATTAACTCTCCAAGAACAGGCATATGTTTAAATGAGAGTAACAGCTCTTAACCATTTTGGAAAAGTAACAGTGTTGCAAATTGAGTTTAATATGCTCAGTCCAGAGCAAAATTTGATCTATAATGCAGATAATTTAATCATGTTATAGAGACAAAAATAATTTTTATTTGTTCCAATAAGCATAAATTCTCATTAATCAAATTAAAACTTAAAATGTTGAGAACTCTATTTGTATATGCTATTAAAGTGTGCAAGAAAGGACTATGGAGGAAAGTATGATTCTTAAGAAAGGCAATAGCCTTTGCTAACATATCCTTAAAATATGAGATAATAAAACTTTAATTGAATAAAGAATTTTACATTGATGGAGCTAACTGAAATAGCTCCAAAATTGTGGGGTTTCTTATACTTCGTTATTTGAAAACTGATCCAAACTTTACTATGAGTCTAAGTTGTCTGTAAGATTTAACATATTTTCCTTTCGTAATGAAAAGTTAGAGGAAACAGCAGAGATGACCACTAGGTGGCAGTCTTACTTATCTCTGAAAGATTAATATCAAGAAAAATAGACTGAAATAAGCCTAAATACATGTAAATGTTACTACCAAAAGTTGATAATGGCTTTGCTAAATAATTATACCCTGTATACACCCTACAATGAGAAATCTTATCATTGTCTTCATTTTCCCTGTGCCAAAATTTATATCATCCTTATCTTTTCTGGGCCTTAATTTTTTTTCATCTATAACTTGTGATAAAACCAAACCTATTACATACGGTTGTTGTGAAGATTAAATGAGATTGGGAAGCAAAGCCCTTAACAAGTATATGCCGATTATATGCTTTTGGAAACCAACAGTAAATGTTGGTTATGATAATTATATGGTCATTGTCATGATTTCCATGTAACAGATTTTTTTAATGCTTCCATGGCTTGCTCACACTATGGACAAATCTCCTGGGTTATATTGCTCTCAGCTAGGGAAGATGGAATGACTGAGTCCTTTCAGAGATTCTAGGCATATAGAAAACAGAGTATCCCTTGGGACAAAGAGCAAAAGACTTAAGGAATATCATTGACTCCGGTTTAAGAGGACATACCACGTTGTCTATTTAGAATAGAGTCATACTTTAGTCCCCTATAAATGGGGTATTGAACTCCTGCACAATAAAATCATCATTCCTGAAGCAGCCCTTCTATAACTATTGCAGAGTTCATCTTCATGTTGTATCCAAATCTGTCTCCCTGTATCTCTCATCAGTTTTAATCCTGTTGTTTGAGGTCACACAGAATAAGTAGAAAGAAAAATAGTGAACCAAAACAAAAAATTCCTAAAATCTGCTATATACCATAATGATATCAGTATATGTAATCTCATGTATTTCCTTTTTCAGTTAATAATCCTTCAGAAAACTAAAAGCATTTAGTGTGGTTTTCACAGAATCGTCTCTTCTCTGAAAAAAAGATCTATCTGAAATGTCCTGAAATGATTCTGCATTCTTTGTGTTACAGAAGTTATCATCTGAAAATTCTCCATTTGGTTTTTAGTTTTGGATTTTTTTTGTTTCAGTTTTTCAGTTCATTTAAATGTGACACAGCAAAGAAGGCTAGCTATGCCTAAGAGAAAAATGTGTTATTCATAATTATTTGAAAACTTTGCTTAGCAGTCCCCTGTCCCCACTGCCCAGAAGCCCTGGGCTCTACTCACAAGAAGGCCTCGCACATGGAACAGGTGTTGCCATGCATCTTCCCATCTGGGCCCTGGATGGGGTCGTTCTCTCGAGTACAGAGAAGCTGTCCATTCTTCCTGGATTTGCGGTATTCGCTGCACAGCTCCTGTGAAATCAAAGAGAGAAGTTTGAGCTGTTGAACACAAGTTGGATCAGATTGCAAAAAATCCTGAAGTTTAGACTTTTTTTCTCAAATTGGGTTCAGCCGTTGGTAAATTTTAGGATAACTTTGAGGACACAAGCAATTTTAAATGATGGAAGTTATAGACCCTCAACCTAGAAACAGTTATCTATGCACATGTGTGCATGCACACATATAAACAAATACACAAACACAAACTGTATTTGTGTTTCATATGGTTTTAGAGAATTTATGGGTACCCTGATTGCCATCTATGGATCCCAGGTCCATATGCCTCTGACTTGATGCAGAAAGTCCTCTTACCTCAAAGGAAGGTGTAGTCTCAGTTTGTCGTTTATTTCTTGATTCAGCTTCCTTCTTTTTCTTTTCTTTTTCTTCTGCTTGGCTAAAAGAGAGTCATTTAAAGAGAAATGAGTAAGAATTCTAGAATATCCAGATTGAAGTGATCTAAAGTACTCAAAATATTTGATTATTACAGTTGATATATATTATGAACTATGTATGAACTGTTGGGCATATTGGTGTGTTTGCTAGTGATCTGTCACATGATGTCAGATGATTTCATATCCCACTCCACAAGGGTGTGATCCTTGTTTCAGATCATTTACACTCCCATGGGAACTCAACCAGCGAGTGATATGCAGGAATCATTCCTGGATTATTATAACATTGTGCTAAAATGAGTCACACACACACACACACAAATGCCACTGACAAGAAACAGACACAATTTAAGAAACAGAATAAAGCTCCGAGAGAGAGAGAGAGATGAAGCAGGAAGGACCGAACCCTCCCTCGTCTTCCCAGCAGCAGCTCTACTCACAAGAAGGCCTCACACATGGAGCAGGTGTTGCCATGCATCTTTCCATCTGGGCCCTGGACAGGATCGTTCTCTCTGGTGCACGGGAGTTTCCCATTTCTCACAAACTGGCGGTATTCACTGCACACCTCCTGCCAAAATAGAGAAGGTAATCTAGAAATACATTTCATCCCCATTCAAAGCAGAAGTTCAAAGCATCTCCATTGGTAGAAACTAATCTTTTGAGTCCAGGACGTTAGTTGTGTTTCTCTCAAATATAAAATTCAATTCAAGGAGCAAAACTCATGATTTGCTAAGAGATGGAAACAAACAAGACATCAGAGGATGCATAATAAAAGAGGGAGGCAAGTAAACTCTACTACACATAGGATAAAATAAGTGCAAACATACAGGTCCAAGAAAATCTGAGTACTCAAATGTTGGGACCATGAAATCTGATGGTGGAAATCAGGGAAGATGTTTTCTGGGAATTAGAATAATTTGAGTGAGACTTTGAAGAGTAAGTAGGATTTTCCTGGTTAAGAAATAAATTGAGAAACACATATTTTAGATTGCTAAAATAAGTTGAAGAGCACATGTTGGAAACTACATGGCATATATAGCAGCACGCGAATTTCTGAATGACAGTAAGGAGCCAGATAAGAGAGCTAAGGAGATTAAAATGCATCCTTTAGTTGATAATGAGTTATTTGTGCATTTTAAGAAGAGAAGTAGTATGATCTGGTTCATATTCTGAAACCTTAGTCCAACTGTGTTAGGGAGAATGGCTGGATAAGAAAAAAAATTAGAAAGGGAGGATTAGACTTCTATCATTTAAACAAGCTACAATAACTTACATAGGGCCATGAAAATGAATATTGTTGCATTTCAAAGGTAAAAACCATGTTTTTCCCAGTTGTGTAAGGTATTTTTATCCCAACTCAGATGTGAAATTTCAAAAATTCACCTGTAGAAAATACACACTAAGTGTCTTTGAAAACTGAGTAGTAAAAGCTAGCCCAGTCTGTACATGATGAAAGTAGAACTAACACTCTTTTTATTCCAGACTGCAAATAAGTCCTTTTCTTTGTACAGAGTTAGTCTCTGAAGCAGCAAGAATTGATCAGTGTCCCATAGCATGCATCTCACTGTCATCTCCAGATTGAAGGGTTAAGATTTTCTGGGGACTTTGGCAGGGTAGTATGCCAGCATTTAGGCTCTCTGAAGTGTGTTCAAATTACAGTCTACTCACTGCATATGAGGGTGCTTTTCCAGCTTCTCTTTTACTTCTTGCTCTTGCTTCAGCCTTTTTCTTTTCTTCTGCTTCTGCTTGGCTGAATGAGAGGGCGAAAAAAGGACAAATCCATAGAACCAAACCCAGGCAATGGTTTCTCCATGTTCCTGCACTGCTAATCTGTCCTCTCTCCTTAGGAATGAGCAACTTGCCCCCTTTATCACCACATATTAATGAGAAAAAGCACAAGAGCCTCCATTATGGTAAAGTACCATATCTTCTTCATAGTTTTTGCTTAACATTGAAATAAAGATACCAATACTTGTGGATCTGGGAGACTTGCTTTCTGAAAGTTACCTTTCTTGACCATGCTCAGAAAAGGAACATCATCAGCATTCATCAAGGAGATACCAAAACTAGTAGCTTGGTGACATTATACCTGGGGGCTAAAAGTGGCCTTAACAAAGCACACTGGTCCCCTTGTTTCACAGACACAAGGTGAAGTAGTGAGGGCTTTGCTTATAATCTCAGGATATGACCACAACTAACCAAGAGCTTTCATTTCAAGTCTATATTCAATCTACCACTTCGTGTATACCCTAGCTTTTATTAATTCACTTTGTATGTACTGCCTACTCATGACTGTGTTCTCTATAAGGAAATGTAGGATGGATAGAAAAAGATTAATAATTGCCATACCTTGATAAGCCAAATGAGCCTCAGTTTGTTTTGTATAGTGGAATTGTATGATATGTACAGTTAACTGATGGTATTTCAACCATACATGGTTGTCAGTCAAAACAAAAGGCCAAACTAAATGTAGTGAACTACTTAATCTGAACTCAATCAAATAAACTGAGCCCAATCCCAGACTTTGAAACCAAACTCAATTATAACCTACTGAGAAATGTCACATTATAAAAAGCAACATGTACTGTTATTTTATGAGTTCATGGATGTTTCATGGACAACTTCAATAATCAATTTCTGCAGTTTAAGTGTTAATTTGGGGAAGACTAAATGCCTATAAACTTGTACAACAGGTTCACAATATGAAGCTTCAGCAGTAGGAGAATTTGATATTTGTGTAAATCAGGATGTTCCACTGCCAAGGAATAGACATTGGGGAAAACAGACATCTTGGCATAAATAGCTCTAGATACTTACTCCCGCCTCTATTATTAACATTCTCTGTGAAACTTCTTCAGCTCCCTCCCCAGAACAGGCTAGTTCTATTAAATTACTATAGCATCCTTTCACTCCTCAACATTCTAAAAGTCTGTACTCACTAGAAGGCTTGGCACATGGAACACAGGTTGCCGTGCATTTTCCCATCTGGCCCACGAATAGGGTCGTTTTCTCTGGTACAGAAGAGTACTCCATTCTGGGCACGATCCCGATACTCACTGCACAGTTTCTGAATAATGAAGATCAGACAGTTTAGAGATGGTTCTTCATTTATAAATGTATGATATTCTTTATCATAGATGTTGGCAAAGAGGAGTTAGGGATAAAAAAATAAAACTTTTAGGATTTAGAATTTTCCAAAAATTTTGTGGTATTTCTCCTTAAAAGATTCATTCACT
Organism: Cervus elaphus; assembly: GCF_910594005.1. NCBI lineage: Eukaryota > Metazoa > Chordata > Mammalia > Artiodactyla > Cervidae > Cervus > Cervus elaphus. The sequence goes on along the minus strand of NC_057823.1, from coordinate 60,491,738 downwards.
TAATTATTCAACAAATGTATTAAGTTAGAGGGATTAAATATGAATGTGATTTGGCCCTTTCATGTTGAATGAAGAGGATAAGGGATTACAGTATAAAAAGCTAAGGGATATGACACATGTCTAAATTAAGTGTGCACCAGCATAAAGGAAAGAATGATTCAAGGAAGTTCCCAGAAGAATTTATACATGAGTTGTATCTTTAGAATGTGCCTAGGAAAACAATGTGGCAAAAAATGTACTATGGGAGGAATTAGGATATTCAAAGACAGAGGTGTAAAAGAACAGGTTGTTTTGAGATAATCTATCACAGCCATGAGTACAGTGGCTAAAGAATTACCAGGACACAAAGAGGAAGGTTTGGGAACTGGTCAAAAGGTGAATTTGAAGATAAGTCAGAATCAGACCACTAAACTTTGAGAAGACTTCTGCACTTTATTCATAGGAAACAGGAAAACAATATTTATAGCAGAGAAAAATCTAATCAGATTTTTGTTTTAAAAAGATTATCCAGTCAGATGTGTGGAGGGTTTAAGTGACTAAAGACTGAAGTTAGGGAAACTATAGAAGACGAGGGAGGGAGAGAGGGAGGGAGAGGGAAGGAAGGAAAGGAGAAGAAGGAAGAAATTGAAAATGAAACATAAAAGAATAGCTGGGGGGCATTTGATAGCTAAAATTAAAAGGACTTTGTAACATAGAATTGAAGGGAGAAAGTCATTGAAACTGAGACCTTAACGATAAGAGTTACATGACAGAAGGTGGACTAAGGGAGTGAGCTATTTTAAATAGAGTTTCTTCATGGAGTGAAATGGTCCAGTATACTTTAAACATTAGATTTCCATAATGCCATTGGTTCATGTTTCCTACTCTGAAAACAACATGGAAGATGAATCTTGAGGATTGAGGAGGATGCTGGCTAGAAGTATAGAGACCAGGCAGGATGCCTATGCATCAATGCAGAGGAAAGCTGGTAGGTTTCTGAGCTAAAACGGTGAGTGAGTGAATGAAAATCGCTTGGTCGTGTCCAACTCTTTGCAACTCCATGGGCTATATACAGTCCATGGAATTCTCTAGGCCAGAATTCCAGAGCAGGTAGCCATTCCATTCTAGAGTAAAAGACACACACACACACCGTATAAAAGTCATAACTAAGTTGATCAAACTAATCCTTACCTCAGTATCTCTTTTAACTTTTTCATCAGGCTTTCTCAAGTTTTCATCTGCTTTATTTTTTTCTTCTGAAAATTGCCGTATGCTGGAGACAGAAATGAAAATAAGGGAATGAATATAGATGTTTTGAATCTTCAAGAAGCAAAACAGTCATTTAGATGCAGGTAGAAACAAACAACTAAGTGTTCCTGAGTTTTAGAACAAACATTTTCAAATCACCCTAAAGCCCTTGATTAAATTGAAATCTTTACTATTTTCCCAAAGAACCCCTTTCATTTTGCCTTCAAGTTTGCTGTTTGCCATTTCTTCCCATTGTAGCTATCTTTTTTTTTTTTTTTGTCATCTTCTTTCTTAAATCTCCCCCAGCTTAAATTCTACCTTCTTTAAGAAGACATCCCATACCTCAGAGTGGAAATGAGTTATACATCTTTTACTGTGTTTTCATATTGGATATTCTTCTCTTATAGGATAGTCTTCATTCTCTCTTGCAGAGAGAGTGTGTGTGCGCACACACACACGTGCGCATGTGCATACACATCCGTGTATTGATGTTAGCCTTAAGCTTCTTGAGAGCAGGGATCTTTGTCCATACATTCATCCATTATTTATTCAACCTTTGGTTAGTAATTATTTTTTGGCAAGCATTAGATAGCATCCTAGGCATGTAGTATAGTAGTTTGTGATATGAGCACATACTCTATCTTCTTAGAACTTACAGACCAGTAGAGCAGAATCAATAGATAGTACTCAAAATAATTATACACGTATAAACTATTATGATTGTTATGAAATTATTAAATGTTATAAAGATTGAATTTAATCAGTGATTTTAAGAGATCTTATCCGAGGAAGTATAATTTTGATATGCAGTACACAGAAGAGACATTAGCTGACCAACAGAAGAACTAGCAGTCCAGAGGAAAGAGCTTATAGAGTTCAAGGATCTGAAAGAAAAGTGTGATGAGGACTTTCCTGAGCCATCTTTATATATGTCCTAATTTATGTGTTGTGGGATTTGCTCTTTTCCCAGGGTCAGATGTCCAAGATGAAAAGATAGAGTTAATCTAGTTCACATATGAACATGAATTTTTTGTGGCATCCCATCTATTCTGCCACAGTGGGGTAATGTATGTATGTGTGCGCTCAGTTGCTTAGTCGTGTCCAACTCTCTTGTGACCCTAAGGACTGTATAGTTCTCCAGGCTCCTCTGTCCATGGAATTTCCCAGGCAAGATTACTGGAGCAGATTGCCATTTCCTACTGCATGGGATCTTCCTGACCCAGGGAACAAATCCACATCTCTTGTGTCTCCTGCATTGGAAGGCAGATTCTTTACCACTGCACCACCTGAGAAGCCCTAATGTGGTAATTACTGAAGGAAAATAATCAGTCCTGGTGCCTACTTTTAACTCTCCATCTGTACATGGGGTTGCAAAGAGTGGGACAGACTGAGCACACACACACTCTGACTAGCTCACAAGAAGGCTTACAAAGGTTATGGGAAGAAATGTTAAAAGTATTTTGTGATCCAGTCATCTTACTGGAAACTAGAATTCACTTGTATTAAAAAAGAAATATTAGAGCTTGCTTGTTAGGTGGCATTATGATTTGTAGAGGACATAACATTGGTCAGAAATTCTCAACAGCAAATCTTCCCATAAACACTGTTCTTATCCATCATTTTAGTCAATCTTCACTTCACCTCTTGATTCACTCCAAAGAAACCACATCTATACTTACAAAATTTCAGCACACAGGGCACATTTGTTGCCATGTATCCTGCCATCAGGGCCACGGACAGGGTCACTTTCCCGTGTACAGAAAAGTCTTCCATTCTTCACTTGGTTTTCAAATTCCTTGCAAAGATCCTTTAAAAAAGACAAGTAATTACATTTAGCACTTTTCTACCCTTTAACCTAGAAAAATGTATATCATGTATTTATAGTCAAAGAATGTTATATCCAGAAGGTGTTCATAAACAAAAGAATATATTAAGGAGAGTTAATGAGAAAATAGAAATTATATTGTCAAATTACTTGGTACTTGTATCTACTATGTGGTATATATACTAAAAGGTAAAAGAGCCTAGGAAAGAATAAGGCTGAGGAAATATTTTCTAAGATCAGATAGTTACTGTTAACTTTCAAATCTGTGAAAAAAATAAATAAAAGATCTGTCATGGGGTTCCAAAAAAATAAGAACATAACAAAACACAGCAGCCAGGACAAAAGAAATGTTGCCAATAAGCAGAATACAGAATCTGTGAGATAAGATATTTAAGAGCTACTTAATAGGAACAAGTCAAGAACAATCTGTGTAATCTGCAAGGGAAAAGGAATAAGATGGTACCCAACAGCATTATGCTTACTCTGTTTTTCACTCTGTGGATCATTTTAATTTACTCTTCCTCCTTTATCAGTGTTCATTTCTAACACTGCAGGTGGAAACCTCAGAGAGTGAACCTAATTTTCTTCACTTTTCACTTAGAATTGTGGGCCATCAAGACTAATCTTTATCTTTTGTTGTTGTTCTGTTGCTCAGTCGTGTCTGACTCTTTGTGACCCCATGGACTATAGCACTCCAGGATTCCCTGTCCTTCACCATCTCCTGGAGTTTGCTCAAGATCATGTCCATTGAGTCAGTGATGAAAACCAACCATCTCATCCTCTGTCATCCCTTCTCCTCCTGCCTTCAATCTTTGCCAGCATCAGGGTCTTTTCCAATGAGTCGGCTCTTCCCATCAGGTGGCCAAAGTATTGGAGCTTCAGCTTCAGCATCAGTCCTCCCAATGAATATCTACAGTTGATTTTCTTTAGGATTGACTGGTTTGATCGCCTTGCAGTCCAAGGGACTCTCAAGAGTCTTCAGCACCACAGTTCGAAGGCATCAATTCTTTGACAGTCAGTTTTTTTTATCATCCACCTCTCACATCCATACATGACTACTGGAGAAACCATAGCTTTGACTAGACGGACCTTTGTTGGCAAAGTAATATATCTGCTTTTTAATATTCTATCTAGGTTTGTCATAGCTTTTCTTCCAAGGAGCAGGCATCTTTTAATTTCATGGCTGCAATCACAGTCTGCAGTGATTTTGGAGACCAAGGAAATAAAGTCTGTCACTGTTTCCATTGTTTCCCCATCTATTTGCCATGAAGTAATGGGACGAGATGCTATGATCTTTGTTTTTTGAATGTTGAGTTTTAAGCCATCTTTTTCACTTTCCTCTTTCACTCTCATCAAGAGGTTCTTCAGTTCTTCTTTACTTTCTGCCAGAAGGGTGGTATTACCTGCATATCTGAGGTTACTGATATTTCTCCTGGCAATCTTGATTCCAGCTTGTGCTCCATCCAGCCTGGCATTTCATATAATGTATAAGTTAAATAAGCAGGGTGACGACATACAGCCTTCACATACTAAAGGATTACTGGTCCCATTTTGGAACCAGTCTGTTATTCCATGTTCAGTCCTAACTGCTGCTTCTTGATCTGCATACAGATTTCTCAGGAGGCAGGTAAGGTGGTCTGGTACTCTCATCTCTTTAAGAATTTTCCCCAGTTTGTTGTGATCCACACAGTCAAAGGCTTTAGTGTAGTTAATGAAGCAGAAGTAGGTTTTCTTCTGGAATTCTTTTGCTTTTTCTGTGATCCAGCAGATGTTGACAGTTTTGATCTCTGGTTTGATCTCTGGTTTCTCTGCCTTTTCTAAATCCAGCTTGAATATCTGGAAGTTCCCACTTCACGTACTGTTGAAGCCTCGCTTGAAGGATTTTGAGCATTACTTTGCTAGCATGTGATATGAGTGCAGTTGTGGGGTAGTTTGAATATTCTTTGGCATTGTCTTTCTTTGGGAATGAAAACTGACCTTTTCCAGTTCTGTGGCAACTGGTGAGTTTTCCAAATTTGCTGGGATACTGAGTGCAGCACTTTACAGCAACATTTTTTATGGTTTGAAATAGCTCAACTGGAATTCCATCGCCTCTGCTATCTTTGTAGTTATGTTTCCTAAGTCCCACATGACTTCACACTTCACGATGTCTGGCTCTAGAGGAGTGATCACACTATCATGGTTGTCTGGGTTATTAAGATCTTTTTTGTATAGTTCTTCTGTATATTCATCTACTTATTCTTAATTTCTTCTGCTTCCATTAGGTCCATACCAAATCTGTCCTTTATTGTGCCTTTCTTTGCATGAAATGTTCCCTTGGTATCTCTAATTTTCTTGAAGAGCTCTCTAGTCTTTCCTATTCTATTGTTTTTCTATTCTATTTTTTCTATTCTTCTGTTTTTCTATTGTCTTTCCTATTCTATTTCTTTGCATTGTTCACTTAAAAAGGCTTTCTTATCTTTCCTTGCTATTCTCTGGAACTCTGCATTCAGATGGGTATATCTTTCCTTTTCTCCTTTGTGCTTTGCTTCTCTCCTTTTCTCAGCTATTTTTAAAGCCTCCTTAGACAGCCATTTTGCCTTTTGCATTTCTTTTTCTTAGGGGTGGTTTTGATCACCACCTCTACAATGCTATGAAACTCTGTCCATAGTTCTTCAGGCACACTGTCTATCAGATCTAATCCCTTGAATCTATTTGTCACTTCCACTGTATACTTGTAAGGGATTTGATTTAGGTCATATCTGAATGGCCTAATTGCTTTCCTTAGTTTCTTCAATTTAAGTCTGAATTTGGCAATAAGGGGTTGATGATCTGAGCCACAGTCAACTCCTGGTCTTGTTTTTGCTGATTGTTTAGAGCTACTCTATCTTTGGTTACAAAAAGTATAATCAATCTGACTTAGGTATTGACCATCTGGTGATGTCACAATGCAGATTCGTCTCTTGTGTTGCTGGAAAGAGGGTGTTTGGTATTACCAGAGTGTTGTCTTGACAAAACTCTATTAGACTTTGTCCTGCATTATTTTGTACTCCAAGGCCAAACTTTCCTGTTATTCCAGGTATCTCTTGACTTCCTACTTTTGCTTTCCAATCCCCTATGATGAAAAGGACATCTTTTTTTGGTATTAGTTCTAGAAGGTCTTGTAGGTCTTCATAGAACTGTTCAACTTAAGCTTCTTCAGCATTAGTGGTTGGGGTATATACTTGGATTACTGGGATATTGAATGATTTGCCTTGGAAATGAACTGAGATCATTCTGTGGTTTCTGAGATTGCACCCAAGTACTGCATTTCGGACTGTAGTTGACTAAGAGGACTATTCCATATCTTCTAAGGGATTCTTGCCCACAGTAGTAGATATATCTATTTAGAAAACCTAAGAAGGTTGTGACTTAATCCTAAAATTCTGAGGAAGTCTATATCCACAAATTTCCTGATTGATGCTTTCAGTATTTTAAAGGTTTCTCTCTGTGTTTTCAAAATTCTATTAGATGAGGGCCATATATGTATACACATAAATATATATGCATATATATACCAAAATAGTTTTATTTAATTATATATATTATAAATATATAAAAACTTTAAGATATATATTTATTCCAAAACATTACTTATATACATCACTATTCATATATATATATGCCCCCATCAAATAGAATTTTTATATATATATGTATGTACACACATATATCTATGGGCTTCCCTGGTGGCTCAGATGACAAAGAATTCACCTGCAATTCGGGAGACTTGGGTTCGATCCCTGGTTGGGAAGATCCCCTGGAGTAGGGCATAGCAACCCACTCCTGTATTTTTGCCTGGGAAACCCCCATGGACAGAGGAGCCTGGCAGGCTACAGTCCATGGGGTCACAAAGAGTTGGACATGACTGAGTGATTAAGTACAGCACAGCATATATATATATATATTTACACACACACGCACACACAATATATGATTATTCTATGTTTGGCCATCTATTTCAATAAGCATATTTTATGATAACATATGTTACTATAATACAATCCATAAAAAATGCTTCTCCTGGCCTTTTTCAACTGTATGACCCTCATCTTACCATTTCAGCTAATAACAAGACGAGCCTAAAGAGTATGGTTTATTCATTGCAGCATCATTTACAATAGCCAAGACATAGAATAACCCAAGTGTTCATTAGTAGATGAATGGATTTAAAAAATGGATATGTACATATATACAATGTATGTGTGTATATGCATATATATGTATATGTTTGTATGTATATGTATGGAATATTATTCAGTGATGGAAAAGAATGAAATCTTGCCATTTACGACACTATGAATGGTTGTAGAGGGTATTATGCTAAGTGAAGTAAGTCAGAGAAAGTCAGTTACTACATGACTTCCCTTACATGTGGACTCTGAAACAAAACAAAATAACAACAAATGAACAAACAAAGCAAAACAGACTCATAGACACAGAGAACAAACAGGTGGTTGCTAGGGGTGGGATGGAGGTGAAATAGGCAAAGGGGATTAAGAGGTACAGATTTACAGTTATAAAATAAATAAGCCATGGAGATTTAGAATGCAGCATAGGAAATATAGTCAATAACATTCTAAGAACTTTGTATGGTGACACATGGTAATTAGACTTATGGTGACCATTTTGAAGTATATATATAATATGTATTATATGTAATATATGTATTATATAATATATAGTATATATTTGACAAGTATATATATATATATATCAAATCACTATGATGCATACCTGAAACTAATGTGATACTGTATGTTAATTATACTTCAATTAAAAACCTTATTTAATAAAAGAGTGTGATTTGGAGTCAGAAGTGAAATTAAATTGTGGCTCTGACTCACTAGGAAACCGTAGCAAAGTCCCATCACCTTTGAGACTTCAGTCTCACTACCAACACAAAGGAGGTTTTCAGAACAGCTGCTCTTTAGGACCTTCCCTAGATCTAGTATTCTCTAATTTAAAAAAATAACTCATATTTCACTAGGATACTTTAAAAGAGAATCTAATGAGAAGATACTTGTTTTTGGAGGAGTAATGGGTATGCTCTCAACTTCCTGATTGTAACAATCTAGGAACACAGACACAGAAGACTGTCACCTGATAATCAGCATGGCAATAAAATTAATGCTCAATGGTTCCCATAAAAGAAACAATGATAATTTCAGTTTATAAGTTATGATTCATCCAAGGAGATTCTAAAGAAGCACTGTGTGATCAACACACTGACAGGTTGATCATGGGGTAAGTACTGAGCCATCACTCTAATGCAGTCCCATTCAACAAAATCACATCTAATGACCCCATCAAAACAATGACCCCAGCCATTGAGAGTAAAAGAAGGAAAAGTAGCTGAGACAGGATGAAAGACAAAGGAAAATAAACTGTCTGTTGATGAAGTAATAAAATGTTGATCTCAGAAGATGACCCAAAGTGTTAAACTGAGATTTAACAACCACCACAAAAGAAGTGTTTTTGAAATCTCAGTGAGTGTTGAAGAAAGTATTGATAATTATGAATGTTCTGTCTTTCTTAAACTCTGAGTGCCCTATTTAGGCTGGGGCATTTGATTCATTGAATTGCATTATGAAGTGGAAGTTCAGCTCTTAGCTACCAAGAATTGGACCTGCATGTCCCTTTAGGAAAACATAGGCCCTACAATCCACAAAAATAGTATCCTTATATTAGCACAAAAGAGCGCAGGACACAGAATCAGAATCCAACAGGAGGGTACGATTGAAATCATTTACCCAGCCTTCATATTTTACTAATAAGAAAATTGAGACATGGACAGAAGAGATGAGTAGCCCAGTTTCACACACTCAGAACAGGACTAAAACTCAAGTGTTCTCACTTTTCAGCAAAAGACTTCGTTGTTGTTGTTTAGTCACTCAGTAGTGTCTGACTCTTTGTGACCCCATGGACTGTAGCCCACCAGGCCCTTCTGTCCACGGGAATTCTCCAGGCAAGAATACTGGAGTGGGTTGGCACTTCCTTCTCCAGGGGACCTTCCCAACCCAGGGATTGAACTCATGTCTTCTGCATTGGCAGGTGGCTTCATTACCACTGAGCCACCAGGGAAACCTTATTACCAAAATAACTACCATCATTTTCATTGACAGTAAGGTTTAATAACCTTGGTGATTTAAGAAATCTAGGCTATGTTACCTACGATGAGTATTCAATTAACAAAAGGAATAATTTTTTCATACTAGATTGAAAAGCTAAATCATCAAATAATTTGAAAAAACATTAATTTTAAAGGTATTTTAAAAACCACAATATCAGTATTTGAAGTTTTTGTTTAATTAGAAGCATGACCTTTATAAATGCAGGCCTCTCTGAACATAATAACCATAATGGAAAAATGAATAACTAACTTGCGTTAGTAGGATTATACATAAAATATACTAGTGAATATACTGTTTAAAAGACTCTGGAATTGTTTTAAAGTTATTTCTGTCAAATTTATATTATGTTGCTTTTTAAACTAACCTAGTCAAAGCAAAAGTAATTTAAGCCAAAGAGAAGACTGGTGGAAACGAAATAGTATTTAATTTGCATAAATTTGGTATTTTTTTTTTTTAAGCAAGGAGAGAAATTGCACATTTTGAGCTTTAGGTGGGAAAAGCTATTTTAATGTTGAATCTAATGATTAATATACTAGGAAGATTATTCTAGGAGTAGCATTATAGGAATTCAACTTGGGGAACTTTAAGGAAAAAAGCTCAATATAACGATGGACAGTGACATTACTGAATTACCTTAAAGGTTCAAGTATAAGTTGTTAATATTTATGTCCACAGGAACTAAATTATGTTGATGAGAAATTTACCTTTTCAGCACTACGTCGAATTCTAGTTTCATTTTCTCGCTTGGCATTTTCTTCAGCTTCTTTTAAGCTGTCAAGAAAATAGTTGATTGATTTATGACTGTATCAGATTTTTCAGTGTCCAGTTCTGTGCTCAGCAGTTCTATATTCTGTGCTCTAGCTTGCTAAACCCATCCACTTACATGAGACAAGCTTTCCCCTGTTTTGAGTGTTTGAGCCAGAGAATTGCCAGAGATAAGGGTGGGTGTGAAACTGACTCACTGACAGTCAGTTAGAAGCTTTGTTCTGTAACACTGGATGGGTGTGACTAATTGATTGACAAACATAAGATTGTCAGGAAAACTTGCTTTAACAGGCAGAACCAAGAGCTTTAAAACACCGTGACAAGGGTGAAACCAAACTAAGCATCTGAAGTACATGTTGTCAAACACACCCTTATGTATAGCTTTTTATACCTTGTAAAGTATTTGTTTGTCTTCATGTAGAAGCACCCTTGTCACTAAAAAGTTACATTGAACAAAGCTTGGAAATCCTTTCAGATCTGTTGTATAGTTGCAGTCTCATCTTAGAAATAGGCATGACTATCTTAGTTCTATGGAGCAAGAAACCAACCAGGAGACAAGGAAGTCAAATTCTTTTTTAGGTAGGAAACGAAAATAAACACAAAATCACAGAATTAGGGCAGGTTTGAGCACTACAAGTGCATGCCTTGTAGATAAGAAAGTGGAAATGAGGTTGATTTCCTGTCCGGAAACCAGTTAGTCTCTGCCTTATAAACCTGAGAGGACATGCCCTTGAAATCCATAATGTGCTGGGCTGAGTCGCTCAGTCACGTCCGACTCTTTGCGACCCCATGGACTGTAGCCCATCAGGTCCTCTGTCCATGGGGATTCTCCAGGCAAGAATACTGGAGTGGCTTGCCATGCCCTCCTCCAGGGGCTCTTCCCAACCCAGGGATTGAACCCAGGTTTCCTGCATTGCAGGCAGATTCTTTACAGTCTGAGCCAACAGGGATACACAAGAATACTGGAGTGGATAGCCCATCCCTTCCCCAGGGGATCTTCTTGGCCCAGGAATTGAACCTGGGTCTCCTGCATTGCAGGCGGATTCTTTACCAGCTGAGTTACCAGGGAAGGCCTGAATTCCACAATAGCATACTGTAATCTTCAGAGACAGGGGCAAAGTTCTTTAATCTGTTGAGTCTTTCTCTGTCCTGATTTTAAAGATCCAACGATGTAAACAGAGCACCTTAAGGCTTTCGAACACACAGATTAGGGAGCCTGCGCTTTGTTTAATAGCCAGAATATTAAAGACTAACTGGATCTTATTCAGATCTGGGGCTCAGTGCTCAGGGAAGCATCAGGCACTGAGAGAAAGATTAACCCAAGAGTTCTTCCCTTTCATAAAGCCCACCCCACCTTTTATACAACTAATACATTTATGCACACGACATAATTATTTTCGACTGCCATTTTCAGTACGAGTATCTACACATGCCTGAATAAAGCAGTGCATGTCAAATGACTTATTTAAATTATTCCAGAAGAGAGCACCTTTTAAATTTTGAAATATTGTGCCGTAAACAACACTATGCACTTGTCATTATAATTAAACAAATTAACAGTCTTGAATTAGATAACTAGTACAATCACTTTATCCACTCCTTTTAAGAAACATTATCAGATAATATGAATTAAAAAGAGAAGAAGACACTGTGGGAGCAGGGACCATTTCACCCTATAAAGACCAAGGATAACATGCTTCAGGAAAAGGACTTTCTTGCTCCGTGGGGTGGTTCTCAGAACAGCAACCAAGTGCATCCTCAACCGCCTCACCTGCTAGCCTGCGAGGGGATGAGGATACTTACAAAAGCTCAGCACACATCGCACACTTGTTGCCGTGCGTCCTTCCATCAGGACCAAGAACTGGGTCATTTTCCCTTGTGCATCCAAGTCTTCCATCCCTCACATAAGGCCGAAAATCACTACATATATCCTGAAGAACAGAGAAAGGAACTTGACATTTACCATCCTGATGGTAATGCTTACTACACTATCTTCAGAAATTTTATAGAGCCTAGTGGCCCTCTGCCCAGGACAGACTAGCTACCTGGAGCAGTGCCAGTGTGTAAAAGCAGGTCATTAAGTGCTGTGTAATTCACATGGTTAACCATAGAGCTCATTTACTTGTTTATTCATTTGTTAGGAAATGTGGATAACCTGTGATGTGCTAGAACCAAGGTAGAACACAGTCCTTGCCCTGAACTCGTTCACAATCCACTGGGTGACACAAAGAGACTTTTAAAATACAGTGTGCTGCAGAGAACTGTATTGAGTATCCTATGATAAACCATAATGGAAAAGAATATTAAAAAGAATGTGTGTGTGTGTGTGTGTGTATGTGTGTCTGAATCACTTTGGTTTACAGAAGAAACTAATACAACATTGTACATCAACTGTACTTCAATTTTAAAAACAACAAAAATATAGTTTAAATGAATCTGAAGAAAAAAAAAAATACAATGTGTTAAATGTATCGGTGGAGGTAACCTCAGGTGCTGTGCTTGCATATTGGAAAGTCACCAGACTTTGACTTGGGAAAATCATCCAACTATCAAAAATCAAGTGTGATGTGTGTGAGACACTCACTCACTTCCCCTGTTATCACAGGCTCACAGAATTTTAGCATCAAAAAGAAGGTATGTGGTCCAATTCTCATTGTAGATATGGAAACACTGGTAAAGCGTGGTTGAGTAATCTGCTTGAGATCTTGACTGTCAGTGACAGGGGTTTCTACTCAGGTTCAGTAACTGAAGTAGATCCCTTTGTACAACACGTGTAGCTTTCTTTTTTTCCCTCCCTACCTCCTTTTCTTTTAGAAAAGCAGAAATAGAGATGAAAGGTCTAACCACCAAAGTAATCCACTCCAGTTTCAGGAACTATCAGTTGCTTTTCATCTAAATGAGCAGTATTCCATTTCAGGTGCAGCAAGAATTCTTTCTTTCCAACACCTCCATCAAAGAAGGAAGGAGAGAGCATCTTCTTTCTTTTCAAAGTCAGTCCCCCAGTGTTTCCCCCCAATCTGACATTTGTCCTCACCTGTTCTGGCTTACTGTTCTCACATTCTCCTTCACTTTTTATGCCAACTTGAGCTCTGGTTTCACTGAAATTCAAAGTTAGTAGACACAGCAGTTTAATATCATGGAACTTCTCAGCATATGCAGTTTCTTTTCATTGTATTTTGATCCTCCTTTGCTTTTGAAAATAGGTGTCACATTGCATTCTTTACTTACTCTTTCTAATGAAATCCCACTTCTATAAGTTACAGTCAAAGAAATTTGGAGAGCATTTTGGAGGTAAGATTCAGACTTGTAAATGCTATTTCCAGATTTTTTTTTTTTCCTGTTTCCAGAGAGGATCCATATCAGAAGAATAGGTAAGAAGTAAATCTTGTAACTAGATATTAGATCCCACCTAAGGAATTTTGTTGTTGATGATGATGTTATTTTAAATAATCAAGTTCAAGTGTATAGTATCCAGCATACTATTCTACCATTCTTTACTGGAGTTATGATAATGTTTTGTTTTTCATGGAAAATATATAAGGCCCTAATTAATATTATTCTGTCTAACAAAGCATTAAAAGCATGCCTGAGAACATAGTAGCACAAATATAAGATACATTTTCTACTCTAAAAAGATCTGTAGCATCTACATACCAATAAAAATATAATAAAAATAAAATTAAAAAAAAACTAAGTAGTTAAAACTGAGGAAAAAAATTACACCAAAAGGTATCAGCTGAAGGAAAATATAAAAATTGAATTCCAGTGACATTACAGAGTTTCCTAGCAGACAGAACTAAGAAGGAAATGTAGTGAGCAAGATGATTCTCACTGTATAATTAAAAAGTTATATACCAGAAATGAGAGGCTTAAATAAGCTCTCCACACAAAACATGGTAAGATTCCCCACATAAAACAAGGTCAGAACTAATACACAGTGTGGTCATAATGGTGTTACAAATGCACTCCTAATAACAACTTGTATGTTCTTTCTGTGCCTATTTTTGCTTTCTGTTTCTTTTTGTTGACCCTTGGTGAAAGTTGAAGATATACTTTTAGTGTGTATTTCTGAAAATGCTGTCATGTGAGAGATCAGAGTGACTTAATTCAGTTGTGCTTGGTAAAGATATTTGTTATAAGGAGGGACAAAGCTTGTAGACCTCAAGACTGAATATTTATCAGCATTTCTAATTAGTCTTCTCAAACATTGGTGGTTGTATTTGCTAAAACTGAAGAGCAGCCAATTCAAGACGGAGATCATAAGCCAGAACCTGCAGAGCAGGTATGCCATCTTGTTGGCTGAAGACGACTGATAACCAAACCTAGCACCAAGGGTGAAGAAAGAATTGAACAAGGACAAAATGTAGGGCAGAGAGATGCTTTAGCTATACATGGTGAACAATGAGTAGATGGGACAGAGTTAAGCATTAAGCCCCATTACCCCAATGTTATAAATTACTGAGATTTAGTAAATAAGTATCTTTTGATGATTAAATAACTCTCTATGAAGAAAAGATATACCTAAATAGATAGGTAGAAAGAAAACAGATAGAGAGATGTGTATATGTATGAAGAGAAGTGAAGTGCAAGTCACTCAGTCGTGTCTGACTCTTTGTGACCCCATGGTAGTCCATGGGATTCTCCAGGCCAGAATACTGGAGTGGGTAGCCTTTCCCTTCTCCAGGGGATCTTCCCAACCCAGAGATTGAACCCAGGTCTCCTGCATTGCAGGCAGATTCTTTATCAGCTGAGCCACCAGGGAAGTCCAAGAATACTAGAGTGGTTAGCCTATCCCTTCTCCAGCAGATCTTCCCAACCGGGAATCTAACCAGGGTCTCCTGCATTGCCTGCGGATTCTTTACCAACTGAGCTATGAGGGAAGCCCGTGTATATATATATATATAAATATATATTTGTGTGTGTATGTGTGTACAGATATAGATATATCAGATATATGTCTACTTCACAGAAAGTGTTAACCATCTGATTAACTGCACACAAGTGTGCTTTGTAAAATATAGAGTGTTGTATTACATACATATTTTTTCTCTTAAGAATAGTAAAAGAAGTGATCCTAATAATTTATAGATGACTAACTCCCATAAAATGAATTGTTACCTTAAAGATGTACAAAAATTGTGTCATAATTATACAGGGAACATGCTTCAGGGAGAAAACCTTCGAAGAATACTCACGCATTCATAGCACACAGCGCACATCTGTTACTGTATGTTTTCCCATCTGTGCCGCAGACAGCTGTACCACCAAGGGTACAGATAAAATCCCCAGCCCTTTCTCCTTGCTTGAAATCATCACAATTCAACTGCAAGAGACATAATCAAGGAACATCAAAATGTAAGAGAGAAGATATTCCTCAGATACATAACTAGATTAATATTTTAAGCCCACAACAGTATAATACAGTGGAGAAGGAAAATATAATAAGGAGGTTTCAGTGAGCTAACAAAATCATGAATAATTAAACATGGTCCAAGAACAGAGATATAGTCTAATTTCAAAAGAAATTATTTCAGTAAGATTTCAGACACCTGCTATCTGGGTGAGGTGGGCCAAGTCACCTCTCTGATATTTAGCAAACTGTTTGTCAAAGCCTGCCTGCCTTCTCTGCAGAGTAGTCATAGGGTCCAGTAGACAGTGGATATGAAAGCTCTCTGTAAACTATAAGCTCCAATAAAGTTTTTATAGTAGTATAGATTAGAGTAATGATCAAGAGCCAGATTGCTGGGTTCATAATTGTAAATCTGCCACTTACTAGTTGTGTGATTTGGGACAGTTACTTAACCACTCTATGCTGTAGTGTCCTCATTTGTAAAATGCATATATTACCAGATTCTCGGGCTTATAAAGGCATTTAAATGTATTGACACACATACAGCTCTTAGAACAGTACCAAACATATCCTGGCCATTTATTATTATTGTTGCTGCTGTTATTTTAAATGATTTCTGTGCTGATAAGCCAACAAAGCTAAACACCTTTTAGGGATGATGAGAGAAATTCCAAAATCTCTGCTCTAATAATATGACATATACAAAGTGACAAACCTGTTTTGTGAGGAAAACAACCACACTAGGTAACAACTGAAGACTAGTATTCAGGTCTCAGATTTGCCACCCACTCACTCCACCTCTTTGAACCTTACTTCCCTAATCCGAAAAATGGGAATTCACACCCGATCCACATTACAGTCTTGTGGTGGGAAAGAAAGAAACAGTTGTGAAACATTATTTGGCAACTCATTATTGTGACATAAGCTAGCTAAAGAAGACACAGAGTTAACTTGTATTTAATCTCTATCTAAAACCAAAGAATATGATATCACATTTATAAAAAAAAATTGTTGTCATTATTGTCATAACAAAATGTTTTAATTATAGATTTGAAAACTTAGAATATGGTCCTATGACCTAGTATGCCACACAATACCAAAGATAAAAGTATCACAGACACAAATGTAAAATACATTTGTGAACCAGAAGATTATACTGAGGAACTCTCCTAGAAGACAATTAAAAAGGAAAATGAACTTAAACTAGGAAAGAAAATCTTTAAAACATAGCCCACTCTTCATGTCCTATGTTTAGGAAAAAGTTAAAAATAGAGAGAAAACAGGATGAGCCATGGCCATATGTGCTATGTTATTCATTTGGTTGTTCATTTATTCCTCAAAACCCATTATATATTTACTAGGCTCTAGGTATTCCACTAGACTATGACCCTAGCGTAGCAAAAAATAGAATACATACTCCAAGGGATTTACATTCTATTGGGACAAGATAGACAGTAAACACAACAACTTGAAATTATAAGTGCTATGAAATATAGCATCCAGATGGTGGCTATTTTAAATATAGTGTCGAGACAGATCTTTCTGCAAAGGTAACATTTACTGTGAGATGAGATTAATGAGGAGGAGCCAGGCACTAAAGATCCGTGGGAAGAACATTCCTGGCATGGAGAATTGCAAAGGACTGGGGATAGGAACGAGATTCTCCTGCTTAAGGACCAGAGAGAAAAGTGTTGCTGGGGCATAAGGCAAAAGCAGGAGCATGAAGAAAAGCTGTTGATTTTCTCTCACAAATTATTTCTGGAGAATCTGCAGAAGCAAGGGGATAAGGATCCAAGCAATTTACTTGGGGCTGTCCCTCCTCTGCCCCTTCACCAGTGAACCAACAGCAGCTACTAAGTCACAGGTGTTGGCAGGGTGACGGGCAGATGAAAAGCCCAGCTGGGAGGTGGTGAGAACAGGTGCAAGCATTTACTACTCCACCTCCACCTCCTCCTCCAAACTCCAAGGGCTGGTGGGTCACAGCCCACAGAGAACACCTCTTCCTGATGCTGACAATTTCTGAGAGCTTACAGATGGATTCCTGACCTGGTCAAGAGGCAGCAAATTAGTCAGTAACACTGGTTCTAGAACCTTCAGCTCTGGCACTTAGCCCTTGTCGTCTCCTGACACTCACCAGGAGAGGCAGAGGCTGAAGCTTGGCCTTGAATATTTTCTAGCTCACTTTAGCAGAAAAAAAAAATTACTAAAAAAAATTAAAGTTGAAAAATACACAAATAGGATAAGAAAAGTAACTAAGAAGAGAGCAGGCAGAAGCAACAATAATAATACTTAATATATAGAATTCAGTCCAAAATGCATTATAGGTAACAAAGAAGGACACTACATGAGGGAAGAAAATAACAAGAAAGCATAATAATCATGAGCATATATTCAATAATGTAGGCTCTAAATATGTCAAACAATAAGCAATAGAATGTAATCATTACATAAATAAATAACTGATATTAGAGGTTTTAACACACACTTCTCAGAAACTGACATATCAAAGGAAAAAATTAAGATGCTTAAGTTATTAGATTTTAATAGAAAACTACATCCAAGAAACAGAAAATAAACAATTTTTTCAGAACATATAAAACATTTATAAAAGCAGAATATTTATCACAAAGTTTTATGAAATTCCAGAGGATCACTGTCAAATGGCCTATGTGCTTTGAACATAATTCAATAACATTAAAGGTTAATTTTAAATGGAAAAATTATCACATATTTGAAAATCAAATAATGTATTAATAAATAACTTTGGGAGGGAGGAAAATTAAGAAATGATTGGCAAAGAATGACACATGAAAACACTTCAGGAGCAAATCTGAGGTAGATGATCACTGACACCTTCAAATACCCTTGTCATGAAACTTAAAAAATGAAAATTTAAAGACGAAAGTACTGCTCAATTCATTGTAAAATGAGCAGCAGAGCAGACATAAATAGGAATGAATGGCATAAAGAACAGAAACTATAGAGGAAACTAATATAAAAGCTAATGTTGGGCTTCTCTGGTGGCGCAGTAGTAAACTACTAAAGCACCTAGGGCCTGTGTTCCACAACAAGAGAAGCCACACGCTGCAACTAAAGGTAAGCCCCTGCTCAGTGCAACTAGAGAAAAGTCCACACAGCAATGAAGACCCAGCATAGCCAAAAGTGAATCAATACTTTTTAAAAAAATCTAAGGTTATAGATTCTAGTACAACTGATGAAAGAGAAGATAACAGTTTAAGGATAGCAACTTAGCACCCATGCACAATAATATTAGAAATAATTGTATCACCATTGAGAAATACCGTTGAAGCATACTGTGTCTGTATGGATATCAAAATGGAGACATGGCTATAAAAATCATATAAAATATCTATACTGGGGTAATAAGCAGGAGGAAAGTTGAACAGATGAATAAATATTAACTGATATATTAGTCTGAGATATTCTCTCCCCAAAATGCCCCAGTTCAAATAGCTTTAAAATCCATTTTTCTAAAACTTTGAATTCAAGGAGTATGTACTAGAGGCACAGTTGCTTTTTTTTCTTAGCATATAGCAATTTCAGCCTTTTGATTGGGATGTCAAAACCATTTCACTTAATCAGTCATAGGATAGTATCTATATATGCTATGTTTCTATTTGTTTTCAATGCACTCTTGTTCTTTTTACTTCTTTTTTCTACTACTGCCTTATTTTGGGTTAAATATTACTAGTGTGTCTCTTTTATTCTTGTGTTGATTTTATGTATTTATTATACATGTCATTTCTTTTGTTTATTTTTAATTGCAGATATACATGTCACTTCTGATTGGTTGTTCTGGTGATTATAATAAGCATCCTAACTGATCACAATTTACTACCAATTAATACTTAATTTTAGTAAAATATAGAAACTTTGCCCTAATTGTAGCTCTATTTTCTCTATCCCTTTCTGTACTATAACTATCATATATGTTATATAATATTTGTACACCCAATAAAACAGCATTATAATCATTGCTGTATATAATATCTTCAAAAGAAGCTAGGTGAAAATAAGCAACATATATTTATAGGGTATACCATATTTAGCATTTCTAGAGCTTTTTATTTCTTTGTATAATTCCAGGTTATCATCTGGTGGTCATTTCTTTAAACTAAAGAACTATATTATTACTTGTAAGATCTGTAGGCAACAAATTCTCTCAGATTGCATTGATATGGGAATATCTTTATTTTGCCTTAGTTTTACAGGATAATTTTTGTGGATATAGAATATTGGTTAACATTTTCTTTCTTTTAGCACTTTGAGCATCTCATTCCATTGCCTTCTGAACTTCATTATTTTAAATGACAAGCCAATCATCAATTATAACTTGTATATATAAAGCATCGTTTTTTCTTCTGCTGCTTTTAAAATTCTCTCTTGATCTCAGCATTTTCATCATGAGGAGCCTAGGTGGTGGTGGAGGTATTGTTTAGTCATAAGTCATGTCTGAGTCTTTTGTGACCCCATGGACTGTAGCCTGCCAGGCTCCTCTGTCCATGGAATTTTCCAGCCAAGAACACTGAACTGAGTTGCATTTCCTTCTCCAGGGGATCTTCCCAACCCGGGGATGGAACTCAAATCTCCTGTACAGGCAGGCAGATTATTTACCACTCAGCCACCAGGGAAGCCTGAGCTTAGCTGTAAATCTCCTTTATCCAATTTAGAATTTGTTGAAACCCTTGACTATAAAGATTAATTTTTTCATCCAGTTTGATACATGAAAGTGAAAGTCACTCAGTCGTGTCCAACTCTTTGCAACCCCATGGACTACACAGTCCATGGAATTCTCCAGGCCAGAATACTAGAGTGGGTAGCCTTTCCCTTCTCCAGGGGATCTTCCCAACCCAGGGATCCAACCCAGGTCTCCCACATTGTAGGTGGATTCTTCACCAGCTGAGCCACAAGGGAAACCCAAGAATACTGGAGTGGGTAGCCTATCCCTTTTCCAGGGGATCTACCCTACCCAGGAATTAAAATGGGGTCTCCTGCATTGCAGGCAGATTCTTTATCAACTGAGCTGTCAGGGAAGCCCAGTAATTTGATACAATTTAAGCCATTTTTTCTTCAAATAGCTTTTCTATCCAGTCTCCCTCTTTTATTTCTGACATCCCTGTTTCACATGTATTGATATACTTGTCTCAAGGATTCTGTGACTCTGTACATTTTTGGTCAATATTTTTTTCCTTCTGTACTACTTCTGTTAAACTTTATTAATCTATCTACAAGTTTCCTAATTTTTTAACATTTGCTTTTATTTATTTATTTGGCTGTGCCCAGCCCCAGCTGGAGCACACAGGATCTTCGATCTTCATTGCAGCATGAGGGATCTTTAGTTGTGGTACGCGGATCCTACTTTCAGCATGAGGATTCTTGGTCGCAGCATACAGACTCTCAGCCACAGCAGGTGGGATGTAGCTCCCAGACCAGGGATTGAACCAGGGCCCCCGGCACTGGGAGCACAGATCCCCAGCCACTGGACCACCAGAGAAGTCTCCTACTAATTCTTTTTTAATGTGGTCTCAGAGCTGCTTCTCCCTAGATCTGTGTAATTTAGCAGCAGGCCAGTGATTGGACACAGTTTATGCACAAACTTCTCAAAACCAGTAAAGTTTTCATCCTCCACAGAAGGACTTATGTATGTATGGAAGAATATTAAAAACTCAGGCTATTTTTATATCTTCCTCAGCATTTGCTTTTCTTGGGGATATTCTTGTGTCTTTTAAGTGCTTGCACATAGCTTCATGATTGCCCAGGACTTTGTGGATTGCTTAGTCCCTTTTTGCCTCTGCTACCCCTTTATGAAGACTTAGCCAGAAATATGCTTACTGCTACAACCCTAAGATCATTCTCCTTACTGGAGTAACCAAAAATATCTCTGGATATGACAGTTGCCCATAACTCCAAATTAAATAAACCCCTTTCAACATTGGCGATGCAGTTACTGATCCACATAGTCTTCTCTTCTTTGGTAGACCCTTCATATCAACCAAGCCATGGGAATGAGATGTGATTATCATTAAGCAAGAGGACCATAGACTCCCATCATTCTTACCCAAAGTTCAACAGTTTTTCAAACATAACTGATTATCAGATTAACATAGGCTGCTGGTCAATTTCTAGAGTGCTAACGTGGTTATTTTATTCAATTTTGTGTAGCATTATTGTTGTTCCTTGGGGAGGGAATTTGCTGAACTCCTGATTCAATAGTTTGAAGTGCCACCCCTCAGGGTAATTTTACACTGATTCTCAACCACATGAGAATAATTAGAATGGAAAAGTACAGACTCATTTCACTTATAAAAATAGCTTAAAATTTTCTAAATATTAACAATGTAAATTCAATAGTGTACTAAAAATGCAATGTGATTAGTACGATTTACTCTGAGAAAATAATGATTTGATATTAGTGTGGTTATCCAGAAATATATTATATTAATTGATTGAAAGAGAAAAATTGTAAAATTATTTCCATAGTTGCCAAGAAGGCATGTGATAATGATTAAAACATATTCAGAAGAATAAAAACAGAAAGGAACTTCTAAACTTTAACTAAAGTTTACAGAAAAAAATACCTATAGTAAACATTATATATAATGGAGAAACTTTATAGATATACGGCATTTAAGATAGGCCAAGAAATGGCAGTTTGAAGTTCATTATTATTGCTATTGTTGAACTAATGTATGAACTCTAGATTGTTGCCAATGATATAAGGAAAGAAAAAGAAATAAAGAAGTAACAAAATTGAAAAGGAAGTTGTAGAACTTCTATTATTTGCAGATGATGTGATCAACTTCCAAGAAAAAGACAAGAGAATTAACATGTAAAAAATAATAATTAACAAGGTATCATAAAGGTTTTTAATATAAAATCAACTTATAGAAATCAATAGAATTTGTCTATGCCAACAATAATCAGGTATAAATACCATAAACAACAAAAATACCACTCAAATGAGCAGTAAAATTGCCAATTTCCTAGGTCTTAGCAAAAACATAAAAATACCTATGGAGAATATTTTATGGATCTCATAAGATATACAAAAATTACATGAATTAATGATATAATATACTATGCCTTTGGCGTGGCCAAGTTACTATTGTAAAAAGTCAATTTTATGCAAATTAATTTATAAATTCTCTGTAACCTGAACCATTTGAGTTCCCAAACTCAAGTTTAATTTTTTTATAAACTTAGTAAATTTTTTATTTCAAATATTTATGTGGAAAATATACTACCTGTGCATAGGTAAGTCAACTTTGAAAAAGTGAGAAAGGGGAATTGCCTTATTAGTTATTAAAGAAATGAACTAGTATGAACAAAAAAGGAACTTAGAAACACATACATGTAACCCTACTTAATATACTAGAAAGCTGGAAACCTAAATCAATGAGAAATACTGAATGAATGAACTGATCAATTAAAAAACAAAAGTTTCTACATAGACCAAAGATATTAGTGATTAGAAATTATGGAAGTTCAGAAAACTTGGGTGGAAGGAATGGAAATCATGAAAAGGAGTCAAATTGAAATATTGGTTGTAGGCAAAACCAACAAGTCTTGTTGATGGAATGGATATCAGAATTATAAGGTTAAAGAATGACAGATACACTAATGAAGAATAGATTGATGATGCAAGAGAGAGGATGTCTCTAGGAGAAACTTTCTTGAACAGGTAGAGCATCTTATTCTGAAAGTAAGAGTCAGGGTTAATTTTTGATGGTAGAAATCTAAGCAGAGAGAGTAGATTGTTTTCTTTTATAATAAGGAGGAAAATAACAACAATAAAATTGTATAGTTGCATTAGTCTATTCACAGACATGTAAAAATCTAGACAGAAATTACTTTAAGGTACACAGCCAAATATTAACTGCCTTAATTTATAGGTAAATCATTTCCTAGGTAGCAAAATATGTAACCATAAGAACTTTATTGAGAGGTCAAAATTATAATTCAGGCATAAAATGATAACAGAGAAATATAATGTCTCAATATTCTAGATTTTCTTAATTTTATTTTAAAGTTCAGCAAATGTATGTCTATATATGAAAACATATCACTAGTAATGTTTTAAAACAGGATTAAAAATGATATGTGTGTGTGTGTGTGTGTGTGTGTGTGTGTGTGTGTGTGTGGTGTATTTGGGGGATTTTTGTCACTTACTTGTATTTTGTATTTTTTTAAACACCATTGATATATAGGCTTTTCATGAAGAAAAAAGAGGAGGGGGAGGAGAAGTAGAATGGATTTTACATTGTAAGCCTCTCTCTAAATGTGACAAAGAAAGGCAGATTTGAAAAATACAAGTAAACTTTTCTGACCCTCACAGATTTGGGGAGCAAAAAAGCAGCCCCCTTTTCCTCAGCATTTATAATTATTCATCAGTTACATGGTGACTGTGTTATTGTTTTAAAAGTGAGACCGTTTGAGCCCAGGCAAAGACTTTGGTTGACTAGGTCTACTGTGGAAGCTGAGGTGCTCAGACAGTCCTGAGTAACACTGACAAGGAAGATGTTAGCTTGGTTAGACCAGGGATATTAAGGTAATTTGGGTGTGCCTTCCTTGACTGATCATTTTAGTTATGTGTCAGAGGCATAAGAGGAGGAAGAGAAAGAAGATATTGGAGAAGAAGCTACATGGGAGACCTGGAATAATATGACTAGTTGTCAGAACACCTTGTGATAGCCCCAGCTTCATCAGTACCTTATTGTGAGATGTTGTAGGCCAGTCAGAGACTTTGCCCAATCAGGGCTTAGAATTTTTATTTTTTTATACAAATAAAAATTTTTATATAATGAAAAAATTATGTATAAAGGGAAGTGGTTGTGTACTGGATTGCATCTGTATAGTTTTTTTCATTTTATTTAATTTAAAAAAATTTTTTTACCACAGAACAGTTTTCTCCAACAAATATTAGCCTGAATCCCAATTTGCAAAATAGATATAAACAAGCCAGTCTACTTGAATTACAGGAAATCTCCAAGTATTAGAAAATACGTTCAGAGAAAAAGAGAAAGGAAATGAGGCACATGCTGCTAACACATGTTAAACACTGTAGCTGACCTTTTAAATTTAGATTCTCATTTGATCCATGTTCCATATCAAAAGTGAATAAACTGAGACCCAGAGATACATAAATTGTCCAAATTCTGAGACTTGAACTTAGTTCTATAGTCCCATGAAGGCGTTGCTGGAACCAAGACAGGATAGTAGGAATAAGAAATGACTGCAAGGCAGTCATCACACTGGTTTACTCCACCTCTTAGCATCTGTTAGTGCCCGGAATGTTTTCAGACAGTTGGTCATGGGTTGGGCCTATGGACAAGCTGTACCAGATATTTAGTCCACCCCTGGACTAAGCCCTGTTCCCTCCCTTCTAAGTAGCTGGCTTCACAACAGGTGATGACCTAGTAATTAGGAAATAAACAGATCTGAATAGAGTTGAATGTGATCTCCAAAGCAAATATGACAAGTTGACTCAAAATAGTCTCACCTTTCCTGGGGCAGTAGCCCTGGAGGCTCTTGTTAAAAGCCTGGACCTTTTCTGGGATTTTGCTTCTTTTTCCCTGGAAGATAAGAAAGAATAGAATATCTCAGAAATGCTTGCCCAATTTTTAGGACTAATATCATATGTGGTAAACTGAATTTTGGCTATTCTCAGCCCATTCTAGCTTGTCAGAAATGAAAGTATGTCCAGAAATGACCACAGGTACCACAGACTTCTCCTCAGTACTGAAATACATCCATCTTAAATGTATTCCTATTGAAGGCAACAATCTCTATTGTTAACTGCACAACACACTACCCACCTTAAATACTGCCAACATCCAGGTGGTCACCAGCTCCAAAAGCCATTTGTACTATTTTTAGAATGCTCTCTTTGAAAGACTATATTCACATCAACCCCAAATCTACCCACCTGTCTTGGTCTTAGGTTCCAGCCTCTTAAGGACCCACAGAACAAACTGAGCAATTTAAAGAAAACCTTAATGCCTCATACAGTCTCCTTCTTTCCAGGTTAAGAAACCAAATTTATCTCAATATAATTTACATAGGTAATATAATAATTGACTGAGTGACTTCAAAGTGATAAATAACCTGCCTTGCATATCTAAAGGCATTGTATTTTTATTTTTCAATAAATTTATTCTACTCATAGTTTCAGTCTCCTATCAAAACATCCTATGTTAACAAGTAGAAAACTCTTTAGTAAGTAATATATCTACTGGTTTACATTCGGCTTTCAAAAGACTAAGGATTCTTCAGCTTGCCCTGGGAGTCTCCCCTCCCTAAATTTTGCCCTGCCTTCCTTCATCTTCCAAAGTGTCTTCATTAGAAGCATATGGGATAAGAGCTTTGTTATCCCGATATTAATAACTATGTCAGATAAAATCCCTTGACACATTACCATTTATAACATACTTATCTTCAATGGGTTAGCTTAGTGTTGTCTTGGTACCAGCGTTGAAGTTTTGATGGTTAGAAACTGAGAATGAATTCCCTGTTCAAAAGTAAATTAAGTTTCTTTGATTTGAGGATTTTCCTTTTCCAACCCAAACTTTTTTTGGGTGTCACTGGAGAGAAGGAAATCAAGTTAGGAAGCATTGCAAAGATGTCAGTAAACTTCCAGGATATTAATTCTGAGTTGCAGGCAGTTGGAAGCCGCAGTTGATTCTAGAGTCCTTTCATGCCAGCATAACCCTAGATGTCTGAAGCCCTATGGCAGCTCCCAGAGTCAGGGTATATCCTGCTTCTCCTGCTTGGCTCCCACATCACTCTCAGGGGTACAGCAGTGTCAGGTCTTAACAGGCCCAAGAATCCTTTTCTCCCAGGGTCAGAAAACTCAACTTGGAACTACATCCTCAAAAGACTATTGAGTGTTGGTGGGAATGCAAACTAGTACAGCCACTATGGAAAACAGTGTGGAGATTCCTTAAAAAACTGGAAATAGAACTGCCATATGACCCAGCAATACCACTTCTGGGCATACACACTGAGGAAACCAGATCTGAAAGAGACACGTGCACCCCAATGTTCATCGCAGCACTGTTTATAATAGCCAGGACATGGAAGCAACCTAGATGCCCATCAGCAGATGAATGGATAAGGAAGCTGTGGTACATATACACCATGGAATTTTACTCAGCCGTCAAAAAGAATTCATTTGAACCAGTCCTAATGAGATGGATGAAACTGGAGCCCCTTATACAGAGTGAAGTAAGCCAGAAAGATAAAGAACATTACAGCATACTAACACATATATATGGAATTTAGAAAGATGGTAACGATAACCCTATATGCAAAACAGAAAAAGAGACACAGAAATACAGAACAGACTTTTGAACTCTGTGGGAGAAGGTGAGGGTGGGATGTTTCAAAAGAACAGCATGTATACTATCTATGGTGAAACAGATCACCAGCCCAGGTGGGATGCACGAGACAAGTGCTCCGGCCTGGTGCACTGGGAAGACCCAGAGGAATCGGGTGGAGAGGGAGATGGGAGGGGGGATCGGGATGGGGAATAAGTGTAAATCTATGGCTGATTCATATCAATGTATGACAAAACCCACTGAAATGTTGTGAAGTAATTAGCCTCCAACTAATAAAAAAATTAAAAAAAAAAAAAAGACTATTGAGTACTACCTAAAGTATTGATACGGAGCCCTCTGAGATATTTTGGAACACCATGAGTGATTATTAAAATCTTTCTGGGTGGGTGACATTTATCCAACTTTACTTGACAAGAAGTATCATCTGCTGAGCATTATTATTTACCCACTTAGATTCAGAAAACTATACGTGACAGAAAATAAAGATAATATATTGAATTCACAGAATAGTGGTAATTCAAAACACTTGAAAGAAAGATAAACTTTACTCACAATATCATTTTGCACATAGCACATTTGTTGACAAACATTGTTCCATCAGGACTTTGAGAAAGTTTTTTATCTTGGGAACAGAACAGTTTTCCATTTTTCATCAATGCTCGAAATTCACTGCATGTTTCCTTAGGAAAATATGAAAAAAGTGTTTACAGAAATCTCATCACAGCAAGTTTTACCTTCTAAGAACAGTGTTATTTCATAACCACTACCCTCTTTGTATGGAAGACATTCACTCAACTTGATACAGATAATACAAATAAAAGTAATGAATCTGGATTGTCTGTTGGAAATTGAAAATTCACCTAAAAGCATTCATCTAAAACCATTAGCAAAATGGAAAGAACAAAGGAGTTGGAGTCAAAAAACCTGAGCCTATATGACAGGTTTCTCATTTATAAGTCCCATAGTCATGGCAAATGATATTCTCAAAGGCCCACTTAGAAGTATACATGCTTCATAAATTTTGTGTGGATTAAATATCGTAAGCATGTAAATCCCTCAAAGAGGGCCTGATACTTTGTAGATATTCAATAATTAGGTTCTCTACCTCACCTCTTCTTCCTGCTTAGTATAGTTGTTGTTATTGCCATGCTTATTATTGGAATATGCTAAGCTCATACATATAAAAATGTCTAATATCATAGTTCAATAATAACTATCATTGAAAGGCATATGTAAAGGTTGCTGAGAAGGTTAATTCAGTATATTTAATGAAGGCCTGCTGTATGACACTCAGGTTTTTTCTAGGAGCTTAGTATCAATGGTACGTTTGCACTACCTAGTAAAGCCCTGATTTAAAATATTACATTACCTACCTACTAGTTTAGGAAATTCACTGGTCTATATTTTGTTTTGACTTTGAAAAAAGGCTTCAATATTCTTGTAACAGAATAAATAAGTAATTAAATCAAGCCTTTGACCCAATGCTGACAAATGCACCTCTTCCAAAGGATTGATTATAGAATTCTATTCAACCTCCCATATCTTTATAGTAATCAGTCAGTCAGTCAACAAACACTTACTATGAGGATACTATACTCTTCTAAGTGTCATGGATATAGCAGTAAATAAGGCAGAAGGATCCTTGGCCTAAATGGTGTTTACCATCTAATGGATAACGATATACCTAACCCAGCACCCTACACTTGGGAGGCAGGTAATAGCACTTGCAGAATGAAGAATGCTTAACGGTGAAGAAGAAAACATAATTTCAGAGGCCAGCCCTGGGAAATTTTGCTAAGGGTAACATACAAACAAATCTGTAAGATTGTCATCACCAACCAGTGATTTTATCTGAGTAGCACAACAGCAATTTATGGCAGTAGACTGACAACTAGGTCTCTTGAGATCCAGGTCTGGTCTCCGATTCTGTAGTATTTTATGCTGATATTGCCAGTTACTGCTTAACTGGCCGGATATAACTGAACCTATAAAGTCCAGGTAAAAATCCTGTCATGGCATGAGAGAAGAGCCTGGTGTCTTTGTAATAGAGATATATTTCTGTGAGGCAGGTCTTAAAGAACATACTAAAAACAAAAATTCATGAAGAATGAAGTTTTAAATAGGTTCTATTAGTCAACTGAAAAAGAACACTATCAACCAAAATAATTCCTGAATTGGATTTCTCCAATATCACAATTAGACAAATTCTTAAATCTGAGAAAAACCCACTTCCTGTTTTTTTTTTTTTTTACACAAATGGACAGCAGAGTCCCAGAGAATAGGTTTAGAAATTTGTTCACAGTTTGTAATCAGTAAAGATGGAACTCAGTGCTATTTTTCTGAATTATGAGTTTATCCAGTGTATTCTGTTGGGCAAGAGGAAAAGTCCATAAAAATTGAAAGAAACAGTTGCATTTTTCTCTGGGAAAAGTGAAATAACTTCCCAATGACCATGATAGATAGGGTTGAAACAGGAACAGGTCTGGACCATAAAGGGTCCTGAGGTGGTGAGATGACTTCTCTGCAACTGTTTACTCATGATGTAATTTCCAGTCTTTGGCTCATTTTTATTTTGTTTGTTGCTCTGTTTTCTCCACTTATCTCAGAAGAACTGGAGCCCTGTAGGGCCAAGCTCTTTCTGTTTTCTTTCACTGGCTGTGATATCTGTTTCATTGTCTTCCATTGTTCCTCCCCAGGCATCAAAATAAACCCCCAGGAGTTGGCATCATCCCTGCTCTATGTTAAAGCACCAACAAGGCTGACGTGGCTTCTGGGATGACAAATGTAAGTATTTGATAAAGATCCTTGTAGATCACTCTGGTGCTTTTCTGTGCTGCTCTGGCTCATGTTTGTAACATTCAACATGTTTTTATGGTACTAGAAAGACCTCGAGCTACCGAACTCAGAAACTAATAAAAAAGGAAGGAAAAAAAAAATTCAGCATTGTAAGGAAGAGAAAATCAATAGTTTTCATTTCTGACAAAATATTCAGACTATGATCTGAATTATTTCCAGATAAATAATCACTTGTCATATTCTTTTTGCTTTTGTCAGCATAAGAGGTGGCTAAATTTCTGTTTTAAAAATGCTTTTCAGTGAAATAAGAATTTAACACTATGAGAAATATCAGTGCAAAATTTAAAGTATGCACTGGAAACTACCACCCATTATAAGAGACTCTGAAAAAAGAAACGTATTTCTTCATGAACAGTGAGATTTACACAATACCCTTCTTTTTAAGTATAAAATATCCAAACAAGCATGCTCTTTGATTCTCAAAAATCCAGTCTTTTTTCCTACCCTATCATCCCACTCTACTTATGCAATGGGAGTTTCTGAACCTCTTTAATCAGCAAACTTCAATAAAAGAGACTATAATGGAATTCTCTAGAATATTCCTGTAAGAAGTTTCTCTTTTTAAAAAAAGTTAACAATAAAATACAGCAAGAGTATTTTAATCATGTTTATGAGTTTTGGTATAGAAAACAATCTTTGTACTGTTTTATTCTTTTAATGTTCATGATCTTTAAGAGACATAGTAAATATTAGCTACATAACCAGAAATATTTCAAATCTGAAATAATGGCACAGTTGTGCACTTGAGTGTGTATGTGTGTGTATAATTGGCTCTCTCAATATGGCTTTCAAATATATTTAAAAAAACACTTAATTTCTATAGAAATTAAACACAGGTGCTTCTGCTCAGTCTGCCGTGAGTTGCAAGTATCTTCATTATTCACTTCTTCTGCATCTTATGCTATCCTTGTTCTAAGGCTATCTTCTCAGAGGAAACTTACCTGACTGACTATCTCTATTGAGAAGAACTGATACCATTTCCATCCAGAGAAATTCCTATCTTCTATCCTTCTAGCTCTAATCATTACTTAATGTACTGTATATTTTGCTAAGTTACTTATTAACTTGTCTTTTTCTTCCCTTACAATGTAAGCTCCATGATGGGAGGATTCTTCCTTGTTTTTATATTCCTGGCACCTCAAACAGGATCTGACATACAAAAGATGCTCAGTATATGTGTACTGAATGAACTATATACACTGAATATATACAAGATATAGACAACTCCTTTTTGCATAGTGATCACAAGAAAACCTATTTCAGCTTTCTGTGTGTGTCTTGACTTTTTCAGCTGTTAAGCTGAACAAGAGTAATTCACTAATGTGTGTTTGTGGAATTGTAAAGCATTCCTTTAGTGTGATAGACCACCTCTTGCCAACCTCTGTTATCATTAATGCATCAACGTGTGTGTGTGTGTGATTTATGCCTTGATTCATAAAGACCTGTTTCTGTGTTTTTAACAAAGCTATTAGTGCCCATTAGTATAATATGTCTGTATTATTAATATGAAGGTGTTGGTCACAGAACATTTTTCTTCAGGGATCTTGGAATGAATTCAATGAACAGAAAAAGCAGGACTAACCTGATTTACGTCTTCACTGGCAGCATCTGGGACAAAAATACAGAAACCAAAGTTAAGGGAATGTACAACATTTGATAAGTAAAACGAACAATCCACTGAGTGTAGTATCTTGCTTATTTTAACAACAATATATTTTAAAACCACAAATTGATTTGAACACATTAAAATGCACCGTGGCAAATAAAGTGAGGGCATTGCACCAGCAGTATATACAATAACAAAGATCTCTCACTCACAAAGTGCCAATTTCTTCAAAAAATAATATTCATATACTTTCTGACCCCCTCAAAATATTTAACTTCTTAAAAAATCCTTTCAGAACAAAGTATTGTAGGCTTCTTTTAAAATTATAACACACATATCCAATATAGCAATCACAGTTTTAAGGAATAATGTAGCATAAAGTTTATATCCTATATACATAAAAGTAAATTTTCTGGATTCTGATAATACTGTCTCCACAGCCACAAAATTTAGAGATCTGGTGAATATTATGATTAATTAAAATCACAGACTAATACGCTCTCTCATTGACAGACTTTTTTTTGGTACCAAGACACTCATTTTAGGAAAGTGGGTATCGTTTGTGTGTAACAGTCTCCTCACTCTCCATCTCTGAAGTTTCCTTTTAAAATATGTAAACACTTCATAGCAAGTTAAGTCTAGGTAATCTGTGTTCCCTTCAAATCCAGATAGCAAAAGCAAAAACCTATCTCCCGCCACCCATAGAAGTCCCTTACCATGTAGAAGAAATATTTTCAATTCATTTAGGATTTGAAAACACAAAAATAAAATTTGCTAGAAAGCATACTGGTTTAAAACCAGATGGTTGAATTTTATTTTTTAATGCTTTATTTATAAGTAGAGTAATAAAGTATACATATTAAGTACATCTAAGTTTTAAATATCTGTTGTATACATAATTCATATAATTTTGTTACATACATTTAATATTCTAAATATGTATAATATATATATAATTCATATCACTATGAACTTATATGTTTGGTGAGGGGAATATGGAGAAGACTCTATTAGCTTTTCAGAATTAATGTTGAATTAATGGAAGAATTTCTGATGAATAAAAATTCAGATGATCTCAAACTACATGTCCTTTTTAAAGATACCCTAGTTATAAAGTTGCATATGTAATTCTTCAAAACTCTAAGTCTGGCAAGATAGTTCAGGGCTTTGTATACACATGCATGTACACACACACACACACACACACACACACACTGAGGAGGGAGGGAGGGAGAGAAGTCCCTGCCTAGAGCTTTGGAATATGTGGCAAGGGGCTTGGATTACAGGCAAATTGCTCACCTTGTATGAGACAAACAGCCAGGGTCAGAAGCATTGGCACTGCGGTTATCTTCATGTTGATGATGATGTAAGTTGGTTACCAGTCTGCTCCTTGCATTGCTCACCAGCTGGTGCTCTAAGACTGAAGCCGTGGAGATGCAGCTCACTTTTATAATATCACTGTGGGTGACACCCACAACAGCCAACACTGCAAAACCAGTTGTTCAAGGTCATGCTAAACTTAATATACCACATCAATTTAGTTTCCATCTTTTAGGATCCTGTCAAGGTGGCAGATTTGCACAGAAGCTATTTCTAAAGTAGTTCTAATGTGTTTTCAAGATACCTGCCCTAGAAGGCAAGAGATTATGTCCAAAACTCAAAGTTTAACGCTCCAGAGTCCAATATGAGAACTGAATTTCTCACCAACACTAGACACATTTCCTCATACACAAACATGTTTCTAATTCAGCTCCCTTCGTAAGTGAGAAGGGAGGGGAAAATAAGGCAGATGAGTTGTCCTACAAGTCAGGTAAAGATTTAAAGACATCTGGAGAAAGCTGCTCAGAGCAAGAGCACCTAGGGTTCCTTTTGCTTCCATCTGCATCTGTCCTAGAGTGTTTCAATTCAGTGTCACAGACTCACATATAAGTTATAAAATGACCCTAAGGGATAACTATCAAAATTCAAACACTGAAGACATGGGGAAACAGAAACAGAAGAAGCTATAAGTTTCCCAAAAGCACACCACTGAGATGGAAGAGAAGACCACAATTTCAACATTTTTTCAACTCCATCTGCTGCTTCACCACTATACATTAGTAAAGGCAGAAAGATGTGAAATCGAAGCTTGTGCATAGCTACTCACATTCTCCACCAAAAAAAAAAAAAAAAGCTTGCACACAGCTGCTTTTAAGTTTTTCAATCTGAAAGACATTTTAAATTTGCAAGCCTTATCTGTAGTCTAGCCAAACATCATAATCATAAACATTAGAGATGCAGGGTTTAACTTTCCACAGTCTTTCACTTTCCAAATTACTGTTAGGAAATTTTCACTTAAATCAGTTTTAGATTAAGTTTACTGCTGTAATACTTCATTATTTAGTTTCCCAAGAAGTAAAGAAGAAACAAAATATTTAAAAGTATAGATAACTTTTCCAGAGAAAGTATCTTCTCTTTAGTTCCTTCTTCCATTCTATAAGTAATGCCTTTTGTCTACTGGTTTATTTTATTCCATTCAATAAAGCACCTGGAGAATTATGCAAAGGTGACTGAAATCAAAGCCAAATGGTTGGATTCTGGTATTCTATACATTTCCAAATCTATAGAAAGGAAATTTTGGATTCAATGGGATGAAAGCCCTTTTAAAGACTGTTCCAGAAAACTGATCTAAGGCTAGTCAATGCTGAGGTCGTGTCAATATTCTGAATATACCATCAAATCCAGACTATTTCCTTTTCTTTCTTTCATGAAATAATTTCTTTCCTATAAAATATAATCATTGGTCTCAAAGTCTGTGCTGTATTTCTGTATTTCTTTCCAAAAGTTTAGTAAAATTAGTGACCATAGGAAGCAAGTTCAGATTGCATTACTATTACAGGTTATGACATCTGTCATAGCTTAATGGAAAGAGATGGGACAGGGAATCAGAAAATTTTTCTATTTCTGTCTTTGCAACTATACATTGTAATGGAAATGAACATGGCTTTGGCTCATAGTAAACCTGGGTTCAAATCTTGATCATAGTTACCAGCCATGTTGTCTTGGGCAAATCACTTATTTTCTTTCAGCCTGTTTCCTAATATGTAAAGCAGGGATAGTAAAACTATATTGTACAATTGTTTTAAGAGAGGTAAATTGTGTGTGCGTGTATGTGTGTATAATGTTCAGGAAAATTCCAAATACATGTGATAAGCTTTATACTTGATAGCTGGTCTTGCATTTTCATCCCATTATAATGATGTGGCTTCCTAGGTAATTTCTAAGACTCCAAGAAAAGTCAACATCTCTTAGACGTGGTCCACAATGACAGATTTAAGTTTGCTCAGCATAGAAATAACAATCCCAAAACATTCTGAAGTAAAACCAAAAAGTCAAGATACAAGCTCTCTTTTTCATCCTATCATTGTGTTCTAAACCATGATACCTAAAACAAATCAAAGTATTAGCCATTTAAATTTGCTGAAGCTGTTGCTAGATTTTGGTCATCATTGATTCCTGTAAAATCTTCCATGACATGCCAATACTAATTTTTTAATCTTCCATTTGCTCTGGTAGAACATATGAAATGTGTCCTAACCATATACTCTTACTGATGGTGTGTGCGTGGGTGTGTGGTCAGTCATGTCCAACTCTTTGCAACCCCTTGCGCTGTAGCCTTTCAGGCTCCTCTGTCCATGGGATTTCCAGAATACTGGAGTGGGTTGCCATTTCTTTCTCCACAGCATCTTCCTGACCCAGGGATTGAACCCATGTCTACTACACTAGCAGGCAGATTCTTTACCACTGAGCCACCAGGGAAGCCCATTATTGATGGTAGGAAAGTTTAATGCCTTACAATTGAATTGGTGACTGTGTAATATGCAATGATGAAAATCAAATCTAGCCCAAATGGACAGTCTTCTCAGGAGTGGAAGTGGTGAGAGGGTGTAACAAAAGAACCAAAAGATGATTATGTCTCTGAAGTATCCCAGCTATGAGGAAGGATTGAAGGAGTTCGTTTCCTTCTTACTGGAAAAGAGTTCCTCACTGACACCCAGAACCTAATGAAATGATGCATAAGAGGATTGAAACTGATAACCTCTTCCAGGAGGATAAAATAGCCAAGAGAAGATTCAGTGAACACTGCAATACCAAAAGCACATGTCAACTGGCTCTTGTCATCAGAGCTACTTCTCCATTTCATTTTAGAAATGTAAATCCAGAGGTGATTGATCACACACTCTGTTAATCACTTCTTACTTCAAAAACCATAGACTTGAAATTCAAATGAAAGGAACTGAGGTTTTAGAGAGCTGGGTTAATAGAGTACTTTTGTATTAGGTTGTCAGAATACTTTCCTTAAATTCTAAATTTTTTTCCCAGCTCTTTAAGCTTTTCATCAAATATGCACAACCCTTTTCCTTCTCATTAAAAAGGAATGGAGTTAGTTTGCAAAAAGTATAGACTTCACAATTCAACACAGGTATCAAGTGACCCAGAATCTGAATTCTCATCAAGGATATTGACACAGAGGGAAGAGATGAGAAAACTGTGAAGGGAACAAGACTTTGTAGATCAGCAGTGTTACTAAAGACAAAGGTTACTTCTGAAATCCAAAGTTAGCAGATCACTCTTCAAATGTTCTCTTTCTATATGCTGAGATTTCCTTGATGATCATAACAGTTTAATAAATAACTATAGTCCCTTAAAGTTAACCACCTTCTACATCTTCCCAAACAGTCTGTTTTCCATAAGCTCTCTTGATTTGTTCATTCAATGCTGTGAGGCAGCAGAGCAGGTGTCATAGTCCTTTCCTTACCTGCCGAAAATGGTGCCCTTCATAAACCTCAGAGTAGGAGCTCGCCTCAGTGGTAGTCCCAGCCTTGCCACTTTCTTATTTTTTACACCCTATGTTGCCAGCGCATAGACTTTCAGACAGTTCAAGAGAATCTGGATGTTATAGTGCTTTAAACTAGGTACAACGTTCTATTGCTAATGTAGTCCTTTCTATTTATTGCCTGCTCTCACATATTCATACATACACACAACCGTAAACCCATAATGAAAAAAAGAAGCATGCTGTGACCATGATTGACAAAGTATATAACCTAATACTTCTTAGAAAATGAATTAATTTTTTATTTTCTTAAATTTTGTTTCCTTTCCTAAGATTCTCATGTTTTTCCTGACTAACAAGTCTGTGTTCTCCTTTTCTGAAGACACTAACTGGAAAACAGCCTTTACCACCCCCCCCCTTCTTTTTTTCAAAGTCCTATTAATAGGTATTGAAACCAATTGTGTTTTTTTCTCCCTGGGGCTCTGAAGAGCTCTGTCACCACAGTCCTTTATGTTTCAGTGCAAAGAAGAATTCAGTGTGAGCAAAGTGATAGATAAGAAGTGATTTTTTAAAGAATAGGACTCTTGTGAAGTTTACAAGTGGGCAAGTGAGAAATGCCATGCTCTGAGAACTTATGCAGCTACAGTTTTATAATCAAAGGAAAAGTGGGGAGAGGGAGAAGACCTTCTTTGTCTTTCTTAAATAGATGTCACGCTTCCATCATCAGCTCCTCCTCCCAGTTGAGCACAGGAGTTTTCTTGTCCCTACATGGTCAAGCTAGGTCCACAAATTATTGCTTTTTATGTGTGCAGAGAGCAATGTCCTAGAGATCATTAACTTACTGAGCTCACCTGGGCACGATGGGGATCTGATGTCACCACTGTTTTGTTGTTTTGTGGTCTGTCTCGTGCTTCTTGCATGGTTTTATTGCTAAGTAAACCTGCTTTCTTGAGTAATCCATTAACTTATAGGGGTCTCCCATATTTTTTTCTACTTACAATCCCTTATAATGAATAATGAAGTCACCCAGTCATGTCTGACTCTTTGAGACCCCATGGACTGGATTCTACCAGGCTCCTTTGTCCATGGGATTTTCCAGGCAAGGGTACTAGAGTGGGTTGCCATTTCCTTCTCCAGGGGATCTTACTAACCCAGGGAATGAACCTGGGTCTCCCACATTGCAGGCAGATGCTTTACTATCTGAGCCACTAAGGAAGCCTACAATCCCTTAGTGGGATTATCTATTTAATCACCTGTTTGTACCTTCACTCCCTCTATGAGAATTTCTTTCTGTTTGTCTAGAAGGCTAAAAGACTATAGAGATAAGCATATCATTTTTTCTAAGAACAAGATGAGATGGGCACTGTTTGATCACTAAGCATACAGACCTTACTATTTATAGATATAATTGTTGTTTTTGTTAGATTAGGATTAAGAAAACAGAATGATTCAATACCTAATGTTTGACCATATTAAATCTCATGTATTGGGGTAATATTTGGTTCTTAAATACAATATCCAGCCTCTCCTACAGTTGATACTACTGAAACCCCTGTTCCATGACACTGTACTATCCATTACCTGGGTGTTCTGTATGTTCTGAAGTCTCCTAGGATTTATTCTGACTGTAGAAAGCAGGTTTCTGGAACTATAGTCCCTTGGGGGAAAATTACAATGACTTAATTATGAAGTAGCTAGTATACTGAATTTTGGTAAAAGAGTAATGCACATTTTATACTGAAATATTTTATGTGCATATTTACAATAAGAAAATTGTCAGATTTGTAAGTAAAATTAGGAAAATATCTTTATTTAATTGTTTAGAAAGAAACAAAATTTGCTATCATTTATGGTACATCATGATGTGTACCATAATGTACATCATTACATAAAGTACATACATAAAGTACTTCATTATGGTGTACTTACTAAGTGACAGGGACAACAATAAAGAGTAAGTATCATTTTGTTCTGTTTTTACAGGTTAAAAAATAGAGGTTTCAGTTCAGTTCAGTCACTCAGTCTTGTCCAACTCTTTGCAACCCCATGAACTGCAGCATGCCAGGCCTCCCTGTCCATCACCAACTCCCGGAGTCCAGCCAAACCCATGTCCATTGAGTCAGTGATGCCAACCAACCATCTCATCCTCTGTCGTCCCCTGCCCTCAATCTTTCCCAGCATCAGAATCTTTTCAAATGAGTCAGCTCTTCCCATCAGGTGGCCAAAGTATTGGAGTTTCAGCTTTATCATCAGTCCCTCCAATGAATATTCAGGACTGATTTTTTTTAGGATGGACTGGTTGGATGTCCTTGCAGTCCAAAGGACTCTCAAGAGTCTTCTCCAACACCATAGCTCAAAAGCATCAATTCTTCACTGCTCAGCTTTCTTTATAGTCCAACTCTCACACCCATACATAACCACTGGAAAAACCATAGCCTTGACTAAACCAACCTTTGTTGACAAAGTAATGTCTCTGCCTTTCAATATGCTGCCTAGGTTGATCATAACTTTCCTTCCAAGGAGCAAGTGTCTTTTAATTTCATGGCTGCAATCACTATCTGCAGTGATTTTGGAGCACAGAAAACTAAAGTCAGCCACTGTTTCCATTGTTTCCCCAACTATTTGCCATGAAGTGATGGGACCGGATGCCATCATCTTAGTTTTCTGAATGTTGAGCTTTAAGCCAACATTTTCAGTCTCCTCTTTCACTTTCATCAAGAGGCTCTTTAGTTCTTCTTCACTTTCTGCCATAAGGGTGGTGTCATCTGCATATCTGAGGTTATTGATACTTATGCTGGCAATCTTGATTCCAGCTTGTGCTCCCTGCAGCCCAGCATTTCTCATGATGTAGTCTGCATATAAGTTAAATAAGCAGAGTGATAATATACAGCCTTGATGTACTCGTTTTCCTATTTGGAACCAGTCTGTTGTTCCATGTCCAGTTCTAACTGTTGCTTCCTAACCTGCATACAGATTTCTCAAGAGGCAGGTCAGGTGGTCTGGTATTCCCATCTCTTTCAGAATTTTCCATAGTTTATTGTGATCCACAGAATCAAAGACTTTGGCATAGTCAATAAAGCAGAAGCAGATGTTTTTCTGGAACTCTCTTGCTTTTTCAATGATTCATCAGATGTTGGCAATTTGATCTCTGGTTCCTCTGCCTTTTCTAAAGCCAGCTTGAACATCTGGAAGTTTACAGTTCACGTATTGCTGAAGTCTGACTTGGAGAATTTTAAGCATAGTAAAGTATACTAGCATGTGAGATGAATGCAATTGTGCAGTAGTTTGAGCATTCTTTGGCATTGCCTTTCTTTGGGATTGGAATGAAAATGGACCTTTTCCAGTCCCGTGGCCACTGCTGAGTTTTCCAAATTTGTTGACATATTGAGTGCAGCACTTTCACAGCATCATCTCTCAGGATTTGAAATAACTCAACTGGAATTCCATCACCTCCACTAGCTTTGTTCGTAGTGATGCTTCCTAAGGCCCATTTGACTTCACATTCCAGGATGTCTGGCTCTAGGTGAGTGTGAGTGATCACACTATCATGATTATCTGGGTCATGAAGATCTTTTTTGTACAGTTCTTCTGTGTATTCTTGCCACTTCTTCTTAGTATCTTCTGCTTCTGTTAGGTCCATACCATTTCTGTCCTTTATTGAGCCCATCTTTGCATGAAATGTTCCCTTGGTATCTCTAATTTTCTTGAAGATATCTCTAATCTTTCCTATTCTATTGCTTTCTATTATTTCTTTGCATTGCTTGCTGAGGAAGGCTTTCTTGTCTCTCCTTGCTATTCTTTGGAACTCTGCATTCAAATGGGAATATCTTCCCTTTTCTCCTTTGCTTTTTGCTTCTCTTCTTTTCACAGCTATTTGTAAGGCCTCCTCAGACAGCCATTTTGCTTTTTTGCATTTCTTTTTCTTGGGGATGGTTTTGATTCCTGTCTCCTGTACAATGTCATGAACCTCAATCCATAGTTTATCAGGCACTCTGTCTATCAGATCTAGTCCCTTAAATCTATTTCTCACTTCCACTGTATAGTCATAAGGGATTTGATTTAGGTCATATCTGAATGGTCTAGTGGTTTTCCCCACTTTCTTCAATTTCAGTCTGAATTGGCAATAATGAGTTCATTATCTGAGCCACAGTCAGCCCCCTGTCTTGTTTTTACTGACTGTTTAGACCTTCTCCATCTTTGGCTGCAGAAAATACAATCAGTCTGATTTCGGTGTCAACCATCTGGTGATGTGAGGTTTGGTGAGACTCTATTACTTTTCCAAAGTCATATAGCATGTAAGCAGTGGTTGTTGCAAATGCTAACAGTCAGTACAAATAGAGGCAGTTAAATCCAGAGCCCAAACTCCAAACTACCACACACTGTAGTGACAATACAGATATTGTATATAGACAATATGTATATGTATGTATGTATAGACAATATCTATACCTATAACTAATTTATTCTAGACACTCCCTGCAATAGACTGAACCATGTCCCTTCAAAATTCATATTTTTAAGTCTTAATCAACCCCTAGTATCTCAGAAAATGACTGTATTTAAGAAAAAGAACTTTCAAAAGGTGAGCAAGCTAAAATGAGGCCGTTAGGGTTGAGCCCTAACCCAACTGATTGGTGCCCTTATAAGAAGAAATTTGGACACAGAGACTCGAGGGATGCCTTTGCACAGTGACTTACACCAGGCCACATGGTTTGTATGTGATCAAGATGTAGCTTATGTCTAGGTTTTAAGACTTAAAATTTTGTTCTAAAAGCAGCAAGTTAAATAGCACCAACCACTGTGTCATATCACAATTCTGATTCATTAGACAGAAAAAAGGATTAATAAATTAGAGAATTGTCAAGTATGGGACTAAATTACCAAAATGTGGTTTTAAAAAGTTTTAAATGTAAGGCCAAAGTTAGGTGTTATGGTCACAGAAATCCCTTGCATTCCTATACACTAACAATGAGAAAACAGAAAGAGAAATTAAGGAAACAATACCATTCACCATTGCAACAAAAAGAATAAAATACTTAGGAGTATATCTACCTAAAGAAACAAAAGACCTATACATAGAAAACTATAAAACACTGATGAAAGAAATCAAAGAGGACACAAATAGATGGAGAAATATACTGTGTTCGTGGATTGGAAGAATCAATATTGTGAAAATGAGTATAGTACACAAAGCAATCTATAGATTCAAAGCAATCTCTATCAAGCTACCAATGGTATTCTTCACAGAACTAGAACAAATAATTTCACAATTTGTATGGAAATACAAAAAACCTTGAATAGCCAAAGCAATCTTGAGAAACAAGAATGGAACTGGAGGAATCAACCTGCCTGACTTCAGGCTCTACTACAAAGCCACAGTCATCAAGACAGTATGGTACTGGCACAAAGACAGAAATATAGATCAATGAAACAGAATAGAAAGCCCAGAGATAAATCCACGTACCTATAGGCACCTTATCTTTGACAAAGGAGGCAAGAATATACAATGGAAAAAAGACAACCTCTTTAACAAGTGGTACTGGGAAAACTGGTCAAGCACTTCTAAAAGAATGAAACTAGAACACTTTCTAATGCCATACACAAAAATAAACTCAAAATGGATTAAAGATCTAAATGTAAGACCAGAAACTATAAAACTCCTAGAGGAGAACATAGGCAAAACACTCTCCAACATAAATCACAGCAAGATCCCCTATGACCCACCTCCCAGAATATTGGAAATAAAAGCAAAACTAAACAAATGGGACCTAATGAAACTTAAAAGCTTTTGCACAACAAAGGAAACTATAAGCAAGGTGAAAAGACAGCCCTCAGACTGGGAGAAAATAATAGCAAACAAAGCAACAGCAAAGGATTAATCTCAAAAATATACAAGCAACTCCTGCAGCTCAATTCCAAAAAAAATAAATGACCCAATCAAAAAATGGGCCAAAGATCTAAACAGACATTTCTCCAAAGAAGATATACAGATGGCCAACAAACACGTGAAAAGATGCTCAACATCACTCATTATCAGAGAAATGCAAATCAAAACCACAATGAGGTACCATTACACACCAGTCAGAATGGCTGCTATCCAAAAGCCTACAAGCAATAAATGCTGGAGAGGGTGTGGAGAAAAGGGAACCCTCTTACACTGTTGGTGGGAATGCAAACTAGTATAGCCACTATGGAGAACAGTGTGGAGATTCCTTAAAAAACTGGAAATAGAACTGCCATATGACCCAGCAATCCCACTCCTGGGCATACACACCGAGGAAAACAGATCTGAAAGAGACACGTGTATCCCAATGTTCATCGCAGCACTGTTTATAATAGCCAGGACATGGAAGCAACCTAGATGCCCATCAGCAGATGAATGGATAAGGAAGCTGTGGTACATATACACAATGGAATATTACTCAGCCATTTAAAAGAATACATTTGAATCAGTTCTAATGAGATGGATAAAACTGGAGCCCATTATACAGAGTGAAGTAAGCCAGAAAGATAAACACCAATACACTATACTAACGCATATGTATGGAATTTAGAAAGATGGTAACGATAACCCTATATGCAAAACAGAAAAAGAGACACAGATGTATAGAACAGACTTTTGAACTCTATGGGAGAAGGCGAGGGTGGGATGTTCTGAGAGAACAGCATCGAAACATGTATATTATCAAGTGTGAAACAGATCATCAGTCCAGGTTGGATGCATGAGACAAGTGCTCGGGGCTGGTGCACTGGGATGACCCAAAGGGTGGGATGGGGGGAGGGGGTTCAGGATGGGGAGCACATGTAAATCCATGGCTGATTCATGTCAATGTATGGCAAAAACCACTACAATATTGTAAAGTAATTAGCCTCCAACTAATAAAAATAAATGGGGGAAAAAAAAAAAAAACAATGTTAGGTGTTATGGTATTCTAATAGATTCCATAATATTGCCCACATGAATACAACACATATTCACTAAATGCCTACATTTATTTGATATCATGTGAGAGCCCAGTGTTATACTTGTGAATAAAAGATGATGTCTCTAATTGCTAAGAAAGTTTAGTCTAATTGAGGAGGTAGAAAATAATCATACAAATCATTGTTCACCTGAATCTGTGAAAATCTTTTAAAAAAGATGTCCATCGAGTCAAACTAGCATAAAATAAGATATCTGACCTCTAGAAGGGGGTTCCCTGATGATAATCTCAATTCTAAAAAATAAGCTGAAGTTTAAAAAGTGTATAGACTTCATCCATATGAAAAATTCAGTAAATCAAAATGGATCATTCATTGAAAAAAATAAACTTGTGGTTATTAGAGAGTGAGGGGCAAGGAGGGATAAATTGGGAGACTGAGATTGATATAAACACACTACTACATATTAAATAGATAACTCATAAGGACCGACTGGATAGAATAAAGAACTCTACTCAACACTCTGTAATGGCCTATATGGAAAAAGAACCTTAACAATGAGTGGTTATGTGTATATGTATAAATGATTCACTTTGCTGTACACTTGAAATTAACATAACATTGTAAATCAACTATACTCCAATGTTTTTTATTTTAAATAATGAATCACTCCTTAAATAATTAAGAAAACCAAAATTTTGCTTTAGTAAATTCTTTTATCTGAATTTTTAGCTTCCACTATATTACTAACAAATACTAAAAGTGTTAGTTAA
This sequence comes from Cervus elaphus, assembly GCF_910594005.1. NCBI lineage: Eukaryota > Metazoa > Chordata > Mammalia > Artiodactyla > Cervidae > Cervus > Cervus elaphus. The sequence continues at coordinate 60,448,090 of NC_057823.1, read as the reverse complement.
CTAACAGTATTTTGGGGGCAGGAGTTGAATCTAAAATTGAAAGTAGAAATTATTTTGCATTTTGTGGGGTTTTGTTTCTTTTGAGTGACACCTCCCGCATGACGTTAATGCATTGCATCACCAAGTCCTTATTATAAAACATCTCTATTTAAGAAAGTATTTTCCAGAAAGTAATTTTAATATTTCTGAGCAGGAAGTTGTATGTAGTGAACATTTATCTACATAAACAGCCTTGGAAAATGCATTAATCAGCTTTAGCCTACAGTGTAAGATAAGATTATTTTTCTTTCACTTCTAGACAGAAAATAGTACTTATGCTTCTGAGAAGTATTATAAAAGTGTATAGGAAATTATTTGTGAACTGTATGCACTTACTAGCATTAATAAAGGCATTTACATTATTGTACTTACAGAGCAATTTTGTATAAGATTTTATAATATAATAATAATATTTATAGAATAATACAGTACAATAAGGATGTTGCCAGGTGACTCAGTGGTAAAGAATCTACCTGCCAAGTAGTAAATGTAGGTTCGATGCCTGTATCAGAAAGTTCCCATGGAGGAGGAAATGGCAACCCACTCTTGCATTCTTGCCTGGGAAATCCCATGGACAGAGGAGCCTGGCATGCTACAGCCCACAGGGTCACAAAGAATCAGACATGACTCAGAGACTAAACAACAACAACAATAGTACAACACCAATTTGTACACAATATGTATATATAGAAATATTTATATACTATCTATATTTTATATACCTGATCCTCACATTAATGCTTTCAGATAAGCAGGCAATGTCTTATTTCCATTCATAGTCAGTAAAACTGAAAATCAGCCCAGTTGAATGATTTTCCTCATGTCTATTAGCCATAAATGGAATCACTGTCGGGAATTCAAGTCTCCTAATATCCATACACATATATGTGTATACATATACATTCTGATATATATTTTTTATACTCTCCCATGAGGTCTAAACACCAATTCAGTGAGATTAGGATAAGAAAGAAGAAAACATGAAAAGAGTACAAAAGAGAGGCAGGTATTCAGAAAGAAAATAAATAAAGAGAACAGGACAGCAAGTACACTGAAAGAGAGAAATCATTAAATTTGAGGCAATCTTGGGGATGAAGGGCAAATATTAACATGCAAAATACTTTCCAAATTACAATTTTTAAAGTTTTTTTTTTTTTTTGATGCGGACCATTTTGAAGGTCTTCATTGTTACAACATTGCTTCTATTTTATGTTTCTGGGTTGTTTTTTTTTTTTTTTTTTTTTTTTTTTGCCACTCGGCATGTGGGATCTTAGCTCCCTGACCAGGGATTGAACCTGCACCCCCTACATTGAAAGGTGAAGTCCTGACCACTGGACCACCAGAGAAGCCCCACAAATTAAAAATTTTAATACATATTCTCATTTGGGCCTCAAGATCAACTTTTGAGCAGGCTGGACATACATTATTGTTAACATTCTCATTTTAGTGAAACTTAGAGATATAGTAACTTTCTCAAACAGTAAGTGGTGAAAACTGGAGATCAACAGAAGTCTGCTCAATCAAGATTCCATTGTCTTTTCCCTATGCCCTTAGGCTTTTCTAACACTGAAAGATGTTTGAAGGTACAGCTTTCATAATTTCATTAGAAAGGAAATGATGAGAAGGCAAATAAGAAAACTAAAATATCTATTTTATTCTCTGAAAAGAGAAGCAAAATATTAATATGTATGCTAAGAGATGCATACTAAGTCACTCAGTCATATCCAACTCTTTGTGACCCTATGGACAGTAGCTCACCAGGCTCTTTTGTTCATGGGATTCTCCAGGCAAGAATACTGTAGTGGGCTGCCATTTCCTCTTCCAGGGAATCTTCCCAACCCACAGATTGAACCTGTGTTGCTTACATATCCTGCATTGGCAAGCGGGTTCTTTACCACTAGCACCATCTGGTAAGCTCATGTAAAGGATACACTAGAGTTTTTGTTTGTTTATTTTGTTTTAATGATAAGATTTCTGTTTCTGGCCAAGATACAGGAACAAGGAAAGGAGATTTCCTCCCCTGAAACATTTTTTTTTAATTAGGATAAAAACTACATTAAACAATAGTTTTCTAATACTGGACATTAGATAATGCAGGTCATGATCCCTGGGAGTGAGAATAAAACCCCAGTTAGATCTACATTGCCGCAGCTTACTGTCTATAGTTTCTAGGCTGTTGCATAGAGAGAGAAAACACAGGTAGAGCAACAACGGTCTCCCTGAGATGAGGATACAAAGCTGAGAGCTGGGGAGACCAAGAGAACTAAAATTTACTTGGCATGTTACCAAGAGGAGAGAACTTCAAGGAGAGATTTGTAGCAAATTATCCACTTAGTCTTCAGCTGAGTGATAATAAATAATTCTACATGAGAAAACTACTCAAGGCTGGAGGAAAAAAATCACCCTAAGAAGTAGAGGGAATAATATTCAAGTTTAAATAGGAGAGGAGATGGCTTGTGTTCCCACGAATAAAATGGGGAGGGGGGGTGGAATCTGTCATTTGGTTAGAAATCTGAGAATGGTATTTCTCTAGTAGGGGAACAAAATAATCCACAAAAGGCTGCTCTGGTTCCACCTAACAAAGCTTAAAAGCAAGGCTAGAAATTATCTAAGTATTTTCAAGTAACTTTACTGTGTTCCAGAACAAACTTCAAGGACATTTAGAGGAAAGAAAAATATGTATCACCTAACAAAGTAAACATAAAATGACTAGCATACAAGCCAAAATTACCACAGACAAACCAAGAAACAGGAAATAGAATTCATGTTAAGAAGGAAAAATCAATCCAAAGAACTGACTGGATTCATGATTCCAGCAATGTAAGAGGAACTAGAGATACACCTCTGCCTGTAGTAAGTAAACAAATAAAAACAAACACATAAAATATATGAAACAATGGTTTTCAAGATACTGGACAGTAGTCTCTTGAAATGGAGACAAGTGACCCATGATAAACAGATAGTAAACAAACAAGGTGAACCTTAAAATTGCCCCAGCTTACTATCCTTAGAAAATTTACAGGTCACAGAGAATGGAGGAGAGACTCAGGTACAGCCATGCAGAACCTGTGTTAAGGAGACAGCTGAGATTCCAGGAAGGTGAAGTCAGTTGAAATTTATCAAAACAGAATATTGGAGATGAGAGAGCTGATCAGTGGAAACCCTAGAAATATGAATAACCCTTAAGGATTCCACAGAGTACTGATCACCAAACATATATGAGGAACTACTCAAGATCAGAGAAAGGTCCATCTGAAATGATTAAAGAGAACAGTACCCTATGTTTATACAGGATCAGGACTAGTACCTGTTCCTATCAACCACACTGGAAAAATCTCAAAATTCATAAGGCAACTCAACACTATTGGACAGAATACTCAAAAGGGCTGTGTCACAGTAGTAGGTGATAACTAGCTCTAGTGTGAATATTTCTCCCCTCTTACCTAACAAATGGTAATAGCAAAGCCAAAAAGAATTCACAGTTTTCATTGAACAGAATTGTATCCGAGAACAAAATTAAAAATTATTTATAGAAATAAAAGATCATTCACTACTCAATAATATAAAACAATGTCTGGTATTCAATAAAAATTACCAAGCATGCTAAAGAAGCAAGAAAATAGTGAGGAGAAAAATCAGTCAATTAAAACTAACTCAAAACTGTCACAGATGTTGTTATTATCAGACAAGGACAACAAAACAGTTATAACCATGCTCCATATGTTTGAAAATATAAAGAAGAGACATGGAAGATACAAATTACAAAAAATAAAAATTGGACCTTGGAGTACAAAATTTAAAATATACTACATATGATTAATGGTAAATTGGATGTCATCAAAGAAAAGATTAATTAATATAAAGACATATGATATCAATGATACAAAGTAAAACACAGATGAAAAAGATAAGAGCATCAGTGGTCTGTGGGACAACTAATATAAGAAGACTGATATAAATGTAATTGGAGTTCTCAAAAGTTGGCCTGGGAAAGCAGAAAAATATTTGAAGTAATAATGGCCCCAAATTTTCCACACCATAAACCAACAGGTCAAGAATCTCAATGAACTCGAAACATAAGAAATAGAAAGAACCCATACCAAGGCATACCATTATGAAGTTGCTCAAAAACAGTGAGGAAGTCTTTATAGCAACTACAGGGCCAGAGGGTGGGTGTAGAAAGGCTCTGTTATATATAGAATAACAAAGACTAGGAGAACGACAGTTTTTCTCTTTGGAAAAAGCACAAGTAAAAATACAGTGAAGCAACATCTTTAAAGATCTTTAAAGCATGAAAGAAAATACTGTGACTAGGACTCTGTGCCCAATAAAAACATCTTTTAAAAATGATGGTGAAATAAAGACTTTCTCACATATATAAAAGTTGAAAGAATTCATCCCTTACTGCATACTTTTACTAGAAGAAATGTTAAAGGTAGATTTTCAGGCAAGAGAAAAATACATATCACATGAAAATATGGATCTACACAAAGGAAAGAATATCATTAGAAAGAGTAACTACATAGGGAAATATATAAGAATTTTTCTTATTATTTACAACTCTTTTAAAAACAACTGCTTTAATAATAAAAAACTAAAGCTCTATAGATGATAATAAATCAACAAAGGAGATGCAATGAAATCATAAAATACTTGATTTATCCAAAAGCAGAAAAAAGGATAAAGGTAGTAAGAAAACAGATGGGACCAATAGGAAACATAAAGATGGCAGACTCAATAATCTATATTTAAATCTATATATTTTATGAAAAATATATATTAAATGTAAATATGTTTTGTAGAAAATTTCAAGGAGATCAAACCAGTCAATCCTAAAGGAAATCAACTCTGAATATTCATGGGAAAGACTGTTGCTGAAGCTCCAATACTATGACCACCTGATGCAAAGAGCTGACTCATTGGAAGAGACCCAGATGCTGGGGTGGATTGATGGCAGGAGGAGAAGAAGGTAGCAGAGGATGAGATGGTTAGATAGCATCACTAACTGAATAGACATGAATTTGAACAAACTCTGGGAGGTAGTGAAGGACAAGAAAGCCTGGTGTGCTGCAGACCATGGAGTTGCAAAGAGCAGGAGACGACTTAGTGACTGAACAACAAAAAGTGTATTAGACATAAAATATGTGTTTTATATGTAAGCATGTAAATTGAAAGACAGATTTTCAAATTAGATGAAAAAGGAAAATCCAACTATTTGCTGCTTTCAAGAAACGCACTTTAAATATAAAGATAGAAATAGGTTAAAAGTAAAAAGATGATTAACATTAATCAAAAGAAAGCTTGATTGGCTATATGAATATCAGAAAATGTAGATTTCAGAGCAAAGAATATTACCAGGGATAAGGAGATTCATTTCATAACGACAAAGAGATCACTTTACCAAGATGACTCTCTTACCACTCTAAATGTTTGTACCTAAGAAAGGAGACCTAGACTTATGAAAATTACATGAGAGAATATTTCTTATTGTTTCATTAGGTGAAAACTATTCGTATGTTTATAAATCACAGTATCTGTTTATAACTCACTTTAAGCCAGAATTGTTACCCACTGGCATTTTGAATACTTAGGAAAGTCTTGAAATTCCTTATGATCAAGTAGAAAAAAAAGAGTTTTACTCCATGTAATCCAAGAGAGTAAAGCTAGAATCTGACCGAAGTTAGAGGCTGTTATGACTCCACTGAAAGGGGAAGCTCTCTAGCAATGAAATCTGTCCAGAAATAAAGCAGGTGGTTGTCTTAGAGAGATTGTCTTTTATACCTCCAGAAATGGCAGAAAAACCACAACTAACACTTAGGAGATCACATGCACAGGCTGCTACTATTTGAGCCTGGGTAGAATAAGTGGATTTTAAACTATAAAATTTGAATGCTATATAGAAACTTATGTGGAAATGAACTAGAAACAATGAAGTTGGTATAGGATTAAGAAACGGTTCAACATAGAGATTTGAAATTAAGCATTTTTCTCTTGGATCCTTATATATAAGGATACTAATGCCAATCAAAAATTTAGATCAATATCAATTTGTTGGCATCATGTTGAATTTTATTAATTGAAAGTTTGAAAATCATAGTTGCTGGAAGTAAGTATAAAAAAATTTAAAAAAAATTTTTTTTCTGCTTTAAGGAATCTAGCACCCTGGTAAAGGAAGCCAATACTTGCCTCAGAAATGATTCAATAGAACATAAAATATTAACATGTCATAAAAGTAGTACAAGTGAAGTGTCCAGGAAAGATATATTATTTCTATCTGGAAGATAGCAGTGGGCCTTGAGGGTTAAGAATATTTGAACATGTGGGGATGGTAATGTAACTGATTTTTCAGCAGAATGACACCCACAAAATTCCAGGAGCAAAATAACATGGGGTCTCTATGAAAGAATATGTAGTACTCCTTTTGACTGTGTTGATATATGAGAAAGGAAAGAGCAGAATGTAATTTTAGAAGAGTGGGATGCCAGAATGACTAAAATAAACAATCGTGACCATAGAATGCTGGCAAGTATTTGGAGAAACCAGATCTCTCAGATGTTTCTGATAGGAATGTAAAATGGTGCAGTCACTCTGGAAAGTAAGTTGGCAGCTACTTACAAAACTAAACATATACTAATTATACTACCCAGTAATTGCACTCCTGGGCAATTATCCCAGAAAAATGAAAATTTATATCCACACAAAAACCTGCATACAATTATCCACAGTAGCTTTATTTATAATATCTCCAAACTGGAAACAACTACAACGTCCCTCAATAGGTGAATGGTTAACCAAACTTTGGGCTTCCCTGGTGGCTCAGTGATAAAGAATTTGCCTGCCAATGCAGGAGACGCAAATTTGATTCCTGGTCTGGTTGAAAAGATCCCTTGGAGGAGGAAATGGCAACCCACCCCAGTATTCGTGCCTGGGAAATCCCATGGACAGAAGAGCCTGGTGGGGTATAGTCCATGGGGTTGCAACAAGTTGGACACAACTAAAGCGACTGAGCATCTAAACAAATTTTAGTACACTGAGCCATGGAATCCTATTCAGCAATAAAAAGGAATCAATTAAGTATACATGTAACCACTTGGATGGATTTCAAGGGCATTATTCTAAGTGAAGAAAGGCTATCTCCAAAATGCATATACTATAGGTCAATTTATATAACATTCAAAATTACAGACATGGAAAACAATTTGTCAGAGGTTAAGGATGGCTGTTGGAGAGGGAATGGAGGGTATGGATGTGACTCTACTGAAGTAGCATGAGGGAAATCTTTGTGGTGATGGAAGATCCTATATCCTGATTGATGACAAAACTATGCATTCAATAAAATAACATGGAACCACTCACATACATTTCATCAAAATCAAATGCCTAGTTTTGATTTTATACTATAATTATGTAAGATTTCATTATGGGGGAAACTAGGAAAAGAATATACAGGACATCTTCATATGGTACTATCTTAGCAAAATTCCAAAAAAAAAAGGTTTTTTTTTTGTTTTTGTTTTTGTTTAATTTTTATTTATTTATTTTTTTGTCATACATTGATATGAATCAGCCATAGATTTACACGTATTCCCCATCCTGATCCCCCCTCCCACCTCCCTCTCCACCTGATTCCTCTGGGTCTTCCCAGTGCACCAGGCCCGAGCACTTGTCTCATTCATCCCACCTGGGCTGGTGATCTGTTTCACCATAGATAGTATACATGCTGTTCTTTTGAAATATCCCACCCTCACATTCTCCCACAGAGTTCAAAAGTCTGTTCTGTATTTCTGTGTCTCTTTTTCCGTTTTGCATATAGGGTTATCATTACCATCTTTCTAAATTCCATATATATGTGTTAGTATGCTGTAATGTTCTTTATCTTTCTGGCTTACTTCACTCTGTATAAGGGGCTCCAGTTTCATCCATCTCATTAGAACTGATTCAAATGAATCCTTAATTTTCATTTTCAATACACTATAACCTTACAAAAAAAAAAAAAAAGAAAGAAGAGAAGCCCTATTTTTAAAAAAAGGTTTTAAAACATGTAAATTATAAAATCCTACTTTTTTTTTCTGTAAAGCTAATCATATACTTGTCATCGGACTCAGAAATCTCACTTTTAAGTATTTATTCAAAAGAAAATTAACATATATGTTCATAAAAAACTTATAAAAGAATATTTATAGCAATTTTGTTCATAATCACTGAGAAACAGACATGATCCAAATGTATGTCAGTTGGTGAATGGATTTAAAAAAAAAACTATTCTACATCCTTACAGTGGATTTTTATTCAAGAATTAAAAGAAATGAACTACTATGCCTGCTCCACCATGGATGAACATTAAGAGCATTATTCTAAGTGAAAGGAACCAGATACAAAATTCCATTCATATGACAGCTTTAAAGTGACAAAATTACAAGGGCAGAAATCAGATCAGCGGGTTCCAGGGGCCATGAACCAAAGGACAGGATACAGCATTGACCACAAATGTGCACATGAAAATACTCTGTGGTGAAGTGTGTTACACAAGTGACTGTTAATCATAACTTATGTAACTATACACCCCAAATTTTGAGTTTTGCCTTTATAAATTTCACTTCAATAAACTCAACTTTAGCAAAAAATTTGACATTCAATATCATACCATTTCAAAAACATTTATATATTTATATATCAAGGAAGGTAGCCTAGGATTTACATGACAGTCCTAACATTTGTTATCTCTGGGGGAATTACCTATGATTTTTCATATTTCTCTTTCATTTTTCTTGTCTGATAAGTTTTTTGCACCAAGTAGGTATTATCTTTAAGAACAAAAATGCTATTTTTAAAAATTAGTCAAGCATTTTTAGGGCAGGATAGGACACAAAGTCATCCAGCTCTCTCATTTAGTTTATAGATGAAGATATGAGGGTTAAGACAAACAGAATGATTTTTCCTAATTACTTAAATTTAAAGGGTTTACCAGGTGGCTCAGTAGTAAAGACTCTGCCTGCCAATGCAGGGGATGAATGAAATACAGGTTCAATCCCTGGGTCAGGAAGGTCCCCTGGAAAAAGAAATGGCAACCCAGTCCATTATTCTTGCCTGGAGAGTCCTAAGGACAGAGGAGCCTGGTGGACTACAGTCCTTGGGGTCACAAAGCACCATTTGTTAAGACAAACAGAATGATTTTTCCTAATTATTTAAATTTAAAACCACACATCCACAGTATCTTGATCTCCTAAGGTATATGATCTAACTGCAAATGTCATAATTTATTTTGATAGAGGGGGCAATTTTCATCCTTCCAGACTCCTGCTTCATAATGCCAAAGCAAAGTGTTTCAGGATTCCTGGCCCATCTCCTGCAGGTGGATCCCAGTACTGTCTGGACAGAGAAGATTAGTTCTCTGACCTGCACCACAGAGGATGAGTAGTTTTTGGAAATGTGTAACTTGCTAGCATATTGATCTCAGCAAACATGATAAGAGAATCATTCACTTTACAGAATTGTTGAGCAGACTGACATGATTGTGTGAAAAGGTTAAAACAGCTATCATTATTGGTAGCAGTTCAAGTTATACATGCTGAAGCCTACTTGAGGGTCAATGGAGATATAACTTAGAAATGTTGGCTTTGAAGCAATGCTATCTGAACTGAAAAACTGGATTTTTGGCTGTGTGACCAGGGACACCTTTCCTAAACTCTCTGTCTCAATTTCTTCACCACTAACCTGAGAAGTGTACATGATTGCCATGAGGATTACATGAGGTATTTCATGTAAAGTCTTTAGATGGCACCTGGAGTATGGAGAGTGCCCAGTGTTATCTGTTGTTAGAAAGGTCTTCTTGTTAGGCTGCTGACCACATTGAATTAGAGACCACAACTGGGAAATCCACTTCTGGGTCTTTGAAAGTGTTGGAATATTTTGTAGGAAGTGCTAAAAACCAGTGCTTAATTTTAGGTGCACACCTAATAGACTCCAGGGGAGGGGAGTTATTTCCTTCTTGGTACCCCTTGCTTTGGACAACTTTTTGTACTCCAGCTGGTATAGTTTTGTTAAGGAACTGGGTCACTCTTAATGAACAATAGCCACACATGGCTGGATGGACTGACAGGTCACCTGAGTCATCCAGAAGTGACACCTTTTCAAATAGTTCAGAAAATCAAACAGCTCACTCTAAGCCCATAAGTTTTCAAACACTTCACCTCTTGAAAAGAGAGGAAGTGGCTTATTATCCAGCAGGGAATGAGACTGGAGGGAATGCCTTTTCTTTCTGTTACCAGTCTCTTATGCCTTTAGCTTATTTGCAAGTTCATGAAAAAGTCAAAATAGTGTTTGATGTGGAATTAGGAAGCCTTTTAATTCCAGTCACCACTTTTACCCAGAGAGAGATTAAATTCCTAAATTACTAATGAAGTGAGGCACACTGGGAAATGAAAAAAGGGGGCAAAAAGAAGGTAGACCAATTAAACTGTACTAATGAAGTGTATCAACCAATATAATAAAAATATTGCTTCACAGAGGATATTTAAGATGGTGAAAATACTCTGTATAATCCTATAATGGTGGAAACACGGCATTATACATTTATACCTTTGTCCAAACCCATAGAATGTACACTATCAAGAGTGAGCCCTAATGTATATATATGGCTGAGTCCTTTTGCTGTCCACTTGAAACTATATTCCAATATAAAATTTAAAGTTTTTAAAAAAATAAATACAAAAGTGAACCCCAATGAAGATATAATTAAACAATATAAAAGGAAGGAATTTCTGAGCTATAAGGTGTTAAGAAGAAATCAGTCACTCTTCTTGGTGAAGACTGGTATTGTGTGCCTCAGCTCCTGTCTTTATCAGGTATTATATATTCACCTACAAGTCTAGCTCATCACATCTTAAAATCTCAAACAAGTATGTGAGGTTTGGAAAAAAAGAGAGGGAAGCTCTGACACAATTTTTTTCTTTTTGCCTTTAGATGAATGACTATATGCAATTTTTAAATTAAAGTTAGTCCTTAAAAAATACAATTTGTTGTCATCAGGGCGAGGTTGCATTGTAAGATGCCACTGCTGTGAGGGTGGCTGACTGCGGCACCAGGCCAAATCCATTGTGGGTGTGGAGACATCCAGAATAATAAAGTATCGCTCCACCCTGTGTCACCTAATTAACTGGTGTGCTCTGAAAACAACTCTTGGGAGTCAGAATAATCTCTCATCTTAGACTTGTGATGCAATGGGAAAATGGCAGCCTACTTAGGGCGGAAATGCAGAGCATCCTCTGACGTTGGTTTTCTGGGAAGGGAGGCAAGTGGAGAGAAATGGGTGCTGTAATTCCCATGGAAGTTTATTCTTGATTCCTTGCCCATTTGGCCTAGGCTTCTGAGCTCAGCAGAAGGTGCTTGCATAACCCAAACAGCTTAGCCCCAGGCCTCTTCTCCAGGGATGGAAAAAATGAATATCATCTTAGGGCCAAATAAATGCCTTTGTCAGAGCTCACTTGTTCCTTTCATTTCTCATGGAAGTAAACAGTGAGAGTAAATATGAGGTGAATCCTGTCACCAAAGGGAAAAATACTGAAAACCTTTCAGGTCAGGCCCTAACAAGAAAACACACAGCCCTCTTGAGTCTCCAGTCTTTGTGAGAGTTCAATACCCGAAAAACCAGGTGTATTGATATATAAATTTATGAATAGTCACAAATATGTCATAGTCTTTGAGCAGGAATGGGTCATAGTATATTCTAGTGTATTAAAATATCTTCATTTTATCAGTAAGACCTGACAGGAGAAGCCATAGATTCAAGGACAAATAGCTAGAGACTAGGAGAGCTAGAACCTCATTTCACTTCTCCTGACTCCTAGCTTCATGTACTTTTTCCCAATCACAACTTTTTCACTCACTCATTCACTGCCTGATTTGAGGATTGACTCTTTATTCAACACCTTGTATGCCAGGGAATAAACTCAGACTCATAATGGGATTTGACTGCTCATTTACATTTTTTATAGTTTTAACTTATTTTAAGTAGAGGCAGTGTTGCCCCCCAGGAGACACTTAGCAATGTATGCAGATGTTTTTGTTTATCACAATTAGGGATATTCTATGGCCCCTAGCAGAAAGTGGCTGGGAATGCTGTTTAACATTCTGAAAGGCACAACTCTCCCCACCCAAACAAAGAATTATCCAATCTAAAATGCCAAAAGAGATGTTCAGAGACTCTACTCTAGAACTATTAACCAGAACAAACTACAAAGCTTCATTGATTATCTTGGTGATTATACAGTTGATTCCGGAACAAGGAATTTGGCTATATTCCACAGGGAGTATAATATACTGATAGAAAAGTGATACTTATTTTTGAATGTTTTACAGGATTGGCCAATTTCTTATTTCTGATTTTAAAAATAAAATCCTCCCCTGGGTGCAGAATATATGAACAAATCTTAAATCCATCAATAATACATTTTTGAGAGAATGGACCATTTAAAAAAAAAAATGTAGCATACTGGACATTTTACTTAGGTCTTCTGTTTCCTCCATGCTTTCCAATCATTATTTTTTCATAAGCATCTCCAGAGCTGAACTTCTTGTAGATCTAATGTCAAGATCCTTTCCTTCCAAGGATCTTTTTTGAGTGACTTTTCACCTTTGATGAAACTTCATCAAGTTACCTAGGGATTCACAGCTGGTCACATACAAAGGTTTATTTGTATTTCTGATCCTTTTCACTGTTAAAACCATGGTTTACCTTAAATTTGCATTCCAAAGGATGCTTTCCTCACTTCCATTCTTCCTGCTTCTTCAGAATTTTCCTAAGTATCTTCTGTTCTTACTTTGGAGATGGCAACATTTCTGTCTTTGCTATATGTAGTTCAATGTTTAAACAACAGAAATTGTTCAAATATAATCTTGAATATAACTATGCAAGTGAAAAAGTGAAAATATTAGTCACTCAGTTGTGTCTGACTCATTGCAACCCCATGGACTGTAGTCCGCCTGACTCCTATGTCCATGGAATTCTCCAGGCAAGAATATTGGAGTGGGTTGCTAGTCCCTTCTCCAGGGAATCTTCTGAATCCAGGGATTCAACCTGGGTCTCCTGCAGGTAAACTGCAGGTAAATTCTTTACTGTCTGAGCCAACAGAGAAGCCTGAATATAACCATAACATATATAATAAATAAAAGTGTTTTGTTTCCAAACAGAGACGGGAGGACTAGTATGCTTCACCTAGCCTCCCCCTACATTACAAGTACAGTTGTTCAGTCATTAAGTCCTGTCTAACTCTGCGACCCCATGAACAGCAGCACACCAGGGTTCTTTGTCCTTCACTATCTCCCAGACATTGCTCTTGTCCATCGATTCAGTGATGCCATCCAACCATCTCATCTTCTGTTGCTCCCTTCTCCTCTTGCCCTCAGTCTTTCCTGGCACGAGAGCCTTTTCCAATGAGTCGGCTCTTCACATCAGGCAGCCAAGTACAGACACCATAACTTTTCAAATCACTTGTACACATCTACCATTTAGGATGGGGGTACCTGCCAAGACGTATATGCTTACTTTATTGATCAAAATGAAAGAAAAAGATATAAACTGTTTGAAAATCACAACAATGTCAAGTGTGTACTTTTCTCCCTGTTTTCCTCCTGTATCTCAGTTGCTCAGAGGTATGCTAACTATTCCTGTTATGAAGAACTGTATTTTCCTTCACTGAACACATGATTCAGATTAGCCATCCCTTCTCTTCATTTTTAAAGATGCCTTCTCGTTTCCCATTATATCAGAACTGTTCATTCACTGTACTTGCTTCAGCAGCGCACGTAGTGAAACTATTCATTCACTGATTTGCTGAGTCATTACCAAACATCAATTTCAAAGTTGGTGGAAGTCACTGAAGATGAATCAGATACAAGTCTTGCCTTCAAGGATCTTATAATAGGGTAGGCAAGGCATATGCCCAGTGCAGCTCTATTTTGAAATAAAAAGTGTTAATTGCCAAACAATATAGTGGCATGGGAATTTAGAATGAAAAATTGTACTATCGGCTGAAATATGAAGAAAAAGTTTATAGGAGACAAGAAATCTGAAAGAAAAAAAAAAGCCTTGAGAAATGGATGGTGTCAACATACAGATATGTGGGGTAAGACTCAGGAGATGTATGTCTGGAGGAACAGTGATATCACAGAGTTTAATTTGACTGTAACAAAAGGCGAATGAAATAACGACAGATACAATTAGGAAAAGATATTGGGTGCTCACTTCGGCAGCACATAAAGTAAAATTGGAATGATACAGAGAAGATTAGCATGGCCCCTGCACAAGGATGACATGCAAATTCATCAAGAGTTCCATATAAAAAAGAAAGAAAAGGATATTGGGACCACAACGTAAAGGACATGATACCTGGACCTCGGGACTCATTCAGCTTTATCTCTCATGGTTTCTTCTACCTGATATTTTTTAATATCAAATATTTTATAGGAGGTCTGAATACCAGATTAATGCTCTATTAAAAGAAACATCTTTGTTACTTATTCTGCTTTAAATATTTGCTGAGTATGGAAACTTTTGGTGTGCCAAATTGAAGAGCAATATGATATACCTTTATAAGTTAGAGAATATAGTAAATGAAAACTGTTCTCTCTTAAATATAATCAATAAGGAAATATTATTTTTTACTTGGCCAAAGTTAGAACAAATGACATTTTAAAGTGGAGTTGGAAAAGATATTTTACTGAAATGAGCTAAGCTTTATGAGTAATATTTGGAAAAAAGCAAAATGAAAAATTATCAGTTGTTTGAAAAAAATATTACAAGCTGTGGTTTTAAAATATATTTAAGAGAAGTGAAAGTCACTCAGTTGGAACCCATGGAGTATACAGTCCATGGAATTCTCCAGGCCAGAATACTGGAGGTGGTCACCTTTCCCTTCCCCAGGGATTCTTCCCAAACCAGGGTTTGAACCCAGGTCTCCCACATTGCAGGCAGATTCTTTACCAGCTGAGCCACAAGGGAATCCCAAGAATATTGGAGTCAGTAGCCTATCCCTTCTGCACGGGATTTTCCCACCCTAGGAACCAAACTGGGGTCTCCTGCATTACAGGAGGATTCTTTACCAACTGAGCTATCTGTATTCTATCTTTACCTCTTTCTATCTATCTATCCAAATATTCAGTCATGATAACAATTACTATGGCAAATGCCATAACAGATTGGTGGTGCTAAGAAAAAGTGTTGCCATGTGATAATTTCCTTTAACGATGCTGATTACCATGCTAAACATACCTGCTTTAGGAGAAACGTTGGAACATTGACTAATTACAAGTCATCTGGCCTTGGACAAGTTACATTTTCCTCTTAGAACAAAGATTATTCATTTATGCCACATAGAGACTAGACCAAATGTCTTCTAATTTCAAATAATAATAATAATAGTAATTTTGTCTTCCATGATGCATGACCTGTCTATGAGGAAACTGCCCTGCCCAATTCATCTGAGGAAAAAGAAGCTCTAGGCTATTTTTTGAGTATGGGAAGACAAGGGCACTAACTGGACAAAGGTGGTCATATGGTCCTAGGGCAGTCAATCCATAGGCTGAGAATACTTTGCTCAAAGACTTCTGAATAAGAGAGACAATGGATGTTACTTTAGCTAAATTACCCTCTATTTTAGCTAAATTTTCCTGATGAAATTTGAGTGGTACAATATGGAGAGAATCAAAACACTGACAAACAAAAAAATAAATAAGGCATAAAAAAGTAGCTTAAAACTAGGATGATAGTGAAGTCAGAAGAACTAATGAAAGGGTTGAAGAAAGGAAATCTGTTGTTCCCAGAAAC
The DNA here is from genome assembly GCF_910594005.1 of Cervus elaphus. Classification (NCBI taxonomy): domain Eukaryota; kingdom Metazoa; phylum Chordata; class Mammalia; order Artiodactyla; family Cervidae; genus Cervus; species Cervus elaphus. The sequence goes on along the minus strand of NC_057823.1, from coordinate 60,432,228 downwards.
AAAGGCAGGACAGGGGTTCTAACTATTGCAATTGCATCAACAGAACTCTCGACAAAATATGAAATTCAAAATTGTAAAATTACTAAACACCAAAACATGTCTACAGCAGTTCAACACACTTGAATTTTACCTTGGTGACTATGCATTGATTATAATGTAATATCAAAACCTTAAAAAATAAAACTCTGGTACCTCAGCTTTGTAGGTCCTTTAAGTACACTGTCAGTTTTCCTACTGGATCATTTATTTGAACTGCTTTCAGTCTTCAACCAAAGCCTTCTGAGGGTTCACCTAGTACCCTTCTTTCTTCTTTTATCTTCAACTTCGGTAGAAACTACATAACTTTAGATTCACCCTCTTAAAAAAAGCTTCAGTGTACTGTACGGTATTAACTATAAGCACAAAGCTATACAGCTGATCTCTAAGATTTTTTCATCTTGCATGACTAAAACTCTAAACTGATTGAACAACTACTTCCCATTTACCCCTCCCCCTAGCCCCTGGAACCCATCCTTCCACTTTCCATTTCAATGAGTCTGACTACTGTAGATAAAGTGAAATCATGGAACATTTGTCCATCTGTGTCTGTCTTGTTTCACTTAGCATAATATCATCAAGGTTCATTTATGTTGTAGCATGTGATAGGACTCCTTCTTTTCTGTGGCTGAATAACATCCCATTGTATGTATATACCACATTTTCTATTAGCCTTCTTTCTTATTGGCACATTTTATCCTCACAATATGTTCTCATTACTAGAGGTAGCTTGGGTAAAACTTCTGAGAGCCTAAAGAACTGTTTTTTACCTGTCACCTGATTTAATGTTCCCCATAGACCTATGAATTGTTTTTTTCTCCATTATAAAATTAGAAACTGAGGCTAAGAATCTTAACTTAAATCATAAAACTAGAGAGTGGCACAGACTGGATTCAAACCTAGAGACATGTAACCACAGAGGCCATGCTATTGTGCTGCCTTCCAGACTTGAAACACCAACAGTGGGAACGTAAACTGGTGAAGCCTATGGAGAACAGTATAAAGATTCTTAAAAAAAAAACAAAAACAAAACTGAAAACAGAGCTACCATATGATCCAGCAATCCCACTCCTGGGCACATATTTGGAGAACACTGTAATTCAAAAAAATACATGACCCCAATATTCACAGCATTATTTTCAATAGCCAAGACATGGAAACAACTCAAATGTCCAATAACTGAAGGGTGGATAAAGATGTGATTCATATAAACAATGCAATACATACTGTCAAGAATGAAATAATGCCATTTGCAGCAACATGGATGCAACTAGAGATTACCATACTAAGTCAGAGAAAGAACCATATGATGCCACTTATATGTAGAATTTAAAATATTGTACAAATGAACTTATTTATGAAACAGAAATAGACCCACAGACATAGAAAACAAACATGGTTAGCAAAGGAGATAGGGGGTGGGAAGGGACAAGTTAGGAGTTTAAGATGAGCAAATATAAGCTACTATATGTAAAACAGATAAACAACAAGGTCTTACTGGTCCTATAGCACATGGAACTATATTCAATACCCTGTAATAGACCATAATGGAAAAGGATATGAAAATAATACATTTATATGTGTATAACTGAATTACTTTGCTGAATATCAGAAACTAATACAGTGTCATAAATCAACTATATTTTAGTAAAAAAAAATTTTTTTTGATGCCAGCAGGTTGTAATCACACACTTCTGGCTGAAAATAATAGCATAATATTTTTCAAAATACTTTCATATCTTTTGTTCATTGAATAATAAAACTGTTTTACTGTTCGTATGTGGGAGATAAATGAGAAAGGTAATGACATTCTCATTTTACAGACGAGGAAACCTAATATTCCACCAAATCTAGAGACTATATAAAGCAAACTAATTCAGAGGACATAGCACATGCTTTAGAGCCAACCTTCTCCACATACCAGGTATATTAACTATGGCATCTCTTCAGAAGAGGAGAAATAATGACATTGATCTCACAAAATAATGTGAGGATTAATGTTAAATGAAATCTAGCTCAATAATTGGCAAATAAAAGCAGTCCAATAAATGACTGTTCTCTTCCTCTTCCATTCCAGATCCCACCCAATTCTTTTTAAGAATTAAATCACACTGTCCTTAATAGCCACCAAACTCTCCAAAGTCGTCATAATGTGAAATGCATGGAGTATGATTCATCACATAGGATTTCCTTAGATTTAAAGAATGTCATTTTATCCAGGACTACTCATGTCTATTTATATTTACTTGCTAATTTATTTCTACCCCACCTTCTTCTAAAAAGTATTTGAGGCAAACAACTCAACTTCTAAATCAAATTTCCTGAATATAAACAGTGACATAAACATAAGACAGCTCATTCTTTCTGAGGTCTTCCAAGGACAAATTGCCTGTAGAAAAGGAGAGAGGTGCTAAGGTACAAAGATCTGAAAGCCACATACATTTAGAAATGAGCACTGATTTCATCTGTGAGATAGTGGAGGAGCCTGACAGGCTACAGTCCATGGGGTCGCAAAGAATCTGACATGACTTAGCAACTGAACAACAACTGATTTTATCATCAAAAACAACTTCATCCTAAAAATCTGCGGTTTCTGAGTCCTAATTTCCACATTGGCAAAATAAGGAACGGGGATTAGTGGATCCTTCATTTTCTTCTAAATTTTACGACGTAACATCATCATGGGGGAAGAGCATCAATCAGAATTCAAGTGGAGGAGAGTTCCAGCTGCTAAAAAGAGCCTCCCCTCTCCAACTGGCCTTAGAGAACACTCCCTCCTCTGACCTCCTCTAGCATATACATACCAACTTGCTCACCCATTTGACACATTATTTTAATGATTAAATTATAATTTGCTTTTGTTTTTAAAGCTGTATATCTAACAGAACAAAGTCAATACCTTATACATTTTTCATAATCAAAATACCTAATAAAATATCAAATAACAGTGAATACTTGCTGATAGGGAAACCTTTTTTTCTCCCCAAATTAAAAAATTTAAATTCATTTAATCTGCTTACAATTATAAATGTTTCCTGGTCCACACAGACAATTTTCTGTCATTTTATTGGTCTCAGACATTGTAACAATAAAACAGTTTTACCTTATTATATTTGATGCTTCCAACAATCTTAGATCATGCAGTTTTGTCTGATCTACATTTGTATAACATTTTAAAACCAGGGACGCATGTCAAGTGAAGAACAATAGATAGATTAGGTTTTGGGATCTAAACCCAACATTACCAGCCATGAAAGGTTCAGAAAATTACTTAAAATTTCTGAGCTTTGGTTGAGATTAAGGTATTTCATAGAATTATCATGAGGATTATTTAGAAAATATTTGAAAATTCCTAGGACTTTGTAGGTGCTTAATAAATGATAGCTATTAGTTCCATTAAAATAAAAGTATTGAAAAAATTAAGGTATTGGGAAGGAAAACATAAAACCGTGTTTATTCAGAAATGACATGATTGTCTACACAGGAAGTTCAAAAGAACCATAAAAAGATTCCTGGAACTAATAAGCAATTATGACAAGATTCTTCCAAACTTGATCCATAGATTCAATGCAATTCCAATCAAAATTTCAGCTAGTTATTTTGTGGATACTGACAAATTGATTCTAAAATTTATATAAAGAGGTGAAAACACAGAGTAGTCAATACTCTGGTGAAGATGTAAAATAAAGTTAAAAGAGTGATGTTACCTGACTTTAAGACTTACAAAGCTACAGTAATCAAGACAATGTGGTATTGGCTAGAAGACATACAGATCAATGGAATAGAATAGAGAACCCAGAAATATACACACATAAATATAGTCAACTTATCTTTGACAAAAGGAGAAAAAGGCAGTAAAATGAAACAAACATAGTCTTTTAAATATATAATGCTGGAACAAGTGAACATCCACAAGCAAAAAATAAATCAGATGGACTTTACACCCTTCACAAAGATTAACTCGATAGAAATATTACCTCAAAATGTAAAATACAAAATTGTAAAACTCCTAGAAGACAATACTGGAGAAAACCTAGACAACTTTGGGTACAGTGATGACTTTTTAGACATAACACCAAAGGAATGATCCATGAGAGAAATAATTGATAAGTTGTAGATAATCAAAATTTACCTGAATCTTCCCCTTAATTTTGCTGAGATTCTAAAAGCTCTAAAATATTAAGTCCTAATTAAAAATTAAAAACAAAATTCCATCCTCAAAAGTCTTCCAATGACTCCTCCCAGCTTCAAATTTCTACTATCTCTGTTTTGTAAAGTTTACATAATTTGGCTATGATTTACTTATTGGGATATATGTGAATCTTTGTGAGTTCTTGAACTTTAATCACAATTTGGCTTATGAATATATCTACTATTTCTCTACTTGTTACTGTAGGAAGAGTAAGAATTTTAAGCTCGATACAAACTGAGTTTGAATCCAGGTTCTGCTTCTTCATACCCATGGGACTCTACACATTTCATTTAACCTAACTTCATCTGTGTAAAGGTGATAATATAAGGGTTGCTGACAATACCCATAGTGCTTATAATTCAGGACCTGACACATAGTAGGCACTCATGCAGGGCTTCCTAGGGGGCACTAGTGGTAAAGAACCTGCCTGCCAATGCAGCAGAAGTTAGAGTCACAGATTCAATCCCTGGGTCAAGTAGATCCCCTGAAGGAGGGCATAGCAACCCACTCCAGTATTCTAGCCTGGAGAATCCCATGGACAGAGAAGCCTGGCGGACTACGGTCCATAGGATCGCAAACAGTTGGATATGATTGAAGTGACTTAGCATGCACATACAGACACCTACTAGTTGGAAGTGATGGTAATACTGAGGATGATGGGTTTTTGACCACTGAGCAGATTTTCAGAGAGTAGAGAAATTCTCTCTCTGAATAAAAACTTCAGCCAAGCCCTAAGTTAATCAATACTTATTTATCTAGCTCGCATGTGTTTTTCCGTAACTACTAGGATACCTGATATCTAAACCCTATATTCTATCTCATATAGGTCCTGGAGATGGTGAAGGGCAGGGAAGCCTGGCGTGTTGCAGTCCATGGGGTTACACAGTCAGACACGACTGAGTGACTGAGCTACAAAATTCTATCTGATGCTGTTGTCTTTATGTAAATAAAACATTCACTAATCAGATGTTTTGGAGACTGTCGATGGAAGTATGGATTCTGGAAGGATTGTATCTGCCACCAACAAACTGCTTAAAACTTGGCAAGTTACTTTGTCTCTCCTTGCCTCAGCTTATTTATACATAAATTCTGAATGGTAAAGCAGTTCTCATAATTAAATTAACACTTACATAAAGTACTTACAATAGTTCTTGACAATCAAAAGCTCTCACTTTCAGATGGTATTTGCTTATCATTATTATTCCATTTTTAGTTCTCTTTGATAACTTTCTCCCCAACTTAAAACATTTAGCATTATCTGGTCAAAGAAAGGGTCCTTTAGTACTTAGTGACTTGAAATAGGATTCAATTTGGGTTCACAAAGGTTAAAAAGAAAAGCACTGACAGTGCCAGGAGAGTTTGTGGAAACTAGCAGAATTTATAGAGTTTAATGTACTAAACTCTGGCAGAAGTGTGAATTGCAAAAGCCTTTCTAAAGAGTATTGCAGAGCAATTTAACTTTGTTGTGCCAGTGAAATAGTAGAGCAAAGGCACTAACCTGAAAATATAAGATTGGTAATTGCACATCTTTATGTAAAAGGAAATATCAACTTAAACCCATACTGAAAGGAAAATGGTAAAATAAACTATAGAATATTCACAAGCATGTGCCCATAAGCCCCTGAAGCCTCACTCTCCATTACTATAGCCTATCTCAGTAAACATCTCCAGCTTCAATTCAATTTCTCCAGCCTAAAGCCTACGATTCCTACCTGACTCCTTTCTGTATAATCTTTTGGTAAGTCCTATCCATCCTAAAGGAGATCAGTCCTGGGTGTTCATTGGAAGGACTGATGCTGAAGCTGAAACTCCAATACTTTGGCCACCTCATTTGAAGAGTAGACTCATTGAAAAAGACCCTGATGCTGTGAGGGATTGGGGGCAGGAGGAGAAGGGGATAACAGAGGATGAGATGGCTGGATGGCATCACTGACTCGATGGACATGAGTTTGAGTAAACTCCGGGAGTTGGTGATAGACAGGGAGGCCTGGCGTGCTGCAATTCATGGGGTCGCAAAGAGTCGGACATGACTGAGCAACTGAACTGAACTGAACCAATTCTTCTATTACATACTCTAAATTATTCAGTCATTACCAAATGAACTAAGCCATTATCATCTCTCACATGGACGGCTGCTATAGCCTCCTCATCAGTTTCTTTGCTTCCATGCCAATGAAGTTTTCACAGAGTAGTCTGAGATGTCTTAAAAATATAAATAAGATCAATTAAAACATCTTCTTAGAGCTTCTGATTATTTCCTATCAAACCTCACATGCAGAGATAGATATAGACTTTCAGATGTGGTCTACAAGATGCTAATGAATCTTTCCAACGTCATCCTGTACTGTTGTTTCTTCTCATGTACTATATTCCAGTACCATCAACCCTCTTACTGTTTCTCCAACATGCCAAGCTTGTTCCTACCTTAGAATCTTATACCAGCTTACCCTCTGCCTAGAAAGTCTCTCCCCTAGATTTGTGAGTGGCTGATTTCTTTACAGGGTCAACTTAAATATTTCTTCTCAGATCTTTCTTCACAACCAAATCTAAAGCAGTCCCTCCATCTACTTCATCCCCATTCCCAGACATTTTCATGACATCGTTAATTGTCTTTGTAGAATAATCATAAGAATAATCATATTTGGAATCTTCTTGCTATTAATGTCTGTGTGCATTACTTGCTCAGTCATGTCTGACTCTTTGAAACCCCATTGATTGTAGCCCACCAGGTTCCTCTGTCCATGGAATTCTCCAGGCAAGCGTACTTGAGTGGGTTGCCATTCCATTCTCCAGGAAATCTTTCCAACCCAGGGATCGAACCCAGGCCTCCTGCATTGCAGGAAGATTCTTTACTGTCTGACCACCAGGGAAGCCTGTTTACTTCTTCACTATTAATCTGTTTACTTCTTTACTATTTTTCTTTTCCTAGGAAGATCCCCTGGAGAAGGGAATGACAACCCACTCCAGTATTCTTGCCTGGAGAATCCCACGTACAGAGGAGCCTGGTGGGCTACAGGTCTTTGGAGTCACAAAGAGTTGGACACAACTGAGTGACTAAGTTCAGTCCACTCGAATATAGGCTCCATAAAGCAAGGACATTACCTAAGAGAGAACTCTGGGTTATTTCTCAGATTTTACTCCGTGAAAAGGTATTTAATGATTATTGTTATTATTATTATCATCATCATTATTATCGCCTATTGTCTGACTTAAGAATCTTTACATGGTTTTCACTATTTCAGAGCAAAAACAAGAGCATTTCTTTACATAGATCTCATAAACCATATAGCTTCTCCCACTTATTTTTTCTTATGCTCCCATTTAAAAAATAGTAAATCCATTAATTTGGTGCTGATGATTTTTATTTTTCCTTAAACCTTCTCATCACAGTTCTATTTTTATAAAGTAGAAAAATTATATATAACAATAGGACTTGAAAAATCTTTAAAAACCATGTCAGTCATCTAACCCTACCTTATTTCATGTAACTATACTTAACAATCTGAAGATAGGAAATATTATGTCTATGAGTAAGAGCTAACATTTGTTGACTAAGTGGTAAAGAACCTGCCTGCCAATGCAGGAGACATAAGAGGCGTGGGTTCAATCCCTGGGTCAGGAAGATCCCCTGGAGGAGGGACTGGCAACCCACTCTAGTATTCTTGCCTGGAGAATTCCATGGACAGAGGAGCCTGGTGGGTTATAGTCCATAGGGTCTCAAAGAGTCACACATGACTGAAGTGGCTTAGCACAGAAAACTGTTAAATTTGTTCTCCTATGTTAACCAATCTTCAAAACAACTAATAACACATTTTACAGATCAGGAAGCCAAGAAGCAAATAAATTAAGTTGTCTGGTATTTTGCAAGTATTGTTAATGGCAATGTCAGAATTCAAACCCAATTCATCTGACTCCATATATTCTTTCACTTCTATAGTATGTTGATTTTTAACTTCTATACTATATTAACTTCTTTATTATATTGCTTAACTTCATTTCTTAACTTTTCTTAACTTCTATATTATATTACTTTCATGTATGAAGAAATTTCCTTAGAGTTTGAGGAATTTGGGAGTACGTGGCAGAGCAGGATTTGAATGAAAAACATGTACTCTATTAATTTATTAAACTATCCTGTCTACTCCAAAGAGATTTGGTGCCTCAGTCAAGATAATGAAATGTTTCATGATGAGAGATGCTGTCAGAACCCACTTCTTATCTCCCATTCACTGCTTGCTCATCCTCTATTGAAAGTTTTCTTGCTCATGGGATTGATTAAAAATCTTGTGGTTGTTCACTACTCATGGTTTCAGCCACTTTTGTCCCAGCACATGTGAACAAATGGGACTGGCATGGAAAAGGAACTTCAGGGAGAATGTGTGGTCTCAGGAGCTAGGATGGCAGATTTGGCTGAGAAGCACCAGCAATAATAGCTGTCCTGGAGCGCTATCTGTGTTACAAGCACTCTGAGCACTCGGCATGCATTATCTCATTTGGATCTTCATAATAATCCTATGACGTGGCTATAATTATCTCCATTCCCAAGTGAGGCAACAGAGTCTAAGACTTACCCAAGGTCATGCACAGGGGTAGAAGTAAAACACCAAGATTTGAATATGAGTTTCTCTAATGCCACTGACTACTCTTAAACACTACTCATATGGATTCCTAAACAAAACTAGGAGGGAGCGGAGTACTATGTACCAGAGTCGTATTTTAAGCCTGTTTATAAATGACTTTTTAAATTGCAATATGGAGAGTACAACTTCGTAATTCACACAGGGAGAATGCTGGCTAAGGGAGGGCTCAGAAGTCAATGAGGGCATCCTGAGATAGAACAAAGTTTCTGTCCTTACATAACACAGGCACATAAAATGTTTCCAGCCTAGACATGCAACATCAATGCTGTCACAGGATTACATGTTCATAGCTGTCATTCCCAATATTATTATGGTATCACGGCAACTGATTCAGGTCAGAATTCCTGCATTTCAATTCTTGCCAAACAGTGGAAAGAATGTCTCACTTATGGTCAGAAGTCAAAAACTCCTTAGAGTTCATCTAGCCCAACCTATTCATTGTATAGATTAAGAAAGGAATCCAAACTGACGTTAAAACGTAGGGTAGCAACTTGGATGAATCACAAAGACAGTATGTGGGGTGACAGAAGTGAAGTGAAGTGAAGTCACTCAGGTGTGTCTGACTCTTTGAGATCCCATAGACTGTAGCCTATCAGGCTTCTCCATCCATGGGATTTTCCAGGCAAGAATACTGGAGTGGGTTGCCATTTCCTTCTCCAGGGGTGACAGAAGCCAGATACAAAAGATGTGGGCCACCATGTAAAATTTTACAAGAAAATTAAAGCCTACTGTTTTTAAACTACATGATATATAATTTCTTTAATATAAAGTTCCAGACAGATAAAACAAATCTGTAGTGATAGGAATTCAAATAAGTGTAACATTTGTGACTGGGGGGAAGAGACATTTGCTATAAAGAGGCACAAAGAAACCTTTAAGGAAATAAAAAAATGTCTATACTTGGATCTGAATGATGATTACAAATATACATACATACATAAAATGCCTCAAAATGTGCACTTAAGATTTGCAAATTTTAGTATATGCAAATTCTATCTAAAAAGAAAATGAAAGAAGAAAATAAATACCTACATATTAAGATGCTTGTCTTAGTCTTACATCATCCTAAGATGCTTGCTCATCTTCCACTGAATAATACCCAGAGACTATTCCTTCATATATTTAGAATTACATTTAGGATTATATACAAAAAAAAAAATTTATTCTGTGCCACAGGGAAGAAATTTACTCAAAATTATGTAATAAAGAAAAGACTAGGTTTGGATTTTACATTTCATCTCATAATGGCTTAGAAATGCCTGAAATTATGTTTTAGTGAAGTCCCCTGCAACACTTTTCAAAAACACAGTACAAGGTACAAAAGTACTGAGTCTCAAGCTAGATAATTCATATTCAAAGGTCAACTTTACCATCATTCATACAAATTACAGTCTTTCACGTGATAGGCACTCTATTTTGGGGGAGGAGCAGTGCAAAAGGCAAATTTGGAAAACTCAGCAGTGGCCACAGGACTGGAAAAGGTCAGTTTTCATTCCAATCCCAAAGAAAGGCAATGCCAAAGAATGCTCAAACTAACACACAATTGCATTCATCTTACCCGGTAGTAAAGTAATGTTCAAAATTCTCCAAGCCAGGCTTCAGTAATATGTGAACCATGAGCTTTCAGATGTTCAAGCTGGTTTTAGAAAAGGCAGAGGAATCAGAGATTGAATTGCCAGCATCCACTGGATCATTGAGAAAGCAAGAGAGTTCCAGAAAAACATCTATTTCTGCTTTATTGACTATGCCAAAGCCTTTGACTGTGCAGATCACGATAAACTGTGGAAAATTCTTCAAGAGATGGGAATACCAGACCATCTGGCCTGCCTCTTGAGAAACCTGTATGCAGGTCAGAAAGCAACAGTTAGAATTGGACATGGAACAACAGATTGGTTCCAAATAGCAAAAGGAGTACGTCAAGGCTGTATATTATCACCCTGCTTAATTAACTTATATGAGAAATGCTGGGCTGGATGAAGCACAAGCTTGAATCAAGATGGCTGGGAGAAATATCAATAACCTCAGATATGCAGATGACACCACCCTTAAGGCAGAAAGTGAAGAGGAACTAAAGAGCCTCTTGATGAAAGTGAAAGAGGAGAGTGAAAAAGTTGGCTAAAAGTTCAACATTCAGAAAACTAAGATTATGGCATCCAGTCCCACTGTTTCATGGCAAATAGATGGGGAAACAGTGGCTGACTTTATTTTTGGGGGCTCCAAAATTACTGCAGAGGGTGACAGCAGCTATGGAATTAAAAGACACTTGCTCCTTGGAAGAAAAGTTGTGACCAACCTAGACAGCATATTAAAAAGTAGAGACATTACTTTGCCAACAAAGGTCCGTCTAGTCAAAGCTATGGTTTTTCCATTAGTCATGTATGGGTGTGAGAGTTGGACTATAAAGAAAGCTGAGCAGTGAAGAATTGATTCTTTTGAACTGTGGTGTTGGAGTAGACTCTTGAGAGTCACTTGGACTGCAAAGAGATCAAACCAGTCAATCCTAAAGGAAATCAGTCCTGAATATTCATTGGAAAAACTGATGCTGAAGCTCCACACTTTGGCCACCTGATGGGAAGAGCTGACTCATAAGAAAAGGACCCTGTTGCTGGGAAAGATTGAAGGCTGGAGGAGAAGGGGGTTATAGAAGTTGAGATGGTTGGTTGGCATCACCGGCTCAATGGACATGAGTTTGAGCAAGCTCTGGGAGATGGAGAAGGACAGGGAAGCCTGGTGTGCTGTCGTCCACAAGGTCATAAAGAGTTGGACACACCTGAGCAACTGAGCAACAACATAGAACTCAATAACCAAGAAAACAAAAATCCAGTTGAAAAATGGGCAGAAAACTTAAATAGACATTTCTCCAAAGAAGAAATGCAAGTGACCAATAGTCACATGAAAAGATGCTCTACATTGCTAATTATTATAGAAATGCAAGTGAAAACTATAATGAGGTACATGGCATACTGGTCAGAATGACCATTGTTAAAGTCTACAAATAACAAATGCTGGAGTGGTTGTAAAGAAAAGGGAATCATCCTACACTATTGTTAGGTAGCAACTCACTGTTATATCCTTTGTGAGTTGGTGTAGCCACTTGGAAAACACTATGAAGGTTTCTCAAAAATCTAAAAATGGATATCATATGATCTAGCAATCCTATTCTTGGGCATACATCCAGAAAAAAGTTATAATTAAAATACTACTCAACCATGAAAAATAATGAAATAATGCCATTTGTAGCAACATGGATGCAACTAGAGATTATTATACTATGTGAAATAAATCAGAGAGAGACAAATACCATTTGATATCACTTACATGTGGAATCTAAAATATGACACAAATGGACATACCTATGAAACAGAAACAGACTCGTAGACACAGAGAACAGATCTGTGGTTTCCAAGGGGGAGCAGGGGTGGGGTAGGGACGGAGTTTATGGTTGGAGTTAGCAGATGTAACCTGTCATATATAGAATGGATAAATAACAAGGTCCTACTGTATAGTCCAGGGAACTATATTCAATATCCTGTGATAAACCTTAATGGAAAAGAATATTGAAAAGGAATGTGTGTGTATATATATATATATGTATGTATAACTGAATTGCTTTGCTATGCAGCAGAAATTAATACATTGTAAATCAACTGTTCTTCAAAAAATAAATATAGTATAAATTGAAACCATTTATAATAGAATTTTTAAGAAAATCAAACACTTAGGAATAAGTCTTAAGAAAGTTGTACAAGATCTCTGAACTAAAAAAAAAAATTCTGAAAGAAATTGAAGACCCACATAAATGGATAGATATTCAGTGTTCATGGGTCAAAAAACTCAGTATTCAAGATTTAATTCTCCCTAAATTGGTCTATAACTACAATGCAAACCCATTTTAAAAGGCCAATATACTTTGTTGGCCTTTTTTCGTAAGTTTTTGAAAATTAATATTCTGATTCCAAAGTTTATCTATAAATTCAAAGGATATAGAACAGCAAGGATAATATTAAAAAGGGAGAATAAATTTGGAAGACTTAAACTACAAGACCTTCTAGAACGCAACAAGCTAAGACAATATGAATTTCATGCAGAGAGAGAAAAATAGACCAATGGAAAAGAATACTGAAACCAGAAATATTATATGAATAAGAAAAGCAACCTAACTAGTAAGTGGGCAAAAGCCTTAAATAACACTTCAAAAAAAGGAATACCCACGAGGCCAATGTGCATATCAAAAGTCACAAAGCATTATAAATAATTAAACACAAAATCACAATAATATATCACTATTCCTCTACCAAAAGAGCTAAAATTTAGAGGACTGATAATGTCATCTATTGTCATTACTACTGTCACTACTACATCATGTAGTATATTGAGCAACTTGAGCTCTCCTGCATTCCTGGTGGGAGTATAAATTTGTTCAACCACTTTGGAAAATTATTGCCTACCTTGTGATACACACATTAAACTTTTAGGTGTAAACTCAAGAGAAACAAAGTGTATTTCCACTAAAAGACATGTATAAAATGTACATCAGCTTCTCCATAAGAGAAAAATCCAAATGCCCATTAACAGTAAAGAAATATATTGCAGTATATTTATACAATGTAGTATTCATCAATAAATAGCAACATACATACATCCATTTAAATAAATATATTTCAAAAACATTACATTGAATGAAAGAAGTCAGACACCAAAGCATGATTTTACTATGTGATTTCATTTATATTATGTTCAAAAATAAGCAAAACAATATGTATGTCATTAAAAAATAAAGAGAAATAGAAACAATGGAAGATAGTAACAGCATAGAGAAAGAAAGTGAAAGTGAAGTTGCTCAGTTGTGTCTGACTCTTTGCGACCCCATGGATTGTAGCCTACCAGGCTTCTCCACCCATGGGATTTTCCAGGCTAGAGTATTGGAGCAGGTTGTCATTTCCTTCTCCAGGGGATCTTCCCGACCCAGGGATCAAACCCAGGTCTCCCACATTGCATGCAGATGCTTTACCCTCTGAGCCACCAAGGAAGTCATTTACAGCATATACATCACCAATTTGAGCCAACCAACATCCAGATTTAAAAAGAGCACTGGGAAGTCTCTGGTTAACAGCAATCTGGAGTCCCAGTTGGAAAAGGGTCCCGGGCAGTGTATCCACTCCACAGGTGAGATTTTGAACTGCAATTTTGGAGGTTCCCACTTACAATCCCAGAGAGCAAACAGATGGTGAAATATTAAAAAAACTTTCACTTGGATATCATCATCAGTTTGCATGCAAAAATGCAGCTTTCGTTTTACTTTAACCTTTTTACAATTTGCTGTTTGTTTTATCTTGTGAGTCATATATTTTGTTAAACCCCAAGTGGTTGCCCAGACCTCAAGAATTCCAAGACCCACTCTCTTTCTTATCCTAAGGGCCACCTGGCCAGCTGTGCTTGTGGGCCAGCATGGGATCTGGGCAGTGTCCAGGCAGGTCAGAAGGAAGGCCAGAGCCCTGCCCCCTGCCTCTGAAGCCTGAACAAGACTTCCTCCATTTCCCTAACACACAGGATGAGATACAAATCTAAATCACCTGACATACATTAAGAAAATTAAAACTGTCAAACGTTTCACAAAGAAAGAGGAAACAACCATTAACTCTGTCTATGAAGCCAACAGAGCATTAATTCCAAAACTGACAGAGATAATACAAGAAAGGAAAATTAGAAAACAACTCTCACATGGACATAGACACAAAACCCCTTAACATATTTAAATATGAGGATGAGGAGAAAGAGGACAATATATTAAAATTGAGTTTTCCCCAAGTATGCAAGGATATATTAAAACTATATATCAATGTTATTATCATATTAGCAAAGAAAATAAATATGCCATGTTACCATATAACCACAGTAAAAGCCTGAACAACAACTCAGTACATACTAAAAACACGTAGCAAACCAGAATCTTGTAAGGAATCCATGGAGAAAATTAAAGCAAGCATTATTCTCAATGGTGAAATATTAAAAACTTTCACTTGGAATAGGGAACAAAGCAAAGATTTCTGCTAAAGCCATATGTATCCACCACTATACTGGTGGTGGTCCTAGTCAATGTAACAAAGTAGAAAAAGGAAATAAGAGGCACAAGAATTAGAAAGGAAGAAATAACACTGCTGTTACTTATAGACAACTCAAATGTAGGCACCAAAAGAATCTATGAATAAATTAGAATAAATATGTGGATTTAGCAAGCTTGCTATACATGCCATTTTAAAAAACAATTACAGGGACTTCCCTGGTGGTCCAGTGGTTAAGACTTCACCTTCCAATGCATGGGGTGCAGGTTTGATCCCTGGTCAGGGAGCTAAGATCCCACACGCTGTGGCCAAAAAACCAAAACATAAAAACAAAAAGCAGTATTGTAACAAATTTAATAAAGGCTTTAAAAATGGCCCACATCAAAAAATCTTTTTTTTCAAGAAAGGACTAACTCAAAAATCAATTCCAGCTATATAAACCAGCAAGAACAAACAGTGTGAAATTAAAAATGAAACATAAAAATTTTAAGAATCAATATAATGAAAGATGTGCAAAACCTCCACATTGAAAACTGTATTTCAAAGAAATTTTAAAGTACTGAAGTAAATGAAGAAGTACATATTCATGAATAATAGACTCAATACTATAAAAATTTCAAATCTCCCCAAATTTAATATATGAAGTCAACTCAACAACCTTCAAAATTCTAGCAAGATACTTCATAGGAAATGAGTAGCTGCATTTATATTATATACTGAAAATCTATTTTAATTATAAAATAACTTTAATTAACAAAATAATTTAAGTGGTGTAAGAGTAAACAAAATGACCAATGAAACAAAATCAAATCCAGAAACAGATCTACACATAAACAATATCCTGGTTTATGAAAAATGCAATGGTGAGATATATTCCTATATTAAGGAAGATCTTTTCTTATTTTTTTTTAAAAGATCTTTTCAATAAAGGGTGCTCAACAATTAGGTATGCAGGGAGGAATGAATACACACACATACATTATCATATCATGCAAAAACAACAATTCTATATTGAAGATCAAAACTTGAAAAGTAAAACACTAAATCTTTTAAAGAAAACATAACAATTGTGATTTCTCTCATCATTAAATTTTTAAAAATTAAAAATTCTCTAACTATAACTTTTTCAAAAGGTAAGTGGAACTATATTAAAATTAAGGAATTCTGATCACTAAAACACCTTTGGGGGTTACAAAGGGTGGCAAGATATTTGTGGTGCATTTATCCAACACAGGATTCATATTTAAACTCTTACAAATCAGTAAGAAAAAATATAGGCAACTCAGTAAAAATTCTGAACACATCAGTCAGAAAAGAAGATGTCAAAAAAAAAAAAAGATGTCCAGATGATCAAAACATGTAACAATGCTTTAAAAAGGAACTTATGATTGCCAGGGGGCAAGGGATAGTTAAGGATTTTGTAAAGCTCATTTACACAGTGCTATATTCAAAATGGATAACCAGTAAAAACCTATGCATGGAAGTATCCTCAATGTTTTGTGCCAGCCTGGATGGGAAGAGGGTTTGGGGGAGAACTGATACATGTATATGCAGGGCTGAGTCCTTTCAGTGTTCACCTGAAACTATCACAGCATTGTAGTCAGCTGTGCCTGAATACAACATGCTTTTGGTGTTAAATAAATAAATAAATGTTTAAAAAGAATGCTTTAATGGTGGCTCAGAAGGTAAAGAATTTGCCTGCAATGAAGGGGACCCAGAATTGATCTCTGGATCGGGAAGATCCCCTGAAGAAGGGAATGGCTACCCACTCCAGTATTCTTGCCTGGAGAATCCCATGGACAGAGGAGCTTGATGGGCTGCAGTCTATGGGGTTGCAGAGATTAGGACATGACTAAGCAACTAATGATATAATTAGTCACAAAGGAAACGCTAAGTGAAATCACAATGTGATAATTTCATACCTACCAGAATGTCCAAAATGAGTAAGACAAGAAATACAAAGTGTTGGTGAGCATATGGAATAACCAGAACTTCTAACCACTGAAAATATAAATTAGAATAAATATTTGGGAAAATTGTTTGGTAGTATGATAGACCCCTGCATTCTTGAAATCTGAAACTGCACACTGAACAAACTGCAGAACAAAATTATTTTTTAAAATACCACTTTATAAGGGACTTGAGGATTTGCAAATTTCAGTATCCACAGGAGAGTCTTAGAACCAGTCACCCCAGATACTAACAGATGACTTCTTCTGAATACAGGCATACACTTTGATCCAACAACTCCACTCTTGATTATATTCCCAACAAAAATGCATACATAGAATGGCTAACTGTTGCTACAGAATGGATCTGGTATATTTACACAATGGAATGTTACATGGCAATGGGATTGAACAATCCACAAATATGAGCACCAGTTTGGATGTCATAAATATAACACTGAATAAAAGAAGCAAAACATAAAAGTTAAATACAGTGTAACTCCATTTATATAAAATCCATTAAAACACAAGTGTTCTACAACATTATAAATCAACGGATTGGTCATCACTGACAAACACAATGATCTGAAGAGAGTGTGAGGAAATCCTGGTTAAACAGGTATGTTCAGTTTTTGGAACCTACCTAATTGAAAATCTATTATATGTACATTTTATGTATATAATAAAACCATAATAACTTTTCAGTATCAACACTGTTGTTCAGTGGTGGCAAATAGATTCTAACTTTGGAGGGAGGAGTGATGTGATATAAAGAGAACTAGGATAGCTGTTATGATGGATGAAAGAATCAAAACTTTAATTTTTCTCTCAGGGCATAATAATTTTTGCTTTTAATTTAAAATATAAATAAAAGAATATTAAAAGTTAAGAAATATAAAAAGTTTATAGGTTGGACTTAGAATCAAATTAAAATAAAACTGAATAGGTAATTATGGGTACCACTTACAATTACTGCAAATCATATGAATGAGATATAACGTTTCAACTCTTAAACTTCAAAGGGCCTGTGCTACCCTTCATAGTTCAAAAATTTCTATTACAAAGTCCTTGATGGGCTCTACCAGATCTATGCATTTAGAGGTACAATTACTATAGGATTATCACACACACACCAAAAAAACCTCAGTAGCATGTTATTGGAACATAAGAGGTGATAGCTGCATTAATCCATTAAATGGAACACCTTTAAAGTACCATGATTGTACTTTCCTGGTGGTGCAATGGAGAAGAATTCACCTGCCAAGGTAGGGGACATGGTTTCAATCTGTGGTATGGAAAGATTCCGCATGTGTGGAGTAATTAAGCCTATGTACCACAACTACTGAGCCCAGACACCACAATTCCTGAGCTTGCATGACGCAACTACTGAAGCCCGTGTGCCTAGAGTCATTGTTCCACAAGAGAAGCCACCACAGTGAGAAGCCTGCACACTGCAATGAAAAGTAGCACCCACTCACTCCAAGTAGAGAAAGCCCATGCAGAGCAACGAAGACCAGCACAGTCAAAAATAAATAAATAAAATAAATAAATAAAATATAAGGTACCGTGCTCAATTATAATTTGAAAAAATCAGGCATATCTAGAGGAGGGTTATTTCTACCAGAAAATGTGTAAAATATGTCTTATAAAATAATTTTTTAAAAAATAGGGACATTGCTCCCAGAGAAGAGTACCTGAAAATACTGAAAGATTATCTAGGGAAAGTGGGTGCTGATTCCTTTAGTTTTTGTAGCTGCAGAATGTGAACTGGGACCCTTGGATAGAAATTATAAGACCAATTTCAGTTTATTATAAGGAAAAACAAATAATCCAAGATGGACTTACTTGCCTCGAGAGCTATATACTGCCTATCTCTGCAAGAATATTGAAGATGGGATATTAGCAATTAGTGGAAAGTGGCAATTGATCTTTTTCTTCCAACACTAATACTACAACTTTTTTAAAAAAAGGATGAAGCTCTTGTGGGTGAGATTTGACTTCAAAAGACTAGGTTCTCACACTGGTCTTCTTTACTTACTAGGAGAAACAACCTTGAACAAGTAATTTGACCTTTCTCATTGGTCAGTAAATTGCAGATATTTCAACCTCCTCACAGCTTTGAAATGGGGACAAAAATGTATAGATGGAAGCATTTTTAAAACATCCATATGTATATTTGCTATTGTTCTTGTTACTTGAGGAATCTTACTTGTATCAGGAAGAAGACAGAAAAACTAGATGACAGGAGATATTTTAGGAGCTATCAGAAATACCTGAGTGGGAAGGAAGCATCTGGGGTGTGGGTGGGAATTTCCCGGGATGGGATCTGAAGCAGGGGAGAGTTTATCAAACATGATGGAAGGGAAGCTCAGTTGAGATCCTTCCCCTGAACAGAGAAGGCCCTTAGGTATCTGAGGACTCCTGTACCTACTGGAGCTATACCTAACTAACTCAGTCACATGGAAAAGAACAATTGGGGCCAGCACACTTAGTAAGCATAAAGGTAGTGAAAATGATTTTAAATAAAGTGATAAAATGATTTTAAATAAAGTGATAATCAGTAAGCCAATATTGTAGAGAATGAGTTATTGAATACGGTCAGGATTTCTGAAAAACTGACAATGTACCATTTATGTGCCATATGGCTTATCCACATCCAGGGGAGAAAGTTTCTAAATATCATTGCATACACATTTTGCCTCCTTGAATAAAAAATAAAAAATAATCCACATAATTTAAACTACTCTTCACAACTATATAAAATGCAGTTATACCCTCTGTACTTCATTGAGGCTTGTGGTAGTTTGCGCTGTACTTTTTTTTTTTTTTTTCCCTGTACTGTTTTTATCTCCTAATTTATGTCTTCTATAAGGTTTGTGTGTGGAACTTTCTGCCTTAGCAATCTATACAACGTAGCCTCTCCATTGGCCTCAACATGACATGGAAATCCTCCATCCCCAAGACACAAAACTAAAGTCCCCTTTCTGATCAGATCACCTTCTTTCTATTTTCCCCACTAACTCCCACTCAAACTGCTTCTTACATTAATCACATCATTAACATCAATCAGGTCCTTCTCCCCTTTCTATTATTCTGGCTGAATATCCCTTTTTAGTATTTTTCTTCTTCTTCTTCATCCCCTGGAGAAGGAAATGGCAACCCACTCCAGTATTCTTGCCTGGAGAATCCCATGGACAGAGGAGCCTGGTGGGCTACAGTGCACATGGTCGCAAAGAGTCGGACACAACTGAGCAACTACACTTTTCTTTCTTCTTCTTTATTTCAACCCAAATTCAAGGCTGAAAATGTCCAGTCCTCTTTCATCTTCAGAATCACAGGATCTTGAACTTCCAACACTCCTCTTTGCAAAATTCCAGACCCAAACAACAAAGTCCAGGGCTTCCCTGGTGGTCCAGTGGTTAAGAATCTGCCTTGCAATGCAGGGGACACCAGTTCGATCCCTGGTCCGGGAAGATCCCTTAATGCTGCAGAGCAACTAAGCCTGTGTGCCACAACTACAGAGCCCACGTGCCACAGCTGCTGAGCCCTGCACACCTAGAGTCAGTGCTCCACAGAGAAGCCACCACAGTGAGAAGCCCGCACACCAAGCTAGAGAATAGCCCCCATTTGCTACAATTGGAGAAAACCTGCACACAGTAATCAAGACCGAGTACAGCCAAAATAAATAAATAAACCTTAAAACAAAACAAACAACAACAAAAGCCAGATATTTTCATGTGGGGGCATATAGCTTATATTTAAGAAACTAGGCTCTGTGTTTAGGCATTTTTTTCCTAAATGTTTTTCTAAATATTAGATAAATACAAGTCAAAACTACAATGAGGTATCACTTCACACCAGTCACACTAGTCAGAATGGCCATCAGCAATAAATCTACAAACAATAAATGCTGGAGAGCGTGTGGAGAAAAGGGGATCGTCCTACACTGTGAGATTGTAAATGGGTGCAACCACTCTGGAGAACAGTATGGAGGTTCCTTAAAAAACTTAAAATAGAGCTGCCACATGACCCAGCAACCCCACTCCTGAACAGATGGAAAATGGAAAAACCATTTTTTGAAAGGATCCATGCACCCCAATGTTCATTGCAGCACATTTTACAAAAGCTAGGACATGGAAGCACCCCAAATGTCTATTGAAAGAGGAAGAAATAAAGATGTGGTACATATATACCATAGAATATTACTCAGCTACAAAGAAAGAGTGAAATAATGCCATCTGCAGCAACATGGATGGACCTAGAGATTGTCATACTGAGTGAAGTATGTCAGACACAAAAAGATAAATACCATATGATATTGCTTATACGTGGAATCTAAAAAAAAGCTACAAATTAACCTATTTACAAAACAAAAATTGAGCCGCAGATATAGAAAGCAAGTTTACTGTTATCAGAAGGGGACAGGAGGGAATTAATTGGGAGATTGGGATTGAACATATACACACTACTATACATAAAAGATGGCCTTCTCAGCTGGCTCGAGTGGTAGAGAATCTGCCTGCCAGTATAAGAGACGTAAGAGACAGGGGTTCCATCCCTGAGCTGGGAAGATTCCCTGGAGGAGGAAATGGCAACCCACTCCAGTATTCTTGCCTGGAGAATCCCATGGACAGAGGAGCCTGTAGGGCTACAGTCCATGGGGTCGCAAAGAGTCGAACACAATGGAAGCGACATCTCATGCATGCACAGCATATGTAAAAGATGAATAATAAGCCGTATAGCACAGGAAACTATTCAGGGCTCTACAAAGACCTGTACGGGAATGAAGTCTAGAAAAGAGTGGATATATGTATATGTGTGAGGAATGAAGTCTAGAAAAGAGTGGGTATACGTATATGTGTGACTGGTTCACTTTGCCGTACAGCAGAAACTAACACAATATTTTAAATCATTTAAAAAGTGAGATTGCCTTTTTAAAAATACACTGTTATTGACATATACATCTAATACATGATTTTTATGAATTCCTTCCTCCTACTAAATTTTGGGGGTTTTTTTGTTCTTCTTTTTCCAGTTTTAGGTGTAAAGTTAGGTTGTCTATTTGATGTTTTTCTTATTTCTTGAGGTAGTATTGTATTGCTATAAACTTCCCTCTAGGACTGCTTTTGCTGCATCCCATAGGTGTTGAGTTGTCATGTTTTTATTGTCATTTGTTTCTAGAAAATTTTTTTTTATTTCCCTTTTGATTTCTTCAGTAACCTGTTGGTTATTTAGAAACATATTGTTTAATTTCCATGTGTTTGTGTTTTTTACAGGTTTTTTTTCTTGTAACTGATATTTAGGCTCATAGTGCTGTGGTTGGAGAAGATGCTTGATATGATTTCAATTTTCTTAAATTTACTAACGTTTGATTTGTGACACAAGATGTGTTCTATCCTGGAGAATGTTCCATGTGCACTTGAGGAGAAGGTGTATTCTTCTGCATGTGCATGGAATGTCCTGAAGATATCAATGAGATCCATCTCATCTAATGTATCATTTAAGACATATTTCTTTATTAATTTTCTGTTGTGATGATCTGTCCATTGGTGTGAGTGGGGTGTTAAAGTCTCCTACCATTATTGTGTTACTGTCAATTTCTCCTTTTATGTCTGTTAGTGTTTGTCTTATGTATTGAGGTGCTCCTATGTTGGGTGCATAGATACTTACAATCATTATGTCTTCCTCTTGGATTGATCCCTTGATCATTATGTAGTGTCCTTCCTTATCTCTTGTAATCTTCTTTATTTTAAGGTCTATTTTGTCTGATACGAGGATTGCTATTCCAGATTTCTTTTGCTTCCCATTTGCATGGAATATATTTTTCCATCTTCTCACTTTCAATCCATTTGTGTCTTTGGGTCTGAAGTGAGTTTCTTGTAGACAGAATTATATAAGGGTCTTGTTTTTGTATCCGTTCAGTCAGTCTGTATTTTTTGATTGGAGCATTTAAACTGTTTACATTTAAAGTAATTATTGATATATATGTTCATATTGCCCTGTTCTTAATTGTTTGGGGTTGACTTTGTAGATCTTTTTCTTCTCTTGTATTTCTTCTCTATATAAGTCCCTTTAACATTTGCTGTAAAGCTGGTTTGGTAGTACTGAATTCTCTTAACTTTTGCTTGTCCGAAAAGCTTTTTAATTCTCCATCAATTTTGAATGAGATCCTTGCCGGGTACAGTGATCTTGGTTGTAGATTTTTCCCTTTCAGTACTTTAAGTATATCCTGCCATTCCCTTCTGGCCTGCAGAGTTTCTGCTGAAAGAACAGCTGCTAATCGTATGGGGTTTCCCTTGTATGTTACTTGTTGCTTTTCCTTGCTGCTTTTAATATTCTTTCTTTGTGTTTAGTCTTTGTTAGTTTGATTATCACGTGTCTTGGCATGTTTCTCCTTGGTTATATCCTGTATGGGACTCTGTGCCTCTTGAACTTGATTGACTATTTCCTTTTCCATGTTGGGGAAATTTTCAACTATAATCTCTTCAAAAATTTTCTCATACCCTTTCTTTTTCTCTCTTCTGGGACCCCTAAAATTCAAGTGTTGGTGTGTTTGATATGGTTCCATATATGGTCCTCAGTTCTTTTTCATTCTTTTTAATTTTTTCTGCTCTTCAGAAGTTATTTCCACCATTTTATCTTCCAGCTCACTGGTTCATTCTTCTGCTTCAGATATTCTGCTATTTATTCTTTCTAGAGTATTTTTAATTTCAGTAATTGTGTTGTTTGTCTCTATGTTTATTCTTTAATTCTTCTAGGTCTTTATTAATTGATTCTTGTATTTTCTCCATTTTGTTTTCAAGATTTTTGATCATCTTTACTACTGTTATCCTGAATTCTTTTTCAGGTAGTTTGCCTATTTTCTCTTCATTTATTTGGACTTCTGGGTTTCTAGTTTGTTACTTCATTTGTATAATATTTCCCTCCCTTTTCGTTATTTTTTTTAAACTTATTGTGTTTGAGGTCTCCTTTTCCCAGGCTTCAAGGTTGAATTCTTTCATCCTTTTGGTTTCTGCCCTCCTAAGTTTGGCCCAGTGGTTTGTGTGAGCTTCATATAGGGTGAGATTTATGCTGGGGTTTTTTGTTTGTTTGTTTGTTTGTTGTCCTCTGATGGGCAAGGCTGAATGAGGTGGTAATCCTGTCTGCTGATGATTGGGTTTGCTGTTTAGATGAGGCATCCTGCACAGGGTGCTACTTGTGGTTGGGTGATGGCAGGTCTTGTATTCAGGTGATTTCCTTTGTGTGAGTTCTCACTATTTGATACTCCTTGGGTTAGTTCTCTGCTAGTCTGGGGTCTTGGAGTCAGTGCTTCGACTTCAGAGTTTATCTGTTTATCTCTCCTATCTTTGGCATTATTAAATTATTAAGTATGGGTTAGTTACCAAATCCCAGAGCTGCAGATTAACTTGAGATAGGACATACTCATTTACCAGTAGCATGAAAAGTATATGGGGCTTTTTAAAGGAGGTATCTTTAAATTTCTAAAAATAAAGTAAAATATCTTAAGAAATTAGCCACAATATTTCCCTTTAGCTGAAGATATTCTATGAAATGAAATGAGTCACACTAGCAAATTACATAAACTCAGGTCAACAGGATGCCAACTTGATGGTTCAGTTATACTACTCAAAACCTTTATTTGCTGGAAAGAATAAGCACAGCTTCTCAAGATAATTAAATAATTTCTAGGAAGCTGTTCCTTGATTCCTTGGCAGACCTCAGAGTTGAAAGGGTCAAAGATATTCAAAGCTGAAAAGGACACTAGAGATTACCTAGTTCAACACTTTCCTTGTACTGATGGTGAGGCTAAAGCCCAGTGGGGAGGGGTACTTATCCAAGGTTGCAGGACAAGTTATTTGATTCACTCGCTAAGGTAAATATTCATTGAACTCCTACCTTGTGTGAAGCAGTGCTTTGGTATCTGAACCAGGAATAGAATCCTAGTCTCCAGAACCCCGGCTTTGTGCTCTTGTGCAACAGCATGGGCAGCCAAGCTTTAATATCAAGTTAATTCACCAGAGACCAATTTCAGCTCATACATCTGTAACTGAGGTCCTCGTCTATCAGTTGTGGAATCCTGGGCCCTTATCTAGACCTACTAAGTCAGAATCTCTTGGGGAAAGGGTTATGAAAGCTATATTTATTCATTTCTTAATTCTCACTAATATGAAATTTGAGAAGCACAATCCTGAGGGAATGGAAAGGGGAAAGCAAGGAATTACATTTTTAATTGAATTTAGAAAGGCAAATGGGCTTCCCTGGTGACTCAGCAGTAAAGCATCTGCCTGCCAGTGCAGGAGACAGGGGTTCGATATCTGGATCAGAAAGATCTCTTGGAGAAATGGCAGTCTACTCCAGTAGTCTTGCCTGGGAAATCTCATGAATGGAGGACCTGGCGGGCTACAGTGCAAAGGATGACAAAAGAATTGGAAACAACTTAGCGACTAACCAACAACAACAGGAAGGCAATAGCTAACACTAGTCAACATATTCCCAGAAGTGGGAAAGAAACTGATCCTTGAGTCTAGATTTATAACGTATCGGAGTCTCAGACCCTGATTAACCATTTACCTACAAAGTACACTTCACTGTTGTTCTATGCACTTTCACATATATCTGCAATTACCTCCTCTTTTTTCCTATCAGAAGAATATAGTTCAGGATGGTTAAGTGGCTTTCAGGAGGTCACACAGCTAAGAGGCAAGGGCAAAATTTTTTTCCACTACACCACAATTTCCTCACCTGCCAAATATAGAAGATGTACTTGATGAAATTTAAAATTCTCTTAATGGTGTATGAAAAATCAGACAGTGTGTTTCTCTGTGTTTTAATTCATTGCAGACTCAATGCCAATGTTTCCTTTAAGGAAACAGAAGAAAAAATAAAGGCCAAATATCTCTCATCAGACTGAGACCCAGAAACTGCCTTAGAGAAGAATATCCTATGACAGTCCAATATTTGGACCCACCATACTATTCTTACAAATATTGAACTGTGTTGGTTGGTCTCCAGTTCCTAACTTCACCATCTGCAACTGAGTCCCAGCCTGTCACTATCGCATCCAAGTGGGTGGATGGAGTTCTGGGTTCCAGCTTCTCCAAGTTATTAAATTCCACTGAAGTTAACCAGGTTTAGCAACTGAACAACAAGTCTGTGTTATATAGCTGGCAAGTAGCAAAACCATGACCATACCCGAGCTTCCTGACGCAAACACCAAAGCACTGTACGTTAAACTTCCCTCAAATGTACTTAAGTTAGGGAAGGAATGTGGAAAATAATATGTACAGAATCCAATCCATCACAAGGTTGAAGTACCCATAAATTTGGCTTTGTATTAATATGATTGCTTGAAGTTAAAATGTTACCAGCCTCTTCACCTCCACGCACCACTTCTTTGTGCCACATCAGCCCATCTGCTAGAACAATAATCCATTCACTGTATGACGCAGCCAAGTTCAATGCTCCAGAACATATGACCAGGAGATTTGAATGAAATTATATAATTGATGGAAGAAGAAAAACAAGGAATGAAGTAACAGTGAAATGAGTAAGATCGCTGGGTGGATCTGGACAGGAATCAGAAAAGGAAAGATTTTGTTCATGGGATTGGTAGAACTATGGTAAAATAAATGCTCCTCCAAGGGTAGCCTGGGGTTCCCAGACTAGTTTTGGCTGAGCCAAGTTGGCATTTTATATTTTACCAGAGAAGCAGAAACAAACAACAACATTGAAGGTGATGATACATATGGAGGCTTCTATCCAACCCTTGCCATGTTTTTTGAAAAATTATAAGGAGACAAGAAACCTATGGAAGCCAGTCATTCTGCACCCTTACTTGGAGACACACTCGTCTCCATTTAGCTCTTCAGAGAAGTATAGAACCTCTGAGTAGGAAGGGTCTTAAAGGTCATCTCTTGTAACTCCCTCAGGTTACAGATGATGCAACTGATGCACAGAAAGAATAAATGACTTGCCCAAGGTCACACAGTGAGTCAATATCCAAGCTGGGGCATAAGCACCCATTGTACTCTGCCTTCCTCTTACATGTTTAGTCACTTCAGTTGTGTCCGACTCTCTGCGACCCTGTGGACCATGGCCTACCAGGCTCCTCTGTCCATGGGATTCTCCAGGCAAGAATACCAGAGTGGGTTGCCATTTCCTTCTCCCTGCTTTCCTCTTAGAAGTTATATAGCTGAAGTTTTTCTTGTTATTATTTCACATTTTATTTTATTAGTATGGTACAGAACTTGATCATTTATGAGCTAGACAAAATGAAAGTAAGATACTAAGATGATTTTTGTGTTCTTAGTATTCTGAACATTTTTTTGGCAAGAGGAGGTGGTGAAAAATCTTGTATATCCCATTGGCTACAGTAACTGTATTTCTATCTTCATTTCATTTAGAGTATAAAATAATGAACTGGCCAACAATTAATCAAATGTAAGATTAGTCCTTAAATTAAAGGTAGGTTAGACCAAATCACTCTAAGATTCCTAGAAGCATTTGAGGCTCTATGATACAAATATAGTGGAATAAGCCTTGAACTCCAAGTCTAGAAATATCAGTTAAAATTCTAACTCAACCCATTCTACTACCTTAGACAAATTAATCTGAGTTTCAGTTCCTTCATTCATATGAAAATATTAATAATCTCTAAGTTTCAGATTTATAAGGAAAATGCAAAATTGTATATTTAGCCGTAGTTTACATTCCATATTATTAATATTAGCCTCTACTGATATTCCAGGTGCCCTATATTTGTGTGTTTGTATGTATATACATGTATATGTATAGGGAGGCACATATGTATGTATGTACACGCATGGATGAACGAATGGCGTGTATGTACGTGTGTATTCATGTACGTTTCTAGTTTAGCTCTCTGTGCCCAGTTTGACTCAGTTGTATCCTGTTACCATAGGAGTACTTCTCCAGGATGTACCATACCTGCCCTAATTTTACTTCCTATGAAAATTCACCTCTTCCCACTTCCTCCTGCCTATATCTGCCAAGGTTCACACATCTGACATTCATGCCTTTGCACCTGCTATGGGTGTCAAGGCTTAGGATTCTACATTTTCAATATTCTGGTTTGTGACTTATGTTTCAACTTACCTTTTAAAAAGAACAGATAACTTTTCCTTTTGTTTTTATTTATTTTTCCCAAATCTTCCAGTATTATCTGTAGTAAATATGTGTGCATCTTTCCCTTATGGGATTCAGGGTCCAGTCCTAAATATAAAGCCTGTGAATTAGAAGTCTTTGAACTGAGGATGTGGTTATTTTACTGTCTTTAATTTATAGGCAGGCAGGAATAATCAGCTATAATCTTATGGGTGTATACAATGTCTGGCACAAGTTAGGAGTTCAAGTTTTGATGATGTGACATTTTCATGCGGAAGTATTATCACCGAAAGCAAATTAAAAAACTGGCAAACTTTAAAAAGGGGAAAATTCCTCAAATTACTATCTGGAAAGCTGTGGCAAAGAACCAATCTGGAGATGGGTGAAAATGGGGAGAGCATTGGACAGAGTAAATTATTAGCTTTAGCAATAATATCATAACAAAAATCACCTCTTCCATGTGGGCAGTGCTTTTAAACTTACAATGCTCTTTTATTTTCTGTATCTCATTTCATCCTCACAACACTGCTAGGGAGACAAGTCAGTGATATATTTTTCTCCATTTACAAATAAGTATCTAAAGTTTGGGCTTCCCTGGTGGCTTAGCAGTAAAGAATCTGCCTGCCAACACAGGAGACATGGGTTTAATCCTTGGGTCAGCAAGATCGCCTGGAGAAGGATATGGCAACCCACCCCAGTATTCTTGCCTGGAAAGTCCTATGGACAGAGGGGCCTGGCAGGCTACAGTCCACGGGGTTGCAAAGAGTTGGATAAGACTTAGTGAATAAACAACAGCAACCAATCTAAAGTTTGGGGAGGTTAAATATATTGTCTGAGGTCTCTTATATAGGGACTGGAGAAGTTCAGATTACAAGTTAAGGAATTTTTCTGAAACATAAATTTTATTTCCTAGAACTGAATATCAGTTGCTTCATTACTCTTTGATAGTCTCAGAATACATTATTTTTTAAATTATCAAATAATCTTTCTGGATTGCACAAGTCAGAAATTTTATCTTTAACAATACCCACAATGTCTAATATGAAGACTGACTCATTGCGTACATGCTCAGTTGTGTCCAACTCTTTGTGACCCCATGGACTGTAGCCAGCCAGGCTCCTCTATCCATAAGATCGCCCAAGAAAGAACACTGGAGTGGGTTGCCATTTCCTACTCCAGAGGTTCCTGACCCACAGATCGGACCCGTGGATCAAACCTGTGGTTCCTACATTAGCAGCTTGTAAAACCTCAGGAACCCCTTCTCACCACAGAAACGCGATCCTTTTTTATTGGGAACCACTATGTTAATACAGTTAAGGTTAAGGCTAGGGTTGTCTTCATTACAATATCGTAATCAGAAAGGGAATCATTATTTCACAAAACAGGAAGTCAGAGGTGGAACAGGCTTCGAGACTGGGTGACTCAGTAGCACAGTTTGCGTCATCCTCAGGCAGGGGGCCAACCGGGTTACAGCAGTTCCAGGCTTGAAGCCAGAGAAGAGAAAGACCATGCCATCCTCAGGCATCCTTACAGGGAGAGGAACCTCTTCCAGAAGCCTCCAACAGTGGCTGCCTTGACTTGCACTGAGTTCAGGTTACTTCTAAGCTAATACCCAATGGCTAGGAAATAGTATAATATTTCCCTCACATCAGTAAGGCCCGGTCTAGAGCTATGCACAAGATCAGCTTCTTGAGAGACACGGGGCTCTCTGCGGAGATGAGTAGAGAACACTATCAACATTCTGGTAGGAGGAGCGTGGGACACACGCTGAATAGAAAACAACACTGGTCACTAGAGGCCAATACATGGGCTTACCTCCAGTGTGGAAACAAGGCCTACTTGAAGGAATGCTTAATATGAGTCCTAAGATTAGATGCTAGTTTTTGTTTTACAAATTCAAAGTAATTCCAATATTACTCAGCAAATGGAATATTACTCAGCCATTTAAAGGAAGGAAACTGCGTTATTTATAGAGAGGTGGATGGACCTAGAGACTGTTATACACAGCAAAGTCAGTGAGAAAGAGAAAAACAAAATATTAGTGCATATGTGTGGAACCTAGAAAAATGGTAGAGATGAACTTATTTGCAGGACAGCAGTAGAGATCTAGATTAGGGAACAGACGTGTGGACATGGGGAGGGAAGGGAAAAGAGGGTGGGATGAATCAGGAGACTGGGACTGATATATATATATATACTGCTGCTACTGCTGCTAAGTCACTTCAGTCATGTCCGACTCTGTGCAACCCCATAGACAGCAGCCCACCAGGCTTTTCTGTCCCTGGGATTCTCCAGGCAAGAATACTGGAGTGGGTTGCCATTTCCTTCTCCAATGCATGCATGCATGCTAAATCGCTTCAGTCATGTCCGATTCTGTGCGACCCCATAGACAGCAGCCCATCAGGCTCCTCTGTCCACAGGATTCTCCAGGCAAGAATACTGGAGTGGGTTGCCATTTCCTTCCCCAATATACATACGACCGTATACAAAACAGATAGCTAGTGGGAACCTGCTGTAGCACAGGGAGCTCAGTTCAGTGCTGTGGTGACCTAGAGGGGTGAGATGGGGGGTGTGGGGGAGAAGGGAAGTCCAAGAGGGAGGGGATACCTGTACACATATAGCTGATTCACTTCATTGTACAGTAGAAACTAACAATATTGTAAAGCAACTGCTGCTGCTGCTAAGTCGCTTCAGTCGTGTCTGACTCTGTGCGACCCCATAGACGGCAGCCCACCAGGCTCCACTGTCCCTGGGGTTCTCCAGGCAAGAACACTGGAGTGGGTTGCCATTTCCTTCTCCAATGTAGGAAAGTGAAAAGTGAAAGTGAAGTCACTCAGTCGTGTCCGACTCTTAGCGACCCCGTGAACTGCAGCCTACCAGGCTCCTCTGTCCATGGGATTTTCCAGGCAAGAGAACTGGAGTGGGTTGCCATTGCCTTCTCTCGTAAAGCAACTATACTCCATTTTAAAAAAAATGAAAACCGATACTTCATATTTTAGAGTGACAGTACAATAAATACATTTACATTATTTATTTGAATGACAGAAAATTATCATTTGTAAGGATGCAAGAATTATAGTAACAGCATGATAGTTTTTGTCATTCATTCACGAAGTTCATTAATCAATTTAACAAGTTGTCACTGAGCAAGTGCTGCATAGAGTTCTAGACAGTGAGTTTGTGTGTGTGTGTATGTGTGTGCTCAGTCGTGTCCAGCTCTTTGTCACCCCATGGACTGTATCCAGCCAGGTTCCTCTGTCCATGGGATTTTCCCAGCAAGAATACTGGAGTGGGTTGCCATTTCCTCCTCCAAGGGAATCTTCCCAACCCAGCGATCAAACTTATGTCTCCTGGGTCTCCTGTATTGCAGGCAGATTTTTTACCACTGAGCTATCTGATAAGCCCAGTGAGCATACCAATGTAAATTCATCAGTGTATGTGTGTTAAGGGAGGGGGTAGAGGTAGATGCAAGTTATCACAATGAAGCATTTTCTTTTTATTCTGTAAAAATTAGAATGGGAAGATGGTTCAATACCTTGGGGTCAAGTAAACCCATATATGATGAGAAATAATAGATGTAATAAATAAGCATATGTGTACTTTCATCTTAGTAGCAGTAGAATGGAGAATCTTTATTATTGATCCTGTTAAATAGACTCTAAGTAGTAAGCATGATATTCCACTTGCAAAATGAAAATTGCATAAAGACATAGATAGCTATCGTGACTATTTTCCCAAGTGCAGTTCTAACAAGGCCAGCAGACTGACAGCTAGCTAACTATAAGATGTAATTGTTGAAGATATGACAGCCAGTTCTCTATAAAGAATCATAATTTCAAAAGACACATAAACCTCTATGTTCACTGCAGCACTATTCACAATAAGACATATAAGCAACCTAAATGTCCATCAAAAGCAGAATGGATAAAGATGCGGTACATATATACAATGGAATATTACTCAGCCATAAAAATGAATGAAATTGGGTCATTTGTAGAGATGTGGATAGACCTAGAGACTGTCATACAGAGTGAAGTCAGAAAGAGAAAAATATGATATATTAACACTTATATGTGGAATCTAGAAAAATGGTATAGATAATCTTATTTGCAAAGCAGAAATAGAGACACAAATGTAGAGAACAAGTGTATGGAGACCAAGTAGGGGAGGTGGGTAGGATAAATTGGGAGATTGGGATGGACACATAAACACTATTGATACTATGTATAAAACAGGTAACTAATGAGAACCTAATATAGCTCCCGCTTTGTGGTGACCTAAACAGGAAGGAAATCCAGAAAAGGAGGGATGTATGTACGCATATAGACAATTCACTTTGCTCTACAGCAGAAATGTAAACACAACAATGTAAAGTAACTATACTCCAATTAAAAATTAATTTAATAAAAAGAGTAATCCAATCATCTAAATGTGAAAATCAAAGCTTAGTTTAAAAACTTAAACTTAGTAAAAAACATGAGCTCATGTTTTAAGTACTCAGACACAATACAATCTTATTTAATCATCAGAAAGTCCCTGAATAGGTATTATTACTATTACTACTACTATTAGTACTATTATTATCACTACCGTTTTACTGATGTGGAAATTGAAACTCACAGGATGAGTAGTGAAATCTGTCACTACTTATATCTTTTCCCCTTCTGTTTGCCATGCAGTAATGGGGCTGCATGATATGATCTTAGTTTTTGTTTTTGTTTTTTTTTAATATTTAGTCTTAAGCTGGCTCTTTCACTCTCCTCCTTCACTCTCATGAAGAAGCTCTTCAGTTCCTCTTTGCTTTCTGCCATTAGAGTGGTATAATCCACATACTGACGTTGTTGTTTCTTCCGCCTATCTTGATTCCAGCTTGTAACTCATCCAGCCAGGTATTTCTCATGATGTGTTCAGTGTATAAGTTAAACAAACAGGGTGACAGCAGAGAGCCCTGTCGTACTCCTTTTTCAACCTTGAACCAATCAGTTGTTCTATAAAGGGTTCTAACTGTTGCTTCTTCACTCACATACAGGTTTCTCAGGAGACAAGTAAGATGGTCTGGTATTCCCATCTCTCTAAGAGCTTTCCACAATGTCAGTCCTAATTTCTTTCAGATGGCCACTACAATAGCAAGTTAAATGAGTTTCCCCAAACAATTTAAAGTGATAAATAATAAAGAAAGGGCCTGAAACGATTTACTTTAACCCCCTTTGATTTCTATAGATGATAAAACCAGCCAGTGAATAGACCCAGTGGAATACTCCTATGTTACTCTACTCCACCTAATGAATGCTTATGCATTTAGTCTCTGCTTGCTTAAAGCAGTTCTAGTGTTGCCATAACCGTGTGTTTTCTACAACAGTAAACTTAGCCTGTGCCTGGGCCCGGGAGCAGGGCAGCATTTTCCAAAGCTTAGGACCCTGTCCTCTAGTCAACTACCAGAATACTGAAATACTGGCCAGGATACTGATGTGGGTAGCTGTTCCCTTCTCCAGGGGATCTTCCCAACCCAGGGATTGAACCCAGATTTCCCACATTGCAGGTGAATTCTTTACCAGCTGAGCCACCAGAGAAGCCCAAGAATACTGGAGTGGGTAGCCTATCCCTTCTCCAGCAGATCTTTCAGACCCAGGAAAAGTACCAGGATCTACTGCATTGCAGGCAGATTCTTTACCAGCTGAGCTCTAGTCAACTATAAGAAGATTTATTTGGTTTTAAATACTGTTGAATCACATAAAAGAAAAATATTTGCCTTGTCAATTAAAAAAAAATTTACTTACTTCAAAGAGAAAGTCTCAGGATGGTTCTAATATAGACTTAGTAGCTCTGTGACTTGACAATCTCCCTTTTTAAGAAACTCACAGTAAGCAGTTCTGTTTGGTTTTAATGTATTTATATACTCATGGTCACCTTTTCTTTATGGAAAGTTACATAAGCTTTGCAAATATGATAGTTATATGAATTTTTCTTTTAAAAATCAATCACTGAAAAATATCAAGCAATTAATAGTACAAGTGACATGACAAAAAATCATAAAAATGGTATGAGAATGATTTTAAATGATGAAATGGTTCAAGATAGATTCTAAAGTCAAATACACATGGAATTCCAATGCAACTTCTAGATGTATAAGACATGGAGTAACACATATTATTTCAGTGATTCACGTTCACTGCTGGCAAAATGAGAACATTTGAGGTGCCGACACATGGTTTGTTGTGAGGACTAACAAAATGATCATTTTCAGATTCGTACCACAGTGCCTGGCTTGTGGTGAGTGATCAGCAAGTGCCAACTGCTATTTTATCAGCAGTGGCAGCACCACCATCACCTTGGCTAAGGAATGTTGATATATTTTATTTTATCGAATCACAGATCATAAAAACCTAAGGAATTAAATTAATTTCCTTCTAGAGAAGGAAATGGCAACCCACTCCAGTATTCTTGCCTGGAGAATCCCATGGATGGAGGAGCCTGGTAGGCTACAGTCCATGGGGTCGCAAAGAGTCGGACCCGACTGAGTGACTTCACTTATAAGGAATTAAAAAAAAACAACTCTAAAGTTTATCTAAGTGAACCTTCTCCAGACCCCAACATCTGAGGGTATGGAGAAAAGAGAACCCTCCTACACCGTTGGTAGGAATGTATAATTGTTATGGAGAACAGTATGGAGGGTCCTTAAAACTCTAAATTTAGAACTACCATATGATCCAGCAATTCCATATACCCACTCCTGAGCATATATCCAGAGAAAATCATAATTAGAAAAGATATATGCACCCCAGTATTCAATGCAGCAGTCTTTACAATAGCCAAGACATGCCAACAACTTAAATGTCCATCAACAGAGGAATGGATAAGGAAGATATCAATTCAGTTCAGTTGCTCAGTCATGTCCGACTCTTTGCGACCCCATGGACTGCAGTACGCCAGGCTTCCCTGTCCATCACCAACTCCTGGAGCTTACTCAAACTCATGTCCATCGAGTTGGTGATGCCATCCAACCATCTCATGGTCTGTTGTCCCCTTCTCCTCCTGCCTTCAATCTTTCCCACCATCACGGACTTTTGCAATGACTCAGTTCTTCCCTGCTGCTGCTGCTGCTAAGTAGCTTCAGTCGTGTCCAACTCTGTGTGACCCCATAGACAGCAGTCCCCGGGATTCTCCAGGCTCCACAGTCCCTGGGATTCTCCAGGCAAGAACACTGGAGTGGGTTGCCATTTCTTTCTCCAATACATGAAAGTGAAGTCGCTCAGTTGTGTCCGACTCTTCGCTATCCCAGGGAACTGCAGCCTACCAGACTCCTCCGTCCTTGGGATTTTCCAGACAAGAGTACTGGAGTGAGTTGCCATTGCCTTCTCCCCATTAGGTAGCTAAAGTATTGGAGTTTCAGCTTCAGCATCAGTCCTTCCAACGATTATTCAGGACTGATTTCCTTTAGGATAGACTGGTTTGATCTCCTTGCAGTCCAAGGGACTCTCAAGAGTCTTCTCCAACACCACAGTTCAAAAGCATCAATTCTTTGGCACTAAGCTTTCTTTATGGTCCAACTCTCACATCCATACATGCCTACTGGAAAAACCATAGCTTTGACTGGATGGACCTTTATTGGCAAAGTAATGTCTCTACTTTTTAATATGCTGTCTAGGTCGGTCATAGCTTTTTGTTCAAAGGAGCAAGCATCTTTTAATTTTACGGCTGCAATCACCATCTGCAGTGAGTTTGGAGCCCCCCCAAAAAATAAACTCTCTCACTGTTTCCATTGTTTCCCCATCTATTTGCCATGAAGTGATGGGACTGGATGCCATGATCTTAGTTTTCTGAATGTTGAGTTTTAAGTCAACTTTTTCTCTCTTTCTGTTCACTTTCATCAGGAGGTTCTTTAGTTCTTCTTCACTTTCTGCCATAAGCGTGCTGTCATCTCCATTCCTGAGGTTATTGATATTTCTGCCGACAATCTTGATTCCAGCTTGTGCTTTATCCAGCCCAGAATTTCACATGATGTACTCTGCATAGAAGTTAAATAAGCAGGGAGAAAATATACAGCCTTGAAATACTCCTTTCCCCATTTGGAACCAGTCTGTGGTTCCATGTCCAGTTCTAACTGTTGCTTCTTGACCTGCATACAGATTTTTCAGGAGGCAGGTGGTCTGGTATTCCCATCTCTTTAAGAATTTTCCACAGTTTGTGGTGATCTGCACAGTCAAAGACTTGGGCAAGGTCAATAAAGCAGAAGTAGATGTCTTTCTTGAACTCTCTTGCTTTCTTGATGATCCAGTGGATGTTGGCAATTTGATCTCTGGTTCCTCTGCCTTTTCCAAATAGTTTGTTCTAAATAGCTTGAACATTTGGAAGTTCATGGTTCATGTACAGTTGAAGCCTGGCATGGAGAATTTTGAGCATTACTTTGCTAACATGTGAGATGAGTACCATTGTGCAGTAGTTTGAGCATTCTTTGGCATTGCCTTTCTTAGGGATTGGAATGAAAACTGACCTTTTCCAGTATTGTGGCCACTGCTGAGTTTTCCAAATTTGCTGGCATATTGAGTGCAGCACTTTCACAGCATCATCTTTTAGGATTTGAAATAGCTCAACTGGAATTCCATCACTTCCACTAGCTTTGTTCATAGTGATACTTCCTAAGGCCCACTTGACTTCGCATTCCAGGATGTCTGGCTCTAGGTGAGTGATCACACCATCTTGGTTATCTGGATCATGAAGATCTTCTTTGTATAGTTCTTCTGTGTATTCTTACCACCTCTTTTTAATATCTTCTGCTTCTGTTAGGTCCATACCATTTCTGTCCTTTATTGTGCCCATCTTTGCATGAAATATTCCCTTGGTGTCTTTAATTTTCTTGAAGAGATCTCCAGTGTTTCCCATTCTATTGTGTTCCTCAATTTCTTTGCATTGATCACTGAGCAAGTTTTTCTTATCTCTGCTTGTTATTCTTTGGAACTCTGCATGCAAATGGGTGTGTCTTTCCTTTTCTCATTTGCCTTTAACTTCTCTTATTTTCTCAGCTATTTGTAAGGCCTCCTCAGACATGATTTGCCTTTTTATTTTAAATTTATTTATCTTTTATAAAAGGATAATTGCTTTACAGAATTTTGTTGTTTTCTGTCAAACCTCACATGAATCAGCCATCGGTATACATAGATTCCCTCCCTTTTGAATCTCCCTCCACATCCCACCCCTCTAGGTTGATACAGAGCCCCTGTTTGAGTTTCCTGAACCATACAGCACATTCCCATTGGCTATCTATTTTACATAACCATTTGCCTTTTTGCATTTCTTTTTCTTGGGGGTGGTCTTCATCACTGCCTCCTGTACAATGTCACAAACCTCTGTCCATAGTTCTTCAGGCATTCTGTCTATCAAATCCAATCCCTTGAATCTATTTTGTACTTCCAATGTATAATAATGGAAGGGATTTGATTTAGGTCATGCCTAAATGGTCTAGTGGTTTTCCCTACTTTCTTCAATTTAAGTCTGAATTTGGCAATAAGGAGTTCATGATCTGAGCCACAGTCAGCTCCCAGTCTTGTTTTTGCTGACTGTATAGAGCTTTTCCATCTTTGGCTACAAAGAACATAGTCAATC
Source organism: Cervus elaphus (assembly GCF_910594005.1). Lineage (NCBI taxonomy): Eukaryota > Metazoa > Chordata > Mammalia > Artiodactyla > Cervidae > Cervus > Cervus elaphus. Next base: position 60,394,625 of record NC_057823.1, on the reverse strand, counting down.
TGATTTCGGTGTTGACCATCTGGTGATGTCTGTGTGTAGTCTTCTCTTGTGTTGTTGGAAGAGGGTGTTTGCTATGACCAGTGTGTTCTCTTGACAAAACTCTGTTAGCCTTTGCCCTGCTTTGTTTTGTACTCCAAGGCCAAATTTGTCTGTTACTCCAGGTATTTCTTGATTTCCTACTTTTGCATTCCAGTCCCCTGTAATGAAAAGGACATTTAGAACTAATATAGTTCTAGAAGGTCTTGTAGGTCTTCACAGACCCGTTCAACTTCAGCTTCTTCAGCATTACTGATTGGGGCATAAACTTGGATTACTGTTATCTTGAATGGTTTGCCTTGGAAATAAACAGAGATCATTCTGTCATTTTTGAGACTGCATCCAGTACTGCATTTCGAATTCTTGCTGACTATGAGGGCTTTTCCATTTCTTCTAAGGGATTCTTGCCCACAGTAGTAGATATAAAGGTCATCTGAGTTAAATTCACCCATTCCAGTCCTTTTTAGTTCACTGATTCCTAAAATATTGATGTTCACTCTTGCCATATCCTGTTTGATCACTTCCAATTTGCCTTGATTCATGCACCTAACATTCCAGGTTCCTAAGGAAGATATGGTACATATATATGCAATAGAATATTACCTAGCCATAAAAAGAATGAAATAATGCCATTTGGAGAAATGTGGATGGACCTAGGGATTGTCACACCAAGAGAAGTAAGTCAGAGAAAGATATCATACATCACATATCTATTAAAAATAAATCTAATAAAATTTATTAGAATCTAATAAAAATAAGTAAACGTATTTACAAGCTGAAAGAAACTAACAGGTCTTGAAATGAAACTTATGGTTACCAAGGAGGAAATGTGAGGAAAGAGATAAATTAAGAGAGTGGTATTAACATATACATACTACTATATATAAAATGGATAACTAACAAAGACCTGCTATATATCACAGGGAACTCTACCCAATATTCTGTAATTACCTATGTGGGGAAAGAGTCTAAAAAGAACAAATATGTATAAAACTGATTCACCTTGCTGCACACCTGAAACTAACACAATACTGTAAATCAACTGTATGACAATAAGAATTAAAATAATTAAAAATAAAAGCAACATGTTTTCCAGAATAGAATGTCTCCTTTTACCCTAACCAATATATGATTACAAAAAATAAAATTTGTTTTAAAAATTTAAAAAGCTAACACAAAAAAACCTCTAAAATTTATCTACTCTAACCTTCCCCAGATCCCACCCACTGAGGCTTAAGTTTCCTCCAAAGGAGTTTTTAACCTCTCTGGTTTATGACTTTAAATAATTTATTTTAAATATTGTAATGTTTTTATTCTACTCAAACTAAAATTTAGCATATATTTTAATTATGATGTAGGCGGTAGTATAAGCAGTACTGACTTTGTCACTAATAGAAATCACAGCCATTTTCACATGATGGCTCTTGAAATATTTATATTCTTTGGCACTTAGAGATTTAAGATAGTTATTAGAGCATATGGTTATGAGCATATTAAATAAAAGCAAATTTATTGCTATATCTCAAATGTTTAGTATTTTGATAACTGTATTTCAATATAATTAATTTCCTTATAATCTTACATATTTTAGGTTATGCATTTACAAGCATTCTGAGACAAAAAACAGTGACATTATCACACTGCCTCAGCTGTCCATAGAACACACAAAAGGTTTAAACACCCCTGCTGTATCACCTAACCAAACAAAAAGTCCCTGTGGTCCATTTGCACACCTTGGGAGATTTCCTGGTGAGCTCTTAAAACCATAGACAACAAATTCTACTTGGTGATGGAAAAAACAGAAACCACTGTGCTAAAACAAATTTCTGAAAAAGCATAAACTAATTCTGACACATACCTTGCAAAGGTATTTGATTTACCAGCCAAGAAAAATGTTAACATAAGTAGTTGACTTCCCAAGATTTAAATCACCTAATGAATAAAGGTAGCAGGATTTCATTCTATTTTATAGCATACTCTGTCTACAAGCCATTTTCTTATCTACAAAGTCAGAATTAATGTTGCTTCACTGTTGCTCACACATTACTTGCCTTGCTAACAAAAATAGTAGGGTGGGGGGGACCATCAGCTTTCAATAATTTTAACTAACCCATCTTCTCTCTACAAAAGACATGCAGATAATTAAATCAATTTTATTTTTTTCAGCAAGTGTTTTTATCTCTTATTACAAGGCACAGGACTTCCTTGGGAGTCCAGTGGCTAAGATTCCATGTTTCCAATGCAGGTGGCCTGGGCTCAATCCCTGGTCAGGGAACTAGATCCCACATGCTGCAACTAAGAGTTCACATGCCAAAAGCAAATATCCTGCATGCTGCATCTAAGACCGAGTGCAGCCAAATAAATAAATACATACTTTAAAAAAAAAATTAGGAGGCAGTTATCTAATTCATGACATAAGAAAGGACCAGAGATTTAGGTTGGTGGTTGAGCAACGTGCAGACCCAAGGCATTCTTGTTTCCTATCTAATACCCTTTCTAGCACTCTGGGCCAGAGAAGAGGATTTGGGAAATGGTAGTGGTAGGTGGACAGAGAAAGAGAGAGAAAAGAATAAGGTGGCTCAGATGGTAAAGAATCCACCTGCAATGTGAGAGACCTGGGTTCGATCCCTGGGTTGAAGGAGGGCATGGCAACCCACTCCAGTATTCTTTGCCTGGAGAATCCCATGGACAGAGGACTCTGGTGGGCTACTGTCCGTGGGGTCTCAAAGAGTCGGACACGATTGGGTGACTAAGCACAGCACAGGTAGAAAGAGAGGGAAAAAAGAATAAATTAATAATTTTACCTTTCAAAAGTGTTTCTGTAGAAACACTTTTCATGCTCTCTCCAAACACTGTGTAATGTTATCAACCATATTTTGTTAAAGAAACAAGAGACCAAAGAGGTTAAGTGGTTTGTTCAACTTTATACAGCCAAAAGGAGCAGAGTCGAGGTCTGAACTCCAGACAGCTAGTTAAGAGGCTGCCTCTGGCCTTAGCTTTGCCCTGACTCAATGCATTCCTTTACAGAACTGGTGGCACAATCTTTCTAAAGAACAGATCTGACCATGCCACTTTTAGATTCATTATCTTTTAGAAACCTTTGGGGAAAAAATTAAAGGCTTAGAAATCCATCTTGGTCTGGCTGTTGCTTACTTCTGCTGTGCTAGAGCTAGCTCCACTGGTGTTTGAGAAATGACTGTTAAATACAAGTTTTCAAGTCAGTTTATAAACTGTTGGTAGCTTGATTTTGGCCTTGGTGAGAATGTTTATACCACAAAAATTGGCAAAAGTTACAAATGAATGTCCTTTCTATTTGAGAACAGATTTACCAATACACTGCTGTTCCATAGCACACATCATCTGAACACAGTCATTTTCTCTTCTTTTTAACCATGCTGAACTACCTTTCATTCCCTAATGTGGTGGTTTGGTTGCTAAGTCGTGTCTGACTCTTGCAACCCCATGGACTGTAGCCTGCCAGGCTCCTCTGTCCATGGGATTCTCCAGGCAAGAATACTGAAGTGGGTTGTCATTTCCTTCTCCAGGGGATCTGCCCAACTCAGGAATTGAACCTGTGTCTCTTGTGTCTTCTGCATTGCAGGCAAATTCTTTACCCCTGAGCCACTGGAGAAGTCATGAAAAAAACATGACTTTCAACTTATCCATATTCAGAGGAGAGATACCAAAAACTGGGAAAATCATTCTCAAAATATAAAAGAATTTAAGGCAGAAAAAAAGAGACAAAACTAGTGTCTTTATTTATGGCTCTAGCCCAAGGATGACAAACACTTATTCAGTTGGCACCTATTACCAATAACTTCCAGGTTTGATCTCTGTACCCTTTTCTGCTGAGCCCAGGGGACTCCTCCATGACAGCATCACTGTCAACAATCAAAGCCAGCGTACAAAGTGAAACTCATTTGCCAGTCCAAAGGTGGTCATGAGACCCAATGACCACTGCCTTCCTCCCAGAAGCCTTTCTGCCCTACTTTCAAGTATCTCAACAGCTCCATTTTGGTGTCAAGATTGAAACTGAGAGCAGTGAATAAGAGCAGGAAGAGGAAGTGAGGAAGCTCTGTGGGAGGGCAAATTTGCAAAGAGGAGGTTAGGAAGGGCCTGCCATAATCTGCTCTCACATTCCACCTCCTCCCCTTTCCTTTCTTCCCTGGAGTTTCTTCTGTTTCCTTCTTACTAATTCTTTCCGTGACTGCTCTCCCTCATGCCCATCTCATTCCAGTTTCTCATTCCTTCTCTGTTCCCTTTTCTGACCTTCTGTCTCCCTTTCTCCTCTGCCAACCTCTTTCTTTCCCAACTCCTTACATTTCCTCCTGCCTTTTAAATTGTTCCATGATCTCTCTCTGAATTTGTTTTCTTCTGTCTCATTCCCCCCTCTCTCTTTCAACTAGATTACAGAAGAATTATCTTTATCCTGAACACTATTTCCCTCCTGTTTCCCTGGTCCTACTTCTCCTTATCCTTCAAATCTCACCTTCTGTATCCTTTACTTCCTGACATACGTCACCTTCCATTTTTTTAATTGAAAAAATTTTAGAACACTTTCCCCCTGAAGAGACCTTTCAAATAAATAGCAAAATGATTTATTTAATCTAAAGGCAATAGCTTTAAAAAAAATTCTATCACATACATGGTAATGAAATCCTACAAATTATTCTGCATCTGGCTTTATAAATTTCTCATAACTTCTAAATGGATAATCTTATCAAACATAGTTCTTTTTAAATTAAAGCCTAACAAGCATTGACACAAAAAGAAAATTAATCTTGTCATGTGTTGAACATCTACTATGTATACATTGCTCAATATATTACTCAAGTTCTAAAGCCTTTGATTTTTCCTATCTATCTTTACACATAATCTGATTTCTAAAGATATTTCATGGGAAACATTGTTTTTAAATGAGCACAGGTAATTAGAGCATGGGCACTTTTACAATCTTTTAATGAACCTTGAATACCTGCTGGTCTCGGGTGGAAAAATTATGTGTGACCTTGTAGAGGCCTCTGAGTGACTTTCTTAAGGACTGTCTGTGCCTTACCTCTCATCAGTGTAGAAATATAAAAATTTATGCTGAAAAAAGAATGGAATGACCTTTCTTTAGAAACAGAACACAAAAGCATAGGCAAGGAATTCTGCAGAGGGTGGAGAAGCCTGGTTAACCTCCTTATAGTAGAGAAGCATCTCCTCAAAGTCTGTCATCCCAGGGGCTGACCAAGTTCAAAAACAAGCTCAGAACTACCATACAAAAGAAATTCAGCAAATCTCTTTAAGAAAATCCCTAATTAAAAAATGGAAAACATACTACATAGAAAACACACTAAAGAGAACTCTCTTATTTCTACCACAAAACTACTACAGAAGAGCAGTTAGGGAATATTAAGTTCAAATCCACCATTTTACCAGGAGTCACTTGGTTATAATTAAGAATATGAATATTCTTTGGCATTGTCTTTCTTTGGGATTGGTATGAAAATGGACCTTTTCCAGTTCTGTGGTCACTGCTGAGTTTTCCAAATTTGCTGGCATACTGAGTGCAGCATTTTCACAGCATCATCTTTTAAGATTTGAAATAGCTCAACTGGAATTCTATCACTTCCACTAGCTTTGTTTGTAGTGATGCTTCCTAAGGCCCACTTGACTTCACATTCCAGGATGTCTGGTTCTAGGTGAGTGATCACACCACTGTGATTATCTGGGTCAGGAAGATCTTTTTTGTATAGTTCTTCTGTGTATTCTTGCCATCTCTTCTTAATATCTTCTGCTTCTGTTAGGTCCATACCATTTCTGTCCTTTATTGTGCCCATCTTTGCATGAAATATTCCCTTGCTATCTCTAATTTTCTTGAAGAGATCTCCAGTGTTTCCCATTCTATTGTTTTCCTCTATTGCTTTGCATTGATCATTGAGAAAGGATTCTTATCTCTCTTTGTTAATCTTTGGAACTCTGAGTTCAAATTGGTATATCTTTCCTTTTCTCATTTGCCTTTAGCTTCTCTTCTTTTCTCAGCTATTTGTAAGGCCTCCTCAACAAACATTTGTCTTTATTTTAAATTAATTTATTTTTCCTTAAAGGATAATTGCTTTACAGAATTTTGTTGTTTTCTGTCAAACCTCAACATGAAGCAACCATGCTGCTGCTGCTGCTGCTAAGTCACTTCAGTTGTGTCCAACTCTGTGCGACCCCATAAATGGCATAGACGACAGCCCATCAGGCTCCCCTGGGATTCTCCAGGCAAGAACACTGGAGTGGGTTGCCATTTCTTTCTCCAATTCATGAAAGTGAAAAGTGAAAGTGAAGTCACTCAGTCATGTCCCACTCTTAGCAACCCAATGGACTATAGCCTACCAGGCTCCTCCATCCATGGGATTTTCCAGGCAAGAGTACTGGAGTGGGGTGCCATTGCCTTCTCCAATGAAGCAGCTATAGGTATACATATATCTCCTCCGTTTTGGACCTCCCTCCCATCTCCCTCCCCATCCCACTCCTCTAGGTTGATGCAGAGTCCCTATTTCAGCTTCCTAAGCCATACAGCAAATTCCCATTGGCTATCTATTTTACGTAAACCATTTACCTTTTTGCATTTCCTTTTTTGATGGTCTTAATCACTGCCTCCTGTACAATGTCACAAACCTCTGTCCATAGTTCTTCAGGCATTCTGTCTATCAGACATAATCCCTTGAATCTATTTGTTACTTCCAATGTATAATAATGGAAGGGATTTGATTTAGGTCATGCCTAAATGGTCTAGTGGTTTTCCCTACTTTCTTCAATTTAAGTCTGAATTTGGCAATAAGGAGTTCATGATCTGAGCCTCAGTCAGCTCCCAGTCTTGTTTTTGCTGACTGTATAGAGCTTTTCCATCTTTGGCTGCAAAGAATATAATCAATCTGATTTCGGTATTGACCATCTGGTGATGTCCATGTGTGTAGTCTTCTCTTGTGTTGTTGGAAGAGGGTGTTTGCTATGACCAGTGTGTTCTCTTGACAAAACTCTGTTAGCCTTTGCCCTGCTTTGTTTTGTACTCCAAGGCCAAATTTGCCTGTTACTCCTGGTATTTCTTGACTTCCTACTTTTGCATTCCAGTCCCCTGTAATGAAAAGGACATCTAGAACTAACATAGCTCTAGAAGGCCTTTTAGGTCTTCATAGACCTGTTCAACTTCAGCTTCTTCCGCATTACTGGTTGGGGCATAGACTTGGATTACCGTGATACTGAATGGTTTGCCTTGGAAACAAACTGAGATCATTCTGTCACTTTTGAGATTGCATCCAAGTATTGCATTTTGGACTCTCTTGTTGACTATGACGACTACTCCATTTCTTCTAAGGGATTCTTGCCCACAGTAGTAGATATAAAGGTCATCTGAGTTAAATTCACCCATTCCAGTCCATCTTAGCTCACTGATTCCTAAAATGTCGATTTCACTCTTGCCATCTCCTGTTTGACCACTTCCAATTTGCCTTGATTCATGGACCAGCGTTCCAGGTTCCTATGCAATATTGCTCTTTACAGCATTGGACTTTACTTCCATCACCAATCATATCCACAACTGAGTGTTGTTTTTGCTTTGGCTCCGTCTCTTCATTCTTTCTGGAGTTACTTTTCCACTGTTCTCCAGTAGCATATTGGGCATCTACTGACCTGGGGAGTTCATCTTTCAGTGTCCTCTCTTTTTGCCTTTTCATACTGTTCATGTGGTTCTCAAGGCATGAACACTGAAGTGGTTTGCCATTCCCTTCTCCAGTAGACCACATTTTGTCAGAAGTCTTCACCAGGACCCGTCCTTCTTGGGTGACACTACATGGCATGGCTCATGGTTTCATTGAATTAGACAAGGCTGTGGTCCATGTGATCATTCCAATCCCAAAGAAAGGAGGTTCCAAAGAATGTTCAAACTACCATACAATTGCACTCATCTCGCACACTAGGAAACTAATGCTCAAAATCCTCCAAGCTAGGTTTCAACAGTACATGAACCATGAACTTCCACTTGTTCACATTATTTAGAACCATCTATTTAGAAAAGGCAGAGGAGCCAGAGATCAAATTGCTAGCATCCACTGGATCATCAAAAAGGTAAGAGAGTTCCAGAAAAACATATATTTCTGCTTCATTGACTATGCCAAAGCCTTTGACTGTGTGGATCACAACAAACTGTGGAAAATTCTTAAAGAGATGGAAATACCAGACCACCTTACCTGCCTCCTGAAAAATCTGTATGCAGGTCAAAAAGCAACAGTTAGAACTGGACATGGAACCACAGACTGGTTCCAAATGGGGAAAGGAGTATTTCAAGGCTGTATATTTTCTCCCTGCTTATTTAACTTCTATGCAGAGTACATCATGTGAAATTCTGGGCAGGATGAAGCACAAGCTGGAATCAAGATTCCCAGGAGAAATATCAATAACCTCAGATATGCAGATAACACCACCTGATGGCAGAAAGCGAAGAACTAAAGAAGCCTCTTGATGAAAGTGAAAGAGGAGTGTGAAAAAGTTGGCTTAAAACTCAACATTCAGAAAACTAAGATCATGGCATCCAGTCCTATCACTTCACGGCAAATAGATGAGGAAACAATGGAAAAACAGTGAGAGACTTTATTCTGGGGGGCTCCAAACTCACTGCAGATGGTGACTGCAGCCATGAAATTAAAAGATGTTTGCTCCTTGGAAGAAAAGCTATGACTAACCTAGATAGCATATTAAAAAGCAGAGACATTACATTGCCAATAAAGGTCTATCTAGTCAAAGCTATGGTTTTTCCAGTAGTCATGTATGGATGTGAGAGTGGCCTATAAAGAAAGCTGAGCACTGAAGAATTGATGCTTTTGAACTGTGGTGTTGGAGATGACTCTTGAGAGTCCCTTAGACTGCAAGGAGATCAAACCAGTCAATCCTAAAGGAAGTCAGTCCTGAATAGTCATTGGAAGGACTGATGCTGAAGCTGAAGCTCAAATACTTTGGCCATCTGATGCAAAGAACTGACTCATTGTAAAAGCCCTAATGCTGGAAAAGACTGTAGGCAGGAGAAGGGGACATCAGAGGATGAGATGGTTAGATGGCATCACCAACTCAATGGACATGAGTTTGAGTAAACTCTGGGAGTTGGTGATGTCAGGGAAGCCTGGCGTGCTGCAGTCCATGGGGTCTGAAAGAGTTGGGCACGACTGAGTGACTGTACTGAATAATATGAACTTTAGAGATAAATAGACTTGAGTTTAAATTGTCACTCTGAAACCCACTAGCTGTGTTTTAAACTAATAAAATTTCCTGCATATTAGATTGCTATACATATTAACTAGATGAAGCTCATAAATATGGCAACACAAAAAACATTCAGTTCATATTAATTATAAGTTCTTGAGAAGGAAACGGCACTTCTTGAAATCACAAAGTTGTTCAAAAGCAACAATAAGACCAGATCACGATCAAACTGATTTTTATGCCAATGTCTTTCCATCCCCAGAGATCATTAAACTGTGGCCCACAGGACAAATTTGCCCTGTTGTTTTGCAAATAAAGTTTTATTGCCACAAAGCCACACTTAGTCAGCCAAGTATTGATGATGGTTAATGCTAAAATGGCAGAGCTGAGTAACTGCAAACCATAGAGCCAAAAGTATTTACTAAAAATCCTTTACAAGAAAACTGTGTTTAATCTTGTGACTACAACCCAACTTCAAGGCTAGGTCACTTAGGGAAACCAAGTAAGCTATACTATAATTCTTCCTATACTCTTGGGGGTCTTAGGTTTATTGGTGAAATCTGACCTTCTCAAGTCTTAGTTTTGGTAACTTAAAATGAAAACAAAACAATCTCCATAGCAGGAGCGCAATCTGTTTCCTGTAAAGAGTAGACTTCAGTTTCAAAAGGATGTTCCTAGTTATTCATTCAGGTCTTCCAATTCCACTCAATTCTCAAATTTCTACCCTATTTTGCTCTCTACCAGTTTGAGAATCACTGACTCAATGGACATGAGTTTGAGCAAGCTCTGGGAGATGGTGAAGGACATCTGGCATGCTGCAGTCCATAGAGTTGCAAAGAGTCAGACACGAATGAGTGACGGAATAGCAATAAATTTGAGAATCTTGCATTTAAAATTGCTAAGCACTCCTCTTTCCCACACAGCTGTGTTTCATCAGGGTCAAGGGATGACGGTGCTAAATCTGTCCTTCGCCTTCTGTTTGCCCACAAGAAGAACTGGTGTCCATATAGGGAAGATCTCATCATAGATCCCAAACACAGTGGGGTTTTTTTCCCTTAAACTAAAACTGCCCCCATGATTTACTTCATGTTGCTCAACTATTTACAATTCCAGTAAGACCACAGATTTCAAATTTTACAATAAGGATTGTAGTCTTTACTACTTTTTTTTTTTTTTGGCTGCTCCCTGTGGCTTGTGGGATCTTAATTCCTCAACCAGGGTCTGAATCTGGGCCCTGGCAGTGAAAGCACCAAGTCTTAACCACTGGACCAGCAAAGAATATCTATTAAATAATTTTTCACTGCTTTGCGGGGAGAAAGAAAATCAGTGCTCACCAGTCAGAGATGAGAACCAAGGATCTTATCTGAGTTCCTCAAGATAGTAAAGTTGTAGGTTTACTTTCATACACAATTGTAAGTACTCCTCTGAGACTGCCTTTTTATGAAGAGATGAGAAAAAACTTTAATCGACTCACAAGAACAGGAGCCCACATGACACTGGGAAAGGGGGAGGAAGGTGAACCCTGTAACCATGAGCAGCAACGGCCAGACAGGTGCTTGGAAAGGGTGCTGACAATACACATTTGGAAGAAATGGTGACTTTATCTGGATTAAAAAAAAAAATGTGATCTACAGAAGGATTACACTACAGTTAACTCTTGAACTGCCTGGGTCCACCTATATGTGGATTTTCCCCACTAAGTACGTACTATAATACTGTACGTCTGTGCTTAGTCACTCAGTTGTGTCTGACTCTTTGAGACCCCATTGACTGTAGCCTGCTAGTCTCCTCTGTCCATGGGATTCTCCTGGCAAGAATACTGGAGTGGGTTGCCATGCCCTCCTCCAAGGGAACACAGTCCGTGTTGGTTGAATCTCCGTATGTAGAATCATGAATACAGAAGGCCAATTATAAAGTTTTATATATATATACACACACACACACACACACATGTATATATATACATGCATACACATGGATTTTCGACTATGCAAAGGGTTGGTACCCCAGCCCCCACACTGCCCAAGGGTTAAGTGTATTTATAAAGGATACCTTTCATTGCAACTTTAACCTCCAGGCCCACACCCTTATTATTGATGAAAGGCACTGTCATATATTCTGCAAGCTTGATTTCATCTTTGATTCACCAGTCTGCTGATACAGTAACATATTCACATGTATATATTCACTAGGCTATCAGTGTTATAGTGATCATGCAATTGTTCATCATCCTAGTCAGATCCTTCTCCGACTCCAGAGTTCTCTTAGGGGATCAATCACCAAATCATGAAGCCTTGAGAATCTCTCCTATCTCTGATATCCAGATTCAACCAAATTTTTCTAGGGTTTCCTTCTGAGTTATTTCTTAAATCTATCCTTTGATTCCTATAACATCACTCCAGTTCAGACTATCAGTAGTTCTTGTCACATTATTTCTCCTCTGTGTATGGTGCCTCTCAATTCTTATCCTGTCAAAACACAACCAAACCAATGTTCCTGAAAACAACTTTGATCCACTATGTCTCTTGCTTAAATACCTTCGATATATTAATAGCTACTTTAAAGTCCAAACTTTTAATCAGGCTTTCAAGTAACATCCTTTCTAATCCCATTTTTAGGATTTTTATTTCCTCCTTGAGTGCAAAAAGAAATTGACTGAGTTTCACATGTCTGCATGTGTCAGGGAGGAAGAAATTTTCCCTTCTAGATTCTGCTGGCTGGTCTAAAATTAAATTGACATGGGATAGAGTAAGTGAGGAAAGATCAAGCAAAAGTTGAATAGCATGAACATGCAGAAGAGACCCAAGAAAAATGCATAGCTAAGGCAAATGGTCAAAGACCCCATCTTCAGCTAAAGACAAAAGAAGTTTGAGACCTCAGAGGGGAGGAAGGTAATTCACACGGTGGTGGAAAAGTGAATATCTGGTAAAAAATGTTTGCTGAGCCATGCAGAGACAACGGGACCCAGAGTGGACTCTGATCTCTAGGTCTTCCTGAGTTTCCCCCCACCATACCTAGCTTGTATTCTCCACAGGTATTTCTGATGATAGCGCTGTTCCTGAAACAGGTGTTTTATATAAATTCGTTAGCCAGCCAAGGGGGAGGTAAAAAGAAAGAATTCCTTAGTCTTCTGTTTCTTAGAAATAATCAGCCTAAATTAATCCCCTTGCCAAAGAGATACAACTGGGGTGGCATATTTTGCTCTCCTACAGGGACCTTTGGAGAAGATGGACATAGTGAGAAGTGAGAAAAAGTCGCCTGCTTTTGGTGCTATTAGATTGTGGTTTTCCCGATCAATATCACAAGTCCTGAGGTTATTTGTTCTGACACTAAACCTTGATTTGCAGTACCTGGAGGTCTGCTGTAGAGGGCACAGAGTAATAGCTTTTCTCTCTTAACTGTGGAAGGTAGTTAAATCTTAGAAGTTATCTTTAAAGCAGTTAATTTGTAAATCTTGTTGCTTCATTTATGAAACATTTTAAATTAACCAAATTTTAAAAATCACTTTGTTGGGACTTCCCTGGCAGTCCAGTGGTTAAGACTCCACATTTCTACCACAGGGGTGAGCTGGATCCCTGACTGGGGAACTCAGATCCCTCAAGCCATGTGGCATGGCCAAAAGTATATAAATTTTTAAGAAAAATCACTTTCCCAACTGAAAAAATTGCACAGTGCAAGAATTGTAGGTTTCAGTTTTATTCAGGAACCTTACTGAGGACAATAGCCTGGGAGTAGCTCTGAGATAACTGCTCAGTAGCTCTGAGGGAACTGCTCCAAAGAGGGAGGGGAAGAAGACAGTTTATATATGATTTTTCACTGGGGAATACATGAAGTCAAGCACACATCTTGATAAAAGAAGTCTGCTGGTCACAAGGAACAGTTATCTCAATTATTGGTTTTAGTGCTTTTCTATGTATGGGAAGATGGAAGAATTCAGGCCTATTAAAATCTTTCCTGAGATATACATTTAACTCTCTAAGGGCCTGTTTTCCAAAGCACAGAATGCCCTATTCTGTTTTTTGCCTTAAATGATGGCAAAAATGATGAACAGCACTGTTCATCAGTGACTGCGGTAGCTAATGACTTGAAGCCTGTACAACTGGACAATGAGCAACATTCTTGTTTTGCAACTTTTAAGTAGCCTCTGAAAATACTTGACATTTTTTTAAAAACATAGTCAAGGCTATAAAGATTTTTAAAGTAAATTTACAAACTTAGTTTCAAGTATTTTAATTGTTTGTTTTAACAAATAATTTTTAAGTACTAGTGAATTTCATAAATTTAGTAAAGTTAATAAGCTCAACTATCTTAGATACTGCAAAACTGAGAATAATATAACAAAATCTCAACCAGAATGGATATGTGTAAATCAATTTATGCAAGTTAACCATTTCAAATTTATTTACAAGGTTGTGATTTCAATTAACTAAACATTCCTGTTTATTATAAGTATATTAAATTACACACACCCCATTCTTTTAAGATATAATTGGCATATCTAAACATTTCAAATGTACAATTTTATAACTTTGGACATATATACACATATGTAATGCCATTGCCACAATCAATGAAACAAATATTTCCATTATCCTCCAATTTTTCTAATATCTCTTTGCAAAGAATTCTCAAAGCTCAACAGTAAGAACAGTATTCCAAGCCAAAATAAAAAATGGACAAAAGTTTTGAATAGATATTGGACCAAAAAGAAACAGTTAGCACATAAGCACATGGAAAGATGCTTGGCATCATTAGTAATTGGGGTAATAAAAAGTACAACCACAATCAGATACTTACACACCTAACAGAATGACTATAATTAAAAAGACTATACTGAGTGTTGGAGAAGACGTGAAGGAATTGGACCTCTCATATATAGTGGCACTGATGCACAGTAGTACTGTAGAATGGAACCCCACTTACAAAATAATTTGCAGTTTCTTTAGATAATTAAGCTTAGACCTACTATTTAATCCAGCCATTCTGCTCCTACCTTCCCAAGACAAATGAAAGCCTATTTTTATGTAAAGACTTGTACTGAAATGTTCAAAGCAGTTTTATTTTAACAGCCAAATACTGGAATCAACTCAAGTGTCCAACAACAGGTGAACAGGCAAACATACAGTATTATATCCATACAACAGACTACTACTCAGTAATTTAAAAAGGAATGAATTATTGGGTTTCCCTGGTTCCTCAGATGGTAAAGAATCTGCCTGCAATGTGGGAGACTTGGGTTCGATCCCTGGGTTAGGAAGATCCCCTGGAGGAGGGCACATCAACCCACTCCAGTATTCTTGCCTGGAGAATCCTCATGGACAGAGGAGCTGACGGGGGGCGCTATGGCCCATGGGGGTCACAAAGAATCGGACATGACTTAGTGACTAAGAACAGCATGTAGCATTCATACATGCAATTGATATAAGTGAATCTCAAAAGAATCATGCTGAGGGGAAGAAACTAGACTACATACTGCATGATCTTACATAAAACTCAAGAAAATGCAAACTAATGTACAATGATGAAACTATCAGTAGTCTGGGGAGGGAGGGAGGAGTGGGAGAGACAGACGAGTTATACAGGTCTTAAAGAACAATTCGAAAGTTATGTAAATGTTCGTTGTTTTGATTGAGGTAAAGCTTTGAAGGGTATATGCAAGTGTCAAAATGTATCAAGTTATATTCTCTTAACTATGTGCAGATTATTGTCTGTCATTATACCTCAGTCAAGTTCTTAAAAATAAAACAATTGATACACTTCCAGTTAAAAAGCCTTTAATTTTTATTGTAAAGGACCAAGAAGATCTTTGTTTTTTTGACTGTCTAAAAACAGATAAAACTTCAAAAACTATTTATGATTCACATAAAAATCTGAACTTGCCTTACATATTTGTTACTGCCATTCTTGGTTTTTAGATTATATAGGACCCAAATGTATCACTGGGGATATGGTAGGTGATGCTTCATTGCAAACAGCCCTAATATCTCAGTGTCTTTGAACTACAAAAGTTATTTCTTAAAAGATGACATGTCCATTGAAGAACAGGGACTTTGCTTATTCTGACTCAAGGACCCAGGCTGCAGAGCACTCACAATATTGAATGCTGCCAGGTAATACTCAGGCAGGGTGTTCTGGAGGGAACATGCAATGATATAAATGTTCAACCCAGAAGTGACAAGGCTTCTCTATACTCATAACTTTTTATAGACAGAGAAGGTAAAGCATAAGGTCCCACTTAAGTTCAAAGGCTGATTCACACCCAGAGCATGATGGAGCAGGACTGTGAAATTTCATCACACAACTCAGAAGAGCATGCACTTTTAAACTTGTAAATTGTTTATTTGTGGAGTTTCCCATTTAATACTTCTGGACTGCTCTTGAAATAGTTCACGGTAATCCCCATTTATCTGTCATTATAAAGGAGTACTACAAAGAGAAGATAATCTTCCATTTTTGTTTGCTGTTTTGTCTTCTATTATGTTTTGCTTCATTGTTCAAAAACTAAAATTCTCATTTATTGAACTGAATGTCAGGGACCTTCGGAGTTAGTGTATACTTATGAGGAATCATGCCTCCCTTTTATGTTGGTCACCAGTTTCATTCACCTACCATATCACATTCTTTGCTACCTTTTGCTTTGAGCATACCTCAATTTAACAGTGTCCTATTAACTTAAGATTCTCTTCGGAATCCAGCATCTACTCTTCATTGCCATCAACAGCATCTTAGTTTACATTCTCATTCTTCTTGAATCCAGGTCATTTCAATTGTTTTTGTATTGTTTTCTCTGCTTCCAGTATCTCTCCTCCTTCTGATTACGCACAGGGTCATCTATTTGACAAGCAAATATTGTTTCATTATTCTCTGAGTGAGTAATAAAGAACTGGAAAGGTTTTTAAGTAAGGGAAAGTTCATAATTATTGCATAAATGTTCCTCTAAATCTACCCCGGCAGACTTTCCCAGTCTCCTCTCATTAGGACAACCAACACCCTCACACTAGTCTTTTCCCCAACGTAGTAAGTGCTCATAGGTCTCCTTGTCTTTGGGCCATCACCTGTCCTTAGAATGACTCCCTCCCTTCTGTCAGTTTCACAAACTCCTGCTTAACTATTCAAATGTCTTCTTTGATGCTGTCTGACTTTTTGAGGTAGAGACATCACTCCTTTCATGCCCATAAAATTGTGTGCTTTCTCTCACACGATATTAGTCATATGACAACTAGTCACATGTGAGTTTATCTAAGGTCTTCTCTACTAGCATTAGATTCTCAAAGTCTTTGCTATGTCCTCCTCATCACCTTACCCAATAAATATGATACCAATGTATATGATATGCAATATATTATATGCATCCAATATATATTATTCACAGTGCCTTACCCAGTGGCTAACAATGAATGGATGCAAGAAAAATGCACAGTGAATGTTTGTGAAATGAAAAAAATGGGGTCCATGGCACTAATCCAAAAAGGTATCTGAACCATAAATATCTTTATTTGAAACACTAGAAAGTAATGGGTACATTCTGTAGGTAATAGATTGGGATTTGGAATATTTAAGAAATTTAAGTAAGAAAAATACATCATTTTATTAATTTTCTTTAGAGTTTAACTTTGGCAACTTTGCCAAACATGGGCTAAAGAGGAAGGATCAGGTGGAGACCCAGGTGAAAAGCAATAGACCATACCACTTTCAATTATCAAGTGACCATGGAAATGGAAGGAATAGAAACAGTGATTATTCAGAAGGTAGATTTAATAGAATTTAGTGATAAATTGGAAGTAGAGAATGGCCAGCGGAAAGGTAGGAAAGATTAAATTCTGGCATACGAGAATGAGTAGATGAATATCCATAAACAACACTTTAGGATAAAAAGAAAGGAAGGACATATTTTAGGGATAAAATCATTATTAATTTTGGAAAGGTCTGAATGAGGGATTTCTGAGATAGGCCTAGTTACTAAGTTCAAAACACCAACAAATTACAAGTGCTATACTAGGAATATGAATAGGGGATGTTTTTGTTTAAAATGAATTCAATATATGGCAAGAAGCATGCCCCATCAAATTACCTCTAAAACCATGTAATAAATACTACTAACAGGACAAAGTGTAATAGAAATAAAGGGAGGTAACAATTAAATCAAGTAAAATCTGATGAGAACTTCACAGTGTAGGTTAAGTTAGAACTGGATATGAAGAGTAAATTTATTTTTGTAGGAGACAAGAGGGACCTGGTTCTGCCCCCATGGGACATGGAGTCACTTAGAGTTGGAGTTAGATGATTGAACAGAATTATCATCAGAATTTTTATACAGCATGGCATGCTGCAGTCCATGGGGTCGCAAAGAATAGGACATGACTGGTTGATTGAACAACAACAACAATCATCAGAATTATAATACAATGTAAAGAAACATCAATTCTGGTTGGGACAGGAGACATTTTAAAGGAGAAGATCAACAAGAGCAAAAATATTATAAGGGATAATTCTCTATGGCCATTCATATAGACACTCAGGAAGCAGACCTCCAAGTCCTATGTCTGGTATCCATTAATGAAACTAAATATTAAGAAATGTTTTCCCAACCACGGAGGCATTTGGGGAATACAGTGCACTAGGAAACATACAATGTTAGCAACAGAAATTAATCATTAGATCTCTGCTGAGCTTCCTTCACTTCTGGTCCAGCTCACTGAAATAGCACAGGCATTTGGTGAGTTATTGCTCTTGACCATGTGATATATCATGACTCTTTCACTGTAATTGCAATAATTATTCTGTGAAAATGATTTTAATAGGCATCACAGTCTCAGGAAGATGCTAACTGAGCATTACTTAAACATGAAGTCAAAAAAACAAAAGTTTTAATCTCATTTTATCATGCCTTACGGTAATTTTATACTTTCTTTATGATGGGTGATTTCTTATACAAGTGTATTTTGTATTTTAGATCAATGCCATTTTCCCATGTCTAATGGGATCCACCTGCAAAGGGCATTCAAATTTCTCTCCAACTGGGAAATGATGGCACATTTAAGGTTTGTACAGATTTCCTCTTCTTGGGCTCTAAAGTCACTGTGGATAGTGACTGCCACCATGAAATTAGAAGATGACTGCTTCTTGGAAGGAAAGCTATGACAAACCTAGATGGTGTATTAAAAAACAATGACATCATTTTGCAGACAAAGGTCCATATAGTCAAGGCTAGGGTCCTTCCAGTAGGCATGTACAGATGTGAGAGTTGGACCATAAAGAAGGCTGAGTGCCAAAGAATTGATGCTTTCAAACTGCAGTGTTGAAGAAGACTCTTGAGAGTCCCTTGGACTGCAAGGAGATCCAACCAGTCCATCCTAAAGGAAATCAATCCTGAATATTCATTGGAAGGACCGTTGCTGAAGCTGAAACTCCAATACTTTGGCCACCTGATGCAAAGAACTGACTCATTTGAAAAGGCCCTGATGCTGGGAAAGACTGAAGGCAGGAGGAGAAAGGGACGACAGAGGATGAAATGGTTGGATGGCATCACTGGTTCAATGGACATGAATTTGGACAAACTCTGGGAGATAGCGGGGGACAGGGAGGTCTGGTGTGCTGTGGTCCATGAGGTCGCAAAGAGTCGGAAACAACTTGGCAACTGAACAACAACAACAGTGCATCCATTGTCTCATAAAATAGGTCTGATTGATCATTCATGAGGCAATCTACTCAGGTAAGGAAAAAGAAGAAAACTACCACAGGGGCAAGTGGCATGTCTGCCCCTTTAACTTCTTCTGTTATGTTAGCGATCACAGAGGGGCAAGCTGTTGGGCTTTCTGCATGTGCAGCCTTTAAATCTCTAAGTCCTGGTCACACAGGCATTCCTTCAGGCTTATCCTGCACAGGCTCTGGGCCAGCCATGGCCCTGGTCAAGAAAGTATAAGGCTGGAGGGACTTCCCTGGTTGTCCAGTGGTTAAGCATCCACCCCCCAATGCAGGGCACCAAGTTCGATCCCTGGTTGGGGAACTAAGATCTCAGATGCAGCAGGACAACTAAGCCCAAATGCCACAACCAAGCACAACTACTGAGCCTATGCACTCTAGATCTGGACTCCACAACTAGAGAAGCCACAGGCTGCCCCAATGAAGACCCACAGGAGCCATACACACACAAAAGAAAAGAGAGAGAAAGGGATAAGAATAAGGTATAAGGCTAAGTAGTCACATGAGCCCTCTTGCTTCTCCAACTCTGGCTTCCTCCCTAGTGGAACCTAAGATAAAGGAAGTCGGAGCCTCCCACTGAGTTCTGCCATTGGTTGGTCCCCATGGAGCTTAGGGCAATAACTCCTGCCTCCTAGCTTTTCTAAAGAATCAGAAAATTGTACTACATGGTCTTTCAATCTCTTCTAAGCTGCAACAATTTTAGCAGGTAAGAGTAGATGTCCTAGTGAAAAATAAACATAAAAATGACCTGGATTCAAACCTTGACTCTGCTACTTACTGCAAATGTGATGATGGGCAAATTGTTTAAAAGCTAAACAATTTAAACCCTGCTTCACACATCTATGAGATGAGGATGACAACAGTCCCTATTTCATAGGGTTACCATGTAGGTTAAAAGACCCAGTGCATACACGGCTCTTAGCATAGCAGCAGGTGCGTAGTATTTGCTCAATAAATGTTACCCATGATGAATGTTCTTTTCTCCAGGGGCTTACCCTCAAATGGCAATTAATATTGGGTTAGCTCTGTTTTCTGAAGCCACCCAGAAACCTGAGCATAGTTCTGCACTCTGTATGGGGCCACAGCCGCCTAGACATACCAGAGCCCTCTTTTAAATCACCTTTAGAGCTCTACTCATCACAGGTGCTTCAAGTCTCAAAATCTCACCTCTTTCTGTTCTATGCTGTTTCACTGAGAGCATTGGCCTTGATTCTGACATAAGTCCATGATGGATTCATCAGCTGGGCTCCTGATAATGACTTCGACCACAAATTGATATTGCCTGTCTGACAAATTGGATTTTGTGCAGAAACAGATTCTGGCAGCCACTTCAGACTGAAAGACCAGGGTTTCGATTCATGTTCCGTGAACCATGCATCCCATTCAGTCTTTGGCATTTCAGCTCCATGCTTTTTATCCACCCACTTCTCTCTGATGCTGTGCCATCTGCTTTAGCTCACAGCCTTCTCTCTGTGTCATGGGAACCTTCCAATCAGCTCCTATGAGCACTCTCAGTAGGGCCAGACTTATTATCCACTAAATCCCCAAATGTCTATTGCAAAATCCTTTCAAAAGCTACTTTCCTCTGAGAGGTTAGAATTAGCACATATCGTTCCTATATCACTCCTATAATCAGTAACTTTAAATTCCTGACACTTCCCAGAAAGAGAAAAACAAATATCATCTATTAATGCATATATATAGAATCTAGAAAGATGGTACTGGTGAACCTATTTGCAGGGCCGCAATGAAGACAAAAATATAGAGAACAAATGACTTATGGACATGGAGAGGGAAGGACAGAGAGGATGGGAGGTATGGAGAGACTAACATGGAAACATACATTACCACATGTAAAGTAGATAGCCAATGGAAATTTGCCGTGTGACTCAGGGAAATCAAACATCTAGGTTGCTCTAACAACCTAGATGGGTGGAATGGGGTGGGAGGTGGGAAGAAGGTTCAAGAGGGAGGGGTCATATGTATACTTATGGCTGATTCATGTTGATGTATGGCAGAAACTAACACAATAATGCAAAGCAATTATCCTCCAATTAAAAATTTGAAAAAGAAAAAAAAATTCCTGACAGTTGCCTTGTTAGTCTTTACAAGTAAATCTCTTACTCATCATCATCAGGCAAAGCATAAAACAAATTGATGTAGCGTGCCTATTCAGAGAAAAATTGACAATAATGATGACGATTATGCTGAAAATTAGTAGGTAATACTTACTTAGCACTTACTATTTTTCTATCTGCCAAGCTCTATGTCAAGCATCATTCCCTCATTTTTGCTTAATTCTCAAACAATACTAGGAAGTAGCTGCCCAAGTGTGAAAAAATAAAACAAAAGGCTGGTGAGTTAAACTAGTATTCTAGCTAGTGAATACTAGAATTCAAATACTGGTCTGTTCAACTTTAAAACTAAGCAAAAGGAAGAAAACATATACACACATACCTAATTCTGACACAGATAGGTATTGCTAAGAGGTATAAGAGTAGTATTGACAAAAGTCTGTAGCTCTCTAAGGAAGAATGAAACTTCTTTCTACTTAAGGGGAGAAAGTGGGAATGTGTACCTTTGGTATTTGAGCTTAAGAGCATGGAGACAGAAAGTCAAAGGACATATAGAGTGAACCTCTTTATTTTTAATTTGGAGCAAAGCTTACACATAATAAGTGATGAAAAATCACTTTTGAAAGAAATACTGAGACCAGGATTTTTTTTTAAGTTGCTCAGTCATGTCCGACTCTTTGTGATCCCATGGACTATACAGTCCATAGAATTCTCCAGGCCAGAATACTGGAGTGGGTAGCCTACCTCTTCTCCAGGGGATCTTCCCGACACAGGAGTTGAACTGGGGTCTCCTGCATTGTAGGCAGATTCTTTACCAACTGAACTATCAGAGAAGCCCCAAGACCAGGATGTGGGACACCTTTAATCTTTCATCTTTGTTCTCTTCTCCATTCCTAATGTCGTCCTCTGCCCCTCACCCCAGTTTAGAATCTCATAAGTGTTACCTGAACTATTGAAATAACTTAGCTTGTTGTCTCCCAGCCTATCTTCTCCCTTCTTCAAACTACATCATTCATTCCCTAGTTGAAAACACTCCCTGAAGCACAAATATTATAGTGATAATGCATCTCTTTCCTATGTAGAACTTTACTCAGAAACCATGAGGTTCTAAACTGGGGTGAGGGGCAGAGGATGACATTAGGAATGGAGAAGAGAACAAAGATGAAAGATGTTCACTTCTAATACTGTATTAAGTGTAAAAGACAGTCTTTAAAAACTTCATAAGCTTCTTAGGAAGACAAGATGTATAAAAACAAAATCAAAATATTATTTAGAATTTGTCAATAAGTGGTACAGGAATACAGAGGAAGAATATATTAACTAAGGTTGAAACCTCTGGGGAACATTTTTAATAGAAGTTAATTGAACTAAACCAGGGGAACTTTGCAAGTGTCCATAGACCTATTTTATTACCACAGCTGGACAAGGAGAGGCTAGGGACACTGTCAAACATCTTACAAATCATAGGACATCTTGCCCCAACTGTTCTCCAGCAAAACAATTACTCAGCCAGAACCGTCTATAGTGTTGAGATTGAGAAGGCCCCCTTTAAAAGATTGCCCAGAATGTGATAAACATTGACAAAGGTGGACCCTGCTTTCTCATTGTAAAATGGAGCCATTGAGAGTAACAGTATCTCCTTCATAGGGTTTATGACAAGATTAAATAAGGTGCTGGTTAAGTATTTATCACATGGTAAATGCTCAATAAATCAACATCGTATTTTTTTCAAAAATAGGAAACTGAAGGGAAAATAAATGAATTCATAATGAAAAATTTCAGCTCAACCAAAGTCACCATCTTTGCCACCAAGTTTAAAGTGTGTAACCTCAGCTCTGACCTCCCTACCAGGCTCCCTTCCCACCACATGCCTGCCATTTTCATTTGATGGTCTCAACATTTTTCCAAACCAAACCTATATAAAATAGAACTCATAATCCCCCTACTAACTCCCTCCATTGTTTATAGCAAAGACACATTCCCTTAGCCACTGAGTAAAAAAAGACAGTAAATGTGATTAAAGAAAACTGTTCATGAGTCCCATCTGTTACTAATATGGTGTGTGTTGTGCACTATTAGCAATTCTGTGTCTATTCTATTCTCAGCTTCCACTTCCCAATTGTAAAGTTGAGAATGTTACCTGAAATGATCCAACAGGCTTCTTCCAGAACCAATATTTTATTACTTGTAGTGAGATTTACTTTCTCCCTCTTCCTCTTCCTCTCTACCATATAAGTATTAGTCACTCAGTCATATCCAATTTTTTGCTACCCCATGGACTATAGCCTGCCAGGCTCCTCTGTCCATGGGATTCTCCAGGCAAGAATACTGGAGTGGGTAGCCATTCCTTTCTTCAGGGAATCTTCCCGACCCAGGGATTGAAACTTGAGTCTCTACCATATAATGCCAACAGTAACGTCAGTTCTTTTCTGGAAATGTCACTCAAATTTGTCCACTCTTCTCTAGCTCCAATGGGAGCAGACCTAAGCATGTGTTCAATGGCTTTTAAAAGGAAATATTGCAACAAATCCTAACCAGGTTCCCCACTTCCTTTCTTTTCCAATCCACTCTACATGCCACATGCATCCTCCTTACACATGTGTTTTATATGCCACACCTGCTCCAAATTCTTCAATGACTCCAACTTCATGTTTCATCACTAAAACTCTTCCCCCGGTACCCAGGTCCAGTCCCATCACCCATGATCCTCCTCCATATACTGCTCTCTAATTCAGACATCCTTCTCTCTTCATAAACTCTAACATGACAGATACATTCCTTCCAAGTTTCTTACATTGTTACAAAGCCCTCTGAAATGCCTTTTTGCATATCCAACCCTCCCATGAGTTATTAGAGAAATATTAATCAAAGGCCTACTCAGACATAGCAAACATGTATAACATTATAGTGAGAAAGAAAAGACAAGAAGCTCAACTACAGATTTTAAGCTTATCCATTCCTGTGCTTTCTTGCAGAAAATTCTTGTGCATTTCTTTTCCCGCATGGAGCACTACCTATTCCTGGTAGTCACCATGGAACCTCCTGCTACCAATCAAAGCAGCAGCAGGTGGGCTAGGAAGCCTGTTGTGACAAAACAGAGTAGACTTCAAATGCAAAAGTGACCTCCCATATATGTAGATAGAAAAATTTTAAAGAAAATAACAGTAAGCTCAGTTACTAGGAGTTCTATTTAGTTTATACAGCAACTTACTATATGCTAACTCATTTGATCTAGCTGGGTACTCTGCAGTCATTAGTAAGAGTTATTTTATAGGTGAATATTTGAGTTCAGACTTGTTAACTGGCTCATCCATGGTACAAGATCTGGAGTAAAACTATGGTCTCTGGTCCCCAGTGCAGGAACCACTCTCATTGGCCCTGCAGTTTGTAGAGTATTTACCTCCACTCAACAGTCAGACCAAGTGTGACTGTCTTCTTGAAGCCTCGGTCCTTTCTGACACACAATCAAAAATAACTAGAGTGAAACAAATGGTACCTCACAAACCAATAAAATACCTGAATCATAGACAATAGATAGGAAAGGGTCACCACAGAAAGGGTTCATAAAATTGATGGGGAAAAAATGAGAATCCGGTTAACAAATACAATTCATGAAAAAGAATTACAAAGGGCTAAACACAAAATAAAACATCAAACATCACTGGTAATCGAAGTGCAAACAAAAAGGGTAACTTTTCTCCACTAAGCTAGTATTCTCTCCTACATAACAAAAGGAAGAGCTGTCAAACTTGCCATCACAATGTCAATAATGTACATTGCTGGTGGGAGCACAACAAACTGCAAACAGTTCCAAAGAATGTGCATTACTTTCCACATGTCTCCTCAACCTCATGAAGTGGATACCGCGTGATCCCTATATTAGAGATGAGGGAGCTGAGGCACAGAAACTTTAAAAACTTTCCCAGATGCACATTAAATTAATAGGGCCCTTCTGATTATCACTGAAATTCTATACAACAAGAAAATTTCAAGTGTCAAAATTGGACCTAGTATACTAACTTACTGAAATGATTCATGGATAAATATGTTCAAAATAGTGTTAGCATTCAGATTGTTTCTCATTTTCCCCATTGTAATGTGAATGGTAAAATGAAAGAGGGAAAACTTTGAATAGTAAGAGAGAAACTGTTAAATCATTACAGTTTATCTGAATGACAGACTATCATTCACCCCTCTGAAACAATATCAGTAGTAAATTATTGACAGAAGGAAATGTTTTAGAATATTATTGAAAATGTTAAGGGAGAAAAACTAATACAAAATCATATATACTACAATGATTCCAACTTTATTTTGAAAAAGTTGTTGGTAAATATTTGAATGCAATTGCAAAGACTGGAATGCCATCCTTGGCTTGGAAAAGAGAAATGTATAATTTATAAATAAGAACATGGTAAATACCCTTTGTAGGAGCAGCAAAAAAAAGTTAATAATTTAAGAACACTAGGGAGAATCTTGTTTTTAAAAGAGACTATAATTTATATTATATTAGTATCGTTGCAAAATAGTTCAGAGTTCACAAATTGGAGGTACCTAAACGCTGTGGCATTATACCTAAATCTTTCTAAGTTGAATCACATCCATGAAATTTTTTCAGTATTATTTGAATAAAACTAAATCTGAGCTCCCTGGTCAGGCCCCTGCTCTTCAGGTTTGGCTACTTTCCTTGACCCACTGGGGTTAGGTCCCACTGACCCTCAGAATCCAGGAAGTCGGTCTTAGGTGTCCTGTTGACTCTTTAAAGTGTAAGAGTTCAGTAGAAAGAGCCTCACCCTCTGGTGCACCTGAAGGAAAACCTTCAGCCATGTCCAAACTCTGAGAATCTTCCTTCTTATCTTGGGCCTCTATGGTCCCCTGAGATTCAAAGTTAGCTACTGTCAACCCTATTTCTCCTCTTTTACTCAAGGCCTGAACATAATCCCATTCCTTAGAATGACCCTCACTGGGTTTGGAGACTACATTGTACTAATGCTATACTAACGGAGGCTGGCCTGGTTCAGACCCTAACCACAGGCATCAGGAACCAGGAAGACCCACCTTCCTAGGATGTGGTGAAGGAGTCTTAAGTCTCCACTTTCTCCCGCCCACCCTCAGGACGAATGGAGGCTATAAATCTTGGTCCGTATCCACATATCTCTACTTCCACAGCTGAAAAATGGATATAATAATAGTGCTTATCTTGTTATAAATATGCTATTAAAAAGTTTTGAGCACATAGGTGCCAGGTCCATAAAGGGTAACTATTGTTACGTTAATGAGGAGACAATGATGATCAAGAAGAGCTTGTCAATTCCCAGCTGGAGCAAGTACTAGAGCAAGTTTAGCCAGACTAAACTCTTGGCTGTTTTTACCCATTACTTTATCCTCAGTACCTGTAGTATATATATAGTGAAGGCACACAGTTGACACTGGACAAATATAGATAACTGAATAAATAAATGGATTTGGCAAATATCTTCCAGCTGCCCAGATTTTAGATATCTCTGAGGAGCAGTGATCTCTCGCATGACTGGGTCAGGAGTGTGGGATGACTGGGAGGGGTGTCCAGGTTTCCTAGCCATATCCAGACCCTGTGTCTAGATGCACTTCTCCACAAGTGGCTTCCTCTTTTCCTAGATCTCTATATAACACTAGGCAAAACGATGTGTTCCAGCTAAAACTGAAATTTGTGGCAAACCCTGTCTGAGGCCCCTCCCTTGGTTTGGGCAAAACCAGTTGGCACTATTAGAACAGGAAGTCAGCAGTGCAGACACCTCCTGCCAGACCCTTGCCAACAGAGAGAGATTATGTGAATTGCTCTGATCCAAGAAGCCACTCCCTGTGACAACCATCTGGGAAGTCCTGTAGCCTCTCTGAAAGGGATGAACCTCAATAAACTCCATGAGGCAACAGGCACAGATTCAAGCTATCAAAATCTTAGGTTTGCACAGTAGAGTGCAAAACGGGATTCCAAAACTACTTTCCCAGACAACTTCCTTCTTCCCTAGGTCTCACCTGCCCTTCTGTTTCTTAGAATAAGAAATTCAGTAGCACAGACAGGTCCCAGCACGCCTGGACTGGAAATCTCAGAAACTGAATTTCTATTTTCTAATTCCTGGAAGACAACAAGCAATGCCACCTCTGCAGCATTCCCAGTTATCTACTTTGCCATATTGTTTATTGGTATCATGGAAACAGACCTTATCTGTCAAACGTCATGTGGCCCACTGGTTTTCAATGGTTAGTCCCTTGAACTGAATAGTCACCTAGGCAGCTTATTAAAAATTCAAAAATTTTGGCCCAAAACCTAGATATTCCAATTCAGTAGACCTTAAATAGGGCCCAGGTACTTCTGTCCTTCCATCCATCCTTCCTGTTTTGTTTGTTTAGCTAAATTAGTCAGAAGATTCTGATGCTCAGACAGGGCTGAAAATCACAAATCTTCCAAATTCTAATTTCGGGCCTAACTCTTGCATCCTCCCCATGATAGTCACAGCAAATGATGATCAAATCCATGTTTGAGAACTACTAGTAATGGGAAACCTGACTTCTGGAACAAAACCATCTTTTTCTAGTTATCTAACTCACTTTATAATTTTACATTTTCAGTCAACTTTTAACTTTCTTGGCCCCTTGAGAAATAAATATAATTCCTCTTTTACATCCCAAGTTTCTTTATTTGACATGGATCTTTGTACAAAGGTAAAAGGATTATTTGTAACTCAGTCTTTCTCAAATGATGTACCTGGGGACAGTACAGCTAGGATGTGTTCCATGAAAAAGTGGTCAAAGAAGTTTGCTACTTATCAGAGACATAGGCTACATTCAGTGGTAGCAAATACATGTTATACAAGCAGAAGGGTGGTGATCCCCTCACACACACACTGGTAAGGATTTTCAGCCTGGATGAAAGAACTTTTAACTATCATCTCTACACCCTTTAGCACTGATATCTTTATGAAGAGGATCTAGTAATTCTTTCTTGCTCGCAATACCCCCATCCCATTTGAAACCTCAAAGAAAAGGCAGGGAAAACTGAGGATTCTGTGTGTAATTCAACCCTAGTCATCAAGGGTCAGCCCTAGGTCACACCCCATCAGAAGGGTTTGTCAATTAGTCATCATCTTGAGGGAAGGGCCAGGTCTGTCTACTCCCAATATAATTCACTCAGTTCTCATCAATGGCAATAGAAGATTTCACCCTTCAATTAGTAAAGGCTCAGCAGATTTCAGATGAAAGAGAATCAGAAGTCAAGGAGATCCACACCTAGCCATTTCCAGACATGTGGGAAACTAACCTAGTTTTGTTTTGTACCTTGAATAAAGCCTTTGTTGGCAATTAAATAGATTGTTTAAAAATGTGCACATGTTATACCAACCTGTTTCATCAACTGCTACTGTTTTCTCATACATTATTATGACTACAGCAACCACATACATATTTTACGTAGCTGTAATCATAGTACACAAATAATTTTGTGCTCCTTATTTCATATATGCTGTACACATCCTTCATATTCTTATGGCATTCCTAATGATCATACAATATATATTCAGGGAATCCACATGAAGTTCCTTAACATTTCCCCAGCTTTGTAATTTGATCTTACTTGAAACATTCACTATGATAGACTGTTAAACATTTTTGCACATAAGAGTTTTTCCTTGTCTTTAATCCTTTTCTTACTGTGGATTTTTATGAGTGGGATTATTGACCCCAAAAGCTTAAACAACTTAAGGCAACTTAATCTTGTATAATGTTACACTAATTTATGATACCAATAGGTATTAGAATTAAAGTTTTAAAATACACATTTCAATACAAATTAACCAATATTGTACAATATATTTTTCTTCTATATATACACTTGTATATAAAAACAGCACTTTTATAAAATTTTAGAGATGTATCTCAAGAATTTCTTTTCAAACATCATAGAACATATTCATATGAAAGAAATCCTCTAGCAAGTCTTTACAAATATTTCTCAAAAATGATGCAGAATTTGTATGATTTAAATGAGACATTGTAGTAGGCAGAATTCTAAGAAGACCCCCAAGATTCCTGCCCCCTGTTGCACATACCTAGTGAGTGTCCTTGAGTGTGGCAGGTCCTGTGACTATGAGAGCAAGCAACCACCAAGATTACGCTATGTTATAGGACTAAGTAAAGGAATTTTGCAGGTGTCATTAAGTTCTTTGATCTACTAATTCTAAATTAATTAAAAGGCAGATAATCCTAAGTAGGCCTGACTTGATCAGGTAAACCCTTAAATGACAGTGTAGCAAGAGGTCAGAGACATAAGGTCAGAACATTTCAAAGCAGGATCATACACATTCCTGCAGATCCTAAAGGATAATCCTGCTGTATTTTAAAGAGGGCTATGTCTCAGGTAATTAAATGTGACCTCTAGGAGCCAAGAGCCTCAGTTCCACACTGTAAGGAACTAAATGCTACCAACAACCAATCATTTGGGAGTAACACTTAGAGCCTCAGATGAGATTTAAACATCAACTGACATCCTGATTTTATCCTGGTGAGGTCCTGACCATAGGAACCATCTAACCCATGTCTGGATTCCTAACACACAGAAACTATGAGATAAAAAATTATGTTATTTTAAATCAGTACGTTAGTGATAATTTGTTACTCAGTGAAAGAAAATTGATACATTAAATACCAAAGGTAAAAAAAAAAACTTACAATAATCAAAAAACCAACCAACAATAGAAAAAGAAATAAAATTAAGTATTAACTGCAAATGGGATAGTTGGAGCTAATAAATATCCCAAATTAATGTAATATTTTGTAGAAATTTAAGTCATGCTGACCAAATTTTTTAAAAAGCAGTTAAAGATAGTCTCATTCTCCAGATTAAATAAAACAAAAAGGTTGCCAATAAGAATGGCCTTGTTCCCCTATAAAATTAAGCTTAAAATATATTTTATATGAGCATAAATAGATAATCCAGTGGTTAACAATGTTTGAAATACTAGGAAATAACTAATGGCATAGAAAAAAAACTTTCTCCTCACACAAAATTTTAAGTATAAAATCAAAAAAAGAGATAGTTGGTGTATTGATAAACAAATAATCAATAAATATAAATAACTTCAAGGAAGTAAACAAAAAGGTAACAAATGTCAAATTATGAAAAAGTCACTAAATATAAAGGGTAAGTATTCCTGACCAAATGTAAGGAGTCTCCATGTAACTGAAAAGAAATTCAGCAACTGCTTTTAAGAGACATTTCTAACACAAAATTACATACTTATTATTTAATTAATATGAGGTGGATGGATGGCATCACTGACTCAAAGGGCCTGAGTCCACACCGGGCTGTATGAGGCACACCTGGAGTCAAGATCGCTGGGAGAAAAATCAATAACCTCAGATATGGAGATGACACCACCCTTATGGCAGAAAGTGAAGAACTAAAGAGCCTCTTGATGAAAGTGAAAGGGAGTGAAAATGTTGGCTTAAAACGTGACATTCAGAAAACTAAGATCATGGCATCCAGTTCCATCACTTCATGGAAAATAGATGGGGAAACAATGGAAACAGTGAGAGACTTTATTTTGGGGGCTCCAAACTCACTGCAGATGGTGACTGCAGCCATGAAATTAGAAGACACTTGCCCCTTGGAAGAAAAGCTGTGACCAACCTAGACAGCATATTAAAAAGCTGACAAAGGTCCATCTAGTCAAAGCTATGGTTTTTCCCAGTAGTCATGTATGGATGTGAGAGTTGGACTACAAGGAAAGCTGAGCACCGAAGAATTGATGCTTCTGAACTGTGGTGTTGGAGAAGACTCTTGAGAGTCCCTTGGACTACAAAGAGACCTTGAACTACAAATGGACATGAGTTTGAGAAAGCTCTAGGAGTCGCTGATGGACAGGGAAGTCTGGGGTGCTGCAGTCCATGGGGTTGAAAACAGTCAGACATGACTGAGCAACTGAACTAACCTGAAACATTTTTACATCAAATAAATTAGAAGCACATTTAAATTAATCAAAACCAACTTCTTAAAAATCAACAGCACTATGAAAGTGAAAGTCACTCAGCCGTAACCCCAAATATGGATTCTCCAGGCCAGAATACTGGAGTGGGTGGCCTTTCCCTTCTCCAGGGGATCTTCCCAACCCAGGGATCAGACCCAGGTATCCTGCATTGCAGGCAGATTCCTTACCAGCTGAGCCACCAGGGAAACCCAAGAATACTGGAATGGGTAGCCTATCCTTTCTTCAGCAGATCTGCCTGACGCAAGAATTGAATCAGGGTCTCCTGCATTGCAGGTGGATTCTTTGCCAGCTGAGCTACCAGGGAAGCCCCTAACAGCACTATCAACCAAAAAAAAAAGAGAAGAAGAAGAAAAACAAATCATGGAAGCTAATTAAGAAAAGAGCAGTGCATAAACTTTGTACTGGGTTTCCCTGGTAGCTCAGTCAGTAAAGAGTCTGCCTGCAATGCAGGAGACCTGGGTTCAATTCCTGGGTCGGGAAGATCCCCTGGAGAAGAAAATGGCAACCTATGCCAGTATTCTTGCCTGGAGAATCCCATGGACAGAGGAGCCTGGCAGGCTACATCTATTGGGTCGCAAGAGTCAGACACAACTGGGCACAAACTTTGTACTGTGGAGGGGAGTATATATTAGTAAACTGGTCATTTAAAGGAGTATGGGTTTTTAATATAGTGCCATCAGCATGGATGACTATATATCAAAACATCCAAAATGTCAAAAGCAATGCAAAAAGAAAGCTGAACATGCCTAAGAATAATAATAATGCAGGAAATATAACAATCAAGGTGATTATCTTTTCTTTTTTTGTTTTATGATAGAGGCAATAGTCATACTTAGAGACCTTCCTAAATTAATGAAAGGGTCTTTTTATGTTAAGCCTCTTACATGTTTTATACTTTTCTTAAAACTCTTACAAATATGTACATTTCTTGGTGTGCATACCACAGAAGAATGTTCATTATTCTCTCCGGCGTGTGTGTGTATACTTGGCCCCCAAATAAGGATACTCCGGCATCCTCAGCGTGATACTAGTAAAGCTTCCAGCACTGCACTGAGGATGCTGAGTGGCCTCGCTTCTCCCAGGACGTGTAGTGGGTGGTGGATCACATAGGCTTTTCTAAGATCAAATATATGTTGTGTGTGTGGGTGCTCAGTTGTTCAGTCATATGTGACTCTTTGTGACTCTATGGACTATAGCCCATCAGGCTCCTCTGTCCACTATGCAGCCACAAAAAAGCTTTCTTCAAGCAAGCTAAGTGTCCATCAACAGGTGAATGTATAAAAAAATGATATATATATGCACAATGGAATATTAATCATAAAAAAGAATGAAATAATGCTATTTGCAGCAACATGTATGGACCTAGAAATGATCATACTTAGTGAAGTAAGACCAAAAAAGACAAAATATTACATGATATTGCTTACATGTGAATGGTATACTTCCCTGGTAGCTCAGATGGTAAAGCGTCTGCCTACAATGTGAGAGACCCGGGTTTGATGCCTGGGTCAGGCTTACATGTGAAATAAAAAAAAAAAAAATGATTCAAATGAACTTATTCACAAAATAGAAATAGACTCATAGACATAGAAAACAAACTTATGGTTACCAAATGGGATGTGGGGTGGATAAATTAAGAGTTTGGGATTAAAATATACACACTACTCCATGTGAAATAGATACTCAACAAGAACCTACTATATAGCACAGGGAATTCAACTCAATGTCTTGTAATAAGCTATAATGCAAGTGAATGTTAAAAAGTATGATTTATATGTGTGTATATATGTGTGTGTGTATAACTGGATCATTTTGCTGGACACCGAAGCTCACACAACATTGTAAGTCAACTTATTTCCATTACAGGTTAGATAATGCTTTGCTTTTGCCTTTCTTTCCTTTTTATAAACATCCCTAGGGAACAAAATCATAAGGAGCAGAAACGTGGCATGAGAGGCAGAGCCTGGCTGCTGAGCTTCTCTGAGCTTAATTTCCTCACCTGTAAAACAAATACCTTGTTTTTTATTACAAGTTTTTTACCTAATTTTATTTTATCTGTTTTATTTTACCTAAAAATACCTTGTTTCTTTGCTTGCTTTGAGACGTAAGAGAAGTAACAACTGCATCTGGAATAATATCTGGAAAACTGCACTTTTCTTTTTCTTCAGAATTTTTTTCAACAGAGTAATTCTATCCACATGCTTTCTCCTCCTTTCTCTCTCCCTCTCTTTCTCTTTCTTTCTCCATCTCTTTTTCCCACAATTCGCTCTTCATCATTTAAAGAATACCACACACTGCTAGATAATACTTACCTAGCAGCTGCTGAGGGGAAAAATACACAGACCTGGAATATAAGAAACAGGCTTGCAAAATGATTAAAAGCCTTGGAACTGGACTGCTTGCACTGGACTCCTGAACAAGTACTGTGAACTTAGCTAAATTCTGTTAAGTCCTCTGTGTCTCAGATATAAAATATAAAAAAGAAAATAATAATAGTAGCTCCCTCATAGAAGTGTTACGAGTCTCACATGAGCTCACATGTTAGCACTTAGACGGGAGAGTGATACACACAGTTCATAATGTTCAAAGAGTGTTAGCAATTATTGTAGCATAAGCAGCATTTGAGTAGATGTTGCATAAAATGTCTATAGCTGTTGGGCTTGACATACATACACTACTGTATATGTATGCTTTAAACACTATAAAACAGGTAACTATAAGAACCTACCGTACAGTACAAGGAACTCTACTCAATACGCTATAATGACCAATATGGGTAAAGAATCTCAAAAAGAGTAGATATATGAATATGTATAACTGATGTATATGTATAAAAGATGTATATGTATAACTGATTCATTTTGCTGTAGAGCAGAAAGTAACACATTGTTTATCAACTATACTCCAATAAAAAATTGTTTTAATGTACACACTCCAGGCTTAAACAGGATGTGACAATAAAATGAGGGCATACTTCCTTTTCATGACCAAATTGTGATGGGATTAATGATCCTCTGTTCAAAAATCATCCAGTCTCAAAGGTTCCTCAAATACTTCTGAGATTTTTTTTTCCCATTCTTGCTATTTATGTGGTTGGGAAATAGATCTTCTAGTTCACCTGCCCTCAGTTCTTTATCAAACCACCATTCTAAAGTTTCTATTGCTGGTGACCCTTGGAATTGATTATTTCGTTGGTTACACTGTTGTCCAGGGGAGATCAGCATTACTAGTCTCTTCTGTTATAAACTGGAGAAGGCAGTTTCCCTAAACTGGTTGTGTCTTTGCTTCTCAAAACATCCCTGAACAAAGGTTCTACTTTTTGACTGGATTTTACTGAGGCTTTGTGAATAATGAAAGGAAGGTAAAATACTGAGGATAACTCTAAAAGGTTCCTTGCATGGTTGGCTCTTCTTTATTTAAGGGTCATTTTCCCAGAGCAACGGGTTCCCAGGTATCTTCCCCTAAAACATTTACCTATATAATAATTATCTTCTCCTCCCCCCTCCTCCTTCTTATTTTTATTCTTTATCAGTACCTGAAATTATCTTATGTATTTGTTTATCTATTCCCCTGTTTTAGAAAGGGAGTGCTTATTTATTCCTGAGTTCTTGGAACCTAGAATAGGGCATGTCTCATTGTAGGAAAACAACAAACATTAGTCTTAAAAATGGATAAGTGAGTGAATGAATGAATGAATGAATGAATGTACAGAACCAGACCTGCCTTAGGGTGCAGCTAATTTTTGTTCATTTTTTAGATATGCATATGACTTCTTCAGGCAATGTCCTCCATGACTGACAAGACAAGACAAGTGCTCCCTGTGACATGATTCCTCTGTACTCTTCATCTAAAGTAATTCATTTTATTATCTGTCTTCCCTCCTTGAGTTTCAGGTCAAGAATTAGTTCTGTTTCATCCTGTAATGGATCCCCAACTCCTAGACAAATACACCCCATGTAGTTGGTGCTTGACAAATATTTTCCAAAAAATAACTATTAAAAGATTATTCAGCTTGATGAAATAATATACAAAATTAGGAAGTAGCCCTCTTATTTAATGGAAAATACAAAAATTGAAACTATATGAAGAAATCATTCTATTAATAATACAAAGTTGACCTAACCAGGATTTTACAAATTTCTGGTTTTTTGCTTGACTCTTAATATCCCTCACTCATGAGTCGTTCTGTTCCCTCCCCCCAGCCCTGTGACTAAATATCACAAATTCTTGCAGTGTCATTATACAGAAACTTTCAGAATATCACTCAACAATAAATGCTTCATTTAATCCATAAAGTACTAATACCTGACATTAACAAACCTAATGACTAAGGAAATAGTTTCCCCATGAGCACTTTCACACTATTCTGTAAGGGGTGAAAATTGTAATAGTCCGTGCTCATATTGTTACATTTGGTGTCATCAAACTAGAGCTACATTCAATGTGACGCGTCTGGGAGTCAACCTGCCTACGAATTCTCAGTCTTCAGGAATGTGAAGATGGTAGCATATTCCCACCCAGATTTCCATGGCCAGAGCATTAAAACCGTCTCTCAGCTCTTCTCATGCTTACGCTCTTTTTCTGTTCTATTTCGTTTCCTGTCTTTCATGCTCAGGCTTTAAACACTATTTTTCACATATGTTCACACAACAGCAAAGAACCTGATTTAATTAACAAAAAAATCACAACTTAAACAAAAATTAAATATATAATTATATAAAAACAATATTATACTATTCAATTTTATGGCAAAATCTCTCAGCCTTTGTCCCTGCTTTGGGGAAAAGAATATGCATTTTCTGTACTACAGTTACCTTCATTTGCAAAATGGATATAATAATGGCCATCAAGTTCAGAGAATTGCCTTATGGTTTGAGGGAGACAGTAATCATGAAAAAAACAATTATAGCTCCCATTTATGGTCTACATTGTGCCAATACTGTGTCAGAGACCTGGGTTCAATCCCCGGGTTGGGAAGATAACCTGGAGAAGGAAATGGCAACCCCACTCAAGTCTTCTTGCCTGGGAATCCCAAGGACAAAAGAAACTGGCAGGCTACAGGCCATGGGGTCCCAAAGAGTTGGACATGACTGAGCACACATGAGAGAGAAAAATATTGTGTTAAATATTTTATCTACATAACCTAAATAAACTGTACAGAAATCAAGTAATATTGATAGATTTCAAAGATGAATAAATTAATAAGCAGCCAAGACACAAGAGATGAAATAGCATGCCAGGGAGAACTGTCATAGTGTAAAACTCTAGTTGGCACTGTTGATGCTGTAATCTATATTTATATGGCGATCCCTGGAATCATCCAGCAACGCGGCTCTGAGTGCCAGAGCCAGGATTCATATGGACACAGATGGTTACTAGGCTTACTGTGGAGGTTATTTTATAATGTATCCAAATGTCAAATCACTGTGTTGTGCGCCTGAATCTGACATAATGATGTGTGTCAACTATACTTCAGCAAATAAAAAACCTCTTAAACGTAATGTTCTATCACTTGGTTAACTATAAAGTATAGCACTGATGCAGCAATATTAGCTGGTATCTCCATAAACAATTATAAATCTTAAAATAATTTTATTGAATGTCTTAGACACTCAAAATATGTTAATTAAATGTATTTAAAAGAGAAAACTGGTTACAAAATTTACCAAAAACAAATTCAAGAGAAAGACCGTATCAGGCTTGAAAGAAACACCACTTGACCCAAATAAGGAGAAAGACAGTAGACCACTGGCTGAGTTTAAATTAGCATGATGGTATTGTTCTCTTTTTCACTGGCATCATACAATAAGGTATCATTACGTTTAGTGGGTTCAGAATATAACATGTAGAGGCAACAAAATTACATGTGCTCTATGCAAAGAAAAAGTGAGATTCAAGTCTTATTTTATAAGGATCTGTGTGTCTTCTGAGCAGATTTTGGTCCAAGTTTCAAGAAACTGGTATGTATGTTGAAATAAATCTTTTAAGATTTTTTGCTGTGACCATTTTAAAGTCTTTACTGAATTTTTACAATATTGTTTCTGTTTTATGGTTTGGTTTTCTGCCTGAGAGGCATGTGGGATTTTAACTCCCAGATCAAGGATTGAACCCTCATCTCCTGCATTTAGAAGGCAAAGGCTTAACCACTGGACAACCAATGAAGCCCTCTATAACAAATCTTATAACAAACAAATATTCCCTTTTGTCTCCTTAAGGATAATACAGAATGATTTAATAATAATAACTACTTATACTTAGTGAGGGCTTACAATGTTCCAGGCTTCATGCTAGTAATGTCACAGTGATGGCTTAATCTAATCCTTCCAATCACTCTCCTTAACAGTTATTAATATTATTATAACTTCATTTTACAGATGCAGAAATTGAGGCATGTAAACGTTACACTGCTTGCCATAGGTCACAAGATGGCTGTTCATTTTTTAAATGAACATCTTTATCAATCTGTGCCAAATAGAAAAATAAGGCAATCATTTTAGTGAATAGCAAGTTTCTAAATGAGAAGCTTCAGGTTCTTAGCTATTAAAAGTAGCCCCCAAATTACCAGTGTGCTAAACATATTAACTATATTACCTCATCGGAGTAAGAGGTGTGTTCTTTTTCACTTCCAGTGTGTACTTTACAGAGAGTTTAAGTAATTTACCCGACTACACACATTTAGTGATAGAACTGGGATTTGAACACTGCTTTGCCTAATGTTAAAGCCACCTCTTGTACCCACTGTTTTACTGACTCTAAAACTCCTTGACCCTAAAGAGAGTTTGACCAAATGTCTCAACTCTGCCCACGTGTCATTTCTTCTCTACCCTCTTTACTGGATCAGGACCGTCACCTTCCTTGCTTCTCTATTCATACAGCTTAATTCGCTGAATGATTTTGGAAGAGGTTATTGACAAAATTTAATTCTTTTGTTTTTCCTCATTCATAATCCCAGCACCCACAAGCTTCTTCCATTTCTAGAAGCTAGAGAGGAAAGGGATAGATAATCAAATCCCGACTCTGATTCTGGAAACTTCCTCCACAGACCAGGGAGGTGCACACTCCAGAAAAGATGTTCCCTCCTCACACAAATGGTCACCTCTGCCCATTTGTCCCATTCCAGGCAAGAGTCTCCATCCTTCCACACATAAGCACCAAGTGAGTTTTATTCTTAATAACAAGAACAATGACAACAATTAGTATTTATTAGAGTCTTCGGTTTCTCAGGACTTGCTAAATGTCTCTCATTCTTTATACTATTTCATTCTCATTGCCACACCCTGAGGTAGATATTACTATCACCATTTTGCAACTGATAAAACTGAAGTTTGTACAAATTAAGTAATTTTGTCATGAAGCCTGTAAACTGGAGGATGAACACTGGTGTTTCTGACTCCCAAGCCCTTGCTCTGAGCCCTTGTCCTATATTACATCTGACCCCATCCTATCAAAATATAGTTCATGTTTGAGCATAAATATAGCACCGATGCAGTGCAAACAAGTTCACACATGCACACACAGCAGTCCTATTTCTATATTATGCAATTCCACACCCACAGGCATTTTCTCACAGTGTCTTTCAAGTTTCACTTAGCAGCATGGTGACCTAGCAAGTCATGTGAGTTCCGCAAATAGTATTGCCATTCTGATGCAACTCAGTGGAAGCCTTACTATTATAACAAAACTGTCTGAGGCATTTTGTAGTTTATAAACATTTTATCTAGTTCTCACTTGGGGTTCATATCAATCATAAAATGTGCAATTATGTCATTTTGCAGAAGGTGGTACAGTTTCTGATAATTAGACACTGACCTGAAATTAGAGGCTAGCAGGGGAAAGAGTGGGGAATTTAATCTCAGTCAAACGCTAAAGCCTAGGCTCTTTGCATCACATGCTTCATGAACTATTTCCTCACCCTATGCCATCTCTTCACTCTGTAGTTGCTGGTATTGGTCATCTTGTAGAATCAAATATTTCCCCAGATGGAAATCTCCAATCACTTGTATCATTACTACACCAGAATGCTTTTACCTGGATGGAGTCTTTATTTCTTCCTCTCAGTCTTTTACTTCCCAGTGAAATGCCTGGATACAGTCCAAAGTAAAATGAGTTGAATGGCTTCATGCCCTGTGACGCTGAGTCAGCTAAAGTGGGGTCTGCGTGACTGAAGACAGTCTGTCTCCAAAGGCAGGTCTCTCTATCTTCTGGGTAGCTCCAGGGCTAAGAACCCAACAAACCAGCGCTTTGTCTGGGATGGCTTCTGACTTCTACACTAGCACTTTTATTTGTGAGCTGTTTTCTAAGTGCATGAGATAGAAAGATAGAAGCCCTCTATCATCTGAAATCCTGTATCTATAGTTATTCAATACCTGCACGTTTTCCGATTCCACACACTCATATGAACAGGACATTCAGTAATAATCTAAGATAGGACTTTTTGTGAGCTAATGTTAATTCCAGTACAAACTACTAATTATAACCCCATTTAAAAAAACCTATGACCCCAATCCAGCTCAGAAAAATTTTATAAGTGGAACTATAAATTATAAATGTGGAATTACAAATAATTCCACAGCATTTCACTGCCAAGGCTGATAAATAAACTAGATTGCATAACCTATTCTTTATATCCCATAGGCCAAACCACCATTATAGCCTGCCTACACTACTGCAATAGCCTTTGAATGGTTCTGTGTTTATAGTCTTGTATTCTTACAATCTAATCAAAGATCAGCCAATATGTTATTTGATAAAATAAATTATGTTGTGTCAGTCTCCTTCTTAGCACCATCTTATGATTTCTCTTTAGTCATAGAGTAATATCTAAACTCCTTATAGTGCTGATTTTGTTCAGAGAACATTCTCAAAGGGATTCCTGGAAAAAAACAAGATGATCGTCAGTCAGTCTATGAATACCCAGCAGAGAAATTTTTCCCTATAAAATGTTGCAATTCATGGGAAGAACCTGAGAGCAGCAAGAAAAAGAGATCTTTTTAATAAAAAAACAACAGAGAGATAACCACCAAAAGAAAAACTATGCTTCTTATGGGGATCTGAAATAAAGCATTCAGAATCTATGCTATACTTGGGCTTTTACCAAAAAGCAGGATTATTTAGCTTGAAATAGAGTGATGGAGCTTCATTCAATTTTTATTTAAACTTTTTTCTAAAGATTCTTGGGATTATGACATCTGAACTGTGGAACTGAAATGGAAACTAAAAATCAGTTATTCTAAGACCTTTCATCCATGAATGAAGAAAGTAATACCCAAAAAAGAATGAGGTGCCAAGATATTTGACTCCACAAGATAATCAATACCAGCAACTGCAATGTGAAGAGATAGCTTAGGGTGAGGAAATGATATGAGTTAGTGTCAGAACCAGGACTGGAACCCATGACTCCACACTGCGCAGTGCTTTCAAATAATCTGTCATTAAAAACCAACTTCTCTTTTCTTTCTTTCCTTTCCTTTTGTTTTCTTTTTTTCTTATTTGTTTTCTATTCCTCACAAACCAATGCCTTAAATTAAATGAAATGTATACCGCCAGCCCTCCATTTTCATGGGGGATTGATTCTAGGACTCCTCAAGAATACTAAAATCCACAGATCCTAAAGTCCTTTATCACACATGTGCCAAATATGTGTACGCATTTCTCTACTGGTAGATTTAACAGACCTAAAGGCACTCTATAAGACTGATGCACATCTGTTTAAATGTTTATTCTCAATCCCATAATTACCACATTCAGAACAGCAGCAGATTGAGGACTGGCACTGGTCTGCAGACTGCACTTGGAGTAGCAATGCTCTAATGTCATGCCTAACCAGTCCCCTTCCAGATCCACAAGATCCTTCTCCGTAGCAAGTTGACATTTGACCTGCATAAGCCGGTACAAAGCAGGCTGTCGCCATCTCCAAACGCAATCCTTGTTCCTCAGGAATTAACTTCATCATGAACTCACTTCCTCTAATGAATTCAGAGGAATCCTGGACCTAGTAGCGACTTCAGCCATAGGAAAGAAGGTTCCTCATACTGAGCATTTTAATAATGAAAAAGGCTCAGAACAACCAGTGTTTAAGAATACACTAAGAATTTCTTCAGACATTTATTTCCCAAAGAAGAACACAGAGGGACATATAGTCATTTTTTCCAAAGCTGCCCTGTAGCATCATCCTGTTTCTAACAACACTGCTCAATCTGTCTTGTTTCATTTTTTCCATATAACCATTCCCTCTTCAAACTTCATACCTTATTTGTTTTCTATATCCTCTGATAATAGCAATATATAAGTAAATTCATCAGTTACAGTCCTAAGTGCTTTATGCACATTCATTTACTTCTTAGAACTATTGCTATCCTCAACTTTAGAACAATTCTGTGAAGTAAATACTATTACTATTCTCAGTGCAGAGATGGAGCATAGAGAGAAAGTGGGTGGGCTCAATTTGAACTTTGTAAAACACCTGTAAGACACTCATCCATAGATATTGCCTGTCGGCAGCCACTACTGGATGAAGGCCAGGTTCCAGCTGAGGGTTAGACAGGATGGGTCCTCTCTGTACCCATAGGAACCCTCACAGCCTTTCCCACGGTTGTGAGAAAGGCTGTGAGGGGATAGAATGGGTATTTTTCCGGGTTGGGCAAGAACTGTGGGACAATAGCTGTGTGGTTGTCAGACAACTCTCCTTCACTGTGACGTGGGTTATATAAAGGCCAACAATAGTGCTCAAAGAGCAATGGCTCTTTGAGTCCTGTCAAGCAGTCAAGTGTCCTCCCAAGTTGCAGGAGGAAAACTCTAGTTTCAAGTATCTCTTGCATCAAGAGAGAATTCACTAAAGGCAGACTCACAGAAATCTCCCATCTGAAACATCCTCAGAGTTCTAGCTGAGTTCACACCCACATAGGATCTCCCTTTCAGCATCCTTAACAAATGCCCACCTAGTTCTATTTATACATCTTCCACAATGAGGAGCTTTCTGCTTCACAAAGTATCCATCCATGGTTCAATAGTTCTCATTGCTATTGATAAAAATAAAAACAACAGCAGACATTTATTCGGTTCTCACTATGTGTCAAACTAGGCTGAATACTTTCCATTCATCAAACCATTAGTCCTTGCCACACAGATTTATTAAACAGATGAGGAAATTAAACATCATAATGTGAGGAATATGTCCAAGGCCATGAAAAGTGATAGAACTAGCTTCAGAGAATATGATTTTCACAAAATTCAATCACTCATCAATCATTTCAATTGCAACATGTCTGAGAATCACCTCTACTGTTACACACCAAAAATTTCTCTTTAAATGCCTTTGTTTCCATTTTTTTGAAAAGTTAAATATCTACTTTAACCACTTCTTATATATCTGAAATCATAAAATTGTCTACTAGTTATATATTTCCCTAGTATGTAGTAAAGTAAACTTATAACTAACAAAATTTTTCAAAATGTTAAATCATGTCCTTGATTAAAAAAATCTTTCTTAGCACCATTTTGTATATACTGTATTTTGGAAAACATTGCTCAGGGCTATATTATTTCTTATTTTTTAAATATATATTTTGAGTCAAAAACTCGATTTTTGCAATTATTTCTCACTGTTGGTATTAACTCTGCCCTATGAACCTACAGAGAAAAAGTCTTAGCAATCTTGTCTTTAAGACTGGTTTTCAAGTGTCTGAGAAGACCCTATCTCCCTAAAGGCTTCTCCAGGTTGGTCATTTCCTGTTCCTCCAACTCTTAGACAGAGTTTCTAGGTTCCTTTAGACCCTCTTAGACTGGTCACTCTTGCTTAAACTACCTTATGTTGTAAAAATAACCACAGTTGTTATTGTATATGGCTATATACAACCCTAGTTGTAAAACCCAGAATCTTTACACCTATACCCAGTAGGTGCTTCTGTACTCAGATTCAGATGGATCCAGGGCTCAGGACAGAACACATAGCTTGCTGGAAAGAACATGGTCCCAGCCCAGAAGACATGAACTGTTTCACAGCTCTGCCCGCCCCCTGGCTACCACTTGATTTATAGGAGCCTGAGTTTATTCAGTCGAGAAATGAATATAATGTCTTTTCGCACCAACCTTTTAGCATGGTTGAGAGGACAAAATGAGATAATTGACATATAAATTGTGTAAACAATAAAGAGTTCAAGACGTTAGTTATCACTAAAGCAGACCATATGGACTTCCCCAGTGGTCCAGTTGAAGCCATCCATGCTTCCACTGCAGGGGACACAGGTTTGATCTTGGTCAGGGAACTTAAGATCCCAAACACCACACAGTGTAGCCATTAAAAGAAAAAAATTAGGCTGCATGGCCTAAATACACCATTATTTAATCCTATGAGTGACCTTTGAGCCCAGGCTGCCTTATAGCTCTTCTAGAAAACATCAACTTAGTGTTGCGGACCGCACTTGCTAGTCAAGTAAGTCACCATGTAAGGGTTGCTATATTCTAGTCACTGCTCCAGGCCTGGGATACAGTGTTGAATATAGAAGACAAGTAGGGTGGATATTCAACTAGTACAAACTAATGGTCATACTGATCACTAAGATGCTGAAATATTTCCACAACAATGGGTACATAGACATTTTCTTGAGTCCTGTAATTAACCTGCACTGCTTATTTACTCCAACCCTTCCCTCTGGACTCCTGGGCCTCCCCAACAACTTAAAGGTCAAGGGGGCCCCCTGAACCCTGTTCCAAGACTGGCCAGTGTCAATCCTGATTGATTAACGCCATGTGACACTGGTTGTTAAACATTTGGAATACCACTCTGGGAAAATAGGTTCCATTCTACTGAGAAGATACAGAGTAAACAGTGAATGAAACGATGCGTAATTCAATAGCAGACTGTGATAAGAGCTCTAAAGAAATGAGATGGTAGTTGGGGTGAAGCAGGGGTGCACCTCAGATAGCAAGATCAGGAAAGGCCTTCTTGCGGAAGTGAGATTTGTGTTGAGAATAGGAAAGGGAAGGGAAAATAGGAGAGGGAATAGGGAAGGAGTGAGAGCCAGCCATGCAGAGATCTCAGGGAAGAGCACTGAAGAGAGAGGAAAGAGCATCTAAGGGAGAGGAAAGAGGAGCCGCCAAAGCCCTGGGGCAGGAAAGGGTTTGGCATGTACGAAGAGGAGAGAGAAGGCCCCTGCGACCACATCACAATCAGCGTTGTCCAAATTAGGCCAGTGTGACAGCAAGTGAGCGTGGGCAGTCTTGGTAACAAATCTGGGTTTTATTC
Source organism: Cervus elaphus (assembly GCF_910594005.1). Classification (NCBI taxonomy): domain Eukaryota; kingdom Metazoa; phylum Chordata; class Mammalia; order Artiodactyla; family Cervidae; genus Cervus; species Cervus elaphus. Next base: position 60,350,325 of record NC_057823.1, on the reverse strand, counting down.
CAAGTATGAGGAGAAGTCATTGGATGATTTAAGAACAGTGAAATGTGATGATCATATTTACAAACGCCTGGTTCCGAGAAACTCAGAAGACACTGTTTCCTATTGTTTGTCGACTACAACTGCAAAACCTGAGGCTGATGAATGATCTGATAGATGTATACCTGGTAATGATAACAAATTCACCAGCCTAGAGTCTGGGGCCAAAATAGGAGGGAAATCAGACACCCAGAAAACCTGTCTTGCAAGTTTGGAAAAACAGGAAATGACCAACCTATAGAAATCTTAATGGGAACATAATCTTCTTAGACACTTAAAAACCAACCTCAGAGACAAAGCTGCCAAATGTGTTCCTTTCTTTTTTAAAGCATAGTTGATTTACCATGTTGTGTTAATTATTACTGTACAGCAAATGATGGACATCATTAAAAAGTCTACAAACAACAAATGCTGGAGAGGGTGTGAAGAAAAGGGAACCCTCCTACACTGTTGGTGGGAATGCAAATTGGTGTAGCCACTATGGAAAACAATATGGTGGTTCCACAGAAAACTAAAAATAGAATTACCAGTAAAGCAACTATCTTCCAATTAAAAATAAATTTAAAAAATAATAATAAAAGAACTACCATATGATCCAGCAATCCCACTCCTGGGCATACATCCAAAAGAAACTCTAATTCCTGTGTTCATAGCAGCACCATTCACAGTAGTCAAGACACAGAAAACAACCTAGATGTCCGTTGGCAGACGAATAGATAAAGATGTGGTGTGTATGCACAGCATTTTCCTTTCTATAGTCTGCAATCAGGTGAAGTGGTTCAAGGAGAAATTATCATTTCTTACCACTTTATAAATAAGCAGCCCCAGGTTGTGCAAATTATAACTGTGCTTCACAGAGCCATTGGCAGGGGCCATTTCACCTATTTTGCTTGCTGAGAAATCAATCAAGAAAATTCGCCTGATTTTACATACAGTTATCACTGCTGGCTTAGACTAGAAGACAGGTGCCCTGATTCTCATTATAATACTCCTTACGACGTTGGGGAATAGGAGAATTTTGTAACGTGTGCTAGTCAACTGAAGAATGACCCAGGCAATTCCGCAAGTACTATTCAGCCCACACATGTGATGACTATCTGGTCAGGCATTCAGACAACCTGTTTGCTTTATCGAGGGTAGAGAAGGCGTACGTGCATTCAGTTTGGCATATATACACTTCAGTTAATTTTCATTCTAAATTTTAGAGATGGCTAAAATCTGCCTGGAAAATTATCTGTGATTGAACTGTCATCTAGTCAGAAAAAAAAATAATAAAAATCTAAGCTTTCTAAAGATGACCTAGAAGATTACAGTAATATAAGGGAAAGAGGGGTGGATGAGGAAGGAAGAAATGCTTCTTTGTTCCTTTTCCTAGAGACCCCTAACTAACCTGTAACTGTTAGTCACTCAGTCATGTCCAACTCTTTGTGACTCCATGGACTGTAGCCTGCTGGGGTTCCTCTGTCCATGGAATTCTCTAGGCAAGAATACTGAAGTGGGTAGCTGTTCCCTTCTCCAGGCAGGGGATCTTCCTGACTCAGAGGCTGAACCGAGGCCTCCTGCATTGCAGGCAGCTTCTTCACTGTCTAAGCCATCCAGATAACTAGTGGGAAGCTGCAATACCCACAGGTATCCAAAAAGTACAGAATAATAGAGGTGTACATCTTAGGGTCATTATACACCACTACTGACTAGGAGAATGTCAGAAACATGAGAAAAATCTGTTGCCCACAGAGTGGAATTTAATGTCAAGGTGGCCCTTCCCATACCTTTTCAACGAAGCTTTCCCTGTGGACCCACCTCCCTGCTGCACAGGTCCAACTTCACCTCCATTCGGTTCTCCCCCCATAACTTCACTCCTCCTTCACCCACACCCTTAGCTTACTTTGATATTTTCTCTCTCCCAATAGTCTTCAAAGTCCTTTGCAGGGACCAAGTCTCCTTCTCTCCCTAATTCCATAGTACCAAGCATGGTATTTTTCATAATTAGGACTCGGCACATCTTTATTAAATAACACAAAATATAGCCATGACTTCCATTTATGGAATAACATGTATCAGGCATGTAAGTGTGTTACCTAGTTTATTTTTATCCTTTTAGCAATCCATGATGTAGGTGTCTTCACTATCATTTTATAGAGGAGACTTGAAGCTTTATAGAAGCTTGAGGAACTTAAACAACTTGCCCAACGTGACCTAATTAGTAAGGAGCAGCTCAATTCACTTTTTTCTTTTTTTGATACAAACTCAAGAGTAACCTGCACACTAATCTTGGCTGCCTCTCTGTACTACTTCATTATAAAATTGAAAGGAAAGCTGGAATGGTGAGACAGAGTCAGACAAGCAGCCACTTGCATTAAGGAAGCTGGACCAGTTGAGCGGCCAGCAGAGTCCACATTCTTGCTGTGTACCTGGGTATTAGAGGGTGGGCAGGTATCTGTGGGAAGGAACTCATTTCAGACCTTAAGCTAGTTCCCATCCCCTTTTAATACCAGACAAACAAACTGGAAAGGAGCTGCCCTATGCTCAGGTGTACTGCGTGCTAATCCTGTACTCCTTGGGAGAAGTGAAGCAGTAGGAAATGTTTTCTACAAGTTTTTGCCTGGCAGACAGAGAGCTGAGTCAGACACAGCCGGCTGGAATTGTGAAAAGGTAGACAGGCAGCTTAACAGAGGGTGGTGCAGGTTTCTTGTTACTTCACCTTTCCCAGGAGCTGGAGAGCAGGATGCTCGCACCACAGTGAGAGTGGATATGTAGAAAGAGTGGGAGGTGTCCTGGTGAAGGGGAAATATGCCAATTTGGAAATCCAAGGCCTTGAAGTTGTTGAAAAAACTACTGAAATGAAGACAGCGAGTACAATAGGGCGTGGTTTAGTAGAAAAAGGCGCTAGCCTTGAACTTAGGAAATTGTACCTTTGAATTTCAGTGTTGGAACCAACTTTGAAAATCATGCAAATGGATAACATTTTGAAATGTTAATTTGTTGCCAGGATTTCGCTTCATGCCTCATTTCTTCCCACATTCAATCAGCTAAGCATTCTCCATCATTGCCGTGGAGATGAAGTGACAGAAGAAAGCAGAGAAAGCAAAGGGAGTCAGTTGCTGGTTTGGAGTTTAGCAACCCACACATTATGCCTCAGCTATAGATGCATGAGGTTTTGAAAGAAGATATGGTATGGTGATGATATAAATGATAAGAGAAAGTTTACCTTGAAGACAAAAGATGGGTTCCAAAGGCTGAAAACAAAAAGATAAGAGAGACTTAGAAGACAGTTGGACAAAGAATGAGAAGAAATAGCTGGAGAGACCTTAAGAACAGAACTGAGTCAACATCCAAAAATGACCAGTGTCCATCTGAGCAGGACCACGTATAACCAGGGCCCAGGAACAGAAGCTACAGCCTTCAGACATGAAGTCTTACATGCTGCCTGTAATGAGGAGCTATGATGAGGTCCTTCCTTTGACAGAAGTTAGCATCTAGCACCCTGAGAATCAAGCACAAGTAAAGCCATTGATACCCTGGCCCAGAAGCTTGTTCGATCCCCATCCAGCACATCCTAGAATTGTCAAGTATTTTTTAAAATGAAACAATTGTATCCAAATTCTCCAAAATTTATACTCAGTATGTTGCTTTCAACATGTTTCACTTTTATAAAATGGTTGCATTGTTTCACTTTTATAGTTTTCTTTTATACTTTTTCTGTACAGTTCTTCAATAGAAGCCAGAGTCCTGAATTGCTCAGTTAGAAGCCCCTGTTTAAATTTCTTCTCAATATCCATGGCCAACATCTGTGTTCTAAATGAAATATTTTTGGTCTTTTGAATCCCTGACAGGGTGAGACAGCATTGTTACCCATAACCACACGACCTAGTTCAGAATCAATCTTAGCATCTAGTTTTGCATTTCTAAACAAATTTACAATCCACCTTTCAGTTTCTTCTGGAGTTACGTTCAGTTTACCTGCCAACATGTTAATGGTGGTACACTGATGGATGCAGTGTATTTTGAGACAAAAAACTCAAATATAAAGAGTTTGGCATTTTCAATGTAATCCTCAAGCCAAGCCACCAAGAAGAAATCATTCACTAGCAGTGATTCATATTTCCTCAGCTTTTTCTGAGCCCTACCAAAGTCAAAGTTAACATATAAATATTATACAAACTCTGTAACTGGGTTTTTATATGTGTAGGACTCCTGTTGAGCAGTTTTGACCATATCTTTTATTAATAGTACCTGTCAGCGTTTTTGAGCATCTTTGTATGACAGCTGGTAAAGAATCCACCTGCAATGCGGGAGACCTGGGTTCAATCTCTGGGTTAGGAAGATCCTCTGGAAAAGGGAAAGGCTACCCACTCCAGTATTCTGACCTGGAGAATTCCATGGACAATACAGTCCAGGGGGTTGCAAAGAGTCAGACATGACTGACTGACTTTCACTTTCACTGTGGTCAAAAAGCATAGAATATGTAGACACATCATATAAAGCACATTAAGATACTGTGGTTCACAAAGGAAGAGATTAATAATGCTATTATACTCTTTGGGGGCGACTGAAGAAAGCAGAGACCAGTGAATGAGCCATGTTTGCTGCTGAAGAGACTGAAGTGGCAAACTTACAGAATTATTATCTATGGTCTCTTTTAGCCACAAAAGGTCTTACATGGCTGCATCCCAATTCTGCATGAAGACTTCAGAGGCCAGCTTTCCCGAGGGTGATCTCAAAGCATTTCTATTCATTGGGGGAACCAACACTCTAAAGAAGTAAAGATATTCTGCTGCTCCAGAGTAATTTCCACATTTATATTGGAACTTTGCATACCAGTAGAGTGGATCTAAATATAGAATTGTCAAGTCTACATCAGCCTCCTGGGACACCTGTATACCAAAGAAATAGATACTTAGAGGGGTTGGTAGTTTAGAAGGAAAACTCCCCCAAAACATGGACTTACCAGGTGGGAATGAAGAAAGTCTCCAGGGATTTCTCCTGTAGCTGACAGTCCAAAAACATAGTTTACCCTCTATGATTTTCAGAATAATGATCCCCAGAGATACCTGCATTCTAATCCCTATAATCTGTGAATATGTTGCTTTATATAACAAAGGAGACTTGTAGATGTAATTGAGTTTAGAATTTTAAGACAGAAAGATAACCCTGGAATATCCTGGAGGATCCAATGTAATTATAAGGGTCCTTATAACAAGAAGGTAGGAGTGTCAGAGTCAGAAAGAGAGTTAGGTCAATGGAAGGGGAAGTTGGAGTGATGTAGGGCTGTGAAACAAAGAATGTGGGTATTCTCTACAACCTGAAGAAGGCAAAGAAATGCATTCTCTCCTAGAACCTCCAGAGAGAAGCATCTTGTTAATAACACAGAATCTTGAGCCTTTCTCTAGATCTATGAAATCAGATTATCTGAACTTGGGCCCAGACTTACATAATTTTTAACACTATTCAGGCTATGCTATATAGTCAGTCTATACTGGCCCATGCACAGCAGATTGAGAACCACTGGAAAAAAACGGACAGATCAGTCTCTGAGAGCACTATCACATTCAGAAATGTTAATGCCCTTTGCCACATAAACACCAAGTGGTCACTCAGTTTCATAAAAACACTTGAAGGGATTATGATGTCATCACCCCTTGGATAATACTCACAGCTTCCATTTATTGAATATATCCTAAGACAATCAGTGTGCTAATATTTTATGCATTAACTCATTTAATGTTAGAGAAACCTTATAAAACAAACATTGATGATATAAGTTGTGCATGCTAAGTCGCTCGAGTTGTGTCTGATTCTTTGCGACCCTATGGACTGTAGCCCACCAGGTTCCTCTGTCCATGGGATTCTCCAGGCAAGAATACTGGAGTGGGTTACTGTGCCCTCCTCCAGGGGATCTTCCCGACCCAGGATTGAACCCTTGTCTCTTGATTCTCCTGCATTGGCTGGTGGGTTCTTTACCACTAGCACCGCCTGGGAAGCCAACACTAAAAACAATCTAGGAAAGTTAACTGTAACAACATGGAAATGGTCAAAGTATGGTTAACATGTAACTGGAAGGGCTGTTTTTAATGTAGCTGGGGAGGAACAGACAGGATCTCAAACCAGTTCGGCTCATTCCTACCAAGGTACCGATGTGAGGCTTCCCTTCCATACCATCTTTCCTCCTACAGGTGTTCAGAAGGCCTCCTGTCATCTCAGCAACATCTTAGAATATATCTGGTAAGTTGTTTCCATACAAGGAAAGTAGAATAGAGCTGAGCAAAGTTTTGGTCCCAAAGAGCTGTAATTCTCAGAGGACAGTGACTAGCACTTTGCTAGTGTTTCATTAGGAAGTCTTTACAAAATGTAAAGAGGACAGTATGGCATCGATGACTTATGACATTGGTTCAAATGCTTAATGTCATCCCATGATGTACATTAATGATCTCACTCTCATCTTGTGATAGATGATGTCTCCCTATTGATAGTTCATGGGCCTCAGTGCCATTTCCACAGAACCCCCTCTCATTCCCTTGGGTACTGTGAACTCCACACAGGCTAGGCTTCACCAATCTTCTTTCTCAACACTGTCCTGCCTCCACACCTTAACTTCTAGCCCATGGATTTTTATTTGATATTAGGAGGCAGTGCTATGTGACTCCTACTCTATTTCCAAACCAGCTGTTTCAGCATACACTTTGTGTTCTACTTCCTTCCAGACATCCTTTGCTTCTAAAAGCCAGACTCAAAATCCTTTTGCTCAAAGTACTTTTGCAGCCTTGAGTTTCTAAATCCTGATAGTATAAACTGGCAGTGAATGGATGAGGTTCAAGGGCAGGTAGAAGAGGGGAAAAAAAGAGGGCTCTATATACAATGTTGCAATATGCTACTCTCCCCCATAACCATAGTTCCCAGGGTCAAGTAGGCAGTAAGAGGGGAAGCCAGGAATTATACCCATCTCTCTCTAATGCCAAAGTCTAAATAACATCTAGTTATTCATTGGACATCTCTAACTAGTGAACTCAAGCCTGCTGCTGCTGCTAAGTCGCTCCAGTCATGTCTGACTCTGTTCGACCCTGTAGATGACAGCCCACCAAGCTCCCCCATCCCTGGGATTCTCCAGGCAAAACACACTGGAGTGGGTTGCCATTTCCTTCTCCAATGCATGAAAGTGAAAAGTGAAAGTGAAGTCGCTCAGTCTGTCCGACTCTTAGCAACCCCATGGACTGCAGCCTACCAGGCTCCTCTGCCCATGGGCTTTTCCAGGCAAGAGTACTGGAGTGGGTTACCATTGCCTTCTCCAGCCTAAATGCCAGCAAATTCTACCCATAGGTCCTAGATGTAGCCTTACGAGACAGTTAAAAGTTCCTCCTTTCCCAGGACAATCATTAAGATACCCGAAGATAATTACTTGGGCATATGAGTCATCCCTGAGCTAAGTTACCACCAAGTTCCTTCTACTCTTCTTTACAGACACAAGGTTTCTTATTTTTTTGTCATCCTGGACCTACTTTTGAATGTGTACAATCTCTTCTTGTGTCCCTCTTGACTTGTGACTTTCCTAAGTAAGTTGTGTCATCACAACTAGGGAAGTCCAAAGTCAGCTACAGAAACTTTTCTGATCTTGTTCCCGACACCACATTCCTAAAGCGAAGGATAGGTGTACCATGCAGTACATGTGCCGATTTCTACTTATCTGTCTGCCAGATATTTACAAGCTCAGGGAAGACATTTGGGATTAATTTAGGGTATGCCTCAACTTCTCGCTAGAGCCCAAAGAGCACTCACATGACCAGGGCATACCGAAGTTCATAAGGCGAGGAAAAAGGCTTGTGAATGTATAACACAGCAGTAGATTTAGTGATAAAAAGAATGTGAAGTCAGCACAGGAGAGCCCCTACTTCAGAAACCTCAAGTTGGAGGACAGCAAAAGATAGGGTGGGCATGTTTGCAAAATGATACAGTGAAAGGGGCAGGAGTCTGTAGCTGATCTGCCAATAACTTTCTTTGGGACCTTGAAAAATCATTTAACACTCTGGATTTTATTCTTCCCATATGTAAAATAATACAGTTAAACTAGAGTGGTTTCTAAAAATATTTGATTATATACTTCAATCAGAAAAACATTTATGCAGATGCATGTGAAATTATGTCTATTTTATTTGTTCATAAAGATGTCCATTTCATCATAGGGACCGGAGGCAAAAGTAGGAAGTCAAGAGACATGTGAAGTAACAGGTAAGTAACAGCTAAGTTTGGCCTTAGAGTGAAAAAATGAAGCAGGGCAAAGGTTAACAGAGTTTTGCCAAGAGAACACAGTGGTCACAGCAAACACCCTCTTCCAACAACACGAATGATGACTCCACACATGGACATCACAAGATGGTCAATACCAAAATCAGATTGATTATATTCTTTGCAGCCGAAGATGGAGAAGCTCTATACAGTCAGCAAAAACAAGACCAGGAACTGACTGTGGCTCAGATCATGGACTCCTTATTGCCAAATTCAGACTTAAATTGAAGAAAGTAAGGAAAAGTACTGGGCCATTCAGGTATGACCTAAATCAAATCCCTTACAATTAAACAGTGAAAGTGGGGGAAAAAATCAAGGGGTTATATCTGATAGAGAGTACCTGGATGGAGGTTCATAACATTGTACAGGAAGCGGTGATAGAAAAACATCCCCCCAAAAAAGGAATGCAAAAATGCACAATGGTTGTCTGAGGAGGCAGAGAAGTGAAAGGCAAAGGAGAAAAGGAAAGATATACCCACCTGAATGCAGAGTTCCAAAGAAAAGCAAGGAGAGATAAGAAGCCTTCCTAAGTGATCATTGCAAAGATATAGAGGAAAACAATAGAATGGGAAAGACTAGAGATCTCTTCAAGAAAATTAGAGATACCAAGGAAACATTTCATGCAAAGATGGGCACAATAAAGGATAGAAATGGTATGGGCCTAACAGAAGCAGAAGATATTAAGAAGAGGTGGCAAGAATACACAGAAGGACTATACAAAAAAGATCTTCAAAACCCAGATAACCACAATGGTGTGATCACTCACCTAAGCCAGATATCCTGGAGTGTGAAGTCATGTAGGCCTTAGGAAACATCACTATGAACAAAGCTAGTGGAGGTGATAGAATTCCAGCTGAGCTATTTCAAATCCTAAAAGATGATTCTGTTAAAGTGCTACACTCAATATGCCAGCATATTTGGAAAACTCAGCAATGGCCACAGGACTGGAAAAGGTCAGTTTTCATTCCAAACCCAAAGAAAGGCAATGCCAAAGAATATTCAAACTACCGCACAATTGCATTCATCTCACAGGCTAGCAAAGTAATGCTCAAAACTCACCAAGAGGCTTAAACAGTAGCTCAGCTGGTAAAGAATCTGCCGGCAATGCGGGAGGACCTGGGTTCTATCCCTGGGTTGGGAAGATCCTCTAGAGAAGGGAAAGTTTACCCACTCCAGTATTCCAGTCTGGAGAATTCCATGGACAGAAGAGCCTGGCAGACTGCAGTCCTTGGGGTCACAAAGAGTAGGACATGACTGAGCGAGTTTCACTTTCACTTTATTTCAGACTTCAACAGTAAGTGAACCGAGAACTTCCAGATGTTCAAGCTGGATTTAGAAAAGGCAGAGGGACCAGAGATCAAATTGCCAACATCCGTTAGATCATAGAAAAAACAAGAGAATCCAGAAAAACATCTACTTCTGCTTCTTTGACTACACTAAAGCCTTTGACTGTGTGGATTACAACAAACAGAACAATTTGTAAAGAGATGGGAATACAAAACCATTTTACCTGCCTCCCGAGAAACCTGTATGCAGGTCAAGAAGCAACAATTACAACTAGACATGGCACAATGGACTGGTTTCAAGCCAGGAAAGGAATACCACAAGGCTGTATATTGTCACCCTGCTATTTAACTTATATGCAGAGTACATTATGTGAAATGCCAGGCTGGATGAAACACAAGCTGGGCACAAGATTGTGGGGACAAATATCAATAACCTCAGATATGCAGATGACACCACCCTTAAGGCAGAAAGTGAGGAGAAAAAAAAAAGAGCTTCTTAAAGGTCAAAGAGGAGAGTAAAAAAGCTGGCTTAAAACTCACCATTCAAAAGACTAAGATCATGGCATCCGATCCCGTTGCTGCTGCTGCTGCTGCTAAGTTGCTTCAGTCTTGTCCGACTCTGTGCAACCCCATAGACAGCAGCCCACCAGGCTCCCCTGTCCCTGGGATTCTCCAGGCAAGAACACTGGAGTGGGTTGCCATTTCCTTCTCCAATGCGTGAAAGTGAAAAGTGAAAGTGCAGTCGTTCAGTCGTGTCTGACTCTTCGCGACCCCATGGACTGCAGCCCACCAGGCTCCTCTGCCCATGGGATTTACCAGGCAAGAGTACTGGAGTGGAGTGCCATTGCCTTCTCCATCTGATCCTGTTACTTCATGGCAAATAGATGGATAAACAATGGAAACAGTGGCAGACTTTATTTTCTTGGACTCCAAAATCACTGCAGATGGTGACTGCAGCCATAAAGTTAAAAGACACTTTTGCTCCTTGGAAGAAAAGCTATGACAAATCAAGACAGCATATTAAAGAGCAGAGACATTACTTTGCCAGCAAAGGTCTTATAGTCAAAGCTATCGTTTTTTTCAGTAGTCATGTACGGATATGAGAATTGGGCCATAAAGAAGGCTGAGTACCAAAGAATTGGTGCTTTTGAACTGTGATGCTGGATAAGACTCTGAGAGTCCCTTGGACTGCAAGGAGATCAAACTAGTCAATCCTAAAGGAAATCAACCCTGAATATTCATTGTAAAGACTGATGATGAAGATGAAGCTCCAATACTCTGGCCACCTGATACGACGAGACGACTCATTAGAAAAGACCCTGATGCTGAGAAAGATTGAAAGCAGGAGAAGGGGATGACAGAGGATGAGATGGTTGGATGGCATCACCAATGAGTTTGAGCAAGCTGCAGGAGATAATGAAGGACAGGGAAGCCTGGCGTGCTGCAGTCCATGGGGTTGCAGAGTCAGACATGACTGAGCAACTGAACAACAACAAAAAGGCTGCTTTTATTGTTGTTTAGTTGCTAAATCGTGTCCGACTTTTTTGCAGCCCGCCAGGCTCCTCTGTCCACGGGATTTCCTAGGCAAGAACACTGGAGTGGGTTGCCATTTCCTTCTCCAGGGGATCTTCCCGACCCAGGGATCAAACCCACATCTCCTGCATTGACAGGTGTATTCTTTACTGCTGTGCCACCCGGGAAGCCCAAAGCATATTCAATCCGAATATACTACATATTGTATAAAGCATACCACCAAAAGTTTCTAAATAATTAGACTTTTAAAATAGCAGTCAAAATTTTAATATATTTTCCTTAGTCCCTGTGAGTCATTATGAGCATCTAGAATAGGAATTAGTGAACTTTTTTCTATAAAGGACCAAATAGTAAACAGCATCCTATCTCCACTTCAAGAACAGTTCTGCTTATATTTTGTTTACTTTTTCAAAATGGAAAAGATTGCATTTATCAAAGTGTCCCTGCAAGGAAGAAAGGAGTGGGGGTGGAGGAAAGTAGGAAGGAAGAAAGGAAGTATCACGTGTTTTTCTAGCAAATGAAATTCTGTTACATTCATCTAAAATGGTACTAAATCATCAGCAACACTGGGACTATACCTCAGTTAACCTTAAAATCTAAACATTTGATATTATGCTGTATTATCATTCTTTCTCTTAAGATTTTCCTCTTTTGTTATTAAGATTCTTTTCTGAAAATGGAAATTGCATTAAAGGAAAGAGACCATGACTGTTCTACACTTGGGCCTAAAGAACCAGAAGCAAGATCTTCTAGCACCCTCTTGTGTCTATTATTAGTGATAACAGCAAACCTACTAAGGATTGTATTCAGTCCTAAGTCGGAATCCCATGGACTGTGTAGCCCATCAGGCTCCTCTGTCCATGGGATTCTCCAGGCAAGAACATGGAGTGGGTTGCCATTTCCTTTTCCAGGGGATCTTCCTTACCCAGGGATCAGATCTGCATCTCCTGCATTGGCAGGTGATTCTTTACCAGTGAGCCACCAGGGAAGCCCCTGCTAAATATCAGGGATGTCTAACAAAGTCTAAGGCATCAGCCTAAGGCACACAACTTTTATGTATCAAAAATGTAAAAAATTAATAAAAAAAACCTCAATTGGGCTTCCCTAATAGCTCAACTGGTAAAGAATCTGTTTGCAATACAGGAGACCCTGGTTTGATTCCTGGGTTGAGAAGATCCACTGGAGAAGGGATAGGCTACCCACTCCAGTGTTCTCAGGTTTCCCTGGTGGCTCAGCTGGTAAAGAATCCGCTTGCAATGCAGGAGACCTGGGTTCAATCCCTGGGTTGGGAAGATCCCCTAGAGAAGGGAAAGGCTCCCCACTCCAGTATTCTGGCCTAGAGAATTCCATTTACTGTATAGTCCATGGGGTCACAAAGAGTTGACATGACTGAGCGAGCTTCACTTTCACTTTCAAAACCTCAGTTAAATGGAGTATGGTTTTTCCAGTGGTCATGTATGGATGTGAGAGTTGGACCATAAAGAAAGCTGAGCATGAAAGAATTGATGCTTTTGAACTGTGGTGTTGGAGAAGACTCTTGAGAGTCCCTTGGACTGCAAGGAGATCAAACCAGTCCATCCTAAAGGAAATCAGTCCTGAATATTCATTGGAAGGATTGATGCTAAAGCTGAAGCTCCAATATTTTGGCCACCTGATGGGAAGAACTGACTCATTGGAAAAGACCTTCATGCTGGGAAAGATTGAAGGCAGGAGGAGAAGGGGACGACAGAGGATGAGATGGCTGGATGGCATCACCGGCTCAATGGACATGAGTTTGAGCAAGCTCTGGGAGTTGGTGATGGACAGGGAGGCCTGGCGTGCTGCATTCCATGCGGTTGCAAGGAGTTGGACATGACTGACTGACTGAACTGAACTGAACTGGGAGACCAGAAGGTGGAGCTCTCACACCCTGAAACAATAGCAGAGCCTAACAGAGAAGACTCCTCTTCTTTCCCAGCAACAACTCAGTCGGTGAAAATCCATGGCCTCTGTTTACTACAGCCCGCCAACCTCCTTTCCCCCTCTATCAAAGAGTTCCCCTCTCCTCGCTGTGGGGGGACTTGCATGTGGCTTGCTAGCCATGGATGCAGACCCCAAATTGCAATTCTAATCCCCAATAAACCCATTTTTTGGCTGGAGAGATAGCTAGCAGTCTATTTTTGGCCAACATTGTTGGTGGCATGTACAGGAATTTAGAGAAGACCCCCGATAACTCCAGGGCTGGTGAGAAACAAGTGCGGCATCCATACTGAGACCACCATTACTCACGGCTTTTCTCCCTGACCCAGGAGTTTAAAGGATATCTCTCTTGGATCAAAGCTTCCCCCACTTTTTGCATTTTGAAGTTCTCTAGGTTCTTTCTTAGATCTATTTTCAGGTTTTATCTTTTCTAGTTAAGGTCCTCTTCTATATGGAAGTGGTCATGGCACTTTGATCTAATTTGAAACCAGATTGTCCCAGTTGGACTGGTTTGGACTTTGAGCCTTTTTTTTTTTTTTTTTGGAACAAGAGCTATTGTATGCAGACTGAGCTGAGAAGCCTTGAGCTAGGTCCCTCTAGGGCCAGACTGTTACTTAGAAATGGCTAGTATTAGGCCTACAGGATGTGAGAGAGATTTGAACTGTTTGAGTTGTAAGCTGTTTAGGTGGTATGAAAATTATTCTGTTACCCTAGAGAAAAACCTCTGAGAATCAGACTTCAATTGTCTTAGTATTTTGTAGGCACTCTCCCTTCAGGGATTTGAGTTGATTTTATGTTTAAAAACCATAGTGTTTCCTCATGCATGTTTCTAACTAAATGGAACAACCTAATCAAAGGCAATTTAGAGTATCAGTGACCATTAAGATGAACTTTTAAAATGCCCAAACTTACTTTTCTTTTTTTTTAAAATATATTTATTTATTTGGCTGTGCTTGGTCTTATTTACAGCACACAGAATTTTCGATCTTCATGTGGCATGTGGGATCTAGTGCCCTGACCAGGGATCGGAACCCGGATCCCTTACATGGAGGGTGCAGAGTCTTAGCCACTGGACCACTAGGGAAACTCCCAAACTTACTTTTCTTAAAACCAAATTGGACTACCAGAGCTCTAAAATTTCTCAAGCTAAATAGAATGTCTATTTCGATGTGCATATTTTGAGGATTCCAACATTATCAGGAGCCTAAAATTGCCTCTCTCTGCAAAATAAGATTTTAAGATTAACTGATGTAAAGAAAGGATTAAAGAAAGTGAAAATGGATCCAAGAGCTACGGGTGCTTCCTCCTTGGCTCCTTCACCCCTGGTTCCACCTCCAGGGCCATCGTCTCTGTCTACCTCCACTCCTTGTGCCAAGTCCTGCCTCCTTTCTGAGGATGTGTCCCATCCTCCTCCTTTCCTTCTATGCTGCCTATACCTATATACCCTCAGTTCCCCCATACTAATTCTCTCACTAAACTTCCCTGTTTCTCAGAAACATGCATGCCTCACTCCCTTTTCCGCTGAACTTGTCAGAATATATTCCTTTAAAATTAAACTTTCTGAGAGATCTGAATAGACATTTCCCCAAAGAAGACACACAGATGGCCAATAGGCACATGAAAAGATGTTGAACATCACTAGTTGTTCAGTTCAGTTCAGTCACTCAGTCGTGTCCGACTCTTTGCGACCCCATGAATCACAGCACGCCAGGCCTCCCTGTCCATCACCAACACCCAGAGTTTACTCAAACTCATGTCCATCGAGTCAGTGATGCCATCCAGCCATCTCATCCTCTGTCGTCCCCTTCTCCTCCTGTCCCCAATCCCTCCCAGCATCAGGGTCTTTTCCAATGAGTCAACTCTTCGCATGAGGTGGCCAAAGTATTGGAGTTTCAGCTTCAGCATCAGTTCTTCCAGTGAACACCCAGGACTGATCTCCTTCAGGATGGGCTGGTTGGATCTCCTTGCAGTCCAAGGGACTCTCAAGAGTCTTCTCCAACACCACAGTCCAAAAGCATCAATTTTTCCACACTCAGCTTTCTTCACAGTCCAACTCTCACATCCATACATGACCACTGCAAAAACCATAGCCTTGACCAGACGGACCTTTGTTGGCAAAGTAATGTCTCTGCTTTTTAATATGCTGTCTAGGTTGGTCATAACTTTCCTTCCAAGGAGTAAGCGTCTTTTAATTTCATGGCTGCAGCCACCATCTGCAGTGATTTTGGAGCCCCCAAAAATAAAGTCTGACACTGTTTACACTGTTTCCCCATCTATTTCCCATGAAGTGATGGGACCAGATGCCATGATCTTAGTTTTCTGAATGTTGAGCTTTAAGCCAATTTTTTCACTCTCCTTTTTCACTTTCATCAAGAGGCTTTTTAGTTCATCTTCACTTTCTGCCATAAGGGTGGTGTCATCTGCATATCTGAGGTTATTGATATTTCTCCCAGCAATCTTAATTACAGCTTGTGCTTCTTCCAGCCCAGCGTTTCTCATGATGTACTCTGCATATAAGTTAAATATGCAGAGTGACAATATACAGCCTTGACATACTCCTTTTCCTATTTGGAACCAGTCTGTTGTTCCATGTCCAGTTCTAACTGTTGCTTCCTGACCTGCATACAGGTTTCTCAAGAGGCAGGTCAGGTGGTCTGGTTATTCCCATCTCCTTCAGAATTTTCCACAGTTTATTGTGATCCACACAGTCGAAGGCTTTGGTGTAGTCAATAAAGCAGAAGTAGATGTTTTTCTGGAATTCTCTTTCTTTTTCAATGATCCAGTGGATATTGGCAACTTGATCTCTAGTTCCTCTGCCTTTTCTAAAACCAGCTTGAACATCTGGAAGTTCTCAGTTCAAGTATTGCTGAAGCCTGGCTTGGAGAATTTTGAGCATTACTTTACTAGCATGTGAGATGAGTGCAATTGTGCAGTAGTTTGAGCATTCTTTGGCATTGCCTTTCTTAGGGATTGGAATGAAAACTGACCTTTTCCGGTCCTATGGCCACTGCTGAGTTTTCCAAATTTGCTGGCATGTTGAGTGCAGCACTTTCACAGCATCATCTTTCAGATTTGAAATAGCTCAACTGGAATTCCATCACATTCACTAGCTTTGTTCGTAGTGATGCTTTTTAAGGCCCACTTGACTTCACATTCCAGGATATCCGGTTTAGGTGAGTGATCACACCATTGTGATTATCCGGGTCATGAAGATCTTTTTTGTACAGTTCTTCTGTGTATTCTTGCCACCTCTTCTTAATATCTTCTGCTTCTGTTAGGTCCATACCATTTCTGTCCTTTATTGAGTCCATTTTTGCATTAAATGTTCCCTTGGTATCTCTAATTTTCTTGAAGAGATCTCTAGTCTTTCCCATTCTGTTGTTTTCCTCTATTTCTTTGCATTGATTGCTGAAGAAGGCTTTCTTGTCTCTCCTGGCTATTCTTTGGAACTCTGCATTCAAATGGGAATATCTTTCCTTTTCTCCTTTGCTTTTAGCTTCTCCTCATTTCACAGCTATTTGTAAGGCCTCCTCAGACAACCATTTTGCCTTTTTGCATTTCTTTTCCATTGTTATTATCACTAGTTATTAGAGAAGTGTAAATCAAAACTACAATGAGATATCACCTCACACTGGTCAGAATGGCTATCATCAAAAAATCAACAAACAACAAATGCTGGAGAGGGTGTGGAGAAAAGGGAATACCCCTGTACTGTTCGTGAGAATGTAAGTTGGAATAGCCACGATCCCGCAATCCCACTCCTGGGCATATATCTGGAGAAAACCATGATCTAAAAGGATACATGCACCCCATGTTCACTGCAGCACTGTTACAATAGCCAAGAGATGGAAGCAACCTAAATTCCATCAACAGACGGATAAAGAAGATATGTTACATATATATAATGGAATATTACTCAGTCATTAAAAAGAATGAAATAATGCCATTTGTAGTAACATGGATGGACCTAGACAGTGTCACACCGAGTTAAGTAAGTCAGACAGAGAAGGAGAAATATCATATGACATCCCTCATATGTGTAATCTAAAAAGAAATGATACAAATGAACTTACAAAACAGAAGGAGACTCACAAAGTTAGAAAATGAACTTATGGTTGCTGGGAGGAAGGGATGGTTAGGGACTTTAGGAAGGTCATGTATACACTAATATATTTAAAATAGATAACCAACAAAGACCTGTTGTAAAGCACATGTAACTCAGCTCAATGTTATATGGCAACCTGGATGGGAGAGGAATTTGTGGGAGGATGGACACATGTATACGTATGACTGAGTTTCCTCACTGCTCACCTGAAACTACCACAGCATTGTTAATCGACCATACCCCAACACAAAATAAAAAAAAGTTTTTAAGAAATTAAGCTTTCCGAGAATCCAGAGGTTAACACTTAATTTCTCATGTTCCCTAGACTGAATCTAAACTATGAGCCACAGTCAAAGATTTTCCCAAAGTAACTGAAAATTCTCACAGATTTGCAGAGGAATTTAACACAGTCATTCAAACCTATCAACCTGGTATTTCTGTCTTATGTCAGCTAGTTCATATGCTTGTCAGTGAAGGCCAGCCCAGCACTGGATGAAACTCAGTAACTGGGAACATTCTGAAAGGTCTCTAAGACGACAACTGGGAGACCAGACCACTAGCTTATTATAGGATTAGGCTCAGACAATAACTGGGTGATTTTATCCAGTAACTTTTAGGGTTTTTTCAAAAGTCTATTGATTGAAACAAAGTTGAGGTTTGCATATAAAAGTCTGATTAATCTTGCTGTGACTATTACAATCAACTTCAGATTATTTTTAAAGAAAAATTTGGCTTCCTTCAGATGTCAATTCCACCTAGGTAGCTTTTAACATTATGTTAAAATGGGTTATTATGGGATGAACCAGGACCTTACCCTTCTAGGAAAAACAACAAGGATGGAATGGGAAACTATGTTCATTCCAGATTTAATTAATCTACAAATCAGCTCTCTCATATGGAGAATCAGTCACCTCAGAGGAAGACAGCTAAAATTCTCTCTTTTTTTAAAGGATTTTTTAAATTGAAATATAGCTCATTTATAATATTGTGTCAGTTTCTTGTATAAAGTTATTAGGTTATACATATATACTTTTTTACTATAGGTTATTACAACATATTAAACATAGTTGCCCATGCTAAACAGTTGGACTTTGTTTATCTATTTTATATAGTGTTGTTTATATCTACTAATTCCAGACTCCTAATTTACCCACCTCCTTTCCCCTTTGGTAAGTGCAAATTTGTTCTCTATGTCTGTGCGTCTGCTTCTGTTTTGTAAATAAGTCATTTATATCATAATTTGGATTCCACTTATCATAATATGGATAAGTGATATCATATGGTACTCCCCTTTTTCTGACTTCACATAAAATGATAGTCTCTACGTTCATCCTTGTTGCTACAAATGGCATTGTCTCAGTATTTTTTATGGCTGAGTAGTATTCCTATATATATTATATAGGAATATATATATATACACACACACACACACATACATACCACATTTTATGCATTTATCAGTACAGATACAATTCTTAATCTTCAATTTCAGCATCTTTACCTATGGCTACTTCAGCCCTGCAGGTTGAATATTATGTTCTTAGTTAGGAAGATTCCCTGGAGAAAGAAAAGGCAACCCCTTCCAGTATTCTTGCCTGGGAAATCCCATGGACAGAGGAGTCTGGCAGGCTACAGTCCATGGAGTTGCAGAAGAGTCAGACACAATTTAGGAACTAAGCAACAAGGGCTTTCACTTTAATTAAGGGCAAAACTATCATTATTTTAGATAATACATGTGCTTTTGGAGCAGCTCAAGGTTTTTGAATGTTGTGGAAACACTATGTCTTCCTAATTTCCAACAGAAATAAAATTTTAAATGGCCTCTATGTTCAAGAATTATTAGATACAATATTTTAACCTGCTGCTTTCGCTACCATGAAGATTCCAAGGTGTTCGAAACTTGAGCCTCTGGGAGCTAAAGAAAACCACCCAGTTGATGCTTCTGCAAAGAATGCTCTCCTTAAAGGGACCAACAGCAGCCAACCCCCCACTTGGTACAAACACTGTTTTCCCTAGATGATAACTTAGAAAAAGTGGCGAGAGAAGCCCAAAAGTTGACCTCAGAAAAGAAATAACCAAGATTGGAAGTCAACACCTTTTTGTTTGATAAAAAGAAAAAACTCTGGTTTGGACCAAATCATGATTCAGTCCTGCTGGAGACTGAAATTACCACTCCTCCCTACTCTGCATGCATTAAATCTTTGGTCTACTGACAAAATAATAGCATTCCTGAATCAGTATTGGTAGGGAAATGAAACAAAGCTGAGAAAAGTGCCTTCCTCACTTGTCCCACTTGTCCAAAATACAGCCCAAGGAAGCTTGTTGGTGCTACTTGCTATCATGATAACCTGCCTAATGGACCTTTCATGGTCTGGCAAATGGATTTCATACACCTTCCCCTATCTCATGGATACAAGTATGTTTTAGTCATGGTCTATATGCTTTCACACTAGACTGAAGCCTTCCCTTGCAAATAGATTATTGCCTCTTCTGTCGTTAAAATCCTCTTAGAAAAGATTACCCCTCCCTGATGAAATCCTCTTCAACTTTACAGCTTCAAAGAACCCATTTTACTGATAGGCATTCAACAAGTCTACATCATTTGACTGGTTTTACACTTCCACTATGCTTAATACCCTCAAGTCCTCTGGCTTATTTGAACACACTAATGTTATTATTAAGACTCAGTTGGTAAAATTTGTAAAGACCCTTCAAATACCTTGACCTAAACCATTGCCATTGGTCTTTTTAAATCTTAGATTCACCTCTTTTGAAGCTCATGAGCTCTCACCCTTTGAGACAGTCACAGGACATGCGATACACTTGTCCCTGCCTTTTGTGATCCACAATGATAAAAGGAAAGATACTCTACTATTACAAAGGTTTAATTGCTTCTATTAGAAATAATCATGATTTGGTGGAACAGTCTTTTCACAATGTACTCTCAGGAGGTAAAGACCTTAAATATCACACCTTGCAACCTGGAGATTTTATCTATTGGAGAGGACACTTCCAGAAAGACCCTCTTCATCCTGGAAAGGGCCTTGGCAGGTCCTGCTAACAACTCTCATGCCTCCAAATTCAAGAGAATAGACTCTTGAATTCACACCTTTTGAAAGCACTGAAGCTTGACTAGACTTGCATGTCATCTGGTGACCTGAAAGTAAAGATGTCTTTGAATTAAAGCAGACCACATTTGATGAGACCACTTTCCCAGGTTATTCATAACAGAACTGCTGGAAGTTTGTTACCAAACCTCTGATGATGACATAATGCCTCAGATGATCTCCAATATCTATGGCTTGATAACTTATGGACTTGAGACTGAAAGTCCCTGAGAGTTCTTCCTCCTACCCCTCCTTCTCACTTGAACATTACCTCAACAGGTTTCCAATCTGTACACCAGCATGAGACACCATGCCTCAGAAAGGTCCTTCTAGGCATAAGAGAGAAAAAGTGACTGAAAGTGGAAAAGCTGATTTGATCAGTGATGCTTCAAAGAACAATCTTCATCAAAAGGAGAAAAAGAAAGAAAAAAAATTAATAAACAAAAATATCAATTAAATAGGAGACCAGAAGGGGGAGCTCCCATGCCCTTAAAAAGAACCCAATAGGAAGGACCTTTCTCCTGGCAAGGACTCAGCCAATGAAAAGTCATGGGCTTTTTTATTTAGGATAGGCCTCCCAACTTCTTTCTTTAAAAGAATTCTTTTTGCCTTTCTCTTCAAGGACTTGCAGTGGCTCTGGCTACAGACTCTAAATTCCAAGTCTTTCTGATCCCAAATAAACCCATTTTTGCTGGAGAAATAGCTGGTGGTCTATTTATTTTAGGTCAACAAAGGATACTATTAAGAAAGTGAAAAGACACATACCAAATGAGAGAAAATATTTGCAAATCATACAGTCTATTCTTGTTATTGTGATGTTCACAGTCTAAAAGTCACTAGTGAAGTGTGAAAGTCACTCAGTTGTGCCCAACTCTTTGGAACCCCACGGACTGCATAGAATTCCATCTGGAGTTCTCCAGGCCAGAATACTGGAGTGGGTAGCCTTTCCCTTCTCCAGGGGATCTTTCCGACCCAGGAATCTAACCAGGGTCTCCTGCATTGCAGGCGGATTCTTTACCAACTGAGCTATCAGAGAAGCCCCTAAAAGTCACTACAAACAATGAATTAGCAAAAATAAAATATTGCTCCTAGGTATAGACAGATAGATGGATAAAGTCTAAGATGGAGACATACATATATATATATATACACACACACACACGCGTTTTATGTAGCGAGAAGAGACATATACAGAGAGAAGTGATTCCTTCTCTACACACACACACATATTTGATGTGATATCCTTTATATTTTTTTTTTCCTTTCTCTATATTTTTAAAAAGAGAAGACAAAGTTCATAAGAGTTTAGTGACTTGCCTGAGGTAAATTGCAGAGCTTGGAATCAACTGATAAGGGACTATTATCAGAATATATTAAGAACTGTTATAATTCAACAAGAAAAAGATAAACACAATTTTTAAAATAAGGTTATGGACTTAAAAATGCATTTCTCCAAAGAAGATATACAAATGGCCAACAAGAACATTAAAAAGGAGATCCACATCATTAGTTATAGGGAAATAAGAATCACAACTTCAAGGAGGTACCTTTTTACACCAACTAGAGTGGCTATAATTTTTTTTAAAGAAGAAAGGTAATAAGTTTTGGCAAGGATGTAGAAAATTGGAATCTTCACACATTGCTGACAGGAGTATAAAATGGTGTAGCCACGGGGGAAAACATTTGGCAGTTTCCTAAAACATTAAACATAAAATTACCATGTGGCCCAGCAATTCCACTCCTAGGATAGATGCAAGAGAATGAAAAACAAACATTAAAACAAAAGCTGCAGCACTATTCACAATAGCCAAAACGTGGAAACAAGTCAAATGCCCATTGATAGAAAAGTGGAGAAACCAAAGTAAGATATCTACACAATGGAAATTATTCAGCCATATAAAGCAATGGTATGCTGATCCATGCTACAACATGGATGAATCTTGAAAACCTTTGCTATGTGAAAGTAGATAGATACAAAACGTCACTATTGCATTATTCCATTTATTTGAAATTTTTAGAATGGGTCGATCCATAGAGACAAACAGCAGATTAGTGACTGCCAGGGCCAGGAGTCATGGAGTTGAGGAGTGGCCACTTAATGGGTAAAAAGTTTCTTTGGGGGTGATGAAAATACTTTGGAAATAAATAGAGGTGATGGTTTCACTCTATAAGTACTAAGTGACATTAAACTGTACAGTTTTAAATGGTTAACTTTATATTACATGAACTTTACCACAGTAAAAAAAAAAATGAACCACCAAAATGTTGGAATTAAAACCAAAAGAAAAATTCCTTCTTTTCCTCAATATTGTAGCATCTGTAACATGTCAGCTCAGAAACAATCAAATGGATACCTACTTCCTGCCAAGTGGACCGAGGAACTGAGAGAAACCTGTTCTAGAGAAAAGTAGAGAAGAAAGAAATATAATCTATAAGCAGGAGCATAAATTCAGGATGGAGAGAGAAGACAGATGATATTTCAGATCCTAGTTTCAGTTCTTTTTTCTACCTGTGGACTTCTTGAGACATCTTATGAGCCTAATGATTAACTTTTCTTTTTCTTTAGAGTTTTTATTCTACCACGTGTAACCAAAAGTATCCTATCTAATGCACAAATTCAGCTGAAGGATTACTTTTGCCATGAATTCTACTGTGGACCAGAGAAATTACTTCATTTTAAAATCTACTATAGAAATGCTGACTCTTTTGAAGACAAAAGGAGAGAGAAGAAATCCAGTTCCATGCACCAGAACACCGGCGCAAGCTTCCCTAACCAGGAAACCTTGACAAGCTAATCGTCACCCACTGGTTGAAACCTCCACAGTAAAAAGGAACCACAGACCACCAGGATACAGAAAGCCCACTCCAGACACAGCAATCTAAACAAGATGAAAAGGCAGAGAAATACCCAACAGGTAAAGGAACATGAAAAATGCCCACCAAGTCAAACAAAAGAGGAGGAGATAGGGAATCTACCTGAAAAAGAATTTGGAATAATGATAATAAAAATGATCCAAAATCTTGAAAACAAAATGGAGTTACAGATAAATAGCCTGGAGACAAAGATTGAGAAGATGCAAGAAATGTTTAATAGGGACTTGGAAGAAATAAAAAAGAGTCAGTAAAAAGTGAATAATGCAATAAATGAGATCAAAAACACTCTGGAGGGAACCAAGAGTAGAATAACGGGGACAGAAGATAGGATAAGTGAGGTAGAAGATAAGATGGTGGAAATAAATGAAGCAGAGAGGAAAAAAGAAAAAAGAATCAAAAGAAATGAGGACAACCTCAGGGACCTCTGGGACAATGTGAAACGCCCCAACATTCGAATCATAGGAGTCCCAGAAGAAGAAGACAAAAAGAAAGGCCATGAGAAAATACTCGAGGAGATAATAGCTGAAAACTTCCCTAAAATGGGGAAGGAAATAGTTACACAGGTCCAAGAAACCCAGAGAGTCCCAAACAGGATAAACCCAAGGTGAAACACCCCAAGACACATACTAATCAAATTAACAAAGATCAAACACAAAGAACAAATACAAAAAGCAGCAAGGGAGAAACAACAAATAACACACAAAGGGATTCCCATAAGGATAACAGCTGATCTATCCATAGAAACCCTCCAGGCCAGAAGGGAATGGCAGGACGTCCTGAAAGTAATGAAAGAGAATAACCTACAACCTAGATTACTGTATCCAGCAAGGATCTCATTCAGATATGAAGGAGAACTCAAAAGCTTTACAGATAAGCAAAAGCGGAGAGAATTCAGCACCACCAAACCAGCTCTTCAACAAATGCCAGAGGATTTTCTCTAGACAGGAACCACAGAAAGGTTGTATAAATGTGAACCCAAAACAACAAAGTAAATGGCAACGGGACCATACCTATCAATAATTACCTTAAATGTACATGGGTTGAATGCCCCAACCAAAAGACAAAGACTGGCTGAATGGATACAAAAACAAGACCCCTATATATGCTGTCTACAAGAGACCCACCTCAAAACAAGGGACACATACAGACTGAAAGTGAAGGGCTGGAAAAAAATATTTCATGCAAACGGAGACCAAAAGAAAGCAGGAGTCTCAATACTCATATCAGATTAAATAGACTTTCAAATAAAGGCTGTGAAAAGAGACAAAGAAGGACACTACATAATGATCAAAGGATCAATCCAAGAAGAATATATAACAATTCTAAATATATATGCACCCAACATAGGAGCACCGCAATATGTAAGGCAAACGCTGACGAGTATGAAAGAGGAAATTAGTAACACAATAATAGTGGGAGACTTTATTACCCCACTCACAACTATGGATAGATCAACTAAACAGAAAATTAACAAGGAAACACAAACTTTAAATGACACAATGGACCAGCTAGGCCTAATTGATATCTATAGGACATTTCACCCCAAAACAATCAATTTCACCTTTTTCTCAAGCGCACACGGAACCTTCTCCAGAATAGATCACATCCTGGGCCATAAATCTGGCCTTGGTAAATTCAAAAAAATTGAAATCATTCCAGTCATCTTTTCTGACCACAGTGCAGTAAGATTAGATCTCAATTACAGGAAAAAAAATTATTAAAAATTCAAACACATGGAGGCTAAATAGCATGCTTCTGAATAACCAACAAATCATAGAAGAAATCAAAAAAGAAATCAAAATATGCATAGAAACGAATGAAAATGAAAACACAACAACCCAAAACCTATGGGACACTGTAAAAGCAGTGCTAAGGGGAAGGTTCATAGCATTAGAGGCTCACATCAAGAAACAAGAAAAAAGTCAAATAAATAATCTAACTCTACACCTAAAGCAACTAGAGAAGGAAGAAATGAAATCTTCTCCCCAGGGTTAGGAGAAGGAAAGAAATGCTGACTCTTAAGATTTGAAAATACCTTAATGGTTCTTTTTAGCGAGCCACAACCCCTGCGCTACCTCTTCCAGTTATCAGAAGACTCTGCTTAAGAAAGCCAACTCAGGAAGACTTATTATCTCCAAGGAAGATTGTCCCATATTTGGGTAACTCTGACTGTCAGAAAATTATTCTGTGTAAATGGGCAGAAATTTGTTCACCCAAAGTAAAATAACATTTAGAATCATTAAAAAAAAAAAAAGACAAGGGATGCCTTTTCTTATGACAACTATGTAGCAATTTGAAGACAAAAACAATACCTTCATCTTACTCCTTCCTCTTCTTTCCTTTGTGTATAACACACACCCACACCCACTCACAGTCTTCTCTCTGTATATATTATTTCCTTGCCTACCCCTATCACAATATCTTAGAACAGCTAAGATGATATGTTGTAACATCAGACTTGGATTTGATTTCAACTCTGCCTTTCTTGATGTGTAACTCTGGACATATAAGTTACTCAGAGTCCCAGTTGCCTCATCTGTGAAATGAGCATAAAAAGAGTATTCAATACAAAGGGTTGTTGTGAAGAGTAAATGAAACAGTTCAGCATCTGCCACAAGTAGGCATTCAGTAAATGCTATTATTATCATCATCTTATTAATATTATTAATACTTGCTATTCTGATTGCTCTTGTCTGGCAATCTAGCTTTATTTGATAATGTCTTCGAACTGTGATATACAAGACATCCTTTTTGTAGTTCTGTGATTACTATAATACCAGGTACCATAGGATTGGTAGACTATCTGCTTTTACAGAGTAAACTGACACAAAGGTTAAGTAGCTTGCCCATGTCACCCAGTTGATATTGATACATGACAGAGTAAGACCTTGAATATAAGCGTTTTGGCCCAGAACACCAGTTACACTAGCGTAGCTCATTATTTATCCATAAGGTAATGCTCAGCAATACAGCATGGCTTGTTTGGCTATGCTCTCTCAAGGAAAGGACAAGCAATTCAAAATGAGGCCCAATGGTGGGAAGTCAGTATTTTCAAAGGCAATTTTCCTCCAAGTGCAAGAATTTCAGTAAGTTTTTAAGAGCAATAAGTCATGGGGATGTAATGTATAAGGTGACTATAAATAGTAATGTTGTATTGCATATTTGAAAATTACTGAAAGAGTAAAAGTAAAATAAAAAAAAGAAGAAGATTAGATAGGTGGTTTGGTCAGTAATACAAATTTAGGGCACAAGAGAGGCACTTACATGCTTGAAGAAAATATGAAGGAAAAGCTTTCAAGAGTGATAACCAGAAAATAAGCAACCTCTTGCAGCTAACTACCCTGTCTGTTCTACCACAAATTTCACATCACCCTATCTGCACTGTTAATTCAGTCATTCCCTTGGAGAGATCAAAACAAATTATAATAAATTCAAACTATGTATGTATTGATCCATGTGTTCATTATCTTTTATCCTTTCCTATCGTATTAAAGAAAATTCCGCATTATTCTGGTTTTTTCACTACACGTCAATCACCCCTCAACTTCAAAAGAGATATTCAGCATGCCCCAGTTTTGCTTCTAAATCATTTTTTTGACATAGAATTGGCAAACGAAGAGAGACAAAAGGAGAAGTGAAGAGAAAGGCAAATGTTCACTCAATTAAGAGCATAAAATACAGAGGCTAAAGGATAAGATAAAAGAAGAGAAACGAAGAGTTACTAAAACTTAGTTTTGTTTTGCATTTTTATCAAAATGAGCTTCATGGAGGATTGAAGTACCTGCAGCATGTGAGAGGTGAAGACTGAGTGGAGCAGGGACAGGGCAGGTCTACAGGGGACTGAGTGTAATTACAGCGCTGTTGATGTTTGCCAAGAGATTCAAGCAAAGATCGAAACACTTTTTATTACTTTTGGATATTGAACTTGGTTTCTTTGAAGACAAATGCATGGAAAACTTCAGCCTGCTGGAGTCCTCAGGTTTATTCTGGCTAAAGCAAAACTTGTCAGAGTTGTCCACATGCACCCATCTTGCTGGAATGCACAATTCTAATCCCATTTGCTACTCTCTGTTCCAAAACAGAACTGGTCATAGAAATCATTTTCAAAACACTGATAAACTGGTATGAAGCAAATTATGCTCCCTGGCCACTTTTATGTAATATAAACAGAAACCTCTTACACACATGCTGCTCTTTACAGCTTCTTTTTTCATCTCATTTGAGTTTCATCACATTCCTGGAAAGCAAGCAAGGGTCATGACCACTAGTTTACAAAATGAAGGAAAGGAGGACCATAGAAGTTGCATGGCTTTCACAAGGTCACATCCATGTGCAGCCAAACTGGATTTTAATTTTGATCTCTGACTACAAGTCTACAGAGTTCCATGGGACTTGTCACCATACTTCTCCACTGTTCAAACGTGCTTCAAATATTATGTAATGGACACCACTGAGTATGCAGAGGCAAAAACACTTGGCTTTGAGCTTGGAGAACTTGGTTCCAGTCCCTACATTTCTGCAACTTTGGATAAGTCATTTTTCCACTCTGGGCCTATGTGTATGAACTTCTTCATTCAGCTGTATTTTAGAACTCCAATATTCTACATTAGTGATGAAAATAGCTCTTTTCACTGAATGCTTATAGAAGGCAGACCCTAATAACAAGTTCATGGATTCATTAGCCATTTAATCTTCATAACCTTGCAAGCTTTCAGAAAGGTTAAAGTAACTTTCCCAAACTGGTAGCAGGATCAGGATTTGAACAGAGACATCTGACAGGTTCCTTTATCATGATACAATATCGGTTCAAGATCTCTTGCTGAATTATCAAAATATGTGAGTGATTATGAAAGAGACAGACCACTCTAAATTTGTAGGTGGCAGTCTTAACCAAGGGAACTTTAAGCTTCAAGGCTTGTCTTGCATACCACAAGATAGGTAGATCTCTGTACCTGCCTGCCAGCATCTTAAATGTTTATATCAAAGCCTTGAAGAGGGTTCAGTCATGTATCTAGTCCAGACGGTCTTAAGAACATTGCCCTTTCGAGGCTGTGGCTTGTAAATGGCTCTTGCTATGGGACCAGTGGGCAAAACAGATATTCCAAGAGCAGGGGAGAAGGTGAGGAGCCTCCAACTGCCTGAGTCCACCCCTCAGGTCAACCAGCAGTCGTGTCATCTGGATGATCTCTTCCTCCAGGTTTGGAGCTGGGTTTGCCTTCCTCTGAATCTGTATTCTTAAAAACTATATGGCACTGCCTACGTAAGTGGGACTTTAGTCTGGCTCTTAGAACCGAGCCTCTGTTTCAAATCTAGATGTGCAGAAGAATTTCTTTGAATATGACCAGAATTTCCTTCTCCATGACCTCAGGACCCTTTTCTCCTTCCCCACTACCTATCACTGCTGAATCTCCTGTCAAAATTGCTGGTGCATTACTATCTACTTTCCTTTTCACTGCACTAAACCAGGATCCACTAGCTTATAGTTTCTACTTACCAGTTTGCAGGAAAGGAAACTTTAGGAACTTGATAAGGAATCCTTCTTTTCTTCACATTAAAGGCTTGGGAGCTTTATGCAGGAGGGTGTAGGAGGGTGGATAATGTCAAAATACCTGTTGACACAAGCTTTAGCCTTTGTTCTGGATTGTGGCCATATTTTTGAAACCCAGAGCCAAGCAAGTGGGACAAGTTTGGGCACTTAATCTATGTCAGTAGGCCCTCTTCAAGCCAAATTAGGACTCCCCAAACCCTTACACTGGGAGAGGAAGCCCACCTTTCACTGGGGAAACACCACCTCTAAGTCAAACAAGAAGAGCACTAGAGTTCACCTCTGAACTTCGTGGCATGAACACATAGTCCTCTCCTCACCACAGGACATTTCCTGCACAGCTCAAATGTAATCCTAGTATTCAGATCATGACAGAGTCACCAGGCTGATCCAACACCTTCTGACAGAGGCAGAAACTGAGGGCCAAAGACTTGCACAATGTCAGATGACTCCTACCAATGATGCTCCTAAATCCCCTGCTCTTTTATTAAATTTTGATGCCTCCATTTGGGAAACCTGATACCCACTGAGAGTTGTTCTGACCAGCAACTGAGGGGGACTCTTAGAAAAATCCTCCTTCCTGCCTGACTTTTCTAAGATAGACCCACAAACTTTAATATTTACAAATGGCCTTAAAGAATGAGTCTGACATCTCTCCAAATTATTGTGACAGAAAGGGAGAGAGAGAAAGAAGTAAAGAAGGAAGGAGAGAAAGAGAGAGATGGGGGCAGGAAGGAAAGGAAGGAAGGAGAGGAGGAAAGAAAGGAAGGAAAGAGGAAAGAAAGAAGGCTTTGTCAATAAGTAACAGAAATGCCAGATTATTCCAAGTTGAAGAAGTGTTTTACTTCGAACTTCTTGAAGCTTTTAATATAGTAAAAGTGTACCATGCTCTCCCGATAGAGAAATAAGTGTGCCAACTTAATTTGTTACACCTATCTTTTTTATTTTCTCCATGGAGAAACACACAAAGTTTGGTGTTCTATGAAGCACATTTCAGGATATGTTAATATATAGTCCAGTATTCTTCAAATCCCATCTGCAATGTTCAGAAAGTTGAAATGACTTAAGGCCTTGCAGCATGCATTTAAAAGAAAGAGGCACGATGATCCGTGAGACATTAAAAAATAGAAAAATCATGACTTATTTAGCTATGCAATTGCAATCCTAAAAGTTAGTATTTTTTAAGTGCTGCAGTAAAACATTCTTACAGGGAGTTGGTAGGAAAGAAAAAAAACATCAGGTCTAAAGGGGAAGAGGATGAGAATGAAAACAAAGATAAAGATAATGTGGAGGACAGAGCTGGTCCACCCAAAGAACATGAGGAAGAGGAGGAGGAGGAAAAGAAAGAGGAGAATGAGGGCAGATGAATCAAGCTCACGATTGGGAAAAGGAGCAGGGGAAATAGACCTCATATTTAAAGAAAGAAGAATTTCAGGATGCATATTGTGATGACTATGTTGACAAGGACAGAGGAGAAAACAAAGAAGGTTTTTTTTGTTTTTTGTTTTTTTTTTTACAAAGAAGGTTTTTTAAGGGAAAGAGAAAATGTGAAGGATTAAGTAAGAAAGCTGAGTGCCGCAAGAATTGATGCTTTTGAACTGTGGTGCTGGAGAAGATCTTGAGAGTCCCTTGGACTGCAAGGAAATCCAACCAGTCCATCCTAAAGGAAATCAGTCCTGAATATTCATTGGAAGGACTGATGTTGAAGCTGAAGCTCCAATATTTTGGCCACCTGATGTGAAGAGCTGACTCATTTGAAAAGACCCTGATGCTGGCAAAGATTGAAGGCGGGAGGAAGGGGACAACAGAGGATGAGGTGGTTGGATGGCATCACCGGCTCAATGGACATGAGTTTGAGTAAACTCCAGGAGTTGGTGATGGACCAGGAGGCCTGGCGTGCTGCAGTCCATGGGGTTGCAAAGAGTCGAACACAAGTGAGCAACTGAACTGAACTGAAAGTAAGGAAAAGATGGCTACATCATTCTAAAACCACACCCACTAATGCAAAGAAATGGTCATTACAGTTATTTCTACAGAAAGTAAATGACATGTTACATCTCACAGGAAGAATATATTTTACTATTTTCACATTGTCATCATTCAAAATAAACTTTACCTACAGTAATCCAAAAGAGGATGGTACTAACATAAAAACAGAAATACAGATCAGTGAAGCAGGACAGAAAGTCCAGAAATAAACCCACACACCTACGGTCACTTAATCTATGACAAAGGAGGCAAGAATACACAATGGGAAAATGTCTCTTCAATAAATGATGCTGGGAAACTGGACAGCTTTATGTAAAAGAATGAAATCAGAATACACTCTAACACCATACACAAAAATAAACTCAAAAGGGATTAAAGACCTAAATGTTAAGACCAGATATTGTAAAACTCTTAGAGGAAAACATAGGCAGAACACTCTCTAACATAAATAGCAGCAAGTTCTTTTTTGCTCTACCTCCTAGAGTAATGAAAATAAAAACAAGAATAAACAAATGGGACCTAATTAAACTTAAAAGCTTTTGCACAGCAAAGGAAGCCATCAACAAAAAGACAACACACAGAGTGAGAGAAAATATTTACAAACAAAGCAACCGACAAAGGATTAATCTGCAAAATGTGCAAACAGCTTGTACAGCTCAATATTTTAAAAATTCAATAAAAAATGAGTGAAAAATATAAACAAACATTTCTTCAAAAAGACCTACAGATGCTTTAAAAAACATATGAAAGGATACTCAACATCACTAATTATTGGAGAAATACAAATCAAAACTACAAAGAGGTATCACCTCACATGGGTCAGAAGGGCCATCATTAAAAAATCTACAAACAATAAATGCTGGAGAGGGAGTGGAAGAAAGGAAAACCTCTCACATTGTTGGTGGGAATGTAAACTGGTGCAGCCACTATGGAGAACAGTATGGAGGTTCCTTAAAAAACTAAAATAGAGCTACCGTATGATCCAGCAATCTCTCTCCTTGGCATATATCCAGAGAAAACCATAATTTGAAAGGATACATGCACCCCAATGTTCACTACAACACTATTTACAATAACCAAGACATGGAAGCAACCAAAATGTCCATCAATAGAGGAATGGATAAAGAAGACGTGGTGCGTATATACAATGGAATATTAATCACAAAACAGAATGAAAAGGTGTCATTTGCGGAGATGTGGATGGATCTAGAGACTGTCATACGGAGTGAAGTAAGTCAGAAAGAGAAAAACAAACACTGTATAATACGCTTATATGTGGAATCTAGGAAAATGGTACAAATTAAATTATGTGCAAAACAGAAATAGAGTCACAGAGAATAAACATGTGGTTACCAAGGTAGGAAGGTGGGGTGGGAAGCATTAGGAGATTGGAATTGACAGATATACATACACTACTGTGTATAAAATGGATAATTAATGAGAAACTACTGTATAGGGAACTCTACTCAATACTCTGTGATGGTCTATATACTAATATGTATAAAATGGATAACTGATGAGAATCTACTCAATCCTCTGTGATGGCCTATATACTAACATGTATAAAATAGGTAACTAATGAGAGCCTACTTTGTAGGGAACTCTACTGAATACTCTGTGATGGCCTATATGCGAAAAGAATCCAAAAAAGGGTGGATATATGTATAACTGATTCACTTTGCTGTAGAGTAGAAACTAACGCATTGTAAATCAACTACCCTCCAATAAAGTTTTTTAAATTAAAAAATGCTTTATTAATCTGTTTTTATGTGTGGAGAAAATTTTTCATTGATCTCCTTGTCAAATTCCCTGCAGATTTATTCAGAATCTTAATTTTTATCATTATCTTTTACTTGTTAGTCATTAAGTGAGTGAAGTCACTCAGTCGTGTCTGACTCTTTGCAACCCTATAGACTGTAGCTTACCAGGCTCCTCCATCCATGGGATTTTCAAGGTAAGAATACTGGAGTGGGTAGCCATTCCCTTCTCCAGAGGATCTTCCTGACCCAGGGATAGAACCTGGGTCTCCCACATTGTAGGCAGACATTTTACCGTCTGAGCCACTAGGGAAGTCAAAGTGAGGTAATTTGCCTAAGTGTTAGTCGCTCAGTCGTGTCAGACTCTTTGTGATCCAATGGACTGTAGCCTACAAGGCTCCTTTATCCATGGGACTCTCCAGGCAAGAGTACTGGAGTGGGTTGCCATTCCCTTCTCCAGGGGATCTTCCTGACCCAGGGATCGAACCCAGGTCTCCTGCATTGCAAGCAGATACTTTACAGTCTGAACCAACTGGGAAGCTGATAGTCATTATTAGCCATCAACTAAAACATGACTTATTTTACACAGGTTTAATATAGTACATTTTTCATAATGTTTTAAATATTTCTTTAATAACGAATTTTACTGTAACATGAAAAAGCATCAGATTTTCCTTTTGAATAGAAAGTTGATTATTTTAAAAACTGGCTCAGAGATCTCTAGATTGAAAGCTGTTAGGCTTTTGTTTGCTTTTGGGGGGAAGAGTTTTTATTTTTTTTTATTTGTATATCTGTTTGTGTTTAATTGTTTTGCCACATGAGTACACTTGGAAAGTAGAAGTGAAAATTAAAAACTCTATTCAGCAACATAGCACACAGAGTTCACATTCTTTGTATGATAGTATATATACACATATATGGACATATATATATATATACACATATACATATATACATACATGGGAAGAAGCCCCAGTGGCTCAGCAGTAAAGAATCCACCTGCAATGCAGGAGACACAGGTTCAATCCCTGGATCAGGAAGACCTCCTGGAGAAGGAAATGGCAATCCACTCTAGTATTCTTACCTGAAAATTCCCATGGACAAAGAAGCCTGGTGGGCTACAGTCCATGGGGTTGCAAAAGAGTCAGACATGACTTAGCGACTAAACATATAAATACACACAGACATGAGAGGTGTGTGTGTGTATGTGTGTGTGTAATGTTAAGTTCCTCATCAATCTCTCCTTGAAACTTTGAAGTTACTTCTTTTTGTGCAAAAATGGTCTTTATTGAGGTATAATGGACAATTCAAGGTCATGTATATATAAGGTGTACAAACTTAATGATTTGATAACCAGACACCTTATGAAGTCATCAACACAATCAACCTAAACAACATCTCCCTCATGTATCATAATTACCACTGTCTGTGTGTGGTGAGAACATTTTAGACCAGTCCTGTCATCAAACGTCAAGAGCACAACATAGTGTTATTAACTATGGGCACAGTGCTGTGCATCAGAGCTCCAGAACTTGCCTTGCGTAGATGAACTTCGTATACTTGTGCCAATGTCTCTCCATTTCCCCTTACCAACAGACCCTGGCAACTGCCATTTTATTCTCTGCCTATGTTCATTAAGGATATTTTTTCCTTTAAATGTCATTGTCTGGTTTTGGTATAAGGGTGATGATGGTCTCATACAATTAGTTTGGAAGTAGTCCCTCTTCTTAAATTTCTTAAAAGGAACTTAAGAAGGATTGATATTAATTCTCTTTGAATATTTGGTAGAATTCACCCATGAAGCCATTTTGTCCTGGGTTATTTTTGTTGTTGTTGGAATGTTTTAGATTACTGATAAAATTGCACTCTTATTGGCCTGTTTGGGCTTTTTATTTCTTCTTGATTGAATTTGATACAGTGAATGTTTCTAGGAATTTATCCACGTCTTTCAGGTTATCCAGCCTGTTGGCTTATAGTCTCTTATGATCCTTTTTATTTCTGAGCCATCCATTATAATGTCTCTTCTTTAATTCTTGATTTTACTTACTTGAGTCTTCTCTCTTTTTCTCTTAATCTAGGTAAAGGTTTGTCCATTTTTGTTTCTTTAAAAAATAAAAGAATTCTTAGTTTGCTGATTTTTATCCTGTATTTCTACATTTTTTTTCTTTTTTTCATATTTTTAATTTTTATTTATTCATTTTTGGCTGTGCTGGGGCTTCCTTGCTATGCAGGCTTTTCTCTAGTTATGACAAATGGGGGCTACTCTCTAACTGTGGTGTGAGGGCTCCTCTTTGCCTTGGCTTCCTCTTGTTGTGGAGCGTGAGCCCTAGAGCACTCCAGCTCCAACAATTGTGGCGCACGGGCTCGGTAGTTGTGGCTCCCGGGCTCCAGAGCCTAGGCTCAGCAGTTGGGGTGCACAGGCTGAGTTGCTCTGTGGCATGTGAGATCTTCCTGGACCAGGGATTGAATCCACGTCTCCTGCATTGTCAAGTGGATTCTTAACCACTGAGCCACAAGGAAGCCCTTGCTTTATTTTTTCTTTTTGCTAACTTTAGTCTTAATTTGTTCTTTTTTTCTGGTTCCTCGAGGTTGAAGCCAGGTTGTTTATTCAAGATCTCTTTGTTTTTAAATATACGTGTCTATCACTATAAACCCTCAGTATCACTTGTGCTGCATCTCATACCACTTTCAAAGTAATGAGCCAAAATGACTGTGTGACCACACTTACCACAGAAACACTGAAGGATCTCTGTCATCAATTGAATAGAATTAATTCCTTAGAATGGCATTTAGCCTCTCCCTGACCTGACCCCTAACCTATATCCTCAAGCTTAATTTCAAATACTTCTCATTCCGGAACTTCACTGCACCTTAATTCTTCACCATCTCTGAACATACCCCAGAACTTTCTACCTGGTACTTTGCTTGCTGGTTCCTCAACCAGCAATGCCCCTTTCCCACCTGCTCCCCCTACTCCCAACCACACATCTAAATTATGCCTTTTACTACTAATAATCTTTCAAGTCTCAGGCCAAATGCCACTATCTCCACTCTGAATGAATAGGAACACTTTGGAGTAAACTGAGAAAAACAGGAACAAAGATGGAGAGGGGCTTTAAAACACATAACTTTTGAGGAAAATTTGAATAAATCAGGATGTTTAACACAAAAGAGAAAATATTTAATGATGAAGGACTGTTGAGAGAAAGTAGATTAAACCCTGCTACTGCTCAGACCCAAGAGCAAAAATTAGAGCCGACGTTCAGAAACTAAATGAAAACATTTTAGGCCTAAATGATTAAGAAATATCCCATAAGTCAAAGTTGTCAAAAAGAAAACAATGGAATAAAATCTATCATTTCTTTAACATATTTTTGTGCCAGAGGCTGTGCTGTTTGCTTTCCAAGTGTAAATACACTTGAGTCTCTTAAGAAGTCTGAGAGTTAAGTATCAACATTATAATCTCCATTTTACAGATAGGAAAACTGAGGTTTAGAGAGCTTAAGTAACTTGTGCAAGATATCACTGGTAGAGCAGCATGCAAACCTAGTTCTGTCTGACCTCAGAGCCTGACTAGAGCACAACTCTGCAGCCTCCCCAATCCCCAAGTTCCAAGGTTTTTCCATGTCCTCTGCCTCTTGTTTATAGAAAAACTGAACTCTCCCAGGCCTCCCTAAGTCACAAAAGAGCAGGCTCAAGTAGTTAATAATTAGAGTCACAGATTCAGTATCTGATGCACATTCCTGAGTTGTTTCACCAACATGACAGCTGCCACCAGAGCGAAAAAGCTAACTGCATGAGGACCAGACTGTAGCTATGACATAAGCGCCTCCATTTTCAGAGTAGCACTGAGTCCACAGCTTGCACAATTCCAAGAACTGGCCGCAAGAAAATGGGATTAACATTATTGCTCACAATAATCTGCATCTTTGTGGAAATTAATAACTGTAGCTTGCTCTGCCTGTATATGTAAGCAGGCACCTACAACCCTCAGCAAAGAAATGTGACAGACCCTGTCAATGTCTCTCATGCTCAGAATATGGCCCCTTGTGTTAGCATGAAGAAGTTACAGAAGATGGACCTTTGTTCCTAATCTCACAGAAATGGAATGTTGTTCTAACAGTCAGGATTTGTAAGCAGCTTCTGACAGGAAAGAATTCTCTGCAGGAGGCCCCTTTTCTCTTGTCACTTTAGCAGAGCTATATTGTAACTAACCTTAAGCCAGGTACCCTCATCCTCTACTCATCTCTGGCCCAAGCACACCTTCCAGATCTTTTGATCACCCAATATCTTGCCTAACCTGTTGGTTCTTTTACAGATCCAAGAAGTAAAATTGAAGAAAAAGTAATTAACAGTGACCAGATCTCCTCCCTAGCTTTCCCTTCAGTAATCTCAAGAACAAACCATGGGACTGAGGTAGCATCTAAAGAAGGACCACAAGAAGATGATGAGCGTGCATGCAGAGGGGGATGAGGCATTGGCGACAGTTCTGATTCCCTATCTCGATAATTAACTGAGATTGCTTTCTTCTTTCCCTTTAAAACCTTTCATGGCTGAGCAGACTATTGGCAGTTGGTTTTTGGATACACTGAGTCTGCCTTCTCCCTAGATTTTCTGGCTTTCTGATTAAAAGCAATATTTTCCATTTCTACTAATATTTGCCTCTTGAGTATTGATTTTTGAGCTTCTAGCAGCCAGACCTGAGTTCAGAGACAAGCCTATGCCATGGAGCAGCCAGTATGTTGTCTGAAGAAGCAGTGAACTGCCCACCTCCAGATGTGTACAAGCAAAGTCTAGACGCACACCTGGGGGAACAACAGAATGAGGCTCTAAGCAGCTGATGAGCTGCGTACGACCTTTGAGAATAATCTCAATTCTGATTTTAGCCTTCCCAAATGCATGAAACTTATAATTTTAAACAGTTGTATAATAAGCAATGATGAGTTCAACAGGACATTTAAGATGAAAGCAGTAGAATTAGCAAGAGCAGAATATGGCTTTTCTCCCTCTTCTATGCCAAGATTATGACTTCATCACATTCTGCTTTATATTAACGTTCTTTACATTTCACCTACTTCTGAAATGGAGTGGGGCTGCTGACACTGTGTTTCATGGAGAAGGAAACCAGCTCTTAGAGATGCTGTTCTCATGGAATCTATTTCCTGGATTCTCTCACAGCACGTACTGAGGATTATCACCACCACTCCACTGGCACTCCTGCAAGTGATCAAAGGCTTCCTTGCTGCTGGATTTATAAAATATCATAATACTTATCTCCCTTAATCTTGGAGCCACATCCAACAGAACAGAACAGTGTCCCCTTCCACTAAGCCTCTCTTCCCTTAGTTTCTGTAGCATCTAAATATCCTCTTTTCTTCTTTCTTTCTGAGAGCTTTTTCTAAATTTCTCCTACAGAGCCTTATTTCTTTGTGGGGTCCTTACATGATAATACTTCTCAAGTGTCTGTGTAATTACACTTCTAATTCTATCCACAATCCTTGAAGAAACTCAGCTATTCCCATGGCTTTATTTTTTAGTGATAACTCTGAAATCTATATATCTTATGTGAATTCCTACCTCATGAGTAAGGTCAGAGAGGATTGGTTGATAAATGAGCAAATGCACGAATCAATACATAAGTTTATGAGAAGTAAACAGGTTCCCATATTTCAGACTAGAAACAAGTAAAACACATTCTTTTCACTGGTTTTTCATCAGATAGAACTGAGTTCACATCTAAGCTCTCCCTTTATCAGTAGCATGACGTGAGATTAGTGAATTAAAAGGCCTACACCTTAGCCTGTGTTACATTGTCATTGTTGCTTTTTAAAATAATTTACAAAATGAGGATAATTATACCCATCCTGACCTAGATTTCAGGTAGGGTAATTGTGAGGAATGCATGAGTTCTCACAAGGAAGAGGGCCTTAGGAATAGGAATTAGTCTTACTAAACTATATTGAACTACTCCATCGATAGAGACAGAAAACAGGATGCCAAGCAGGGTGCACAACAGATGTTTTGCTTTGTTTTGTTTATCCCGAGGCTCTGGGTAACTATTGATGGTAGCTGTTCACACCTCAGGCATAAACAGCTTGGTAAAGTAAGCATATGCAGGATAAAGGGTGGTGGCCAGATTAACTGCAGTGCTAGACATCCACAACACATACCTACCTGTAATGTACGGTAATGACTCTGAACGTGAGCCCAGCCCAAACTTCAACCAAAATGACTGGTCTCAAAGACTGAAGGAATACAAAGCAACTAAAGAAATCAAGGGCTTCCCTTGTGGCTCAGATGGTAAGGAATCTGCCTGGAAAGCAGGAGATTCAGGTTCGATCCCTGGATTGGGAAGATCCCCTGGAGAAGGAAATGGCAACCCACTCCAGTATTCTTTCCTGGGAAATCCCATGCACAGAGGAGCTTGGCAGGCTCGGTCTATGGGGGTCACAAAGAGTAGGACACGACTAAGTGACTAACGCACACAGAGAAATCGACTCTTCAGGCATTGTAGAATGCCAAGACTAGAAGACGTTTTATTCTAGTTATTATCAATTCAATTTTTTCATTGGAAAAAATGGAGAAACTTGAGTCCAGAAAGGGGAAAAATAAGTTAAGTTGCATAGCTGGAGTACAAATGTAAGCTATCACCCCACTATATATCCTAACCACCCTGACTACCACCACCACGCAGTGCAGGGCTGAGTCGCTCAGTCATGTCCAACTGTTCACCACCATAAACAAGGCTAATAATTTTTTCTTTTCCTTTATTTGGATATAATTTACATACTAAAATATTAAGGTTTGATTTGCACAGTTTAAATTGGTCTTTTTAATATGATGCTCTGTGAATTGTACCAAAGAAAAAAATGTCTAACTACAACCATACTCATAACAGAAAATTTCCATCACCCTGAAAATTCCCTTATATCAACTTCTAATAAGCAGCCCTTCTCTCCCTGATCAATGCTTGGCAATCAGAGTTCTGTTTCTTGTTTTCATAGTTTTGCCATTTTGAAAACATTACATAAATGAAGCTAGAATTATACAGTATAGTGTTGCACATATCAGCAGGTCATTCCCACTAGCAATCTTCCTTTACATCAATGTACCATGGTTGGTTTAACCCTTCACCAGTTGATAAACACTGGATTCTTTCCAGTTTGGGGCTTTTACCAATAAAGCTGCTATAAATATCCATGTATAATTTTTGTGTGAACAAAAGTGTTTACTTCACTTGAGTATACCTAGGAGTGGGATTTTTGAGTCATATGGTTAAGTATGTATATTATTTTATAAGAAACTGCTTTCTCATTTTACATTCCCACCAGAAAGCACAGTTTGTTTTTTTCTTAATACTGTCTTTGTGTGTGTATGGATCAGGTTTTTAGTGATATATCTAAGGAATCTTTCTCTAACCAAAGGACAAAAGTATTTTCCTCTATATTTTTTTCTAGAAATTTTGGAGTTTAAGTTTTTTACATGTAGGTGTAGGACACATTTTGAACTAATTTTCATATTGTACAGGTATAGGTGAAAATTTATTATTTCTCTTCCTATTTTTTTCTATGTTTATGTTCAATTGTTTTAGCATCAAACATTGAAAAGACTATCATTTCTAAACTGGATGATCTTTGCATCTTAGTTGAAAATCATTTGACCATATAAGTGTGCGCGTATTTCTCAACTCTATTCTGTTCAATTGATATGCCTATCCTTTCTCCAATAAAATATTCCATTAATTACTGAGCAGTGACTCCATAGATTTTGCTCATTTTTTTCCCAAAAATTCTTTTGGTTATTCAGTTCTTTGCCCTAACATATAAATTTTAAAATCACCTTGTCAATTTCTATACAAAATCACTTTGGTAAGAATTGACATCTTAGCAATAAAAATTCAGTAAGAACATATAAGATATATAAGAACATAGTCTCTTAATTTATTTTGGTCATTTTAAAATTTCTTTTAACAAAATTGTATAGTTACCAGCATGCATAATATGCATATATTTTGTTAGATGTATACATTTTATTTTTTCTGGTGCTATTATAAATGATATATATTTAACTCAATTTCTACTTGTTCTTTGCAAGCACAGAAACATGCAATTGATTTTTGTATCTTAGTTTTGCATTCTGCAACCTTGTTAAATGCACTTATCAGTTCTAACAGCACTTTTGTAGATTATTTAGGATTTTCTACATAGACAGTCATGTTTTCTATGCTTCTATGAATAGAAACAGTTGTATATTTCTTTTCCCATCAATATCCCTTTTAATTCTTTTTCTTGCTGTTCTACACTGGTAAGGACCTCCAGTGCAATATCAAAAAAGATGTAATTACAGAGGATATCTGCACTTTGTTTCTGATCTAAGAGGGAAACCATTCATCTTTCAGTATTAAACAAGAAGTTAGCTGTGGATGTTTTATAGACAGCTTTTATCAGTTGAGGAATTTCCCTTCTATTCCTGGTTTGCTGAGTAATATACATGTAGTAAGTATGGAGGGACTTTCCTGTCAGTCCAGTGGTTAGGACTCTGTGCTTCCACTGCATGGGGTATGAGTTCGATTCCTGGTTAGGGAACTAAGATCCTGCACGCTAAGTGGCCAAAAATAAATAAATAATGAATAAATGTGGAATTTCGTTAGATTATTTTTGTATCAATTAATATGATTGCATTATTTTCTTCTTTAGTCATATGATAAATTGCATTTATTGATTTTCATTTGCATTCTACTTATAAGGGTTACTTACTTGATCTCATAGTACTTTCTTAGGGAGGGATGTTGTGTTCATGCCTATGCAGGATAGTGATCTGTAATTTTCTCATCCTGTAGTTTCTTTTTCTGATTTTGGTAGCAGGGCAATGTTGGCCTCGTAAAATGAGAGGGCCGACAAGCACAGCAAAAGATGCTCATTATTATTAGTTATTAAGGAAATTCAAAATCAAAATTAGATACTACTTCACACCTACTAGAATGGCTAGAATAAAAAGAGACATAACAACAAGTGTTGGTTATGACATGGAGAAACTGAAATCTCATACCCTGCTAATGAGAGTGTAAAATAGTGCAGCTGTTTTGGAAGTTATCTGGCAGTTCCTCAAAAGATTAAACTCAGAGTTAGCATATGACCCAGAAATTCTACTCCCACCTGTGTGTATACTTAAGAGAAAAGCATACATCCATGTAAGTGCTTGTATGAGAATATCCATAGCAGCATTATCCATAGTAGGCAAATAGTGGAAATAATTCATATTTCTATCAACTGATGAATGAATAAATAAAATTCAGTATATCCATACAGAAGAATATTATTTGGTAATAAAACTTAATGAAGTGTAATACCTACTATATAACATGATTAAACCTTGAACACATTATGCTAAGTGAAAGAAGCCAAGTGCAAAAGGCCACATATTGTATGATGACATTTATATAAAATGTTCCTTATAGGCAAATCTATAGAGAACAAGAGCAGATTAATGATTGCCTGACTCTTGAAGAGTCCCTTGGACTGCAAGGAGATCCAACCAGTCCATCCTAAAGGAGATCAGTCCTGGGTGTTCATTGGAAGGACTGATGCTGAAGCTGAAACTCCAATACTTTGGCCACCTCATGTAAAGAGTTGACTCACTGGAAAAGACTCTGATGCTAGGAGGGATTGGGGGCAGGAAGAGAAGGGGATGACAGAGGATGAGATGGCTGGATGGCATCACCAACTTCATGGACATGAGTTTGAGTAAACTCCAGGAGTTGGTGATGGACAGGGAGGCCTGGCGTGCTGCAATTCATGGGGTCGCAAAGAGTCGGAAACGACTGAGTGACTGAACTGACTGACTGACTGACTGAGGGCTGGAGGGGGATGGATTAGGGAGAAATGAGGAATGACTACTACTGCGTATAGGTTTTTTTGCAGGGGCAATGAAAAAATGGTAAAACTGATTATGACAACTCCATGAATACACTAAAAAAAATATTGAACTACATACTTCATAAGGTTGAAGTGTATAGTATGTGAATTATATCTCAATAAAGCTCTTAAAACAATTAGTGGAGAACTGTTCCCTCTTCTACATTTTAAAAATATATATTTATTTATCTATTTGGCTGCACTGAGTCTTAGTTGCATTATGAAGGATCTTCAATCTTCATTGAGGTGCAGGGGATTTTAGCTGTAGCATGCAAACTCTTAGTTGTGACATGTGAGATTTTGTTCCCAGACCAGTGATTAAACCTGGACACCCAGCATAGGGAGCATGGAGTCTTAGCCACAGGACCACCAGGAAGCCTGTTTTCTGCATTCTGAATAAGTCTTCTATAGATCCACTATTATTTATTCCCTGATAGAATTTACTAGTAAGTTATCCTGGAGTTTCTTGTATTGGAAAGTTTTAAAGTTTGGGTTTCATACTTTAATAAATATGTTGCTGTTGTTGTTTAGTTGGAAGTCATGTCCGACTTTTTGTGACTCCATGGTCTATAGCCCACCAGGTTCCCCTGTCCATGGGATTTCGCAGGCAAGAATACTGGAATGGGTGACCATTTCCTTCTCCAGGGATCTTCCCAACCCAGGGATCAAACCCGTGTCTCCTGCATTGGC
The DNA here is from genome assembly GCF_910594005.1 of Cervus elaphus. Taxonomy (NCBI): domain Eukaryota; kingdom Metazoa; phylum Chordata; class Mammalia; order Artiodactyla; family Cervidae; genus Cervus; species Cervus elaphus. The sequence continues at coordinate 60,307,253 of NC_057823.1, read as the reverse complement.
AGGTGGATTCTTAACTGCCGAGCCACCAGGGAAGCCCAAATTATATATGACTGGCGTAGAAATTTTTATACTGTGAATTCAGAGCTAGGGCCTTCATAATTTGGGGAAATTAACTATTTCCATGTGATGACTTTATGCTTAATTTTTTGTTAACTCCCTTTCATTCCATCCCATATGCCAAAGGCATGATCAAGTACCTCTTTTGGAATGTTGCCTCTATCCTCGACCATAGCTCTAACTGCTAGAAGAATCAAAGCCACTAGACTCTTAACTTGCCTTGTTTATACCTGGTCTCTTCATCTGAGCCCTGTTTCTCATCCTAGTGGAGTTCCTGAATCACTCTGCCATTAGCTCTAATTTTCCATTTACACATCTAATGAGCATTCACTGAAGATTTATTACATTTATTCATCACTGTCTATTTGCTAGTCATGTTGTAGGCAAATGGTATTTGAGGATAAATAAGGCATGGTCCACACTTGAGGAAACTGTAGATTAATGAAGGTGTCAGCAATAAAACAATAATCCCTGATTCAAAATAATACATATTACAATAGAACTGTGTACAGTGTGGGCCCATAGCAGAAGTGGTGAATTCTGCCATAGATTAGCTCAAGGATATGATCAAGATATTTTTCTGAAGGATGTGATACTTGAAGATATTTTATTCAAAATTCCTCTTTGAAAATGATTAAAGTAGCATACACTCACTCTAAAGGGAAAAATGAGGGGGAAAGTGGGGGAAATGTATACATTTTAAAAGTTAACCATCTCCCACTCAAACACTATTATCCCCAAACAGCCCTCCTAAGAACCAATAGTTGGTTCCATTCTCCTGTCCATCCAAATGTACATACAAACACAGATGGAGATCTTTGAAAGCTACAGTCATCAAGACAGTATGGTACTGGCACAAAAACAGAAATATAGACCAATGGAACAAGATAGAAAACCCAGAGATAAACCCACACACCTATGGGTACCTTATTTTTGACAAACGAGGCAAGAATATGCAATGGGACAAAGGTGGTCTCTTCAGAAGGTACTGGTGGGAAAACTGGACAGTTACATGTAAAAGAACAAAATTAGAACAATTCCTAACACAATACAACAAAGAAACTCAAAATGGATTACAGACGTAAATGTAAGACCAGAAAGTATAAAACTCTTAGAGGAAAACATAGGCAGAAACTCAATGACATATATCACAGCAAGATCCTCTATGACCCATCTCCTAGAGTAATGGAAATAAAAACAAAAATAAACAAATAGGACCTAATTAAACATAAAAGCTTTCACACAGCAAAGGAAACTATAAACAAGGTGAAAAGACAACCCTCAAAATGGGAGAAAATAATAGCAAATGTAACAACTGACAAAGGATTAACTTTAAAAATATACAAGCAACTCATAAAAACCAATACCAGAAAAACAAACAACCCAATCAAAAGTGGGCAAAAGATCTAGTCAACACATGAAAAGATTCTCAACATCACTCATTATTAGAGAAATGCAAATCAAAACTACAATGAGATACCACCTCACACCAGTCAGAATGGCCATCATCAAAAAATCCAAGAGCAATAAATTCTGGAGAAGGTGTAGAGAAAAGGGAACCCTCTTGCACTATTGGTGGGAATGTAAATTGATATAGCCACTAGTGGAAGTCAGTGTGGAGATTCCTTTAAAAACCAGGAATAAAACCAGCAATCCTACTCCTAGGCATATACCCTGAGGAAAACAAAATTGAAAAAGCCACATGTACCCCGAAGTTCACTGCAGCATTATTTACAATAGCTAGGACATGTATATTGTCACCCTGCTTATTTAACTTATATGCAGAGTACATCATGAGAAACACTGGGCTGGAGGAAGCACAAGCTGGAATCAAGATTGCCAGGAGAAATATCAATAAATTCAGATATGCAGATGACACCACCCTTATGGCAGAAAGTGAAAAAGAACTAAAGAGCCTCTTGATGAAAGTGAAAGAGGAGAGTAAAAAAGTTGGCTTAAAGCTCAACATTCAGAAAACTAAGATCATGGCATCCAGTCTCATCACTTCATGGCAAATAGATGGGGAAACAGTGGAAACAGTGGCTGACTTTATTTTGGGGGGCTCCAAACTCACTGCAGATGGTGACTGCAGCCATGAAATTAAAAGACCCTTGCTCCTTGGAAGAAAAGTTATGACCAACCTAGACAGCATATTAAAAAGCAGAGACATTACTTTGCCAACAAAGGTTCATCTAGTCAAGGCTATTGTTTTTCCAGTAGTCATGTGTGGATGTGAGAATTGCACTATAAAGAAAGCTGAGTGCCGAAAAATTGATGCGTTTGAACTGTGGTGTTGGAGAAGACTCTTGAGAGTCCCTTCGACTGCAAGCAGATCCAACCAGTTCATGCTAAAGGAGATCAGTCCTGGGTGTTCACTGGAAAGACTGATGTTGAGGCTGAAACTCCAATACTTTGGCCACCTAATGTGAAGAACTGACTCATTGGAAAAGACCCTGATGCTGGGAGGGATTGAGGGCAGGAGGAGAAGGGGACGACAGGATGAGATGGTTGGATGGCATCACCGACTCAATGGACATGAGTTTGGGTAAACTCCGGGAGTTTGTGAGGAACAGGGAGGCCTGGTGTGCTGCAGTCCAAGGGGTTGCAAAGAGTTGGACATGACTGAGCAACTGAACTCAACTGAGGACATGGAAACAACCTAGATGTCCATTGACAGATGAATGGATAAAGAAGTTGTGGTACATATATACAATGGAATATTATTACTCATCCATAAAAAGGAATGCATTTGAGTCAGTCCTAATGAGGTGGATGAACCCACAGCCTATTATACAGAGTGAAGTAAGTCAGAAAGAGAAAAACAAACATCTTATACTAACACATATATATAGACTCTAGAAAGCCAGTACTGATGAACCTACTTGCAGGGCAGCAATGGAGACATAGAGAACAGACTTATGGACACGGGTGGGAGAGGGATGGGAGGAGGAATAGGAGGGTGGAATGTATGGAGAGATTAATATGGAAACATACATTACTATATGTAAAATAAATAACCAGCAGGAATTTGCTATATGACTCAGGGAACTCAAACAGGGGTTCTGTAACAATCTAGAGGGGTGGGTTAGGAAGGGAAGTGGATGGGATGTTCAAGAGGGAGGGGACATAGGTATAGCTATGATTGATTCATGTTGATGTTTAGCAGAAACCAAAACAATACTGTAAGCAATTATCCTTCAATTAAAAATAAATAAATTTACTGTTGTCTTGATGGCGCTGCAGAAAACTCTACCCAAGATGGCTCCCCCTCCCCGGACCTGTCCCCTCTTTCCCTTGAGTCCTCTCGCTGCCTCATAGGCCTCTCGAATCTAATATCGTGAGAGCGATATTAGAGGGTGAGGTGAGAGCAGGCCCAGGGAGGGTGTTTACCGCCGAGGAACTGCAGTCACAATCAAGATGATAGAGGTACTGACAACAATTGACTCTCAGAAACTGCTACACCAGCTGAATGCCCTGTTGGAACAGCAGTTGAGATGTCAGCCAAAGGTCTGCGGCTTGAGGCTCACTGAATCTGCACATGATAATGGCCTTAGAATGACTGCAAGACTGAGGGACTTCGAAGTAAAAGATCTTCTTAGTCTAACTCAGTTCTTTGGCTTTGACACAGAGACATTTTCTCTAGCTGTGAATTTACCAGACAGATTCCTGTCTAAAATGAAGGTACAGCCCAAGCACATTGGGTGTGTTGGACTAAGCTGCTTCTATTTGGCTGTAAAATCAACAGAAGATGAAAGGAATGTCCCATTGGCAACTGACTTCATCTGAATAAGTGTGTAGAGGTTCACGGTTTCAGACCTGATGAGAATGGAGAAGATTGTATTGGAGAAGGTGTGTTGGAAAGTCAAAGCTACTCTTGCCTTTTTGTTTCTACAACTCTATCATTCACACCTTCAAGCGAATGTGCTACATGAAAAGAGAGTAGCCTTAATTTTGAAAGACTAGAAGCCCAAATTAAGGCATGCTACTGCAGGATCATATTTTCTAAAGCAAAGCCATCTGTGTTGACATTGTCTATCATTGCATTGGAGATCCAAGCACAGAAGTGTATAGAGTTAACAGAAGGAGTAGAACATCTTCAGAAACTTTCCAAGATCAGTGGCAGAGATTTGACTTTCTGGCAAGAGCTTGTATCCAAGTGTTTAACTGAACATTCATCGAACAAGTGTGTCAAACCAAATATTCTGAAGTTGAAGTGGATTGTTTCTGGGCGTACATGGCAACTGAGGCATAGATACTACAGAATAACCCACCTTCCAACAATTCCTGAAATGGTCCTTTAATTGGATGGTTACAGCAACAAAAACTTCTGAAGACTTTCTCTACAATCCTGAGCTGTGGATTCCATAATATAATGGGTTTAAGCTGTGAAGCCTCAAAACATCACTAGATTAGCACTTTTTAAGGTATAATAATTCTAGGTAGTGAGAATTGTTTCTTGGCACCTATGATGCAAGTAATATACAACCCAAAGATGTGGACCTTACTGCTACATAGAAATCACATTTAAATTTGAGGACATTTACATAAAGCAAAACTACCAACCTGTTAATTTTGGCATGTTAAGTTATCTTTAATATTTTTCTAGAAAACAGGTGATTTTGTATCTATGATTTTAAAAGTTTTACACAAAATTTACTGCCTCAGTCTAGTCCCATCAAGAAAATTAGTTTTTACTGTACTAGTAACTCAAATTAGCGTCACTCTGAAAACTTTTTGATTTAACAATCCATAAGTTTTTACTGAGGGCTGTTTTTATAAAACTTGTTGGTTCTAACTTAGAATTTTGCTTAAAAGGAAGAGAATATACTTACATTAATTGCCCCTACTGTGCCAAAAGGAAGTATTAAGAAATGTAAGTAGGCAACTTCATAATTACAAGGTTGCTGAGGTGTAGTGTTTGGAAATCTACAGGGTTAAAATGTTGCAGAGAGTTACCCAGGGCAATGTGTAGCCTGAATCCATCCAGGAATGGCTGTACCCAATTTTGACATCATGTTATGTACATATACACATTAGAAAATAAACCAAAGAACCACAGTGTGCCTTATACTTTTGTAAACCATGTTTAATGGATAACTTCACAGTTTTCCAAAAATACTGATAAATTTCAATATTTTTAATACATCAGTGTTAATATTGAGTTGCCATAGATAACCTAACCAACTCCCATTATGTTTTGGTTATGTTTTTGTTCTACAGGATATACCTTTCAATAAAATGACTGAAATGCAATAAAAATTAATTTTAAAATATATCAATCAAAAAAAAACTACAAAATGGGATTATTAAACCTATAGTTAAACCTGTAGATTTCATATCAGCTGGCATTTGTCAATTAATTCATTGCATCAATTATATAGATAGCTTACAGAGGTCCATGTGACACTGAAGAAATGTGACAGCTATGGAGAATGCATGCATCCCTCTCCATCTTCTCTACCACTGCTCTGAGTCCAAACCACCCTCATCTCCTGCCTAGATAATTAAAATAGTTGCCTAACTGATCTGGTGCAGCCACCTTAGTCCTAGTCATCACTTGCCTGATCATTATTAATACTAAGTAGCCTCCTAATGAGCATGTTCCCACTCTGATCTCTCCTCAACCCAGTTGATTTTTCACATTGGGGCATGTGAAGTGACATTTTTGAAACCAAATGCTGAACATCTGAGTTTTGATAAGAACCTTCTTATGGCTTCCCAAAGCTCTTAGACACTATTTCTTAGTAATAAATCAAGATTGCTATTGGCACCCTGAAGGTAATGCTTGATCTAGCCTTTGCCTAGCTATTATCTAAAAATACTATCCTCCTTGTTCCCCATACTTTAGTCCTACCAGACCTTTATCTGTTTTGCCAACATGCTGCGGTCCTTTCTGCCCTAGGGATATTTTAATACTGTTGTTTCAGAGTGGAAATCCTTCCCAACTTAATCGCACTTCACCTACTAAACTATCACTTTTCATAATTCCAGTTCAAGCACTGCTTCCTCAGAGATTCCCTATGCTCCATCACACACAATCCTGTCTGTAGTTTCCTCTCCTCTACTTTTGAAACTCTTATAGTTTGCAGTTACATGTCACTGTGTTTATTTTATTAAATTATCCATTTTCCTCCTCTAGGCTGTATTCATGGAGAAGCCAAGGACTTTGCTTTTCTCACCTCTTGAATCTCAGCATTTACTGATCTCAAAAAGGTAGTGCTCATTATACTGCTTTCTGAACAGATTTGTCAAAGAACAAATAACCATTAAAACCTAAATGACACTCAGTATATTTAAAAAATAAATAAATAAAAAGTAACCATCTCCCACTCAAATACCATTATCCCCAATCAGCCCTTCCAGCAATCAATAGTTGACTCCATTCTCCTGGCCATCCAAATATACATACAAACATAGAGGGAGAAATGTATGGCCCAGTACTCTGCAGCTTGCCCTTCTCATTTAACAATATGTCATTGTATCTACTTTAGATACATAGACACAAACATTTAAAAAGTCACCTGATAGCTCAGAATTTAAGACATTATAATTTCCCTTCTGACGGGCATTCATATTTCATTTTTTAAGCTCTTATAAAATGTTGCAATAACCATCCTTACACATATGCACTGATGTTTTTATATCTTTATAAAAGATTTCCAAAAACTGAATTGCTAGTTCAAAGGACGCTTTCAAAAACTATGATGATGGAGGAAAACTCCCAAACTCATTCTACAAGGCCACAATCACCCTGATACCAAAACCAGACAAAGATGCCACACAAAAAAAGAAAACTATAGGGTAATATCACTGATGAACGTAAATGCAAAAATCCTTAACAAAATTCTAGAAAATAGAATCCAATAACATATTAAAAATCATACATCATGATCAAGTGGGTTTTATTCCAGGGATGTAAGGATTCTTCAATATTCACAAATCAATGTGATACACCATATTAATGAATTGAAAGATAAAAACCATATGATTATTTCAATAGATGCAGAAAAAGCTTTTGACAAAATTCAACACCCATTCTTGATAAAAACTCTCCAGAAAGTAGGCATAGAAGGAACATACCTGAACATAATAAAAGCCATACATAAAAAGCCCACAGCAAAGTGTCCTCAATGGAGAAAAATTTAAATTATTCCTCTAAAATCAGGAACAAGACTGGAAGTCCTAGCCACAATGATCAGAAAGGAAAAAGAAATAACAAGAATCCAGACTAAAAAGGAAGAAGCAAAACTCTCACTGTTTGCATATGACTTGATCCTCTACATAGAAGACCCTAAAGATGTCACCAGAAAATTACTAGAACTAATAAATATAGTAAAGTTGCAAGATATAAAAGTAATACACAGAAATCCCTTGCATTCCTACATACTAACAGTAAAAGTCAGAAAGAGAAATTAGGGAAACAATCCGATTCACCATTGCAACAACAACAGCAACAGAAAAAATACTTAGGAATAAATTTACCTAAAGAGAGAGAGGACCTGAAACAGAAAAATATAAAACACTGATGAAAGAAATCAAAGATGACACAGATAGATAGAGAAATATACCATATTTTTTGATTAGAAGAATCAATATAGTGAAAATGAGCATGCTACCCAAAGCAATCTGTAGATTCAATGCAATTCCTGTCAAACTACCAATGGTATTTTTCACAGAACTAGAAAAAATAATATCACAATTTGTATGGAAACACAAAAGATCCCAAATAGCCAAAGCAATCTTGAGAAAGAAGTATGGAACTGGAGGAATCAACCTTCCTGACTTCAGACTATACTACAAAGCTACAGTCATCAAGACAGTATGGTACTGGCACAAAAAAAAAAAAAAAAACAGAAATACTGATCAATGGAACAAAATAGAAAGCACAGAGATAAATCTATGCACGTATGGACACCACATGTTTGACAAAGGAGGCAAAAATGTACAATGGAGAAAAGACAGTCTCTTCAACAAGTGGTGCTGGGAAAACTGATCAATTACATATAAAAGAATGAAACTAGAACACTTTCTAACACCACACAAAAAAAATAAATTCAAAATGGATTAAAGACCTAACTGTAATGCCAGAAACTATAAAACTCTTAGAGGAAAACATAGGCACAACATTCTCTGACATAAATCACAGCAAGATCTTCTATGACCCACCTCCCAGAGTAATGGAAATAAAAACAAAAATAAACAAATGGAACCTAATTAAACTTAAAAGTTTTTACACAATGAAGGAAACTATAAGCAAAGTGAAAAGACAGCCCTCAGAATGGGAGAAAGTAATAGCAAACAAAACAACTGACAAAGAATTAATCTCTAAGATATACAAGCAGCTCAGGCAGCTCAATACCAGAAAATAAACAACCCAATCCAAAAGTGGGTAAAAGACCTATATAGACATTTCTCTAAAGAAGACATACAGATAGCTAATAAACTCATGAAAAGATGCTCAATATCACTCATCAGAGAAATGCAAATCAAAACCATCATGAGGTATCATTTCATACCAGTCAGAATGGTCATGATCAAAAAGTCTACAAACAATAAGAGCTGGAGAGGGTGTGGAGAAAAGGAAACCTTCTTACACTGTTGGTGGCAATGCAAACTGGTACATCCATGGAGAACAGTGTAGAGATTCCTTAAAAAGCTGGAAATAGAACTGTCGTATGACCCAGAATCCCACTGCTGGATACATACCAGAGGAAACCAGAATCGAAAGAGACACATGTACCCCAATATTCATTACAGCACTATTTACAATAGCTAGGGCATGGAAGCAACCTAGATGTCCATCGATTCTAGTGAGGTGGAAGAACCTGGAGCCTTTTATGCAGAGTGAAGTCAGTCAGAAAGCAAAAGACAAATACTATATATTAACACAAATACATGGAATTTAGGAAGACAGTACCGATAATCCTACATGCAGGGAAGCAAAGGGGACACAGATGTAAAGAACAGACTTTTGGACTCAGCGGAAGAAGGCAAGGATGGGATGATTTGAAAGAATAGCACTGAAACATATACATGACATATGTAAAATAGATGGTCAGTGCAAGTTTGATGCATGAAGCAGGGCACCCAAAGCCAGTGCTCTGGCAAAAACCAGAGGGATAAGGTGGGGAGGGAGGTGGGAGGGGGAGTATGGGACGAGGGGGACGCATGTATACCTGTGGATGATTTCATGTTAATGCATGGCAAAAACCATCAAGATGTTGTAAAGTTATTATCCTCCAATTAAAATACATTAATTAATTTGAAAAAGAAAACTATGATGGATGTTGTCAAAAAACCTTCAAAATGATGTTCTCTTACTGGCCCAAATTGACATTGTATTGACAAAAATTAGCTTAGATCTGTATCTCAGTGTGCATGAGTAATCTTCTTTAACCTTATTGAAGCATAATTGATGCATAATAAACTGCACATACTTAAAGTATAAAGGGACTTCTCTGGCAGTCCAGTGATTAAGACTCCAAGCTTCCAGTGCAGGCAATGTGGGTTCAATCCCTGGTTGGGAAACTAAGGTCTCACATGCTATGGGGGCAACTAAGCCCTCATACTGCAATGAAGAACCCTCCTGCTGTGACTAAGACTTGATGCAGCCAAAAATAAATACATATTTTTTAAAAACTACATTTCAACATTCAGTTAGCTCACTTTAATTTTCACTTCCGACATCAACTCTCAAGAATTTGAGAGTTCATTCTTGGAAATGCTCTGCGCTTCATGCCTCTGTGCCTTTGCAGATGCCATCCTCCTACCTGAAGTATCTTCTCCCTACCCTGCTTGTATAGTGAACATGTACACACCCACTTTTCCAGGCTCCACACAAATGGTACCCCCATAACTGCCTCCTTGGGCAATGCTACCACTCCCTGATAGTCTTCTGTGGCAATCTGTTCATACCTCCATCAGCATTTCTCTTATTTAAATTGCAGTTGTTTGGTTACTTGCTTGCCTCCTCAACAAAGGCAAGGTCAGGGACTGGTGTTTTGTTTTGTTTTTTTGTCCCCAGAGTCTTGCAGAGCACCTGGCAAACAATGCAAGCCCAAGATGTGTCCATTGAATAAGAAATTAATAAATTGATGGGTGGCATGAGGATTGAGTAAGTTACAAGTTATGTGTACAAAGGTGATTAGGGTGATAAAATTACAGCCACTCCTCAGCATATGGATACCATGGGAAGGGGAGTTCTTCCTGCAAGCACGTGTGTCCCTTCTGGGGCTGGTTTGAAACTTTAGGTAGACTGAACCAAGAACAACAGAGGGGCTGATTACCTTGTGACAAACACAGGAGTGAAATATGCTCTAGACATGATAATAAAGAACTGGGGCTTTTCAGTAACTTCCTCCTTCCATGTATGATTTTACCATCCATCCACTACCTTTTAATCTTTTCTTTGATGTACCCCCTCCATCCTATCCTTTACTCTCTGATCTGAGATTTAATGTAAGAAAACACTGATGAGGGCCTTTCTAGATAGTGTTGTCAGTTTTAGCAAACAAAACTTTAGTATGCCCAGTTAAATTTATTTTTCAGATAACCAACAAAATTTCTTTTAGTAAAGTATGTTCTGTGAAATATTTGGGACATACTTATAGAAATTTCTCACCAGTTCTCTGAAACTCAAATTTAATGATGTAGCCTGTATTTAATTCTGAAGCCCTATCTCCAATTCACTTTCTGCCAAAGACTGAGAAGGTACTCTGTACCCCTAATTGTTGATACATCAAACTGAGCTAATCAGAGGTGAATGATTCAGGTCAACACGCAGTCTGGAATTTACTGGGGGAAAACAGATGAATCTACACAAACAGGCTGGTGACTGCAGGGCTCCTTGCTTGACTCAGGCCTTTCATCAGTTACAGCATTGAGTATGTGCCATTGCTAATAATGTAATAGTTCAGAGCACAAACTTTGACAGAGAACTCTACTCAATACCTATATGTAAAGACCTATATGTCAAAAATCTAAAAAAGAGCAGATACATGTATATGCATAACTGACTCACCTTGCTGTACAGCAGAAACACAACATTGCAAATCAACTATACTCCAATAAAAATTAAGTTTAAAAAAGAGCACAACTTTTGAAATCACATCCTTGAGTTCAGTTCCTTGCTCTGGCACATATATGATTTATAATGCTAGGCAAATTACTTAACTTCCCCAAACTTGAGATTCCTTATATAAAATCAGGATAATTATGGCAGCCTCTCAACTGCTTTGTCAATATAGTTCATCTAGTTTGATACCTGGCCAGAGTTAACAACATTAATTTATTACTATTGTTGTTTTTGTTTTATTATTATTATTATTCCCAATGCTGCTTATATGGCAGTCACATCCTCCTCTGGGACAATCTAAGGTAGAACAGGATAGGAAAACAGGTTTACCATTTATTTTTCACTTAATATATATAAGATACTGTGCTGTTTCCAAGTGTTTTTTTCATCCAACCTTCATAACAACCCTGAGAGATAACATTATTCCTCTTTTTAGACACTGAATCTGAGGCATAAAGAAATTAGGAACTATTCCTAAAGATCACAAAGACACACAGCTTGTAAGTGGCAATCTGAAACTCTAACTCAGTTGTCTGATCCCAAAACTCATGCTTTTAGTCACTAACACACACATCAAGATCTCTCTATGAGATTTCCAAACCAGACTACAAGTATTACCGACCTGAAGAAAGAACTGTGATGACTTTCAGTTATGCATGGAAATGTTTACAAGAACTAAAGAATGCCATATTCCTTTTATTTTCCTATCTTCTTGCCAAACTGGAACAGCAGTCTGAAAGAAGGTCCCCATTTCCTCTTCCCAGCTTGGGTGAAACTGTCTTTCATAATTTGTTTCCCCTCTACCTAAAGTCAGATTCATTTGCTTACGCCAGTGGAAGGTAAGTCACAACTTCTTAAATGCTTTTAATATGGCACATATTAAAAGTTCTTTACAGTTTATCTGGCATTTTATCTGTTAACTCCTAAATCCTTATGATAGTACAGATAAATAGGCAGGAAATTATGACTCAATTTTACAGATGAGCAATCTGAGACTTGAGTGGTGTCCATCACTTGCCATAGTCCCACAGATAATAACTGATAGAACTATTACATGAGTCCATGCTTCTCTTTTGAAAATTATTAACTCATGTATATAGTACATATTGCTGGGTCTCTTATGCCTAAGGCACTATCCTAGAAAACAGTGCCATCTTAGTGAACAACATAGACAAGATTTTAACATTTCTTAAGAGAGAGGCATTAAAATAAACAAAAATTAATACTTAAGTGCTAAGAAGGAAGAATATAGAGTGTATAAAAGATTGAAATACATCGAACCTGGACTGGTGATCTGTTTCATATATGATAATACACATGTTTCAGTGCTATTCTCTCAGATCATCCTACCCTCGCCTTCTCCCACAGAGTCCAAAAGACTGTTCTATACATCTGTGTCTCTTTTGCTGTCTCACCTATAGGGTTATTGTTACCATCTTTCTAAATTTCATATATATGTATTAGTATACTGTGTTGGTGTTTTTCTTTCTAGCTTACTTCACTCTGTATAATAGGCTCAAGTTTCACCCACCTCATTAGAACTGACTAAAATGTATTCCATGGGGAGGGAGGTGGAAGAGGAGTTCAGGATGGGGAACACGTGTAAACCCGTGGCTGATTCATGTCAATGTATGGTAAAAACCACTAATATTGTAAAGTAATTAGCCTCCAATTAAAATAAATAAATTTTTTAGAAAATAAATAAATTAATTAAAAGATTGTAATAGAGCAATATAAGTTGAATTAGAGGATCATGAAAATTTTCACCAAAAGGAAGAGACATTTTAGTTGAAATCTGAAGCTAAAATGAATCAACTGAAAGAAGAGAAGTGATAAGAACACAACAGAGAAAACAGTGTCAGGCCTGGAGAGTATTTAATCAGGGGTACTGCCAGGAATAGAAGGCAGCTATTCTCTCTGACAAAAATAACAGCAAAATCTTTTTTGATCCACCTCCTAAAGTAATGAAAATAAAAACAAATATAAACAAATGGGACCTAATTAAATTTAAAAGCTTTTGCACAGCAAAGGAAAACATAAAAATGAAAAGACAAAGAGTGGGAGAAAATATTTGCAAATGCAGCAACTGACAAAGGATTAGTCTCCAAAATATACAAAAAGTTCATGCAGTTTTTTGTATTAAAAAAAAAAAACAATCAAAAAATGGGTGGAAGACCTAAATAGACATTTCTCTAAAGAAGCATACAGATGGTTAAAAAGCATATGAAAATATGCTCAATATCATTAATTATCAGAGAAAGGCAAATCAAAACTACAATGAGGTATCACCTCACACAAATCAGAATATACAAAAAAAATCTACAAACAATAAATGCTAGAGTGGGTCTGGCAAAGGAAATCCTCCTACATTATTGGTGGGAATGTAAACTGGTATAAGCACTATAAGGAAACTATAAATAGAGCTACCATATGATCCAGAAATCCTACTCCTGGACATAAATCTGGAGAAAACCATAAATCAAAAAGATACACGCATGCCAGTGTCCATCAAAGCATGGTTTACAATAGACAGACATGGAAGCAGGCTAAATGACGATCAACAGAGGACTGATAAAGAAGATGTGGTACATAAATGCAATGGAGTACTACTTAGCCATTAAAAAGAATGAAATAATGCCATTCGCAGTAACATGGATGGACCTAGAAACTGTCATACTGAGTGAAGTATGTCAAACAGAGAAAGATAAATATGTGGTATCACATATAGAATCTAATAAGAATAATACAAATGAACTTATTTACAAAATAGAGTCCAAGATGATGAAAACAAATGTGTGGTTACCAAGGAAGGAAAGGGTGGAGGGATAAATAAGGAGGTTGGGAATGATATACACACACACTACTATATGTAAAATGGATAACTAGTCAAGAACCTACTGTGGGCTTTTCTGGTAGCTCAGCTGGTAAAGAATCTGCATGCAATGCAGGAGACCCACTTGATTCCTGGGTCTGGAAGATCCCTTGGAGAAGGGATAGGCTACCCACTCCAGTATTCTTGCCTGGAGAATCCCTGTGGACAGAGAAGTCTGGTGGACTACAGCCCACGGGGTCAGAAAGAGGCAGACACGGCTGAGTGAGCAGCAGTTCCTGAGCAGCTCAGAAACTAAGCACAGAAACCTACTGTAAAGCACAGGGAACTCTGATCCGTACTCTGCAATAACGAATATGGTTCAGAGAAATTCAGTCACTAGTCATGTCCAACTGTTTGTGACCCCATGGACTGCAGCACGCCAGGCCTCCCTGTCCATCACCAACTCCCGGAGTTTACTCCAACTCATGTCCATTGAGTCAGTGATACCATCTAACCATCTCATCTTCCGTCGTCCCCTTCTCTTCCAGCCTTCAATCTTTCCAAGCAAGTGTCTTTTCAAATAAGTCAGCTCTTTGCATCAGGGGGCCAAAGCACTGGAGTTTCAGTTTCAGCATCAGTCCTTCCAATGAATATTCAGGACTGATTTCCTTTAGGATGGACTGGTTGGATCTCATTGCAGTCCAGGGGTTCTCAAGAATCCTCTCACAACACCACAATTCAAAAGCATCAATTCTTCAGCACTCAGTTTTCTTTATAGTCCAACTTTCACACCCATAAATGACTATTGGAAAAACCATAGCTTTGGTTAGACCAACACTTGTTGTCAAAGTAATGTCTTTGCTTTTTAATAAGCTGTCTAGGTTGGTCGTAACTTTTCTTCCAAGGAGCAAGTGTCTTTTAATTACATGGCTGCAGTCACCATCTGCAGGGATTCTGGAGCCCCCAAAACTAAAGTCTGTCACCGTTTCCATTGTTTCCCGATCTATTTTCCAGGAAGTGATGGGACCAGATGTCATGATCTTAGTTTCCTGAATGTTGAGTTTTAAGCCAACTTTTTCACTCCTCTTTTACTTTCCTAGAGAGGCTCTTAAGTCATTCTTTGCTTTCTGCCATAAGGGTGGTGTCATCTGCATATCTGAGGTTATTGATTTTTCTCCCGCAATCTTGATTCCAGCTTGTGCTTCATCCAGCCTGGCATTTGACATGATGTATTCCGCATAGAAGTTAAATAAGCAGGGTGACAATATACAGCCTTGACGTAGTCATTTCCCAATTTGGAATCAGTCTGCTGTTCCATGTCCAGTTCTAACTGTTGCTTCTTGACCTGCATACAGATTTCTCAAGAGGCAGGTTATGTGGTCTGGTATTCCCATCTCTTTAAGAATTTTTCAGTTTGTGGTGATCACACAAAGGCTTTGGCATAGTCAATAAAGCAGAAATAGATGTTTTTCTGGAATTCTCTTGCTTTTTCGATGATCCAGCAGATGTTGGCAATTTGATCTCTGGTTCCTCTGCCTTTTCTAAATCCAGCTTGAACATCTGAAAGTTCACAGTTCACGTACTGCTGGAGCCTGGCTTGGAGAATTTTGAGCATTTCTTTGCTAGTGAGTGAGATGAGTACAATTGTGTGGTAGTTTGAGCATTCTTTGGCATTGCCTTTCTTTGGGGTTGGAATGAAAGCTGACCTTTTCCAGTCCTGTGGCCACTGTTGAGTATTCTAATGTTGCTGGCATTTTGAGTGCAGCACTTTCACAGCATCATCTTTTAGGATTTGAAATAGCTCAACTGGAATTCCATCACCTCTACTAGCTTTGTTCATAGTGATGCTTCCTAAGGTCCACTTGACTTTGCATTCCAGGATATCTGGTTCTAGGTGAGCAATCACACCATCGTGATTATCTGGGTCATGAAGATCTGGGTCATGAAGATTTTGTATAGTTCTTCTGTGTATTCTTACCACCTCTTAATACCATCTGCTTCTCTTATGTCCATACCATTTCTGTCCTTTATTGTGCCCATCTTTGCATGAAATGTTGCCTAGGTATCTCTTAATTTTCTTGAAGAGATCTCTAGTCTTTCCCATTTTATTGTTTTCCTTTATTTCTTTGCATTGTTCATTTAGGAAGGCTTTCTTATCTCTCCTTGCTATTTTTTTAAACTCTTCATTCAGATAGGTATATCTTTTCTTTTCTCCTTTGCCTTTCACTTCTCTTCTATTCACAGCTATTTGTAAGCCTTCCTCAGACAAGCATTGTGCCTTTTTGCATTTCTTTTTCTTGGGGATGGTCTTGATCCCCGCCTCCTGTACAATGTCACAAACCTCCATCCATAGTTCTTCAGACACTCTATCAGATCTAATCCCTTGAATCTATTTGTCGCTTCCACTGTACAATCAGAAGGGATTTGATTTAGGTCATACCTGAATGGTCTAGTGGTTTTCCCTACTTTCTTAAATTTAAGTCTGAATTTGGCCATAAGGAGTTCATGATCTGAGCCACAGTCAGCTCCCAGTCTTGTTTTTGCTGACTGTATAGAGCTTTTCCATCTTTGGCTGCAAAGAATATAATCAATCTTTTTTCAGTGTTGACCATTTGGTAATGTCCATGTGTAGAGTCTTCTCTTGTGTTGTTGGAAGAGGGTGTTTGTATGACCAGTGCGTTCTCTTGGCAAAACTCTATTAACCTTTGCCCTGCTTCATTCTGTACACGAAGGCCAAATTCACCTGTTACTCCAGGTATTTCTTGACTTCCTACTTTTGCATTCTAGTCCCCTATAATGAAAAGGACATCTTTTTTGGGTGTTAGTTCTAGAAGGTCTTGTAAGTCTTCATAGAACTGTTCAACTTCAGCTTCTTCAGCATTACTGGTCAGGGCATAGATGGATTACTGTGATATTGAATGGTTTGCCTTGGAAATGAACAGAGATCATTCTGTCATTTTTTAAATTGCATCCAAGTAACTGCATTTCAGACTCTTTTGTTGACTATGATGGCTACTCCATTTCTTCTAAGGGATTCTTGCCCACAGTAGGAGATATAAAGATCATCTGAGTTAAAATCACCCATTTCAGTCCATTTTAGTTCACTGATTCCTAAAATGTCAATGTTCACTCTTGTCATCTCCTGTTTGACCACTTCCAATTTGCCTTGATTCATGGGCCTAACATTGCAGGTTCCTGTGCAATATTGCTCTTTACAGTATCGGACTTTACTTCCATCACCAGTCACATCCACAACTGGGTGTTGCTTTTGCTTTGGCTCATCTCTTCATTCTTTCTGGAGTTATCTCCCCAGTAATCTCCAGTAGCATGTTGGGTATCTACTAACCTGGGGAGTTCATCTTTTAGTGTCCTATCTTTTTACCTTTTCACAGTGTTCATGGGGTTCTCAAGGCAAGAATACTGAAGTGGTTTGCCATTCCCTTCTCCAGTGGACCACATTTTGTCAGAACGCTCCACCATGACCCATCCATCTAGGGTGACCCTACTCATAGTTTTCTGAGATTGTGGTTTTCAGTCTGTCTGCCCTCTGATGGAGAAGGATAAGAGACTTATGGAAGCTTCCTGATGGGAGAGACTGACTGAGGAGGAAACTGGGTCTTGTTCTGCTGGGCAGGACTATGCTCAGTAAATTTTTAATCCAATTTTCTGTTGATGCGTGGAACTGTGTTCCCTCCCTCCCATAGTTGGGGCTAAACTATGGTAGAAGTAATGAAGATAATGGCGACCTCCTTCAAAAGGTCCCATGCATGCACTGATACACTTAATGTCCCCAACTGAGAGAGTCAATTCCTAGGCAGGTTGATAAGAAGTCCAGGGTCCCCAAGGGGAGAGGGGGCTGGGGCTCTCAAAGTGGAGATAGGGGTCTGGAATTCTCATGGAGGAGTAAAGGACAAACTTTTTTTTCCCTCTACATTCCTTGAAAATGAAGTTGCTCAGTCATGTCCGACTCTTTGTGACCCCATGGACTGTAGCCCACCAGGCTCCTCAGTCCATGGAATTTTCCAGGCAAGAGTACTGGAGTGGGTTGCCATTTCCTTCTCCAGGGGATCTTCCCAACCCCGGGATTAAACCTGGGTCTCCCACACGGCAAGCAGACGCTTTACCGTCTGAGCCACCAGGGAAGCCCAAGAATTCTGGAGTGAGTTGCCATTCCCTTCTCCAAGAGGTCTTCCCGACCCAGGGATCGAACCCAGGTCTCCCACATTGTAGGCAGACGCTTTACCACCTGAGCCACCAGGAAAGTCCTACATTCCTTAGTCTTAGTCAATTACACAGCTCAGCTTAAACTCTGTACTAGGGATTATACAAGAACACTGTATCCTGCTAGAGGACAGTTTCTCCTTCCTGAAAACCTTATGACTAATCCTGATATCCTAGAATGTATATTATGTGAGTGGGTCTGGTAGGATCTTTCTATTGTTAAACTCTAATTTTGTTATCCTAAAATGTAAATTGTGGAGTGGGTCTGGTAAAATTTTCACAAACTTGAGACATGTTTTTGATTCATTGTAATAACTAATTAAAAGGTATATAACTCCATTGCTAACACTAGCAAGGCGGTACTCTTTCTGCCCCCTCTGATGTCTATGTCAGTAGCCTTCTCTAGTCCTTTTATACTTTAATAAAACACTATTACACAAAAGTTCTGAGCGATCAAGCCTCATCTCTGGCCCCAGAGTGAATTCTTCTCCACCAGAGGCCAAGAATCCCGGCGTCTTTCATGGTTCAGCAACAACCTTTCACAACCCTGCAGCAGGCCACCACCGACCCACGCCTCCACCAGAGACTCCTGGACATTCCCAGGCAAGTCTGGGTCAGTGTCTTGTGGGGTCACTGATCCTTTCTCCTGGGTCCTGGTGTGCACATGTTTCTATCTGTGCCCTCCAAGATTATGTTTCCCCAGTCCTGTGTAAGTTCTGGCAGCTCTATGGTGGGGTTAATGGTGACCTCCTCTAAGAGGACTTACGCCATACCTAGGTCTGCTGCACCCAGAGCCCCTGCCTCCACCGCAGTCCACTGCCAACCTGTACCTCCGCAGGAGACACTCAAACACAGTTCTGTCTCAGTCCCCATGGGGTCTCTGGGTCCTGGTGCACACAAGATTTGTTTGAGCCCTCTGAGCATCTCTGGCAGGTATGTGTTTGATTCTAAATGCTATTTTGCCCCTCCTACCTTCTTGCTGAGGCCTCTCCTTTGCCCTTGGACGTGGGGTATCTCCTCACAGCCGCTCCAGCGCCACGCAGCCACCGCTCCAGCGCCTACCATCTTGCTGAGGCGTCTTTGCCCTTGAACAGGCTTATATCCTCACAGTTGCTCGAGCCACACAGCGGTAAGAGAATCTAAAAAAGAGTGGATATGTATGTGTATAATTGATTCTCTTTGCTATACAGTAGAAACTAACACAAGACTAAATCAACTATACTCTAACAGAAATGAATTTTAAAAAAATAATAAGAGAGAAGCACCATTCTGATCCCGAGGATGGTGCTATTTCTTTGACACCGGACTACTGAGAGCCATTCATTCTTCATTAAATGAGCCATTACATGGAGTATGCAGACTTGTCTCCATGCCCCATTTAGCTGATATATCCTTGATAAGCCAGCAGGCCCTATGTTGTAATACCCAGAGCTTTTGCTTGCCTGAACAGCATTCTTGTGGTGAATTAGAAAAACACACCACTCTCTTGGCTGATTAATCCCTGAGGACTTGAAGCTTGTGCAAAGTAAAAGGAATTGTTAGCCTGCAAATATAGGCACATGTCAGGGTCCATGGCAGGGCTAGCATGAATGTTATTTCCCCACTAGACTCTTGAAGAGTGCAATGCTCAGTCCTAAGCAGTGACCCTGATGGCATAAATCTAACTTGCTGAAATCTCCCTACTGTGAACACAATCTCCAGATCACAACCCTCTCTGTAGGAGAGACCAAACCAGAGGATAGGTTGGAGAGGCCTGAAAGCATCCAAGCAGAGCTTCTTGATGGCTTTCAAGTACTAAACTGAGAGTAAGAGGACCTAGACTAGGCCCTGTGACACCAGAAATGCCTATTTCTGTAGCTTGGTTAATTTCACCATTTATTAAAATGATCCTCTGACATTCACAATGTACAAGTTTTGGTCAATATGTAAATTTAGGGACCATCCCTAAATCCTTATTCAAGGTAACTGTTTTATTACATCATTCCTCAGGATAAGCAGTATCACCTAGACTCGAACCAAATTGTGCATTCTTGAATGTCTGTATCCAAAAGGAAGGATATTTTACATAACAGCATGTCAAACCCAGTATTACCTTTCAGTGAGTGCTGTAATTTAATTTTTTTCTCTTTTTTAATGTCTGCCATAGGCCTTGAGTAATATACATATATATATATATATATATATATATATAAAAATTCTGTAAAAGATAAACTTGTCCTCAAGGAGCCTATAGCCAATTTGTGGAGATATTTAAGCAGGTGCCTATTAGGTACATAAAAAGAACACTTAGCCCTTCCCCAGAGAACCAGAACAATGTTCCCAGGGAAGTGAAGTGAAAGCTGAGACTAATGCCAAGTACTATGCTAGGCTCCTTGAGGATTCAAAAAGTGAATAAAGTACCTGCCTTTAAAAGATCTATAGGCTAAAGGAGAAGAGAACTATTAAAATACTTAGTTCCCAAATAACTGGTCAAGGAGGATGTATGGCAGGTGATGGAGCAACTATCTGGAGTGGGATGCAATGGCCATGATGGAGGTTCTGCAGAGGGGGCATTTGAACATGAGCTTGAGGAATAAGTGGGGACGCAGCAAGGGGAGATAATAGGGATGATAACATATGCAGGAAAAACAAAGGTCATGAGCAGAGCGTGTGGGTGTGAATGGGCAAGCCCAGGTGGGGACAAGTCACCAGCTCAGAGCAAGGAAGGGAGCAGAGCATACAGGGAGGCGAGTAGGCACACCTTACTGACTGGTTTGTTGCTTGTTCTTTGGCACTGAAAAGCAATTCTGCCTGATCCTCACCTAATTGTCAACCCTGGCATGGAAATAACTGCAAAAGAATGATTGCAGTGTCATTTATAAAACACACATTAAAAATACCAAGAGGGTTTTTCTTTTCCTATCTGTAAAACCCTTGGTTTGAAAGATAGGGCAGGGCCCATTTGTAGAGATTCAGAAGCAAGCTGTACTGATATCTTATGCAACAACCTAAATACCATAGCAGATGATGTCAGCTATAAATGCCCTATAAATGGAGCAAGACTTCAGGTGCATCTGAACAATTTATCTGCATTGATATCCACTGCTACAAACATGGCTGTCTCGGTGCTTCGGCTGACAGTTGTCTGGGGACTGCTTGTCTTAATCCTGACTTGCCAGGCTGGTAAGTACTTTAAGTCTCAGCTCATGCCTTGTGCAGTAGTTAGCCATGACTGGAGGCAGTCAGCGGCACTGATCTGGAACATGCAGAGGAATGAGGGGAACTTAGGGCACAGCAGAAAGAGCACTGGCCTGGGAGACAGAGGCAGATTTAACAAAAAGCAAGTAGGATTTTTATTCAAATGTGCTTCAGTTACAGCCTCTATCCTCAGTGAATGTATGAAGTTTAGAATGATTTTTTTTTTCTTATATCCTCACATGATATAGTGACACTATTATACTATAAATTCCTTGAAAGCTGGGGGCATTTTTTTTTAATGACTGTAACTAATAATATTCAAAAGTGAAGAGTCTAGAATAAGACTCCTGGGCCTGGCTCCACCACTAATCAGAAATGTGACTCAGGAACACTGTTTAACCTCTATGGGCCTCACACTTAAAAGGGAGTATCAGTAGTTAACTTTCTCATTTAGCTGTCATGAAAATTAAAGATAAAACATTCTGTTCCATAATAAACACCAACATTAACCATTATTGTTACATATTATCTCATTTGATTCTCATAATCCTTTTAAGTAAACATGCACAGTTTTATCATTTCCCTTTTTGCAGGTGAATAAACCAGGCTTGCAGAGGGAAAGTTACTTGAGCATTGACACAGGCAGAAGTGGCACATCTGGGACTGAAACCCAAGTCTTTAGATTCTTTCTATTATAAAGCATCTACTTCTTTCATGTCTGTTCTAAGCACGCAGAGGACCACAAGGCAGCTTGCAGAAGTCTCATTAATTAATTTTTGGTCTACAGAAGACAATGAGCTCTTAATCTGTCTCCATTCAGAATGACAGGTCAGAAAATACAGACAGTGCTAATTAGTAATAGAACCTTCTGAGCTATTCTAAATATAATTTGGCAGAACTCACAACCTCGGTCACCCACTGTCCACTGGTACAATATATGGGTAGACACTCCAACAGAGCTATGGCAGGGGGAGCCTCAGAGATTACTGTGTGCAACTGGTTCTTTGGTTTTGGTTTTACTCACTAAGGCATGTCTGACTCTTCCCAACCCCATGGACTGTAGCCTGCCAGGCTCCTCTGTCCATGGGATTTCCCAGACAAGAATACTGGAATGGGTTGCCATTTCCTTCTCCAGGGAGTCTTCCTGACCCAGGAATTGAACCCATGTCTCCTGCATTGCAGGAAGATTCTTTACCACCAACCCACCTGGGAAGCCCACTGTGTCCATCTACCCCTAAGTAATCACTGTGATAAAGCGAAAAGTGAGATTTATATCCTAGAGACCAGTCCCAGGTCTGTCTCTCATGAACACTGAAACTGGTTAAACAGTTCACTGCTTTGAACCTCAGTTTCCTCATCTGTAAAACAGGATCATTATCAACTTCACCAGGTAAAATGAACATGCTTTTATAATCACTTTATAAGCTACAAAAACTATAGAAATATCAGCATTATTGTTTCTCAGAACTTTATGATTATACTAAGAAACACAATTAGGTATTAATGTAAATAAATGCTGCTAAAATATTAAGAAATTTGAAAAATTTGGAAAATAATAAAAATTAAGAAATTTGACATACCAGAAAAAAATTATCAAAGCAAATAGTTGAACATTTTCTCCTTTCAAATATAAAATGGGGTAGCTTCTATTTGGGCTTCCCTAGTGGCTCAGATGGTAAAGAATCCGCCTGCAATGCCAGTGACCCATTTTGACCCCTGGGTTGGGAAGATCCCCTGGAGAAGGGAATGGCCACCCACTCCAGTAATATACACACATATATATGATATACAAAGATATATCAAGTATCCTTCCATCTTGACAAGAACACAATGAAGAAACAGAGGCAGCGTAGTTAAACATTGGTTACATGGTGAATTTTTTGCTGAAGACAAGAATCAAACTCAGGTATACAGGACTTCAAAACATCACCCACCACACTGTAATACCTCTGAGAGCAGAGCCAAGGATTTGATCTTCACACACTCTCTAAGCCAGGGCTCCTTGTATTTTGAAAACTTAGCATCATGTTAAAATAAAAAGTTACAACAAAAATAATAAAATTAAATTGTTATGCAAGTAGGCAGGTAGGAACCAGAGAAAAGAACTCACTTTTTTTTTTCAAGTTTGAATATTCCTTTGATTTTATTTTTTATTTTATTTTTTTTCATTTATTTTTATTAGTTGGAGGCTAATTACTTTACAATATTAGAAAGATGGTAATGATAACCCTATATGCAAAACAGAAAAAGAGACACAGATGTACAGAACAGACTTTTGGACTCTGTGGGAGAAGGCAAGGGTGGGATGTTTTGAGAGAACAGCATCGAAACATGTATATTATCTATGGTGAAAAAGAACTCACTCTTCATGGAAGGAATTTCAGTTTGCAGCTGGTAAATGTCTCCAGAGAACAACTGCTTGAAGGCAGGATTTCATGTAAGAAACACGTTCTGTAAAATTTGGGGGGTGGGGGGGAATTAGATTCAAACCCTGGTTCATCCACTTTCTAGATCTGTGACTTTAGGTGAGTCATTTATTTTCTCTGAGCATCTGTCTTCTCTCCTATAAAACTGTAATCCTATCACTAAATTGAATAAAGATCAGGAAAGTGATGAATGTACATCCTAGTACCTACACATCACAAATATGCCTTCTCTTTCCTTCCCCTTCCTGTAATGAAAACAAAGCAATTCTGGTCTCCGTGGTTGCCCTGCCCTTTATGTAAGGATCATGTCCATGTACATCCATTTTTGCCTTAACTTTTAGCAGCATACGTATGTACATAATAGTAGGCTCAATAACACATATTGAATGTAAAAACCAACAGCTGAATAAATACTTGGTGGTTAGTATATTGATCTTGTCTTTAGGTCTCAAACTATTGAATCTTTTTTTGTGGCAAAGGAAAAAATAAATGTTTGCAGAATAGAAAGCCATATTTTTTACTAAGAGTCTCTATTTTAGGATATGATATAAATGCAACTCTTCTCGTTAATTGATAGCCTCCGCACCAAAAGTTAGTTACATCTCCTTCATTCAGAGTCATGGGGTACACTGTCTAGAGGGTGGGACTTCTTGAGTCAAAATTTGTGGTAAGATTGACATAAAACATAGGGCACCCAGTTAAAGTTGAATTTCCAATAAATAACAATTTTCTATTTTAGGTTAGGTATGTTCTAAATATTTCACAGGTCATTCTTATACTAAAAACATATTGTTGTTTATCTGACATTCAGTTTTAAGTGGGCATCTGTGTTTTTGTTTACCAAATCTGCTAGCACTACTTGTGAGGCTACAGTTAAATCAAAAGATAAAGGGTCCTACTTCATCCTGACACCAGGGTCCAAAGGGGAGGCCATTTGTACCTTCTAAATGCCTCTCTGCATTGCTTTTAATCCCCCGAACCTGTTAGACCACTAAGCAAAGCCAGATCCACCAAGGGACCTTGCATGTCACCAACTTCACTTTCTGGATCTTTGGCCTCATTCCAAAAGGCACTTGATTAAATAAATATCAAAAGTAAGAGATCTAGAGCCTGTTGTACACAGTAACCTAAGTCAGAAACAGAAAAACAAATATCATACATATGGAATCTAGAAAAATGGTACTGATGAACCTATTTGCAGGGCAGGAATAGAGACACAGAGGTAGAAAACAGACTTGTGGACACAGCAGGGGAAGGAGAGAGTGGGGCAAATTGAGTAACATTGAAGCATATACATTACCTTATGTAAAATAAATAGCTAATGGGAACTTGCTATGTAACACAAGGAGCTCAATCCAGTGCTCTGTGGCGACATCCAGAGATGTGGGTTGGGGTGGGGGATGGAAGGAACTTTCAAGAGGGAGGGGGTATATGTATACTTATGACTGATTCAGGTTGTTGTATGGCAGAAACCAACACATTGTAAAACAATTATCCTCAAATGAAAACTGTTTTTAAAAAAGTAAGAGACCCGCAGTTAAAATCACATCTTTTCCTGCTATTTGTAAGATCTTCTGCAAGTCACCCAGTGTTCCCAGATTCTGAGTCCAGTGAGCTAAAATCTGCACACTCCAAAAGACTGATCAAACTTAAAATTACATATAGATGCAAAATCATTATTTACAGAACTATCACATGCTGGGATACAAATGACAGAATTTCTCTTTGTCATCATAATACTTTTAGTCTTTTAACACACATGTAGTTAATTCATACCTTTTTTGTCCAAGACTATGCAGTTCATCACAGAGTGCTTTAGAACCCAGGTTTTAATACCAGACAAACATGGGGCTGAATTCTGATTCTACAACTTCAACACTGTTACTTTGGTCCCCTTCTAGACCTCTCTCAACTTCCACTTCTTTACCTTTAACTTGGAATAATAATGTTGCCTCCCTCATAGGGTTGCTGGGTGAATAAAATGAGACAATGAACATAGATTGCCTGTCCCAGGATTGCCTGTCCTATGTGCTCAGCAAATGCTACCTATTATTATATCATCCTCCTCATTATCACTTCCAGAGGTTCAGAGATTACATGAGAAAAATACACTAAAACCAAGCATCCTGTATTTCAGTCCCAGCACTGGTGTTTACTAGCTGCTTTAACTCTGAACAAGTAACAACTTCTGTGAGCTTCGGTTTTCTCATCCAGAAAGAGAACCCATGTCTACTTAAGCATCAGTATCTGTGAGTTTGCTTGTTTTAGGAATAAATGGCATAATGCACATGAAGACAATAGGCAGGCATTAGATGTGCCATAAATATAATTATATGAGGTTATATAATGGGGGGGGCGTATAAAGGGTCCTAGGATTCCCTACAATGAAAGAAACTTCCTTATCTTTTTGCTGAGAATCAACCCCGAGATTCCATTTTGTTTTTCAGATGACAAACCAGAGGGCAAGCCAGATGAGCAGCCACATGACTCAGGCAAAAATTCAGAGCCAGAGATCCCAAAATTCCTAAACCTTTTGGGCTCGGAGATTATTGAGAATGCTGTGGAGTTCATCCTCCGCTCCATGACGAGGAGCACGTAAGCACTGAGACAAACCTTGCTTTTGTCCAGTTGGCTGTTGGTAATGACCACATTGCATTAAAATGAATGAGAAACAAAATTACATGCATGCCAATGTACTGTTTTAATTGAAAAGTTGCCTACCTTAACATATATTTGCATCTGCATGGACTTCCCTAAACTCTTTGGGGGTGAGAACATTCCCAAGGGATTTATGAAACAAGGGGATCCATAAAATATGTTTTATTTCAAGACCAAGTGGGGGGAAGAAGAGCACCAGACCAACAGGCAGAAAACTAGGTTCTGGTCTTGACACAGGTGTTACTTACGGTTCTGCAGTTGGACTCTCCCTCTCTGTGTGCCTCAGTTGGCTAATCTGTAAAGTTAAAAGACCCACCCAATGCAGACACAGTAATTCTCTGATGAAGGTGGTGGGTAGGGATGTGCTCAGTAGTAAGGGGTATGAGGAGTTCTGTCTTTATTTTCTAGTTTGAGTAATTTAGGAGGGTTAGCCGACACAGTAACTATCTCTCCTTCAAGGCAACCTAGAGAACCTCTCTGAGGAGGGAGGGTTTGCCTTGATCTTGAGAGACTGCCTTGCTGGCAAATTCCACAGCCCAGAATCTTCCCGTGATTTTCAACCTGCTTCCAAGCTCCTGTGCCCAACTCCTAATACATCCTACCCAGATTTACATAGCTCTGGTTTCTCTATCTACTTCACCCTGTTCTTCATTCTGACATCAACCTCTCCCAGTTCAGCTCATTTGTTTTCCTGAATTTCTAGGTGCAAACCTCTCTGAGACTCTGCTCTCTAATTCTCTCTTTACAACACCCTAAGCAGAGTTTGACAAAGTACAGACATTACTTACCTGCTTAAGAATCTCCTGGAGAACTTTACAAAACGCGCACCCCTTCATCCCATGTTGCACCTTCCTGGGGCAAAGCTGCAGGTTTGCATTTTAACAACCTTTCAGGTTATTCTAATATTAATTAACCATTGATTGGATGCTCTGAGCTACATGGCTGGGTCTTAAAGCTGCACATCACCTTTAAATTTATATTCACATTTTGTGTAGCTGTGAATCTTTCTATTTTTCTAGGGACAGTGCTTCTGACTTTATAAGATTCTCAAAATAGTCTATAACCAGTGACAGATTAAGGGCCACTTCTGTATAGAAGTGATCAGGGGCCATTTTGTAATGCCCAATCTGCTTAAATTGATATATTACAATCAGGTGAATGGGGAGGAATCTGCATACAATCAAGAACAAACTGTTAAAACTTAAAGGTGTTTATTTTGTGTTTTCATTTTTCCTATCATGGATGCTTTTGCAACTGTCGAGTTCCCACGACTGTTCATGTAAACAAGGAAAAAACTGACAAGGAAAAGAATAAGAGCAACACTCTTCATCTACAAAATACAGATTAGACTCCAGTTGAATACAAATTGTTATAAATTATAACAATAGCAGTGCAAAGAATCAGGACAATAATAATTCCTTTTATTCCTTCCCTGGGGAATTCCCTAGAAATATATATATATATATATATATAATAAAATAGCACTTGTTTTCTCTGTTAACTCAAACTTGAGGGACCTTCATTAAAGATACAGCAGTCCTTGCTCAAGAGAACACATCTAACTGCCCTCCCTCTGTCCAAGAAAATACCATTAAAAAAAAAAAAAGAAAATACCATAAATATGGCAGAGGATGAGGAGTGGGAAGAGACCCTCAAGAACTATACCTAAGAACTTAATGTATGCTTAGGAAAGTAGGGGGAGGAATTGTGAAGGAAAAAACTAGACTATAAGTCTAGAAGTCTCCTCAAAGAAATTGCAGTCCTTATTGTATAAGATGACATGAGCATATCTAGTGATAACTAAAATGTTTAGGTAAATGTCAGTCAACCCTCACAGTGAAGGGTCTAAGGAAAGGAGTTGGCACTGGGCAAGGATGCTTAGGGGAGTGTTTCTGGCAAAAGCAAGGTGTACTTTGGGTCTTAAAGGGCTTGATGAGATTTGATTAGAAGAGAGAATGACAAGAACAATGGAACCTCATAAAGATAGAAGTTTTGCTTTGTTTACTCCTGTGTATATGATGCCTACATACCATGTCAATCACGTAACAAATGCTGGGCATGTGCTTTCAGGACAGTGAATTGACCATCTCACTCCCTCCACTTACCCTCTGGGTAAACTTAAGAACTATATGAACTGCATTCTGGTCACCACTGATCTAAAAATATCCATATTCTTAATTCCTCTGGCCCTTTGAGAAGCCTCCAATTCTTGTGAATTTCACCCTGACCCCCAGGTTTCCATGACACAACATTTTCCTTGTTCTCTCCCTACCACAAAACTTTCTTTCTTTTTTTTTTTTCTTATTTATTTTTTTTCTTTTTTTTTTTTTTCCATTTTTTTTTTTATTAGTTGGAGGCTAATTACTTCACAACATTTCAGCGGGTTTTGTCATACATTGACATGAATCAGCCATGGAGTTACATGTATTCCCCGTCCCGATCCCCCCTCCCACCTCCCTCTCCACCCAATTCCTCTGGGTCTTCCCAGTGCACCAGGCCAGAGCACCTGGGCTGGTGATCTGTTTCACTATAGATAATATACATGCTGTTCTTTCGAAACATCCCACCCTCACCTTCTCCCAAAAGATGCTCAACATCACTCATTATCAGAGAAATGCAAATCAAAACCACAATGAGGTACCATTACACGCCAGTCAGGATGGCTGCTATCCAAAAGTCTACAAGCAATAAATGCTGGAGAGGGTGTGGAGAAAAGGGAACCCTCTTACACGGTTGGTGGGAATGCAAACTAGTACAGCCACTATGGAAAACAGTGTGGAGATTTCTTAAAAAACTGGAAATAGAACTGCCATATGACCCAGCAATACCACTTCTGGGCATACACACTGAGGAAACCAGATCTGAAAGAGACACGTGCACCCCAATGTTCATCGCAGCACTGTTTATAATAGCCAGGACATGGAAGCAACCTAGATGCCCATCAGCAGACGAATGGATAAGGAAGCTGTGGTACATATACACCATGGAATATTACTCAGCTGTTAAAAAGAATTCATTTGAATCAGTTCTAATGAGATGGATGAAACTGGAGCCCATTATACAGAGTGAAGTAAGCCAGAAACCTTTCTTTCTTATTCCTTCTATTTGACTTTTCATGCATCTTTACCTTAAACATCATTGCTACTCAAGGTTCCAAATGTAGAGCCTCCCTGATTTTTCACCTCCCAGCTTCCATATTAGGAATATTACTTACAGTCTGATGTGTTCCTAATACAGATGTCTATTCTTTTCCCTGAGCTACATAATGTAACAATTAATGGGTTGCTACAAAAACCTTATTTAGGTTTTCACCAATACATCAAATTCAGCTGGTCTAAACCCAATCCCATCATCTCACTTACAAACCTGCTCCTCTTCATTTTTACCTTGTCTCAGCAAATCACATTTCCATCTATGCAGAATCTAGACACCTCAGGTCTTCTTTGGTTCTTCCTGCTCATCACCACTTCCATCTAGTTGCTAAATTTTCTAAGTTTTTCTTAGGGCTTCCCGGGTGGCTCAGCAGTAAAGAATTCACCTGCCAATGCAGGAAATGCAGATTCAATCCCTGGGTCGGGAAGATCCCATGGAGAAAGAAATGGCAACCCAATCCAGTATTCTTGCCTGGGAAATCCCATGGACAGAGGAGCCTGGTGGGCTATAGTCCATGGGGTTGAAAAGAGTTGGACACAACTTAGTGACTAAACAACAAGTTTTTCTTCCTATACCATTCCTTTTCATCAACTCCACTGACTAGTAGGGCTAGTTGAGTCCGTCATCGTCTCTTTCCAGAGCTCTCCTCATTGGATCTATCATTAGTTACACTGTTTCTGTCTCTGCCCACTCCAACCCATCCTCTACTTATCTACAAATTTGATGCTATCACTGCCATGCTTGAAATCCTTTCAGTGCACTTCCACTGCCTGCAAAATCAGAGCAAATGCATCAGCTGATGCTAAAGGGCCTTCCCTGATGCCAATATATCTTTCAGTCAAATCTCTCACTTCTGAAGCCACACACCTGATGCCCCAGTGACAAGTAATTTCTGTTTCAGAACAGATAATGTTTGTTTAAATCTCCAGTTATCTTTGCACAGGATTTTCTGTCATCAGTACCTCACCTTCAAACCCCAGCTCCACTCTGTTCACCTGCTAAGTCTAATCACTTTGTAAAATCCAGTCCAAAGACAAGCTCTGTGAAGATATCACAGACCCCTACTATTAGAAAATTCAGATATTCAGATGCTGGGATTTCATAATGCCGTTGCAGGAAGGCAAATTCCTGCAACGGCATTATGAAGGCATACGTCTTTTCTTACCTCACTGTTTTAAATTATTTGTCTCTGAATGCATCTGTTTTCTCCACCAGACAAGAATATCCTCATAGACCCTATTTTTTTCTTTTATCTTCTCAACAGCTACCCCACAGCCAATTCTTAAACAGTATAGAAACGTCTGGCATTAATTCATGCTTCTGGCAACCCAAGTTTTAGACTCTGCTTTGCAATTTACCAGCCATGTGACTTGAACAGGTTGTTTGATCTCTATGAGCTTCAGAAGTCTTTTCATATGTAAAAATTATCACTTACTTATTCAACAAATATTTATTAATTCATACTATATGACAGGTATTATTCTAGGTATTGGGGATGTATTATGAAACAAATAGATTAAAATATCTATCTTTATAGAGTTTAGATAAGACTAGATACCAAACTAATAGATTTCTTGGCAGAATTAAAGAGATAATTATGCATGCATGACTTGTCAAATATGAACTACTGTAGAAATCTTAGATCTTATGATTTTACGACACAGGGAAACCTAGAGAAGGAAAGTATTGCTCAAATATTATAAATTAGTGATCTTTTTAACATTCCTGATCAGTCTAAATCATAATTCATTTTTTTCTCTTTATTTTTTTCAAGAGAATTTTGGGAACATGGTGATAAACAAGGAGAACATTCATCAAAGTGACTTTCTCAGGTGATTTTAACTTAAAAACTTACAACCAAAAAATAGTATACTGAATATAGCAAAAAAGGTGTGTTTTTGTGTCTGTTTTTGCTTTGTTCTTGCATTGTTTTTTAAAAATAATTTTAAATAGATGTGTTTTTATTATCTCAAAGTCACAGACTTGGTAAGATTCTCTTAAGGGAAGAAGCTCAGTCGTGGGGTGAAACAAGTAAGCACTGAAGTGAGGAGAGCTGGTCTTGTCCCAACTCTGCTTGGAACTGATTTGTGCAAGTTCTGCCTGTGAAAGGAGGAGCTTATATGCACTCAAGTCTAAGGACCTATGAAATCATGGAGTTAGTTACTCATGAGAATAAGATTTACAGAAACTAATTCCAGCGGAAAGAACTAAAATAAGCTCTCTAATTTATATGAAAACAGTCTGGTTTGTGTTCAGAGATACCTGCTGGTTCCTTATCCAGTTCTCTCTTGAGAATGGATATTGAAATATAAATACAGAACTGTTAGACCTGGGGAAGGAATTCTATAAGTAACTAGCATGAACTACTTTAGTTTTAGGTTTAGGTTTAGGCATTAAGCTAAGTGCTACATATGTGTTACCTAATTTAATTCTAACATTCTCTGTGAAAGATAGGTATTGTCATTCTAAAATTTTATAAATAGGGAAACCAAAGCTCAGGGAGCTTAATTAATGTGATCTGAACTCAAGCAGCGAGTCCATAGTCTGTTCTCCACCACTAAGCAATAGACCTCACTGGAGAACAGAGAACAGTGACAAAACTGTGTGATTTTAGACATGCCTCGAGGTGTGCATAGAAATAATACACTGCCCCTTTTGTTAGTTGAGTTATATACATCTCTGGGATGCATATTTATATATGTATAAGTAGATATATAAAGAAACCATCTTTCTCCTATAACATATGCCTCTTTCTTAAACAGTCCTTTAACGCTCGTTTAACCCATGCCTACTATGTGTCAAATTCTGTCAATGCTACCAAGATAAATAACACTGTCCCATCATTAAGAAGTTTCTAGTTTGGACTATCACCTAGCACAGTGCACTCCAGGACTGTGCAGGGAAACGGTCAAGTTCTCGTACCAGTGCCGTGAATATGCCTTGTAGAAAGGATATAAAAAGGAAGACCTGGAGGAAGGAGTGGGCACTAGAAGGGCTTTGCAAGAAGGTGCATTTCCGTATACAGTCTCAGATAATGAGCAGAAAGGGGCAAGTTCTCATAAACAAATCATCTAATAATCGGACACCTAATTAATCTGAAATCCTCACAACCTCTGCTTAATCACATTGACACAATTTCTGTATGTTAATAGCCTTACAATCTTACCTCCTAATGTCCTGCGTCACTTGAAATTATGGGGATTTAAGTCTCCCAATGTCTTAAGTCATTTGACATTTAACACACCTTTCTTATGTTAAAATAAGAATCTGATGAGTCTCACTAAGGTTATAAGAGAAGTAAAAGATGGCAAAGCACTTTGCAAGTTCTCAATATCTATGTACATTTTTTTTAGTTTAGAAAAGGTGTAACTGACACACCAGATGACATGTTTAGACTTGCTGAGTCAGAACTTCCTCAGGAGGGAGCTAAAAAAATAAATTTCATAGGAAATCCTTAAGCAGCCAATGAGCAAAACTGCAGATGGGCAAGATGCCTCTCAGTATCTACTCCAAGAAGCCTGATGGGAAATGTTTCTTTTAGAATTTAGAGCAAGAAAAAAAATGAGCCTTCCCTAAGGACTGCTTCCTCATTTCTGGTTATAAGATTTATGTAGCTTGGTCTATTTCATTTATTTTTCCTGTCTATCCAGAAACTCAAAGAAAAACTGATGACTCAATTTATCCCAGTGTTTAACATATGTGCCTTCTCCCTTCATTCCTATTGTTGATTCTTGCCTCATATATCTTTTATTTTCATTTTTGTTGCTGTTGCTTGTTTTTTCAAATATATATTATAGTTGATTTCATTATAATAAATCATCTCATGTTCTACAGTACAGAGACATAAAAATGTTTGTGTTTTTCCTAGGTCTTAAGCCCTCTCTAGCTGGTAATTGATTCCCTGTGTCTGGTTTGTTTCTAAGGACACACCTACATGGCTCCAGAATTAGCCAAGGGCAACCAAATCCTGCTTTTCCAGTTCTGTTTCACAAGTCCTCCTGGACAGAGGATTCAAAGCGGCTCCCAGCGAGTGCTCAGAATTCAGGCCCTGGCTTCAACCAAACACAGCTTATTCTGAACATCCTGACTTTGCAATTTTGCTTCTAGAAGTCAAAATAAATATGTCCACCATAGGTCATAAATCCTAGTTCATTAAGGTTTTTGTTGGTAGAAGTAATTTTTCCTGAACATGTTTACAGCTTTTAATGATGCAAAAAATATGAAATATATAAAAATTATTATCCAGAATTACTGAAGAACATTTCAAATTAAGAGAACTAAATTTTGGATAATGTTAGTCCAAAGTCTCAGAACCAGTAAATGACAGAAAAAGTATTTGAACCTGACTCCAAAGAACAAGCCCTTAATCCCTAAAAATGTATGAAATTTCAGAGTTAAAGGTTTTTGGAAAAGTCTTTCAAAAAATCTGAACCCATGTTGTTGGCCTAGTAAACTGAAATCTGACCTTTAAAAAAAAAAAGTAACAAGGTTATTGGTGTTCCACAGTCCTCATTGGGTTTCCCTAGTGGCTCAGCAGTAAAGAATCTACCTGCAACACAGGAGAAACACAGGATCAGGAAGATCACTTGGAAAAGGAAATGGTGACCTAAGTGGGTTGCCTGAAAAAACCCCAGGGACAGAGGAGGTTGCAACAGTCAGACGTGATTTAGTGACTAAACCACTACTCCCACCAGTTTGTGTTATTCTCATGGAATAGCAGAGTGCCCTTGAAGACGCTTGAAAAGAGTGCATGGAAGAATTTTGGCAAGTCTAGTGCAGTCTTTTCATTTCTTCTACAACCTTGTTACACAGATGTGGGTCCTCAGTGGCCACTGGTGTGGTTCTTGCCCACTTGGTCATAAAGAATTGAACCACTGTCAAATCTAACCCAGCTGAGCCAGGAAGATTCTCCCAGAATTATTTAATGTGGACAGTAAGACAAGACTGAAACCATAAAGCACAATGACAATTATGGCATTAACTGCACTCTACAGCTCTACAGCATATAGCACGCTAGCCTAGAATAAAAGATCTATGTGCGTCTGTCCTGGATCCTGTTCTTCCCAAGCATTACTCCAGTGTATTTTCAATAAATCTTTTGTTTGTTTGTCTTCCTTTAAGCCAGGATAGGTGTGCATGCAACACAAAGAAACTTTCATAATGCAGATAGCTAAGCAAAGAGTGAATACCTACTAAATACTGAAAAATACATTACTTTCTACCATAAATTTAGATAATCCACCTTCTGCATTTTCCAAAGACTTCCAGTTTTTTATTCCCAACTGCACTGACATTTAATAAACATTGTGTAAATTTAAGATATACAATGTGTTGATCTGATAGACATGTATACTGCAAAATGATTACCATGAAAAGGTTGGTTAACACATTCATGACTTCACATGGTTACCTTTTTTTTTAATTTTGTTTTTTAATTTATTTTTTGGCCATGTGCAGTAAGTGGGATCTTAGTTCCCTGACCAGGGATGGACCGCCACGTCTCCTGCAGTGAAAGTACATTCTTAACCCCTGGACCTCCAGGGAAGTCCATACAGTGAGAACATTTAAGATCTACTTTCTTAGCAACTTTCAAGTACACAATACAGTATTATTAACTATCGTACTATGCTGTATATTAGATCCCCAACTTATTGATATTATAACTGGAAGTTTGTAAACTTTGACCAGCTTCACCCATTTCTCTCACCACCTCCTCTGGCCCTGGCAACCACCAATTTACTCTCTACTTGAATGACTTCCCTTTTTTTTTTTTTTTAAGATTTCAACATACATGGGGTCATACGATATTTGTCTTCCTTTGTCTAACTTGAGCTTCCCTGATAGCTCAGCAGGTAAAGAATCCACCTGCAATGCAGGAGACACTAGTTTGATTTCTGGATCAGGAAGATCTGCTGGAGAAGTAAATGGCTACTCACTCCAGTATTCTTGTCTAACTTACTTCACTTTAGCATAACATCATCACAATTCATCTGGTGGTTTAGCCCCTCAGTCGTGTCCAACTCTTACCATCCCATAGACTGTAGGCCTCCAGGCTCCTCTGTCCATAGTATTTTCCAGGCAAGAATACTAGAGTGGGCTGCCATTTCCTTCTCCAGAGGATCTTCCCAACCCAGTGATCAGACAAAGGTCTCCTGCACTGCAGGTAACTTCTTTACCAGCTGAGCTACCAGGGAAATATTGTTGCAAATGGCAGGATTTCCTTTTTTCTAAGGTTGAACAATATTATATATATATATATATATATATATACACATATATATATATGTATATATACACACACACCACATCTTCTTTATCCATTCATCCACTGACAGGCATAGGCTATTTCTATGTTTTGTATATTGTAACTAACGTTGCAATGAATATGAAGGTACAGATATTTCTTTGAGATAATGATTTTATTTCCTTTGATATACATCCCGAAGTAGGATTGCTGGATCGTGTGGTAGTTCTGTTTTTATTTTTTTGAGGAAACTGCATACTGTTTTCCTTTATGACTACACCAATTTATACCCCCACCAACAGTGCACAAAGGTTCCCTTTTCTCCATATCCTTGCCAGCACTTGTTATCTCTTATCTTTGATGATAGCCGTTTCAACAGGTGTGAGGTGATATCTCATCACGGCCTTGTTTTGTATTTCCCTGATGATTAGTGATGTTGAGCACCTTGTCATATACCTGTCAGCCATTTTTATGTCTTCTTTGGAAAAAATGTCTCTTCAGGTCCTTTTCCCATTTTTTAAATAAAAAAAAAAAATTTTGTTTTTGCCGATGATCACTATGAGTTCCTTATCTATTTTGGAAGTTAACCCCTTACCAGATATAAGATTGCAAATATTTTCTCCCATTTGGTGCTTCCCTTGTGGCTTAGCTGGTAAAGAATCTACCTGCAATGTGGGAGACCTGGGTTCGATCCCTGGGTTGGGAAGATCTCCTGGAGAAGGGAAAGGTTACCCACTCCAGTATTCTGGCCTGGAGAATTCCATGGACTGTATAGTCCAAGAATTTGCAGAGTCAGACATGACTGAGAGACCTTCACTTTCACTTTTCACTTCTCCCATCCCACAGGTTACCTTTTCATTTTGTTTATCATTTCAAAACTAAGCTAAATTTAAACATCACATCATCTTAAAGTTATCTAAGATTTCTATTATATTCAGCATCTGACATGCAGACTGCTTCTTCCCAACAAATATGATCCCAGAATCCTCCTTCAGATCTGAGTGCCTAATCTGTGCTCAGGAAATACATTTACTGTAAGTAAAATGATTGGTGTACTCCTTGTGGGAGAGAGACATGCCCTATCAGAACTTTTGTCATTATCTCCACCTGTTTGTTGTACAATTTGAAATCCCTCTTTCATGCTGATAAAATAGCAAAACACAGCACAACAAAACAAATAACAACAGCAAAAAAGTAGGCACCGAATCGGTACTGGATTTGGCACACTGCAAAGAAATACATAAGACTTGCCTGATGCCGCAGATGGTAAAGAATCCACCTGCAATGCAGGACACCTGGATTCGATCCCTGGGTCGGGAAGATCCCCTGGAGAAGGAAATGGCTACCCATTCCAATATTCTTGCCTGGAGAATTCCATGAACAGAGGAGCCTGGTGGGCTACAGTCCATGGGGTTGCAAAGAGTTGGACACAACTGAGCAACTAATACACAAGCAAATATCTAAGATCTCCAGCAACCTATGGAGATTTTGAAATTTCCCAACTGCTCTACAATGCACATTTCCTCTTTCTACCCTGTGTTACCTCTGTTACCACCCTCCAATAAGACCCCTCTCTGCAGCCAGCAGGAACACTTGTTTTTGTTTTGTTTTCTATTTTTTATTTATTTTTATTTTTTCAACTGGAGTATAATTGCTTTACAATATTGTGTTTGTTTCTGGTGTACAACACGAATCAGCTATATGTATATATATATATCCCTTCTTCTTGAGCCTCCCTCCCACCTCCCCCAAAATTCCACCCCTCTAGCTCATCACAGAGGACTTCCCTGGTGGCTCAGATGGTAAAGAATCTGCCTGCAATGCAGAAAACTGGGTTCTGTCCCTGGGTTGGGAAGACCCCCTGGAGAAGGAACTAGCAACCCACTCCAGTATTCTTGCCTGGAGAATCCCCATGGACAGGGGAGCCTGGCAGGCTACAGTGCATTGCAAAGAGTTGGACACGATTGAGCAGACTAAGCAGACACAGGTCATCCCTGGGCTGAGCTCCCGGTGCTCTATGGCAGCTTCCCGCTCGCCATCTATTTTACACGTGGTGGAGTATGTATGTCAATGCTACCCTCTCAGTTTGTCCCACACTCTCCTTCCCTCCTTGCCTCCACAAGTCTGTTCTCTACATTTGCACCCCTATTCCTGCCTTCAAATAGGTTCATCTCTACCATTTTTCTAGATTCCATATATATATATGCATTAATGTAAGATATATGTTTTTTCTCTTTCTGACTTACTTCACTCTGTATGACAGACTCTAGGTCCATCCACATCACTACAAATGACCCAGATTCGAGGAACAACTGTTTTTGAAGATCAAGAATCTCTCATATCTTCACGTTCTCTTTTGCTTTTTTATGATCCTTTGACACTATTATCTCACTGTAACCTTTTAACGGCAGTACACTTGAAGTAACCTGGGCCAAGTATTATTTTCTTCACAAGATAGGTGAGGAAACCAAGATTTAGGGAAGCTAATGGATATCATGCCTAAGATATGACAGCTGATGGTGGCTGAGCGTGAGGCTGCTCCAATCTCCAGCACAACTCTGCTGCCCTGTGACACCCTGAGGACACAGTTCACAGCATCACCGTGTCCACAATGCCAACGTCCCTCCCCTGACATCTGCACTTCAGAGAATTTATCTCCTACACTTTACAGAAATGCTATGCAGGAAAAGTGAAATAAGGTGTTTATCACTCAGTCGTGTCCGACTCTTTGTGACCCTGTGGACTATAGCTCACCAGGCTCCTCTATATGGGATTCTCCAGGCAAGCATACTGGAGTGGGTTGCCATTCCCTTCTCTGGGGGATCTTCCCAACCCAGGGATTGAATCCACGTCTCCTGCATTGCAGGCAGATTCTTTACTCTCTGAGCCACCAGGGAAAGAGTACTTCTATTAAAATATTCAGATTCTGTAACATCTGAGCCATGCAGAAAGAGCACATCTATTAAAATGTTCAAATTCAGATTCCTTACCTTCTGAGCCACCCAGAAAGAGTACTTCTATTAAAATATTCTAATTGTATGGATTCCTTCTGCAACTTCCCGTCTCATTCTGAACAAAAGCTGTTCAGATTGTTTTCCAGTGGTGGCCGAGGACCTCCCTGAGTCGCCCAGGTCACATTTCTGCCACTGCCGGTCATTCCTCTGCACCTTCTACTCTAGCCACCAGGGTTGCTTGCCTTTCTTTAACACTCCAGGCACATTCTTTCCTCAGAGCCTTGCAGTTACTGTATCCTTTGCCTAAAATACCCTTCCCCAAGACAACCACATGGCTTGGTCCCTCAGTTCATTAAATTTTCTCTTTGAGATTACCTTCTCAGTGAGATCTTTATTTGGTATTTTGCTTAAAGTTGCATATTCTGGCCCACCATTTCTTATCCCTTTAGGCTGCTATATTTTAGTCCATAGCACTCATCTTTTAACACGTGTTAAGAATTTTATTTATTTCGTTCCCTTTTCTGCACCCTCAATAGACTACAAGCTCTATGAGGCTATATTTTTACTTCTTTTGTTCAATATTCCAGGAAGTATATATGAGAAGCAACTCAAACAGCATTTGTCAAAGGGTAACTGGTCAATAAATATTTACTGCGCTCTATGTTAAGCAAACCCCTTCATGGATCACAGCCTTGTCATGGCAAAGGAGCTTGCAAAACTCAGTGAAGCTATGAGCCATGCTGTGTAGGGCTACCCAAAACTGAGGGTCACAGTGGAGAGTTCTGACAAAATGCAGTCCACTGGAGGAGGGAATGGCAAACCACTCCAGTATTTTTGCCATGAGAACACCATGAACAGTATGATAAGGCAAAAAGATATGACACTGCAAGACGAGCCTGCCAAGTCTTAAGGTGTCCACTATGGTACTGGGGAAGAGCAGAGGTCAATTACCAATAGCTCCAGAAAGAATGAAGCAGCTGGGCCAAAGCAGAAACAATGCTCAGTTGGGGATGTGTCTGGTGGTGAAAGTAAAGTCTGATGATATAAAGAACAATATTGCATAGGAACCTGGAAAGTTAGGTCCATGAATCAAGGTAGACTGGATGTAGTCAAGCAGGAGATGGCAAAAATGAATATCAACATCTTAGGAATCAGTGAACTAAAATGGACCTGAATGGGCAAATTTAATTCAGATGACCATTATAGAGTAGGCAAGAATCCATTAGAAGAAATGGAGAAGCCCTCATAGTCAATAAAAAAAAGTCTGAAATACAGTACTTGCGTGCAATCTCAAAAATGGTAGAATGATCACGATTCGTTTCCAAGGCAAACCATTCAACATCACAGTAAACCAAGTCTACGCCCTGGCAAGTTTGGCCTTGGAGTACAAAATGAAGCAGGGCAAAGGCAAGAGAACACACTGGTCATAGCAAGCACCCTCTTCCAACAACACAAGAAACGACTCTACACTGGACATCACTAGATGGTCAATACAGCAATCAGACTGATTATATGCTTTGCAGCTAGTGATGGAGAATCTTTATATAATCAGCAAAAGCAAGACGTGGAGCTGACTGGCTCAGGTCATCAGCTCCTTACTGCAAAATTCAGGCTTAAATTTAAGAAACTAGGGAAAACCACTAGGACATTCAGGTATGACTTAAATCATATCCCTTATGATTGTACAGTGGAGGTGACAAATAGATTCAAGGGGTTAGATCTGGAAGACAAAGTGCATGAAGAAATAGTGGACAGAGGTTCATAACATTGTACAGGAGGCAGCGACCAAACCAACTCAAAGAAAAAGAAATGTAACAAGCAAAGTGGTGGTCTGAGGAGACTTTACATATAGCTGAGGAAAGAAGGGAAGCAAAAAGCAAGGAAGAATGGGAAAGATATACTCAACTGAATGCAGAGTTACAGGGAATAGCAAGGAGACATAAGAAGGCCTTAAATGAACAGTGCAAAAAAGTAGAGGAAAACAATGGAATGGGAAAGTCTAGAGATTGCTTCAAGAAAATTGGAGCTATCAAAGGAACATTTCATGCAAAGATGGCCATGATAAAGGACAGAAATGGTAAGGACCTAACAGAAGCAGAAGAGATTAAAAAGAGGTGGCAAGAATACACAGAAAAAAGTGTACAAAAAATGTCTTAAGGACTGAGAAAACCACAATGGTGCAGTCACTCACTAGAGCCTGACATCCTGGAGTCTGAAGTCAAGTGGGCTTTAGGAAGCATTGCTACAAAAAAGGCTAGTGGAAGTGATGAAATTCCAGAATTTCAAATCCTAAAAGATGATGCTGTTAAAGTCCTGCACTCAATGTGCCAGCAA
Organism: Cervus elaphus; assembly: GCF_910594005.1. Classification (NCBI taxonomy): domain Eukaryota; kingdom Metazoa; phylum Chordata; class Mammalia; order Artiodactyla; family Cervidae; genus Cervus; species Cervus elaphus. The sequence goes on along the minus strand of NC_057823.1, from coordinate 60,266,143 downwards.
ATTTGGAAAACTCAGCAGTGGCCACAGTACTAGAAAAGGTTATTTTCATTCCAATCCCAAAGAAGGTACAAAGTAACATACAATTGCACTCTTTTTGTATGTTAATAACGTAGTGCTCAAAGTCCTTCAAGCTAGGCTTCAATAGTATGTGAACTGAGAACTTCCAGATGCACAAGCTGGATTTAGAAAAGGCAGAGGAACCAGAGACAAATTGCCAACATTTGTTGGATCATAGAGAAAGCAAGGGAATTCCAGAAAAATATCTACTTTTGCTTCATTGACTACATTAAAGCTTTTGACTGAGTGGTTCACAACAAACTGTGGAAAACTCTTAGAGAGATGATACCAGACCAACTTACTTGTCTCCTGAGAAACCTGTCTCCTGAAAAACCTATATGTGAGTCAAGAAGAAACAGTTAGAACCTTACATGGAACTACTGACTGGGTCAAAACTGGGAAAGGAGTACAACAAAGTTATATATTATCATCCTATTTATTTAACTTATATGTACAGTTCAGTTCAGTTAAGTTCAGTTGCTCAGTCGTGTCCGACTCTTTGTGACCCCATGAATTGCAGCACGCCAGGCCTCCCTGTCCATCACAAACTCCTGGAGTTTACTCAGACTCATGTCCATCGAGTCGGTGATGCCATCCAGCCGTCTCATCCTCTGTCGTCCCCTTCTCCTCCTGCCCCCAATCCCTCCCAGCACCAGGGTCTTTTCCAATGAGTCAACTCTTCACATGAGGTTGCCATAGTATCGGAGTTTCAGCTTCAGCATCAGTCCTTCCAATGAACACCCAGGACTGATCTCCTTCAGGATGGACTGGTTGGATCTCCCTGCAGTCCAAGGGACTCTCAAGAGTCTTCTCCAACACCACAGCTCAAAAGCATCAATTCTTTGGCACTCAGCTTTCTTCACAGTCCAACCCTCACATCCATACATAACCACTGGAAAAACCATAGCCTTGACTAGACAGACCTTTCTTGGCAAAGTAATGTCTCTGCTTTTTAATATGTTATCTAGGTTGGTCATAACTTTCCTTCCAAGGAGTAAGCGTCTTTTAATTTCATGGCTGCAGTCACCATCTGCTGTGATTTTGGAACCCAAAAAATAAAGTCTGACACTGTTTCCACTGTTTCCTCATCTATTTCCCATGATGTGATGGGACCAGATGTCATGATCTTGGTATTCTGAATGTTGAGCTTTAAGCCAATTTTTTCACTCTCCTTTTTCACTTTCGTCAAGAGGCTTTTTAGTTCGTCTTCACTCTCTGCCATAAGGGTGGTGTCATCTGCATATCTGAGGTTATTGATATTTCTCCCAGCAATCTTGATTCCAGCTTGTGCTTCTTCCAGCTCAGCATTTCTCATGATGTACTCTGCATCTAAGTTAAATAAGCAGGGTGACTATGTACAGCCTTGACATACTCCTTTTCCTATTTGGAACCAGTCTGTTGTTCCATGTCCAGTTCTAACTGTTGCTTCCTGACTGGCATACAGGTTTCTCAAGAGGCAGGTCAGATGGTCTGGTATTCCCATCTCCTTCAGAATTTTCCACAGTTTATTGTGATCCACACAGTCAAAGGCTTTGACATAGTCAATAAAGCAGAAATATACGTTTTTCTGGAACTCTCTTGCTTTTTTGATGATCCAGCAAATGTTGGCAATTTGATCTCTGGTTCCTCTGCCTTTTCTAAAACCAGCTTGAACATCTGGAAGTTCACGGTTCACGTATTGCTGAAGCCTGGCTTGGAGAATTTTGAGCATTACTTTACTAACGTGTGAGATGAGTGCAATTGTGCAAGAGGTCATCAGAGGGCAGACACACTGAAACCATATGCACAGTACATTATGTGAAATGTGGGACTGGATGAATCACAAGCTGGAATCAAGATTGCCAGGAGAAATATCAACAGCCTCAGATATACAGATGATACCACTCTAATGGCAGAAAGTGAAGAGGAACTAAAGAGCCTCATGAAGAATGTAAACAAGGAGAGTGGAAAAGCCGGCTTAAAACTCTACATTCAAAAACCTAGGCTCATGGCATCCAGTTCCATCATTTCATGGCAAATAGATGGGGACAAAATGGAAGCAGTGACAGACTTTATTTTCTTGGACTCCAAAATCACTATGAATGGTGACTACAGACAAGAAATTAAAAGACACTTGTTTCTTTTTTTTTTTTTTTGACACTTGTTTCTTGAAGGGAAAGCTATGACTAACCTAGATAGCATATTAGAAAAGCAAAGATATCACTTTGCCAACAAAAGTCCATATAGTAAAAGCTATGGTTTTTCCAGTAGTCATGTATGGATGTGGGAGTTGGACCATAAAGAAGGCAGAGCACCATAGAATTGGTACTTTCAAACTGTGGTGCTGGAGAAGACTCTTGAGAGTCCCTTGGACTTCAAGGAGATCAAGCCAGTCAATCCTAAAGGAAGTGAACCCTGAAGATTCATTGGAAGAACCGATGCTGAAGCTGAATCTCCAATACTTTGACCACCTGATGCAAAGAGCCAATTCATTAAAAAGGCTCTGATGCTGGGAAATATTGAAGGGAAAAGGAGAAGAGAGAGTTAGAGGATGAGATGGTCAGGTAGCATCACCAACTCAATAGACATGAATCTGAGCAAGCTCCAGGAGATAGTGAGGACAAGGAAAACTGGTGTGCTGCAGTCCATGGGGTCTCAAAGAGTTGGACATGACTTAGCTATTGAACAACAACAACATATTAAGAAAAAAAAAATTATACATAAGGACAAGATAGTAAGGATACAAAATTGGACATTCTGTAATTTTGGCCTTCAAGTAGTTCATGGTCTTAATGCAGAAGTTATGAGAACATAATCAAGTGACCACACTCAGCTTGATCTAACAGAGGCACAGACATGGTAGGATTGGAACCAAAACAGCCATCAGTTCTCATTTGGAAGCCCTGAGAAGACAGAATCTAGATAGATGAGAAAGGATTTGGAGACACAGAGAAAGTGGAGGAAGGGTAATTCAAAGTAACAAAAAATATACTAGAAATGATTTAAATATTCACATTGATGACAGTTTAGATAAAGTATGGCTTATTCATATATGCATATTTCTTTATTTCTTTGGTCAAAGGGCATGTGGGATCCTAGTTCCCCAACAAGGGATCGAACCCATGCCCCCTGCAGTAGAAGCACAGAGTCTTAACCACTGGACCACCAGGGAAATCCTGGTTGCTTTTAAATGTGCCAAAAATGTTTTGAAAACTCACATAAAACTATGAATGGGTTTCTTGTAGCTTGTTGGATTTATGGAAGAAAGGGATTAAGGTTACATATTCCATCACTTCATGGTAAACAGATGGGAAACAGTGGAAACAGTGACAGAACTTATTTTCTTGGGCTCCAAAATCACTGCAGATGGTGACTGCACCCATGAAATTAAAAGAGACTTGCTCCTTGGAAGAAAAGCTATGACAAACCTAGATAGCATATTAAAAAGCAGAGACATTACTGACAAAGTCCGTCTAATCAAAGCTATGATTTTCCCAGTAGTCATGTATGGATGTGAGAGTTGGACCATAAAAAAAGCTGAGCACCAAAGAATTGATGCTTTTGAACTATGGTGTTGGAGAAGACTCTTGAGAGTCCCTTGGACTGCAAGGAGATCCTACCAGTAAATCCTAAAGGAAATCAGTCCTGAATATTCATTGGAAGGACTGATGCTGAAGCTGAAGCTCCAATATTTTTGCCACCTGATGGGAAGAACTGACTCACTGGAAAAGACCCTTATGCTGGGAAAGAGTGAAGGCAGGAGGAGAAGGGGACAGAAGTTCATCACCGACTCAATGGACATGAGTTTGAGCAATCTCCAGGAGTCGGTGATGGACAGGGAAGCCTGGTGTGCTGCAGTTCATGGGATCACAAAGAGTCAGACACGACTGAGTGACTGAACTGAACTGATGTAATTATACACATATAGATACATGTATATATAGTTATACACACAAGTATATACATGTATATACACCCATCACATGTGTATATAATTTTGTATGCATACAAAATATATCATATATAGTAATATAGCTTATATTAATTAAATTGCATATAATATGTATTTATATATTCTGATTATCTTCCCAATGTGTGCTAAGTCGCATCAGTCGTGTCTGACTCTTTGCGACCCCATAGACCACAACCTGCCAGGCTCCTCTGTCCATGGAATTCTCCAGGCAAGATTACTGGAGTGGGTAGCCATTCCCTTCTGCAGGGGATCTTTGTGACCCAGGGATCAAATCCAGGTCTCCTGAATTGAAGGCAGATTCCTTACCATTTGAGCCACCATGGAAGTGCCATATTCTCTACTAAGTTTCTTGCAAAATGATGCTACAATATCAAAACCAGTGTATTGACGTCAATACATACAAGTACAAAGCATTTCTATCACCATAAACATTTCTCATGGGATCCTTATACACCACACTCACTTCCCTCTTACTCCTGTTTGCTTCTTAAGCCCTGGAACTCAGAAATCTGTTTTCCTTTTCTATAACTTTGTCATTTTGAGAGTGTTTATGTTTATATAATGGACTTATACAGTATTTAGCTTTTGGAGATTGAGTTTTTTTACATAATTCACTTTTTTTTAGCATAATTCTCTGAAGATTCATCCAGACTGTTGTGTGTATTGATAGTTCCTTCTCTGTTTATTGCTGGTAGTATTCCAATTCTGTAGATAAATATATAGCAGTTTGTTTAACCATTCATCCATTTAATGACAACTGGATAGTTTCTAGGTTTGGACTATTACAAATGAAACTGCCATGAACATTTGTGTACAGGTTTTTGCATAAACATAAATTTTATTTCTTTGGATAAATGCCTAGGAGTACAATTGCTGGGCTGTATGGTGTAGTTCCATGCTTAGTTTTTAAAGAAACTGTCAAAATATTTTTTCAGAGTAGCTGTACCACTTTACATTCACACCAGCAATGTATGAGTGATCCAGTTTTTCTATATGCTTGACAGCATTTGATGATAAATTTTATCAACTTCTGCCAAATGTTTATCATCAGGCTCTGCCTATGTTCCCTCACATAGTCTGTCCTTCATAACCAAGTCCTTCCCTTTGATACACCCCCAGGAAAAAAAAACCTTCAGACTGCTGTGTTACATTTATTACTTAAAACTTGGTGAAACAGAAGTCTTGCCCCAGGTTTCTCCATTTAGCACCTTGACTAAAAGCATCATCGTCCTTCTTAAATATGTAAAATGCAGCAAACTAGGAGAAATGAACAGCTTACTAATACAACTGATAGGAGAGAACAAAAGGATCAACCCAACAACATAAAATTTAACAGAAAGAAACCCATCCATTCAATAAACACAAACCCAACACTGACCACCTACAGACTGTACTATGTGCTGAGAATACATACTTAAGTAAGATCAGGTCCCTATCAATCTGATTTCACAGTTGATGAAGAAGATTTTGATATAAATATGAAGATGCGTGCATGCTAAGTTGGTTCAGTCATGTTTGACTCTTTGCTACCCTTTGGACTTTAGCCCACCAGTCTCCTCTGTCCATGGGATTCTCCAGGCAAGAATACTGGAGTGGGTTGCAGTGCCCTCCTACAGGGCATCTTCCTGGCCCAGGGGTTGAAGCCTCATCTCCTGTGTCTCCTGCACTGGCAGGAGGATTCTTTACCACTAGCGCCACCTGGGAAGACCAAGTATGAACATAAGTATGTCTAAATCTGTGATTTGAGTATTTTGTTGGTTTAAAATAGTGTCTGACTATTTTTTTTTCAATCAGCACCAAAAAGCTTTCAATGAGTTTGAAGCTGGAGTGAATTTTGTATTTTAAGAAATGACTTTTCCTTCTGTGTGGCTGATAGATTGGAAAAGATCAGCTTTGGGAATACAGAGAATATTTGGGGGATTAACAGAGTAGTCAAGTGACAAATGACAAGGTTTTGGGAAAAGCAGTAGCAGTAGTGATAATGAAAATGTACATGATAGATATGAAAAAGTCTTATAATTAGCAGGGCTTTGTCACCAATTAGAAAGTAATAAGTAACACCAAAGCTCATGGTCTTACATCTGCAGCATTTTAGTTTTTTCTCGTACTATATGGCCGTCTTGGGTTGCATTTCCAATCATCACAGCACATGGAGAAAGAGAACTTAGGCCAACTTTTAAAGCTTCCACTTTCAAGTGATCCTGTCCTGTTTCATTGACCAAAGCAAGTCATATGACCATGTCTGATTTATTTAGGAAGGGCATATACAATTCTATGAATGGAAGATGCTAAATATGGGTTAAAATAATGTAAATTACCACATTACTTGACTACTTCCAAGTAATTATCACCTAAGTTCTCTTTCCACATGTGCCGTGATGATCGGAAAAGCTCCAGACAAAGACTATTCCATCAGTTCAGGGTCACAGAATTCAGGCAACACAAGGAGAGCTACAGCCAACCCAAGATGGTCATACAGGATGACAAAAAATTAAAATGTTGTGGATGTAAGTCCATGAGATTTGGAGTTATTCATTACTACTAGGCTTCCCTGGTGGCTCAGTGGTAAAGAATCTGCCTGCAATGCAGGAGCCACAAGAGAAGTAAGTTCGATCCCTGGATAAGGAAGATCCCCTGGAGGAGAGCATGGCAACCCACTCCATTATTCTTGCCTGGCAATCCCATGGACAGAGGAGTCTGGTGGGCTACAGCCCATGGGGTCCCAAAGAGTCGGACACCACTGAAGTGACTTAGCAGACACACACGCACGCATTACCACAGCTAGGCAACCTAGATTATCTTAAGTAGATGCAGCAAAAATTAGGCTTCTGAGAAGAGGGAATACTTAGAATGATTCCCAACCTTCTGACTATTTCCCAAGGAAAATAGTGCTATATATTGAGGTAGGGAATTAGAACATCTGTGTGTTTTAAAAGACAAGAAGTCCATATAAAGGTCTTTTGAGCTTAACATTAAAAAACAGTTTCTGTTGGAGGTGATTTATAAGTAACTAATTTTCTTCTTCTCAAAGAAAAAATATAGGTGTAGCTATATATTTTAGAGTTCTTTTTTAATTAATTTATTTACTATTGAAGGATAATTGCTTTATAGTATTGCATTGGCTTCTACCAAACATCAACATGACTCACCCATAGGTGTGCCCATGTCCTCTCATACTTAACATGGAGATTATATTAACAGCTAGGGAAGTCCAGTGATTAAGACTCTGTGCTTCCACTGTAAAGGGCACAGTTTCAATCCCTGGTCAGGGAACTAAGATACCACATGCCATGCAGCACAGCCAAAAATAAAATTAAATTTAAAAAAATTTAATATGGGGGTTAAGGAATGGTAGGAATCAAGATACTCTCCAGAGAGGAGATAACAGTTAACATTGTATTAGTCAAGAACCAAGAAACAGAAACTACTTTAATACGTAGAACAGACAGAATGTAATGCACAGAATTGACTCAATAGATGAGAGAAGACCTAAAAAAATTAAGTAGGTGATGTAAGGCAACCTAGAAACTGATAATAGCAGAAAGTGGGAAAGAAAAAGAAGAGACGGTATAACCAGAGTCCAAGGACTGGATCCCCTGGCAAGAACTAAAACCAAAACAAACCTCTCCAGCAGGAACTGGTGGCTCAGACCCAGTACAAACAGTTGACTTCTCTCAACTAGAGAGCGAGAGGAAGCCACACTCTGGTCTTTCCCCTTTTCCCACTACCCATCTCCTGCCTAGGCATCGAGTTCCTTGAACAGCAAGATCAAACCAGTCAATCCTAAAGAAAATCAATCCTGAATATTCATTGGAATATTCATTGGAATTGAAGCTGAAGCTCCAATACTTTGGCAAAGTATGTGAAGAACTGACTCACTGGAAAGACCATGATGCTGGGAAAGATTGAGGGCCAAAGGGGAAGAGGACGACAGAGGATGAGATGGTTGGATGGCATCACCAACTCAATGGACATGAGTTTGAGTAAACTCCAGGAGATAGTGAAGGACAGGGAGCCTGGTGTGCTGCCGTTCATGGGGTCGCAGAGAGTTGGACACAACTTAGCAACTGAACAACAACATCAACTTTCATAATTACCTGAGAGATCGACCTGGGAACCACCTGCATGGGTCAGCATCTCATCCCCTCAGTTCCCCCAACATAGAGTAGAACATGGGGGACATGGGGAATGGATTGAAGGGCAAATAGTCCCAAGATTTGCACAAGTCCAAGTCTGGAGGCAGACCAGGGCAGACATTCCAGGTGAGAAGAAGCTTGGTTTTTCATTAAGGCATAAAATGTGTTAGCAACAAAGAGATTTAGTTATCTTTTCAGCATGACTGGAGCTGGAGCACATGTGAAGAAAGGAATATTAATGAGGCTAGGCATGTAAAATAAGTCCAGATCATGAAAGACCCTATATGCCATGCTAAGGAGCTTAAAATCTGTTTTATAGGTGGTCATATACAGCTAGAATTTTGTCTCAGAAAAGATAATTCTGGAGTCATTGTACATGTAGCATTGAGGAAAGGGAAGATATTTCAGAATGATATAATAGCAACCTAACTTGGTGGTAGTTCTGTGAAGCTATAGGGTGGCCCTAATTTAACTACAGAAAATACAAGCTCACATTCTGGTGATGCAGACTCCCAATCAGCGAGGTTTGTAGCACTTTAGTCTTATCAGACAATACTTGGAAATTTCTATTATATTTCATGTTTTAAAGTTTCTTTATGATACGTGACTTAAGTCAAAGAAAGACAGACACTGTAGGATTCACTCATATGTGGAATCTAAAAAATATGGCAAACTAGTGAATATAACATAAAAGAAGCAGACTCACAGATATAGAGACCAACTAATATATAGATATAGAGATATAGAATATGTAGATATAGAGAACAGACCAGTGAGAAGAGGAAAGTGGAGAGGGGCAAGATAGGGGTATAAAATAAAGAGATACAAACCACTATGTATAAAATAAGCTACAAGGGTGTATTGTATCAGTCAGTTCAGTCAGTTCAGTCGCTCAGTCATGTCTGACTCTTTGCAACCCCATGAATCGCAGCACGCCAGGCCTCCCTGTCCATCACCAACACCCAGAGTTTACTCAAACTCATGTCCATTGAGTCAGTGATGCCATCCAGCCATCTCATCCTCTGTCGTCCCCTTCTCCTCCTGTCCCCAATCCCTCCCAGCATCAGGGTCTTTTCCAATGAGTCAACTCTTCGCATGAGGTGGCCAAAGTATTGGAGTTTCAGCTTCAGCATCAGTCCTTCCAATGGACACCCAGGACTGATCTCCTTTAGGATGGACTGGTTGGATCTTCCTGCAGTCCAAGGGACTCTCAAGAGTCTTCTCCAACACCACAGTTCAAAAGCATCAATTTTTCGGCACTCAGCTTTCTTCACAGTCCAACTCCCCCATCCATACATGACCACTGGAAAAACCATAGCCTTGACTAGATGGACCTTTGTTGGCAAAGTAATGTCTCTGCTTTTTAATATGCTATCTAGGTTGGTCATAACTTTCCTTCCAAGGAGTAAGTGTCTTTTAATTTCATGGCTGCAATCACCATCTGCAGTTATTTTGGAGCCCCAAAAAATAAAGTCTGACACTGTTTCCACTGTTTCCCCATCTATTCCCCATGAAGTGATGGGACCAGATGCCACAATCTTAGTTTTCTGAATGTTGAGCTTTAAGCCAACTTTTTCACTCTCCTCTTTCACTTTCATCAAGAGGCTTTTTAGTTCGTCTTCACTCTCTGCCATAAGGGTGGTGTCATCTGCATATCTGAGGTGACTGATATTTCTCCTGGCAATCTTGATTCCAGCTTGTGCTTCTTCCTGCCCAGCGTTTCTCATGATGTACTCTGCATATAAGTTAAATACACAGAGTGACAATATACAGCCTTGACATACTCCTTTTCCTATTTGGAACCAGTCTGTTCCATGTCCAGTTCTAATTGTTGCTTCCTGACTGGCATACAGGTTTCTCAAGAGGCAGGTCAGGTGGCCTGGTATTCCCATCTCCTTCAGAATTTTCCACAGTTTATTGTGATCCACACAGTCAAAGGCTTTGGCATAGTCAATAAAGCAGAAATAGATGTTTTTCTGGAATTCTCTTGCTTTTTCAATGATCCAGCAGATATTGGCAATTTGATCCCTGATTCCTCTGCCTTTTCTGAAACCAGCTTGACCATCTGGAAGTTCTTGGTTCACGTATTGCTGAAGCCTGGCTTGGAGAATTTTGAGCATTACTTTATTAGCGTGTGAGATGAGTGCAATTGTGTGGTAGTTTGAGCATTCTTTGGGATTGCCTCTCTTAGGGATTGGAATGAAAACTGACCGTTTCCAGTCCTGTGGCCACTGCTGAGTTTTCCAAATTTGCTGGCATATTGAGTGCAGCACTTTCACAGCATCATCTTTTAGGATTTGAAATAGCTCAACTGGAATTCCGTCACATCCACTAGCTTTGTTCGTAGTGATGTTTTCTAAGGCCCACTTGACTTCACATTCCAGGATGGCTGGCTCTAGGTAAGTGATCACACCATTGTGATTATCTGGCTCGTGAAGATCTTTTTTGTACAGTTCTTCTGTGTATTCTTGCCACCTCTTCTTAATATACACCCTTACAAATAACTACAAATAGAGGGCAATCTTTAAAAATTGTGAATTACTATATCGTATACTTGTAATCTATAATATTGTGCATCAACTATACTTCAACAAAAATCTTTTAAAATTTCTTTAGAAGTAGGGGAATAAGAACATGAGGAGTCTGGAAAATCATCAGATAATAAGAAACAGGAGAGGGAAAGAATGATTACACCTTACTGAAAATTCGACTTGTCTTTACAATGTTAAGCTAGTTTCTCCTGTACAGCAACTAACATAATATTGTAAAGCAACTATACTCCAATAAAATTAATTTAAAAAATAAAAAATAAAGGTGAAGAATATTGAAATAAATGTGCAAAAATAAACAAAGTGACCTCTTAAAAAAAGAAAAGAAAAGGAAATGTGTGTTGTCTTTATAACAACAGACTGTCTAGAGTTTATAACCCAAGGACAAAACTATCTGACTAGGCCCTTCTGAATAGAGTTCCCCAAACAAAAACAGGACAAACTGAAGTCTTTTCAATGCTTTATTCGTTGTTTTGGGGGGCTGCTACATTTTAGGATGGAAAGAGTTTCTGCAGGGGGAGGGAGAGGGGAGCATCATCTCCCTCCCTCCCTCCCCCACTCTTGCTTTTTCTGCCATCACACCAAATATGAGAGCGCCTCCTGAAAGTCAAAAGGACAATATTAAAAATAAGAGCAGTTTACATGTCATTAGCAAGTAGTCAATGTCCTATTTCACCACCATTATCCTGACAAGGAAACAAAAGCTCAAGAGTGACTGAGTCCCACCCAGAATCACAGAGCTGGGAAGCAGCACACATTTTACAACCAGAACACAAGTCTTTCTCATTCAAAAATTCCTTCTAGGAATGTGGATACTGCACTTGCCCTGAGATTCCAGGACATGCTGAATGTGTGTGGGTACAGTCCACGAGGGGGAAACACAGGTTCACAAATGAGAACAGGTCAGGTGGGAGTCGCGTGGAGAGGGAGGGCACTCAGGGTGAGTAAACCCTGCCCTTTGACCAAGTTAGCCCCCAGAGCTGTAGTTACCAGCAGTTTCTTCACGGACTCGGAAGCCTCTGGTGTCAGTTCATTGACACAATTCTTCAGCCCTTCCATAAGGTGCTCAACGGAAATGCCCAGAGTTTTCAGAAGAAGCTTAAGTGGGTACAGGAGTGGGAGAGCATCCAGAGGCAAAGGCAAGTCCCCGTTCACGGGATGTGGCAAGCTGTTGATGAGGAAGGCGGCGGCTGCAGAGCAGAAGAGATCCCAAGTGAGACCTGACCACCCTCCACTCTATCGGTGGCTCCATTCCAGCCCTAGCATCCTGATTTCCCAAAAAACGTCTGCTTCGGGACCTCTGCACCTACTGTTCTATCTCTCTAGAACCTTCCTTCACCAGATAGTTACATGTCTTTCTTCTTCACTTATTTGGTCTCTCCTCAAATGTTACATTCTCAGAGATGTATCTAAAATGGCATCACCAGTCACCCTCCTTCTTTATTTTTCTTACCACTACCTAAAATATTAAATCTTTATTTATTTATTTATTTTATCTTCATCCTCTCACTAGAATGTATGCTCCTCGAGAATAAGGATTGAGTTTTATTCACTACTGTACCCCATGCCTAGAACAGACTCTGGTATACAGTATGAACTCAGTAGATAGCAGTGATTGACTGGACAGGGGTATACTTTGCATGTGGCTGTCTCCACAGCCCATGAGTTTGAAACCAATGCAAGATGCTATAATGACCTTCCACTTGAACATATGAATGGACCTAACCGGAGCCCAGGAAATTGCTCCCAACCAACTCAACTCAGTGCTACAAACATAACTGAGTAGGGACTCTAAGTCAGTTGGTGCAGATACACAGATGAATGAAATAAGATATCTGACTTAGAGAACCCATGCAATCTGATGGACAGTAGAGATCTGTGTATGCCACACTGCAGTATGTACTATGCTAAGATTAGGGACAAAGTTCTATGGAAACACAAAAGAAGTGATGATTCATTCTAATGTAAGAGAGTGTTACAGGAATTTTTCCAGAATAGATGTTGCCATAATTGTGTCTTGAGTCAAATATTGGGATGACAGGTAAAGAAGGGGAGCAGCGTTTGAAAGAGGAAAATAATTGACCAAGACACCAAGATAATAAGATTAAAGACCATACACAGGATGGTGAGTCTTCAGAATTCCACTTGGATGTGCTAAGCAGGTGAGGCTGCAACCTGGGTGAGGTCAGATTTTCAGACTTGAATGTCATATGAATGAGTCTGAGATTTTTTTCCCCCAAGGGTAATGGGGAGCTACCATGGCTCTTCCATGGAACAACTGCATTTTATATCTTCAGCAAGATAACTTTCACATAGAAGATGTTAGAGAATGGGGGGAATGCATACTATACATATTTTTACAAAATACATGTGCATGTATGTAAATACACAGATGTAGAAGCACATATATGAGACACACATCTTCCTGCTGGCATTCCCACCACCCCCCCCCCCCCCGTACTGCTGGCCAACACTTCATCCTCCTTTGCAATCCTTTCTGTTTTCTTATTCAAATAAAAAAAAAAAAAATGGAACTTGTACACCTATTTTCCCTTCACTTTCTACTGCCTATTTTCCCACCCAAAGTTCTCCTCCAGAAAGGGGATATTTATATGCTTCCCACCCATCTTTCTGCTGCCACCTCTCCTCAGTTACCCCTAGACATTAAAGAATGACAAAATAGCCCAAATAGGTCAAGTTACAAATTAGTTCAAAAATTCACAAGTCAAAGTCACCACTGTAGCATGGGTATCACACAGTTTCTTATGATTAACCTCCCTACTTCTTACTTTCAGCACTTTGGTGAGTGTCTTCCCTGTATTTACCTATATATTTCAGAGGGGAGATCCTCAAAGCTTTCTGTTCTCCAAATGAGCGGCAGCCGTTATGATGTATTCTGCAGATACACCCAAATGTATCTTCCTGTAGCTAAAGGCTCCCTCCAAAAAAAAAGGATTGGTTGCCATCCTCCTCCAAGAAGCCAGCTTCTACACCTTACCTAGAAATGGAACTGTTCACCCCTCACCCCTTCCACAGAGCTCTATCTGTACTTTCATTGTGTATCACAGTAGACCAGTACAATAGTGACTTCTGTAGAAGTCTTCACTCCTCTGCCAGAGTATAAGAACCTTAATAGAAATATGCATGTCTGATTCAGGTCTGAATCTCCCAAAGCCTACCCAGTGCCCAACAGATTATAGCCATTCAACAAATGCCTGTTGATTGTATAAACATATAAAAGTAGCTATGTCTCAAGAGAAGCAGCACAGCAATCTAATTAGAGATGAGAGCAAGGATGACTCCATATAATTTCAGAAACACAAAGAATCAAATCTTAATTCAAAATTGAGGAAAATCAATGGTGGCCAAAGTTCAGTAATGAAATGCATTTGTTGACCCTCAATGCGAGCTGATTAATTTCTTTGTAGGATACACCAGGGATAACTTGTGTTGGATTAGAGCTTGGAGCTGGGAGCAGGAGGCATCTGATGTCCCTTCTGACCTTACCAATACCTGTGGCTCTAAAACTCCCTTCCCCATATGCCACCAGGAGCCTCGGCTCACTAGTTGTGTTCCTGTTATCAAGAAAGAGAGAGATCGTGTGTTCCAGGCTACTTACCAGAGTAACTGCAAATGCCGATGGTCACCAGCAGGAACACAGTGACCAGCTTCATGGTGGGTTACCTGTGATATTTACCTGGAGTTTAAAATTAAACTGGGAAACCTAAGGAGCTCACTGAGCCAGTGGTCCCCCTTGCTGACCCAAGTGCGGCAGTGACTTCTGCACACACACATATTTATATGCCAAGGACTTGGATTTCAGTCACGACCACTTGACTCGCCCCTGGGAAGAACAGCGTGAAGGTCATGTTTCCTCTCTAAACAAATTGAAGGTTTTTTCTACTTTCCCTCATGTTCCCATGAGAAACAAAGCCCTAACTTAAAGCACCCTCAAGGCTCTCTCACACCACAAGCTCTTACACGAGACCCGGAGCGGCGTAGGGGGTGGTGGTAAGCAAAACGCTCTGAGTCCTTTCCCTGGAAGAACTCTGAAAAGAAGGTTTTGTATCAGGATTGAAAGGATTAAGGCTCTGTTGTTTTCCTCCAGTTTTCTATTCATTTAAAGTTCAGAGAAACACATTACCTGATGAACGCCCATGTTGACAATTCTGAGGTCTCTTCAGCCCTGAAATAATATAGACTCAGCTTAATGGCATTTAGTAACCATGTTTCTCTGGAATTTACCTCTACCCACACCAACCTTGTCACATATCTACCATGGCAGATATTTTACCACTTCTAGTGCCTCCCACCTATCTGGGGGGAACACCTAGGGTCACGCCTTCTCTATGTTCTAATTTAGTTCAGGACCTAAAGTAAAAATGCCTTTTTAAAGACCTGGGATTCAATAGTGACTCCATGGTGTTGTTCTCCTCATCTGAAATAGGACATTTAACAGCTAACAGCAAGACAGTCCCAAAGGGGTATGACACTGAGGGGAAAAAAATTTTTTTACAAGATCCCATACATATAAATAACTTGGGTCACCAAAACATGCATGTCAGAAGCCTTTTGGCAGTCCAGTCCCTTGCAATTATGCAAATGAAATACTTGCTGGCCAGGGGAACAATCTGCTTACAAGGCTGCCCTCCTGCAAACAGGACTCAGCTAAGGGGCCCCAGGAGGATTCTATCTGTAAGCCCAAGCCCTAGAGCTCCTTGGCCTCTAGGGCAAGAAAGAGAAAGAATGAACCTTGAAAGGGAGAAATAGAGATCAGAGTCCAGGTGGGTCCCAGTCCCAGCTCAGGGCTCCCTAACCAAATGACGTTGCTGGCTTCAGCCACCCCCACCACTGAAGGGGTACTCAGAACCTTCTGAGGAAGACACATCAAAGCATAGTCCACTTTAGATGCAAGGCCAGGAGTTGGGGCCCCACTTGAGTGTGTGGTACTATTTTGAGGATTTAATATAATTATGTAGACCCAGGATGTAACTGTACCAACCCAAGGTTAACACCTAATAAATGTCACCTGCTGTTCATTTCCATACATTGCTGAGTTACAACTGCCATTTCTTTATTTTTCTGCTACTTATAAACTACACGGAGGAGATCATGTATTACTGCCACACATACTCAATCCTGCCCCTTCTACTGCTCTCTCTGCATGAGAAGGCTTCATCTATTCCTGGGGAATTATCCCAAGACAGAACTCTCACAGGGCCAAGGCTGTATGTGGTGAAGTGGTAGCAAGTCAAAGTCATCCTTTATTTTTATGTTAATGACATTTTGACAGAATATGGAACCAGTACTCCCCTTATCTCTGCTGGTTGTTTCCATTTTGCTCTCAAAGCCTCTCTGCACATCCACACTCTCCGCCCTGCACAATGGGAAACTCAGTTTTGCAAACTGTGGTTTCCAGAATTCCTGGCCAATGGCATTTTGGTTAGGGAGGGCAAACAGGAGGCCCTGGGACAAGATTGGAGGGGAGACAAAGGGAGAAAACAGGATGCTTCTCCCTCTCTCTGCTTCAGGAGACATCTCAGGCAGTGACTCAACGTCTCTATGGCTCCTTCCAGAAACGCCCTTTCACCTGTGGTCCAACACAAGCCAGGGAGCCCCACCACTGTCCCAGCTTCTATGGCGCAGCCCCCGCCTGGGCCACACTTGCTCTCCCTGTCCTTCCTGGCCACGAAGTGGTAGAAGCTTCCTGCAACTTCTAAACTCTGGGTTGACTCATCTTTCCCCTGGTTGCTTCAACTGCCTTTCTAGCACCTTGTAAATTATCCTTCAAGTTAAATTTTTCCTGTTTGGTCACTGGATACGGTTTTGATTTTTTGGTTGGACTCTGCCTAACACAGCATATACTAAAATATAATAGAGCTAGAGCTTTTGGTAAAAACAGATCTTTCAGTTTGGAAACAACCTCTCTCTCATAAGTGCCAAGTTACAAGTTCACAACAGGCTAGATTAATCCAGGAGAAACACACAGATGCTTCTCCCTTTCCACCTCTGAAGTGTGTGGCACTGTTTCCAACTGGTCTACTGGTCCTGGAGGTGAGCTCTGTCCCAGGAAGCGCCTCAGGCCTCTATGCTAATAGATTTCTGGTGAGCCCATCTAGCAGTAGACCAGACATTGTCTTCACCAAAACCTAGTCGTGAACATAGATGGCTTAGACTAAAGACTGGAACCTCCTCCATGCAACACACTCACACACTCTCTCACAAATGCAAACGTTCTCATGCTTACATGAACAGTAACATGTGCATGTGAACAGACACACATACAAAACCATCAAACACAACAGTTTTCATTTTTTTATTCAACAGATAGTTATTAAGCATCGTCTCTGTGCCCAGCACTCTCAGGAACCGAGACTGGAGCAGTTAACAAGGCCAAGCTAATTTCCTGCTTTCATGGAGCTGACAATGTAATGGGATAAACAGACAATAAACATGTAAACAAATAAAGAACTCCTCATAGGTGCTATGATGAAGCTAACGGGGTGCACTGAGAGAGAAAAGGAGGGTTAGGGGTACAGTCAGACCTGGAAAGAGATTCAGGCTTGGCTACTCCCACGCTTCCTGTGTCCTGAGTCCATGTATCATTCGTGTCTTTTTAGTCCATATTTCTGATTCTTTGACATCCTGGGGCCTTGCTGATCTTGGAGGGACTACCCTTCCCAGGGCTAATTAATTCCTAGATAGCAAATGACTCACCTGGGAATGTACTTTCCTAAGCAAACCAGCCAATCTACAGCCCACACTGCCAATCACCTCCTCGGGTTGCCCTGACACTGGGCCACTGTCTGCCTGCCTCAATCACCCCCTGAGGCCCAGGCAGGTACCAAACAGCTAGGGACAGTGCCTACACCCCAGACAGAGTGCACTGAAATGATTCAAACTATCCTATCCTAAACCTGCTTACCCTGTCTCCCCATCCCTTCCCACAGAAACCAGAGTAAAGGCTCCTGCCCACTCCCTACCACACCTTCCTGACGAAGCCAGTGTTTCCCATGCTCCCTACTGCCCTGTGGTGTGGCAGGCCCCTTTTCTGGGGCTCTATCTCTGTAACAAACTATCTTCAAAATGGCAGTCATCTCCTGAACTGATGACCTGCATAAATATAAAACATATTCTTCTTTCCCAGGACTAATTTGTAAACATCTTGAAGGACTTTTTCTTGTTCATGTTTGGATCCTAACACAAAATCCTACACACTTGATAATATTATTAGGAACTACCAATCAGTGCCAGGCCCTACACTTTGCATATGGTATCCACTTCATTCTCGTAAAACCCCTGATGATAAGGAACTTTAATCCCATTTTATAAACAAGGAAGTCTGAAGCTGAAAGCAATGAATTAATTGCCAAAGTCACTTAAATATATATAATATGGCCAGAATTTGAGTCCTTTCTTCTGATTTGTATTTCTTCACCTTTAAAAACTTAACTAATAAGCTATTCCAGCAAGCATTTGTTAATAAATAATTCATGAGAAGAAATGAAAAGGAAACAAATGCCACTGTTTCTAAATTAATTTGGGGTGTGTTTTTTGAGTGAATTTTTGTGGAGATTAAGTTCATAATTGGGAATGGACATTCAGTTAGTCATTCAACAAGTGTTTATTGAGCATGTTTGGTTGATGTGCTTCTGTGGTAGATTTTGGAAATATAGCATGACTCCTGCCTCTTCTTAATTATATTAAAGGAAACTGTTAGAAGCAAGTCAGTAAGTCCAACATAATAAAGGCCATATATGACAAACCCACAGGTAACATTGTTCTCAATGGTGAAAAGCTGAAAACATTTCCTCTAAGATCAGGAACGAATCTAGGATGTCCACTCTTGCCAATTTTATTCAACATAGTTTTGGAAGTCCTAGCTATAGCAATCAGAGAAAAAAATAAAAGGAATCCAAATTAAAAACAAAAAAATAAAATTATCACTGCTTGCAGATGACATGATACTATACATAGAAGATCCTAAAGACACCACCAGAAAAACTACTAGAGCTCATCAATGAATTTGATCAAGCTGCAGGATATAAAATTAGGTTGCATTTCTATACACTAACAACAAAAGATCAGAAAGAGAAATTAAGGAAACAATCCCACTTACCATTTCACAGAAAAGAATAAAATACCTACGAATAAATGTACCTAGGGAGGCAAAAACAATAAGATGCTGATGAAAGAAACTGAAGATGACATAAACAGATGGAACGATACGCCGTGTCCTTTTTGTCTCTGTGAGAAGAATGATAGTTCTAAAGAAGCCAACCAAATGTAGACTCAAGACAAGATCAGAAAAATAAAAGAATCAGCCTGAGATTTCATCTCACAATCTTCCTTCTAGGTGAAAAGAGACAGTAACTGTGAAGTCACACTGGAGACGTTGAAGTAGAGTTCATTATCTTCTCTTTTGCTTGCTGTAAACTGGATGGTCAAAATGGCTTAAAGCTAAGGCCTAAATAAGGGGAAATAGTCTCAAAATTTGTCTTGAAAACCACAAGCATGTAACAATCAAATGTCACAGCTTTGTATACCAACTGCATGGAGTTTGGAGAAAAGCAAAAAAAAAAAAAAAATTTATTCCTGACTCTCTACCATATTGATTGAGTCCTATTTAGTGAAAAGTAGGGCTTCCCTGTTGTCTCAGGCAGTAATGCCTGTAATGCAGGAGACCCAGGTTCAATCACTGGGTTGGGATGATCCCCTGAAGAAGGGAACGGCAATCCACTCCAGCATTCTTGCCTGAGAAATCCCACGGACAGAGGAGCCTGGCAGGCTACAGTCTATGGGAAAGCAAAGAGTCGGACAGGACTGAATGACTAACACTTTCACATTTTCTAGTGAAAATCAGTCCATTATTGTTTAAGGCTAACTTTTAGCCTCTTTATAGACACTGCAGGGAAATCCAAATAGAATATGAGCCCATGAGGGAGAAACACAGGAAATGACCCATAAATCAAGACCAAATTGAAGTAAAAATCTAGGAAGTCTCAAAAATGGAAAAAAGTGAATTTGTCCAGGCTGTAGTTTTCAAAGATGACTTCGCGAATTCAAGTGGTTCTTAAATTCAAAGATCTGGATAAGCAGAGAAAATGAGAGCTAAAACTAGAATTTGTAATGTTTTAAGAAACTGATTAAGACAAATAAGTAAACTAAAAAGAAAGATGTGTGGGAAAAGTCTCTTCCATCTTTCTCCGCCCAGCCTGTTTGTTCACAGACCCTGACCATGGCAGATTTCAAACAAATCTTTAGTTTACAATCAAACAGTCCATGGATTGTGTCAGATGAGTTAGTGAGAAGGTATGGCTATAAAAAACTAATTTCTGGTGGCCTGGAACTGAGACTTGATCTGGCAAAACTTGATCTGTCGTGAGATATATGGGTTCTTGAGCAGGGGTTGAATTTGGTCAGAGGGGTTTATAAAGCAGATTAGTGTAAGGGAAGAAGAAAGGTCTTTCAGTGAAGAAGAGTCTGGGCTCTGATGACCCCATGCTCCCAATAGATGGCCCATTCTCACATTCACAGCTAATGTCACCATCTTGTTAGAGGACCAGAATACTATCTGCTACACCTTCCCTCCAGCAAAGATGTCAACACTCCCAGAGGCAGCTCTCCAGTGCCCAGCAGACATTCTCCATGACTAGATCATGTTCTAAATCCTACCTTTCAACTGCTCTTTATAGGGGAACGACTATACCATATCACCTGGTGACCTTACAGAGATCCACACAAGTGAAGGGTTGAACCATAGCTTATCTGAGTCTTAGGGGAAAACCTTGTGGTCCTCCTGGAACCTGAGAGGATGAAGGACTACAGGAACCATCTCCCACACACCTTCACATCTCTCATGGGTAGCTTGCATAAGACATTGCCTCCCATGTTCTACAAAGCGTGGGACTTTCTGCCCTACCTGCCTTGGAACAAGAGCTGCAGAATAATTCAAACCAAACTTCTCAGCTGCAGTCTAGAATTAGGTCCCCACAACTGGCCTTGGAGTCATCCAGTCCCTTCTGTTTCATGTTCATCCTTTATTTTTTTTTTTAAAGATTTCTTTATTCGGCTGTGGTGAGTCTTCATTGCTACACGAGGGCCTTCTCTGGTGGCAGTGAGCAACGGCTACTCTTCTCTGTGCTCAGCAGACTTCTCTTGTTGCAGGCATGGGCTCTAGGCACTTGGGCTTCGGTAGCTGTGGCTCCACGGGCAGGTGGAATCTTCCCCCAGCCAGAGACTGAATCCACGCCTCCTATATTGCAAGGCAGATTCTTAACCACTGGACAACCGGGGAAGCCCCCACTTTTATCCTTTTTAATGTATGGGACAAAGATGATAGGGATCTGACACTTTTGGTCTAGTCTTCTCTTTTCTGTCAGGAAAGTGATAAACTGTCTAAATCTAAGAGTGGTTCACTGTACCTTTAACAACTAAATCAGTCAAGACCTCAGCCTTGCTGTCTCTTGAATATGTGAGTTAACAACCCTCCAAGAAACAGGCAAACTACACGTTCACCATGTGGGTGTGACTCAAAGAAGAAGATGAAAAGTTCATGCTGCACTTTGCCAAGTTACTTATAGGTCCTCAATCAGTGCCTCTGCTATAAATCACTTCCCCCTTTCCAAATGTTTACACTATGACTCTTGACCAGAAGTACAGGGACAGAGAGGCCTTTTTACTAACATGAGTGGGCTCCTGGCAAGCCTCAGACTAATGTGCATAGTTGATAATGTTTGCTCAACAACGTCTCGGGCTTCTTCAAATCTTCCCAGTGCTGAGACTGCTCTTTTGTCCCTTGAATGCCCTTATTCTTCCTTTAGTAATTAAGAGCACAGGTCCTGGGGCCAGCTTGCCTGAATTCACATCCTAGCTCCTCCATTAGGGAAGTTACCTTATCTCTCTGCACCTCAGTTTTATCAACTTATAAAATGAGGCTAACAAAATTGACTTCCTTATAGGACTATTATGAACTGGAGAAGGAATGAACACACAAAATGGTTCATGAAGGATGCTCATGCAGGATGAGCATTCATTATATATCAGATATTATTATTATTACCATTCTCTCCTTCTCCACTTTTTGTTTTCCAACTTCCTAACCATAACCTCAAATACAACAGCCACCATTACCAACAAGTTCATGAACACCAACTTCTCAATTATTTAATTTTGAATATTTGGGGATTTTTATCTAAATTTTCTCTTTAAAGAATTCCATATTTCTTTTGGCTTGCTATATAGAATAAAAGGAGGGGAATGAATAATCACTGTATCCAGGAAACAAAGAACGGAGGTTTTTTTGGCATAAGGTTTTCAATTTGAGACAACTTCATGCTTATAGAAAAGATCTGAGTAGAGTACAAAAAATTTTTTCTGGAACCATTCGAGAGTGAATTGCTAAAAGAAAAAAAAAGTGAATTGCTGATCCAGTGCTCTATCACTTAAGGAATACCGGTGCATACTCTGAGGATAGACATCCTCCTACTTGAATATAGTTAGAAATTAACATTGATACAATACTACCAACTGGGACTTAGACCTAATTCAAGTTTCACCAACTATCTGAATCCTGTCCTTTTGTAGCAAAAGATGCAGTTCAGAATCGTGTGTTACACTTAGTCATTATGTCTTTTTTGTCCTATTCACTCTGGAAAAGTTGCTTCATCTTGCCTTGACTTTCATAACATTTTGAAAGGCCACAGGGGCCCCCACCTTTTTTGTGTAGACTATTGCTCAATTTGGCTTCATCCAATGTTTCCTCATTGCCAGGTCCCAGTTATGCAAGGAGTCAGGCTATATTCTCAGTGGATCCTATCAGTTTGGCACAGGGTTTATCCTCTACTGCATGTATTATTCATCGTGATTCCTTGATTAAGGTGAAGTCTGCCAGACTTCTCCATTGTACTCATTTCCCTGTTTAAATAACAAATGTTCTGTGGGAATGTATATTGAAACTCTGTAAATATCCCATTTCCAAGCAAACATTCAATTTACAGCTTAAATATCAGAAACAATTCATGGTTTCCTAAGTTACCAAATGGAGTATCAGCCCTTACTATAATGTTATAGTAATGTTATATTTGATAACCAAAATGTCTCAAATATTGCCAGTGTAAGCCCCTGCAAGCTGGTCTCTGCCTCTGGTGTGTTTCCTGTCTTTTTTCATGCATTTGCTTGTTTTTGCTTGCCTTGGTACTACAGGATGATCCAGTGAAAGTCACTCAGTCATGTCCGATTCTTTGCGACACCAGGGACTGTAGAGTCCACGGAATTCTCCAGGCCAGAATACTGGAGTGGGTAGCCATTCCCTTCTCCAGGGGATCTTCCCAACCCAGGGATAGAACCCAGGTCTCCCGCACGGCAGGTGGATTCCTTACCAACTGACCCAAAAAAGAACCCCAAGAATACTGGAGTGGGTAGCCTATCCCTTCTCCAGCAGATTTTCCCGACCCAGGAATTGAACTGGGGTCTACCTGCATTGCAGGCAGACTCTACCACCTGAACTACCAGGGAATCCCAAGATGATCCAGGTTCATCTTCAATTTCCTCTGCCCCAACCCTGGAATAAACCTTTCTCCAAAAAGTGACCCTTAGTTCTTTTTAGAAGAAAGGTATTAAAATATTGTGGAATCATCCCGGTACCAGTTTACTCATGTCAATCAGGATATCCGGCATCAAGGTCCTCCCAGTGGACAGAACTAGAGAATATACGTAAAAAAAAAGGAGAGGGAGAGAGAGAGAGAATATATGTATACACATGTAGATATACTTAAATGACCCCTTCTCTCTGCAAGGGCTTTGACTCTCTTGCTATTCAGCGCCCCTTCAGTGGATGTTCTTCTTACTCTACTCGGGCCGTGGCTCTCCATACCAGTTGCCCTCACTTCTCTTAGTTAAATCAGACCTTCAGTGGAAAAAAGATTTTCTGTTCTTATCCTATGTTTGTGCCTCAGTTTGCCAGCTTTGACAGCTTACATTGATGGTGAAACAGAAAGAACAGTTGACTGGGGTCAGAGAATCTTTACTCCATTTCTTTCACTTAATTCCCATAGGAAATCATTTCACCTTTCTGAATATCAGCTCATTCACCTGTAAAGGAAAATCAAATATTAACCATATACGGTTGCGTGGATTAGTTGAAATGGTGTATGTTCAGGTTCTTGGTTTACAGGTAGGTATTACAATAATGAAAATGAAGGTTATCATTCCATCACACCTAGAAAAAAATTTAGGACTCATTCCTTTATTGACAAAGGAGGGAACTGAGAAATGAAACCGAACTAATTTCAATGATCTTTTTTCTTTAACATCAGTATGAGCAAAAAGTGTTTTAATCTCAAAAATCATTTCAAACTCCACAGGCTCTGAAAATACAGCTATAAAAATATACCAGAATTAGGACTTCCCCGGTGCCAATTGGTCCCTGGTTCCTGGGTTCTACTGTTTTAAACTACATTCTATTATTCCAGTCAAGCCACAGGACCAATCCAGATCTGAGCAGAGAGGAAAAACACTACTTCTTGGTGGGAGGAACTGCAAAGAACACGTATCCATATTAAATCCACAACAAATCCATATTAAGACGGGTGTCCAGATTTTTGAAAGATCATATGAGAGAAAGTTAATGAATATAGAAGCACCAGCTTGGAGATAAGACAAATCAAGGGGACCTTAAGATATTGTTCAAATACTTGGGGACCTATCACAATGAAGGAAGAATAGAGTTGGATGTAAAACAGAATTTAAGAGTTCTTTTGAAACATGATTAGAAATAACAAGATTGTACAGTTTAGTAAATCAGTATTAAAATCCAAAAATAGAAGTGAGCTAATGTCACACTTACTATATAAAAGATTCTTATAAGAGACAACAGGATAGATTATACTATCTTTATTACCATTTCCAATTCTATTATCATAGATTCCAATAGCTTCCTTAACCTGAATCTTAATTTAAGAAGAAAGCACTCAAGATTGCAATAAGCCACTTTGAAGTTAGTGAAGCTCCCTCACCACCATTTCTAGGACTCTGTCACAAGCAGAAGTCTCCAACTCAGTAAATGCTGATTCACAAATTATTTTTCCCTATGGGTCTCAATTTTTTTAAGGTTTTGACTACCAAATCAGTAAGGCTATAATGATTTAAAGTCAGAACAACTTAATGCCCAATACCAATTTAAATACTTAAAATATTTCTTTTTTAAAATATTTAGCTCACAATGCCGCACCAATACTTAAAAGAATAACACTATCACAGGTCCTGAGATCTGGGGCTTTCAGGTTGACAAGCTGAATGAGATTATGTCTGATATGCCTCCCTGCTCTAGAAGCCCTTAACTGTGCGTTTTATTTCTTTCAGAGAGGAATAAGTCCAAACTATGGGAAGCCATGCAGGTTTGTGAGATTTGAAGTTGAACGCAAATCAATTTTCGAAACAGTTCAAAAGTGCCCCCTTGTGGCCAGTTCAGAGATGGTCTGCAAAACAACAGAAACGAGGTTTGTGAATACATTTCTTAATGCAAGTCTGTGCTACAGGGCAGTAATGAATCACACAATTAAAAGGATGGATGGGGAATTACTATTTTTGCTTCCTCATTTTTATTTCTCAAATGACAAGCTAAAAGAAACACTAAAACACAGAAGAAGGTTTGGAAACTATTATAGTTGATTTGGGAGGGTAGGTGTTGATTTGAGTGGGTGTTTATGTGCGGGAGAGTGGAAAGATGCACAGAGGGATAGCCAAGTAAGCGAAGAGACTAATATCCTTGGAAGCCCTGAGAGCCTCTAGTCCTCAGAGGTTTTCACAGCACCCCTAAGTATTTAACAGTGTTGGGAAACACCCTTAGGGTCCTTCTGTCATGCCTGAACCTGGATAAACAAACAGGCACTCTGATAAATAGAAGCTGCAT
The DNA here is from genome assembly GCF_910594005.1 of Cervus elaphus. NCBI lineage: Eukaryota > Metazoa > Chordata > Mammalia > Artiodactyla > Cervidae > Cervus > Cervus elaphus. The sequence goes on along the minus strand of NC_057823.1, from coordinate 60,240,538 downwards.
TAATATTCTGTCCTCTCAGCGGTCTCTAGTCAATGGGTGCCAAATCCACGACTTCCAAGATACTGTCATCAGCAACAGTAGAAAGTGTTTACAAAGTCTAGAACTGTTTTCTGATTCCACATATAAGGAGCTTCAAAGGTACTGCTCTGTTCTAACAACATATAAAAAGCTCGGAAGACTAATAAATTAACAGCTACTGTGGGATCCACTAGAGACATAAGGGCACAGGGTTAACTGCCCCCACACAGGAGAGGAAGCCAGGCAATTGCAGGGAGTCACAGCTTACTGGAACAGACTCATGAGCGGAAACCACCTGGGGAACTAGCGCTGGAGGAGGAAAAACCTTAATTATAACTGATGACATGGTGGAAGCTCAGCGTGTACAATTCTGAGAGTTATAAACAGCTGAGGGACCCAGTCGTGGCAGTGGGAAGGGCACAACATCTCCAGGAGCGCAACAAGATTTCCAGGGTAAATATCAGAAAAATCTCTTAGGCTTCCGTCAGAGGAAGGAAGAAAAGGAATCAATTTGAAATATTAATACATCAGAGTCTAGTTGTTCAGTCACTAAGTTGTGTCTGACTCTTTGTGACCCCATGGACTGCAGCACACCAGATTTCCCTGTCCTTCACCATCTCCCAGAGTATACCCAAACTCATGTCCATTGAGTCAGTGATGCCATCCAACCATCTCATCCTCTGTCGTTCCCTTCCCCTTTTGCCCTCAATCTTTCCCAGCATCAGGGTCTTTTCCAGTAAGTTGGTTGGTTCTTTGCATACTTTGCCAAAGTATTGGAGCTTCAGCTTCAGCATCGGTCCTTCCAGGAATATTCAGGACTGATTTCCTTTAGGATTGACTGGTTGGATCTCCGTGCTGTCCAAGGGATTCCCAAGAGTCTTCTCCAACACCACAGTTCAAAAGCATCAATTCTTTGGCGCTCAGCCTTCTTTATGGTCCAACTCTCACATCCATACATGACTACTGGAAAAACCTAACTTGGACTATACGGACCGTTGACAGCAAAGTATCTCTACTTTTTAATATGCTTTCTAGATTGGTCATAGCTTTTCTTCCAAAGAGCAAGCATCTTTTAATTTCATGTCTGCAGTCTCCATCAGCCATGATTTTAGAACCCAAGAAAATAAACTGTAGCTGTTTCCATTCTTTCCCCATCTATTTGGCATGAAGTGATGGGACTGGATACCATGATCTTAGTCTTCTGAATGTTGAGTTTTAAGCCAGTTTCTTCACTCTCCTCTTTCACTTTCATCAAGAGGCTCTTTATTCTTCTTCGCTTTCTGCCATTAGGGTGGTGTCATCTGCATATCTGAAGTTATTGATATTACTCCTGGCAATCTTGATTCCAGCTTGTGATCATATTTCCAAGTATTTCACAGGATTATTACTTTAGAACTTAGCAACATTGCTCTGAAGTATTCATACTGTTTATCTATGTTATAAAGGAGGAACATAAAGCTCAGGGAGATTAAATCTTTTGTCTAAGGTATTAGATGGGTAAGTAAAAAAAGATGTGATATCTAAGTCATATACTGAGACAAAGATTTCTGATACACATGCGTTGTTGCTGAAATTAAGCTTATATCATATACTATGAAGAATAAGAGGAAGAAGCAACTCAATCCACTAGGATATGCATGGGCAGGAATTCACCAATAGAAAAGGGTGTGGGGGAGTCATTCTAAGCAGCAAGAACACAATAAGCAAAAACCTGGAGGTATTAATAGACTGAATAGGCATTAACGGACTGTCTCCACAACTTAAGGGGCTTAAATATCAAAAATAGAAAAGCAACAGAAACAGTCAACAATACCAACAACGTGAGACAAAAGTCACTAGGTTTCTCACAAGAGATTGAAAAGTGAACGTGAAAGCCACTCAGTCATGTCTGACTCTTTGCAACCCCATGGACTATACAGTCCATGGAATTCTCCAGGCCAGAATACTGGAGTGGGTAGCCTTTACCTTCTCCAGGGGATCTTACCAATCCAGGGATCAAACCCAGGTCTCCCACATTGCAGGTGGATTCTTTACCAGCTGAGCCACAAGGGAAGCCCAAGAATACTGGAGTGGGTAACCTATCCCTTCTCCAGTGGATTGTCCCAACCCAGGACTCGAACCTGGGTATCCTGAATTGCAGGCAGATTCTTTACCAACTGAGCTCAACCATAATTCATAAGGTTAGACATTTGTGCTATCCTTGTCCCTGCCTCCTATATGCAGCTGATGTGACCATCTTCCCTTACGAGAACTTGGAGGGTCACTCGGGCAGAGTCCAACACCTCAGGACAGCAACTTCAAGACACTTTTCACAATAAGGAATAGTAAGGAAGCTTTGTAATGAAATGGGGAACATGCAGCACTAGGCATTAGGAAGTCTTAGTGCAAGGGTACTAGTTCCTAGTGCAGTGAGCTGCCAGACAACAGCTTCTTTGAGTTTTTGGTTTCATGTATGTAAAATGAAGTCAATAACAAAAGGCGTTTTGCCTAGTGTTCCATCTTTGGAATTGTTAAATACTGTGAATTAAAGAAAAACTCTAAATAATAAACTAAACTGGGAATATAACTATGGGCCCCCTTTATGCCGTAGAGGGAAGAATATACAGAGAGAACTAAAGAACAGTGTCAAGAATGTAAATTTTCAATTGAGTAGAACTAGGCTTAAAACTCAGTTCTGCTTTTTAACTACAGAATATTTGACTACAAGAGTTGACTAACTTCTCTGATCCTTACTTTCCTCATCAGCAATAATTCTTTCTACATCATAGATTTACTATGAAAAATAAATTAAATGCAGTATATGAGCAGAGCTTGGACACATAGTAGGTATATAACTTATGGTATGCAATATCATACGGACAGTAAGTAGTATAGTGGCTGTCACAGAATAAGTGTTAAAAAGTGTAGTAGAGAAGCTGAATATGAATAAGATGAGGAAGAGGAGGAGAAGGAGGAGAAGGATTAGAAGGGGAGATGAAGGAATATCAGCAGTAGAGAAAGACTCATTCTGAAGCAGGAACATGAAAATACTCTTCAGTTATTACAAGAGAGAGAGTAGAAATTTAAGCTGTGTTTGTAGTTGTAGAAATTAAGCCGTACCTTGGAGGATACATCTATGTTGCAACTGCTGACCATGGGGAGTTCCAAACCTATGTCAGTTATGCTGTTTCTTTGGAGAGTCAAGTCTGTCCTTGACATCTTTTCCATGATAGCCTACTCGGTGACTTTCTATTGGGGTCCTTTAATGGATCAGAACCTGGTGGTACAGAGTCGACGATAAGAAAGTAAAAGAGAGAAAGAGGCTGATATTCCCTGGTTTATGCAGAGGACCAATAAAGCCCTTGACACAGGACTTGCATCACTCATGAAAGCACCAGGCACCCTCTCGAGGGGGTCTTAGAAGCCCGGGCAGGAAAGTGAACACGACGGGTTTCCACGCTCCAGAGAATCAGCCAGAAAAAGAGAGAGAGAGAGAAACAAAAAAGACACGGGGACCTAAGCTCTGATGGAGGAAAGGTGCTTTAATGATTTCTCTATGAGTATATATAGGCTGTGGTACAAGAAACTTCTTTCGGGAATGATAGAGATCAGAAAACCAAACGTACAGCAACCGTTACCAAGGGAACAAGGGGTAATGTTAGTCACAAGGTCAGGAGACAATCCATATCTCAAGAAAGGGGAACAAGACTAAGCAGTTTTGTCCTAAAGAGAATGTTTACTAAAGGAGACCCAAGCCTGCCTCACACAATGACCTCAGTCCCTGGGAGCAGCGTGCTGTTCCGCTTGAAGAGGGACAAAGGACTCATGAGAGACAGCACGTAGGAATCCTCCCGTCAAACATTCCCTGACAACTTTCTTTCTAGGCTTGGCTGGCAATGGCCTTGTCATCTGGTTCACCCCAGATCCCCATGTCTTTGTAATTCAAAGTGGCAGAGACATAACTAAATCTGAAGAACTAGAACTTTGACATGGAGCAGAGTCAGAGTCCTGTCAACATTACTGTGATGCTGGGATGGGAATTAGCGTTAAGTGGCTCACAGGCTGGGCAAATGAGGTACACTGATATGTATGAGAAAGTCTTCATGAGAGTGCGAATTTAGGCCAGACCTAGGGTTGAGCAAACCCTAAGAACATACAAGTGGGTGAGGGCAGAGGGTATGACAGACAAGCAAGTAAGGCAGAAAAAAATTCCAGCTAGACTATCTCAACAAGCTTCCATGGAAATACCTTCAGAAACTCAAGTACTAATGGGACCCTACATTTAGTCAAATTTGCGCCAGAATGCCCTGAGCAACTAGAATAATTGTATTTGGTAATCACAACACTAGCAGAGTTGATACTAGGGTGAATCTAATATGATAATCACCTGAGGTACGAAATTTAAGGGAGTACCAAAAAAATTCAGCTTCAAGATAAATAATACCTTGATGCAATAATTTTTTACAAATCAAAATTAATACAAAAAAGTCCATGATGGGGACTTCCCTGGTGGTGAAGTGGTTAAGAATTCGCCTTGCAAATAGAGAACACAGATTCAATCTCTTGTTGGGCAACTAAGATTCCACATGCCACCAGGCAACTAAGCCTGGGCGCTGCCAACTGAAGACCTCCCATGACCCAGTGAAGACCTCGTGTGCTGCAACTAAGACCCACAGCAGCCAAATAAATAAATATTTTTTAAAAGTCCATAATGAACAAAATACAAAATTTTAGATGAAGACGGGATCAAACTTTGTACTTGATGATTTGAACTTACTCCCCTCACCCTGGCCCTGGTTCTAAACAATAGGTTAGTGTTTCATCATAAAAGAAAGAGAAAAATAAGCTCATGTGACTCTGTATAGTAAATAGAGCCAAGACTAATTAATTAAAAAATACTTTTTCAATAAGAGTTGAAAAATAAAAATATTAAAAGAGATAACTAGCATTGAAAGGCCATGTGTATTTCAAATTTAAGAAACAGAATTTTAATGGTGAAAAAATACATGCTTAATAATATCTTTTGCAACAGAATCATTGGATAAAGCCAGTGCTGTAAGCCATGACATTGTGCACTGTGGCAAGCACTGTGCCAGGGACCAGAGGCAGTGGTCCTTGCCTTCAGTAACTCCCATCTGGTATGCAGATGTCCAACTTTTGAACACAGAGGGAGCGTAATAGTGAGAATGCCAAAGGGCTAAGGACACAGGGAAGGGGGCAATAAATTCCATCTGGGGAGGCAAGAAAGGTTTCACAGAAGAGGTGTATCTATGCAAGATATAAAAAATTCCACCCAATGTTCATTGCAGCACTATTTACAATAGCCACATGGAAGCAACCTAAATGTTGATCGATAGAGGAATGGGTAAAGAAGATGTGGTACATATATACAATGGAATATTACTCAGCCATAAAAAGGAATTAAATTGGGTCACTTGTAGTGATGTGGGTGAACCTAGAGTCTGTCATAAAGAGTGAATATACAGAACAGACTTTTGGACTCTGTGGGAGAAGGCGAGGGTGGGATGTTTCGAGAGAACAGCATATATATTATCTATGGTGAAACAGACCACCGGCCCAGGTGGGATGCATGAGACAGGTGCTCGGGCCAGGTGCACTGGGAGGACCCAGGGGAATCGGGTGGCAGGGGAGGTGGGAGGGGGGATCGGGATGGGGAATACATGTAACTCCATGGCTGATTCATGTCAAGGTATGACAAAACCCACTGCAATGTTGCGAAGTAATTAGCCTCCAACTAATAAAAATAATTGAGAAAAAAAAAAGAGTGAATGAGTCAAAAAGAGAAAAACAAACATCGCATATTAACTCGCATACATGGAATCTAGAAAAATGAGACTGATGAACCTATTTGCAGGGCAGGAATGGAGACCCAGATGGAGAGCAGACCTGTGGACACAGTGAGGGAAGGAGAGGGGGCACAAACTGAAAGAGTAGCTTGACATGTATACGCCACCATGTGTAAGATAGACAGCTAGTGGGAAGCTGTTCTACAGAACAAGGAGCCCAGCTCAGGGCTCTGTGACGACCTAGAGGGATGGGATGGAGGGGCAGATAGGAGGGAGGCTCAAGAAGGAGGGGATATATGTACACTTATAGCTGATTCACCTTGTTGTGCAGCAGAAATGAATACAACACTGCAAAGTGATTATACTCCAATAAAAAATTCTACAGAAACTTAGTAAGTTTAAAAAATGGGAAGAAGATAAGCATTGGAATGGACTCTTTATGAGAGACTTTATGAGAGATTTGAGATTATTACAAACACTAAAAATTCTAAAATTATAGGAGTTCAAGATTTTGGTAGAGAAGAAGAGAGAAAAAGAGATAGTCAAGGATCAGATTTTATTTTCAAAAAATCATCAGGTATACATGGTTTGGATGATATGAAAATATGTCTTATTTATCCTTTGAGCATTTATTTATGTAATTATGAGGAATATAAATAAACAATTTTATTACCTTTATTTCACACCCAAATGATGATAGGCATCTCTTTTTTCCTCTACTTTAGCAATATAACCTAGAGCTTTTTCCTAAATATGCAGCGTTTCTCCATCATCCTTTTTTCAGTTGTATGTATTTCCAATGTGAGAATACATTGATGTTTCATTATTAAGGGCTAGATTTTGAATTTTGAATGTCTTAATAGGAAGTTCACATAGTTTTCCTAGAGGCGATAAGGGGCAAGGATTTAGATGTAAACGGTATGATGAAAGCCATGTTTGTAGAAAATTGACTCTAGCAACAATGTGACCTGCAGTGGGGTGGGGTGAATTTGTGCTGGTGGTTAGAGAAAGCATAAGAATAGACAGCACAATAGGAAAAATGTTCATGACTTCTATCTTAGTATTCCTCTGAGTCAGGAATTGGATGATTTAGGTATTGTGCACTCATGAGGCAGTCTGATGTAGAAAGAACCCAGGAAACAGGGCATGTGGATTCTAATCCCTGCTCTGCTTCACAGTGGCTGGGTAAACTTTGCCAAGGCATTCTTTCTGAGCAGAGGGTTTTAAATGAGGGGTTCTGTGTTTGATGATCCGAAGTCTCCTTCCAGCTCTAATATTTCATATATCTACAGTGGTACCTGCCTCCCCTGACCCAGCACTCCTTCTGAGCTGTTCCTTTGGGAAAAAAAAGATTGAATGTCTCTCAAAAGAGTGAGTGGTGTCTGAAAAGGCAGAGAGCCAACAGCCACCGAAGCCTTGTGACAGGTAACTGCTAATTTCTACGTTCCTATCAGCTTTTCTTCTAGTTACTTCCTCCAGGATCAGCTGCCCTGCTCAAATCTTCCCCAGTGAGACCTGCTATTTCATAAGCCATAGATATCAAGGCTGACATGCCTATAGGATTTCTAGAATAAATTTTTCCTAATTCAACAAGAGCAGCCAGGCTACTCCCTAAACCCTCACAGTTGCTCGGAATTGACCAACTGCTCGAATTTCCTTGTGGCAATATATACATAGCATAAAATTTATCATTTTATCATAAATGATAATTTATCATTATCATATACATAGCATAAAATTTATATATATATCATTATATATAGTTCAGTGGCATTAAGTACACATACACTGCTGGGTAACTATCATCACCATCTATTCCAGAACTTTTTAATCTTCCCAAACTGAAACTTGTTCCCACACAGTAATTCCCCAATTGCTTCTCCCCACACCAAGTCCCTCGCAACCACTATGCTACTTTCTGTCTCTACAAATTTGACTAAGTTCAGTTCACTTTAGTGGCTCAGTTGTGTCCGACTCTTTGCAACCCCATGGACTGCAGCACGCCAGGCTTCCCTGTCCGTCACCAACTCCTGGAGCTTACTCAAACTCATGTCCATCGAGTCGGTGATGCCATCCAGCCATCTCATCCTCTTTCCTCCCCTTCTCCTCCTGCCCTCAATCTTTCCCAGCATCAGGGTCTTTTTCATTGAGTCATTTCTTTGCATCAGGTGGCCAAAGTATTGGAGTTTCAGCTTCACCTTCAGTCCTTCCAATGAATATTCAGGACTGATTTCCTTTAGGATGGACTGGTTGGATCTCCTTGCAGTCCAAGGGACTCTCAAGAGTCTTCTCTAGCACCACAGTTCAAAAGCATCAATTGTTCGGTGCTCACCTTTCTTTATAGTCCAACTCTCACATCCATACATGACTGCTGGAAAAACCATAGCTTTGACTAGATGGATCTTTGTTGACAAAGTAATGTCTCTGCTTCTTAATATGCTGTCTAGGTTGGTCATGGCTTTTCTTCCAAGGAGCAAGTGTCTTTTAATTTCATGGCTGCAGTCATCATCTGCAGCAATTTTGGAGCCCCCCAAAATAAAGTTTCTCATTTTTGCCATTGTTTCCCCATCTATTTGTCATGAAGTGATGGGACCAGATGCCATGATCTTAGTTTTCTGAATGTTGAGTTTTAAGCCAAATTTTTCACTCTCCTCTTTCACTTTCATCAAGAGGCTCTTTAGTTCTTCTTTGCTTTCTGCCATAAGAGTGGTGTCATCTGTGTATCTGAGTATCTGTGTATCTGATTACTCTAGGTTCATGTAAATGGAATCATACAGTACATATCCTTTTGTGACTGGTTTATTTCACAGCATAATGCCTTCAAGGTTCATTCATGTTTTTTTTTTTTTGCTTTTATTGTTTATTTTGATGTCCTCTTAGATACAAGGATATGACCAAGCAAATAAACAAACAGTATTGTAACAAGAAATTCTCAGTTCCATTCATTAGATTTCAATAGCTGGCTTCTCCCAGAAACCTCTCTGGACTAGCCTCAGACTTATCTATGAATTCTAATACATTAGAATTATTAGAATTTCCTTCCTCTTTAATGCCAAATAATATTCTGTTGAATGTATGTACTACCTTCTGCTTATTCATTCACTTTTCAATGGACACTTAGGTTCTTTTCATCTTTTTGCTACTGTAAATAATGCTGTTATGGTTCACAATACAAATATGTATTAGGTGTATGAACATCTGAGCCCTCACTTTCAGTTCTTTTTCTTTTATTGGAGTATAATTGCTTTACAATGTTGTGTTACTTTCTGCTGTACAATGAAATGAAGCAGCCGTATGTATACATAAATCAAGCTGGAATCAAGATAGCCAGGAGAAATATTAACAACATCAGATATGCAGATGACACCACCCTTATGGCAGAAAGGGAAGAGTAACTAAAGAGCCTCTTGATGAAGGTGAAAGAGCAGAGCGAAAAAGCTGGCTTAAAACTCAACATTCAAAACACTAAGATCATGGCATCCAGTCCCATCACTTCGTGGCAAATATATGGGACAACAATGGAAACAGTGACACACTCTATTTTCTTGGGCTCTGAAATCATGGCAGACAGTGACCACAGCCATAAAATTAAAAGATGCTTGCTCCTTGGAAGAAAAGCTATGACAAACCTAAAGAGCATATTAAAAAAGCGGAGACATTACTTTGCTGACCAAAGTCCATATAGTCCAAGATATGGCTTTTCCAGTAGTCATGTACGGATGTGAAAGTTGGACCATAAAGAAGTCTGAGGGCCAAAGAATTGATGCTTTTGAACTGTGGTGCTGGAGAAGACTTGAGAGTCCCTTGGATAGCAAGGAGATCAAACCAGTCAATCCTAAAGGAAATCAATCCTGAATATTCACCAGAAAGACTGATGCTGAAGCTGAACTCTAATACTTTGGCCGCCTGATGCAAAGAGCCAACTCATTGGAAAAGACTTTGCTGCTGGGAAAGATTGAGGGCAGGAGGAAAAGAGGGCACCAGAGGATGAAATGGTTGAATAGCATCATGGACTCAATGGACATGAGTTTGAGCAAACTCTGGGAGATAGTGAAAGACAAGGAAGCCTGCTGTGCTGCAGTCCATGGGGTCTCAAAGAGTCGGATACAACTGAGCGACTGAACAACAATACGTATGTCCCCTTCCTCTTGAGCCTCTTTCCTACCCCTCATCCCACCCATCTAGGTTACCACAGAGCACCGAGCTGAGCTTCCTGTGCCTTCTTTCTGAGTATTACCCAGAAATAGAGTTGCTATATCATACAGTAATTCTAGGCTTAATTATTTTGAAGATACTTCACACTGTCTTCCACAGAGCCTGCACCATTTTACACTTCCATCAGTAATGAGCAAGTGTACCAATCCTTCCACATCCTGGCCAATACTTGTTATATTCTTCCTTTTTTTTTTTAAATAGCCCTTCCAATAGGTGTGAAGTCTGAACTTCCTTTTTATCTCTAACTTGTATTCAACACCTCTATTAACAGGACAGAGTAGATGCTCTCAAAGGCCAACACTATCATCACCATCATCATAATCAGTATCATGGATTAGGTTTTATAGTTTACAAAGTACTTTTTGTAAACTATAAAGCATATATATTTGAAGCATAATTTCATGTAATATCCACAAAATATAGGAATTTGGCAAGTATTAATATCTCTATTACACAGAAAAATTAACAGGTTTGAGTTTATTTGAAATGGTCCCAATGTCATACCATGAGCTGTTAATTAGGATTAGAATCCAGATCATCTGCATCTTACTCTAAATCTTCTCCTGCTACCCACTGAGCCAAACTCAGGGCTCATCGTGTGGTTATTTTTCTGGTGGTCTATGACCATCCTCAAATGTGAGTGACCTACACAGCTGTAGGCGTTTGATCAGATCTGTCAAATAAAAATGATATTCAAGGAGGTACCCACGGTCCTGATCCAGCCTTGCAAATGACTGGATTTATTCCCAACCTCTTCCAGGAAAATCAAAACATTATGAGGTCCCAGATAACTATGAAGGTAAGTACAATTACATTCTCCTGTCACCTGGTCCCAGCTTATTCAGAAAAAAATAATAATAATAATTGCATCTTATTGATATAACTGCTTATCAATGGGAGATTCAAATGGTCACTTGTATACAACAGTGATTCTGAAAGTATAATATCAGATTACTATCAAGAACCTCTCCTAGAAACTTGTCAACCAATTCTCTGACTCGCTCTTAAACCCACTGCATTAGAAACTCTGGGGCTGTAGTCCAACAAGGTGAGGTTTAACAAGCCCTCCAAGGAATTCTGATGTATGTCAGACTTTGAGACAAAGTCTGATGTATGTCAAAATTCTGATGTATGTTAAAGTTTGAGAACCTCTGATATAGAAGAAAGAACACTTGTCTTAAGATCAAATAGACCATAATGCTAGACAACTCTTGTTAATAATGATGGCTTGGGGCCTGATACTTCATTTAGCTGCTTTTTATTCTCTAAAATTGGAAAAGTAGAGCCTTGCTGTGTTGGTGAGTATTACATGAATAATGTGGATTACATGAGAACACTTTGTACTTAAATATCTTTAAGGCAATGTAAGGGTTATGATTCCGCTGGATAGGCTGACCCTCAGGATGCCTTCCTTGCTGACAGAAGGAAGCTGCCTCTCCCATAGCCCCTGTTTACTAGATAGCCATGAAGTTTACCACCAGACCCAAATTCAGAGGCTCTAATGGATTTATCCAGGGACTAAGCATCTAGCTCCAGAGGAGACAAGCTACAAGCTGGATTGAAGATTGTGAACTATGGTATGACCTGGTATGTACACACACACACACACACACACACACTGGGCTAGGTCAGAATTTGCATTTTAGAAACAAAAAGTGTTAATGCAAGAAAACGAAGTAGGAGGTGGTAGACGCTGAAGCCTAAAGACTGCTTTGAGTCAAGAGGGGTCATGGCAAGGTGAAATTATAAGGAAGCAGAAACTTAGAGAAAGTAAAAGATAGAGAAGCTGCTATCGAGAGAGAAGAATAGAGCAGAGAAGATGCAGAGTTGCCTTAAATGATGGCAACCTGTGACCCACAAGAGGGGAAAGAGAATCTGACCCCTAAAGCAATTGCAGCTTCTGATAGCTTTCTAGCATCAATTTCAATCTCTTCTAATGAATGACCTTTTCTCTTGAGTGGGTTCCTGTTCCTTTAAAGCCAAATGCTCAACTCAATACATTTTCTTTATTACCACACTTAGACTAGGAAGAAGATCCAGCCTGGCAGGAGAGTAGGAAAGCATAACTGGGTATGACAACCTAGTTACATGATGGGCTATCACAGAGAAAAGAGAGGGGAATTGGACCATATGTCTCCAAAAGCCTGTGTCAGAACAAATACATAGAAGCTATATGACCCATGAGGGCTTAAGAAGGAGATCTTTTCTAACAGCAAGATTTCCTTTTATACTGCTTTTTTCCTTTTTTATTCTTATTGCTTATTGGTTATTTTCATTAACAACTGAGTACATATATTGTACACTGTTCACTCTATTTCTTACTCTTTTCACTCCTTCTATGTATTTGATTGGAGTGTAATTGATTTACAATGTTGTGTTAGTTTCTGCCATACAGAGAAGTAAATCTGTCACATGTATACATACATCTCCTCCCTTTTGGACCCCTCCCATCCCATCCCTCTAGGTCATCACAGATCACTGCACTGAGCTCCCTGGGTTTTACAGTAACTTCCTACTTGCTACCTATTTTACACATGGCAGTATATATGTCAATCCTAATCTCCCAATTCATCCCACCTTCCCCATTCCCCCATGTCCACATGTCCATTTTCTACATCTGCATCTCTATTCCTGCCCTGCAAATAGGTTCAGCTTTACCATTTTTCTATATTCCACATATATGTATTAATATGTAATATTTATTCTTCTCTTTCTGACTTACTTTAGTACGTATGACAGACTCCAGGTCCATCCACATCTCTACAAATGACCAAGTTTCGTTCCTTTTTTGGCTGAGTAATATTCCATTGTGTATAGGTATCACATCCTCTTTATCCACTCATCTGTCGATGGACATTTAGGTTGCTTCCACGTCCTGGTTATTGTAAATAGTGCTGCAATGAACATGGGGTACATGTGCCTTTTTAAATTATGGTTTTTCAGGGTATATGCTTTTCTTTTACCAAAGTTTATCATGAGCATGTTTCACAGTTTAAAATTAAAACCTATTTTTTCAATGTTTTTAAACATTGGATCTTTCCTGTGAACTTTAGAGCAAAAAATGTACTTTGCTAAACAATGTATTAGGGCTTTCCAAGAGGTGCAGTGGTAAAGAACCCACCCGCAATGCAGGAGACATAGGAGAACTGGGTTCAATCCTTGGGTTAGAAAGGTCCCCTGGAGTAGGAAATGGTAACCCATTCCAGTATTCTTGCCTGGAAGATTCCATGGACAGAGGAGCCTGGCGGGCTACAGTCCATGGGGTTGCAAAGAGTCAGAAACAACAGAGTGACTGAGTACACACACTGTATTAGCAGCCAGTATTTGTTAAAAGTCTTAATGTACAGTTTACCAGATGACTTACAGGATTTTAAGATTCTTAATTGCCACAGTCTCTGTCTGAATTGAATAGGCAATGTAGTGTTTCACAACTTCCTGAGCACTCAAATTGCAACCTGAAACTCAACATACTGTTCTTTAGCAATTTCCTCTTTAATCCCTTCTAATACAAAAAAGGGATGACTTGCTCACATGTTTAAGGCATAACCTACTTTCCAGAGACACACAGAAATATTTCTTCTGCACCAGCTTCTTTAATGGAGTATGTAGGTGTAGAAGATGGTTTCTAGTGTGTGTAAAAACATGATGTGGATTCACTAGGATCTGCTTTTAGCTGCCACTCCTGACAGTCTGGCCTCAAGCATGGCAAGCAGGATTCTTAACCCATGTAACCTTAGATTTCTTGTCTGTTAAATGTCTGTTAAACAAGCCTTAGTGTGTTTTAAAATATCAAAGGAGTTTGATAAAGCCTCAACTCTGATAAAGCCCAAATTTAGGGGAGAAGCTAATTAAGAACCAAGGTTAAACACATATAAAGTAACTCCAAAACCTTTCAAGTCTTACGCTTCAATAAGGATTTACTGTATAGCACAGGGAACTCTACTCAATACTCTGTAATAACCTATTAGGGAAAAGAATCCGAAAAAGAGTAGAGATGTGTATAAATAAGTCACTTGCTGGACACCTGAAACTAACACAACACTTTATGTCGATTACACTCCAATATAAAATAATATTTAATGCAAAAAAAGATTTATTTTTACATTTCTAGGTACATCCTTTCCTCTGCATGTTTCCACAGTTCACAAGGGAGATATTCTGTTGGAAAGAGTCTTAAGCCCTAGAACATCCCTGGTGGTGCAGTGGTTAAGAATCTGTCTTCCAATTCAGAGGACATGGGTTCAATTCCTGGTTGGGAACTAAAATCCCACAAGATGCAGGGCAACTAAGCTCACATGGTACAGTTAGAGAAAGCCTGTGCACCTCAATGAAGAGCCCATACACTGCAATGAAGATTCTATGCAGCCAAAACAAAATAAACAAACAAAAACAGTGGTTAAAGAAGCTTATGATTTAATCTGATGTCCCATTACTCTGTAAAATTATTTCTGTCCTGTGGCCACCCATCCCCTCTCAAATATCTCAGGCAATTCATTATATGTTTGGGCAATACTAACTAATGGCAAGAAATTTAAAATATTTGCCTAATAATCTGTGTTCTTTTATTTATTGCTTCTATTTCTACCTTTGGGTGCCATAAAGGAACATCGTTTCCCATTTTACTCAACACTTCAGATATATCTTATATCCCTTCATATCTTTCCTTCATATCATATATTTTAAATTCCTAGAGAAGAAAATTGGCAACCCACTTCAGTATTCTTGCCTGGGAAATTGCATGAACAGAGGAGCCTGGTGGGCTATAGTCTTGGGGTCACAAGAGTCAGACATGACTTAGCAACTAAACCACCATCATGTTTTAAGTTATTACTTATTATTCAATTAATTCAGAAAAGAAATTTTACTTATTAGTCCATCAGAAGCTGCACTTGGCACTAGGGGACTTAAACAGGAAGGAAAATGATGCAGTCCTTGACCTTTTGACATTTATGCTAACATTAAGTGTTTTTTCCAGGTCAAAATTTCTCCTTAGCTTTTTTTCAACTCAACAGCAAAAAGCTAACAACGCAACTAAAAATTGGGCAAAGGATCGAGTAGACATTTTTCCAAAGAAGACATCCAGATGACCAACAGTTGCATGAAAAGTTACACAACATTAATAATCATCAGGGAAATGCAAACAAAATCACAATGAGATATGACCTCATACCTGTTAGGATGGTTGTGATCAAAAGGACAAGGGATAACAAGTGTTGGTAAGGATGGGGAAATAAGAGAAGTCTGGTGACCAGGTGGTGGTGTATAATGTAAATTGGTGCAGCCACTATGGAGAACAGTATGGAGATTTTTCAAAAGTTTAAAAATAGAACCACCATATGATCTAGCAATACCACTTCTGGATATATATCCAAAGGAAATGAAAATTTGAATCTTGAGGAGATGTCTATATCCCCAAGTTCAATACCATGTCATTCACAATAGCCAAGACGTGGAAACAGCCTAAGTATCCATCAATAATAAATGAATGGATATTATCCATGGATAAATAATGGATAGATACTATTCAGCCATGAGAAAGAAGGGAATTCTCCCATTTGTGACAACATAGACAGAAATGATGGAAGTTTACTGAACATCTAGGTCATTACCAAACAAAATAAGATACTGAAACATTACTGAAAATAGGCTTCTTTTGACAGGAAAACTAAAAAATTTTAAGGCTATTAATAATAAATGTTTGGTGCCACAATGAGACACTTTCTATAAAAAAGCACATGTTTCTAGAAATTCTAAATAGTATTTATAAGACTGTCATTCTACAAAATGCTAATGTAAAGGATAGTTTATAATTTACTTCTTGGTTTTTACTAGAAGTTATGATTTTTAAAGGTTAAGAATTCTAATTAAAATATGAAATTAAAACTACTAAAAATAGGGAAAACTTCATTGTATGCAAAAGAAAGAAGGTATAAGGGGTAGAAGTGCATTTGTTAAGGGAAAAGAATAATTTTATACTAAAAAGAGGTGAAAAAAGAGAAAAGGATGGACTCTGAAGGTAAAGAGAGAATCTGTAGAAGTTTTGTGGAAAAGAAACCCTGAGAATGGAGTTTTACATGTGATCAGAACTAGTATAGCTGGGAATGAATTTTAATATTAAGGGTAAGGTAGTTACAAAATTATAATTTGGTTTTTTCTCTGTTAAGAGGACAAAGTATTCTTGGACTATTGGTTTTTTTGTTTTTTTACTTTTTATCGAAGTATAGTTGATTTACAATGGTGTCTTAGTGATCTGCTTTTGAGAACAGATTATAAAATCTCTTTATCTTTTAGGTAATCTTTTGCAACTCTCTGTATGTGCCTTTGAAATCTTTTATTGTCACTAGGCTAAATGAATATGTATTGTTTCACAGTGACCTATGATCTTGTTTGACCAAGTGTTTTATAACTTTTGATATCTGATAACTATCCTTAAATCAAATAAATGAAGTTCTTTTTGACCTGTAGCTAACTTTGGCATGCTTCAGAAGGCCCTGGAACATCCCAGACAGATATTAACCTAATTAGGCTTATTTAGTATGTTAAATTACATGGGAAACATTGTCAAATGAGTCATGATAAACCATTTTAGGTTATATTGTATGAGTAAATTCCATTAATATAAATGTTCTAAAAATTATATGGAATTTCTAATAACTGAATATATACTGGTATAATGTTGTCAGTCATAATTCTAGTTAATATTTCAATAATGTATGTTACCAAAATAACCAAAAGTCTTTGACAATTACATTGTAATCAGGCCTTTAACTGTGACTTTTTGAGTCTCTTATTAATTGTAGACAGTTATTCTTTTACTATGATACTTTTACAAAAAACCCTCATCTTCAAGAAGAACCATAGAAAGGACTTTTTGACAAGCACAGGTTTCTGATAACTTTCAGATCATACCAATAAACTGAGTAATAAATTAAATAATTCCAATAGAAAACCTGATGACTTCATAAAACTGTTAACAGAAGATCAACATCAACAAAAATTAGTTACATAGGGCTAAATGATAATTTTTATGACTTTTTTCCTGAAATATTACTGGCTTTAATCTTTGTTTTCCAGATACAAGGAAACCTTTCTCCTTAAGCTAATTATGGTTTACAGCAATTTGATAAATTATACCTCTGTGAGCAGAACTAAAACATTTATCTTTTCTCTCTGATTCCTCCACAATCTAGAAATTCTTAGTGAGATTCTTATTTTCATGACAATATAATTATTTGTATAAATTTAATGAGAATCTGTTTTTCTTGTAATAGGGTATAATTAGAAATTCTGGTCATATTACCATGACTTTGACTGGAATGTCGTTTTTGAGAATGCACATAGAATCAGATAAGACCAGAAAGCTTTAAAGAACCAAGGTGAACTTCATGTGTGTTAGTTGCTCAGTCGTGTCTGACTCTTTGTGACCCACCAGACTCCTCTGACCATGAGATTCTCCAGGCAAGAATACTGGAATGGGTTACCATTCCCTTCTCCAGGGGATCTTCCCTACCCAGGGCTCGAACCCAGGTCTCCTGCATTGCAGTTGGACTCTACCGCCTAAACTTTATGAAGCCATAAAGACCCTTGGAAAAACAACCTGGTACCTTGCTTACAGGGTTCCCAGAACCTGAGTAATAAATTATGTAATGATTGAAGTAAATAATGAAGATCACTTTCTGGCAAGTACACAAACCTCAAAATATTTTGAGAACCCCAAGAAGAGAGGAACTGATTACAAATCTGTGGATATTGTAGGTGAAATCTGATGACAAGTCCTTGATATGCTTCTCCATGCCTTGAGAGATCTTTTAAAAGTTCAGTCTGAAATATCTTATGAAAAGTTCCAGCAAAGTCAACTTAAAAGAGCCTATATCGAGACTTCCCTCAGAGTCCAGTGGTTAAGACTGTCAAAAACAAAACAAACAAAAAGCAAAACACAAACAAAAATAAATAAAAGAGGCTATATGATCACTTACACTTACATATATCATCAGGCCAAGTTTATTAAAAGCTAGAATTATTTTGCAAACAAATGAGTCTTAAGTTGGCTATATTTGGTAGAAATGAAGGTGGTAATTTAAGAGAGAAAAATTTGAGGTTTTGTATTTATTCTAAACTTCACTTTCTATTAATAGATGGCTCCTTGTTACTATGTTGCATTATTATAAAGTTTAATTGAATCATTAAAAGATACCCTAAGCTTCTTCCTGAAGCTTATCACACTAATATATTTTTGAATGAAGATCAGATGCTCCCTGAACTGAAACCGGGAGATTATGTTCACTGGAAAAAGCATCACTTAAAGGACTGTCTTCCAACTATTAACAGATAGTTGACTCCTTATCAGGTACTCTTAACTAACTCATGAGTAACGAAACTGAGGGGAATTAACTCACAAATTCATATTTTTCACTTAAAAAGGACTCCTACGTCGGACTGCTCTATAGACAGAACTGCTGATCTTGAACTCATCTTAAAACAATACTCAGAGAAAAGACACCAACATCAGGATGAGAAGAAGATGATATTAGAAGGAGACAGCTATCCCAAGATGCCAGACATGACCAGCATGATTATTCAGAATGTTTTCTTTATTTCATGGACTTCTGCATATGAATAAAAATGTTTTTCCATCATGAATATAATCCTGTGCAAATTTGAGAAATCAATTCAAACATCAGGTTTGTAGTTAATTACTTACATCCAGTACTTCTGGTTTACTCTGGTGGATTTCTTATTGCAAAAGCTCTGATTGGATGACCCTAAGAAAATTTATTTTAGAAGAAAGAAATTGTAGTTTTGTTCAGGCTGCTATTGATATTGCTAAATGGGATTCCCTCATTTGTCCAATCAATGATACTTGTTCTGACCCTGTCCATAAATAATAATTTTCTTTAAAGTTACTCAAGCTTAGTCAGAGCAACCAGTTAAATTTCAGTCAAAGAATATAACTAACCAATTATCAGGAGGGACCCACCTTCAGTTATGGGATGGATTTATATGGCTAACACCAAGCTATAGTCAGTTAAGTTTAAGGTTCCCCTACGTTGGGAATAATTCAGTCATACTGAGATACTCAGCATAATAGCACTAGAAAACTAGGCTGTGTGCCTTATGAAAAATGCCAACGTGTTTCCCCTAAAGAGAGAGACTGATATGGAACAAACTGGATCAGGCAACCAGAAATATACCAGGTCACACCTAATGGAACTCAATGGCTTTCAGCATCAATCTATGGCCCTAGCTTCCTCCAAGATGGAAAGGAAGATATCCCTTAGGATTCCTTTTGTCTCAAGGCCACAAGAGTGCCAATTTAGATATAACTCTGGCGCAGTGGTAAAGAATCTGCTGGCCAGTGCAGAGGACACAGGAGATGTGGGTTAGATCCCTAGATTGGGAAGATCTCCTGGAGAAGGGAATGGCTAACCACTTCAGTATTCTTGCCTGGAGAATACCATGGACAGAGGACACTGGTGGGCTTACAGTGCATGGGATCACAAAGAGTCAGACACGACTGAAGTGACTGAATACACACTGGGAAATATACCGTTAAGTCATACCATTGATATGGCCATTTAGCACCCGTTTTTGTGCCTTCGCTAAGGTTGGAAGATGTAATTGCCCATACTGAAGCCTTTACAAAATTCACCCAACAGGCCTTAAATAGTCATCAGGCTATCAGCCTACTGAATTCTGAGGTCACTTTGACAATAAAAGTGGTCTTACAAGATGATACAGCCCTCAATATCCTCCTAGCATCTCAAGGAGGCACCTGCACCATAATTCAAACTGAATGCTGTGTTTTTATATCAGATGAATCTTCTAATATAAAACATTTTATGACCTATATGAAAAATCAGATTTCTGCCTTAAGTGATCCACTTCCTAATATTGGTCATCTTCTAAAAAGTTTATTTAATTCTGGAAGCTCATGGCTTAAATCCCTACTTATGACTTTATTAATGCTATTAGCTATATTACTCATAATCCTATTTATTTTATTAGATTGTCATTTGTTTTTGCATGTGTAACTAAGACTCTGACAAAATTAATGATCACTAAATATCTTGAGGCAATTGATCACATATATAGCTCTACATAAAATTAATTGCACTGGGGACTTCCCCAGGCAGTAGAGTGGTTAGGACTCTGTGCTTCGACTGCAGGGAGCTTGAGTTCAATCTCTGGTTGGGAACTAAGATCCCACATGCCATGTAGTGCAGTGAAAAAGAAAAAGAAAATCAATTCTATGATGTAACTCTAGATATGGGAAGAAGCAACAGGGAAAACATTTTCTGGATCATATAAACTAGTAAGACATATGATCCAGAGAATTTACAAGTTATTAACAAAGCCTAATCTAGATATAGGGGCTTTTCCAATGGCTCAGCAGGTAAAGAACCCTCCTGCAATGCAGGAGGCACAGGAGATGCAGGTTTGATCCCTGGATCAGGAAGATCCCTGGAGGAGGAAATGGCAACCCACTTCCTAGGGTGGGTTAGGATGGACCGGTTGGATCTCCTTGCAGTCCCATACACACTATTAAATATTTGTTCGATTTTCTCCTGAAAATCTCCCCTACATGCTATTAAATATCTGTTTGATTTTCTCCTGTAACTTAATTCTCAGACCAGACAGAGGAATTCAAAAGGGTAGAGGTATACACAATCTTATCTAAAAGCAGAAATAGAGACACAGATGTAGAGAACAAATCTATGGAGACCAAGGGGAAAGGAGGGTATGGGATGAATTGGGAGATTGGAATTGACATATATACACTATTGATTCTGTGTATAAAATAAATAACTAATAAGAACCTATTGTATAGCACAGGGAATTAATGCTTTGTGTGATCTGAATAGGAAGGAAATCCAAAAAAGGGGAGATATATGTGTACATATAGCTGATTGACTGTGCTATACGGTGAAAACTAGCTTAACAGTGTAAAGCAACTATACTCCAATAAAAATTTTTTTAATAAAAAATGGTAGAGGAAAAATTTTTACTTCCTCCAACAAAAAGCTTTCTTTTGAATAAGGTTAAGGACTCCTCTACAGTTTCTACTGACCCATATCACACTCTGAATACTGATGTGCACTTTTCACAACAGTAGAAGAAACTGCTAGTTAAGTTTCCCTGTGTAACCGGAGCCTGATAATCCAAGGCATTAGTAATAAAAGTCTGAGAAAGGGTAGGTGCAACACCTGTCAAGTTTTGTCAAACAACACACTCAAATGGTCACATCCCAGGCAGTCTTAATAATAAGATTGAAGTGAAGTTTCCTCCTTCCTCTGTTAATCCAAATCTTAAGTGCCTTTCAAAGCTTACCTCAAGAACTCTTTAAATGATGTCTCAAAAAAAAAAAAAAACTCTGGCAAGTATTAATTTCTACACTGTGCTGATCATTCATACAAACTAATAGTTATATTATTCAACACAGTTCTTCGTTTTCTTCTAACATATCATTTCTCGGTCTAAGTCTTATGTGACTTTATCTGCCCTGCGGACCCTTGAATATGGTTCATCGCAAGTGATTTGTATGTTTTCCAACACAACGACTCAGTCCATGTTTGATTTCAGTATGAACAGCTGAAACGACCAGTTTCGTGCACACTGACAACATCTCACCTTAGAACAATATTGTTCCTCTCGGTCTTTCTCCCTCAGAATCTTTTCCTTCCTCTAAGGAGCTTAAAAGCAAAGGCAGGAAAGTCCACTCTTCTGGAACCAACCCTTAAGCAATGGGAATCAGAGCTCCATAGATAAATACTCTGGCTTCTGATTTTATATATGTCCTCAGAGACCCTTCAGTGGGGATAGAGCACTGATTGCCCTCTATGGTAATCAGGCCAATAATGCATCCCTTTTCTACATTTTTTGTCTTACGCATTCAGTTCCTTTCCTCCTGCTTCCTACCAAGTGAACTTCTTGTCTTAGAATCTGTATTGGTAAGGGGAGGGGAGGGTTTCGAGGAGAGAAGGTTCATGTGGGTTCATTATTTAATACTTTACCCCTATTTTCTAGCCTAATTCATATCTGTAAGTTGACTAAAATTCACATAAAAATTTCATAAACCTATTTCATTACACTCAAACTAATATTGAGAAGCCAGCCTGTCCATTTTTCAAATGAGGACACAGTGGTTTGTTGCTGTTATAAAATTACAGTATTACTCATTCAACACAGTTTATTCACAGCCTCTAACTACACAGTCAGAGCACTAAGGAAGCACACAGAAAGGTTTTCTTAATCCAGGTTTGGGGAGCGGGGCACTGATGAAGAATGGTTTCCCAGAAGAAGTGAAATCTAAACTGAGATGTGGGTGAATTTGGTCCACAAAAGCAGGACAAATCCTAAAGGACTGATTATGCCATGCTGAGGAATTTTCATTTTATCATAATTGTGAAAATGGAGTCAATGAAAAATTTTAATTAAGGGAGATACATTATCATTCTGCTTCCAAGTGAAGAATAGATTAGATGACTTAAAAACTGGCTGGAGAAAAATAATTGATTCTAGGACTGAGGCAGCAAAAATACAAGGTGAGTTTCATGCATTTTGTAGTGATTGAAATTAAGTAAATACTCAAAAAAAAAAAAAGAAAAGGAGCATGCCCAGGTGGCTCAGTGGTAAAGAATCTGCCTGCCGATGCAGGAGATACAGGTTTGATCCCTGGATAGGAAGATCCCCTGGAGAAGGAAATGGCAACCCACTCCAGTATTCTTGCCTGGGAAATCCCATGGACAGAGGAGCCTGCCAGGCTCCAGTCCATGGGGTTGCAAAGAGTTGGACACGACTGAGCATGCAGGCATATACATAGTGCTATAGGAACCAAGTGGAAATTACTCCCGACGGCAAAGCTAGAAGGGTTTCTGACCCACAAAATAAATAGCGTAGTATTGGCTTATTTTAAAAATAAACATTCATATTTTAAAATGAATATTCATTTATGTTCATTCATTAGACTTTGTACTTACTTATGTCAAAATCTAAACTGTTGGGGTTCGGGTAAGCCATCACAGTGGTTATTTTGAATTAAAGTGACTTAAGAAATGCCCAATGTAGCAAGAATAGTTTGATCCTACTCTCTGTCTCCCTGAAAGTAGGAAATAACCCTCCCATGTGAAATTTCCCTCCCTGCATCTGGAAATGTAAGGACACCCATATGGCCTTATCACCAGAGACAGAGAATTGGCACCAAAATGCTTGTATAAAGAAAACTTGTCACTTCTTTAATTTACTACCCAAAGCCCAGACTCTTTAGAAGATTCACTAATTGAGCACCCAAAACCTAAGTTTCTTTGTCCTGTCAATTGCTCATAAATTTATTGTTTCTTTCTTTAAAAAGTATAAAATTTCTTGCTTTGGCTACCTGTTAGGTTCCACTTCTATGAGAACTTCATGCACACAAATTAAACCTGTTTCCTTTTCTCGCATTTATCATTCTTGTGTTAATTTTATTACTGGTCCAACCAAAAGAACTCAAGAAGGGTAGAGGGGGAAATTTCTCCCTCCCTGAGAATACTAATATAAATTAATTATTGGACACAAAAACAAATGAATAAGGGAGAAGAGGCAAGCATCTCTTAGGAATCAAAAATAATTTATATAGATTATCTCTTTTCAAAAATATTGAGCTTCTTTTTCTTTTTGGACATTACCAACATGCAACTTCATTTTTGTTTTTTGACATTGTTTTAAACTTCCTTAGGGAGAATAATTTTTCCCAATGCTTGATGAGAACTGTGGCAGATCTCATGAGTTTTTCTGCTCATTTTTAAATGCTATTGCTATAGTCCATAAACACAGGCTGGTGCTAATACATGGAGTCTCGTGCATGCATGCTAAGTCACTTCAGTCATAGTACATGGGGTCTTAGTGACCCCATGGACTGTAGGCTGCTAGGCTCCTCTGCCCATGGGATTCTTCTGGCAAGAATACTGGAATGGGTTGCCACTTCCTTCTCCATTAACTTAACTTCTTTTATCCCTGATGTCGGCCACACTTAATGACTTTGTTCTTACTAATAGACTGTGCGGCTGCTGCTGCTAAGTTGCTTCAGTCATGTCTGACTCTGTGCGACCCCATAGATGGCAGACCACGAGGCTCCGCCACCCCTGGGATTCTCCAGGAAAGAACACTGGAGTGGGTTGCCATTTCCTTCTCCAATGAATGAAAGTGAAAAGTGAAAGTGAAGTCACTCAGTCGTGTCCGACTCTTAGTGACCCCATGGACTGCAGCCTACCAGGCTCCTCCATCCATGGGATTTTCCTGGCAAGAGTACTGGAGTGGGTTGCCATTGCCCACTATTCTCTGTAATAGACTGTGAAAAGGGGGGTAAAACATAACTTTGTAGTTGAGGAAATTGGCCTACACTACCTGAGCCAGGTGACCAAGTTTAACATCATCAGTGGCAAGTCATGTTAGTAGCATGTTTCCATGACATCCGATGAGAAGGGTATCTAATTATCTCTGTGATGTTTTTCCCCAAATCCATAACCCCAGTCTGATCATGAGAAAAACAAAAAACACAAACAAACCCAAATTGAGGGACATGCTAAAAAACACATGATTAGTACTTTACAAAACTTAGACAGGAACAGGCAAAGTATAGTAACAAGGGATATCCCTGAGGAGCCACCTCAGGTCAGAGGAGACTAATGAAACACGACTACTAAATGTGATGTCATATCCTGGATGGGATTCTGGGACCAAAAAAAAAGGGGGGGGGGGGGCAGCAGTGGGAAAAGTAGTACAATCTGAATAAAATCTGAAGTTCAGTTAATAGAAATGTTCCAGTGTTGGTTCCTTAGTTTTGACTAAGCTACCAAGATAATGTAACAATGTGGAAAATGAGGTGAGGAGTATACACAGACTTTGTACTATCTTCTCAATATTTCTGTAAATCTAAAACTATCCTAAAATAAGAAGCTCCCTTAAAGAAACAGCAGGATAAAAGATGAACTAGGAACCTTGCAGTTGATTAGATTGAGTACCATGGATAAGTAAGGACCAAAGAGATGGTTTTAAGCCTAAGATCTGAAATGAGGATGACACTCTCAAGAGAATAAGAAAAGTTTAGAAAAGGAAGACTGACAAGAAAGATAATCGTATTTGTTTGGTAAAGTGTTTGGCAGAAAGCATAGAGGAACTAAAAAGACTCTTAATGAAGGTGAAAGAGGAGAGTGAAAAAACTGACTTAAAACGCAACATTCAAGAAACAAAGATCATAGCATCCAGTGCCATCACTTCATGGCAAATACATGGGGAAACAATGGAAACAGTGACTCACTTTATTTTCCTGGGCTCTGAAATCACTGTGGACGGTGACTGCAGCCATGAACTTAAAAGACGCTTGCTCCTTGGAAGAAAAGTTATGACAAACCTAGACAGCATATTAAAAAGCAGAGACACCATTTTGCCAACAAAGATCCATATAGTCAAAGCTATGGCTTTTCCAGTAGTCATGCACGGATGTGAGAATTGGACTATAAAGAAGACTGAGTGCCGAAGAAGTGATGCTTTTGAACTGTGGTGCTGGAGAAGACTCTTGAGAGTCCCTTGGACTGCAAGGAGATCAAACTAGCCAATCCTAAAGGAAATCAACACTGAATATTCATTGGAAAGACTGATGCTGAAGCTGAAACTCCAATACTTTGGCCACCTGATGCAAAGAACTGACTCCTTGGAAAAGACTCTGATGCTGGGAAAGATCCAAGGCAGGAGAATGGGAGGACAGAGGTGAGATGGTTGCATGGCATCATCGACTCAAAGAACGTGAGTTTGAGCAAACTCTGGGAGATAGTGATGGAGAGGAAAGCCTGGTGTGTTGCAGTCCATGAGATCACAAAGAGTTGAACATGACTAAGTGACTGAACAACAACAGAAGTGTTTGAAAATGATGTCAGGGCATCACTGGAAATTCTCCAAGGTAGAATGAAGCCACATAGAGTCTGGAGACATAAACCATAAATCTAGAGATGTGAGAAAGACTAAGAAAAGATCATTTGAATTGGCAAGAATGAATTCATTATTAAAATGCAAGAGGTTAGTTTAAGAGTAGTAGGACTAGAAGCCAGAATCTACTCCAATTGTTTTCGTTTTCTTCATTCTCTCTCTCTAGCTGTGCTTGTTCCACACCCATCTACATTTCCTTATTTGAAATGTGGTTAGTCATTTATTGATCTTTCAACCTTAAATAAATGCTTCTACCTTTAGCAATCGAATTTTTCTTGGTTTCCATACACCACAAAACCATTCTGTTTTCTTCCAGTAAACATTTACATGTCTCAACTAGACTGTTTCCTTCTCCCCTATTTGAGCATTTAGTTAATCACTGCTGGAGAGGAATCACTGCCAGGTTGAGAAAAGAGCAAAGCTGCTGAAAATGAGACTCAGGTCTCTGTCAACAAGGAAAGATAGAAGGGATGGTCTCCAACACTGATGGCTTGCCCCCTTTTTTATATATAATTTTTTATTTGGCTTGGGACACAAGAACCACCCCCCTTTTTAAAAAAAAAAATTAATGCAAGAGCAGCTCAGAAGTTTCCTATTAATTAAATACACAGTAAAGAAAGATTTTACCAATCAGAGAAAAGAGAAAGAGCAGGAGGTTGATCCCAAATCTATCATAAGCTATAGTGTGGCAGTAGTTGTAACAGTAACCATGTACTAAGCCCTTAGTGTCCTGGGCTGAGCCATGAGCTTTACATGCATCATCTTCTTTATTTCTCATGACAACTCCATGAAGTAGGTATAGGTCCTCAGTCCCTAATTCATAATACCAAACCATGCAGAGCTCTGAAAACCAGAACTGTTTTATTAAACTGTTGTTTTATTTTGTAACTCATTAGACAGAAAAATCTATCAAGAGATCATGTAAGACTATTTATTTTCTTTACATGTTTTGCTGCAGAATTACGAGTGTGCTTTTCTAGAGGATGTTGCTCTAGACACCACCACGCTTTCTATAATGCATCATCTGACATTTCTAACATTAAACAAAAACTCTGAATTCCAAAATTCTTCTGGCAACCAGAGGTTTCAGAGAAGAAACTGTGAAAACCGAGGGTGATAAATGTGAGGTTTAGCTCCAAGACACACAGGCAGAGATTTGAAATGAGGTCTGTCATTCTACAAACACTGGGCTTTCATCATTAAATGATATACTGAAAATGTTATTATTTTAAGAGCTGTCACCACAATTGATCTTGGGGGAAGAATTGTTTCCATTGGGAAAATAATTTGTTAGATATGATATCTTAAGGATCTAGGTGTCATTTGGTCCTGCTTTAGAAGCAGGTTGTTTTGTTCTTGAGACTTGAGACTTCCAACAACACAAGAGGTGACTCTACACATGGACATCACCAGATGGTCAACACCAAAATCAGATTGATTATAGTCTTTGCAGCGGAAAATGGTGAAGCTCTATACAGTCAGCAAAAACAAGACCAGGAGCTGACTGTGGTTCATATCATGAACTCCTTATGGCCAAATTCAGGCTTAAATTGAAGAAAGTAAGGGAAACCACTAGACCATTCAGGTATGACCTAAAACAAATCCCTTCCGACTATACAGTGAAAGTGACAAATAGATTCAAGGAGTTAGATCTGAGAGAGTGCCTGAAGAACTATGGACAGAAGTTCATAGCATTGTACTGGAGTTGGTGACCAAAACCATCCTCATGTGCTACTTTATAGCATTTCGTTGTCTGGTGTGTGATATGATTTCCACCACCATTCCTCTGCAAAGTTACTAAAGTCTACTATGCCCACAAAGTCTTGAATATTCTTCCCATCTTATCAGGTACCTCTAGACTGAACAGTGTGCTTGGCTCTGGAGATTAAAAGAAAAAGTCATGACCTTGAAGAGTTCAGCCTAGTGGAAGAGATCAGAAAAATTAAAAAAAAAAGAATTCACAGTTTAATGTTCTATAATAGAAGGGATGCCCAAGTGCAGGGTTTGTAAGTGAGGATCTCCTCCTGCCTAGCAGGGCACCATTATTCTAGCCGTGTATACACAGGGGCAGCCAGAGCAGGGAAGACCACATGTACGCAGCACTGAAAGGTCATCTTTAATAACTGTTATTGGGAAATACACTACCAGGGTTCCCAATGCTTAAAGTGATTTCCTTATTGGGTTCCAGAGTGCTTTTTGATCTCTTTAAGAAGTATTTTATTCAAAAGTATGATTGTCTAGAAAGTTGCTAAAAGCATAAATCTTAAAAAGTTCTATTACAAAGAAAAATATGTGCAACTTCGTATAGTGACACATGGTAACCCGACTTACTGCAGTGATCATTTTGCAACATATAAAGTGTCAAATCACTAAGTTCTACACCTGAAACCAATATAATGTTGTATGCCAATTATACTTCAGTAGAAAAAAATCATCTCGATTGATTTTTTTCCTTTATTACCCCAACGGTAAATACTTATCACTTGCCTTTCATGCGTTGAATACAGAAAGGCTCTATAGAGGGTTTATGACATTATTTTCTTGCTACTCTGGTAAATGATTAAAAGAACTAGGAATTTTGAGTTTGAAGAAATGAGTGTTTAAGAAATAGACTCACAGATATAGAAAACAAACTTATGGTTACCAAAGAGGATAGGGTGGAGAGGGGAGAAATAAATTAGGAGTTTGGGATTAAATATACACAAATATCTACACACTACCATATATAAAATAAACAACAAACTACTGTATAGCACAGGGAGCTATACTCAATATCTTATAAAATGGAAAGAATCTGAAAGAGAATAAATATTTAAATGTATAACTGAATCACTTTGCTGTCCACCTAAAACTAACACAGCACTGTAATTTAACTGTCCTTCAATTTAACAAGAAAAGAGTGTTTAGTATATGTGCTGCCGAAGCAAGCACAAGAAAAGAGTGTTTAGATTGAGCCTGATAGTTGTCTTCAAACATCTATATTTGAAGCACATTATTTCCAATCTTAAAACCCTTTTTGAACGCATGTCTCCTTTCAGGAACAGCCCCTATTTCCTACTCTCTTTAGAGCAAAAGTTCTTCAAATATATGTCATTCTCTTTGTTTCCGTTTTCTCACATTCTCTTCACTTTCTAACTTTCTCTGAATGGGATTTATATAATCCCACCTACCAGCACCGAACACATAATAATTCTGCATAAGTATTTGGTGAATGAAAAAGTACATCGGTTATGAAACTTCAGTGTACTAAGGAAGTGGTGAGCTTGAGGCACTTCCCCATCTGGTTCATCCCACGTGGACTGATACGCTGAGTGTCAGCTAAAGGACAGGTACAGCAAAGCGATCCCGTTACACATACAGTGACTTGCATGCTAAGTCACTTCAGTCATCTCCAGCTCTTTGCAGTCCCTCAGGCTGTAACCCACCAGGCTACGCTGTCCATGGGGTTCTCCAGGCAAGAATACTGGAGTTGGTTGCCATGCCCTCCTCCAAGGGATCTTCCCGACCTAGGAATCAAACCTGGGTCTCTTAGGTCTCCTGCATTGGCAGGCAGGTTCTTTACCACCAGTGCTATCTGGGAAGCCCCAGTTATACATATACATGTATCTATTCTTTTTTCAGATTCTTTTCCCACAGGGGTTATTACAGAACATTGAATAGAATTCCTCGTGCTGTACAGTAGGTGCTCATTAGTTATCTATTTTATATATAGTAGTACGTATCTGTTAATCCCAAACTTCTAAGTTATCCCTCCCCCTACATTTCCTCTTGGGTAATAGGTTTGTTTTCTAAGTGTGTGAGTAAGTGTGTGTGTTAGTGCATAACTGTGTGTGTAAGTTTTCTAAGTGTGTAAATTTTCTAAGTGTGTAAGTGTGTGAGAACAGATTTTTTTTTTTAAAGAAACTTTGGAACATCTCATGATGGGGGAATAAGACATAGGTAAATTTTGTGTGGCAGAGTAAGTAAGAGTATAACTTTGAGTTGGAAGATAATTAACAAGATTTTAGACATCATTATTAGAATTTAACACTTGGAGTGAGAGAAAGGTAACAATCCTCTAGTCCACTGCAGTGATTAAACCATCCTGCAGTAGCATTCCAGATAATTCCCTTTTAAAAGCACAAAGACAAAATGGAACCACCCTGAGGAAGAAAAACTTGAAGCAATACCAAATGAGCATAGTTGACAGACTGGGTTGTCTCACAGAAAAGGATATCCAAAGTGAACAATAGTCATTATTAACAAACATTTGGAGGATCAGGATGTGGTAAAACAGAATTGACCTGAGGTCAAGCAGTAGGATAAATAGATGGAAATTCCAGAAAAGGTTTCAACTCCATAGAAGAAACTGCCAATCCCTATTTGTCACCTGAAGTGTTTAAACATTGGCACATGCCCCCTGGCAGACAGATGAGATTTAAACATCAGATAAAGAGTTAGAACAGATGGATTCTTGTCTTCCCCAATCCCATGGAGAACATGGTTATTCTAGAGAACAGTGACAAACCCTGGAAAGTTATGTTGTGATGGCTAGCTGACATTTAGTTTGCCCTACAACTGTATTGTTAAAAAACAGCATTCAGTTTCCCTACATTTAACTATGAGACTTTTATGGTGTGTGTCTTATGATGATGTTAAAATACTCAGTTGATTGGAATTCTGAGGAATATGTGAGCTCAGTACCCTGTTGACACCTATAAAACAAGGGTGCATCCCCACTGCCTTCAACATTCTTGACTACAAAAAAAGAAGCCCAAGAAAGAGAAGAATATTTTAACTCCAGTTAGATTCTTAGTGGTAACAGATAAAAACCTATTTCAGTGAGACCAAAGTAACTTGAGAAATAGCCCAGGGTGGATTTTCCATGGCCACAGGATGGCCCTTTATAAAGTCATGAAACATTAGGCAATAGCAGAGATAAGAGGGGAAGGCTGCCATCTACTGCCCACCACAGTGAACAAAGGTGTGCATCTGTGAGGGGCAAGTAGGTATTGTAGAGAGAGAGCATATTAGATAAAAATTCCAGTATGGTATCTAAGCAAGAATAGACAGAAGATAATAGGGACCAGAAACTTACAGGGGTTTCTGGGCAATGGTTTCCGACAAGAGTGATACTGCATTGTGATAGGGGAAAGTGGTAGTTTCAATAATTGAAAATGGATTGATTATCCACAAATCTATGTTTAAAAAGATTGAATCTTGACACCTAGCTACATCATCTATAAAAATTAATTACAGGGGATTGTAGAACTTCTAGAATTATATAGAATATCTTCATAATTTTGCAGCAGGCAAAACTTTCTTAAACAGGAGACTCTCCCCCAAAAAAGAACATTAATGATAAAGAAAAAGATTGCTAAATTGGAACCTGTTAAGATTAAGGACCTTTGTTCATCAAAAGATATCACTGAAAAAATGAAAATGTAAGCCACTCAATAGAAGAACATATTTGTAATACATAGATCAAAAGGAAGCTGAAGCTGGAGGAGTAAAGAAACTTGAGCGGTTGTCAGTGGCAATATTAAATCAGGAACCCAGGCCTCCTAAAGCTTAAGCTAGTGCTAACCATGTCACTAAACTCAAATGCTCAAGTAGCTGTTTCATGCATCCGAAAGAACAAACAAGAGATTTGAGGTCAGATGTCAGATATGCATTGTGTGTGTGCTCGGTTGCTCATTGTCCTACTCTTTGCAACCCCACGGACTGTAGCCTGCTAGTCTCCTCTGTCCATAGCAAAAATACTGGAGTGGGTTGCCATTTCCTCCAAGGGATCTTCCCAACCCAGGGATCAAACCCACATTTCCTGTGTTGCAGGGAGATGCCTTACCACTGAACCACTGGGGAAGCTCCAGATATACATTATATAAATATACATATGTATACACACACATAGACATATAAACGTATATACACATACACATGTGTATATATATCAGTTCAGTCACTCAGTCATGTCTGACTCTTTGGGACCCCCTGGACTGAAGCATGCCAGGCCTCCCTGTCCATCACCAACTCCCAGAGCTTGCTCAAACCCATGTCCATTGAGTTGGTGATGCCATCCAACCATCTCATCCTCTGTCATCCCCTTCTCCTCCTGCCTTCAATCTTTTCTAGCACCAGGGTCTTTCCCAAGGAGTCAGTTCTTTGCGTCAGGCAGCCAAAGTATTGGAGCTTCAGCTTCAGCATCAGTTCTTCCAGTGAATACTCAGGGTTGATTTCCTTTAGGATTGACTGGTTGGATCTCCTTGCAGTCCAAGGAACTCTCAAGAGTCTTCTCTAGCACCACAGTTCAAAAGCATCAATTCTTTGGTGCTCAGCCTTCCTTATGGTCCAGTTCTCACATCCACATGTGACTATAGGAAAATATGTGTATGTTAGTATTTGATCTCTGTGATCAGAAACATGACAATTGAAATCTTTGTGCCTTAGTTTCCTTACTTGTAAAATGGAAATAATAATGCTATAGGGTCTTTAAATGATGGAAATAAAGTACCACAGTGCCTGGCATAAAGTTTTGAAATTTTTTAGCTATAGGGACCATAGTTATAGTAATGATGATGATCTAATTTTTTTAAGTATTATTAAGTGATAGGTTTATGAACTTCTATGAGAGATTAAGGAGGAGGGGGAATCATAACTAATTGAATAAAGGACCATAGATATTTTAGCCAAGCTTTAGAGGATGGGTACAAAATCATTGGTACCTTTTAAGAGAGTAGGCAGTATAAGGAAAAGAAGAGATTTTTTTTTAAGAAAAATCAGAAAGGTCCATGAATAATGAAAAATGAGATTTAAGAGTTAAGATGCAGCTAAGTCAAAGAAGTCTTCAAATGTCAGGTTAAATATATGAGGCTGAGTCTCTCCAATTTCTGTAATTTTTATACCAGTCAAATCTTGAGAACAGGATGTGAAAATTAACAGGTGCTCAACCAATTTCCCCATTCCAGCCAACACTGTCAGCACCCATTACAACAGTTCTCTTAAGGTTTGTCATTATTCTTTATTCAGGTGAATAGTTAGTCCTTGACGCAAAGGACAGTAGGTCATAATACATTTGACTGAGTTCCTGATACTGATGGATATGCACACAGAGAGGTAAACACATTAACTATGACTAATAGTCTACAGCAGTAGCCGAATTGCTCCAACCAGTGCTCATCCCATCCTCTAGGGCACATAGTATTTATTCTAACAGTATTTATTCTGTCTAAATATTGATCATAAGAAGCCTAAATGTTTTACCATTATTCCAATCCATGAAAGGAAGAGTGATGTTATTACCAGCTAGCAATTACTATTCCAAGGGAGATAAAAGAATATTTTTGCACAATATTTATTTTTCTAGGTTTATTTTTACTCAAAGCAAATATATTATGAAATGCATTTTTATAGTTAAAGAAAGTAATTTCCCCAGAGTTCTATCACAGTTGAAACAGCAGTATTGTAATTAGAGCCAGGTTTGTCTCTTCATGTCCTCTTCAATTTGTGCCTCCAAAGAGCCGTCTCCTGTTATAATTTAGGGCAGTTTCTGACTAGAATTTTATCCAGATTCTATAGTGAATAAGAAAATAAGATTGACTGGAGTCCATGGGATTTCATTGTAGCGAAATGTTTTTCAAATTGCAAGTCAGGACTGGTGAACTATGAAATAGGACAGAATAAAATGTACCAAGAATCATTGTGTATCATAAGATTATGTTTTATTTCTTAACAGTCTTACTTGTCTATGACATACATATGTGTGTATGTATATACTAGGCCATAACACAAAAGCTATGTTTTACTTTGGGTCCAGAGTCAAAATGTCTAATAATCACTGTTTTGGAAAGAGCCTGGGCTTTGGCATCAGATGAGTCTAAATCTCAGTGTTTTACTACTGCTATTAATATCTAAAGTGTTCCTGTTCCAGGGCGCTCAGGGCTGGTGCCCTGGGATAACCCTGAGGGATGGGATGGTGAGGGAGGTGGGAGGGAGGGTCAGGATGGGGAACACATGTACACCCATGGTAATTCATGTGAATATATGGCAAAACCCCCCACAATATTATAAAGTAATTAGTCTCCAATTAAAATAAATTTTAAAAAAAGAAAAAAGAGTTCCTGTCCCAAGTCAATCCTCTCTCCTCAGACTACTTGTGAAACCAAAGAAAAATTCCTTTTCTATTAAAATTCAAATATTAACAGCCCCAGCCCTTTATAGTGGCTATTGGAAACTTCTTATTGACAACAAAACTAATATTTAAATTATGATTTGAGATGAACAAAACTTTACTCATTCAGCTGATATTTATAAATGCTTAGCCTAAACTCCATGAGAGCAGAAATCATATGGATTTCCCTTGCACTCAAGCCAGATTTTTTAAATAGCAAGGCTCTATGAATATTCCATTATAACAATGGTTGAGCAAATAAAAGACTAAAGAAGCCAGTGAATGACTACTCTATTGCAGGCACTGGAGTAAAAATGAACAAGGCATAAAACTGAGTCTTTAAGAAAATCAGATATATACATGTACTACTTAACTTAAGTTTTTAGTAAATATTTATTTAGAACCTACTCTTTTCCAGGTACTTTGCTAGCTACTACAATAAACAAAACAACAAAATTTGCTCCCTAAAGGTGAAGAGAATATTACATAATAATCAAAAAAACAGCTATAGAGTGGAAGTTAAGTACTATTCAGGGTATCAGGAAATAGTCAAATAACAAAACTTAATATAGACGCAGAAGAGAATTAGGAAATGCTCAGAAAAGCAGCTCCATGAGCAAATGTAGCCTGAATCTGAGGGTTAAAAGCTAGATGCTCCCCCACGCTGTGCCCCTTCAAGAGAGAACAGAGAAAAGACCAGTGTAGACTGACAGACTGAGCTAGCAGGAAACTGATGGGGAATAAAGTAAGAGACGTAGATAGGAGCCAAGTCATTCAAATCAGCCTTTCCTAAGGATGTTGAATCATGGGAAACTGAAGAGCTGCATGATCACATGTACACTCTATAAAGATCACTGAATTATTCCATGGAGGGTAGCTTTGAAGATGAAATAACAGTAGATGTTGTTGGGAAACTACCTGAAAGAAATGTCAAAGTGGAAATGATTGCATCATCTTAGATATAACCATGTAAGGGAATGAGAAGTGTCCAGAATTGAGGTTATTTTGGACACGAAGTCAAGAAGAGACCTTGGTGAGGAATTAAGAGTGGAAGATGGTACATGGTAAGGGCAGAGGAAGGCATCAAGGAGAACACTTAGGTCTTGACTTGACCAACAAACTGGAAGAAAGAGAAGTAATTGGGAGGCTGAAGAGACAAATGTTTATGGTAAATTATTAAAACAGTAGTATAACATTAAATTTGAAGTGTCAATAGGATGTTCAAAATTTTCAGGAAGGTACTTAATATCAGGTATGAAGACCAGAGGAGAGATCTAGCAAAGAGATACATATATGAGAAATATACACAATTTTACATATGTAATTTAAATAATGTATATAAATGTGCTCACCTCAGCTCAGTTCAGTTCAATTCAGTCACTCAGTTGTGTCTGACTCTTTGTGACCCCACGGACCACAGCACGCCATGCTTCCCTGTCCATCACCAACTCCTGGAGCTTACTCAGACTCATGTCCATTGAGTCAGTGATGCCATCCAACCACCTCATCCTCTGTCGTCCCCTTCTCCTCCCACCTTCAATCTTTCCCACCATCAGGGTCTTTTCAAATGAGTCAGCTCTTCTCATCAGGTGGCCAAGGTATTGGAGTTTCAGCTTCAACATTAGTCCTTCCAACGAATATTGAGGACGGATTTCCTTTAGGATAGACTAATTGGATCTCCTTGCAGTCCAAGGGACTCTCAAGAGTCTTTTCCAACACCACAGTTCAAAAGCATCAATTCTTTGGTGCTCAGCTTTCTTTTTTTTTTTTTTCCAGCTTTCTTTATAATCCAACTCTCATGTCCATACATGACTACTGAAAAAACCACAGCTTTGACTAGACGGATCTTTGTTGGCAAAGTAATGTGTCTGCTTTTTAATATGCTGTCTAGATTGATCATAGCTTTCCTTTCAAGCAGCAAGCATCTTTTAATTTCATGGCTGCAGTCACCATCTGCAGTGATTTTGGAGCCCCAAAAAATAGTCTCTCACCGTTTTCTGTTTCCCCATGTATTTGCCATGAAATAATTGGACTGGATGCCATGATCTTTGTTTTCTGAATGTTGAGTTCTAAGCCAACTTTCTCTCCTCTTTCACTTTCATCAAGAGGCTCTTTAGTTCTTCTTAGCTTTCTGCCATAAGGGTGGGGTCATCTGCATATCTAAGGTTATTGACATTTCTCCTGGCAATCTTGATTCCAGCTTGTGCTTCATCCACTCCATCATTTCGCATGATGTACTCTGCATACAAGTTAAATAAGCAGGGTGACAATATACAGCCTTGACGTACTCCTTTCCCAATTTGGAGCCAGTCCGTTGTTCCATGTCCAGTTCTAACTGTTGCTTCTTGACCTGCATACTCCAACTCAGAAGTTGCAGGTCAGGTGGTCTGGTATTCCCATCTCTTTCAGAATTTTCCACAGTTTCTTGTGATACACACAGTCAAAGGATTTGGTGTAGTCAATAAAACAGAAATAGGTATTTTCTGGAACTCTGTTGCTTTCTCATTGATCCAACAGATGTTGGCAATTTGATCTCTGGTTCCTCTGCCTTTTCTAAACCCAGCTTGAACATCTGGATGTTCACCATTCACGTACTGTTGAAGCCTGGCTTGGAGAATTTTGAGCATTACTTCGCTAGTGTGTGAGATGAGTGCAACTGTGCAGTAGTTTGAGCATTCTTTGGCATTGCCTTTCTTTGGGGTTGGAATGAAAACTGACCTTTTCTAATCCAGTGGCCACTGCTGAGTTTTCCAAATTTGCTGGCATATTATGAAAGTGCAGCACTGTCATAGCATCATCTTTTAAGATTTGAAATAGCTCAATTGGAATTCCACCACCTCCACTAGCTTTGTTCATAGTGATGCTTCCTAAGGCCCACTTGACTTCACATTCTAGGATGTCTGGCTCTAGGTGAGTGATCACATCATCGTGGTTATCTGGGTCATGAAGATCTTTTTTGTATAGTTCTTCTGTGTATTTTTGCCACCTCTTCTTAATATCTTCTGCTTCCTCTTGCCACCTCTGCTTAATATCTTCTTTTTCTCTGTAACCTTTAGTATAATCTGATATACTTTATAATTATTTGATTACTTTTTTATTGCCTATCTCTCCCAAACTGAAATGTCATGGAAGCTTCGTGAGGACAGTGATCCATCCCCATAGATTAGTACAGTTCTTTTTTTTCTTTTGAATACAATTAACATACATCAAGACCTGGGAGGGTCTAAGATTTCACCCTGGTTGGAAGCTGACACGTTATTCTGCCATAGTTAAAGGCAGTCTGAGAGAAGACTCCTGACTCAGAGATAAGAGATGTAATTACTCAATAGCAATAGCCAGAGTGCCTGCGTTTGCTCTGGTTCCCCAGGCCCAGCCTCCATAGCACGACATGAAGAGGGCCAAGGAGACATACAGAGAAAGCACCGTGTGTTACAGGGAAGGATGCCAAGCTTTTAAAAATCCCTAATTTTTCTCAAGGGCACTATGCCTGGGAATTCCCCAGTGGTCCAACAGTTAGGACTTGATGCTTTCACTGCCATGGCCCAGGTTCAATCCCTGATTGGGAAACCAAGATACCACAAGCCATGTGATGCAGATACACAAAAAAAGCATTGTACCTGCCTAAACTTTGCCCTAGTGAAAGATACTATCTTATACCCAATGGCAAACAAACCTCCCCTTTACACCAGAGAGAGAGACTATTCTACATTCCAAGGCTGTTTCCCATACAAACACTCTTGAAAAGATTGTTTGAAACACATGCAGTCAATGTCTGTACCTGTAAGACATGCAGAAAGATGAGAAAGAATTGAGAATTATCTCCCCAAACCACACATGATTCCAAAATAAACACAAGGCATATTTGGGGATGAAAGATCAATTCTTTGAGGTAGGTGCTGTTATTATTTCCACCCCCAGGTGACCTGCTTTTCCAAGGACATAGAGCTGGTAAGAGTCTCTGGTGAGCCCGCTCTACCTTGGAGTACACACAGCTTAGGAAAGAGAGTCCTCCTTACCTCTAACCTGGCCCTCTGGCAGCTACTTTAGGCTTTGTGAATGGGTGGCCGAAAAAGACAGAAAAGAGAGAATGAATTTTAAAAGCTGAAGAAAAAGAAGCAAGAATGGAGTTTTTTAGATATTCAAACCTCTTCATACACCCAGAATTACAGAAGACAAGAACTTTTGAGTTCACCTTACAGATAAGAAAATCAGGACTTGTCTATGGGCTTTCTCTCCACAGTCAGAGGAAGTAAGGGCAAGAACCAACTAACCACTAGTAATCTCTTCCTGACAGGCTTTACCTGGCACATTTCAGGCCTAGGGCATTCCTCTCTTACACCTTTCTTACACTGGTGGTGTGCCCCAAACCTGGAGGACGGGCTATGCTGTGGAGTCAATCAATAACCAAGGAGATCTGTGACACAGAGCAGGAGGTGGAGACTGGGAGCCCATGCTGCCTATATGACCCTTCCCGTCCCAGGGCTCCAGAGCGAAGTGGTAAGTTGAGTGCAGTTTTCGACTCAGCTCTAGAACCAGCACTTCAGCCATGAAGGTGGCAAGCATCTTTCTCCTCACTGCATTGGTCCTGATGAGTTTATCTGGTACGTGTCTTTGGGTATTTTTCTGATTTGAGTAAAATCTTTTTGACCTGTTGCTTTATTGAGCACATTACTTTCAATACTTAGAGTCTACTCTTGGACAGATCTTTTGATTCTAGGGAGGTGAAATAAGATCAGTGGATGAGAATTATATAAAGATGGATTTTAACATAACACAGGAAAACAATTTTACTAGTGCTCAGACATGAAATGTTTTTTTCCTCAGGTAATGAAGCTGACTCTTCATCAGAGATATGGTAGAAAAATGAAGGGATTATTTCAACATCAAGTACCCTTCTAGCTCTGTACATGTTTAAGGCCAATTTACAAATTTTATGTTCTCATGGAATTGCAAAAATAGGTAACAATGGTTTCCAGTTATTCAGTGTACAGGGCAGAGTTTAAGAATTTGACTTTTGACCTACAGAATATTTTTGTAAAAAATATTCTTCTTGAATAGATGGTGTATGTATATCTTCAAACTGTCCTGATAATGCTGAGAGACGATCTGAACCCCTAGAATCGGCATCAGCTTCCTTTTTGTCTCTGGAAATGGTTAACGTGTTAAATTTTTTATCAGATCTAGCAAAGAAACCAAATCAACACTTTATGAAGAAAGGAACAATGCTGTTTGTTGTATTCACTAAATATTTATGGGAGCGGTGGTCCCTTTTCCATTTCTCATGCATATCAATTAATACAGATAGATGCTTGTGTGGTGATCACCTGCTCATTAAATCTTAGACTCAATTAGATTCTAAAATCCAGTGGGACTCTCACCACATCAAGTTCTGACTATTCCAGGGAACTTCTGCTCCAAGCCCGTGAGTGTCTTATGACTTTTCAAAACATTTAGCTTGGGAGAACTACCTCCTCACCTAGTTGACCTCAGAGACTGTTAATAACAAAATCAAATCTAACCAACATTTCTTCCTTTAGATACTATCTGATTAGTCCCCCTTCCCTGAAATATCTAGGGAGAACTACCTCCTTACCTAGCTGACCTCAGAGATTACTAATAGCAAAATCAAATCTGACCAACATTTCTTCCTTTAGAAGAAGTGACTAATACTATCAAATTAGTCCCTTTTCCCTACAATGAGCTCACCCACAGTCACCATCTCCTACGTAAACATGATGTCATCAAGACCTGCTATTTTCTGGAGAATGCAGCATGACAATTTTAAGTATCTACCTGTAAATTCAAAAAATGTGAATTAAACTAATAGCACAACGCAATGAAAGAAAAGAGGTCTTTGGGAACCAAAGTTTGAGTTGTCAGAAGAGCTCCACTTTTTTTAGAATCACTTACAAAAGAAGACTTATATGTAAATATACAAGCTAGTTTTGCATCACAAGACCTGGTTATTGCTAGTGTTAACTGTTTTACTGGTTATAGAAACAAGTTATAGAGACTCTCCATATCTTTACCTATAAACTTGAGGTAGATATTACATTTCCTACATCAATAAACAAGTTGTTAACTAGAATGTCAGTGAGTATTCAGAAGGTATTTGCTCTGTGCCTGAGACATCTTAAGCAGTAAGTACATCATTTTTATTTTCAAGGAAATAAGTCAACTTGTCTTAAATATACAATACTTCTGTCCTAATCAAACTTTTGCTTAATTTTTTTGAGGTTTCAGTAGGCAGGCTGTGAGTGAACAGCAGTGAGATGTCCTTGAGGAAAAAAGATGGAAATAAGAAAGGCTAGGTGGTGAAAGAGGCCAGCAGAGAAGACATAGACTTAAATGGAAGCAGAAACTTATGAATGAGAACACATCTGTCCTCCCATTCAAGACTCAACTTCACATGTCTGATTTATGTTTTCCAGGTAACAGTGGAGCTAACATCCTGGGAAGAGAGGTAAAGACAATTTTGTAATTTTTTTTTACCTCTGGGGCTAGAACTGTTTGTCCCAACCAAAGCATAGTCTAACTTGCCTTTCAATTTAGCCTCAAGTTAATACAAGGAGTATGAACGCTGGCAAGGCTTAACCTACTAAACGTGGGTAGTAATTGTAGTTCCCCACAAGTGCTTATGCTGAAGGACAAATTCTCAGATATACGGCAATTTCTGTGTAGTCATATTATGTTTGCTGTAAAGGGGTTTTTATATGTAGTAGGGCTATCTTGTAGGATAAGAATTTTCAGTGGAGACCAGCAGAAAAAGTGTCCTCTTCTCATTACATTTATATATAGTGAGAAGGCCAATGACAAACCAAAAGTGCATGAGCAAATAAATTATTACATTTGTGATGTATTATAAAGAAGTTCTGATTCCATTAGCAACTTACCCTAGAGTTTCCCTGGTGGCTCAGTGATAAAGAATCCTACCAGTGCAAGAACGCGGGTTCGATCCATGGTTGGAGAGGATCCCAAATGCTGCGGAGCAAAAAAACATGTTTGCCAAAGCCATTGGCAAATGGGTTTTGTGCTCTAGAGCCCAGGAACCACAACTACTGAGCCCTCTAGCTGCAACGACTGAAGCCCATGGGCCACTAGCCTCATGCTCCACAACAGGAGAAGCCACTGCAATGAGAAGCCCACACACCATAACTAGAGAGTAGTCTGTGCTCACTGAAACTAGAGAAAGTCTGTGCAGCAACAAAGACCCAGCGCAGCCAAAAATAAATAAATAAATGAATAATAGAGTGAAGTGGTGACGAGCTAAAGTTCAGGACCTAGATTGACAGGGTTTAAATCCAGGAACCAGTAATTATTAGGTGTGTGACCTGGGATGATTTACTCTCTTTGTACTTCATTATCCTTACTAGATGAAAAGCATGATAAAAAGTTCATAGGCTAGTTGTGAAGTTTAAATATAATAATACATAAAAAGCATTTAGGACAGTGTCTGCCCTGTGAAAGTCATTTCATAATTACTAGTTCTCACTGATGATAGAGAAAACAGGCTGTGCAAAAACTCCAAAGGTAGAAGGCACTGCATGTCTTTAAGTGACTTGGATAAGACCAGGGTAACAGGACTACTGTGTTTAAGGAAGAACATGCTTCAAGGTGTGGCTGATCTGAGAGAAGCTAGCACTTGTAGTGATTGTAAATTTGAACATTATCTCACTTACCTTATTCTAACCTCACAACACCATGATGAGACAGGTAGGAAAAAGGACAACATCATTCTTGTTTTGCAAATGAAGTGACTGTGGTTCAGAGACACCAAGAGATTTACCAATGTCACACAGCCTGTGAGTAGCAGAGGCATTATTTAAAACCAGGTTTTCTGAATGCAAATGTTGGATTCTTCCCTTTAGAACACTTAGTATCATCCTTCCAATCCATTTTTAAGGTGATCAACTCAGGGAGATTTTAGAGACTTTGCTATAAATTCAAAGAATGAAAAATGATGGGAAATGATTCTTTTTTATTCCATTTATAGGCCAAGTGTACAAATGGAGTGAACGGATGTCCCAGGATCTATAACCCTGTCTGTGGGACAGATGGAGTTACTTATTCTAATGAATGCTTGTTATGTGTGGAAAATAAGTGAGTACAAGCTTGAATTTCTTTTAAAATATATATTTTAAGCTAGATGTCTTCAGATTTTTATATATCTAAGACTCAATGAATATGCCAATAACATGAATTTCACCATGTGAAAAACAAAGTACCTAGTTTTCCCCCAAAACATTCTTGATCTCTTTTTTTCCTTATTATATGTCTGTAAAGATTATATAGAAGTGTGTGTGTGCATTAAGATAGAAAATAGTATACATTGTGTCAAGCATTGTGCAAGGCATTTAATATTCACAATGACTCTATGAGGTAAATAATACTAAGCTTATTGTGCCCATGAGAAAATTAAGGTTTAGTTAGTTTAAATAATGCTCAGCAGTAAGTGGCAGATCTGGTACGAAATCCTTGCTCTTTCCACGATAAAGTCAGGTACCAGCCTAAGTACGTGTGAGATACAGAAGAAGGTCCTACAGGTTTTGTCTCCTGTTTGCTTACGCTCAATGCTAACACAGTGTGGTCAGTGGTAGTGTAAGCAAAGTGATCTGAGAGCACAAAATCAAAAAGAATTAATTATGCCCGCCAGGATTTTGAGACATTTGGAGGCTTGCTCTAGGACATTCTAAAGAAGGAGAGAAAAGCATTCCAATATGAAGAAAAAACTGAACAAAAGCCAGAAAGTAAGTGATAATATAGTGAGTATAAAAGGTGTTTAAGAAATTACCAATCATAGAGGAGGGGAAGTGTTTGAATGCTTCTTTCAATTAATTTTTAAAAAAATCAGTTCTATGATAAAAACTCAAGCTTTTATAGCAAACGAGATAGTATGGATTTTTTAAAGCTCACAATATGCTCCAAATTCCATTATACTTAAAAAAAAAAATTCTTTGAAATAGTAATCATCGTGTTTACTAAAATCCTAAAATATGCAAATGTGAATTATATAGATTAGGTGACCAGAAACATATTTTGGTAACACTTTTTTTAATGCATGTGAGAACCAGCCTCAGTGGAGATTCTGAACTGACTGCAGGTGGGTAGGTGATGGGAATCAGATTCACGAGCTCAGAGAAATAAATTTGCCACAGATGTTCTGTCTTTGCTATGGAACACTTTCTGCCAAGCATTGTGCTAGTCTCCTCCGCTTTCCTTGTGGATATAACTAAGAGAAAATAGCACAAATAAGGTAGCTTCTTCTAATTTGTGACAAACGCCATTAAATGGGTGTTAGCAATGTGCTACAGGAATGAAGGAGAGAGACAGATTGCCTCTTACTGAAAGGGTCAAGAAAGGATTCATGAAAAGGAAGTCATTTAAACAGTGGTCTGTTTTCATAGTATCACAAGGGCCTTCCAGGCTAAATAAAGATGTAGAATGGTCAAACAAAAGAGATTTCGCAAGGAACCTAGAAAACTGTTATTTTGGAACTGATGTGGTGTTAAGACTTTGATTTAGACTCAGATGACCGCATGCACTTCCATCATTCCACTGCTCTAATTCATTGTACCGTGAACCCTCTTTTTGATCTGCTTTAAATCATTTCAGAAAATTCTTGCTATTTAACAAGGATTGTGGAATTGGGTTCCCAGGGAGAAATATTTAATATCCTAAAGTTTTAGGCTGAAAACATTAGATGCTCTGCTTTTAAAAAAAATCCCACATTAAAGACTTGTAAAAGAAAGTTGAAACCACCTGTTAGTTTTCTCATGGCCTATGTTATTGATGTTAAAGTCAAACATCATATTTCCGTCCTAGGGGAGGGGAAAGCAGTACAACAGCCTTGAGACTTGGGTCCAGGTGCCAAGATCAAATGGCCTAATATCTAGAGTGAAACACTGGAAAAATACGAGCATAGGGCTGGGAAACCCTGTTTCTTCAGACTTAATCTATCAGTCCTAC
This sequence comes from Cervus elaphus, assembly GCF_910594005.1. NCBI lineage: Eukaryota > Metazoa > Chordata > Mammalia > Artiodactyla > Cervidae > Cervus > Cervus elaphus. The sequence continues at coordinate 60,196,447 of NC_057823.1, read as the reverse complement.
CTGCTTTTTCTGTTCTTTTAAAAATATGTAAATATGGGAGCAATATTTGAATGCCTGAAAAAGTAATTTCTCTTCCTATATTTCTGTGATAAGAAAGCAGGGGAGGGAAATGTGGCTTTTTCAAAAGTACCATTTTTTAAAAAATATTTTTAGTTGGAGGATAATTGTTTCACAATATTTATACAACAGTGTGAATCAGCCATAAGTATACATACGTCTCCTCCCTCTTGAACTGCCTCCACCTTGGCCCATCCCTCCAGGCTGTCGCAGAGCACTGCGTTCAACTCCCTGTGTTGTAGAGCAACTTTCTATTAGATATCTATTTTACATATGGTAATATATATGTTTCAACGCTACTCATGTATCATTTTGCTTTTCTTTCTACTGCCCATTAAAACCCCCAAACAAGTGTTAATATACTGTATGGTAACTAGATCCAGGTTCTGACACTAGTTGTTGAGTTTTGAGATGAGTAGATGAACAAGGGCTTGCATCTCCTTGGTCATTATGCTCCTGGCAGATAATATTCAGTAAGAACTTTTTCTCTAATTACTCTATATCTTTTCAGGCAACCTACACTGGCAAATTCTTTTCTATAAACTAGCATTCTCCTGTAAGAACTTTTTGCAATGACAGAAATGCTGTCCAATATGGAGGCCTCTAGGCATGGCACCAGCACTTAATACGTGGCTACCGTAACCAAAAAGCTGGACTTTTAACATTATTAAACTGATTTAAATTTAAGCAGCTACATGAGATCATGTCAGCTGTCATGGACAGCTTAGCTATGGAAAATAAGTCAAACCATGGGCTCTGTCTAGATGCTAACTTAAGCAACTATCCTATGAGATAGCGATATGATTTCCTTTTGCAAAATCTCACAGATGGGAATCCCCAGAGTCCTAAGGCAAAGGTCCGAAAGTAGCCTGGGCACCTGCTAAGCTGGAAATCTGCTGGCTAGGACAATGACGTCAGCAGGAAAAGCAACAATGGATTAAAGATTAATTCCGAGGCTTTTAATGATGCCCTGTTAGATCTGTCAACTCTCTTAGGATAAACATTTTTCCCTTCTGTTGTATCCTCAATATAGGTAGTAGTTCTCAATCAGTATTTGATGACTTAATAAATGAATGAGTATATGAATAAGAGAAACAGAAATGGAAGGAAATCTCAAACCTCTCATTTTAAATAAAGCTGAATTTTTTCCCTTGTTTTCCCCCCATAGTCACATTTTCTCAGCAAAGTTTAAACTAATTTTTTTTTTCCAATCTCTTCTACAGGGAACGTCAGACTCCTGTCCTCATTCAAAAATCTGGGCCTTGCTGAGAACCAAAGTTCTGAAATCCCATAAGTACACTACAATGCGTGGCTGGCCTGATTGCTGAATAAAGTGCATCTAAGTACGTCCTGTTGCTCCCATATGCTTTTTCCTCAAAGGCATGTTTGATTATACCGAGAACAGAGGATGGAGGCAAGCTCAGAATAAACTGAGTTTTACAAAATACAGCAATCCTATAATTTTGGACAGGATTTCTTTGAGGATGCTTTTCCCTTCCCCATCCTCCTCACATTCTGAGGACTCTGTCCCAGGAAATGTGATTGCAGACATTAAATGACAGGATTCAGTTGATCACAAATATCATAGCCCCATGGGGATTAGACAAGCATTTTAAGAAACAATTGGAAAACTGTCCAGAAACATGGTGCCTCACACCATTCACTGACTGAAATAATTTCTTTAGGGTTCCTTGGAATTTAACTGAGCATCTATTGTGCCTGGCACTGGTCTAGGCACAGAGGCATATGATTCTGAAATGCTGCCTGTCCAGTGGAATAGAGTTTAGTCTTAAGATTGTCCATATATCTCACAGTAGATTTGAGGTTAGGCACGACTTTCTCAGAGAGGCTCTGAATCATTTCGGAAACCAAAAGAGTTACATTTTCTCAACTGTGCAGTGGAGGAGCCTTTGCATTCAGCCTTAATTCTCCCCCAGCAGAGGCCATTCCCCACTAGTGATGTAGAGCTCCCCATTTTCGCTGGCAACCTGAGGACTGTATCTCTGGCTTGACTTGGAGATCTGCTTTTTTGGGTCTCACGGATTTGCGCTGAGATGAACAAAGAGGAACTAAGACCTGATTCTGATTTAACTTTTGCCACCAAAGCACCCCCAAGAGATGATCTGCTGTGAAAAGAAGGGACTACAGACCTACAGACTACAGATGAAATGATCATGAGGCCTCTGTGTAGTTCACTTTGCTTTACCTATGAGCCACAATAACCCTGTGTGGTTAACCTTATCTCATGAGTAAACTTAGCAAAGTTAGATAACCTGACTAATATCACCACCAAATAAGGTGGCAAAACTAGGCTTTTAATTCAGGACAGACTCCAAATCTAATGCATTTTAGTCTAAACCACAATCACCCCAGGTAGACTATCCCTTCCTGATTTCTTCTACAGGAACTTTATTAGGTAACATGCTCACATTAAATGGCCTATGTAGAAATAAGAAGTGCCTCAAAAGGAAAAAGATATCTATAATCACAAAAATAGAGAAGGAAAAGCAGCTTGAATTCCAAGCTCAGACAAAGAAGTAGCCCAGAATGGAGAAGTGGATAGAGGGTGAGATGACCCTGAGATGCATCAGGTTCCCTGATAAATAGTGAAGAATTCATCATGCATTGAACCGAAAGTAGCCAATAAAATCTGTCTCACACTTGCAAAACACGGTTGCATGACACTTAAGGTTTGGGTTAAATCTTGTGGTATTCAGAATACACACGGCTTGAGGTTTAAATCTGACCACTAGGGGATGCTGTGGTCTACTAAGTGACTCAGCCAAACACACACCTCCCAGCTCACCAAGTTAAGTTACGGATGCAAGATGGCTTCCAGCATCTTGTCTGTGATGCTAGAGGACATTTGAAGGGCAATGCTAAGCTTAAGGAAGTTTGCTTTAGTAAACAGATTTAAACATTGAATGCTAGAAATTGTCGCAGTCTGGAGAGAAGAGATTTGGAGATTACAGGCAGAGGCAATACACAAACCTAGATTGTCTACCTTTAATGGTTCTGCTCACTTTCTGACTGGTTAAAAAATATATTTAGGCAACCCACATTTCTGCCTGGCCATATTTTTGAGGCCTCCAACCTAACTGTTGCCAGGCAAAGTTCTTGGGACACAAAACAAGACAAACAAGAGGAAACAGCTACCCCTGGAAAGAAAGAAAGGGCAACCAATGGCACCTGAAAGCAAATTTATGAGTCACATGATTGAAGAATCTGAAACTGAGCAGGATCCTGGAAGGCCCTCCTGGGTAGGAATCCTTTCCCTGTCCCATATTTCTCATTTGCAGAAAAAGGGCTTCAGCTTCCTAGGCCTTCCCTGAGTTCCAAATAGCACCTTCAATCAGGAAAGTAAGAGAATGCAGAAACAAAGGAAGAGTGATCAGGAAACTAAAACGCAGTGATTAAAGCCGAGTCCTGGTTCCTCCTCAAGGGGTGTTGTTGCTGTTCAGTTGCTAAGTCATGTCTGACTCTGCAAACCCATGGACTGCAGTATGCCAGGCTTCCCTGTCCTTCACTGTCTCCTGGAGCTTGCTCAAACTCATGTCTATTGACTCGGTGATGCTATCTAACCATCTCATCACCCACTTCTCTTGCCCTCAGTCTTTCCCAGCACCAGGGTCTTTTCCAAGGGATACACTTAATGATATCTTTGAGTTCTTCTGCAGGAACTAAGGCCCACACCCAGGTGGAGGGTGGTAACTTCAGGCTGAGCACAAAGTTCCCGGAACCACTCTGTTATCTCACCCACCAACCCATCAGAAGAGAATCACACACACTATAGCTCTCACCCCAAATTTTACCTATAAAAATTTATCCTGGAACGGCATCAGAGAATTGGGGTTTTTGAGCATAAGCCACCTCATGCCCATTGCTTGGTCCTCCAATAAGTCTCTGCTCCACACTCTGACGTTTTGGTCGTTTGGCCTCACTGTGCAATGGGCACATGAACTTACGTTCAGTAACAGACTGATTTCTTACAAATGATTTTCTCCTGCCAATCTGGATTTGGAAAGGAACGGACAAAATTAAACCTACCATCCTCTCTGGAGCAGGCACTACAGATAGAGACAGTGATGAGCCAGCTGACTTCAGTGTCAACTACAAATTGGCGCTTGCCATCTACCTATCTACCGTTGCAAGGATTAAGTCATATGCTGCTACAGGTGCTGACCTTCAACATCCCCTGAAAGGAGTTCAGGGTGAAGATCAGAAATGAAGCGCTCAGTTGCAAGGGTGGGGGATGGCAGGACAGGTCTTTCAGATAGATAATTTCAGGAACCCAGTTCTTGTATCTCCCCATATCTAGAAAAGCACTAAAATCCTTCATGGTAATGACTGTTCCCTATAACTAGCAAAGGCTTCACAAGACTAGTAGAAACCTGTAAAAATATGTGCTTGATTGCATGTATTCCCCCTTCACCAAAAACCACGTTTATACTGACCTTTCCCCCCACCACCTCTTTGGAACAGTTTCTCAGAGCTGTCTGAGATGCTGTCTCCTGGGCTGCAGTCCTCATTCTGCCCCAAATAAAACTTAATTTGCAACTCTCACATCATACCTTTTTTTTTTTTTTAAGTCCACATAACTATTATAGGCTTCCCATGCTGCTAGTGGTAAAAAAAAAGAAAAAAGAAAAAAACCCGCCTGCCAATGCAGGAGACAGACAGCAGTTTGAGATCTGATCAGGGAAGATCCCCTGGAGGGAGGGCATGGCAACTCACTCCAGTATTCTTGTCTGGAGAATCCCATAGACAGAAGAGACTGGTGGGCTACAGTCCATAGGGTTGCAAAGAGTTGGATATGACTGAAGCAAATTAGCATTGGAGACCAAAAGAAAGCAGGAGTCGCAATACTCATATCAGATAAAATAGACTTTCAAATAAAAGCTGTGAAAAGAGACAAAGAAGGACACTACATAATGATCAAAGGATCAATCCAAGAAGAAGATATAACAATTATAAATATATATGCACCCAACATAGGAGCACCGCAATATGTACGGCAAACACTAACGAGTATGAAAGAGGAAATTAATAGTAACACAATAATAGTGGGAGACTTTAATACCCCACTCACAACTATGGATAGATCAACTAAACAGAAAATTAACAAGGAAACACAAACTTTAAATGACACAATGGACCAGCTAGACCTAATTGATATCTATAGGACATTTCACCCCAAAACAATCAACTTCACCTTTTTCTCAAGTGCACACGGAACCTTCTCCAGAATAGATCACATCCTGGGCCATAAATCTGGTCTTGGAAAATTCAAAAAAATTGAAATCATTCCAGTCATCTTTTCTGACCACAGTGCAGTAAGATTAGATCTCAATTACAGGAAAAAAATTGTTAAAAATTCGAACACCTGGAGGCTAAATAACACGCTTCTGAATAACCAACAAATCATAGAAGAAATCAAAAAAGAAATCAAAATATGTATAGAAATGAATGAAAATGAAAACACAACAACCCAAAACCTATGGGACACTGTAAAAGCAGTGCTAAGGGGAAGGTTCATAGCATTACAGGCTTACATCAAGAAACAAGAAAAAAGCCAAATAAATAACCTAACTCTACACCTAAAGCAATTAGAGAAGGAAGAAATGAAGAACCCCAGGGTTAGCAGAAGGGAAGCACCACACAAGTATTCTTATCTTTGGCCGGCTCCTGCCGGATTTCCCTGGATCCTCTCTGCAGGTTCTGGAGAGAGTAGTGTGTCCCAGTGGTCACCAGGAACTTTAAAGAAGGAAAAAGAATTTTCTGTCTATACTTTATGGTGAGTGTTGGCTGAGAAGACCCCATTTTCTTCAGGACATATCTTCTCCAAGGCACATCACACATGGATAAGCTTATCTAGCTTACAAGTTCTCCACTGTGGCCATTGTAATCCATGATTATTTTTGGTAAGCTTAACTTGCTCGTTCAGCCTTCAAACAAAATTTCACTTGCTGGAGGCCTTACTCTGGACCCAATCCAGCATAAGTCGGACCTGGTCTGATCCTCCACTGGGTCTGGTTTAGGGGTCAGACCACGTCTGTCACTGGAAACAGTCCTATCTCTATGTCCCACGCCACCCTACTCAGGCCAGTTTGGGGATCCAGGCTGTGGGGGGAAAAAATGCTCAAAACGCAAAAAAATGCTCAAAACAGTGAACACTCCTAACACACAAGCTATGGATGGAGGATTAGAGGAAACTTACCCACCACCTCCAGAGGCAGTGAGGAAGCAGCGACTCAAGGGGCTCCTCAGGTACCTTCGCTGTTGTTGCTCGTTGCCGCTGAGGGCCGTCAAAGGTTTCCTTGGTTCCTGTTCAGTCACCAGACCTGTGATAAGATAAACTGAGGCATATTAAAAATTCTGTTTGAGCAAAAATGCATTCAAATTGTGCAGCATCCAAATTAGCAGTTAGGAAGGAGCCCCAAGGGTCAGTGCAAAGTGGCATTTACATTCACAAAGGAGGCAGGACGAGAAGTTACTGGACAAAAAGCAGATTGAGTGTTGTAGGGTCCCTTTTCTTTAGGGGATGGCGGGAGGTCTATCAGGCAAATTACTTAACTGATGCTGATTAGGCAATTTCTGGTCACTAGTTTAAGATTCTATTTCTGGGAATGGAAACTAAAATGAAGTTAATTCAGTTTGGTGACATGAGTCTTAGCCTGAGAAACTCCATTTCGGGCAGGTTGCCTTATTTTTAACAGAACCATCAGAAAGCATGTAGATTGCTGTTTCATTTGCTGTTTCATGTCTGGTTGGTTCAGCAGCTCAGGCAGGGAGACTCAAGAAGGAGGGGATACATGTATATGTTTTGCTGATTCACAGTTTTCCTATAGCAGAAACTAATACAACATGGCAAAGCAATTATATGCCAATTAAAAAAAGAAATTTACAACTGAAATGTGTTTAGAGGAGAGAGGCTACCATGATAGGTAAGAATTTGCAACTTTGTGCTATAACAGATGGTTGAAAGAATAGGAAACTTTGGTCTGAGGAAAGGAAAACCTTTAGAAATCTGGTGGCTTTTTTCAAACAATTTAAGGGAGAGAGTGTTAACACCATGAAAGCAAAAACTCTCTTCTCAGTGCTGTATTACAGGCTGGAAGACAGTATCTAACATCTAGAAGGTGCCTGATTAATATTCTTTTTGCTACATAAATGAATGAAGAAGAGAAATTAACATGTTCTTTTTGGCCCCAAAGGGTAGAATTTAGACTAATTGAGTAGGGATTAAAGGGAGTTTGATCTGGGTTCAGTAGAAAATCAAATAGTATTATGGTTAAAATCAAGGACTCTGGGTTAGAGTCCTGGGGTGGAATCTAGTTTTACCACTGTTTAACCATGTGTCCTAGGAAAAGGCAGAGAATTTCTCAATGTCTCAATTCCTTAATCTATTGTATAGGGTTAATAATAACAAGTCCCTCTTAGGGCAGTCAGCACTGTGCCTGCCTTATTGTTAGGTGCTCAAGAAGGATTAACTATTGTTGTTGTTGTTGTTATTCATCTCATAACCCTTTGAGCTCACTAAAAAGGTCTCCTGGTACATGAACATGTCCCTGATAGGAGGAGAAACAATTCACTACATTATTAAATTGTTATCTTACAGAAGAGATTCTTTAACTGGATACAAGGTCAGGCTAAAATCTCTCTGCTTTTAACTGTAGAAAAATTCCAGAACTATAAACCACACCCCCAAAACAAGAACTCTAGAGTAGTGGCTGGGAATAAGTTCTGTGGAAGGAGAAGGTTTTTGTGGCCCTTGTAGAAGATAAGGTGGTAAACCCAACTTCCACTGTTATAACATTTCTTCTCTGGAGAAATAAGGAATGCAGGACGATTTCCCTTACTGGTTTCAGAGTATTTGAAATTTAAAGCTGTCAGACAAAAATAGTATACAAAAAAATACTTTTGTCCATTGGAGAAGTAAACTTGTTTGAAATTAAGCTTTTTTGGAGTATATTTTTTTATAGACGATGATTTTTTATAGTTTATGGAGCCTCCTGAAGAATAGGAACATGAAGAACATTGAACCTTTTATTTCCATTTCTCTTACCCAGTTTAGCCCCTAAAAACCTTTGCTTATTCCAACTAAGTTAAAATAAAACATATTTGCGTAACAAAGGGGCAATTACATTAAAATGTCCTAAACTCTACACTGCCAACAATTTCCTTTGTTTTCATTCATTATGTAAGCAGTACCTAACTTTTAGCTAAAAATGTGAAAAATGGAGGTAATAAAATGATGTTCATGAAAAAGGAGTAATACAGATTTTTGCTTTTCAGCAAATAGACACTCACTGGAAAGCCAACAAACATCAAAAATAAAAAAGGCTAGTTGGAGATCAGGTCAAAAAACACTGTTTGGAGGAGTGCCATTTGTAGCCATGCATTTTTTTTAAAAGATGGTAACATTATATGTTGCAGGGAGGGGGACACCTTCCAGGGCCTGAAACTGGGCTCTTGTCTAACACTCGGAAATGAATTGTCCAAGGAGACACACGTGCTGACAAAGCAAGAGACTATTGGAAAAGGGCATCCGGGTGGAAAGCATAGGGTAAGGGAACCCAGAACAGCTCTGCCACGTGGCTTGCAGTCTTATGGTGACGGGATTAGTTTCCGGGTTGTCTTTAGCCAATCATTCTGACTCAGAGGGCTGGAGAGCGTAGCTGCTGCACTGGATTCCCATATGGGACATCCCTGGTGGCTCAGACTTTGAGTCTGCCTGTAACGCGGGAGACCCCAGTTCAATCCCTGGGTCGGGAAGATCCTCTGGAGAAGGAAATGGCAACCCACTCCAGTATTCTTACCTGGAAAATCCAATGAATGGAGGAGCCTGGCAGGCTACAGTCCATGGCGGTTGCAAAGGGTCAGACACGACTGAGTGACTTCACTTCTTCTTCTGACTCAGAGTCCTTCCTGGTGGTGCATGCCTTATTCAGCCAAGATGGATGCCAGAGAGAAGGATTCTGGGAGGTGGTTGGACTCGTGGTGTCTCCTTTTGACCTTTCCTGAACTCTTCCGGTTGATGGTGGCTGATTAGTTCCGTGTTCCTTACCAGGACCGCCTGTCGTAAAACAACTCATGCAAATGGTTACTATGGTGCCTGGCCAGGATGGGCAGTTTCGGTCAGTGTGCTTCCCCTAACATTATAGATGACTGCTCTACTTATTGTATGTGTAGTCATGAACAAGGCATGTAAAATAAATTTAATACTACTGGGGGGGCTTTTTATTGTTCCCTGTTGAAGGAAGAAAAGGACTAACAGAAAGTGGCAGATTAGGAATCTAGTTGTGTTGTCAAACAGTTGTGTTAAAAACAAAAATAAACACAAAGAAAACAACTGGGAAAATAAGAAAAATGCATACCTGTGGAAATCAGAGGAGCAAAAAGCAGAAGGAGATGTGTGTAGTATAAAAACAATAATAATAATAATAAAAGAGATAAGTACCTAAATAGAAAGAGAATGAGAAGCGGAGAGAAAGACAGTGAAAATTTAGGAAGTTTCATAGTGAATGTAATTTTTTAAGGCCATATTCAAAGTAAGTTATTATATTTTGAACTGCTTATGCTAAATATCAGGGCTTTTTAAAACTTTTATTTACTGAGATATATGTGTTTTTCTTTAAAACTAACAGCTATATGTTTCAAGTAATTTTTTATTTCTGAAGAACTTTAAAATACTCAAAAAATGGCTGAATAGAAATCAACTTTCAAATCTTAACAATGTAAATTAGCCCTTAATATCTTATAAAGTTAATGGAAATTAATAAAGATAATAGGAGCTAACTTGTACTGAGTAATAATCCTATGTCCCAGACCCTATGTTAAATGCTTCCCTTGCATTGTTCCATTGAATTCTCACAAGAACCACCCCCCATCTCCCCAACCCACCCCCCAGAGCCTCATTTTAGGAATGAGAAAACTGAGATTCTCCTTCACACAGGGTTATAACTAGTAAAACTGCAGAGTTCCTTGGCTTATCTGTCACGTTACACTCTCTGTCCATCTCTCACTTATAACTGCTACTGCCTTGATCTATATCAGCATTTATAGCCTCCCCTTCTTTAAAAATAATTACTCCAGTTTCCCTGAACCTACCATGCTCTCTAGCCTCTGCATTATGTCTCTGAATTATCCTTACTGCTCAACTCCCCACCACCACCACCACCATTCTATTTCTCTCTCTCACACACACACATATTATTCCCACACCCTCCATCCGTCTCATTTTTTCTTGGCTTATCAGATGAAGGTATGACCTCTGAGAATTCTTTCTTCATACAACTCTTCTTAAGTGTCCCCTCTTTTTGCTCCTTTTATGTGTTTGCCAATTTTTCAAACATTTTTTCAAGATCTCTGCCACTGCCCTGATCTCTCCAAAGTCTTCTAACCTTTCCTCTTTTCTTGATTTTCTAGGCATCTAAAGCACTCTCAGGTATTTGAGTCAGGTCAGTAAACCTGTTTCATAGCCAAACACACATCTCCTTCCCCAGTGCAGGCTCACTCAAAAAAATCAATGGTATCTAGTAGAGGTAACACGTGAGGACCAATAAAATTTTCCATGGAATTTGGACAATGGAATCCATCCCTAAAACACTCTCTCAAGTCTAACCCCTCTTCTCCATTTCCCCAAATACTGCCCTCTCAAAGCCCAGCATTACTGCTGATATGACTTAATATAACTCACTAGATGCTCTACCTGCCCAAGGTTATTCAGCCTGTCTTCCTTCCAATATATCCTCCTACTCTATACACTTCATGCAAACATATGTGCTTAGTCATTTCAGTCGTGTCCAACTCTCCGCGATCTCCTGGACTGTAGCCCACCAGGCTCCTCTGTCCATGGGATTTTCCTGGCAAGAATACCGGAGTCAGTTGCCATTTCCTCCTCCAGGGAATCTTCCCAACCGAGGGACTGACTGAACCTGTGTCTCCTGCATCTCCTTCATTGGCAGGCAGATTCTTTACCACTGTGCCACCTAGGAACCCTTGCTTCTAGACCACAAAATAATTAAAGTAATACTTTAATGAAAAAGCTGTAATGGCTACACATTGTCTACTAAATTAGCCTGGTGGTTATAAGCCCTTAATGTCTTCATGCATTCCTTTTTTATCTGTCACTTTTACCTATTTAATAAACATCACTTAAGATATTGGTTCTCAAATTTTAGACTCAATGAGAACCCCCTGGAGAGTTTCTTTACAATTTCAGTGGCCTAACCTCACCTTGCAGATATTTCAGATCAGTGGAGCTGGGGTGGATCCCCCTGATTCCTCATCTACCTCAGTTGTTAAGCCTCCCATGAGTTTTTTCCTGCTCTCCCAAACTGTTCTCTTCCAAATTCCCAAAAAATGTGTTGGTTCCTCTCTTATTATAACCACAGTCAATCTTGAATTATAAGAAAGTATGCTAATCTTTATGTGTTTGTTGGAGTTTTCTAGGGGGAGTAATTGAGGCCTAAGTATTTCTGTGTTCTGTATTATACAAACACAGCACTTTCTCTAATAAATGAAAGTTAATTTATATCAAGAATGTTGTGGTGGCCAAAATTTTTAAAGAGTTGGGGTTCCTGCTTTCATATTATATGAAAATTGAGGTTTAAAAATTGACATGTGGAGAAAGACAATTTTTCTTTACCCAGTTATATTCAGTAACTGGAGTCTACAAATTAAAATGATCTATAACAGATTGACAGAAGAAAAATGACTGACTCATATCCATATAAAAGCTAACAAAAAAGTCACTAGTTTAATAAATAGTTTAACTTAGACGTATATATGCCTAACTCAGCAGGGGAAAAGGAGGAAGAAGAAAAGGCTTCTATGGGAAGAACAAAGAGACACAAATGGGTTTTTAGCAGAGCAGAAGATGAAAAAGTGTGTGATGTTTGTCTATGCTGGTGGGAATGGTCCTTCTCTCTTCTTCAGTGACTGATTTTCATTTACTATAGGTTTACTCTTCTTTCTTTTCCCTGTAGAACTGCCCCAGAGAGGGGATTACAGCAGTCTTATCTCCCAGAAGTTGCCTAGATCTCTGGATGAGCTGTTGCTTCTGCTCAGTAGATAAAATCCTGCACATTTAGGATGGCAGAAAGGGCCACTATCCATGGAAAAAGAAAGCAAGACCTTCAGGAGGTAAGACTAAAGGACTGGGGGTTTTATGCCTACTGCCCTCCTTTCTCTGCTTCCAGTGTAGGAGGCAGTGAGAACAAGGCTTCTTAGCGATGAGAGGAAAGGAAACTGTGAAGCACAGGGAAATGGACGTAAGCATCAAGAAGGCTCATCTTCAAGGAAAAGATGATCACTGCTCTCGAGAGTGTCATCCCCATGCTTGATTTGTCACGCCAACACTCTCCCAAACCCCTGCCCAGGGCAGAGTGTTTCACGCCAACACTCTCCCAAACCCCTGCCCAGGGCAAATGATGCTCTCATATCTTGTTCCTGCCTTTACCTATCTTTATCACATTTAGTTAGAGTTCTATTGGAAGACAGTGAAGTGCATCATGCTTACAAATTGGGTCTATGGGAACAAAAATGGGCATTTTGCACACCTGACTAGGAAGAAGGAGCCTTACTAATTGATAATTTTGGAAAGTGAGACAGACTTTTCCTCTCAGACATTCAAAAACTCAAAGCCAGAAGTTACTTACCTGATAAAAACCACTTGCAAGCAAACATAATTGAGAGAGACTGGTATCAATGATGTTAAGTTCTGAAAGAGAGAAGAGGGATAATTTGGTTCATTCTAAGGAATCTGGGTGAAATACTCTATTTGAATGTCACTGGAGCAGAAAGAGAACGAGCCTGGGACAGAGCAAAGTCCCCTAACAGCCTGCACCCGCTTCCTCAAGATAGCATTGGCTGGAAGTCAGTTTCAAGTGGTAGGCAAGGAACTAAAACTCACCACTGTGAGAAAACTCACTACTGTAACAGAATCCTTTTAGCAGTGAGAGATCTGTGCTTTGGTCCCAGGAGAGAAAATTGTGAACTTCCCTAGAAGGGATGAAAGGAGAAAGCCGGAAGAGGTGACTCTGCGCTCTGCTCTCTGATCTGTGTGTCCTTGACAGTCCTGTGCTGAAGTGATGTTCCTCTTAGAACCCAGAAAACTGAGACGGGAAGACCTCGTGCTAGTTATGACTCCCAGTGTGGCCCTGACACTTGCCAATGAAGTTCCTTTCAGAACAAAGGGAATTTCAGGGGTCACTTTCAGAGGTCATTTCTCAAAAAGGAAAACAGTGGGTTGGGCATCAGATGGAAACATCTGCCTCTGTATGCCTTGATTTCTGATTGCTACCATTAAATAGTCATCAAATTCCCACCTTATTCCCTTTTAAAAACAGAGAGTATAGATAGTGTATAAGTCAGTATCCCCTCTATGATGCATCCATGTTATAGAAGCCACTGAAGTGTGCTCTAGGACAATCATTTGAAAAAACTAAAGAAAGAAAGAAAGAAATTAGTTCAGAGTGGGCAAGGTTTGCAAGGGTCAGTTGTTACCCCTGAACTGGGAGAGCACATTAAATGCAAAAGAAGGGGGAAAACAGCTATAAGGGACATTGAGGACAAGACTGACCAAATTGTATAAAGTAAGAAACAGAGCAAAACCAAATCAGGCATTAGAATAGAATTTCCCAGGGATCAAATTACGCCTATATCATATTAATAGCCAAATGATTTTTAGGGTTCCTTTCCCTTCATCCCAGCTAAGCTTTTCAGTTCTCTCTGCTAAGTCTCAGGTAGACCTAGGCCATCATCTGACCCAGCTTCTAAATCTTAATCTTTACCTGTTTATCCTACTGTTCTCGCCTGGATGTATCTACTGCCCAGGGCAGGCTTAGTGTAAGTCATGTCCATCTGTCTCCAGAGATCAACTTAATTTAGATGAGCATATCCTTGTTGTTGCAAACAAGAGGGCATTTGTTGATGTTTCTAGAAAACTGGGAAGGAGACATTCTCCTAAGAAAGAAGTACTGCATTTATTTACTCAAAGCCAGTGGGAAAGAATTACTGATGGGCTAAGGTTTGCGTTATACCATATGTGTAACACAAAGAGTCTGTATTCAGTGTTGCTATATCTCAATATGTAGTCAATGGAAAATATATTGGAGCAAGACAGAGCTGTTTAAGTGTCCTCCTTTATTTTAGTATTAATTAATGTTAGACCACAAATGGTAAACTGGTGATTTTAAAGTCATTAAGTAAATACAAAATTACTAACTTTCAGCACTTAAACCAAGAATGATCTATATATTAAAGGACACGAGGCTTTTTAAAGTCAGATATACTGATTCGCTGGCCTATGAGACTATTATAAATGCTAATGGGAGATTCCAGCTAAAAAGCTTCTTTCTAAAGAGTCTTATGGCATTTGTGTATGATTACCCAGATTCTGCAGCAAATAGTTCCTTCATGTTTAACTTGCTCTTGCCATGTCTGCTTACATTGACTTCTGATTAGTTTTACTCTCACTGCTTTTTTCACCTGTGGTTCCCTTCCCAAATGCTTAACTGCAAGGAACTCTTTCCCATTCCAGAGTATATATTTCTAATGCTCTTTATTGCACCATACTTGAGGCATTTCCTTTTATTGTAGACTGGCAGAAAATTACATCAGTGCCAATGCAGTGAGGTTTGGGAGCAAGGAGGCTGGAAAAGGCAGAGTTTGGCTGTTTTTAAACTCTCTTACCGAAGTAGGCTCTGTAGAGTGTTTGAACTGTACTTCCTTGAAGAATAATTTTGTATACCATAAAACTGGTCAACAATGAAAATTGCTACTAGACCAAGTACAGGCTAAGATCATCCCTTAGCCATTCAAAACCTCAAGGAGCATTCCTGTCAGGGAGAGCCATAGAGCAAGACCTCAGGAGTCAGAGGGAGGTGACAGAAGGCTCTCTTTCATTTCCTACCTCTTCTAGCTTCTGCTTTACTCATTTACTATAAACCAAGCGTGCATTTTCTTTATTCACTCACTTGTTCTTTGGCTTCATTATCTTAGGGGACTCAACCAATTAGAGGAAAGAAACACTGAAGAAGGGACAGTTCATTGATATTTTGGAACCTCTTTAATCCAGAACCTTGAGAGGCAAAGAAAAGAGAGCAAGGCAGCTCTTCGGAAGGTGGGTTTTGATTTACTTTAGAGGACTGGAGGCAGAGCCCAAGACCATTGTTGTAAACCTCTTGCTGGGACAGCCATTAACTCTGGACTTAAGTATAAAGGACGCTTCAAGCAGTTCAGCAGTGAAGACTAAGGAGAAAAAGATAATCAATAATTGCCACTGATTATAAGGATTCAGCTTGAATTTTAGTTGTATATTGTTTGGTTTGTTATACATCTCAGTTACCTGACACACTATTATCCCTCCACAAATTAATGAAGAAATAACTGTAATATTTGTTCCTTGAAGGAACACTAGAGAAGTATCCAGAGAGGGGCACAGAAGTGAGTGTCTCATTGGACTCAAGTCCCACCATCAGCCTTGATTTCTCAAGTAGGCTCTGGGTCCCAAAGACAATGCCTGGGCAGTGTGGGGAGCTCCAGAGAGGCTTCACAAAGTATCTCCTTTCACTGTCTTTCTATACCCACCTACACCAAATCCCTATAACAAAGAAAGGGTCTGCAATAAAACCCAGCCTTCTGGTATACCTCTCTATGCCTCCATACATGCTGGGACTCAGAGCTACAGGAGAAGAGAACAAGTACTGGAGGTGCCTAGGAGGCTGCATGCCTTCTCATTCTACTTGAGTTGACTTGTTGTCCTTGGGAGCCTGTGATCTACAGTTACTGCTCAGTAGCTGAGGCCCTTATGAGAGACAGTAGAGCAGAGACCATAGAGGGCTCACATACTTCTGGGTACAAGAAATGAAGATCTCTCTTCAGAGTTATTCTTTTCTCTGGATCAAAAAGACTATTCTTAGACGATTCTTGGGGAATAAGAAAAGACTGCTTAAAATTGTCATTCGATGGCATCCTCTTATGCTTATCTGTGGTCCTCTGCCATGAAACCAAAGAACAGGAAACTCTGAAAAAAGAGAAAGCTCCTTCCTTTGGTTCTTTCTTTTTCACTGTGTCCCATGACTTGAGCTTGAGTGAGTAGTCTGGGAGAAGGTAGAATAGCTTGGGATATACATCTTGAATTTTCATTTCTCCTTATTTCAGCTAATCTTTTCCCATCATTCTGACTATTAAAGCATCTCCAAGGTTTTCATTGAAAAGACTTTGCATTCATGCTAAGACGTTAGAACTAGCCCACCCAGGAGGAAGGGATAAAATTATTCACACTCTAAGTGTCCATATGTAACTGAGGAGGCTCTGACTTGCCATGGCCACCCATACCACAGTGGTGATGCCTGAGTGAAAATATGGCAGATAATGACAACCACAGTGATGGTGCCTGAGGCCCAGGGGTCTGACAGGACAATTTGCCTCCTTTAATTTAGCAGTGGGAAACCTGGATGCATATAGCTTCTTAAAGTCTTCACAAACTGGGTCTCTCATGCTAAGAACTGGTTCATGAAGACGCTCATAGATAGCTCTGATGGGTTTAGAGGAGGCTGTAAGAAGCAAGCCCTTCCCTGCCTCATGACTCTGCCTTTAAGCATGAGTGTAAAGTAGACAAGAATCTCAAGGAATGAGGACATTAGTTGAGGCACAGAATCCTGTTTTTTTCTTCCCTTGAGGATCTTCTCTATATGTCAGGGCTTAAAATAATGGAGAACAAAACCTGGAAATTCAGGAGGCATAATAGAAGATGCAGTTTAAAGTTTTACTCCTCCTAATTCTGCAACAATGAATTTGTCCCCAAACTCTAGCTATAAAAGCCCGCTCCCAGAGAGTTCATTTGTGGTCTGTCCAGTGGTTAGAACTCAGCACTTTCACTGCCATGGCCCAGGTTTGATTTCTGGTTGGGGAACTAAGATCCCACAAGCTGCATGTGGTGCAGCCAAAAATAAGTAAATAACTAAATAATTTTTTAAAAGCCCAATCCCAGTTCTATGGTACTAAACATAAAGCATATCACACAGTTTACTGATCTAAAACTTGATGGAATTCTTCCAGAAGGCATATTTTAAAAAATAAGTAAATAAACATAGCCTGAAGGTCAAATTTAGAGAGATCTGGTTATGCTCTTGGGTGGGAAAGATGCTCAGTATGCAATGTAGGGATCTTATATCTCATAAAGGTTGGAGGAGAGAGGTAGATTATCTGTAAATGTTCTTCCCTGGAGAAGGAGCTCGTAATAATTGATTCTCACTGAAGATCCCAACACTAGTGAAAAATTTGCTGAGAATTTTATAGAAACTTCTGACCACAAGAATAAAGTATATAACTTACTTCCTGTGGAATAAAAGTGCCCCCTTTAAGAAAATGACACCAGGAGACATGAGTACTCATGGGCCAGCATCCTGCCCACCTAAGAGGCAACATGAAGTTTCCTCTCCAGCGCTGAGTCTCTTATCCTGAAGCATGTCGTGAAAGCATCTCCTAGAAAGCTCTGAAGGGTTGAGAGACAAGAGAACATTGTCTCTCAGCTTCCATTTCACCCTTCACTACTTTGCTTTGTGGTATTAGGGCTGGGACTATGCAAACACCCCTGCTACTTGGTCAGTAAACTCTGCCAATAGCCAGTGACAGAGGGAGACTGGAAGATTGTCATAAAAAGGGACTGGTTCTCTCCCATTTGCACCCTGTGTACTTGAGGTTCCTGTGAGCATCACTGCAGCAATCCTGGGAGGAGAAGGGAGGGCAAGGGAGAAAGAAAGAAATGTGGGGAAGAAGGGAGGAAAAAAGAGAACTTATAGAGAAAAACTCAGACATTATGTTTTTTCACCTAAGTACCATGTATATTTTCTAAAAGCAAGGACAATTTCTTTCACAACAAGGATTCAATTATCAAAATCAGGAAATTAACAATGATAAATTCTAATCTATATACTTCATTCAAATAGTGCTAATTATCTCCTTAATGTCCTTCATGGCGAGTTGCTTTATTTTCTTTTGATTCCCCAGGATCCAATCCAAGATTCCAAAGCATTTAATAATCATGTCTCTAGTCTTCTCTAATCTAGATTTTCTCAGTCTTACTTTGTCTTTTATTACCTTGACATTTTTGAAACATGTAGGCCTTATTTTGCAGAAGATCCCTCAATTTGGGTTTATCCAGTGTTTCCTCGAGGATTAAAATTGCTATATCATGCGTCTGACAGAGATTTCTTGGAAGGGATGTTGTGATCTTTTCAGTGCCTCATGTTAAGGAGGCACGTGAGACCTATTTGTCCTGTTCTCAGTGCTGTAATCACTTGGTTAAAGAGATATCAACCAACTTTCATCACTATCAAGTTATTATGTTTGTCTTTGTAATTAAATA